>NW_022681454.1:159019649-161655483 GCF_009764315.1 Trachypithecus francoisi | reverse complement strand
ACATTTTGAAAAATTAAGGCTTATTTTATGTTTTTAATGTTTCATAAAGTGGTTAAAAGGCCTGGTACACATAAATTAATCTAGAAAGGATAAAACATAGTAATTTTGAAGGGTTAAACATAAAGCAAATTTAACATGGGTTCCAAGTGTTTGCTCATCCTCAAGGAACGTATGCACTCCTGAACCTCACACTTAAAACAGAGATTATGTTGACATTTAATGTGTGAAGGACTGAATTCTGTTGAAGAATTAGAACAATTTCTACAAAATGGTATTACAAACCTTAGATGAATGGTGATTCTAAAATTTCAGCAACTTTAATCTCATTTGATGTTTTTAGATAGGTTAGTAATCAGCACTCACAAAGCACAATCATCTATTTCATAAACAGAAACAGCTTCCTGGAGATTAAAAGTTATTTGGCTATCAGTAGCAGAGACCAATGATATTGTTATCTACAGAACTGTATGTTCTTGAGATGTTAATGAGAGAAAGAATGGTCCTTTAGATTACCTTTTACTTTCCTCCTTTTTGGACACTGATAGACTATTCTCGAAAGTATCATGAAATTCTACTCGCAGCAGATTTTTACCTTTATAATAATGCTTGGCTGTGGTTGGTTTTATGTTGTTGTTGTTGTTTTTCCTTTCCTTAATACTTTTTTAAGCAAGAGTCTGTGATTTTAAAGTAAAACCAGGGCCGGGCGCGGTGGCTCAAGCCTGTAATCCCAGCACTTTGGGAGGCCGAGACGGGCGGATCACGAGGTCAGGAGATCGAGACCATCCTGGCTAATACGGTGAAACCCCGCCTCTACTAAAAAATACAAAAAAACTAGCCGGGCGAGGTGGCGGCGCCTGTAGTCCCAGCTACTCCGGAGGCGGAGGCAGGAGAATGGCGTGAACCCGGGGGGCGGAGCTTGCAGTGAGCTGAGATCTGGCCACTGCACTCCAGCCTGGGCGACAGAGCGAGACTCCGTCTCAAAAAAAAAAAATAATAATAAAGTAAAGCCAGTTTGCAGCTAAATAAAACCTGGCTGGGCAATCCATAAATGAGTTGTTTAACTATGTAGTGAAGAACTAGATTAACCTTGATAGACAAATAATATATATTACAGTTAGAAATAAGTCAGTTTGTTTAGGGTAATTTTTATGTTAAACTATTTTAAATGAATGTCCTACACAGCATTTCTATTCTATTCAGTGAAATAAGATGTACAAATCTCAAAAAAAAAAAAAAAAGAACAGAATTAACACTAAATAAAAATGTTGTGGCCTCATTAATATGGGTGGAAGGCATTTCGTTACTAGAAGTTTTCTTTATAACTATACATCTAGCTATAACTAAACCAGGGAATAAAGGAGACAAAAGAAGCGCATTTTGTCTTGATTGGTTTTCTATCAGTTGGTTAACAGTTTCTACTTCTAACATGGGGTTTGTTTTTTATTTATTTATTTATTTTTTATTTATTTTTTTGAGACAGATTCTCACTCTGTTGCCCAGGCTGGAGTGCAGTGGCCTCGGCTCACTGCAAGCTCCACCAGCCAGGTTCACGCCATTCTCCTGCCTCAGCCTCCCGAGTAGCCATTCTCCTGCCTCAGCCTCCTGAGTAGCTGTGCCCACCACCACACCAGGCCAATTTTTTGTATTTTTAGTAGAGACGGAGTTTCACCATGTTAGCCAGGATGGTCTCGAGCTCCTGACCTCGTGATCCGTCTGCCTCGGCCTCCCAAAGTGCTGGGATTACAAGCGTGAGCCACCACACCTGGCCTAACATGGAGTTTATTGATGCGTTATAGTAAGGAGTGTAAACTAAGTGAGATAACTTAGATAACTTAGCCGAATATAGCTAAAATGCTTTTAAAATATATTTAAAGGTAATTTTTTAATTTCTCAGGAGTACCTAGTTTTATAAAGACATTAAATGTATATTTTTGTTATGATTTTGTGTAGGTAAGAAAAAGATGATTCAGCAAATATTGATTATCATGAAATTATGTGGTAAGGAGTCTGCAGTTATTTTTTAAAAAGATCTTCAAATTCATCTGTCAGCCCTTTACCAAACCATTCAATGACAGATTCAGGAAATGCTAAAGTCACTTGCCTAAAGGGGGAATGAAATTTTATCATTTTATTTTAAAAAATAATAATAACTTGGTGATTTATTTTATACTTTTACTTATTTGGTAATGTACCTAACATTTTCCTAACATGTACTTAAGTCCGAATCAATTTTCTGATATAAATTGCATTTGGAGTATTTGATATCATTTTCCTTCATTTAAGAAATGTAATAGCTACAAAGATAGAAGAAGTAAGAGAATTTTGATAATTAAAAAAAAAAAAACTTGAGCACATATGCCTAGGAGACTAGAATCCATTAAAATTCATACTGTGTTTTATATCAAAATGAAAATTTTTGCTGAATAAATATAGTATGTTGAGCAGAAATCAGTTATGGGTTGCTCTGCACCAAACATATATTGCTCCTTTCTGGAAAGTGAGGGCTGGTAGAAATTCTCATTTGATGGGTGCATAGTAGAAAAAAATATGGGAAACAGTCAAAGTGTTCATGTACCACCTTAACAAGATTTTAAAATTGGTACCTTTGTAATTCAGTTTTTGCTGAGGCTGTAACCTGATGGCAAAATAATAGCTGCCAAGAGCATTCACATTCCAAAGTGAAGAATAGATTCCCTAGAACAGATTCGCAAAGAAAAATCTAAAAATCAGTGTTGTTATTCATAGCCACTTACCAACCTAGATGAGGTTAGAAATGGAATTTATTTGGGTAGAGGTGATAGTGTTCTCTGAGACCTCCTTGTCCTGCCATGGGGAATGAGATGAAGGGTGGCGATGTCAGCATCAAGGAGACCACCCAGAGAACTTGAAATGTGTAACGTATTTGGGGAACACAGTAGGTACACATTGAGAAATGTCTAAAGCTCAGAGTGCATGGCTACGTAGCTGTTTTAAGCGAGAGGGTGACTTCACCACGGATGTCTGAATTCCAATAATTTGTTGCACTCCCAGAGTTTATTGGGACATAAGATGTGAGACTTTGCCTCAGATTACATAAGTGCTACAAAGTGGCAGGAGTTGGCCATAAACCATTTTAAAGGGATCTGGCTCCAAATTTTCCTTTAGAAGGAATGACAGGAACTCTAAGAGGGAGCAGATTGATAAGAAGATGGCAAGAGAAGATTGTTTGCCACGAGAAATATCCTAAAAACCTACAATGGACCCAAAGAAACATCTTTGAAGGCCATAGTGTATCAGTGCGAAATGATTATAATACCAGCTAAATGATACCAGATGTCAGAGGTGTTTCAAAAAGAGCAACTCCATCTTGAGTAGGGGCTGAGTAAAATAAGGCTGAGACCTGCTGGGCTGCATTCCCAGACAGGCATTCTAAGTCACAGGATGAGATAGGAGGTCAGCACAAGATACAGGTCATAAAGACCTTGCTGATACAACAGGTTGCAGTAAAGAAGCCGTGTAAAACCCACCAACATTAAAAAGGCAATGAGAGTAACCTCTGGTCGTCCTCACTGCTCATTGTACTCCATACAACAGACAACAACTCAGCAATAAAATAGCAGAACTATTGATTAACACAATATGAATAAGGGTTAAATGTGTTCTGGTAAGTGGAGGAAGCCATGTCCAAAAGTTTAAATAGTTTATGATTCTGTTCGTATGACGTTCTGGAGAAGGTGAAACTATAGCAGCGGCAAAAAATGCAATATTTGCCAAAGTTTGGAGTTTCGGGTCGGTAGCTGACTACAGGCAGGAAGTGTGGAAGGATTTTTGGATAATGGAAGTCTTCTCTAAGGAAATGTGGCATTGGATACATGACTTAAATCATAAAATTGTATACCACAAAAAGCACATTTTGTTAAATGTAAGTTTAACAAAATCAACAAAGATGTATAGGAAACCCAACAGAAAATGCAGTTTGTAGCAAATTTATCTATTTATATAACAAATAAATCTCATAACCACAATAAGCTCAGTGGAGAGAGGGAATGTGCCTTAAGTAGCTTTAGAAAATAGTGTTTTGACTGAACTGTAAAGCTAAAAATAAAAATAATCCAAACAATGTACTCTTCTTGGTAAAGTTGTTTCTCACAGAATAATGGCTTAGCAAGTTTTAAACTACATGTATGGTAGAGTTAAACAAATAAGCAAACATGTTTCAGATATTGATTGTCTTATAGTTTTTACTATTTGAGAAAGAAGTAACAAATAATGGTGAAGGTTAGAACAGTGTTGTTGATTAGATTGGAGGTATTAGTATGAAGATAGATGGTAGATAGATGTATACATAGAAACAGAGAAATAGATAAGTAGGAAGGTAGATGGAGACATGCATACATGCAGACATATATGTATACACATGTACAAAAGTAAATATAGATGTGTGCAGATAAATGGGTTAGTATACACACATATTTTTTGCTCTGTACTCTAAAGAGGGCATATAAGCAGTGATATCCCAGTAGCAATGACTATAACTAGTATCCAGATCTTGGTTTTAAATACCGGTCTTCAATGAAAGGAATCAGAGCTTTTTGGAGAAGTGGTTAATTCCAGGGCTGGAGTAGAAAAAATACAAGATTAGGTGAATGCATCTTGTAGTTGTAAGTAAGGAAAAGCTTCCCCCTGCCTCCTCCCCCCGCAAAAAAAGAGAAAAGAAATGCCAAAAGTAAGATTAAGCCTAAAAGTGTTCCCAATGGCCATTAGCTCCTGGGAGCAGTGTATATTAGTTCATTCTCACATTGCTATAAAGAAATATCTGAGGCTGGATTATTTATAAAGAAAAGAGGTCTAACTGACCCACAGTTCCATAGGAACAGGAAGCATGATGCTGGCATGGGCTCAGCTTCTGGGGAGGCCTCAGGAAACTTACAATCGTGGAGGAAGGCAAAGGTGCAGCCGGCACGACACACAGCCAGAGCAGGAAAATGAGAGAGCGAGGTGGGAGGTGCTACACACTTTTTTTTTTTTTTTTAGGCAGAGTCTCGCTGTCTCCCAGGCTGGAGTGCAGTGGCGCGATCTCGGCCACTGCTCCGCCTCCCGGGTTCACGCCATTCTCCTGCCTCAGCCTCCCAAGTAGCTGGGACTACAGGCGCCCGCCACCACGCCCGGCTAATTTTTTTGCATTTTTAGTAGAGATGGGGTTTCACCGTGGTCTCGATCTCCTGACCTCGTGATCTGCCCGCCTCGGCCTCCACAAGTGCTAGGATTACAGGCGTGAGTCACCGTGCCCGGCCGGTGCTACACACTTTTAAGCAACCAGATCTTTGAAGAACTAACTCTCATGAGAACAGCACTAAGGGAATAGTGCTAAACCATTCACGAGAAACAGCCGCACTATCCAATCACCTCCCAGCAGGCCCCACCTTCAATACCAGGAATTAAAATTCTACATGAGATTTGGTGGGGACACAGATCCAAACCATATCAAACAGGAAGCCAAAAGATTAGCAGAAAAACTGGTATAATCTAAACAATATCTGTGGTTTAGTTGCACTGTGCTTATGTTAATATCCTGTTTTGATAACTTCAATATGGTTATATAAAATGTAAACATTAGGGAAAGCTTGGGGAAGGGTAATTCAAATTATGAATTATTTTTGCATTTTTGTAAATCTAAAATGTTCCCAAAACAAAAAGTTTAAACATAGTATTTTTAGGTGCACATCTAGTCTCATAAAACCAAATATGGCAAACTTTTAAATCAGAAATTACCACATTGGTTTGAATTTGGCTTCAAACTGTATAGTTTGACAAAATAATTTCACAAGAATTACAACTGTAGAATTAAGATGGACGTTCAAACATGAGAATAATAATGAGTTGTAGCAGGAAACAGATCCCAGTTGTTTTTATCTTCACTTTGAAGAGCACCCGATACAAGGGAGAGAAGCAGAGCACTTATAGCTAAAGATGAAGGAATCTGGCCGGGCGCGGTGGCTCAAGCCTGTAATCCCAGCACTTTGGGAGGCCGAGACGGGCGGATCACGAGGTCAGGAGATCGAGACCATCCTGGCTAACACTGTGAAACCCTGTCTCTACTAAAAAAATACAAAAAATTAGCCGGGCGAGATGGCGGGCGCCTGTAGTCCCAGCTACTCGGGAGGCTGAGGCGAGAGAATGGCGTAAACCCGGGAGGCGGAGCTTGCAGTGAGCTGAGATCCGGCCACTGCACTCCAGCCTGGGCGACAGAGCGAGACTCCGTCTCAAAAAAAAAAAAAAAAAAAAAAAGATGAAGGAACCTGTATGAGAGGCTTAAGGAGGGAACACATTTGTGAATAGAAAGAAGGGTGACGATCATCTTAACCATATGGAAATGTCCTGCCTCACACATTGTCACAGTGAGGTGACAGAAAGCCTTACAGGGAAGTACAATTTCATAATGAATCTGTTTCATATCGCAGTCTAAGGAAAGAATGTTCTTGTACTTCAAAATCAGATGACAGAAGAATAAGCTACATTGCCAACAAAGCTAAGTATTTTTGTAAAATTCAACCTGTCTACATGTCTCTAAATCAGAGATTTAAAAAATCTAGATTAAAAACATGACTCAATGTAAGAAAAGTTAATCTGATGCCTTTAATTATAGTACACCATTTGACTAGTTTTCTGAGATTAGTGCACCTATCTTAAAAATTTCTATGACTGATTCTAGATTGCATGAATTTTTATTTGAAAACTTTCTCAATATGCAAAAAACGTTGAGAAAGAACAAAAAGGCAATGAACCTAGATTCTAAAGCTGAACACTTGCATGTTGTAGGAGAGAGAAGGAAGCCTAATGTTTGAAAGGGACTAACCCACTTGTTATATGTTATATGTAACCCCGTGATTCTGAGAGGAAGTATTATTTGATACTGATTTCCCTCTGCCAAATGACTAAAATAACATTTTATAGAAGACATTTCTCTGAAGCATTCAGGTTACTCCACATATGGATCATATATTAAAAAAAAAAAAAAAAAAAAAAAGACCAAGTCCACTAAGTCATCAAATTAGAAGTCATTGAATATCTTGAAGGAAAACCAAGCATAGCCACCCACGGTCATTCTAGTATTCACAATATCTGGAATGAAACAAAATAAGAACCAGAAGGGAGTGAGATCTCGAAGAGTTTCTTCTGGTCGTTAAGCTGTATTGAGTTCAGTTGTAACCATTGTTACATGAAAAAGTCTTATTTCAAAACCAGTAATTACCTTTCACTGGGGGTTCATGAATCTAACCCTTTCTGCTGTGAAGGGACTACTGTATTCACTGTGAATATTTACTTTTCTATATGTGAGTCGCACTCTTGATTAAACACACAGCAGTCGGCCCACAGGTGAGGAAAGGTACACAGAAGGTGCATGTGTCCCCAGGTACTGACGCCTCTCTCTTTCAGCACCTTTGACCGTTTTCTTACTTACTTTTTCAAACAATATTTTCAGACTGGCCACAAAATGAATGCTTAGAAGAATATGTACATATATTCAGTATCTCCAAAGGGTTGAAAAATAATTCAAGAAGTTTACTACTCTACTAACAGCAGCAACAAAAGAATAATGCACCAACAAAATACGATATGATTTACATACTTTAAAACAATTACTAATTCACAGTACTAAGAATGCTATATTTGCTGGGATTAAAGTGCTTTCTTTTTACATAACTGAAAAAGTATGACTACAATGCCTTCCATTCTGGCTTATTTAAAAATAAGATAGCAGAAATGTTTCGATTAAGAGATAAAATGATAAAATACATGAAGACATTCTGTGGCTTTATTATTACAAATTGCCACCAAGTAAAGATGAAAAGTCAATCCAAAGTTGCTGTGAGTGAAGCTGATTCCCACTGTATCTATAATAGGAGTATATAAAACACATTATCTTGTGTAGATTTACTTTTATATTTTGTACATGATACTTGTAATAGTCTTTTTTTTTCTGGTTCCTTCTAGCATGATTACCCAGAATGTCTACAGGATATAAATAAAAGTGTAACTGAGGAAGAATATATTCATAACTGTGTGTTGTAAGATTGTGATGCTGGCAAAGAAAAATAGGCCCCAGGAAAAAAGTTTTACTCTGTGTTTGATTACAAATGCATGTCCAAAAGCTATGAGTAAAGTCTTATGAATAGCTGGAGACTATTTAGAAGAAGCTGATGCTGGGAGATTGACAGAATAAATTCTGAAATCTCTTTTTAAAAAATATTGCAATCCCTTCCTTTCTGATGAATCAGGCTGAGCTACTTTTGATTACAAATAATTTCTACTGATAGAAGAACTCTAAAGTAGATAAGGGTCGGATGTTGGTGTGTGAAGCTGTATTGAAAAATGAAAAGTTGGTAAGTAATGACCTTTAATGGCTCCTTTCTTTCGCTTTTTCCTCTCCACCTAATTGCAGAAATACATGACTCATTAAACCAACTATGATTCATATTGCTCAAACATAATTTCTGAAGACTTCACCTTAAGGGTTAAGGAAAGAAGTATGTTCTTAATGCTTGTCACTTGTGATAATCTAATGACTTTCTTCCTTTACTGTTTGTTAAATGAGTTGATTAATTAGGAACATTAAAAAAATGAACATATAGTTAACCATATTTTTTTTTAATTTCAAAAGTGCCTTAGATTTAAAGTAATACTTATTTAAATGGGCACAATGTATTAATGTTAATGGTATAGGTATAATGTCAAAATAACAGATAATTTTATAATGATCTCAAAAAGTAGCCCATTCAAGAGAAACCAACATATCTAGAGAGGTGTTCTAACTTCTCACTTGGAAAAATGCAAGTGATTCTACAAATTGAAGTCTTCTTATTTTTCTAGCTATTATGATAAATTAAGAACTTGCAAACCGGGATGGCTTTCTCAAAATCTCCTCTTTGATGACTTTTACCTCCTATTCCATTACTATGTCTAATTTCAGAGTGATTATGAATCCTGTACATCAATGGAATACATGTATCAAGAGGGCAGGGTTTATGACAATCATATTTATTACTGTCTGCCCAGTACCTGGAGGCAGGACCAGGGACACCAGGTAGGAAGCCACTGTGGAAGTTGGCAGGCAATGATAATGTAAGGTATGAGAGAACCTGAGCCAAGGATAATAACAAGGCTTATTCTTTTTTTAACTTTCCTTTTTCTGTACTAATAAAAGGATGAGTTTCTACTCACTGAATAGACACTTGGTTGCAGGAATCTGGGGTTCAGGCATAGGTTCTGGGTTGAGACATAAATTCAGAAAAGAGTCTGTATATAGAATGTAATTAAAACCATTATACTGGATGTTATGACCAAAGGAGAGGCTATAAGGAGAAAGGAGAAGAGTTTCAAGAATTTAGCTCTGGAATATTTCTGGCAAAGGCGTTTGTGTCTAATAACATCCATATATCTAGAAATATGAGAGGAGAGAATTAGGCATGGGATTTAACCATATGAAGGTCATTGTTTACCTTAATAAGAGCAGTTCAGGCAGGGCATTTGAGAAAGAAACCCGATGAGTGGATACGGAGAGAATTGAAGGAGAGGAAATGTATATAATGGGTGTAATACGTGTTTGAGGAGTTTTACCATAATAAAGAAGAGAAGTTAGTAGAAATTGAAGTAAGTGGGTTTATGAAAATTTTTTGCATGATACAATCTACTTACAAATAAACATTATGCTGAGTACAAGAGAAAATATATTTCCCTTTGTGAAACTTTTGATGTTTCTCAAATTGCTTTATAAAATTTGGGACTATTGTATACATACACACACATATATGCTTATGTGTGTGTTATATATACACACATATTTGTATTAGTAATGGATACAAACTTAACCTCCCTTCTGGAAGCAGTGCATTTGGGCTGCTGAAGGCCAGGGCTTTTGAATTAGACAGAGCTGGATTCAAGCTTTGGCACTGGTACTAAATAAAACTGTGAATAATAGCTCATCTTTTGGGGATGCTTCTCTGCTGCAGATAGTCTTCTTGGTGCTTTATCTGCCAAACAATTCTCATGAGACCCTTATAAGCTAGATGCTATTATCACACTCACTTAACAGGTTAAAAAAATTTGAGATGCAGAAAGATTCAGCAAATTGTGCCCAGTCACATAGATCCTATGCAGAAAGGCTAGATTTCAGTGTATGTTTAGCCACTATGCTATAGTCATGTTTGCCCAGTCCCTAGATTAAAAGCAATCTACGGTTGTTATAATGGTATATTTTAAAAAATGAACAACATGTGTGCATGCCACTTCAAGGAAAAAGTTACATTTAGTTTTTCCAATCCAATTCTTGTTAGTTCTACAGAAGCTTCAGTAAAAGTTGAAGCCATAAGAGCATGATTCATAACTTTTGTTGAATCAAAGAGTGTAAAGTTCAGACAATGTAGTCTTGTGATGGTGAAAAGCAATCTGAAGTATGAATAACCTTTTAATAATATTTGCTCAGTAAGTCATATTGCAGATAAACAATCAAAGTCAGATTTCTTGGATGGAAGTTTTTGTCCTGGGAATTACTTTCTATAGGAAAAGACAGTTTTGAAAATAATCTTGCCTTATCAACAGCTTCTCTTCCCATGAGATGTCTTCTCAGTCTGCAATCACTCCTAGGTAATATGCCCTGAATTCGTTTCTCATTTATGGAGTGATTTTCCTTTGCTACATGTAATCCACTACTAAAAACCAATGCATTTATTTTATCTAGTTAGGCTAAAATGCTGTATGTCTCATTGCCCATAGTAGATACTGCCTAACATGCTGTTACCTGACTTTGGTGCTCTTGAGCTATTCTGAGGCAAACTCATGAGTCAAAGCATCTTTGTAAAGATACTGCTGCTAAGTTTTTCTCATTTAATTGGGGTCGTCACAAAGAATGATCATACCTAGGCATTTTGTTTTTCTCTCTCGTTGTGGTAGAAATGATTTTGGAGTTACACAGGATCCTATGTATCTGTCACCTCCTAGCTTTTAACTCCTGGGAAAAGTATTTAATTTCTCTGAACCTCAGTATTTTCGTCTGGAAAAAGGGGATGATAATACTGCCCTAGAAGGTTGCAAACAAAAAAATAATATGTATAAAACATTTGGGTAGAATATCTAGTACCTCCAAAAGAACTTCAAACCTTTGCATGTTAAATGGTATTCTTATGGGACAATTTGCTGTGAAGATTAAATTAAACAAGGTATGGATGATGTTTGTAGACATTCAGTAAATTATTTTAATAATTTCTATATGTTTGTATAATACATAGTGCTATTTTAGGTAAGATATATGATATCAACATGTATCTTACTTTTCATACTGCTATGATTAACATTTTCTGTCAGTCAGTGAATATGATAGAAATAGGAAAAGGTGTCAAAAGGGTAGAAAAGGGAATAGGATTAAAGTTAACTCTAATCCCATTAAAGGTCAAAAGGAAGGGTATCATCTAAGAAATGAATCTCTATTAAATAAAATGGTACTGTATGAAAAAGGGGGATCAGTTGATGACAAAACAGGACAAAATCAGTGAACAATTTTTATAAGAAAATTGTATTCTAAAGAGGCATTATATATTAATAAAAAGAATTTGAGCTCCAGGGACGTAGAGGTACCTGGGTTTAGATCCTGACTTGGGCAAGTACATTGTATAGTACGATTTCCTCCATTCTAAGAAAGCTATTATAATATTATAATAATATCTTCCTACAATGTGATTTATATCTGACTAATATATCAAAACTCAGGCTTGCAATAATCTCTTAATTAAATCTTGCTTTTGAAAGATGGTCTTACAGTCAAGCACATAAGTAAAATACACTGTTGCACCAAAGATAAATTTCCTTCTTAATGTAACAAGCACACTTAAACTACCTTAATCACTGAGGCCCACCTAACTCCATAAATATAGAAAGTAATTTTAACATATTATGTATGTTTATCTCCTACAGAAATGTAACCATTTTTCCATGATTCTTATCTCTTGCTTGATGTATATTTAAATTTTCTATACTTTGTAATTGAGAGTAATAAACTTCCTATCTCTGTGGCTCTCAAAAATGGTAACCCTTTTATATCAAGTATATAAGTTCAGATATCATATATACTGCATGAGGACCGCCAAATAAGGAGGATCTAGGGACGTATCTTCAACAAACAACTCAGTCAATTACTACCCACTTTATAAAATAAGAAATTACTTGTCAACAGAAGAGCCTGTCTCTTTCTTGAGAACATCAGACTGAAGAGATAAGCTTGGCCTCAAATATTGGCCTTTTTAACACTAAATTCTAACCACTGGGGTCATATACCTTAAGATAGAAAATTACTTTAAACTATACTGATATTGACTATGTAAAACCATTTTACCATCCACACTTGCTGAGATTATACATAGAACATAACATTCATCTCTAAAATAGCTAATCAAAAGTACTTAAAATGGATTCTTAGGTATGCTCAAGTCCAAATCTTTAATCTTCAGTTTTCTTTATTTGCTTCAGAAGCTTAGCAAATAATTGCATTTAAAAAAATCTTGTTACCATAGTAATGTTTAATAATCTCGGAAATATAATTTGAATATTCTATAAATATTTTTTTGAAAAATTGGCATATAAATAGTAACATTAGACCACACAATGCATATAATATAATAGTAACTACTCCCAAATAATTATACTCAAATGAACAGAAAGCGAAAACAATAAGCATTTGCAAATTTAATCATTTACCATGCTGGCCTAATTACTTGATACCTTTTTTTCTCTATAGTGAAATATAACTACCTCACAATTAATAAAACAAAAATGGTAACTTTCAACTGCAAAATGAGATCCTGAAATCTTAAGATGAAATTAAGATTGTTAAACTAACAGCGATGGAAAATAGCTGCATTTTAAGTCCTAATTCAGTATTTATTCGAAGAAACACAATATATAAGTAACGTTTTCCTGCATTGAATATTTTGTTTGAGTGAACAGTATGTTTTGTGTGCCAAAGTTTAACAAAATAATTATAATTTTTTTTGCATAAAAGTTCCTAGAAAGTTTTTTTGTTTTTTGAGATGGAGTCTCGCCCTGTGGACCAGGTTAGAGTGCAGTGGCGCGATCTTGGCTCACTGCAGGCTCCGCCTCCCGAGTTCACGCCATTCTCTTGCCTCAGCCTCCTGAAAGTTTTTTTATAATATAGATTTGTAAAGAATTATCATTACACACATATACTTGTATATAATTTCTAAGACTACAAGGCATAGATTCACATTTGTATATAATTTTCAAAACCATGTGAAATGGAGACCTTTTCATATAAATCATATTCAGACAACTTAATGTTTATGTTGGCTTTTTAAAAAGTTAATGACTATTAGAGCAGTTGCACTAAAATGATTCAGACAAGGCCAAAAAAAAAAGGAAAAAAGACTAAATCTTGTTATACATTGCTTCTATTCAACAGAAAATTATTCAAAAATAAGCTATCTTCTAAAGAAAGCATGGATTTAGAATAAAATTAATAGTCAAAATTATTTTAATTTTTTATAGATAGAAACAAATATAGAGATAAAAATCTTATGATAACTTTAGTTAGAATTTTCAATCAAATTACATATGAAAGCAGGGACAACTAACTTGCCTCTGTGAGATAATACATTGTTTCAAAATTAGCATGGATTTAAGATTTCATAATATTAACTCTATTTAATAGTTATATTGAAGACCCACTAATTAAAATTTAATAAAAACAAATTAAAACTATATTTTCTGTTAAAAACATCAAAAACACAGATGAAATTTTATAAATCAATTTTCAGAAGACTGAAAAGCTTTTTAGAAATAAGCATTATACTCACATAGTCTCCACAAAACATTTTGATGATAATCGTTAACTTCAGGGATGAAAATATTTGATCAATTGCATAAACTTGTTTCACTGTGAAGCCAGAAAGAATTGAGGTTCACTGTTAAATCAAATGTAAATATGTTCACTGTTCACCTCAGACTCAGGTAAGAAAATGTAAAAGCAAATCTGGATACAGCATGACTTGAGATACTGTATTTATACTTAGTTATCAGTCATAGGTGAGTAGGCAGAATTATTGCACAAAATAAATAGAACCATTAACCTAATCCCCGGTTGTATGTTGATTTAAGACACATAAAGTAGCCAACTAATGAAAGAAATGTAATCTTTTGAAAAAGCTGATGACTTACGGAAAGCTTAGTTGATTACCCACAAAGTTAATGATCTATTTTCTGCTTAATTGCTGTTAACATGCAAACTCTTTCAGGTGCTCCAGCCTTAGTTTCCTATTTTAAATTGCTAGGTTCTATGTGTATCCACACAATTTTAAAAAAATATTTCAACTACTGTTTATCTGCTCTTATATTTAAAAATAATGTATTTAGGGGCTGGGCACGGTAACTCATGCCTGTAATCCCAACACTTTGGGAGGCTAAGGCGGGCAGATCACTTGAAGTCAGGAATTTGAGATCAGCCTGGCCAACATGGCAAAACCCTGTCTATACCAAAAAGTACACAAAATAAAAAAAAATTATTTTAAATATATTTAGAAAAGAATTCATTATCCACCAATAAAAGTCTTTGGAGAAATATATTCACCATCATTTTTTGCACTTAATTTTCCTATATTATATATATATCTCTAATTTTAATATTTAACTATTGCATTTTAAGGAAACACATTTTAGAAAAACCTGTAAAGTTCAATGTAGTATTGGAAACTATCTAGATACATTCATATATCATTCCAAAAATAACAAAATGAATCTATATTATATTATTTTACTGCTGCTTGCTATTTATTGAACAATGTAGTGTTCATTTATAAAAATTTTAAAATACTTTGAACAAGAATTAGGAGCAAATAATCCTTTATTGAAAGAACAAAATACTACAAGACAAGTGTCAATTGATCATCATCCATACTTCTAGAACTACCCAATAATTCTGATGTTAAAATGTGAGTAAAAGCCATGAAACAGGATGTCTTAATGTAATACACACGCAGACACACACACAAACACAAATATATATATATATATATAATGAGCAGCTATATATATATATATATATATATATTCTTCAGCATTCAATTTATAATATAATCTGATTAGCTTACCAATATACCTGGTACTATGAGACATATATGGAACCATGCAGCTTGGCTCAAAATCATTAAAATCTAGTAAGTCCTACTATATATGTGTATGTGTATGTGTATGAATCAGGGTCTTGTATTTTTGCTGTGCACATTTAGACAGCATATAGGAATTATAAAATAATAGATATACTTATTAAAACTATAGGATTCAGAATTAGAAATGAAGAGTTTTCAACTACAATTCTTTTTTAATTAGAAACAATAGAAGAGTTTTCAACTACAATTATTTTTATGATTATTTTAGTAAGTTGCAGTTCTTACACCTTTTATTATAGTCTAAATATGTGAATATGAACAAAAATTGTCAAAATATTTGAGACCAAAACCCTTTCCCTAAGATTACTAAATAATTCAGAGAAAAGAGATTTGATAATATTCCCTAATTTTCTCCCAGATAATAATTACTTAGTATATAATTTTATTACTCATTATTTTGTGATTTAGCTTTTAAACACATGTCCTCAATGGAAATTATGATATCTAGTATTTGGTTTATAATATTCCGTGCAAAAGAGGGTCATGAGACTTTTGATACCAGTGTGTCAAAATCTTGAAAACTATTGGGAAAGATGGTAGTTAGTTAGCTAATGTAATTCTGTTTTATGTGTTTATGAAAATTTCCCTGATGAAAATTTTAAAATGTTTGGCTGTAACTTATTTACTTATTCTTAAATATCGTTTGATTATCTACAATCTGTACAGTAATAAATGTTATCAATAATAAAGCTTTTTTCCCCCATTCTAAACATTGTTTCAAGTCAATATACTTGTATAAATTAATTCTTACAACAACTCTATGAGCTTGGTACTGTTATTACCCATATTTTATCCACAGCATAGATAGATAGTAGAGAGGAAATGGAGTTACTCTGCAGTCAAGAGTGTTGCCTAAAATCTCACTCTTGAAGTGGGAGAGTGAAATCTGAACCTAGATTGCCCAAAGTGGTATGGACTACTTTAGCAGTATTAATTCTTCAGCCCATGAATATAAACTATATTTTCAGTTATTTGTGTTGTCTTCAGTCTTTCATCAATGTTTCATAGTTTTTAATGTACAGATATTTTACCTGCTTGGTTAAATTTACTCCTAAGTATTTTATTTTTTCATGATACAATTTTAAATAAGATGTTTTCTTAGTCTGTTTTATGGATGGTTTCTTATTAGCATATAGAAACACCATTGATTTTGTGTAATGACTTTGTAACCTACACCTTTACTGAATTTTTAAAATCAGTTATAACAGTTATTCAGTGGAGCTGATAGGATTTTCTATGTATAAGATTATGCCATCAGCATACAGATACAATTTCATTTCTTCCTTTCATGTACAAATGTGTTTTACTTCTTTCAGTGTATACTTTTACCAGCGAGTTTTTTTTCTATTTTTATATATTTTCCTATTGCTATTTTGTGATCATTTCCATTATCTTGAAGGAATCCTTTTAGCATTTCTTATAAGGCAGAGCTAGCAGTAATAAAGTCCCTCAACTTCTGTTTTTTTAAGAAAGGTTTTATCTCTTTTTCACTTTTGGAAAATAGGATTGCTGGGTATAATATTCTTGGCTCACAGTTGTTTTTCTTCTAGCTTTTTGACTATATTATCTCAGTCCCCTCTGGCCTCCAAGGTTTCTGCTGAAAAATCCATTGATAGTCTTATTAAGTCTCCCTCATATGTAATGATTTGCTTTCCCCTTGTCCTTTCAGTATCCTCTCTTTGTCCATAACATTTGACAGTCTGATTATGATGTGTTGATGCAGATCTCCTTGGATTCATTCATTAGGTATCCATTGAGCTTCCAGTTCAGCACAGCAAGGTACCCATCCTCCTTCCAATGAAAGATTTCAGGGATTTATCACTAGAGAAAGGTAAGGGCGAAGGCACAGAAATTGCTGTCTCTCTTATTTGGGGTTGAGGAGTCTTATTTTTTATTTGCTATGTAGGCTCCCAACTAAAGGCTTGTTAGAGGCCAGGATCACAGGGAGCTTCTGGAAATCTGTGTACCCAAACTCTTTCTAGAAGTTGAAAGCTGGATTGATCCTAAGGACTACAGATACTGGGAGTAGTTGTGTGGATTAAAACTTCTCTTTGTTCTTTCTGCTTGAAGGAAATCCTCTAATACCCTTTTCCTGCTGCTCCTCAAGCAAGGTAATTTAATAGACAAGCTATCTGGTAGAGATTATAAAAGTTGGGTGCTATAGGTGTGGTACAAATCCTTCACCCCTCTAGATGCAGCTAGGAATTGGAGATTTCTTCCTGATCATAAGGCACAGGTCTCAAGGTGGGCTTCGTAGTTTATATCTGCCTTTTTTACCCATTTTAATGTGTGTATTTTCTCAATTATCCAGTGTTTAGGAGTCTTTCAACTAAATTCTGTCATTCTCTTGGAGAGAATTGCTCCATGTGTAGGTGTTAATTTGGTGGGTCTACGGGAGGAGGGATAGTTAGAATCCTCTTATTCTTCCATGTTACTTGTGTCAGCATCTAGTAAAATTTGAATTACTGTCTAATGTGCCATATTAAATAAACATTTAATCCTTCTTGGAGTCACATTTTATCATTCATTAAATTTATTAGCAAATATTTATTAGGCAACTAAAAGGTTTCTGACACTGTAATAGGTATTTGGGATACTTCATGAAGCAAGATAGTCAAAATCTCTGCCTATGTTGCTTACATACATTAATGATTTGAAATTTTTATGTTATACATGATGAAAAATATAATTAACAAAAGTTGTTTAGTATGTTTATATATATTTATATATGGTTGACATTGCCATTGCCTTTTTCAATTACTGCAAATTGCCTAACACAGCAATCATAAGAAGAAGGCTAGACACAGAACATTTTTTTTTCCAATTAGACAATGATCTTCAAATTGTTTTGTCTCAATATTCCCCAAATAATTTGTAAATCTATGTACCTCTTCTACTTGTTTTACAAATGTCATATAAAATATTTTCATTCAAGTTTAAATAGTCACAGTTATTTTTTACGTTTCTCAAAGCATCCAATGTGATCTCAATACCATAGCAATTCAGTGTCCACTTAATTCATCTAAATATGTAAAATAAGTTCTTATTTAACAGTTGAATATTTTGCATCAATTCTCTCTCTCTTAATTCTTATTTCCATTCTATTTCCTGCACAGTCATTTATTATGAGGTAATTTATGCATGAATATCTTCTAGGGGATCACCTTATCATATATTTTTACATTATATAAAACTTAAAGAAAGTTGCTTGTAATGATTTCCATCTTTATTCAAACTGGAAGCCATGGGCTCTTCCCATTAATCTTTGTTATTTTCATAAATAACCTTGATAAAGTAGTTATACCACATATTATTTATCCATTTACATGTTGATAATCATTTGACTGCTACTAATAAAGTTGATTTGGGGCTAATACTTGACATTTTCACCCTTTTAAGTTTTAGCCATTAAATTGTTGTGTGCTTGTATCACATCATGCTTCTAATTTGCAATTTTCTTATTACTAAGAATGTAATCTTTTTATATGTTAAATGGTCATCCTTACATGTTCTTATGCAAAGTGTTCAAATATTTTCTCCATTTTCAACAAAGTTGGTATATTTAGTATTGATTTGCAAGAGATCTTTATAAATTCTGGACAAATAACCTTTTATCAGCTTTGATTTATAAACATTGGCTTTCAGTTTGTGGCTTGTCTTTTTATTTTTTAAATGTTGTCTCATGAATAGAGTAGTTTTTGTTTGCTTTTAATTTATAATTGAATAAACTCCAATTAATTCTTCCTTTTCAAGCTTTTTGTATTTAAAAAATTTTTGCCTACCCCAAGATCACAATGTTTCTTCTAGAAATTTATAGTTATAACTTTTATGAAATATAATAAATGCTCAGTTATATTTTTGTATGGTATAGTCAAGTTTCATTTTTTTCTCTTCATAGGGATACTCAGTTGTTAAAGTACCATTTATTTAAAATAATTTTTTCTCATTGATTTGTTTTTACACATTAGTCAAAAATTACTTTAACATATATGTATGGGTCTATTTCTGGATTCTAACTTATGCCTCATTGATCTAGATGTCCTTCCTTTCACCACTACCACATCATCTTAATTCATAACTATAGATTTATAATTGTGAAAATCAAGTAATGTGATTTCTGCAGGTTTGTTACTATTTTTCTCCTCCTCCTCCTTTTTTAATTGCTTTGGCTCCTGTAGGTTATGTTTTTTATTTTATAAATTATTAATATCCTTGTCAATTTCTCAAAAAGCATACTGGGAACTTAATTATAATTACATTAAATCTATAGGCTTATCTGGAAGAAGAAATAATACATTAATGTCTAGTCTTCTGATCCATGAACATAGTGTATCTCTCAATTAATTGAAGCCTCCACTTTCATTAATATTCTGTTATTTTCAGTGCATTTATTTTTTACCTTAAAATACCTCATATTTTCTGATTTCATTGAAAATCATGTTGTTTTGTTTTTGAATTATTTGTGTCAAAAAATATACTATTGCATTGTATTCTGTGACTTTGCTAAGTTAAATTAGTTATTACAACTGTTTTGTAGAATTTTTAGAGTTTTGCACTTATACAATCAGATTATTGTTTAAATGTCTGCAGCCCACTCAAAATTAATGTTGAAATTTAACCTCCAATACAATGGTTTGAAGAGGTGGAGGCTTGAAGATGATTAAGTCATAAGGAATCCTTCCTTGTGAATGGCTTAAGGGACCTTATTAAAGAGGCTTCACACAGAACTCAACCTTTTTTAAAATTTTTCTTTTCTTGTTTTTTTTTTTTTTTCTTTTTTGCTTTCCTGCCCTTCCACCATGTGAGGACACAGTATTCATTCTCTCCAGAGAATGCAACAACAAGGCACCATCTTGGAAGCAGAGAGATTGGTCCCTTCTCAGACACCAAACTTGTCAGTGCCTTGATCATGGTTTTCTCACCCTCCTGAACTGTGAGAAATACATTTCTACTGTTTGTAAATTACTCATTCTGTGGTATTTTGCTATAGCAACACAAACAGACTAAGACTGGGTCAATTTTTTTTAAAAGGTAGTTTTACTTCTTTCTCTCCTATCTGAACTTTTAAAAAAATTCATTTTTCTTCTCCTGTGTTATTAAATATGAATTCCAGTATAATATTGAATACATGGTAGAGGCAATATAGCCTTTTATGACTCTTAGGTGGAAGCATTTCATTTTTCATCACATTAATATGTATGTTATTAATTATGGCTTTGTAATAGATGTCCTTTTTTAGGACAGCTGAGAAGTTTCCTTTTATTCATAGTTTAGTGGATTTAAAAATTCCTTTTTCTGAAACTGAGATGATCAAATTTTTTTTAATTCTATTAATATGGTGAGTTATTGTAATCTATTTTGAATGTTAAATTAACCTATATTTCTGGGAAAAACCTTACCTGGTGATTTAGCATTACATTTTTTATATATTGTTAACTTTGATTTGCTAAATTACTTTTTTAAAATTTGCATATAGTACTCACAAGGGATATTTGTTGGTAGCATTTTATAAAATTTCATAATGACTTTGTCTAACTTTTTTATCAGAGCAATGCTGGCTTCTGAAAACAAGTTGAAAAATATTTAATTTTCCTCTATTTTAAAAAAATTTGTGTAATATTGATATTTTTTCTTTTTAAAATATGTGGTAGATTTTACCAGTGAAGCCAATCTTATCTAGATTTCTATGTAAAAAGTTTATTTTATAAATTATGGATTCAATTTCCATAGCTGTTCAAATTTCTCTTTGATTTTATATTCAAATGTTTTTAATATGGACTTTGAAGGCTTTTCTTGTAAATTTAAAGGGGGACCCACTTAGAACCGGTTTCAATGAACTCTCTTTTTTCCTGGATATGCGCCACACTTTGCTGTTTCTTGGAATGTCTAGTAATTTTTGTTTTAAAGCCAACCACTGGTAATGAACTCTGGATAACTGTTACATTCTTCTGAGGATTGCTTGATTTTGTTCTAATAGGTAGTCAAGTTGCCTAGACTCAGACAGAAATTGTGTCTTCCCTATGTTATGCAACAGTTGAATTTTCTGCTCTGGTCTTACAACTTCCAACCACTGCTTTTCTTATCTTGTTCCTTGTCGGGGGCGTTTCCATTTGCCTGGATTCACTGTTAGCCAAGTTTTGGGCCAGAGATTATATTTAGATATGTGGTCCTTCCATGCCTGTGGCCTACTTGTTTCTAGAAGTTCACATCTAATTTTCTACTATGATTCTGGCTTTAAGCTCTCTTCTCATACTTTAAGCCAATAAGACTTCTTCTTTTGCCATTCAAACTGTGCGTGGTCAAAGAGTGCACTCAGTGACTCATCAAAGTCACTTTTTTTTTTTTTTTTCGCTGAGCTCAGTGGCTCATGCATGTAATCCCAACACTCTGGGAGGCCGAGGCAGGAGGGGTACTTGAGATCAGGAGTTCTAGGCCAGCCGGGCCAGCATGGTGAAACCCCATCTCTACTAAAAATGCCAAAAATAGCTGGGCATAGTCTACGGTGTGCGTCTGCAATCCTAGCCGCTCAGGAGGCTGAGGCAGGAGAATTGCTTGAACCTGGGGGAGGAGGTTGCAGTGAGCCGAGATCACGCCATTGCACTCCTGCCTGGGGAACAGAGCGAGACTCTACCAAAAATATAACAAAATTAGCCGAATGTGGTGACACGCATCTGTAATCTTAGCTACTCAGGAGGCTGAGACAGGAGAATCACGTGAACCCGGAGGCGGAGGTTGCTGTGAGCCGAGATCGCGCCACGGCACTCCAGCTTGATGGTGACAGAGGGAGACTGTTTCTGAAAAACAAACAAACAAAAAGTCACAAAATTCTCAAGAATAGATTTCTCTCCGATTTCTACCTGCCTTTTTTATTATTCCCTACCTGTGTATTTCAGGACTTCTTTTGTACAAATGTACTTTATATCAACTGATGATGTGGTTAGAAATTTCCTCAGCCTGAAACAAAACATCTATTAACGACCAATAGCTAATAGTATACATAATGATGAGAAACTGAATGCATGCCCCTAAGATTCGTAAAAGGCTGGAATGCCTGTTCTCCTTTCTTTTCCAGTCCTCTTGCTGCCAATATTTTACGTCTAAGTTTCGAATTGGTCTTTCAATCTTGAACTCTCATTGTTGGTACTTTTACCATGTAAGACAATGGTTTTCTACTGCTCGTTTACATCGCTGTAGCTGTGGGGTTGAGAGAGTCTTTAATTCAAAAGTCACACAGTCAGGCCTCAAAGCATCAAACTCACTCTTTTTCTGGAGCTGGCTTTGTTTTTTTTTTCTGTTGGGGGAGGGCAGAGATTAACATTTGCTACAGCTTCTGTCTGATTTTGGACGATTTCTAAGTGTTTTTTTGTTGTTGTTGTTGTTGTTTTTTGGGGGGGACGGAGTCTCGCTCTGTCACCCAGGCTGGAGTGCAGTGCCACCATCTCAACTCACTGCAAGCTCCACCTCTCGGGTTTACGCCATTCTCCTGCCTCAGCCTCCGAGTAACTGGGACTACAGTCGCCCGCCACCTCACCCGGCTAGTTTTTTATTTTTTAGTAGAGACGGGGTTTCACCGTGTTAGCCAGGATGGTCTCGATCTCCTGACCTCGTGATCCGCCCATCTCGGCCTCCCAAAGTGCTGGGATTACAGGCTTGAGCCACGGCGCCCAGCCTCTAAGTGCTTTTATGTAGCTGATTTTTAAGTTTTATCTAGTTTCTGTCTGTGGGAAGGAGGGCTTACATACGACTTTACTTAAATACCATTACTGAAAGTCTTTCCTTAATACACTGTGATTTAATTTTTAAAAAATCTGTCAACATAAGCCTTTTAGTGTTAATTTTTTTTCTTGATGGAGAGTCCCTTAGATTAATTGTGCACAATTTGCCAAAAAATCCCCATAATATTTCCAGGTAAATTATAATACAATGAGATGGCGGCTAAGGTGTTTTTTCAATGAGTACATGCGTCCATGGATGGCTAAAGTTAGAGAAAACTACAGCATACGTTCTGGTTTTACTTCTTTAATAGATACTTGTTCCTGAGAAGCATATTAAAATAAGTCTTTTGATAGGAAGAGAAGAAATTTCATTAAAGAAATGTGACTCAATTCTTTGAAGTCCTGAGTGATACTAACGTTATAATGTATCACCAACATAAATTTGGTCCAGAAGGATATGTCATTCAATTATCATCTTAATTTTTAATAAATACATCAAAAGAGAAGACTTCTCAATTACTATTAATTGTGTTGTTATCCTTTTCCTAGATACACCTTGTCATCAAAATGAAAAATTGACACAGAAAAACAACCCTATAAATGGGAAGCCTATTGGTCAAACTGTTTCTGTCACCTGGTAACAAAAACTATATAATAATGTATTAATGTTTAATTTTCTTAATTATCTTGAAGTTCCTTGAAAAGGACAAGCGGAAAGAAGTGCGGACATTTTAGAAATGCTTATATAGATATACTAGTAATTTCATATCATGTTTGAAAATAGACTTGGCCCTTAAACTGTGTAGGCATTGGGGTGCTGACCCTATGAACTGTCAAAAATTTACGAATAATGTTTGACTCCCCCAAAACTTAACTAGTAATAGTCTACTGTTAATTGGATACCTTACTAATAACGTAAATAACCAACTCACACATATTTTGTATTTTATATGTATTATACACTGTATTCTTACAGTAGTAACATGAGTTAGAGAAAAAAATGTTATTAAGAAAATCCTAAGGAAGAGAAAATACAGTCACCATTCATTATGTGGAAGTGGATCATCATAAAGTTCTTCATCTTCACCGTCTTCATGTTCAGTAGGGAGTGGCTGGTGTTGCTGTCTCAGGAGTGTCTGAGGCTGAAGAAAATCCACAAATAATCAGGCCCATGAAGTTCAAACCAACACTGTTCAAGGGTCAGCTATAATTAAGTTTATGATTATAACTGGCAGAATTAACGCAGCACATCAACATCTGTGAGACAGAATAATTCATCCTCATTCAGTGAATCTGGTACTCCAAAATATTAGGCGTTATGTTTCAGAATGCAGTAAAGGACGTTTTGTTCTATACCTATACATAAGTTGAGGTGTTCTTCTTAGAATGCAGGCTTGTTTGCTTTGTGAGTATTAACAACAAATGAAGTGAGTAACTATTAGGCCGGTAAAAGTGCAGGGCTTACAAATTACATTATAATTCCTGTTAAGTGAATAGTTTATTATAAAATTCACATTTCTGTTATGTTTAGGTAAATCTAAAGTGTATACTTAAAACTTACATGTGAGGAGGGAAAGGTATATGGTCAAGTCACAATAAATATAAGAAACACAGACACAGTAATACATTGTATTGATTGGCTACAATTTTAATATGTGACAGCGAATATCGCGTATGTGATAACCAGTTCTTTCTGAAAATCCTTGTTGGCTGTGTCACTCTCTTGAAGATTTATTTCACATTTTTATTTTTATCAACCTTCCAACCCCTATACTCTTTCACTCAACTAATTTTCAGCTGATCCTTCCCTTGTTGTTTTATTGAGGATACATCCATTAATGCAAATAGGAGATTTTTCACTCTTCTTCTACGTGTATTTGTACCTTTGTATGTTCTCCCATCTCCACCTTTCATAGTGCACATTGCTTCTAACTTAGTCTCCTTTTCCCACAGCTGACTATATGAATTCTTCTCACTTATCCAAGAATTTCATTCCTGAAATTATCCCATTTTTATACATCATCATTTTATTCTTGTATTATTTCCAACAACCCAAAATTATGTGATAGCACCTGTAATTTTCAAAAGCAAGCAGGCAACCAAACGGAAAATTTCCCCTGGTTTTGTATTATCTACCTGCTACAACTTCATTTTTGTTTTTCTGTTCTTTTCATAGGGTAAGCTTCTTCAGACAGTTATCTACACCTTCTCTCTCCACTTGCCTATTCTTACTTTATCCCATGTCAATCAAGTAGTCCCACACAACACTGAAACTGCTGTTGTCATAAATAATGGTCATTTTGCCAAGTCTAGTGGATTATTCTCTGCTCTCATCTCGACATAATTGTTTCTCCTTCATGATACAATTTCTTCTGGAACCTACCTTCCCTTGGTTTTACTTTGACTATATTGATTGTATCTTCTTGGTCACCTTTATTGTAAATTCCACTTACATTACTATCTTTACATTATTCGGTTTTTTTGTTCATATTTTCACTAATGAAAATTATATATATATATGTTATTTTAAAAAATATGTTATATTAAAAATGCCTCAATAACATTGCAACAAACTCTATGGAGTTAGAAAATGTCTTGGTCTTCTTCACTACCATAATGACAGCACATAAAATAGTGTATAAAACAGCTAAAACGACATCCAACAAGTATTTTTTGAATGAATGAATTTGATTTTTAAGAATCTGGAGCTGAGGGCAAGGCTCTCATCTATGTTGGTGGGGCCATTATACTTTCCCTGGTGACCATCCTCTGTGGCAGGTCTCTTAACCTCTGATGTGTACACAGAACATCTATTAGCTTAAGAACCAATGTTATATGTCACCAGATTCTCTTTTCTTTGAATTTCTTTTTCTATAACTTTAAAAGTGTTATCATTGATCATTCTAGCTAGCAATATCTGTAACCTCCTTCTCTGTATACTTCATGAATCTTTGTAAAGCAAAATAGCAAAAACTGTCTTTCTTGAATTATATTGCTTATCATTTATAACAATAGATTTTTAGTGTAGATACCATGTATCCCTCTCAAAATGTCACTACTTTTTATGGCTTGTCAAGATAATTGATACTGAAATGTAAAGCAATTTTTCAGAATTGAATATCCACATATAATGTACTCTAGATATCCATGTTTTAGGTAAATGAACAAAATATGATTTTAAAAATTATCTTCATTTCTGTACTTTGGACATATTCTGATATTCTAAAGTCCATTTAAGATTCATTCTAATTGGAAATTTGCCTGACCCTTTCCAATTTGTAGCAATAGAAATAATGAACAAAAATAATCCAATTTTTATTATTTTTAAAATTATATGTCCTAATCCTTGTAGAGGAAATTTAATTAAAAGTCAAAGAAAAACTAACTTACTATAAACATTTTCATCAGCCTGAAAATTAAATTCTAGCAATTAGTCATGTGTATTAATTTGAAACAAAGTTCACATCCTTGGAATAGTAATTTTCATATATCCCACACAGAGATTAGTAGTCAGAGGATCATTATCACTGAAAAAATATAATGTGCTGCTAAATTGGTCTCATCTGAATATTTTTAATAGGTAATATTACAATTAAAAGCAAAGTATATTAAAATAGCAAGTGTTTCTGAATCATATTTACCTTTTGGCTTATAAATACTTTTGTTTTGAAATAAACTACTTATTGTACATCTTACTTATCTTCAACATGATTAACCTGCAGTAGGGAAAGCTATGTTCTTATGGAACAAATGTGGCAATAAGTAGCACTTTAAACCTGATTGTATTTTTGTTGAAATCACTAAATAAAGTTTGTGTTATAATATGAGAATATTCTGTTTTCAATACATACATATAATAGTCTTATTCATTGAAATAAAAAATAAGTTTTTATGGAAATACAGGATTTCATAAGAAATTTAAATATATTATAATTTATATATACAAGTGTTGTACTGTCATTTACCATGAAAGATCATACCTAAATTACTGTAATGATGCAATTGTTCCAGTGATATAAAATAAGATTTTAAAGCAATGAATGTGCCAGTTCTGTTCTAAGCACTTTAAATGGTTTAATTCATTCCTTGAAACAACCCTACAAAGTAGGCATTATTATTATTTCATAATACAGATGGTGAGTCCATAGATTGAAAATTAGATTCTGATAACTGAAAGGAATCACAAGACTTCACAGAGCATCCTTGTATAAGACTTTTAAAAACGGTAAAGAACACCGCTGAGTAGGAGAAAGAGTTGAGGCAAATATTAGGGGCGTGCTTGTCAAAGTCCTTCTTACATGCACAGAACGTGCTTCATCTCCAGTTCGGGCTTCTGTTTGTGCAATGAGCCTTGATTTGGGAAAACTTCTTAAAAGTATTCTGGTGGAATCTTTTATGTCCTCAAGTTATGTAGCTAAGTCAAGGTGAGTAATCAGTAATAGGAGTTAACTGTGTTGTTTTGGGAGGTATTTGGGGTTTACTTTGTGAGTGCTGCACTTTCATGCCCACCTCTAATTCCATATCAAATTTCAGAATACAGAACCCCGTTGGAGTTCCCTTATTTTCCCATTATCTCAGGCTTACTTTTTGGGGGGACCATATGGCAACTCTATTGGTTTCTACCAAAGAATTGGCAAAAGTCACTTTTGTTATTATCCAGTTTCTCTGATGCCAGAAGAAACATGACTCATTTCTGCTATTAAGCAGATTTATCTTTTACCTCTTCACCTAAAGTATGGTCACCAACACTTCAACAGTGTGGCAGCTTTCTAGATTTAATTCTTGTGGTGTTGGTCTTCCACCCTTGGGAACCATCTAAACTTCAGTTACTTGTTTGGCACCCTTTGGAAACTTGTCACAGGGACAAGTTATATCCTTACACAATTCCACAGGGAGACTTAATGTACATGTTCATTTGATGAGGAAATTCTTTCCTTCATTTGCTTCCATGTAGGAATGATGATATGACATAACCCACGACAATAGGTATCTCATATCTCAAAATAAATTTATATCCTTTTGTAATAAAAACGATTTCAATGAAAGCCCCTATTATAATAACAAGCCAATGATAGTTTTCAAATGATGCTTACCTTGAAGTTGAAATAGGCTACTTTCTAGTCCCAAATACCAGCAATGACCGCTGGGTGTCAGTCAAGGGCTTTTGCCAAATGCTTCAGTTAGCATGGCTGCTTTGACTGGACATTTCCAAAATCATTGGATCATGGAGATAATAAAGTGACCATGTGCTTAGTAAGGTCACAGAGACCTGATTGTGCTATGGTTCTTTGAAACTCTTAAAAAAAAAATAACGGCTGTTGCTCAAATCCAGGTTTTTTTTTTTCTTTGTAATTTGGTGAATAGGGGTTGAAAACATTTCTCAGATATTGTATGTGAATTTTCTAGAAACCAAAGAACCTAATCAATCTTTATACGGCTTACTTTGATTTTGGAGTTCACAGAGAAAATAATTTATTTTTTGTTTTCTGGGCGATGCCCTCGTCTCCTCTGTCTAAGAGATATCAAGGAATTTCACCATTTTTCTGATATCTGTATTGTACGATAGTTAATCAGCCATCTTCTGGAATCATATGATTAACAAGCATTTATAATGCAATTTTAGCTTAGTGTTCAGATTGATACATAAACAATATATCATTACTATCACAAATAGCCGCACTCTCCAATTGAATCAAATCTGTTTCATCTCATCAGGTACAGCAATAAGCAGGAGAATTTAAATGCCTTTGCAAGAGCATAGTAAATGTGTATTTTTCCATCCATCTCACACGAATGCAAATTGGCTTTAAATTCCTTCATAAGTAGAAACGGAAAAGAAAGCATTAGTCAAATTGGTCACAGAATAATAGTGTCCCTTAGCTTGTTGTTCAGCTTGAATAGTTAATACGATACTGTGGGCTACTCATGGAATGAGGGTTATTATTTATTATTATTTCTATACTCTATAGTGAATCTCTGGGTTTCATCATTTCCTCCACAGGCTATTAAACAAGGAAATTGTGGATATTAATATACCTACATCTAAAACATTTTTAATTGAAAACAAAATTTCTTCATGTGCCTCAGGTATCCAAACCTAGCCTATTCTAATTGCTTTAAATTGGCCGATTGAGTGGGCTTAGATAATTTTGAAATTTCCCATCTGCTATGCTCCAGTAAAAGAGGATTAAAAACAGATGTGTGAAACAACCTTTTTCCTAATAACCTGGATAAGAGTCCTTCATTCAGACATTAGATCCATTCTAACCATACATTCTGACAGAGCGATGCAACAACCTTACATAACTTTTGTTAATAAATGCCTACATTTTAGCCATACTTTTGCCTGCTGTTCCTTGGAATTGCTCACTGTCTCTCTCTAACTCAATTCTATTGCTTGGTAATTTTTCCTTAATGGGCTTTGTATGATGCTATATTGGATGCTAGTGTCCAGAAAGCCAACTAAAGTTCCTTCACCTCCCTCGGGGCATTTTACTCACATCAATGGAAACAGCCTTGGATCCCTGGCTGGCGTGTTGAGTCAAGGGACTCTGGCCCCCCTGTCATCCAGAATCAGAATCTTCTCTTTTTCCCCATACAATTTTCATGGGCATTGACACTCAGGGGATTATGAATTTCTTTTTGTACAATAATCAGATTCTTAAAAATTTATTGAGACTAAAATAAATTGAGCAAAACTGTCACAATTCCTTTACAGGTTGAAAAATTGATGGGACAGTCAAACCACCTAATCTTTACATAGCAATTCATTACAATTTTAGTGGTTATAACATCTGTCTCTTCCTCATTAATGTTATTTTTAATTAACCTTCTGAACACTAGTATTCAGTTTAAATTTTTTGTTTTTTTTTTTTGTTTTGTTTTGTTTTTTTTTTTTTTGAGACAGAGTCTCGCTCTGTCGCCCAGGCTGGAGTGCAGTGGCCGGATCTCAGCTCACTGCAAGCTCCGCCTCCCGGGTTTATGCCATTCTCCTGCCTCAGCCTCCCGAGTAGCTGGGACTACAGGCGCCCGCCGCTTCGCCCGGCTATTTTGTATTTTTTAGTAGAGACGGGGTTTCACCATGTTAGCCAGGATGGTCTTGATCTCCTGACCTCGTGATCCGCCCGTCTCGGCCTCCCAAAGTGCTGGGATTACAGGCTTGAGCCACCGCGCCCGGCCCAGTTTAAATTTTCTCAGGACTTTTTTTTTTTTTTTTTTACCCCTTTTATCCATATTTCCTTTTCTTTTATTAATCCTAATCATTTTTCCATCATTAACACTTATTTGCAATAGTTGGACAAGGAGTCCTTCCATAGTTTTGTTCATCCCATCTTATCCCTGCAATAATGAAGTCAAATAAGGAGTCCAAGCAGTTGTAGCTCCTTACAGCATCTATTATATCTTGACCAAACCTGTAGAGTTAGGAAAATTTTTAGAATTACTGCAACTAATAAAAGTTACTTTTGTTCTTAACAATTCAGCAGCCCCAGAAATATTCCATTTAAAATCTAAGGGTGAATTTGGGGAAATTTTCCTTTTCAAGGTTTATGTTATTTACCTTTGATTTTATACAGCTTAATGGAGTTGGAGTTTACTCCTTCTATCCACGTTTCTGCAAAAGCTACAATAAGTGAGGGTGCTGAGTAAGCACTAACATGCCTGTTCATTTGACAGTATCCAATAGAGAGAAAGAGCTCTGTGACTTCTCATACACAACACTGATTTCAGTAGAGGTTCAGCAGTGAGTTGGCGATCAACTCCCAAGTGGCTTAACCGTTTAACTAACTACCCTTGCACTTCTGCGGTCTTTTAATTCCCGCCCCCATGTGACCTGTGTAAATGTGTTGTGATTCTTGTCGATGCTGAGGGGAGATTTTGGTTGAAACGGCTATCTTCCCCACTGCCTTTGGGCATTACAGTCAGGATCACATGCTGTACATCTGTGGTTGTGAACGCCATCGGCTGCTTTCCTATTGCTATCATTTTCTCTAGAAAAAAGCAGGATATTCTTGGCTGACTTTTCCTTTTGAAATTTCTTTTTTGTAATCCATTTAGCTCCCTAATTTCCAAGCCAGGAATTTTCCTCTCCAGCATCCACTGACAGGCATTTCCTCCCAGCAACAATTGCAATATTTGTGATACTTCACATCAGAGATGCACAGAAAGTCATTCTGCAACAGTACTTCCTGGTTTCCCCACCCTTTCTCATTCTTTTATTTCTACCTTTATTTTTTGAGATGTGGTCTTTCTCTGTCACCCAGGCTAAAGTACAGTAGCATGACCTTGGCCCACTACAGTCCCCGCCTCCTGGGCTCAAGGAATCCTCCCTCCTGGGCCTCCTGAATAACTGAGACTACAGGCACATGACACTATGCCCAGCTAATTTTTGTGCTTTTGTTAGAGATGGGTTTTCGCCATGTTGCCCAGGCTGGTCTTGAACTCCTGGACTCCAGCAATCTGCCCGCCTCGCTCTCCCAGAGTGCTGGGATTATAGGCATGAGCCACCATGCTCGGCCCCTTTCTCATTCGTAATTCTCCCAAACAGAAACTTCACCATTACTTAAAAGTATAGAGTAAATGGTGCCAACTGCACAGATTACAACAGCTCACAAGTCTAACATTTGACAAGATTCACAGCATTGCCCAGAACATACACATAGAAGGTTGTAATAATGGCAAGAACAGAGTGGTAGAAGAATGTGGAAAAGTGTGATGGTCCTTTCGATATTTACAGGCCCAGCTTCTCAAGGTCTCTGTCACTTCCACAGGACACATGTCAGCTCCAAATTGCAACACCAATATCTGTGCGATAAAGTTGAGTTTTGGAAGATGTCCCTAAAAGTTTCCAGGAGGATCTTTTATGTTCCCAATCACTTATTCAATTAAGACTTCCTCGCTGCTAATATGAGGTATAAGCCAATTTTACCAGTTTCTGCTATTGGGGAAATTTTGAACTTTAAATAGCACATAATAAATTATTAATTGTAACATCCCCTTTTCTTATCTTGACTAAAAGTCAGTTCCAGACTTTCAGCCGTCCCTGGAGATAGAGAGGTGTCTTATTCCAGCTGCAAAATATAGGCATACCTTGTTGTATTGTACTTCACTATATTGTACTTTTGCAGGTATTGCTTTTTTTTTTTTTTTTTTTTTACAAGTTAAAGGTTTGTGGCCAATATGCATCATGCCAGTCTGTGGGCATCATCTTTCCAACAGCATGTGCTTCCTTCATGTGTTCATGTCTCTGTCACGTTTTGCTAATTTTCACAATGTTCCAAACTTCTAAATTATTATTTCACCTGTTGTGGTCATCTCTGACTAGTGGTCTTTGATGTTACTATTGAATTGCTTTGGGTGTCACTCTGTTGACACATGTTGTATGTGTTCTGACTGCTTGGTCAATTGACCATTTTCCTGTCTCTCTCCCTCCCTTCAGGCCTCCCTATTCACTGCGACACAACCATATTGGAATTCGGCCAGTTAATAACCATATAATTAATGGTGTCTGTGTGTTTAATGAAAGGACAAGTAATACATCTTTTGCTTTAAAATTAAAGCTAGAAATGTTAAATCTTAGTGAGGAAGACATGTTAGAAGTTGAGATAGGCCAAAAGCTAGGACTCTTATGCAGAACAGTTAGCCAAGTTGGAAATGCAAAGGAAAAGTTCTTAATGAAAATTAGAAGTGCTACTCTCAGTGAACACAAAAATGATAAAGTGGAACAGCCTTCTTGCTAAGTTGGAGAGTTAAAGTGGTCTGGATACAAAATCAAACCGGTCATGACATTCCCTAATCCAGAGCAAGGTCCTAACTCTCTTCAATTCTATGAAGGCTGAAAGAGGTGAGAAAGCTGCAGAAGAAAAGTTGGAAGGTAGCAGAGATTAGTTCATGAAGTTTAATGAAAGAAGCTGTCTCTATAGCATAGAAGTGCAAGGTGAAGTAGCAACTGCTGATGTAGAAGCTGCAGCAACTGATCTAGAAGGTCTGGCTAAAGTAATTGATGAAGGTGACTATAATACACAACATATTTCCAATTAGATGAAACAGCCTTGTATTGGAAGAAGATGTCATCTAAGACTTTCATAGCTAGAGAGGAAAAGTCAATGTCAACCTTAAAAGTTTCAAAGACAGGCTAACTATCTTGTTAGGAACTAGTGCAGCTGGTGACTTTAAATTGAAGCCAAGGCTAATTTACTGTTCTGAAAATCCTAAGACCCTTAAGATTATGCTAAATCTATGCTTTCTGTACTCTATAAATGGAACAACAAAACCTGTGTGACAGTACATCTGTTTATAGAGTGGTTTACTAAATATTTTAAGCCCACTGCTCAGAGAAAGACTTATTTCAAACTATTACGACCCATTGACCAGGTAGGTACCTAGTCACCAAATAGCTCTGATGAAAATGTACAAGGAGATTAATGTTGCTTTTATGCCTGCTAACACAACATCTATTCTTCAGTCCATGGATTGAGGAGTAATTTTTACTTTTAAATCTTATTATTTAATAAATGCACTTTGTAAGGCTATAGCTGTCATAGATAGTGATTCCTTTGATGGATCTGGGCAAAGTCAATTAAAAACCTTCTAGAAAAAAAGTCATTATTCTAAATGTAATTAAGAACATTTGTGAATTATGAGAGGAGGTCAAAATACCAACAAAAATGAGAGTTTAGAACATTACAATATTATTACAAAATACAACATTAATGGTGTTTGATGTCAACACTTGTAGATGACTTTGAGGGGTTTAAGAGTTAGTGGACTTAAAAATTGCAGATGTCATGGAAATAGCAGGAGAACTAGAATTAGAAGTGGACCCTGAAGATGTGACTGAATTGCTGGAATCTCATGATAAAACATGAATGGATGAGAGCTGATTTTGTGGATGAGCAAAAAAAGTGGTTTGTTGAAATAGAATCTACCTCTGGTGAAGATGTTGTGAAAACTGTTTAAATGAAAACAAAGACTTAGAATATTTTATCAACTTAGTTGATAAAACAGTTGCAGGATTTGAGAGGATGGTCTCTGGTTTTTAAAGAAGTTCTGCTGTGAATAAGATGCTGTCAAACGTCACATGCTAAGAGAAACCTTTCATGAAAGAAAGACTCAATCGATGTGGCAAAAATTACCATTGTCTTATTTTAAGAAATTGTCCTGGTCACCTCAGCCTTCAACAACCACCAGCCTGATTAGTCAGCAGTCATCAAAATAGAGGCAAGACCATCCATGAGTCAAAAGATTATGACTCACTGAAGGCTCAGATAATCATTAGCATTTTTAGCAACACTTTTAGTTAAAGTATGTACTTTGTTTTTCTTTAGGCATATGCTATTGCACACAAACTACAGTATAGTGACAACATTATTTTTACATGTACTGGGAAACCAAAAAATGTGTGTGACTCATTTTATTGCAATATTTAGTTTTCTGTGGTGATGTGGTACCGAATCCTCAATATCTCCAAGGCATGCCTCTAACTATTTTACACAGGCATACTAAGGCACAGAAGGCATGGCCATAATTTACACAATTAGTAGGTGGTAAGGTAGTGTTGTGAATCCAAACATTCCAGCTCTGAATGCCTCCACTGAACTCCAAATCCTTGCTAATATTGCTGTAGTATTTTGTAATTGCCATTAGAGTCATCTAGCATTTCACAAGGCAAAGTCATGAAACTGACAGGTACCGGGGAACAAGAACCACAACTTAATCTTCCTCACATGCTAAACTCTGAGCACAGTGTCTGATGTATTCAAGGTAACTAATGTTTATTGTAATTAATTGAAATAAAGCTAAATTCACTTTTTATATCCCACTTTGTACCATGCATATTCAAAAGAAGAGCTCCAGTCTGACTTAACTAATCATGCATAAAGAAAGGAGGTATACAACTAATTTAGACTCTGGGGTCAATTCTTATCCCAACATTCATCTGAGTCATGAAATAATTCAAATAATTCAACTAACAGATTCCTTTTGAGAAAATAAAGCTGTGTGTGCAGAATCCTGAAGGCTCTCTTTACTGCAGAGGCAGCCTATGAGCCACAAGGACTAGTTCTAGTTTTGAGGTGTAGAATCCATTACGCCAGCATTTTGCAAATGAAAAATACAGATGTGCATTGCAAATATTTGTTTGAGTAGTTTGTAATTTTTAATTGATTTCAGAATTTGATAGGAAATATACTTCAAATGTAAACAAAACATTAATTTTGAGAGATCCCCTCTCTGTTTCCAAGTGTTCTCATTGTTCAACTCCCACTTATGAGTGAGAACATGTGGTGTTGGGTTTTCTGATTTTTTAAAAAAGTTATACTTTAAGTTCTAGGGTACATGTGCACAATGTGCAGGTTTGTTACATATGTATACATGTGCCATGTTGGTTTGCTGCACCCATTTACTCGCCATTTACATCAGGTATTTCTCCTAATGCTATCCTTCCCTCATCCCCGGACCCCATGACAGGCCCCAGTGTGAGATGTTTCCCGCCCTGTGTCCAAATGTTCTCATTGTTCAATTCCTGCCTGTGAGTGAGAACATGGAGGTGTTTGGTTTTCCGTCCTTGTGATAGTTTGCTCAGAATGATGGTTTCCAGCTTCATCCATGTTGTGACAAAGGACGTGAACTCATCCTTTTTTATGGCTGCATAGTGTTCCATGGTGTATATGTGCCACATTTTCTGAATTCAGTCTATTATTGGTGGACATTTGGGTTGGTTCCAAGTCTTTGCTATTGTGAATAGCAAAGTTGGTTCCAAGTCTTGCTATTGTGAATAGTGCCACAATAAACATATGTGTGCATGTGTCTATATAGCAGCATGATTTATAATCCTTTGGTAATCCTTTGGGATTACCCAGTAATGGGATGGCTGGGTCAAATGGTATTTCTAGTTCTAGATCCTTGAGGAATCGCCATACTGTCTTCCACAATGGTTGAACTAGTTTACAGTCCCACCAACAATGTAAAAGTGTTCCTATTTCTCCTCATCCTCTCCAGCACCTGTTGTTTCCTGAACTTTTAATGATCGCCATTCTAACTGGTGTGAGATGGTATCTCATTGTGGTTTTGATTTGCATTTCTCTGATGACCAGTGATAATAAGCATTTTTTCATGTGTCTGTTGGCTGCATAAATGTCTTCTTTTAAAAAGTGTCCGTTCATATCCTTTGCCCACTTTTTGATGGGGTTGTTTGTCTTTTTCTTGTAAATTTAAATTCTTTGTCGTTTCTGGATATTAGCCCTTTGTCAGATGAGTAGATTGCAACAAAATGCCCCCATTCTGTACATTGCTTGTTCACTCTGATGGTAGTTTCTTTTGCTGGGCAGAAACTCTTTAGTTTAATTAGATCCCTTTTGTTTATTTTGGCTTTTGTTGCCATTGCTTTTGGTGTTTCAGTCATGAAGTCCTTGTCCATGCCTATGTCCTGAATGGTATTGCCTAGGTTTTCCTCTAGAGTTTCTATGGTTGTAGGTCTAACATTTAAGTCTTTAATCTATCTTCAATTAATTTTTGTATAAGGTATAAGGAAGGGATCCAGTTTCATTTTTCTACATATGACTAGCCAGTTTTCTCAGCACCTTTTATTAAATAAGGAATCCTTTCCCCATTTCTTGTTTTTGTCAGGTTTGTCAAGGATCAGATGGTTGCAGATGTATGGTGTTACTTCTGAGGGCTCTGCTCTGTTCCATTGGTCTATATCTCTGTTTTGGTACCAGTACCATGCTGTTTTGGTTACTGTAACCTTGTAGTATGTTTGAAGTCAGGTAGCATGATGCCTCCAGATTTGTTCTTTTGGCTTAGGATTGTCTTGGCAATGCAGGCTCTTTTTTGGTCCAATATGAACTTTAAAGTAGTTTTTTCCAAATCTGTGAAGAAAGTCATTGGTAGCTTAATGGGGATGGCAATGAATCTATAAATTACCTTGGGCAGAATGGTCATTTTCATGATATTGATTCTTCCTATCCATGATCATGGAATGTTCTTCCATTTGTTTGTGTCCTCTTTTATTTCATTCAAGAGTGGTTTGTAGTTCTCCTTGAAGAGGTCCTTCACATCCCTTTTAAGTTGGAGTCCTGGTTAATTTATTCTCTTTTTAGCAATTGTGAATGGGAGTTCACTCATGATTTGGCTCTCTGTTTTTCTGTTATTGGTGTACAAGAATGCTTGTGATTTTTGCACATTGATTTTGTATCTTGAGACTTTGCTGAAGTTGCTTATCAGTTTAAGGATATTTTGGGCTGAGACGATGGAGTTTTCTAAATATATGATCATGTCATCTGCAAACAGGGACAATTTGACTTCCTCTTTTCCTAACTGAATACCCTTTATTTCTTTCTCTTGCCTGATTACCCTGGTCAGAACTTCCAACACTATGTTGAATAGGAGTGGTGAGAGAGGGCATTCCTGCCTTGTGCCAGTTTTCCAAGGGAATGCTTCCAGTTTTTGCCCATTTAGTGTGATATTGGCTGTGGAGTTGTCATATAGCTCTTATTATTTTGAGATACTTTCCGTCAATACCTAGTTTATTGAGAGTTTTTAGCATGAAGGGCTGTTGAATTTTGTCAAAGGCCTTCTCTGCATCTATGAGATAATCATGTGTTTTTTGTCTTTGGTTCTGTTACTGTGATGGATTATTGTTAATGTAATGTTTATTGATTTGCTTATGTTGTGTATGTTGAACCAGTCTTGCATCCTATGGATGAAACCCATTTGATCATGGTGGATAAGCTTTTTGATGTGCTGCTGGATTCGGTTTGCCAGTATTTTATTGAGGATTTTTGCATTGACGTTCATCAGAGATATTTGTCTAAAATTCTTTTTTTGTTGTGTCTCTGCCAGGTTTTGGTATCAGGATGATGCTGGCCTCATAAAATGAGTTAGGGAGGAGTCCCTCTTTTTCTATTGATCAGAATAGTTTCAGAAGGACTGGTACCAGCTCTCTCTGTACCTCTGGTAGAATTCAGCTGTGAATCCATCTGGTCTTGGACTTTTTTGTTTGGTAGGCTATTAATAATTGCCTCAGTTTCAGAGCCTGTTATTGGTCTATTCAGCAATTCAACTTGTTCCTTTTTCAGTCTTGGGAGGGTGTATGTGTCCAGGAATTTATCCATTTCTTCTAGATTTTCTAGTTTATTTGCATAGAGGTATTTATAGTATTTCTGATAGTAGTTTGTATTTCTGTGGGATCGGTGGTGATATCCCTTTATCATTTTTTATTGCATCTATTTGATTCCTCTCTCTTTTCTTCTTTATTAGTCTTGTTAACTGTCTATTAATTTTGTTGATCTTTTCAAAAAACCAGCTCCTGGATTCATTGATTTTTTGAAGGGTTTTTCTGTCTCTATCTCCTTCAGTTCTGCTCTGATCTTAGTTATTTCTTATCTGCTGCTAGCTTTTGAATTTGTTTGCTTTTGCTTCTCTAGTTCTTTTCACTGTGATGTTAGGATGTCGATTTTAGATCTTTCCTGCATTCTCTTGTGGGCATTTAGTGCTATAAATTTCCCTCTACACACTGCTTTAAATGTGTCCCAGAGATTCTGGTATGTTGTGTCTTTGTTTTCATTGATTTCAAAGAATATCTTTATTTCTGCCTTAATTTCATTATTTACCCAGTAGTCATTCAGGAGCAGGTTGTTCAGTTTCCATGTAGTTGTGCGGTTTTGAGTGAGTTTCTTAATCCTGAGTTCTAGTTTGATTGCACTGTGGTCTCAGAGACAGTTTGTTATGATTTCTGTTCTTTTACATTTGCTGAGGAGTGCTTCACTTCCAACTGTGTGGTCAATTTTGGAATAAGTGCACTGTGGTGCTGAGATAAATATATATTCTGTTGATTTGGGGTGAAGAATTCTATAGATGTCTATTAGGTCTGCTTGGTGCAGAGCTGAGTTGAAGTCCTGGATATGCTTGTTAACCTTCTGTCTCATTGTTCTGTCTAATATTGACAGTGGGGTGTTAAAGTCTCCCATTATTATTGTGTGGGAGTCTAAGTCTCTTTTTAGGTCTCTCAGGATTGCTTTATGAATCTGGAGACTCCTGTATTGGGTGCATATATATTTAGGATAGTTAGTTCTTCTTGTTGAATTGATCCCTTTACCATTATGTAATGGCCTTCTTTGTCTCTTTTGATCTGTGTTGGTTTAAAGTCTATTTTATCAGAGACTAGGATTGTAACCCCTGCTTTTTTTTTGCTTTCCATTTGCTTGGTAGATCTTCCTCCATCCCTTTATTTTGAGCCTATGTGTGTCTCTGCATGTGAGATGGGTCTCCTCGATACAGCACACTAATGGGTCTTGACTCTATCCAATTTGCCAGTCTGTGTCTTTTAATCAGAGCATTTAGCCCATTTACATGTAAGGTTAATATTGTTATGTGTGAATTTGATCCTGTCATTATGATGTTAGCTGGTTATTTTTCTCATTAGTTGATGCAGTTTCTTCCTAGCATTGATAGTCTTTACAGTTTGGCATGTTTATGCAGTGGCTGGTACTGGTTTTTCCTTTCCATGTTCAGTGCTTCCTTCAGGAGCTCCTGTAAGGCAGGCCTGGTGGTGACAAAATCTCTCAGCATTTGCTTGTCTGTAAAGGCTGTTATTTCTCCTTCACCTATGAAGCTTAGTTTGGCTGGATATGAAATTCTGGGTTGAAAATTCTTCTCTTTTTTTTTTTTTTTTTTTGAGACGGAGTCTCACTCTGTCGCCCAGGCTGGAGTGCAGTGGCCGGATCTCAGCTCACTGCAAGCTCCGCCTCCCGGGTTTACGCCATTCTCCTGCCTCAGCCTCCCGAGTAGCTGGGACTACAAGCGCCCGCCACCTCGCCCGGCTAGTTTTTTTGTATTTTTTAGTAGAGACGGGGTTTCACCGTGTTAGCCAGGATGGTCTCGATCTCCTGACCTTGTGATCCGCCCGTCTCGGCCTCCCAAAGTGCTGGGATTACAGGCTTGAGCCACCGCTCCCGGCCAGCGAAAATTCTTCTCTTTAACAATGTTGAATATTGTCCCCAACTCTCTTCTGGCTTGTAGGGTTTCTGCTGAGAGATCTGTTGTTAGTCTGATGGGCTTCCCTTTGTGGGTAACCCGACCTTTCTCTCTGGCCTCCCTTAACGTTTTTTCCTTCATTTCAACCTTGGTGAATCTGACAATTATGTGTCTTGGGGCTGCTCTTCTTGAAGAGTATCTTTGTGGTGTTGTCTGTATTTCTTGAATTTGAATGTTGGCTTGCCTTGCTAGGTTGGGGAAGATCTGGATATTATCCTGAAGAGTGTTTTCCAGCTTGGTTCCATTCTCCCCATCACTTTCAGGTACACCAATCAAATGTAGATTTGGTGTTTTCACATAGTCCCATACTTCTTGGAGACTTTGTTCATTTCTTTTTACTCTTTTTTCTTTAAACTTCTCTTCTCACTTCATTTCATTAATTTGATCTTCAATCACTGATACCCTTTCTTCCATTTGATTGAGTCAGCTACTGAAGCTTGTGCATGCATCACATGCCATGGTTTTCAGCTCCATCAGATCATTTAAGATCTTCTCTACACTGTTTATTGTAGTTAGCCATTCAACTAATGTTTTTTCAAGGTTTTTAGCTTCTTGTGATGGGTTCAAACATCCTCATTTAGCTTGGAGAAGTTTGTTATTACCGACTTTCTGAAGCCTACTTCTGTCAACTCGTCAAAGTCATTCTCTGTCCTGCTTTGTTCCATTGCTGGCAAGGAGCTGTGATCCTTTAGATGAGAAGGTGCACTCCGGTTTTTTGAATTTTCAACTTTTCTTCTTTGGTTTCTCCCCATCTTTGTGGTTTTATCTACCTTTGGTCTTTGATGATGGTGACCTACAGATGGGGTTTTGGTGTGGATGTCCTTTTTGTTGATGTTGATACTATTCCTTTCTGTTTGTTAGTTTTCCTTCTAACAGTCAGGTCCCTCAGCTACAGATCTGTTGGAGTCTGCTGGAGGTCTACTCCAGACCCTGTTTGCCTGGGTATCACCAGCAGAGGCTGCAGAATGGCAAATATTTCTGTCTGATCCTTCCTCTGGAAGCTTCATCTCAGAGGGGCACCCAACTGCATGAGGTGTCAGTTGGCCCCTACTGGGAGGTGTCTCCAAGTTAGGCTACACGGAAATCAGGGACCCATTTGATGGGGCAGTCTGTCCATTCTCAGAGCTCAAACGCTGTGCTGGGAGAACCACTGCTCTCTTTAGAGCTGTCAGAGAGGGACGTTTAAGTCTGCAGAAGTTTCTGCTGCCTTTTGTTCAGCTATGCCCTGCCCCCAGAGGTGGAGTCTACAGAGGTAGGTGGGCCTGGTTGAGATGCGGTGGGCTCCACCCAGTTCAAGCTTCCTAGCTGCTTTGTTTACCTACTCAAGCCTTAACAAGGGCAGACGCCCCTCCCACAGCCAGGCTTACCACCTCACAGTTAGATCTCAGACTAGCAGTGAGCAAGGCTCCCTGGGCATGGGACCAGTTGAGCCAGGAGCAGGATATAATCTCCTGGTGTGCTGTTTGCTAAGACCTTAGGTGGCAGTGTCCCAATTTTCCCGGTACAGTCTGTCACGACTTCCCTTTGCTAGGAAAGGGAAATCCTCTGACCCCTTGTGCTTCCTGGGTGAGGCAGTGCTCCGCCCTGCTTCGGCTTGCCCTCCATGGACTGCAACCACTTTCTGACCAGTCCCAGTGAGATGAACCAGGTATCTCAGTTGGAAATGCAGAAATCACCCATCTTCTGTGTTGATCACCCTGGGAGCTGCAGACTGGAGCTGTTCCTATTAGGCCATCTTGGAATGGATGGTTTTCTGATCTTTTGACAGTTTGTTGAGAATGATGGTTTCCAGCTTCATCCATGTCCCTGCAAAGGACATGTACTCATCCTTTTTTATGGCTTCATGGGTGGTGGGGGATTAGGGAAGGTATACCATTAGGAGAAACACCTAATGTAGGTGACAGATTGATGGGTGCAGCAAACCACCAGGGCACATGTGTACCCATGTAACAAATCTGCACATTTTGCACATGTAACCCAGAACTTAAAATATAATAAAAAAAAGTAAAAAAAGAAATTTGAGATATCTATATAATTGTGTAAATATTTATTAGGCTTTTGTTATCATGTTAAATTCTTTATCATGTTTTAAATAGTTGAATAACATGTAGAAAACTTACAATGTAATATAATGACTCAACTATATATATTTATAAAAATGGACTTAAATAACATATCAAAATGTTTGTTTGCATTCAGATGTTAAAGGAAAAACATACTTACGATCCTTCCTCCTAATTAAACTATAATATATTTTACTCCTTTTTTGTCCTTGTCTAAATATATATTATTTTGTATAATGGCAATTGGTGAAATATTTAGTTTATATTTTACTTTATGTATCATACTAACTTTTTATGCTCTGAAATGTCATATTTCTTATTGTAATGAATGAGTCATATTGTATCAAATGGCTTAATCTTAATTACTCCTTTATGTCTAGACTGTTGTCTTTTCTCTAGTTTATTTCTAGGTATTGTTTTAGTGAATATTAATTTTTAAAAATAATTATTCCCTTAGGTTAAATTCTTAATAGTATTACTGAATTAAAGAGCATAATTTTTTGTTTGTTTTAGATATTATTATATTATTTTTGAAAAGTTTTTTTGTTGTCTTACATTAAATAAATAAAGACCATCTTCTTTCAAGACACCCTTACTAGCATAGAATAGTTTCCAAATGTTTTTCTAATTAAATACGTGTCAAACTGTATCTAATTACACTTTTAATTTGCATTTTGAAATTATAGTGCTTGGCAATTTTCTGCTTTTATGTTAATTGTTTTTCCCCTTGTATGAATTGTTAGTTTATATGGTCAACCCATTTTTAAAATATATCTTTTACCAATCTGAAGGGATACTTTATGTAAGATACATATACAATTTAATATACACTGCCAAGCCAAATAAATCTAGTAAATAAGGTGTTTAATTCTGCCTCTGGGTTACCCAGCATGTGTTTGAAGCCATTCTTGTTCTTCTATTCTGTGGAGGTAAAATGGGGACTTGCGCAAAGACGGAGTGCCTATTTGTAGCATCAATAATCAACCTAGTTAGCCCTATTGAGAAAGCACGAAAGGCCTCTCTTTTCGGCAATAGGTCCACTCACTGTTTTCTTTGTTTTAATATATCACATGTACAGTACACATTCACCACTTTTCCTTCTCTTTCTGTCTTTCTCTTCCTCAGAGGACCTTGTAAGACTAAAACAAGATTAAACAAATATATTAATATATCTTTTCAACGATACTTCCGATATGCAACTTTGTATCACCACTGATCCTGACCTGCTTCCTTTGAGGTTACCTTGTGGTGACTCTTGCTATGGGTAGTCCTGTAGTATTTTAACTTAAAGGGGTTGGTATCTGTGACAGAATTTTATACCCATGTAAAACTACTCCTAGCAGTCTCAAACAGCATGCAGACTTTCAGGTATCTCAGATATGAGCCAGAATTCTTGAAGTCCCCTCCTCATGTACTACCATTGCTTTGATTTGGTAAGTGTGTCAGCCATTCAAAAAGAACGATTTCAAGAAGGTATCAAGAGTTAGAGCTTTAAGTTGTATTTCATTTTCAATGGATTCTTCAAGGGTTGCTTGAGGAAGCATAATGAACAGCTTTTTGTGGAGTTTTCAGAAGAAATCCTTGTATTTCCTAGGACATGCGATATTTTGATGCCTGTATACAAAGGGTAATGATCAAATCAGAGTAATCGGGGTATCCATTGTCTCAGATACTCATCTTTCCTTTGTGTTGGGTACATTCCAATTCTTCTCTTCTAACTATTTTGAAATGTACAGTAATTATTAACTATAATCTCCCTACAGTACTATCAAATACTAGAACCTATTCTTTCTATCTAAATGTATTTTTGTATTCATTAACCAAATTCCCTTCATTCCCTCCCCCTACCCCGGCCTCTGATCACCAACATTCTACTCTCTATCTCCACAAAATCCACTTTTTTAGCTCCCACATATGAATGAGAGTGTGCGGTATTTGTCTTCCTGTGCCTGGCTTGTTTCATTTAACATACTAACCTCCAGTTTTATCCATGTCGTTGCAAATTACAGGAATTCATTTTTTTAAATGGATGGCTAATATTCTGTTGTGTATATAGAATAGTTATGTACTACATTTTCTTTATCCTTTTAACTTTTGATGCACAAAATTTTTTGGCTATATTGAATAGTGATGGGTTAAACATGGGAGTGTAGATATCACATAAACCTACTGACTTCCTTTGTTTTGAGTATCATATACCCAGCGGTGGCATGGTTGGATATATGGAAGTTCTATTTTATGTTTTGGAAGAAACCTCATACTCTTTTCCATAGAAGCTGTACTACTCACATTTCTACCAACAGTGTATGAGCCTTCCACTTTCTCCACATCCTTACCAGTATCTGCTATTTTTTGTCTTTTTGATAAAAGCCATTCTAGCTGGGATAAGATAACATCTCAGTGTGGTTTTGATTTGCATTTTCCTGGTGACTAATGATTTTGAACATTTTTCATATACCTACTGGCCACTGTATGTCTTCTTTTGTGATATGTTCAGTTTTCGCTCATTTTAAGATTGGATTATTTGTCTTTTTTGCTATTAAGCTGTTTGAGTTTCTTGTATATTCTGTGTATTGATCACATATATGCTTGTCAGAGGAATAGCTTGCTAATATTTTCTCCAATTCTCTTGGTTATCTCTTCACTTTGTTGATTGCTTCCTTTGTTGTGAGAAAGCTTTTTAGCTTCATGTAATCCCATTTGTCTGACTTTGTTTTTGTTGCTTGTGCTTTGGAGATCTTATCCAAAAATCTTTACCCAGACCAATATCCTGATGCATTTCCCGTCCCAATGTTTTCTTCTGATAGTTCCACAGTATCAGGTCTTTACATTTAAGTCTTCAATCCATTTTGATTTGATTTTTGTATATGGTATCAGATAATGGTGCAACTTCATTATTTTGCACATGGATATCCTATTTTTCATACACCATTTATTGAATAGACTGTCTTTTTCCCATTGTGTCTTGTAGGAACCTTGTCCAAAATCAGTTGGTCATAATAAGTGGATTTATTTTTGAGCCTCTCTTCTGTTTGAAAGGTTTCTGTGTCTGTTTTTATGCCAGCAGACGATGTTTTGGTTACTACAGCTCATAGTATAATTTGAAGTCAGGTAGTGTGAGATCTGCAACTTTTTTTGCTCAGAATTGCTGTGGCTATTTGGGGACTTTTGTTGTTCCGTACAAATTTTAGCATTTGTTTTCTATTTCTGTGAAGGATATCATCGCTATTTTGATAAGAATTGCATTGTATCTGTATATCACTTAGAGTAGTATGAACATTTTATCAATATTAATTCTTCCAATTCAGGAGCACGGGATACGTTTCCATTTTGTGTTTCCTCTTCAATTTCTTTCATCAGTGTTTTATAGGGTTTTTGTAGACTTTTTTTTTTTTTTTTACTTTGGTTAAATTCATTTCTAGGTGTTTTTTGTAGCAATTGTAAATTACAAGGATACCAGTCATACTGGATTATATATTGGATTAGGACACACCTAAACAGGCTCATTTTAACTTAATCACCTAGCACAGACTTCCTGTTGATCAATAATTTATCTAATAGATAAATGAATTTTAAAATGATTTTACCCTGGTCTCTGCCTGGAGACATATTCTCAACTACTGCACAGGGAAGAGGAACCCAAGCTGAGCAGAATCTCTCTGAGTTGAGAAGACAGAGATCAAAGTTTAAACATGCTGGAGCATCTGGAATTTGTAGCTCTTTATAAGTAGAGGAGTATACAGAGCTATGCAAAGAAAGAGTTTGTAGTAGGCTTAAGAATGGCTTCTAATAATATCAGGTCCTAATCCTTGGAATCTGTAAATACTACTTTAAATGAAAAAGAGTCTTTGCAGATATGATTAAGAATTTTGAGAAAGGGAGATTATCCTGGATTATCCAAGTCAACCTTAAGTGGAATCAACAAAAGTGTCTTTATAATATAGAGAAACACAGGGAGTTTTTACAAACAGAAGTGAAGAAGCGAACATGACGCTGGAGGCAGAGAATGGAAAAATTCAACCACAAGGGAATTCCTGTAGCCCTCCAGAGCCTGGAAGATGCAAGAGTGAATTTTCCATTAGAGCTTCTAGAGGGAGTGTGGCCCTGCTGAACACCATGATTTCAGTTCAGTCATACTTATTTTAGACTTCTGGCCGCCACACTATGAGATAATTAATTTCTATTGTATTAAACAACTAAATCTGTGATAATTTATTACAACAGCCATAGGAGACTAATACAGAATCCAAGATATGTAAATAGGGTTTCTCTTAAGTCCTTGTCTGAAGACTAAGCTACAGAAGCATGGAGTGAAAATTCACAAGGTCAGGCAAAGAAAACTGTCAGGAAGCTGTAAGCTAAAACATTCCTAGAGGTCAGATAGAGTGGGAAATGACCAATTTCCAGCCAGCAAAAGTAGAGAGATGTTAGTGAGTACTTGGATCATTTAATGGAGACCCCAATAGACAAATCCCAAGGTTGCCAAATTGAAAAAATAAAAATACAGGATGCCTAGTTTGTTTGAATTTCAGATAAACACCATTTTTATATATGCAGGTCTCAAATATTACAATTGAAGTTTCAGTATAATGCCCCAGTTTTTAATTTATAATAACACATGAGGCATACTTATCATAAAAAATGTTTTTTTTTCTGTTTATCTGAATTTCAAATTTAACTGGGCTTCCTATATTTTTCTCCAAATTCTAACCACTTCAAATACATCCTATCAAAGCTTAGTAACAAACCAAAAACAAGTAACTTAACTCCCTGCAAACTCAAAGTTCAAAATTCTATAGAGAAAGGCAACAAAATACAGATAGTTAAACACGTAATAAATGCAATGATGGCATCTAATGACATAATCATGTACCAAAAAAGGAAAAAAACCTACCAATATAATATGTGATCCATTAGCTGGATAAAAACTATTTCATAAAAATGTAGCAAAAATGGTAGAAATACAGAAATTAACAGACACATTTCTTAACAACATTGCAAAAATATTCAGAATTTAAAAGTAATAATAAAAATCAGGAGAAAAAATAAGAAAAACATGTAAAACAACACATAGACAAGCATATAAACAAATAGAACTTGAGAAATTTAATATAAAATGGAAATATGCTCATTTAGGTTAAATACAAATTAAGCATTTCAAAAGGAAAGATATGTGAACTTTTGAATACAGTGATATCAACTATGGATATTGATGCACACAAAGAAAAACAAGGCTGGGTAATTTGTGGAACAATATCAAGCTCACCAACTAACACGTAATTGAAGTTTCAGAAAAGAGGAGAGAGAAGCCAGGGATTAGAGCAATTATTTGAAGAAAAGTGATTTAAATTTTTCAAATTAGATGAAAAGTATGAACTAACAGATGCAAAAAACTCATCAAACCTCAAGCAAAATAAACACATAGAAAATATCAAGAAGGCCAGGCACAGTGGCTCACACCTGTAATCCCAGCACTTTGGGAGGCCTAGGTGGGTGGATGGACTGAGGTCAGGAGTTCGAGACCAGCCTGGCCAACTTCGTGAAACCCTGTCTCTACTAAAAATGCAAAAATTAGCTGGGTGTGGAGGCGGGCACCAGTAATCCCAGCTATCTGAGAGGCTGAGGTAGGAGAATTGCTTGAACCCAGAAGACAGAGATTGCAGTGAGCTGAGATTGTGCCACTGCACTCCAGCATGGGTGACAGAGACTCCATCTCTAAAAAAAAAAAACAAAAAACAAAAACAAAAAAACAAAAACAAAAAAGAAAATATCAAGACATCATAATTGATAAATCAGTGATAGGTATATTACTATATGTAAAAACATATTGGACTATACAATTTTTACTGTGTATACTTAAATATTTCAGCAAAGTCATTTTGAAAAAAACCAAAATGGCCCAGAAGATAAAAAGCCAAAATATCTTCTATATTTCTACAAGAAAATAAAGCAAAGTATATATACAGAAAATTTCTGCCTTCCAATGAAAGCATATCATGACTTAATTGTTGTTCCTTATTATTTGTCTCTTTTTTCGTTTACTTTAGAAAAAGTAGTGATCAGCAGAACAGCAAGAATGTTGTTTCCAGTTTGCAAAGTAGTCTGTAACAATTGCAAATCATTCATCAACTTAAAATAGCAAGCATTTTACTGTGACTAAGAAATAAGTTATAACCACAAACATTGGGGATATTCGGGATGGAGTGTAATTTGAGTACAACATTAGACATTTTCATGCGGGGTTTGTATGAGTAATGTGCTACATTTTGGCAAGACTGTTTTCTTGTTTTCTTGATAAGCCCATTTCATTTCAATTAAATTAGTAAATATAGAATGCTTAATGTATTCCCACATTTTCTCCAAGGTTCTGAATTTAAACTAGATTAAAAAGCCATTTTCATGTTTTAAAAGTCCACATTTAAACAAATGCAATGATGGGGAAAAAATTAAGTGGATAGTTAAATAATAAAAATCCATGTGCCCATGGATTTTCCAGAAGAAAGAGTAAATTAAAACACAAATTTGTATGCAAAAAATCAATTTAGATTGATTAGAACTAAAACTGGCACCCAGATTGTTTTCATGCAGAAAAGGAAGATTGTTGTTTATTTTATCTCTTTCCTCAAATCAAGCAAAATTGAATTCAAAATATATAAAAACCATTTTACACTTTTTTGATCATCCTTTATTTAATATTGATGCTAATGTTTAAACCTTTGGCTTTATTTTTACCACATGCACAGAATGAGCAAGAGTAGAGAGCTCCCAGTATTCACTTGGCCCTGTGCTCTCATCAATGCAATTTTGATAATGATGCCTCTCTGCTTAAGATACTATTGCTTTGCAGCCATAGTGAAGAAAGCTACATGGTAAAATACTTTGGAAATAATGGTGTGCTGTATAAATATATGTCAGAAAAGGTAATAAAAAACATACTAAAATGTAGGAGCTTTATATTTTAAATAGGCTCTGTAATTTATAACAGATTAAATAAATTAAGCTATAGGATTATTTAAAGAAGGCTAAAGAGCCTACAATGAATCCGTTGGATAGGTGCACAATAATTAAATTGTATAAATGCCATAGAGAAAAAACATAGCAGGAAAGGGAAATAGCTACTGTCACAGCTGAAGGAAGTTTCCATTTTAAACAGAGTAGACTTATTGAGTACATGGTGGAAAGGAAGGTTCACTGAGTAAATGACTTTTAAGACAAAGACAGGAGATGAGGAAGCATGCCCTAATGATATTGGGGGGAAATATGTTTCATGGAGGAAAGAAAGTAAGGTCAAAATCTCCAAACTTACAGTGTTTCAGGCACATTGAAGAAGATAGTGTATATGTAGTTAACGGAGACAGAAGAAAGTAGTAGACAATAGGATCAGAGAGCTGAGGCAAGTTCTAGACACATCTGGAGACTTAATTCTAAGAGGGTTCAGATGGGTTTTGGCCATGGAGCTGACATGATCTGATTTATGTTGTAACTGAATGACCCTCACTCTTGGGTTGCTAACAGACCAAAAGAAGGTAGGGAAACAATCAATTAAAGTGGTTAGGAGGTTAAAACTATGAAACAATCATCAGATAAGCCAGGGCAATAGAAGTAAAGGTGGTAAGAGATACTCAGATTTTGAAGGTAGAGTCAATTTGATTTCCAGATAAATTAAATGTGGGATGTAGAGAAAAAGATGAGTCCAAGATGATTGCCCTGTTTTTGGCTTGAGTATCTGGAAAACTTTGGCTTGTAATAATTGATAGGGGAAAAAATGAAGGAATTTATTTTTGGAAGGAATGAGAGTTGCATTTTTTGACATATTAAGCTAGATCCGGTTAGACTTTGATGTAGAGATTATATCCAGGCAGTCATATTGACTAGACCAGGTTTCTGGTATGAGTGAAGACTGAAGATATATATTTGGGGAGCCTCAGCCTATAGGACTTGTTGAAAGCCACAAGACTGGAAGAGGTCACTAAGGGCAGGTGTGTGGAATAGCCATCCGAAGATTGAGACTTGAGACAAATAGCTTTAAGAGGGCTGGAAAATGAGAAATGAGTAGTCACCAAGTAATAGTGAAATTAAGAGTGTGATATTTTGAAAGTCAAGTGAAAAAGTGTTTGAAATAAGTGATCAGTTTTGTTTCTTAAAAGCTGTCAATACATCTACAAGAAAATCAAAGCCTAATTATTAGATTTTGGTGGAGGTAGTTGATAACCTCCATAAAAGCACCTTTTGTGAGTCAGAAAGGCAAAGACTGATTAAAATGGATTTAAACCCCATAAGGCTTGGTGTTGATCGCAAATCCTATAAAAACTCAAGAAACATATTGTAGAAGGTAAGCTCAGGACCACATTTTGTAGCAATCAGTATCTCTTCAGTGAACTCCTCTTTACCTTTTGTACATTCAGGGTCACAGTGCTCTTATGTTGCCCTTGGTTAGGTTGGAAGAGCAAAGGGAACAGGCTAAGAATAGTCTTACTATTGTGATAGATTATGGTCTAGGATAAGTTGAATTTTTGTTGTTGCTGTTGTTGTTGAGATGGAATCTTGCTCTGTTGCCCAGGCTGGAGTGCAGTGGTGCAATCTCAGTTCATTGCAGCCTCTGTTTCCCGGGTTCAAGCAATGCTCCTGTCTCAGCCTCCCAAGTAGCTGGGACTACTGGTGCACGCCACCATGCCTGGCTAATTTTTGTATTTTCAGTAGAGACGGGGTTTCACCATGTTGACCAGGATGGTCTTGATCTCCTGACTTCATGATCCGCCTGACTTGGCCTCCAAAGTGCTGGGATTACAGGCATTAGCCACCACTCCCAGCCAATAAATTGAACTTTTAATGGGAATATATGGAAAAGGCAATGGTTAATGCCTGAAATAATATGCTCTTTGTAAAATTGTTTGAATTAATGAAATAATAATTTTTGTGCAGGAAACATTTCTTGAATTCTTCCATTCAGACCATATAGGCAACATCTATTTCACTCTTGCTAGTGGACAAATTGATGATGCTGGAAAAGGAAGCATCTAAGTTGTTTGATTTTATTGCTAGTATTACTTTAGTAGAGATTGTAAACAAAAACAGACTATGTATTTAAAAATATAGACCTGTCTACAGCCATAAAACATACAGACTATTAAACTTGCCCAACTAATCTTTGAATTTTGCAGTATATATTTGAGTTTCCATTAAAAAAAGATTCATCCTTTCAGCACACTTTGGTTTATGATAGTAAGTCTATCATAAACATGGTAGATGCTTTGTAGTATTTACTAAATCATAGTTTTCTAAAAACATAGAACAGTATTAGGTGCTGTCTTGCTAAGCTTCAAGTAATTATATCCATGTTATGTAATCTCTTAATCAGTAATAACTTTTGTAAGTAGGGAGATTTTCTGATGTCTTATCTCAGTATGAGTTAGTGACAATTTAAGTCTGTTTTGTCTTATTTTGATTAGTTTATATACAATATTACGCTTTGAGAACAAGAGAGAGAACATCTCCTTACTTCATGAAGGGAAAGAAATTAGACTACAACTGACTGTAAAGCAAAAGACACTCTGAATGGATAACACTTTCTGTTTCTTGCTTTATTTACTATTATTCTGCTTCACTCTTAACTTTCACAAAAGTACATCAAAATCAGTCAGATTGTGAAACAAGGCAGTAATCTGTTGTTTTCAACCAGCAAGTTAAGTTGTATTCATCCTCCCTCTCTCCATTCCATCTCCACATCCCGTGACTCAAAATCAGATTTTACATGTATCCCCAATTTGGCTAATTATCATTAGCTGTGTTAAAATGAATCTAACTTTGAGTGGAATTTGGTGTGCTCATTTCTAAGATTAAAAAAAAATCATTTCATATAAATCCTACGTATTTTGTTAGCACAATGTAGAGGAAAAGATCCTATGACTCTAAAGAAAGGGCAAAATACTAAGTGAAGATGCAGGTAGATGAAGGCTCCCATACAGTTTTGTCAATCAATTTATCATCCATGGTGATCTCATTCCTGGCACAACCTTGTTTAATCCTTGAGGATTTGCCAAACTCTTTCATCCTTTTTCCTGATCGAGGTCTTCTGTTACTTTATTTTTTATTTTTATTTTTGAGATGAAGTGTCCCTCTGTCGCCCAGGCTGTAGTGCAATGGCATAATCTTGGTTCACTGCAACCTCTGCCTCCCAGGTTCAAACAAATCTCTTACCCCAGTCTCCCAGTAGCTGGGACTACAGACATGCACTACCATGCCTGGCTAATTTTTGCATTTTTAGTAGAGATGGGGTTTTCACCATGTTGGCCAGGCTGGTCTCAAACTCCTGACCTCAGGTGATCCGCCCACCTTGGCCTCCCAAAGTGCTGGGATTACAGGTATGAGCCACTGTGCCCGAACTTCTGTTACTTTATAGATTACTTATTACTTCTGCTTCATTGTAGATCCCTTTGTGTTTATAGTTCTGTCAAACCATGTACCATTAAATTTGTTCCTATGTTTCTACAGAGAAAGCATAATATAATCAAACATCACTGGATTCCTTGGTGGTCAGATTTGGGGTTTTGTCTAGCTGTACATACAGATAGTTGTATGACTTAGAGATGTTTCCTTAATCTTGCTAGGTCAGTTTTTCATTTATAAATAAGGGGAATTCACACTGACTAGTAGTTTACTCACCACCACACAGTGCCCTCCACTCCCACCCCTATAACACAAAAGAAATATTAAGAATAAACACTGAGTTGCAGACCTTAAATTTTGCTTAAAAAAAGAGGACTTCAAAAAAGGACTTACTCTCACCATCATTTAATAAAGAGAAGGCAATTTAATTCCAGCAATTGCCAATAAGACATCATTTTAAAGTAAAGTGTCATATTTTCTAAGAAATTGCTGCTAGCTGTAACTTTTTCCCCACTGCTATGATTTTGCCAGGCATCAGCATCCATCTACAGACAGGTATTTGGGAAGCACTAGTCCAGTCCAGTGGTTCTCAAACTTTGCAGGCATTAGGATAACCAGTAGGATTAGTTTAAGTAGATTTAAGAGTCCCATCCACAAAATAGGTCTTCTTGGAGCCTGAGAATTTGCATTTCTAACGTATGTCAGGTGACGCTGATGCTACTTGTTCAGAAACACACTTTGAGAACCCTATGTCTAGATAATTTCTAATATCCTTACCGTACAGACTTTTATGAATGTGCTAATTCTTCTACAACTAAGTGTAAGCAAATTACAGACAGCATAAATTGTTATAAATGAACATCATTTCCATCTACTGAAGATTTTTAAACACCAAGATGTTAAAAGCCAATTTATATAATATATTCAACTTGTATTAAATCATGAGAAAATTTGAGCAAAAAATATTTTTTTTTGCCATGCAAGAGTTACAAGGTATGCAGTATTTACACAAATAAAATGTATGATTATATTTTTAAAAAACCATACAAAGAAAAGGGGGTTCCACAAAAATTCTCTTGTAAATATATTTTTAAAGTTCAGAAAATCAGAAATCAGAAAATTTGACCATAAAGTGAGTCTTTTAAGGTCTTGTATGTACCGTTGGTTTTGGTTTTTAAATTTTGTATGTGATTTATATGAAAGGGAAATGGTTGCACAGAGCCTTCCATTTAATTTTAAATAAAGTGACTTTTTTTGAAAGAACAATCTCACTATATTGAAAAGCACATTTTTTGAACGAGCAATATAACCATGTTTCAGGATATGAATATTCTGTAATTGCTTTCAAAACTAGACAAGGAGACAGTCAGGCATAATGAATAGTGTCGAAATATAACTGTAGTGGTAGTGTGTAAATGCCGAAGGAAGAATATTAGACCCTAACATTCTAATCTCATAGATCTTTAACTTTATTCCCTATTCCCCGACCTTGGAAGCAGGCTGAACAAGCCTAAGGAGCAAAATATCTACCTTTTAATATTCAGTGGTTAGCTTGACAACTGGTCATTGGTATTAACTGTTATTTCATTTGTAAAGTTAACTGATTTTTTAAAAATAAGCAATTTTCTTAACAGCTGTTAAATATATAATCATTGGCATTTTGGAACCATTGTTATTGTACATGCAGGTCATTAAAAATGTCACTGTAATTGCTTTTTATGCTTTGAACTACAATATCCATTCATCAAGCAAATGTATTACGCATAACTTTCTGAGGGTTAGGAGTATGAAAATAATTTCTTTTACTTATTTATCATCTTTCCCTTTTCCCAGGTTTTATCATCTACGTATATTTGTGCTTGACTTTTTAAAAAAACTCTACTTTTGCTGATTATATTTTAGGGAAATAGTATCGGTAGATATTCACGTGAGAGAATTAAAGAAAATTACAATACAAAAAAGGTTATTTGCAATTTATGTTTTTGACAATATACATGATCATTTTTCCTTGGATCTAAGGCTTTGGGTGAAGAGCTGATAAATTTTACAACTCCCTTGCAGGAAATAATTAAGGGCAAGATACATTTTTTAATGGAGAAAAGCACAGTATTAACCTTAGGCAGAGTTTTTACATTACAAAAAGACAAGAAAAAGAAAGAGTAAATACCAAGAAGGGACCTGTTATTATTCTTCATCACACTGATACACATAGCCGTAAAGTCAGGCTGCTTTGGACGACATTGTCCTTTCTATTGATTGAAGGTTTCACCTATAAATTCCAGGATATTCTAGTTACCACCTCTAATATTTCAAATAAGGTCTTCTGGTTAAAACATATGATCAAAAGTAGCCCCCAAACAGGAGCAACAACAACAGAAAACTGTTGAGTGATTAGTTTAATTCAAGTGGGAAATAATAATTGTGTAAGAGGAGAAGAGAAGAAAGATTCAAGAGATATCCTGGATATAGTGTTTACAAGATTTAGTAATCATCAAATATACGGTAGCACAAAGTAGATGTGGGTAAGCTCATGGCTCAAAGTAGATGTGGGTAGCTATATGGCTTTTATTCTATTAACAAAGATAGAATAATTTGGGTAGTTGAAATACCAGTGATCATTTAGAAATAAATAGCCAGTGGCTAATTAAAAAGAGAAATATAGAACTTAAGAGAGAAATTTGAAATGGAGATACAGATTTGGATGGACTCAGTTTACAAACTGCAAGCTGACAGTACAGTTACAGTTGCAGACTTGCTTATTAAAGGAGAGTGCATGAAATAATATGAGAACACAATTGGAGCAGATTTGAAGGGAACACTAATACTTTAAAGGAACTGAAAGAGAAACCATTCTATCTCATCGTTAAAGAAGAAGTAATACCAGTGCTTCAAAAAATCATCCAGAAAAGAGAGAGAGAGAGACCACTTCTCAACTTATTTTGCAATACTGGTAATACCAAAGCCGGATAGTTACAAGAAAGTAATGGGCTAATATCATTCATAAGTACAGATCAAAAACTTCTCAAATAAATATAAGTAAACTAAATTCAACAATGTATAAAAATGATTATAAATCATAACCAAGTAGGATTTATCCCAGAAATTCAAGATTGGTTTAATATCAGAACATTAATTAAAGCCATATGCTATATTAATAGAATAAATAGAAAAATGGGAATATCATTTGAGAATATCCAACATCTATTCATGACAAAACTCAACAAATTAAGAACAAAAGGAAACTTTCTCAACCTGATAACTGGCATCTATGAAAACACTACAGCTAGCATCATACTTAATGGTGAAAGATGAAGTGTTTTTCCCCTAAGATTGGGACCAAGGCAGAAATATTCACTCTCACCACTCCAATTCAATATTGAACTGAAAGTTCTACCAGCACAATAAGGAAAGATAAAGAAACCAAACTCATCTCAATTGGCAAGGAAAAAGTAAAACTATCTCTATTTGCAGTGACATGACTGTGTATGTAGACAGTCCTAAGTAATCCACAAAACCACTTCTATTGCCAATAAACAGGTTCTGTAAGTTCACAGGATGTAAGAACAATCTATAAAAAACAGTTGCATTTCTGTGTACTAGCACTTGAAATACTAAAGGACTCAATTCATGTTAGCATCAAAAAGAATAAAACGAAGAAAAATAAATTTAACAAAAAAGTGTAAGACTTTGTACACTGAAAACTAAAAGTATTGTTGATAGAAAGTAATGAAATTCTAAATAAATCGAGACATCCTATGTAAATGGATGGAAGATTCAATATTGTTAGAAAGGCGGTCTCCATAAAAACCCCAGCAGGCATTTTGCCGAAATTGATGTGCTTATCCTAAAATATATGTGGAAATGCAAAGGATCCAGAATAGCGTCAACAATGTTTAAAGAGAAGAATGAACAGAAGAACTTATACTTCCTCACTTCAAAACGTACTATGATGCTAAAAGAATCAAGACAATGTGATATTAGCATAAGCATAAATATTGAATCTATGGAATAAAATTATAAAAATTTTATCTTTAAGGTCAAATGATTTCCAACAAAGAAACCAAGGGAATTCAATAAAAAGGGTAATCTATTTCAAAAATAGTGCTGGGATAATTGCATATTCATAGTCAGGAAGATGAATTTATACTCTATTTCATATAACACACTCACAAAAAATAGCTTGTACATTTTTGAACTAAATATAAGACTTTAAGTTATATGTATTTTAAAAAAACTTAGATAATCTTTAAAACCTGAGTTAAGCCAAGAATTCTAAGTTAGGGCACCAAAAGCATAATTAAAAACAAGAAGAAAGAATAAATGAAATAAACTTCATCAAAATTAAAAATGACATTTGACCTTCACAGTATGGTATTAAGAAAATGGAAAGCCACAAACACGTGTAGAAAATATTTGAAAATCAAATATGCAACAAAGGACTTGTGTACAGAACAAAATAAGACCCTGAGAACTGGATAAGGAGATGAACAACTCATTTTTAAAATGGGCAGAAGCTTTTAATAGACACTTCACCAAAGATAAAGTGCCCAATTAGCAAATGAAAAAAGTTCATCATTATTATTAATTAGAATAGTGCAGATTAAAACCACAATGATGAACCACTTTATAGCCACTAAGATGTACATAGTAATAATTTATTAAAAGGAAAATAGCAAGGATGTGGAGACATTGGAACACTTTTACATTGATGGTGGGAATGTAAAGTAGTACAGCCTTACTTGGGAAGAGTTTAGCAGTTTAAAAAAAATTGACTAATGTAAAATTTACCTTACAATCCAGCAATTCTATGCCTCAGTCTCAACCCCAAAATTGATGAAAATATATGTCTACACAAAGACTTGTACCTGAGTGCTTATTTGCTATATGTATGCATACATGCATTGTTAGAGTACTCATTGTGTACACAGTAAGTAGTGTACTTTTTCACACTAATAAGTAGTATTATTTACAATAATCAAAAAATACAAAACAATCAAAATGTCTGTAAATTGGTGACTGGAAAAAAATGTGGTACATCCATTCAATGGATTGCTATTCAGCAATAAAAAGGAATAAACTATTTGTATATGCTATTACATGGATTAGCCTCAAAATTAAGAAGCCAGATTCAAAAAACTATATATTATATGTGTATTAGTCTGTTTTCTCATGCCGATGAAGACATACTCAAGACTGGGAAGAAAAGGAGGTTTAATTGGACTTACAGTTACACATGGCTGGAGAGGCCTCAGAATCATGATGGGAGGTGAAAATGCTTCTTACGTGGTGGCAGCAAGAGAGAATAAGGAAGAAACAAAAGCAGAAACCTCTGATAAACATATCAGCTCTCATGAGACTTACTCACTATCACGAGAATAGCACAGGGAAGAATGGCCCCCGTGATTCAGTTACCTCTCCCTGGGTCCCTCCATCAACATCACAGAATTCCGGGAGATACAATTCAAGTTGAGATTTGAGTGGGGACACAGCCAAACCATATCATTTTGCCCCAGGCCCCTCCAGATCTCATGTCTTCACATGTAAAAACCAATCATGCCTTCCAAACAGTCCCCGAAAGTCTTAACTCATTTCAGCATTAACCCAAAAGCCCACAGTCCAAAGTCTCATCTGAGATAAGGAAAGTCCCTTCCACCTATGAGTCTGTAAAATCAAAAGCAAACTAGTTAGTTCCTAGATACAATGGGAGTACAGGTATTGGGTAAATACAGCTGTTCCAAATGGGAGAAATTGACCAAAACAAAAGGACTAAAGGCCCCATGTAAGTCTAAAATCCAGTGGGGCAGTCAAATTTTAAAGCTCCAGAATGATCTCCTTTGACTCCAGGTCTCACATCAAGGTCACACTGATGCAAGAAGTGGGTTCCCATGGTCTTGGGCAGCTCTGCCCCTGTGGCTTGCAGGGTACAGTCTCTCTCCTGGCTGCTTTCCTGGGCTGGCGTTGTGTGTCGGTAGCTTTTCCAGTTGCAGGGTGCAACCTCTCAGTGGATCTACCATTCTGGGGTCTGGAGGGTGGTGGCCCTTTTCTCACAGCTCCACTTGGCAGTGCCTCAGTAGGCACTCTGCATGGGGGCTCTGATCCCATATTTCCCTTCCACACTGCCCTAGCAGAGGTTTTCAACGAGGGCCCTGCCTCTGCAGCAAACTTTTGCCTGGACATCCAGCTGTTTCCATACATTCTCTGAAATCTAAGTGGAGGTTTCTAAACCTCAATTCTTAACATCCGTGTACCTCAGGCTCAACACCACGTGGAAGCTGCCAAGGCTTGGGGCTTCCACCCTCTGAAGCCATAGCCCGAGCTGTACATTGGCCCATTTCAGTCACGACTGGAGCAACTGGGACACAGGGCACCAAGTCCCTAGGCTGCACACAGCATGGTTACCTTGGACCTGGCCCACAAAACCACTTTTTGCTCTTAAGTCTCCAGACCTGTGATGGGAAGGGCTGTCACGAAGGTCTGTGACATGCCCTAGAGACATTTTCCCCTTGGTCTTGGGGATTAACATTAACCTTCTTGCTACTTATGCCAATTTCTGCAGCTGGCTTGAATTTCTCCCCAGAAAATGGAATTTTCTTTTCTATTGCAAATTTTCTGAATTTTTATGCTCTTTTTCCCTTTTAAAACTGAATTCCTTTAACAGTACCCAAGTCACCTCTTGAATGCTTTGCTGCTTAGAAATTTCTTCTGCCAGATATCGTAAATCATCTCTCTCAAGTTCAAAGTTCCACAAATCTCTAGGGTGGGAACAAAATGCTGCCAGTCTCATAACATAGCAAGAGGCCGGGCGCGGTTGCTCACACCTGTAATCCCAGCACATTGGGAGGCCGAGGCAGATAGATCACTAGGTCAGGAGATGGAGACCATCCTGGCTAACACGATGAAATCTCATCTCCACTAAAAAATACAAAAAATTAGTTGGGCATAGTTGGGCACCGAGTCGTCCCAGCTACTCGGGAGGCTGAGGCAGGAGAATAGTGTGAACCCTGGTGGCGGAGCTTACAGTGAGCCGAGATTGTGCCACTGCACTCCAGCCTGGTGGACAGAGCGAGACTCCATCTCAAAAACAAACAAACAAACAAAAAACATAACAAGAGTCACCTTTGTTCCAGTTCCCAACAAGTTTCTCACCTCCGTCTGGGACCACCTCAGCCTGGATTTTATTGTCTATATCACTATCAATATTTTGGTCAAAGCCATTCAACAAGGTGGTAGGAAGTTCCAAACTTTCCCACATTTTCCTGTTTTCTTCTGAGCCCTTCAAACTGTTCCTATCTGTCTGTTACCTAGTTCCAAAGTTGCTTCCACTTTTTCTGGTATCTTTTCAGCAAAGCCCCACTCCTGGTACCAATTTACTGCATTAGTCTGTTTTCACTCTGCTGATAAAGACATATCCAGGACTGTGAACAAAAGAGGTTTAACTGGAGTTACAGTTCCACATGGCTGGGGAGGCCTCATAATCATGGTGGGAGGCAAAAGGCACTTCTTACATGGCAGTGGCAAGAGAAAATGAGGAAGAAGCAAAAGTGGAAACCCCTGAAAAACCCATCAGATCTTGTGAGATTTATTCACTATCATGAGAATAGCAAAGGAAAGACCAGCCCCCATGATTCAATTACCTTCCCTTGGGTCCCTCCCATAATGTGGGAATTCTGGGAGATACAATTCAAGTTGAGATTTGGGTGGGGACACAGCCAAACCATATCAACATAATTCTGTGTATAGAGGATAGGGACAGGAGGCAGAGAAATTCCAGGCAGAAGAGGGAGGGTCCCTGGTGAAACCCCATCCTCAATCCAAAAAGCCTGAAACCATAGCCCAAAATGAGAACTTATATCTCTGTTTTCCTGCTTGAATGTTGCCTTTTCCTAAATCATCCATGGCCCACCCTGCCCACAAAACTGTACCTTGTAAAGACTACAGCTGCATGTCAGAGAAGTGACTTGACTTCAGAGGAACAGCCTGACATGGTAACTTCAGAGAATAACCCAGTTGGAGACAGCTGGACTTCAGGGGAAGATTGCCTTCACCCCGTCCCCGTTTTAGCTCCCCTCCTCACTGGCAGCCACTTTCATCAGCAATAAAATCCCCTTATTTACCATCCTTCAATTGGTTCATGTGACCTCATTTTTCAGAGACACCAGACAAGAGCTTGCGAACCACAAATGGTGATACAAAAGGTTATCACACTGGCCCTTTGCCCTCACTGGCAGAGGGCAGTCGCCTCACGTGAAAAGGCAGAGAGGGCTCACTGAGCTATTAATACTGAAGCTTTCTGTGGATGGCAGAGCTAAAAGACACCCCCTCTGGGGCTTTGGGAGTCACAGGCACCCCATCTGGACACTGCCATGGGATCTGTAGGAGTTCACTCCTGCCAGGGCTCTTTCTGGCTCCTGCACCTGCTCACCTATGGCTCCTGCACCTGCTCACCTATGCACTGCCTCCCGCATGGGGTGGAATGCAGTGGGTCTGAGTTAGTGGGGTTTGAACCTGCCAGTGCCAAGACAGTCAGCTGGTTCCAGCACTCATGCACCTCAGTTACCACCTTGTTCACCCGTGTGCTCCCTCCCACAAGGATTTGACACCCACAGGCTGAGTAAACGAGGGCAAGCCCCACACAAGTCCCACGAAGGGGTCAGGGAAATATCCTGCTTCATAGAGAGACTGAAAGATTAGGTTTTGTGTCCAATGTGGGGGTAGGGAGGGTGAGAGGGTTAGGTAGGACACCAGAGGAAAGGCAGGTGATCTCACAGGGGCAGATGGATGCTTTTTGTGGTGATAGAAATGCTCAAAAAATTGGCCGGGCGCGGTGGCTCAAGCCTGTAATCCCAGCACTTTGGGAGGCCGAGACGGGTGGATCACGAGGTCAGGAGATCGAGACCATCCTGGCTAACATGGTGAAACCCCGTCTCTACTAAAAATACAAAAAAAAAAAAAAAAAAAAAAAGAAATGCTCAAAAAAGCCGGGCACGGTGGCTCAAGCCTGTAATCCCCTCACTTTGGGAGGCCGAGACGGGCGGATCACGAGGTCAGGAGTTCGAGACCATCCTGACTAACATGGTGAAACCCTGTCTCTACTAAAAAATACAAAAAAAAGCTAGCCGGGCGAGGTGGCTGGCGCCTGTAGTCCCAGCTACTTGGGAGGCTGAGGCGGGAGAATGGCCTAAACCCGGGAGGCGGAGCTTGCAGTGAGCTGAGATCCGGCCACTGCACTCCAGCCCGGGCGACAGAGCAAGACTCCGTCTCAAAAAAAAAAAAAAAAAAAAAAAAAAAGAAATGCTCAAAAACTGGATTGTATTGATGGTTGTATAACTCCGTTAATTCATTAAAAAGCATTTAATTGTATGCATTATTTGTGTCTGAAATGCAATTCAAAGCTAGAGAGACAATAAAAATCAAGGGAAAGAAGAGATGTTTATTTTTGTTTATTATGTTCCAAAGGCAAACATTCTCAAAACAGAATTCTGTGAGCATTATTACTATATAAGTATTTTTGAAAGCATAAAGGGAAAGACTTAAACACTTAAACACTTCTGTAAGTGTATGTAACACATTAAATCTTATTAAAAATGAAACATATATGTAAAGTGTAAATGCAGATAGCTTGAAGAGTTTCCCATTGTAATAAGCATAAAAAGGATAAAGCTGGTTGATAAATACATTTATTATGTTACACCATATTTAATTAAAAAACATCCTACTGAATAGAGATAAACTGAATCTTTCAAATGTAAATGAGATACTTATTTTCAGTATAACTTTAAATGAGAATGACATAAATTTTATTTAGCTGTAGAAATTCATTGAACTTGAAACCTCTTTATGATATATGTGGCCCTCTTAATTACTTGTGAGTACATAATACATGAATTCATATATTCAAATAATTTAGATATCATGACTGGACACGGTGGCCCACTCCAATAAAGATTTAAAGAAAGACATTGGCATTTAATAACATAAATAAATGAACAAAGGCCATAATTTTAAACTAATTTAAACTAAACATCAGTTTTACAGGAACAAATGTTTTCTTTTTCCCATCTGAACCCTCTGATAAGAATAGCCTACTTACTATAGTGAGCGAGTGTGTGTGTGTGTGTGTGTGGCACAAGGGGATGGTGGGTGGAGAGGGAGCATGAGAGCAGAATTGGAGGAAAATAAATTCAATACATAATTCCTCCTAAGAGATTTGTCTTAAGTGGTTTCTTGAGTACATTTTCCTTTAATATTTTTCCCAATTATTGCTTGTGTGAGAAGCATGAACTCATCAGAGAAAAAAAACCCACTAAGAAAACTTGCAGAAACTCATTATGCAAAAACCTTGAGAAACGCTTCTATGATTTCTCCTTGATCGTTACTGAGGCAGAAGTTAGAAATGTTATTTATTTATTTATTTATTTGCAGAAATTCTTCATCAGTTGAAACTAAGATGTAGGTAGGTGCCAAATCAGCAAATAACTAATTGAATACTTAGAGGTTTTATTGCTATATTGTTCAGTTTTATAAAAAGGGCATTAGCTTTTACTTTGAATAAGAGTTTTTTTAAAATTTGATAGTGTCATAATTTTTGACTCAACATTGTAACACTGTATTGCTAGGCATGTGAAGAGCAAAGGCTGGACATACGTAGACAATTTAATTAAATTGAACCTAATGGTGAAATATTACAAATACTTTTTCATATGAATGTTTTATTTTTGTGAAGATCTGGTATGATTCTGCATGTAGTGATTTCTACCTTTTTCTTTAAAAAAGTGAAGTTAATTAACATCTGTTTTCCACTGATGGCATTAAGAAAATATGGTTTATAATGAAAGGGTTTTTTAAAAGAGTAGGAGGATTGTTTCCAGCTGCATCCATGTCCCTACAAAGGACGCAAATCATTCATTCTTAGCAAACTATCACAAGAACAGAAAACCAAACACCGCATGTTCTCACTCATAGGTGGGAACTGAACAATGAGATCACTTGGACTCGGGAAGGGGAACATCACACATCGGGGCCTATCATGGGGAGGGGGGAGGGGGGAGGGATTGCATGGGGAGTTATACCTGATATAAATGACGAATTGATGGGTGCTGACGAGTTGATGGGTACAGCACACCAACATGGCACAAGTATACATATGTAACAAACCTGCACGTTATGCACATGTACCCTAGAACTTAAAGTATAATAATAAAAAAAAACTTAAAAAAAAAAAGAGTAGGAGGAGAGGATACAAATTCCAAAATTATCGTTACGCTAGATTGATTGCTAAATCCAGTTTTTAACTGTGAAATTAAAGCTAACATAAGCCATGATATATCAAACACTATAGCCATGTATATTTTCTTTCCATTCCTATCAGTACATCTATATTGTGCCTTCTGTTGAAATAATAAAATACTAACTTTATCCTTGAGATTTTATCTTCTCAACTTTCCAATATTTGCTACATGTTACAAACTATTTGCTATACACATATGATAGTTATGTCTTTATTTTTTATTTCTATAATTTGGATATTATTTTTAATTATTCTACTTATATTTTATTGTTTAGATAATTAATATAAACTGTTTTAAATTTTTGCTTTAATGTGCACTTATATACACACACATACATGTACAAATATATATTGTATTGAGGTGAGGATATTTACCATGACATCTGCTCCCTTAAGACATTTTTCAGTGCACAATAAAATATTGCTAACTATAGGCATGATGGTGAACAGGAGATAGCTATACCTTATTTATCTTGCATAAGTTGGATGTTATCTTCTTACTATTTTTCGTTGCAGTAATTGTTTGTGAAAGAAACTACAATTTCTGGAATGATAATTATGCTTTTAGAGCACTGACTAGCCTACTAAGAATTTTGATTTTTGTTTCACAGATTTACAAGGGCTTTTGTAATAATAACCTCCAAAAAATGCTTCCCTTATAGCAAAAGACTTAGGCTAAATTAATTCCATAATAGATCATGAAAAGAACATTTTTTAAAGTATTTTATTTACCAATATACAGAATGTCTGCCTGCTTCTGAATTGAAAGATGAATACTTTTCACTGTTTACCTTTGCTCTACTCTTAGAAATTAAGGTTAATTATGGATTATCAAAATATAAATAGAATAACAACATTTGAAATAATATTTAGATCAATAAAATAAATTTTCTAGGGAAATCTACTTACCATTTTATGTTTGTTTGTTTGTTTGTTTGTTTTTTTCTTTGAGACGGAGTCTCGCTCTGTCGCCCTGGCTGGAGTGCGGTGGCGCGATCTTGGCTCGCTGCAAGCTCCGCCTCCCAGGTTTATGCCATTCTCCTGCCTCAGCCTCCTGAGTGGCTGGGACTACAGGCGCCCGCCACCGCGCCAGGCTAATTTTTTGCGTTTTTTAGTAGAGACGGGGTTTCACCATGTTAGCCAGGATGGTCTCGATCTCCTGACCTCGTGATCCACCCGCCTCGGCCTCCCAAAGTGCTGGATTACAGGCGTAAGCCACCGCACCCGGCCTATTTTGTGTATGATTTTACGATAAAGTTTTAGAAGCTAAATTACACACACACACGCACGCACGCACACACACACACAAACCGAATGGATTTTTCTAAAGGAAACAATCCATTAGGGAATTTGTATTAAACATTGGAAGTTTTGCATTTTGTGGATGTGGTAGATTTTAATATTTGGAAATAATAGGATAGTGATTGTCAATTTAATATAAAATTATTGGTATGTTTATTCACAAGTCTAAAGTTATTTTCCTTTTTTTGTTGGTTGTTCTAGTATGATACATGGTTGAAAGGAAAAAAAAGGTCAGAGACGATTTTTTGACCATTTATTATGTTTTAAAAATAATTGAGATATAATATTTAGGTTTTTTGGGGGGACAAGTTCTGTTAAATAAATAAAACCTTTATATATGTTTGTCCAAAATTACACTGTAAAATTAAATTTTCATTCTCTAAGAACAGTGAAAAAATACTTTCCTATACATGAATTCTGGGCATACATTTCATTTGAAGTGTGCTTTGTTAAGAGCAGTTTACTTGTAATATTTTCAGAGCATGACTTTCTCCTCAGATTCTGCGGCAGCTTGCTGTATACCTCTGTATGTAGTAACCCCACTGGCTGCATAGTATTTTCTGTAGCATTTTTTGTAGCATCAAATGTACAGAGCTCTCAAGTCTAGGTCAGAAATTAAGAGTTTGTCTGTTTGGTTTTGTCCATGTGGACTACATAGTTCATTTAGCTAGCATAATTTTCATGCCTTGGCTTTTGCCAGTGAAGGTATTAAGACGAATTATATTCCCAAGTATCTGTTGTACTTAGTGACAAGTCTAACCCCCACACATTACAAACTACACATTTAGGAAATGTTGGCTCTGCTGTTTACCCAGTGTCTTACTCTATTTTGTGGTGCTATAAAAATACTTCAGACTGGTAATTAATAAAGAAAAGAGGTTTATTTAACTTCACAGCTTTGCAGACTGTGAAGTCCAAGGGCATGGCCCTGGCTTCTAGTGAGGGCTTTCATGCTACGTCACAATGTGGCAGAGAAGGTCAAAGGGGAAACTGATGCAAGCAAAGAAGGAAAACCCTGAGGAGTTTTGTGGCTTTACAGCAACTCACTCTTGCGGGAACTAATCCATTTCAACGAAAATTAATCAAGTCTCACAAGAGCGAGAAATCATCCCTACTTTGAGAACAGCACCAAGCCATTCATAAGAGACCTACCCCCATGACCCAAACACCTTCTACTAGGCTCCACTTCCCAATACCACCAAATTGAAGATTGAATGTTAACATGAGTTTTGGTGGAGACGAACAAATCATGTCCAAACTGTATCAACAGTCTCAAAAGCCAGAAACCAGTGTTATGTATACAACATTTAATAAGTTACCAAAAGCTAAAATTCTGCTCTGGTATTATTGTCATGTAGTTTATCATCTTTGACATTACTAGTTTGATCTATTGGAACAATCTCCTAGTTCTTATCACTAAGTTCCTTCTTTTGGCTAATACATTTATTCCATTTTCATATTACTGCAGCGTTCTCTTCCCAAATATATTTTTCTCCTAAACAAAATTGATTTTGGTAATAGTTAATGTTTTTCTTGCCTGTAGGATAAAACCTAAATTTCTTATTTTTTGATTTTGTGAGACCATTTACAATATAACACTGACTTGTCACTCCAGCCTTGTCTGTAGTCATAATTGAAAAAATCTCTCCTTCTGAACACATTGTTTTTTGAAAAACTTTTATTTCCCATGTTTTATAATTAAAATTTTTTATTTTATTAGTTTTAGGGTTACAAGTAGTTTTTGGATATATGGATGAATTGTACAGTGTTGAAATCTAGAATTTTAGTGCACCTGTCACCCAAGTAGCATACTTTGTACCCAATAGGTAGTTGATTTTATTCCTCACTCCCCTCATATCCTCCCCCATTGAGTCTCCAATGTTCATTATACTGTTTTTACATGCCTTTGTGTACCCATAACTTAGCTCCACTTATAAGTGAGAACGTGCAGTATCTGGCTTTGATTCCTGAGTTACCTCACTTGGAATAATGGCCTCCAGTTCCATCCAAGTGCTGCAAAATACATTATTTTATTCTTTTTTTAGATGGCTGAGCAGTATTCCATGGTGTATTTGTGTGTGTGTGTGCGCGCGCATGCACGTGTTGTGTATAAAACCACATTTTCTTTATACACTCACCAGTTGATGGGCACTTAGGTTGATTCCATAGCTTTGTAATTGTGAATTGTGATGCAATAAACATACACGTGCAAGTGTCTTTTCTGTACAGTGACTTCTTTTCCTTTGAGTAGATAGTAGTGGGATTGCTGGATGAAATAGTAGATTTGCTTTTAGTTATTTGAGAAATCTCCATACTATTTTCCACAGAGGCTGTACTGATTTACATTCCTACCAGCAGTGTATAAGTATTCCTTTTTTCAGCATATCCATGCCAACATCTATTGTGTTTTAAGTATTTAATAGTGGCTATTCTGGCTGGGGCAAAGTGATATCTCACTGTCGTATTAATTTGTATTTTCCTGATGATTAGTGATGTTGAGCACTGTTTCATATGTTTGTTGGCCATTTGTACATTTTTGGAGAAATTTTGATTCATGATTTTGCCCACTTTTTAATGGAATTATTATTTTTTCTTGCTTATATGTTTGACCTCTGTTTTATCTCTTTAAAGTATTGTAATGCATTGAGACGTTGTCTAAACTTGCCAGGTCCTTCAGGACATACCCTTGAAATGTTTTCACTTTGTAGGCACCTATTCATTCTTCAAGGTTTAGCTAATGTGCTTCTTCCTCTGAGGTAGGTTGAGTATTAACACAGAAAGATTTTTAAATAAATGGATTTAGTTTATTATGGAAAAATAAGAAACTAATTTATATTGTTCGTAATAGTGTTTTAAGTTTTGAAAGTTACCATTTTTTATAATATCCATAAAATAACTATAATTATTTTTAAATTCTAATGAGAGTCATCAGCTTTAAATAAAGCATTGAGTATGCTATCTGGGTAATATGCATTTTATATCGTGATATTTATTTCCCATGATATTTTGTTAGTGTTTCTGCCGATGTTTTTCATATCTGTTATAAAAATTCTCAATATTCATCTTTAATGAGATAATATCAATTAATATGGTTGTCTTACTTAGATGTATATCATTACATTTATATTCTATAATTCTCAAAATCTCTTATTTTGCAATGATGCAATATTTAATTAGTAATTTTAAACATTTCACTGTCAGCTTAGCATTATATTTTGAAGCAATTTTGGTAATTGGATGCATAAAATTTACTGCTGGCTTATAAATTACTGAAGAAAGAACATTTTGAAAATGAAAATTGTACAATGACATGCACTTTGCAAATTAGAATTTTACAGTCTTGTAGAAAATTAGTGAGTATAAATCACATTTTCGTAACATGCTTACATCTGTAATATAGAGGTGTTTCTTTTAATAATTTAAGTATTTATGTAAAATATTTTTTAAAACAGGCAGATATTTTATTTTACACATTATTTTTAAAATTAATTGCTTGGTTTTAAAGTGATTACAAGTTCATATGAAAACAGAATTTTTGAGAACATGTAAGTTTATTATTATCATAGTTTAGGTGTGAAGAAAAAGGTTATTCTCATCATAATTAAGGTTATATATCTGTGTATACACCTATTATATATTAAGGTAATATATTATATATTTTATATATATAATACACATGTACACACACTAATCTATTATTTCAAGCTTGCAATGTGTTTGGTCTAAAACACTTGCAAATTTCTTGTTGAGACAAATATATATATTTTTGGTGGGGGACAGTTTTTATTTTAATATAATTTCAATAGTTTAGCAAAATTATAAGAGTTATATAAAGAATATTCACCTAACTAGTATCATTTGTCAGTATTTTGTCCCATTTGCTTTCACTTTTGCTCACTTTTTCTCGCTTTCATTCTCTTTCCTTGTTTCTCTCTCTCATGTTCTCTCTTGTCGTTTATTTTTCAAACAAACATAAATATATGTACACATACACTTGTGTCATTTGAGACTACAAAAATTGAAAGTAAATTGCATTCATCAAAACATGCCCATTTATCCCTAAATATTTAATTCTTAGTTAGCTAAGGACAAAGAAAATTTTCTTTCTGAATGATAGTACACCTATATAAATTGGGAAATTTAATATTATACATTATATAATCTATATTCCATACTAAAATTTTTCCAATTATCCCACTAGTGTCATTTATGGCTATTTTGTTCTCAAATCTAATCAGGAATCATGCATTGATTTCAGTTGTAATGTCACTCTCCTTTTATCTGAAAAAAAAGTTGTTGAGTTTTGTTTTGTTTTGTTTTGTTTTATGACCTTGACCTGTTGAAGATACAGACCAATTATTTCGTAAATTTTTTAAACATGTTTTTGTCTGGGAGTATGTCATGATTATGCCAATGTTAATCACTTTTGTGAGGAACACAGAAAAGAAATACTGTTTTCTTTGTGTTGTACCAGTAGGCACGTGGTTTCGGAATTCGGACTGGAAGTGCTTTTTTTTTTTTTTTTTTTTGCTCTCCTGGGATGTAATCTTCTATTGGTTCCACTTATCTGGAAAACTCTGACTAATATAGTGGATATGGAGTATATGTAATCCTTGATAATATTTAACAGAAAACAGATTAACGTGCATTCAAAGGAAAACCAATGGTATGTAAAGAAGTCTTCAAACCAATTCAAGAATTGCTAAAGGATAATGAGAGACTTCGTTCAGAGAGAAGTAGGTCAAAAAGAGAAATGATAGCATTCGATATTGAGAGAAGTGTCATAAAGAAAATGACATCTGTTATTTGATATTGTATATTTGACTGATTGAAAGAACAGATTTGTTCTGAATTGTGAGCCAGCATAAGGTATGACAGTACAGGTTACAGGAAGACAGGAATATATTCCTAACCATTGAATTCATATTGTTTTATTATAAGGAAATAAGCTTCCTGGTGTTGGTGTGCTTAAATAAGAAACAGATAAAAATATCTCAGAAAAAGTTAAAAAATTAAAATAATTGCTTTTCTAAAAATTCCTCAGCAATATAATGTAATGAGTCTCTATTCAAATCGATTTGAAGGTACAGTAGTTTGTATCTTATTTTTTCTTTTCTTTGAGACAGGGTATCACTCTGTCACCCAGTCTGGAGTACAGTGGCACAATTTCAGCTCACTGTAGCCTCAACCTCTCGAGCTGAAGTAATTCTCCCATTTGAGCTTCCTAGCAGCTGCAACCACAGTAGTGTGCCTCCACGCCCAGATCAATTTTTGTGTTTCGTAGAGACTGGGTTTTGTCATGTTGCCCAGACTGGAGTTCGTATCTTTGACCTTGCTTTTTTGTTTAGACTATCTTCAACTATGAATGAACTTATCATTTTCTTCTAAATTTATTGATATTTGTTTCCTGGATACAATGAATCTATGATTGTATATTATTATTGTGACTTTTTTATATGTGCAAGACAATATGGATAATAAACTTTTGCTTCAATTATTTATTTTAATGAAAAATAGAACATATACAGATAATTTCACCTGGAAACAAATGTAACCTCCCTCTGTAGATTAAAGGGAATGGTGACAGTAATAAATTATTTGTGATCCCAAATACTATCATAAGTTTTAGATTTATCACTTGTACATCTTCTTGAAATAAGGCAATACCAAATTCAGCATTTTGCAAAGTTATAAATAATAACATAACTGCACAAAACTTTAGATTTTCTACTGAAATAGAAAAAAAATTCAAAACAAATTTTACTTTTGTTTGGAATGAACTACAGGCCCTTCTGTTGATTCTATCAATGTTTCCTTCATTTAAAAATTATAATTTAATTTTTTTTTTTTTTTGAGATGGAATTTTGCTCTGTCACTCGGGCTGGAGTGCAATTTCGCGATCTCCACTCACCGCAACCTCTGCCTCCTGGTTTCAAGCAATTCTCCTGTCTCAGCCTCCCAAGTAGCTGGGATTACACGTGTGCATCACCAGACTCAGCTAATTTTTTGTATTTTTAATAAAGACGGGGTTTCACCATGTTGGCCACGCTGGTCTCAAACTCTGACCTCGTGATCAGCCCACCTCGACCTCCCAAAGTGCTGGGATGACATGCGTGATCCACTCCACCTGGCTACCGTAATTTAATTTTTAGAGTTAGAACAAATCCCAGAGGTTACCTAGTGTCCGGAGCCGTGTAGCCCGGATATTGCTGTGGCCTCTGTTGCTTAAGCTCCACATTGCGGAGACAAGATGGCGCACTTCCTGGTTCTTCATCATCAAACCTTCCCGCGCGCGCGAACTTTTCCCGCCGGCGGGTAAATTACCTCCCGCGCCCGGGAGAGACTAAGCCTACCGAGCATGCGCCCGGTGGACGTCTTTCATTCCCCGCTCCTAGCCCTCCCCTATTGTCAGCCTATATAAGGCGTTGCTTTTCCACCATTAAACGAGACTTGATCAGAGCACTGTCTTGTCTCCATTTCTTGTGTCTCTTGTCTCTTTCCATTCCCACCCCCTCCTCCAGGGTCTGCGTTGTTCATCCCGCGGGTCGGGACACGTGGCGCCCAACGCCGGGCTTGGATACGAGGGAATTGCGTGAGGAAGAGGGCGCATAGGACGGCCGGCAGCTAAAGTAAAGAGAAATCCCTTCAACCGCCGCGGGAGCCTGCTGCGTCGGAATTAAGGGTAAGTTCCGCGCCCGAAATGGGACAAGAATTAAGCCAGCATCAAATCTACGTAGGACAATTAAAAGAGGCTTTAAAGACACGGGGAGTAAAGGTTAAAAGTGGTGACTTATTTAAGTTTTTTGATTTTGTGAAATATACTTGTCCTTGGTTCCTCAGGAGGGGACCATTGATGTAAAAAGATGGCGTAGAGTAGGAGACGCCTTTCAAGATTATTATAATACCTTTGGCCCCGAAAAAATTCCTGTAACTGCCTTTTCTTACTGGAATTTAATCAAGAGTTAATAGATAAAAAGGAGGCTGATCCGCAAGTAATGGCTGCGGTCGCCCAAACAGAGGAGATTTTAAAGGTCAGTTCTCAGACAGACCTCAGGAGCCCCTACCAGATAAGGAAATGGACCTTATTTCTCTTGAGAGTGATGATGAGGGGGCCAAGGCTCCTTCTGTAAAAGATAAAGTGGTGCCAGACAATAAAAAACCTAAAAAATACCCAATTCTGCAAACATCACAAAACAGTAAAAGTAATGATAATCCTGACCCATCAGAGGTAAATTGGGATGAGTTAGAAGATGAGGCAGCTAAATATCATAATCCTAACTGGCCTCCTTTTTTCTCGCGCCCACCTCCCTATAATGGGACACGTGGCGCTTCTGCGCCCAACGTAATGGCAGTAGTTAATCCAAAAGAGGAACTCAAAGAAAAAATCGCTCAGCTAGAAGAACAAATTAAGCTAGAAGAGTTACATCAGTCATTAATTACTAGGCTACAAAAATTAAAAACAGGAAATGAGGTGTAACCAATACAGAGAATATGGGAGGTTTCCCTCGCCCACTTCAGCGGCCCGGACAACATGCCCCAAAAGGAAGATTTTCTACTAGCCGAGATAGAGAAGAATCCTCCCCTAAAGATATCTTCCCGGTAACTGAAACAATAGATGGACAGGGCCAGGCCTGGAGACATCATAATGGATTTGATTTCACTGTCATAAAGGAATTAAAAACTGCTGTTTCTCAATATGGAGCTACTGCTCCCTATACTCTTGCTATAGTAGAGTCTGTGGCCGATAACTGGCTTACTCCAACAGATTGGAACACACTAGTTAGAGCAGTTCTTTCAGGGGGAGATCACTTAATTGGAAATCAGAGTTTTTTGAAAATTGCAGAGATACAGCCAAAGAAAACCAACAGGCAGGAAATGGTTGGAACTTTGATATGTTAACTGGCTCGGGTAATTATACTGATACAGATGCTCAAATGCAATATACGATCTGGTTATTGCACAAATCCAGGCGGCTGCTACAAAAGCCTGGAGAAAACTCCCTGTTAAAGGGGACCCAGGAGCTTCGCTCACTGGAGTTAAACAAGGACCTGATGAGCCATTTGCAGATTTTGTACATAGACTCATAACAACAGCAGGAAGAATTTTTGGAAATGCCGAGGCGGGTGTAGATTATGTTAAACAATTGGCTTATGAAAATGCCAATCCAGCTTGTCAAGCGGCAATCCGACCCTATAGAAAGAAAACAGACCTAACTGGGTATATCCGTCTCTGCTCAGACATTGGGCCCTCTTACCAACAGGGCTTAGCAATGGCCGCAGCTTTCAGCGGACAAACTGTAAAAGACTTCCTAATAATAAGAACAAGGAGAAAGGGGGATGTAGTTAATATGATCTGGCAAATGGATGTCACCCATTATTCAGAGTTTGGTAATTTAAAATACATCCATGTATGTATAGATACATTTAGTGGATTTATATTAGCCACCCTACAAACAGGTGAAGCTACCAAACATGTAATAGCCCATTTACTACACTTTTTTCTGTAATTGGAAAACCTAAACAATTAAAACAGATAATGGTCCTGGCTATACATCTAAGGTTTCCAAGACTTTTGCCTAAAATTACAAATAAAACATACTACTGGTATCCCATATAATCCTCAAGGACAAGGAATCGTTGAAAGAGCTCACTTATCCTTAAAAACTACCATTGAAAAGATAAAGAAGGGGGAATGGTACCCTACTAAGGGCACCCCTAGAAATATTCTAATCACACACTCTTTATTTTGAATTTTTTAAATCTAGACGATTTAAACAAATCAGCAGCTGATCGATTTTGGCATTCTGACTCCAAAAAACAATTTGCCATGGTCAAATGGAGAGACCCATTAGACAACACATGGCATGGTCCTGACCCAGTGTTAATCTGGGGCAGAGGCTCAGTTTGTGTTTTTTCCCAAACTCATGATGCAGCCAGATGGCTACCAGAACGGCTGGTGAGACAGGTGCCTAACAATAGTCAATCCAGGGAGTAATTTTCCCTGAGAATATTCTTTTCTCTATTTGCAGAGATGAACCCCAATTACAAATTCCTCTGGATCCTAGTGCTGACTTACCAAGCATTCCAGGCATCCAAGTTCATGCCGGCTTTGGCGATCCACGTGAAGCCATTACAATATACAACAGCGACATGGTAAGCCTTGTGATTGCGCTGGGGGATATTTTGCCAGCCCACCTGAAACCTATATCACAACTGTATCCTGTTCCTCTCACACTGCATACCAGCCAATTAACTCCCTTAAGTGGCAGTGTGTATCAACCCCAACAATATCTAGTGGAGAAAATATTGGGCCCTGCCCTTGCACCTATTTTTGGGATTCTATACACAGCTCCTGTTACACCGCCTATCAAGAATGTACTCTGGCGGCAAAACATATTATACTGCTATCCTAACTAGATCTAGAACCCCTACTTTAGGGGCCAGTAATGTCCCTTCAGTTCTAGGAAATACCAATACCCTTGTAGCAGCTGGCTGTACTGGTATTGTAGGGCAGCCTATATGCTGGAATACTCGCCCTCCTCTTCATATCTCTGATGGAGGAGGACCACAAGACAAGGCCCGAGAAATCATGGTACATAAAAAACTTGAAGAATTACAAAAGTCCCTGTTCCCAGAACTCCACTACCACTCTTTGGCCTTGCCCAAAGCCCGTGGTAAAGAAAAAATTGATGCACAGACTTTTGATCTCCTCACCGTTACACATAGTCTACTCAATAATTCCAACTCTGATCTAGCCAATGATTGCTGGCTATGTTTACCATCAGGAAATCCTGTTCCTCTTGCCATACCCAGTAATGACTCATATTCCACATCCAATCCTTCCTGCCCCATCATCCCCCCCTTTTAGTGCAGCCCTTCGAGTTTGCTAACTCCTCTTGCATCTATTCCCCGTTTCGTAATGACTCATATGATATTGATGTAGGCATAGTTGAATTTACTAATTGCTCTATTGTCTCTAATGCTTCCCATCCCTGTGTGCCCCAAATAGTTCAGTTTTTGTATGTGGCAATAATAAAGCATACACATACTTGCCCACAAACTGGACGGGACTTTGTGTCCTAGCCACCCTTCTGCCAGATATAGACATTATTCCTGGAGATGAACCTATACCTATTCCAGCCATAGATCACTTTTTAGGAAGACCCAAAAGAGCAATACAATTTATCCCTTTACTTGTAGGATTAGGCATAACTACTGCCGTAACGACTGGGGCTACTAGCCTAGGGGTTTCTGTTACTCAATACACCAAATTATCTCGCCAATTGATCTCAGATGTACAGGCCATTTCAAGTACTATACAAGATCTACAAGATCAGGTAGACTCTCTGGCAGAAGTAGTGCTTCAAAATAGAAGAGGCCTAGATTTACTAACTGCAGAACAGGGAGGTATCTGCTTAGCTCTCAGGAAAGGTGTTGTTTTTACGCCAACAAGTCCGGGATCGTCAGAGACAAAATCAAACGACTGCAAGAAGTTGGAAAAACGACGGAAAGAAATGATTGAAAAACCCATTTTGGACTGGTTTCCATGGACTCCTCCCCTATATTTTACCCTGTTAGGCCTTTGCTTTGTTTATTGCTGTTACTTCTTTAGGACCTATAATCTTCAATAAGCTCATGACATTCATTAAGCAACAAATCGAGGCAATCCAAGCAAACCCATACAGGTCCATTATCATCGCCTTGAACAAGAAGATCACGGTGGTCCATACTTACACTTGCTATAAACCACCTTCCTTGTGCGCTGAACTGGACAGCCAATGACGGGTAAGAGAGTGTCATCCCTCACTAACCTAAGACAGGAGGGCCGTCATAGCTACTGCCTAATCCCATGACGGGTACCAGTGAAGAGATGTGTCACTCCAACCTAAGACAGGCGCAGTTCCCGAGGGAATATCTTCTAGTCGTTTAATAATATAAAAAAGGGGGACCTGTCCGGAGCCGTGTAGCCCGGATATTGCTGTGGCCTCTGTTGCTTAAGCTCCACATTGCGGAGACAAGATGGCGCACTTCCTGGTTCTTCATCATCAAACCTTCCCGCGCGCGCGAACTTTTCCCGCCGGCGGGTAAATTACCTCCCGCCCGGGAGAGACTAAGCCTACCGAGCATGCGCCCGGTGACGTCTTTCATTCCCCGCCTGCTCCTAGCCCTTCCCCCTATTGTCAGCTATATAAGGCGTTGCTTTTCCACCATTAAACGAGACTTGATCAGAGCACTGTCTTGTCTCCATTTCTTGTGTCTCTTGTCTCTTTCCATTCCCACCCCCTCCTCCAGGGTCTGCGTTGTTCATCCCGCGGGTCGGGACAACCTAGATGAGATCAACATTTTTATTTTGAAAGTGAGAAAAGTTCTATTAACTTGCCTGAGTTTACAAAATTCTTCCCCTAATGCCGTTGAAAGTAGAATTAGTAAGCAACCTATTTTCTCTACTATTCTGCACTGCAAAACGAAATACAGGTGTTGTCTTATGGGCTGGCTTATACATCAGTTACCCCCTACAAGTCTGCCTTTACGTAGGTCCACATCTCTGTCTGTAGATTCCTTTTCATGTACAAGCATGAAGCATAATCACTTATTATTTTCTATTTGAAAACCAAATCACTAACAGGTATCAATGATATTTAGCTTTAATTGTTTGAACCGGATTCGGTCTTTCCTTTTCTAAATTGACTAAAGTTTGTTTAACTTCAGGTTTTAAGGTGGCTTGTGGTTTATTTACCCAGTTTTTAAAAATATCACAAATGTATTCCTATGGTTCAAGATTCGTACTTCACTCAAAGCTAATCACTTGCCCAACCTCTCCCACTATAAGTGCTAATATATTACTAATAGATGATAAGATGTACTCAGAAATGTTTGTGCTTAAAAGATTTTCATCTTACAGTGTTAACCATTTTTCTTTCTCTCTACTTTGAAAGCTGCAACTCATTTTTGAGTTTCTTTTCTTAACATTATCACAGATTTTGTGCTTGAGCACATCTTTTAGCTGTTAAAACTCAGTTTTTCTTTGAGTTTAATGCAAAACTGACAGAATAATCTTAAATGTTTAGTGAAATTATTGCCAGATTGTAAATCCTTATGTAGTTATGCTAGTGAAGACAAAACATTTCAACATTTGTCTTAGATGTTTGCTAATGAAGACAGTCTTTTAAATTTGCATCATTTCAACTCTTATTCTTTAAAATACATATTCAGCTGAAGAAAACACAGTAGTGTTCATATTCCAACAACCTTTTTTTTTTTTTCCAACCGACTATGCATGGAAAACATAGTCCTGTGTTGCCAACATTGGGAAAATGTTCCTTCCGAGGTGCTCTGCAAGCCTTCTGTTTACCACGAACTTGCTTAAACACATTCAAAATTTCATACTCAAGATTTTTCTCAAAACAGAGAAAATCTGTTAGTAGCAGAATTAGAATTGTCATGAATGATATGCTGTTACTATAATGTCCAATATGAAGATTTTTTCTTCTGACAATGCCCTTTAATGCTTACTTATTTATTTATTTATTTTTGAGATGGAATCTAACTCTGTCACCCAAGGCTGGAGTGCAGTGGCGCGATATCTGCTCACTGCAAACGCCGCCTCCCGGGTTCACACCATTCTCCTGCCTCAGCCTCCAGAGTAGCTGGAACCACAGGCGCCCACCACCACGCCCGGCTAATTTTCTGTATTTTTAGTAGAGACGGGTTTCACCGTGTTAGCACAATGATCTCGATCTCCTGACCTCGTTGTCCACCCGCCTCGGCCTCCCAAAGTGCTGAGATTACAGGCGTAAGCCACCACACCTAGCCTTACCATTATTTTTAAAATAAAGAACATTTTATTCTTTCATTGCTCTCATAAATTAATAGGAAACTAATCATTTAAATGTTTTGAAATGCATTTTTGTATCTCTGTGATATATAATGTGTTAAGTGTTTTGTAGCAGTAGCTAGAACCTGAATAATTTACTGTATTATGGAAATTTTTTTTTTAACCTCTGATGACTTCTACGTTTTCCAGAGAACTTTGTCTAATTTTAAGGATCCCATACCACTGTCCTTCTCACTGTTAACATTTTTCCTAATGACTCCTTATATTACACCAGTAAGAAAGTTTGCATGTGACGTATTTTAGGGCTTTCTCGTAATTTTATGAGATCAGGGGTATTATTCTAGGTTGAAAAACCTTAGGAACAAAGTTTTTGTGATTCGTGAACCCAGTAACGAACTTTAACTGTCAGTCAAGTTTGATTCAGGAAGGACATGATTGAAGTAATGAGATTAATTTGCTGGATGCTTATATAACACAATTTAGAAGCTTGGAAACCAGAGAGATTATAAAGGTCTTTCTGTTCCTGCAGACTCAGGTATCCGTTTGTGTCAGAATGTTGCCTCATGGTATGAAAAAGGAGAGGCAATAAATGTAAATAAACATTTATATTTTGATGATGAGATAAGTGTTGGCCAGGTAAAATTTGTAATTGAAATGTCATGCTTAAACTTTTGTTTCTGTCCATGAATATTCCTCATGCAGAACTTATTCTGTGCTAAAAAAAAATGGATAAAATAAATGAAACATCTGTTTTCATGCACTGGCACAAAAGCCAACACAGGATTGAAAATCTTGAGAAAAAGACATAAATGAGTGGAGCCCTAAAATTGCCCGGGGCTTTTTTTTTTTTTTTTTGAAGTCTTGCTCTGTTGCCCAGGCTGCAGTGCAGTGGCATGAGCTCAGCTCACAGCAACCTCCCTCCACCTCCTGGGCTCACGTGATTCTACTGCCTCAGCCTCCTGGGTAGTTGGGATTACAGGCGCCGCCATCATGCCCGGCTAATTTTTTGTACTTTTGGTAGAGAGGAGGTTTCACATGTTGGCCAGGCTGGTCTCGAGCTACTGACCTCAGGTGATCCACCTGCCTTGGCCTCCCAAAGTGCTGGGATTACAGGTGTGATCCACCGCGCCTGGTGGCCCTGGGCTTCTTAACTCATACTTTTCAGGCCACAGTAGAAGAAAGGAGAACAGAAGCAGAACAAGGCAATCTCTCAAGGTGAGACAAACAAGTGAGCTGTGGGAAGCTGAGGCAAAATTTGCAGGGAAGACTATCATAGTGGAGATAACTATGAAGGAAAAAGTGCTCGAGAAATCAGGATAGGAATCCAGTTAAGTCTTTTACTATTTATTGATCTATACCTGCAGAACTCCAGGGATCTAAGCAAGAACAACTCTTGGAGAGTTGTAAATTGAAGAATTCCCAGTGCTCACACAGGATTGGGAATTATTTACATTCTCTTCAGCCAAGTAGGTGACCGCCTTAAATACTAGACATAATATATACAATGTCAAGCATCTGACGCAAAACTACTATGGAAATTATCAAATGTGATCCATAACCCAGGAAGAAAGAAAATGCATTTATAGGAAAAGATGTATAAACAACAGAACGACGGAGATGATAGATTTACTGATAAGAATTTAGCTATTATAAATATAATAAATATGCTCAAGAATACAGAGGGGAAAAACATAATTAGAAGAGAAATGGAATATGTAGAAATGAAAAAAGATAACGTTTCCACATGAAAAATGCAATATCTGAAATGAAAATTTCAATCAGTGAGCATGAGATAATGTGATATTGAAGAAAAACAAACAAACAAAAAAGGATACCACTGAACTTAAAGTCATAGGACCAGACACTATTCAGGGCAATGTACAGAGATTTAAAAAAAGATGAAGAAAATGAACAGTCTTAGTTACTTGTGGGACAATATCACGCAGTCTGGCATATGTGCAATTGTAGTTCTAGCAGGAGAGGAGTGAGTCAGTGAGTGTAGAAAACAATTTGAAGGCATAATTTTGATAGACACCAATAATCTACAAATAATCACTTGACAATAGCAAGGTGCATTTTAATACATTTTCTGAAATACAAGAATAATGAAATATAAGGTTAAATTTAAAAGAAGCCCAAGAGATAAGAAACAATACAAACAAGGGAACAAAGTTCAGAGTATCTTCAGATTTCTCATCAAAACAATGTAGCCCAATAATAGCGGAAGAGCATCCTTAAAGTGCTATAGGAAAAAACTAAAATACACCGAAGTAGAATTATTTAGTATAAATATCATTTAAAATGAACATTAAATAAAAGCTTTTTGCAAAAATAAAACCTGTGAGAATTAATTGCTGTAAGTTTAAAGTAAAATATGAGTATTCTTTACAAACCTACTAAAATTCAGAAAACTACAATAACTATATTTATATCAGCCAAAGTGAACTTTAGGTCAAAGTATAATATCAAGGATAAAGAAAAGCATTTATAATAATGGAAGTATAATGTGCCTAATTATAGATCAATATATGAAGAAAAACTATTTTAAAAAAGGTATAGACATATCCACAGTTTCAGATAAAGACTTCAACATTCCTGTCAGCAATTTTATCTAGTAAACTAGTCTGAAACACTTTAGAATAAAAAATACTTGAACAATCTGTCAACAGTTTTGAACATTAGACTAAACAATTTCAGAATACCCATGATTCCTAAGTAGATATGAAATAATCACCAAAATATATTACATGCTGGGCACAAAAGAAGTATTAGATTTCAACTATTGAATTTATACAGAATAAGTTTGTTTTGTAATCACAATGAATTTAAATAAATTGAGAAAGTATTTGGAAAATCATGAAAATTTGTAAACAAAGAATACTGTTCTAAGTAAAAACAGAGTTAAGAAGGAATTACAATGATAATTTGAGCATCTGTTTCCAACCAAACAAAAGAAAAATATAATATATCATAATTTCTGGGACTAGCTAGGTCAGTGTTTAGAGATAAATTGGTGGTTTTAAATGCTTATACTAGAAAATAGGAAATTTCTGAGATCAAATAAGTGTCCACCTTGAAAAGATAGAATAAGAACAAATTAGAACTATAGTAAGTAGAGGACAAAAATACTTTAGGAAGGAGATCAGTGTAATGGCCTCTAGTTCCATCCATGTCCCTGTCAAGGACATGATCTAATTCTTTTTGTTGTTTTTTTTACAACTGCGTAGTATTCCGTGGTGTACATGTATTATACTACATTTTCTTTATCCAGTCTATCATTGATGGACATTTGGGTTGATTCCATGTCTTTGCTATTGTGAATAGTGCTGCAAAGAACATACACATGCATGTGCTTTTATAATAGAATAATTTCTATTCCTTTGGATATATACCCAGTAATGGGATTGCTGGGTCAAACGGTAGTTCCTTTTCTTAGCAATTTGCCACACTGTTTTCTAAAGTGGTTAAACTAATTTATACTCCCACCAACAGTATATAAGTGTTCCCTTTTCCCTGCAACCTTCCCAGCATCTGTTATTTTTTTGACTTTTTAACAATAGCATTCATTTTCAACCTTGAAAATGGGAAATTGAGTTAACATTTTAACTCCATTTTCTCAAGAAATTTTAGCTCAATTTCTTGAGAAAAAAATGGCTTTCAGCTCCATGTCTTGAGAAAAAGGAGATTTTTAGCTTCACTTCTTGAGAAAAAACCTAGCAATTTCTTGAGAGCCAAACCAAATAACAGCTTTAGAAGAAAGTACAACTTCAAAACAATACATTTAAGCACTGATGCAAAAAAATTTTTTGAAAATGTTAGCAAATACAATCTAGCAATATTCATAAAGAATAATATACCCTAGCCATGTGGAATTTTTTTCATGAATGCATGGTTGGTTTAGCATTACAAAATCAATCAATTCAAGTGCCCCAATATACATTTCAAGAACTGAGAAGCAAAGGCATTTGATTATCTCAATACATATAGATAAAAACTTTGGCATAATTCAGCATCAGTTTAGGATAAAATCTATCAACTACCTAATACAGAAGAGGATTTCAACAGAATAAAGGGCTACTTAAAATGAAGAAATATTCTAAAAGATGAAATACTGAATATCTCATTCTTAAGATCAGAAAAAAGACTGATGCTGTTCCCCCTAGTCTACGTGTGTTTTTACTGGAGTGCCTACCTGGTACATCAAGGCAAATAGAGGAAATAAAATAAAGGCATAAAAATTGAAAATGAATTAGTGAAACTGTTTCTATTCTTATAAGGCTTTATTGACTATTTAGAAAAACAAAGGAATCTACAAAAAGCTAAAACAACGGATAAGTGAATTTCTTGAGGCAATTTATTAAATGAGTAATATTCAAAAAAGTACCTGTATACTAGCAATGAACAATTAGAATATTAATATTTTTAAAATGAAGATTAAACTAGCTTCCAAATTTATGATACACTTAGAGATAAATTTAGCTAAGTATGTGCAAGACCTGAAACTACTACTAAAAATTATGAAAAGTTGCTAAGGAAAATGAAACCTCAAACAAGTTTTAAAATGTGCATGTACAGGTATTGGAAGACTCAACCATTTTAAAATGTCAGTTTTTCCTAAATTGATCTATAGATTCAATGCAAGTACATTTGAAACCTCAGCAGGCTCTTGTTCTTGGAATGCGGTAGAAATGGATATGTTCCTTCAAATATTTAACAGACTCTGTAAAGGAAAAATATAATACAATTTTGGGGAAAAACAAGCAAACTGGATTAATTTACTTTTCTTGACATCAAACCATATTATAAAGCTGCAGTAATCAAGACAGCATGATGTTTGCAAAAGATAGACATATGGCGAGATAATCTAGAAAGGGAACCATACATATTTTGTCAATTGCTTTTCAACAAAGGCACCCCAATAGGAAAGTATTTTTCTCTAATTTCAAAAATGATGCTGATAAAAGTGATAGTGATTAAAAAAATAACCATTTCCTTACACCATATACACATAGAAAAATAATTGGAAAGAGATCCAAAATCTAAATGTGACAGCTAAAACTGTAATACTTCTAAAAAAGAAGGTAAAATATCTTCGCTGTCTTGGATTGTGCACAGATTTCTCAGAACACAAATAACACAAATCATAAGTACTTACATATTATCATCATGTACTGCATAATGGTGTTTCTGTTAACAATGAACCACATAAGATCCTCTAAGATTATAATGAAACTGAAAAATTTCTACCACCTGGTGACATAGCCATCATAACGTCATAGTGCGGCACATTACTTACGTGTTTGTAGTGACGCTAATGTGAACAAACTTACTGCACTGCTAGTTGAATAAAAATATAGCACATACAATTGTGTACAGTATATAATACTTGATAATGTAAATAAACGATTGTGTTACTAGTACACATATTTATTCAACTATACCTTTAATCATTATTTTTGAGTGTACTCCTCCTACTTATTAAAAAGAGTTAACTGTAAAATGGCCTCAGGCGGGTCCTTCGGGAGATATTCCAGAAGAAGGTCTTGTTATCACAGGCGATGACAGCTTCCTGCATGTTATTCCCCCTGAAGACTTTCCAGCGGGACAAGATGTGGAGATGGAAGACAGTGACATTCATGATCCTGACCCTGTGTAGGCCTACGCTAATATGGGTGTTTTGTCTTCATTTTTTAAAAAAATAATTTAAAAAGTAATACGTAAATAAATACTCATAAGATTAGGAAGAAAGAAAATATTTTTGTGCAGCCGTACAGTGTGTATTTTAAGCTAAGAATTATTACAAAAGAGTTAAACATTTTTTTAAAAGCTTATAAAGTTACAGTAAGCTAAGGTTACTTTATTATTAAAGAAAAAAATTTTAATTAAATTTAGTGGAGACAAAGTCTACAGTATTTGTTAAGTCTCTAGTAGTATACAGGGATGTCCAAGGCCTTCACATTCACTCACCACTTACTCACTGACTCAACCAGAGCAACTTCCAATCCCGTAAGCTCCATTTATGATAAGTGCCCTATCTTGGCTTATCATTCAAAAATCTTTTATGCTGTATTTTTATGGTACCTTTTCTATGTTTAGATATGTTTAGGTATATGAATATCATTGTGTTACAATTACCTACAGAATTCAGTAGAGTAACATGTTGTACAGGTTTGTAGTTTAGAAGCAATGGGCTATGCCATATTACCCAGGTATGTCGTAGGTTATAGCATCTATGTTTCTGTAAATACACTCTATGATGGTAGCACAACAAAATCTCCTAAGGATGCATTTCTCAGAACGTATCCCCATTATTAAGTGAGACACAATAGTGTATGTATGTCTGTGTGTGTATACATCATACTTATACACAGACACATTGTTCTTTTTCAAAATTAAAACTTTCTAACCCTCAAAAGACATTGTTTAAAAAGTGAAAAGATAAGCCAAAAAGTGATAGAAAATGTTTGCTGTATACATATCAAAGAACTTATATTTTGAGCATACAAAAAATGCTTAATATTACATAGTAAAAGTACAACACAATTGTAAATAGACAAAATATTTGTAGCAACATTTCACAGCTGAAGATCTGCAAAATGCAAAAGACACTGAACATCTGTACTCATCAGGGAAATATAAAATAAAAATCACAATGAAATCCATTACATACCATAAGAGAGGTAAAATTAAAAATACTGTGAGAAGAGAGACAGAGAAATCAACTAGGCAGACAATTAAGACAAGGATCCTCAGTAGAATTCCCTTCTAACAGAAAAGAACCCAAGAGGTCATTTCTCTTTCAACAAAGAGCAGCCTGAGAGAACAGGCTACAAACACAGATAAGGGAGACAAACTCTTAACACAGAAAGGGGCCTCCCATGTGACATACAGACATACAGTGGACCCCAGTAAACACAGTCCTCTCCTTTCTTAGAAATACTCAGGCCAGGCGTGGTGTCTCACGCCTGTAATCCCAGCACGTTGGGAGGCCGAGGCAGGCAGATCACAAGGTCAGGAGATCTAGACCATCCTGGCTAACATGGTGAAACCCTGTCTCTACTAAAAAAATATAAAAAATTAGCCGGGCATGGTGGCGAGTGCCTGTAGTCGCAGCTACTCGGGAGGCTGAGGAAGGAGAATGGCATGAACCCAAGAGGCGGAGCTTGTATCGAGCCAAGATCACGCCACTGCACTCAGCCTGGGTGACAGAGCAAGATTCCATTTCAAAACAAAAAAAAAAAAAAAGGGAAAAAAGAAAAAAATAGACAAGGAGATTTACACAGGAGGAGTACCTACAACAACACTGATAAGAACTACCCTGAACCAGACACCTCCACCATACAGTGTTTTACCCCGCTGCCATTTTTACACATACACAACAGGAAGAGACAACATAGAATAACTCAAACTAAGAAGCCCACATACACACTAGAAAGGGTGGAGTGGGGACTCAGAAATTCACACCTTATGTAAATGAAACACCCCTCCTGAACAACTTATCTATTAAAACCCTTCTTTTTCTTTTTCTTTTTTTTTTTTTTGAGAGAGTCTCGCTCTGTCTCCCAAACTGGAGCGCAGTGGCTGGATCTCAGCTCACTGCAAGCTCTGCCTTTCAGGTTCACGCCATTCTCCTGCCTCAGCCTCCAGAGTAGCTGGGACTACAGGCGCCCGCCACCTTGCCCGGCTAGTTTTTTGTATTTTTTTAGTAGATACGGGGTTTCACCATGTTAGCCAGGATGGTCTCGATCTCCTGACCTTGTGATCCGCCCATCTCGGCCTCCCAAAGTGCTGGGATTACAGGCTTGAGCCACCACGCCCGGCCAAAACCCTTATTTTTCTCTGTAAAATGACAACCCATCTTTCTGGGACCCCTCTCTACTCCAGAGAACTTTCTTCCATTCACTTATTAAAATCCTACTTTAACCTCACCTTTTGAGTGTCCTGTCCACATCCTTGATTTCCTGGGCCATGAGACCAAGAACCTCAGGTGACACCTCAGACACTGAGACCATTTCCTTTTGGAAGCTCATCCAGGATTTCATTGAAAAGGTGACTTGGAGCAGACCCCAACTCTTTACTTTCATTTCCGAGCCCTCTGGTCCTTATTTTTATCAAATCAAGAAAATCACCAGGCATCTGTTGGCCATCTAAACATGACAAGCATGGCCACCTGTCTAAGACACAGATGACAGGCTTGCTGGGGAGGACTTAGCTAATACCCCAACACACTCAGTGTGCTGGGAATGTTGGCTCTTCTCCAGACTGGTTTCCTTTCATGGAGAGCCTAGCCTTTGCATGGGGCTGGAAAAGGTCCTGAGGCAACTGAAAGTTTCTGGCTGGGGCCACACCCTGTTGTTACCTAAAGGCTCCTGGACTAACCGCAGCCCCTGAATGCTCAGTGGGTATTGGCAACAGAACCTCCAAACTTTTCCTATCACAGTTTTCTCCCTTTCTTTCCATGGCTACTGTGTCTCCTATTCCCTCTCTGTATACAATGGTGTGGCAGTTTTTAACAACTTGGGGAAATAGACTTGTTAGGAAGGATTAACAAGTGCCTTAGCAATCAAGAATGTAGCTCGAGAGATTACTGTTTTTGTAATTTTTTAGAAACAGGAGGATTTCACGATCTGGGTCTAAGAGATCATTTAACTCCCAATGGTGACACTTCCTAGGGTTAGACAGGGGGCTATTCCCCGCCTGTTGGGGGAAACCCCACCCCCGATATTTAACGTGGGTTCTTTTCTATTTCCCTAAACATCTGCTGGTCTGAGAAATAAAGGGAAAGAGTACAAAAGAGAGAAATTTTAAAGGTGGGCGTCCGGGGGAGACATCACATGTCAGCAGGTTCTGTGATGCTCCCTGAGCTCTAAACCCAGCAAGTTTTTATTAGTGATTTTCAAAAGGGGAGGGAGTGCACGAATAGGGTGTGGGTCACAGAGATCACATGCTTCACAAGGTGATACAATATCACAAAGTAAATGGAGGCAGGGCAAGATCACAGGACCACAGTATGGGGCGAAATTAAAATTGCTAATGAAGTTTTGGGCACACATTGTTATTGATAACACCTTATTAGTAGACAGGGTTTGAGAGCAGACAACTTGTCTGACCAAAATTTATTAGGTGGGAATTTCCTCATCCTAATAAGCCTGGGAGCACTACAGGACACCAGGATTTATTTCATCCCTTTGACTTTGACCGTAAAAGACAGCCACCGCAAGGGGGCTGTTCATAGGCCTATACTCAGGGGCACATTCTCTTTCTCAAGGATGTTCCTTGCTGAGAAAAAGAATTCAGTGGTATTTCTCCTATTTGCTTTTGAAAGGAGAAATATGGCTCTGTTCCACCCAGCTCACTGGCAGTCAGAGTTTAAGGTTATCCTTCTTTTTCCCTGAACATTGCTGTTATCCTGTTCTTTTTTCAAGGTGCCCAGATTTCTATTATTCAAGCGCACATGCTCAACAAACAATTTGTGCAGTTAACGCAATCATCACAGGATCCTGAGGCAACATACATCCTCCTCAGCTTACAGAGATGATGGGATTAAGAGATTAAAGTAAAGATAGGCATAGGAAATCACAAGCGTATTGATTGGGGAAGTGATAAGTGTCCATGAAATCTTCACAATTTATGTTCGGAGATTGCAGTAAAGACAGGCATAAGAAGTTATGAAAGTATTAATTTGGGGAACTAATAAATGTTCATGAAATCTTCACAATTTATGTTCTTCTGCCACAGCTTCAGTCGGTCCCTCCATTCGGGGTCCCTGACTTCCCGTAACACTGCCCCCCTGCCCTGCCAGTGGGTGGCTCCCTCTTCATTTGGGCTCTTTCTTTTCCCATGTGAGGAGTCAACACTGCCCAGTTGAACTAGATAGGCTTTCTATGAGACAAACTAACTTTCTCCTACTGGGAGGCAAGTTGTGGGCCTGTTATACCTCAGACCTCTCTCTCAACACATTGTCTAGAGAGCATTTGGAAACAAAACTACAGTCTGTTAGTTCCAGGTTTATAATGCCGCCTAGTGGAATGGAAATCTTCTCCACGGGGAAACTTGGCTGTTGGCCAAAAGCCTCTGCTTTCCCAATGCTTTTACCTATTGAGCCCCTCTACTAGAGACCAGAACTTATGTCCTCTCTGTGAATAGGAAAACACGGCCTATGACGCAGAGGAGAGTGCAGTTCTTCTAATACTTTATATTGTCTCCATCAACAGATTTTGGCCTCAATACTGTCTCCATCAACAGAAAGATAGTCATGATCCTTATATTCTTTTGAGACACCTGTTCTGCCTTCAACTAGAATAACATTTAAATGAAGAGATTCTATGTTTAAAAGTCAATCAACAGACTAAGGATAGATACTTTAACTTGGGCCATAATAACAGAATATAGGACTCAACCCAGAATACTCCCTTCACTGAAGGGCCTGGCTCAGATGCAACAGTTATATAGTCTTTCCTGAGATCCTTCTATTGTAGGGACATGCCAACCACACAAATCTAAGGAATCAAAGGGGTGTTCTCAGCAGAGGACTAGGGTCTCACACAGATGAGTGTGACCATTCCTGCTTGACCCACTCCTCTGGGTCCATGGGTGGAGGTCACACTTACATCCATGGATGACACCTTTAATAGATGCTGAGGCACAGGCAACAAAGGAAGAAGGATAATAGGGGGGATGTCCCCACTGCCTTACTCTCCACCTGGGTCACTCCAAAGGGAGAAGACTAATGGACACCTTTCTAGATGGTTAACAAACCATCTTCAGCCTGCACTCCTCTCAAATGCATGCTGAAGCACTGGAACTCCTTTGACCCTGAAATTCTGAAGAAAAAGCAGCTCACATTCTTTTGCACAAGGATTTGGCCTTCTTACCAGCTTGAACATGGACAAACCTGACCTTCTGAGGGAAATCTTGATTTGAATACTATCCAACAATTAGATCTTTTCTGTAGATGGGAGGGCAAATGGTCCGAGTTCCCCTATGTACAGACTTTCTTTGCCCTGTGGGACAACACAGACCTCTACAAGTGATCCACAATTGACCCAGCTCTTTTAACAATCATATCACCATGCGGAATGCTTTCCCAGAGCTAAGAAAACAAGTTCCTGGGTTATCCTGTGAAACAACTATTGAGTGTCTCTGTCTTTTTGTCCCTTTTATCTGGGACCCCCTCCTCCAACTGCACCATTGGCTCCTCCAGTTGAACACTTTCAAAACTCCCCACTTCCCCAGTTTCACTTTTACCACTACAAGAAATGCCTGATGGGTGTGGTGCCACTAGGGTTCAGGTTCCCTTCTTATTATAAGACCCTAGACCAATAAAAGGAGACCTGGGTAGGTTCTCTGATGACTCTGACAGGTATGTAGAGGCTTTCCAAAATTTAGCCCAGTTGTGTGACCTCACATGGAAAGATGTTATATTACTCTTAAACCAAACCCTAAGAGCCACTGAAAGGCAGACAGCTCTAGAGGCAATAGAAAAATTCAGGGAAGAACAACATGTTTCTTATGACAGGCCAAAAAGGAAAAGAGGAGATAAGGAAGGTAAGAAAATTACGGAACAACCATTCCCAATAGGATGAGAGGCAATACCGCTTGAAAATCCTGACTGGGACCCTAGTGACCCCACAGATGAATGGAAAATGAAACACTTTTTAATGTACATATTGGAGGGCCTACTAAAAACTAGTGCCAAACCTCTTAATTGCTCTAAATTGTTCACAATAGATCAGAGACCAGATGGTAATCCCTCAGTTTTCATGGAAAGGCTGAGAGAGGCCTTAATAAAACACACTTCCATGTCTCCTGACTCAGTTGAAAGACAACTAATCCTAAAGGACGAGTTTATTCCTCAGCCCCTGATATTAGAAGAAAATCACAGAAACAGACTATAGGTCCAGATAGTACTTTGGAGAACCTCCTGCAGGTGCCCACCTTGGCCTTTTACAATAAGGATCAGGAGAAGGCTGAGGAAAAACAGAGGAAACACAGGAGATGGACAGAGACCTATAAAGTCTAGAATCCCCAAGACACATCCACTAATTACTACTGGTGTGGCAAATCAGGACACTTTCAGAAGAACTGTCCAGACAGTAAGAAGAAGCCACCTCAACCCTGTCCAGCCTGTGGCAGGAACCACTGGGGATCGTATTGCCCTTGGAGACATAGGTCACTGTGTCCAGAACTGGTCTCACAAATGATCCAACAGGACTGACAGGTCCCAGGGCTCAATTTCCTGACTCCAGTGGCCCAAACTGCCATTACTGCCCAGGAGCCCCAAGTGATTCTGGAAACTGAAGGAAGGAGAGTAGACCTCCTTCTGGATACTGGAGCCAGTCTCTCTGTTCTCATATACAATCCAGGCCTCCCCTTGTCCCAAACACAACCGTGAAGGGCATCTCATGAAAAGTATAGTCTCACAATGTTCTGCATTCACTCAGACTGCCCTGCTGAATTGGGTCTTTCTTGACTCACATTCCTTATTTATGCTGCTTTTATCTCAGAGAATGACTCTATGACATCCAAAAGCCATCCCATTCCATGGCCTATCATACTTGCCTATAAATAGTCTAACCTCTATTGAAGGCATGTTTAAATGTTTTCCCATGAGGAGGCAGAGCTCTATGCAAATAAGAAAATGTGGTTAGATCACTGCTTATGTGATTCCATATACTTTGTAATAATTAAAGAAACTTGTCCATCGGATCACACAGAGGATTTCCTAACTGGTGGTGGTTGCTATATGTTGACCTAAATTTCACTTTGGACTCAGTAAAAAATATAGAGAATGAAATATAAATGACTTCCTTTAGTTTTTAAGTAAAATATATGAAAATTTTGAGAAGAGTCATGTATAGCAAAAATGTGAATGTGAATGGTGGCATATGCCAAATTTCCAGGATCTTTTTGTCACACAATGTCATAATAGCAGCTATGGTAAAGATATGATGGTGAGAGCACTTGCAGCCCTATCCTACAGTTTTCACATGCTTACAATTCCACAGGGGGAAAAATGCCACTGCTGAGAATGCTTATGCTTCTTTCCTTTTCAGTCTATGAGAAAGTATGAACTGATTTTTCTTTATTTCCTTTTTCTACAACAGTGAATATATGAAAGTCATTATTTTCCTCCTCCACTTTCCTCTTATTGCTTTTTAGATAATGTTTAAAAACCTATTTGAAATTTACATTTAACATCAAATAGTCAGCTTTTTATGTTCACTAGGCCTTACATCTCAATAAATCTATTGGTGAAGAAAGAACTAGTGTGTATGTTTTGTGTTATATCTCTATGTGTGTGTGTGTGAGTGTGTGTGTGTGTGTATTCATACTATCTATTTTTATTATTGGATTTAGAACAAAATAATTTCATATATTCTCTGAGTGAACAGCAACTATCTGGGGCTGGTGGCATGGGAGTAAGAAGAATTTACCAAGACAGTTGTAGGTAAAGAAAGACAGATGTATTAAAGAAAGTATGAAAACACATTGCTAGAAGGAAATAGGTAGGTCAGCAGAAGAGGAGATGCCTGCCAGGAAACAAAGGGATGCTGGGCATTTTATAGTCTGTAACTTGCGCTGAAGAGTGCTACATGCAGTACTGACAATGCCAAGGTTGCAGGGAGAAAAATACCTTTTTCATCATCCAAGGTATTTGATGATAAATTGAAGTGTTTGATGATAAGTTGGGTGGAGGAAGATTGTGATTTATGAACATTGTCTGTGCAGGAGGGCTACATGTCCTGGATCATGAAGAAAGGCAAACCTATACTTTATTTGCCTTCTATTTTTTCTTTCCCTTGGTCTTGCCAGCCTGACTCCTTTTCCCTAATTTGGACTCCAGATATATGACAGTGAAAGTGAAGTGACAAACTGAAATTATGTATAATTGACGTAAGATTTTTCAAATTTATCTGGATGAATTATTATTCCCTCAAATGCTTTTATGAGGCAAAGTGAGAAATTATGGATATGATTAATTTATACAGAAAAAAGCCAAGTCTTATTTAAAACAAAAGAAGAATCATAACCCAGTTATATCTATTCTTGCACACACACATACACACACACACAGAATCTTAACCCAGTTATATCTACTACACACACAGACACACACACACACACATATGCAAATACATACAATATATACATTTATGGCTCCTAAAACAAATTATGAAAGTTCTCAATCAGATAATTAATTTATATTTATATTTTAAATTTGCAGAAATAAGTTTATATGTATAAGGATCTCTCTGAATTTGCTATTTTAATCTGCTCAAATATGTGAGATACATTCTGTGTTGTTATGACTTTTGCCTATTTTAAATTTATGTAGTTCACATGATGTCATTGTAATGATATAGTTCTTCTTATAAATCACAAATGTCTCTTCCTCAATAAAACAATGTAATATATTTCATGTGCTAGTGCCAGAAAAAAGCACACCCTCAAAAGTATGAGGAAAGATTCAAATATGATTATCTGTTATGGAACTTCAAGTAGGTGTTCATTATCAATGGGCAGTACTTCCCCAAGTGGTAGATATAGGACTCCAGGATTCTTCTATCCTGTGTTTCTATCATCTTAAATTTATGGCCACCAAGAACACTGTGTTCATAGGCATCTGACAAGAGTAGGAGACAAATCAAAAAGAGTGTTATCCATGGGAGTTTTTCATAGGGTATGTTGGTTATGTGATTTGGCTGTGTCCTCACCCAAATCTCATCTTCAATTCCCACATGTTGTGGGAGGGACTTGGTTGGGGGCAGGGTAGATGAATCATGGGGGCAGGTTTTTCTCATGCTGTTCTCATGACAGTGAATACATCTCATGAGATCTGATGGTTTTATAAGGGAGAGATGCCCTGCACAAGCTCTCTTCTCTTGTCTGCTGCCTTGTAAGATGTGACTTTCACCTTCTGCTGTGATTGTGTGGCTTCCTCAGTCATGTGGAACTGTAAGTCCATTAAACCTCTTTCTTTTGAAAATTGCCCAGTCGCAGGTATGTCTTTATTAGCAGCATGAAAACAGACTAATACAATAAATTGGTACCAGTATAGTGGGTTGCTGCTGAAAAGATACCTGAAAATGTGGAAGCAGCTTTGGGACTGGGTAACAGGCAGGGGTTGGAACAATTTGGAGGGCTCAGAAGAAGACAGGAAAATGTGGGAAAGTTTGGAACTTCATAGAGACTTGTTGAATGACTTTGTCGAAAATGCTGATAATGATGTAGACTATAAAATCCAGGCTGAGGTGGTCTCAGATGGACATGAGGACCTTGTTGGGAACTGGAGCAAAGGTGACTCATGTTATGTTTTAGCAAAGAGACTGGAGGCATTTTGCTTCTGCCCTAGAGATTTGTGGAACTTTGAACTTGGAGGAGATGATTTAGAGAGAAATTCCACCAAATTTCTTCTGGTGGAAGAAATTTCTAAGCAACAAAGCATTCAAGATGGACTTGAATGCTGTTAAAGGTATTGTTTTATAAGAGAAGGAGAGCAAAAAGTTCAAAAATTTGCAGCCTGACAATGTGATAGAAAACAAAATTCCATTTTCTGAGGAAAAAATCAAGCTGGCTGCAGATATTTGCATAAGTAATGAGGGGCTTAATGTTAATCCCTGAGACAATAGGGAAAATGTCTCCAGGGCATGTCAGAGGTCTTCACAGCAGCTCCTCCCATCACAGGCCTGGGGGCAGAAGAGGAAAACGTGGCTTATTGGGCCGGGTCCAGGGTCCCTGTGATGTGTGCAGCTTAGGGACTTGGTGCTCTATGTCCTAGCGGCTCCAGCCGTGGCTGACAGGTGCCAAAGTAGAGCTCAGGCCATGGCTTCAGAGGGTGCAAACCCCAAGCCTTGGCAGCTTCCACGTGGTATTGAGCCTGTGAGTGCACTGAAGTGAAGAATTGAGGTTTGAGAACCTCCACCTAGATTTCAGAAGATGTATGAAAATACCTGGACGTCCAGGCAGAAGTTTGTTGCAGGGATGGGGCCCTCGAGGAGAACCTCTGCCCGGGCAGTATGGAAGGGAAATGTGGGGTCCGAGTCCCCACAATTTCCGTACTGGGGCACTGCCTAGTGGATCTGTGAGAAAAGGGCTACTGTCCTCCAGACCCCAAAATGGTAGATCTACTGACAGCTTGCACCATGCACCTGGAAAAGCCACAGACACTCAATGCCAGCCCATGAAGGCAGCCAGTAGAGAGGCTGTACCCTACAAGCCACAGGGACAGAGCTGCCCAAGACCATTGGAACCCACCTCTTGCATCAGCATGACCTGGATGTAAGATCTGGAGTCAAAGGAGATCATTTTGATGCTTTAAGATTTGACTGCCCTGCTGGATTTCAGACTTACCTAGGGCCTGTAGCTCCTTTATTTTGGTCAATTTTTCCCATTTGGAATGGCTGTATTTACCCAATGCCTGTATCCCAATTGTATCTAGGATGTACCTAACTTGCTTTTTATTTTAAAGGCTCATAGGTGGGAGAAACTTGCCTTGTCTCAGATGAGACTTTGGACTATGGGCTTTTGAGTTAATGCTAAAATAAATTAAGACTTTGGGAGACTGTTGGGAAGGCATGATTGGTTTTGAAATATGAGGACATCAAATTTTAGAGGGGCTGGGGTGAAATGATGTGGTTTGGCTGTGTTCCTGCCGAAATCTCATCTTGAATTCCCATGTGTTGTGGGAGGGACCTAATGTAGGGTAGTTGAATCATGGGAGCAGGGCTTTCCCATGCTGTTCTCATGTTAATGAGTAAGTTGGACAAAATCTGATGTTTTTATAAGGATGAGTGTCCCTGCACAAGCTCTCTTCTCTTGTGAGATGAGCTTTTCACCTTCTGCCATGATAGTGAGGCCACCCTAGCCACATGGAACTGTAAGTCCATTAAACCTCTTTCTTTTGTAAATTGTCAAGTCTCAGGTATGTCTTTATCAGCAACATGAAAATGGACTAATACAATTCGAATTGACACACATTCTGTTGGGCCAAAACCATTCATGTGATTATACATTCCAGGGAAACTAGAAATTCTGCTTTGTTTATTGCCCAGGGAGAAGATGAACACTATAGTTCATCTAAACCTTATAGTTCATTAACAAGATAATAGAATATAATAGTTTATTATTTCTTAAAATGTCTTTGAACTTGACAAAAGTGTAATAAAAAAGGTGTTTGTTAATATTAATTTAAATTACTTTATACTAAAACCCTAGTAGTTTTTCTTAGTCTGAGAATGCTTTTTATTTATTTATTTATTTTTATTTGTATACATTTAAGGGGTACAAGTGCAATTTTGTTACATGGGTATATTGCATAATGGGAAAGTCTGAGTGTTTCATGCATTCATCACCTGAATAATGTACATTGTATTCATTAAGTAATTCAAGAGTGCTTTTTATGTTAGACACTCGATGAGTATCTGATTTTATGTTATGAGGTAACCAAATTTTTCTAACGTTTAAAGACCATGTTTACATTTCATACTGAAATAAAAAGTCATTTTCTATGACCTTTTCCATGCCAATTCATTGGCTACAGTGTTATTAGAATACTGGCTTGAAACTCCTTTCTGAGTAAAGACAATATATTCTATATTTTCACATAATTATTTTCTTACTGTATTAACTTACCACTATCAAAAAGGTACAAATTATTATTGTAATACAATATATCTTGTAGGGATGAAAAATATTTAAATGTATTTAGTAATTTGGCCTGTTTTAAAATATTGTGTCTTCAAACTGAGGTTAAAGTCTTGAATTCTTGCGAAGATAATAAATTTCCAAAACATTATAATAAAAGTCAGCTTTTTGACAGAAAATAAACTTTATTTTTGATTCTAAAACATTTTAAATAGATAAGTTTAGCTTTTTTCATGGTAAATGTTTAAGAATCTACTTATAAATGGCTATTATGTTGCTATCTAGTATTCATTATATTTATTTTTGGTAGTGTTTATGGTTCCTGTTATATACATCCATATATTGTTATTTTATTCCACTGAGCAGAAAATTTTACTGTTTTATATAATGGACAATTTATATGATCATGTAAGAAATGATTTTTATACATCAATTTTTCTTTGAAAGATTTTCAAAATAAAACTGAACTTTTAGTTGATTTAAAAAAGCCTGTGTTTAGAAGGTATATTTAAGTTGTTTTGCTCAAAGTATTTGTCAATGTCCCATTTTATTATGCTTCTTGAAATAGCAGGAATGTGAAAAATAATGAGAAGTGGAATTCCACTCTGGTTTATAGAGCTTGTCTTTCACATAAATATGCTTCATAAAGGAGAAAAATATTTGTAAGACTATACTCAAAAAGTGAATAAAACATGGATTTGTATTAAATCATTAGAATATATAACAGATATCATCATGTATTAATATGCTGTCTATTATATCCATGTAAATGTTTTCTATTCTCTGGGGCAAAACTTATAGTTACATTTTCTCTTCACAAATGGCAGTAGTTCAATTTCATGGTGATTTAAAACTACAGTTTTGCACATTGAGCCACTACTCAGCTCAAAAATCTCCAATGATGTAGTGAGTAAAATCCAAAAGTCTTATCATAAACTCTGTTCTATCTCACCAAAACACTATTATTTTAAGACCTTTGATATAACTTTTGTCTGAAAGTTTCTTCCCACAATGTATCAGTTAGCTTTGTTGTGTAACAAAGTGTTCTAAAACATGGTGTTAAAAACAACATGTGTCTATCAACTCACAACTATGCAGATCAAAAATTTGGCCTGGGGTAAACTATGTGATTCTTCCATTAGCTAAATTTACTCATGTGTTGCATTCAGCTGCCATGTGCTGGAGATGGGGGTGGGGGGATAGATAATCTAGAAAGATATTATTAGGATCTATTAATTTTAATGCACATCGTCTTTCATTCTCCAGCAGGCAATCTGAGGCTTGTTCACAAGGACCCTTGTTAAAATTTCAGAGAGAGAGATAGACAGAGAGAGAGTGAGAGAGAGTAAAGTTATAGAAGACCTCTTAAAGCCTAGGCTTAAAACCTGCACAATATTACCTGGTTGTATTTTATGTTTCAAAGTAAGTGACAAAGAATAGGAAAAAAGACTCTATCTATTTATGGCAAGATCTGGAATGTCAATTTCAAAGAAATGTGGCTAGAGGAGGAGAGTTAGGATATCTTTCCAAACAATTGCCATAATAGCTATGTGGTATCTTAACTTCCTTCAGGGCTCTGTTTTTAGGTCACCTTGACATAAAGGCTTGTCCTCATCAGCTTGTAACAATGAGACTCTGATGGAGAATAGCTAAGGGAAATTGAAGTGATTTCATGAGGATGAATAACACTGTTATGTTCTGGAAATCTGCAGATAAGTCTGGGGGGCGTTATGTGGATGTCAGAGAGCTGGGATAAGAAAAGAGATGAAGCCTGGGGAAGCCTGCATGAAGTCAATGGAGTGTGCCTGGGTGAGGAAACAGAGGAATTGTGGGGAACAATTTCACTTGCTTTTGATTTGGCCCTATGTTGTTGTTCTACACCTCAAGACCTGGGAAGGATTGATTATCATTTGGGATAATGAAAAGAGTGAATAAAGAGTGGTAATAGGTATATGTTATTTAAGGGACCACCTCCAGCTATGAGTGTGAGTATATACTTGTCAGGAGTAGTAAGGAGGAAAATCAATTGCATTCTTTAAATTTTACTCAGATGATGACTCTTCAATCAACATTCTATAAAAATATTTTAAATTAACATAAAAAGTTACAAAGTTCTTGTTAATCTTCTACTAAAAACAGTACAGCTAGGTAGAAGGAAAGGGTACTAAGTAGATGGAAAAGTTAGAAAAATAGAAACAAGGTATTATATAAATTAGTAGAGCATAGAACTCCACATCTCTATTAGAGAGATGTAGTAAGCATAGGCTTTTGCTAAGCATAGGCAAAGTGATGAGGAGCGAGGAAGAATTTATTGCTGCTTTGTGACAATGTATTTCATAATCACATCCCTTTATATTCTTCTACTGCTATGTGTGAGTGCACATGCATAAAAGAATTGAACCAGATTGATGGGAATTGAGGGGTAAATAAACATGGCATGTGGACAGAAAATGGTGGTTCAATGAGACATTCCTTTTCACTTGTCCTTGGAATGGTGTAATTAAAAGTTAAAACTTTAAAGAAGAAAAATGAGTTCTTAAGATAACACCGAACGTGTATCTCTTACAAATGCAACTTTGAATAGAGGAGATAGTTTTAATTCCTTCCTGACACATCTGTTTTCAAGAAGATTGTTTCACAGTAAGTAAGAGGGATGCAGTTTGTGCAGCTGCAGGACCAGAATATAACATTGTGGGGCTCATGAGCAAGAAACCTACATCTTCAAAATCCTTCTTTGTTCAGAGAAAAAGAGACACAGAACAATTCTGTAGCTACTGCGTGTTCTTCACTGAGTGCTCCTTTGAAGTTGCTGGTTGTGGTAACCATTAATAATGGGCTTCTTGGATCTCCTTAGCTGACTTACAGCTTAATTAACTGATGTCTCTGAATCTACCACTACGCTTATGGGGTGGCCAGACATCCAACACAATGTGCTCGGTCACTGATGGAGCAGAGCCTCGGTACAAGGAAGATCCATTCCTGTGAGACATAAACTCCTCTGACAAGTGACTTTAGCTCATGGACTCTCCTTTGAGCTCAGCTGAACTTTCTTAGAAATGCACTGCAGTCTAAGTTTCTTTATATGAATCTTCTCTTCCTTCCCTCTCTCTTTCAGAGGGAGCAGATTTTCATCTCTAATGGCTCTTTAGTTTCCTCTGGTTCCCCTTCCATTTTTTGTCTCATAGTCATTTTCCTTGATAAATCATTGGGGTGGTTCTGGAACACAGGCAGTATGGGGAGGTACTAGAACTGGCTCACTGTACAGTTTGGGTATTTGTCCTTTCCAAATCTCATGTTTAAATTTGATCCCCAATTGTGGAGGTGGAGCCTGGTGGGTGCTGTTTTGGCCATAGGGATGGGTCCTTCATGCATGTCTTGGTGCCCATCCACATGGTAATGAGTGAGTTCTGACTCTATTAGTTCACGTGAGAGCTGGTTGTTTAAAGGAACCTGACATCTCTCTTGCTCCCTCACTTGCCATGTGACACACCTGCTCCCCTTTCACCTTCTGCCATGAGTAAAAGATTCCTGAGGTTGAGTAGATGCTATTCTTGTACAGCCTGCAGAACTGCGAGCCAAATAAACTTCTTCATGAATTACTCAGCCTCAAGTATTCCTTTATAGCAATGCAAAGTGGACCAACACACCCACTGACTGCCTGGTAGGAAAAACAAAACAAACAAAACAAAAAGCACATTCTATTCTGAGTGGTATATGAGACAAAGGAAATCCCTAGCCTATTTGTTACATATTTGCTGAAGAGTCCACAGGAGGTGACCTGGGGAAATAACCTAGTGGAGAGGAGTGCTCTTGCTGGTGTAATGAATGAAAGATGCAGAGAAACAAATCCTACAGAAACTGCGAAGGTGCTTGGGTTGTGCTTAAGTTGTATTGATGTTCTACCTGGGACTAACACAATACTGGGACCCACTGAAAAGCAGTCAAAGACTAAATGTGAAAGGCAGAGGGTTTCTTTGGTAACATGCAATTAAGTCTGTACCTCCTGCAGTGCAATGGTGGAAACAACTGAGCAACAAATACAGTATTTGAAGGAGTTGAAGAATTGCAGAGATGTTTAAAGGCTTGGCCAAGACAGATCTGTTTTCTAAGTTCAGGGTTCTGATTGAGAAAACCCACAACCCAGACATGTGGGATGGAGACATCCCCTGAGGATATTGGCTAGTATCCTGGAGTCCTTGTGCCCAGAGGATGGGAGATACCTTTTATAAAGATTTGTGGACCTATCCTTTCAGTGAAGTTTGTAAAGGTTCAATGGTCAGGGGCATGGCAAGATAACCTCTAAAAGGAAGAAATGGTGGGATCTTGCATTCCCTGTCACATAGAAATGTGCAATCACAGAGCCAGGCAGACCTTTTAGGGTTATGGAGGCAAAATGTTTCAACACACAGGAATACTGTTACTTCGCAGAAACCAGATGACATGGAATACAGCTAGTGGTGAATGGAGCTTTCAGTAGGAAAGGGCTCCAACAGGTCCAGGATTTGGTGTAAGCAGCCCTGGCCCTTGGCATGGCAGAACCAATGGTGTTGGAGGTGACAGTGGTGGACAAAGATGCTGTTTGAGTCTCACATCAAGGCTTCATGGGAGAATTACTGTCCAAGCCCTAAGAATGCTGGAGAAAGGTCGTGCCATCTTCAGCAGAGTATTGTACACCTTTTAAAAAATGGCTCCTGGTGGTCGGGTGCAGTGACTCATGCCTGTAATCCCAGCACTTTGGGAGGCGGAGGCAGGCAGATCATGAGATCAAGAGATTGAGACCATCCTGGCCAACATGGTGAAACCCTATCTCTGCTAAAAATACAAAAATTAGCTGGGTGTGGTGGCATGTGCCTGTAGTCCCAGCTACTTGGGAGACTGAGGCAGGAGAATCACTTGAACCCAGCAGGCGGAGGTTGCAGTGAGCTAAGACCATGGCATTGCACTCCAGCTTGGATGACAGAGCAAGAATTCGTCTAAAAAAAAAAAAAAGGCTCCTGGCATTCTGGCATGTTAAAGGGCCCTGATAGACACAACATGCTTGGTCACTGATCACAAAGTGACTGTGGGTCTGGATCTGCCCATTATGTGTTGAGTTCTGGCTGACCCACCTACTCAAAAGTTGCCTAGGCCCCACAGCCATCCGTCATAAGATACAAATAAAGAAATGCTGTCTCTAAGATGGAGCTTCAGCAGGAGCAGTAGGCATGAGTAAATCTCGTGAGTGCCTAGCCCAGACCTTCATTCCACTCCCCAAAATTTCACTAGTTCTCTTCCCCCATCTTGTACGTATGTCAATATGTAGGTTTTTGTTGTTGTTGTTGTTGTTTTACAACCAGCTGAAAGAAGAGGAAAAAAAAACTCAGTTTATATATGGGTCAGTTTGATTCATGGCTATAAACTGAACATGGTCAGTATTACAGCCACATTTAGGTACGATGTTAAAATACAGTGGAGAAGAAAAACTTTCTCCATGTTGGAGACGCAAAGTAGTGCACTTTCTCATTCTTTTGGTGGGGGAGGAAAAGTGACCTGAGATGAGAATGCATACAGGTTCCTGAGCAGTGGTCAATGGCCTGGCTGCCTGCTCATCAGCTTGGAATGTAAAGGTCTGGTGTAGAGGCATGTGAATGAACATGGTAATGCACTCAAAGTGGAAAGAATTTTGTGCCACTGTGTTAGACAGAATAATGGCTGCCAAATATAACAGTGTTTTGAGAGCCTGGAACCTCTGAATGTTATTTTATATGACAAAAGTGACTTTCACAGATTTAAGGATTTTGAAATAGGAAGATTATCGTTAATTATCCAGGGGGCCCTAAATGCAACCGCAAGTGTCCTTATAAGAGGAGCGCAAAGAGAGATTTGATTACAGAAGAGGAGAAGGTGATAGGACAGTGAAAAAAGTGAAATGTTGGAAGATACCAAGTTGGTGGCTTTGAAGGTGGAGGAAAGGACCATGGGGCTAGGAATCCAAGGAATGTGGCCAGAAGCTGGAAAAGGCAAGGAAACTGCTTCTCCTTTAGAGCCTCCAGAAGTAACCAGCCCTGGCAACACTTTGTAAGAGCTTTCTAAGACTCATGTCAGACTTCTCACGCTCCCCTAAAGCATAAGGGAGTAAATTTGTTTTAAGTCACTCATTTTATGGTAATTTTTCAGAGGAGCATTAGTAAATTAATATAGTCATAGTTTATCAACTGCCAGAAAATGTCTACTATGGAAGCAAGCCTACAGACAAATGTCTACTGAGCAACCAAGTGGGCAATGTGACTTGGCCAGTGAGCGTTTGACAGCCTTTGTTATAAGATGCCCCCAAACTGGTGCTGTGGATTCACAAGTGGAGTTTCCATGCTAGCAAGGATGGGAGCGATGCACAGACTCAATGGCATGGACTCCCACTTACCAAGGCTGATATAGATACTGCTGTCTTTGAATGTCCAACTGATCTACATGGAGACCAACACTAGGCCTCTTATATGGCACTATTCCTTGGGAAAACCAAGCATCCACTCTGTAGTAGATTGACTAAATTAGGTTCCTTTTCATCCTGGGGCCCTTGGCTCAGTCTCACAAGAATGGATCCTATTCTGGGTATAGGTTTGCCATTCCTGTCTGCAAACATCATTATATAGGGGTCTGGAATGTCTGATCAATAGATTGCAATGCTGTTCTATAAGACCTTCTTTCAATGATTTCAGCTTTCCTTCATGGTGTTCAGACCTGGACCTTAGTGGTCAGACAGCTCTTCAGCCTCCATTGACTCCCTTCCCATTTCCCTACACAATTCTTATTCTCCAGTAATTCTCTGACACATTTATTCCCAGCTTCATGTCTGCCTCTTGAAGGATGTAAAGTAACACAACAGCTGTGATATATGAGCCTCTTAGGAGAAGGTTAGACAGCCTTTGTGCTACACAGTGGGACTTTTATTTTACTAGCATAATGCAGAGAAATGGGGAAATAACCGAAGGTTCTGCAGCAAAGAGTAGAGGTAGGTGTTAAGGATTGACATCAAGGATTGACATTGTTTGTGCTACTGTGTTACCATAGCACAAATGCAGCCTGGTGTGGGCACAGAAGGCACAGAAAAGACAGACTCATCTTATGTTAGAGCCGCTTTGATTTTGGAAATTGTGTGTGTCAATCTAGCTCAAGGAATTTTTTAAAGCTATGGGAAAGCAGATTTTTGTTACAAAAATCTGGCGTCTTCCACTGGTCATGATATAGTGCTACAGATTAATCTCTGAGTAATCCAGTGGATGGAAAGGAAAGAGTATTGAATTCGTATTGGAGGGAATCTATGGTGAATGCTGTCACTACAAGAAGATTACTATTCTGGACTGCATTGTTTGTGTATGTAAGATTGTTTTGGTAAAATACAGCCTTGTGCCAGTACACAGAATGGTTGAAGTGGGGCTCATGTGAAAGTTCATTACTCACGACCATGACCCTTAGAACTACTAATGGCTCTTCTTATTTGGTGAATGTATATTTTTATTCTATGTCTACCTTCACTAGACACAGACCTATAAACAGTACATTCAAGTTTTCTTTTGGAAGACTGCTTATCAAGGACTTTTGGATTTATACTATTATAACATTGATCAAGTTGCCTGGTTTTGTAACTTGCTGACATACAAAGATAGTTTGAAATCATCAGCCAGTGCTTGATCTACCAATGCTAGATCTAATTTGGGCCTGTGTCTACTCACGTTTAAAGTACACAACCGTATCCGATGTTCGAGCTTTCTGCTTCTGGTATGAAAATTTATATTATTAAATGGAGAAATTGTTCAAATATAAAACTTTAATGGATTTTAGGAATTATCATTCCACAGGGTAACTTATGGCATGTAATTGTTGGGTCTTATAAAGCCTTTTAATATTTTTTTCAATTTTAATCCTTATTTCACAATCTTAATACTCCTGCCATCCTTGTAACTTCAGGTGTTGTTATAAAATATACAATGTTATTTGTATTTATGCTTTATGAATTTGCATAATAATATTGTGCAAAATATGTCCTTTAGTTTCTTTCAATGAGCGGTGATTTTTATTATCTAAGTATGTCACTTGGCACATACTGAGTTTGCAGCTTTTAATTGCCTAGTAATAATCCATACTATCTCTTTAGCCTACTTTTTTTATCCTTTTCCTCAGTCATATGTTCCCAGAATACTGAGGTCTTGTAATTCCTCCCACCCCAAATAATCATGCAGGAAAAACTGTCATTCATGTTTCCTCAGGGACCCTTGACTACACTTCCAGATACAGATGTGTCATTGGGTCTAAAATTATTTAATTTTTGTAAATACTATCATATTTTCTCCAGATCATCTTCGCATTATACTTCTATCAGTAGTATACAAGTTTTACTGTTTTCCTTAATTTCTTTTCCAATATATGGCTTAGTCCAACTTTCTAAATTTTGTCAACCTGAAGATCTCTTATTGATTATTTAATTTGTGTTGTCTCATCAAAAATAAATGTTCACATCTTATATACTTATTAATCATGTCATTGCCTGTTTATAGTCTGTCATGTTTTTCTTTCAGTTTCCTGTATTTTGCAAATTGCTTCTTTTTTGTCCTAAAAATTAATCCCTTGAAACTTCAGATATTGTAAGTATTTTTTCCCAACCTTATATCCCTCTGCTAACTTTTCTCAGATGTCTTTTAAGTGAAATCCTTTGTTGACGGAATCAAAATCACAAATTTGGCTTATGTGCATCTTTTTTTTTTAGGATTTCTCTCCACCAAGCTGCAAGTACCTCTTCTCTGCATTTTCTCCTAATCAATATATAGTTTTACCTTTCACATTCATATTATAATGCACTTAAAATCTACTTTTAGTAATTGTACAAGACAGGCTTCATTTTTAATGTTCTCAATTAAGTGAGATATCTACTAAAATAGTGTCTCACGTCCTCATTTACTGCTGGTGCTAATTTTACCGCATATCAAGTGTCTATGTATACCTTGGACTCTCTCTGAGCGTTTTATTTTCTTCCATTAATTTATTTGCCTCGTCTCATTGTTCCTTATTGTATTATAGTATGCCTAGGCCTCTGGTCAGAAATTCCCCACAAATTTAAAGAAATCTCCTAAAATTTGAAGAAAGTCCCTCAACTTGTTAAGCAGGTTAACGTTACACTATGGTAATGAACAACTGTCTGATCCTTCAGTGCCAGAAAAACAACGGTTTAGTTCTGTTCATGAGGCACACCCACCCTTCAATTCATAGGAACTCTTTCATTCTACCAGTTGGAAGTGACAATGATGGATGATATGCCATGATTTCATAATGCTCTCAACCTGAACAGGTGCTTCCACATCACCATGGCAAGGGAAAACAATGCCAGTGACAACTGGACTGGCAATCAGATGCTAGAGCCCCAAAGTGGCATATGTCTCTTTTGTTCTCATTTTATTGGCTACACTTAGTCACACGATTATATATAACAACAGGAAATGGGGAAGTGTATTAGTCAGGGTTCTCTAGGGGGACAGAACTAACAGGATAGATGTATATATGAAGGGGAGTTTACTGAGAAGTATTGACTCACGCCATCACAAGGTGAAGTCCCATAATAGAGCATCTGCAAGCTGAAGAACAAGGAAGACAGTCTGAGAACCAAAACCTTAAAACTAGAAAAGCCAACAGTGCAGCCTTCAGTCTGTGGCCAAAGGCCTGAGAGTCCCTGGCAAATCACTGGTGTTAAGTCCAAGAGTTTAAAAACCGAAGAACTTGAAATCGAGTGTTCAAGGCCAGGAAGCATCCGGCACGGGGGAAAGATGAAGACCAGAAGGTTCAGCCAGTCTGCTCTTTCCAACTTCTTCTCCCTGCTTTATGCTAGCCACGCTGGCAGCTGATTAGATGGCACCCACCCAGATTGAGGGTGGGTCTGCCTCTCCCAGCCCACTGACTCAAATGTTAATCTCCTTTGGCAGCACCCTCACAGACACACCCAGGAATGATACTTCGCATCCTTCAATCCCATCAAGTTGACACTCAATATTAATCATCACAGGAAGTATATGTGTCTAAAAATGTCTAAAAATGTCCTAAAGCAGCGGGAAAGCTGTTCTAGTTTCTGTGTGCAGCTGATTTAACTACTTATAGAATGCATCCTTACCTAATATATTTATAACTAGGATTTATCAAGTTTTAGAAAAACATCTTTAGAGATTTAGATTGTCAGCACTGAATTTTTGAGCAAATCAACCAATTTTGAAAAATCAGGTACTAAAATGTTGAATTATTCCACTTAAAGCCAAAGTGTGGAATTCCATTTTTTTGGATGTTCTTTATGCTTCCTAACAGATCTTTATAATTTTGTTATTTTTGCAAATACTATCTTATTTTCTACTATGTATTTGATTGATTATATATGGTGTTCAGAAATACAGTTGATTTTTGTTTGATAAGTTTCATTTTGAATGTTAATAATTTGTTAATGTGTCTATTTTCTATATATATTATCATACCTTGGGCAAGTAATGAGGATCTTTAATTTTATCTTTACATTTTCTTAATATTTTTAGTTTTTCTTATCTTAGTATATTAACAATGTTATCTTGTCTTATGCAACACAAAATCTGTAATAGTGGTTATCCTTGTTTCTGATATTATAGAGTATTTGACTAAGTTTCTACATTAATATTGTTGGAGAGCTTTTGTATATAACCTATGCTAGTTTTCCCTCTTTCAATTAGTGTTCAATAATTATTTTCTACTATATAAGAGAGGGTAGATTATTGTCCTGTCAGTACCTGTTGAGATGTCATGTTTATAGGAACAAGGCAAATAGTGTTTTTGTTTAGAAATAAAAGGGCATTTGTAAGGAAGTAAAAGTTGTTCATTTTTGGCAATTTGTGTGTGTGTGTGTGTTTTTAATTCCTATGTTAAAACACTTTCTATTGAGGAGTCTTTTAGAAAATTTGTTTCAACGCATTGTTGGTATTGAAACCCCTGGATAATTTTTAAAACTGCTTTTATTAGCATTTAGATGAATATAGCTTATAAAGTATGTTAAAAGAAAGAACATAAATCAATGAGATGAATATGAAAATATTAGAGATATACTTACAAGAAAAAGAGCATTACAACTATTAAGGATAGAAATATTAAGATTTTGGAGATTGGGGAATACAGTTCGTTCAATATTATTGCAAACTTTTTCAATTTCTTTTTATTTGGTTTCTTGTTTATATACGGTTATTTGGTTGGAATGACTATCAAACTTTAATAAGGGGTTAATGATGTAATAGGAAAAGTACTAGTAAACAAATTACCAGAAAAAAAATTCCTTAAACTTAAAACTTTATTAAACTAATATAGTCTCTTTTTTTGCTATTTTTTTTTTTTTTTTTTTGTAGAGACAGGGTCTCAGTATGTTGTCCAGGCTGGTTTCAAACTCTCGGCCTCAAGAGATCCTCCTGTCTCTATTTCTCAAACCCCCGGGATTATAAGTGTGAGCCATTGTGCATGGCCTAACTGACATATTATAATAGGCTTTATTGGGAACTCTTTTTAATATTAATAATGTACATACATGAGATTTGGAAACAATATATTTGACCATTGATTCTTTTTTTAAAACATTTGATTGCTTTAGTACATCAGTTCAAATCACTTCATTTGATTGCTTTAAAGTAACGACTTCACTACTTTGCTTTATATTACAAAAATAAAAATGCATTGCTTTTGGAAGATCATCTATACATATTATATTTCTACTTGGTGGATACATGTTGATTGGTTTGAGAAAAATTTAGTTTCTATATTTTACTTGTGCACTTCATTTTCCCCCATGCATTCTTTATCAATATAAATATTTATGTTGTTTATATATACATATAATCATACAAAATTGAGAATATAAATTTAGGTCTCATTATGTATTATGTATGTATACCATATATCATACACATATGATGTTATATATGCATAAAATGTTATATAAAATATACAATATGTACATAATATATGTAAAACTAAATTTATATTCTCAATGCCTTTGAATCTATTGAGATGATAATATTTACTTTTTCTGTCTGAAAAATGATAATTGATAGAACATCAAACATTCATAATCATACTTTAAATGTCATTCTAACACTTCTTCCTATTCCTAATACTATGACCTTCCAGCAGAAACTCTGGAGCCCAATTGTGGGTTCAAGTCCTGACTCTGTCATTCATTTTGCTACGAGACCTTAGTTAGGCTATTAACTTCTCTATATTTCAATGTCCTTATCCTAACGATGAAGATGACGGTAATTATTTTTCTCTTGGGATTGTGGAAAAAAAGGAATAAGGCAGAACCTCAAAGCTCTCTTAAGGATTAACCTTACCAACACCTTGATTTCAAATTTCTAGTCCCCAGATCTCTGAGACAGTAAATTTGTTATTTTAAGTCACCTAGTTTGTGGTACTTTGTTACAGCAGCCCTAGAAAACTAATCTGCCATGTAACTATATATTAAATGTAAAACTATACTCACATATTTTAGTTTAATTTTATTTATTTATTTATTTTTGGATATGTAGTCTCGCTCTGTCACCTAGGCTGGAGTGTAATGGTGTGATCTTGGTTCACTGCAACCTCCGCCTCCCAAATTCAAGCAATTCTCCTGCCTCAGCCTGTAGCTGGGACTACAGGCACACGTCGCCATGCTCAGCTAATTTTTTGTATTTAGTAGAGACGGGGTTTCACCATGTCACCCAGGCTGGTCTCGAACTCCTGAGCTCAGGCAATCTCCCCTCCTCAGCCTCCCAAAGTGCTTGGATTACAGGCATGAGCCGCCACGCCCAGCCATAATATTTAAATATGTAATGTAAGCTGTGGCTGTGTTTTTGATGCAAAAATATTTGAGATAAAAATGTATAGATATATGGAGTTGAAATTATGTGGTGGTTTAGCTGCCAACTTATAGACATGTAAAAAGTCATTTTTAGTTCAACCATTGTGAAAAACAGTGTGGTGATTCCTCAAGGATCTAGAACTAGAAATACCATTTGACCCAACCATCCCATTACTGGGGATATACCCAAAGGATTATAAGTCATGCTGTTATAAAGACACATGCACATGTATGTTTATTGTGGCACTATTCACAATAGCAAAGACTTGGAATCAACCCAAATGTCCATCAGTGACAGACTGGATTAAGAAAATGTGGCACATATACACCATGGAATACTATGCAGCCATAAAAAAGGATGAGTTCATGTCCTTTGTAGGGACATGGATGCAGCTGGAAACCATCATTCTCAGCAAACTGTCGCAAGAACAAAAAACCAAATACCGCATGTTCTCACTCATAGGTGGGAACTGAACAATGAGATCACTTGGACACAGGAAGGGGAGCATCACACACCAGGTCCTATCGTGGGGAGGGGGTGGGGGGAGCGATAGCATTAGGAGACATACCTAATGTAAATGACGAGTTAATGGGTGCAGCACACCAACATGGCACATGTATACATATGTAACAAACCTGAACATTGTGCACATGTACCCTAGAACTTAAAGTATAATAAAAAAATCATTTTTAATTACAATTCTCAAAAAAATAAACAACAAAAATACAAATATTTAAGCCACATGCATGTAATACATTTTAACCATGGTTTTGAGCTTATTTGTAATCATAATGAAATGCCTGTAGCAAATTTAGGAAGGAATCATAATATTTCAATAAAACTCTATCTAAAATGTGTGAACTGAAGTTCATTCTCAGCAGGACCACTATAAAGAACACAGTGCAAGTTCATGAATGCTAATGACATTAATTCTACTCTAAGACTATTTGAAGAGATACAAATGTAATAAAAAATTTATGTCTATTCATTGATGTGCACATATATTCCAAGAGAAGAAAAACTATTAATTATGTGCTTTTATAGAATGGAGCTATTAAAGTGCTGCAGTTCATTCAGAATAACTAATGTATATCTCTAAAAGAATATTTTATATCTATAATAACATGATTAATGCAAGTATAATGAATACCAGGTTAATTAATAATATCTGGCAATTTATATCAAATTGTTATCAGTCACATTTTAATGATGCATTAATTATAATTAAATAATTACAAAAATTATTGAAGGGCATATGACACACTTTTACATCAATTTATTTTATTAGGAGCCACAGTAGTCAAGTAAAGCAGACAATTAATAATGAACATTGAGTTTTTAAATGTTTAACAAACCTTCTATTGTTGTAGGTCCAATTTTTATGATATGTTCAGGTTTCAGAGGAGGAATTATTTTCATCCCAGTGGGATAATTTAACCAGCATATACTTAATGTATAATGTGAGACGATCACTGAAAAGTGAACATTGATTTCAGAATTCAGCCCAACATTTCTAATATTTTTCCTAAATCTGAATTAAGTTATACATTAGAGAACCAGAGATTAAAAACTCAAAGCAACTTAAAAACATAGACTAAACAATGAAGTCATTATATATGCGATTTCGATTGTTGGAAAATGTCCTGAGAAAAGAAACGAAAGGAAGAAAAATATTTTTCTTTATGTTCAAAGGAGAAATAAAGCCTCTCATTTATTTGCTTGTTTGTTTGAGACAGGGTCTAGCTCTGTCACCCAGGCTGGAGTGCGGTGGCGAGATCGTAGCTCACTGCAGCCTCAAACTCCCTGGCTGAAGTGATCCTCCCACCTCAGTGCCCCGAGTAGCTGGGACCACAGTTGTGCACCACCACACCTGGCTGATTTTTTTACTTTTAGTAGGGAAGAGGTCTCACTGTGTTGCCCAGGCTGATCTTGAACTCCTGGGCTCAAACTCTCCTCCCACCTCGGCCTTCCAGAGTGCTGGAATTACAGGTGTGAGTCACTTCTCCTGGCCCTGACTTTATTTCCATGAAATATGAAATTGTCCCTCACCTCCAGTGTGTAATAGGCAATTTTGTGTGTCACCTTTCAGTTTCCACTGTCCTCTCAAACAACCCAGGTCCGTGCTTAGTTTCATATGCCGTTCTAATTGTCAATCTCCGCTGAAACCAGAGCCCCACTCTACCCCTCCACCAAGGTGCCTGCCTGTAAGTATGTAAAGGGACTGGGAAAATAAAGAGAGCTACGTGAGCCAAAGTTAAATACCACTTTACATGGGTTTGTCTCTTTTAACCCGTTGCTTTTAAATTGTGTAATATCTGGTATCGTGGGATAGCTTCTGGTTTTGTTTCAGCATTTAGAGTCTTTCTCTTTTTAAGAAGACCACAATGTCAGAACAAATTTGACATTTGAGAAAAATTAAAATAACAGTAAAAGCTGCTAATATTTATTAAAAGCTTGCTATCTGCCAGGGACATACCTATTAAGTGCCCAGGGTCACTCACCCAGACAGGGACAGAGCTGGGATATGAATCCATGTACTTCAAGGTCTTTGTTTTAAATCTAAGAACAAAAAGTTCTCAGATTCTATTAAGTGCTAAGAGACCTCATAATTCTTGCCTCTTTTTTCAAGAATATTTATTTCTTAATAATAATGCAGACAAGTTGCCTGTGAATTAAATATTGACAACACAACTTCACTTTTCTTACTCAGAAACAGAAATTCCAGAGTCATTAAATAATTTTCAAACCTGCAACATTTCTGAATAATCATTGCTTTATGTAGGGCTGAGCACATGGTCACAGAAAACAACACTTGTAGGAACACAGAGAACTCTGAAAGGAAGGTCTCATATCTTTGGAAATAGAAACCTGACCTCTGGAGCTGAAACACACGCCATATTTTGGGAAGGAAAAAAGTGAGTAAAGATGAAAATTTTTGAAAACATTGATTGGAATATAATATCTTTAAATTTGAAGGAATCTATGCCATTGAGAAGCTCATAAATTATAAGGAAAATAGTATGGTATAATGGAAATAGCTCAAAAACCATTGTCAACTACTCTTGAGTTAAATCTCAGCTCCTCCACTCTCTGCTTTCCTGAACTGGAATAAAATAATTAATTTCTTGATTGATCTTCAGTTTCCTAATCTGAAAAATATGGACAGCTATTCATATACATATACATATACATATACATATACATATACATCATATACATGTGTAGCTGATAGGTAGTACCTGATAGGTAGTTTTTAATACTCAATCCTATATCTATATATACATATATATACACACACACACACACATATTTATATATATAATTCTGTTTCTCCAGAGAACCCTGAAAATACAAATGGTTTTTCCGTATTATCATCTCTTCCCATTTTTTTTTTCTTTTTCAGTAAGTAAACGTCAACTGTCTGAAGACGTAATAAAATGAAATTAGTGGGACTCCCTACTGTCCGCTGACCTCTTCTAAGACTGCTGTTACTTATACTGAGCTGATTGTTTTCTAGGGATTCTTCTAACTGCTTTACTTGTACTTATTTATGTAATTTTGCAATGGCCTTACCTAGCCTTTCATGCTAGGTACTAGTATTACTATCCCGGTGTTAACATTGTAGTCCTCAATGTATTATCAGCTGTTATACTACCAGAGTTGTATGCAAAGAAGGAATAAAGCCTGTTTTTGCCTTTTATTTTTTAATCACCTGTGATTTTTCTACTTGGATTCTAATGTTTTTCCTAATTTTTGCTTTCTTGGCCTGCTCTTTCCAGCCTGAGAGGAAAGCTAATTATTTTCTGCTCTTTGCCTACACTATGTGGGATTCTCATGGAATCAATCTTTTTCTCATGTTAATGTGATCTGCACACCTATATATACTGAATTTGTGACATACAATTTCATTAATTAATTCAACAAGTATTTGATGAAAACCGAGCCAGGCATTCTGCTTTAAGCAGGGTAAGCAAATCATAGAATGGTGTATAAACCTTTGCCCAATGGATTCTAGCGTGGCGGTGAAAAGAGACATTAGTCAAATGATCACAAAATAATCGTTTTGCCTAAGATGTGCAGCAGAAAACTGTAGGATGTCCATATTAGTGGACTGACCCTGTGTAGGAACCTGTTTAACATTCGAATCAGTGGACTGGGAAGGGCTGACCCACCCTCAATCTGGGTGGGCACCATCCAATCAGCATAGCTAGCATAAAGCAGGCAGAAGTTGTAAACAGCAGACTGGCTGAGTCTTCCAGCCTTCATCTTTCTCTCATGCTGGATGCTTCCTGTCCTCGAACATCAGACTCCAGGTTTTTCAGCTTTTGGACATTTGGACTTACACCATTGATTTGCCGGGGGTTCTAGGGCCTTTGGCCAGAGACTGAAGGCCACACTGTTGGCTTCCCTGCTTTTGAGGTTTTGGGACTCATACTGGCTTCCTTGCTCTCAGCTTGCAGATGGCCTGTGTGGGTGGGACTTTACCTTGTGATCTCTTGAGTCAATACTCCTTAATAAACTCTCCTTCACATGTACATATATCCGATAAGTTCTGTCCCCTTGGAGAACCCTGGCTAATACAGTGCTGATTAGAATTGAGAAATGACCTTTGCATTCATCAATATGAAGGTTGACACTGATTTTAGTCTGTTTTTTCAAAGAGAAATGGTGACAGAAGGCAATGGTAGAGTTTTGAACAGAGAGTGCTGTGTAATGAGACTGCTGGTATGATTATTTTTCCTTTACTGAAGCATATATTTAAATCTAAGCAAATATACATATATTTGCTTATATTTAATCATATATTAAATATAAGTATATATACTTAATATATGCTTAAATATATGTGAGTATATAAATAAGTATATATGCTTATATTTAAATATAAGCTAATATATGTGTATTTGCTTAGACTTAAATATATGCTTAAGTAAAGGAAAAGTAATCATACCAGCAGTCCAAGGAATATTGGAAGGTAGCTTAAGGGAAACTTAAATGTCCAGAGCAACATTCCCTAAAATGTGTCCCACAGAATGTTAATGGAGATTATTAGGGGATAAAGGGGTTCAGTCAGTAACCAAAAACATTTGGAAAACATGGGATTAAAAATAGTTAAACATATTTTTTTTTTTTTTTTTTTGAGGCAGAGTCTCGCTCTGTTACCCAGGCTGGAGTGTACAGGATTTCTGCAGTGTTGACCTTCTAGGCTCAAGTTGTCCTCCCAGTTCAGTCTGCCGAGTAGCTGGTACTACACATGCGGGCCACCAGGCCTGAGTAATATTTTTATCTTTTTGTAGCAGTGGGGTTTCACCATGTTGCCCAGTCTGTTCTCAAACTCCTGGGTTCCAGTGATCTCCTGCTTCAAGTCTCCCAAAGTGCTGGGATTAGAGGTGTGAGCCACTGCGTCCAGCCTTAAATATATTTCTTTACTCAGCTCCTCTCAACTTTTAATAGACAAATGCAATTTTTAATATTTAATGGAGGAATATAGTATATAGAGTCTCCTAAATTGTTTTACCTAGATTTAAAAGACCATTATTTTATTTTTGTGGGTTGCTATTTAATTATTAGACTGTATTTTTAGGGCAGTTTTGGTTTACAAAATAACTGAGCATAAAGTACAGAGTTTACATATAATCTCCTACCCAGTTTTGCCTATTATCAATGCTTTGCATTAGTGTGGTACATTTATTACAATAGATGAAGCAGTATTGGTGTAATAGTTTTAACTAAAGTCCATAGTTTACATAAACATTCACATTCTGTGCTGTACAATCCTATGGGTTTTGACAAGTGACCAATATTACGTATTCACCATCACAGTCTGCGGAATACTTGTACTGAGTTAAACATCCCTTTTCCCCACATCTACTCATCCTTTCCTCTCTCCTCCCAATCCCTGGTAACAACTGATATTTTTCCACTGATATTTTTACTGTATCTGTACATTTGCCTTTTCTGGAATTCTGGAATGTCTTATAGTGGAATTATACAGCGTGTATCATTTTCACAATTAACACTTTCACTTAGCAAATATCCATTTAGGATTTCCCCCATGTATTTTTTGGCTTGACAGCTTATTTTATTTTATCTTGAAATAATATTCCATCGCATCAATATACCTCAATTTGTTTATTCATTCTCCTGTTGAAGGATATGTTGATTGCTTCCAATTTTTGGCTATCAAGAATAAAGCTACTCTAAACATTGATGTGTAGGTTTTTGTATGGATTTATGGTTTTAGTTTATTTGGGTAAATACCTACGAGAACAACTGCTAGATCATATGGTAAGACTAAGTTTAGCTTTGTAAGAAACTACCAGATTGTCTTCCCAAGTTATCCATAAGATTTTGCATTCCCACCAGCAATGAATGAGAGTCTCTGTTGCTCTACATTGTTATAACACTTGGTATAATCAGTGTTTGGAATTTTAGCCATTCTGATAATTGGCGTGTAATGGTATCTCATTGTTTTAACTTGCAAATACCTAATGACATATGATGCTGACATTTTTTCATATGTTTATTTCTATCCATATATTTTCTTTGGTGAGGTGTTCATTCAGATGTTTGCCCACCTTTTAACTGGGTTGTTCTTTTCTTATTATTGAGTTTTAAGAGTTCTTTGTATGTTTTGGATTCAAGTCCTTGGTAACATATGTGTTTGGAAATATTTTCTCCCAGTATGTAACTTGTTTTTGCATTGTATTAACTGTTGAGGTTTTAAAATAATTAAAAACAATTATAAAATTTTAATTCCCCATATTTATTTATTTTTACTCTGTACTAGCTGTAAACTCATGCACATTTCACTTCAATTCAGAATTAATAGGCTCCTTTAAAATGACATATACTTAGTGCTTTGCACTTTTGCTTTCACCAGATAGGGAACTAGAAGGGTGAATGACTTTGCTCTTTCAGGCTATGATACTAGTGGCTGCTCTATATTGCCTGGATCATTACAGATTACATATCAGAATAAATTGCATATTCTTTTATTTAATCTTTAATTTAATCTTCACAATGACCCTAAAAATTAGAGATTATTATCTAGATTTGCAGAAATATAAAATGAATTGTGAAAATTTAAATAATTTGCCCAGAAAAAAATTTTAGGAATGGGCATGCCTCAGCTTTTAGCTAATCTCTATGTGCCTTCAAAGCCCATTTTCCTTCTTTTTTTCTCTCTCTCTCTCTTATTCTGTTTTGTTTTTCTTTTTTTTTCTGCATTACACACATGCACAGAAAAGGAGTGGAGTCAATGCAAGACAGATTCCTTAAAAGTGGCCAGGTGCATGACTCCCCCAGAAATTACATTTATATGCAAATAAGAGTGAAGAAAATTGTTATACTATTGCCTAAATCAATTGCTCTCAAAATGGAGTCCTCAAACCACCACGGCAGCATTACCTACAAACTTGTTAAAAATTTAATTTTTTACTGTTTTTTTCTGATTGTGTGTGTGTGTGTGAGAAACACTAAGATGTACTCTCTTAGCATATTTTAAGTAAACATTATTGCTAACCAGAGTTACCATTACATCTCTAGAATTTATTCATTATTGTTAACCACAGTTACATTAAATCTCTTGAATTTATCCATATTATAACCGAAAGTTTGCATCCTTTAACTCTTTACCTATTCCTCCCACCTCTATTACCTGGCAATCACCATTCTAATCTCTGTTTCTATGAGTTCAACCTTTTTAAGATTCAAAATGTAAGTGATATAATTCACTATCTTTCTGTGTCCCCTGGCTTATTTGACTTAGCATAATGTACTGTACCAGGATGATTCCAACAATAAATTTTTCCTGAAATTAATTTGAGAACTATTTTTGAAGGAAAGTACAATGTGATTGGCTGATATAGAAGTTGTTGTCAGCAGTCATTAGCTCCAATAATAAAAGTAAATCCTTGTTTACATATCTAATGCCTTAATTTACTTGAACCTTTGTTTCCTCCTATTGTCTAGAGAATATAATAATTAAATAGATAGTACATGGAAAGTGATGGCACATTCTTTTATCATTGTAAGAATTTCATAAATTATGGATATTCCTGCTACTACTAACACCATTATCATCATTCTTTCTTTAATTTTAATTTCAATTATTAGATTTTGTTACTTGCAGAATGTGAGATATTGAGCAAATCAGGTACCTTCTGGTTTACCTCTGGTTTCTTAGGAATAAAATTGGAATTACGATAAATATATTTTTCACAAATTCTCTTATTATTTCCAATAGATAATTCATGTCCTTTCCTTCAAAAATAGTTCTCAAATGAATATCAGTAAAAATTCATTGTAGAAATCATCCTGGTACAGTACATTATGCTAAGAGAAATAAGCTAAGTAACACAGAAAGATATTCCCTTTTATCACTTTTATGCGGAATCTATTTTTACCTATTTGGTAAGTTACTTAGTGCAATGGCAGACACAAGGTCTGTGCTCAGTAAAGGTAGTTTATCTCCTCTCTCTTCCTTGAAGGGTATTTGCCTTAAGCTTCTGACCCTCTGCGAGGTGTGTATATGATCTGATTGCTGATACTGAAGAGTTCACTTCTCCTCTCCCTGGTTTCTGGAACATAATATATTTCGTTGACATTTCAAGGTGGTAAATGATCTCTGTTCAGATGAGATAAAATATATTTGTTGATTTTACACAGGGACCAGGATAGATTCTTGGATTAAAAAAAAGACAAAAAAATTTGCACCCCATTTGTGTAACCTGTAAAAGACCACATTCTAGCAGATGATGTCTGTACCTAATTTGGTAGACAACAAAAGGAAGGAAACAAAAATTATTTAACAGAATAAAGGTATTAATGGAAAGAAAAAGACTTACTAACATAAGATAGAACATATTCCTGCACTTCTAAGATGTAGTTTACAGACAGAAATGAAAATCTCTTCTGCAAATAACTCTGTTTATGCTGTTCATAAGTAACAATTTGTTCACTCAGATCTTCCTGGTTTCAGTCTGACCCCGCAGTCTGCAGACTTTAATCATTTTCAGAGTTTGATGATAGGGTCTAAGTTAAAGTGTTCTCTCTAGATTCCAGGATGATTTTCATCTTTTTAAATTTAAACTTACTTCTTTCTCTTCTCTTTCTCATACCGTTTTGCACAGTATGCTAAAACACAAGGTCACTTTTAGTCTTAGTTTCATTATCTGTCCTCATCTCTCAAGGATCAAAAGTGTAAAAGAAAGATAAGTGAGAAACAAGACGAAATTGAACTCTTTGGTCTGTGTAAGATAAGGGGAAAAAAGAAAAAAACATCTATTGGTTAAAAGAGATAGACTAAAGATTTTTCAGATAAAACTATGAGTCAAATTATATATATATATATATATATATATATAGAGAGAGAGAGAGAGAGAGAGAGAGAGAGACTATGCTTCTAAGCATTAGCCAGTAACTGTTGTGTACCTGTCCTCCAGTTCGAACAATGTAATCAATTCATTCATGTAAGTAACAGGAACCTGTTGTGTGCCAGCGCCTGAACCCACATAATTTTACTTCAGAGCTCGTTCTATTAATCACACTGTTTACTGCCTTTCATGATGTATGCAGGTGTCTCCAGCATGTATGTGAGCTCCTGTTGGACAGCTGACATTTTACTAATTTCTATACACATTATCAGGTGCCAAATGGCACTTTGTTCATAAAAAGTAACCTACAGTGTCTGATTAAACTTGAAGGAGATTTTCTCTTTTGTCCACCATTTAGTTTATTACGCTGAATAATTCAAGCCCTAAAATGGGTATTTGATCTCAGCTTTTTCCTGATTATTTAACATAGTACATGTAAGTAGAACATTCCAATTAGTTTCCTCCCTTTAGTTAAGTGGAGTCAGCCTTTACAAATATCATATCTGATAATTTAGTTGCCTTAGATTAGGAAATCTTTGTGCTTATATGTCAAAATATTTTGGATCCCGTAAGACTAAATAATTTGTTTATCATTAATTTATAAGTCTCTGATAAGGATTCAAAGGGGATAAATTAATGTAAATTTACAGCGGAAAGCCTCAACAATATACATTGTAAGACATTATTATTACTTTAAAAAGTAATAGCTAATCACTCAAATAGTAATAAAATCTTCAAAAATACTTTTTTTTTGCACAGTATTTTGTAGATAACCGCTCACGGGTTTTCCTACACAGCAGGTAACACAAAATTTTCTCTTTCTCTTCTTACTACCCAGAAAATAGAGCTTTATATTTTCTGCTACCAGGGGTGCTCAAGGATCACATTTTTACATATACTTTATTGGTGCTCAAATGCAGAGCTTTAATTGAATTGAACAGTGACCTAGTACATGCTTCAATCTGTCTAAAAGCAGAACCAAAATATAAAATTCATGTTGTCTCTTAAATTCACTCTTCTACTCTGCTTATTTCCCACAGGATCAGCCCCCTCAAAGCTAGTGCCCTCCTCATTGTCTGTCATTCAGCTTTCCTCTGCTGCTTTAAAGCTAGAATCAGTAAGCTGTTGTATTAGAGGAATCGTGGCTGTGCAGTGTATTTGCTTGTGCGCCAGGGTTAAATATTGCCTGGCTGTCAAATATGTTCCATAACCTTCACTATGTTTGCTCCTCAGGCTTTTAAAATTGCCAAAGATAATCAACTTCAGAATGAATTTTCAATGTCCACACAATAATGATTGATCTCCAAGACAATTTATTGTTATTACTGATTTGCTGAGTAAGATTATGGCCCATAGTCATGGCTGAGGTAATTAACCTCAGACAAACACCAATTCTTATGAGTTGAGTAAAAACATCTCTGTGAGGATTTCAATGTGATGTTTTAAAGTTTATTTCGGGGTGTGAGGGTGGCTGTTGGCAGTACGTGCTACAGTCTTTTCCTCAACCATTCTCTTGCTGCTTCAGAGAGTATTTTAAAAACAGTAAAATTGGCCGGGCGCCGTGACTCACGCCTGTAATCCCAGCACTTTGGGAGGCCAAGGCGGGTGGATCACTTGAGGCCAAGAGTTTGAGGCCAGCCTGGTCAACATGGTGAAACCCTGTCTCTACCAAACATACAAAAAATTAGCTGGGGGTGGTGGCGGGCGCCTGTAATCCCAGCTACTCGGGAGGGTGAGGCAGGAGAATCACTTGAACCCAGGAGGCGGAGGTTGCAATGAGCCAAGATCACTCCATTGCACTCCAGCTTGAGCAACAAGAGCAAAACTCCATCTCAAACAAATAAACACAATAAAATCACCCAACATTAGAGAAATTATATTTTTTGTCTTAAATTTTCTTAAAAGTTCATATGAAAATTAATGAGAAATTCTGATATAATTTTTTAAATAAAAATGTTTAATGGATGGTAAATACTAGTCATCTGATCATATCCTTCCTGTGTGATTTCAATTCTTGCTTTAATTTCAGCTGTAGTTCAAAAACCAATGTTTCAAAATTTCATCCTCGCTTTGTGTAACCAGATTACTTCCTCAATTAATCAAGAATTCCAAGATGGAGAGTAAGAGAGCAATCCTAAGCTGGCTAGTTTTTGGTGGTCTGGGAAAAAGTTTATTATGAAGTTCTGCTCGATGTTCACCCATCAGTTATTGTCCTAATAATTTCTTATAATTATAATTTTGTATTTATGTCTATAAAAATATGTGACTTCTTCTAAAAATGTTTTCTATCATCCAACTGAGTTTTCTAGATACTGTTCTAATTACCTTCTTCCCTTCAATATGAAACTTATCAAAAAGATGGTCCAATACTTTGTATTACTTTTTATCTTTCATTCACACCTGATATGTTGTTGCTTTTCTTTCCTTTTTTTTTTAAACTTTCACCATTCTCTCAAACTATTTTTGTGAAGATTGAAAATGTTTTCCTAGTCCTTAGATCCTTTGATCAGTCTTAATTATTTTCAAACTTCTTCACTTTGCCTACTAGTCTCTCTTCATTTAAAGTTTTCTGCCCCTTGCCATTGTTGAAATGACCCCATATTTGATCCCTGCTTACAAAGATTTTTCCTGTATCCTCTGCTTTCTGTTCTTCTCTGACCCTATATAGAGGCATTCTGTAAGTGCTGTTGTCTTCCTTCCCTTTGTTTACCCTCTCTTTGACTTTCTTTTGCCTTTTCTTCTTCTCTGTCACTTGGGAAAATCTCACCCTTTATTCAGGACTTGACCTGTCACCTCTCTGTAGATGTTTTCTCATTCCATGCCTTCAGGTATAAATTCTTATTTCCAGTTCCTCGTTTATTAAGGCCTGCTGACTATTTCATCCTGGAGAATTTACTAGTAGTTTTTATTTAAAAACTTGTATTTATTACCTTTACCATAAAACAAGTTTTTCCCTTGTATCTATTTTTTAAGAACATATTGTAAAGGGATGGAAAAAGATATTCCATGCCAATGGAAATCAAAAAAGAGCAGGAGGAGCTATACTTATGGCAGACAAAATAGATATTGAGACAAAAAGTATGAAAAGAGACAAAGAAAGTTATATAATAATAAAGGAGTCAGTTCAGCAACTAGCCATAACAATTGTAAACAATATGGACCCAACACTGGAGTACCCAGATACATAAAGAGAATGTTATTAAAGCTAAAGAGAGATATGGACTCCAATACAATATTAGATGGAGACTTCAACACCAATGGACAGCAATGGACAGATCACTCAGACAGAAATTCAATCAATGAGCCTCAGACTTAATCTGTACTATAGACCAAATGGACCTAATAGCTATTTCCAGAACATTTCATTCAACAACTGCAGAATGCTCACTTTTCTACTCAGCACATGGATCATTCTCAAAGATAAACCATATGTTACTGCATAAAACAAGTTTTAAAATATTCAAAAAATTTAAAATAATGTCAAGCATCTTCTCTGACCATAAAGGAATACAACTAAAAATCAACAAGAGGAATTTTGGAAATTTTAAAAACACATGGAAATTAAACAATATACTTCTGAATGACCAATGGATCAATGAAAAAATTAAGAAGAAAACTGCAACAGTTCTTGAAACAAATGATAAGGGAAAAAAACATACCAACATCTATGAGATACAGAGAAAGCATTACTGAGAGGCAAATTTACGGCTATAAGTGCCTACATCAAAAGAGAAGGAAAACTTCAGATAAATGACCTAACAATACATCTTAAAGAGCTAGATAAAAGAGCAAACTAAACTCAAAGTAAGTAGTAAAAAAGCAATAATAAAGATCACAGCAGAAATAAATGAAATTGAAATAAAGGAAACAATACAAAAGATCAATGAAACAAGTTGGTTGTTTGAACCGTAAACAGAATTGGCAAACTTTTAGCCATATTAACTAGGAAAACGGAGAGTAGACTCAAATTTTCAGAGATGAAAAAGAAACATAAAAATATCACTGAAATTAAAAAGAACATTAAAGGCTAGTATGAGCTACTATGTGCCCTTAAATTGAAAAATCTAGAAGAAATGGATTAACTCCTAGGCACAAATTCTAGGTGTATAGAAATGGATAGATAAAAGTCATAGTAAAAAGTCACCCACCAGGAAAAAACCTGAAACCTGAGGCTTTGCTACTGAATTTTAGCAAACTTTTAAAGAGGAATTAACAGCAATCCTCTTCAAACTATTCTGAAAAATAAAGGCAGAGGGAATACGTTCTAGCTGATTTATGAGGCCAACATTACCCTGATAACAAAACCAGACAAAGACACCTTCAAGAAAAGAAAACTACAGGCCAATATCTGTGATACATATTGATGCAAAAATAACAAACTGAATTCAATAGCATGTTAAAAAGATCATTTATCCCAGGAATGCAAGGATGATTCAACATACACAAATCAATATGATACAGTATATCAATAGAATAAAAGACAAAAATCATATGATCATTTCAATTGATACTAAAATAGCATTTGACAAAATTTAATGTCCCTTCACAATAAAAGCTCTAAAAAAACTGGGTATAGAAGGAATATACCTCAACATAATAAAAACCATATATACCAGACACACAGTTAATATAATACTGAATGGGGAAAAACGGAACTCCTTTCCTTTAAGATCTGTAACATGAAAAGGGTGCCCACTTTCACCGCTGTTATTCAGCATAGTACTGGAAGTACTAGCTAGAGCAATCAGATTAAAGAAAGAAATAAAGAGCCTCCAAATTGGAAAGAAAGAAGTCAAAATATCCTTGATTGCAGATGATGTGATCTTATATTTGGAAAAATCTAAAGACTCCACCAAAAAAAAAAAATATTAGAAATGATAAACAAATTCAGTATAGTTACAGGACACAAACTCAGTAATCAGACATCATTAGCATTTCTATATACCAAAAATGACCAATCTCAAAAAGAAATCAAGAAAGTAATCTTATTAAGAATAGCAAGACATAAAATTAAATACCTAGAAATTAACAAAAGGAGTTAAATACCTGTACAATAAAAACTATTAAAATTGATGAAATAAATTGAACAGGACACAATTTTTTTTCCAAAAAAATGAAAAAATATTTTGTTTTCATGGATTGAAATAATCAATATTGATAAAATGTCCATACTACCCAACACAATCTATGTACTCAATGCAATCCCTATCAAAATACCAATGACATGCTTCACAGAAATGGAAAAAGCAAGCATACAATTTATATGGAACCACAAAAGACCCAGAAGAGCCAAAGCTAACAAGACCAAAAAGAATGAAACATCACCTGACTTCAAATTATACTACAGAGCAATCATAAGCAAAATAGCACTGTTATGGCATAAAAACAGACACATGGATCAAGGAAACAGAATAGAAAACCCAGATACAAACCCATACTTCTACAGTAAACTCACTTTTGACAAAGTTATCAAGAATATACACTGGGGAAGAGGAATCCTCTTTAAGAAATGGTGTTGGGAAAACTGGATATCAATATGCAGAAAAATTATGTTTTTATCTCTCTCTATTTCCAAAATGTCAAACTAAATTGTACTGAAAATTTAAATCTCAGACCTCAATCTATGAAAGTACAACAAGAAAACATTGTGGAAACTCTCCGGGACACTGGACTGGGCAAATATTTTTTGAGTAACATACTACAGTCACAGGTAACCAAGGCAAAATGGGATCACATCATGTGAAACAGCTGCACAACAAAGTAAACAACCAACGAAGTGAAGCGACAGCCCACAGAAGGGGAAAAATATCTGTGAACTGTTCATCTGACAAGGGATTAATAACCAGAATATATAAGGAGCTCAAACAACTCTACAGGAGAAAATCCAATAATCCAATTAAAAATGAACTAAAGATATGAAGAGACATTTCTCAAAACAATACATACAAATGGCAAACAGGTATATGAAAGTTTCTCAACATCATTGATCACTAGAAAAGTGCAAATCAAAACTACAATAAGCTATTACCTCACCCCAGTTAAAATGATCTTTATTCAAAAGACAGACAATAACAAATTCTAGCAAAGATGTGTAGAAAAGGGAATCTTCGTTCACTGTTGGTGACAACGTATATTAGTACAATCACCATGGAAAACAGTTTGGAGATTCCTCAAAAAACTAAAAATATTGCTACCATATGATCCAGCAGTCCCACTGCTAGGTATATACCCAAAGAAAGGAAATTAGTATGATGAGGAGGTGTCTGCACTCCCAGTCTCCCATGAGTTCTTGAGTAAATTACAGCTTTTTGTGCTGGGTCTTCTCATTTATAAAATAAGAAAATTACTAGTTATCTGCTAAATGTAATTTTTATATATAAATATATATAAATTGCATTTATACATAATTTATATATAATTTATATATATTACATTTATAAAGTAACAGGATTTTAGGTAAGAAAGAAATCAAATATATATATTTTATTATATATATAAATTTATTTTATATATATTTGATTTCTTTCTTACCTAAAATCCTAAGTTCTTTTACTAGAGTTAGCACAGAAAAATTTCTAAAATATCCAACTAGGAAAAAGCAAAGAAAAAGTTTGCAAGCCCAGAAGACAGTGGGTAGATGGGTAACTCTTCCAGCCATGTAGCTTGTTCTCAACTACTCAGCAAACTATGAAGTCTACAGTTCATAATTTGTGTGGATGTGGGGAAAGGGTCCAAATAAAGGTTCAATTTATATATCCCAATTAGGGGAAAATGGAAACTATTCCTTTAAGTTATATAATTCAATAGTGTTGTTTTTTAAATTATCTAGTTAAAAGTCTTAACAGAAATTTACATTCCAATGGAAGAGCTAATGAAAATCTATTGACATTGGATAAATACAATATTGCCAAAGTTTCAGAAAAATGCTTTTATAATTCTCAGCAGGCAAAGTGTTGCATCCCATACTAATATTCAGCTAACTACTAGTATCTTATTTTGTATTTTCAGGTTTTTGTTGTTGTCCTCATTGTGCATTCATAGTCTCTGTTTAAATACTTCACCCTTCCAGTTGTATGATCGAAAGACCATCTCATACATAAGCTGTAATATCTCTTTTCTCTCTCTCTTGATTTTATTGTATTGCTTTGGTAGTATTTAAAAATTCAGAAACTGTTAGGCATGATGGCTTCATGCCTGTGAGCACTTTGGGAGGCTGAGGCGGAAGAATGGCTTGAGCTCAGGAGTTCAAGACTAGCCTAGACGACATGGTGAAACCCTGTCTCTACAAAAACTACAAAAAAACTAGCCAGGTGTGGTGGCTCATGCCTGCAATCTCAGCTACTCTGGAGGCTGAGGTAGGAGGATTGCTTGATCCCAGGAGGTTGAGGCTACAGTGAGCCAAGATCATGGCACTGCACTGAAGCCTTGCTGACAGAGTGAGACCGTACCTCAAAACAAATAAAAAATTATCTTAAAATGTGAATTTATACAGGTAAATATCTTATACACACATATACAACCCACACAGTATCTTTATTTTACACTTTTTCTGTGGGAAAGTCTTATAAGTAATAGTTTACTTTCAAGCTTGCTACCCTGATTTAAGGTGGTCTATATTAAGAAAAGAATGTGATTTCTACAGGAAATGAATACTATAAAATTAACCTGGAAAATCTTAGGTTTTCACAACAGAAAAATTGCATTTATGCTGATCAATATCAGTATGTAACGATATATTATGACTTTTTCTTTCTTGTAAATGTCATCACTATTATAAATGCATTTGCTAGGAAATCCACAAATTCAGGGCACCTTCCTTTCTGGTTAGAGAAGTAATCACCACATTCTTATTTGTCAGCAATTAAAAACCACTAGAGAAATTCATTTCTATGGTGTTTATACATCAACTTTTTAACTTTAAGCTTCTTCTCTAACATTCCTTCTTCAGTGTTCTACTTATTGCAATTCCAGATGGCATGCTCAAGGCTTAATGTAATGTTTTCCATTTGAAAATTGTCATTGGCATAACACAGCTCTAGTGCCATCTACCTTATATGACAAATTTGAACTAAACAGCTTTATTGAAGTCTCACTTATCCCTGAAAATAACATAATTTATTCTTTTTCTTCAGGTGCACTTTAAAATGCCAAAGGTGGAATATATTTCTGCTAGTTCAGTAAATTATGTAAATGAATTGAAACTTATACTAAAATGTTATAGACAAAAAACTGTTAACAAATGGAATGAAAACACACACCTTATTTATGAAGATTAACAAATATATTGCCTTTTTAATAATTTCCCTCTTTGCACATTCCTTTAGTGAGTATGGTGTGTTTATGTGTAGGGATGTGCGTGTCATCCAGCAAACATGGAGCTACTTTTCACGTATGGAAGAAGTTTAACTGTTTGAACTTTGTTCTTTCATTCTTATAGATAGAGCAAAGGTCCTTTACTGCCATCACCTAGAATAAACAAAATCAACAAAGGAAAACTTAAAAAACAGTGTTATATTTAAATTCCAAATGTGTTCATTCACTAAACACTTGTTAAAAAAAACCTAAATGCTCTGTCTTAGACCATGCAATACAGAGAGCTATAAAAAGAAAAAGAGAGAGAATATAGTCCCTGGCTATAAGAATATATGGTCTCAAATACATAATACATAAGCTATCATGTAGCTTATAGACATATCTCATAATGCACGTGAAACTTTTTTTTTTTTTTGAGACAGAGTCTCGCGCTGTCGCCGGGCTGGAGTGCAGTGGCCGGATCTCAGCTCACTTCAAGCTCCGCCTCCCGCGTTCACGCCATTCTCCTGCCTCAGCCTCCCGAGTAGCTGGGACTACAGGCGCCGCCACCTCGCCCGGCTACCTTTTTTTGTATTTTTTTAGTAGAGACGGGGTTTCACCGTGTTAGCCAGGATGGTCTCAATCTCCTGACCTCGTGATCCGCCCGTCTCGGCCTCCCAAAGTGCTGGGATTACAGGCTTGAGCCACCGCGCCCGGCCACGCACGTGAAACTTTAACTGTAGAAGCATCAGTCCTCTTTCTCTTGGCTAATTTAATAAGATTATTTCCCAATAATTCTAACTACACATGGAAATGGAGATGGAAGGAGCAGGAAGCAAGCAGAATAATTGTATTATATGAAAGAATTACTGTCTAGTGCTGACCTAAGGTCCGCAGGTAACACTATTTACCAATTGACCAAAAAATTATAATTGTAAAAGACTCATACTTAAATACTATACAAATATAGGATAAAGTATTAGTTTATTGGGAAGAGAAAGCACCAGTGCAAAGATAACAACTTATGGAATATTTTAAATTTTTAAAACAATTTTGTGAGTACACAGTAAGTGTATATATTTATGAGATATATGGGATATTTTGATAAAGGCATGCAACGTTTAATAATCACTTCTGGGTAAACAAAGCATCCATCAACTCACACATTTGTTGTTTGTGTTATGAACATTCCAATTACATTCTTTTAGTTATTTTTAAATGTACAGTTACATTGACTATAGTCATTCTGTTGTGCTTTCAGAGAGTGGATCTCCATGAGTCCAGTTGTTTTAAGTTTTATTTCCTGCAAATACATGAGAATTTGTAAAATTTATCTTTCTGTGTCTGGCTTATTTCACTTAACATAGCAACCTCCAGCTTCATCCATGTTGTTACAAATGGCAGGATCTCATTCATTTTTATGGCTGAATAGTACTCCATAGTGTGTATGTGCCACATTTTCCTTATCCATTCATCTGTTGATGGACACTGAGGTTGCTTCCAGTCTTAGCTATCGTGAATAGTGTTGCAATAGGGATATGCCAAGCATTTGGTGATAATATTGTGGTATTTTAAAGTTATTTAAACTAGTCCTATCATAAGTTATAATTTCTAGTAAATGTTATGGCGTTTTTTGTTTGTGTTATTTGTTCAAAGTCATGACTTCTTAAATGCCTAAAAGCATATAAAAATTTCCTCTCATGTAGTTTAATGTGTAGGCTTAGCATATATGTTGAGAACACAGAAACTACAGTTGATCAAATAAATGCCTATGTATCAGAAATAATTCATTGCAATGTAGATTGCTTTCCTCTGATTTTCAAGTTGTGCTGTGTATATTCTGAAGCAATTCCCTGGAAGAAAACTTAAAACACCATCAAGTCCAGTTTTAACTATAAGGAAATTTTTATAGTAGATCCATAATGAAGGTCAATTCTATCGAACAAGGGACTAATTAAATGTTCACCTGTGGTCAATGTCTCTTTAGACTGTATAGCTTACTCCTCTCTACTGCTCTCCAAAGGCTTTTAAAATGGTTATAAAAGGAGAACTATACAAAGTCAAGATGGGTTGAAATGCAGAGTCTCATGTTAAGCTTGAACTACAGTTTCTCCTATGAAATAATGTAGTCATAGTCCATTATACCTATTAGAAAAGCATTGTTATTGACCTCCAAGTGAGAGAATAGACATTCCTCTGCAGGAATTGTTTATGGAATTTTCTGGAAAGTCATCTATATTACTGTGGAAAATTCTGCTGAATGTTGTTGCAGTCTTTAAGCAGCCTGGATCCCTATCCTGCCCTTCCTAAACAAACAAAACAAAGAAAACAAATCAAAAAGCCTATTGGTAAAGTGAGAAGACATTATAGTACTAGAGAAGCTTATAATTGTACACATATACATAAAATTACAATAATTCCTATAATAAAATAACTGAGTGTAGTCTTTTCCCTCAGTTTAATTTGTGCTACTTAACTAATAATAGTAATAAAAATCTACATAGGAAATGAGCTTCACTTCATTGAAAACCACTTGTCTTTTAATCTTTCAGAACATTCTTGTTTGAAAGCTGGTTTTCAGGAGTTAAAGTTTGCACAAATATATAGACACAAACACACAGTAACAAATGATGAGCAAGTAAAATAAAGAGTTTTGTCCTCAGCTTATTAATATTGCAGAATATTGCTCAACTGGTTAGCAATTGTCAAAGCTGCTGCAAGATTGGAGACCATGTATTGCCCAACACCAAAAAAATTAACTGAATTTTTTATGTAGAAAGCCAGTACTGAATGCTCTGTAACTTTAACTACCTGAATAATATAATCATTGAGCCCTATGGACAATTTGATAGGACTTGACTTGTTTTATTCTCTCCTCCCAATCCCACTGAGAGCATGTTTCAATCTGTCAAGCCCTGTATCGCTTTCATACAACAGTCTTTTACTGCTTGTATCTTGAATTTGACTCTTGCTCTCTGGGGATCTGAGTGAAATTGCCAGAAGTCATTTCACCTGTCACCTTTAACAACCATCAGAAAGATGGGACTACATCCGTCTTTGACAGGTTTGAGTTTTCACCTAACACTGCACATGGCATTGTAAGATACTCACTTTGGATTTACAAATGTATTGACTAGAACTCTGAATCATTCTGTTTCTACAATCTGTGATCACAGCCTAGGACATATTCTCTATCTTGAAATGATCTGTAGACATGTTTTTTTTCACCACTAGCTATCCACATGGGGAAGTTAGTAAAATGAAATCAAGAAATGATGAATAAAAGAAAATATTTTCATTGTTCTTAACACAAATTGACTTAAATCTCTTTCTTGATTTTATTTCAGGGCTCTTCTTTGTTATTCTGTAATGGAAAATTTAAAATACTTGAACCAAGGCAGGACTTGATGGGTGATTATAGGCATCTGGCATTCACTTCCTCACAAAACAGCAAGTAAATCACCGCATATCAAATAGGGCATCTAAAACAGAACACTGGGATTCAGCAGGGAAGTGACAGGGGATGTTTGAGGCATGGAAGGAGAAGAAAGAGAAGACACTGGCCTGGCCAGGATGGGCTTGGAGCCAGGAGGAACTCCCAGTGAGGGGAGAAGGTAAGCAAGGGATCTCCAGAAGTCCTTTGGGAGTCCACACTTTTCCTGCAGACCCTTGTAATCCTTGCCACAGGAGACCCCCTCAGTTTTCCTAGGCCCTGAGACTATGACACAGAGCTGGCTGGAATCCATGAAATGGCATTGCTACAGAAAGGGAGTTTTGTGCTGGGTCCACACACCCCTCAATACCCAAATAGCTGTAGCAAAGTGCCATTTTGAAACCCCAAACCCCTCTAGACTATATCCTGTCCTGGGCTCAAGATCCCTGATTTATTCACAACTCTGGAGCCCTGCTGACATCACCCTACATCTACACAGAGTGCTACAGCATTGTGATGTTGGCTGGAACCAGCAGTGCACCTGGGTCCCCAACATCCTAGTCCATGCTATACCCCAGGGGACAGGCAGCGCAGTGCATCAGAAAAGCTGCCTTAGGACAAAGGGTGCAAGTGTACACGCCCCAGAGCCTGAGAGTCCCCTGCCTGGGGCTACCGCTACTGACTGCAACTACCCCTGCCAGCAAGAGAACTGCCATGCACTTGCATGAGGGTTCACTGGGCCTGGAGGCCTGCCCACTTAGGTACCATCCCATGGCCTAAAGACAAGCTCATGTCACCCACCACTGCCACCTCCACTGCTGAGGCTCATGCAGGTCATCCAGGAGCCTGGGGACTGACTCGCTCTGCCCTCTGAGGTTGGCATTTGCACATACCATCAGAAGACCTGAGGACAGACCTGTCAGGCCTACTGCAGATCACACGTTTTCTGGGTGCCTGGGCATTGAGCAGCTTCATTCACATGTTCGTGCCTCCTGGGGGACTGAGGATGGGTTTGCCAAGCCTGCTGCTACTACTGCCACCTGCGGCCACCCCCACATACTATGTAGGGGCCTGAGGATGGGCTCACACAGTCCACTACCACCACTGTTGGCCTACTGTCTGGGGGCCTTAGGGTTGGCCCACCATTGTTACTGACATTACCAACACCCTGAACACTGCCCAGAGGCCTCAAAATCTTCTTGGCTCAGTGCTGCCATTGATAGGCCCTGAGCAAGGTACCTGAAGATTCAAGAATTGGCCAGCCCAGATCCACTACTGTCTGTACTTGCATGCACTGTCCAGGGACCCAATGGCTGGCATTACCAGCCCACTGTCACTGCCAGTGGTGCCCAAGTACTAACCTACCTGGCATCCGTGTCCCCAGCAAAGCTTTACCATAACACTGATGCTGAATGTAGCAAAGAATATCACCAAAAAACTACATTACTGTGTGCACCTGGAATCTAACCCAAAGTTTCTGACACAAGTGACATTGTAGATGATACATCTTGCCCTATGAAGGCTGGTTCATAAAAATGGAAGAAATGATTGCTAACAAGATACATAGATATCAACATAGTGACACAAGAAACATGAAAAAGCAAGGAAACATGACACCTTCAAGTAACAATACTCAGCAGCAGATTCCAATGAAAAGCAAATCTGTGAAATGCCTAAATAAGAATTCAATATAGTAATGTTAAAGTAGTTCAATGAGGTACAAGAAAAAACGGATACACAAAGCAAAGAAATCAGAAAAGCAATTACTGATCTAAATTAGAAGTTAAAGGGATATATATCACAAAGAACCAAACACAAATCCTGGAACTGAAGAATTCAATGACATAAAACAATAAAATCAAGACCTTCAAGAATAGACTAGATCAGCTGAAGAATTGCTGAAGTTGAAGACAGGCCTTTTGAAATAAGTTGGTCAGAATTCTTTTTTATAAAAAGAATGAGTAAAGTCTATATGACATATGGGATACTATAAAGTAACCAATATTTGAATTTTGGATGTTTTAGGTAAAGAGAAGAGATGGGCAAAGGCATAGAAAACCTATTTAACAAAATGAGAGGTGAAAACTTCTCAAGTCTTTCAAGGGATCCTAATATGGGAAGTTCAAAGAAATCCAAATGTATTCAACCCCAAAAGGTCTTTTCCGGGGTACATTACAATGAAACTGTCAAAAGTCAAAGACAAAGAGGGAATTCTAAGAAGAAGAGGAAAGCATCAAATCACATGTAAAGGAATTCCTATCAGACTAATGGATTTCTCAGCAGACACTTTACAATCCAGATAAGAATGAGGTAATATATCAAAGTGCTGAAAGAAGAAAATAAAACTGCCAACCAAGGTTAGCATACCCTGCAAAACTATCATTCAAAAATTAAGTATAAATAAAATATTTCCCAGAGAAGCAAAAACTGAGGAAATTCATCAGCATTAGTCCAACCCTACAGGAAATGCTTATAGGTATTCTACATCTGGAAGCAAAAGGGTTATATCTACTGTCATGAAAACACAGGGCATTATAAAACACTAGTAAAATATATACACAAATGGGAAAGAGAAAGGATTCAAATGTCACCACTATAGTAAACCACCAAATTGCAATGATAAATAATAAGAGATAAAGAATGGAACAATGAATATTAAAACAAAAACACTTAGCAAAAAAAAAAAAATTGGAATAAGTCCTCACCTGTAAATAATAACCTTGAATGCAAATGGATTCAATTTCTCACTTAAAAGATACAGATTGGCTGAATGGATTAAAAAAAAACATGACTCAACTATATGCTGCCTACTATAAGCAAGTCACCTATAAGGGCACATAGAGACTGAAAGCAAAGAACTGTAAGGGGATGGTCCATGCAAATGGGAACCAAGTGAGCAGTAGTAGGTATGTCATATAAAAGAAATTTTAAGTCAAAACCTATAAAAAGAGACATAGAAAGTTATTAAAGATAAAGGAATCAATTCATTAAGAGGACATAATAATCCTAAATATATGTGCACCCAACACTGAAGCATCCAAATATTTAAAGCAAATATTATTGGAGGTAAAGGGAGAGAGGAGCTCCAATATAGTATTAATATAGAATTGAATAGCCATGCCAGTATTAGATAGATCATCTATACAGAAAATCAACAAACACTGAAGCTAAACTACGCTTTAGACCAAATAGATCTAACATTGACAGAACATTTTATCCAACAGTTGAGGAATACACATTTTCTTATAAGCCATGGTACATTCTCCATGATAGACCACGTTAGGCCACAGAACAAGTGTCAACAAAATTTTTAAAAGTCAAAATTACATCAAGTATCTTCTCAGACCACAGTGGAATAAAATGAGAAATTAATAACAAGAATATTGGAAATTGGGCAAATGCATAGAAACTAAACAGCATGACCCTAAATGACCATTGGTTCAATAAAGAAGTTAAGATGATAATAAAAAATATTGAAATAAGGGAAAATGGAAACACATTCCAAAACTCACAGAACGAGACCAAAACAGTGCTAAAAGGGAAGTTTATGGCAATAAACACCTATATCAAATAAGGAGAAAGATTTCAGATTAACAACCTAAGCATACACCTAAAAGGGCTAGAAAAACAAGAACAACAACAACAAAAAAACCCAAATTTGCAGAAGGAAAGAAAGAGCAGAGCAGAATTCAAGGAAATAGAGACTGGAAAAATGATATAAAAATCAATGTACCAAAAGCAGGTTTTTGAAAAGATAAACAATCTAGCCTAAGAGAAATAGGATCTAAAAAACAAAATCAGAAATGAAAGAGGAGACATTACAACGGATACGGAGAAATACAAAATATAAAATGAGAGCATTATGAAGAACTATATGCTACCAAAATGGAAAACCTAAGGGAATGGTAAATTTCTGGACACATACAACCTACCAAGATAGAACCAAAACGAAAGAGAAAACTTGCATAGACTGATAATGACTAAAGGAATTTAATCAGTAATAAAAAGTCTCCCAACTTAAGAAAGCCCAGAACCAGATAGCATCATTGTTGAATTCCACCGAACATGTAAAGAAGAAACAATGCCAATTCTTCTCAAACTATTCAAAAACCTTGAAGAAGGAATTCTCCCTAACTCATTCTATGAAACAAGCATTACCTTAATACTAAAACCAAACAAGGACACAACAGCAAATAACTATAGGTCAATATTGCTGATGAATATAGATGCAAAAATCCTCAACAAAAATTCTGGCAAACTGAATCCAATGGCACAACAAAAAGATATTACACCATAATCAAATGAAATTTGTAGCAGCTATGCAAGGATTGTCCAACATATGCAAATCAATAGACATGATGTCTCAACAGAATGAAGGACAAAAACCATACGATCATCTCAATAGAAGCACAGAAAGCATTTGATACAATTAATGTTTTTTAAATTTTTGTGGATACTTAATAGGTGTACATATTTATGGGATACATGAGAAGTTTTGATATAGTCATGCAATGTGAAGTAATCACATCATGAAGAATGGGGTATCTATCCCCTCAAGCATGTATTTTTTGTGTTAGAAACAATCCAATTATACTCTTTTAGTTATTTTAAAATGTAAAATTGTTATTGACTGTAGTCACCCTGTTGTGCTGTCAAATAGTAGGTCTTACTCATTTTTTGTACCTACTTTGTTGGTACTCATTAACAATTCCTATCTCTCCCCAGCCCCTTACTACCCTTCCCAGCCTCTGGTAACTATTCTTCTACTCTCTGTACATGGTATCAATTGTATTAATTTTTAGATCCCACAAATTAATGAGAACATGAAATGTTTGTCTTTCTGTGCCTGGCTTATTTTACTTAATATAATGATCTCCATCCACATTGTTGCAAATGGCAGAATCACATTCTTTTTCATAGCTGAATAGTACTCCATTGTTTATATGTCCCACATTTTCTTTATCCATTAATATATTGATGGATACAAGTTGCTTCTAAATCTTGGCTACTGTGAACAGTGTTACAGCAAACATGGGAGTGCAGATATCTCTTAGATATACTAATTTCCTTTCTTTTGGATATACTCCCAGGAGTGAAATTGCTGGATCATGTGGTAGCTCTATTTTTAGTTTTTTTTTTAACAGAATTCCAAACTGTTCTCCATAGTGGTTGCACTCATTCCCACCAACAACACACAAGGGTTCCCTTTTCTCCACATCCTCGCCAGCATTGTTATTGCCTGTCTTTTGAATATAAGCCATCTTAACTGGGGTGAGGTGATATCTCATTGTAGTTTTGACTTGCATATTTCTGATGATCATTGATGTTGAGCACCATTTCATATGCCTGTTCACAATTTGTATGTCTTCTTTGAGAATTCTCCATTCAAATATTTGTTCCATGTTTTGATAAGATTGTTAGCTTTTATCCTATAGAGTTGTTTGAGTTCCATATATATTGTGGTTATTAATCCTTTGACAGATGTGCATCTTGCAAATATTTTCTCCCATTCTGTGGGCTGTATATCCACTTTATTGATTGTTCCCTTTCCTGTATAGAAGCTTTTTAACTTGATGCAGTCCTGTTTGTCCATTTTTGCTTTGATTGCCTATGCTTCTAGGGTATTGCTCAAGAATTTTCTGCCCAGACCAATGCTCTGGAGATTTTCCCCAATGGTGTTTGTACTAGTTTCATAGTTTCCAGTCTTAGATTTAAGTCTAACACATTTTGATTGCATTTTTTAATATATCAAGAGATAGGGGTCTAGATCCTTTTTTTTTTCTTTTTGCATGTGGATGTCCAGTTTCCCCAGTACCATTTATTGAAGAGAATGTCTTTTCCCCAGTGTATGTTCTTGGCACTTTTGTCAAAAATGCATTCACTGTAGGTTTGTGGATTTATTTCTGGGTTCTCTATTCTATTCCTCTGGTCTATTTGTTTGTTTTTAAAATACCAGAACCCTGCTGTTTTTGTTATTAGAGCTCTAGAGTATAATCTAAAGTCAGGTAGCGTGATTTCTCCAACTATGTTCCTTCTGCATAGAATAGCTTTGGGTACTTTGAGACTTTTGCAGTTCTGTATAAATTTTAGGATTTTTTTCTATTTCTGTGAAGAATGTTATTGGAATTTAATGGGGATTGCATTGAATTGATACATTGTTTTAGGCAGTAGAGACCTTTCAACAATATTGATCCTTCCAATCCATGAACATGCAATATTTTCCCATTTTTTTGGTGTCTTCAGTTTCCTTCAACAGTGTTTTATAGTTTTTATTATACAGATCTTCTACGGTATTTAATTTTGTGTGGCTATTGTAAATGGGATTACTTTTTAAATTTTGTTTTCAGATTGCTCACTGTTGGCTTACAGAAGGAGTACTGATTTTGGTATATTGATGTTGTATCCTGCAACTTCACTGAATTTTCTTTTTTAACATTTATTTTAGGTTCAAGAGTACATATGCAGGTTTATTACATAGGTAAGCTCATATTATGGGGGTTTGTTGTACAGATTATTTTGTAACCCAGGTATTATGCCTACTGCCCACTAATTATTTTTTCTGATCTTCTCCCTCCTCCCACCTTCTACAATCAAGTAAGCCCCAGTGTCGGTTGTTCCCCTCTATGCGTCCATGTGTTCTCACCATCTAGCTCACATTTACAAGTGAGAACATGCAGTTATTTGGTTTCCTGTTCCTGCATTAGCATGTTAAGGGACTCTAGTACCATACCTGTTCCTGTTCCTGCAAAGAACATGATATCATTTTTTTGGCTGCATAGCATTCCATGGTATATATGCACCACATCTTTTTTATCCACTATACCATTTATGGGCATTTAGGTTGATTCCGTGTCTTTGCTATTGTGAACAGTGCAGCAATGAATATATGTGTGCACGTTTCTTTACAATAGAACAATTTATAATCCTTGAGAAGATCCATGTACTGAGGGAAAAATTTATATTCTGTAGGCTTTGGATGAAATGTTTAGTAATTATCTATTGGATCCGTTTGGTCTATGGTATGGATTATGTCCAATGATTGTTGATTTCCTGTCTGAAAGATCTGTCCAGTGCTGAAAGTGGTATGTTGAAATCTCCAGCTATTATTGTATTGCAGCCCATCTCTCTCTTTAGCTTTAATAATATTTGTTTTATATATCTGGGTGCTTCAGTGTTTGGTGCATGTATATTTTAAATTGACCCTTTTATTATTATATAGTGACCTTACTTGTCTGTTTTTATAGTTTTTGTCTTGAAATCTATTTTTTATGATATAACTACTTCTGCTCTTTTTTGGTTTTTATTTGCATGGACTATCTTTTTCCATCCCTTTATTTTCAGTCTATGTGTGTATTTATAGGTGAAGTGTGTTTCTTGTAGGCAAGAGATCAATGGGTCTTGTGTTTACTTCCATTTAGCAACTCTATGTCTTTTACTTGGAAGTTTGGTCCATTTACATTCAATGTTATTATTGATAAGTAAGAACTTACTCCTGCCATTTTGTTATTTGTTTTGTGGTTGTTACGTGGTCTTCTCTTTCTTTTTTTTCCTTCCTGTCTCTTTTTAGTGAAGGTAATTTTCTCTTGTGTTATGATTTAATTTTTTCTTTTCCTTTTTTGTGTATTCATTGTATGTGTTTTGATTTTAGATTACCATGAGACTTGCAAATACTATTTATAACCCATTATTTTAACTTGATAGCAACTTAATATTATTTGCATAACTAATCAAACTAACAACGAGAAAACTAATAACAGCTGTGTGCCTTAACTTTACCCCCACCACCTGCTTTAAGGTTTTTGTTGTATATATCTATCCCTTATTGTACTCACTGTGTCTTGAAAACTTTGTAGTTATATTTGACTGGTTTATTGTTTAGTGTTTCCACGTAGGAAAAGAGTAGTCTACACAGCACAGTTACAGTGTTATATGTGTTTTTCTGTGTACTTACTATTGTCAATGAGTTTTATATTTTCAAGGCATTACTGTTGCTCATTAATGTGCTTTTCTTTCTGATTGAAGTGCTCCCTTTAGCATTTCTTGTAGGACAGGTCTGTTGATGATGAAATACCTTAGCTTTTTATTTTCATTTTTATTTTTTGGTCTGGAAAAGTCTTTATTTCTCCTTCATGATTGAAGGATATTTTCATCAGATACACTATTTTAAGGTAAAAGGTTTTTTTTTTTTCAGCATTTTCAATATATCATACTACTCTCCCCTAGCCTGTAAGGTTCCACTGGAAAGTCGGTTGCCAGATGCATTGGAGCTTTATTGCATATTATTTGTTTATTTCCTCTTGCTGCTTTTAGGATTCTTCCTTTATCCTTGAACTTTGGGAGTTTGGTTATTACATGCCTTGAGGTAATCTTTGGGTTAAATCTTCTTGGTGTTCTATAAACTGGTTATACTTGGATATTGACATATATCTCTAGATTTGCAAAGTTTTGTTATTATCCCATTTTAATAAACTTTCTGCCCTTATCTCTCTCTCTCTCTCTCCTCTTTAAGGACAATAATTCTTAGATTTGCCCTTTTGAGGCTATTTGCTACATCATATAATCATGTTTCATTCTTTTTTATTCATTTTTCTTTCGTATCTTCTGACTGTGTATTTCCAAATTGCCTATCTTTAAGCTCATTAATTTTTTCTGCTACTTGATCAATTCTGTTATCAAAGAACTCTGATGCATTCCTCAGTATGCCAACTGCATTTTTCATCTCCAGTATTTCTGCTTGATTTTTAAAAATCACTTCAACCTCTTTGTTAAATTCATCTGATATAATTCTAAATTCTTTCTCTGTGTTATCTTGAATATCTTTGAGTTTCCTCAACACAGCTATTTAGAATTCTCTGTCTGAAAAATCTCTGTTTCTGCAAGACTGGTCCCTGATGCCTTATTTAGTTCATTTGATTAGGTCGTCTTTTCCTGGATGGTGTTGATGTTAGTAGATGTTCGTTGGTGTCTGGGCATTAAAGAGTTAGGTACTTATTGTTGTCTTCATTGTCTGAACTTGCTTGTACACATCCTTCTTGGGAAAGCTTCTAGATATTTGAAAGAACATGAGGATTGTCATCTAAGCTGTATGTTTGTTGGGGAGCACCCCAAACTCAGTAAACCTGTGACTCTCACAGACTTGTAGAGGTTCCACCTTGATGGTCTTGTACAATATCTGATAATTCACTGGATTACCAGGGAAAGACTCTGGTTCTTTTTCCTTAATTTCTCCCAAACAGAGTATGTCTCTTTGTTTCTTAAGACACCTAAACCTGAGTATAGAGTAAGACAAGAACCCCTGTGGCCACCACCACTATGGTTGTGCTGGGTCACACTTGAAAAGAGCACAGCACTGGGTTTCACCCAAGGTCTGATGTAACCACTCACTAGCTACTGCCTATGTTTGCTCAAGGTCCTGAGGCTCTAGAATCAGCAGGTGGCAAAGCCAGCTAGACCTGTGTTCTTCCCTTTAGAGTAGTGAGTTCTTCAGGTCCCAGGTGAGTACAGAGATGCTGTCCAAGAGTCAAGGACTAGAGTCAAAGACCTTAGAAGTGTGCCTGGTATTCTGTTGCACTGTGGTTGAGCTGGCTCAAACAACAAGACACAGTCCTTCCCACTCTTCCCTCCCCTCTCCAAAGGCAGAGAAGCATCACCCCATAGCCACTGTCACCACAGGCCATGGGAAGTACTGCCAGAATGTCACTGATGTTCCCTTAAGGCCCATGTGCTCTTAAGTCAGCTTGTGGTGAATGCTGCCTGACCTGGGACTCACCCTTCAGGACAGTGGGATCCCCTCTGTTCCAGGGCAGTCCAGAAATTCAATTCAGAGTCATTTCCTGGAATCAGGGACCCTAAGATTCCACTTGGTGCTGTATATCCCTTTGGCCATGCTGATACTTGAAGCCAGCAAGTCTGAGGTTCAATGAAGGCCCTTGATTTAGTACCAGGGTATCACTGCTGGTTATTCAGGGCCCAAGGGCTCTTCAGTTAGCAGGTGATGAATACTTCCAGGACTGGGCCTTTCCCTTCAAGGCAGCAGGTTCCTTACTGGCCCAGAGTATGTCTAGAAATCTCTTCTGGGAGCCAAGTCCTGGAATGGGGGCTTCATGATTCTTACCAGTGCCCTATCCTGCTGTGGCTGAACTAGTATCCAAGACACAGGACAAAATTCTTCCAACTCTTCCCCCTTCTCTGCTTAAATGGAAGGAAGGGGTCTCTTTTGGAGAGATGAGTTGTGCAGCCTGGGGTAGGGGAGGGGTGATGCCAGCACTCCCTTAACCTCTCCAGCTTGTGTCTTTAGCACTAGGGCTTACCTAAGAGTTGCAATCCTTGTGGCCTAGACCACCTTTTTTATTTCTTAGAGATCAGTTTGGCCCATAGTGGCAAGGTTTGTGGGAACTTAATTTCTGACCCTGGCATCGGCTATACCCCTCTGGCTAGGGCTAGTTTAAATATTCCCTCCGTGAGTGGGCATCAGCTGAGTTTGGTCCAGTTTTCCTTTCTGCTATAACAGGACAGCACTGGGTTTGATGCCTCAAAGTTGCTGTGCTCTTCCTCTTGCAGCACCCAGAGATGTTCTCTGCACCACACCACCACTGCGGGGGACAGTGGAGGGGTGGCATCGGCGATTCAAGACTTTTTTTTTTTTTTTTTTTTTAGTTTCAGTGTCTCTTTCAGTGATATGATGATAAAACAAGGTATTATGAAAGCTCACCTTTTTTCTGGTTCTTACAAAGGTGTTTTTTCTTTGCAGATAGTTGTTAAAGTGGTGTCCTTGCAGGGGGCGATGATTGGCGGATCCTTCTATTCTGCCTTCTTTCTCCTAGAACATTTGATAAAATTTAATATCCTTTTATAATAAAAAGTCTCACCAACATAGTTATAGAAGAATATACCTCAAAATAATAGAGGCCTTATAAGACAAACCCACAGGTAACATTATACTTAATGAATAAAATTATAAGCCTTTCCTTTAAGACATGAAACAAGACAAAGATACTCACTCTCATCACTCCTATTCAACATAGTACTGAAAGTCCTAGCCAGAGATATCAGGGATGAAAAAGAAATAAAAGGCATCCAAACTGGAAAAAAGTAAGTCAAGTTGTCCCTTTTTGAAGATGACATAACCTTAAATGTAGATAAATGTACAGACTGCACCAAAGAAAACTGTTGGAATGGATAAACTAATTCAGTAAATTGCAGGATACAAATCAATATACAAAACTCACTAGCATTTCTATATAGCAACAATGAAATAGTTGGAAAAGAAATCAAGAAAGCAATCTCACTTATAATAGCCACAAAAATTAATAAAATACACAGGTATAAATTTAACTAAAGATATGAAAAATCTTTACAAGTAAAAGTACAGAACACTAATGAAAAAAATTAAAGAAAACACACACACAAAATTGAAAGGCATTCCATGCTCATGGATAGGAATAATTAATATGATCATACTACTCAAAGCTATCTACAATTCAGTGCAATCCTTATCAAATGTCAGTGACATTCTTCAGAGAAATATAAAAAACACTTCTAAAATGTGTATAGAACCACTAAAGATTCCAATTTAATACTGAGAGAAAAGAACAAAGCAGGGCGCATCATACTACCTGACCTCAAATTATACTACATATATACTACATAGCTGTAGGAATGAAAGCAACATGGTATTGATATAAAAATAGACACATAAACCATTGGGACATAAAAGGAAACACAGAAATAAATCTACCCATTTACAGCTAACTGCGTTTTGACAAGAGCACTTGGTATATTCATTGGGGAAAGGACATTCTGCTCAATAAATGGTGCTGGGAAAGTAGGCATGCATATTCACAAGAATGAAATAGACCCATATCTCTTGCCGTATATACAAAAATCAACTAAAAATTCATTGAAGACTTGAGCATAATATTTAAAATGGTAAAACTTATAGAAGAACACATAAGGGGAATTCTTCAAGACATTAGTCTAGGGAATAATTTTATGACTAAGACCTCAAAAGCACAGGCAACAAAAACAAAAATAGGAAAAAGGGACTATATTAAACTAAATAGTTTCTGCACAGCAAACAAAACAGTCAACCAATGGGGATACAACTTCTTGAATGGGAGAAAGTATTCATCTCATAGGGGACTAATATCCTGAAGATGTAAGAAACTCAAACAACTCTACAGTAAAAAAAAATAATCCTATTAAAAAGTGAGCAAAGATTCTGAATGGTTACTTCTCAGAAGATATACAAATGCCCAACAGGTTCACAAAAAAATGCTTAACATAGTCATCAGGGAAATGCAAATCAAAACCACAATGTGATATCATCTCACCCAAGTTAAAATGACTCTTATCAAAGACAGGGAATAACAAATGCTGACAAGGATGTAAAGAAGGGGAACTCTTGTATGCCATTGGTGGGAATGCAAATTAATACCACCACTACAGAAAACTGTATGGAATTTCCTCAAAAGACTAAAAATAGAACATTTTATTCAGCAATCCCTCCACTAGGTATTTATCCTGAGGAAGGGAAATCAGCATATCAAAAGGATAGCTTTACTCCTGTATTTTATAGCCGAGATATGGAGTCAATTTAAATTTCCATCAACTTAGGATAAAGAAAATGTGGTATATATACACAATGGAATATTATTCAGCCATATAAAAGAATAAAACTCTGCTTTTGCTGCAACATGAATGGAACTGAAAGTTATTATGATAAGTTAAATAAGCCAGAAATAGAAAGACAAATATTGCATGTTCTCATATGTAGGAGCTAAAAAATTTATTTCATAGAGTTAGAGAGTAGAAAGATAGTAATTAGAGACTGAGAAGGTTGTGTGGGGCCCAGGAAAGGAGGTTGGTTAATGAGTACAAACATACAGTTAGATAGAAGGAATAATCTGTAGTGTTCTGTAGCACAGTCGGACTACCATAGTTAACAATAATGCAATGTATTTTTCAAGGTAACTAGAAGAGATGATGTAAAATGTTCCCAGTACAAAGAAACAATAAATGTTCAAGTGATGGATACCCTGAATTGATCATTTTACAATGTATGCATGTATTAAAATATCACATTTTACTCTATAAGTATGTGCAATTATTATGTATCAGTAAAATATTTAAAGAAATAATAAATTTAAAAATAAAAATGAAATACTTGATCTCCAAATTCATAATTTACAATAACATTAGCCATTAATGTTAAGGGCTTATTATTCAACAGGCACTATTCTTATTGCTGTGTATGCAAAATTTTATGTCATTCTTACAATTACCCCCACAAGGAAACATTATTATTATTATTCCATTTTACATACTCAAAAACAGTAACAAGCAGAGGAAAAATATTATTGTGCCATTCTGCCTATATTGAAATCCTATCCATTCTCAGCTCTCTTTTCCAGAATTTAAGCGGTATAAAGAATGTGCTTAAACTGAGCAAACAAGAAAGGGAAGTGATCTCACAGTGATGGCATAGGTTCACTTGCTGAAATAGAGCAGCCCTACTCCTTGGAAAGGCTAGTTTAGCAAGTTCTTTAATGTGTAAAACCACTGGCATAAATATCTAAGCCATGACTGGTATTTTATTGAATATGCTTATATGGGAAGGCCATATTCATGTGACTGTCTCACTTTTATCTCATTTCCAAATTAACTGATCTGCCAGTAGGGAGTAACTTATAACAGTGAAATTGACACAGAGAGCAGAAATATGTCATTTCTTCTGTTTCTCTGTGTGAGGCAAAAGCACTTCCCTGGAGATTCTATATGGTAAAGATTGGCATATTCCAATGGGGTATCTGATGGCCTTTGTTTCGACAATAGAATCACATCCAACACAGAATCACTATGGATATCTGGAGTTTGTAAGATGAATCAGGGAAATTTAAAAGTATCTTCGATTCTTCATACATGTGGTAGATCCACCTTTGGTTGAGTCCTTGAGATTGCCTTTTTGGAATGAGATATTATCAGACATATAATGAAATATCATAGGGGTGTTAAAAGAAATAGAAGGCCGGTGCACCTGGAGTAGTGCTCTGTGTTTATTCGATCTGACTTACTGAAAATGCTATTTCTATATTTTGTTAAAATGAGATAATTAAAATTGGATTTATGCCTTCAATTATATGTTTTCAAAATTATATTCTTTTTTTTTTTTTTTTTTGAGACGGAGTCTAGCTCTGTTGCCCAGGCTGGAGTGCAGTGGCGCGATCTCGGCTCACTGCAAGCTCTGCCTCCCGGGTTTATGCCATTCTCCTGCCTCAGCCTCCCAAGTAGCTGGGACTACAGGCGCCCGCCATCTCACCTGGCTAGTTTTTTTTTGTATTTTTTAGTAGAGACGGGGTTTCACCATGTAGACCAGGATGGTCTCGATCTCCTGACCTCGTGATCCACCCGTCTCGGCCTCCCAAAGTGCTGGGATTACAGGCTTGAGCCACCGTGCCCGGCCCAAAATTATATTCTTAACAAGACACATAGAAATACATTTGCTGTAATTAATCTTATGGGAAGGCAAAGAAAATAACATAAAATCATAGTCATACTTTTTTCAGATAATAAAAGGAGAAATAAGTGATTTAAGGAGGCATAAAAACAATTCCACATATTATATTTTTGATAAAATACTACCTTTCTGTCTTGTACCTAGATGGTTTAGAATATGTCATCTTTTTTTTCTTCAAAATATTTTAAAACACACACTATAACTTCTAGGTAAAAGGCAGTATTTTATTAAATATTTTTGATGCAGCCAATAGACCCAAGAGTGACAACTAACATATAACCTACTAATACCTGCCTCCTGGGGATTCAAGCCTTGTGTAACTCCATTCCTTTAGTGCACTTGTGAACAGAATATGGCAAAGGTGATGGGATGTCACTTTGATTAGATTGTGGTAAAGATAATGGGGTATCACTCCTGTGATGACCTTGAATTCTATAAATTTCTAACTTAACTGTCTGTGAGAGACTCTCCTTCTGGGCTTGAAGAAGCAAATTGTCACGTTGTGAACTGCCTATGGTGAGAGCCACATGGCAACATGGTTCTAGAGGTTGGTCTCCAGAGAGAGCCACATGGTTCTAGAGGTTGGCCTCTAGAACCTAAAGACAGCCTCCAGCTAAAAGCCAGTCAGAATCTGAGGTCCTCACTCCTGCGGCTGCCAACAACATACACACACTTGGAGGTGGGTATCTTCCTAACTGAGCATCCAGATGAAAATGCAGATCATGGCCAACAGTTTGCAGCCTTGCGAGACATGAAACAGAGGACCCAGTTAAGCTGAGAAACTGTGAGATAATAAATATGTGTTGTTTTAACTTGCTAGATTTGTTACACAGAAATAGAAAATTAATACAAGGTAGATTTTAGAAAATACTTTATGTGTGAATATCTAGTGTGAAATTGTATTTGGCATTGAATTTATGTGTGTGTGTATATGTCTGTTCTTCACTCAGATTAGTTTTTCTTTCTTTTCATGTTAAGAGAATAAGGAAATAAAGAAACCATTTTAATCAAATGCACTGATCAAACAAACCCAGAGTGGTAGGCAAGGGAACACTAGTTAGCATTTGAAATAACACTGAATTCTGTTGACCATTGTCTTAGTGTTTTCCACTCATGAATCTTCTGATCTGTTATAATACGGTCTCCACGAGTATACCCACCGATGACTTAACAAGGTGAAAGATATGCAATGAAGCCAAGTAAACACAATGGTTCAGCCAGTTGGAAAGAAAGCCACAACACACTTTGTTAAAGTCAAAAATGTAAAGAAAATAATACTTCTGTATAATTCCAGAAAATATACAGGAGCAACAACAACAACAACAAAGGGACAAACAAATGGAGAGCTTAATATTGTGAGGATGAAAGAGAGATCCTAAGTTAGGACCAATTTCTATGAGGCTCAGTGCATGCATTGAAGCTTTTAAGGTACAGAAAAAAAAATAATCAGGAATCCCCAAAAGAAACGCATTGGAATACCTGATAAAGCCCTCTGTACAACCGGGAATATATTAAGAGCTCCAGTAGCAAGAAAAATGTGACATACAATCCTGTTCATGTTTCTTTTGAGCAGCACATTTGTGGAAGGAAAAATTTCCATAAGTGGTTTATACAGGTCATGAAATAAGATGAGTTTGTTTTAGGAAAAAGGTGGAGGAGGAAAGGCTGTCCTCTAGAACCTTCAGAACACAACATTCTGGAACATTTTACATCATCATTTGTTTTTGTGGCTTATGTTTTCCTTTTAAAAGTTTAGAGGCAGAGAGAGCACAGGGAGAGCACAAATTTCTGTTCAACCTCACTATTACTGTTGGAAAATAATATTCTAACACTTAAGGTAATTGCATTTTACCTATTATGTATGTATCTATTAGTAAATCCATGTAAATATTTGTTAGGATTATTTAAGCAACTATTTTCTCCCATTCTGAAAATTGTCTCCTCCCTTTGTTTTCTCTTTTGCTATGCAGAATCTTTTTAGCTTAATGTGTCTATTTTTGTTTCAGTTGCCTGTGCTTTTGAGGTCTTACATACAAAAAAGTATTTCTTGGGAAATACTCCAGGACATGATTCTGGGGAAATCAGGTTATGATTTGCATATTTTTTGTGTATTTTGTGTATGTTGAACCATCCCTGCATCCCTGGGATGAATCACATTTAATCGTTGTAAAGGACCTTTTTAATATGTTGTTGAATTTTGTTTGCTAGTGTTTTGTTGAGGATTTTTTGCATCTATATTTACTGGTGCTATTAGCTTGCAGTTTTCTTTCTTTGCTGTGTCCTTGTCTGGTTTTGGTATTGAGGTAATGGTGACTTCATAGAATGAATTTGGAAGTATTCCCTCTTCAATTTTTTGAAGAGTATAAGTAGAATTGTTATTAGTTCTTTGTGTATTTGGTAGAATTGAGCAGTGAAGCCATAAGGTGGGGGCCATTTTATTATGGCTTTGATCATGCTGCTCAGTATTTGTTTGTTGAAGTTTTCTATTTCCTTATAGTTTAATCTTGGTAGGCTGTATGTTTCTAGGAACTGATCCATTTCTTCTAGATTTTCTCATTTGTTGGCTTGTATGTATTCACAATAGTCTCTAATAAGTGTTTGTATAGTTCTGGTCTCTGTTGTTAATGAAAAGGTATCCTTTTTCATATTTGATTTTATCTATTTAGGTTTTCTTTTTTTTTTCTTCTTAGTCTAGCTAAAGGTTTATCAACTTTGTTTATCTTTTCAAAAAAGCAACTTTTTGAATCAATCTTCTGTATTTGTTAGTCTAAATTTCACTTATTTCTACTCTGATCTTTATTATTTGTTGCTTTCTGCTAATTTTAGGTTTGGTTTGCTTTGGCTTTTTTAGTTCCTTTAGGTGCTTCCTTGGATTCTTTATTTTAAATCTTTTCACTTTTTTGATGTAGGCACATTTTTCCTATAAAATTCCCTCTTAGTACTACTTTTGCTATATCCTACAGATTTTGGTATGTTGTATTTTATTTATTTCAAGAAATGTTTAAAACATTCTTAATTTGCTCATTGACCCAATGGTTGTTCAGGAGCACATTGTTTAATTTCTATATTTTTGTGTATTTTCTGAGGTTCTTCTTGTTGTTAATTTCTAATGTTATTCAGTTGTGGTCCTAGGAGATACTTGACATAATTCCTACTTTTTTGAATTTGTTGAGACTATTTTGTGGCCTAAGAGATTATCTCTTCTGGAGAAAGTTCCATGTGAAGATTAAAATAATATGTAGTCTGTGAGAGTTATGTGAAATTATCTGTAAATGCTATTTTGGCCTATTTGGTCTAGTGCATAGTTTAACTCCAATGTGTTTTGCTGATTTTCTGTCAGCTGGTACATTATTGAGAGTGAGGTGTTTAAATCCATTACTATTATTGTATTTTGTATTACAGAATATCTCTCTTTTGTATACATTAATGCTTGCTTTATATACTTGGAAGCTCTGGTGTTAGATGCACAGACATTTATAATTATTATATTCTCTTGCTGGCTTGACCCCTTTATCATTATATGATGACTTTCTTTGTCTCTTTTAGTAGTCTTTAATTTGCAGTCTATTTTACCTAATATAAGTAGAGCTGTTTCTGCTTTTTTATTGTTTTCAGTTATCTCAAATATCTTTACATAGAATATATTTTCCACCCCTTCTCTTTTAATTTTTGTGTGTCTTTATAGGTAAAGTGGGTTTCTGGTAGGCAGCATGTCATGGGGTCTTGTTTCCTTATCCATTCAGCTACTCTATGCCTTTTGATTGGAGAACTGACTATTTAAATTCAATATTATTATCAGTAAGTAATGACTTACCACTGCCATTTTGTTGCTTGTTTTCTGGATGTTTATTAACTTCTGTCTTTCTGTTTTCCTTTGTGTTCAAGTGATTTTCTCTGGGAGTATGTTTTAATTTGTTGCTTTTTATTTTTAGCAAGCATATTATAGATTTTCACATTGTGGTTACCATGAGCCTTATAAAAACATCTTATCAATGTAGCAAGTTATTTTAAAGAGATGCTAACTTATCTTAGATCACAAAGAATAGAAACAAAAACAGAAATAAAATTCTATACTTTAACTCCATTTATCCAGCATGTCAGCATGTTGACTTTATGTTGTTTCAACTTACATATTTTTATATTGCCTAACTCTTACAGGTTGCTGTCGCTATTACTTATTTTGATAAATTTGTCTCTTGGACTTCATAGCAGAGTTATGTGGAGACTGCACACCACACTTACAGTACTATAGTATTTGAGTTTTGCTTGTGTATTTAATTTTACCAGTGGGTTTTATATCTTTAAATGTTTTCCTTTTGCACATCAGTGTTTTTCCCCTCCAGATTGAAGAACTTCCTTTTACATTTTGTATAAGACTTGTCTTATGGTGGCGAATTTTCTCAGCTTTTGTTTATCAGGGAAACACTATCTCTTCTTCATATTTGATGGATAGCTTTGCTGGATATGGTATTCTTGAATGACAGGGCTTTTTGTTTTCTTTTAACATGTTAAAACTGTCATTTCACTACCTCCTGGCCTGTATGGTTTTGATTGAGAAGTCTGTTGCTACATGCATTGGAGCTCCTTTATATGTTATTTGCTTCTTTTCTCTTGCTGCTCATAGTATAATCTCTTACTGACTTTTGAGAATTAATTATTGTAGTACTTGTAATTAATATAGTACTTGAGAATTATTTGTTGTAGTCTTATTTGGGATTAATCTGGTTGGAGTTTTCTCTTACCTTCCTTTACCTGGATATTTATCTCTTTCTCAAGTTTTCAAATGTTTTCCTCTGTAATTTGTTTGAATAAGCTTTCTACCCATTGCTCTTGCTCAACTAACTCTTGAACACCAATTCTTCTTAGATTTAGTCTTATGAAGTATTTTTTTATATCTTGTAGATGATCTTTGTTTCTTTTCATTTTTTTCTCTTCAGTGTAGTTTTGAACAGCCTGTCTTCAAGTTCACTGATTTTTTTTCCTCTGCTTGATCCAGTTTGCTTTTGAGAGTCTCTACTGAATTTTTCAGTTCAGCAAATGTATATTTCTGTTTCAAGATTTTTGTTTGATTTTTTAACTCATTTCCATCTCTTTGCTAAATTTTTCTAATACATTTCTGAATTGCTTTTCTTTGTTATCTGGGAGATCATAGAGTTTACTTAAAGCCATTATTTTGAATTCTTGGCCGGAGAGTTTACATGACACCATCTCATTAGGATTGGTCATTGGTTTCGTCCTTTGTCCATTTGAGAAGGTCATAATTTCCTGTTTGCTGTTTTTTCTTGTGAGTGTATATCTATGTCTTTCCATTGAATGAGTCTTTATTTGTTTAAGCCTTCTTTGTTGGCTTGTTTTCTTTTTTTATTGAATAAATTTACTAGAAATTCTTTGTGTTTACCTGTTGATTTTCTTTCTGTCATTTTTTTCTGCTATGTTGCTGCCTCCTTTTTGTTAATATATAGTGCCTTAAGCACAAGTTTGCCTTGGGTCTAGTAAACCATCAAAGTTTTGCCTATTTTGAATGAGGGAAGTACTAAAGGGAATATCTTGGTAATGGAGGAAAGTTGGCTAGGGGCTAGTGCCCAGAGGACCTGTGGAACAAACTTTCTACATCACGATGCTGCTGAAGAGTTACTCTGATTGGCTGTCTCCTTTGGCTGTGTTAAATTGTAGAGTTTCCAGGGCTCAGAATCATAGTCTTCCGTTCCCCCTTTTATCGTTGTTGTCTGCAATGATTTTTTTCCCTGTAGGTATTACTGAAGCTTTCTGTGGGTTGAGGCAGGGACTGATCTCTTGCCAGGGAACCCAGGATGGTGGAGAAGCTGGCTGTCAACATTGACCTCATTTTTCTAGTGCAGTAAACATAAATTGTGGAAAAATTTCCATGTGTTTGGTGTCAGGCAGATTGTGGGGAAGGGTATCTCACCTACAGAAGTCTGATTCTCTTATTATCTGCTTGAAGTTTTCTCACTTCTTTTTGGCCTCAGGAATTGGCTCATTCTCATATATGAGTCCCAGGATATTGCTGGTGAAAATTTCAGTGCTGAATATGTGTGTTTTTGTTTGTTTTTTGTCTCTCCCCTACCCTCACCTCTCTCTCTCTCTCTCTCTCTCTCTGTGTGTGTGTATGTTTGTGTGTGTGTGCATGTGCAAGGATGGATGAAGCCAGCTTGCTTCTAAACTTCCACTTTGGAAACTAATGGTTTGAGTGTTATCTGGAATTTCTTCCTTCTATCTTTTTACTTTTAAGCTTTCTGTATTCCTAGGTTTAAACTCATCTCCTGAAAATAATACATAGTTGCATTGTTTTTTATATCTATTTTGAAAATTTCTTTTAATTGGTGAGCCTTTGATTTGGAATATGTTGGACTCATCTCTGAAATCTTATTTTGTGCTTTATTTTTTTCTCTCTTTGTTTTTTGTATTTTATTTATTTTTCTTTCTTTTTCCTCTGTCTTATATTTTCATCTCTTTTTACTTCATTGAATGGTAGGACAGATTTTTTTTGGTTTTCTAATTTTTTTTTCCTGCTCTTAGTGTTTAACCTTGAAATTGTATAACCAACTTAATGAAGTTTAAAGTTAACTATTAACATTTCCCTAACAACTCTGTAACACTTAAAGCCTTTAGTCTTATAAACTTTTAAACCTGCATGCTATTGTATGATATTTTAACTCTGTGATTTTAAAACAGCGTGGTTAAAAGCACCTTGATGTTCATAAATTTTGGACCCTCGTGTTGCCCTCATAAACATGTTATGATACATGGCAAAGGGGGCTTTGGAGATTTAACAAACATTACAAATCAGCTGACTTTAACATAAAGAGATATGGCTGAATTATACGGGTGCACCTAATCTACTCACATGAACTCTTAAAAGCAGAGATTTTTCTCAGGCTAGCGACAGAGGAAACAGGCAGTGGAATTCAAAGTGTCTAAAGGACTGACTGCCACAGGTAGCTTGAAGATGGAGATGATCATTTGGAAAGCACATAAAAGAACTGGATTCTCCTAATAACCTGAATGAAATTGAAAGCAGAATTTTCCTCAGATCCTCAGATCCATAAGACACCTCGACCAGGTGACACCTTGATTTTATTGTTATTAGGCTCTGAGTAGAGGACTTGGTTGAGTCTTTCTGTGCATTGGTTTCTGATTCACTGAAATGTAAGACAATAAAGTGGTAAGTTTTAAGCTTACAGTAATTTGTTATAGCAATGATACAAAATAAATACAAACTATATGAAGCACAGTCTATCCTCATTATTTTCAGAGTATATATTTATAAATATGTCTACTTGCTAAATTTACTTGTAACCCCCAAATTAATATTGCTAATGTTTTTGCAGTCATTCAATAACATTCACAATGTGGCAAAAGTTTGAGTCATCTCAAGTGCACATTCCAAGCTAAGAGTGAAAAATACTACACTCTGCCTTCTTGTTTAACTGTCACACTATAAACAAGTATCTTTCTTATGGGTTTATCTACTATCATGTGTTTGGCATTTTGATGCATTTTGTTGGCACTTTTGCAGCTTTAAATGTTTCTCAAGTATAGTGCTGAAGTACTGTCTCACATTTCTAAGTGCAAGAAGACTGTGATGTGTTGTAGGGAGAAAAAATTAGTTAAGTTTTATTCAAGCACAGGTTATAGTTACTGTGGTGGTACGTGCAATGTTAATGGAGCAAGAGTGAAGTATATACAGAAAATAGAAAAGAAAATTCACTGATCTGCGCATAAGGCCCTCCAGGAAGTGATAAAATAGCATCTAAATTGTGTGATGGTGCTTTGGAAAAGAGTGTAAATGCAGCTATATTTGTGGATTCATGAGATCACTACCTATAAATCACTATAGCTGACATCACTGCTTTGAGGCTGAAATCCAAAGAAATTTAGTCACATTACCCAGGGTCAGGATAATTTTAAATATTTCTTGGCTAGTGCTGGCTAACTCACAGATTTCAAAAGGTGATATGACAAGAAAAATGTTAAACTAGAAGGCGAGGCAGGCTCTGAAAATCTAAAGGTAATAGAATTGTATATTTAAAAATACGAAAATACCTGCTGGCCGGGTGTGTTGGCTCATGCCTGTAATCCCAGTACTTTGGGAGGCTGAGGTAGGTGGATCATAAGGTCAGGAGATCGAGACCATCCTGGCCAACATGGTGAAACCTCATCTCTACTAAAAATACAAAAATCAGCTGAGTGTGGTGGGCATGCCTGTAATCCCAGCTATTCGGGAGGCTGAGGCAGGAGAATTGCTTGAACCTGGGAGGCAGAGGTTGCAGTGGGCCACGATTGCACTCCTGCACTCCAGCCTGGTGACAGAGTGAGACGCTGTCTCAAAAACAAAGCTTAACAGAAATACTTGCTACATGTTATACAGAAGTAGTTATGTGACAAAGGAGATTTTCAATATCTACGAGGCTGACGTGTTTTACAAGGACGTTGACAAGCAAGCCTATGTAAAACAAATGGCCCCAAAGTTCTAGCTTTACGTATTTCAAAGACTAGGGTGATTTTGTCACTAAGAGAGACTTTAAGTGTAATCCTCCAATGATGTTAAAAGCCCCAAATTCATGAGCATTTAAAGAAAAAATATATGTATTATAGCTTGGTGATCAGAATAATAAAATTATGTATGACACTCTGATATTCTGGTATATATGCTACAACTTCTTCATCCTAGAAGCTGAATGCCATCTCCAAAGCAAAAGCCTTGCCTTTAATATTGTCTTAATATTGGATAATGTGCCAGAATATCACTGTGAAGTCAAAAAATCTACTCCAACATAGAAGTTATTTTTATACTCCAAATCTCTAACTCTGTCATTCCACCTCTCATTCGGGGCAGTATAAAAGCTTTTAAGGCATACTGGATAAAAACTTGGAAGGTTTTGGAGGTGTTATATAAAGTAAAATACTGCCAAAAATGTAATGTATATTGAACAGCAAATAAATGTAGAAGACATCAATGATGTAAAGGAAAAATATATGGAGAAAATTTTGGCAAACAAAATCTTAAAACCCACCAATAAACACTTAAACAAGATGGAAAATCAAGGCATAAATCAGCAAGGAGAATGATGGAATGAAAGTAATCCTAAGGTTCCACTAATTGTTTCTTTTATAGTAGTCAAAATATTAGAATGGAATTTTGCCTGGCAAAAGTTTTTCAATGTAAGAGGAATGTGACCATATGCTAGAACACAGCCTCTAGTTTAAACTAGCCTCCACTGTGTTCACCTCTTACACTGAAGTGCTTAAAGATTTGAGGCAAAAGCCAAAGAAACAAAGTGGATGCAATTTTAAGCCAGTTTAGGAGGGGAAAATGGCCTATGATCTCAAAAAGTTGAAAGGAACAAACTCCAGAGGTTGGAATTTAAGATGTCAAATACCATCCTCATCAAACTCTCCTTCTATAGAGTAAGTTCCACCAATCTGTCTTTGGATTTTGGGGCAAGCCATTGTTAAGAGATTTAACCACACAGTATGCTTCCCCATGACATACTGTAGCTCCATTCAAAGTAAAATTTTAGTTAATGCTTTTCTAAAATGTAAATGCTTAGTTTTTATTTTAAGGTTTTCTTCAGGACTTTATTTGCATGACTGTATTATACCTTTTGTATAATATGTGTTCACAGCACTGTGTGTGTTTACTACATAGGAGTACTATACAGTGCCTGCATACTGTGTGTATTTATTGTGAATACTGCATATTTATACTGTTTGTATATGTGTGTGTATTACCAAGTAAGAGAGTTAAAATAGTACAATGACAGTGCAGTGGAATACATTACAAAAAATGTTACAATGGAAATGTTATTTTATTATAAAGATATATTACATGCATTTATTTGTAAAAATAATATATTAAGTAAGACATTTTAAACAAGAATATGTATAAAGTAATGTTATATATAGATTAGTTGGTGAAAATATTGTGACCAGAGGCTTTCAAGAATCTGACCCTAAATGCTTATACACTGCTGGTGGGAATGTAAATTAGCTCAGCCACTGTAGAAAGTTTGGGGTTTTTAAGATTTGAGAAATCTCAAAAAACTTAAAAGATGTATTTCCATTTTCATACTGTAGATGTAGTCCATTTTCATACTGCTGTGAAGAAATACTTGAGACTGGGTAATTTATGAAGAAAAAGAGGTTTAATGGACTCACAGTTCCACATGGCTGGGGAGACCTCACATTCATAGCAGAAGGTGAAGGACATTCATGCCCTTCCAACAGTCCTCCAGTCTTAACTAATTCCAGCATTAACTCAAAAGTCCATGTCCAAAGTCTCATCTGAGACAAGGCAAGTCCCTCTCACCTATGAGACTAAAATCAAAAGCAGGTTAGTTACTTCCTAGATACAATGGGGGTACAGGCATTAGGTAAATACAGCCATTCTAAATGAAAGAACTCGGACAAAACAAAGACACTACAGGTCTCCTGCTTATCCAAAATCCAGTAGAGTAGTCATTAAACCTTAAAGTTCTAAAATGATGTCCTTTGACTCCATGTTTCACATCCAGGTCACACTGATGCAAGGGGTAGGCTCTGGACTTGGAAGGCTCTGCCCCTGTTGCTTTGCAGGGTACAGCACCCTCCCAGCTGCTTTCATGGGCTGGCATTGAGCATCTGCAGCTGTTCCAGGTGCACAGTGCAAGCTATTGGTGGATCTGCCATTCTGAGCTCTGGAGGATCATGGCCCTCTTCTCAAAGCTTCGCTAGGCAATGCCCTACTAGGCACTGTGTGGGGCTGTGACCCCATATTTCCCTTCTGCACTGCCTTAGCAGAGGTTTCCCATGAGGCTCCACCCCAACGCAAACTTCTGCCTGGACATTCAGGCATTTTTATACATCCTCTGAAATCTAGGCAAAGGTTTCCAAACCTTAATTCTTGACTTTTATGCACCTGCAGGTTCAACACCATGTGGAAGCTGGCAAGGTTTGGGACTTGAACCCTCTGAGGCCACTCGCTAAAAGGGGCCAAGGTCTGAACTGTACCCTGGGAGGCAGGGCACCAAGTCCTTAGGCTGCACACAGCCCACAAAATCATATATTTCCTCCTAGACCTCCAGGCCTGTAATGGGAGGGGCTGCTGTGAAGGTCTCTGACATGCCTTGGGGACATTTTTTTCATTGTTTTGGTGATAAACAATCAGTTCCTTGTTACGTATGCAAATTTCTGCAGCAGACTTGCATTTCTCCCCAGAAAATAGGTTTTTATTTTATATTGCACTATTAGACTGCACATTTCCCAAACTTCTATTGTCTGTTTCCTCTTGAACATTTTGCTGCTTAGAAATTTCTTCCATCAGACACCCTAAATCAATTTTCTCAAGTTCAAATTGCCACAGATCTCTAGGGCAGGGGGAAAATGCTGCCAGTCTCTTTGCTAAAGCATAACAAGTGTCACTTTTGCATCAGTTCCCAAAAAGTTCCTCATCTTCATCTGAGACTACCTCAGACTGGCCTTTATTGTCCATGTCACTATCACCATTTTGGTCAAAGCCCATAACAAGTCTCTATGAAGTTCCAAACTTTTCCACATTTTCCTATCTTCTTCTGATCCCTCCAAACTGTTCCTAAGTTGGTTAGAACCTCTGCCTGTTACCCAATTACAAAGTCACTTCCACATTTTTGGGTATCCTTAAAGCAGCAGCACTCTACCAATACCAATTTACTGTATTAGTCCATTTTCATACTGCTATGAAGAAATACCTGAGAGTGGGTAATTCATAAAGAAAAAGTGGTTTAATGGACTCACAGTTCCACATGTCTGGGGAGGCCTCACAATCATGGCAGAAGGTGGAGGACCAAAGATACATCTTACATGGTGGTAGGCAAGAGAACATGTGCAGGGGAACTGCCCTTTATAAAACCATTGGCTCTCGTAAGACTTATTCAATATCATGAGAACAGCATGGGAAAAACTTGCCTCCATGATTCAGTTACCTCCCACCAGGTCCCTCCCACAACACGTGGGGATTATGGGAGCTACAATTCAAGATGATATTTGAGTGGAGACGCAGCCAATCCACATCAAAAGAGAACTATCATTTGACCCAGCAAACCCATTACTGGCTATATACCCAAAGAAATATAAATCCTACTATAGAGAAACATGAATGACTCTGTTTATTGCAGCTCTATTCACAATAGCAAACACATAGAATCAACCTAGATGTTCATCAATGTTGGGCTGCATAAAGCAAATGTGGTACATATACACCATGAAATACTACCCAGCCATAAAAAAGAATGAGATCATGGCCTTCGTAGGAACATTAATGGAGCTGAAGGCCATTATCCTAAGTGAATTAATTCAGAAACAGAAAACCAAAACTGCATCTTCTCACTTATAAGCGGGAGCTAAACATTGAGTACACATGGACACACAGAATGGAACAACAGCACCACATCCTATTTGAGGGTGGAGGATGGGAGGAGCATAAATATTGAAAATCTGCTTATTGAGTATTATGTTGATTACTTGGGTGACAACATTGTACACCAAACCCCCGCGACATACAGTTTACCCACATAACAAACCTGTACACGTACCCCTTGATGCTAAAATAAAATTTGGAAGGCATACAAAAATAAACTGACCCCATACTTTCCCTTACAATAATGGTTTAGTTTCCAGTATGTTAGTGTTCATGGTGACATTACAGAATATAGCTACCTAGAATAATAATAATCTAAGGCATTATTATTTTATTATAATTGCTATTATTATTTTATAAATGTAACTTTTGTTTATATTTACCTCAAGGCTTACCAATTTATTCGCTCAGTTTTCCCTCTTCTATTATAGACTCTGTATGTGAGTATGTATGTGTGTGTGTTTTCTCTTATTGAAGTACATAGAAATTATTATCATGAATCTCTGTGGTGATATATTTTCTCAGTTTTCATTTACAAAAAAGTTCTTATATCATGTTTATTTAGAAAAAAATATTTTTCTGGGTATATAATTCTGCATTGAGAGTTATTCTATTCTCGCACTTTGAAGATACTCTTCCGTTTTCCTCTAAACTTTGTTATTGTGGTTAAGATCTCTACCCTTAGTCAGATCGAGACCATCCTGGCTAACATGGTGAAACTCTGTCTCTACTAAGAATACAAAAAAAGAATTTAGCCAGGCATGGTGGTGGGCACCTGTAGTCCCAGCTACTTGGGAGGTTGTACTCTGGCCTGGGTGACAGAGCCAGACTCCATTTCAAAAAAAAAAAAAAATCTCTACCCTTAGTCTAATGGTTTTATTTTGTACATTGTAGGTAATCTGACTTTTCCTTCTGACTGAATTTAAGATTTTTTTTTTATACATCCTGTGGTTCTGATATAATCATTCTGTAGTCATGATATTCTACAACAGACTTAGATATGAAATTTCCCTCTGGATTGTGTTTCTTGTGTCTGCAGATTCATGTCCTTTTCAGCTGGTATCTCCTCTTAGTCTCTTTATTTTCTTCTATGTTTCTTAACTACCCTTTGGTGTTTTTGATGCCTCTGAGACTCATTCGAAGCACTTTCTTCATATACATCCTCTGAGTACTGATTCTTGTTTTGTGGTGTTTAACTTGTTTTCTAGCAAATCTGTTGAGTTTTTATTTCAATTAGTATACATTTTATTTCTGTAAATGCAATATGGTTCATTTTCAAATATGCCAAGTCATTTTTATATCTATATCTTGCTGTCGTATTTTCCTGATTTCATGTTTTTTTTTTATTTAAACATTTCAGATTAAGCAATGTAAAATCCACACATAATAAACTTGATATCAGAAGTTTTGAAGAAAACTTACCTCTTTTTTGGTCTGTTTATTTGATAGGTTTTTATTGTGACCTGACATTTGGGTTAATTTAATTTGTATGAAATCTGAGGGTCTAAATTTGGATTTTTTTTTTTCAAGGATGATTTGCAATTGCTGCTTGTGAGTTAAAATTATACCAACCTGCCTGGGAATATTTCAGGCTTCTTAATAATCCTGGCTTAATGCAAAAATTTTGAATGTACACACAAGTCTTTGTCCACTCATTTTAAGGAAATGTGGCCGTTTGTGTCATTGAAATCTTGATTGTTTGCTAATGTATCACAATACCTTATCTGCTTTCTGTAATACATTTTAAGATTGATATCCCTGTATGTAGAAATAGCAAAGTATTAAAATGTATGTCTGTCTTACATGTTAATTTCTTCCATATCTTATTATTGTGATTAGTAGTTATTTCAGAACATTAATTGTGTCAGACAACAGGTTGAGAAGAAAGTAACAACTACTGGTCACCTAAAATTCCTTGACACATTACTAAGAACCATACAACGCATACAAAAATTTGCTTGAAATGTATGTACACAGCATTTTTATTGAAGTAAAATATGCATGTGTATGTGCTTATGCAAAATTGCATACATACATACATTTAAAACAAATCTTGAAAGTTCAACCTGATAAATTTTACCTATTTATATGCCCTTATAACTGTTAAGAATACACAACATCTTCAGGATCCTGGAAGACTTTCTTGGGTCCTCTTTCAGTCAATAACTCCAATGGTAACCACTATTTTGAGCTCTCACCAAAGGTTACTTTTGCCTGTCTTTTAACTGCTTTCAAATTAAATTTTAAAGTATTTACTATTTGGGTCTGGAATTTTTGGGAGTCCATATCACGTTTGTGAAATTAATTGCTGTGGTGGTGTACTTAAATGATTTCTTCTTCTTCATCACTGTATGATATTGTATTTACGTGTGGATGTGTGGGTTGTTTTCTGTTTCTAGTTGTTGTGAATGATACTGCTAAAAACAGTCCTATGCATGTCTTTTGGCTCTAATATATATTAATGTTGGGTATATATTTACGAGTAGAGTCACTGGGTGATACATATGCTTTATGTTCAAATGTATTAGTAGCTGCTAAGATTATTGAAATGATTTTATTAACCTGGATTACATGAGAAAATGTAGGTACTCCATGTCTTTCATAAATCTTGAGGTTTTTTTTTGTGTATGGCTTTTATTTGCCATTTGTGTGAGAGTGCAATAGAATCTACTTGTGGTTTTAGTGAGCATTTTTCATTGACTAGAGATTATTTCATTGTCTTATTATCCATCTAGATACTCTAGATGTTATACATCTAGATACATCTTCTTTGCAGTAACTGTTCAAATATTTTGCTCACTTTCTTAAATTGGGTTGCTTGGGATTTTAAAACTGATGTGCAGAGTTTCCTTATATATTTTGAAAATAGTTCTTTGTAGCTTCTTTTTGGAATGGAAAAAAATAAAACAGTGAAGAAAAGAAGTTGTGAATAAGATGAATAAATGTTTATACTTATTGGTCTGTATCAGTGTAGACCCAAGGCCAAAATGTATAAGCAATATTTATGATAGTTACTGCTTATCTATTTCTTCCTGTTAATCCAAACTCCAGCAGGTTCTGAGAGCCAGAACATGTGCAATGTATACGTGATGAAGTAAAGTAAAACCCCAGATTCTGAAGGTAAGTTAGCACAGAATCTGTGTTAAAGTGCTGCTTACATTGCTCTAATTATTTTCCATTTGTGAACAATACTTCCAAATGCTTCACATCACAAAAGGTTATATATGTATGTGAAATTTAGGAGAGTCCTAAAAATTCATGCCCCTACTTAATGGGAATTCAATTGGTATGGTTTCCCAACCTGATAATTAAAAGAGTTCTAAAAGTAGGAACTAATTGAATTTCAATTTACTTCTCTTTCTGCATCAACAGCATGATTTTAGAGACTTTTTAAAAATAGCTATTTATGTTCAAATATTTCATTGTAGCATGACATTAATGATCTTGTAAGTAGGCTAATTGTAGATTCCATTGCAGACCTCCTTTGGAGATACTTCTGTTCAACGCTTAGAGCCAGTAGAATAAGTTTAGTTCAAAAGTCCACCCTGGTATTTGTGAGATGCTTTACTTTCTTAAATTCGCAGGAGTTAGAAACAAACTATATATGCAAGTACAGACTGCTTGAAACTATAAGAAATTTTTATATCTTTATATTACCTGGGAAATTATTTTTGGGGTTCTTAAAATTTTGCAATTTTGCAAATCACATAACACTTCCTTCTCTGTGTTTTCTCATCCAAATATGTAACGGTGACTTTAATAATCTATCCCCATACAATGCTGAATACAACTTCAGGATGTTCACATACTTGAGCTACTCATCTACGGAATCATGAATTCAGAAACTCTAGTCCAGAATATAAGGAGGCTGCCTATTATCAGGCTTTACACAAGGACTTCATTGTGAGTATCCATTTACTTGAATGTTTCACCGGAACATAGCTCTGAGGGCATGAGAAGGAGGAATTGTGGCACTGGGAAAGGGAGGTAGAGGCAATTGCGCATTGAATATTGACAAGACACCACCATGACATTTCTAAAGCCTTGTTCTATCATCAATGTAAAATCCATATACATTTAATTGCTGGAAATCTAAACCTGATGAACTCCTTCAAAGTCATAGTCTCTACATGTTTACAGTTTTATCAGCTTCAGAAACTCAATTCAGTACAAGCATTTCACATGTTTCAGAAATGCACCATTAAGACTTTTTTCCTCATCATTTGGAGGAGAAAACAATGAACCAAATACATAGATGAATAGAGAAAAATATATATATTCCGAGAATTTTTCTCCCAGAGATTAATAAAGAAGCATTACAATTGCTGGAGAAAATGTATTCCTGTGGGTTACATGGCTGAATTGGTTGGAAAGTTGTTGTTATACAATCTAGGGATTTATTTGGATTTTGAAACTGCCCTTGACAATAAACTCTACGTTCTAGATATTTTGCAAAATACAATAGAGGTTTATTTTTACTCTGCCTATGCAAGACTTTTAGCAATGAAAAAATCAAATAAAATTTAAATTAAGCAAATTATTATTTTTACTATCATATTGGATTATATTTTTCCTTGAAGCTTCTTAATCTGCATTTGTTATTGATGTGTTTGGTACTATAATTCTCTTTTTTTCTGTCTGCTTATATATGTCTTATATATGTATATGTCTGTGCATGTGAAATATCAACTAGTAAACCTGGGCAAACAGATATTTTTGATTAAATATAAACCAATCAGAAACATAGAAATTAAATTTCAAGTACATTATCTTAAAAATAAAATGATTTAGACAAATTCATTTTGTTGTGCTGTGTATCAAAATTTTCAAATATTTGAGATGTTTAATAAATACCATCCATATTTAAAGAAGATTCTATGTTAATATATAACATTTAATGGAAGAAGGCTCCTAATTAGAATAATGTCCCCCCAAAAGTCATGTTCACTCAGAACCTGCAAATGTGATCTTAACTGGACATAGCTTCTCTGCAGATGTTATCAAGTTAAGATGAGTTAATACTGGATTACAGTGGGCCCTGGGACAATGACTGATGCTCTTAAAAGAAAAGAGAAGGAGCCGGGCACGGTGGCTCAAGCCTGTAATCCCAGCACTTTGGGAGGCCGAGACGGGCAGATCATGAGGTCAGGAGATCAAGACCATCCTGGCTAACACGGTGAAACCCCGTCTCTACTAAATAATACAAAAAACTAGCTGGGCGAGGTGGCGGGCGCCTGTAGTCCCAGCTACACGGGAGGCTGAAGCAGGAGAATGGCGTAAACCTGGGAGGCGGAGCTTGCAGTGAGCTGAGATCCGGCCACTTCACTCCAGCTCGGACGACAGAGCAAGACTCCGTCTCAAAAAAAAAAAAAAAAAAAAAAAAAAAAAGAAAAGAAAAGAGAAATGTGGACATCAATTCAGACAGAGGGATGATGGCTATGTAAAGATGAAGGTAGAGATTGGAGGGATGCCGCCACAAGCCAACAATATCAAGGACTGACAGCAACCACCAGAAGCTAGAAGAGACAAGGGAGAATTTTTCTCTGGGAACTTTGGAAGAAATATGATCCTGTTGACACTTTGATTGTGGACCTCTAGCATCCAGAACTATGAGAGAATACATTTCTGTTGTCTTATGCCACCCATTTTGTGAGACTGTTATGGCACCCTTAGGGAATGAATTCAGATTCTCATTGCTCCTAGATAAAGTCCAAGCTTCTTTTTATGGCCTGTAAGATATTTTCTGCTTAGGCACTACTTTGGTCTTCAGCCTATTTTGTCTTCTTGTCTTACTCTTTCTTCAAAGTTAATTGAACAATATTATATTACCAATTTTGTTATGAAATAAAATTGTGTATGTTCTAATTTATACACACATTTCTATTTTGAAGTTAAAAACCATTCACCAAGAAAATACTGCCAAATCCCTAGGTTCAAACATGGCTAGTATAGACATGTTTTCACAGTTGGAGTCTTAAGGCATAATATCAATAGCAATGACTTACTGAAAGCCATAACTACATCATTGCTGCGCCATGTTTAAGTTTGTAATGATTTGTGGGAGTAGAAATGGAAAATGTAATAGTAATACACTCATCTGTAAAAGTTCATTGTGATGGTTAATGTTATATGTCAAGTGAGTCAAGAGATACCCAGATAGCTGGCAAAACATGCCTGAGTATGTCTGTGGAGGTCTTTCTGGAAGTGATTAGCATTTGAATCAGTAGACTGAGTGATATGGTTTGGATCTGTGTCCCTGCCCAGATTTCATGTTTAATTGTAATCCTCAATGTTGGAGGTAGGGTCTGGTGGGAGGTGGTTAGATCATGGTGTTGGTTTCTCATGGTTTAACACCATCCCCTTTGGTGCTGTCATCATGATAGTGAATGAGTTCTCGTGAGGTCTGGTTTTCTTAAAGTATGCAGCACCTTCCCCCTCTCTCTTCCTCCTGCTCTGGCCCTGTAAGACACGCCTGCTTCTCCTTCACCTTCTCCCATGATTGTAAGTTTCCTGAGACCTCCCAAGAAGTAGAAGCCACTATGCTTCCTGTACAGCCTGCAGAACCATGAGCCACTTAATTCTCTTTTCTTCATAAATTACCCACTTACAGATTTTTTTTATAGCAGTGCAAAAATGGACCAATGTGGGTGGGCATCATCCAACCCACTGAGGGCCAAATAGAACGAAAACATAAAGGGGAAGCAAATTACCACCTTCCTTGAGCTGGGACACCCATCTTCTCCTGTTCTTGGACAAGTGTGGGAAAAGGGTAAGAGTAGGCAGTAAAAGGATTTCAAATTGCAGTAGAGAATTAGAATCATCAATGCAATCTACCAGAATCCCTGACTTCTGCTTATTATCTAAACGAAGGACAAACATTTCCATAATACAGACATAAGACAGAAAAAGAAATTATCGGTTGAAATTTGGTGCAAGACACATGGGTCAGTGGGTGATTGTGGAGAGAGCACTGTGGGCTTCTTCCGCCTCTGTAACTCTAGGAACCATAGGCAAATGATCAGTCTGTTATCTCAGACATCTCAATAACACTTGTTCCTGAGGCAGAAAGAAGCCTGGTTATATAACACTTTTTCAACTGCTATCATTTTAAAGTTAGCAAGAAATGAAAAGATTCTAAAATCCCTTTCAATATGCCACCTAAAGCTCACTACCAGTATTAAATAGGCTGCATCTTTCTGTATTCAGAATTTCTGGGTGGCCTGTTACGGTGGTGTCAGGCATAGAAATAATCAATCACTGAGGCCAGAAAGCATACCGAAATGTGATTACATCTAAGTCAGCATGTATAGATCAAAGTCAGCTACAGTGTCCAAATGCACACTACTGTAAGAGCAAATTACACTTAGAAAAATTAGATAAAGGGCAGGACCATTTTCTCAAAGAAAGGGGCTGTGAACTCCCGTCATCACTTCATTTGTGGTGGGGACACTGGTAGCAGAATCGGATGGCCTCAGTTCTTGTCATAGCTGTAACAGTTAATCTTGTGACTGTTATAAAGTTTTGTTTTTGTCTTTGCTGATCCCATTTTCGCAACTGTAAAAGAGGTATAGTTACAATTTACAAAGTTGTTAAGAAACCACTTGATATGTTAGTGAAAGAATTTTACTCAGTGTAACCTGTTCACCATGTTATTTGTTGTTATTTCAACTTGAAAGACAGATGCAGTTTCTAAATTCTGTCAATTTGCTTTATAGAATGAGTGACACAGAATTAAGTAACATATGATGCACCTCATTGCAACATGCCTTAATGATTTTTCAGCTTCATTTAGGAACTTCAGGTTCCTGCTACTTATTTATTCCTTGTCCACAGAGTGCATTACTAACGCCAAATAGTGACATAGTTTAAATGGCTCAAGTTTCAGGAACTCTAAGAGAGATAGTGTGAAATTCATGTTGCTCAATTCTCAACATTTCCCATTGACATTCCTTTGTTTGAAGGTTTTCAATGTTTGCAATTTCCGAAATAATAATGGTCTGAACTGTAGGAAAGGCTTGCAGAGGTTGACAAGTGAGACAGTGTGTCTCACGGTGAGGTCACTCAAACACTGATGAGTTGCTATTCCAACTCTTGAGTTAGTCTGTCTCTGTTCTCTGTTCCCATCATGCTTTCTTTGTGACCAATGGTAAGTAACAAATGCAAATTTCACTTTCCGATTGGAGGAATGATCTATATCTGCTTTAAGAGTGAGAGAAAGGGTGATTTTTACATGTAAACATTCTGTAGGATAATAAACACAAAAATATTGCTGTAAAGAGGGGTGATTTGAAGGTCAAGGAGGCTTAATTTATAAGAAAATCCAGAATCAGGTCCTTAGTAAAAGTAAACTGTAAAGTGAGGACTTGTGTTTTATATTTCATAAACTAACGCTTATCGTTGGCAGAAAAATACCTATAGAGTGATACCTCATTTTAACTAGATTCAATGTGTGAAGCAAGGCTGCTATTCAATTCTTGGATGAATGTTTGTTTCACCCATGATGAGGATGAAACCTGCTGATACATCACCAAAAAAATGGAAGATTTTTTTTGTTAAGCAAGCAAAGCAGAAAACAGCAGGAAGGAAATTCAGAGTTGCTGAAGAAAATCATGTACGAATCTTGTTTGATGCTACAGAAAAGTAATTGGATTTGTGAATACTGGGCAAACAGCTCAATGAAAATGAAATGATATGCTGATGTGCTGACATTTGAGCTGGTCTTATAGAAAGGAGAAAAAAATAAGCCTTAAATTTGAACCATGGAAATATTTCTTCCCCTTTTGTGACTTCTTGCATAGGGATATCAATTTCATATAAATTAGCTGAAAAGGGGGTCTGAAATATATTCTCATTGCATAATTTTTAAAAATTTGAATATAATCTTAAAACATTTGAAAATGTTAGAGGAGAGAATATCAAGGGGAAAAGAGTATTCATGTCTTAGAACTGTTAATAATTTAGTATGTTTTTAAAATGTGAGAGCCAAATTCAAACTAAAATAAAAATCTTGGTTAACAAGATATATTTGCTATTGCCATGATAACTGAAACCTAAGTCAAGTAAACTAATCTTAGAAATAAATAGCTTTTATGTGGAAGGTGGTGAAAGCCTCTAGCAGTACAGCTGGGGCACATCTGCGTTATTCCAGCAATACTCAGTAGTTAAAAGTTATGCATTTATACATAATGCATGCCTTTGATTCACATCTATATTACCAATGGCTAGCCTGTTTCCATTGCGCCTCATTCCACAAAATGTATGCAATTCTCTATGAATGCATTGGGAAGTGGCAATTCTAAGTAGCTTTTTATTTGAATGTAATTTTGATCAAAATGTTCAGCAGTTGCTCTAAAATAATGCTCTTTATTATGTTCTCAAGTGTAGATTTGATATCAAAGTGTAAAAGGGATCGGTACAGCAATAAACTCTGCGAGATACAGGACGTCAGTCAGGTGCAGGTAGGAGGACAAACTCCTGGCCATGAAGGGTTACGATGTTCTGGCCATGCACGGTAACTCAGCTCATTGTATGCAAGGACTATGCTGTGGATTCCTTGTCCCTTAAATTCCATCTACACTGTAGGGTATTGTAGAAGAGATACTTAAACACTGAACTCCTTCCTTTTGCAAAAATTCTATACAGATGAGATACATTTAAAAGATTCTGCAGAGTTAAGTTTAAAATGGACACTACATAGCCTTAAAGAAGAGAAGGAGGTAAACCTTAAGATTGCCTGTAAATTGGGAAGAGTATGAAAGGAAGAGGTATAATTTCCCATACTTTTGCTTTGGAGGTAGAGTTTATGGTTTAGGTAAATATGTAAGTGATTTCATATTATCTGTGTAATTTTATTATTCACAAATAGGTGACATAGCAATGGAAACAAATGGTTTCATCTTGTTGGAGTGTATATTTTGAAGCATAAATTGATGAGATTTGAAGCTGAGGAGGTGGGCAGGGGTCAAACAACAGAAGGCTTTATGTTCTGTATTTAGTAGCTTGAAAGTTACTCTATACATATGGAGTATAGATATGGGTTGGATGGCCAGTAAAGGGTATTAGAGAATAATATGTTCAGGTTTCTGTTTCATTTTATTTGTTTGTTTGTTTATTTACTTATTTTTGAGACAGAGTCTTGCTGGAGTGCAGTGGCACCATCTTGGCTCACTGCCACCTCTGCCTCCTGGGTTCAAGCAATTCTCACGCCTCACCCTCCCGAGTAACTGGGATTACAGGTGCCCACCACCATGCCCGTCTAATTTTTGTGTTTTTAGTAGAGATGGGGTTTTGGTATGTTGGCCAGGCTGTTCTCAAACCCCTGAGCTCAAGTGATCTGCCTGCCTTGGCCTCCCAAAGTGCTGGGATTATAGTCGTGAGCCCTAGCGTCCAGCCAGAGTTTCTGTTTTAAGAAGAGCACTCTGTCTACAGAATAAAAGATGAGTTCCATGGGCATGTGAGGTAGGGAGTCAGAGCAGAAGAAAGGTAACTATTAGGTGGTTAGTCCAAGAATCCTGGAAAGAGACACTGTCAAACTGGACACACTATCCTGTTTCAGTTTATTGGTATAAAAATCCTTCCTTCAGCTCCTGTGACAAGTGGAGTGACCTCTCAGGAGTTCCCTAGATTTTTGAAAACAGATCAATGCTGATATTATTCAAATTTGAAAATAAATAACCTTAGTAAAACACTTTTAAGCTCTTTAAAACTCGTTAGTGCAGTTTTACTTCACTTAGGCAGAGATTGTCTACTGAATTCCTACTATGTCCAGGTACAAATCTGTGTCCTAAGAATATAGGAGAGAGCAGCCCAGTGCAGTGGCTCATGCCTGTAATCCCAGCACTTGGCGGGTGGATCACAAGGTCAGGAGATCAAGACCATCCTGGCTAACACAGTGAAACCCTGTCTCTACTAAAAATACAACAAATTAGGTGGCGGGCGCCTGTAATCCCAACTACTCGGGAGGCTGACGCAGGAAAATGGCTTGAACCTGAGAGGTGGAGGTTGTAGTGAAGATCGCGCCACTGCACTCCAGTCTGGGCGACAGAGAGAGACTCCGTCTAAAAAAAAAAAAAAAAAAAATGAATATAGGAGAGAGCAAGATTAATATGATCCCTGTACCTGTCAGATGTATAATCTAAAGGATGGTGTATAGAAAAACACTGATGGAAGTAGAATATGATGCAGTGGCCATTGTGTAGGGGCAGCACACAAATACAGTTCATGTGATCATATATGTATGTGGGGGAGGGGTGTGCACATCTTATTCAATTTAAAGAACCAGGAAAAGATTCTGGAAGAAGATCTGAAATGAAGGAGGATGTAGGGACCGTGGATGGGAGAAGAAAAGTTCAGGCAGAGGAAAGAGTAGGTACCAAAAGCTTAGCCAGGAACCTGACATTAGTCCAGCCTGGCAGGGCTAGGGAGTGGTTCAGTAGGGAGGATCCAGTGACGAGACTCAATGTACTCTGTGTGTTTATTGTTATTCCAAGAAGAACACAAGTTCTTTCAGGGTAGAGGCCATGTAATTGTTATCATTTGGCTTTTCCTATACTCTTTAATATTCAATGTATGCACCAGTTAGGGAGTGAAGCCGAGGTATTCTCAGTGGCCAAAATGTTACTGTTTTTGGCGAGTAGTTCCTGCTCTTGGCAGGGAGGTTAGGAGGGACCCTCAGGAATATTTACTGGCAAGAAACTAGAGTACTCACAGCATTTGTGTGTTTCTAATGCTGTAGACATCTTTTATATGAATAAGCACTTGGCTGCTCCCTCCGAGAACATTGCCTCCTGGCTTCCCAAACGACAGTAACTAGAACATCGATGGCATTGCCTTTGCTTGGACAGGTTTTCTAGTACTTTGAATTCAGTGACTTTATGTAACAAACGCACTTTTCCCCCCCAAAATAGAAGTTTCCCTTGAGATCCTGTACTTGCTGGTCTCTCCCCTCTTTTCCACACCAGGGCTGCCCTGCCTGTTACTTATCAGAGGTCTGAAAAGGAGGTTTAATTTCCAAACGATTCAAGGAAACTCTTGGGGTGGGGGTGTCATTCACTGCATCGCTGACTTCTAGACCAGCACAAATTGAATTCCATGCATGCGTGCTTATCTGTCTTTGACAGCCCTTGGAGTCTCGCCTCTCCCTGCGTGGATGGAGAGGCTGCTGTCATTCCCAGCCCCCTCACTTAGTGTCTCTTCATCTCTCTCCTTTTCTCTACCACAACCACTGCTTCATCTAGGGCTTTCTGTAGTGTTGACTTCCCACCCCTGCTGACTGCAGCCTTCTTTAGTGAATGCCAAACGTCCTAAAATGTCGATGGGACAGTCCGCAGATAAGCATCATTTCTGTGCTCTAAATACAACATATCTAAGTTTGAGTGTAGCCTGTGCCCAAGGATCTCTGAGGGTTTCCTGCACTTAATCAGAAAGTGCAAAATGCAGAATTAAACTAGCAAGAAATAATATGTCAACAAAGTCATCAATTTTGAGGAAATAAAACAAATACCTCTCTTTAGAAGAGAATTAAAAGTGAAACTTAAAAAAGCACAACCTGTATGCTTTTTGAAAGATTAAGGAATTTCTTGGAGAATCTGTGACATTCATTGTTTAAAAAAATAAAATCAGAGTCCTTTGTCTTCTGAAAGTGAGAACCACAGTATGAGTGAGATACAAAACTAATGAGCATATTGACAGGTGGCCATCTTGAGGTGGAAGGCAGGAAGCCACAGAGAGCTGGCAGGACACTCCCTGTGGAAGTTATTGCTTGTAAGTTAGTTTGTCTGTTGATTAGAAGCTTTTCCTCCTTACATTTTTCTAGTTCCCTGCAGGATAGCTACCGAGGATACAGAAATTGTGAAGGAAGAGTGAATATCCCAAGGATATGCACCCAGTAAGGGATTTCTCTCAAAAGTAAGATAGTCGTCCCATTAATTGGTTGGCCAGGAGATAAACGACAAAGACATAGATATATGTTATAATATGAAATAGGTTATAATATGAAAATATATTGGCATATAGCATGTTGGATCAGGTAGAACGCCCGGTATCTTCTCAAAATGTATAGAAAAGAGGAGTAGATGCCCTAGGAGAATACCCATTCTTAAACTCAGACTAAACAATTTCCCACTGCTCCACCAGCTATGTTTCTATAAAGAATAATGCACTCCATGTCCATACAAAACCTGCTACTGGAATCTATTTTCACCCACATTCATGAAACTGTGAGCCATGGCAGTTCTTGCCAAGGATTTTTACTAGGAATCTAAGAAAGAACTCAGGAGTGCTGTTTGACTTCTACATGACAGTACTTTTGATTTTCCTTTGGTGGTAAATTTTGCTCCTGCTGACAGAAAGAATAATTGCTGCACACAGAGTTTAACTCTATTTTCTTGCTCAATTTTTACAGTGTAAGCAATCTTGGACAATGAAGTTTTTTTAGATCAAATCCTGCTCTGGAAAGAGAAAAATCAACTTGCATTCTGATGTACAAATCTACAGCAGCTTATTGTGTCACTATGGAAAGGGTACTTACCTGGACAGCAAATAATAAATTAATTTCTAATTAAAAGAGGTGAATGTTTTGTATTTCAAAGCATTCTCAGTTATTTAGGCATTTGTACCTATTGTCTTACACTCCCTAGAGACTATCGTATATAATTTACTGCATTTTTCCTCCGTTTGTCATTTCTATTTAATATAATAGCATTGTAGACAATAACTTTAGCATTAATGTATTTTATTATCTAATTTTATGGATATGATCTGTTTCCCCTGTTTGGGGTCTGTAAGAAAGGTTACTACTCTTTCAATCTTCAAAATATATGCAATATGATTCTGAGTCCCCAGCAAACCGATTCTTCTTTGGGGTTCCCTCTCAAATGATTACTGGGAACCCAAGAAAAGTAAACACTTTGATGAATTACTCCAGTTTGTTCTTTTTTTTTTTTTTTTAAGTACATATATGCTGTCTCCTGTTGGGAGACTAGTAATTTCTCAAGTTGTCCAAGTACTGGCCTCTGACAGAAGGCTACTGGTCTCCCTCCCAGGATAACTCCTGTGGTTGCTGATGCTCCTTTTTGCCTTGTTTAGTTGGAAAGAAAGCTTCTTTTATTTTATTTTTTCACAGGTACTGATGTGGAAACTTCTGGGGATGGCAGAGACCGGTTGTCTGATGCAAAGGTGTTTGCTAGAGCGAGGGATCTGCATTATTTCTTCCTGTAGATAAAAAAGAAACTCTACTTTCCAATGCCATTCTTTTCTGGGTAGAACCACCTGCTAAAATCTTGGTGTTAGGGCTGAGGGACTCTGAAGACTGACAAAATCCCTAACTACTCATATTCTGCTGTATGACAAACACATCCGAATAACTGGCAGACTCAACATCTCCTACTTGCCCTTTCTGGTCCAATGATAAAATTATAAATAATCAGGGGGTTCATTTACCAGATCTCAACCACGCATTCTTAATCATGATCAATTTGTTCCAATAATGATCATGATAATTTGTTTTGAAGATAAATATTTGTTATTAATTTCACTATACTGTACATTTTGAAGAAATAATAAAATTAAGACTTTTACTGATTTATTTAAGGTCACCAAAAATATAAAATATAAAAACAAATATTCTTTAGGTTATTACTTTTGGTAATTGTACTTTTTTTTTTTTTTTTCTGAGATGGAGTCTCGCTCTGTCTCCCAGGCTGGAGTGCAGTGGTATGATCTCGGCTCACTGCAACCTCTGCCTCCTAGGTCCAAGCGATTCTCCTACCACAGCCTCTTGACCACCTGGAATTACAGGTGCCTGCTACCACGCCCAGCAAATTTTTGTATTTTTAGTAGAGACGAAGTTTTGCCATGTTGGCCAGGCTGGTCTCAAACTCCTGACCTCTGGTGATCCACCCACCTTGGCTTCCCACAGTGCTGGGATTACAGGTGTGAGCCACAGCACCTGGCAGGTCATTGTACTTTGAGTTTACAACTTTAGCATTGTTCTCGAGTTCTTATTCTTAATTTTAACTCCCTGACAACATTTAGAATATTTAAAACACATTATATTTTGTTATCAAAGCCTAAATGAGAAGCTGAGCATAAACTACAAAATATTTCAAGTAATAGTTCAGTAAAATAGAAAACGGAGTTGAGAAAGAGCAGCAAAATAAATGTTTATGTCAACTCAAGTTCTAAATGTTGGTGGTCTTAGCAATAGGTTAACTATGTTCATTGTGTCATTTTTCTGATATGCATGGGAGACCTGATGTGAAGAGTGATTACAAAAATGGCCCTGATTCTTCATACCTCTGTGAGTGTGCATACTTTGCAGTATGACTTTGCAGTTTTTCCCATCAGTAGATGGAGTGTAATTGTCTACCCCTTCAATCTCTTCTGAAATCACACACAACTTTCTTTTGCTGATAGAACATGACAGACAGATGACATGCCAGTTCTGAGCTTAGGCCTCCAAAGACCTTTGTACTTTGACTTTTCTTCATTAAGTTCTGCCACAACCATACAAATAAACTCTGAATGGTATTACTCATGTGGCACCTTTGCCACCATTGCCCCAACTGGCAGCCGTCCATCCAAAAGACATGTGAATGTGGCTTTTCATGACCAATCAGCCTCCAGCCAATCTGCCCGGTGACCACAGGCATATAACAGACCCAAAATGAGACCAGAAGAACGTGGTAAATATATGCATCCAGCTGATGTATAAACATGTGAGGAATAACAACTAGTTGTGTTAAGTCGCATTCTTTGGATAGTCTGCTACAGAGTGATAGATAAATGACAGAAATTGGTACCCGAAACAGGAGTGGTCATAATAAAATTGTTGAACTAGGGAGCTGGAAGAGGCTGGAAAATTGGACAGGACATGGTCAAGAAATTGCTCTTGGAGGCTAGAAAAATGAAAACCCATATATTATGTAATCACAAAATAGTTAGCAAAACAATTGCATACAGTAACCAGGAATATGGAAAATATAACTCATGTGCTCCAGTTTTGGGTAAAAAAGTCTCCAGAAAGAATATTGAAAGTACCAGCTGGTTGATACCTGCCATATATGATAAGGCATGGGGAAAAAGAATAGATTGTTTCAAGAGCTGGGAAATTTGCAAGTAAAATTTAAAGGAGATAAAGTGGGACCAGGCCTTGTTCGGTTGGAAAATAAAAGTGTTTCTCATATCTGGTAGGTAAAATATGTCAAAGTAAAATCTGAGCTCTATGGACAAAGTCAAATCAGGGGGCTCTAAATGCTTTGTTGGGACTTAAAGAGTTAAGTTGGTGCCTATGGATTATTTCAGTTAGCAAAGAAAAAGGACTTCTAAGAACCAGAATGGCAAGATCTCATAGCAGCCTCCTTCCAAAGTAACAGAATGTAAGTCTATAGAAGGAGAAAAATGTCTTGAAGTCAATTGTGAGTGTGGCTGTCATTGAATTGAGCGATCGCAAATCATATCTACAAGACCACAAACGTTTGAAGGTTATATTTTCAAGAGTGCCAGCAGCCTGAACTAAAAGGGATTGAGATGGTGAAAACTGTAAAAAGTCTGAGTCCCAAATTTGTACAGGCAGGGAGAAGGCAGAGAAATGATATGAGCTATTTCTTCATAGTAACCGAGGAGTATAATGAAAACAATACCAGATACCTCAGAAGGAGAAACTCACATACGCAAGCTGAGAGTACTGGAAGTCGAAGTGGCTCTAATTTAGGAGCAGTTTGTACCTTCAGAGTATGGGAACTTAACAATACTGCCCTGTGGGTTTTCGAAATACAGCAGATCAGTCACAACTGTGTACACTTCATTTTCACCTTTTTAAAATGGGATTATTTATCCCATTCTTGTATCACAATGAATTGGGCAATAATCTGTATTTTTAGCTCAGAAGTTTTGGATCCAAGGAGTTGTTTCTAAGGGATCACCACCAGATACGATGTTGATTATGGGCTCTTGGGTTTAGGGGCTATCCGAGATCTTGGTATGGAGTGTATTAGTATATTTTTCATGTGGGAGTGTCAAGACAAAACCAGAGGGAGAAAACAGAAAGGAATGGTTAATTGTTTATAAAAATGGCCCAACTATCTACCATATATTTCATATCTGCAAGTAATGTGGCTTTTTAGCCATTCTAAAATAGAGTCCAGAATTGTTTTGGCTAAAAAAAAAAAAAAGGCAGATGAGAGGCTGCCAGTTCTAAGCCTAGGCCCCAATAGACCTTCTATCTTTCTGCCATCTTTTTTATAACCTTGCTGCAATCACCATGTGAACAAACTTGGGTTTGCCAGCCGGATGTTGAGGCATGTGGTATAGTCTCTCCATCACCTCCACTGACCATTATCCTCACTGACCAATCAGCCACCAAAAACCTGCGAATGAAGTTACTCTGGGACAGTCACCTGCAGCCTACTATAACTGAGACATAGTTTCAGTCACTCACCACTTGCAGAGTTCAATTACCAGAGTGAGGTCTGGTATAAAGAAAGTGACCTTTTATTCCAAACCTAGCTTCAGGGAAATAGTGCAGGCTTCCTGCCTTCAGGGTACTGCTTCAATTTTGGAGCATAAGGCAGGGGTTTATAAAAGAGGACTTGGCATGAATGGCATGCACGGGAAGGAGCAAGCAGGTGGGAGTCCACTTGACTGCTTCAGTACCTTTTCTACTGGGTGGCTGAGCAGACGCCATTGTGGGCAGATATAGGTTGTAAAGAGGTCTCGTCTCAGATACTGTCCAGGGAGAAGAGAGTTTTATAGCAGGCATATTTTTGGTTGTAAATGGACTGTTGTATCTAGAGGCAATCCCCTGGTAGAAAAGAGTTCCTCTCTGGAACTTTTAAATAAGCACCCAGTTAGAGAAGCTAGTCTGTAGATAGTCTGGTGAAGAGAAAGTTAAAGGTTAGACTTGCATTTCTAAACAGCATAATATGAACTGGGAAGCAGGGGAAAAGGAAGCAAGAGAAAAAAACTAATTAAAAATAACTCATTCTCCATCTCTTAGAAAAATGGTGGTACTCAGTTACACTAACCACAAACTGATGGTAGACACATAACCCAACCAAGCTTAAATGTGTTGAACTTGGCCTACATCAAAACTTTCCAAGTAAACTGTAATTGCATCAACAATAATGCATGGTAGATTTTTTAAATCACTAGGTTTTGGGCTATTTTTGGTTACATAATAGTACAAGTTATATACATGTATCCTCCAGGGGACCTCCTCCACCAGCTCACTGAAGGTTGACATATTGCAGTTAAAAATCAATTTTCTTGATTTATTCACTAACATTTATTTTAACAAAGCAAATACATGTTTGAGGTGAAAATTAACTGATCATGTCCTTTACTCATTTGAAAAGAGAAAGGACGAGAATGGAAGAAGGAGCAGGATGAGGATCTTTGAAAAAACTGACTGACAAGAAAACTTCTTTTAGAGAGAAGTATTATAGACTGAAGAACTGAACCCTCTGTGCTAAAATTTAAATGAAGAAAAATATTTGAAATGATATTAGGAGTTGATGGATGTTTTCTTTACAAAACACATGCGTACTGTAGAGCTCTCAATGGGAAATTTTCCTGTTTAGGGACAGCAGTGGTCTTTTGGCAGAGCTAGATTTAGACAATGCCCAGGAAGCAGTTTTGGAAATTTACATAACCTTGTTAGATCCACAAAAAGTATATTGTGTTTGTCCTGCCTCCATTTTCCTTTATTCTTCTCAAAGAATCTTCATTTTGTATTAAAGGAATGCTCCTCCTCACTGTCTGTGGGGTATGCATGGGGCTTACTCTACCATCCTAGTTCCAAGAAAAGCACCAGATTCATGATGAACTTCATTGAATCTTGAATCCGGCAAGGAGCTTAATTTAGATCTATTTCTTAAATTTTTAATTTTAGCATACAATTATTTTCTTTTTCTTTAAGCCTGCATGAGTTGGGTATTTGTCTCTTGCAATCAAAAGAGTTTGAATGAGAAAGTCTTAAATTTACATTAGCAGAGGGCATTCTGCTGGGCTAAATGTTTGTATGAACCAGTAGAAAAACTGCTCAAAATTATAAGGTGCTGTTGCAAAAATAAAGTGTTCAAAATTTTGTGTTGTGAACCCCCAAAATCTGAGACAGATCTCAGTTAATTTAGAAAGTTTATTTTGCTAAGGTTGAGGACATGCACCCATGACACAGCCTCAGGAGGTCCTGACAACAGGTGCCCAAGGTGGTCAAAGCACAGTTTGGTTTTATACATTTTAGGGAGACATGAGACATCAATCAACATATGTAAGATGAACATTGGTTCGGTCTGGAAAGGTGGGACAACTGGAAGCAAAGGCAAGATGACTGGAAGCAGGGAGGAGCTTCCAGGTCATAGGAAGATAAGAGGCAAATGGTTGCGTTCATTTGAGTTTCTGATTAGCCTCTCCAAAAGAGGCAATCAGATATACATTTATCTCAGTGAGCAGAGAGGTGACTTGGAATAGAATGGGAGGCAGGTTTGCTCTCAGCAGTTCCCAGCTTGACTTTTCCCTTTAGCTTATTTTTGGGCCCCAAGATTTATTTTGCTTTCACAGTGTCTAGCAAAACAGCCATATCCTAGGTCTAGTAACATATTCCACTGAGAAATGGAAATAAAATAGAAGAAGAAATCATCTAGTATGTTGATGTTTTGAGACAGGAGAGGACTATTGTCTGAGTCCATTTTGTGCTGCTAAAACAGAATACCTGGAAGTGGGTAATTGATAAAAACCAGAAATTTATTTTTCATAGTTCTGAAGGCTGGAAAGTGCAGCATCAGGTCTGTAGCATCTTGTGAAGATTTTCTTGCTGTGTCTTCACATGGTCAAGAAGGACAGGCAAAGAGCACAAAAGAGTGAAACCACTCTTGTGAACCCTTTTGATAATGGCATTCATCTACTTATGAAAGACCCCACCTCCCAACACTGTTGCACTGGGGATCCAGTTTTGAACACATACATTCTGGGGAACACATTTGAACCACAGCATTCAGCCCCAGCCCCCCAAATTCTTGTCCATTGCACAAAAAAATTCCATTTCGTTCCAACATTCCCAAAGTTCTCAAGTCATTCCAGCATCAACTTTAAAGTCTAATTCCAAAGTCTCATCTACATATCATATGGGCGAGACTTAATGTAGGATTTATCCTAAGACAAGTTCCCCACCAGTCTGTGAAATCAAAGTAAATTACACGTTTCCAAAACACCATGGTGGGTCAGGTGTAAGGTAGACATTCCTATTCCAAAAGGCAGAAATAGACAAGAGAAAAGGGTAACAGGTCCCAACACAAAGTCCAGCAGGTGAAACATTACATTTTAAGGCTTGGGAATAATCCTTGACTGCATGTTGTGCCTTCTGGACACAGTGGGCCCCCAATGCCTCAGGCAGCCCCACTCCTGTGGCTTTGCTGGGTTCAGTCCACATGGCAGCACTCACAGGCTGAAGTCTCATGCTTGTAGCTCTCCTAGGCTATTGTTGTACACTTGTAGTGTTCCTGGACCAAACTGAGGGTCAGGCTGCTATTTCTCATGGCCCCAAAACAAGATGCAGATGAACTGGGGAGGAAGAGAGTTTTTATCTCTGTAACTGGTTACAGGGAGAAGGCCTGGAAATTATTACCAGACCAACTCAAAATTACAAAGTTTTCCAGAGCTTATATTCCTCCTAAACTATATGTCTATGTGTAAGTGTGCATTCATCTAAAGACATAAGTGATTAACTTATTTTACTCTGTAACTAAGATCTGGGTCTTGAAGACCTTCCTCTGGAGCCTTAGTACATTTACCTAATCTAAATGGGTCCAGGTGCTGGGAGGATTTCCCTTATCTTGTCTCCTGCTAAATCACAGAGGTTTGGGGAGTTCCTTCAGACTCTCAATAATCTTGTTTGTGGAGAGCTGGGGAGTTTCTTCAGACCCCCGATAAAACTTGTCTCATCATGCTTTAAGGTTCAGGAAAGGCCTAGGCGAAACTCTTGGTGGGCTTTTGCTACATCCCAGCCTTTGTGTAAGGGCACTGCCTTTTAATATTTAAATATTAACCACACAGTCCGTACTGAAACAGTTGTTATGGAGGCCTGCATTAGTGAGACCTGGTCTGCCACACTAGCTGTACAGTTCTCGGGTGTTGGGGCAGCCCTGCCCCTATGACTCCACTAGGCATTGCTTTAGTGGGGACTGTCTGTGGTGGCTCTGACCCTGCAGCAGGTCTCTGCAGCATCATTTGAAATTTAGGTGGAGGCAGTTTTGCCTCCACAGCTCATGCCAGCAGAATTAGCACCATGTGAATGTCACCGAGGTTTATCTTTTGAATATTCTGCAGTAATGGCTAGAGTCACACATATGCCTGTGAGTCACATCTGTGGGTGTAACACCAGAATGCGAGGACTAGAATCCCAAGGCTGCCCTGGGATGGGAGCACTGACACCCCATCGGTGTTGTTCCCTTCCTCAAAACTTTTCTGCCTTCCAGGCTCTAGCATTCCAGGCATGTAATGGGAGTGACAGCTTCAAGGATTTTCAGTCATTCTCCCTTTGTCTTAATGACTAGCACTCCCTTCTAGCCATACTAATCTCCTTAACAAAGTACGGATTGTGTGGTTACATTCTTGTTTTTTTCCTCCTAAACATGCTTTTAAATTCTTTACATGGCCAAGCTGAACCTCTCAAAATCTCTATATTCTGTTTCCCTTTTGATTAGAAATTCCATCTCTAAATCATTTCTCTCTTCTTGTATTTTACTATAGTTAGTTAAGAGAAGCAATACAGCCTTCTCAATGCTTGGCTGCTTAGAGAGTTCTGCCAGATATCCGAGTTTATCTCTCCTAAATTCTGCTTTTCATAAAGCCCTTGGGCATGGAAACAATTTAGTCAAGTCCTTTACCAATTGGTAGGGAGGGTGCCCTTTCCCCCCAGTTGCCAACACTTTGGTCTGATTTCCGTCTGAGACCTCATCAGAATTGCCTTTATTGCCCATATTTCTACAACATTATGGTTACAACCACTTAAGTTAAGTAATCTCTAAGAAATTTCAGATTGTTCCTACAGCTCTCTTCTATGCCCTCACCAGAATCGCCCTTGATACCCTTTTTATGGCAGTCTAGGCTTTTTTTAGCCTTCTCATTCAAATCTTTCCATCCTCTACCTCTTACCCAGTTTTAAAGTCACTTCCACATTTTTACATGTTTGTTATAGAAACACCCTATTTCTCTGGTACTGATTTGTGTTTCTATAACAGAATACTTGAGACTAGGTAATTTATTGAAAACAGACACTTCTCACGGGTGTGGAGGCTGGGAAGTCCAGCATCTGGTGAGGGCACTCCTGTTCTGTTCTCACACAGTAGAAAGTGGTAAGGGCAAAGTATGTAAGAGGGTGAGCCCACCCCTGCAAGCCCTTTTGATAAAGACACTAACCTATTTATGAGAGCAGGCCCCTCATGATCTAAATACTTCCCATCAGGCCCCACCTCCCAACACTGTCATATTGGGAATTCAGTTTGCAACACACAAATTTTGAGAGATACTTTCAAAACATAGCAACTCTTCTCCCAAAGAGCTCTAGTTAAAGTTGCTTGACCAAATTCTAATACACTCAAACGAGTTTTTATACAGCTTCTATTTCTTGCATGATCATACTGATTATTTTGTAGACATCATTTCTGATAATTTTCAGAATTTCAATACTTCAGGGTAAAGAGTTAAGAACATAATTTTTTAGTAAAGTAATATTCTTAATATTGCCTACTGAGATAAAATGGCAAATATAGTAAAAATAAAATAATCTACTGGAGGTTACCATGATGATTAATACTGAGTGTCAACTTGATTCAGTTGAAGGAGGCAAAATACTGATCCTAGGTATGTCCATGAGGGTGTTGCCAAAGGAGATTAACATGTGAGTCAGTGGGCTGGGAAAGGCAGACCCGCCCTTAATCTGGGTGGGCAAATCTAATCAGTTAACAGTGTGGCTAGAATATAAAGCAGGCAGAAAAACATGAAAAGACTAGACTGGCCTAGCCTTCCAGCCTACATCTTTCTCCCGTGCTGAATGCTTCCTGCCCTCAAACAAGTTCTTTGGTTTTGAGACTCGGACTGGTTTTCCTTGCTCCTCAGCTTGCATATGGCCTATTGTGGGACCTTGTGATCCTGTGAATTAATACTTAATAAACTCCCCTTCATATATATATATATATATATACACATACACACACACACACACACACACACACACACACATGGATATCCTATTAGTTCAATCCCTATAGAAAACCCTGACTAATACAGTAACTATATCATACTCATATAATAATTAACCTTATTTCTAGTTTTAGACATAAAATACAGCAGTATTAACAAAATGCTTACATATTAAGGTCAGTTTTAAAATCTGGTTTATTTCTCATTTGATATTGTGAGATAACTATGGTCTTAATTATAAGACTATATTATATTATAAGACATATTATAGTCTGAGCTTTTATTTACAAAAAAACCTTTTGCTTTAAAATACGAAAAATGTCAATTGACTCCCTTTGTAAACACATTTAATGATCAGTATTAAATATTAAAATAATGATGAATATTCTTTTCTAATGTTGAACTGTTTCCACTTCCTATAAATACAAGTTTACTTTTTGTATTTTATTTTTCCAAATGATGAATAAAATTCGTGTCTTTATCTTGGCTTTGTGATTTCCATTTTTTGTATACTTGATATACACAAATGTCACATGATGCTTACTTAAGGGTGGTGATGTAAGACAAATTAAAATTTCATTTTTTTAAATCTGTAAACTGTAAAAATCAATCTCTTCCAAGGCAGTCTTTTCTAATTGTTGAGTTAGAAATTGGAAAGGCAACGTTCTGTATATCAATCACAGAGAGAGATTGCTTTTAAAAGCAAACCTCAGTTTTGAAAGGTAGATTCTCTGCTACCGATTGCTCTCTCTCTTTTTTTTTTTTTTAATTTCCAACTTTTATTTTAAGTTCAGGGGTACATGTGCAGGATGTACAGGTTTGTTACATAGGTAAACATGTGCTATGGTGGTTTGCTGCACAGATCGTCCCATCACTCAGATGTTAATCCCAGCATGTGCTAGCTGTTCTTCCTGATCTTCTCTCTCCTCCCACCCCTCACTCTTGGACAGGCCCCAGTGTGTGTTGTTCCCCACCACGTGTCCACATGTTCTCATCATTGAGCTCCCATATATACATAGGAACATGTGGTGTTTGGTTTTCTGTTCCTGCATTAGTTTGCTCAGCGTAATGGCAGTCAGTTCCATCCATGCCCCTGCAAAGGACATGATCTCATTCTTTTTTATGACTGCATAATATTCCATTGTATATATGTGCCACATTTTCTTTATCCAGCTTGTCATTGATGGGCATTTAGGTTGATTACATGTCTTTGCTATTGGGAACAGTGCTTCAGTGAACATATGTGTGCATGTGTCTTTATAACAGAAACATTTACATTCCTATGTTTATATACCCAGTAATGGGATTGTTGGGTCAAATAATATTTCTGACTCTAGGTCTTTGAGGAATCGCCACACTGTCTTTCACAATGGTTGACTCCTCTGCTGAAACCACATAGTATTTTCATCTGATCCTGGCTCATTTTCAGGTTAGAGCATCACCTGGAGTCTTGTTCTACAGTTAAACAAATTTGAGTGTCTCATGGAGCTCTGGAAAATACAGAGCTCAATGTTCCAGCTGTCTCATTAATTCCAACCTTCATGTTCCTAAAATAAAAGACGTTAGACCTTAAGTGTTTCCTGACTTTATACCCAAATTAGCTCTAGTCCTTTAATGTCAGTGCATTTCCATGAATTTGGAGCATATGCCAAATGCTGATAGGCAAGACTATACATATTTTTATTCCCACAAAACTTCCATTTTCCTATACCTAACAGGGAAAAAGGTCCAATACTAGCCTTGGACCTCTCCTCTTTGGGTATTTAATACATAGATGTAAGATTGGACATCATTTTGTTTCACTGTAGCAAATAATGACTGTATAGGCTGGTCATGGTGGCTCATGCTTGTAATCCCAACACTTTGGGAGGCTGTGGCAGGTGGCCCACTTGAGGCCAGGAATTCAAGACCAGCCTGGCTAACAGTGAAACCCCATGCCTTCTAAAAATACAAAAATTAGCCAGGCATGGTGACACATGCCTGTAATCCCAGCTACTTGAGAGGCTGAGGCAGGAGAATCACTTGAAACCTGCAGAAGTGGGGGTGCAGATGGAGGTTGCAGTGAGCTGAGGTCGCACCACTGCACTCCAGCCTGGGCAACAGAGTGAGACTCCACCTCAAATAAAAAAAAAAAAAAAAAAGGAAATAGTAACTATAGCCAAAGTTCCACTATCAAGTTAAATCAACCCTCATTTCAAAGATTGATTTAGGCTTGAGAGGATGCAAGATTAGAATATAAGCTTCCAATGCTGTGAGAGCAGAGGGAGAGCTAATTAAATTTTAATTATTTTGTCATTACACCACTGTTAATGATGGCAATGAGAAAACTTATAAAAGTGTTTCCCTTTTTATAATTTCTCTCCAAATTTAACCAGAAGATAAATGGGAGATGGTGAGGTGATTTAAAAAGATTGCAGATCTTGGCTTCCAAAGGGTCTTGTTTTAACTCTAATTGCCGTTTAGCATCATTCATACTATGCCATTTTTGGATTAGTTACTCAAACTCTATGAACTTCAGTGTTCTTATATGCAGAAGAATATGCATGGGAGTTTCATTACTAACTCATTATTATCTTGTGCAAAACATGAAACACTTTAAAAACCTATTTAATCCCTACAATTGCTTATTGCACAAAATATTATTTTCACATATTATCAATTTATTATATAAGTGATAGCATGAAATAAAATGTGTATTGTACTTCTTTGGAAGTTCATTTTGCTTTCAGGAGAGTTAGGTCTGTCATTGAAGGTAATCTGCCCATCTGGGCAGCAGATAGCAGGCTTACAAGACACAATGCAAAACATATTTTATGTTATTGGTATCCCTCTGGATCAGATGCAGATTGACATCAGCCCTCAAGACTGTCACTTAAAATTTATAGAACACAAGGGAAAATGGTTACATATTGAACCATATGAGTCTTTTTGGAATAAACCATGAAATATCTGCTTGCAAAATAAGAATAATATAATATTAATTATTTGGAAAGAGTTTTCTAAAAGATTTCTGCTGTTCAAAAAACAAAGAAAGAATATTTATTTTTTCACTGACTTTACTATCTGCTACTCTAACAAAAGTGTTAGAAGTACACACATCAGAGAGAAAAACAAAGGATGATAATTTAGTCATTAAAAGGGCTGACAAATAAATTTAAAGAAAAGCCTGGACAATCTGTGTCATGTATCTAGTGTATGTGACTTTTGCTACTCAAATCCATTTTGGTGACTTAAAGGATATGTGATTATCTGGGAATCTTTTATTTATGAATGGTTGTTCTTTCAAACATCATCCCATGTAGTAAAGAGGAAAAAATGAAATAAATCCTTATTTGAAAACATTATCCTCTACAAAGGAATAAATGATCTTTTAGAAGTAAAGAACATACAAGAAGTAACAATATTGCTGTTTTAAAATTTTGTTTATAGAATGTGTATTGGAGGGCACCACGTAAACAGGTACTCAGTAAGAGAGAACAATAATCCTTTTCTTATTCGCATTCAATTGGCTCTACATTTCTTAAACATGTGTATATTTGTCACATATTTAGTGCAATCAAACTGTGAGTATGAAATTGTACTATACTTTACCCAGTGAACATCATGTATCTTATCCCAGTATGAGTCAATATGGGGATGAGCTCCGTAGCATCTCCATGACAAGGTAGCAGCATTGCCTTGAATGTTAGTGAATGTCTGACCCAAAATGTAGTATGAAACTGTCCCTATAAACATAAAATTAATCAGAGAAGAAGGAAGTGGGAGAAATAAAAATAAACCAAGCTTGCAACCTATTCAACATTAATTATTAGGGCAAGTGATCTCTGACCCCTTCCTCATGGGTGCCTCAGAATCATATAGAGCCTTGCTACAAGATTATGGTTCTTCTTAACCACTGTATAGATAACAACTTGAACATTACAAAATGTTAAGTTTCCCTTTGAGATATTCTTTTGACTCCTGAATATGAGTGAAACTATTGATATCAGCTGATCTGAAGGACCCCATGAGGAGCTGACTCACCAAAGAATGCAGTTTCCACATCCTGATGATTTCATCCCCCTTGCCCCAACCAAGCAATGACCCCATTTTCCTGTCCTTTACCCTCCATGATCCCCTTAAAAACCACAGCCTGGAAGTCCTCAGGGAGATACATTTAAAACTCTCCTCCCATCTCCTCTTGGCACCCTGAAGTTATTAAACTCTTTCTCTGCTGCAAACCCTACTGTTTCAGCTTATTGCTCTGTTACTGTGCAGCAGGCATACAAACCTGTTGGTCCTGTAACAATTGAGTCCTCAGGCTATATTCAAAGGAGCATTTTTTTCAGTTTAATTCTGTTTGCCCTTTTTATTTCATGCAAACCTCACATTCCTTAATTCTGTCAAACTTCACCAGCCTCTATAAAGGTCCTGCAATGGAAACTAATTTGTAGAATTATGACAATCCAAAATAATATTAGCCCAGGCTCACTTACTCTACTACAAAGACACATGCACACGTATGTTTATTGCGGCACTATTCACAATAGCAAAGACTTGGAATCAACCCAAATGTCCATCTGTGACAGACTGGATTAAGAAAATGTGGCACATATACACCATGGAATACTATGCAGCCATCAAAAAGGATGAGTTTGCGTCCTTTGTAGGGACATGGATGCAGCTGGAAACCATCATTCTTAGCAAACTATCACAAGAAGAGAAAACCAAACACCGCATGTTCTCACTCATAGGTGGGAACTGAACAATGAGATCACTTGGACTCGGGAGGGGGAACATCACACACTGGGGCCTATCATGGGGAGGGGGGAGGAGGGAGGGATTACATTGGGGAGTTATACATGATATAAACGTTATGCACATGTACCCTAGAACTTAAAGTATAATAAAAAAAATAAATAAAGAAAAAAAGAAAAAAAAAAATAAGTAGCATAGACGGGACTCATACTGTCCTCTCTGACTTCAAACACAATTTTATTTTGCTCTAGACATGATACCCCTCTGTCTGATAGTAGCCTCAGACATAAATGAGAATTCATATGGCAGTATTTGCTTTATTAGAGACATTTTCTATTAAACTTGTGGAATGAAATTCAGCCACAGAAAGAATTGTAATATGAAGAGAGAACATTAACCACTAACTTTGTTACTCATTATTGCCATATTTTTGAGCATGCCTACCAATGGTGTTTCCTTATGCATTACAAATAAAGAAGGTTACATGCTCAACTGGTAAACTAATTATAATTTTCTTTTCGACTATTCTGCTATCATATACAGAATAGATGTTCTGATGTTTTAGTCAAAATGAAATATTTAATAAGGTGCTTGTTAAAAAAATCTGTTGTTGAAAACTATGGTTTTACATTGAACTCAAGTCAATTTAATTTGAAAAATATTCATGTAGTACCTGCAACGAGCCAGGCTTGTTTCCAGGTCTGTTGGCCACGGCTCTGTACATCAGCTACATTCACTGCCTTTCACAGGTAAACAGACTTGTAGTTTGAGCCTGAAAGGCTGGAATTGCTTTAAACAACTCTGCATCTGCAGTGTTTCACATGCGTCCAGGTTTTTGTGAGTGATCTGTTTGGGTTACGTTTGAATCAAACACACACACACACCTACACACACCCTGCTCCCCCCTCAAACACACCAAATAGTGTTCACTGTGATGTCTAATTTCTCCTTTTCTTTGAACCAAAATCCTATTTGTTAGAATGAAGAAGCCAAGTAAGATGCATGGCCCACACGATCCCTTCCAGAACTACTTTTTCTTTCTTAATAGCATACTTAATAAGGATGTAGTACCATAGCCTTTGGTCTCTGAGAAAATGTTTCAGGAGGTGGTTTTTTGTTTGTTTGTTTGTTTGTTTGCTGGTCTATTTTGTTTTTTTGTTTTTTTTTTCCTCTAAATAAAAAGTTAAAAGAGCACAATAAGCTGTGTTAGAAATGTCTAGAGTGTTCCCCTGGGTCTTTTGCTTATGTCTTCATGACAGTAAAGTACTTAAGCTGTGCCTGAGTTTTATTCCACCCCAATAAAGGGGAGCTAATGAAATCTATTATCATAATTTTCTGACAAACATTTCTGTCCAGAACTTGTTGCTAGTAAATTGCAGGTACTTAAGAAATGCTTAATGAAAAAAAAAATGCATTTCACAAGAGGTTTCTCAATAATATGCTTGTGGAATTTGAAAGGCAATAAAGATTAAATGCAGCAGGAAAAACGGGAAGAGAGAGGAAAATGAAAATTTATTTTTCTTTTCTTGGATCCAAAAAAATCACCAAATGGAAGCAACTTTGGAGGTTTCTCAGACATTTGATAATAAGTATTTAGGGCCCATAGAGCTCCAATAAAGAAAGATTTTAGTATAATTATAAATAAAAATGACTGTTTTTCCAGGAATGAGAAGGCAAATTTGTCACTTTATACTGTCCCATTTCTGAAACAGAAATATATGACAAATTTCTTAAAGTATATGTAGGCATTTTATGCTATCTTTTGAGATTTGTCTACTATAATTAATCATGTTATATTCTTCTCAGCTAAGCTTTCAAACATTGAGGTAAGAGATTAATAAATAGTAAGATCTAGCAGAAGAAATTGTGCTAGGGAGACTTAAATGTGGCTCCATGTCTCTAGTGTTGTTCTGATGATAAATTGGCCATTCCTAACATTATTAAGTGTTGGGCTGTATCCATGAAATTGTGCACACTTAGAATTTAGATAACTACAAGAGAAATAATCTCCATCTTTCTGCCTTCAAAACAAATATATAGCAATACAATAGGTAAATGGCACTTACCTTGGTCCTTCAAAAGGACATTTACAAAAAATAAATGAAAGAAACACATAGAAAATATGTTTAATTTAGTTTGAAAATTTTATCTTAAATGATTTCCCTTCCTTTGTCCTTTCATAGTAACTTATTTGTTGGGTTTTGAATTATAGTTAATTATGCTTGTAATTATTTTTAAATGTAGAAGTAAAACTAATTCGAACAAGAACATTTCAACACCTAGATCAGTGGTCTGTACAGAGATGATGCTCAATGTTTGTTAGTTCATTATCATTTTGAACAATTAGCGTAACAATACTGTCTCAAACACTGAGAGATGACATTTCCTTTACTCTCATAGATTACATGACATTTGAGAATCTATATAGTCTAAAACTATGGCTATATGACTTAAAATCTTTACATTTGAGAAGAAAAAGTTGCTCTAAAGTACAGTTTTATGAAGTAAAATGCCACTAGATTAAAGAAATCTGGATTCAGGTGAGTTTATTGGGCTTTCTCTTTCATTTAGCTTTTGTAAGTGTGCTTTTGAAGGACCAAGGTAAGTGCCATTTACCTATTGCTTTTATTGTTTGTTTTTTTAAAAATATACTCGATATACAAATCACTGCTTCTATTTAAGAAGTCTATTTAAGTTGTTTGTATTATTTGTTCTCTTTTTATGTACTTTGGGTTGAACTAACCAAATCTGGAGTGCTAATCTAGTTGCTTAGTTCTCTCTAAGAATAGGATATAACAGAGAGTCTGAAAATCCTCTTATTTAGAATACATTTCTTTCCTTTGTGTGGAAGGAAGCTTTTACTTCAAGAGGGTTAATTGGATTACTCTTAAGTGTGATGAGGATATCTTAGAAAAAATTCAAATCTAAATTTTATTGTCAAATGATCTCTTGTTCTCTCACACTCCAAATTTCGTTTCCTTTCCTTTGCACAAAGGATATATTCTTTAAGTGACAGTCATCTGGTGGCAATCTTTTTCCCATAGCATAAGTATGATCTACAAACTCACTGTGTAGTGCTATGTGTTTGTTTTGAAGGCAGCAAGGCGGAGATCATTCTCTTACTAGTGCTTGCCTTAGAATTCTCCTCAAACTAAATTCTCCTTGGTGAATAAGCACATTAGGCTATTAGATATTGAAGTTTGTTTCTTCATACAGGAAAAACAAAATGGGAGAAGGTGTGGGAAAGGGAAGTTTATTACAAAAGTGGAATTTGAAGTAGTGGAGCAGGTCAGGAGGGGACAAAAATGACTCTTAAGAATTGTTAATTTCCTATTTGTCTCTGGGTCCTGGAGTACTTTTTTTTTATACTTTAAGTTCTAGGGTACATGTGCACCACGTGCAGGTTTGTTACATATGTATACATGTGCCATGTTGGTGTGCTGCACCCATTAACTCACCATTTACATTAGGTATTTCTCCTAATGCTATCCCTCCCCATTCCCTGCACCCCATGACAGGCCCCGGTGTGTGATGGTCCCCATCCTGTGCCTAAGTGTTCTCATTGTTCAATTCCCACCTATGAGTGAGAACATGCGGTGTTTGGTTTTCTATCCTTGCGATAGTTTGCTCAGAATGATGGTTTCCAGCTTCATCCGTGTTCCTACAAAGGACAAGAACACATCCTTTTTTATGGCTGCATAGTATTCCATGGTGTATATGTGCCACATTTTCTTAATCCAGTCTATCATTGATGGACATTTGGGTCAGTTCCAAGGCTTTGCTGTTGTGAATAGTGCTGCAATAAACATATGTGTGCATGTGTCTTTATAGCAGCATGATTTATAATCCTTCGGGTATATACCCAGTAATGGGATGGCTGGGTCAAATGGTATTTCTAGTTCTAGATCCTTGAGGAATCACCACACTCTCTTCCACAATGGTTGAACTAGTTTACAGTCCTACCAACAGTGTAAAAGTGTTCCTATTTCTCCATGTCCTCTCCAGCACCTATTGTTTCCTGACTTTTTAATGATCACCATTCTAACTGGTGTGAGATGGTATCTCATTGTGGTTTTGATTTGCATTTCTCTGATGGCCAGTGATGATGAATATTTTTTTTCATGTGTCTGTTGGCTGCATAAATGTCTTCTTTGGAGAAGTGTCTGTTCATATGGTTTGCCCACTTTTTGATGGGCTTGTTTGATTTTTTCTTGTAAATTTGTTTGAGTTATTTGTCGTTTCTGGATATTAGCCCTTTTTCAGATGGGTAGATTCCAAAAATTTTCTCCCATTCTGTAGGTTGCCTGTTCACTCTGAGATAGTTTCTTTTGCTGTGCAGAAGCTCTTTAGTTTAATTAGATCCCATTTGTCAATTTTGGCTGTGTTGCCATTGCTTTTGGTGTTTTAGTCATGAAGTCCTTGACCATGCCTATGTCCTGAATGGTATTGCCTAGGTTTTCTTCTAGGGATTTTATGGTTTGAGGTCTGACATTTAAGTCTTTAATCCATTTTGAATTAATTTCTATATAAGGTGTAAGGAAGGGATCCAATTTCAGCTTTCTACCTATGGCTTGCCAGTTTTCCCAGCACCATTTATTAAAAAGGGAATCCTTTCCCCATTTCTTGTTTTTGTCAGGTTTGTCAAAGATCAGGTGGTTGTAGATGTGTGATATTATTTCTGAGGACTCTGTAGATGTGTGATATTATTTCTGAGGGCTCTGTTCTGTTCCATTGGTCTATATCTCTGTTTTGGTAACAGTACCAGTACTGGTACAAGTACCAGCATGGTACCAGTACTGGTACAAGTACCAGCATGGTACCAGTACCATGCTGTTTTGGTTACTGTAGTACAGTTTGAAGTCAGGTAGTGTGATGCCTCCAGCTTTGTTCTTTTGACTTAGGATTGTCTTGGCAATGCTGGCTCTTTTTTGGTTCCATATGAACTTTAAAGTAGTTTTTTCCAATTCCATGAAGAAAGTCATTGGTAGCTTGATGGGGATGGGCATTGAATCTATAAATTACCTTGGGCAGTATGGCCATTTTCACAATATTGTTTCTTCGTATCCATGAGCATGGAATGTTCTTCCATTTGTTTGTGTCTTCCTTTATTTCATTGAGCAGTGGTTTGTAGTTCTCCTTGAAGAGGTCCTTCACATCCCTTGTAAGTTGGATTCCTAGGTATTTTATTCTCTTTGAAGCATTTGTGAATGGGAGTTCACTCATGATCTGGTTCTCTGTTTGTCTGTTATTGGTGTATAGGAACGCTTGTGATTTTTGCACATTGATTTTGTATCCTGACACTTTGCCGAAGTTGCTTATCAGCTTAAGGAGATTTTGTGCTTAGACAATGGGGTTTTCTAAATATACAGTCATGTCATCTGCAAACAGGGACAATTTGACTTCCTCTTTTCCTAATTGAATACCGTTTCTTTCTTTCTCCTGCCTGATTGCCCTCGCCAGAACTTCCTACAATATGTTGAATAGGAGTGGTGAGAGAGGGCATTTCTGTGTTGTGCCAGTTTTTGAAGGGAATGCTTCCAGGTTTTGCCCATTCAGTATGATATTGGCTGTGGGTTTGTCATATAGCTCTTATTATTTTGAGATACACCCCATCAATACCTCTTGTATTGAGAGTTTCTAGCATGAAGGGCTGTTGAATTTTGTTGAAGGCCTTTTCTGCATCTATAAGATAATCATGTGGTTTTTGTCTTTGGTTCTGTTTATATGAAGGATTACATTTATTGATTTGCATATGTTGAACCAGCCTTGCATCCCGGGGCTGAAACCCACTTGATCGTGGTGGATAAGTTTTTTGATGTGCTGCTGGATTCAGTTTGCCAGTATTTTATTGAGGATTTTTGCATTGATGTTCATCAGGGATATTGGTCTAAAATTCTCTTTTTTGTTGTGTCTGGTTTTTTGAAAAGATCAACAAAATTGATAGACCACTAGCAAGACTAATAAAGAAGAAAAGAGATAATCAAATAGACGTAATAAAAAATGATAAAGAGGAGATCACCACTGATCCCACAGAAATACAAACTGCCATCAGAGAATACTATAAACACCTCTATGCAAATAAACTAGAAAATCTAGAAGAAATGGATAAATTCCTGGAAACATACACCCACCCAAGACTAAACCAGAAAGAAGTTGAATCCTTGAATAGACAAATAACAGGCTCTGAAATTGAGGCAATAATTAATAGCCTACCAACCAAAAAAATTCCAGGACCAGACAGATTCACAGCAGAATTCTACCAGAGGTACAAAGAGTATTTTTATGTTAAATTTATTTGCTTCACTAAATATGCTGCTTCTGCCTGTCAAAAATGTTCAGATACCACAGATATTCACCACCCTACCTGGGTGAACAGACCAATATTATACAGCATTGTCTTGAAATTCAAGGTGAACAATAACAAGTTCTATATGTGGTGGCTTACCATGCTATTAATAATATTATATTCCAGGCAAAATATATAAATATATCCCAGTATCACATAACTATTATTTAATCTCTTGTTTCATCAAAAGCTAGAACAAAAATGTTAAACATTTTTATTAGAAAAGCACCAGTGCCTTAGCAACGATTGAGTTTGGAATTGTAATTGACTTCAGAAACTTAACTCTAACCTTAGAGTTAGTTCTTACCTTAGGTCAGACTCTTGGATTTTTCACTACACCTTTCTCTTTTCTGAGGCATTTCAGATATCCCACTGATATGAAAATACCAACTTTCCCAGGACAGTTCAGCTAACGTGCACTTTTAGCTATGTCTCTGTTTAGTTGCTTGATTGATATTCCTTGCTATACTCATGCCTTTGTATTAAAGAAAAAAATGTCAAACATAAAACAAAATTAAAGAGGAGGACTCTGATTCAGATTTACAGAAATTTCCCATTTAGGTTGGTAGAGAAAACAAAAATTCACAGAATGAAAAATTGTGGGAGTGAGATTCATGTAGCACAAAGTGCTTAGGGATGAAAGTAAGGGGAATTATAATCATAAGATTTGTCTTGAGAGAAACAGTTTAATATAGGAGGTGCATGATTTGTTTTTCTAAGACCACCAGAGCGGCACAAAAGAACCAGCGACTAGGCAAGTGTAAGAGCAAAACTGCAAGTTTATTTTGGTCACCTAAGGTGTGGGGAAGAGGTCTGTCGGCCTCCGGCAAAGAAGGCCGACAGAGCCCCACCCGACAGAGTCCCCCTGTGGAGCTCTCGGACGGAGTTCCCACAGTCCTGACATCCCGACAGGAGTGGGGCTGTGAGAAGGCCGCCCCTGGCGTCCCTCCGGAGCGGCTTTTCTAGGAGTGGGAGGGCAATAGGCGGGGCACGGGCATGTCAGGGGGCGTTCCACAGGTGCGACCAGGTAAATCTTGGTCTCTTCGGATTGACGTCACCTGGCGCATGCCCAGTTGGTCTGCACCTTGCCGGGCGCCGGCTGCATTTTCGCGCGCGCGGGAAAAGTTGGTGAAGAAGAACCCGGAAGTGCACCATCTTGCCTCGGTTCGTCCAAACAGTGCAGAGTGAGTAAAATGTAGGGCTTGGTTTAGCAGAGAGGAGAGGGGAGAGAATATTCTATGTTAGAGAACTGTCATAATGGAAAATTGCATTGACTCTCATGATGAAAATAACAAATTCTCTTAATAAATCATACATCACTGCTTGCTTTTGAGCAACCATGTGAGATTTTTCAGCATGTTTTCTAGGAAACATATTTTGATGGGTTGTATAGGCTGTGGTGAATCTTAGGGAGGAGGAGGATACAAGCGGGAAGAAAAATTTGAAAGCTATTATAGCAAGTTGGCATGCAAGATTGAGGACATGCCCCAGGCTGTGGCTGGGAAAATAGAGGGGGCAAAGGACAATCTCTAGCCATCTCCTTACTTTTACAGATCATTTGAAAGCTCCCAATAGTTCTCATGGATTTCAGTTTCAACTTTCATTAAAATTTTCAATCAACATTGTGTCACAAGAATGATAGATGTCAATTTTTTAATATTTTATTTCCAAAAGAGATAATGGGAAGATTACTGCTTTACATGCCACTCACTGGGTGAAAGAAACATGTAATAGGTTTCTAACTACTTATTTTCAGTAAAACGAATTATTTTCTAATGATTTGTCATTATTATTATTATCATTATCATTATTAGGCCAGGGTCTCATTGTGTTACCAGGCTGGAGTGCAGTGGTGTGGTTATAGCTTATTGCAGTCTCAAACTCCTGGGCTCAATCTTCCTCCCTTTGCTTCCCATGTAGCTAGGACTACAGGTGTGTGCCACCATGTCTGGCTAATTTGTTTTTACTTTTTGTAGAGATGCAGTTTTGCTATGTTGCCCAGGCTATCTCGAACTCCTAGCCTCAAGTGATCCTCCTGCTTTGGCCTCTCAAAGTGCTGAGATTTTAGGTGTGAGTCACTGCATTCAGACTATTTTTATAACATTGTTTTCTAATTACCCGTCATGGCATGACAATACCTAAGATATCTCAATTCTACCTCCTAAGATAAAGTTACTATGTTTATATGTTTGATTGGGAAGCTTTTGTTTGCACAGACTTACATGCATCAGTTTTAGAGAAGAATGATCAGTGTCCAAATTAATCCTTAACAAAATGTTATTGTCCATATGAAGGTAGGCTTATGTAATTCCTAATAACTTATAAAATAACATAAAATATTCAAGACAAATGAGATAAAGGGACAAAATCTGTTGGCAGGAATAAGTTTGTGAATTCATCAAGAGCCTGGAAACAGAATTTGTTCCTAAAAATAGAATCCATAAATGAAAAGTCAGAGGTTTTCTTGAACTGATAACATACTGTTTTTTTTTTTTTTTTTTTTGACATTTTAGACCTTTCTTATATCCATTGTACAGATTTCTTGTTAACATTTTTTTGAACAGTACTGGTTACTCATATTTTTCTCTCAACAAATAATTTTCTCTCTGAATAATACTTTTTCACTGGAGAGACATGATATTCCAGGAATGAGGAGGCAGGATATTTGTGCATGTGATACAGCTAGACATTCAAATACAGCTGAGCAAGTTAAGGGGCATGGATACAGCTGAATTACAGTTCCCAATGGCCTGCCTCTTTAGATTTGTCCATCATTCTATGATAATGAGCAAAATGATCTATGTGCCTTTTACGTTACAGTTAATAAAAAGACTTCATAGACATTATTCCTTCTTTCCTGTGGTTTTGAATGGACTACACCATGGATGTGTTGATACATTGTCATTACTTTGCCTATGGAACTAATATGAAAGCTTTGAAAGTGTCATGTCAGCTTTTCCTGACCTTTTCATTAGTCTTTCTTTGTCTTTGTTTAAATGCCACTGATGGGTTCATTGGGTTGAGTAGAAATACTTTCACAGAAATGAGTTCAATGCCCTTTTGGTTGGAAAGGCAGGAAAATGCCCATGATCACTCATCCACAGAATTCTCCCTTAGCCTCTCAATCTGAAAACTCCTACTTCTGACCCTGTTCCATCAGATTTGATTACGGGGAATGGTGGTTCTCTGTTTTCTCCTTAGCTAATGTTGACTCTTTTGTGGCTCCTGTACTCATGCCAAGGCTCCATCTCCCCTCATGCCCAACTCCACTATACACAAACAAACCATCACTGCAAGCACTCACTAGAACATGGTTGGCACTGGCAGAGAAGATCAGCACAGAAAACTCACAGCAATTTCCTAGCCTAGTTTTCTAGGGTAATAATATAATGAACAAAGAGATAGATTTTCAGGAGGATAGGCTGTCATTGCTTCAAAAATTTATCTGAAACTTCTTTAGAAATGCAGAAAATTACGTATTATTTTTTCAAAGGCAGACAAATGTATAGTATATTTTAGAAAGATGTTCATCAAAAAATATATTTAATGTTTACATTTGCTACTTACAATATACACTCCATTTATCTGTCGAATTCCTGCAAATGAAATGGCTTATTCCCCACATGGAAAAATAAATGAAACATTACTATAAACAGATAAATATAAATAAATACTCTATACGTAAGAAAAAGGAGAACATTGAAGGGCACCTGTATTTCTATTTTTGCTCATTCTGATAGAGTATAGAGTATAGAGAGTGTGTGTGTATGTATATATATATACATACACACACACACTCTTTTTCATGTCCAGAGGTTGATGGAATATAGGAGTACTTCCTAATACCCATCCCATTCACATTTGATCTTAATAATAAAAGAAAGTCCTTTTCTCTCTCACTACTTTTCACAGGTCAAGGGCCTATTTTTGCCTTTGAAAGAAAGAAAGGGCTGCCTCTGAAACTCTGCAATGTGTTGCCTGGGTTTTATGACCAGTTGCCACTTCCCCAGCAAGTATGCTTCAGGTTGTGCTAAGATAATATAGTAAGTAATATGATAATAATATAAATATAGTAGTACAATAAATAGTCAAAGCTAGATAGCAAAAAGAGAGATTTGGCTCAAGCATACGTTAGTTAGTTGTGCAAGTAACTTGACAGGTATCTCTTCACTCTGATGTTTCTAAAAGATACTGCATTTATTTGCACTTTAAAACAGATAATGTAATTTAAGGGAAATTTTGTGGTAGTGGTTATTATTTTGTTTCTTAGACCCATCTCTATCTCTAAGAAATATTACACAAATCTGCCTATTTTTAATTTTAATAGACTATATTTTTCGAGCAGTTTTAGGTTCATAGCAAAATTAAGAGGAAAGTACAGAGAGATTTCCTATATATACCCTACCCCCATACATACATAGACTTCTCCATTATTGGTATACCCTAGCAGAGGGTACATTTGTTACAATTAATGAATATTCATTAACAAATAATTATCACCAGAGTCCATAGTTTACATTATGGTTCACTCTTAGTATTGTATGCTTTATGAGTCTGGAGAAATCCATAATTACATGTATCCACCATTATACCGTAGAGTACCATCCAGAGTACTTTCATTACCTAAACATCTTCTGTGCTTCTATTCATCCCTCCCACCCCCTTGACCCTTGGCAACCACTAATCTCTTTACTGCCTCCAACGTTTTGGCTTTTCCTGAATGTCATACAGTTGTAATCACATAGCATATAGCCATTCCACATTGGCTTCTTTCACTTAGAAATATGCCTTATTAAGTTTGCATAAGTTGCCTCCATGTTTTTCATGGCTTGATAGCTCATTCTTTTGAGTGATTAATAATATTCCATTGTCTACATGTACCATAGTTTATTTATTATTTTACCAACTCAGTGACATCATGGTTGTTTCCAGCTTTTGACAATGATAAATAAAGCTGCTGTAAACATTCATATTCTGGTTTTTGTGTGGACAAAAGCTTTCAATTCCTTTGGGAAGCAAGATTGCAGAATCCTATGGTAAGTGTGTGTTAGTTTTGTAAAAAATTGTTATGCTATCTTTTGACAGGGATGTTCCATTTTTGCATTCCCAACAACAATGAATGAGAGATTCTGTTGCTTCGCATCCTCTTCAGTATTTGGTGGTGTCAGTGTTCTGGATTTTGGCCATTCTAATAAGAATGTAGCATCTCACTGTTGTTTCCATTTGTATGTATCTGCTGACATATGATGTAGGACATCTTTTTGTACACTTTTTTGTCATTTGTATATTTTCATGTGTTCTTTAGAAATGTTCTGTGTAATGTTCAAGTATTTGGGGATTTTCCAGTTATCTTTCTGTTATTAATTTTTAGTTAATTCCACTGGAGTCAGAGAGCAGATATAATTTCTCTCTTTTTCCTTTTTAGAGACAAGGTCTTATTGTGTCATCCAGGCTGGAGTGCAATGGCACAATCACAGCTCACTGAACGTCCAGCTCCTGGGCTCAAGTGATCCTCCTGTGTCAGCCTCCTGAATAGGTACAGCTACAGGTATGTGTCACCACATGATTTCTATATTTTTACCTTTGTAAAGGCAGGTTTGGTTGCCCAGAATATGATCTATCTTGGTGAATGTTCCATGTGAACTTGAGAGAAAAGTGCATTTGCTGTTGTTAATGAAGTAGCATATAGCTGTCGGTTATATTAATTTGCTTGATAGTACTGTTGAGTTCAACTACAACCTTACTTATTTTCTGCCTCTTGGATCTAATCATTTCTGATAGCAAGGTGTCTAAGCTTCAACCACATTAGTGTATTCTATTTCTCCTTATAGTTTTATTAGTTTTTGCCTCACATAGTTGGATGCTTTGTTGTTAGGCACATAAATGCTAAGAACTGTTGTGTTTTAAAAAAATAATTGACTCCTTTATTATTGTGTAGTATCCCTGATAACTTGACTTGCTCTCACGTTAGCTCTGAAAGTAACATAGCTACATCTGCTTTATTTTGATTAGTGTTAGCATGATATATCTTTCACCACCCATTTACTTTTAATATGTATACCTTCATTTTAATAAAGTGCATTTCTTTCAGACAACATATGGTTGGGTTTTATTTTTTTATCCATCTGACACTTTCTGTCTTTTAATAGATCTGCTTATATCATTTGTGTTTAAAATGATTGACAAATAAGTTTCATATCTACCATATTTGTTACTGTTTTCCATTTTGCCCTTGTTTATTGTTCCTAATATTTTATCTTCTACTCTTTTTTTATGCCTTTTGTGATCGTATTTAAGCATTTCATTGATTTAATTTTCTCTGCTTTCTGAGAATATCAGTTGTACTCCTTTTTCTCATTAACTTTTTTAGTGGTTACCCTAGAGTTTTCAATGTACATTTATAATGAATCCAAGTCTACTTGCAAATAATACTATACTGCTTCACAGGTAGTACAAGCAAATGAAATAATTCTAATTCCTTTCTCTCACAACTTGTTTCATTGCTGGCATTTATATATAAGCACACTTAAGCATATATATATATATATAAATATATATGCACATAATCAAATACACAAATACGTTGTTAATATTTTGAAGAAACTAATTTGTTAGATGAATTAAGATAAAGAAAAATAAAAGTTTTAATTTTATATTTATATATGTATTCTTTGACACTCTTCCTTTTCAATGTACATCTGAATTTCTTACCCATATCATTTTTCTTCTATTGAAAGAAAATTTTAAAATATTTCTTGTGAGGTGAGTCTACTGGCAACAAATTTCCTTAATTGTGTTTGTCTGAGAAAATCTTTATTTCTCCTTTACTTCTGAAGAATAATTCCTCAGGACACAAAATTCTAGGTTGGTGAGTTTTTTTCTCCCAGAACTTCAAATATTTGATGCTACTCTCTTCTTACTTTCTGAGAAGTCAGATATAAATCTTATCCTTCATCCTCTGTAAGTAAGTTATTTCTTTCCCTTCTAGTTCCTTTTAGATTTTTTCTTGTTTTTCTAATCTTCTATAATATAAATATGATACTCTTAGATACAAGATTTTTGGTTTTTTTTTTTTTTTTTTTGGCATTTATCCTGCTTTATGTTCTCTAAGCTTCCTGGATCTGTGATTTGATATCTGATATTAATTTGAGGAATTCTCAGTCATTATTTTTTCAAATACTACTTTTGTTCCCTTTTTCCTTTTTTTGTCCTTCTGGTTTTCCCATTATATGTACATCTTTTATAGTTGTCTCATGGTTCTGTACTTTGTTAGTCTTTTTTTCTCTTTGCTTTTCAGTTTTGGAGGTTTATACTGAGATATCCTCAATCTCAGAGATTCTTTTTCATCCATATTTAGTCTATTAATAACTCCATCAAGGCATTCTTAATTTCTGTTACAATGTTTTTTATCTTTATCATTTCTCTTTTACTTTTTCTTAGAATTTCCATGTTTATTCTTACATTGCTCCCTTGTTTGTGTATTTTGTCTACTTTGTCCATTAGAACTCTTAGCATAATGGCCATAGTAGTTTTACATTCCTGCTCTGATAACATCCTCACCATATCTGAGTATGGTTTTCATCCTGGTTCTGTCTTTTCAAATGGTTTTCTGCCTTTTAGAAAGACTTGTAAATTTTTCATAATATTAGGACACGATGTACTGGTTAAAACAAATGGCTGTATATAGGTGCTTAGTAATGCAAAAGCAATGTGTGCGGGCAGAAGAACATTCTTTAATTCCATGATGTGTTCCAGTCTTTTAGATATCCTGTGCCTTTGGACTGTGAACTTCACAAATGTCTCTTAGTTTTCTCCCACCATCTCCCCAGGTGGAAAAGGATGACTAGAGTGGGTAGAATTTGGGTGTTTTTCTATTTCCAAATGGCAGGTGAGAGGGGACTGGAGTAGAGTATTTTCCTTCCTTCAAGTGGAAATCTAGAATCAGTTGAAGTTAGATATTTTCCTCTCCCAGGTAAGTTAGTCTGTAATAAAACCACAGCAAGGGTCAGGCGCTGTGACTCACGCCTGTAATCCCAGCACCTTGGGAGGCCAAGGTGGGCAGATCACGAGATCAGGAGTTCAAGACCAGCCTGGCCAATATGGCAAAACTCTGTCTCTACTAAAAATACAAAAATTAGTCAGTGTGGTGGCAGACGCCTGTAATCCCAGCTACTTGGGAGTCTTAGGCTGGAGAATCGCTTAAACTTGGGAGGCATAGATTGCAGTGAGCCGAGATGGCACCATTGCACTCCATCCTGGGCGACAAGAGTGAGACTCAGTGTTGGAAGAAAAAAAAAAATCCACCATGACAGGCTCTGTTTAAATAGATTCTCACGAGAGCAACCTTGCTAAGAAGAACAGAATACTTTGCATTTTACAAAATGGTTCCTTTTCCCCTCCGTCCGCCAGAAGCATAAGGAAATTTTTCTCCAATATTCACTATGAGATTCTGGTAGAACTCTTGGAGGTAAAACTCACAAAAGTGTGAGGGCTCCCATCAATAGGTCCCCCTGGATTTTTTTAACTCTTAACATTTATCCATACTGATCCTCCAGCAGCTCATCTATTAGAGTTAGGTTTTTCTAATCCAATTCCTATGGAGGTTTCTGCTCATGGGTTCCTTCTCCTGCGAGATGTGATTCCCTGCATTTGCCTTTCTGTGTCTCCAGTTTTGGGAGCAGTAGTTTGTCTTGTGACCTCACTCCTCGTAGGAATCTAGGAAGAGCTGTTGATTAAGTTTTTCAGCTTTATACTTGTTAGCATGGATTGGAGAGCTCTAAACTTCTTCCATGACAGACCAGAGACTAGAAGTTCAAATCTGCCTATTTATAAGACAACTGTCTTTGGAATTATTAAAGATACGTATGGGGATGATGCTGCCAATGCACGTCTCTGCTAGCATATTTTACACATTTAATTAATGGTTACTCTCCTCATTCTCCTCAAATATAAAGATTGCTTAATCAATGTGGTTTAATTCCAAGGGGAAATACAGTTAGACTTTTTGCCTCATCTTAAAGCATTGTTCCTGTCACTGACCATTGTCCCTAGAAGGAGATTTTATAAATTAATTATTATGACTGACACAACATGACTGTTGCAGATGACAATAATAAAGCCAATTAAAAACAGCTCAAGAAAAGGATATACACACACACACATGCACACATACACACACACACATATATTAAATTAAATTAGTTAAGAAAACAATTCAAAATTCCTTACTAACTTTCCCCTAATTTTGTCTCTTTGACAGAATCAGGTCACGTGCCCTACATCCCAGTTGAATTCTGCGAAAGAATATTTTGCTTTTCATCTCCTATAATGCTCTAAATTGTAAGCTTTATTTTATACTTACTTCTTATTGGGTCAACTTGGTATATTTTGGATGACAAATCCCTACTCAACTGATCTATTCACAGATATTTTATTTTTTTATTTTTTTACTCAAGTAATTGGTAAGTACCAGGCACTTCACTAGGTGCCACGGACAACATAATACTAAAAACAAAACTCCTGTCTTCATGAAGTTTACATACTTGTTGAGAAGACAGGCAATCAAGAAAGAAAGAAAGAGAGAAAGAAAGAAAGAGAAAGAGAGAAGGAAGGAAGGAAGAAAGAAAGGAAGGGAGGGAGGGAGGGAGGAAGGAAGGAAGGAAGGAAGGAAGGAAGGAAAGAAGGAGAAGTGCCATTTTAGAGAGAATGGTCAGGGAACACTTCTCTGAGGAGGCAATATTTCTACAGGGTTATGATTATCTTTTAACATAAGAAGCCTGGTCCACTTCAGTGACTGTGGATATTCTTAGATCTCAGTTCTTTAAAAAAGCAAACTGCTCTAAGGATACATTATCTTTTGTTCCTTTCACCTTTTTCTGTATGACTTGAATATTGCTGCAGCAGCTCTCATCTTGGGAGCATGAAGGAAATGTCATGAGAATGCAGCCTTGGCATTGTTTAAGCTGCTGAACCAACTCCCAAAACTGCTTACCACTAGTTTTCTTGTTATATGAAAAAGTAATTTAACTAGTTTAAGCCACTGAGAATATAACTTTTGGCTACTCACCACCACATTTAGTCCTAACTGATAAAGCAAGATCAATGTCTTTGTTTAGTCTCGTCCTCCATCTGAAATAGTAGCCTTTGTCTGTAGAAAGGCAAATTTCCATATTTGCTTTTCTATACCTTTATTTTCTTAAGTCTAGTTAAATTAATAAATTATCTCCATCTTTCTACATTCAATTGTCAATTTTGAGTAATTATCTTAGTTAACATCTCAGCAGCAGTTTGTAGTTATTCTCCTCTAATCGAAATACATCTTTCTTTTAATTTCTAATTAAGTGGCTATTTTTTCTCAGTGTCCTTTGCTGAATTCATTTACCAACTTCTCAATGTTTTTTTTTTGAGACGGAGTTTTGCTCTTGTTGCCCAGGCTGGAGTGCAATTGTGTGATCTTGGCTCACCACAACCTCCGCCTCCCATTTTCAAGCGATTTTCCTGCCTTAGCCTCCCGAATAGCTGGGATTACAGGCGTGTGCCACCACACCCGGCTAATTTTGTATTTTTAGCAGAGACGGGGTTTCACCATGTTGGTCAGGCTGGTTGCGAACTCCCAACCTTAGATGATCTGCCCGTCTTGGCCTCCCAAAGTGCTAGATTACAGGCATGAGCCACCGCACCTGGCCACCAACTTCTCAATGTTAAAGTGGCCTCAAAACTCAGTCTTCTGGTCTCTTCTTTTCATTATCCATGGTCTCTCTCTTTGTGAACACCTTTATTCCTGTGCCTTTAAATATTATAGATTGATAATGGCAAATTGATATCTTCAGACTTTATCACTAGACTGTAGCTCTCTAAATTCATACCGCTGATGCCTACAGTACATCTGAACTGGGATGTCTCAATAGCTTGTCTCAGAGGGAATTTTTGCATTTCACCCTTTACCCACATCTCCCTTGGTCTTCACATGTCATTACATGGTTTTAACTTATCTATCATAAGGGGAAGGTCTTTCCCTCATCCTCATTTCTGTGTAATTAAATATGCATTTCTTTTAAGATTATATTTTTTGCCCTACAGCTTCTCATCACTTCCATCCCTACCACTTCAGTTCAAACCACCATTATCTTTCATATGAGCAACTGAAAAAATCCTTCTAACCATGTTTAATCTTGAGATGTACAGTTCATTCTCTACTCAGAACCCAGAGACAAACCAGAATAAAGACAAGCCAGATTATTTCCCTTTTCTATTCAAAACCTTCTGCTGAGGGTTTACCATAATACATCTATATAATAGTCAAATACTTCTCATTAGCACTGCGTGCTCCACACAGTCTGAAACCTGCCTACTTCCGCAATCATATCTACTACCACTCTTCAGCTCGCATCACTGCAGCCATATAGACTGTCTTGGTGTTTCTAGAACATAGGTTTTCTTTCTTTTTTTTTTCATTTTAACATTGCTTTAAGGCCATTCCTTTGCTCTTCTTTGGCCCTCAGACAAACATGCTCCAAATACTTTCATTCTGACATTTTCTTTTCAGTTCAAAAGTCACTCTACTCAAGAAGAAGGTCTTTCTGACTGCCCTAACTGAAATAAAATTATAGGTCCCTTTTTCACCCTGTAACCTGCTTTGTTTTGTATAGACTGTATCAAATAAACTGTAGCTTAGGTACTATATCGTTTGTTTGTTGACTATGTTCTCCACTAGAGAATGATCTCAATGAGGATAGGAACTTCTCTACCTTTTTCTGCATGAGTGCTTTGGATAGTATCTGATCAGATACATTATAGGCAATTAATGCTTTTAGACTAAAAGTGAACCAAAGTGCTTAAAATTCTTTGAAGAATTGCACAAAACATTGTTGGGATTTAAAACCTGGGAAATTTTCCTTTCTAATGATTATTTTATTGTGCTTTTTAAGATAAGTGTTTTTCATATTTACCTATTCCAAATTTTTGGTTTTCTAGTTATTAATGTCTGCTTTTGTCCTCATTAATATCTTATTTATATATTCTTTACATACAAATTCACTTCTTAAATAAATAGGCAAAAGTAAAATGCCCTAAGGGATGAAGAAATTATGATATGTAAATGTATAGAAATGATTTATAGAAATTATAAATTGGTATTTAAAATCATTTAATGATAATGAAAATGGTTAATGGCAAATTATATAGTCAATGAGTAATTCAGAGTCTGATATATTTTCCAAACACAAAAATCTTGAAAAGCATTATGAACAATATTTATCTCTACTGTGTGATTTTAAAGACATCTTCATTATCTTCTTTACAATTTTCATATTGCCCAACTTTTCAATAATCAATATGTATTATTTTACAATCAGGAGAAATAAAGCAGTCACTGATTTTTCAAAAAAAAAATTATAAAAAGGAAAATGTAAAACAATATTACCTCCATCGAGTTTTACTCTCTGAAAAATATTAATTTGTTTTTAGATTATGTAATTTAAAAAACATAATGAAATAGAAACAAGTACATTTCATTTGGATGCAAGGAAAAGTATGCCTGTTAATGATAAAACAATATCATCCACTAAAATAACAAGGTTAAGGACTTAGAGGTATCAAATGGCCAGGTAGATAATAGATAATTTCTGAATGGTAACTCAGTTACTTTTAGTTACTTATCTTTGGTAGCATTAGTTACTCATCTTTGGTAAACATGGTCATGGGCACAAAGGTTCTGGTGATTCGTGTGCTTTTTTTTTTTTTTTTAATGCATTTGTATTTTTAACTTTGCAGGTTGCTTTTCATACATTATCTCTTAAAATGTGAGAAAGGTATTTTTACTATTGATAGAGGCAGGGGACAGGCAAATGCCTAGGAAATAGGGAAGGGCCTGCGGAGAAAATCCGACCTGCCCCACAAGTGTTCACACCAGATGTTTTTGTGCAGATAAGGGAGCCAGTGTAGGGTCTTGCCTGGGTATGTCCACAATGAACTAGAGGCACACATGCACTGGAGGAATGGGGTAGAGCCACCACGAATTTGCGCTGTATGCTGGGGAGGAGCCTGGCCTCATCGACTCACATGTGATAGCCTGGAATTCAATTTGTGAGGTGGAAACCTGAGTGCAGGACTGCTCTTTTTGTTGAGAGCTTTCCTTTTGCTTAACCAGTTCTGGGCTGGTCACTTTGGCTCACACGTGTAATCCCAGCACTTTGGGAAGCCGAGGCAGGCAGATAACCTGAAGTCTGTTAAGTCCATTTGTTCCAAGGTGTAGTTTAAATCCATCGTTTCTTTGTTGACTTTCTGTCTTGATAACCTGTTTAGTGCTTGGAGGCTTTGTTCATATTTTCTTATTCTTTTTTCTTTTCTTTCTTGTATTGGGTTAGTTCGAAGTCCTTGTCTTCAAACTCTGAATTTCTTCTACTTGTTCAATTCTGTTGCTGAGACTTTCCAGAGCATTTTGCGTTTCTAAAAGTGTGTCCAAAGTGTACTGAATTTTTTATTTTTATTTTTTTTCTTTAAGCTATCTATTTCCATGAATATTTCTCTCCTCACTTCTTGTATAATTTTTTGGATTTCCTTGCATTGGGTTTTGCCTTTCTCTGGTCCCTCCCTGATTAGCCTAATAACTAACCTTGAATACTTTTTCAGTTAAATCAGGGATTTCTTCTTAGTTTGGATCCATTGCTGGTGAATCAGTGTGATTTTTGGGGGATACTGAAGGGGCTTGTTTTGTCGTATTACCAGGGTTGTTTTACTGGTTCCTTCTTATTTGGGTAGGCTGTCAGAGGGAAGGTCTAGGGCTGAAGACTGTTGTTCAGACTCTTTTGTACCATGGGATATTCCCGTTATGGGGTACTCTCCCCCTTTTCCTATTAATGTGGCTTCCCGTGAGCCGAACTGCAATGACTGTTGTCTCTCCTCTGGGTCTAGTCACCTAGCAAGTCTACACAGCTCCAGGCTGGTACTGGGGGTTGTCTGGTCTCTCAGCTGTGGATAGCAATGCCTGTTCCAGTGGAGGGGGCAGAGGGTGCAATGGACTCCATGAGGGTCGTTAGCTTTGGTGGCTTAATGCTCTATTTTTGTGCTGGTTGGCCTCCTGTCAGGAGGTGGCGCTTTCCAGAACGCATCAGCTGTAGTGTGGAGAGGGACCAGTGGTGGGCGGGACCTAGAACTCCCAAGATTATATGCCCTTTGTCTTATATACCAGGGAGGATTATATACCAGGTTATGTACGGTGGAGGATAGGGAAGGACCATCAGGTGAGAGCAGGGCTAGGTGTGTCTGAGCTCAGAATCTCCTTGGGTCGGTCTTGCTGCAGCTGCTGTGGAAGATGTGGGTGAGATTCCCAGGTCACTGGAGTTGTGTATCTGGAGGATTGTGGCTGCCTCTGCTGAGTCATGCAGGTTGTCAGGTAAGTGGAGGAAAGCCAGCAGTCACAGGCCTCACCCAGCTCCCATGCAAACTGAAGGGCTGGTCTCCCTCCCACCATGCCCCCCACTGACAGCCCCGAGTCTGTTTCCAGGTGGAGGGCAAGAGGGGCTTGAAAACTTGTCTGAGACGATCTGCCTCCCAGCTGCCAGAGTAAAGGGCTTTAGCTCTTCCCCACCTGTGAAGTCTGCACATCCTATTCACGCCTTCCCCCAAGTTCCTGCCAGGGGGGCTTCTTGCCCCTTTCAAATTGTTACCGAGTTCAGCAAGAGAAGTGCTTCTACCTGTGGAGTTTTACTCCCTGATCCTCAGGCCACCCTCACCATGGATCCCTGTGGTGCCAGGCAGGAATGGGCTGCTGGGGACCCAGTGAGCTCCCAGGGCCTTTCTGCTGCTTCTTCTCCCCCTGTATTTCACTCGGCTCTCGAACTTAACTCAGCTCCAGGTAACGTCGGAAACTTCTCCTGCAGACAGACCTTCAGCTTCTCCAGTGGGGATGTGTGTTCGGGGGAGGAGGGTCTCCCTTTCCCACTTCCGCAGCTGGGGCACTCACAGTATTTGGGGTGTCTCCCAGGTCCTGCAGGAGCAGGCCGCTTCCTTCAGAGGGTCTGTGGGTTCTCTTGGGATTGCTGGTTTGTTCTTGCAGTCGGTCTGGAGCTAAAATTCACGAAGTGAGCCTCCGCGTGCTGCTCTGTCCAGAGCCGCAATCTAGTCTTGTCTCGTGTCCACCACGATCCCAGAGGAGAAGGACAAATCTGATGAGTGGGTCATTAGTTCCCAGTTGCTTTGAAACTAAATAGTTTAAGTATTTTGACATGGACTACCCACTCCCCATGATCTGCCCTCTATCTACTTCTCTAGATATTTCCAGTGCCTGGAACATAATAGCCTCTCAAGAAATATGGATTAAAAACATGAAAGAGATAAGGTGGTTTATCATTATATTTTGTGCTTAAGGAAATTGGTGTATAGAGGTTTTTTGCACAAGCTAAAGAACAAAGGTTGAACAGGGCCCATACTGAGACCAATTCAAATATTTGCCTGCCTCCAAATTCAATGGTCTTCACCTCAATTCTCTGTTTCTGCATCTCAGATGTGTGTGTGTGTGTGTGTGTGTGTGTGTCTGTGAGTATGAATATGTGTGTGTGTTGGGGAGTGTGGGAAATGAAGAGTGGGAAGCAAAACAAAAAATGAGCAATGAAACCACAGGAAAACAAAAAAAAAAGTGATATATTCAGTCCTTCTGAAATAATCCAAATGGCAATGTCATCATTTGGTCCTGGCTTGAAAATCCAGTATGGCTTTTATAAAGCAATTTCCTACACGACATCAGCAATCAAATACTTAGCGATAGCATGCTGTGACTCCAAATGGCCACATCTAAACTAAAATGGCATGCATTTTAACATTATTTTACCTCTGCAAGTCGCTCTTCAGAATCAGAATAAACCAGGATTTCATTGAACAGAAAGCTTGCATGAAAGTGATATGTGGAACTCTTTTTTTTTCTAAAGTAAGTTTTGCATTGCATAAATTGTCCTCTGCTGTATAATGAAAGCAATATAAAGTTACATCCATTCAATACAGATAATACTCAGGTTTATTACTGTTTTAAGAAAAAGAGCGTCTGCAGTTTCAAGCCAGTGATCACATCTGCAAACAATCACAAAGCAAATCTATTTCAGTGTACATCTCTTTGAAAGTGTGGGGATTATTAGATTTTACTGACTCTCAGAATCATTTGGTTGGAATTACAGTTTATGCACAAAGCCCTACCACTGACAGGTAGAGAAGCATCATACAAACCAAAGGGCACAATTAGATATCGATGATTATGATTTCTGAGCCACTTGTGTATTCTGAAAGTAACTACTGCTATTATACCATCAATATCAGCAATTCTTTTGCAGTACGTAATGACAAAACGATATGTTATGAGACTACAAGGAAAACATCAAACTAGTTCCAGCTTACTCCATTTATTCCACATGCATAAATGTATTCTGTTTAGTGAAACGTTTAGAGTTATTCCCAAAACACCAATGGACTTTTAAGTAGAACTAATAAAGTACATTAGATTTCACATAAAGAAAATAGATAATATTAAAATGTAAGTAATTATATCTGCAACAGTTTTCTAGAATTTAATAGCATAAGGTTAGAATGAAGACCCCAAAAGCACATAATAGAACTATCACATCCATATATATCTGATTATATTAATGTAACCAAACAGTCATCTCTTTGCATGTTCCCCAAACTTCTAACTTTGTCAAATCATTTCCTTTCATTGTATGTATGGAAACTCCCAAGGGCTTTATAATTCTACTAATGATCTCTTGCTTCAATTTTCTCCCTTCTTTGAGTGTTTTATATCACTGATTCTCTGCACATCTGATCAATCTGTCTCTGACCTGCACCAACACACACCTGGATATAAGCCCTTTATATTTAATTTTATAAAGCAATATGTAAAATATTAATAAATATACTTAATTTGAACAAAGCTACATGTGAATGAATTCCATACCTTGTGGTTTTACTTGAAATTTGGAGGTAACAGTGAAAATTTGCACAGGAACACAGTATATCAACAAGAGAATGGAACACATAACTTAGAATTGAGTATTGAACTTCATTCTCCTTATTGCTTTCTAGTCACTGCAGCATCCAGAATTTGCCATTCTTCTGCACTATGTATTTTTCTTAAAGAAACATGAAATGATAGACATTTTGTTTCGTAAGCTATGCTAAATTTGATTTTAAAAAAGTAGTCTGTTGGTTTAGCTTCAAAATATCAATTTATTTTGATCTGGGCTGATTGTAAACATGTCAATTTCAGGATAAATATATGCATATTTTAATATTTCAATGAAAAGTATATTCTTGCATCTTAATAATCTCCCCCAAATTTGCATCAAGGTCACATTTTGTAAGTGTTATGCTGCCTGGAAACTTTTATTACTTAAAATATTTATAGCATGTGATAAGATTCAGTTTAAAAAGACCACTGGGCAACTTTTTTGTTCACTTTTAAAAATTTATAATTAAATATATAACTATAGTGATCTTTTACAAAATTATAAAGCACTTTTTGTTACTGCTCTAATTCTTTGTTATCAGTGTAGTTACTTTACCATGGAAATGAGGGCATAGATGGGGTGTAAGAAGAAGGGGGGACTTTCCCCTGAGTAGATGTGTTACGAATTTGAGAGACGTTAACTTAGACCATGTATTTTACACATCCCACTACCATCTAAAAAATACTCTCCAATTCTTTTTTCTATTTTTCTGCTTCATTTTCCAGAGATAACTATAACCTAGTTGCTCAATCTTGTGCAACTACCAGTACATTTATGATGCCTTGTAATATCATAAGCCAAGATCCAGTATTATGAATTCAACAATCCACGAGTAATAACAGGATCATTTTCTTCTTCAGATAGGAATTTATCTTCACCCCACATTATTTTTGTTTCTTAAATTTTCTATTACAGTTACGAAATACAGAGATCTGAGGATCATACTGTATTATTCCCACCTCTTTTTTCCTCTCCTTTTTTGTTTTCCAAAATAAATATTATTAAATCTAGAATATGGCCTTTTATGTCCAATAGGCAATTGTTTCATGTTCCTTCACGTCCTTCTCATTAACGTGCAGTAACATTATGATTGGTTTTCTTGCCACCAGTTTTGCTCTCAATACATTTCTAAGCGGTAACTCTGGTCATGCTACTACTTTACTTAAAACCCTTCAATCCGAAATCCAAACCTGTGCAAATGAAAATAATACCCTTTAATGTTTCTAGACCCCTTTTTGCCATGATTCTTTCACTCTATATTTCTGCAATACTGAACTCATCTCTCACATACCAAGGACATTGTATGCTCTGCTAACTATTCTTAGACTATCTTCTCTTCCCTCCCGGTTTTTTTTTTTTTTTTTTTTTTTTTGAGTTGGAGTCTCGCTCTGTCGCCCAGGCTGGAGTACAGTGGCGTGATCTCCACTCACTGCAAGCTCTGCCTCCCGGGTTCACGCCATTCTCCTGCCTCAGCCTCGCTAGTAGCTGGGACTACATGCGCCCGCCACCACGCCCGGCTAATTTTTTGTATGTTTAGTAGAACGGAGTTTCACCATGTGAGCCAGGATGGTCTCCATCTCCTGACCTCGTTATCTGCCGGCCTCGGCCTCCCAAAGTGCTGGGATTACAGGTGTGAGCCACCGCGCCCAGCCTTCCCTCCCTATTTTTTAAGGACATATCCCACTAAAAAGTCAGCTCAGCTATCACTGTCTCTTGAAATCACTCCCTAATATCAATTTTCCTTTATTATACAGCTTCTTCACTGCTCTTAAGCGCCACAGTATACTTCTAGCCTTTCATAGCAATCGTACTCATTTGTTTATCTTTCCCATCCAAGTGCGAATACTTTAAAGATATGGTTATGTTTTATGTTTTCTCATCGGGTTTCTAACTCAGTATTTAGTGCATAATGGGCACTTGAATGCTTATTATCTTAATTGTTTAAAGTAAGAAATATTGAAAATATATAGGCATTATGTTATGATAGGCCCTTCACCTCTTGGAGAGATCAGTGAGATGCGAGGTAATATACTTCTCTGTCTCCAAGAAGCATCTGATCTAATGAAGGTTGGGAAATTGGTACATATAACTTCATCACTATACGGAATGACTGTTGTGTAAGTCCTTTCTTGTGTCACTATAAAGAAATACCTGAAGCTGAGTAATTTATAAAGAAAAGAGGTTTAATTGTTTCACAGTTCTGCAGGCTGTACAAGCAGGGCTCTATCATGTACTTCTGGTGAAAGCCTCAGAAACTTCCAGTCACGGTGGAAGGTAAAGGGGGAACAGGCACATCACATGGTGAGAGTGGGAATGAGAGAGAAGGGGGGAGGTGCCACACTCTTTTTTTTTTTTTTTTTTTTGATGGAGTTTTACTCTTGTTGCCCAGCCTGGAGTGCAATGGTCCCATCTCGGCTCACTGCAACCTCTGCCAAAATTTGTATTTTGGTCCAAAATACAAATTTGTTGAATAACCAAAAAAGAAAAGAATGAGGTTATTTAAAACATTTCTTACTAGAAAATCAACACACCAGTATATTACAAAATCATTCCCTAACTTTCTAACTCACATTTTTCTATGTGTTGACTTTGGCATTCAGAGTGACAAACTATTTATTTGGTATTTTTGTTGCATTTTGGGGCTGGTTGGTTAAACACGTGTAAATAAGCACTTTCAATAAATTCTCAATACATTATCCATAATGACTACTTTTCCCCCTGACTGTAATATTCTTCCTCCTCGTCCTTTTCTTCCTCCTCCTTATTCTCTTCCTCCTGATCATTTTCTTCCCTTGGGTCTGATGTTGAGTGTACCCTCTCTGAGGTAAAACAGTATAAGCTAAAGCTCGATGAAGAGGTGAATCAGTTATGATAACAATCTATTATAAATTATGGTAGTTAAATGTGTTGTTGATAAGGAATTAGAAGGACTAAGGTTTGAAAGGAAACTAATGCTATAATGCTGAAAAATAATCCCTTCCTTGAAGCCATAATAAAATAGTATGTCTTAGCAGAAGGGTAGTGGTCTGAATGGGGACAAAAACGGGGAAAAAAACGTTTAGAATTGTTCATCGCTTATCCAGCGCTGTCTAAAGGACAGTGAGCTAAGAATACCCTAGTCTCTAAATGAGTATTTTCTACTGTGGCAGAGAAAAAACTCGGCAGCAAAATACATTTTTGCTTTGCTCAACTCATATGCTAAATAAATATTTTGTGATTCTTTTGTTTTGGGGAGGGTACCCTGGAAGTAAGGAGTTACCAAAGACAGGCTTGAGTCTTCCCATTAAAAAATGATGAAGCTTCATTTTACAGTTAATTAGTCTGTGTTTTTACCTGTCTTATTAAGAGTGACTTCTCTGAGATTAAATTAACAAAAGTGTTTTAACCTATAGAGTCAAGGTGTACCCTGGCGTCAGAAAACCACAGCAAGAAAATGCCATTCTTGGAACACATTACTAATCTCCTTCTATGAGATGTTTTCTCCTTTAGAAAATCAACAAAATGGCACCATATGACCATATTGGGAAGGCTTATAATAAATGCACCTCTTCTTCCCCTGGGGCAGATGTTACTTTTGCTCTCTCTGAGTAAGTTGAATAAGTTGATTCCTAATATGCCTTATTATGGGATCAATGATAATTCCTGGATAGGAATGTTGTCATGGTTACTTATATATCAGTAATGAAACATAACAATGAACGAGAGGTCCATGTATTGAGAAGTGTAAGAACTGTATGAATCAAGTTACTTTAATGGACAAATCATTTAAAACACACTTGTACTATCAGTTTTGCACCTAAGTACAAACTCAAAAGAAAGCTTATTCATACAAAATACATTAACGACCGCACTGTAAGTAACATGTATCTGTTATTCTCCTGTTGTATTTCACAAACGCCGCATCAAGAGAGGCAACTTCTCTGTCTTGATGTGGTGAATAGTGCTTTATGGCAGATTCAGAGTATAAATCAGAATATGCTTAAAATAATAGAGCATGAAAACTAGCTGCTTCTGTATTCAGAGTCCACAGTTAAAGACATTTTCTGATTAAATTAAGTACATCCATCTTCCCCTAGGTGTCCACAGAAAGGAAATTTTATTTTAAATATGATTGTATTTAAATTAATGACTAATGATAGGATTGATCCTAAATATTTATTTGAGTACATATTCAAATCTTTCTCTGAGATACATTTAAGAAAGGAAAGAATAATGTCAAACAACTAGAATTCTTTAGCTTAGTTTTTATTATTTAAGAAAGATCTACCTGTCTTTTTCACTTCAGATTTTTATGTTTTGATCTATTTAGGTCAGCAATTGGCATGTCAGATTTATTTCTTCCATATTGTTCTTGAAACAAAGCAAAATCAAATTTCATTCTAGCTGTATGTCCATTAACATATCACTTCGATAGATCCTCATTTATTTTTGGAATTATCTCATTGCTTAGCTGGACTTGGTAGTCTTTTGAAGTGAAGAAATCTTGCCAATCTCACTAGATAGATGATCTTTATATTATGTCCCAATCCTTCTATAAGCCTTTCTTAATGTTGTTCTTTACATATGCTAGTCTTATTTCAAAGGAGAAAAATCATGGGCTGAAGTGCCCAACTAATCTATTTTTCCAGTCTCATCTTAAATTTCCACTCCTCTTCTCCAATATACCTCCAATATGAGTTCCAAATCCTAGCCTTTCTGCTTTGATAGTAGCTTTCTCTTATCTACAGTGGTACTCAAGTCTTTCTCTTTGCTCTCACTGCAGAATTCCTTTAACTGTATATTTGTCCTGTCTTTTTTAAGCACTATTACAAGGTAACATATAATTCAGTGTTCAGTCTTCTGACATTAACAATAATTCATAGCATAGTAGAGGAATTAAATGTAAAATTTCAAGGTCCCTGAGTGGCAAGCCATCAACTGCTTGACTTTGAATAGAAATATAGAGAGCTGTTCCTCAGTTTCTGGATCAGAAACTAATAACTGTTATTTTTTGTTTGTATGCAACATAAATGGTTATCTACTGAAATCTCAATGCCCTTTAATAATATAGAGTAAACATCAGCAGATCTCATTGGTAAAAACAAAGCAGTAAATATTTTAGCTTTGTGATTCATAAGATCTTTGCTGTAACTACTCTACTATGCCATTACAACATGAAAGCAGCCATAGAGAATATTGAAAGGAATAGGTATGGATGTGTTTTAATAAAACTTTATTTATGAAAGCATGTGCTAGACTGGATTCATCTCACTGACTGTAGTTTGCTAACCCTAAGATGGAGTTTTTATGGGGAAATGATTGTCCAGGGAAAGACTAGACCTCTCAAGGCTGAGGACAATTTTTCATTAAGCTAACTTGTATAGCCCCTTCCAAGGCCAAAACCTGCGTGTGTGTGTGTGTGTGTGTGTGTGTGTCTGTCTGTGCACCTGTCTGGGTGCACGGATGTATGTGTGTATGAAGTGTGTGTGTATATATATATACACACACATACACATATATATACACACACACGTGTGTGTATACACACATACACCCATATATATATACACACACACACATATATATATGGAGAGAAATAATTAAATGCACTGATTAAACTGTTGTCTCTTTCAATCATGAATTGACTTTACCCACCTCATCTCTTCAGTGATGTTTTAATGGTCATAGACATTTTTTTTAGTTCAAACTAAAGGTAAAATTAGTTTGGGAAACATTTACTTTGGATTTGTACTTATATGTCTTTCAGTTACTCTTATGTATGAGTCTGGGTACAATCAAAAGATAAAATCCATGCTGTAGTTAAAGGAGGAAGTTTAATATAAAGCATATTTAATCTAAAATGGAAGAGAAAATATGAAAATGTTAACAGTAATCCAATAGTGTTGTAGGACTGAGGGAAATTACCTAAGAAAGTACAAAGCTGGAATGGAAGCCCCCTCTGAGACTTCTGTGGAGAAAGTCTGCTTGCAGCTCACTGGATGGTGGAGCGCTTCTGTGGGTTGCTCATGCCAGATCAGGTGCAGAATCACCAGGCAGGTAGGAAGCCATCATTCAGAGGCAGGCACTTTGCACTTGCACGCTGCTTTGCCACTTCACTCGTATGTATTACATTCGTTTAATCAACTAAAACAATCAAGTAATAAACTTCGTGAAGACAGATTCATTCCCTCATCCTTTCCTGTTTCCTCCAGCACTTTGCAAGGATCACGGTGTGTGTACAGTAATCAGAAGTGTTTTTAAAGCTTAGCACATATGATGTTTTTATTGCAAGGGCTATGGAATATTAGTCACCAGACCCCAGCATGCAGGAGGAGTTAAACGTTACATCACAGAATACTATGCAGACATAAAAAAAAAAAAAAAAAAGAGAACAGGATTATGTCCTCTGCAGGAACGTGGAAAGAGCTGGAGGACATTATCGTTAGCCAACTAATGCAGGAACAGAAAAACAAATACCACATATACGTGGAAGCTAAGTGATGAGGACACATGGACACATGGCAGACGACATGAAACACTGGGGTCTACTTGAAGGTGGAGGGTAGCAGGAGGGAGAGGATCAGGAAGGATACCTAGTGGGTACTAGGCTTAATGCCTGGATGATGAAATAATCTGTACAACAAGCCCCCATGACACAAGTATACCTATGTAACAAACCTGCACATGTACCCCTGAAATTAAAAGTTTAAAGAAAGACAAAAGCACAGTAGCTGAAATCAAGTAATAAATCTCCTTCATGTTTGCACTGTCTCACTCATACCTGCTGCTTAAAAACATCTTAACATTGTGCCAGCTGGCAAAGAAACAATATTTAAAGGGCCCAGATTCATTTTCACAGAACAGGGAATGAAGAGTTATTTTGGGGCTGAGAGGCAATAAAGCAAAAAATGGCATCCGCCTGTGTGTGTAAAAGTTCTTGCTTGACATTCTGATGTGAGAATGGCCTTCGGGGGTACCCCTAATTCCCCCTTGCCTACCTGCTTTGTCTCATGTTATGAAACTTCTGAACCAGAGGTCACATGGTGATTTATATCTGTCCTATGGTACCCGGTACCCAAACCATGTAGATGGCAGAAGAAAAATATGACTGGAGCCCTAAAGACCTAGAAACTAGTCAAATTCATTTTTCTATTTATTAGTTTTATTAAATTATGATCTTAGGATTAATTTCTAGTAACATATCTTTTTTGAGGGAAGGAATTACAAATTAAAAATTCTGAAAAGAATTCCTCTGCTGACTGCAACTGGAAAGGAAAGAATTATTAGCATGTCAGTTGGTCAATTATAAAACAGGCTTAATAATTTTTCAGAATTTTCGCATTTTACAATATTTTATAACTTTAAAAAATAAGTAATAAGTGTGATATTTTATTCTAAAAATATTTAAACAAATGGCTTCAAACATTTATAATGTTTGAATTCTTTTCATTAAAGTGAGCTCCAAAAACTATAAAGGTGTCAGGCCTCCAAAATCTTGGATCCATATCCACAGAAAATATGACAATAAAATAGTGAGGCTGGGTATTTTGACAAAAACAAGGCATTAAACTCTTGCAGAGGGAATTTTTGAAAGATCTTTTTAAATAAATTTTGAGTAATGAAATATAGGATTACATATAGAAACCCCGAGATTATTGCTAGCAAAACCAAAATGACTCATGTCCATAAAATCCCTTCTTCTGAAAATGCATGAATTTTTTATCAGTTTTTTACAGTTTTTGTGCTGCTTTGTCATTTCACTCATATGTATTAAATTAGTTTAATCAACTTAAATAATGATGTAATAAACTTTGTGAAGATACATTTTTTTCCCTTATCCTTTGCTCTTTTCCCCAGCACTTTGCAAAGATCATGATAATCAGTAACTTCTTAATTAATGGGTGAATTAAAGCAGCATATATCTGTCCTTGTTAGTGAGTCAAACATACAATTTCTAGTTTCCAGTCTTTCTAGGTTCTAGTCTTTCACCTAAACAAAGGTATGAAATTATATATCCCTAGAGATCCTATTCAATTCAAACTAAGATCATTACTTTCTTTTTTTTTTTTTTTTTTTTCAGACGGAGTCTGGCTCTGTCTCCCAGGCTGGAGTGCAGTGGCCGGATCTCAGCTCACTGCAAGCTCCACCTCCCGGGTTTACGCCATTCTCCTGCCTCAGCCTCCTAAGTAGCTGGCACTACAGGCGCCCGCCACCTCGCCCGGCTAGTTTTTGTATTTTTAGTAGAGATGGGGTTTCACCGTGTTAGCCAGGATGGTCTCGATCTCCTGACCTTGTGATCCGCCCGTCTCGGCCTCCCAAAGTGCTGGGATTACAGGCTTGAGCCACCGCGCCCGGCCATTACTTTCTTTTATGATTCAGAAGGGACTATAGCAGATCAGAATATTAAACTACTTTTTATATTTGTTTCATTGTTCCCAAAGCTCTTCTTTAAGATTATACTGCCACAAGTTAAATAGTTTCTTTTTTACATTTTTATAAGATAAAATAATGAGCTAGAGAAAACACATAATAGATGCAAAATCTTATTGATTATAAATGTATGTATCTAAAATGTAACCTTAAAACATGGAGATTTGAATATACACTTATTTAATAAACTGAATTATACAGAGGTCCTGCATTCTGTTATGTTTATTTATGTATATTCTGTTAAAGAATTACTACATTCTTGAGATTGGGATCCGAGAGAATCTTTCAAAATCCTTTTCATAATGGACTCTCCTTCCCCCGACCCTCCAACCTTGTAACATGTCTACACAGGAATAATTTTGGACAACTTCATTCCCAGGATTGCAATTAGAAATGTTATTAGGTCTAGAGAGATTATCTTCCTTATAAACATACTAATGTAAATTTTTTCAACAACCTCTCCAAAGCATTTCGGAATCTCTGCTCCATAGTTTATCTTGTTATTTAGTTTCTTGGATATAAATGAAAGATACAGCTTAATCTGCTTAAAACATGAGTCACTATTGTGCTTTGGTGAAATGTCCAAACTCTCTCTTTGCATTTTTTTGTCTTACATGACACAAACCAAGTATATAAAATAGAATAGCACAATTCCATTGACATTCATGGCTGGTGGTTATTTTAGATGATTTTATGTGCCAAACACAAAGCAGAACATGAAGCAGAACAAGATGACTTAACGATCATTGCCTTCTCAAAGGTCATCAAGCAGGCGCACTAGAGAGACTGAAAGCTGCCAATTTAAGCAGGTCTACTTTGATGCTTGAGTGCTATGGAATTTAATTTTTGAATAATTCAATGGTGCTTTTCTACTTGGTTGTATTAAATCACTTAGTGCCTGAAATTTAAGTAGTTCAGGGTTGAACAGCTTAAAGGAAAATTAAAACTTGCTTGCTGAGTTATGTTTGTTAAAGATCAGAGAGGGCAATGACATCATGTTCATAATAACAGTGACAACAACAATAGTAGCTAATAACTCCTGACACTGTTCCAAATGCTAACACATTCAATTAACCAGATATTCTCTACTAAACAATGAGAGGAGGAAGCTCATCTGGAAATAGATCTGTAATTATCTCTCTAACACTCATATCACAAATATAATCTTTAGTGTTTAGCATTGACGATGAACTAAACCAAAAGTCCAATGTACTCTCATGTTAAAAATTAATGGTCTGATTGTAATACTTTCATTATACATGGTTACATAAAAGAGACAACAGAATGTATAGGGCTGACTTTTACATGAATGATGTGACCTGCTCTTCCATTATTGTTTGAGATTCTTTTACGCTTGTATAGTGGAAAGTAAATAGAACTAAATATTACATTTTGGCTGTCCCATTAACATCTTTTATTTTAATTCTAAGTAGAAATAGTTATTTAATTAACAGATACACATTTTTCAGATTTATTTTTTTAATGTGGAGGGTATATCTTTTATTATTTTTTATCACTGTTATAACCTTTTACTTTGAAATAACTTCAGACATAAAAAGAAGTTCCCCAATGCTGGAAGTAGTTCTCACATACCCTTTGCCAGGCTTTTCTGAATGTTAACATTTTAAATAACTGTAGTACAATTATGAAGACCAGGAAATTAATTTAATAAATACTATTAACTAATCTGCAGATCTTATTAAATTTCACCAATTGTCTCAGTGATATCTGGTCAAGTAACCCACATTACGTTTAGTTGTCTTGCCTCCTTAGTGACCTTCGGTCTGGGACAGTTCTTCCATCTTTCTTTGTCTTTCATGAATTGATCCTTTGAAAGCTATTTTACAACTTTGGTTTTGTCTGATTTTTCTCCTGGATAAAATTTATATTTAGCATTTTTGGCAAGAATACCACAATGGTGATGTGTCTTTCTCAGTACAGTATGTCAGAAAATATGAATATTCATGTATCTTATTACTGGTAATGTTAACTTTAATTACTTAGCTAAGATGATGCTTGATAGACATTTCAACTATAAAGTTACTATTTTTTTGCCTTTAGGAAAAAACTTCAAGTCTATGTAATTATCCTATTTCTTATCATCCAATTTAGCATCTAATTTTAGCATTCATTAATGATTCTTGCTTGCAATAATTATTACTGTGGTGTCTGCCAAATGGTGACTTTCTATGTTCATCATGCATTCTACATTTATTAATTAGGACTTTACAGTAGGAAAGATTTATACCTTGTCATTTTTTCTTTCTTTGTGAGTTTTATTAATATTGTTCAATGATATGTATTTTATTTTATGGGTTATTATCCAATATTATCATTATATAGGTGCTAAAATTTACCTGGAAATAGCCATTGGGAGCTCCTTCAAATTGGTTCCAGTGTTTTTGATAAGATTCCGTTTCTTAATTTTATCACTGTTTAACTTTCTGGTCAGAAACTAAACTGTTTCTAGATCCTCCTAGTGGGCAGAGCTAGAAAAAGTAGGGAAATATGTACACATATGTATGTATGTGTGTGTGTATGTATGTATGTATGTATCTATCTATCTATCTATCTATCTCAATATCTACCTAACGATCTTCTATCTACACATATTTAAAACCATGAGTTTGGACTGATGGTACAAAAGTTAATTCCAATATCGTAGATTAACTCTGTTGTTTTACTTGTAATATTTTTCTCTGGCAATGAAAATCTGGCTCGTAGTATCCACAATATATTTATTTGCTCAATCCGATAATACAATACATATAAAATAGTCTCCAAATTACTAACCCATAACTCTGTAAAAAGTAAGTTTCCAAATTAAAACATATAATCTGTGTACAGTTTGTGTGTGTGTGTGCGCATGCCTATAATTTTGTCTCTTTAGCTTTATAGCAAACAAACAAAACACTGTTTTCCAAAATTACTTAGATTTGGTTTTTCCCCATTACAATAATTTTGATTATATTATTCATTCATAGTACACTTAACATTCCCTTATTATTCTTTGGATCCCATTTTTTGGTTCTTCTATATCCTGATTAATTTTTATAATGTATCTTTGGGTCTATGAGACATTACCATGATTTGAAAAGTTACAAAATAAAATGTGATACTTAGAGAAGTGTTCCTCTCCCTCATCCTGTCTACCTATTCTATTTTCCCCATTCTTTTCACCTACCTTACATCTACCACAATAGGTAACCAGTCTAATTAATTTGTTTTATCATTCCTGTGTTTACGTTCTCCTAAATTACCAGACACAGGTATATTTTATTATATGTCATTATTATAGAAATTTCATCACACTATAGCTATTCTTTTGTACTTTGCTCTTTTCACTTAAAATATATTGTAGAATTGATTTCATATCTGTATGGATATGTTTCTTTTTATTATTTGGAGCTGCAAAGTTCTCTTCTGGCTGGATCTATCATTCAACCTCTATTTTATATGTGGATATTTAGGGTTTTTCCCCAATACTTCAAAATTACGAATAATGTTGGGATGAATATTCCTGTTCTTATTAATTTACATTGCTGGAGGTGATCATCTCAGGATAAATTCCTAGGAATGAAACTCCTGAGTCAAAAGGTAAGTAACCTGTAGTTTTATTACATATTGCCAAAATGTACTCCAGAAGGTTATACTTGTTTGCATTCCCCCCCAGCAATTTAAACATTTTTATACTACAAAGTTTCAGTTTCGCTACTGTCAGTCACACCAACAAAATGTACTGTCGTGTATATTTTAATTTTCACTAAGATGATAACTAAAACTGCTTTATGGGTGTTAATTTACATGCAGCTATTATGAGTAAATTTGAACGTGTACACATATTTTAAGAGCACTTTTTTACTTTTTAAAAAAGAATTATCTGGCCATTGTTTAATTTGTATTCTTCTATTGGATATTTGGTTTTCTGTCTCTTAATTTAGACTGCCTTATATATTAGGGATGTAAGCCATTTGTCTGTAATACATACTGTAAATATTCTCTCTCAGTGTTTGTTGTCTTTTAATCATATCCTTTTTTGGCTATGCAATTTACATATATTGATATATTTGAACATATATATGCACACACATACTAAACATTTCTTTCAGTAGATTTTAATTTTGGAGTCACAGTGAAACAGCTTGGAAATCACTCATGTTTCTTTTTACTATTTCTATTGTTTGTTTCTTTTTTTTACATTTAAAGGACTGATGGTTTGGCATTTATTCTAGTGTAAGGTATAAGATATGCATTCAATGTTATCTCTTTTGTCTTTAAATGACTACCCAATTGTTCCAGTATCATTTATTATAAATTCCCCCACTGCCTTAATGATGAAACTCCACCTTTATCATACACTAAATTTCCAAAAGTTCTTGGATGTATTTCTGGGCTTTCTATCCCATCCACTGGTCTATTTCCTATACTCTTGCTAGAATGGTTTTAGCCTGTGAAGGCTAGTCCCCCATTATAGATTTTCTATTTGTGTTTTCTATGCTACTCTTGTATATTTGTTTATTCGCCAGAAACTTTGGTAATCACCTTCTCTAGTTCAGTAAGCTTTAGAGGGTCTCATAGGGATTGCATTCCATTTAGAAATTCACTTAAGGAGGATTAACATTTTTATGTCATAGAGTCATCCTATCCAAGAAAGGGGATGTGTTTCCATTTGTTCAGGTCTACTTCATTGTCTTTCAAGAGTATTTTATAGTTTTCCTCATAAGGTTTTGTGCATCTGTTCTTAAATTTATTCCTAAGTGTTTAATCTTCTTTTTTGCTGTTGTATACAGAAATGTTTCTACTATTATTTCTTATACATATGAGGGCTTTTTATTTGTATATGTGAATTTTATAGCAGGCTACCTTATTGAATTGTTTCATTGCTTCAGTTAGCTTTAACATTGGTTCTGTACAGCTTTTTGAGCATATCATCATATCATATCATTTAAAATAATATTTTTAATTGTATGTATTTTTGTTTTTAACGATTCTCATGCTTCTAATTGAATTCTTTTGTTCAATTGTATGGGCAGTTGCTACTAGTACAATTTTAAATGTTAATGAAGTCAGTGAACACCTTTGCCTAATTCTGAATTTTCATCAAAAGGACTTTAGTGGTTCTGATTAAGCATGACACGGGCTTTTCAGACACACATTGTGTGTGTGTGTCTATGTATATACATATATAATAATTCATCATATTAATTACCTATCAATTCTTATATGCCTGAGAGTTTTAAACCATGATTGCATGTGCCATTTTGGCAAAGACATTTTCCACATTGAGCAAGATAATTATGTGGTTTTTAAATTAGATTTATTAATATGGTGTATGGCATTAAAGGATTTCCTAATATTAAATCAACCTAGTATTCCTGGAGTAAGTCTTATTAGGTCATGGTTTATTATTTTACTAAGGTAGAGTCAGATTCTGCTTTCAAATATTTTATTCATTATCTTTGAATTTATATCCATAAATGACATTTCAGGTTTTGCCCAAGATAGAGAAACAAAGACTGATTTTAGCAACTCTCTTGAGAAAACAAAACAGAACAAACAAACAAAAAATTACCCCAACTATAGGAAAACAATGGTTTTTAAGATATCAGATGTCAGTCGATGAAAAATACTGATTTTTGAGAGACACAGAACAAATGAAGGGAGCCCTATTTCTACCAAATTTACTGCTGAGAGAATAGCCCAAGGTCATATAGGCATCAAGGGCAAAGCCAGATGAAACCTAAGGCTTGGGCTGTGGCTTCTCTCCTCTTCCCAGACAGCTCCACTAGGGAAACTTCTCAAGGTTCTCCCAGCTGCCCCATGAGTGCTTACTGGGGTTTTTGGAAGAAAAACCTGCAAGAGGGTGTAAAATCCTGTATTTCTCCTGCATTTCTGTGACCCTCCAAATCTTCATATTCTCACATTATCCCACAATTTACCTTTAAAATTTCTGATAAATATTTAGTTCAATCTTCTTAGAATCTTTCATGGCTTCCGTTCCTGATAAGCAGGTGCTCAGATCCTGTGTCTCTCTGGTGGTGCCTGTTTCTGTCCATATTTTGGGTTACTCACTGTTCAAACAAGCTCATTGCTCTGATAGGCTGAAAATAAATTGTTAATGCACACTGTTCAACATTTATTCTTGTAAGAGTGAGAGTGACACTTTCTCCAGCTCTCTGCATCTCTAACATTAAACTGGAAGTCCAAAGCAAAACAGGTTTAACAGGAAATTTATGAATATAACATTCAATAAATCTGGTGCCATCAACTGTAAAAAATACATTCAAAGTTTTGCTATGTGATCTAGTTATGCTAACTAAAATATATTTTATTATATGTAATGATGGTTCCATGACAGTTGTTCCCTGCCCCTCTCCCCATAAAGCTATTTTTTTTTGGTTTATGAATTATCTCCCTAACAATGCCATCATTTTTGTGAAAGAATGTACTATTGATGGGAACACAAATGCAGTGACCATTTCCACCAGCATTAGATTTCTCCTGGCTTGCCTCTGACATTTGCAATGCCTTTCTCTTAAATTAACTCTAATCAGATAACCGGAATTCCCCATTCTAATAGTTTTCCTTCTATTCCCCCTGCCTTGAAACCATATAATCCCAGTACTTCCCAAATCTCACCTTTTCCAGAAGGTCGTTATACCAACCGAAGATAGTTAATAACACATTTTAATGACTTTATACCGGCTGAGGCATATTTTTCAATGGCAAAACAGCAGAGGTGAGCTCATTTATGACTACTTACACCTCTGTGACCTGGATTCTTCTCCAAGTTTAATCTTCAGTTCATGTTAAAACTCTGTTACTTAATAATTTTGTTATATTGTGCAACTCTCTTCAACCCTTTCCACCTCTATAAACCTGATTCTTTATCTAGTTATCTCCAAATCATTGTTGCAGTTTTAAACTTCTACAATTCTTATCTGAAATCTAAAAATAGTAAAAACTAGTATATTACATGTGAAAATTTATTTCATACTGGGAAATTCAATGCTTGAATTGTTTTAGTAGATAATTATTATAAAATGCCAGAAATGTTAAATACAAAGTTAGCTATCAAATGCTACCTAGACATAATCCTATGCAAATATGCATTAACATCTTATTTCAGGTAAGTTTCTGATCCTCCTCAATGTGTTCTGATCCTTCCTTCCTGGAAGAAGCTCCCTGAAGTCTGAGACTCACAAAAGATAAACTGTTACAAAAAGTAGAGCAGACGTAGAAACAGGCTCTCTATTATGAAAGAAAGTGGTACCATAGAGGAAACCTGGAACGTAAAAAAGGATGGAGAGAGCAGAATCTTAGGTGAGGAGAAAGGATTTTGAACAATTAGAAGAAAGATACGCTAGCCTTTTTCACAACTTTGGCAGAATTTAGTTTAGCTTAATAGACCATGCCATAGACATTTCTGTGATTTTTAAGGGTGAATCTAGATGGCTTAAAGTTGAATGCATGATTTCCTTGGTGCCTACACTCCTATTTAATTTCTTACTCACAAGTAGCTTTAGGTTTCAAGATACTTCTCTGGGTTCAGTTTTGACTAGTTTCCTCTACTTTTACCCCACATCATGGGTGTGCATGGCTACTGGGCCAGGACATGCTGCCCACAGGGAAGCTGCGATCTTTCACTTCTTATCATAATGAAACTTAATACATAAGGCAGCCTGGAGCATATGCACATTTGGGAATTATGAAGAGTTGGTTTACTATATGTGGAAATGGTGGTACACTTAATTTAGGACCGATTCATATTATTCTTCATTGTATATGTTGGCTATGGCTTTGTTGAAGAATTCCTGAAAATACTCAGTTAAAAGATCACCACAAATGGTGGCAACAAGTATTTTTAATTCTCTGTTCCACTATTTTATTCTTTCATTATATGTGAAATATTGAAACATAAATAATTAACAAAGCCTGTGATATGTCACATTTGGAATTGAAGTAATTTGCAGGTCTCTATCTGATGATGAATTTAGAAAACTAATACCTTTAGTAGTGTTTGTAATAGCGTTATGTGCATAATATACTTTTTAATATTTCTTTTGATGATAGAAAACATGCCTTATTTTGAAATATATGCAATGTATTGGTTAACACTAGCAACATATATATAATTGCTGACATTGTAGTGTGAAACTAAATCATTTTTACTTTAAGTAGTTTTACGATTTAAAAATGGTTCAGGAAAAGCAGCACAATGCTCAATTTTCCAATGTGTTAATTTTTTTTTTTTTTTTTTTTTTTTTTGAGACGGAGTCTCGCTCTGTTGCCCAGGCTGGAGTGCAGTGGCCGGATCTCAGCTCACTGCAAGCTCCGCCTCCCGGGTTTACGCCCTTCTCCTGCCTCAGCCTCCCGAGTAGCTGGGACTACAGGCGCCCGCCACCTCGCCCGGCTAGATTTTTGTATTTTTTTAGTAGAGACGGGGTTTCACCGTGTTAGCCAGGATGGTCTCGATCTCCTGACCTCGTGATCCGCCTGTCTCGGCCTCCCAAAGTGCTGGGATTACAGGCTTGAGCCACCGCGCCCGGCCCAATGTGTTAATTTTTATATACATTTAGGATGCTGTGTAATATGTTGGTTATTGAGAATACAGTTAATTTGCAATTTTCCTAATTAATTGGTTATTTATATAAATAAAACAAAGTACTAAAATTATCTACATTCTTTTTTTCTATCTAAATCTTAAACTTGAATCATTTTCTCAGCTATTTTTTTCTCATAAAAATCAATTTACGTATTTGCTGTTACAGAAAAATACTGCTGTAATGCTAGGGCACCGGATAATGCATTATGCCACATTTACCTAATGTAACAAGAAGTATTAAAAGTAATAAAGGTATAGAATGAGAAACAGAGAATAGAGTAGTATATATGGATTGTTACTAAGTGAACACAAGCAAGGTGCTGAGGAAAAACATCTATCTAAATCTATATAATGTAAACATAGATCTATGTATTCTTTTTTTTTTTAATTTTTTTTTTTTTTTTTTTTTTTTTTTTTTTTTTGAGACGGAGTCTCGCTCTGTCGCCCAGGCTGGAGTGCAGTGGCCGGATCTCAGCTCACTGCAAGCTCCGCCTCCCGGGTTTATGCCATTCTCCTGCCTCAGCCTCCCGAGTAGCTGGGACTACAGGCGCCCGCCACCTCGCCCAGGTAGTTTTTTGTATTTTTTTTTTTTTTTTTAGTGGAGACGGGGTTTCACTGTGTTCGCCAGGATGGTCTCGATCTCCTGACCTCGTGATCTGCCCGTCTCGGCCTCCCAAAGTGCTGGGATTACAGGCTTGAGCCACCACACCCAGCCAGATCTATATATTCTATTCATCTATTTTAATAAACAATATTAACTTCAATTTAAATCATCTCTTAGAACTATATGCTCTTAAATCAAGTGAAGTCAACAAAAATTTTCTAATGCCTATTATGTGCAGATGCTGTGAGAAGTTCAGCAAGAAAGAAGGTGGAACATTTGTCCTTGGGGAGCTTATAATTTAATAGGGCTTCAAAGAACCAGTGACTGGATTGAAATAGAGGCATCATCATTGTACATGTTAGGTCAAGGCAGAAAATAAATGTAAAAGAAAGTAAAGGATGGAAAATTAACTCTGACTTTCAGTAGGGGGTAGAAAAAAGGGACTTATCACTTAATAGAAAATTGTCTTCCTGTAATCCCAGCACTTTGGGAGACTGAGGCAGATGGATCACCTGAGGCTAGGAGTTTGCGACCAGCTTGGCCAACATGGTGAAACATTGTCTCTACTAAAAATACAAAATTAGCTGGGTGTGGTGTCACAGGCCTGTAGTCCCAGCTACTTGGAGGTTGAGACAGGAGAATTGCTTGAACCCGGGAGGCAGAGGCTGCAGTGAACCAAGATGGTGCCTCTGCACTCCAGCCTGGGCAAGACAGAGCGAGACTCCATCTAAAAAAAAAAAGAAAGAAAGGAAGAAAGAAAGAAAGAAAAGGGAGGAAGGAAGGAAGAAAGGAAGGAAGGAAGGAAGAAATAGAAAGAAAGAAAGAAAGAAAGAAAGAAAGAAGAAAGAAAGAAGGAGAAGAAGAAGAAGAAGAAGAAGAAGAAGAAGAAGAAGAAGAAGAAAGAAGAAGAAGAAGAAGGAGGAAAGAAAGAAAGAAAGAAAGAAAGAGAAAGGAAGGAAGGAAGGAAGAAAGAAAACTGTCCTAAAATGCAACGAAATACTATAATGGAATTTCAACTATAGACTTAAATTATGTGAACTTTGCTTGCAGAGTTTTATAGGGAAACATCCTTACTTTAAAAAAGTGTGTGAGGCCTGAACAAGTTAAAAATGCAACAGTTTTAAGACTCACTCACTGAAGTGATAGACAAGGCACTTTTGGAAATCATAGTGGAAAATGAGAGAAGTTGTCTCACTTTTATATACTCTCGGTGAATCAGTAAAATGTGTAGTTTAGAGTCAAATTGTAAAGAAATGTTTTTGAGTAGGCAGAAGAAACTACAACTATTTCACTATAATAAAAAGAAAGCATGCAATTTAGAAGAGATCATAAAGCTGAACTGAAACTTCTAAGAACTAATTATCTTCTAATGCACTTACATTTATTTCATGTCTTGCCCGTATGTACCACAAAGAAACAAAACAGGAGTTATGGAATTTCAAAACGTTAACTTGTGCAGAAATGTCAGATTCAGATATTACCAGTATTAATAAGAAGAACAATGAGCCTAAAGTTGCCTCAGAACAGTTGCAAATACTGAGAACTAAAGAAAAATAGCATAGCCTGTTGGAATCAAGTATATATTTTCCATTGCATTCACTAATGATTTCCAGAAGATAAACATACCTGACATCCATCCATGCCTTCCTGTATGCAACAGGTGTCTGACTACTGTTTGCCAGGCACTGTGTTGTGTGGGATATAAAATACTGTGAGAGACACAATGCCTTTTCCCAAAGTGTTTGCAGTTAAGTGCAGATGTATCTTCCAGCAATTTCATTACTTTGTGATAAGCAGTGAATAGGGTCAAAAAATTAAAAGAAGGGTAATGAAAGCACAAAAGGAACACAGCTTAGCCTCTGTCAGGGAGTAGGATAATAAGATAAGGCTTCTCTTAAGAAGCAACTTCAGTAATATTCCTAGAATAATTATTCAGGAGAAGAAGAAAAGCATAGGTAAGAATAAACAGATAAAAAGTCAAGATGAGGGAAATGAGTAAAGTCCCAGAAAATAGAAGAATGGAAACAAAGACACAGGATGAATAATGTTCAACCCATTTAAGGAAAAACAACAACAACAACAACAAACCAAAAACCCAACTATATAACAAAGAAATCTCAACCAATCTGAGCAGAAGGAATTAAATCTAAAGTGATGGTAAGTTGAAAACACAAATAAGAAGACAGGAATGAGTCCGAATATATCTATAGTCACAAAAATGTGTTCAAGTAAATTTCATCTATTGAAAAACATACTGATAAGGTTGTCCAAAATGCAGTTGAACAGTTATGGCTAAGAAATGGTTCAGCCTTGGTAGTAAAATAATTGGACAGGCTAAAAGTTAAGACCTCCTCCTACAACCAAGCATTTGCTCTCTTTGTTTTACTCATCTGTTCCAATAATGCTGCCCCACCTGGGGGCCTTATTGGACAAGGTCTTATAGCCCGAACTGTAGGACAGTCATTGAGTAAAGGTAATGGGGGAAGACACTCAAGGTCAGATAACAATGCCTTCATACAATATGTATCTATTTATCTAGGTGACCTTGCACCAACATAATACAAGACTGTTTGTATTGATGATAATTTTGTGAGACATTTTTCTTTTCTGCTTTTTTCCGTATCTGTATTTTAAAGATGCATTATAATTCTATGCATTTAAAAAACATACATTTAAATGAAGAGTAGAATTATTAATGTCTTATTGTTTGAATTGTCTTTGTCTTCCATCACGTAACTGGTTTATGTAAAATCTGGAAGGGGCTACATGAAAGACAAATAATTCAAATTGTTCAACTGCTAATGATCCCCCTTAAACAGTATTTACTTTTTCTCTCAAAGCAAAGATTGGAAAATATTCAGCTGTGTTGTCATGCAAAAGTTATTTGTGATCTTTGTTATGCTTCAAGAGTTGGGGATCCAGTGACAGCTCGCACTGCCCAAGAGGAAGCCTGGAAATGGGAGTTTTAGTGTTGAAGGGATGCTTGGGGTTTTAGTTTGTGGTCGATTTGTTGTTCAGTGTTGTAGTTTATAGATCAATATATTTTACCATATTGCAGTATGTAGATTTATTTGCCAATATCATAAAATGATGTATACCAGATGGTTATTTTTAATGTGAATGCAATTTTGTGATATGTGGATCATAAAAGAGGTACTATAAAACCAGACTAATGAGATAACTTTAGTTAGGTAATCATATTCATAGCCAAGTACCTGTTCAATCAGTATACGATGAAAGCTTGTTGAAAGCTTTGTTTGCTTCTATTTTATTTTATTTTTTGCTCAACTTTAAAAATTTTCACAAAGGACCATTTTTGATTTATGTGAATGGAACTCATAGTATGAGACAACATGGATCTCAGTTGGAATACACAGGCTGCTCTATCTTTGAACAACAGTGGCTCATTACCCTCATTAAGGAAAAAGCAAGCAAACAAAGAATTATATAGATCAGAATTATAGAGCCAATATACTATTTTCATATCCTTTGAAGATTATGTGTTCCTTCTCCGGAATAGAGAATCAAGGAAAAAGTGTTGTTGGCATAAGATCCAAAAAACACAGGTAGCTACATAATTATTTTGCTTTACCATTATATTAAAGTACACAGGTCTAAGAGATTCTGAATGTAAGTGGCACCTTTTATTGTGCTATAGATTTGCTAATATTTTCTGGCTTGCTTGCTTCTTATATACTTCAGTTATAATGTGCTAGTATTTACTCCTTGATTAGTATAGAATAGAAATGACTTAATGAGATGTACAGAAATTATAGGAAGAATCTATATGAGGCATTACATTTTAGATTGTCCAGTTATTTCACAATCAGGTATAATCCAATTAATCATCAACAAATTTATTATTATTTATTTAATAGTTTATGTAGCTCTATAGTAGGGATTCATTAAAAGAGAAAGCTCTTAAGAAAGCAATATTTATAATTTTAAGTGCTCTTTCATTCTCATGGCTTTGATACCATTTAAATATGGTTCGTTTCATTAAATAAGCATACATATTAATATTAGAAACTCACACTTTCTGGCACTGTGTTACTTTTATATTCACTTTCTTGTGCATTACATCATTTGTCTATTTTAGGTATGCTGTAAATATGTAATCTGCCAATCAATTTTGTTAACTAGAAATATGCTTTTTTAAAATCTAAGGCTACTGTTTTGCAGCAGTGACAAACATATCTTTGACAGTCATCCATAAAAGCCAAGAAATATTTCACAAATGCTGTATAAAATATAAATGTTTTATATTTATATGGTTAGAGGTAGAGTCCAGGGAATACTGATATTTTGTGAAATTGAAGCACACTTTACCAGAGATAGTCATCAGTGAACCAACTAGCCACAGCCCTGGTTTACTAAAAATCTCTATATTAATAATAATAAAACATATCACATTATTTGAAAATAAAATGTTTTTTCATAAAAACATTTTTTTCTATCATAATGCAAAGCATGGTGAATCTTTAGACTGGTTGTATGGGATTAGGATGAAGTCTACATTGGTTAACTGCTTCCATGACAAAGCCACTTTTTCTGGTTTTGTCTGATACCCATTCATATCGACTTTCTAGTATTTTCTCACTTCATGGATTCTTGGGAACCATCTTTAGAAACCTCTTCTTTACAACTTTAACTAGGCTTGGCTTAGACTGAAAGGGTAACGACTTCATAGGAGCATGCATATTATGGATAGCATAAGTCATAGTTGAAGATACAAGAATAAAGAATAAAGCCTAAACAGAAAAATGCTTGTAAGTATTATAGCATACATAAACGAAAATGCATACCATAACTAAGACAATGCTGTTGAAACCTTTGTCTAAGCTTATCGCATTATTGAAATAATTTTTACATATGGGAGTGAATCATACACAGCAGAGCAGACACTAGTTAAGTTACAGCAAGATTTAAATCCATTTGAATAAATATGTGAACTAAGGAATTAATGTAGAAGATATTTTTATTTTAAAAAATATGTTGAAACAGGTTTTAAAATGGACATGAAATACCCAATTTTTCTTCCTCAGAAATCAAAAATCCATGCAGGAAAAAAACAATAAAAATATAATTTTAACCCCTTTAACTGAAAGCAAGACAACTTCAGTAGTGAATTCCAATGTGCATGCTTTAAACCTGGATTAAAAAAAATAAGACTGCATTAAAATACATGATTTTTTTTAAGGCTTGTAAAATGGATGATGATTAATGAAATAAATAGTATGTGAAAGAGTCTCCATATTAATTTTTCATCAAGTTGTATTTGCAGATAATGTATTTTTTAATAAAAGATTTCTCTACATCCTACACTACTATGAAGAACACATATGACAGGAAAGCTGACCTTTATGCTTCAATGAAGGAAATTATTAAGGAAAATTGAGAGAAACATACATACGACAGTACATAAAAATGAGCACGAAGATGAAAATATTCTAAGAAAATGGTGGAGATGTTTATCAATAATAAGTTAAAATAATTCTTCATTATCCTGTTACCAAATCCCAGACACAAGGGGAATTTTGGTTCATCAAAGAAAAAGATGAACACTTTTGTTTTGAAATGCAACTGGAAAGTACACAGTCTATAGGAAAAATAAATAACATTGGCACTAAAAAAGGAGAAATGTGAAATATATAATGCCAACAAACTCATTAACAAAGACAAAAAGGTGCTTTGCTCAACAAGTGTGTTTATATATTATGAATAATATTTGCAAAGTAATGGCATTTAATCACTAGACTAGACAACTGAGAAAAGGAAAAATATTGGAGCAATATTTTCTAACATGAAGGCATTGGCATAAATATCCATTAAATACCTCTTTTAAGGAAGCTATGAGAGGTAGTAGAAGAATGAAAGCAAAATGGTTCTTCTTTCTGAGGGTGATTTACATTGCATTTTATAGAAGTCACTGATAAAGTAGGGAAGACATCTGATTTCTCCAAATATTTATCTAGCAATCATCTATCACCTATCTGTCTATTTATCACTGCTTTTAAACTATATTTTATCTGAGATGGATAAAGGAAATGCAGAGGTCATATTCTTTTAATTTGTATAATAATAAGTCAGCGATGCAACAATGTTATTCTACTTTATTGAAAACAACAGAGTAACGGATAAAAATGAGTTCAATTCTTTGTTAAGCAAAATAGTATAATGCAAAATATTCAAAAATGTTAGACTACATTCCAGTTGTGCCAGGTTGTCTGAACTTGAGGAAATTCATTCACTTTTCTGAGTTTTGCAGAATCCAATCATAAAAATGCCATTTGAGTATCATCTCTTTTTAACTCTCAGGATAAACCACATTGTCAAGTCTAAAGTGCCACAAAAACATATTAAAAACTTATTGATAGAAAGCTTGCAAGTACAGCTTTTGTTTTTTTTGTTGTTGTTGTTAGTTGTTTTACTAAGAACATAATAAGACTTCATTATCAGGATTAAGCAAAGCTTTTATCCATAATTACTTTCAAGGGGAAAGTGCTACTTACAATTATTGATGCTATTTAACTAAGTGACCTTGTACGTGGAAAAACATTAACACAACTCTGCCTCTTCAGCAATATTCCCACAGGGTGGGAATGTCTTTCGGTAACATCAGGAATCCAGTATTTTAAAATTAAGCTGATTCTGTCAGTGAGTGGGCCTAGAAGCAATGACAGCTGGTAGCAACAAGCACCTCTAGCAATCAGATCTCAGTTTCTCATTTCATTATTCAATCAAAGGGAACCAGAGCCCCCGTAGCAAAGGCTGATTCTAGAACTGGGGCAAGGAATACATAACATAGCACCTGTACTTCCATGAAGCAAGAAGGTGCTCAAAACGAAAACCAACAATGAAACCAAACAAAAAATTCCACCTCCTTGATGGAGCATGTGAAAGAGACACAGAGTCCCCAATGGACAAAAGAGTCCCCAGTGGACAAAGCTGGAATTTTTTTTTTTTTTTGAGACAGAGTCTCGCTCTGTCGCGCACGCTGGGGTGCTATGGTGTGAAGTCGGCTCACTGCAACCTCCGCCTCCCAGGTTCAAGCGATTCCCCTGCCTCAGCCTCCTGAGTAACTGGAATTACAGGAGCCACCCCACCATGCCTGGCTAATTTTTGTATTTTTAGTAGAAACGGGGTTTCACCATGTTGGCCAGTCTGGTCTCCAACCCCTGAGCTCAGGTGATCCACCCACCTCGGCCTCCCAAAGTGCTGGGATTACAGGCGTGAGCCACCATGCCTGGCCAAAGTTGTAATAATTTGAGAAGCAAAATGAAGTAGTATTGGATTATAGCCAAGAAATAAATATTCATGCATTCATACTAATATAAATAAATGATTGAATAAATCAATAAATGGGAGACATGAGTTCCATGCAGGAGAATTTTAAACAAGTTACTGAGGTACTCTTTCATTAAGTAGATTGAACGTAACTCCCTTCTCAAGTGCAGGCTGCAGTGGGTGACTTCCTTCAAAGAGTACAGTATGGAAAGGAGGAAAAAAGGAGCAACTTCACAGTGAGAAAATCTGACAAACATTACTTCAACCAGGTGACTGAAGTCAACACCAATGGTGATGTCATGTTGATATTATATACCCTTGGTAGAATGTAATGAGATTGATACTTGACTTTTGTGGGATTTTCTTCAAAATCTATAATCTCAGTCTTCTTAGGTGAAAAATATCAGAAAAATTTCAACTGGGGGACATTCTACAAAATACCTGACTGATACTCCTTTCTTCAAACTCATCAAAAACTAGAAATGTCTGAGAAACTATTATAATCAAGAGGAAACTAAAGATTCCTATCAACTGAATGTTAACGCGATATCCCGGATTGGTTCCTGAGACCGAAAATTAGGCAAAAACAAAGGAAGCCTGAATAAAATGTGAACATGAGTTAATAGAAATGCGAAATAAATTGTCCTGGGATAAGCTTCTGCAGCTGAATTTTACTAAAGTATGACTCCAATGGAAATGGAAATCACTTACTAACAGAAATTAAATCTGCTCTTAATAACATGTGAACAAGATGGAAAAAACCAATGGAGGATGAAAGGCAGAGGCTTAATGATTTAGAAGGACAGAATTAAAACTACTACTAAGAATATTCAGTGGAATTTTTTTGATCATTCAACAGTAACGCAAGTGTTATAATAAAATTCCAAAAAAAGGAACTGCATTAAGTATCAACGTAATTGGGAGTTTAAATTGTCGGAAACTTTTTTCTTTTCTTTTTTTTTTTTTAAGCCGATAGGTTTTTTTTTTAAAGGATGAAACGTACTCAAGGGGCATAGCTGGCAAGTCGCTGGTTAGAGAAAGCCTTTCACCACCTTTAAATACTTTCTTCCTGTTTGATCTTATTTGAAAGATTTGGAAGTGTGCCGCTGCACTCCAGAACTTTCCTGTTTTGTTAGTGTGTAAGGGAAAAGAAATCACACAAGGTGTCTGTGGATACAGTAAAGAGAGTCTGCTGCTACTTAAAGCACATTTACTTGAGAGTGGGGAAACTACAGCGATCCTAGCTTGTGAGAAAGCCGTGCCACAAACACGCACTCCACACTGATGTGCATGCACACACTCCTGGTTACTAAGTTCAGGAACCAATTCTGCACTTACAAAAGTACAGAATATGTGTGCGGCGGCTCATGCCTGTAATCCCAGCACTTTGGGTGGCAAAAGAGGGTGAATTACCTGAGGTCAGAGGTTTAAGACCAGCCTGGCTAACATGGTGAAACCCCATCTCTACTAAAAGTACAAAATTAGCCAGGCGTGGTGGTGCATGCCTGTAATCCCAGCTACTTGGGAGGCTGAGGCAGGAGAATTGCTTGAACCTGGGAGGAAGAGGTTGCAGTGAGCTGAGATCATGCCACAGCACTCCAGCCTGGGCTGCAACACAAGACTCTGTCCCAAAAATAAAATAATAATAATAATAAAACCCAGAATGTGTGTCTTTTTTAATATACAGAGAACAGAATGAAAAGCATGCTGCTTTTAAACACTATATGCAGCAAATTTTCTCTCAAGTTTTTTTTTATCTTTATCTAGTCCATGTTCCTAATGAAATATTCACTTATAAGGATGAAAAGTATCTAGATACAATATTACAGTACAATCTGGCAAATAAATGGTTAGTGTTTTTGTTTACCTGCCTAAGGACTCAAGAAAAATCGCCTTAACTATTGACTAACACATGAAAGAGACGTTCTAACATACTTTTAAACCTGTGAATTTCATACTCTTCTTTTTTTTGAATATTTTTCTTATTTATTTTTCAATTGACAAATAAGAATTGTCTATATTTATGGTGTAAACCATAATGTTTGAAATGTGTATCCATTGTGCAATGGCTAAATTAAGCCAATTAACATATGCAGTACCTCACATGCTTATCATTTACTTATGGTGAGAGCTCTTAAAAACTACTTAACAATTTTAAAGTTTACAATTCATTGTTATTAACTGTGGATACCATGATGTACAACAAATATCTTGAACTTGTTTTTCCTGTTTAACTGAAATTTTGTATCCTTTGAGCAGCATCTCCTCAATCACCTAAATCATATCCTCCATCACCTCCCAACTTCCCAAACTCTTAAAAATTTAGGAAACAAACTTATCAGTATCTCATAGGGATAGGGAAATGTATTTGCTGAATAATTCTCAATTTTTCTAAAACATATATGTTTACATCTGAGAACATTTGATGTGCCCTGAATGTACTTATATCTGGTGATATTCAGAGTGTCCTTTAAACATTACTACCATCATGTTTTTAGATTACAGCAGCTGGTAACTAAAAACAAAAAAACAGTAAACAAAAGATACACTAAATGGAAAGAGTTAGGAATACACCTGACCTCCTCAAAGAGATGTGGACAAAAGCAAGTGTCCTATTTACATAGGTGTGTTTCCAGAATGATTGTGTATTTGCTAAAGGTGTATATTTACACCAACAGGAAGACTGAAAAGAAGAAATAATAGCCTTTCCCAAAATTACTTTATCCTTAGCATTCTATTTATGTCCAAATTTACTGTACTCCAATTTTTGTGTGAATCTAGCTAAGTACTTTGCCTATACAATTTATATTATACAAGTATGATGATAGGACAGAAATCATTAAATTTTACATGTTTTTCCATGACTGTTCTTTAATTTAAGATTTTGCTACCTTAGGTTTTAATTTCTTTTTTTTTTTTTGAGACAGAGTTTCACTCTTATTGCCCAGTCTAGAGTATAATGGTGCCATCTCAGCTCACTGGGAACTCCGTCTCCTGGGTTCAAGCAATTCTTCTGGCTCAGCCTCTCGAATAGCTGGGATTACAGGCATGCGCCACCATGCTGGGCTAATTTTGTATTTTTAGTAGAGACAGGATTTCTCCATGTTTGTCAGGCTGATCTCGAACTCCCACCCGCCTTTGCCTCCCAAAGTGCTGGGATTACAGGCATGAGCCACCGCACCTGGCAAAAATTTTTAATGTATGATTCAGAACTAGTGATGTTCTAGACAAGCATAGTCTCATAATAGTCTCTTCAAAGACTTACATATGAATATAGGTATGAATGAATGCAGGTATGAATTTATGAATTTATTTTGTATATATGCTTTTTCTTTCTCTCTCACCTTCTTTCTTTCTATTTTACCTGTATAAGCTCTTGCTCCAGCTCTGTGGATTATACTACTACCTACCTTAAACACCAGCATTGTGCAATACTTAAGAATATGCAGGCTTGAATGCTTGAATTTAGGCTTGACTGTACCAGTTTCCAACTGTGTAACTCTGTCTAAGTCATTTAAACCCTCTTTCTCTGTTTTCTCACCTGTAAAATAAAGGTAATAACTGTGTAGGTGTCATAAGTGTGACAATGATTGTTAAAGAACAACAATCACTGGCAGAAGATACATATTCTTTTATAGTGATTAAGCAATACAAGGAATTGCCTATTCATAGATGTCTGAACAAAACAGTACGTGTAAAAGAACACGTCCTGTTGGCAGAGCAAGCCTCCCTGTCTCTCAAGATACTGTACCAATAGCAACTGCCTGTAATAATGGATCCTATTAGATCTTTCAAAAATATTTTACCCTCTTGTTCTCCAGAACAATTTACTTACTCCTTGCCTCTCTAAATTGCTTTAGATACTGCATTTGTGCCTATCTCCTTACTGTTTTCAAGTAATTGATAAAAAATCTCAACACTTTTATAAATCCGTTTTGAGAGACTGAATGAAACAAAGGTCAGTGACTTAGGTGTCCTGGGTTGTAGTTGGTCTTGGCAGAAAGTTATATTCTGGCAATAAGAAAACTCCTATAGAGAGTTATATAACTGAGAGAGTTAAGTTAGATAACGTAAAAAAGGGCTACCAGCATTCATCAAGAAGTCAGTACATTTTAGCCATTTATAACTAAAATAAATTTTATCAGAATTTTTAAGACTGAACATCACCAGAACTTTTGTTCTTTTGTTTTGAGATTCTAACCATTTACTTTAAATAAAAATGATTTATTTTCATTGTCAGAAATTTTTAAAGTAAATCACAAAACTTCAATAAGACATTCCTGCATGAATTGAAGTAGAAAAAACTGTCAATTATTGAGTGATTTCCATATAGTAAGCAATTTACTTGGCAATTTAAATATTCTAATTTGCCAGACATGGAGGCTGATGCCTGTAATCCCAGTACTTTGAGAGGCCAAGGCGAGAGGATTGCTTGAGCCCAGGAGTTCAGGACCACCCTGGGCAATATAGGGAGACCCTGTCTCTACAAAAAATTTTAAATAATTAGCCAAGTATGATGGCATCCACCTGTAGTCACCAGCTGAGTAGCCACCAGCTACTCAGAAGGCTAAAGTGGGAGGATCACTGACACCTAGGAGGAAGAGATTGCAGTGAGCTGAGATCATACCACTGCACTCCAGCCTGAGTAACAGAGTGAGATCCTGTCTCAAAAATAAATACAAATGTAACATCAAAACTTATTTAGAGTTGAACTGTATTAGTTTGCGATGGTTGCCAAAATAGTGTTAACACAGACTGGGTAGACTAAATGACATTTTTTTTCTCCTCACAGTTCTGCAGCCTAGAAGTCTGAAATCAATGTGGTGGCAGAGTTGGTTTCTTCTGAAACCTCTCTTGTTGGCTTATGGTTGGCAGTTTTCTTCCAGTATCTTCACATGGTCTTCCTCCATGTGTCTGTGTCCTAATCCTCTCTCATAAGGGCATCAGTCATATTAGATTTCAGGCCACCCACATAGCATCACTTTACCTAATTACCTTGTTAAAGGCACTATCACCAAATAGAATTATATGCTGAGAAAATTAGGGTTAGGCCTTCAACACAGAATTTTCAAAAGATACACTTCAAGTCACAGCTAGGACTTAATTCTGGGTGCCTCTGACTTTGAAGCTCAAGTGCTTTCTTACTGTTATCTACACCAAATATCTAGATGGTGCTTTGTTCCATGGAGATGTGTAAGTACTGGGCCTTGGGTGTTGACTCCACATCTTATATAAATGCGTGGCCAGTACTGTCCACTGTTCATCAATCTGTTTCCCTCTCCTGAGCACAGGCTAGTCTACAGTTGGTGTAGTATTACTGACTGAGTTCTGGCTATGGAATGCCAGCTAAAGTAATATTGGTACTTTTAGTTATATTAGTACTTTTGGCCTATTAACATCTACACAGTATTATAGCTTTTCCCTCAACCCTATCTTTTGGCGCAGGATACTGTGTTTTGACACTGGGTGGGTCCCTGTCAGGATGGGCGTCCAAATGACTGTACAGATCAGAGTCCTCCCTGCTACCTGATGAACTTGATATAAATGTATGACAAAAAAACTGTATCATGCCACTGAAATATTGGAATTTATCTATTACAATAAATATATTTAGCTTAACTAAAACAAGTGACTGAGGCCAGACATAGAATATCTAAAGGAAAAAATAAGAACCCCAGAAAGCATGAGAAATTGCAGCCTGGATCTCAGTTGCATAAAAGTAACGACTGGTGAGAAGCTTGAAACTTTAGGGTATTCAGCAGAGCAGGACATGCTGGGAACTTGGGAATTCTTGCGTTTTGCAATATCTTACCTTGTTCTGGGGACTCGGATATAGAAATACAAGCACCGACACTGAGAGATTAACAAAATCCACATTTGTGCTCGAGTTATTTAATAGCAAATTGGTTCAGAATGATCTAAGAGTATTCAGAAACCTTGCTGACCACAGTACTTAAAAGCAATATTTATCACTAGATAGATTACTCAGATTTATAATTGTTAACCCAAATTTGTAAACAAAATAAAAACTCAATTTTCCTAAAATCTTTAAACATACAATGCTAGTTCTCAATTATTTGACTTTCATTACCTTGTTTTTAATCTCAGAAACTGTTTTTCATTTTTTTTTTAGTTCTGTTATATATATATATTGTCCCTTGCAAGATATAACCTATGCATTTGAAATCATGACAAGCAGAAGAAAAATACATAAAATGATTTTTATTCTTACATCAAGATGCAAAAGCATTACAACATCAGGGAAAAAGATATATGGCCACTGAGAATGAAAGCTGGTTTAGAGATGCCAGTAATGAAATCTGGATCTCTTTTATCACTTCAAGAAGAAAAAAGAAATCAAGAAACCCAGGCCGAAAGTTAGAAACATTAGCACAGGCACTGAAGGATGAACAAAACCCATGTTTTTGTTTGAGTTAGTCTTTATCAACTTGGCTCAGGATGATCCAAGAGCATCTTATCTACAATTTCCAGCTATGATAGAAGTTTTCTATCTGTGGAACATAGCCTAATATATGCAACACATGTATTTATTTCCTTGGTAATAAATATCAGCGTGGCATTCGATTTTCTCAGACAGATCTTGCATTACAATTTACTAATAACTTCTTTTAGAAAATTAATAGTGTCATGCACATTGATTAAATGCAAGTATGTTTATTAATTAAATGGAAATTCTTATCTCTTCAGTATATTTTTTCATAAAAGAATTTGAGGGAGACCAAGGTTGGAGGAATATTTGAGCTCAGGAGTTCGAGACCAGCCCAGGTACAGAGTGAGAACTCATTTCTACAGGTAATGTAAAAATTAGCTGGGTGTTGTGTTGCACACCTGTGGTTCTAGCTACTCCAGAGGCTGAGATGGAAGCATCTCCTGAACCCAGGAGGTTGAGGCTGCAGTGAGCCATGATTGTGCCACTGCATTCCAGCCTTGACAACAGAGCAAGGCCCTGTCTTAAACAAAGCAAAATGAACAAACAAACCAAAAAGAGTTTGATTGATCAAATATTTTCTGATTTAGAGGATAGCTTTGATTAATAGAACTTTTTGGACAGATACAGAGTGTTTTTTTTCCTACAAATAAAGTAAAATGAAATTTTAAATGGGTTTATTTTCTGACATCAAAAATGCTTACTTGGCTTACAGACAAGATGGAATAATGGAAACTAGATTTATCCTCCCACCTGAAACAAGAACAACAATGACAACAGAAAGAGAGAAAGAAAGAAGAAAGAAAGAAAGAAAGAAAGAAGAGAGAGAGAGAGAGAAGAAAGAAAGAAAAAGAGAAAGAAAGAAAGAGAGAGAGAGAGAGAGGGAGGGAGGGAGGGAGGGAAGGAAGAGAAGGTAGGAAGGAAGGAAGGAAATACTTGAAATAAAATTTCTCATGTCTCTGGATGTCAGGTAATAAAGGACACTCATCTCTAAGACAGTAAAGAAACAAGGTAAGCTCTGTCAATAGGGGAATTTCCAGGCAGTTGCCTATAAAGGGTCTACCAAGGTGGGACCCGGCAGACTCCCTGAGTTTAGGAGATGTTGCTAAGGCTCCCGGGAGATCAAAGTATGTAGGGTTGGAAGGACAGAGTATCAAAGAGAAGAGAGCTACCAAAAACATGACTACAATAATCTGAAAAGTGTCATCTTCACATGCTCAGCTCAGTGCTTGTCAATACATACATGTATGGAAACCATCTAAGAACAGGGAAAGATACCTTGAAAAAGACTATAGATTATAGTACCTGACACTCACACAGTGCTGGGAATCATGCCCGCTCTACCAGCCAGACTGGAAAATCTCATAATTCATGATACATCAGGTAAAGTATCCAGAATTATCTGGCCTCAATAGTGGGGGAAAATTAACCCTAAGCAAAACATGCTCTGGTCTTGTCTACCATACCTTAAAAGCAAGGCACAAAACGATCAAAGTATTTTCAAGTAACTAAATGAGATGCCAGAACAATGCAGACAATTTATTGGATAATAAAAATATTTAGCATCCAATAAAGTAAAACACATTTTATTCATGGCATAAAATTAAAGCTTATCAAATATGCAAAGAAGCAAGAAAATACAATCCATAATGATGAGAAAAATCTATCAAAACAGAGCAGACATGTATATTAGAATTAGCACACAGTGATATTAAAACTGTTGTTACAGTCTGTACTTCATGTGCTCCAAAAGTTAAGTAAAGACTTGGGATATATCACAAAGCCCAATTTGAACTTCTAGGGATAAAACTACAATGTATTACAAGAAAAATGAACTAGATAGAATTATTGATAGGATAGCTGCTGACTTCAAAACACAACAACGAACTGTAGAACTTATAACATACGTAAGTAAAAGGTATGACAACAATAGCATAAATCTAGGAGTAGAAAACATTGAAATGTATTATTGTAATGTACTTAACTTATCTACATGAAATGGTATAATATCACTTTAAAGTAAACTGCTAACTTAAAGATGTATACTATAACTCTTATGGCAATCAATAAAATGTAGACAGACATATACAGAAAGGCTAATTGGGTCATAAAGGAGATGAAATGGAATCATACAAATTTCTCAATCCAAAAACAAAGGCACATAATAAGATAATAAACACATGAAAGACAGAAAACATGATCTAAATACTCCGATTGAAAGGCAGACATTGTCAGATTGGATAAAAAGGCAAGACATAAGTGTTAAGATGTAAGTCTTAAGATAATAAATAAGAACATGAAAATATGACCCAAACTATTACTTATTATGGAAATATGACATAAATCTATAACGAGATACTGCTACATACTTACTTGAATCCCTAACACTAAAAAGTTTGATTACACCGTGTAATAGTGAGGACATGTGGGAATTAGAAACCTTACCCAGTATTGGTGGGTATTTAAAGAAACACAAGCACTTTGGAAAACTGTTTTTCTATTCTTGACAACCAAAATATACCTCCAGCTTATGTTCAAGCCATTTCACTTCTTAACATTTACCCAAGAGAAATAAAAACTATATCCATAGAAAGATGTGTACATGAGTAAGCACAGCTGAATAATAGCTTTGGCTATTACTTGTAATAGCTAAAGTCTAGAAATAACCAAGAAACAACTCAAATGTTCACCAACAGAGGAATAGGTTGACAAACTGTGGTGTATTCATAAAAAAATTACTCACCAATAAAAAAACCCATAAACTAATATTTAGTTGAGAAATTTTGTGTTTTAATTTTGTGAGAATTAAGTTAATTGTTCTTTAGTGTGTTTTTTGGTACTATTTTTGGGTTTTAATACCAGGATAATTCCAGCCTCAATAAATGATTTGGGAAATTCTCCATTCTGTTCTATTTTCCACAAAATATTGTGTAAAAGTGTTGTAAATTATTTGTGAAATGTTTGGTAGAATTCTTCACTGAAGTAGTTTGTGCCCGGAGATTTCTGTGGTGGGAACTTTTTAATTACAAATTTGAGTTCTTTAATTATTGTAGGAATAGTCAGATTATCTATTTCATCTTGGTTCAATGTGGTTGGTTGGTCCTTTATAGCTTTTGAGGGATTGGTCTATTTCTTCTGTCCTTCTAAATTTATAGGATAGCGTCATAAGCATATGAACAGCTGTTCACCATCTTTAGCTCTTACGTAAATGCAAATTAAAGCTACAGTGAAATACCACTACACTTCTATAAGAAAAATCAAAATAGAAAATACCTATAACAGTAAACAATGGTGGGGATGCAGGGAAACTGGATTAGTCAGCATAGCCACAAAAGAAGAAAAGTTGATGCAAAGATGGAAGAGGCATAGTTCAGGTGGTGACAACTGCGTTTATATGCATTTCTAAAACAAGAGCGAGCACAATATGTTTGAGATACAGGGAAAAGGCAGAAAAATCAACAAGAAAAAACAAGTTGTGCAAGATTATACTCAAATGATAAGAAAATTCCAAATTAGGTATAGCCATGCATTATTTTGGAATTTAATGAATACTGGAAAATGATATAAGGGTTTCAACCAGGAAAATTATAACCGTAGATTTGAATACTATTATTCACTATTGTTTGTATTGCATATCACTGTATATTATATATATGTTGCTTTAATCATGTACATTATTCTATAAGTATATTATTTAGTATATAAATCATATATTGTCAATTATGCATATTTTAGTAATTTTAAAAAAAACGAATCATGAAGGATCAAAGAAGGATACAAAGGGAACAGTTAAGAGTATGTGGAAGCAGTAAATGTGAATAATATGGTGTCTAGGCCTAGGATGATGGTAATTTTGAAAATAAAATTGCCTGAATAGATGATAAGTATACTGGATTAGGAAGGCTTTGAAACTGAATTGGTAGAGGTGTAGAGAGAATTGGCAGTTAAGGAGGATCCCTGTGAATTGAAGATATCGCAGGCAGAGGGGAACAAACAGGTTAAATGGACAGGGGATGGTGTTTGGCTAGAAAATGGGTTCAGTTTTGGACACATCAGTATGAGATGCCACCTTTAATCTAAGTGAAGACGCCAAATGGATAATTGGACATGCAGGCCTAGACTTCAGAAAGAGAAACCGGAGGCTCGGACAAGAATTTGAGAAATGTCAGCAAATAGAAATAAATGAAAAAACTGAGAAAGAATCACGTCCTGAGAGAAAATGAAGTATGAGAAAAGCAAGTTGTTTGACGAAAAGCGCCAGGGAGCCACAGGATTAATGACAATTAGACATAACAGGATATGCAATTGTTATTTAACCGTTTTCTATTGATGGGCACTCAATAGTTGTTTTCATGTTTGGCTATCACAAAAAATCATACAGCATGGAATTTTTGCAAACATTATTTTTCAGGTGTGTAGGCATATCTGCTGGGCCCCTGGCTAGAAGTGAAATTGCTAAGTAAATATATAAGTGCTTTCGTAATTTTGTCAGGTGATGCAAAATTGTTCTCTATGTGAAACTGTCCCATTTTGAACCCCCCATCAGCAATGTGTGAGAAAGTCTACTTCTCTATCGACTCACTAAATGAGTACTTTGTCAAATTTTTGGATATTTTCCAATATCCTACAGTGAAACATGACATCCCAGTGCAGTTGCATTTTCATTTATCACAAGTTTGATGAAGCATTTTTTACATGTTTCAATGTCACTCATAAGGTCTTCTTATATGAAATATTTGTTCATGAGGTTTGTCCATTTTTCTGTTTAATTTTTCTATTTTTCCTCAATTTTTAAGAGCTCTTTCATATTAGAAAGCCAATTTTTATGATAAACATTTCAAACATTTCCCTCCAAGGTCAATAGGCTTATTTTGTCGTTGATCTTTCTTGTCATGCCTTAGGTATTTTCCTTATTTTCATTTCCTTTTTAATGTAATTGAATTTATCAGTCTGTCTTTTAACAGCTCTCAGATTTGGAATATTGCCTAAAAAAGCCTCCCTGTCCCACATTTTCAAAGGAATCTTGGTGCTTTAATTGAGTAGTTTCACATTTTTACATTTAAGTATTTGATACATTTGGACCTATTCTGATGCATAGTAAGTATGGATTTACCATTAACTTTTACAAATCACTGCCTAGTTGCCCTTACACTGTTTATGAAAACATATATCTCTACACCCACTGTATGGAGGTCCTATATTTATCATATACTAAGTTTCACTAGGTATTTGTTTCTGCTTCTGGACCTTGTATTCAATTCTATTTCATTTAGCTGTCTATTTGCAAATCACTACCATTTTGATTTGATTATTGAGGTTTTACAGTATGTTTTAAATCTGGTGTGTTTAGTCTCCCTTTACTATACTTCATTTGAATAATTTTCTCCCAGATTTTTTTCATCTCTCTTTTAGGTCATGATTCCTGTGTAAGTTAAGAGATGGGGTGGGTCAAAATATAAAAGCTGAAAATGTTATTACTGGTCTGTCCACATGAATATAAACCAAGAGACTGGCAACCAAATTAATTGCAGGGGTCTGCACTGGCAAAGAAAACTCAGGCCTGGCTAGTGATATTCCCAGTTCCTCTAGTTTATATCACAGGCAGTGAACTATGGAAGTTCTTGTGCACCCAGAAAAGGCATGTTTCCAGATTCCCATCTGAGTTATTGCTGTGAAATATAAAGACTAATTTCTACTGAGCAATCAGTACTGGGATGTGAGACCGATGGATAAGGGGAATTCTTCCAGGGAACAGAACCGAGAGCTGTTGAACTACATAATCCAGGAATTGATGCCACTATATGGCGGCAAGCCTTCACTATTTCTGCCTTGCAGTATTTGCTGTTTGTATTTTTTACAATTATTGTATGTTTCTCATTATGTGTTTACTTTTTTGAAAAGTTTTGTTTGATATCGTGGGTATGCTGTTTTCTAGTAGTGTACATTAGCTACGATATCAGCTATATATGGTTTATAGATATTTGTATCACGATGAACTACAACTGATGGCTTCAAATTGAGAAGATTTGTCATAACCTTAAAACCCTGTGCTTTAAGGTAGACACTGAAGCAGGATGAGATTTTGGAGTCATGCTATTTGACAAGGGATGAGGGTATCTCGTTTATGGAAAAGATTACGTGTGAAGATTAGTTAGCTAAAAGAGTGGTACTGACAGGCGCTCTCAGTTGCCAATCTATATCTGCCCTCCCTTACTCATTACTAATAACAACTCTGATTTTGTTTAAGGTGGCAATGTTCTGACAGAGTTTAGGACCTACTACTCCAAAATAGAGCATCTTGGCATATGAGAAAATAGCAGAAGCAGGATGGTTTCTCTGACCTTTTACTAGCTTTTGCCCTTGAAGCATGCCATAAGATAATTCTCTGACCTTCCTCTAAAGTAGACCATAATACTTTCATTCCAGCAGTGTCCTTGTTATGCCTGGAAGAAAAGAATGAAGAGACAAAGAAATGGAGAAGAATGTGAACAAATAGGCCTTGCTAAGTTTCCTCCAGTTTATTACCATTCAATGTTACACCATTTTGTCCAATCATACTTCTGTATGACTGTCCACTCGTCATCAAACCTAAGAATAGGAACATACAGTTTTCCTTGTCTTCATTCCTGAAGGCTCTCATGTCACATAAAACTTGTATTAAATGAATTTAAATATTTTTCTCATATCAATCTGTCTTTTAGTATTAGGGTGGCAGCCATGAACTTTGCTATGGGTGACGAGAAGATATTACTCTCTCATCCCTGTATTATCTAAGCCAAAATCCTCTCCATGCCCCTATACCAAGTTTGAATAGCCAATAAAATATAAGGTGGAAATTTCTTGGTTGGATTTCTGGAATTACATTTCTTTTAATTTGCTATAAAAATTTTGAAATCCACAGAAATGTTGAAATAATATCCTAACTGAAACACTAAGATTATCTTCAAATCTCAGTGGCTTAAAACAACACATCTACACATCCACTGTGGTTTGACTGAGGCTTTTGCTCTAAGGTCCTCACTTGGTGGCAGCTGAACATGCAAATACTATTTGAAATGTTGCTAGTCCCATGAAATTAGCACACAAAGGAAGGAAGCCCTGTACTCGCTATGTAAATTTCTGCCTAGAAAGATAGACAACATTTTTACTCATGTTTCTTTGTTAAAAGCAAGGTCCATGGCCACACCCAACTAAACTGGTTGTAAAGAACGAACCTGGATCATTTAATTTAATTAGACTCTGAGATGCCTGGAAGCTGAGTTTAAATTTCTACTGGAGCTAGTCCTTCCAAAGACTTCCCTTACTCCTGTGAAATGACCACTTAGGATTCAAATCCAGAGTCCTGGGGACTTTTTAGTGCCTAGTATGATTTGAATGTTTGTCCTCTTCAGAACTCGAGTTGAGGCCGGGTGGGGTGGCTCATGCCTGTAATCCCAGCACTTTGGGAGGCCGAGGTAGGTGGATCACCTGAGGTCAGGAGTTAGAGACCAGCCTGACAAATGTGGTGAAACCCTGTCTCTACTAAAAATACAAGAATTTGCCTGGTGTGTTGGCGCATGCGTGTAGTCCAAGCTACTTGGGAGACTGAGACAGAGAATCGCTTGAACTTAGGAGGTGGAGGCTGTGATGAGCCAAGATGGTGCCACTGCATTCCAGTCTGGGTGACAGAGTGAGACTCATCTCAAAAGGAAGCAAACAAACAAACAAAAAAACTCGATTTGAAATTTAATTGCCATTGTAATAGTACAAAGAGTTGAGACCTTTAAGAGGTGATTAGCCCAGGAGGGCTTCACCTTCAAGAATGGATGAGTGCCATTATTGTGGGAGTGTGTTTAGGATAAAAGCCTCCCTTTTCTCTCTCTCTGCTTACCCCCTTGCCTTCTGCCATTGGTTATTGCAGCCACAAGGCCCGAACTAGAAGCTAGCAGTTTGATCTTGGACTTTCCAGTCTCTAAAACTGTGAGAAATAATTTCTGTTCTTTATAAATTGCTGTATTTGTGTTATTCTGTGATAGCAGCACAAAAAGGACAATGACAATGCCTTTTCTCCTGATGGGACCTGAACTCAAGTATTTGTCAGTCCAGTCCCAGCGCTGGTCAGCTTCTCAGCGGATGCCTCTCTTTGCTGATGCTTCTAGACAAAAGTGGTTCTCCAAAGCCATCTGTCTTCATTGAGTTTCTTAATTCTCTTATATCTTCTTCCTATAATTCTTTTATGTCTTTTTAGTTCTCAATTTTTTAAGCAAAAGTTTTTTCTTTTTTTTTTCTTAATACTACTATCATTTCTTGTCCACAGGTGTAAACATGCTCTGAATTGCTTAATCCACCAACTCTGGAATTGGACATCAGATTTTTTAAAAAAAGAAACACTCAACAGACATCCACCATTTGCTTCTTGTTCTTCCCTTTACCCACTTCTTCTAGCTTTTCATACAGATATAGCTGCAGAATTGGAGTAGTCTTCTTGTGAGTTTAAAGGTGAAAGCAACATATGCATAGCAGATGTGTCTGATGGCATCATGGCTCTCCTTATCTACCTTGAACTACATACTTCTCAACTTATTTAAAAAGCAAAAACAAAAACTACCTTAAACTAATTTAATATGAATGCATTCTCATGAATATGAATATATTCTCCAGTAATAAAGACAGGAACTGTGCCTCAGTGGTGACACTAATGGTTATAAACAGATCACACACACACACACACACACACACACGCACACACACACACACGCCGTAGTATTTTTTAGAAACCTACTGAAGAGCCCAGTAATTTTCCCTTACTCATTGACCAATGCAGAATGCAGCACAGGGAAAAAGACAAACATCAAAATTTGCTCTTCCCTAGGAAACGTGCTGACGTGTTTAATACCAACAAATAAGATGTGCTCAAGTACACTTTGTGTAATATTGCAAACAAAGGAGCAATTTAATTTCTGAAAAATTAAAGCAAGCAAAAACTAGCAAGTTGATTTACCAGCCCTATACAGTTCAAGGTATGGCATGTAGTGAAATTGGAAATTTTACTTGCTACTTCTTACTGGTAATTGTTTGGAAATGAACATATACTGTAACTATACAGTAAATGCTGAGAACCTATTTGAGGTACACAATAACTGCTTACATAAAGGATTATCCTTTCTTGATCTGCGTGCATCAATGCTCTGATGTAAGGCATCTATTGCACAATATAATTCTAATTGTACTGCCCTTACTCTTTTTGAACACACAGTGAATCACCATGTTTTTTATGAAAGAACTAACACAGTCTGTAAAGTATGAGGAATACAAACTTGTCACCAGATATTGATCCGTAGTCAGCTTTCTACTGGTGATATTAAATTAAATTTCATCTATCCTAATTCTAAGTGTGGAAAGAGAATAATAAATAACAACAACTCCTCTTCTAGGCATAGTTTTAGCTTTACATCAAAATAAATTCAATGATAACTTAAGTAGTTTTTATTCTATACCATGGAATGCTTTTATAGAATTTAAAATATAACTCTTAACTATCATACTTCTTCTGTTATCTTGCCAACAACACCCACAAAGCCTTAGGAACGTAACCATTAGAGCATTTAATATTTTTATATCTTTCCCTTTTTCAATTAGGTTTTGTAAATTGTGTTATACCTAAGCCCTGAGAGCAACACAAAGAGCACTGAATATATTTAACCCTTCTATCTCAGTTAATGCATGCAAAGATTAGCAAAAATAATAATATACACCTGTATGGGATTGTATGTGAATGTGTTACTAAGATAGAGTTGAGAATTGCAGAAGGGAAATCTAGCATTTTAATCTTCCATTCAGCAGAGTTTGTTTCTCTCTTCCCCCACTTTCTCTCAAAACACATATGCCACTGCCTGCCTATTCTTAAAAGTATCACAAGGTGGAATGTAAAGAGACAGTTGAATTCTCAACTTTCCCGAAATAATTGTTCAGATTTCAAATCATGGGTTAACATGAGACTTCTAAAATGCGATGCCTAGGGTGGAGAAATGGGACAGAATTTTCTGTAGGTTCTTGTGCTCCTTCTTTGATTGCCTCTCAATATTATTTGCTGGCTCCTTCTTATCAAATTGACCTTTCTGTGTTGGGTTGCCAAAGGTGTTTGCTTTTGGCACTTCTCCTCCTCTACAATTTTTATCTAAATCAGAATTTATTTTTATTTATGGTTGAAAATACCATATATGCAAACAACTTTCATATGCACATATCCACCATAGATCTTTCTCGTAAGCTCTGTTTTAGACATATAGACCTGACTATCATACCTCCATTTTGATGTCTCTTGAAAACTTCACATTAAACATGTCTGACTCTCAATTCTTAATTAATCCCTATAAACTTCCATCTATTAATACATTCATATTGCCCATCTGGGAAATATGACCATTCTATTAATAATTCATGATGGAGACTTAGATGAACATTGATATTTCTGTCTCTCATTCCTAATCCATAATCAATAAATGATAATACTCTACTTGTTTTCTAATGAGATTACTCATCTGCTCACTTTTCTCATGTCACTGTTAGTTAACATCCTTGTTGGGGGCTCAGAAAATGATACCCCAAAGTATGGGACATTGGCATGCAGAACACTTTGAATTAAAAGAAATTGGAAAGCCTTACAAGATGCCTCAGAATAAAGATGTTTCTGACCTTTCTTTGTTTCTCCCCTCCGCATAAGGGAGGACTCTCTGAAGTTCCCTTCTCTGACTGAGGGAAATTCTTCCAAAAGAAACACAATTGTCTTCACTCCATTGTCTGAAATTGCATGAACCAGGAAAGATTAATCACTGAAAAAAGAGCTAAAGATCATCATCCTGCCTGCCTGAACAGACTTTTTATCTATTCTTCTGAATGCTGTTATCTGGGACTTTGTCTGCATAATGAGACAAACTTTGAAGTGCAATTCCACCCCTCACCTTGTTACCATAACTCCTTACTAGCTCCTCCAGAGCCCAGGGGAGCTTTGTCTCAAGCCATTGTCTGTTCTTGCAGCCTATTCATTTCCTCTAAATATTATTTACTCTTTTTCGAAAATTGCGTATGTTCTCCACTTTCTTTTGCCTTAGAAAAGGGTTTTAAACTTCAATAATCTGGCTCTTTGAATTTCATACTTAGAGTTTCTTACTTTGTGGGATTCCCATGCACTTGCATGTTGATATATTTGTGTGTCTTTTCTCCTTTTAATCTGTAGTTTATTTCAGTAAATTCAATGATGACACCTTGAGAGGGAAATTTACATTTCCCTACATCATCTTTCCGAATTGTCTTTATAGTAGGCTCCTAACTGGCCTCCTTGATTCTATTGCTATTCCCCGACAGTCTGTTCATATAAGAAGCCAAAATCATCTCCTAAAATGAAAATTTGATAACATTATATCCCCAAAAGAGTACAGGCATACCTCATGTTATTGTGTTTCACTTTCTTGTACTTTGCAGATCTGGCATTTTTAACGAATTAAAGGTTTGTGGCAATCTCGCATCAAGCCAGTCAATCAGTGCCATTTTCCCAACAGTACGTACTCATTCCATGTCTCCGTGTTATCATATTTTAGCAATGAAGTAATTTTAAATTAAGGTATGTATATTTGTTAGACATAATACTGTTGCACACTTAATCAATTTTTGTGCCTTTTATACATACTGGGAAACCAAAACAATTGTGTGACTTGCTTTATTGCAAATTTTTTTTTTTTTTTTTTTGCTATGATCTGGAACTAAACCCCAGTATCTCCAAGGCACCCCTGTGCCTGTATTTTACACAGGCATGCTAAGGCACAGAAGGCCTGGCTAAAATTCACACAGTTGATAGGTGGTAGAGTAGGGATGTGAATCCAAACATTCCAGGTCTGAGTGCCTCCACTGAGCCCCAGTGCCTGTGAACATTGCCATAGTATCTTGTAATTGTCCTTAGAGTCATTTAGCACCTCACAAGGCAAAGTCACTAAACTGATAGGTACTAGGGAGCAAGAACCACAAATTAGTCTTCCTCACAGGCTTAACTCTGAGCACAGTGCTTGGTGTATTCCAGGTGAACTGATGTTTATTATAATTAATTACAATAAAAGCTAAATTCATTACTTTATAATCCCACTTTGTATTTATGTATCATATATATCCAAAATAACTCAAGTCTGGCTTAACTGATCATGTAGAAAGAAAGGTGGTATACAACTAATTTAGACTCCAGGCCAATTCCAGTCCCAACATTAATTTGAGTCATGAAATAATTCAACTGGCTGATTCCTTTTGAGAAAATGATGCTGTCAGTGCAGAATCCTAACGACTCTTTCTACTGCATAAAAGCCTATGAGCCACAAAGATATTCCTAGTTTTGAGCTGTAGAATCCATTATGCCAATGTATTGCGTACACACACACACGTGCGCCCACACACACAGTGCAAATACATATTTGTTGCCATATTTTCTTTGTTGTGGTGATCTGGAAGAAAACGTGCAATATATCTGAGGTAAGCCTGTATCTACAAAGCAAAGGGTAGCCTGTTCCATTAATAAAACTCCAGCTTCACTTCAAGTTATTCTTTTCCCCTAGTCATACATTCCCATTTGTTTACTTTGTGAGTATTCCTTCTTAGCACATTTTAGAGTTATACTTCTTTGTTCTCATAAATTAGGTATGGCCACATACCTTTTTTTGTACTATGAAATGAGATCCTTGTCACTTTCAGGCAACATTTAAAAAAAACCACGGAATACAAAATTTGTCACTTTTATTACTAATGATCTAGAGGATGAAGGACACACCAATATATGTAGAGTGTGAGAAATAAATATCCTTCATTTAAAACCACAGAGACTCAAGGATTGTTTGTTCTCTTCCTATTCTCTAGCATGGCAGACCCTCCATTAAAATAACTTACCAAACTCCCTCCTATTTCTGGACAATCACATATAATTTTCCTCTTCTGGAAATGCTGTCTTTATCTTTTTCCCAACTGTTTAATTTCATCTTGTTGACTCTAATATTCTTATATCAATTTAAATGAGAACTTCCTTACTACACTGGATTGTATGCTCTCATAAGTTCTACATTTAAATACTCTTCATAATTGTCAGTATATGGTTGTTTATAAAATAATTTTTAAATTAAGTATGTATTTTAAAAATATTTAAAATTTGAGTTCCATCATAACAGGACCCGAATTTGTCTTATTTACAAGAATGAATAAATGAATGCAATATTTTTGATATAATCTGCAATTAAAAAATTTCTTGAGTTTAAGTCAGACTTGGCTTTCATTTGGGCTTAGCCATTCAATAGTATATAAAGATTGAAAAATTACTATATTTCTTTTTTCCTTAAATTTCCTCATCTGTAAGTGAGGTAGTATTTATCTGTCATGTTGATAAGTCTCAAGTTTGTTGAGATTACCAAAGAAGTTAAAGTACTTAAAATGTCTACCATAACACTCCACATGATGTTCATGCACAAGAATGATAATTTCTTTTATTCCCCATCTTGAGTAAGTAAAATGCCAATGTCCGTGGCATCAGAGATATTCAGGCCTTTATGACTCACATAAAAAGGCAATGTTGGTTTTCTATACCATATGCTATTTCAGAAATCATATATATCCCCTCATCAGTTTCATTTGTCTTATCTATTATATTTCCATCAAATTATATAGTATTTCAGAACATAGACTGTTTGATGAAACAAATCTCAAATTTCAGTATGTGCCTCCAAATATTATGGAAAAAAATTTCAAATTGATAAGATATAACTTTATGATACTGTTGTGTGTCTCCTTAGATTGGTGGATTTTCAATCATACTGTAAGAGGTTTTACTCTACACCACTTGATAATCATTAAGGAGGTTAGCACAGCTCTTGGTCTGATGGTTAAGCTTTGTTGTATTCTGGCTGACTTAGTCTTGATTTAGAAGAATTTAATTTTATGACCATGTTTTTTCTCCACCTACCAGGTGTATAGCGTTATGCAAGTTACTATAGTTGACCGCTGTTGGAGTTTCAGAAAAGGTGGTGGTTTACAGAATCTCATGACTGAACAAGTTACTTAAGCAAAAGTCATAATGGTATAGATAGTACTAAAAAGGAAGTTAAGAACTATGCAATTTCAAAAAAGAAATAGAAAATTCCACTTGTTGAGGAGTTATTAGGAAATAAAGCATTCCTTGAAATATGGCTCAAATAATAGTGACATTTGAAAAATTATGGTCTTTGGAGTCAGAAAAGCACTTATGAGATAAAAAGCCTCAGGTAATTTTCTTATGCTTTTTGAAACTTTGTTTTCTCATTTGCAAAACAGAGACCACTATAAATGTTTAATGGATTTATATGAAATCAAGTTACAATATACCTATTCTGGTACCTACTAATACTATTATTTATTGGTGCGTTAGAAATGCACTGTTTTTCTTTTCTTTCTTCTTTGAAGTCAAAAGCAACTGAGGGAAATGTAGTGGTTAAACAGATACAGATAAAAATATCTGCATTTTTAGCAACAAAAGCTTGGGTGAGTGTGGTTGCTTAATTCAATGAATTTTCTAATAGTGAACCCAAGGATTAGGCAGATTTACAAGACAGTGATTAGACTACAATTGTTTTGGGAGTGAGGGTAGATACTTTATAGCTAAGTGTACCTTATCACTCAGCCAAGAACAGACAGAAGCACACAGTTCCTGGAAGCAGTTTTATCCAAAGTGAAAATGAGGAAAGAGGTGAATCATGTATGCTCACAGGATTCAGAGTGTTGAATTATAACATTCTACCATTGAATACGTTACTTCCTCTCTAGGGGGTAGGGTAATGAGAGAGGACTCAATAGAGACATGTATGTGAAAGGACATGTCAGATATGGTGACAAAGCATTTCCTCCCAATAGGTTCCATCTTATTATATTCTTTATCTGTTATGCTTAAAAAATTAGTCTTGCCAACTAGGAGTAAGCTATCCCTCATAGCAGAATATCAGTTTATCAGTGAGGTACTGCTCTTACCTTGACGTTGCTCCTGCACACCAACTAATGCTTGCTTGCTGTTTTGTTGAGCCTCCTGGAGCCACTGTCACATATTATGTTTTCTGACCCAGTGAGAGGCAATTACCACAAGTATTACAAGATTTAAAATCTAACCCCAAAAGTAAAAATCTGTGGAACAAAATACCTACAAAAGGAATTGAGTTGTTACTGTCCCTACATTACAGCAATTATCTTAGGGAATGATTGTTTAAGAGTTGGAAAGAATTATACAGAAGAAAATTACTGGACAAGTGTAAAATAAATACCTATTAAGAATAAATGGCTACTTCTCCCTATAAAAGATAAGAGAGTGATTCTTCTCACCTTGTTTTTCTCCATAGCATTTACCTTAGAAAACTTGTAAGACTTTTTCATCTCTTTAAAATGTATGTATGGATATAAATCCTGTAGAAGACAAGAAGGGCCTTTTGTCAGCTTTGTGACCTAGGAATGTTTTTCTCTTTAACATTTAAATATTGAAGGAGATAGCACACCCATCTTCCAGTTTCTGTGGAAGGTTAGGAGACTAACTTCCATGAGCAGCTTGCCCTAGATTGTAAAACTATCTCCTGTCCCAAAGATTTGAGAAGTTTTGTTTCCCTATAGATTCAGTCAACTAGTTAACCCAGATGATTGCCCCAGTGTCATCTTCATACTTCATCCTTCATAGGATGAAGTATGAGGGACGACAAATGGTGCCGTCAAGTCATCTTACTTGATGACTATTTATTGTCTATTTTGAAAACATGTGTAATGGGTTGTTCTACTCGTCTATAGAAAAGGGTGAGATTTCTCTCTGTTCTTGAAATCTCTTAGAAATTTTTTGTGATAAGCATCACATTCTGGCTTAATGTTTATTCAATTATAAAGCTTTTTCTTCTCTACTTTGTGGAAAGGTTTTCATGACTGGGAGAATATTATATTTTTCATTATATTTCCCTAATACTATAGCTCCATACTCTAAACCAAAAGGGGTTATTTCATAGGAAGAAATCTGAAGAGGAGCATAATATAACATGAAACTCTGGACAAGATTGGTTTTGAGTAGAAAACTCTGCAATGAATTATAGTGGTATATTTATTATATTATAGTCTATAGGTGTTTTGTACTAACACTCAGAAGTCACCACCAACTAAAATTCTGATCTCAAATTATTAGCAGCCTTACCGTTCAACATAGCCAACTAGAGATTTTGAAATAAAATTAAAAATGATGTAAAGCTACCGTAAAAAAAGTTGCCAATAATTAGATTCCCTACATTTGATTACCTATGTTCTCCCTCTATAAGCTTATTATGGAGGGAGTTAGTATCCTACATTTAGATTGCTTTGCAACTCAAAATCTAAAGAAATTAAAGTTTACATTTAATTCTCTTGCTCTTTTGAGTTAATATTCCAAGAAATTAAATTTGAAAATTCGTCCCACATCATTTTCTGTTTTGTTGAATTCAGCTAGAAAAATCCTAAGAGTTATAGAAGAGTTGGGGTTCTTTCTGCAGTTGCAGCCTTGGCTGTCTCACACTAGGATGGGTGTAATTTGGACAGAAATTTGTATCAGTCAAGATCAAACCTCTGGGCCGGGCATGGTGGCTCACGGCTGTAATCCTAGCACTTTGGGAGGCCAAGGCAAGCCTAGCACTTTGGGAGGCTCAAGACTTCTCACCCGAGGTCAAGAGCATGAGACCCGCCTGGCCAACAGGGTGAAACCTCATCTCTACTAAAAATACAAAAATTAGCCAGGTGTGGTAGAGGGCACCTGTAATCCCAGTTACTTGGGAGGCTGACGCTGGAGAATCGCTTGACTCCAGGAGGCAGAGGTTGCAGTGAGCCGAGATCATGCCATTTCACTCCAGCCTGGGCAACAGAGCAAACAAACAAACAAACAAACACACAAACGAAAAACACAACTCTGTCTCAAAAACAAAAACAGAAAGAATCAAGCCTCTGATGTTTCCTACTTTAAAGTAAAGGGTTTACACACAAAGACACAAAGATAAAATAGCAATGACCTCATCCATCAAATTTAGATCAATTTTCCCAGGAATTTTTCCTTTATCAGTACGTTTTCTTGTCTGGCCAATGGTAGCCCAAAGCACTAATCTCTGCAGACTGGCAGATCTTAAAAGGGAGAAAATGAGGGGAGGAAATGAGAGCGATGAAAGGAAGGGGTTGAGTTACATTTGTTTAGCTCTTCTGAAAGTCTTCACTCTGATGAGCCAATCATGTCTCTCAGAAGGTGTAAGAGAAATAGGGTGTACAAAAGGATGTCCAGCTACTTAATAAAACAATGGGGAATAATTACTTTTCTATCACATTGTAAATAATAAAAAATCTTGGAGCAGTGGAAACAAGATGATTTAAACTGTTTAAATGTAGAATATAGAAAGGGTGATTTTCATAGGTTTTTATTATGCCATCTTCTCCTGATTTCGTAATTTATCTTTTCCATTTTCCCCCATTTATATTTTATGTTGTTTTCTATCAAAGTACTTGGTTTCATGTTACGTCCTTCTCTTTTTCATATTTCTCACTATGAAGTAATCCTCTTTGCTTTGAAGCATGAAGCTATTAGCTCAGTAACTTTCTTCTTTATAATTTCTTTTAATGTTGAATAAGTGTTTCCTTATAAAACTACTATTATGTATGGGCAGCCACAATCTCACATCTGTTTACAGCTATTTTGGTCCACGTATTTTTACTTCTCAATGTTGATTTTGAATCTCATAAAAACCTGTGGTTTATGCTCTCTTTCTATGTGCGTGGGCCTTTAAAATCTACTATGTAGGTCTTGTGTATTTTATATGTTACAGGATTGCTAGATATGTAATGCTAACATGGGTGAACTATTGATAATTCATTTTAATGATTACATAATTATAAGCCAATTATTAGTAGCACTGTCATAAGCAACCACATCTTTGACATATGAGACAAATATATTGTCTGCCATATATTACTTCTTCAGTTATGTGGATAAAAATTTCAATTAATTAAAAAAAGACACTTATGAACTGAGCTTCTAAGAATAAAACAAGATTTTTCATTAGATGAGAAATTTTAGTACTGAGCTCTGAGTTGAAATATCTGCCCTAGGAGGACAGTGTTCTGGGAATTTTATATCTAATGCATTAAAAAGATAATTTAATATTTTTGAACCTTTCCAGAAATCTGAAGGCTATTCCAGCAAATACCATTCTATCAGGGTGAAATACAGAACAGTATGAGGACACTGAATTCAACAACACACATTGACATTTAAACAATGCAGATTAATTTAGCATTTCATTTATTCATTTATCATGTAAAGTTGCCTTTAATTCTTTTTGTCAGTTTTAACAAATTAGCATTTACACCTATGGATATAAGACACCTCAGAGTGCTTTGTCAGCATTTATGGTTTTATGATAATGTTATCTTAGTGCAATTCCCTTTGTTTCATGATGTATGTTTGTGGCACAAAATTAACTTTACTACAAAAATCCTCAATTTAATGTTTTCCTTGGAAATAACCTGAAACTAAAAGGTAATTTTAGTTTTTATTTTAGTGCTTGTTGTGCTTTTTAAATTTTAAATTTTTATTTTTTAAGCACCTGTTACAACAGGTTTGGAATCAATCTTGAGCACTTACTCCAAATTAAATGTAACCATACTAAATTAGCACTATTTCTGCTCGGTTAGTGTTATAAGACTGTCAACATGAGTTGCATTAAACACTACTTTTGTAAAACAGAACAAATGCTTTTTAAGTTGACAGAGACTTTTGCATGGGAGAACTAAGTATATAAATGAGGTAAATAAAGAAACCTACATTAAAAACATCTATATCAGCAAATAATATTTGGAGACAAGAAGGAATTTGAGGCAAAATATTAGTGCAACCTTTGTGCAACAACAAAGTTGTTCAGAAGAAATCATTAAAAGTCTAATTAATTTGGAAAGCAAAAGATGCTGTAATTTCAGCACACCAAGATTCAATATCCTTTCGTGTGAGCTAGAGAAAAATGAAGATTCACTTTGCTTTGGACGTAGTCTCGCTCTGTTGCCCAGGCTGGAGTGCAGTGGCACGATCTCGGTTCACTGTAAGCTCCGCCTCCTTAGTTCATGCCATTCTCCTGCCTCAGCCTCCCGAGTAGCTGGGACTACAGGCACCTGCCACCACGCTCGGCTAATTTTTTGTATTTTTAGTAAAGACAGGGTTTCACTGTGTTAGCCAGGATGGTCTTGATCTCCTGACCTTGTGATCTGCCCACCTTGGCCTCCTCTAAAATTTTTTAGTAAAGAAGCTGTATACTCACATAGTCATAGCTTTTTTACATTTGGCAGTAAAAATTTTTTAAAAATTCTTAAAATGTTTAAACAAGCTAAAATTTGAGCTCTTATTCAAGAAAACACACTACATGTTTGATTGTAAAGTTTTCAAATGTCTTTTACAAAAACAAAGTTAGTCATGTGTAGTCAATTAAGATGAGGCAGAATATAAGATATAAACTGACATATTTTAGCCAATTACCAATAAAATTTTATTGCATAAATAAATAGTATTTTTGATATTTGTGTCATTAAGGTCTATCATTTTTATTTTGTACCAATAAGTATTTCTTGAGTCCTCCCCATGCAAATTAATTTATAAGGTAGTAAACAGTAAAACATACAATCTGTTTGTCACAAGCTAACAGGTTATTGAATGCTGTATCAGTCCTTTCTCATATTGCTATAAAAATTACCTGAGATTGGGTAATTTATAAAGAAAAGAGGCTTAACTGACTCAAAGATTATGCGGTTGTATAGGAAGCTTGGCTGGGGATAGCCTCAGGAAACTTACAATCATGACGGAGGGCAAAGCAGAAGCCTGAACCTCTTACATGGCTGGAGCAGGAGGAAGAGAGTGAAGGGGGAGGTGCTATACACTTTTAAACAACCAGATCTCGTGAGAACTCTATCATGAGACAGTACTAAGGGGATGGTGCTAACCATTAGAAACCATTCCTATGATCCAATAACCTCCCACCAGGGCCCACCTCCAACACTTAGCATCACAATTCAACATGAGATTTGGGGAGGGACACAGAGTTAAACCATATCAAATGCATACTCATATAAAAATTTCCCATATTTAATTTTATTTTAGATTTCCTAATGATTTTGTAAACATTGTTTCACATTTAAGTATTCAACTACTTAATTTATGCTTACAAATATAAGGCATGCTTTTCTTTCCAGTCATGATTGGGTAACTTGCCTTACCACATAGACAACTAGAAAGCAGGAAAAAAAATGATACAGGTGTTTACAGATTTTTGACAACTGTTGGACATAATCTACAATCCTTTAGAAAAGAAAAAATGAGGACAGTTTTATAATTGATCATACTTTCTGCTTAGGGGCACATTCTCATATGCTCCAATGGAAGGAAAAACCAAAGTAGAATGTGGAAGTTTTCATGAGTCAAAAAAGCACAGATCAGAGTTTAAGAAAGCTAAGGTACTAGAATTAACTAGATAGTATAACAGAGAAGAAGGGAATTACTTAGTGAAAAAGAATAAGAAGCTGTTTAAGAAAGGATGCTAAGGATAATGATAGTCCATTTTGCAACCATAAGGTGAAAATCCATGAGGTTGAACAAAGAACAAATAGATACCAGGGGACTGTAAACTGCATAATTCTTAGAACTTATTCATTGTGTGAAGTCCTTTGAGTTCAGACAAATGAGAATGCAAGTGGTAGACTGGTTGGTAGGTTTAAGGTATCCTTAGAATAATGTCTACTATTGACACATTCTAAATTCTAAAATGGTCCAAATAAATCTATAACAACAGAAAGCAGATTAACATTTCTGCTGGACCCGGAGTTAAATGAAAAGGACTGCAGTGACGGCAAGGAGATATGGGGAAACTCTTGGAGTTATGGGCATGTGCTATATTTTTATTGTTAAATTGTTGTGTGCATTCTTGACAACTCATCTCATTATAAAGTTAAAATAGAAACAATTTACTGTTGGGATTATGGGCACGTCCCCCAGGGTACTGGGAAGATTTAAGATACACTACTGAACACAAGACAGTGGAGCACTACCAGCTCCCTAGAACTGAAACTTCTGATGAGTAAAACAAAAAATCCATTTTTGAGAACATTAAGAACATGGAAATGGGGCTAGTATCAGGAAGTTTTGTGTACTTAAGTCGACATAAAGTTAAAAAGAAACTGGAAGGCACAGTTCAATGTGAAATTGGACAGAAAATCCATAATTTTAACTGAAGAAAGTAAGTAGAGCAGGAGAGAGGAAAGAGTTCCTGTGAGTAACATCCCTATGGGGTTGGTCTTGAATGGCTGAAAAGCCAACAATATCTAGTGTGCATGCACACACAGACACACATACACACCCACACAAACACACACACAAATACACACACACATACACACAAACACACACACAAACACGCACAAACACATACACCAACACATACACAAACACTCATACAAACACAAACACACACACACACACAAACACACACACACAGTGACATGAAAAGAAGTCTAGTTAATCCTGAACTAGTATCCTCATCCTTTTACAGATAGGAACCTCCTGAAGATAGTTGGTCCAGAAAGAATATACATTATTCAATAACAAATAATATTCAAATGTTCCCTAAAAAGATAATGACGAATGAAAAATAAATGGCAGTAGAGGAAAACAAATGGCAACAGGAGGAAAACTGGTGGCAAAATTTGCTTTGGAACAGATAAAGAGTGTGACCAAACATATTTATTTAAATTTTTTTCAAAAAATGTAATACATAACTTCCTTTATCAAACAAGAACAAAAGAAGCTCAGATATTATTTATCAGAATATTAGAAAGACAGAAGTACTAAAATAAAAACATGACAAAAATAAGTGTCAAATGCATAAACTCAGGAAGCTGTAGTGAACACTGAAATGAGAGCAAAATACGACTCAAATAAATACAATGGAAATAAAAGATAAAAAATAATTTTGAGACTATAATTGACAAAGACAATCAAAATGGAGTTAATAGACATATAGCTGGTGTGCCTATTTAAGAAAATTTAAATATTGAATATAATTTTTAAAAATGTTTGAATAATGAAAGAAGACTTACATCTACAAATTGAGTGATCACAAGAAAAACATTGGTTAAGTATCATTAACCCTAATATCTGTTCTGGTAAGTTTACTAGATACAAAACTTAAATAAAAAAATGTATTAAGAAACTAGGTAAAGAAAAATCATCTATCACACGGCAGCAGATTTTTTACAGCAACATTTAACACTAGAAAGCAATGAGCCTTGCCTATGATATGAATTAAAAAACTGATGCAATAAATATATTCCTAGCCAGAGTATCATTTGAGTATAAGGCAAGAAAACTAATTAACAAAAAATAGATTCAGGAAAAATAATTTCAATTACATTTCCTTAAAGAAACTATTAGATAATAATATGTTGCCAAATAAGCTATAGCAAATATTGGAACCTCTACTGCAAAAGGACTAAAAATTAACAGACTTTGGTATGAAACAAAAAATGTTGGGGTTATGCTTTGGAAACTGTGTAGTAAGAAATGTAATCTTGTCCAAAAAAAGGTCTGGCGTTTACTCTCTGATTTGGGGAGATAATCTCTAAGCCATTGGAATGTCATGCAGGATAAAAGATTTTTTTCTTTTTTTAACCTGGGAGCTTTGGGTCACATGGATAGACAATGTTCAAGTTTTAGAGTCAGGGCTACTTTGAGTCTTGGAATAGCAATAGACCTCCAGAGGGGCTTGAGACTGAAGTTCAACACACAGTTGGTCAATCAGGTTTATGTGATTGAACTCCAGTGAAGATTCTGGATAGCAAGGCTTGGCTAAGCTTCCCTGGTTGAAAATACTCCATGCATATTGTCATACGTCAATGACAGAAAAGTAACATTGTCCATGACTCCATGGGAAGAGGACAACTGGAAATGTTTGGAAACTTCCTGGACTCTGGACATTGCACTCCCTTAGGCTGATTTTAATCTTATCCTTTACCTGTAATAAATTATAATGATGAGTATAATAGCTTTAAGTTAGTTCTGTAAATCATTCCAGTTAACTTTTGACCCAAGGGTGGTGGTCATGTGGACCTCTGAACTTGCAGTTCAAATCAGAAGTGAAGGCAGTTTTGTGGCCTGCTTCCTCTGACATCACAGAAACATAGTTTAAATATAGGCCTTGATAATAAATAATTTAGTACCTAAGAAAATGTGTGAGGTAAGTATAAAAAAATCAGTGAAAATATAAGCACAACCTTTAGTTTTTCATCCTTTTTAGTCAAAGGTAAAAATATATAATATGAGCTAGATATATAAAATAAACCAATATTCATAGACTAAAGAGATAATTAGAAAATACTGAAAATATATAATCTAAAAAAATCAGATATTGGATAGTTATTATGGGAGATGAGAAGAGGTAAATATAGTCTATCATTTTGCATAGTAAGAAATCAGAAATGTTTAAATAAATAGTATAATAATAAAGCTATAGTTACAAATGTGATCCCTAAAACTAAAATTAAAAACACCCACTCATTAAGATATATACCCACACAATATTATAGAGAAATGTCTGTAAACATTGTAAAAAGCAGAACAAATTAAAACATTAGGAATTTTCATTTTGCATAATCATTAACTATGTCATCTGGATCAATCTACTTAAGAATGACATGAAAATGAGAATCAAACATAAAAAAGTTTTGTTTGAAGAATTTGTAGGGTTCCTAAGGAGTGACGACATCTGGAAACAATATTCAAGAGAAGAAAAAACTCAGAAATGTGAATCTGGCTTCTGGGTCTCTTTTTGCCTAAGTTCAGGTGGCAATGCTACAGAACGTGACTGAGAAGATTGTTGAGGATGAGAAGCTGACCACATGTAACCTGCAAATAGACTCAAGGAGTAAGAAAGATACAAAATGGAAAGGACTTGTGTGTCTCTGTGTGTGTGTGTGTGTGTGTGTGTGTGTGAGAGAGAGAGAGAGAGAGACAGAGACAGAGACAGAGACAGAGAAAGAGAGTGGGGGTGAGAAAGGGAGAGAGATTGTATGGGCCTGGGAATGACAAAAGTAGGTTTGGGCTAGATCTCTGAGACGATGCCATATTATTAAAGGTATGGTATCAACAGACAGGTTCTTGCAGAGACAGGAGACAAATTTCTAATCACTTTAACCCTTCATTAGATTAAGAAGAATCAGAAATGCTAATGCTCCCAAATGCCTGACAGGGCCAGAGAAATCTATTCTAAAGAAAAAAATAAAATTCCTCTTGCTATTATTTCAAAATAATTCTATACAATTTCTAGGTTTCAGTAATAAAATAACCAAGGCCACTAGGAGAAAAGAAATCAAAAGTGGCCTATAATCCCAGCACTTTGGGAGACCAAGGCAGGCGGATCATGAGGTCAGGAGATCGAAACCATCCTGGCTAACACGGTGAAACTCCATCTCCACTAAAAATACAAAAAATTAGCTGGGCATGGTGTCAGGCTCCTGTAGTCCTAGCTACTCAGGAGAATGGCGTGAACCCGGGAGGCGGAGCTTGCAGTGAGCCGAGATTGCACCACTGCACTCCAGTCTGGGCGACAGAGCGAGACTCCGCCTCAAAAAAAAAAAAAAAAGAGAGAGACCCACAGAGATATAGATTCACTGTTACATGCATTCTGAAATATCACCATGTCTATGTAAGACATACAGATTATTGCATATGTATATAAGAAAGTATAACTATATCAAATATATTTGAATATATTATAAAGAAGGCTTTGAATTTTAGCAGAAAATTGGCACTTAGGGAAAAAATCAAAGAAAAATTATAAAACTAAAATGCAAAATAATTAAAATGCAGACTGTAATGGATGCATTTAATAGCTGATTAAACACAGGGAAGAGAGAATTAGAGAACCAGAAGACAGATCCAAAAGATCATAGAGAGAAAGAGAGACATTATTTTTTTATACATGACAGTCACAGAATTACACAAATTGGAGAGCATAAACTGCAAGGTTTCTCAAAGTTCCACATGAAACAAATTCTCCAGGACTACTGAAATTATGGGGCTGGAGAAATAGACAATACCTCCTAATAGAACAAGTGGAGAAATTATAATCAAAGTGGCATACATATAATGGTAGAAGTAATACATAGCATTTTTAAAAAATACTGAAAACATAAAAAATGAAAGTCAATAAATCCATACAATTAAATGACATATAGTGCTAAAAATGATGTTGCCTTTCAAGACTGAATAAAACAAAGTGAATAACTATGTGTTTTATAAGTCATTATCTATTGCCACATACATGAGAGAGGAGAAAATGTGATTGCCTTTTAAAAGGATATCAGCTGTGAATATAGGAACTTTCACAACATGCTATGCTATAGAGTTGGAATTAAACTAATACACATCTACATAGTTAAAAAAGTTGGTGGAGAATCCTTTGATAAAGAAAAATCTGGTAATCAAAAGCATGCAACAGAATATTGAAGCCATAAGCCAGCTATTTTTGTAGAAAAAACAATTTTGTATAGTAGATTGAACATGTCAAGAGGTAAAATTAGAATAAGATCTTTTTAAATTAGGCTAAATGGTTTGAATTTATTTTTTAAATTTTATTTATTTATTATTTTTTGGAGAAAGAGTCTCATTCTGTAGCCCAGGCTGGAATGCAGTGGCATTTCTGCTCACTGCAACCTCCACCTCTCAAGTTCAAGTGATTCTCATGCCTCAGCCTCCTGAGTAGCTGGGACTACACGTGTGTGCCACTGTGCCCAGCTAAATTTTGTAATTTTTTTTTTTTTTTTTTTTTTGAGACGGAGTCTCGCTCTGTCGCCCAGGCTGGAGTGCAGTGGCCGGATCTCAGCTCACTGCAAGCTCCGCCTCCCGGGTTTACGCCATTCTCTCGCCTCAGCCTCCCGAGTAGCTGGGACTACAGGCGCCCGCCATCTCGCCCGGCTAATTTTTTGTATATTTTAGTAGAGACGGGGTTTCACCGTGTTAGCCAGGATGGTCTTGATCTCCTGACCTCGTGATCCGCCCGTCTCGGCCTCCCAAAGTGCTGGGATTACAGGCTTGAGCCACCGCGCCCGGCCCAATTTTGTAATTTTTGTAGAGACAAGGTCTCATCATGTTGGCCAGACTGATCTCAAACTCCTGAGCTCAGTTAATCTGCCCACCTTGACCTCTCAAAGTGCTGGAATTAGAGGCATGAGTCACCATGCCCAGCCTGAATGTATTTTAACGTCATAAGTCCTCAAACATTTTTGCACAGAAGTACAATGAAAGCAGAACATCAGGGACATTGTTCTGATTGTTTTGCCCAGGATAGAATGGGAAGAAGAGATCAGATGCAGTTAGAAGTCTATTGCTAGAGGGCATTGTAATTCAAGAGAAGCAAATGTAGTAAAAGCTAATACAAAGTTGTTTGAATTTAATTTTGGCCTTCTAAGATAAATAAAGTACATCAGAGGAGCCAAGGAAAGTTGTGGATAAGATTACTTAATTGCTGTGAGTAATCACTGAGATGTACTGGTAACCTGGTAAAATGCCCAAGTGATGCAAAAAGTGGCAAAAGTACCTCAGTGTTGTGTTTTGTGTTTTTTTTTCATAAAAAATCAAAATGAAAATTAAAGCCTATAGACAATAAAAGTGAAAAGCATGCACACAGAAAAACTTTTTATCAGATGACTATTAGGCTGTTTCTGAGCACCAGGTACCAGCAGACTTTTATTTTTTGACTTAATGTAACATTAATTTGTATTTTGCATAATTAAAACTTACAATAGAAATAGTAGTTATAAGATCCTATGCTTTTGTGCCTGAAAAATGACTACAAATTTTATAATTGTCCCTTTGTTCTAATTAGCAGTAAGTAAAAGAAATTCTGCTTCTGGGAAGCTAGAGTATGTGTGCTGTTCCTCATTCTTTGCACTAAATAGCCCTGGGCATTATATATAAAACAAACAGGAACACTCTGCAGGGCATAGAGAAGATGACAGACTGGCTAGGGAACTTGAGATCTAAGAAATGACATGGCAGTGAGTTTTTGTATTTTCTTTTTGTTGTTGTTTGTTTGTTTTTTGCCTCATATATACCAGCCTGGAAACTAAATAAGCCAGCAACCCGGAAACATCAATGAATTTAATACCATCCCCACCAACAAAGCCTGCTTTCTTTAGCCAATTGTCCTGGAAAGGGACGTAGCAAGGCAGAACTTTTTAGACAATAGCCACCCCACTCCAGCCCAACAGTGCAGAAGTGCAGTGGGCCAACTTCCATTCATGCAAGAAAAGGCAAAGCAGGGAGCCTAGACTTTCACCCCACTCAGGTTATAATGAAGCACTCCAGGCCCTCTGCCAGGATGGTGTCATAGAAGGTCAAGTAGGAAGCAAGGGCTTTAATCTCTCCCAAGTAGTAATGACACTGCTTCTCAACACAAACTACAGTGTCAATGAGAACCAAATTGGAGCACAGACTTCTACCCCAACCTGGCAGAAGTCCATTTTCACCCTCCAAACTGATGTGGTGGCTAAAGAGGGCTAATGAAGAATCAGGACTTTCACTCTTTCCCAGGGGTGATGAGGACATCCTTTTGAAGGGTCAGTAAATACCATATGGGGAACAATAATGAGGCATTGCTGCCTTTTCCAGTCAAGTAAGTATTGAGGCATAGTAGAGAGCCAAAACTCCCACCACTGATGAGCAGTAACGAGGACCCCTCCCTACTATCTAAGGTGCTACAAACATCTAAGTCAGGAATCTGGTGTTATGCCCCCAGTTGGCAAAAACAAAGTGGCACCCCCTGTTTCCTTGCTGAAGCATTCTTAGAGGAAGCCAGCTAAAATACATTTAAATATGATTTGGAGTATCATAACATAAACCTGGCATGTCCAGATTGCAGTTGAAAATCTCTTGTCACATCAGAAAGAAGATCTTAAACTCAATGAAAAGATGCAATCAATAATGGCCAAAATTCATATGAAAGAGATGTTAAAATTCTCTGAAAAATATTCGAAAACAACCATCATAAAAATGCTTCACCTTGTAATTGCAAATACACTAGAAACAAATGAAAAAAATAGAAATTCCTAGCAGATAAACAGAGTTTAAGCAAAGAAATACAAATTATAAAGAACAAGATAAAAATTTTAGATCTGGAATAAACCAACCTAAATTAAAAACTCAATGGATGAGTTTGATTGCAGAATAGAAGAGTCAGGAGATAATATTAGTAAATTGAAAGACAACAATAGAAATTTTCTAATCTGAACAACAGAGAGAAAATAGACTTAAAAAAAAAAAAAAGAACAGAGTCTTAGGGACCTGCTTTACTATAACAAAAAGTATAACATTGGTATTGTCAGAGTTTCCAAATAAGAGGAGAAAGAGGTCAGGGATAAACCATCCTTGAAGAAAAAGTGGCTGAAAATGTCCCCAAATTGGCAAAAGATATAAACCTGCAGGCTTAAACTACTGAATTCCAAAAACAGTAAACCCAAAGTAAATCTACAGTGAGATGCATCATAGTCAAACTTGTGAAAACTAAAAACAAAATCTGGAAAATGGAGAGAGATGCCACTTTATCTCTAAGGAAAAACAATTATGTTATTTGATTCCTCATCAGAAATGATGGAGGCCAGAAGAAAATCATGCAATAATTTTCAAGTTTTCTCAAGCGAGAATTCTATATTTAGCAAAAATGTTTTTAAGTAATAAAGAGGAAATCAAGACATTCATATATAAAAGAAAGTGAAGAGGATTTGTCACCAACAGAGTAACCCTGAAATCATGACTTAAGGAAATTCTCTAAACAAAAAGGAAATAATGTTTAAGAATGAAAGAAGATGAGGAAGGAAAAAGGACATGATCTCTATACATCTTTCTCTGGTCATCAGCAACACCGTGGGATGGTAGTCACTGTTCCTGATCTGAAGATTTAGGCATATCGCTGTGTTCATACACAATGAGGTCCATTCAAAGAGCAGGTAATTTTACCTCATTATTTTCTTTTCACAAATGTATAAGAGAAATTAATGTACATGTAAATTAATTTTCTTGATAAGGTTTACATTTTCATAACATTTCAGAAAATATTTCAATCAAACTCCCCCAAAAAAAACCAACATAAAAAGACTAGTTAATATTTGACAGAATTCCAGTCTATGATAATGCCAGAAGATTGATTAATGCAATAAGTTATTAATGCAAGTAAATAAACAGAAAGAAACTATACTGTGTTAAAAATCCAAAAGTAAATGTAGAAGTAATGTTCGACTACAGTTGAAGCAAAAGTCTGAGGCAAAATATAGAAATAAATCATACCTGATTAAAAAATTTCTGTATAAATTTAGTAAGAATCCCAAATGTCATTTCATATAGTACTAGCTAATGAAAAAATGCTGACCTCAAAGGCAAAGAGTCTATGCATGCACTTAAGCAATATAATAGAAACATATGCAACAACAGAAGCAGAACTAAAGTTTAAGTGACATTTCAGTAGGAGAGGGAGTTTCTAGTTAGAGTAGCTTCCATGAGTAATGTGAATTTATAGTCAGCTTTTAAGAATGGGAAGGATTGATGAGCAGATTTCTATGTCAAGGCATTTCTGGAAATGGAGGCTATCTGAATAAATTTAAAAGAGTCAGGATATATAATCACATAGAAGGACTCTAGTGATGATCTAATTCTTTCATATTACAGAAGAGAACTGAGCAATTATATGTATTACAAATATATGTATTTGTAAACCTTAATTTTTCAATCTGTCAGTTTAAGTGCAAATAATTTTATACAATCACTAAATCTAAACACGGCTTAAAATACTGACTCATCTTTACTGAAATCTACTTCAATAAAAATCTAGTACAATGCTCAGCACATAATTGGACCTTATTAAAATATGTTAAATAAATGAAATGATAATTAAATCATTAGGAAAGTATTAAGTAACTGATTTGAAAATGAAAGCTAGAGAATAATTCAAGATTCAATTATAGAGGCTTTAGGAATTTGTTTTATGGGTCTGCTGATTGTAAAAGCCAAACCCATCCAATATCCAAATACTATAGTTGTCTAGTGTTTAATAGCTTAAATGCCCAGACATTCCAGATCTATATTTATCACAAGCAAAATTGAATCTGACTTTTTCTCTGATGAATCAGAAAGCAGGGACCTTTACTTATCAAAGTTAAATTGACAGAAATATAATGTGACCTTGGTTGGGAGAGTCATAGACTCTCTTGGACAGCAATTTTCAGAACTTTAAAACAACAGAGTTTTTGTTTTATTCCATCAAGGTTTTATTGTCCTTGTTGTTATTGTTTGGTTTTCATTCTTTGTTTCTTAAAAGAATAGTTACCATGCTCCTTAATGCCATAATTCAGAATATCTTTCATATTCTATATGTTATGAACAATCTTTCTCATGGAAAAGGGATCCATGAAAGAAATCACTATTTTCTTAAATAATTTTTGTGCCTTTTCTTTGTGCCTCTATAATATTGAGTTTCCTTTTTTGTTCTTATCTTAGCAGACATTTGTTCTGGTTAACTGATTACTCTTAAATTTGAAGACAAAAGCTGAAAAAAGAATAAAAGCCTCTGCCTTTAACCAGACTCTGTCATCAACTCCCATACCCTTTAGAAAAGACAGTACTGTTTAATCATTTTAATATCACATAATTAAAATTATTTATTTTATCTTAAATATATCCTACAAATTGCAACTGGTTTTATTGTTTATCTTTTCTGAGCTTATACCAACCTAATCATATGATTTTCTAAATACTTCTTTTTACTGGATTGATTTTTCTTACATTGCTTAACTTACAGTTACTTTATATGTTCCGTATAATTTAGGTTTAGGTGAACTTGACACTTAACACGGTTTAGATAAGTGACCTTTCAATAATTCTAAAGAGATGACTGCTATTTTTGTTTACCTTTATTTACCTTTTAGAAGCTTTATTTATTTTATTTTTAGAACACTATTTGCAATTTTAGAAATTTGTTTTCCTGAAATTCATTCTACTTACATGGTTAAAAAACTTCACTTGCATATTGTAAGCTGATTCTCAGTTGATTTGTTTCACTTGGCAAAATGAAGGGAGATAGTGACATTATTATTACCCTAAATAATGTCACTCCATAGTGACATTACTATTACCCTAAATTTAGGTTCATGAATAACAATGGAGACTTTTTCCATGGAGGAAAAAGTCTCTGCTTGCCCTCGGCCCACCTTGACAGCATCCAACAGAGCCGTCAACTGTGGGGTACAGGTCAGCCAGTGCTCATATTAGAAGAGAGAGGAGGTTTCAATTCTTTCCTTCATTAGCCAGGATTTCTGAAATTATTCTGTTATATATAGGACAGATATGAGTACCACTTGTTAATTGAGAAGTTTTTGGAGAAAACAATAGTGAATTAGTATATTGAACAGATATTTATTGAGCTTACAGCATGGGCCAAACACTGTGCAAGGCATTAGGTCAATACTACTGATTAACAATGCAACTTGTCCCTAATTCACAGAGTTTTCATTAATGTAAGGGGAAACACACTAATAAAACAATTGCATTGTTGAATGTATACTTACAAACTAGGCCAACTGAAGCACTTTATAGAAAATGAATACAATAGTGTGTGAGAATACACTAAAGAAACTGGCCCTGAGTTGAGCTCAGGATGGTTTGTTCTATGGGCATGAGGTTCCTGATGGGAACCAAAAGATAGCAAGGGGTAAACCATGTGAAGGGAATGGAGAAGGGAGTGGCACCCCAGGCAGTGGGAACAGCCTCAGAAAAGGGCTCTGAAAAGAGGGGGAAGAACTGGAGAAGGATCTGTCTGACTGTGGTGCAATGAGAAAAGGGAAGAGAAATTTTCTCCTCGGGACTTGTAAGCCACGTTGAGGATTTGGGTCTTTATCTTAAGAGCAATGTTACACCATTCATTGATGTTAAACTTGACAGGAATTAAACTAATCAAATCTCAGTTTTGAAATGATCACTCTGGCTACAATTTGAGGAACAGATAGGAAAGGAACCAGAAAAGATTTAGGGAAAATAATTAATTGGCTGTTGTTAAGAAATGACAGTAACTTGGACTAAAGTAAAGCCAGTAAAACAATGAAGGAAGGAGAGATGTAGGAGATAAGAGGTAAAATAGAAACAGGATTTGGTGATAAATTTTATACGGTGAAAACACTAAAGGAGGATGATGAGGCCTGCATTCACTGACAGAGCAAGTCTGGGAAAGGAACCTATTCAAGTTTAAGTGCATTTGAGATACAACTGCACTTACAAAATAAGTTTCCTGCCCTGACAACTCTGGAACTGATGGGTGGAAGGTCTGGAGAATGATGGACAGGTGGGCAATGACTTATTTAGAGCTATATTCTAATGAGGGAAAAGGACCAAAGATAGACCAAAGGCATAGGAAAATCATCAAGAGGAAGTTTTGGATTCTTATATACAAAATCCAATTAAACCAATCATCAGGCCGAAGTCTATAATTCACCTTTGTTCAGGAAGAGGAGAGAGCCCAGCTGAAGAAACATAACAGATTTAGGTATTTAAGTCATCTCTAAATCATCTTGGGAATAAGATATGACATGTAGACATCTCCTAAAAAGTTATGTAAAAGGAATATTTCATCTACTTCTTGACTACAAGAAAAGTTCTCATATTTATTATCACAGAAAACTTTTTAAAAGCAGTGTTGTTGTTGCTTTTTTCTTTTGGACTGATTCAAACCCTAACTCTAAAAATGATTAAAGGGAAAGAGACAAAAATAAACATTATTTCAGGGAGAAAAACTTAAGTGTTGAAATTTCTAAACAGTCACAAGAAAATACGAGTTTCAAAAATAATGGTATTAAAGAAGATGCTCCCTTCTAGCTCCATAAAGAAAGACACAGTTTACCAAGGTTCCTCACAACCCAGGTTTCTCAGTCTTGGGCTGCACAGAGATTCTGTGCAGTCAGCCTCATCTGTTTCACTTTTGACTCAGTCTACTTAAACATGACTTTTTTGTTTAGCCTTCATAGTCTTCCAAGAGTAGCTAATGACTTTCTTTCTTGATGTGGTTTGCTAGGACACTGTATTCCTTGAAAGTCTACATCTCAATTCATAATCATGTATTTGTGTGTTTGTTTAATATTTATCTCTGGTACTAGAATGGATGTTTTAAGAAAGACAAGATTATCTCAGCCTAGAACCTAGATGCATAGTAAACACTCAAAGCTTTTTGAATGAGTAAGGGGGTATGATGTTAGATATACTCCCCTGACCAGTGAATTGTTGGAATTTTTCTTGTTGGTTAGTGTTGTTTTAAAAGTCTTACCACAGTCTTCTTGATGCAGTCAGGACCCAGATAATAGATAGCTTCGATCAAAAGTTAAGATTTAGTGCCTGAAGTCAAGATATCTAGGTATTCTATGAAATTAATTTAAAGGATTTCCTCAGACATCAGTTGGCTGGAGGCACCCTTGATATAAATGTACAATTTAAAGACAGTCCTCCCTAGGTACAGGTATGGGATTGGTTCCAGGACCCAATTTCATGTATACTCAAGTCCCTTTGTAGGTCCTGAGGAACCCAGAGCTATGAAAAGTTGAAAAGTCGACCCTCTACATACCTGGGTTTCACATCTGCTAGTAATGTATTTTCCATTTGAATTTGGTTGAAAAAAAATAAGTCACTTGTAAGTAGACCCTCACAGTTGAAACCTGTAAGGGTCAACTGTAATCTGGATAGCAGCCTCTTCCCTGAAGAAGATCTATTCACAGTGAACTACTTCGTAAAAGACAAGTTCAAAATATTTCCCAGGAAGAAAATTTGTACCTGACAAAAAACTTAGAGAAATAATTGACTGAAGTTATAGATTTCTGGTCCAACACAATGAAAGACTGGCCAATTAAGTTGGTTTAGTCATAGTAAAGGCAGCAGTTAGCAATTATCTAACTTCTATTATTAAACAAACAAAAAAGGTTTTTGAGAGGGGTTATGATGGTGATAGTTCAATGGATCCACTAAAACAAGCATAGTTCATCTTTAAATTCTGATTTAAAATGGCAATATTAACATTGGTGTTCGCTATTTCTAAAAATAAGTGAACAACAACTTGGCTAATTGTTTTGCTTCCTAAACTCATTATCAGTACAAGAAAGTGTTAATGAGTGAACGAGAACAGTTATTTTCCTTTATTTCATTGTCAAATAATCCAAATACACTTCAGTCATGAGTAAAACACGTTAAAGAAGGTGTTCAAAAACAGAGCTTGATTTTCTAGTTTCTCTGTCACCCTAGGACTCTAGAGGACAGTTATCCCCACCTCATTCTGATCTCTATATTTAAGTAAAGTAATATAAGCTTTGTTTTGACTTTTTTTTTAAAGCAATTGTGTTCTAGCACTGCTTCTGTTCAGTTGAAATCTGGAGGGCTTTTTACTTGAATCAGTATCTTAGTGTATGTTTTTCTGGAAGCAGGGCCAGGCACAAGGACTCGAGTGTGGGTAGTTTATTTGGAATGTGATCCAGGGAGCAGGATGACAGGGCAGAAAAAGATAGGAAAGGAGGAAAAGTTTTTATAAGTGCACAATTAGATTTACTGCTCTAGATAGTGGGGACTCCACACATCAGAACCTCTGAGAAATGAACTCCCCCCACTTTCTGATAGGTTTGAATGGGGGCTGACCCCATCAGCACACAAAATGTCTGAACTCACAAGCAACTTTGCATTGCGGCTGCAGCTAATGTCAGAGGTAAGCAGAAGGAGGGTCACACAAGGCAGCAAAGGTGTCTGCTAAAGCAACTCCTTATTTTCTTTTCTCTTTTCTTGTGATTACCTTTTCTTTGCTCCTATATGGAGGTTCTTCAGATTCATTTTTGTTAAATTTTATATTATTTTATTCTCCTATCATTCCAGGTGATTAAAACCTGTAAAAAGATCTTTACTCAGCAATTGTGACATTTGCAGATGTAGCATACATAATTTTTCTGTCTTCTTATATTTCCTTAACAATGTTCCATTATTCATTATTTTATCTGAATTTCTGGGATTTTTCTTTTCAGTCTGAGCCTCTTACATGTCACCAGTGTTTGAGAGACAATAATCCAATAGAAACACAGTGTAAATTAGTATTGTAAAAACTCTATCTGCAATGGTAGAGAAATACAAGATACTAATATGAGAGAATTTTTTTTAAACATCAAAGTTTTAAAAATTACAACTACTTTATAATGGTTTTGGAAATACATAGCACACTTGATTCTACTTCTCCCTAAACTCTGGGCAGTCTACACCTATGCAAGGTGAATCTCTGGTCTTTGTTGTGGTTTTCCATACTAAACCACTGGAGATGATACAAACACAGGAAAGGCAGTAAAATATTAACATGCTTTTCCATTCTATTTTTGTTTGTTTATATTACAATGAAACCTGTATATTGACTATCTCCCCGCAAAATAATGTGCATTCAGTTAGGGATGGGATTTTTAATCTATTCCACTCACTGTGGGATCCTTAGTGCCTTCAGGGAATTGAATTAATACTTGCTAACAAAATAAAAGCTAAACCATAAATGAGTCAAGTTGTCACTAACACCAAGTTCGTCTAAGTATTTACTTTTTGCTATGTCTTATTATTTTGTTGATCTTTCATCTGAAGTTGCACAATATTGCCAAAAATATTTCTTTCATTATTTTTTGCTCTTTTCCTTATAGCTATATAGGATATCAATTTTTATAGCATGTCAACATTTTATATGTAAAAATTGGATTTTTTTTTCCTCTGGCTATATTACTTAAAATTTGGACATTTGTTATTTTTTTCATTTCACCAGGAGAAATATGTGAGTTCCTTCTGCAATTTATCATCACCAGGATAGACTTCATTACCAGAAATATGTAATATTACTCTAGTAAATTGCGTATTTAAAAATTTTTTAAAAGTTCCTTAGTAAGTCACATATATATACACATATATGTGTATATATATATATATATATTTTTTTTTTTTTTGAGACAGAATCTCGCTCTGTCGCTCAGGCTGGAGTGCAGTGGTGCATCTCGGCTCACTGCAAGCTCCGCCTCCCGGGTTCACACCATTCTCCTGCCTCAGCCACTCACTTATATTTTTAAGATTTTTTTCTTGTTCTTATACTAGATGTTATCATATATAAATGTGAAAGCAAGATAAATTCTTCTTCTAAAAAAATGTATAGGGAAAGCTATTCTCAATAATGTGCTCTTTTGGGTAAGACATTGCACAAATTAAGCTTTGGGCATTGAAACATTAAGAGGCAGTGAAAGATACTCTTGGAATGTAATTAATAAAGCCTTAATGTATTTTAGAAAATAAAACCATTATGCAAGTAGTCCAAGCTGTAAATTGACTTTCTCAATTGTCTTGATCACACGTATTTTATTATCTTTTCTCTCCACAAATTTGCAAATATATGTTACATATTGGATGTGGCCTGATAGTGAGATTTCAGTTGTAGAAGCCGTTAATAAGTAGCTATGTTGGAGTTTCATTCGACCTGGCACTTACTGGAGAATAAGATGCATTTTTAGTGTCCTTATGGAGCCTCTATTCCCATCATTGGGCATGTATACTAAGAGTAGTTGTAGTCAGGAAGAGTAATGATTGTCACTTTTCTTTTTAAAGCAGAAGATGATCTGCAAAGTAATCTTTCTTTCTTTCCTTTTCCTTTCTTCTTTCCTTTCCTTCTTTCCTTCCTCCCTCCCTCCCTTCCTTCCCCTCTCTTTCTCTTTCTTTCTCTCCCTCTTTCTCTCTTTCTCTTTCTTTCTTTCTCTTTCTTTCTTTCTTTCTTTCTTTCTTTCTTTCTTTCTTTCTTTCTTTTTCTTTCCTTCTTTCCTTCCTTCCTTCTTTCCTTCTTTCCTTCTCTCTCTTTCTCTTCTCTTCTTTCTCTTCTTTCTCCTCCTCTCCTCTCCTCTCCTCTCCTCTCTTCTCCTCTCCTCCTGTGTCTCTCTCTCTCTCTCTCCTTTGTTTCTTTCATGACAAGGGTCTTACCATATTGCCCAGGGTGGTCTTGAACTCCTGCGCTCAAGCGATCCACCTGCCTCGGCCTCCCAACCTGCTAGTATTGCAGGGGGAGCCACTGCACCTGGCCTATTCTGTTTAGAAAAAAGAAAGTATCTGGAGTTAAGTTGTCCTCTGTCTCTCCATACAAACTAAAACACATATTATCTTCTAAACACATGATATCATCAAATTTAATTTATCTATAATATTAGATTAAAGTAACACCATTTAAAATTAAGAGAAATCACCCAAAATGACTAAAATTAGGGATGCCTATATTAAATATACCTGTAATCACAGAAATGATTGATTATATTCTTGTTGAGATACTAAAATAAATTTACAAACCAATGAAAAACTTCCAAAACGAGTCAATATCCAATATCAATGTAAATGGCATTCCACCAGGCACAATTTTTATTTCTATGGACAGAAATTATTTGCATTACTATCGGTTTTCAACAAGTTAACTTTATCTCTGCTTGCGAAATAGCCTAGTCAAATATGAATAAAAAGCAGGAATAAACTATAGGATTAACTAGCCAGAACACTCACATAATTGTAATATCTCCCAATGTTTTCTTACCTCCTTCACCTGGCTAACTCTTCAGGTATATTGTATTGGAAAGAAAAAGACACAAGAGGGACAGTGTAGTTCTTACTCGACTGATACGTTTTAAGTATGTGACATGTTTTCTAAACGGACAGATATTTGAGCCTCTTGAGAGGTTCTTGAGAACTTCTTTCTGAATTCTCTAGAGCCCCCCCTCAGTTGCTGAGACATATCAGAGCAATTTCTTTAATGGAGTAATGTATTATTCTCTGACTCTTAACTTTGTCTTTTCTCTGCCTCTAGACATCAGGAGATAACCCAAGCTTTCCTTTTTTGAGATTTGTTTACCCCAGTTTTTCTTGAACAGATCCTGAGGCAACTCTGGGCATGTCTTTTTCCTATGGCCCACATCTGGTTAGTGGGAAACACAACTGCATCTCTTGCTTTACAGACTTTCAGACTGCAGATCTCCTGATGAAATCACTTCAATTTCATCCCTTGTATAAGCCCTTGAATAAGCAGCTTGCAATCTAATTTCTTATCCTTTATATTACTCAGATGGGATTCAGGCATATATGTGTTTGTACTGTAGGAGTCATATGCCAATGTTATCTAATACTCTTATTTAAATCCCACTTCCTAGATTAGATGTTGTATATGTGTGCATGCATACAGGTGGTTTGGAGGGCAAAGAGTGAGGCACTCAGAACACTAATGACTCTCACCAAAAAAAAAAAAAAAAATGTTTTTCAATTGTCACTCTCTGCTTCTTAGGCCTTCATGGTCTTCTTTATTAGCCACTTTATTAGCCAGATGTAGGTATCAGGAGTTGCAAAACTGGTCTTCTGCTCTCTGCTTCAAAAGTCCTGAATAGTGGTATAGATATATATTCTGTAGTTTTCATGCTATATGAAAACTGAGACTGGAAGAGTTTCTATTTTCACATCTTAGATATGGGAAAATCTCATTTTAACCTTCATCTTTATGTTTTCATTATGTGCCCTATGTCAAATAAAAGTAAATCTGGACTTAGGCACAGAGACACTTTTTCAAAAGGATTATTGCAATAAAGGAGAAAACTATTGCTGTAGGCGATGGGAACAATTACAGTGGAGATACTCCTCTGACCATAAGATCTATAAACTTTACAAGGGTCAAGTAGAAAGAAATTTTCTTTTACAGGCAGGAGTAAATAAGGCTAAGAAACTGGGTATGGGTGAGTGGGTTGAGAGGGCAAAGTGATCTGACATTTGAGCAGAAAATATTCTCTGAAGGGAGGGGAGGGTCTCTTAAGGGAGGGTTATTCCACACTCCATGCTAATACTGGGTTCAGCAGAGAGGGAGTCAAAGTTCAGGGCTCTGAGGGAAGAAAAGAAGCTTAATTAAAATTTGGTAAAGTTAAGGCAGCAAGTATTTTGTCCAGATTGGTCAGTCGGTACAAAGAGTCAGCTAATCTTTCATGAGGCAAAGAAGGGAAATTTGGAGAGTCTCTCTGGCCTTGTCATGGGTTTAAAAGAGGGCTCCGTGAATTTTATCGAAGTTGTATGGGAAAGGGTGGTTCTTTCTTTGCAATAAAGCTGTTTGGGGAGCACAAAATGATGGGGTTATTTCTTAATCATCATTATTTTCCACAAGCACAGGCTGAAGGAAAGGTTAATATTATCACTTTACATAATTTGTATAATCTGACTAGCATATCTATGAACAAAGTGTTCTTAGAGCAGCTTTTCCAATTTTATTCACCGAGAGAAACATGACATTTTATTAATTTTTGACAGTAACAACAACAACAACAAAAGAATCCAGTTTGCAGTTTTGCAAGGGACACTGGAAGCAAAATTGTCTTTGGCAGCTCTTTTGGCAGCTCCATTTCTGAGGAGGCACAAAGCTTTAGGCCCTTGAAACGAAGCCATACAGATGGAACCTTTATGACATCTTTGCTGAGAGTCCCCATGTGAATAATTACAGGCAAGTCTAAGCCTGTGAAGAGTATATTCACTTCAAAGAAAACTTAGAATGTTCCCATGGAAGAGGGAGCAAAGTCTATCCTATTAGTGTGAGCACTGGACTGGAAGATAAAACCCTAGTGTTCTATTGACAGCTTTAATGGAGATTGGCTATTGTCCCTGGGGTCTCCTTTGCCTCAGTCTCCATGTTTCTTTTTTTTTTGAGACAGTCTCGCTCTGTTGCCAGGCTGGAGTGTGGTGGCCCAATCTCGGCTCACCGCAACCTCCGACTCCCTCGTTCAAGTGATTCTCCTGCCTCAGCCTCCTGAGTAGCTGGGATTGCAGGCACGTGCCACCACGCCCAGCTAATTTTTGTATTTTTAGTAGAGACGGGATTTCACCAGGTTGGCCAGGATGGTCTCGATCTCCTGACCTCATGATCTGCCCACCTAGGCCTCCCAAAGTGCCGGGATTACAGGTGTGAGCCACGGTGGCGCAGTCTCCATGTTTCTACAAGTTATTTATAAAAGCAGGTCACCAGCTCCCTAAACAGAGTCAGTAGACACAGCAGCAACCAGTGCTGAACATTGCATGCATATATACAAAGATAAACACCAATCCACGGAAGAATTTTAATAAGGCTAAATATGCGTTTATTAAAATCTGTATGATTCATGAAAATGAAATGAATCTTTCAATTGAATACCTATTATTCACCAGACTTTGTTCTAGGCACTTTACATATTACCATATTCCTTCATTTAAAACTTGCAACAATTCTTTGAGGTTGATGGCATTATTACCTCAGTTTTACATATAAGGCAATTCAAGAGAGAAGAGGGTAGGTAATTGGCCCAAGTTCACATGCTGGAGAAATGAAGTTTTGTGTCTAAGCATCTTCAAATCATTAATTTACTGTTGATGGGTAATAAAAATAAAGCACCTAATGCAATTAGAGTTTCAATCAACTTGTCTCAATAATTGGTCCATTTGGTAAGAAATCTTTGGTAAGTAAAGGTTTAATTCTGTAAATCTCTGGAATAAAAGACAAAAAGATACGGAGTTCAGTCTTAGATTTGATGGAGAGAGCCTGCATGTTGAGCATACATAATTAAATGTCATCTCTATTTAGAAAATTTTGCCCCCCAAAATCTGAACAGCTTCACATCTTTCTAATTGATATTTCTAGTAATTAATGTTATGGTGAGTAATATTATTTTATAAGCTCTGTACGGAGGGTTAATGAGGATACATTTAGTCTATAATTCAGTCTGACGATAATTCTAGAGTAAATGGGAACATTATGTGTTAATGGATTCATTTACCACAACACTCCAAAGCCTGATAGATTGTACAATACCCCATTCTGCCTATTTGCCGTGTTTCTGGATGCACAGACAGAACCTGTGGCACTTGTGAGTTTAGGAAATCATATTGAGGTGTTTATCAATTGAGCATTGTCTTTTCTGGTAATTTCTACATGACAGGTACATAATTATGGCAATTATCTCTTTTAGAAAATAAAACAATTGACTTTCTTTCACTGGAAAGATCAAACAAAATTTGAAAGCTCGAATCTGTCCAGACAATCACCTGTTTCCTATTTTGCAAATATATATAATATATAAGCTAAAATGAATCAAAGCCCGAGAACTAGAAAACGTGGCCCTGGAATTTATATTACCATTTTAGTTTACATAGCAGATCATTCTTGAATTCTTTGAGCTATTTTCTGTTTCAGAAATAAAACTTTCTAAAATTATAGTCGCATTTACCTCACAGCAGGCAGTAGCCCTTGAATTCAATGAGAATTAAGTATCCCAGAGCAAAATTTGGCCCTAAAAGTGATCTAGGGGCATGTAAAAAGATAAAAATGAGTTTCCTATGCTAGGCCATATGCTCTACTTTGCAGCATTTTTTTTTTTCTGGTAGCATAGAGCCACCATCGTTTCCTAGAAAGTTTAGAACTCCTTGGTCTTTCAGAGAGAGAAAGATGTATGAAGCTGTCCTTCAGGGATGAACCCTTAAAAAATCTGATTGTTATGAATCTCTTCTCTGGCAATAATATACTTTTATTTAAAAGAAATTCCATTCATCACGATGGTCAGTTGGGCTGATAGCTTCAGAATGTAGAGTTTTTATTAAGTTATCTGACAAACAGAAAGAAAATCATCAACTGTATAGTTAAACCTTCATTATTTGATTGGGGGAAATGGGTGCAATTAGAATGAATGAATGAAAAACGTTTGTTTGTAATGTAATACCAGCTATCAGGAAAACATTTACTCATGCGGCCAAAGTTCTGCCAGAAGCATTTTAGAGATTAGCTGATATACTGAGTTTTAGTAAACTATTCTAAAGAGCTAAAAAAACAAAAAATGGAGTTTTTGATAAAGTAACATGTTTTACATTTACTGTCAGACAGTGCTGACATTCATCTGCGTTTCGTGCAGTCACCCAAATGTTTGTCAAGAAATATTTTGTGGTTTTCTTTGAAAGTTAATATAAAAATATAAACTATTATTAATATGAATATTAACATTTTTATAGCTCTCCTGTTCTTCACTTGGTAATCAAGATATACAGAAAGTCCTTGATGGTATAGTGGAGTGAAAAATCAAAATAAAGATTTTTGATTAAAGATTTTGACAGGGTCCCAGCTAGGATTAATTTAATTAGTTTATTAGAAAATTGTCCTCTGGATCACCAGTTCTAAATAAGTACATGGAACACTCCAATTTGCTAACTGTTCTCAAATATCTTCAACATTTCCAAGCCACCCTTACCATTAATTCTATTAATCTTTTAAGGTTAAATTTCTACTCTTGTTGCAAAGTACAGATCAAATGCCCTTTCTCTGCAATGCCTTCCATACTTTCCCCATTTACTTATATTCTGGGTCCCCAAATCATTGTAGCTCTTTTATTTTTCTGACCACATGCTGTTTTATGTTTTTGTTTGTTTTTGTGCCAAAAAAGTTTGAACATGATTTTATGGAGCACTCAATGTAGTTTTCCTATAATAATAGAAGGAGGGTTTAAATTAGGCAGACACCATCTGCCAATATTGCTGCATTTCCTTAGTAGTCTCTTTTGCTTTAAACTAAAAAAAAAAAAAAAAATCTAGAAACTCATTATTATTTTTGACACATACGAATTCATTACATAGAGGCTATCATTCCGGTGGAGGTGGAGTTGACCTAGTTCTCCCTTAGCCCTTTAAGACTTAGGTTGCTAATGTCCTCTCACTGTTGCTAGTCTCTGGAGCCTCTCAACACTGTTATTAATGCCCTCTCTATATAGTGTCCTCATTAAATCTCGTAAACAATCTTTTCAGATTCTGTCTTTTGCACCAGTCTTTTCTGTGTATTTATTCCTAGTATAAGAAGGCCTAGTCTAGACATTTAGAAGTCCCAGACTTGAGCAATTTATTTTAAATTTAGAAATCTGAAGGATCATTTTAGCCCATTTGGTTTCCAACATTCATTTTCTTAAACTTTCTTAAGTTATTTGACTTTGTTTTAAATGGATTTGTTCCTATACTCCCTTCCTTCCTGTGAGTTTCCAGGTGAGTCTTAAAGAAGTCATCTTCCTGAGTAACACGCCATCAAGTATGGGTTTGATTTGACAAAGACAGGCTGTGGGATGGAGGGTCTGATACAGGTGTGCCCTTTTGTTCTCTCCCTCACATAGTCTTGAGTGGACTGTTGCCTGCTTACCACCCCATTGATAGAGAACGGAAACTGCAAGATCCACTCAGCATTATCCCCTGAGAGAAACGAAATCTCTTAGAGGAGAAATGTACACAGTCCATCGACTTTTCATGCTTTCAGGATGTTCACTGGGTCTAATGCAGAGCCTAATTCCAGGATGCTGGGTATGGAGCTCTTGAGGAAAGCATAGATTCCCCCATAGCTGCCACGTGACATTCCAGCTGTAGAGGTGCTCTGGGAAACACTTCCTCATCTGCTTCTTGGCCCCCAGATCACAGAATTATTACATAAGTAGCTGCTGCATAGGTTTATTTTGTGGTAAGACAGTTTAATTTTCTCACAGTATACCCCAGAATGTTTATACAGTTTAAGTATATGCTATACAAATGTTTCAGCTTCAAAATTCCAACTTGTGAATTTAGCGACACGGAATATCTTACAAGAAAGTTAGGTAAATGTGTTTTTCTCAATCAGCAGTTAGTCTTCATGCAAAGAAGTTTAATAATTGAAAATTGTTCAATCTTAGTGATTTTTACATTTCTATGCCCACTTATTCGAATAAGGAAAATTGCCTGAATTAGGGAATTACACATTGAATGCATAATTGCTGATGTTTGAAATGCTATAAACCAAGCAAGTTATACAACGTTGCAAAATTTCTAGCTTGCAAGTAGGGATTTTTGGTCCTACAGTAAAATTGCCTTTGGAGATTTAATTTAGTGATGCTGCAGGAATGGTATCATTAGCTACTCTGGTTTCCACAAATTCATTACACTTTCAGCCTATATGAATTATGAGGGCAATAATTATGAACAAAACATTTACAGTCATCAAGGCTATGCATTTAAAACAGGGAGCTGGTGTGTTTAAATTGCTAATTTAACAATGCAATTGTACATTTCTACTAAAATTGTCCCATGTAGGTATAAGTAAATTACCCTTAAATTGAAAATATAATTATGAAGATCAAAAGCAAGTCAAAAACTATAAATCATCCAACACAGGTATTCCTGAGAACAGTTATATTACTCCGCAGATAAACATTCAAACAGTAATTTTCCACATTTCATGCATCCTAATTTGGGTGAAATTTCTTCCTTCATTCTTCGTAAGGGTACTTTTTGTTTCCCAGTTTAGCTTTCAGTGTATGCCATTTACTCCTCTAACAAAATAATTAATACTCTGCCCAGTGTTTACATGATCACGAGATGATCTGATGAACACAAAACTACATGAAACCAGAAAAAAGGCTAACTAATCTAAATCTTCCTAATACATACTTATTTATTTCATAAAAGAAAGAAAGTCACAGGGCATGATAAAATAGCCACTGTCATTTAAAAACAGTTTTAAAATTAAATCTTAAGCCACAGAACCAACGATACAAACTTGAGAAAAAAATTAAATGGTACAAAACAATTATCCACAAAAACATTCAACCAGTGGAGACTTTTAGATTCTTATATTTGGGGCGCCCGGTTAGCAGAGAACTCTCAAGGGAGAACTATTTGGATGGTTGATCAGCCTGAACAGGGTTGCAAGCCAAAATTCTGAGGAAATAAATAGTTTTATTTTTACATTTTCATACTCAATTAATTTCTACTCTACATATAATTTATGTTAACCTTATTATTCCTATATTCTTTCAAACTATTCTGATGCAATACATGTTAGAAAAGATTAACAAAAAAAGCAAGCTTTATAGTGGTTTCGTGTTTTACACTGATGATGTTACTTGGTGACCTCAGGTTGCATTTTATGGGAAACTGTTGTTCTCCCTTATGGCTTCAAAAGGTGAAAGCTGAAACTCTGATATCACTAACACCTTTAATAATTTATTGTCACTTAGTTTATGAATACAGCATATATACAGTATATATCTGTCCCTATGTGTGCATTTGTGTGTGTGTATACAAGGCTGTGTATACACACACACACACACACATATATATATATAAAATATACAACCTATGTTACCCTCCAAAAACACTGAGTTGTATACACTTAGGAATTTTCTACTAAAAATATGTATATTTTGCTTCAAAATTACATTAATAAACGGCATTCTTCAGAGCACATAAGCAGGATACCTAGCCAAGGCTGTAGTATCTGGAAAAGGCTTCCTGAAAGATGTGAGCTCTGTACTCACCAGTAATGAGCTACCAGTAGAAGGTATGAGTAGAAATGTATTAAGCACAGAGAAAAGCCCATAAACTCCAAAGCAAGCCCAAATATGGCAAAGTGGAGAATTGCCAGAAATATACTGTATGATCTACACTACGATGCCATAAACTTCAAAATGTATTTTGATCTTTCAAATCTAATATTGTCTTCAAAGGAAAACGCCTTATCTTGTTTATAATTTGGTTTGTACTTATTTTACCAGAGCATTATTATTTCTTTATTTGAAGTTTAATGCAGAAATCTATATATCAATATAAGGTGGAGGTTTGGTACACACTCATGCTTCACACCCTATGTGACAGGCAGTACAATATAATGATTAAGAACAAGGACCCTCACTGGGTGCGGTGGCTCACACCTGTAATCCCAGCACTTTGGGAGGCCAAGGTGGGTGGATCACTTGAGCCCAGGAGTTCAAGACCACCCTGGGCAACATGGCAAAATATGCTGTATACAAAAAATACAAAAATGTGCCAGATGTGGTGGTGTGAGCCTGTAGACCCACCTACTCGGGAAGCTGTGGTGGGAGGATGGCTTGAGCCCTGGCGGCAAAGGTTGCAGTGCATTGAGATCACACTATTGTACTCCAGCCTGGGCAGTAGAGCCAGACCTTGTCTGAAAGGTCTGATTTCCAGCTCCACCATCTATTTGCTATGCAATTTTAGTTAAGTTTAGGACTGTAAGTAACCCATTTGGTCACTCTTAAAATTAAATATGTGACTGCATATTCAACACTTAGAACAATAGCTATACAGAGGGTGTACTCATTGATGTATTCATTTTCTCATAATGCTATCTTCCTATCTTCCTATCTATCTATCTATCTATCCTGATCATGTAAGAAGTCACTTTATGATGTCATATCATATCACTTCCTAAAATCCCTTCATGATTGTGCCAAGAGCCCAGACCCTACTTTCTGATATGTTCATAAATAGAATTTTGCTCATTTGTCAATAAATGTTTTACCACAATTTGGTGAGCATGGAACTATACTGCCATTTTCCCAGTCATTCCCAGAACACAGAGAAATTTTGCACAATTTCATCACATCGATATGATACGTTACTAACCATAAAAGCTTAGTGTTATCTCCAAGCTTGGAGTTAACCTTCCTTATGGCATGGCTTTGGGACTAAGCCTTATTAAACTAAGCTACTTCCTTGGGTACATATTAGAAATCTAGGAAACTACTCTTTCAGGTTTATTCAACTACATGAAACTAATCACATTTCTAGCTACCTTGGAATGTAGGGTCTATTCTGGCTTAGGCTTCAATTAGACCACTATGTATGTATGTCTCCTTCTGGAGACTGTTAACCTTTTAACCCTCTCATCAAAGACAATGATCACTTTACTTTAGTCACGCTCTCAAACACACTCAACATTCTGCTTTAAGACCTTTGCACTTGCTGTCGCTAAATGTTCAAATGCTCCTTCTTGTTATTTGGATTTTGATATTATCTTCCAAGACCACCCCAGTCATTGTTTGTCTCATATCACCCTGTTTAATTTACCCCACTGTATATCTAAAACAATCATGTTCTATACTTTGATTTATCACTTATTGCCTATGGAATGTAATAAATTAATGAATAAGTGAATATAGCCCTATAAAAACAATTTGTTCTTCTTGATATCTGCTGTATTCTTGGAACTAAAAAAGTGACTGGTATATTTCAGTGATTATTAAATCCTTATCAATACATGCTTTCTTTCTACAGAATAACAAGTGCCTTATTAACAGCTATAAAAATGTAAAAAAAAAAAAAAAGTGCAACAACCCCCGTCTGGGTATTCTAGCAATCCACCTAAAATCTTATAGCTAAAAACAGTGTGTCCACAGTCAATGTCAAAATGACTGGGCAAACATCATATTGAATAGGAAAAAGCTGAAATAATTCCCCTTGAAAACCAGTATAAGACAAAGTTGTCCCCTCTCATCACTCCTATTTAACATAGTATTGGAACTCCTGGACAGAGCAATCAAGCATGAGAAAGAAATAAACGTTAAGCTGATAAATGACTTCAGTGAAGTCTTGGGATACAAAATCAACAAACGAAAATCACTAGCATTCCCATATACCAATAAGAGTCAAGCCAAGAGTCAAATCAGAAATGCAATCCCATTCAAAATTGTCACAAGAAGAATCAAATACCTAGGAATACAACTAATCAGGAAGGTAGAAGATCTTTACAATGAAAATTACAAAATACTGCTCAGAGTAATCGGCGATGACACAAACAAGTAGAAAAACATTCATTACTCATGGATAGTAGGAATCAGTATTGCTGAAATGGCCATACTGCCCAAAGCAATGTATAGAGTCAATGCTATTTCTATCAAACTACCAATGACATTCTCCATAGAACTAGAAAAAATTATTTTAAAATTTATATAGAACCAAAATGATCCCATATAACCAGCCTGCCTGCCTGCCTGCCTGCCTGCCTTCCTTCCTTCCTTCCTTCCTTCCTTCCTTCTCTCTTTCTTTTTGATGATGTCTCACTCTGTCACCAGACTGGAGTGCAATGGTGAGATCTCGGCTCACTGCAACTTCTGCCTCCCGGGTTCAAGCGATTCTCCTGCCTCAGCCTCCTGAGTAGCTGGGACGACTGGCACACACCACCCCGCCCAGCTAATTTTTGTATTTTCAGTAGAGATGGGGTTTCATCCTGTCAGCCAGGATGGTCTCGATCTCTTGACCTCATGATCTGCCCACCTAGGTCTTGGATTACAGGCGTGAACCACCATGCCCAGACAATAGCCAAGGCAAAAATAACAAAGCTGGAAGCATCATGCTACCTGACTTTAAACTATACTAGAGGGCTACACTAACCAAAACAGCATGGTACTGGTACAAAAACAGACACATACACCAATGGAACAAAATAGAGAGCAAGGAAATAAGGCAGCACACCTGCAACCATCTGATCTTTGACACAGTATATACAAAAATTAACTCAGGATGGATTAAATACCTAAATGTAAAACCCGAAACTATAAAAACCTTAGAAGACAACGTAGGCAACACAATCCTGGACATAGGAAAGGGCAAAGATTTTATGATGAAGACACTGAAAGCAATTACAACAAAAGCAAAAAGTGACAAATGTGATCTAATTAAACTAAAGAACTTCTGTACAGACAAAGAAAGTATCATCAGAATGAACAGACAACCTGCAGAATGGAAGAAAATTTTTGCAAACTATGCATCTGTCAAAGGTCTAATATTCAGAAATTACAATCAGCTTAAACAAATTTTCAAGAAAAAAACAATTCAATTAAAAGGAAGGCAAAGGACATGAACAGTTACTTATCAAAAGAAGACATATATGTGACCAAAAACATATGAACAAAAGCTCAACATTATTAATCATTACAGAAATGCAAATCAAAACCACAATGAGAAACCATCTCACACCAGTCAGGCTATTATTAAGAAGTAAAAAAAAAAAAAATAACTGATGCTGGCAAGGTTGCAGAGAAAAAGGAACACATACCCACTGTTGGTGGGAGTATAAATTAGTTCACCCATTATGAAAAACAGTGTGGCGATTTCTCAGACCTAAAAAATAGAACTACCATTTGACTCAGCAATCCCTTTACTGAGAATATAACCAAAGAAATACAAATCATTCTATCATAAAGGCATGTGCATGTCTATGTTCACTGTGGCACTCTTCACAACAGCAAAGACATGGAATCAACGTAAATGCTCATGAATGGTAGACTGGGTAAAGAAAATGTGGTACATATAAACCATGGAATATTATGCATCTATAAAAAAGAACAAGATAATGTCCTTTGCAGAAACTTGAATGCAGTTAGAAGTCATTATCGTTAGCAAACTAGTGCAGGAACAGAAAACCCAATACCACACATTCTCACTTATAAGTGGGAGCTAAATGATAAGATCACTTGGACACATAGAAGGGAACAACACACACTGGGACCTACTGGAAGTTTAAGGGAGGGGAGGAGGAAGAGGATCAGGGAAAACAACTAATGCGTACTAGGCTTAATACCTGTGTGACAAAATAATCTGTACAACAAACCACCATGACAGGAGTTTACCTGTATAACAAACCTGCACAGGTACCCCTCAACTTATAAAAGACAAAATAAAGTAAAATAAAATCACAGTGGACCTAACAATCCCACATAGTGTAGCAGGATGAGTGGCAGACAAAACTCCTCAGACACCGAGTTACAGAAGGAAGGGATTTATTCAGCCGGGGACATCTGCAAGACTTCAGTCTCAAGAGCCGAGCTCCCTGAGTGAGCAATTCCTGTCCCTTTTAAGGGCTCACAATTCTAGGGGGGTGCACGTGAGAGGGTCATGATTGATTGAGCAAGCAGGGGGTACGTGACTGGGGGCTGCATGCACTGGTAATTGGATCCGAACAAAACAAGATAGGGATTTTCACAGTGTATTCCTATACAATGTCTGTAATCTATAGATAACAGAACCAGTTAGGTCAGGGGTCGATCTTTAACTTGGTGGCCCAGGGTGCAGCGCCGGGCTGTCTGCCTGTGGATTTCATTTCTGCCTTTTAGTTTTGACTTCTTTCTCTGGAGGCAGAAACTGGGCATAAGACAATATGAGGGGTGGTCTCCTCCCTTAATAGGTTCTAAGAAGAAATCACAGAAAACTGCTAATTATCTCTTCTAAGGAATCGAGGGTGGTGAGGAGAATTTCTGGTGTTTAAACCCATCATCATTTTCTAGTGTTTATGAAGTACTAGAAATACAAAAAAAGGAAAGGAAAAGAAAAGTAAAGAAACTGTTATTGGCCTGAATATTTTAGTTCATTACATCTTATCACTTTGAGAATCAAGATGCAGATTTTATTTCAAGAAAAGGTAGGAGGATTTTAAGAGGAAAATTCATAAAATGTAGGATACTTACAATTATGAGGAAATGAACATTGATTTCCTACCTGAAAACTGTTGAGTTGTATTACAACTCCAGTTAAGGCTTACTCCAGTCCCACAGAGACAGAGTAGTGAGAGCTTGACAGAGGTCTCTGAGTTTTGATGACTTCCAAAGGCATTGATAATATTGACTATTAGCTTAGAGAATTCTGAATGTAAAGAGCTAACTGGAATAGTTCTGAATGGCAGAGCAAAGAGAGAGAGAGAGGGAGAGAGAGCATTAGTAAGACTAGTTAGGTTCAGTTAGTTTCCCACCCTATGGGACTAGGAGAATATGTGAATTTTTTGTATCTTAATGAATGCCTAAGGAATCGCCTGGGTTCAGTATGTCTTACTACACCCTGGACAAATTAATGACCTACTTTGGCATAGACATCAGCCCTGTGGAATGTAACAAATGAACACAAATTCAAGAAGTGCAATATAAAAAAAGCTGATAAGAATTGCTGTGTTGGGGGCCGGGCACAGTGGCTCACACCTGTAATCCCAGCACTTTGGGAGACCAAGGCAGATCACGAGGTCAGGAGATCGAGATCATCATGGCGAACACGGTAAAACCCGGTGTCTACTAAAAATATAAAAAATTAGCCGGGCATGGTGGCGGGTGCCTGTAGTCCCAGCTACTTGGGAGGCTGAGGCAGGAGAATGGTGTGAACCCGGGAGGCGGAGGTTGCAGTGAGCTGAGATCGCGCCACTGAACTCCAGCCTGGGTGACAGAGCGAGACTCCATCTCAACAACAACAAAACAACAACAACAACAATAACAAAAAGAATTTCTCTGTCAGGAAAATGTGCAATGTGATGGTTTCTCTGGAACTTCAAAATAATGACTATATGTGTCTGAGCACAGACATGGTATTTTAATGTCCATGGCACAGAGTACACCCAGATTTGTCCAGAACATAAGCTTTCATCACATAATATTTATTGACATCCCTACCATGCGGTAAATCGGAGTAGGAAAAGTCTTCCTTAGTTAGTACTTCAGTGGGCTAGTGTTGCTATTTTCTGCATTTGACAGATTTAAAAAATGCTCATCCCAGCATCTTGGTGGCAATTATTGTATCTCTTCTAGTTGGCTGTTTATGATTCTATCTGTATAAGCTTTGTGCAGACACCTCCACATTCTTTCGGCTAACATGCAGCCCTCTTAGATAGGATCTAAGATAGTTTTACAAAAGTATTCTCTTGCAGGAAGACTGTATGTGGTCTGAAGAAACACTCTCATTCTCTGCTCACGAAGTGCATGCCAACCCGTGGCAGCACCCTTATCTGTTTGAATAGAGAAACTCACCAACCTTAGTCTTCTGATCCATCAGTTTTCCAAGCTCCTGGAGATTTATGCCAGCTTCTCAGATGATCCCATTACAACTTTTCTCTAGGCCTGAAGCAGAGAAAGGTCACGTTGATATGATTAGGTCTTTCAGCAACCTGAGAGGCTGGTCCAAATATTCTATTCTTTAAACCTAGTACAATCCCACTTAAAACATTCTATAGTTTTGCTTTTTTTAGAAGAGTGAGAAAAGCAGATAAATTGTTTTAGACTGTTTTTTGTAAGTTTTTCAAAGGTGGTTTTAATCAGGAGTGTAGGAGTGGCTGGTCGCCATTGTTTGGGAGCCTCAGGTCGGGTCAATTTTTCCATAAATTATTTTCAACACCGGCACACATATATACATTCTCGAAGTATTCACAGGACACAATTATTTTCTTGGATGGTAGGCTTATGGTGGGTGGGAGCAATTGGGAAAGCATGCTTTTAACTTTTATCCTTACTTTATATAATGTTTAATGTTTTAGCCCTGTGTATATGTGCAAGTACTTTGTATGCTTTTATGTATGTATATTTATGTGTATATATGTGTATACACACAATGAACACAGAAATGCACAGATGATTACTTTAAGAAAAGCTTTCTTACTGAGTAAAATTTATGCAGTTGTTACTTTCTGATAGGCAAAATGTATTACAGCCTGAGGAAAATCCAATCAATATTAATAGTAACTTCTTGAAGTGTTCATGTGACATGCTTATCTCTACACTTCTATTCTTGAGTGTAGTTTTTACCAGATGTGTTTTAATATTCAACACAGAATTATACCTGGTTTTCCACCTTGATTTCTTTCTTCTGTTTTACCTTTCTTCTTACATTAAAATCGTACAGAATAGAAATTTGTCACTAGACCTGAAGTATTCTAATGTCAACTACAGAGTAAACATTTAAGTGAAAAGCTTATCAGTAACTCATCTCTCTATACTTGGTGTATTTCTCAAATTTTCAACAATATAGATGCCAACAGCTGAGACTGAAAAAGTTTTGCTCAAAATGAAATTCTATTGGAACAAAATAGCATAGAATGTTATGAAAATATAGTAAACAGAAGAGTGGTTTATACAGTAGAGAAGAGAGTCAAAGAATTTCAAAGAAATATTATTGACTGAAAGCATGACTAACAATTTAATTTGTATTGACAGTAACACTGTATCAACTGATTTTGCTAAACCAATATATTTCTTCCAATAAAGAAGACTAAAGCTTTAAATAAATCAGATATCAGTATTCTAATATTTGAAAGTTTTTCAAAATTGACTTTTAACGCGTATCTTTGTAAAAACATTTCTACAAATTAGAAAAAAATTATCTACCAGTTTAAAGTTTATTTCAAAAATAAAAACAAATCATTTCATATTAGTAGTAGCAATAGCAATGAGAGTTAGGAATGTTTAAGTATGATTTAGTCCAGATCTGTCTGCATTTTTAAGGTATTAATCAAGTCAACATTAATAATTCCTTTTTTCCAGTAATTTTGTATATAATGAAACAGAAAATAATCAATATCAATTATTTGAGGAAAATAAAAACTGTAACCTGAATATCATGGTAACTTTAATAACTGTCTCCAGATTCAGCTTCTCAGTTTTACTGGATGGAATGTAGGTTATATGTGACAAGTAAAAATCTCACAGGTGCCAAATAAAAATATAATACCATATGCATTTCACATTCTTTCCCTACGTCAGTGTGAAGTGACTGGTCATTACTATGGAAAAAATGCAGCTAACTCTTGCCTCATGGTAGACACGTGAGAAAGTTTTCTAGTTCCAAATGATCAGCCCCACATTTTGTTACTGTCTGGAATTGCCAATATCATCAACAACTCTTTGGTAGAGGGTTTTACTCAGATTCCTTAATACCTGGAATGGACAAGTCACAGTGCAACTTGAGCTAGTCCCAGTATTGCCACTGCCTATTGCATTGCCTTAGGAGTGTCACTTCGCTTCCCTGCTTGTCTATTGCTTAAATGTGTAAAATATGACAAAACTAGACTGAACTTAAGTGCCCTCTAGCTCTAAAATTTGGAAGGCATAACAAAGATAAAATGCATTAATAGTAAGAAGTAGAAAAAGTTTGAAATATGGAAAATTGCTTGGAAAAGTGACCTCTGGTTGCTGAAATGTTGAGCCATGAGAGGGACTGAACACCTGGGAGAAGATGGAGGAATGGAAAAATATGATGCCTGCTTTCCAGACCTTGTCATTTTGCTTAATACCAGATCTAGCTGTAAAAGTATTCTATTCTGGATTACACTGTTACTTAAGAAAGATAAAGTGAACACATCTCATTTAACTTCTCTAGAATAGAAACCATGGCTATAGCCGTATACACAAATTGAAGTGAATAAACATAGGTAAGTTATGAACTATTAAAAAAATTTAGACTTTTTCTGTTTAGAAAAACAAATGTATGTTAATGTAAATCTAATTAAAGAAATGCCACTTTAGCTCTACTGTTAAAACTCTGTGAGTAGTTAAAGACTTAGAAAATAATCTAGGAAAAGTGTAAGTACTGCCTTAGGACAAGCCTGATTAAAGAAATCTCTATTTCTCAGTAACTTAGGAGGAAAACTCAAGTCACCATGGGGAAGAGCAAAAATTACCCTACATCTGTTCCTAAGGTTAATATTCATATTTATACTTTCTTCCTCCATCAGTCCTCCCTGCTCTCTAAATGCAGTGGTTTGCAATTCAGTAACTGTGCATAACAGTAGGGTATATCCATGTGCTTGAGAAAAAGAGTTTATAAGTCATTGGATAGCTTTCTATGCTTTGAAACATACACACTTATTTACCTCAAACCAGTGTTAGCCTGTATGATGTTCATTTTGATAGCCACACACTTTTTAACTCGAATAACTCACTTATTTCTTTTATTACAGAAGCATAAATAATTTCAAAAAAAAAAAAAAACCCAACTTAGAAAAATTCAAAACAGTAGGAGAAACAACTGGGATAGAAATAGATCTTTGCTGTTCCCAATAGTGTGCTGGTCACCACAGCTTAGGTGTTCAATAAACCGCATTCTTTAGGTACCACTCCTTGGCCTGAAAATCTTGAGAGGAGGGACAAAAATTCTATTTAAAATTTATGTTGGGAAATCCAAACTAAAAGGTTTTAATTTAAAAATAGCATTCCTGGAACATTAGATTCAAACTTAATTATGAAACATACAAATAAATAAAAGCAATCTGGGAATCACAATGGTTTGGAATCAGTAACCCTAGAAATTTTGGCTCATTTACTCATTAGAGTGAATTTGTGAAAATTGATTATTTCCTATTGGACTCTATTTTCATCTGTCAAATAAATGGAGTGAACTATAATATAACTAAGATATTTAACAGCTTTATATTTCTATATTCCTCTGTCAAATACTTGCCAGATCTCAAACGGCTCTGATGAATCTATAGTAACATGTGGGGATATTCATAAATGAAAGTAAACATGGCATCATAAATTAAGGATAAAAGTGCAATGCTTTTCACAATGCGCTTTTAGGTTTGATTAATTGTAAACATTCTTAAAAAGCAAAGCTCGATTAAGCCAATCTGCGGGGTTTTTTAAAATCTTCATTCTTCATTCAAATGGAAAGAAGTATTCATCCACTTTTCCTCTCTTTTTTATGGTGACTGCAGTAATGAGGACCTGGGGAACTTTTAGTGTCTCCTGAAAGGTTTCTTCCTATTTCAGGCAGTATATGTTATTCATAATAAATATACTGTTGCTATTTTTGTCATGAATCCTTCCTAGAGAGCTCCTGCTGTTTCATTATTCAACTGAAGGAGCCTGCCTTCACTTGTGGTCAGCAGTATCGCTAGTAGTTGCTGTAGATTTCATATTTGCCATCATCATTTGGCTTATTTACTCAGTCTTGCAAAACCCATAAAGGAGATATATTTTTCTCTTTTTTCTTTCTTGTCTCAATTTTCTATCTTACTCTAACACCCTGCTGCTGACCATGAAGAGGCAGTGAGTTTAAGGATCTTACGTGTTTCCTTTCCTGTTTTCTTTCCTGCGTATCAGGTTTCAATGTATTATAAGCTTTCCCTATTCTGTATAGACTGTTTCTTTTCGACCAACATAGAAAGTAGTTTGCTTTACATTACTGAGGCCTGCCTGAAAAAATCAGTGGAAAACATTCCATTTCTTTATTTAATTTTTATTATAAAATGGGTGTGGAGGGGTAGGCTGGGGAAATTATGAGGCAGGGAATGAAGAAGGGGTGCTAGTCCTGCAATAAGGAGCAAATCTTCATGGTTTTAAAGAGAACTGAAAGAGCTTACCTCTTTTATCTCATATCCACATAGCAATAGTTGCTGTTAGAAAAAAAAAACAGGCCATCCCAATCACAGCTTGAAAAGACTATTTCTGGGCCCTCACAAACCTTTGGAGTAGCCTGGCAGCCCAAAAGCCAAGTACTGACAGTTATGAGCAGCAGGTGAAATGACCTCCTGCTATTCCGTCTGCCTCTGGTGACAAGATATCTGTGTCTACCCATATGCACTGAAGAATGCCAACAGCTGAAAAACATTAATCAATACATTAGCAAAAGTACTTTGCCTGTCAGAATTCTGTTGATTCTGTATTAGGCTTAAACTATTTTCAGTTTACAATCTGTTCCTTGTTACTATATTTCCATTTCCTTTCCAGTGGATTTTCACAAATAAGTATCAAATAATTAGAGTTATATATATTTATAAGATATTGAGAATACATTTAGAATATTAAAATGACTTTTCTTTAATAGGAAAAAGCATTAAAACCTTTTTAGAGCAACAATATTAATCTTGAGACAATCTGTAATTCTTGTTTTTACTATTACTGAATCAATTGCCAATAATGCTAAGCATATTTAATTGTTAAATCTTCTGTGAGTATATACAATTATTTGTATATTATTAAAAATAATACATATATTTATTATATGTAATATAGCATTATGTATTTAAATAAAGAAAAAGATGAATTGGTAAAGAAGGTGAAAATGTAGTTCCATTAATCATAATTAGAAGGCCAAATACAAAGAGAATACATAAAATTTTGAGGACAACGTGGACATATTGATCACAAGGAGGAAATGAAAGTCGTTGCTGATTTTTTCCCAGTAAATTTAATTTAGAGTTACATGACAGGTAATTCCTCTACTGTTAGCACTAAAGTGATTCAAAGTAGAGAGAACTTTTGATATTTCTTTCTTGGTCTTTGCAATTACTAGATTTTCCTCTGAGCTTGAAGAAGTTCACAGACATAGACATTCTGGAGATCATTTGAAATATTTTGGCACAGCAAGGTAAAGAGCTAAATGTGATACTAGAAAAAAATGAATATACTTGAAAGGTAACTGGGAAAATAAGAAATGCATTAAAGGAAATCTGCCATCTGAGAGTATATGGTCAACCTGTAAAACTGTGGAAAGTATTTAAGAAGTAGTTGTAAAGTTTCCAATTGAAATGAATTTTCAGGGAAATCTGAACTGACAATACCTCAAAAATCTAGAGAGCACTTTACTCTTGAATACAATCACTTAGTACCACAAAATAATTATATCTTTGACTTGGACTGCTCCCAATGTGCTGTGAAAGTTCAGCACCATCATATTTATCCAGTCAACACAGAACTCAATTAAGACATTGCTACTGACAAACTTCTTTCTGTAGTGACCCAGAGAAAGATGGGCATTTAGGCTGAAATTCCCTATCATCATCATTTGGGCTTATTTGAAGTAAAACTGGCAAAAATGATCAAATGGATAGTCTTTCTGGGTGCCTCAGCAATCAGTGGTAGAGCCACACAGTCTGAATCCTACATCTATCATAATATGTCCATTCTGCTCTTTTAAGATTATCTTCTAGAGGGAAGGACTCAGGTCTTGCTTTACAAATTATTGAATTTAATAATAGAATTTTCAAACTGTTTGAAAGGAGATTTGTGCCTTCAGTGGAGCAGTGGTATAAACAACTTGGAGTATGTCTTTTGGTGCATACTGTAGGGTGAACTAAATCAATGAAAAACTACACATATTCCTTTTCCCTAGGGAAAAGAGAAATTAGTAAAATGAGGAAGTTATTTTTTTTCTAGATAGAACTACACATTTACTGAAGTTCTAATTTTAATCCCAATAGGAATTCCATGGAACTTGATAAAGTTACTCTGAAATGTATTAAGAAGAACAAAGGAAAGGAAAACATTATACTCTCTTGAATAAGACAAGTGACTTGAAAGGAAGAAATGAAACATCATAAAACTGTTAAAATTTTATGCCCTAGCAATTCCTCTCCAGAGTTTACAAACTAAAGAGAATTTTACAGAGGAGAACATGGAGACATTAAAAAATGTATGTACTACTATTCTGCTAATAATGAAATACACACCCAGATGTTCTCTCTCAGATGAATGGTTAATAATAACTGATGTACACATGACATGAAATAATCAGTATAATGAAAATTAATGGCTTATAACTGTAAGCATTAATATGAATACATCCTTAAAATATAATATTGACTTAAAAAAAGCAACTTGTAGAATAGTAAATTAGAACAACTGTTAAATAAAACAAACTACTATCCATACATTTCAGGGATGTATATATGCATATACATTTTGCTTGTGCAAAAATCATAAGCATTCCTATGCACCAATAATAGACAAACAGAAAGTCAAATCATGACTGAACCCCCATTCAGAACTGCTACAAACAGAATAAAATACCCAGGGATCTAACTTACAAGGGATGTGAAGGACCTCTTCAGGGAGAACTACAAACCACTGCTCAATGAAATAAGGGAGGACACAAACAAATGGAAAAAATTCTATGCTCATGGATGGGAAGAATCAATATCATGAAAATGTCCATTCTGCCCAAAGGAATTTACAGATTCAGTGCTATCCCCATCAAGCTACCATTGACTTTCTCCACAGAATTAGAAAAAACTACTTTAGATTTCATATGGAACCCAAAAAGAGCCATATAGCCAAGACAATCCTAAGCTGAAAGAACAAAGCTGGAGGCATCATTCTACCTGACTTCAAACCATACTACAAGGCTACAGTAACCAAAACAGGATGGTACTGGTACCAAAAGAGATATATAGACCAATGAATCAGAACAGGGGTGTCAGAAATAATGGCACACATCTACAACCATCTGATTTTTGACACCTGACAACAATAAGCAATGGGGAAAGGAATCCCTATTTAATAAATAGTATTGGGAAAATGGCTAGCCATATGCAGAAAACTGAAACTGGACCCCTGCCTTACACCTTATACAAAAATTAACTCAAGATAGATTAAAGACTCACATGTAAGACCTAAAACCATCAAAACCCTAGAAGAAAACCTAGGCAATAGCATTCAGGACATAGGCATGGGCAAAAACTTCATGACTAAAACACCAAAATCAATGGCAACAAAAGCCAAAATTGACAAATAGGATCTAATTAAATGAAAGAGCTTCTGCACAGCAAAAGAAACTATCATCAGAGTGAACAGGTATCCTATAGAATGGGAGAAAATTTTTGCAATTTATCCATCTGACAAAGAGCCAATATCCAGAATCTACAAGGAACTTAAACAAATTTACAAGAAGAAAAACAAACAACCCATCAAAAATCAAAATCAAATCACCCAAATAGTGATTGAAGGATATGAACAGACATTACTCAAAAGAAGACATTTATGTGGCCAACAAACATATGAAAGAAAGCTCACCATCACTGGTCATTAGAGAAATGCAAATCAAAATCACAATGAGATATCATCTCACACCAGTCAGAATGGCAATCATTAAAAAGTCAGGAAACAACAGATGCTGGAGAGGATGTGGAGAAATGGGACAACTTTTACACTGTTGGTGGGAGTGTAAATTAGTTCAACCATTGTGGAAGAGAGTGTGATGATTCCTCAAGGATCTATAATCAGAGATACAATTTGACCCAGCAATCCCATTACTGGGTATATACCCAAAGGATTATAAATCATTCTACTATAAAGACACATGCACACGTATGTTTATTGCAGCACTAGTCACAATAGCAAAGACTGGAACCAACCCAAATGCTCATCAATCATAGACTGGATAAAGAAAATGTGCCACATATCCACCATGGAATACTATGCAGCCATAAAAAAGGATGAGTTCATGTCCTTTGCAGAGACATGGATGAAGCTGGAAACCATCATTCTCAACAACCTAACACAGGAACAGAAAACCAAACACCACATGTTCTCACTAATAAGTGGGAGTTGAACAATGAGAACACATGGACACAGGGAGGGGAACATCACACACTGGGGCCTGTTGGGGGTTGAGGCCTAGGGGAGGAATAGTATTAGGAGAAATACCTAATGTGGATGATGGGTTGATGGGTGCAGCAAACCACCATGGCAAATAAATACCTATGTAACAAACTTGTACTTTCTGCACATGTATCCCAGAAATTAAAGTACAATTAAAAAAAAAAAAGCCATTTGTAGAATAGTACATTCGAAAAACTGTTAAATAAAGCAGAAACTACTATTCACACATTTCAGTAATGTATATATGCACCTGCATATTTCAGCAATTAATACGTGTATGTTAAAATATACATAAAAACTTGAGAATGATAATATTCAGAATATTCATATTTAGGATAGTTATTATACCTCAGTAAGAGTGAAGAATATGTGACCAAATATAGATAATGGGAGACCTTTAGTGGCATTGGTAATTTTCCATTACTTATTTTGGTTGGTGGATTTATAAATATTTACTCTATTTTTATACTTTACAGAAGTATATGAAATTTATACATATAACTATATATGTATGTATGTATATATAAACATATGTGGTCAAACTTTTTCCTATGCAATAAATTTGTAGCTGCAAATGTAAGAGTTTACCTACAAAGAAATAAGAACTAGATGAATATCAGGATTTGTTGCAACTGGCCAATGTCATGAAGCAATGGAAAAATATTGTAAAGCAACTGACAATCTACAATTGTATAACAAGTTAAATAACTATTCATGAATAAGATAAAAGTTTTGATACATGGCAATAATTTTAGTTCGTGAGATAACTGTGTGTTTATGTGTTTATGCGTGCAAAGACATACAATTAGGAGTATTTGAGAAACAATGAAGATTTGAATTAACTCATTTGTAATAAAAAATAAATAAGATATGTGGTGAACTATAAAAGCTAAAGTAAAAAAAAAAAAAAAAGAAATAGAACAGAACAAAGAAATAACAAATATACAAAAATCTGTGAGATGAATAACCAAAGCAATAGAGATACTTTGCAAACTAACAGCTGGTGAATTTTTAAAGGCTAAGACGATAGATAAACCATCATCAAAACCGAGGAAAGAAACACACAGGAGAAAGTGAAAGTGAGACAGAGAGACAGAGAAGGCAACCAGAACAGAAGCCAGAATCTTTCTGTAGCGTAAGCTTGGAATTGACAGTCCATCAATATTGCCATAATCTATTAGATATGAGTTAGCAGATCAGCCCACACTCAGAAGAGGCTCATACGAGGGCATGGACACCGGGAGGCAGGGACCGTAGCAGGGCATGTTACACGCAGAGTATCCCAATCAGTAATTATTTCATGAGTCTATTGTTAGGTTGACTTCAAAATTATATTATTCACTGTTATTCAGTACTAGTAAATAAATGTATAGGCCAATTTCAAATGTATGTGAAAATATTAATAATATCAGATTTTATGAAGGGGCTGAATCAATAGATCATTTGATCTTTTAGAAATGGCAGAGGAACAGGGATTAAAGAGAGGAGAGGAGAAGAGATGTAGGTAGGGGAGGAAAAACGAGGGAAAGTAAGAACCTCCTACAGAAAATGAGTTTATCAGCCTAAATTCCAAAACACATAGTTAGCAAAATTAACCACATGATTATGAAGCCCTCTACCCAGTAAGCTCTCACCCCAGCTAAAGTACTTTGTAACCACAAGGAGGTGCAATCCTGATTTTGAAGCCTGGGGCTTGTGAGATGGGCTTGCTGTAGCTTAGCTCCAGGCTATCAGAATACTAAGACTGTCAAACAACAGATGAGATGAAAATGCCAACTCTTCTAAGGTGCCTTGGCTGTTCTGTTTTAGATTTGCCTTTCTAGGTGATTTGAAGAATGCCTACTGAATAATTAGTAGATTATTTATTATTATAGATTACCTGGGCTATAGCATATGTCTATAGTCACCTACTTGGGAGGCTGACTCAAGAGGCTCCCTTCAGCCCAGGAGTCTGAGGTCATAGTGAGCTATGATCATGCCACTGGAATCTAGCCTGGGCAATAGAGTGAGACCCTGTCTGAAAAAAACAGAAAAATAAAATAAAATTTCTAGAGAATGTTTTTTTTTTTCAATTTTAAAAACTATTTGCAGCACTTCAGTAAACAAATTTGCATGATAAGATTTTATTTTGGGAAAAATACTTTGTTGATATATAGCACATCCTACATATTTTCGTAACTAAAGAAACTTTTCATTAATTATTAAATTGTTACATTCAATTTAGTAACAAAATAGAACCTCGATAAGAATAAGATATTTCTGAATGACTCTTCTTTCAGTTGACAAAAGATTTGAAAATACTGTAATAAAGCATTTACTTTTATTTTTAACTGAATTATCATAAAAACATAAATTTTAGCATCTGTTTTTAAGTGTAAGTTCAGTAGTCCTAAGTATCTTCACCTTGTTTTGCAATAGATCTCCAAAACCTTTTCACCTTGCAAAATGGAAACTTTAAACCCATAAAACAACTCCCCTCTCTTCCCAGCCCAACCTCTGGAAACCAGCATTCTATCCCCTACTTCTACGAATTTTACTTCCTTAGGTTCAATATACAAGTGAGATCATGCAGTGTTTGTCTTTTTGTGCCAGACTTATTTTACTTAGCCTAATATCTTTTACTTTCCATTTATCCAACCTGGATCAACCCGTGTCCATCAACAGCTGAAGGGACAAAGAATATGTGGTGCATATACACAATTGAATATATTCAGACTTGAAAAAGAAGGAAATCCTGTCATTTGTGACAACACTTTTAAAATAAATTTATCTTGAAATTATAGGGTGCAAATTTCTATTTTTTTGTTTTGCTACTATATAAAATATTGAACATAAAGAATAGTTGAGTATATTATTAAAGTAGGTAATTGGGGGCAGAGTAAACACTATTGCATCTTTTGGAATCCTAAACAATTAGAAATGTAACCAATGTCCTAGGAAACAAAAGTCTACTTTAAGTTGGCAGAACTTAATTCTTTATATAACTCATAATAGTAAGTGACATAATTTTGACATAGCCCAATGAAAAAGATAGACTTAACTGATTCTGCATCTGAGCACTTTATACTTTCAATTTCAGTTTTCATTAATAATGCATTTATTACTGAAAGATAATAAAGAAGTTATTGAAAAAAATTCATCGAAGTCAAATAATTTTTGAGAAAAATTAACCAGGTTAGAAAACTACGTAAATATTGAGTTTGCAAAAGTTTTTATAGATCTTATAAGAGATCTTACAAGCTACTATATTTGAAGGATTAAGCAAAACAAAATAAAACTATCAAGCAATCCAAAACAACATTAACAACACACACTAGATCCCACAACATTCGAATCCAGCCAGAATATAGACAAACTTGTCTTTAATTTTATCCTTCCTATAATGCCAAATTTATTTCAATAATTGACATTAAGTACCCTTTAAATTGAATATATAAAATCTATATATTATAGTCTTGGCCAAGGAGAAAAATAATTTTACATTTGAATTTGTGCATTTTAAATGAAGTCCAATAGGACAATGAAACATACATCAGGGTTTGGAGCCTTATCTTTCACTTGTCCCACTTCCTGCCATCTCTCTGCCCTCATGGAATAGGTTCCCAACCATCTATTTCCCCAGCTTTGGTGCTCCAGTCCTACTTAATCTCCCTTTCTCCCTGTGCCTACCAAGCATCAGTTGTCTCTCTTTGCCCTTGGTGAGTACCTGGACAAGGGTGGAGAGTTAGACATATGCATCCCATAATTTCATAGGAAAAGGCATATTGAAAACAACAACAACAACAACAGCAACACAAATGACAGGGCTTTCTTTCCCAAAAGAAAGAAACTTGATGTATTACCACCTTCATGGTACTTTTCTACCTTCCTTTCGAGCAAGGAGTTTTGCGTTTTTATTTTTAATAGGCCCTAAACATTCGGTAGACAGCCCTGATTGAGAGATATTTTGCACACAAATAAAACACACACATTTTCTTTCCACATAGAATGTTCTCCAATGTAGATCAAATGTTTGTTGTGTCCTAAAATAATTCTCAGCTAATTTGTAACCTTGAAACCTTACAGATTAGGTTCTTGAACACAGTGTAATTAAATTATAAATCAATAAAAAGTTTATCTAGAAAATTTCCAAAGTATAGGGAAGTCAACTAGCACAATTTCAGTCAAAGAAGATGTGTAGGAAAAGAGAAATCAGATATTTTAAGTGGAACACTAATTAATATGTGATATTTTAAAATTTGAGTACATGTATGTTAAAAATTTAATCAGTATGTAGGGAAAATTTACATATTTTGCATGTCTATATTGCAAAATGAGAAACTTTAAAAATCAATGATCACTGTGCTCCTCTCTAGAAGGTAGAAAAGAAAGAGTAAATTAAACCCAACATGAGTAAAAATAAAAGAAGACAAGAACGAATATAGGTAAGAGCAACCAACAATATCAACCTACAAAATTCAGCAGAGGTCTACTACCACTGGAAAAGTAAATAAAAACTTTCATCTAATCTAACCACAGATACACAGAGATGTCTGGCTGCAAAAGAAAGCAGGAGTAGAGAAAGCCCCACTTTTAGGCCCAGATGCCCACAGCATGCCTAAGACTGAGGCTGGACCAGGACACTAGAGAATCTTCTCTCACCATAAGCCTAGTACTGAGTTAACAATCAAACATTTACTACTTAGTATTGAGTAACAATCAAACACTTACTTTTTAAAAGAAGGTGGGAATATACTTGTATACATCAACAGTTTATTAAGAAAAAAAAGAGATCAAATTGGACTGGAATTTATTGTCTTGAGCATCAATATTTTCCTTTTGCTCTTGCTTAGCTATGATTTACCCAGGTAGATTTTTAGTTCTTTAAATCAGGAGCCCCCAACACCTGGACCATGGACCAGTACTGATCCCTGGCCTGTTAGGAACTGGGCCACACAGCAGGAGGTGAGTGGCAGGTGAGCCAGGAAAGCTTCATCTGTATTAACAGTCGCTCCCCATCACTTGCATTACTGCTTGATTGCTTGAGCTCTGCTTCCTGTCAGATCAGCGGCAGCATTAGATTCTCATAGAAGTGCAAACCTTATTGTGAACTACGCATGTGAGGGATCTAGGTTGTGCTCTCCTTTTGAAAATCTAATGCCTGATGATCTGTCACTGTCTCCCATCACCCCCAGATGGGACTGCCTAGTTGTGGGAAACAAGCTCAGGACTCCCAGTTATTCTACATTATGGTGAGATGTATAATTATTTCATGACATACTACAATGTAATAATAATATAAATAAAATGCACAATAAATATAGAGTTCTTAAATCATCTCTAAACAATCCCCCCTCCCCACTGGTCTGTGCAAAATGTGTCTTCCACAAAACCAGTCCCTGATGCCAAAAAAGTTAGCAGCCACAGTTTAAATTATTTCATAGAGTGCAAAAAGCTTACTGGAAAAAAAAAATTCTTTCAACTTCAAAAATACTCTCCTACCATGTTTTATTTTCCCATCACCTAAGAACATATAGTGTTTTATTAATTTAAATTGCCAGCTTCTATCTAAGTTATCTAACTTGTAATATCAGTGAAAGAAACCATCCTTAGAATTTCCCTGCAAACCAGTTCACACATTGAGCACTTCAGTATCAACTATCACTTTTATTGAAAGGTCCACAGTGTAAATGGCATGAGACTAAAATCCACAATATGTGAGAACATATGGTAATGCTTACACAGATGAATTACACCCTATTCGAATGGTTCCCTGAGAGAATAGAATGGTATGCTTGGTTTGCTCTTTGCAGTCAGTCTGCTTTAAGATGGAATGTAATTATAACTGAGAGTTGACAGTAGTAGCTTAATGATGGAAGAAAAATCTATAAAATCCATATGGATAACCTTCCTGAATCCATTGCTCTTTCTAATTGGAAGCCTTATGTTTGTACAGCCAGCTACTCCAACAGATTTTCTGATAAAGATAAAATCAAGAATAACAGTCTACAGAAATTCTGAATGGCATCAGGAGGCATAGAGAGTTTTTTAAAAGATGACAAAATCAATACGAAATCAGCAAAAAAGAAAATAGCTAAGCAAGTTTACCGAGTAAGTGTGACATAGAGCAAATGAAGCCAAACAAAATTACTATTCCGTTCTGTAAACGAAATATAGCTGCAGATCATTGGGCTCCACCCATGGTCAGTCAATACTTGCCTTCACGCCAATGTTTCCTGCAGTCACTGCAATTCTCTGCTTTGGGGCTTCTCCTTAACTTCAGGAGCAGGCTCAGTTCCAGGGAAGCAAACTAGAAATGCCTTAGAATGAACACCTATGGAAGAAGTTCTCAAACTGTGATGGATGAGGATGTGGCATTTAAATACCTCACTCTTTTGCCCTTCATGGGAATAACTCAGAGGAATGTTGTCTATGCTGTCTTCTAGAATTCCGCAGTGAGATCAGGGTATTCCTTTGCTCACAGTTGATAACTTTCCTAATACTATACCCCTCCGCTTTCCTTTCTTTTGTCTCATTTTTCCACTCCCCTAGCAGGGTTTACTGAAATCTATTCCCAATTAACTAATCACACTGAATTTCTTGTATCAGTGACTGCATTTGTGAGAAGACAAAGAGGGGAAGCTAAGGGACAATAATGGATAGGAAAGGACGCTAAATGTGGTATATATGTTTTGCGTAATTGAAATATTTTTAAATTGCAAGTAAGATTTGCATAAAATCTGCTGAATAATTATATGCCCCTGACTCCTAAATCAAAGAAAAATAATAAATGTTCCCTAAGAAATGCAATGGAAGGAGAGACATTTTAAGGAAAAATTTTTCCATTTCAAAGTTTAGGCAAAGGTGGTAGGACTTCCTTAATTTCATGCCATTATTTATTCTCCCACAACATACTTAGTGTCTTAGTACATTCAGAGAGAGTCTTCTAATCTGGTAATTTTTAAAGTCAGTCTTAGAATAATCACTTTTCATTGAAAGTTCTGTAAATATGGCACATGACTCAATTTCTCATTTTTCTTCATTTCCTCATGTGGCCTGATCATTAAGTTAGCTCTTTGGGTCTGTGTTCTCTCCTGCCTTCCATATGGCTTGAGGGGTAATCTGTGAACCATCCTCTTACCACCCTCCACCCAACCTGCTCCCTGTTCCTCCCAATTACTCCTTACCAAAGGACAGTCAAGATTAAAGATTCCGCTGGATAACTCCATGCTAGGCATTAGGGTCAAATGGGCTTTTAGCAGCATTTCCTAGGCTCCAATTTTTTTGACATTGATTGAATGAGCATTGCAATGTTTTTTTTTTTTTTCCTAAATAATAACATATAAAATTTTATCTGAGTTTAGGGTAAAAGAAGCCCCAGAAGTCTATAGTCTATAAAATAGACCACGTACTCCAATTCAGTTTACCAAATTTTTGCAATGTAATTTGTGGCTAAAAGCAGAGCTAGCAATTAGGTGTTTGTTTTCCTTTTAAATTTTGTTGTTGTTTTTGTGTATGGACATAGAAAAATAAGGGAGACGAGACGTATGAGAACAACTGTGGATTGTTTGCTCATTTGCTTGCTTAAGAAAAAAGGAAAAAATTGAATAAAAAGTATTTTTCTCAAAATGAGGGCATGTGGGCAAAAAGACAGAGTGGAAGCGATATTGTAGAGTCCTGGAGAGAAATAATCTGCATCCTGTTTTTTTTTTTAATCAAACCTCCATCGAAGTAACAATATGTCACATATTTTTCAGGGTCAAAAAGAGAAAGAGGAAGGGTTGCAAAACCCTATTAAAAGAATGAGCATATAGTATAAGCTGAGTAAAAGGTCTCTGACTCTCTCGCTAAACTTTCCATGACAAGTGGGAAACAGCAGAATAATTTCTGCCTCCCAGGGTAACAGAGAGGAGAGGAAATACCTCTGAATGGGAAGAAGACAGGCAGAAAGTAACATGAGACATTTCATTAGGGACCAAACATGATGAATATTTCAGCGGATATTTGATTCATTCACTCATGAAATATTAATTTTGCAACTATTGTGCATCAGTGCTATTCTGTGCATGAGGGATGTAGAAAGAGGTAAGGCATAGGACTTTAGATAATGATGTCTTATTGAAAACAAAAAGTGAAGAAAAAATAGGAAAAGCTGGGTCTGGGGTGGACAATAGTATGGAAAGTAGGGTGGACAGGGACTGTCTCAATGAGAAGGGTGTGAGAAAACATGTAAAGAAGGCATAGTGTTCTAAAGAAATAACAGAGAACAATTCTCTGCAAAGTCTTTGAGGAAGGAAGCATCCTGGGTTGCTCCATTATCAGCAAGGCTGTCAAGGCAGCTAGCTGAGTGGAGGGGAAAGTAGAAGGAGATGAGGTTAGAGAGATAATGAAAGTCATTGTAAGAATGCTGTGTAATACTCTTTGTTAGAACAGACATCATTAGAGAGATTTAAGCCAAGAAGTAACAAGTACTAATTTAAAATGTATAGAGATGGCTCTTGAATTAAGAACAAAATGTGGGGAAAGTAGGTGGAAGCAGGGTGAAAAATTAGTAGGCTACTTCAATAATTTAGGTGTGAGGAAACAGTGATTTGGAAGAAATGTCAGCAGTAAGGAATAATACAAAATCAGATTCTGTGTAGCTTTGGAAATAGAGTATCCAGGATTTGCTGTCATATTGGATGTACAATGCAAAATAAATGAGGGAAATATGACTCTATTTTTTTGGCCTGAAAAACTGAAAGGGGTTTTAATTATTTGAGATGAGTAAGACTTGGTAAAATGGGTTGAGAGGTTGGATAAGCTCAGAGGTTTGGTATTGACATCGCACTGGAGGTGAGCAATCCCACTGATGCCCTTATGTTTTAGAATGAAGAAACATCTATTGCCTCTTCCAAACCATGGTGATTGACTCTCATACTAAAACTCTAAATTTCTATTAAAAGGCCTACGTTGGAAATAAATTGATTTGGAATAAAAATAGTTAAATTTATTGTAAAAGGAAAATATGAAAAAGAGCAGTGTCCATGAAGAATGCTTTTTTTTTTTTTCTAGATGAAGTTTTGCTCTGGTCACCCAGGCTGAAGTGCAATGGAGTAATCTCGGCTCACTGCGACTTCTGCTTCCTGGGTTCAAGCGATTCTCCTGCCTCAACCTCCCAAGTAGCTGGGATTACAGGAGCATGTCACCATACCTGGCTAATTTTTGTATTTTTAGTAGACATGGGGTTTCACCATGTTGACCAGTCTGGTCTTGAACTCCTAACCTTGGGTGATCTGTCCATTTTGGCCTCCCAAAGTGCTGGGATTACAGGCGTGAGCCACAGAGCCCCACCTATGAAGAATATTTTTACTGGGAGTAGCTGAACAAACAAGTTGTTACTAAGTTCTCTGATAGCTTTAATATCACAAATCTAATGGACAGGACATCTTTTAGTCCTCTCCTTGTCATCTGAACAAGACTGGAGATGGTTGATTGTTCTTATTTCTGAAATATTATCTTATCTCTGTGGTTGTATGTTCTCCAAGTACTTGACCATTCCTTTTATATCACATATTCACCACCCTTTTATTTTGTTATTAAATACAGAAACTTCTCAAGTATTTGTCCAATTTATTTTCAAAATAAGTTCTTTCAATAAGTTCTTGTTCATCTCTAGAGCATCTGTCAATATTATTGCTTGATTACTGTTGAAGTTAAATCTATATCCCTTATTTCTCATTTGAGATCAAATCAGGATTTGAGCCCAGTGGAATGAGCACCCTACATAAATTATTTGCCCATCCCTGTATCTTTTCTTTCCACATACATTCTTAGAGGACATTGCTCAGACAAAGGGTACATAAAGTGTTAAGACTTTTGATTACTTTTGTTAAATTCCCTGTATAATATTGTATCAGTTTACACTTTCACCAGGAATATATTATCTGAGGAGGCTTGTTTGTACACTTTCCAACCTAGAATGTTTGTACTTTTAATATTGGACAATTTGATCAATTAAATATATCTTAGTATTTATGTCATTATTTTTAGCAACTTGCATTTTATTTTTATGAGTTATTTGTCTTTATGCTTTGGTTTTTTTCCATTGAACATGCATATTTTCTGACAAATTTTAAAAATCAGCTCATTGAAAATAGATGATCCAGTCTGTGTTGAAATTTATTATCCTTTGATTAAGTAATTTTTTTCCTTTGAACTAGGAAATAAAAATATCTATACAGGTTGAACGTCTCTACTTCAAAAATTTAAGTTTGAAAATGCTCTAAAATGTGACACATTTTGAGTGCCAACCTGATGCCATTAGTGAAAATTCCATGCCTGACCTCATGTGTTGGGTTGCAGTCAAAATATAGTCCAAACTTTGTTTCATGCAGAAAATTATTTAAAATGTTGTATGACATTGCTACGAGACTACGTGTGTAAGGTATATATTAAACATAAATAAAGTTGTGTTTAAACTTGGATCCCATTTCCAAATTATCTTGTTATGTATATTCAAATATTCCAAAATCTGAAAAAAAATCTAGAACCCAAATCATTTCTGTTCTCATGCATTTTTAAAAAGGGATACTCAACCTGTTTCTAGATTTATCTTTTCAGTTCAGTTCTAGATATGACCAGTAGATGTTTGGACATATGTATCCTTGAGCTCAAAAAGAGAACTCTCCAGGGAAAACTGGATGGCAGAGAAAGTAATGGAATAAAGATAAATTATACTTGCTGATTAGAACCCATCTATGTGAACACGGTGATAAGTCACCTTTTTTGTTTACTTGAAATTCCTTTTTAAAGGTGCCAGAAATACACAAAAAACAAATCTTGCACAAGTAAATTAAAGTTGCCATATATTATATATAATATCCACTTTTAGATGGTGATTATAGATTTCCTATATTTACTATAAAATTATTTCTTCTATGGTTTTCATATGTAATTCTATAAAATAATTTAATATGCTTTCTTATGACCTGGGGGTTATTTTGGTCTGTACAACTTTTAGAGTTGTGCTCAACAGAATAAATCATAACATTGTAGAACATTTTAGAACTTGACTTATTTTATCATTATCCAAACTATGCAGGAAGCATCCTTTACATTAGTTCTTAACTATTTATACAAATAATAGCACAATTCTGATTGTCTTTATAAAACTAATCTACTCTTAATTAAATCTCTTTCAGAAAAGAGATTGTTTAGGACTATAAACAATTTCTTCACATGGGAAAGAACAGAAAATTGTTATACACTGTATTGGTAAATTGGAAAATAGCGCTTGTGAGTAAATAGCTGTTCTATTACTAGTTTGTACTTTCTATACAATGTGATGACTGCTTCAGTTTATAATTAACTCGTAAAAGAGTGCATATGATAAGTTCTCCAAAATACTATAAAATAATATATACCATTTTATTTCTCAGAATGTCATTCTCATACCTACTTTATTCTCATTTTATTAAAAGAAAGCTGAATAATCAGAGTTCAGATATTGCCCTTTTTATTCAGAATCATGTAACTATGTGGATTTGCAGAAATGAAGTTTTTTTTCTTTTAACTTTTATGTTGTTTGAGGGTACTTATGCAGTTTGCTTACATAGGTCAACTTGTGTCATAGGGGTTTGTTGTACAGATTATTTTGTCACCCAGGTACTAAGCCTAGTACCCAATAGATTTTGTTTTTCGGATCCTCTCCCCCTCCCAATCTCCACCTTCAAGGAGGTCTGGGTGTCTGTTCTTCTCTTCTTTGTGTTCATGAGTTCTTATTTCACTTCCACTTATAAGTAAGAACATGTGGTATTTGGTTTTCTGTTCCCATGTTAGTTTGCTAAGGATAACAACCTTCAACTCCATCCATGTTCCCACAAAAGACCTGATCTTGTTATGTTTTTATGGCTGCATAGTATTCCATGGTGTATATGTATCACATTTTCTTTACCAATCTGTCATTGATGGGCATTCAGGTTGATTCCATGCATTCACTGTTGTGCAATGAACATTCACCTTCTTTCGTCTTTGTAATAGAATGATCTATAGTCGTCCGGGTAAATGCACAGTCATGGGATTGCTGGGCCAAATGGTAGTTCTGTTTTTAGCACTTTGAGGAATTGCCATACTGCTTTCCACAACGTTTGAACTAATTTATGTTCCCACCAATACTGTGTAAATGTTCCTTTTTCTCTGCAACCACGCCAGTGTCTGTTATTCTTTGACTTTAATAGTAGCCATTCTGACTGGTGTAAAATGGTTTCTTATTGTGGTTTTGATTTACATTTCTCTAACGATCGGTGATATTGAGCTTTTTTCTTATGTTTATTGGCCACACGTATGTCTTCTTTTGAAGTATCTGTTCATGTTCTTTACCGTCTCTTTAAGGGGATTATTTGTTTGATTTTTCTTATAGATTTATTTACATTCCATATAGATGCTGAATATTAGACCTTTGTCAGATGCATAGTTTGCAAAAATGTTCTCCCATTCTGTTGTTTGTCTGTTTACTCGGTTGATAATTTCTTTTGCTGTGCAGAAACTCTTAAGTTTAATTAAATTTGTCAATTTTTGCTTTTTGTGATTGCTTTTGGTGTCTTTGTCATAAAATTTTTGCCTGTTTCTATATCAAGGATGCTATTGCCTAGGTTATCTTTCAGAATTTTTATAGTTTGGGGTTTTACATTTCAGTCTTTAATCCATCTTGAGTTGATTTTTGTATATTGTGTGAGGAAGGGACCTGGTTTCAATCTTCTTCATAAGGCTAACCAGTTATTTCCTCACCGTTTATTGCATAGGGAGCCCTATTCCCATTATTTGTTTTTTCAGCTTTGTCAAAAATCAAATGGCTATCAGTATGTGGCATTATTTCTGGGCTCTTTATTCTCTTCCTTTTGTCTATGTGTCTATTTTTGTATCAATATCATGCTGTTTTAGTTACTGTAGCCCTGTAGTATAGTTTCACATTGTGTAGTGCAATGTCTCCAGCTTTGTTCTTCTTGCTTAGGATTGTGTTGGTTATTTTGGCCCTTTTTCATTGCATGTAAATTTTAAAATAGTTTTTCCTAGTTCTGTGAAGAATGTTATTGGTAGTTTGATGGAAATAGCACTGAATCTATAAAATGCTTTAGGCAGTATGTTCATTTTAATGATATTGATTCTTCCCATCCATGAATATAGAATGTGTTTCCATTTGTTTATGTCATCTTTGATTTATTTCAGCAGTGTTTTGTAATTCTCATTATAGAGATCTTTTTCTTCCCTGCTTAGCTGTATTCCTCAGTACTTTATTCTCTGCGTGGCAATTGTGAATGAGATTACTTTCTTCATTTGGATCTCAGCTTGACTGCTGTTGGTGTATAGGAATTCTAGTACTTTTTGTACATTACTGTTTTATCCTGAAATTTTTCTGAAGTTGTTTGCCAGCTGAAGGAGCTTTTGGGCTGACACTATGTTGTTTTCTAGATATAGGATCATGTCATCTGCAAACATGAATCATTTGACTTCTTCTCGTCCTATTTAAATGCTTTATTTCTTTCTCTTGCCTAATTGCTGTGCTCAGGACTCCTGATACTTTGTTGAATAAAAGTGTTGACAGAAGGAATCCTTGTTTGCTCCAGTTTTTAGGGGGAATGTTTCTGGCATCTTCCCATTCAATATAATGTTGGTTGTGGGTTTGTCATAGACAGCTCTTATTATTTTGAGCTATGTTCTTTCATAGTTTTTAACATAAAGTGATGTTAAATTTTATCAAAAGCCATGTCTGCATCTATTGAGATAGGCATGTGGCTTTTTTCTTTATCTCTTCTATGTGATGATTCACATTTATTAATTTGTGTATGTTGAACCAGCCTTGCATTCCAGGAATGAAACCTATTTGATTGTGGACAATTTAGCTTTTTGGTGTGTTGCTGGATTTGGTTTGCCAGTATTTTGTTGAGGATTTTTGCATCAATGTTCATCAAAAATATTGACCTGAAGATTCTGTTGTTGCTATTGTTGTGTCTGGCCAGCTTTTGGTATTGGGATGATATTGATTTCACAGAATGAGTTGGGAATGGGTCCCTCCTTCTCAATTTTTTGGAATAATTTCAGCAGGAATGTTTCTAGGTCTTCTAAAGTACATCTAGTGGAATTGAGCTTTGAATCTCTTTGGTCCTGGGCTTTTTGATTGGTTGGTTATTTATTTCTAACTCAGTTTCAGAGCTTGTTATTGGTGCATTCAGAGACTCCATTGCTTCCTAGTTCACTCTTGTTAGACTGTACATGTCCAGGAATTCATCCATCTCTCTCAGATTTTCTAGTTTGTTTGTGTAGAGTTGCTCATAGTAGTTTCTGATGCTTATTTTTATTTTATGGGGACAGTGGTAACATTATTTTTGTCATTTCTAATTGTGTTTTTCTGGAGCTTCTCTCTTTTATTTATTAATCTAGCTAGTGATCTATCTTATTATTATTACTATTATTTTGAAAAACCAACTTCTGGATTTGTTGATCTTTTGAATGGATTTTCATGTCTCGATTTCCTTCAATTCATCTCTGATTTTGGTTTTTCCCTGTCTTCCACCAGCTTTAGGTTTGATTTGCTCTTATTTCTCCAATTCTTTCAGTTATGATGTTAGATTGTTAATTTGAGAACTTTCTAACTTTTTCATGTGGGCATTTAGTGCTATGAATTTCCCTCTAAAAACTGCCTTAGATGTGTCCCAGAGATTCTGGTAGGCTATATCTTTATTCTCATTAGTATCAAATAACTTCTTGATGTCTGTCTTAATTTCATTGCTTACCCCAAAGGCATTTAGGAGCATGTTGTTTAATATTTCTATGTAATTTCATGGTTTTGAGTAATTTGTCTTTATTCTTGATTTTTTTTTTCTTATTGGACTATGGTCTGAGAGTGTGTTTAGTATTAATATAATTTGGATTCTTTTACATATGCTGAAGATTATTTTATGTCCAATTATGTGGTCTATTTTAGAATATTTGCCATGTGGCAATGAGTAGAATGTATATTACCTTGTTTTGGGGTAGAGAGTTCTGTAGAGATTTTTATGTCTGCAAGTGAATATTTTTACGGATTTCAGCCTTTCCCAATGGTACTATAGATATCAGATAATAAAATAATGATACTCAACTACTAAGGTGAAATTTAGCTCTTGAGTAATAATTCATCAATACATTTTTTATAGTATGGCATGGTTTTTGCTTTGGTGAGATATTTGTATGCATAGCATACATTTAGTATAGTATGTATTTCTTTAACTTTCTACATTCTATACTTTGCATAACTTCTACAGAACACAATCCTTCACCTGTTGCCTGGCATAGTGCCTAAATTATATTGGGTGCTCAATAATTTTGAATAGATTGGTATATAAATAAAGGTCCACTCTAGAAGCTAAAAGGCTTATTGGCACAGGAGGGTGCAGATATTTAAACTGTTGTAGCTAATAACTAGATAAGTAGAGAATCATTGTGCAATTCAATATTTAGTTGATTCATTGCTAAGATGCTTTTCAGGCTGATGATAAACCACCAAGACCAAGGTTAATAGAAGTTACTCCTTTATTAGGCTCTAAGCTTCTCAAATCTGAAGACAATATATTTTTCACTACTGTAGTCTCAATACCTTGAAAAATGAATATCTGTTTTTTTTTGTTTTTTTTTTTTTTCTGAGACGGAGTCTCGCTCTGTGGCCCAGGCTGGAGTGCAGTGGCTGGATCTCAACTCACTGCAAGCTCTGCCTCCCGGGTTCACACCATTCTCCTGCCTCAGCCTCCCGAGTAGCTGGGACTACAGGCGCCCACCACCTCACCCAGATAGTTTCTTGTATTTTTTAGTAGAGAAGGGGTTTCACCATGTTAGCCAGGATGGTCTCGATCTCCTGACCTCGTGATCCGCCTGTCTCGGCCTCCCAAAGTGCTGGGATTACAGGCTTGAGCCACCGCGCCCTGCCTCTGGTAAATTTTAAGTTCTAAACAAATATTATGGATCAGAAGAAGAAAATGAAGGAAGGCAGGAGGAAAGGCTACAAGGAACCCTATATTAGTAATCATTCCCCATTCTCTCCTCTCCGCAGCTCCAAACAGCATAAATCTACTTTCAATCTCTATAAACTTTTTTCTAATGGACATTTCATACAAATTAAATTTTACAGTATGTGGTCTTTTGTATCAAACTTCTTTCCTTTAGCATAATGCTTTCAAGTTTCATTCATTTTGTAACCTGTATCATTCCTTTGTATGGATGAATAATTTATCGTATGGTTATGTAACATATGTTTATCCATTTATCAGTTGTGGACATTTGGATTATTTCCACTTCAGGGATATTATAAGGAATATTATAAATATTAACTTACAACATTTTACATGTAAATGTTTTCATTTCTCTTTGTTTATACCTACAAGTAGAATGACCTATTATATGATAACTCTTATGTTTAGCTTTTTGAGAAATTTTCCAAAGTGGCTGCATCATTTGCATTCCTACTAGCAATGTATGAGAGTTTTAATTTCTCCACTTCTCTATAACACTTGTTATTGCCTTTTAAAACAATTTATGAGCAACCTAGTGGATGTGAAATGATGTCTTATTGTGATTTTTAGCTAGCATTTTCCTAATGACTAGTAATGTTGAACATCTTTTCATGTGCCTATTGGCAATTTGTATCCTTATTGGAGAAATGTTTATTTATACCCTATGACCAATTTTTAAATTGAGGTTTTTTTGTCTTTTTATTGTTGAGTTGTAAGGGGTTTTTAAATATATGATGGATACTAATACCTCATCCGATATATGATTTGTAAGCATTTTCTCCTACTCTGTGGACTGGAGAGTAGGAGACTGTATTCACTTTTATTTTATTGATGATTTCCTTTGAAGCACAAAAAATTTTAAATTTGATGAAGTCTAAATAATCTGTTCTTCTTTTTCCACTTGTGCTTTTGGGGATATCTAAGAAACAACGGCTAAATCCAAGGTTATAAAAATACATTCCTATTTTTTTTCTAAGGCGTGTATAGATTTAGCTATTATGTTTTATTTTTTGTGTTGGTAGGGGTCCAATTTCATTTTTTTTTTTTGCATGAGGATATCTAGTTTTCTAAGCACCATTTGTTAAAGTCTATCTTTTCTTATTGAATTGTCTTGATGCTCTTGTCAAAATTTTGTTATCATAAAAATGACCATTAATTTAAGTGTTTGTTTTTGAACTCTAAATGCCATTGGTCTATATCTCTGTCTTTATGGTAGTGTCCAATACTTTTGATTGCTGTAGCTTTGTAGTAAGTTTTGAAATCAGAAGTGTGAGTCTTTTAACTTTTTCTTCCTTTTCATGATTGTTTTGGCTCTTTCTGGTTTTTTATATTTTCATATGAATTTTAGGACTAGCTTTCTTTTCAGTTTCTACACAAGATGATACTACAAATTTGATATAGATTGCACAGAATCTATAGATTATTTCAGAGACTATTATTACCTTAACAGTATTCAGTCTCCCAACCCAAGAAAATGGGATATCATTTTCACTTACTTAGGTCATCTTTAATTAATTTTAATAATATTTTACAGTTCTTAGTGTATAAGTTCTGCACTTTTTTTGATAACTTTATTCTTAAGTATTTTACCTCATTGATTTTATTGTAAATATTCTTTTTTTTTTGACAGAGTATTGCTCTGTAGCTCAGGCTGGGGTACAGTGCCGCGATGTCATCTCACTATAACCTCCACCTCCCAGTTTCAAGCGATTCTCCTGCCTCAGCCTCCCAAGTATCTTGGACTACAGGTGTGCACCACCACGCCTGGCTAATTTTTGTGTTTTTAGTAGAGATGGGGTTTCACCATGTTGGCCTCTGGTCTTGAATTCCTTTTCAGATTGCTTATTTCTAGTATATGGAAATGACAGTGACTTTTGCGAAACGATTTTGTATCCTGTACCATGCTTAACTTGTTTGTTATTTCCATTAGGATTTTCTTTTGGTGGATATTTAAAAAATTTTTTAATATAAATAATTCTGTCACCCAAGAGTAGAGATAGGTTGCTTTTTCTTTTTCACTCTATATGTCTTTCACGTTTTTGTCTAATTTCTCTGTTTTGCAATGGTGAAAGAAATGTTGACAGTCAACATCTTTGTCTCAATCATGATCTCAGGGAAAAAGTTTTCAGTCTTTCTTCATTAAGTAAGATTTTAGCTGTTTTTAAAATAGATAACATGTTTAAAGTTTAGAAAGTTCTTTTTGTTTTTAGCCTGTTGAGAGTTTTTATCATATAAAGATGTTGGATTTTGTCAAATGCTTTTCCAGTATCTGTAGAGCTTATCATGTGACTGATGTCCTTTATTTTATCAATATGCTGTATTTGATTGATTTTCACTTGCCAAACCAAGTTTGTAACCTGGGGACAAATCCCACTTGGACATGGTATTTAATTATTTTTATGTGCTCCTGGATTTGGATCATATGTCAAAGTATTAATAAATCCTCTTTTTATCTTTTTATATGGCCCATTGATTATTTATGATGCTGTTGTTTAATTTGCACATATATATGAATTTACAAATCATTTTCTTTCATTGATTTTTATTTTAATTCATTATGGTTAAAGCAAATACTCTTTATTATTTTAATTCTTTAAAATATATTGGTAGTTTTTTTTTTTTTTTGAGACTAAAGTGTTTCTTGTAGATAGAGTATAGTTGGATCCTGTTTTCTTTCCCCACATTCTGCAGTCTCTGCCTTTTGATGGGTGTTTATTCCATTCACAACCAATATAATTACTGTTAAGATAGGATTTATTTTATTTTACTTATTAAGGTAGGATTTATTTTGGTTTATTTCTATGTTTTTCTTATTTTATTTTTCTTTTCTTCCACTATTTATTTAATCTGCGTTAAAGTGAGCCATTTTTTTTTTTTAGTGAACCATTTTAATTCCCTTGTTATCTCTTTTACTACCTGTTTTTTGAGTTGATTTCTTAAAGTTCATTCTGGCGATTAAAATTTACAACTTAATTTATAACAACCTACTTCAGATTAATACCACATTTATTTCAATATTACTAAAAAATTTTACTCCTATTTAAGTTCTGTTTTCTTTCCACTACTTAGTGCTGTTATTGTCATACAAATTGCATTTTATATATTTATATATAATACATATATCTAATATATTTATATAAACACATATGAACACATGAACAACGTTTTATAATTCTTTATGCAATTTTTATTTCAATGATACAGGAAAAGAATTACAAGAAAAATACATTTATACTCTGTATTTTACTATGTAAGCATCTTTGTTGGTGTTTTTAATGTATTCATTTGGACTAAGTTACTGTATAGGAAGTCCCTTTTGTTTTGTCTTATATAAAGTAAAATGTGTCGATGAATAATTCTAAAAAGCTTTTCATGATGAAATCTGAGACCAAAATGGCTTCACTGGTGATATAATCAAATAATTAAGACAAAACTAATGTTAATTTCTGACCAAAAATTTCAATAGCTAGAGGAGGAGAAAAAAATCACCGGTTCATTTTATGAAGTCAGCATTATCCAGATAGTAAAACCAAAGCAATAAATACCAAGAAAACAGTATCACTCAGTAATGTAAAGGGAAGAGTCATTAAGAAAATTTTAATATATGTGAAATACATAAGAAAGATGATAATACACAGTGATCAAGTAGGGTTTATCCAAAGTAGACAAGTTGAGCCTTTGAAAATCAATTGATATGATTCAGCATATCCAAAGATAAAGAATAAAAATTCATACGATGATCTAAATAAGTAGAAAGCTTTGGACAAAATTTAATAGTACTTCATAATTAAAAACCACAAACAAGATCAACAACAAAAATCTCTCAACAAGCTAAGAATACTTTGGAAACTTACTCAAACTGATAAAAAGCATCTATGAAAGCTTGTAGCTCACATCAAACTTAATAATAAGACTGAATTCTTTCTCCCTAAGACTGGGATCAAGACAAAGATGTCTGCTTTCACCACTCCTACTCAACACTGTAATGATGCTGCTAGCCCACCTCACTAATGTCTCCTCAGGGTAGTCACAAGTGGAAAAATATTTGCTAGTTGCAATCGTCTTCATATGTCATGATAAACAGAAGCATCTGGGTGGAAGAAATGCAATTATATGGAGGCAGAACATAGTGAACGAAAATTATTCTAGGTCTCCCAAAGAAAGTGAAGCAAGTAAAACACCCAGGAGAAAGTCACATGATTTAGGATACATACTCAATGCAGTAGAACCAGTCCCTACTGCAAGGTTTTGATAAAGACAGAGAAAAAAGAAAAAGAGGTTCTAAATGGCAGCTATCCATGATCACATAATAAGCAAATTATCTATTATGCTAGAAAGTGATTGATTCAAGAAAATATAGAACAGAATAATCAAGGATGTTTTCTTAAAGTCTTATGTACTTAGCATGTCAGTCAGCAGGCAGAAACTACACTGATAATGTGAAGGTGAATTTTTATTCAATAAATTAACTAGTAGCAGGGGATTACCTATTAGGAAGATAAACAGAACTGTAAAAGTTATAGGTATAACAGATACAGGAAGCATCCACCAACTCTAGAGCTTACAGAACAAATACAGAAGAAAAATCCCATCATGGATAATATATTCAGAACTTGGAGAATGTGTGCTTGGAACCCAGTCATGGTGGAGAACTCTGTTGAGGTGCCATAAACCAGGGACAGTGGGAAGGAAACACACTCAGCAGTTTTTCACTGGAATACAAGAGAAATTCACTAGGAAATTTATGCCAGCAAGAGGGACTGTGAAGTTACCTGATGTTAGCATCAACTATATTGACTAGGATTCACCTGCTAAGATAATGGCAAAACCAGATGAAGAGTTTGTACCACTGGGTCTCTTGCATAGTACTGTCAGGGAAGCCACCCTACTCGCTGATGAGGAAACATTTTCATTGTGCCATAAGAGACAGAAGGAAAACAAGCAAGCAAGCAAACTCTTTTAAACAGCAAGAAAATTATCTTCTTCATACAATGTTCATCCAGCATCTTTCATTGAAAATGCTTTCATTATGCAATCTGGCAAAGAAGGAATATCTGCAGGGCCCAGCTCAGTTATCACAAGACTAGGGAAATAAGGATGGATTTGGCAATACATTTATACCTGGCACACTTGGATGGAGGTCAGCCTGCATCCTCCTTTTTTTCCCCATAGGGAGTAGAAAGGGCATGCCATAGCCTTCAGTCAGCTCTCGCTAAAGATGTTGTCACTCTCCACTAACTCTCTTTTCATGTATAATCTTTCATATGGCTATTGACTATACAGCAGCTTAATACTATTGGAACTTGTTCAGAGTTCACTCTAGGATGTATAGGTAAGTGGCACTCATTGTTTCTTTCTTGGCTCAGGCTGTTGAAACCTGTAGACAAGAGGGAAGTCATATTTCACATCCTTTCCTACACTTATTTAATTTCAAGTTTTTCTTATCTAATAATATAAAACTATTATATTTATCTAATAAAATAACTATACTATCTGAGAAGAGAACATAGGCATATGTGACAGAATCAAAGCAATGCAACATCATCTGTACATTTTTATTTTCTCATGAGTGTCAAAGAAGATAACCTAAAGACAGATGATGTAGGTATGCTGGAAGAAAAGCTGAGAAGAAAACACATGTGCTTTAAATCAAGTCTAGGATAATTTATCTTTAAATTAAAATTAAGATTTTCCTTGATGAAAGCATATAAGAGTAGACATTTTCTCAAATACTCTTAGATGACAACGACATAACATTGAATCATTTCTAAAGTAATTTGAGATAGTACATGCCACACAGAAAGAGTTGTGTTTATTTTGTACTTCAGATGTCAGAAAGTGATGCCGTGATGGTCTGATAAACGTTAGGTGGACATGTTGGGCTATAGACAGTTTATGTGCAGCACCTCAGATCTCATTGTTCTCACCTGTCACTAGACCATTTTTTTTTTGTTCAGGCCAGGTAGAGTCATATTGGAACCTGAGACAAAAGGAAAAATGTGCATTCATATAGATATTTATCAAAATATTTTTCCTTAATTTGAACTGAATGGCAAAAGCTACTGAGAGCTCTACAATTTTAAAAAAAGCTATATGTCAAGCCTCAAATTACCTCATCTGTTTGTAGGCAATTTTCAACCCTCTTCAAATTACCCTGCAAAAATCCTGATGACTGCATTGGTCAGACTGTTGGATCATTGCAAACTGCTGCTTTTTCTTTTCTTTCTTTTCTTTTCTTTTTTTTTTTTTTTTACATGACTCAAAGTAGTTAAACTAACAAATAACAGCTTGTCTTTATTTTAAACTATATTATATTTATCATTGATTTTGCATTAATTTTATTTTTAAATATCATGTTAAATGCTATTTATCTCTATTACTGAGTTTTCGATGCACCCTTACATTTTGCCAAAGAGACAAGTGACTCTTGCCTGACTCCAATCTCATGCCTACAACTTGTTCAGCTATAGTCATTCTCTACTGAAGCAGTCATCCCTGCAAAGACCATGATAATTTTAGGTTAGCACACTACACAGTCCTGGGTTCTTTTATCCAAAGCTTTAAAAAAATTTGTTTGCTCTTACCAAGGCATGAAACACTGCATACTCACCAGATACTAAAAGCACATGTAATCCAGAAATACAGAGTAAATCTTTGACCAACAAGCATTCTTCTTCTTCCTCACCATCATCCATACCTCCACTCTGGCAGATGTATCCGATATGCAATACATCATATGGATTCTTACATGTATTTGTCTAGGATTAAACAACTCCCATCCCATTGGTATTATATTGGCTCTCTCCTTTTCTGCCTCATAACTCTTTTCCCTCACTACTGACATTGTGTTTCCTAAGACAGATGTAGCAGGTAAGGCTTTGCTTCAGACTCTATTTTCCGGAGAATGTAAGCGAAGATAAGGAGTACACACCCATGCTTGCTGGGACCATGCTACCCTTTGGAAAATTTTTCAATTATTTGCATATATTGCAGGCAATATTATTTTAAGGAATGAATTTTCAGTAGTTTTTCCATTCATAGAGACCTCCAAAATTCCAATGTTACTACTGTGTATAAAGGAATCCATTTTCCCTGAAAATCACAAACTCAATCCATTATTAGTAATTTGCTTAAGAACAGATTCACATTTAGCTGATTTCCTAAATATATTTCATGGCAAATAATTGTGTAAAATATTTAAGATTATAGAAAAATCAAAGTACTAAATACATGAAGAGTTAATCTAATTCTGAATACAAGAAAGAACATTATAAGCTAGCAAACAAAGAGCAAATTTCATTTAACAATTTTCATTTGAATATGTTGCTAAAACCTTAAATGTAAAGAATATCAACAAATATCATAGCAGTACATTTTACTATAATAGGTTATAAAATGCAAAAACTAAATCATAATAATCACCAAATAGTATTTATAACTTAGGTGAAAAAAAAGATAAATGTTAACCCATGGGTGACAAATCTTTCTTTGTGTTGTTGTTTTTGAGAGACAGTCTTGCTTTGTTATCCAGGCTGGAATGCAGTGGGGCAATCACGGCTCATTGAAGCCTCAACCTCCCAGGCACAAGTGATCTCCCACCTCAGCCTCCTGAGTAGCTGGAACTACAGGCCAGTGCCATCACGCCATCAGAAATTAAAAAGAATATTTTTATAAAGGCCCGATTATCCTGTGTTGCCCAGGCTGGTCTTTTAATGCTAGGCTTAAGTAATCCTCCTGCCTTGGCCTCCCAAAGCATTAGGATTACAGGTGTGAGCCACTGCGCCAGGTCAGAAATCTTAAACTACTGAGAAGCATTAGAAGTGATGTGGCAGGCAATTTACAACAGCAAGTGATTGAGAAGAAAAATAAATAAATCGAATATCAGCATACATTTTCACTCTTCTGGTTACAGTTGCTTGCTGAAATATCCACATTTCACTGTCCCAGTTTTTAATAATTCCTATAATGCTTTGATGGTATCTCTAAAAGAAACAGTGTTAATGATATTTCAGGTTTAATTCCAATGTTTTGAAATAATAAATGGGCCGATTAATTCAGGGACAAAGTATCAGAAGATTAAATATGAACTTCTATCTTAATGTATACAAATATCATGTATATTTATTTCAAAATGTAAATGGACAAATGTCATTTAAATGGTAAAAATCAGTTGAGAAATTAAGTTTTTATTCTTACAGATACAAGACAGTATATATATATATATTATATATATATATATATATATATTTTTTTTTTTTTTGAGGCGGAGTCTCGCTCTGTCGCCCAGGCTGGAGTGCAGTGGCTGGATCTCAGCTCACTGCAAGCTCCGCCTCCCGGGTTCCCGCCATTCTCCTGCCTCAGCCTCCCAAGTAGCTGGGACTACAGGCGCCCGCCACCTCGCCCAGCTAGTTTTTTGTATTTTTAGTAGAGACAGGGTTTCACTGTGTTCGCCAGGATGGTCTCGATCTCCTGACCTTGTGATCCGCCCGTCTCGGCCTCCCAAAGTGCTGGGATTACAGGCTTGAGCCAGCGCGCCCGGCCGGCAGTATATATTAAAAACATCTTTATGTTGAAAAATATTTACAAAATACCTTTGTGCCCCAATCCTTTGCTGTAGAACTAACATCAAAATATTGAAATAAGCTCTTCAATGTTTACCTTTTAAGACCCCCAATAAATGCTTTCAAAAGTCTGGCTAAATTCTTGAAAATTTTTAATGTTGCTGAATTATAAATCAGAATGCTATTTTATTTAAGTTTTTACAGAGCCATATATATATATATATGTATATATATGTATTTGAAGAGAAGTGTATATATATATGAAGTATATATATACTTCATATACCAGCTTCCATATATATGAAGTATATATATATGAAGAGAAGTATGAATCTCAATTCTCTAAGATCATATTCAAGGAATTAGAAAAGGAATGTTACATGCATCCCCTCAAAAACAGAAAAAGAAAATATTAACAAAAAAGCTATAATGAAATAAAAACTATATAATAAAATCAGTAAAGGCAAAGTTAGAATGAGGAAAAATTAAACTATTTTAAAACAAAAGAAATCTAGTAAATCTGTTGACAGGAAATAAAGATAGAAAATGTGTATTACTATTATCAGTAACAAAGCAAAAAATATCATGGCAGACCTAAGACATTAAAATGACACAAAATTGTAGCTAGATAAAATGATTAAGCTTTAGTGTTTTATAGCACTGTAGAATGACTATATATTATACAGTTTCATGTAGCTACAGGGAGGATATTGAATGACCCCCAACATCTCCAAAAATAAAAAAAAAATTGCGATATTGGACATGTTAATTTCCCTGATCTGATAACTGTATATAATATGTATGATAACATCCCTGTGTACCCCATAAATATGTTCAATTATTTGGTATTAATTTAATTTTTTAATTTAAAAAGTTAAAAATAAAAATAAAATAATAATGAGTCTATTTAGAAAACATTTAAATCAGTAACACTGGAAGAAATAAATTTCTTAATAATTGCAACTTGAAATAAAACTGACTAAAAAGAAAATCTGAAAAGTCTAATTGCTATTAAAATATTTAATATTTTATAATATATTTTTCTACCAAAAAATCCCAGAATGTGATGAATTCACCTTTTCAAACAGAAATTATTGAAGTAATATGCAAATTAAACTATTTTTAGACATGTAATAAATTAGTTCCTCTTGGAAAGTTTAGACTCATGTTAAAATAGGCTTCTTTGAGAGGAGAGATATGAAATATTTGAGAAGAGTGTTGTGCATAAGCAGTATTTGATTGTTGTTAAGTGAATATATTAAATGTCGGAGTTCAATGAGGCCCTGAGGTTAGATGTGGAGTGATTTCGTGAGGGCGCCCTCCCTCTGCAATCCTGTACTCTGGCTGGATGGTCTCATTTGATGCTCACTTCGCAGCTGCCCACATGTGATGTACAAAGAGAGTTAAAGTGGTTGGATGGAAATTGGAACAAGGGTGGTGACCCTGCAACCAAAGGCCAGATTTTTGCCAAACCCCTTCCTTATATGGTTGCATAGCTCAATTAATCGTATAATATTTATGAACAAATGTGTATAAGACATAAAAGCAGGAGATACATGATTGATTTTCAACGACAAAATAGATTGGTTTTCTCACATATTACTTTCACCGTGTGCATTTTCTAGTGATTTCTTCTACAATACTAAGTGGGGTTCACAGACTCTAGAACTTTCTGCAACAACTGAGAGATTTAATGTTGCAAATCCTGTCAAGTTGATCTATTTCTGACATCATTTTCCCTTTCAAGCCCACTTTTGGCTTCTGGCCTTAGAGAGGTTTGAATGTCCTGACAGATAGCCGAAGCAATTTCAGCATTTTTGAGTCTAAGCTTTTCATCGGTTCACCAAAGAAGATAAAATGTCTTTCTGGCAGCATATCACGTGGAAAGGCATGTTAGACAAAATCTTACAGAAAGGGACTTAGGATTTAGAAAGAGGACACAAAAGACAAACTATCATAAACCAACAGTCCTGCATACTGTAGTAATAACATAAATCCAAAGCTAGTAATCTGAAGGTTGGTTTGTATTATCTTGCATTTGAATGGGTGTCCTGTATGCGCTATCTAGATTGGTAGATCTAGAAAAAAAAAAAAAAAAAAAAAAAAACAGAAGGAAGAGTAGAGGATAAAATATGACTGTAAAACAAATATTTTACTGACAAATCACAATAGTCACTCATCCTTTTGTCTCCTCTTCTATCCTGTCCAGCGATGCAAAACCTCTGAAATGTTATTTTGAGTGTATCAGTTAATAGTTTTACCTTGTGTGTATAGCTTTGCCTTAAGAATGTTAATTACCTTTTTCTTCCACATTGCATTAAAAATTAGGGATGTTAATTCTCACCATACTTCTAAATTTCTCATTAAAATTAGAATTTTGCAGAGAACTAACTAATTCCTATAGAGTTTACACAGAATGAATGAACCTATTTGTTTGCTTTTTCAAAATTATTAAATATTCTCTAATAGATACTATAACAAGCGCTGAAGAGAAACCAGTGACTATGACACTTCATTCACAAGAGAGCTTATAGTAAAGAGAGAATTTTGTTTAATGGCCAGGTATGGATTGTAGGTGATTAGTTGTGGCACTGGAAGAATCTTTTTTCCTTGCTGACAAAGTTAGCAGAGAAGTAATGCGAAAGGATAAAAGAAGGTGAGCTTTATTGTCAGAAAAATCTATATTACGTCCCAGACTCTGCCACTTATTTGCTGTAGAATTATGGGAACATTATTCCTCGTCTATAAAAAATAATGATATTGTCCACTATGTAGAACTATAATGGCAATTTTTAGAAAACTTAGATAAAATTTCTGACATGAAGTTAGCTTCAATAAAGAGAAGACATCACGGAAATGAGAGTAGAAATAGAGGATTTCTACTCTTTGATTTATTTCAATATTTCTGCTGCTGGATATCAAGTGCAATAAACTTTTTGTGCCTTCCATTTTTATACACGATAATCCTTGAGGAAACAGCAAATTCCTTATATTTAATATTTTTATATTAAAGTATGTTCCCAGTATATATAAATATATACACACCCACATATGCATATTTATATATATACACACACATACATACTGAATTGTTTGAGCTATTACTATTATAGAATCAGAAATACAAAATTTGAAATTAGGAGGATGTCTTGTCTACCACTCCCATTGTTTATGTGGTCTAAAGCCATCACATCTCTTAATGATAGAAAAAAACACATTTCAACTGAGTATTCATTAGTGTCTAAATTTACAAGACCAATTGAATAGTTTTAGAAACATTTCCCTAGGATGAAAATGCCTTTAAATATTTTGAGATGTTCAAAAGGAGACATCATGAAGTTGCTGCTATTAATAAATCTTCACTTTAAAATTAGTAATTTTCTTTTACAGCTTGTAATCTTTTAAAATAGTTCTATGTATTAGAATTTCAGAATTTCAGATTTATAATCAAAGCATGTTAGAAAGTGTGTTTTGTTATAGAGATTATATTTTGGTGACATTATTCTGGATTAAAATACTGAAATACATGTTTAAATTTTCCTTAATAATAATTATATTTATTAGAGTAACAGGAAAAAATTTGATTCTCCATACCATTTGGTATGTTTGATGTAGAAATAAGCTGTGGTATTTCTCAAAATTTTAGGCATACTTAAATCGTTCTGATTTTTTTCTTTCTGTCGTGAATTGTGTTCAATTCAATTCATAGGGGGAAAATGAATAAAAAGGTTTAAGGGGTATTGCAAGAACTTAGGCAAACATAAGCATGGAAAGATGATTGTCAAGTAAGGCTGACACAAAGCAGAAACTGGAAAGAATGTAAAATGGTATTGCATTCTTCATTTAACGTTTGCCACAACAGCACTGAGCTTTGTATCGGGGATAGGCACATAACCTGGAGTATACATCCCATATAAATTACCCGCACAGCTTTTCCCTGTTCACAGATAATGCACTGGACCAAATGTAGATGGACTGCCTGAGTCCCCATTTGAAGCAGGGGGGCAAGCTTTATTGGTATTAGGAATATTCTTTTGGAAATAGTGGGAATTCTTTCTCATAACACAGCTGCTTTGATAAATGAGAAAAATGACCACCATGTACTGCATTTATCTACATGAAAATCTGGCTTAGTTATTTTCCTTTTAAAATGATTTTTGATTCCATTTTGCTTTAGATGTTTGGCTTTGGTAGTATAGAGATCTTGAAAGCTAGCATCTTTTGATCCTAGTCAGTTAAATCAAGCAGATTAAATAGACAAATACAGGTAGAGATCTCATGATGCTTAGGTCACTTACAGAAGATACTTTCTTGTTTCTGAGATAATCTAAAAATCTAAATAATTTAACGCTGCTCCCCTAGAATGACATATCAGTCATTTTATATCACAACATCCTCATCACAATTATATAGACATTTATATAAGATGAGATTTATTGTCAGAAAAATCTATATTACATCCCAGACTCTGCCACTTATTTGCTATAGCATTATGGGAACATTATACCTCATCTATAAAAAATAATGATACATGATATAAATGATGAATTGATGGGTGCTGACGAGTTAATGGGTGCAGCACACCAACATGGCACAAATATACGTATGTAACAAACCTGCACGTTATGCACATGTACCCTAGAACTTAAAGTATAATAAAAAAAATATAATAATAATGATATTGTCCACTATGTAGAACTATCATGGTAATTTTTAGAAAATGCTTTAATATTTATACGGAGCTTGCAGTGAGCTGAGATCCGGCCACTGCACTCCAGCCTGGGCGACAGAGCGAGACTCGTCTCAGAAAAAAAAAAAAAAAAAAAAAAAAAAAGGCCGGGCGCGGTGGCTCAAGCCTGTAATCCCAGCACTTTGGGAGGCCGAGACGGGCGGATCACGAGGTCAGGAGATCGAGACCATCCTGGCTAACACGGTGAAACCCCGTCTCTACTAAAAATACAAAAAATTAGCCGGGCGAGGTGGCGGGCGCCTGTAGTCCCAGCTACTCGGGAGGCTGAGGCAGGAGAATGGCGCGAACCCGGGAGGCGGAGCTTGCAGTGAGCTGAGATCCGGCCACTGCACTCCAGCCTGGGCCACAGAGCGAGACTCCGTCTCAGAAAAAAAAAAAAAAAAAAAAAAAGAATATAGACTTCCCCTACTGAAAGCTGATGGTGGTGATGACTGGGGAGAATAATAGCACTCTGATTGTGGACAGGATCGGGGGTGGGTAAGTGCTAGATAGAGGGAGGATTCCAGCAGGGAATAGAATATCCGTGTATAATCAATGCACTTAATCATATAAGAGCTCTGGATTGTTTGCAAGAAGATCCACATGGAGACCCAACGTGGGGTCTGTTATGGTCAGATCTAGATGTTATTTCTTTTCGTGGTCATGGCTAAAACAAATCTTAGGAATAGAACTTTTCAAAACACTTAATCATGCAAATGGTTTCATACTGGTTTCTCGAGTTCACAAACTTAGAATAAATGTATACTAATTATGTAATGGTGGCCATGTGTTTACCATTGCAAATACATTCAACTACTGCTGTCATTTCTGTTACCAGACTGTTAATCACATAAGTCAGTAACACATTACATTATTATTTTCTTTTTTTGACACAAGATATAATATGTATGGACAGCCTCATTCAACTGGATACACCTGACTACGTCCTCTAAAGAGCTTCTCCAAAAAATCAGCATTTCTCTGTGGAAACACAAATATTCTTCAAAATGCTTACTAAAAACAACAACATTTACCCATTTCTGCAAAAAAAAAAAAAAAACTCTATTGCTATTCGAATGTCATCATTGACAAAATTGTAATACATTGATGCCTGTTGCAATTTGGTACAAAACTGTCCTAGACTAATCTGCCAAATAGTCAGTTTGCTTGCCTTATTTGCAGTAACTATTTTCTTCCAAAATGTTCAGACAGAATAGCTAACAATTGCTTTTACTTCTGTTGGCGCTCTCTGGAATTTTAATTACAGTGTTTAACTAGCATGGGCTGTAGAGGGTTGGATTTTATTTTATGAACTTTTACAGCGTATGTGTCAAGAAAGAGTTTGTATATATGTATCAAGCAAATCTTCAGCTAAAAGGTATGAATTTTTGTTTATTTAAAAGAAAAAAAAATCTGTTATATTTTGAGTCAGAAGTATGCCTATTAAAACATAACTGAAAAACATGTTTAATTTGTAGAGCATTTGTAAAAGCAATTACAATTTTTCCCAGAGAACAGATTATTACATCTGATAACTTTATTCTCAATTAAGTTTAATTAAGCTAAGTAATTTGGTGAACTATTTCTCAAATGCAGTTTGAAACAAAGCTGGGGATAAATAAGTACATATGTAACTGTCTCTGATACACAAGTCAATGTGGTGCTAGATGCAGGGAGGACAAATAATACTAACACAGAGTTATTTCTCTCAAGAACCTTGCAGGCTGATGAAGCCATAAAATCAAATCAGCCATGTTGACATGACTGTATGTAAGTAGATAATGAGAAGAAATATAAATTAGGTTCAATGAGGATTTAGTGAAATGAGACATTGAATTTTAGTCAATAAATCAGAAATAACTTTATGAAGAAGCAGGAATTTCTGGTTTATCTTAGGATGGATAGATTTGCATTGATAGAGATGCAAATTAGTGGGGTGGCATACTAATTCTGAGAAAGTATATAAGCAAAACAACTAACGTGGAGCATCTCGGAGTATGTCTAGAGAACAATAAATGGTTGAGAATGTAAAACTGAAACATGAGATGGGAAAAATTAAGCTAATTTATAATCAGTAAACATGAGTTAAGTGAAAATAAGAAGCTACGCATTTAATAATAATATCAAAAATAAATATCATATTTTTTAAATGTTCACATTAAAAATATATAAATCATTTTAGATTCTAAAATATTGTGATAAGTATTGTTAACTATACTTTGAAAGTTTGATTTCATTAATATGTTCTAATGCATATTTTAAACTAATGGTATATGTATACAATCAGCTCTCATACACATAATTCAGTGTTTCTCAATTATAGACTAAGTAATAATTTTTTAAACTAACTTGTAATTTGCAATAAAAATCAACAAACATTTATTTATAGCCTTTCATGTCTCACATCCTGGAACAGACTGGTGAGTGACATCAGGCAACAAGAAGGAATCCTACCCCTACATCGTAGGAGCCTGCTAAAATAGTGGGTGGAATGCCTGAAATCCCTCTTTCTTGTTTATATACATATTATAAAAAAGATAAATTTTGTGTTTTTTGTATTTTAGGCTAACATACCTAAAATTGAAAAATAATTTAGAGTATGAAACTTTCCTTGACAAAGGTAATGGTCTGTTTCACCTATTGCTAATAAGGAATTGATGTGGATGAAGAAAAAGAAGTTGAGGTGGGTTACTGAGATGGGTTGGTGTGGGCAAAGGTTAAATATCCAATTAATGATATTGTACATTTACCATATAAAACTGATGTGTTTTCTGATCCAACTCTCAAGCCAGAAGTTTCACTTTCATGTTGGGAAATAATATTACCCCAAAAATGCTATCTAATCAGAATTCCCCTGGTTCAGAGAGACTGCCAATGAGCTTCTGAGTTCACTGTGGGGCTCAAGTATACCTTTGATGTATTTGGTGATTTTTCAAATTTTTGAATAAAATATAATTTCAGTCCTTTCATAAAACATGTCCAAATGTCTTCACTATTTCAGACTGTTGACATACGTTTGTTTTGAATGTAGAAATTTAGACAATGGTCAGTCTGAGTGTATACCATAACTCTAAGTAAAGCCCAGCTAATCAAAGTTCAGTGTAAAGGAGAAGGGGTTTATATCTGTTTGAAGAGAAAAAAAAGCAAACAAACAAAAACAACAAAAAACAAGCTTTGGCAACTTAGATCTGTAGGATGCAGAATTTGCAGTGGACATCTTGCAAACAAATTGTAGGGGTCAATGCTGCCTCTCTCAAGGCTTAAGGATCTACATCTTTCATCAGACTATGTATCCCATCTAAACGACTGCATTTCCCAAGAGGCCAGTTTTAGCCTTTTGCTAGTATGTAGACACCTCTGCTCATGTGTGAAAATCAAACAAACACACTACCTTTGAATATCCCTGTTTTATTGTGTCTGATACACAGACACTTTGATTTTTGTGTTATTTCAACATACTGTTCAGAGAATTTAACCTATATGAAACATTTGCTAGCTACTCCATCTTTTATATTCATACAGTCTTGACCACCTTTCCTCTTCTTCTCAGAAATTTGAACATTATAAATACTGCCATATTTCACAGAACTCAAGAGGCTAAATTCTCTCACTCTACTACATTATATAGTTGTAAAATTGAGGAATTTTGCATTAGTAATCTCTGTAACTCTGGACCTAAGACAGAATAGATGGTTCAATAAATACATGATGAATATGGTTAGAAGTGACTCATCACAAAATGCTTCTGCTTATCACAGTCTTATAAAATTCTTATCTTTCTACATGTCCACTTGTTCCTCCTAATGTTTGTATTGTAGCTACTCTCTGTGTAAATGAGTGCAGAGTTCTGTCTTATTTCTTGAAGACAGAGGCTGTATCTCGTACTGTTTCATAAATACTTCATAATGCTTAACACAAAGCCTTATAACTACAAAGTAAATATTTGTTGATTATGTTGCTCCAAAACCTGTAAGAAGTGATAATAATAAATTGATAAAACGAACTTTCCACCTCTCTACTTTCACTGACGGGAAGAGGAGATTGCTAATCCAAAACAAGTACGGTATTGGGTGGTAAAGGTTGTAGATAATTTGCAGCACTCTAACTCACAATTCTTGTGACTGTACCATATGGGACAACCCACTCAACAGAATATAGACTTCTTTCTTTTTTATATTAAATTATAAAAATTTTTGGTAAATTTTCTTCTAAACTCTGTGTGTGTGTATTTTAAATTAATACTTGTGTATATAAATGACTTTTGGGCCTGAGTCCTTAACGCATGTGGTACCATATCTTCCTGCTGGATGTAAAATAATGAATGCAAACACTTACATAATAAAAGTAACATTTCTCTTTTACTGAGTTGCTATGAATCCTGAAATCAAACTTGGCTTTAGATATTTTATTTATTATTTTTTGAATATGTGCTCTTTATTGCTTCCATCTTGGTATGTTATCATTAAAATATGCTTGCATTTTTAACTTTTGTCAGTAAACGTCAGGAAAAGAAGTGTGAATATTACTTGTGTGTTTCTGTTTTTGGAAGAAAGACTACACAGAAAATACTCAAATACTCATTCATTCAGTAAACATCTGTGCTTTGGTCAATGTGCTGGAAGTAGAAATCCAAGAAATGTATGGATCCTGTCCCTGATGGATTCAAACCCTGTAAGTATTTAGACAATTAATAAACCTCAATCCAAGACTTTGGGTCAGGAGTTAGACCGATCAAATGCTGTAACCATTGCTCTCTGAACCCACCTTCCTCCTCACAACAGTCACACACACATGATATAGAGATCAAGAGCAAGATGAAATTATTTGTGTGTTCAAATCAATTAAGGAATCAAGAACAATAAGCCACACGACTAACTGGGGAACCAGAAATATAGAGAGGCATTAAAGAATGTGTAGATCTAATGGTTGTTGAAGGAAATGATCTTCCATTCAGGGACCATGTATAGGAGACGTTGATGTGAGCTGCATGAGAGAAGCAGGGGACCAACACAGACCAAATGACGTCTGTTAACTCAGAACCATTGTCAGAATTGAGCCAAGACTTTCAGTAGAAATACAATCACTGGCAACAAAACTAGAACCCTAGACACTATTGCCCGTGTATCCAAAGGAAAACTATCTGTGTCATACAGAAATCCCAGGCCAGTAAAATAATATTAAAAATGATTCAGGACCAGTAAACTCTATAAGAATCCAGCAGAGCAAACAAAAACTAATCCATAGGAAGGCCTTCATAAGCTAGGTGTGAGTTGAACTCTCAAGCAAATAATTCCTGCTAAGGATGAGTTTAAAGTCAAAATTAAAAGAAAAGTATGGGCTGGCTCATGCCTACATAATCTCAGTAGTTTGGGAAGCCAAGGCGGGTGAATCATTTGAGATCAGGAGTTTGAGACCAGCCTGGCCATCATGGGGAAACCTTGTCTCTACTAAAATCCATAAAATTTAGCTAGACATGGTGGTGTACACCTGTAATTCCAACTACTCGGGAGGCTGAGGCATGAGAATTGCTTGAACCTGGGAGGCTGAGGTTGCAGTGAGCCAAGATCACACCACAGTACTCCTGCCTGGGCAACACAGAGAGGCTGTATTTAAAAAAAAAAGTACGTAGCAGTGCAATACTACAATACCATGTAATATAATATCTGATTCACAGTAAGACAATAAATATAATTGTGCAATTTCAAGGGTGCCAAAATAGTGATAGTTTAGCAGTGTGCTATTTAATATAGCATTCCTATAGAGAGTACAATCTATAATGCCACAAATAAAAATTAAGTTCCTAGACATATTATTAGCAAATTACATATCTGTAAGATTCACAAATAAAAAGTTTACTTTAATTATGTATAGAAATTAGTATCTGGGAATATGCATTCACTAACAGAATCTCTGGAACAATTTCTTCATGACCATATTTTAGGCTACAAAGAAAGGGATGTCTCAATTTAAGTTCTGTGACTTCTGTGACTACAACGCAAAAATATAAGGAAATGAGGGAAACACATTTTATAAAAATAAAAACTTAGAAAATAAAAACAAACAAAAAGTTTTGGAAACTGAAGACCAACTTCCAGTTGAAAATTCCAAATAGAATTTCATAGACTTCCAATCTATTAACTAAAGAACAAGAAGTTAGAGCAGAATAACAATCAAAGCATCTTATAATTTGTAAATTATAGCCACAATGGTAATTAGAGAAAAAAAATGTGGACTTAACTATATTATTTGGAAAACAAGTAAATTTATGAATTATTTACTAAAGCATTGAGTTCAAGAATTCAGAAAAATGTTAACATCACTAAAAAATTAAAATCTAAAATAATATAAGAAATGAAACAAAGAAGATAGAGGCAGAGATAAATAAAATAGTAAATGGAGGTAATAAAATCAAGAGCTTCTTTTTTGAGAAAACTAAAAAGCAAAGAAAGAAAATGAAAACAAGCAAAACACTCTTGGAAATACTTAACAAAATAGTAATAACAACAAAAATTAGTGAATCATTAAATAATATTAGAAACAATTAGATATAACGAAAGTAGAATCGAGAGCTGTATTTTGTTACTAGAGCAATTACTAGAGATTAAAACTTCATTAGAAAAACATGAAATATGCAAATTAAAGCAAAAAGAACTAGTCAATATAAACATACTGAAAGAGTAGTTAAAACCAAACTGTTTCTCCAACAAATACACATGCACACACATGCTTACACCAATGTATGAAAAGATAATGATTTAAAAACAATTTTTTAAAGATTTCCAAGGAATAGATATTTCTTATCTCAGATATTGTTATGATGATTAGGAAAGGCAAAGAAAGATGACCTCTAGACAGGGGCAGTCTATTAGTGTGCTAGGGCTGCTATCACCAAGTTTCATAGGCTGAATTGCTTAAACAACAGAAATTAATTTCCTCACAGATCTAGAGATTAGAGGTCCCAGGTCAAGGTGTCAACAGGGTTGATTTCTTCTGAGGTTTCTCTCTTTGGCCTATGACTATCTTCCTCTTTGCTTTTGTATGGTCTTCATGTTTTTTATAAGGACAACAGTCAGATGAGGACCCACCTTAATGACCTCATCTGGCATAATCACCTCTTTAAAGACTCTATCTTCAAATACTGTCACATTTTGAAGTACTGGGGATTAGGGCTTCAACACATAAATTTTGGGGGAATATAATTCACCCCCAAAAGACATTATATGAAAATACATTTGTATACATATATGAATCTTCATATATCTGTATGAATTATTATACACACAAAATATAAAACCAATAATTAATACATCTAAACCAACATTGCGTTGAAATACATCATACTGTGGCACCTCTATCCCAGATATAAAAGGATGGAGAGACAACTACATTTCTTTGGATTAAGAGATGTATTAATAAGAAAAACCATATTATCATTTTATGGAGTCAGGAAATAATTACTTGACAAATGTCAGCAAAATTTAAAGAAAGGCTCTTAGAAAACAGGACTAGAAAGGAATTTTCTTAATCTGAATAAAGGTATCTATAAAAACCTATGAAACCTCATTGTAACTGAAGACAGTAGTTGTTCAACCTACCTCTCAACATCTCCTCATCAAACTAAGACAAAAACAAACAAACCTAACGTGAAGAATAAGCTGTACTAGGATCCATACCCTCAGCATAGTTTGAAGGCAGACGATGCTGAAACTGCAAAATAAGTGTGATTAAAATAATTTGTAGTGAGCAACAGCAGTCTATGCTTATACCATGTCAAAGCCATATAATCCTTATAATGATTATTTTTCATATTTATCAATTCCCAGTATTATCATATGGGCATACATGCTTTCCCACCTATACCCAACCCCAAAACCTTCAAAATCATTACAGATGAAAACCTTTGCAATTATAATGCTATAGTGTAGTCAGTTATATCCCCACTCTGCTCACCACCAACATGGGCTCCTATGGCTCCTGCCATGTGGCTGACAGTTGATCGAAAACAAGAATCTAACAGTTAGAGTTAGCTTTCCAGAGCCACTTCTGGCCATCAACTCTCTCCCAGAAGGAGACCTTTGATAAGGTTTCATGTGCAAGTGATCTACTCAGAAGGAGCTTCCGAGGGAAGTTTATAAGTGAGGGAGGGAGGTAGGACACAGAAGGAGAGAAAAGGACAAACCTGAGTGAAGAGCCAAGCAAAGTCTCAAACCTAAGAGCTTCATCTGGCCACACTGGAAAAGGATGCCATGTAAATTGCATTGCAAAGTTGACCTGCCCTGAAGCAATTGAGGTGGATTCTCATACTTTTCTCTTCTTGCTTCATTGGTAAATGGCTGCTGAAGACTCAAGGAAGGGAGGAGAGGCACACATTTGAATTCCCAGGGATGTCCAACATTTTGCATAAAGGTAAAGAGGCTCCTGAAACCTCAGCATGAGCCTTCCAGAAAAAGTGCAACAGGTCTTGGCTGTTAGAAGCAATAGTGCACAAAGGAGGACAGGGTGATTTTTATGTGCACAAATAGCAAAGTAAAACAAAACAAAAAGTAAAAGAAAGAGGAGTGGAGTGCTACATTGTCCACTGTAAGTCATGATAGAGAAAAGTATACAATTTTCTTAAAAGATGTAAGAGAGAACGTGGGTCAGGGACTGATATATCATTTTTTGAGACAACGCTTAAAGATATAAAGATACACACCTCCAAAAATAGTCTGTCTACATAATTAATATTTGTCTCAACTCTCCAACAAGATTTTTTTGTGTGTGAAACTGGATTAACTTGTTCTAAAATTTCTTAGAAAAAAATCCTAAAATGATTACATTAACTGATTCTAAAGATGGCGTGGTAAAATAACTAAGATTTTTTTTGTGGGGGTATAAAGAAACAAAGAATACATACCATGCATCAAGACAAAATTGTTTGTTAGAATAATTAAAACAGTATCACAGTGGCACAGAAATAAATATACTGATGGCAGAAAAAGACTCTTCATACCTATTTCAGAACTCAATACAAAACATAGATGGCGTCATCTCCAATCAATAGGGATAATGGGCTTTTCTATAAAGGTTTGGTAACAAAAGAGTGCTGTATAAAACAAATTATTGTTCTACCATATGCCATCCTCTCAAATAAATTACCAACAAATTTAAGACCTAAACATGAATGACTGTTTTAAGATTTTTCATTTCTCACGTGAGAAACCCAGGAGTCTTCATCAATATTTTTTTCTTTACCACACCTTCTAACCCCTTCCTTCCAATCTACAAAGCTGTGAATATCTTTCTGTCTTCACAGCCACACCTTAGCCATGATCAGCATCATCTTTCCCTCAGTCCACTACAGTTTTCCGTCCTGTCTCTCAACTTTCACTTGTGTCTCTTACAATTTGTTCTCTCAAAGCAGGAGGAGTAACTTCTTAAAAGTGAATAAAATCAAGGGATTGCTCTATTTAGAACTTTCTAATGACTTCCAATCACACTTAAAATAAAATAAAACCTTTTCCCATTGCCTTCAAGGTCATAGATGTTATGCCCCGCCTGTTTAAAATCTTCTTATGTTATTTTCCCATTTAATCAGTATGTTCTAGACTCAGTGCCTTTTTCAGTTCCATGAAGCATTTTCCTTATATCTTGTCTTCACACATTGCTCTTTTTTCTTCCCATAATGTTCCCCGATAATTGCATAGAATGGTACCCTTGGTTTTAGGTCTACATTGAAACAAGACCTTCTCATGAAAGCCTTCAATAAAGTTATTTTTAAATGTAGATTCTCTGTCATTTTATTTCACGGAAAGTTGCTTAAAAACACTGGGTGCGGTGGCTCACACCTGAAATCCCAGCACTTCGGGAGGCTGAGGTGGGTAGATCATTTGAGTTCAGGAGTTCAAGAACAGCCTGGTCAATATGGTAAAACCCTGTCTCTACTAAAAATACAAAAATTAGCCAGGCTTGGTGGCACATACTTGTAGTCCCAGTCACTCAGGAGCCTGAGGCAGGAGAATTGCTTGAACCCAGGAAGCAGAGGTAGATCACGCCACTGCACTCCAGCATGGGCGATAGAGAGAAACTCTGTCTCTCTCTCTCTCTCTCTCACACACACACACACACACACACACACAAACACACATAGGAAAGACCAAGAAAAAACATAAAATAAAAATATACAGACACATGCCTACACATAAAAATATATATGAATAGATAGATATTCACACTGACACACACACTTATGTAAGTGGTTGACAAATTTGGGTGCAACAGAATAATCTTATAGCGATTCTCAAAATACAGATTTCTAAATTCACTCCCCCAGAGATTCTGATTCAGTTTGTCTGGGGTATAGCCTCCAGATTTACAACTCTAACAAGTTCCCAGTTGATGCTGACATTACTGGTCTGGGGACCATACTTTGAGAACCACTTATTTATTTAAGTTCTTAATATGTTACTGACGTATTTTCACTGTTTTCTTGTTTCTCTTTTCTGTTAGTGTTTCAGCTACCTGAGTCCAGGGCCATTATAGTTGCTTTTATATTGTAACCTTTTACCCATTTCTATGGGATCACATAGGTTGGTGTATTAGCCCATTTTCATGTTGCTGATAAAGACATGTCCAAGATTGGACAATTTACAATATAAAGCGATTTAATGGACTTACATTTCCACATGGTTGGAGAGGCCTCACAATCATGGTGGAAGGCAAGGAAGAACAAGTCGTGTCTTACATGGATGGCAGTGGGCAAAGAGAGAGAGCTTATGCGTGGGAACTCCTCATGAGACTCATTTACTATCAAAAGAACAGCACAGGAAAGACCTGCCCCCATGATTCAGTTACCTCCTATTGAGTCCTTCTCACAACATGTGGGAATTCAAGATGAAGTTTGGGTGGGGACACAGCCAAACTATATCATTCTGCCTCTGGCCCCTCCTAAATTTCGTGTCCTCACATTTCAAAACCAATCACGCCTTCCCAACAGTCCCCCAAATTCTTAACTCATTTCAGCATTAATTCAAAAGTCCACAGTCCAACGTCTCATCTGAGACAAGGCAAGTCCCTTCTGACTATGAGCCTGTAAAATCCAAAGCAAATTAGTTACTTCCTAGATACAATGGGGTATAGGCATTGGGTAAATACAACCATTCCAAATGGGAGAAATTAGCCATAATAAAGGGGCTCCAGGCCCCATGTAAGTCCAAAAACCAATGGGGCATTCAAATGTTAAAACTCCAAAATCATCTCCTTTGACTCTGTGTTTGGCATCTGGGTCATGCTGATGCAAGAGGTGGTTCCCATGGTCTTGGGAAGCTCCACCTCTGTGGCGCTGCAGGGCTGTAGCTTCCCTCCTGGCTGCTGGTGTTGAGTGTCTGCAGCTTTTCCAGGCACACGGTACTAGCTGCGGGTGGACCTACCATTCTGGGGTCTGGAGGATGGTGGACCTCTTCTCACAGCTCCATTAGGGCTATGTCCCAGTAGGGACTCTGTGTGGGGACTCCCACCCAACATTTCCCTTCTGCATTGTCCTAGCAGAGGTTCTTCATGAGTTCTTGCCCCTGCAGCAAACTTCTGCTTGGACATCCAGGCATCGCCATACATCCTCTGAAACCTATGCAGAGGTTCCCAAACCTCAATCCTTGATTTATGTGTACCTGCAGGCTCAACACCATGTGGAAGCTGCCAATACTCGGGGCTTGCACCCTCTGAAGCTATGGACCTCGCTGTACTTTGGGCCCCTTTAGTGATGACTGGAGAGGCTGGGATGCAGGGCACCAAGCCCCTAGACTGTACATAGCAGAGGGACCCTGGCCCCAGCTGACAAAACCATTTTTTCCTCCTAGGCCTCTGGGTCTGTGATAGGAGGGCCTGCCACAAAGGTCTCTGACATGCCCTGGAGACATTTCCCATTATCTTGGTGGTAAACATTCAACTCCTCATTACTTATGCAAATATCTGTAGCAGACTTGAATTTCTCCTCAGAAATGGGATTTTCTTTCCCATCTCATTGTGAGGCTGCAAATTTACCAAACTTTTATGATCTGTTTCCCTTTTAAAACTGAATGCCTTTAACAGCATCCAAGTCACCTCTGTAATGTTTTGCTGCTTAGAAATTTCTTCCTCCAGATATCCTCAATCATCTCTCTCAAGTTCAAAGTTTCACAAATTTCCAGGGCAAGGGCAAAATGCTGACAGTCTCATTGCTAAAACATAGCCAGAGTCACCTTTGGTCCAGTTCATCTTTTTCATCTGAGACCACTTCAACCTGTATTTCATTGTCCATATCATTATCAGTATTTTGGCACAAGCCATTCAACAAGTCTCTAGGAAGTTCTTCTGAACCCTCCAAACTGTTCCAACTTCTGCCTGTAACCCAGTTCCAAAGTGGCTTCCACATTTCCAGGTATATTTTCATCGGCACCCTAATCCTAGTACCAATTTATTATATTAGTCCATTTTACACTGCTGATAAAGACATATCCAAGACTAGGCAATTTACAAAAGAAAGAGATTTAATGAACTTATATTTCCACATGGCTGGAGAGGCCTCACAATCATGGTGGAAGGCAAGGAGGAGCAAGTCACATCTTACATGGATAGCAAAAGGCAAAGAGAGAGAGCTTGTACAGGGGAACTACTCCTTTAAAAACCATCAGGTCTCAGCCAGGCCTGGTGGCCCACACCTGTAATCCCAGCACTTTGGGAGGCTGAGGTGGGCGGATCACCCAAGGTCAGTAGTTCAAGATCAGACTGACCAACATAGTGACAACTCATCTCTACTAAAAATACAAAAATTAGCTGACTGTGGTGCCGGGTGCCTGTAATCCCAACTACTCGGAGGCTGAGGCAGGAGAATCATTTAAATCTGGGAGGCAGAATTTGCACTGAGCTGCGATTGCTTTACTGCACTCCAGCCTGGGTGACAGAGCAAGATACCATCTCCAAAAACAAACAAACAGACAAGCAAACAAACAAAGAAAAAAACAATCAAATCTCCTGAGACTTATTTATGATCACAAGAACAGCATGCAACAGACCGGCTCCCATGATTTAATTAGCTCCCACTGGGCCCCTCCCACAAAACATTGGAATTCAAGATGAGATTTGGGTGGCAACTCAGCCAAACCATATCAGTGGGTACGTAATAAGTTTGGTGGCTATCAGGAAAGATAACTCAGAGTTTGCATTTAATGTTTTATGCCACTGATGACTTTGGTGAGACAAATTCAGTGGCATGAGTGGCAGAAACCAGAGTACATAGTTGGGGAAATGAGTCAAAAGAGAAGACTTAGTCACAATAGTACCATTGTTTAAAGACATTTACCTGGAAAAAGAGAGGGGTTGCTGGATAATTTAATAAAAATAAAGCAAGGGTATTCTTTTGCTATTTTTATTTGTTTAGATTAGATCAGATAACTTCCATGAATATGAAAGTTCTTGGTTTGAGTGAATATTATTGGAGTTTTAGCAGTCACAGAATTGAGAGGGTAAAAGATTGAATACATCATACCTGCAAAAAATACCTCCAATTACGGCAAGATTTACGGTGGAAGGAAAATCTGTGAATGAGAATGATAGGGAATAATTGCCAGATGGTAGATGCTAACAAGCAGCTGGTCGTATTGTTGTATGACTGATTGGTTTAGCTTATAATAACAGAAGTTTCCTCATGGTCTTTTGATTTTAATTTTGTTTGCATGAATGTTGAATATTCTGAGAAGGACATTGGTGAATGAGGATGCTTTGCTTCTGTTACTGTGTTCAAGGGGATGGGAGATTACAGTCAGGAAAGTGTTGGCTGAGAAACGGATTTCAGGAAAGAAATGAGGCTCAAGTAAAACAAGGGGGTAGAAGGAGAATGTTGATGTTTGATGTAAAAGTCCCTCAGCTTCCTTGGTAATATCTGAGTTGAGATTCTGAAGTTCTTAAAACTTCAGATACCTTCATAGTGGCAGGAAATTTTTTATTGTCTTAAAAGCATTTTTAGAGGACCTCCTTAAAAATTACAGCATTCAGTATGAAGCTATGGTTTCAGAAATTCATTCTCAGTATCAAGTAACTAACATGCTTAAGATCAATAATCTATACTTCATTAAGATGACTTATGCTTGTGAATATTGGCCTCCAACAAAATAGGGTTATAATCTAATAACATCCTTGAGGGGGGTCCATAAATTTTATCTTTGAAATATTTCTGAAAGTTCTACTGTCTAATCAAGATTGTGACAACACCATTCTGCCCTCTACGTCCTTCAACACACACACACACACACACACACACACAAACACAAAGAGAGAGAGAGAGAGAAAGAGAGAGAGACAGAGAGAGAGAGAGAGAGAGAGAGGAGAGAGAGAGAGAGAAACTGCCTAACAGAATATCTTGAACAACAGTGATCATTAAATATTTGAATAGCTTTATATATTGTAGTGGTCACTTTCTTTCCTAACGCATTCCAAATATTTGAATTATAGCAACAGTAACGGGTTTTATGTTCTCCATTGTACTTCTGGATTTTTGAATAAACCATGTCTTCATTCATTTTTTTAAGAACACAATTTATCCCTGAAAATTATTCTTGTTACATTCTCTATTTTATAAATTTCTCCTGCAAAAAGAAACTCTAAATGTGTGTGTGTCCTGCAATGTGATACTGCCTTTTCTAGTCTTTGCCTTTTTTTAAAATCAGTGAGTTTTATGATAGTTATAACGATGGCCAAGATAATACATTTTAGAGTAAGATAAGTTCCCAGGTCTGACATTTGTTATCTATGGGATTTGTTCAATTTTTGTGACCACATTGAACTTTAGTTTCCTTATCTATCAAACAGAGATTACAATACGCACCGCGTTTTCAAGGGTTAAATGTAATGACCAAAAAAGAGCCTAGAATTGCACATGAAACAGACTACTCAATAAAAGCCATTATAAGTTATGTTAAACATATTTTTTTATTTTAATCAAAAGCTATAATTTGCTTAAATATGGCTTCGGTTTCCAGTATTTGCTTGCTAATCATCAAGTCAAAATATTGATTACAAGACCTATTTTGTTATATCTACTGGTAGATCTAGTTGCTTGCACGATTTACAAGAGTCCTTTATAGGAAAAACTCCGTAAGTTCTGTCAGAGTTAATAGGCTCTATTTTTACACCACAATCATAATGATGTTATGAAACACATATTGTGAAAGAGAAGGTATGTGCAGCAGTCATTAATTAAAATGCTGGCTAAAATAATTTAAACCGTGAAAAGGCAATTGTCTGCAATATGAACATATACTATGGTGTATATATATATGCAACAATTTCAATATATATATGGTGTATATATATGCGCAACAATTTCAAACAATGGTTAACATCCTAAGTCAAAGAACTTTGGATTTTGGTTTTGTAAATGTTCTTAGAAGCTGATGTCTTTCACTTCCAGTTTCCATATCAGTGAAATATTTATAACTGTTAGTTTGGTCCCAAAAGTAAGCCTTGAAACTCTCTACTATGGGAGAAACCTCTTTACAGTAAACTCATCTTTAAATTATGATGATAGATCTAAATTTTAAAAATAACATACATGCTAATTATGATTATAAATTATAAAGCTTTTTTAAGAAGATTTTGAAATCCAAAATAAAATAAATTATATATTTTTTACTATCCAATAAAAATAGTTGATAATATTTAAATGTATGCCCTGTATACATTTTTTATTTATCAGTATACTCAGTAAAATCAAATAATCTGCACACTGAATTTTCTACTCAGCTAGCATGATTTCATTGCAATTCATTATATTATTTTCTTTATTTTTATTTTGTTTATGATTCATAAGGATGAAGCTTAACAATATTAACCTGTACTTGTTAAATTATCAGTTAGAAAATAATAGTTTATTTTAAACATTCACGTATTAAATGAGAAATGTATTACACATTGATTTTGCTTTCAATATATCCTCTCCGATTAAATTCTAGATTTATATTTAAGTTATTGGTAGATAAATTTATAAGTAACATTAGATTTTTTCTATTTAAGAATAAATTGGATTTGTACAAAGTTAATAACCAAATTCACACTTAGGTTGATTTTGTTGTTTTTTTAAATTGGAAATTATTCAAAATACTCCTTTGAAAATATTTTTATATCATAAATTTTTCACTCAAATCCTTTAACCCATAAAATATTATCCTTAGAAAAGAATTCAATACACTAATTAATTGAAATGACATAATTGATTATTTCAGCCTACATGTTTTGCGAGGTCTGCCCTTATATTGGATTCTATCTTCAGAATCTTTTTCACCTCTTCAAAAGGACACACATCATTCCCTAAAACTAACCTTGTTTTAACCCCCTACATGTTATGAGGTCACCTATATTAACTTCCTAAGGTACTTTAATCAACTTTCTAAAAGACAGATAGTATTTCCAGACTCAACATGATCAGATGCAGGCGACACTTCCCATACCAACTACCTCACTCTCCAATCACATCCTTATACACAGACATCAATTGTTGCCCATCTATTTTTCATGAATTTAAGTACAACTAATTTGAATATTGAGATATGGTGAGGAATGAGAATAGAAATGAAAAGATAGACATTCGGCATGCTGCCTCAAGGTCATCTTTAGGGTATGCAAGTCCTTTGACAAAAGCTTTTCTGCTTTCCCTCTCTGCATAAAAATTGATTAAATGTGCATTATAAAATATGCGGGTTACTGTGAATGTATAGTGACTTAATGATGAATATTTAGAGTAATGTGTACTGAAGAGGAACTTAAAAATTTGTTTATTTTCTAATCAGTGCATGTGTTGTAGATTTGGAAGCCGAAAAGTCAACCCTTCCTTTTCAGGTTCAGAAACTGTCTCTTCATATTCTTTATTTAAAATGTGCCATTTCCAGCTAATTTAATATGTTCCACTATGAGAAAAAGATAGCAAAGCTGTTATTACTCATAATGCCACGGCTCTATAATGTATTAAAGCAAAATAGATCTTCTCTTCAGTTCTTCAGTATCATATATTTAATTCTGGTTCTGCAATTAATTGCAAGACTGCATCATCAATCATGCCAAAAGTGAATACTGGCTTTGAATGACTTTCTCAAAGGTTGTTATTTGCTTCATTGATGATGATCATCAACCCAAGTGTTATTCACTGTTTGGAGAAAACTTTGAACAACTGCTTATTTTCTTGTTAAATTTACCAGTGAGAATTGTGTAGTATAAATGTAGAATAACACATTTTCCAACTAAGCTATCTTGTGACATCTTTAAGCCAGAATGAATGCATGGTAGAATATGATTTCCTTTGATGTTGCCTGAACACCTGACTTCTATGAACCGTCAGCAGGGAAGGAATGGCAAAAGTTGTGCTAGTGGAGAGGGAAACATTCCCACAAGCCTGTAAGAGGTCAGTCTGCTGTTTGTTACAAATTTACACTGAACTGGGAAAGCTGGACATCACCATATTGATTGAATGCAAAAGAGAATACTGAAAGGAAGGGCCTGCTGGCATTATGAAACAATGGTCTCAAGACTCTTGAAAAAGATAGATGTGGCCATCCCTGAGGACTGCTTAACATGTGGCAGAGAGCCCACTGGGGGCAGGGGGGTGAGTAACCCTGAGTGCCAGAAGTGGGGGTAGATAGAGAACACCTGCTGTAATGAAGCAGCTTGACTTCAAACTGCATTTTAAAACTTTGGTTTTGTTCCTTCTTTCTCCCCAATCTCAAGACATAACTTCAAGAAAAGCTGCATATGTGTTTTCTTTCATCTTGAAATGTGGCCTCAAAATGGACTATGAGCTTTCACTCCCTTTCTTTTCCCATTCTATGCACACCTATTTACCTACATGCTTGTTAAGGACACACCATGCTCACTTCTCTGATCGTATATTTTCTTAGAAGCTTTGGGGGTTGGCTCCTGGTATAGACCAGACACCTCCAGCTGCGACAGTGCTAGTCCCATCACTAAATGAAACAATAATTGAAGACAAGCCATCAGAGTGTGTGTCACATCACCTGACACATCCTAGCCCCCCTGCCTCGTCTGAATTTCAAACCCTCTCTTTTGAAACTCTTGTGTTTCCTCCACAAATTGAAGAGTGGAAATTTTTGATAAGAATTGCACCCACTCCTCCCTCTGTTGGCATGGATAATAAAATTTCATTCTCTTTTTAATCACACCTCACTCTTGTCATCTCGGTTTCTTTTCATAAGTGGCGAGCATGCAGAGCCCTTTGCTGGTTACGCCTCTACCACCTTTGGAGGATAAAGACCATAGGTGGTATCATGGTTAGAACACATATGTAGCTCATGTCCAAGCACCAGTGGTGTAGCTTCAGTTGTCTAGGATCCTGAACTCAGCCCACACTCACTTCAAGCAGCATGTCAGCATTAATCTGAAGACCCAACCTCAGCAGTCTTGCAAAAGCGTTACCTCACTAGGATAATTCAGGTGCAAGTTCTGCAGCTCTTTGGGGGCATCTGGTCAATCTCACATATAGGATAGGGGGTCGGGGCACACGTGAAACAGGAGAAAGAGTAACACAGACCTAGCCAGGTCCCAATATGTTCTAAGCACTGGAGCAGGACCTGCCTGCAGGAAATCACTCTAAAGTGGAAAGATGGCAGATCCTGAGCCACAGGATTCAGAGTAAAAGTCTAGCCTGCCCAGGTCTAAGGTGGTGCTATTCTGCGTTCTAAAAAAAAAAAAAAAAGTCAAGGATTTCTAGTTCCTTTAGAGATATAGAAACAATGTATTTCTGAATTATTTGTTTTTTTTGGAAATAGCAAAAAGACTAATAATAATAACAAGAAGACATTAAGAACTCTACAAGCTGGTTTTGAGGAAACTCAGACATGGAGAAAACTCAAAAAGTTCAAATCATGTGTAAGTGCTTACAAAGCCAGATCCAGGAAGAAAGATTAAACATAAAAATTGGATAATGCTATAGGAAATTATCAGCAGAGTCAATAAAATCTTTCAGGAGCAGATCTCATAAGCCTCTAACCAAAATTTATTTTCAGAAGGAAAGAGTCCTGCCCAAAGAGAGAGAGAGAGAGAGAGAGAGATGAGCAGGTCCAAGGTAGAACTAGACTCTAGTGCTGGGAAAAATGGCGAGATAAAGCCAATTGGAATAACGAGGAGCTGTGGACTGAGTAGAGGTTGATCACTTGATTTACTCATACATTTATTTGAATATTTTAAAATGATTAATACATGACATTTCCTACTCAATAAAAATCCTGTCAAAGAAGAAAAAAAATAATAGAAACCTTAGCACTCTGAAAACCTGTCTAGAAGAAAAACAGTGGACAGTAAGGTAAAATGCATACCACATACTAAATAAGTGGTTTAGCCTGAAGATTAATAGTGATGATTTTTGTATAAATAACCTCAAGGATGTGACGTGCAGATCCAAGAAGAATGGGGGAAGAAAGAAAATTGATCTTAAGCACTCCTGCCTTGCCCAAGTACATGTCTGTGTTTGTTTATGTCCTAACATGGCCCATGGGAAATTTTATTGCTTTATATTAGGAAATCTCTCTCTCTCTCTCTCTCTCTCTCTCAACACACACACACACACACACACACACACACACACACACACACGACACATACATATGTTCCTAAAAAAGAGAAACATCAACACAGTGGGAGGAAGACTGCTTCATTTTCTTTTTGGTAGAGATTTGGCATCTCTTCAACATAAAGGAGAGTATGAATGAAAAAAGAAGCCTTCCTTTTTATTTCTGGGAAACTAAAATTACATCTGTACTATGAATGGCAATCTAATCTCATTATTCAGATATATGATAGGAATCACGTTTATAGGAATTTTGCCTATTCTGGCAAAGTTTCACTGTCCTCCTTTGTCCTTATTGCAATTGCGATTACTGTTAATGTTTCTATAGGTTTTTGCTCAGGTATTTCAGAGAGCTTGGGACAGTTTATGGAACTGACATCATTTTACTGGAAATAAACATCTAAACATTTTATATATTTGTAATGAACTTCCAATGAGGTTCATTTTTACGGTATATTTCTTTATGAATATTTGATTATGCATCCTCTCTCTATTTGTATGGGACACATGTAAGAAGGGTCACATATAGGTTTTACGAAGGGCGATTTGGAGATAATGACTTGCAGCTGCAATAACGAGAGGTAATGTGCAATATACCCCTTGCGGAGTCTGGTGACAGGAATTAAATTAACTCATGTCACTACTGTGAAGCAAGGTTAACTTGAACTGAACTGTATCACATCCCTGCATCCACTTAATAATGGCCATGTCACAGGATGGTTAGGACATAAATCAACTGAATTGTGATACAAAGAAAGCTTACAATGATGCCAAAACTGAGACAATCCATATGACATTAATATTCCAATAATAGATCCATCTTGGATCTCAGTAGAAAGTACTTTCAGTTCAACTCTGTAGAAATGATCTTAGTGTAAGGGCTTGGGAGACTGAAACTGTCTTCTTTCCTGTTCTTCAATCCTTAATGGAAGTGACACAGTTTGGACTTAAGATTCTTTATATGGCAAACATATTGGCTGTTCCCAAATAATCAGTTTTTATATTTTTAGAGAGAATTAAGTTCAGAAAAAATATATAACTCACACCAGATGAACTTTTGCTTGTATTGGCTAGGGCTTCTCCTATAAAATACTTAATATCACTCTGTTAAATTTATTGGTGACATTTTAAGAAACAATGTTTCTTTTCAGTCATGGTTAGGTCAGGAGGAAACCATTTTCCAGAACATAAATACAACTCAGGAAAATGTGCATGGTTGTTAATTTCTTTTCCTGACAAACTGTGTAGCAGTTTGATTGAATTTCTGACCCTTTCACGTGATTGCATTCTAAAATTCAGTAGAAGAATTTGAGCCGTCTTCCTGAGCAACGACCACTAAGGTAACTGAGGGCAGGGCAGTGGGGGAAGGCCACACACTCACACAGGAACCATCAATGAAGAGGAAAAGGAGAGTGTCGGAATAAAAAGAAACGACGATGCCACAGTCCAATATCAAATGCTTACTAATGACTTATTCATTCCTCAAATATAAATTCAAATATCTTCTGGGTACCAGACATTATGCGACTCATTAAAAATGAGAATATGAATAGCTCACAGTCCTACAACTGAAGGGCCCACAGTCCTGCAAGAAAAGAGCATATAAACTAAAGAACCACAGATCCTCTGTAAACACCAAAATAAAGATTTAATGATTTACTTAAAGAGTACAGAGGAGAAGACATTTGCCCTTGCTGAGACAAGACAGAAAAGACTTCCTAGAGGAAAGGAACTGGAGCTCAACTTTAATACTGAAGATTAAATTACCAGAATTACAATGTGAATGAAGGGCACTCTAGGCAGAGAGAAAAGAATGTTCAGAATTTTGAAAGTATGAAAGAATGTGTAGTATTTGGAAAATGCTATCATTATGGTCCGGATTGCCTAAGTAAGAGGTCTAGGTGGGAGACAAAATTGAAAAGAAATCCAGGACACTGACGTATCATGCTAAAGAGCTTAGGAAGATCATTCAGCTCTTTGTCGTGAGCCACTGAAGGATTTCTGAAATGGTAAGGACATGAAGATTACTTTAAGCACAAGGGCAGAAGTTGCACTGGGGATGAGGTAAGTATGAATGCACAGAAGTGAGTTAGAACATAAGAGTCTAAGACGTAGACTCTAAGCAAAAACTCGGAAGGTTGAAAGCATGGCAAAATATTTAAGAAATAGCCTTACTGTTATTTTAGGTTCAGACTAACAAGTACCCAATTCATCCTTAGTGAGTCCTCTTGAGACCACCGGATATTTAAGACATAATATTTTCTAATGATTATATTTTTGTTAAAATTATTTTCATCAAATTTCAGAAGAACAGTAATATAACAAATTAAAGGTGAAATTTCTCAAAACACTCAAGTTTTGTTCAATCATTTTGTTAGGCTGTTTTTGTTTTGCTATAAATAAATACCTGAGGATGGGCAATTTATAAAGAAAAGGGGTTTAATTAGCTCATGATCCTGCAGGCTGTACAGGAACCATGGTGCTTACATTTGTTCAGCTTCTGGGAAGGCCTCAGGAAGCTCACAGTTACGATGGAAAGTGAAGTGGGAGCAGGCACATCACACCGTGAGAGCCAAAGGAAGGGAGCCAGCAGGGAGGTGCCACTCACTTTTAAACAAGATCTCAAGTGAACTCATTCATCACCAAAGGGATGGCACTAAGATATTCATGAGGGATCTGCCTTCATGATCCAAACACCTCCCACAGGCCCCACCTCCAACACTGGGAATCAAACTTCAACACGAGATTTGGACAGGACAAACACCCAAACTGTATCAACCAGATACAAGAAGTTTTGTCTGTGATTTTCCTTTGTAGCAATGTATTCTTTCTACCCTCTCAGTCAACCATTGTATCATTCAGAATATCCCTAGTTAATAAGATCTTAAATTTACCATTTACAATAGAAAGTGTAGAAGAGGAATATTTCATAATATTTATTATATTTGTCAACCTTCACTGTAGTTGTTAAAATAAAAAAGATATTTCCAAAGTTATATGGTTTGACTAATATCAAAAAGAAAGTATTGAAAAATTTGGGGGAAGCTTACTTTCTCTCCGTAGTAAGACTTAACATGCAAGCCTGTTTACATAAACTTTTAAAATTATATTGTGTCTTCTGGATCAAAACTTTATATGATGGAAATTATGTGGAGGGTTCTAGACTCTTCTCACTGACTTCACAGTAAAGCTCAACATCATTAGCAGAGAAGATCTCTAGCAGATATTGAATACCTGTGGTAAATTTACACACTTTCATAGACTAATGAATCTTCGACTGATCAGTGTTCCTTTGGATATCTCATCCATTACTACCAGTAATTGTCTGTTAATGTGGATGCTCTAATAGTTGGTCCAGTATAGTTAGACACACATAAAGCATCAGTGATGCATTTTTATATGTAAGTATAATACAGTCCTGGAAATTATTACTTTTTATTGCTGTGTCATTGTGTTTGTGTTTTAAGAAAATGCCTTAGTTTGGGGCCTCTATGAAAACTTTACTAAACACTCCCTAGCAAAACAGTAGCTAATTATTTATTTATTTATTTTTTAATGAGTTGGAGTCTTGCTCTGTCGGCCAGGCTGGAGTGCAGTGGCATGATTTCTTCAGCTCACTGCAAGCTCCACCTTCCGGTTTCAAGCAGTTCTCCTGCCTCAGACTCCCGAGTAGTGAGGACTACAGGCTCACCCCACCATGCCCAGCTAATTTGTGTATTTTTAGTAGAGACGGGGTTTCACCATGTTGGCCAGGATGGTCTCGATCTCCTGACCTCGTGATCTGCCCACCTGGGCCTCCCAAAGTGCTGGTATTACAAGTGTGAGTCACTGCACCCTGTCTCTGTAAACTTTTAAGGGCAGCATTATGGTGAGTTTTATCTTTGCCCATAGCACCTGCTATTGAGATCTTGCTAAATGAACACATGAATAGAATGTATCCATGCTTCCAGAATTCATTGCACAGTAAATTACCTAAATATCAGACAACAAATCATCTGAAAAGTCAACAATCCTCTGAATGCCAAAACACAATTATCATGATGCCTGTTTTAAGTTGAAATGCTAAGGTCTTCTGAGAAAGAAATATTAAATAAAAAGAAATGTATCTCATATTACTAACCCAAATTATAAGATAATGAACTGCAATGTTATATCGTGATATGAGAAAGAGATATGTAAATAACTAGTTTCCTAAAAGATACTAAAATCTGTAACCTAAAGCATGGTTATCCAATCTTTTGGCTTCTCTGGGTCACATGGGAAGAAGAAGAATTGTCTTGGGCCACACATAAAATACGTGAACACTATCAATAGCTGATGAGCTAAAAAACAACCAAAAAAACCCCTCATGATCTTTTAAGAAAGTTTACAAATTTGTGTTGGGCCCTATTCAGTGCTGTCCTGGGCCATATGTGGACCGCGAGCCATGGGTTGAACAAACTTGGCCTAAAGACAAAAGTAAGCTCTCATGTAACAAATCCATGGTGCATCATCTACAGTCCTCTTTGCTTTAACATAAGCAAGGCTTATGGAGGCTCCAGTAAACCAGAGATAAACACTTAAGCTAAACGAAAATATTTTTAAAATTCCCTGAATTCTTATTAAAAGTTAAAATTATTGGAAAAGTTAAATGGCTAGGAAGCCATATGATTAATCTGTATAGTACTATAAAAGAAATAGATTGTACCTTCATTTTTAAAATCAAAAACTGGAATATTGGAGAATCCCTGAAAACTTGACAGAGGTAATTTTTAGTGTAAATTGAAAAAGGTATACAAATTAAATCAAGAAAAACTCATGAATCCAGTAAAACTTTAGATAAAGTATACACCAACAAATAGGTAGTTTCAAAATTTTTTAGCATTATCTCCTCAGACTCTGAGAAATTGTTAAATAAAGATACATTTATTTAATGATACATTTCTGACTTTTTTGTAAGAGAATTTCACCTAGCCTAATCCCATAACAATCTCCTTGTGCCACAGTATGAGGTAGACACTGCATAAGATAGACCCTGGCTTTATCAATATAGCATGCCTTATATATTTATGTGGTGGTGTCCTGGAAATAAAATATCTCATAAGTCATGGTTCGTTTGAACTTTGGATGGACCGGAGGTGAACAATGCTGCTCTCTGTTCAGCACTGTGCAGAGGAAAATGTCAGTTTTAATTTCTGGAATGCGTGCATCCACAAACACAGTATCGCCACACTCATCTTGCCATTCAAAGTAATTTTTCATCTTCAGTACAGTAATGAAAGCTGACAGGTTAAGGGGATCATAGACTGTCAATGCACAGCCGGTGCTCATTTCACAGAGGGCCCCTTCCTTTTATTTAATGATGGCCCACAAGGTGGCTGTGGATGCTCTCTAATTTCTGCAGGAGAAATGTTCATTACTCATGTACTACCTTGTGCTTCATAATATCTAATTTAAGCTAGGAACCTAATTCTGTTGGTTATAAATGCTATTAAAACATAGAGAAATAGAGGTAGGAAAAGATCAGCCATGTGAGAAGGAACAAAGCCCAGTATTAATAGGCCAACAGAATGCCACTTCCTCCTAGAGATCAACTGGAGAGCAATGATGAACAGGGATACAGTAGTCAGAACAACAAAAGTAAGGCGTGATAGCGAAATGCACCATTCAAGAGTAATGTAAAATTGTCGATTTATATAAAATAATCGGAAGCTGGGATTGATACTATATTTTTTAAAAGTAGAAGAATAACCAAAGAGTGATTTAGGGGTGTAAACAACAATGTCAATTTTCTTGATTAAAGGAGAAATAGTTTCTGGGCTGAAAAACTACTGTTCTGAAAATTCAGTTCCTTCTGTGCATTTTTGCACACTCATGGCATGATGTGTTAGATATCTTAGGACTGGCTACCTTTATAGCATAGATTTAAGTAGAGGCCCCATTGTAACAGGGCCCTAAAGTTACTACACTATTGTCTTATATAAATAAATACTGCCCTCCAAATACCTAATATATATTGATTACACAAAGACATAATCATGGATGAAGCAGATAAGAATGCAACATTTTGGTGTATTACTTTGCACTTTCACATGAAGAAAATATTGAATTGTGAGCTTGGGAGAATTTCAGCCTCCAGATAAGTTAATGAAGTGATCTATATCCTTTTTGTGCTTCCATAGTATTCTGGGTATTTTTTACATTACATTCATCACATTGTTATTTCATAGCTATTGTTATGGTCTTTTTTAAACAAAACACATATGAAAATATTATAAAATGAAAAACTGTACATATAAATAAAAATTGCTAAATTTATTTATTTATATTCTTATTTTCTCCCACTAGATTATGAGAACTCTGTTACAATTATTTATTTCAGCATTGAGCATAGTTATTGGCACATACTTGGCACTTAATACATGATTATTGAACAAGTACAAGAATATCTTGGATCTGGAATGATTTTCAAACCTGTAGAGACATACACATCATCACGTTTTAGAATTATAAGCAAATGACTAAAGTGGGCTCTATAAAGTTTTAGGTATGACAATAATTTGATTAGTTTTGCCTTTTGAAATGATATTTGAAATATAGGTTCATGCATACATTTAAAAACCTTCTAAATTTGAGAGTGAAAATCAAGATGAAAAAATCGCAGAAGTGAGGAAGATAATTTAGTGGAAACAGAAATAAAAATTGAAACCCACTGAAAACAACTAAGATTTCACTATAGTGTCACATGATTACAGAGAAGAGAAATGGGTCACTCTGTATATGAAGACATTCATTCCTTCATTTATTTATGCATTCATTTATTCAATATGCTTCTTTTCAAGCATTGGTTACATGTGTCATGCATGAGAACGACGGGAACAAGTGAGACAGAGCCTGTCTTAGGGCTTGTGAGTTGGATGGGTGCAGTGAAAACCTAGCGAAGGTGCATCAAACCTTGAATCTGATGATCATGAGAAAGTGTCCAGGGCAAAGAGAACAAGAAGAATTGATACAAATATGGTAACAATCTAGAGGCAAGAGATAGCATGCATTTTCAAAGAATTAAGACTGCTTCACACTCTTTGCATAGAATATAAATACTACCTGGAAAAACAATATTTTTCAGACTTCATATCAAACTGTGGCAGTCAATTAATTTCTAATACTTTAGTAAGATTTTCTTCCCTCCCTCCCTCCCTCCCTCCCTCCTCCCGTCCTTCCTCCCTTCCTTCCTTCCTTCCTTCCTTCCTTCCTTCCTTCCTTCCTTCTTTCCTTCCTTCCTTTTTTCCTACCATCTTTCCTACCTTCCTTTCTCTCTTAACAGTACTTGGGTTTTCTTACATTTCAAGCAATGAATGCTTAGCAGAATCCTACATGGTTTGCATGACCTAGTTTATTGCATACATTTTTTTAGCTTAAATAGAAAGATACACATTCTATCTTGAATCCTGTCATATGTTTACCCAATAGTCTAATCTGTCTCTAAAACATGTGGCAAAATGGACATATGTTGTGTTCACTGTAGTAAGAGAAAAGGCTAATTGTGACAATCTTTGCCTGAGTTGTAGATCCAAGCAGTGATGAACCAAACCAAATTTGTTCAGTGGGGAACAAATCAGATGGTGTTTTCACAGATCTCAGAGGTATAAAAACTATCTACCCTGCTTCTAGAGGGACCCCAGCTCAAAGTCAGCATGAAGTGATCTACACATTTTTCTGATGGTTCACCTTTAAATATGTGACGAACTATGAATGACTCACTGCTATTGTATTAATTGAAGCCTTATACATTTAACCAATAACTTTGGTCCTCATGCTTTTCTTTTGAACCTCTGCTTTTATGCTATATAGTGAGCAACTAAGAAAAATAGGAAATCCAGGACAAATATTTGCAGTAAAGTAATTGTTTACTATATCAACTGAAATTATCTTTTTATAGATAAGGCAATTTCAGGCTGGTTAAAAAAAGAAAAGTTATTCCACTCAATACTCGCTTTTAAAGGCTTACCTAAATAAGACATGCATACTAAGTCACTAAGTGTTATACCTGGTCCTTAGGGTAATTTTCAAAAGCATAGTAAGGTTATCACAGAGAAATTTAACTTTGAAAGGAGCCCAGATTCCTCAACATGGTTTCCAGTGGAAACAGTTATGAGTTATGTCAAATTCCTCAAAATGATACTACTTCTTGTGATCATGTTTTGTTCCACAGTGTGTCTTCTAATAATATAGAAACATCACCTAAAAGAAGGAGTATAAAACAGGCAGCCTATTTAGACCCTGAAATGTTATGTAAACTTTTATATGACTGTGACACGCACCATTTTTGGCGAAGAGTGTTCAGTTTTCATCAGATTCCTCCAAGGGTCCATAATGCCCCAAATTCTTAATGTTACTTTTAGGAGTTAAATTATTTCAAAAATCACATTGAACTTCAAGTTGTTTATTTTAGGACACCAGCGTCATTCACTGAAGACAGTCAGCAGGTGTGACTTTAGCAGGCTAATGCCTGCTTTGGCTAACAGTCCTATTTGGAGAAAATAGTCTTCTACCTGTTATTATCCTTATCTTCTATTATGTGGAGTAAGGTATTAAAACAAAGTGCCACAGCTTGCTTGCTTTCCTTTTAGACATCAAGATTTTATCTGAAAGCCTTAGACTAGAACCAATGACAACATGATTTCCTCAGTAATACATCTCAGGAATAGGCTATTTTCTGATTTGTTGTGCAAGCTTATGCTAGTTTTTAAATGCTACCTCTGTGGTGTGTATTATTACATTTGTTTCTACAAGCTTTGAGCATCTAAGAAGATAAGTATATGAAAATGTACCTTTGTAATTAAAGGATTTTCTGGTGGTCTAAAATAGTTAATATAGGACGGCTCCAATGCCTAGTTTAATACTGAGGGAATAAAGTCTTAAAGAAAAGTAAGACAAAAGGCTAATGTGACAATTATTGCTTGAGTTGTAGATCCAAGCAGTGATGAACCAAATCAGATTGTGTTTTCACAGATCTCACAGGCATTAAAACTGTCCAGCCTGCTTCTAGAGGGACAACAGCTCAAAGTCAGCATGAAGTGACCTACAAATTTTTTTGATGGTTCATCTCTAAATAGGTGATGGACTATGAGTGACTCAGTGCTGTTGTGCTTTTGTATTCATTGAAGGCTTTTACATTTAACCAATAACCTTGGTCTTCACGCTTTTCTATTGAACCTTCACTTTTATTTTATTTTCTCTAAGAGGTAGAATTGCTGTACAGTTCCATCTGTTAAAAATAGAAAGAAGAGGCCAGGCACGGTAGCTCAAGCCTGTAATCCCAGCACTTTGGGAGGCCGAGGCGGGCGGATCACAAGGTCAGGAGATCGAGACCATCCTGGCTAACACGGTGAAATCCCGTCTCTACTAAAAATACAAAAAATTAGCCGGGTGTGGTGGCGGGCGCCTGTAGTCCCAGCTACTGGGAGGCTGAGGCAGGAGAATGGCGTGAACCCGGGAGGCGGAGCTTGTAGTGAGCCGAGATCGCGACACTGCACTCCAGCCTGGGCGACAGAGCGAGACTCCATCTCAAAAAAAAAAAAAAAAGAAAGAAAGAAAAAAGAAAAAAAATAGAAAGAAGAGCTCCTAGCAGCTTGTCTCATAATTCTGGCATAGTAACAACAACAACAACAACAACAAAAACCCTACAAATATCAAGAGATTAATGAATGTATATGTTCTTCATCTCCTTCTAGGTCACATTTTGCCTTACTAGGAACAAATAAAATAACATGTATAAATTTTTAATTCATAAAACTTTTCTCCAACATAAAATTAGTTTCTTATCCTTGAAGGAAGTGGTTTGATAGATGACTTTCGTTAAGGGTTAAATTGTGTTCCCGGAAAAGATATATGGAAGTCTTAACTTTTGTAAGATATGTAGAGGGACATTTAATGTAAACCTCAAAGTGTAACTTTATCATTTGGAGGCAAGGTGATTGCAGATATAATTACTTATGACGGGGCCATACTAGAGGAGAGTGGGCCCTTAATCTGATGTGACTGTTGTCCTTGTAAGTAGAGAAAGAAAGACAAAGAGACATGTACCCATGAACAGCAGGTGAGGGTGAGACAGAGATTAAAGTGCAGTAGCTGTAATCCAAGAACTTCAGGGATTGCAGTGAACCACCCAAAGCTAGGAAAAGGCATGGAAGAATTTTCCCTGATAGGATTCAGAAGATGCATTACCTGCAGACACCTCAATTTTGGACTTCTAGCCTCCACGACTGTGAGACAATACACTTCTGCTCTTTTTAAGCTACCTGATGTGCAGTTCTTTGTTATAGCAGCCCTGGGAAAAAAATACAACTGCTAAGATTTTCAGCTCAAATATTCTATGATTCCTTAAAAAGATTTGTTTATAGGCAGGGCGCCGTTGCTCACACCTGAAATCCCAGCACTTAGGGAAGCTGAGGTGGGCAGATCACGAGGTCAGGAGATTGAGACCATCCTGGCTAACATGATGAAACCTGTCTATACTAAAAATACAAAAAATTAACCAGGCATGGTGGCACATGCCTGTAGTCCCAGCTACTCCAAAGACTGAAGCAGGAGAATCGCTTGAACCAGGGAGGCGGAGGTTGCAATGAACCGAGATTGTGCCACTGCATTCCAGCCTAGGCGACAGAGCGAGACTCTTTTTCAAAAGAAAAATTGTTTATTACTGATTAATTATTGCTCAGGAATATATTTCAGAGCTAAACAAGCACAACATAGGTGTACTCCATTTTCTTCATCAAGTTACAACTGTTATTAGTTACATTACAACAGCACTAACATACATATGGCAAGAACAGTGTTGGAACTCATTGCTCTATGCTGAGAAAAGTATGCAAATTGATAGTTGCATGATACTCAAAAAGAACAGGTGAACAAAAATTCAAGCATCAAATACCAATGTTGATTTGGACATGGAAATGTGAATAAGAAATCAATCGTATTCTTTATCATATTAATTCTGACTTCTTTTTTTTTTTGAGACGGAGTCTCGCTCTGTCGCCCCGGCTGGAGTGCAGTGGCCGGATCTCAGCTCACTGCAAGCTCCGCCTCCCGAGTAGCTGGGACTACAGGCGCCCGCCACCTCGCCCGACTAGATTTTTGTATTTTTTAGTAGAGACGGGGTTTCACCGTGTTAGCTAGGATGGTCTTGATCTCCTGACCTCGTGATCCTCCCGTCTCGGCCTCCCAAAGTGCTGGGATTACAGGCTTGAGCCACCGCGCCCAGCCAATTCTGACTTCTAAATGGCATTTAGCTTCTAATTACAAACATTTGCAAGAAATTTAAAACACAGAGTGAAGAGATTGAGGCCATAAAACGTGCGATGTAAAAGGTGAAATATTCAAAAAGTGTTAAAAAACGTTAATAGTCCAAGCTATATTTAATATAACTCTATTATCTCTTTAAAGGGATTGAATAATGCTCAAATCCTTTATTATGTGAAAATCTTAAAACAAAATTTTCAGAGTATAAAACACAATGCACTTCTGCTAAGCAACTTCCAAAAAGGAGGCTGAAAGAACACCACAAACTGAGCAATTTTAGAATAAGTGTTCTTTATTGTGACTGGCTTTAGAGGAGAAACAATAAATTGGGTCATAATAATCATCCATCCAGGTTGGACTCATAGTTGAATGGGTCATGGATCTTATAAACTTTCTTTTCTTTCTCTTTTCTCCTCTATGCAGTTAAAGATCAAGGTGATTATCACTACTAGTAAACCTCCCTCTCCTACTACGAATATATTATTGATTCATAGTTTCCCACCAAGTTTTAAGGAGAAGGAATCATTGAGGCTAAGGTGCCTTTGCTGGTTCCAGTGCCTATCCTGTGTTCATTATATGTGTGAAAGGGTATTGACAGAGAGCTCGGGGGCCTCTGATGAAATACAGCAGTCAGGGTGGAAAAACCATTTTTCATTTAATAAACGCTTCTGAAAGACTTGTCGCTGCACACCGTATTTATAGCCATGTCTCAGTTCCATTTTCTTCTAGTTCTGCTTCCATCAAACTTCCTTAATCAGCTGGAATTGGATATGTGACTCTGATGTCATAAATCTTATAAAAGGGTCAGTTAGATGAGCCTCATTTCAGGGGCATCTGCAGTACGTTTTATAGATATTTTAATGAGAGACAACAGAGGGCTTTGTACACTTTCCACACTGAGGGCACAAAAACATTCATTAGCTGAGCAAACTGGGACTCAGTGGTGAGATTTGGTAAAGATTCTAAAGTGTTAAAAATGTTTAAGTTCTCCCTAATGGTTTCACTTGACATTAGATGTTGAATATTATTTTAAATCACTTGCTTTCTTGGCTATTTATTCATCTGGTTTCTTATCTGTTACATGCGTTTGGGCTCACAGGAGGCGTACTTGTCACAGTCCTGTTAAATGCTGCTGAAAAAGAGACTGAAAATCAGAGAAGATCAGTCTTCCTACTTTATTCACATTTCTTAAGTTTAATTTCTCTGGTTTTTGTTTCAGTAGAGTAGTGGTACTACTGTAAAGGCAGAATGTGTGTGTGTGTGTGTGTGTGTGTGTGTGCATGTGTTTCTTTTACAAGAAGCAAATGGTTTTGTAAAATCTTGCCCCATGACTCAGACTTTTTACTTTATATAATATCGAACTATTTCAATATATAGAGACTATTTTAAGAGTGAAATGACTCCACAGAAAGTTTTTCTTGACCCAATTGTCTGAGGGCTGCTCATTTTAGGTTGGGTCCGTGAACACGGCTGCATGAGGACTACAGGATCAGAGAGAGAATAGCTTTAACAGAGGAAGGAATGAGAGCACATCATTTAGCCCCTTTGATCCTCTTTATTCCACTATACAAAATGAAGACGATGCGTTTCTCATCAGGGTAGTAGTAGAAAATGTTTGACGTAGTAGAAAGAATATTATTCGTTGTATGGAATTAAACATTTAGCGCAGTTAAAAGATTTGTACACAATACTAACTTTATATAAAATATGGCTGCTGCCATTATTATTAATTCAAGATAACAGCATGTTTATTAAATTAAATTGGCAAGTGATTTTTAAGTGTATTTTGGATTTATTACCAATAATTAGCCTTTGTGAAGACAGAAGACATTTTATAATGGCTCAATTTAATTCCCTTGTCTCTAACTCCTGTGATAATAGAACTGTATCTTGATCCATGTTTAAGAAGATATTTTGTCCCTACCCTAATAAATTCATTGTTTATATCCCCCAGTGCAGAAATGTTGCAAGATATATCTTTATAATAGTTACAATTATAATTTGCTCCAAAAAGTTTGCTAATTTTTTTTACCTCATTTCTTCTTTCAAGGTTAATATTTTTGGAAATCTTTTTTTTTTTTTTTTTTTTTTTGAGACGGAGTCTCGCTCTGTCGCCCAGGCTGGAGTGCAGTGGCCGGATCTCAGCTCACTGCAAGCTCTGCCTCCTGGTTTCATGCCATTCTCCTGCCTCAGCCTCCCGAGCAGCTGGGACTACAGGTGCCCGCCACCTCACCCGGCTAGTTTTTTGTATTCTTAGTAGAGACGGGGTTTCACCGTGTTAGCCAGGATGGTCTCCATCTCCTGACCTTGTGATCCACCCGTCTCGGCCTCCCAAAGTGCTGGGATTACAGGCTTGAGGAAATCATTTTTAAAAATTATTTTAATGTATATATTGTTATTTAACATGATAATTACACATATCTAAATAAAATTTTTAACATTTTTAATGACTTTAACAATGGTATATTTTATTATTAAGGAGGACCAGAAAACTTTCTGGGAGAATATTTTAGAAGTTTTCTTTGGATGCTAAGGCTCTCTGATATTTACTGGACAGATAAAAATCATGATACCCCTAGGAAAAAAATAGTCATAAATATGATTTTTTAAAAATAAATTGGTAACATATTGCTTTTTAAAAAATAGACTATTCTATTGCAAGATTCTGCCCCTAGAAAATAAAATAGACACAGAATCGAATTATCCTTTTTTTCTGATGAGAAATCCTACTCATACTTAAATATGGAGAAAAGGGATTTGATTAATGTTACGCCACATGAGGATATCTATAACCAAATCTTTCACCATTAACTTTGTAAAAGAATATTATCCCCAAAGTCAAGTAAAGTTCATTGACTGTGAAAATTTGGGAAATTCCATGTCATCTTAAGTGTCTGTTGGTTTCACAGAAGGCAGAAGATTTTCTTGTCTGCATTCCCAGTCGAGAGTTTATCTTAGTCCCTTTTAGATGTGACTTGTTCCCAAGGCACTTGCATTTAGACACCACATTTGTCTCATTCATGGCATAGAAATATTTGGTAATTGATTTCCCTCTTGGATGGTTGACAAACTTTTACTATGGGTATGAAGAATTGTTTCCACTGGTGGCAGTAAATTGTTTAGGGAAGCTTTAGCACAGGTGGAGACTTGGTTCTGCACAGCTGTCTTGACAAACCATTGCTCTTGACTGGTTTGGGGTAGAGGCAGCCCAGATTTCCCTAGGGAGTGCTCTGGGAGTCTTAGGGAATTCTGACATAAGAACAAGGACAGAATGAAAAAGCACACTGTTATAAAGGACTGGTATGAAACAATTTTAGCCGGGAGTTTTCCTGATCTCCGAAAGCCCTTTACTCTTGTCAAAGGGATCTATGTCCTTCCAGCAGGAGACGAGGAGTCAAAAAAGCTAATGTCTATGGATATTGCGCACAGACAGGATTTATCTTTGTAAACTGCCAGTTTACATGTATTTATGAATCTCTCCAAAACAGATTAATAGCTTCTCTATTTACATTCTCATAGTGTTCATTCTGCCTTTTATTCCATAGTTTGGCAGGAAACAGGAGGGATTTGTAAGATAATTGAATAAAGGGACTATCTCCAGAGGTGTGAATAGGGTTCCTAGAACTAAAAAGGGATATTGAAGCACCCAGGGAACAATAGTAGGAAGGCTTTACTACCTCTAGATCTGAGTAAACAAGGAGGAAAATGCATTACCAGAACATCGTGAGAGCTGGAACTCAGATTAAAGACCATCTAAGAGCATCTTTAATCATAGGAGGAAGTAGTCACTGCTAAATTGTGGAACTGAGGTCAAAAGAAAAAAAAATCCACATCTATCTTCTCAGTTCTGCATCCCGTGAAACAAATAAGACAAACATAACTGCAAAGAGGAGCTTGGTGAAGTCTGTTGGGGGGAAGCTTCCTGAGCAAGGAACAAGGCAGGCAAATGTGGAGAACTGCTCTGAGAGGAATGAGAGGGACAGAAAGTGCCCAACACAGACGGTGAACTCTGAGTACAGAGCTCGTATCTTATCAGTATCTGGGACCCATCTCCACCCACCTCTCAGAGCCTTAATTGAAAGACATAAAGAGCCTTTCAGTAGGATGTGATAAAGTTTCCTTATCATAATATTATACTTGCTTTCAGTTGATAGAGAAATCCAAGGAGGTGACAAAAGAACCATTTCTTCTACTTCTGCAAGTTCAAATGTTTGCTGTTCTCCTTTGTTTGACATCAGAGTGAAGCACTGGAGTCATAGAGTAAATTAATGGCACTTAAACATCATTTTGCATGTCACTGGGTCTCTGGGGTTTCCGATGAACTTACGTTTCTTGGCAGTGTAGTACTGAAGGGGCAATACTTGGAAAGTAAATTTCTTGTGAATGATTAAATAATTTGGTAATGTTTAGAACACATTAAATATTCTATTTGATTTTCTAGAGATGTAGGGACTTTTAAAAGTCTAGACTTAGATAATTAACTTTCTGAAAGACATAGCATGCTTAAGTTAAGATTTTGCGTAGAATATTTCTCTCAATCCACCCTAGTGCCACCAAAATGATGTGTATTGAATGCTCAAATTTGATGTCTAGTTTTAAACATTTTGATATTTTCCTTTATTTTTTCCTCAAATTATGATCTCATTACGAAATAATATATTCAATATATTGTTGATATATGTACATATTATCATTAATAATATGTTGATATATGTATATATTATTATGTTGTTATATGTATATGTTATTATTATGTTAATATATCAAACTGCGTTAAATATATAATGTCATATATAATGTCATATATTTAACATATTATAGAAATTTTGGAAAATAAGGACAGACAGTTCTCACTTTGGAGAATAGCAAGTAGCCCTAAAAATGCCCCTTAAAAAGTGATTATAATAAGATATAGGAAAAATGGTGATTGTCACATGACCTAATATTAAACTATCTCTTATTGTCAGTTCTAAAAGTTTAAAGAAAGGAACCAAAATAGCAAGTCTAATATTTAGACACCATAATTTAAAACATAAGAAACATTTATAATGAAAGTGTTCTATTAAAAAAGAGTGTCATGGGTAGTTTAAACATTGTTCCATTCTCCTGGTGTCACATAGGATACTGAGTGGACATTTTTTGTATGCCTTGGTGAATCACTACAATCCTTTTAAAATGTAGACCAGCTTCCAATATTTTATCCTCTGCACTTTGAGTATCGTGAGATTTCTTTGAGTTCCTTCAAGGTTAATGTGTTTGGGACGTTACTTCCTCTGGCATATGTTCACTCGTTTTTATCACAGTCATTTTCCTCATTCACCTTCAGGAAATTTCTCTGGCTGCATATCTTGAGTCTCTCAAGTGGCAGTAGTGTTATTTCCACAGTCAGCTATTTTTTTCCTACAAATCCATTTATATTCAACGTGGATTTTACTTTCAGTATTATCATTTTTTTTTGTCTCTTTGCTGCAATTTCATCTTGATTGGTGAATTCACTCATTCAAATTATCTATTTTTGAAAATTATCACATTGTTTGATGACTGGGAGACAACGCAGTTAGACAACTGTATGCTTTGCTGTCAGAGCGTGAACACCTAGGCAGTGACCAGTAAACAACAGGCTTAGAAATAAATGCAGCGACTGGTCATCGATCGGGATGTGCCTCCATTATTTAGGTAGTAATTCGTTCATTGAAGAGCAGAGGTGAAGTTTGTGCTTTATACACATACCGTTGATACACTGTAGCAATTGAAATTATAACCATGTTGTGGAGGATTCCCTTTAATTAAACCATGGCAATTGATATGTAAGCATATTTGGCACTGTGCAAAACAAGGACTGTCTGTCTTAAAATTTTGTTTATTTCTGGGTGCCTATAATCCCAGCACATTGGGAAGCCAATGCAGGAGAATTGCTTGAGGTCAAAAGTCTAAGATCAGCCTCCTGGGCAACATAGCAAAACCTTATCTGTAAAAAAAATTAAAAATTAGCAGAAAGTGATGGTGTGTGTTTGTGTTCTTAGCTACTTGAGAAACTGAAGGAGAAGCATCACGTGAGCCCAGGAGTTCAATCTGCAGTGAACTATGATAAAGCCACTGCACCTCAGTTTGGGTGAGAGAGCACGAACTTATCTCTCTCTTATTTTTTTAAAAGCTCATTTATTATTATTTTGTCTAGCAAAACTACTATTAAATTTGGTACACTACTTTTAATTTTTTTTGATATCTCAACTTTCTGCATATAGATGTAATCATCCTGCCTCTACAAATTGAATCATTTTTATTTTCTATTTAAAGTAGTAAGGTATACTAGATAGCTCTTAAATGTATTAAATTATACTGATTTTGAAAGTCACATGCAAAAGTCAATTACTTTACATTATCTTCACTCGTGTAAAGCTTTTAACAGAGGTCTTTCAGTGATGAGAATGCCTCCTGGGTGGTAGAGGAAGGGAGGATAACATTAAAAACTAGAGGGAAATAAAGAAATACAAAATTGAGAACAAGAGGAGACAATGAGATTGCAAGGGATCTATACTTGTCTTTCTGTTTTTCTAATTTGTATAGAAGAAAATGGAAGAGAAAGGGGAATTCTCATACACAATATCAACTTTTTAGCAAGTGATGCTCCTAGTAAACGTAGATAATCAGCATCCTCAAATTTGTGCCACACAACGCTCCTTCAGTATGGACTGTCTTTTATCCCTATACCTCCTTGAAAAAAATTGGGGGGAAGGAGAAGAGATCAATATTGAGGTCGCCCATTGAAACAATAACATTTTTCCACTTTAAAATCCTTTCTTTAACTTGGTTGCCTTCACTACCAAATCAGTGGTGGAGCAGGAGAAGGACTGTGTCCTTTGAAAGAAGAAATCAGTAGATTAGCACCGATAACTTGTCTAAAGTGCTATGTATATTCCACCTTTCCTCATCTCTCTATTGGTGGGAGCACATTGTCATGCAACGTTTATAACATGCACAAGCAGATGACAGTCAGGATCTATGGATGAAACTCTTTGTCCTGGTTTACACGTGTACATCAACATAGCTGGGTAGAGATATTTTACTTTCATGCTTTTTCCTATCAACATTTTGTAGACATTGCTCTCATATTTTCTGGCATGTTTACAGCTCATAAGTACAAAGTCTGAAATTGGCCTGGTGTGTGTGTGTGTGTGTGTGTGTATAGTGAATAATACTTGTTATCTGAGAATATGGAGAATTTTAAAATTGACTTTTAATAACTTCACCAATTTATTTATCAATGTTAGTTAATTTTCAATCACAATACTGTATATGCAGTAACTCTTTTTATTCCACAGGTTCACATCCTTAATTTCTATATCTTTAAATAAAATATCTGCTCCATTTTTGCCTGCTTTTTAAAATTTTACTTTTCATAGAAATATCAGTTATGATCATGTTGACTCACTGTGGTATGTAAGCCTGTATCTCTCATTTTTTTCTATACCTGCTTTCCTCTTTTCATGCCTCTTCATTCTACTTTAGAGATTCTTTTTTGCAGCCTGTTCTTCATATCACAGGTACAAGATGTTAAATTGTTGATTGTTAGCTTTGCTTTTCCAATACCATCTTAATAATGCACAATAGCCTTATTTGCCACCTTAAATTCTTTCCTGAGTTTTGCCATCTTCAATTTTATCTAATTTTTTTTGTTTCTTCCTTATCTTACTGAATCATTTCATAACTTTTTGTTTAATTTTTTGCAGTTGTGAGCTTTTTTCCAAAAGTTTTTTAAAGTCTATCTTTATAAAGACTGTATTACTTCTGTATTTCTTTCATTTATGTTGATTTTTTTCTTATCATTGAGAAAATATTGCTTAAGTCCCACAAATGATTTTATTTTGTTTCCTCTTTACTTAGGATGATCTTTTCCAAATGGTCATGTTTGTTTGCCCTTTCCTTTCTCTCTTATTCTTTCTCCATCTGACTCTGTAAGCATTGTTACAATTCTTAACCCATAGATTTTAAACTGGGCTTGAAAAGGTGAGTACATGGTAGTGAATATTCATTCTTTTGTCTTCCTGACAAAGCTTAGAGTAGAAATAGAAAGGGAAAGGCGGTGTGGAAAGTAACCAGAAAATTATCCATCATGGTAAGGATATTTTGTCTCATAATATTTTGTACTGATATTTATTTAAAAAAACTCAACCACATTCTCTGCTAAAGTTGGAAGACAGAAGTTCTTTAGTTTTCAGTTCCAATTCTACTTTGAGATGTTTTACCAACTTTCATTGGAAGTGGGATTATCCACTGTGTTTGATGAAATAGGGTCAAATATATCTTTCCCTCCTCTGGTCACATTTTCTGCTATTTGTTCAAATGTATAAAAATGACTTTTAGAGATTATTCTCCATCACTTTGACATCCACCATAGCCTCTCGATCTTGGGTGATTTTCTTCTATTTCATGTCAGAACAAAATCATGCCATTAATTACCTATATCTAAGAAAAAAAAGTGGCATGGCATGATGTCAATGTTTATAAATCCTACTACTACTCTTGTTGCTTGGCAGGTAAATAGGTATTCACATTAGAGCCATCTAAATCAATGCATTGTATAATCACCCTTGTACTTCCTGTCCCCACAAACCTAGGGATGTTGATAAGTGAGTTTTCTATCATGTCCTTTACAAATACCTTAAAAACCTTTCCCATGGTATGGGAAAGGAAATTTCACGTCAACTTCCAATCTTATTTTACTTTAATCCTAACTGTATTGTTTTCAAGAAATAATTTTTAAAGTTTGTGATATGAGTTTGAAATAATCCTCTAATCTATATGCTTTTGAACTTTTGTCTCTTACTCACCATTAAAAATATTTCAGTGGATAAATTCAGTTTTATGCTACTGGTTTTAACTCAGACAAAGATAAAGAATGGTAAAAGACAAAGATAATTGTACTTCTATCTCAATACCCCATCATTTTGTGTTCTTCAAAAACCCTTCTTTCCCCTTCAGATACAGGCCAAGTTCCTAAAATGGCAAAAGAGTGCCTGTTTATGTCTCCAGTCTCATCTCTTACTCTTAATACCTAAGTCTTAGTGTTACAATTCCTAGTGACATTGTTGCAGTTCCTTTATATACCATTATTTCCTTTCAACTTCCTGCCTTAGAAACTCTACTGCCTTCTTCCTTCTTGCTCCTTTCCCTCTAAATATTTGTCGAGATTCAGTTTAGTTGCTATACCCATGCGGTAGTTTCAGTATTCTCCTCCTCATACAGACACACACACACACACACACACACACACACACACATATATACACACACACATGCAAGATACCACACCACCAGTCTCTATATGTAGCATTACATCTATAAGCCTGGATTGGTATTAGTTGATTATTTTATTGTTTCTACTAATAAACTGTATGCTACTTGGCCTATTGTCTAACCCATCATTCAATACATGTCATTTTTTTCCCTAAACAAGTGAATTGTCATTATATATACATTTATCAGAAATTTTCCTATGCCTTTGTATATTTTTGGTCTCTATCAGCATTAAAAAAATCTTGTTACTCCCTGTGATGTAAAGCATTTTATAGTTTTTAGTTGATCTTAAACAGCTCTCAACATATGGTAGTACATTTTATTTCTTGTTCATCAAAATCCAGAGGATAATACCATGTTCACTTTATTCATATCCTTTGGAATTTTATAATCCTTAATTATTTCATCTTTTTAAAAAGAAATATGCTAATCAATTTATACTATTCAAGATTTGATTAAAATAGTATTTCCCAGATGCTTCAGAATTATTTTTCTTTCTCTAGGTCTTCAAAAGCTTTCTTTCAAGTTTAAGGACTGGCTACAATTCATCCTGTTTTATGTATAAAAGCATCCTAGTTTCCTGCATGTATAGGGAAAATAAAATAATTACATCTTACTTTCAATAAATTTCACTTACCTATGGTATCATCTTGATCTCTCTGCAACAATAAATAGGATTAATATTTTCCAACAATAATTTGCAGTGATTTTTAAATCTCTCTCTCTCTGTGTATGTGTGTGTGTTATAGTTGTAACTAAAAGTTCAAGTCCTGTGTCCTTGTACATTTAGTTTAGGTTATTTTTCAAACTTTCTTATCTACATTGAAGTTCATCTGCCAGATGACAGTGAATATTAAAATATTGCCCTATAGTTCATCATTATCATCTTGACATTTCACTACCTAGAAAAACGTATCGTTGGTTTAAACTTTGCTATTTCACTGTCTACTCTTATATACTCAGATTAAAATGTTTAACAAAGAATAGATTGATTCAGCTATCAATTTATTTGGACTAAAATAATTCATGGAATAAATTGCTACAAATGTAAGCGTGAGGGACATAAGATATTTTTCATAGGTGACTGTGGCTAATTTGTTAGCAATCAGTAAATAAATTCAGCTAAAAGAATTTTAATTTAGTATTTTAATAAAGTTGTATTTTACCTTTTAATCTATATGTACAGTTATGGATACAGTAACATCACTTCTAGGTTTTTGTCAACTAAATGGGAATACTGCTCTTGGACCAATGAGACTTTCTTTTAGAGTCATGGAGAAGATTCAGTGAGAAGCATATTTAATTCTGAATCGTGATTACATCTGTAATTACAGAATTTACTTAAAAAAAGACACATTCTTACAAACCTAGTTAAGTCCAAACTTCTTCAGTGTTTAGCCACAAAATACAGAAGAGCATAGCATTGAAAGTCATATGTTTACTTCCACAATTCTAGAAATACTGTCTCTTATTATGGTCACAGTTCATTTTCAGCTCCAAATTTTCCTTTTGAAAGATCACTCTCATGACAGGGAAAGTTATGTATGATTCAGACAGTAAATCAGATTAGCTACCAAAAATCAGACTTATAACATAAATAATGGCTCATATGGTTCACAGTCTACGGAATTTCTCAGAAAGCATACTCATATGTCCGCCAAATAATCTGTTTTTATTTTCAACTCTAAATCTGTTGGACTCTAGGCATTTCTGAAATAAGGAATTAGGGTGATATTCAGGTCCTCTAGACTCAATCCACATGCACAGTTCGAGTTTAATATCTCTACTTTAAAAAATCTCCAATACTCTTGCTATCTATAGTCTCATGTTCAGAATGTTCAAATAATAAAAAAGTAAAATTGTGGGAGTCACGAAGGATCTGTGAAATTGAATTTTTCAAAACTCTTTCATTCAAAGATGTGAATTGAGGAGTCAACTCTGTAAATCTCTGTAAAATATTTTTTCTATGATCTGTCCTTCTGTGTACCTCGGAAAAAAAGCCAAGTCTTGTTACCCCATGTATTAGACACCCTTCATCCTGGTTTTCATCCTCTTGCCTACCAGGGCTCAAGACATTGCTGCAGGAGCCAGTTCATGCAGGTAACCTGACCTCACTTCATCTCAATAAAAATATTTTTGTCTGTTTTGTTCACTGCTATATCTCCCATCTCTGCAACTGACTCTAGAAAAGTGTCTGGTACATAGAAGATGTCAATAAGTATTTGTCAAATTTAATAATAAAAATAAAAATGATTTAAATAAGATCTGAGCTTTTCTCCATTTTTATTGTCATACCCTACTTGTGGCAAGTGAATTGTTTTTGTTTTTAAATCAATTTCATATTTATTTTATCCCATTGATTTTACCCTTTTTTATGTATGCATATAAATATATAGATAATTAAAGCAATAAATAAGAATGCTATTAGTTGAGCCTCATGCTATATATATGTGTATATATGTAATTCATACACACATACACACAAAGAGAGAGATAATTTTTATTATCAATTAGTACAACCTATTCTCCAATTTACATTGTAATATTTTCTTCAGTTTGTTCTGTATGTATTAAATAAAAGCATATTATGGAATCTTCAAACACTTGGGGAATTTTCGGTTATCATTTAGTTGTTATTTTCTAGCTCAGTTCAATAGTTCAATGGTAGTCATTGAATGTTCTCTGTAGAGCTTAAAATATTTTGAGATTTGTTAAAATCTGTTTTATGAACAAGCATATGATCATTTTGGAAAAACAGTCCATGAACACTTTATTATTATTATTATTATACTTTAAGTTCTAGGGTACATGTGCATAACGTGCAGGTTTGTTACATATGTATACTTGTGCCATGTTGGTGTGCTGCATCCATCAACTCGTCAGCACCCATCAACTCGTCATTTACATCAGGTATAACTCCCAGTGCGATCCCTCCCCCCTCCCCCCTCCCCCCTCCCCATGATAGGCCCCGGTGTGTGATGTTCCCCTTCTGAGTCCAAGTGATCTCATTGTTCAGTTCCCACCTATGAGTGAGAACATGCGGTGTTTGGTTTTCTGTTCTTGCGATAGTTTGCTGAGAATGATGGTTTCCAGCTGCATCCATGTCCCTACAAAGGACACAAACTCATTCTTGAACACTTTTAAAAAATGTGTTCTGTGGCTTTTGGGTACAGTGTGCTTTGTATGTTAATAAGATCAAGTTTGATCATTCTGATGTTCAAATCTCTTATATAGTTATTGGATTTCTGTTTACGTTAAAATATTCCTATCAAGTTCGTGATTATATTTATATTCCTCTATTTACCTCTGCTGATTTTGGTTAAAATATATTGTGAGACTATGTTATCAGACACATTCACATTTAGAATTGTATCATTTTTATGTTTCACATTTTATGGTATTGAATATCTTCCACTCTTGTAATTGCTCTACTTTTGAAACTTTTGTCTGTCACCAGGATAGCTACACTAGCTTTATTTTGGTTTCTGTTCATAAATAGTGTATATTTCATTAACTCTTCATATAATAATACTGTTTTATTCTTCCTTTCTTCTGATAATTTAAGATGGTATATATAATACCTTTTTTTAGTATCTAATGTGCTTTTCTTCCCTGAACTTTTAATATTTTGCTTCTCCATGCTTCATTCTGGGTATTTTCTTCTAGTTTGACTTTATAACTTCTCTCTTCATTTTTGCTTAACATCTGCTCAAGATATTAATTAGCTTCTTTCACCTCTTTAATATTAAATATACTAATATTAAATATACTAAAGCCCATGAGTAATAACTTCATTATTTACATCTCATACATTTTTCTCTAATCATTTTCTTTCTTTCTTTCTTTCTTTCTTTTGGTTTTCTGTGAAAATTTTACTTTTTTATGTCAGTTATTTTTGATTCAGTGTCATGTATTTTATATTTAAAATCAGTTCTAATATTATATTTCTCTAGAGAGAGTGTACATTTTTTTTTCCTGGCAGGCAGCTAGGCTTGTAGCTCTTAGCAGCTAAGATAACCTTATTCTAATCAGGGTCTGAAATGCTAAAAACCTGGGATTTGTCATGGTTGGTAAATGGTTTATTTTAAGGTATAGACATTTGGGGTCTCAGATAAATGCCTGGGATATAAACAAGACTCATGCTCTTTGAACACCCCTGAAATCCATGACACAATGCTATGGATGTCAAGTGTGTTCTGCTCATCTTCTTACACACAGCTTTCAAAGTAAGCTTCCAGAAAAAGAAAATAAGAAGTACGACATTCTGGGCTGACATTTCTAGGCTTCTCTTTTTTCTGTTACCCTTGTGCTACCAACCCTCTATCTTCATTGATAATAATCCAATGTCTTCACACATACTTTTTCCAGATGTTTTCAGATAAAATTTTGAGCTGAAGAATCTAAATTCATTAATACTGGAAGTGGAACTAGCACATTTTATTTTTAAGTGCCAAAATTTTATGTGTCATTATCAATCTTTTATTGTTGTTGTTTATTATAAACTTTATTTTTATAACAACTTTTATTGTTATTTTTTCATTGAATAACTTAAGGTAACTAAACTGATATCAAATTAGGCAAGTTACCCATGTTAGATATGATTTAAAGGCCTCTAGTTATTATTATTTTTAATCTAAAGTCATATATGTAGATATATACATATCTATATATATCCTTTTTTTCTTCTCCTACTCTGAATGCTGGCCAGTTACAGGTTTCTAATAAAACATTTCCTTGCCTTCATCAAGGCAATAAATAATTACATCTGACAAGGTAGAAGGACTTGATTTATTTTTCTCAAATTCAATAAGATATGCTTTAAGTGTTTACTTTTCTTTCCATGTTAAACTTTCCCATATCTTTCAAATTGGAAGACATATCTGTTAGCCTTGCTAAAGCTTAGTAAATTTTATTTTATGAAATTCTGCATTATAGTATTTAATTCTCATACTAATTCTACACAGTAAGGGGCACACTGGGTTCTATACAATAGACAGTCAAGGAAACGATTTTGAGTGAGTCGATGAATTTATCCTTCAGGTAAAATCTAGTGAACCTATTCAGGAATAATTAAACTTTGGAGGACACATAGCAGTTACTACTTACTTAAGTATTTCCACACTGTCTTCCCTATACCGTGGGGAATTGTAACTTGGAACTGAGGTATTCTCCATTATTAGAAGACTTTGTTCCTAGATAGTTTTCCTCATAATTTCTTCTTGTGATTTTTCTTAGCATTTTGTTACAGTCAACCAAATATCATAGATGTGGGAAAGCCAAGAGGATAAATGACTGAGGTTGGGACAAAACAGTTAGGAGTAAGACAATAACTGAAATAAAATAATCTGCAGTGCTATCCTGTGTATAACCATTTATTCAGAGACTCATCATGTCTTATTTTCACTTCAAAATCCAAAAACGTTTGAGAACAAACCTGCTCTGAACTAAGTTGTCAGTTGTCAGCAAAACTTGACCTGAGTTGACGTGGGGCTACTTACCATTCTTTATTCATTCTACTCATACAATCTTACTTTTCTGTATATAATTTGTTTGATTTTAATAATAATAGCCGATATATCATATAGCTTTTCTAAAATCCGAAAACAACCCCCAAAAAGGTTGGATCACACACTTTTTGAAGAAAAGGTTGTGAACCTTTACAAATTAGAAATTATAGTTTCTGATTTCTGAATATAAACCTGAGGAATATACATACAGGAAATCAGAAATAAAGGATTAGGAAGTAAAATATAGAACACAGGCAATGTCAGATTCTAGAGATCCAGAGGGCCAGATGTTGGAACAGAAAGATCTTAGCAGATGACAAGATAGAAGGACTAGATCAGATGCTGATAATCTGATGGTAGTTTGTTCAGGAAAATATGAAACCATTGCAGGAAGGGCTGTATCCCTCCAAGGGTAGAAGCTGACATATTTGTCTTAAGAGTATGGAGTAGTGATATTTTTGGTGTGTCATCTGCTTCATGTCAAGGCTACAATTTCTTCAGTAATTCTCTCAATTTATGTCAGTTATTATTGTAATGTCTCATCTGTTCTCAGATGTATTCCTTACAAAATGCATGAATGATGCCTCGGTTGATTTGTCAATGTGAATATTAGCTTTATCAAATTACATCCTAAGAATCCTACACTCAAAAAGCTAAATAAAAATTAACATTGTATTTCACAATTTAACTTCCAACAACCTTTTGACATTACATCCCTTGGTTATCTCAAGTAATTTTGAGTGATTATTTTAGATATTCTTTGTTTATGTTTTCTGTTCACCTAGAATCACATTTAAAAAACCCTCAAAACTGGGATCTTTTCAGCAACTCTGTTTCTCTTTATTGTCGCTGTTTAGCCATAAATAAAAGCATCTTTAGTTGTATTTCAGAAAGGTGCTAGTATAAACTAGGTGACTTTTCCTTTGATTCAGACAACTTACAGCTTTCAAATTTGCAGTAACTGCAATGTTTGAGGGGCTATCTAATTACTCTTCTTATGGAATGAATCCTACATATTGATTTACCTTGGATCTTTTGAAGTACAAGGTGCTATATAAAATAAATATTGATTTTATATGAACCTAGTAAATAGAAGATCAGGCTATAGATTCACAGTACATAAAACAGCACTGAAAGTGGCATAGAAAAGACCCAGCTTAGACAACAACAGTGAAAGTCCCAGGCTCAGCAGCTTATCTTGGAGAGGCAATTAGATTGCCCTTGAGAAAGATACTTCAGCTTAGCCATCAGAAAGATGAGGAGGCTAATGTGTATCGCCTCTCTTCCCTTAAGATTTATCATATAATATTGGAAAGATATCACTGAGATTTCCTTCATAAAAGGTAATAGCTACATGTTAACATTTTTTAGCAACATTATTTAAGGATAGCTACATGTAAACTTTATTTCCCAAGTGGATGAAACCATTTTTATGTCTCTTCTATCTTCCTGTAAACTAACAAATGTTTATCAAGTTTCCACCATGTGATCAGTGGGGAGCAGGGATCCTCTATGGTGACATAAAAGGACTGGAGGAAATTCTGGCTTTACCATTTACAACTTGTGTAACTTTGGGTAAATGTTTTTACCTCTCTGACAGTTTCCTCAAGAGTATAAATAGATGAGAGTAAAATGTCAAAAAGATAGGCAGGGTTTCCCTATCACCCGTCACATATTTTTTTAATGCTGCACAGATCATGAAACCACACATTTGGTTGAATATTTTCGTTTATAATTAAAAAATGGAAGAAGTGTGTATAATTACTATTCAAGGTGGGAGTAGGGGGTGGGGCTAGCTGTGAAACTGTATATAAGAGAGTAGTCTATTTAATTAGCTCTAGATAAGGTAGTTTATATTTGCCCATCTTCAGTCTTCGTATTCTTTTGTTCTTATCGCACATGTATGTATCTGACTCTCACTCACAGAGATTTTGTATTTCTGTTTTCTCTATCTTTATCTATTTGACTAACATTGTTTATCCTCATATCAAAACTAAAAAGTATAAAGCAACTGAATCAGACACAAAAAGTGGTGAGTCTGACAAGGGGTATACATATCGCAATGAATAAGATTAGATTAAATCAAAATTTGCCATGGTATGTATATCTTAGACATTCATATTTACACACACACATGCATACATACACACATATTCATTTACTTCACAATTCCAGGTAGACAATTATATTTCTAAGAGAGAGCTAACTTAGAGGGTTAAGAGTCAATGAAAGAATTCTTACAGAAAAAAGCCGGGCGCAATGGCTCACACCTGTAATCCCAGCACTTTGGTAGGCCGAGGTAGGCAGATCACCTGAGGTCAGAAGTTCGAGGTCAGCCTGGCCAACATGGTGAGTCCCCTTCTCTACTAATAATTTAGATGCTGACAACATAGTAATGAGGAGGACAGGTTAGTTCCATTCCTTCATGGAGTGTAGCATATTCTGGTTGGTGAATAGAGACAAAAAAAAAAAAACCTATTAAACAAGTAATAAGAAAATTATCATGTGATAATAAGTAATACACAGGACAATAAAATTAGGTGATATATTAGAGATTGACACTTTGGTGGCTACTTTGGATTCAGAGGTCAAGAACTAAATCTTGTTTTAGGGGGTAGCATTTGATATCTGAATGGTAAGACTGACGATGTATGTCAAGAAAAGAAAAAAACATTACAGGAGGAGAAAAGGCTTTAAGGCAGAAGCAAACAAGGTGAATTCACAGAATAGCAAGAAAAACGAAGTGGCTGACATGTAATAGGTAAGCCCGGGAGAAGAACAAGAAAAGATTGCCCAGGTCAGGATGGAACAGATCATTTAAGACACTGTAATCTGAGGGAAGGCCATTGCATTTGCATCTAAGTGTGATAAAAATCCACTGAAGACTTTGAAAAGGTGACATTCAAACTGTTGTATAGAGAATACATGAATAGAGAATAGATGATTAATAAAGGCAATATGAAAAATTGTGAAGCTATTGTCTTATCAGAAGAAGACTGATTCTCACTAGGATGGTAGAACCTGCAATGGAAACAGGTAAACAGATTCATGATACACTTGGGATACACAGTCACTGGAATCTGCTAATGGATGGGGCGTGGAGGTAACCGAAATAAATCAGTCAAGAATAAAATTAGATATTTTGGAATAATCAACTTTATGTGAGAGGCAATTTTGTGGCACCTGGCAATGATTCGGGCATAAATCTACTGGGCCCCACCATGGCATCATAATACTTCCAGACTCAGCATATTGATTCATTACTCAATGTTTGTACTTAGCATGCAACACTTACACTCAAAACTTTAATTCAGAATGCACTGTTAAGGAGTTTTGTTTTAATCATGTAAATGTGCAGAATTAGATCATTCTAAAGTAAAAGCCAGTTCAGACAGCAGCACCATAATGAAGAACACTCAGGTTAACTGGTTGTAAGGTCACATAACCTATCTTAAAATTAATTTTAAATTTAATTTTTCAGAGAAGCATCCTCCACAATATTTTTCTGTCTCATCCAAGAATACAAATATTTCTGCAATATTTTAATTTGCCACAACACATCATTGAAATGTTGAAAAAAATTAACTTTTTTTATTTGAACAATATATGTAGCACAACTTCTAAAAGCAGAAATGAATTTATAACCACATAGTAAATCAGTGTATAACATTTAAATATAAAATGCAAAAAAATCCCAGCATAAAATATGATCAAGGTTGTTGTTATGCTTGTACTTCCTTCATCAACACATGCATTTTCTAAGTTGACATAAAAAGGAAATAAGCTAACCATAATGATAAAATAATAGGGTAAAAATGTTTTAAATATATATTTCTATAATTGCTAAAAATTTTGATTGGCTTTTTACAAATAGTATCTCAGTTAATACCATTTGAGTTAACCTCACCTAAACTATAGAGGGAAGGTTTATAATCACATAAGAGACACGTGAACACAAAAAATATACTACTAAATTTGGCTATTGACATCAAATTTAAAATGGAAATTCTTCAATGTGTCTTTACAAATCGATGCCACTATAAAGTCATATCCTTTAACCTCAACAGAGCTACTTCAATGTTGCCCATAAATTACAGTGTCTCTACTGTTTACCAGTTTAGTATTAATTACCTTGCCTGGGCACCTCCCAGAAGCAAACCAAAAGCAAGGATTTAAGTTCCAGGAATCTACGTGGGAGGTAAAATAGAGAAGTTCGAAAAATGACAAAAGGGTGTTATCGATCCAGTTATTACCATGAACAAGTAGCAATGTCGTCCTGCAAGACCTGGGAGATTATGTCAAACTTGCCTCAGAACTGGTCTCAAGAAGGGATAAGAAAGCAGACGTATATGTATCCTCTTACTCTCACTTGAAATTGGCTGACAGCTACCCCTGGGAACACAGTTTTTTTTGCACTTCCTGCCTGCATCTCACATGAATCACCACAAAGCCTTCAGATGGAGGATCACAAATGCTCTAGGAGGAGGTGATTATCTTCAATGAAAAGAGATTCAGTCTTTTCCTTTTCTTGATTTCATAGGAATCAAAATTCACTACAAAGCTATCAGAAAAATAGTGGCATGGAATTCATGGTCTGGAATATATAGTAGACATTGACTGGCATGGGTTTAGGTCTTGATGTCTATGTGGAAAAAGTATCACAAGTCTGGATTCTTTAGCATATCTGATGAAGAACAACGGTTAGTGTGCGCAAGTTAAACAATGATATAGTTTTGTACCACCCAAATCTCATCTTGAAATGAAATGTCCAGTGCTGCAGTGGGGGCCCTATGGAAGATGTTCGAATCCTGAGGGCAGATCCTTCATGAGTTGGTGCTGTCTTCATGATAGTGAGTTTTCGTGAGATTTGGTCATTTAAAAGTACATGACACCTCCCCCTCAACACACACCCTCTCTCTCTCTTGCACCTGCTTTGGCTGTATGACATGCCATTTCCGCCTTTGCCTTCTGCCATGGTCCTAAGCTTCCTGAGGCCTCATCAGAAGCCAAGCAGATGCCTGCTGCTATGCTTTATGCATAGCCTTCAGATCCATAAGCCAATTAAACCTCTTTTCTTTGTAAATTACTTTCTTTATAGTAAAGCATTTCTTTATAGCAATACAATTTGTAAAACCTTTCTTTATAGCAATACAAGAATAGCCTAATACAAATAACAAAATGAAAGTCTATAGAGACACTAAGTAAGAAACAAATATAGTCTGCACCTTGAATCACTCCTTGCCTTTTGTATGGATTATATTACAAACTCCGAACACTTAGTGTATCACCTTTCCAATGTCTCAATATCTTGCTATCATTGCATACTCAAAACATATTTGTTGAATAAGGCACTGGTTGCTCATTTTTGTAAACCAAAGATAAGTTCATTCAATGATTATATTTAACACTTCTTGAGTACCTGCATTGTGGAAAGTGTTAAAAAATGCCTTCCATATATTACATAATCTGAAAAATTAGCTCCATTTACATGAGAAAATTGAGAAAATTAGAGGCACTTGAATTATTTATCATAAATCTTCAAAGTATATCATAAAATTTATTTAACAAAATTATAATATCCAGTTAAAATTTTCAAAGTAAATCTATCACACAATTTTTGTTCACAGTAGAGAACAAGTTCTTCCAAATAAACTAAAAGTCAAGGTATCAGGAAAATAGGAGTAGTTAACCAGAAAAGAATTAAAATAAAATAGAATTAAAATAATTAAAATAAAATAGGGCCGGTTATTATTCACTGATAGAGTGAAACTTAACGGGAGAAATATGAAAGAATGAGACATGATACTGATATTATATAGACCTATTTATAGCTACTACGTAAAAAAAATGAAAATTTAATTTGGCTATGGAAATGGTGATATTTATTTTCATATTTTGTTTTACAGAATTTGTTAGTTTATTTGTCAGATTTTTCCCAAGAAGTTCAGAAGGAACTGTTGAACCCAGGGCCAGGAGAGAAAGTGAAAGTTCTACTATAGATAGAAAAGCACAGCCCTGGACATAGAAAAGCAGAAGATCATAAAAATTTGAAGTAGCCTTAATTTAAAAAACAAGAACTTATACCCTGTAGAATGTAGGAACAAGTGGAAATGTGTCAGATAATATACACTTGGTTCCATAGAATAAAAGTGCAGTGAGACACACTAAATTAATATTGATGTAAGATATTATGGAAATGTATATTATGACAATTGGGAACATTGGTATGTGTAGGAGCTTGATAAGATAATGTGAAAAATACTCTCAAGAAACATAATTACAAAAGATATTTGAGTCCAGAAAGTATAACAAAAAAGTTGATAGGTGCTTTTACAAATGCACTGAGCATAAGGACTAAATTCATTTCTATCTGAGATTCTGCAATTAGAAATTCAGCTAAATCAGGGAGCTGAAATATTTCTACAATGAGAATTGCAAAACACTACACAAAGAAATTAGAGATGACACAAACAAATGGAAAAACATTCCATGCTCATGGATAGGAAGAATCAGTATCGTTAAAATGGCCATTCTCCCAAAAGCAATTAACAGAATCAATGCTATTCCTATGAAACTACCAATGACATTCTTCAGAGAATTAGAAAGAAAAACAATTTTAAAATTCACATAGAACCAAAAGAGCCCAAATAGCCAAGTCAATCCTAAGCAAAAAAACAAAACAAAACAAAAACCAAGCTGGTGGCATCATGTTACCCAACCTCAAACTATACTACAGAGCTATGAAAAAAAAAAAAAAAATTGACAAGTATAATCTAATTAAACTTAAGAGCTTCTACACAGCAAAAGAAACTATCAACAGAATAAACAGACAACCTACAGGATGGGAGATAAAATTTGCAAATGATGCATTTGACAAAGGTCTAATATTCAACATCTATAAGGAACTTAAATAAGTTTACAAGGGAAAAACAAACTACCACATTGAAAAGTAGACAAATGATATGAATGGACACTTTTCAACAGAAAACAGACATGTGGCCAAGAAGCATACCAAAAAAGCAAAACAAAACAAAACAAAAAACAAACAAACAAACAAAAAACCTTACTATCACTGGCCATTAGATAAGTGCAAAAAAATAAAAAATAAAAAACCCCAATGAGACGCAATCTTATACCAGTCAGAATGACTATTTTTAGAAAGTTAAAAAATAATGGATGCTGGAGAGGTTGTAGAGAAAAGGTAACACTTATACACTCTTGGTGGGGTGTATATCAGTTCAACCTCTGTGAAACACAGTGTGACAATTCGTCAAAGGGCTAAAAACAGAACTACCATTCAATCCAGAAATCCCATTAGCCAAAGGAATATAAATTATTCTACCCTAAAGACACATGCATGTGGATGTTCATTGCAGCATTTTTCACAATAGCAAAGACATGAAATCAATCTAAATGCCCATCAATGACAGAATAGATAAAGAAAATATGATACTTGCACACCGTGAAATACTATGCAGCCATAAAAAAGGATGAGCATATGTCTTTTGCAAGAACATGTATGGAATTGGGGGCCATTCTCCTTAGCAAACTAACACAGTAACAGAAAACCAAATACCACATGTTCTCACCTATAAATGGGAGGTAAATGAAGAGAACACATTGACCCAAAGAGGGTAACAGCAGGCACTGGGGCCTACTTGGGAGTGAAGATGGGAGGAGGGAGAGGATCAGAAAAAATAACTATTGATTACTAGGCTTAGCATCTGGGTGATGAAATAATCTGTACAACTAATCCCCATGACACAAGTTTACCTGTATAACAAATCTGCACTTGTATTCTTGAACCTGAAATAAAAGTAACAAATAAAAAAATTAAGTTCTGTCTATAAAGTAGTATTTGGAATCTTGGATTTTCTCTTACATGGGAATTGATTGTGACTTAAGGTGCACAGCAAGGCATATGATTTCACCTTCATATTTGAAATGGAGCTACAGAAATGTAAAAGGTGGGAGAATCTTGAAAGATATGATTTCTACTTGTAAAGGTAGATTTCTAGTTGATCAATTCAGTAAAACACTGACGGAAGTCAGGTCTTATCTAGTCAATCTTACTGTGATTCTCCAGTGTAATATTTCCTAAATGAGTTTGGTCGTAATAATCAAGTAGGGTGCTTGATGACTCTCTATTACCTACAAACATACCAGGTGAAAATTATGATCAAGCTAAGTTTGATACACCATTGAGTTTCTCTTTTTCTACCATGAAAACATGTTTTCCTTGGTGTCTCCACTTTAAAGACAAAAACCCTCTCTTGGGAAGGTAAGTCAATGGGATGGATCACTTACTTGCAAGAACAATTCCACTGTTACAACTTATTGCTCAAAAGTCAAACTGAAAAGCATGACTCCTATTATGTAACATAATGATGTTTCTTATGCAGCATTTTTAAAGCAACTGTAAATTCAACCACAACTTATATTCGGATGCCTTCCTTTCCTGACTATTTTTCTAATAGACCTCTAGATTTTGCCATCAAAGGATGCAAATGAAATAAAGATATTATCACTGTAGTTCAAGGATCACATAACCTAGTTTTACATAACACATCAAAACCTCTTCAGAATATTTCCATGTAGTATAAACTAATTAAGTTTCAACAAAATCATTGGGCTATAAACTAGTTGAAGTTTGCTTGCCATTGAGATGCCAGAAACACTGCTTATGACAAAGGAGATGAGAAATGTTTGCTAAATAAATAAATAAGTGAATGAATGATTTACATTAGTAATATATGATGTAAAGGCAATCACATGAATGCTGGTTAGTAAGTCCATCAACAGACTGGCTAGTTCCAGGGGTGTGGGACACTATTTTAGCGGCTGCAAAGAAGTGGTATATATGTATGTATTGGTATTGGATGGGTGTGTGGGAAGACTTGAGAGAGGTTAAAACATGAAAATATCTCTAGACTTTACAAAGAAAAGGGAAGCTGCAGTAGGGGCAGACAGTGCTTACAGCAAAAGAATATTCCTGGGATAAAGAATTGTCATATAAATGGAAAAGTTAGGAAAACAATTCAAAATATTTTTAGACATAGTAGGGTCCTTTTGAGAGAACAAGAACAAATAAGCCTGAAGTGATACGAAGAGGGCATTAAATTAGAAAAATGTAAAATTTGACTCATTTTTTTTCCTAAAAAGGATGTCAATTAGCCAGTGATTTTTACAGGGGTATCCTTGCCATGGAGAGAATTTGGGAAGCTGTGTTGGAAAGGTGTTCACACCAGGCTGCACTACAGTCTCACGGGTGCTTATGATTCTGTCCCTGTAGTCACCCTTTCTTATGGATTTGTCACTTATTTTCTTTACTTGAGACATAAGCCTGAATAACATGCTCATTTGTACTAATTAATAATGACTTAATTGCTTCCTTATTTGCATCTAATCATACAAAGGTCTTTAGCACATTCAATAATTTGAGATTGGCATATTTGGGAGATTAAAGTTTGTTCTTTTGAAGAATTCAATCATAATTATTCATATTTTTAGGACATTTTGTGGCTAGAATAAAGAAGTCTTTACTAGTAATAATGAGTACTATTAGAGAGAAGTTAATCTTAAGAATACATACATTTCAAATGTCATCCCTGCAAAAATTTATTATGTGGGTCTTGTTAGCCAATCACATTTTTAGAAAGAAAAGTTTAACTAGAAAATTTTATGAATTAATAATCTTATTTTTTTCAAGTTACAGAAAATCGCACTTGACCTGAAGAAATAGAAATATAAATGCATGCAATAATTTATATAAATAAAGCTATATATGTATATATTAATAAAGCAGAACAGTTCAGCAGCAGGCCTGAATTTAAGAACAGTTCTATCAAGAGATTCCTAATACTTTCTTCTGGGCTCTGCTCTTTCTATCAACTTCATTTCCAGAGTGCTGCTCTCCTGGTAGCAATAGTGAAGGACTCTACTACATCTGTTTGAGGAAAGAGAGCATCTGTTCCGGTCCTATCAGAAGAGAGAGATAAAGCACTCTTTTTACAAAAGCCCCAGGCAAACACACCCTCGTGTGTCACTAGCCTGAGCATGAGGTCAAATTTTTATCAATTAGTTATGGTGTTAGGGTGAGATAGTAGAGAGTGAAATGTAATAATTGACTTGAGAACTTCAGGGTCCACCCCTGAGCTTACAATGGAGTTCATTTGACTCAAAAGATGTGGCTGAGAAGGGGAAGGAGGGAATTCCCAAAGAAACGTGTAATTGATATAATCAAGAGAAAGGAAAAGTGGTTGATGCAGAAGGAACAAACGGCCACAACAAAGGCCCAGGCGGGCTGATCACTAGGTCAGGAGATCGAGACCATCCTGGCTAACATTGTGAAAACCCCGTCTTTAGTAAAAAATGCAAAATGCAAAAAAAAAAAAAAAAAAAAAAAATTAGCGGGGCATGGTGGCGGGGGCCTGTAGTCCCAGCTACTCCGGAGGCTGAGGCAGGAGAATGGCGTGAATCCGGGAGGCGGAGCTTGCAGAGAGCCGAGATGGCGCTGCTGCACCCCAGCCTGGGAGACACAGTGAGACTCTGTCTCAAAAAAGAAAAGAAAAGAAATAAAGTTATTACTTTTAAAATAAAATTAATGGGCATATCTAACAAGCTTTCTTAACTATAGTAAAAACACAGTCTTTCATTCATGTCTTGAAACGAAGCATATATTTTGCTGTATGTACAGGACATTTTATTTTAATAATATTGGGCAGCCTAAGAGGCTCCAACAAGGGAACTTTTACAAATAGATTCTTTTATTGACTAAGAAGAAATTTAGCAATGAAATTCAAGTACTGGGAGGTTATTATCAGAAAGGCTGGTGGCCAGCTGTTTCTGTTCTCTGCAGAGGATATAACCAGGGGACAAATGTGTAGGCTGGAGCATGAAGGGCTTATACATAATCTAGGTAAGACTTTCCTCTGAGTAGCGCTATTAAATCCCAGGATGGGCTGTCAAGGGAGGCTTTGTGATTTACTCTGGAGGCCTAAATAAAACAAAGCAGTTTTTTCCCCCTTACTAATATAATTCAGGAAAATTGTGTTTAAAGGATAAACTAGACAAGTTTTAATAAATATTTAATAAGCATTGATTTATTTAAGGTTGATATTTTAAGATGGAAAATGTCAGCTATGAGTGGAGTATACAAAATAAATTCATTTTCAAATAGAATGAATTCCCCAATTCTTCATTTTGAATACAAAATCAGCAAAATGTGAGGGATTGTATTTTATAGATATAGAAAGTATGTCTTAAATTATTAGCTTAAAATTTTGTGTTTAAATAGTTACCTCTCAAAATCTATTCCGCACATAAGCACCCAAAGCATGGGATTTTTAGAACATGGGAATCACTCATTCTATGAAATTAATACAGTTTTTCTAAAGGCATTAGAGCAGCTATTTTTCAGTTTTCTGCAATTTAAATCATATTAGCATACATAAGTCATATTAGAAATCAAAATTCAATTCTGCTAGTTGGGGAACTTGTGTCAAGTAATTATTGGATGTAATATTACTGTTATTGCTCACAGCTATGCATGTGTCCTATTGAGAAAGTAGCACTTATTTCAGAAGGAATATGTAGAGTTAAAATATTGCAACTGGCAATCAAAAGTCCATTAGAACTAATATTTTTCCCCTTTAACTTTGTAATAGTTTTACATTTCATTCTATGTATTCTACGTATAAATGGCACCCTATAGCCAATAATTTTATTTTTACTTTGAGATAGCAAAGACCCACAATGGCAGTAAAGTGAATTATGCTTTTTGTGACATTAGAAATTAGTGAGGAAATAAAATCCTTGAATTTACATGATTTAGCCTTGAAAAGTAATATTAGAAATACATATATTTTTAAATATAGATGCTTGGGAATGGGCTTTTAGATTCCCAGGATTGCTAAGAAATACTATGCCCCTTAAATGAATAAGGAACTTGATACTAGTAAATGCATTAATAAGATGAGATTAATTCTATTTTACAAATATTAATGAAAATAAAGTGATATATTATCTTTTTAAAAGATGCCTAGCAATAAATAATTTTGGTGTAAATAAATAGAAGTGTGTAACATGTTTTGTTATAATTAATTCAAGTAACCATTGTCATAGTTGTCTGATTCCAAATGCAGGAGAAGCTACTTGCTTCTTCAAAAGACTGTCAGAACACTGAGATTTCTGACCTATGACAGTAGTTTTTTCTACACAGAGAAATGGGACCATATAGCTGATACAAGATGACTAAATTATCCTCATCTGTGATTTACAAATGTGCAGTTTTAAAACTTTGATGTGAAATTATCAGAACATCAAAAGCAGTAATATCTCATTTTTCCTCTTAGGGAAATTTTAAAAATTCATTTTATGTAAATAAATTCTATGTCCTTTGTTTCTTATTGCCAGCTCTGCTTAAGTTAATATATTTAATGGTTTATTCACATTGTAAATATGAGTTTTTTCAGAAGCACTGTTTTTGCTCTCAAGAATATGCCATTCAACTTTAGCATTCAGTGAATGGAAAATTTCAGGTATAAGGTTGCCAAATGATCAGTTACACATAACACATTGAACATTTCTCTTTTCAGTGTTGGTGTCCTGTGCCACAACTGAGAATATTTGCTTTTAAAACACTGTACTGCATCAGTCTGTGTGTGAATTTCCACGTTCTCAAGGAAGCTAATTTGCTGGCAGAACGCTGTATCAGGAATGCTCAACAGTATCATTCAGGCTGTCCCCCACCATGGGCGTTTGTATCTATTTGTGTAATGTGACTCTGTGTGAAAGTCTTGTTCTTGGTTGTCCACATTGATAAATGTCAGGCTACTAAAACTCTGAAGAGCAAGATGATTGATCCTTAGAAAGCTTGTAGATATATGGAAGTTATTTCCTGGCCTGTTAAGAAAATTCTAAGTATGACAGCAAAGTATATTGAGAAATGACCTAAAAGCAAGATGAAAATACATTCTTTGTTTACTTTATGCAACTCTTTTGGGATTACTGCATTTCAGAGTAATACATAAATAAAAAATAAAAGAGAACTCTGACTAACAAAAAAATAAAAACTGTGACTTCACAAGTATCTGCCACACTGCTGCTATTGTTCCCTGAGTTTTAAACTTATATTTAACTTCTGAATGTGCTTTACTTTATACAATTATATTAATTACTCTGGCAAATGTGTATTAAAGTGTTATTTCCAAGTTATATTTGTGGAAACTGGCATTAAGAAAAGGTAAGGTGGCTGATTTAAATTTAAACAGATGATACTGGTTTCTGGATCAAAGGCAAAATCATAGTTTTCTAAGAAGAAAATATAGTCGCCATCTATTTTCACACTAATTTGCAGATTTAAATAATATATCTTGCAGCATTTTAAAAATATAGTTTTAAATACATTGTCTTGCTCCTACTCCATTCTCCTATGTCATATAGTACCCCAAACTTTCATTGCCAACAAACACTTCCCTGATGACTGAAGAAGCAGCATGAGCCACAACTAAAGGTATGAGACATCATGTATTAGATAGGATGCTCTGTACATTTCACTAGAAATGACAGTGGACAGGGAGAGAAGGAATGATCATAGAAGTCCTCTTAATCCTTGGTGTCTTTCACTTAATTGTGAAGCTGGTAAAGAACTGGAAAAAGGGCAACTAGGAGAATGAAGTAACCGCGTTCACATTTAATATAGATTATTATTTGCTCTCAGGAGAGAGGGATTGATGGAGATAAACCTGGAAGTAGAGGGGCCAGATAGAAAGTAATTGTGATCAAAGCAGAACCAAATGTTGACTGTGGTGGAATAGGTAAGGAAGAAACAACTTCCAACCTAAATTTAGTGAAAAAGAGAAAAGCAAACATCCCATGTAAAATGATCAAACATCTGTTTTTCATATTCATTTATTGTTTTTCTTTTGTCTTTTCAATACACCAATGTTTCCCACTTTCAGTCTCAACATAAGTTAATTTGCCTCTCATCGTAGTATTTTTTACAGAATTTTATTCTCCAAGATGTAATTGAAACTTAGCTGCCAACATTGCTTCTCTTACAGGTAACTCCAAAGGAATTGGCTATCCTCCCATACCTTATAACCCAAGAAGCTTATTACTGCATTCTTCTGGCCAATCATCACTAGTTCCAAACTATTACCCTTCATCCTTTTATCAAAGCCTTTCTAATTTTGAAGGTCATGCCTTGGACATTTCTATATTCAATCCTTTCTCATTTTTACTGCTCATAAAGCATTTGTCAAAGTATAGACTTCAAAGCACTGGTGATCTTTGTCACCCTAACAACTGATCCCCAAGTTCAAGGACAAGATGCCATCACTTTTAAAGTTGGTGAAACTAAATTTGAGCGGAAACTGCTTGATTACTCACAGTTTGATTTTTTCAACAATTTATGTGCTATTTTTAGAGAAAGCAATTGAAAACGTATTGTTGGAGATTTAAAAGCTAAGTAGAGCTAAAAAAAAAACACACAAAAAATACTTTGAAGATCATAATGCAAGCACTTAATTGTAGATTGAGGATTTGTTTACTGATCTCTCTGAAAAGTTGAAACATTTTGTTGTCTGCCGTGGACTGAATGTTTGTGTCTCCTCAGAATTCGTGTATTGAAATCTTATCCCCCAATGCAATGTTATTAAGAGGTGGAGCCTTTGGGAGGTCATTATTTCATGAATGTGGAGGCTCATGAGTATGATTGATTCCTATGTAAAAGGAACTCTAGAGAGCTCTCTCACTGTCTTTCTGCTATATGAGGATACAATGGGAAGTTGTCCTCTGCAACCCAGAGGAGGACTCTCCCCGGAACCCAGACAGTGCCAGCTTAGCCACTCTGATCTCAAAATTCTAACTTCCTGAGCTCTGAGAAATAAAATTTCGCTTTTTGGTTTATGAGACACCCAGACTACGGCAATTTCTTATAACAGCCTGAAGTAAGACACTGTACACCTTATAAGTGATATGACCCGCAGTGCAGCATTTGTCATGAAATGGGCAGGGAGTGATTTTCAGAAGAAAATTTTACATGACTTTTGTGTCTATTTAAAATGTTAGTAAAAAAAAAAATGAGTATCCGGCATAAGTTGACTCAGATGTTGGGAGAGAAAAACCATGAAGGAATTTGAACATAGAAAGTTTAATATAATTATTCATGGCTCTAACACATAGGATCAAAGTAAGGAGGGAATAGTTGAGTAAGAAAGAAAGATAACCCTAAAGAATATAGAAATAGTGGATATAAAGGACAGCCACTATCCCTAGGTCTGAGATGGCACTTGAATGGAAGAGCCCCACTTGTCAGGGAGGGAACAGCTGTGTCTCAATAAATAGCAAAGTTGCTGTGATGCTCTGTTGGTGGAAATTACCTGAAATCTGCCCTCTAGGGTGCTTGGGAAAGCTGATCACTGGAAATACTCTGCAGGGAGAGGCTGCTGGCCACTGGGTGCGTCTGGACCACTGTTCACTGCAACTTCCTATATTCAATATTTCACAATCTCTCCATTTCTATTGATACCATCACCTAAGTCTGTATACAAGCAAAATCTTATTAAAACTCCTGTGAGCCTTCATTAAATTTTATTAAAAAGAAAAAAAAACTATTCTCCTATGAAATAAAATTAATACATAAAGTGTTTGAGCTTTTAAGTATTTTACATTTTTATTTTTACAAATATGCTACCAAAGCCTCACAGATGAATTGAGAAGTGTAGTGCTATGGTTTGGCTGTGTCCCCACCCACATCTCATCTTGAATTGTAACTCCCACAATTCCCACATGTGCCGAGAAGAATCTGGTGGAAAGTGTTTGAATTATGGGCGTGGGTCTTTCCTGCGCTGTTCTCATAATAGTGAATGAGTCTCACGAGATCTGATAGTTTTAAAAATGAGAGTTTCCCTGCACCATCTCTTTTTGCCTGCTGCCATTCACGTAAAATGTGACTTGCTCTTCTTTGTCTTCCGCCATGATTATGAGACCTCCTCAGCCACATGGAACTGTAAGTTTATTAAACCTCTTTGTTTTGTGAATTGCCCAGTCTCCCGTATGCCTTTCTCAGCATCGTGAAAACAGACTAATACATGTAGAAGTTACATATGCACGTCAGCACCAGAGGTCGCCCGTTGACTGGTGTATTGTCTATTAGGACTGCCATAACTAAGTACCACAGATTGAGTGGTTTAAACAGAAGTGTATTTCCCACAGTTCTGGAGTCTAGAAGCCCCAAGTCAAGGTGTTGACAGGGTTGGTTCCTTCTGAGTGTGGTGAGGGTGAATCTGTTCCAGGCCCCTCTTCTACTGGTAACGCCTTGGTTTATGACAACATAACTCTAATCTTCACATGGGTTCTCCCTGTGTGCTTCTCTGTCTCCAAATTTTCCCTTTTTATAAAGACCCCAGTCTTATTGGATTAGGGCTGACCCTAGCAATCTTATTTTAACTTGATTAGCTCTGTAAAGACCTTATTTTCAAATAAACTCATATTCTTAGCCACTGGGGAATTAGGACTTCAACATGAATTTGGTGGGGGTACTCAATTCAACATAAAAATAAGTTACAACTTTGTATATTCATGTTCAATTGTATTCAAATTCTAAAGAGGTGATAATAACACGTATATTTATGAATGCATATTTATGTTAACATACACATACATGTAAATTTATATACCTATAATTTTAAAATTATTGTTTACTTAAGTGTAATTATTAATTTTTTCCTAGCTTTATGCTTCAGAAACATGATTTAAATTTCCACATAATTTACTATCAGCAAGAATCATACTTTTTATTGAACTATTTTACTCTTCTTAAACATATAGGTTGCTTCTAATTTGTAGCTAGGAAAAACACTGTCATAGAGAACTGTTTGTCTGTCTCTCTAGTTATCTACTTGCCTATCTATCCATTTTCCATATGAATACATATATTTACACACTTTGGCACACTACTGGCAGAGTCTGTGCCTTAACATGAGTTCATGTATGTAGAGTTGGAAGTCTCAATATATCAACATTAAAGAAAACCTAAAGAATGCAGAGATATCATATGTGAAGAGATAAGTCGTGTCAATATTTAAATTTGCCAATATTCCTCAAATTGATCTTATAGTTTTAATTAAATTTTTTAAAAATTCCAACCTGTTGTGGTATGTAAAATTTAACCAGCTCAGTAAATTTGTTTGCTGTGAAAAGTACAGTAGTGAAAACTTAGAAGGATCTCAAAGTAGCAAAATCGAAGAAATGTGACTTCCCGCTAATATTACGACTTTTAGAAAGCTATTGTATTGAATACAGGGTGATACGTAAGTCAGATAGAAAAATATGTAACAGAGGGAGAGAAAAGTGGGAAGTAGAGAAACAGGGCCATGCAGGTAAGGAACAATTATAACACCTTATAACACAGATGATGCCATAGAAGAATGGTGAAAGGATCAATTATTCAGTAAGTTTTACTACAATAATTTGTTATGGAGATAAAATTATATTTTTACATCATACCCCCCATATACCAGGGTAGGTGTATCACAGGCCAGGATAGGTCCCAGGCTTGTTAAGAAGTGGGCCACGCCACACAGCAGGAGCTGAGTGGTGGGCGAGCAAGCAAAGTTCCATCTGTATTTACAGCTGCTCTCCCTGAATCACATTACTGCCTGAGCTCCACCTCCTGTCAGATCAGCGGTGGCATTAGATTCTCATAGGAGCATGAATCCTATTGTGAACTACATGTGCAAGGGGTCTAGGTTGCACACTCCTTATGAGAATCTAATGCCTGATGACCTGTCAGTGTCTCCCATCGCCCCCCGATGGGATAATCTAGTTGCATGAAAACAAGCTCAGGGCTCCCACTGAGTCTACATTACGGTGAGTTGTATAATTATTTCATTATGTATTACAATGTAATAATAATAGAAATAAACTGCACAATAAATGTAATGCATTTGAATCAAAACCATTCCACTCAAAACCTGTCTGTGGAAAAATTATCTTCCATGAAACCAGTCCCCAGTGTCAAAAAGGATGGGGACTGCTGCCATATACAACATCAATTCCAGAGAGAATTTAGACTTAAATGTTAAAAACATGATTTAAATTTTAGAAAAAGTTTAGAATGTCTTCATGATCTTATGGTATGGAATGACGTCTTACACACCAAATGCTCAACCACAAAGTCTAACCCCAATAAATCTCACTTCATTAAATCTAAGAACTTCTGGACACCAAAAGATATCACAAAGCAAATGAATACAGCCACAAAAACCTGGGGAAGAGTTTGTTGCAGATAGCAAACAACACATTTATGTCCAGAAAATGCTGAACCTCTTACAAATCAACAAGAAAAAGACAAGCAGGGCAACAGAAGAAATGAGAAAAAATAACAACAAGCTTTTATTAGAGAAGGCATAAATGCCAATAAGCACAAGCAGATAACTCCCAGGATATCAGATAGCCAGAAGAAGACAACTATTATCTTTCTCCACTCCCTTAAATTAAAATAAATATAGGAAATCTCTGAAAACACCAAAATGGTGGCAAGACGGTAGACCAATGGAAAATGTCTCTGACAAAAGTGCAAATTGGTAAAATCACATTGCAAAACAAATTTTTCATTATATGAATTTAAAGCCATCTGTACCTCATAATGTAGGAAATTCATTTCTATTCCCTAAATAAAATCTTTCACCTGTATACTATCAGCCACATGCAATATATTTATAGCATAATTATTTCAAACAGCACAAAAGTAGAAAAGAACCAAATATTGATTTACAAGAGACTGGATAGTTTGAATCATTTTCATTGAATGGACTACTACCTAGTAGTGACAAGGAATGAACACCATCCTTCTCCCTAAAACACAGGTGTTCCCGTGTGTGCACCATGTGCGTGCACATGTGCACAGGGACATCTACAAAAAGAAATAAATCTACAAAAAGAAATAAAGCAGGTTTCAAAATATACTTCCAATATGTTCTCATTTATATGAAGCTCAAATTCGTGCAAGAGTGTTATCTTTATCTTTAATGAATGATGAATTTATAAATAAAAGCAAGTCAGTGTTTACATAAAACCAAGTGAGAGGTCAATTTCATGTGTATGAAGAAATTGAGAGGAACGGGGAAAGGTTGAGGAGGAGCCCATGGTAGCTATGAAGTTATCTGTAGTGAGCTATTTCTTAAATAGTTTAGAAGGCACTTTAAGGATTACCATTTAAATGATACGATTAATGACAAATATACCTGATTGCAAAATTTAAGGGTATCTATGTTTTAACATTTCTTGATACAATTTTTAAGTTGCTCACTAAGATATTGACCCAATTTTATAAACCTACCAAAATTCTCACCGAGCTACACTGAGTTGTGTACATTTGTTTAGTTGACAAGTTCATTGTAAAAAGAATTTTTTTCTTATTTATTTTTTATCAGTGACCTTTTAAAATACACTTTCCAATTACAGGGTATGCAGATATGCTGTTTTGTGAAATGCGTATTCATTTTTTCCCAGTTGCATATTTCTTTCTTATTTAACAATTACAATTTTGAATATATTAAAGTGCTAATGATTTCATTTTCTCTGCCAAGATTCCCTCTCAACTACAGGAAGCAATATCCATTTTTTAAATAGAACTGTTTCTCCTTCTATCCAATTAAGTGATGGTATGTGGATATCAGAGTTATAATTCTTCTGTCTGTACCCACAGGGCTGGTCATGTGAATAAAGATGTGGGGCTGAAGATAAATACTGCAGAGAAACTGCCAAACATTATTCTAGTTCATGGAAAAGTTGGCATAAAAGAGTGAGGCAGATATGCATGAAAGCAGTGGAAAGGTGGTATAAAGAAAATTAATTCTAGCGCATCTCAGCCCTTGGTTTCAGTTCTCACTTGAGCTAATGTATGATCTATGCATCTTGTTGTTTAGAAATGTACATGAGGAAAGTCATTCTTTGCTTAGGATAGATTGAATTGTTAATTCTTCATCAATCATGAAAAATATTCTGATTAAATACATGCAATGTGAAATATGTAAGTTTTCTATTGTAGGGACTTTATATCTGTCCATTCCTCTCTCAATCCCCAATTTCAGCTTTTGGTATCATGCTTTCATACTTCACCCACTTGCTAAGTCTTTCATAAAGGAATCCCTTTCATGTATAGTTTTTCCTTAAGGATGTTTTCAAGATTCCAACTTATTCCTGTTGCAGCTCCCACACTGAAAGATGAAATAAGTTTGCAGTCATTTAGAATGAATTATTTGATTTCTTTTTTAGTATTCAATAACAGAATGAGCATTTTCCATATCGTTTCCTCCTTACCATTCATTAGCATTATGTGGAGTGGTAGTTGAAGAGAAGGAAGAGATTTCATCTGAAATTTGTCTCCTGTTCTGATTTGGCTTACTTAGGAGAACCATACTTGGGGAGGGGTGGGGTGCAAGCGTAATATTAAGGATAAGGTAGTATCTTATTTTCATTTGCCTTTAGTATTTTGGTGCCAATTTTGACCTAAGTCATATATCATTTTACCCTCTCAAACTAGCATTCATGCATACAACAAATGTTTAGCGAACTACAGACCAAGGGCCACACTAATTTATCACCAGTCTGTAAATAAAACATTGAAACTCAGCCACATGTACTTGCTATGCATTTTATAAGTCTGCTTTCACACTACAATGGTAAAGTTGCAAAATTGATTATATAAAACAGATAGTACATGACCACGAAGTCTAAAATACTTGCTATCTGGCTCTGTATAGAAAATTTTTGCCAACTTCTGATGTATTGCAGATATACTAATTTGTATGAATGGCACCATGTACACAGGTCTTTATGTTGCTTTGGAACTTTATGAAAAGAGAACTTTTCTGATCTTTGAAACTCATTTGAAGCTTTTTTTGACCAAATATTCCATTGTTTGACCATTTTATTCTATAATTCAATATCCTTCTGTTGTACCTTTAGACAACAAATGTTTAAAATGTTTGCAAATGTGCTATTATAAAATGTTTTAATGGACATCCAAACAAGTGCATCTTAATTCATATATTTTATTACATTTTTCAAAAGTATGAATACTTTGGGGGATTTTGGTTTCTAATTTAAAATGCATTACATAAAGACTGAAATAGCTTATAAAAACCAAATTCTTTATTATGATTGCTTTTGTCCAATGAAGATGCTTTTCTTTTTCTTTTTTCTTTTCCAGTTTACATATTTCTGTGATTTAGACAAAATATTTAAAAACTATGTTTGCATTTTTATAGTATCTTACTTTTGAGAGAAACCTGTATCTCCCATTGTTTTTAATACATTTCCATAATACTGGGCTCCTAACCTGTGGAATTGAGAAAAACAAAGATTAATCCCTACATTTCTCTTTATTAAATATCAGTATGGAGTATTCTAATATAACTTCATACCTTTTGTTGCAAGTTATCTGAAGCCATGTTTTGGTGCATCACTCCCTATTTTTCATGCTCAGATATCTGTCATTATTTCAATAAATGTTTTAGACCACATGAAATCAATGGTGAAATCTACTGCTGCTCCATATGTATGGCCTAGGCATTTCTTTTCCATTCTATGAATTCAGTTGAACATTAAAAGCTTATTCATTTCTTGGGAACTTTCACAAATTTTACAAACTTTCATATTTTTCAAATTTATTTTCTACTCTTGGTGTTATGTTCACATCAGCCCAGCCCTAAAATGAGCTTCACACTTTCCTAACTTTCCCTGCCTTTTTATCTGTGGAATATTTTCAATCCTAATGATAGTAGATAGATGGTTTAAGGTGTTATATTTTCAAATCTCATGCAAAACATTTTCTAAACTTAGGAAAAGGAGTTTATAGTTAAATTGTTGCTGCAGAATTCATAAGCTGAATAGACTCTCTGAAGGTCAAATAATATGAACAGAAAATGAACATGCTGGTTCTCATTTTTCCTAGACAGTTTAAAATTATTTATAGTGTAGTCCATTTTAATACAATTTATGCCTTATCAGCTTTTACTATTTCAATAAAACACATAAATGAATCCTGTAGCACTGATATTTTAAAAGGTTAAACTCTTGCTGAATGGTATAGTCTATTTGTGCTGCTGTAACAAAATATCACAGGCTGGGAATTTTGTAAATAACAGGAATTTGCTGTCTCACAGTTCTGGAAGCTGGGAAGTCCAAGATGGAGGTTGCTTTATGCTTTCAAGATGAAATTTTGATGCTATATCCTCTGAAGGGGGTGAACTCTATGTCCTCACATGGCAGAAGGGGAAAGAGCAAAAGGGGACAGACTCTCCCCACAAAGTCCTTTTATAGGAGTCCTAATACAATTCATGAAGGCAGAACCCTCTTAAGTCAATTACCTCCCAGAGACTTCAACTTCCAATAACATCACCTTGGTGATTAGGTTTCAACATCTGAGTCTTGGAGGGAACATATTCAAATCATAGCCCTCACTCCGACTTTCTATTATTTGTCATTCCCAAATCATACCTGTAAAACAAAGAGAGGTATTTGCCGTTAAAGTTGTTGACTAAATATATTTTATGATGAAAATAGTAGCATGGTTTTACACCAGAAAACACTTGTTCAAACTTCCCTTCATAGGACTGAAGGAGTTTGACACAATATATTTCATGAACTTTGTATCCCATCTCAGGAAAAGTTAGAAAGTAATGAATTGTGACTGTTCAGTTTTTTTTCCAAACTAAATGCCACAAAATTCTGTGTGCACCATTCTAAGAAATGTAGATTTCGCTTTGCAGATATAAAGGGAGCAGGCAATGTTTGCATAATTTCTGTGAGAAATCTTAGACCATAAATTTTGTACTGGTGTGCTGCTGGATCTTCAATCTTGCTGCTAAAGAACAATACTGCCCCTGCTCATTTAACAGGCTTCCAGTGAGGAATGAACCTCGACAGTAATTTTGTCCAAAGATAGGTTATTAAAAAAGCCACACTACTCCCTATATGAAGCTGAATTTAAGTTGTGAAAAATACTCATTTTGTACATTTTGATTAACCTTCAAAGAGTTGCAATGAGGATGGGAGGTCTCCGTAGTCTTGAATACTTGAGGAAAAGCTCTCATAAGCCAAGGACTGAAATGACTATTATGAAATATGCCTGTTTGGTAGTATTGTCTTGAGAAGGGAATAGGCAGGTAGTAGTAAAACATTTTCTTTTTACTGCACTCATGGCTTATATTAAAATCACAAAATGAATCTGTCCCAGAAAATTAAATCCACTTTGGTCTGGTCAAGTTCTTATTTCATAAGGTAAACATAGTAATATAACTTGTGTAACCCCACAAATAGGTGTTGTTTTATTGTTATTATGTTTTAAGATAGTGTCTCCCTCTGTCATCCAAGCTGGAGTGCAGTGGCATGATCATGGCTCACTGCAGCCCGGACCTCACAAGCTCAAGTGATCCTCTCACCTCAGCCTCCCAAGTTTCTGGAACCACAGGTGCCCACCACCACAATCGGCTAATCTTTTTTTTTGTAAATAAAGAGATCTCCCTATGTTGCCCAGGCTCTTGATTTCCTGGGTTCAAGCAATCCTCTCAAAGTGACAAATATACAAGCATAAGCCGCTATGCTTGCCCCACATATGATTATTTTAATACAGGTTTTCTCAGTGCCTTTAGTATGCTGGTGTGACATCTGGACCTAAGGGGGATTTATTATATCCAATGCATTCCAACACTTTTTTTGCTATGAATCCTTTCATTTCTAGAACCTCTATTCCATTATTTTGGAATAGCTTTGATATTTATTTTATTTAATTAAATGCTATACAACAACTTTTGAACATTTATTTAACAGCCAGATGGACTTTTTCAATGTGGTTATCTTTAAAAGTATTTCACCTTCAACAGATGAAAAACTGAATGCATTTTCTTTCTTGCAACATCTGCATTCCCTATATTGTCAACGTCATTACGTTCAACTAGCTACCCAACAAGAAACATGAAATCACCCTAGAATTCTCCCTCTCTTTAGTCCTCACATGCAATTAATGAGCTCCCCTAGACTAACTAGGACGAATAGAATCCCAACTCAAAATGTATCTAAATAAAATTTAAAAGATAATTATTGCTATGGTCTGAATGTTTTTATGTCCTCCCAAAAATTCAGATGTTGAAATCTAATCACCAAAGTGATAGTTTTAGTGACTGGAGCTTTTGGGGGGTGATTTAATTAGGAAAGCTAAGCCCAAATGAATGGAATTAGTGCCTTTATTTAAAAAGAAAAAAGGCCTCAGAGAGCTGTCTTGCCCCTTCTACTGTATGAGGACACAGCAAGAAGGTACCCTTCTATGAACCAGGAAGCAGGCCCTTACCACACAGCACATCTGCCTGCTCCTTGACCTTAGACACGCCAGTCTACAGAACTGTAAGAAATAAATTTCTGTTGTTTATAAACCATGCAGTTTATGGTATTTTATTATAGCTGTCTAAATGGACTGCAACAGTTTTCATTATGACATTTAAAAGGATGTATAAACAACAAATATGGTAAATTTAAAACTTTATTTTCTTCACATGAATCATTAATTTTATCCATTTTAATTTGCCTTGAGCTTACTTTTACTTAATTATTTTAGAAAGATCTTGGAAATGTTTACAAATAGTACTGAAATTATTATTAAGCATTTGCTAAGCCCTACTTCAGTGTAGATTTTTTTTTGCAAATTTTATAATTACTAAAATATCTCTTCTATCACTGCTAAATATAAATATAAATATTGCTAAGCCCTACTTCAGTGTAGATTTTTTTTTGCAAATTTTATAATTACTAAAATATCTCTTCTATCACTGCTAAATATAAATATAACTATTAATTTTCTTTATAACTTTGCACATTTTTAGATGATATGTTCTTTTATCTCTCTTTTACAATTTTCTGTTATTTCAATGTTGAAATATTAAACGGTACTATACGTTAGTGTTTCAAAAGCTCCCAGCTAAATTACGGTTCTAGTTCCAAATAAGCCAGCAACCCTGTCCTAAGGGCAAATGAAGGGGTGTTGGACTTGAGTGTTTATAGTATGCTTTCCTGGGACACTCCTTTTACTTGGCAGATGACCTCATATTTAGTTTCCTGATAATGACTATGGCCAGGTGTCCCTCACACTGAAAACTTTTTTTTTTTTTTTTTTTTTTTTTTTTTGAGACGGAGTCTCACTCTGTCGTGAAAACTTGTTTATACTGGCAGACACCTTGTGGCTTTTGTCTGACCCATGTCCAGTTTATGCCTACCTGACCAAGCTCTGGCACGGGGACCTTGACCTTTTCTGCCCCTCCACCTCACATCCAGGGAAAACTCCACCTAGGCTAGCCCCTGGTTCTTCAGATAAAAGGTGTAAATTCAATATACAATCACAATAGGAAGCAAGTTCAAAGGTTTTTACTTACAGATCCTGGGCAAGGAGGGCATATTTAGTCATGGGAACACTCCTCTGCCACAGGTCACACAAGGCAAGAATGAAGAGTCTGGCAGAGAGAGAAAGAGTCCCATGGCAATTAGCAGTATAGATAAGGGTTAGAGTGTGGGTCATTTTATGTTTAAGGGCTGGCTGAATGTTCCATTTAAAGTGAGTGATGGGAATACAAAGAACCCAGTCTGCTAGATGGGAGAGATGCCTCTAATTTCTTAGCCCTGACCACCGGCTTGAGCTATTTGGGTGTGGTATAGAACTGGAAAGTGTGTCAAGGGTAACTGACCCTTGCTTCTGGTATGAGATAGTTAAAGTTGTATTTGAAATGGATATAAAAGCAACATAAAATTGTAAGAATTCACTACAGTCAGGTGCTATTTTATTTCCATTGATTTATTTATTTTGGTAAAAATATTTTTATTTTATTGAACCTGTCATATGTGGTAGGCACTGGAAATATAGAAATGATAAAAAAAAGAGAAAAATCTCTGTTTCACGAAGCTTAAATGACATGAGGAACACACTCAATAAAATCACAACTATTATAATGTATGCATCAGGCTCTGCCTTCCTTGCAGTTTCAACAACATGAATGTAAGTAGTTGTGATGATTAATTTTGTGTCAGCTTGGCTGAGCAGAGATGTGAAGTCAAGCATTATTCTGGGTTTCTTTAAGCATGTTTTTGGATGAGATTAACGTTTAAATCAGTAGACTTTGAGTAAAGCAGATGGCCCTCCCTAAAGTGAGTGGGCCTCATCCAATCAGTTGAAGGCCTGGATGAAACAAAGACTGACCTTAAAATCCTGCAATATTGCGTCTTCCCTAAATCTCCAGCCTGCTGGCCCACCCTGCAGAAATAAGGTACTATTTTAAATAATTAATAGTCAACATTTCTTTAATCCTTACACAACTCGATTATTAAAAAATGAGTTATCATAAGGTAAATACATTGCCCAAGACAGTAAAGGTGAAAAGCAGACATGTCACCTGGGAATGAAACCCAGAAATTCTCTTCAGCACATGTACTCTTAATGATTACAATTCCAACAATCTGTTCCAGGGTTATCAACTACAAATCAGATGAAATTCAAATCCTCCCAAATCTTAACACTATAATATGCTATTTAAAGAAAAATATGTCACTGGCTAGTAAATCTTGCCATTTGCAAGTGTTTATGAAATCGAAAGGAAGTTGCTGTCCCTGCCTTGTGTCTATCAGCACCACCTAATTAATGTTCTTAATTTTGATGCAGTCATTTCATTGGCTACAGCTAATTCTTGGTTCAATTGAGGAGGCCATCGTTGGCTATTAGTACATGAGAGTAATGAACACAGAATCAGTAAACCAAAGGCTGGCATTCATGGGAGAAGGCATTTTCCGAGTTTTTCTGATTCAAACTCTAGAAAATGTACATGGCTAAACCAGATAATAAATTATATTGGACTGAATATTCTCAAGAATTTGTTCCAATTTTTGAGCACTTATATAGTATTATGATCAAGTTAGGAAATAAAGTTTTCTGTTTGAAATCTTAACTAAAGAAGAGACAAATTTTAGTTACATATAAACCATTGCATGATAGAGCCTGGAAAAAAAAAGTTCAATTTCAGGTTAAATTCTGAGACATCTGAATAATGCATTTATGCGCTCATTAGACATATCAATAAACCGCATTGTTTAAAGTCCAGAGTATTACCTCCTTTTGGACTAAATTCTCCACTTATCAAGACCAGAGGAACATCTCAAATTAAACTTTTCTCTAAGGTTTCACAATTAGTTCATGATGTTCACATTACATCTTCTAGTATGACAAGTTGGTAAAGATGTAAGAAATATGTGCTGCTTTGGTTGGGGTCACTACAGAGGAACTCTCTGGGATAAAAAATTGAATGCAGATGTAGCTTATTTTGTAGTAAACATAAATAAGAAAGCAAGGTGCCAGGCGCGGTGGCTCACACCTGTAATCCCAGCACTTTGGGAGGCCAAGGCAGGTGGATCACAAGGTCAAGAGATCGAGACCATCCTGGCGAACATGGTGAAACCCTGTCTCTACTAAAAATACAAAAATTAGCTGAGCGTGGTTGTGGGCATCTGTAATCCCAGCTACTTGGGAGGCTGAGGCAGGAGAATCGCCTGAACCTGGAAGGTAGAGGTTGCAGTGAGCTGAGATCACACCACTGCACTCCATCCTGGGCAACAGTGAGACTGTCTCACAAAAAAAAAAAAAAAAAGTAAGGGGGTTAAAAGCAAAGGAAAAAAAGCCACTGAAAGGTGTTTTGCTAATCTTGTTGGCAGTGGAAGCTCAGTCTCTCAGGAAAACTCATTCAAACAGTGAAGAAAATACCACAAAGTAATCCCAATAGAGGGGTAAAAATCAGATACATTTATTCATGTGGTGCCTCTTGAGAAGGACAATTCTGAACACCATAATCCCTTAATGTTGAAATCCAGAAACATGAAAAGCCCTGAAGTCCAAAGTTCTTAATGTTTAAACTCCTGAAAATCACAATTTTGAAAGATGAATATTGAAATCCTGAATGCCAAAATTTGGGGGAAGGGACTAATGGGTTTTCATTTGTATGCAGGATAGTTGCATTAGTTAAGGTACATGGTGTTAGGCAGAAATATTACCTTCCTATTGTCTTTATTTGGAAATTAAGTATGGTTTTAAAAGACTTGTATGGGTGCCACGTTGACAAGGGATGGACTTGTGGACTTAAAATTAAGTGTCAGCTTGACTGAATTAAGGTAATACCCAGAAACCTGGTAAAGCATTATTATGTGCGTTTCTGTGTGGGTGTTTCCAGGGGAGATGAGTGTGTGAGTCTGAGTGGATGAGCGGGGATCAACTCTCAACATTGATGGGCACCTTCTAATCAGATGGGGGTTCAGGGAGAATGAATACAGAAGGCAAATTATTCTTTCTTTGAGGGCTGGGACACACTCTACTTCTGTTACTTTGGACATCAGAACTCCAGACTCGCCAGCCTTTGGACTCCAGAACTTGCACAAGCAACCCTCCAGATCCCAAGGCTTTCTCCCTCGGGATGAGAGTTATACTATCGACATTCCTGGATCTGAGGGCTTCAGACTTGGCTATTAGCATCCCAGGGACCCCAGCTTGCAGATGGCCTATCATGGGACTTCAGCACATGAGCCAATTCCCCTAATAAATTCCCCCACCTATATCTAAACATATATCTTTTTTGTTTCTGTCTTTCTGGAGAACCTTGACTAATACAGATTTGGTATCAGGGATGCCAAATATTTCTTCTTACTTTATTATTTACAACACAATGGAAGAGATCTGTGAAATTGTTTCTTCATAAAAAGTCTGTGATAAGTTTAGTATATGAGGCTACTTAGTGGTGAAAGATAATAATTTAAAACCCAATTGTTATTGATGCCCTGAAAGCAGAAAATCATTTAATTGCAATGGTCCAGCAATAACCAAACTTTCACACAGACAGCATGTACTTGCAAACTTTCTAGAAAACAACCACTCTCCAAATAAAAGCACAATGAGTGTTTTGAAGATCATAGAAGTCAAAACATAGATGAAAAATGCAAGACATTTTCCCTGACAATTAAGTCATGCACAAGTTCTGGGCCTTCACATATCGCACCAATTCTCTATGCTATGTATTTCACATTTGCATGATTTCCAATACTGGAGGTGTACATCATGTACAGACACTCAGAGATGTATATTGTAACAGTATTCAATATAGTCAAGATATGGAATCAACGTAAATGTCCATTAACAGATGAGTAGATTAAATTGATAAAGAAAATGTATATATACACAATGGAATACGATTTAGTCATAAAAAGAATAAAACTCTGTTATTTGTGGCAAAAATGAATGAGCTTGGAGAACACTATGCTAAGTGATATAAGCCTGGCACAGAAAAATAAATACTGCCTGTTCTCACTCATATAAGGAAGCTTAAAAAAAGTTGATCTCAAGGACGTACTGAATAGAATAATAGTTACTAGAGGTGGAGAAATATGGGAGTGGGAGGGAGGGATGGTTAAATATTGATTAATGGATATAGAAGTACAGCTAAATAGGAGGAATGAGTTATAATAAGTTCTAATGTTATACAACACTAAGGGGTGACTATAGTTAACAGCAATTTATTATACATTTTCAAACAATTGGAGGAGTGGGATTTGAGTGTCCCTTGCCAACATTTGGTCATGTTTGTCATTAAAGTGGTCATTACGGCTTTAATATGCATTATCCTGTTAACTGACGCATCGAGCTTTTTATTTTTGGTGTTTGCATATTGGCTTTTTAACAGGATCTAAGTCTTTTACCCCATTTGCTTTTTAAAATTGATTGTAATTCAACACCCTTGCTAAAATAACACATTAGTTCAAAGAGATGTTTCTAGATTCTTTGTGATTTTCTATGCAAAATTCTGCTGTCTTTGAAAAAGGAGAATTTTACTGCTTCCTTTCTCAAATACTTTAAGATTCTTACTTGTTTCCAGAAACAATTGTGAGGGAGGCTTTTGTGTGCTAAACCTAGAAGTGTCATACAGAAATTTTGCTCATATTTCTCAGTTCAGAAACACTCCTGATCCTATAGAACTGTACCTCCCTGAGGCAGACAAAAGAAATTCCATCCGTGAGCAATCGCCTTCATCCTGTGGCCATGGAATTCCACACTGCCACTGATCCTTCCTTCCTGACCATGTGGCTTTCGAAATTCGGATTTGCTCCCAATAATTGCCTGAATAAAAACCTTGGAATAAAACAAGATATAACTTTTTATAAAAATATAATCTCCTCCTGATTTTGCTTCTCTTGTTGATGCCTGGATGCCACATATTTTGCAGGATTTTAATAAATTAATTTATAATATATAAAATAAATCAGTCTAATACATTGCTATTTTTTGAAGTAGTTCTGCAAACAACATTAATACATGTACTTAAGAAATTATCAGTTGAATGCCTGCTACCTAAAATGTTTTCAGAGGGTCTAGCTGGACTCTTGACTTACAAAAAAAAAAAACTCTTTCAAGTTTATGGTGACTTCTACACTTGCCTGTGTTAAGAGATTTTTGTTGTTGTTTGTTTTTTTTTTTTAAACAATTTATTAACATATCCAGGTCCACAAATCTGTCCATTCCATATATGCTAGAATTTAGATATGTTAATACATGTTCTGCAATTTATGGGAAATATTTCCAGAACTCTCTAAGTCTGACGTAACTGAAATGTACATATGCATATCATTACCATTTTAAAGTGTTTGAAACTGATATTTGCCTTCTCATCTATATTAAGTTCTATAATTTTGGCCTTATAAAGATTCCATTGTAACTTCCATTTTTTTCTGCACAAACTGTTTTTCTTTTTTGACTCTCACCTTACCTATTTTTCAATTTTTTCCCAGTTTCACTTTGAGACACCTGGTCCTCTTAACCTTTAAACTATGTAAACTATGAGATCTCCCCATTCACCTTTATGGAGTGCTCTATTGCTTCTTGATTGAAAATAATTACATCTTCTGAAGCCTGAAAACTCATGAGATCACCCATCTACCTTTATGGTGTGTTCTGTTGCTTCTTCGTTGAAAATAATTATATTTTCTTAAGCCTGAGCACTCAATTACATTCATTTATGCATTCTAAAAAATAGCCTAATTAGTTAACTCATAGAGTGGGCAGGCGAATTTACTAAAGAACTGTTCATGCTAATTGCTCACTGCTTGGCAACTTATACATACATATATACACATACACATAAATATACACACATATGCATATATATATACATGCACATACATATACACACAGGTATACATACATGTGTATATGTATGCATATAGGTTACAGTCATGTGAAATAACATGCAGGCATACATAATAAGAAAGAAGAAGGCAATGAAACCTGGGAGCTCACTCGCAATTGAACCTTTCAACTAAACACATCTTCTAGAAAATAATATTTGTGCCTCCCTCTATCTCTCTGCTTCTTCCTCATGGGAATTCCAACAAAAGATTATCATTTCACAGAGTGTCTGTTTTTACACGTATTGCTTTAATTTTGACATGAGCCATGAAAAAGGATTATTATGTTCATTTTAGACAATTTGCTTTCCCAGGAGAAAGAATAATATAATTATGAAATCTTTATGTTTTGGGCAGCCTGAAATAAAGGTAAAATCTGGTAAGAGTCTTGAAAAAATTAAGGAAAAAGTACATATTTTTAAATGAAAGGTGAATTAAAATATAGATCATAGCTCTCCTTAAATGTATTCTCTCTTACGTAGTTTTTTTAATATCAAAGTTTAATCTGGCAATAGGACTAGCTTAGTGATTTTAAACTGGGTCCTCATAAAACTTAGAATGTGGCAGAAGTGCATGAAGCATTTCACTTTTTTTGCATTTCAGATGAAATTGAGCTACATCAACTAATACTTAATTAAGCAATTGCAGAATAACACACACACACACACACACACATAAGCCTATAGGATAGACTGCAGAGTAAAGGCAACCTAGTGCATATGGTTTTTACAAATGTGTCCTTATTTTTGGAAGTAGAGATGTGAAAATTTTCCTTTTAAAAAAACAGACCTGCAAATCTGCTCAGTGAAAATTGTACAAGCAAGCATACTGTTGTCAATACACATGTAACATATTTACATAAATTTTAGGCACATGAATCTATTCTATTGTTCTTGATGTCATCAAAGCAAAATACAAGGTTGCAAAATAACACATTACCTGATGATTAAATCATATAGTAGTTTTAATATTAAAAGCTAAGTATTCTTCTCACCTAACACTCAATTGGCGAAAAAATAAATAGCAGCCATTATTTGAGAGCTAAGGATTCTAGTATGTTTTTAAAATAAAAACTTACCATTATTCTTCAAACTTCCAAATGTTTTGGGTTGAAGTGTCTTTTGAAAGTGTGAAGAGAACTGGGAGGAAGGGAAACTGAGACAGAAAGAAATAGAGACCCAGAGAGACAGCAAGAGAGAGATTAGTATCATTTTTAGCTTTATCTATATAAGTAAAGAATTTTCTCACCTCTGTGCAACAAAAGAAAATAAAGAAACAGGTCAGTTCCTGAGGCCGACATCACACTAAAAATAATGGCCATGTATATGGGTTTAAGATGGGTATTGCTGCCTAAAAGATGTGTTCACTTCTCCAGGTCTCTGGGATTTTTTCTTAAGAGAGCTATGTATGCAAATAATAATAGCAGAACGGGATTTCAAAGAACAACAGTGAAAATACTTAATACTTACCAACTTTAAGGCATTTAAAAAAGAAAAAAGAAGCTAAATTGTACGTCCTTAAGAGTGTCTTCATATTCAGACCCCTTAGAAACTCTGGAGCCATCTGTAAACTGAACTATCAACATAGAAAAATTTTGAGAGCCTGTCTCAGACACTCAGGGAATGACTCTTGTCCGGTCTTGCCCAAGTGTTTATAACATTGGAGTGTGAAGTAAAATAAAATTCTTAGTTCTCAGTGCCTATGACCAGAAGGAAAACAGTGTGCAATCGATATCTCAGATTCTACTCAATTAAGCTTGCAACTTCTCATAGATGGGGGCTAGTAGAGATGGAAGGTAAATGTGAAATAATGGGAGTTGAACTTGTACTCAAGATAAGGTCTCTTAATAGATCAGATTCTGCTCAATTAAGCTTGCAACTTCTCATAGATTGGGGCTAGGAGAGATGGAAGGTAAATGTGAAATAATGGGAGTTGAACGGAAGATAAGGTCTCTATATGATCATACCTTCAAACTTTTGAGTGCATCTAAAGCTTCACTTTTTTTTCTTTTTTGTTCTTTCTATGTCTTATGGTGAAAAGCTTCACTTTTCTTACTGATTTCTTGAATTTAATTTGTATTAAAAGTATATGTTTACAATGATAAATCTAGATAGCATTAGAATGCCAATAAAAACAAAACGCATCTGCTTCGTCACCTCAGACAAAGATTCTCCCTGATTTCACTCTAGCCAGACTCCCCTGATCCTGGTTCTTGAATAGACATGTCAACTTTGGTCTAGAAAGACTTGAACACACACTGACACTATTTCTAAGCTCAAAACCACATCCCTAGGATGACAGTAGCCCCCACTTAAAGTGCCTTACTGAAAACAACAGCAACAAAAAATCTCAAGGCTGCCAAAAGAATTCAGTTTGTTCCAGTCATCCCCTGAACACAGGCCACTGTCTTCCAGTCCCTGTGAGAGTACAGAGCCTGAATTCTGTATGTCCCAGTTCGCAAACCCAGATGAGTTCACATGGACCCAACGCCCCTTCCTGCATTTTGTAATTTTTCACTTCCAATTCCCTTATCTCCCTTTAATACAACCAGTCACTCCTATACAATTCAAAGCTGAGTTCTGTTCACGCTGTTTTCTTTTCCCTATTGCAATAGGATATTACTGTTTAAAATCTGTTCTTGTCACTTAGTGTCTGGCAGTGTTTGTCTCTGACATTTCTCTTCACAACAAATTCTACTTGCCGGAGAAAATTATTTTCAATTATGTTACTTATTTATCATGGTACTTACTTTTATTCTTCTAAATACCTGCTTATATTGATATTTCTCAATATATACATTTTATATGTTATATTTTTAATGGGAAAATGGGTGTTTCACCCATTTATATCGCAGCATTTATCACACACACACACACACACACTCTTCTGCTCATTAATCTCAAAACCATAGGACTAACAAAATTTTGGATTAAATCAGTATTCTTTGTTTATAGTCTCATAAATATTGCTGAGCCATAATATATTTCATAATTTAATGTTCTTTCTATGACATATTTTCCCCCTACAGTTAATAATCTTTCTTTCTTTCTTTCTTTCTTTCTTTCTTTCTTTCTTTTTCTTTCTTTCTTTCTCTCTCTTTCTTTCCTTCCTTCCTTCTTTCTTTCTTTCCTTTCTTTCTTTCCTTCCTTTCTTTCCTTCCTTCCTTCCTTCCTTCCTTCCTTCCTTCCTTCCTTCTTTCCTTCCTTCCTTTCTTCTTTCTTTTTTTTTTTTGGAGACGGAGTCTAGCTCTGTCACCCAGGTTGGAGTGCAGTGGTGCAATCACAGCTCATTGCAACCTCTGCCTCCTGGGTTTAAGCATTCTCCTGCCTCAGCCTCCTGAATAGCTGGGATTACAGGCATGTGCCACCATGCCTGGCTAATTTGTTTTGTATTTTTAGTAGAGATGGATTTTCATCGTGTTGGTCAGGCTGGTCTCAAACTCCTGACCTCATGATCCACCCGCCTTGGCCTCCCAAAGTGCTGGGATTACAGGCATAAGCCACTATGCCCGGCCAATAATTTCTTTAAAAAATTATTTGCTTACTTTGTAAGTACTTATCACTAATTTGCTCCCAAACTCTTAAGCCATGAATCTCCTTTAAATATGAAAATCAGTTTTACTTTTGTGCATGTGGCATTTGTCCTAGGAATGCATTGTCCTTCTGCTCTTATCCATACTGATTGGTCTCTAGGCTGTCCTAGCAATATCCTTTTTTTTCTCTCCTTTATCAGATCTTCTGTTACCTGGACACTTGTCTTTCAGATTCTTCGACTATTCCTCCATTTAAATGCAACACTTCCTCCAGTTGCTTCTTATGGTTCTGGGGAGGTATCTTTAAGGCCCATTAAATATATCTAAAGACTTTTAAGGATTAATATCATGAGTGTTCTAGTGGTACTCCAACTTAGCCTATGTAAATTCAGATCCAGGATCTATTAATCTGTTATTTGGGGATATTCTATTTTTTCTAAAGCGTTGTCACCCTAGAAAATTTCCACAGTTTCATTTGTTGAAGGAGGCTATCCCCAGGTGTATACTTTCCAAAGTGCTACAGGAACTTAAACAGAGGGACTTGGCTTTATCATGAAACAATTCTAATCTGTGAATGGGCTGAGAGTTAACAAATGAGTGAGACTTCATTAATTTCTATTGTGGTGATTCAGATAATCTAAACCAGGGTATATTCTGTTACACAGGTCAAGTAACATTTTAGTAGTTGGCTTATTCATTTTATTACAGTGATCAATGAATCATCATCACAGATTTCGGTAACCCGAAACATTTTTCTTACCAATTTTTTCTGTCACCTATTTATAGAATAACTTGATATAATTTAAATATATTGTATAAATATTAATATATTTAATATGCAAATATATATGTTGTACCAGGTATTTTATGGTAGGACAAAGCGTATTTTTGGACTGTATTAGGACCCCTTATGATGTAATAAGCCAGGAATATTTTATTGTGTTAGTGCGTGTACATGGAAATAATTATCGATTGCTATGGTAAAAGACAAAGCAATGATCTTCTTATTTGGTAGATTCTGGTATTAGAAAAACAGCCATGAAAATACTTCAGTTCATGTAAGGAAGCAATATACAAAAAAGTTTTTATTAATACAATATAACTACAAATACTGATTGTTTTTACTTTTTGCTTAAATCAAATTTTCGGAAAATTTACTTTCATTTTTCCTTGCCCATGGAATATAATTTTTTTCATATATATGTAACTTCTGCTTATCAGTTGTACAGAAACACATAATTATTTCTGAAAACAATTCTAAAACTAAAAACATTGAAATAAAATGTACATGTAATTATGTAAGTCTTATGAATACATAATAGATAACTTGTTGTTGTTTTTAATACCTAATTTCCATGGCAACTTCTTCATCACATTATGTATGGTTCTTTAGAGATTTTAAAAATATCCTTGCAGAAAACTGCAATATTTTAAGGTTTTATAATTCCATGAGGTAAAAATGTGTTACTGCAAACTACCAGAATTTAAAATTACATTTAGCCTAATGTTTATAAATATTTAGTATCTACTAAAAGTAAATTTTCCTTCAAAAACATGCAGACATTCATTTTAGCAGCTCCTTTTCGTCTTTAGACATAAAATATGACCAATTATGTAATTATAATAACAAAATAAGTTGCTGCATTTGTCCAAAATTCATTTTTATTTTCTGAAAACGAGCTGGAATACTACCTGGGATTTAAGCTATATACTATTTGAGACTCAGTTTATTTTATTTGTGAAATGAGGAGGTGTTCTAGCAATTTATCTTTAACATATTTAACCACCCACTTGTCCTATTAATCTGGGCAAATCATTGAACTCCTCCAAGTTGATTACATTGTATATAAAATAAAGGGGCAATGTGAGCAAACATTCCAGCATATTTTATAAATTAAGTGTTCTTCCAGATTGTACACAGCATTTTCTCTCCCTAGATGACTATTACCTGCCGGGAGGTAATTGAATCATGGGGGCAGGTCTTTCCCATGCTGTTCTCCTGATAGCTTATAAGTCCCAGGAGATCTGATGGTTTTAAAAATGGAAATTTCCCTACACAATCTCGCTCTTTGCCTGCCGCCATCCACGTAAGATGTGAGGCTTCCCCAGTCACGTGGAACTGTAAGTTCTCCATTAAACCCCATTCCTTTGTAAATTGCATGGTCTCAGGTGTGTCTTTATCAGCAACCCGAAAATAGACCAATACAGTAAATTGGTACCAGTAGAGTGGGGCGCTACTGAAAGGATGCCTGAAAAAGTGAAAGTGACTTTGGAACTGAGTAACAGGCAGAGGTTGGAACAGTTTGGAGGGGTCAGAAGAAGACTGGAAAAAGTGAGAAAGTTTGGAACTTCCTAGAGACTTGCTGAATGGCTTTGCCAAGATGCTGATAGCTATATGAACCATAAAGCCCAGGATGTGCTGGTCTCTGATTCAAATAAGGAACCTGCTGGGAATAGGAGCAAAGGTGACTTTTGTTATGTTTTAGCAAAGACTCTGAGTGCATTTTGCCTCTGCCTTAGAGTTTTGTGGAATTTTGAACTTGAGAGAGATAATTTAGGGTACCTGGCAAAAGAAATTTCTAAGCAGCAGAGTATTCAAGATGTGACTTGGGTGCTGTTAAAGGTATTCAGTTTTATAAAGGAAGGAGAGCATAAAAGTTTGGAAAATTTGCAGCCGGACAATGTGATAGGAAAAAAAATTCCATTTTCTAAGAAAAATTCAAGCCAGCTGCAGATATTTGCATAAGTAACAAGGAGCTGAATGTTAATCCCCAAGACAGTGGGGAAAATGTCTTCTGTGCATGCCAGAGGACTTCACAGCAGCCCATCCCATCACAGGCCCAGAGGTCTAGCAGAATAAAAGGGGTTTTATGGGCTGGCCCAGGGTCCCAGTGCTGTGTGCAGCCTATGGACTTGGTGTCCTGCATCCCAGCCATTCTAGCCATGGTTGAAAGGGGCCAATGTAGAACTTGAGCTGTGACTTCAGAGGGTGCAAGCCCCAAGCCTTGGCAGCTTCCATGTGGTGTTGAGCCTCTGAGTCCACAGAAGTCAAGAATTGACTTTTGGGAACCTCCATCTAGATTTCATAGGATGTGTGAAAATGCCTGGATGCCCAGGCAGAAGTTTGCTGCAGGGGTGGGGCCTTGATGGAGAACCTCTGCTAGGGCAGTGCAGAAGGGAAATGTGGAGTCTGAGCCCCCACACAGAGTCACTACTGGGGTACTGCCTAGTGGAGCTGTGAGAAGAGGGCCACCAACCTCTTGACCCCAGAAAGGTAGAGCCACTGACAGCTTGCACCATGCACCTGGAAAAGCCACAGACATTCAATGCCAGCCTGTGAAACAGCCAGGAGGGAGGCTGTACCCTGCAAAGCCAGAGGGATAGAGATGCCCAAGGCTATGGGAACCCACCTCTTGGATTGGCATGACCTGGATGTGAGAAATAGAGTCAAAGCAGATCATTTACGAGCTTTAAGATTTGGCTGCTCTACTGGATTTCAGACTTGCATGGGGTCAGTAGCCCCTTTGTTATGGCCAACTTCTCCTATTTGGAATGGCTGTATTTACCCAATGCCTGTATCTCCATTGTATCTAGGAAGTAACTAACTTATTTTTGATTTTACAGGCTCATATGCAGAAAGGACTTGCCTTGTCTTGGATGAGACTATGGACTCTGGATTTTTGAGTTAATGCTGAAATGAGTTAAGACCTTGGGGGACTTTTGGGAAGGCATAATTGTTTTGAAATACGAGTACATGAGACTTGGGAGGGCCCCAGGGTGAAATGACATGGTTTGGATGTGTCCCCACCCAAATCTCATCTCGAAATCCCAGGTGGTGTGGGAGGGGGAGTTGGCGGGAGGTAGTTGGATCATGGGGGCAGGTGTTTCCATGCTGTTCTTGTGATAGTGAATAAGTCTCAGGAAATCTGATGGCTGTAAAAATTGGAATTTCCCTACACATGGTCTCTCTTTGCCTACCACCATCCACATAAGATATGACTTGCTCCTCTTTGCCTTCTGCAATGATTGTGAGGCTTCCTCAGCCATGTGGAACTGTGAGTTCTCCGATCTCTTTCCTTTGTAAATTGCTCAGTCTCAGATATGTCTTTATCAGCAGTGTGAAAATGGACTAATATGTCAACAGTGATATCAGATAATATGGTGGAAGCAGGAAGTACCAGGAATCTGTCTCTCCATGTAGGTAACAATTGTATGGCAAAAATTATCTGAAGTGATTATTTTGAAACTCTGAACTCTAAGTCTATTTTTTTCTCAAGCACGCATGTTGTATTATCTGCAGTAGACCATATATTAGATAAAAAACAAGTCTGTATACATTTTAAAAGGTATACATCATGTAATGTATCTTCTCTGACCACAAGGTGACAATCTTTAAAAGAAATAACAGGAGAAAAGCTGGAAAAAATATGTGGATATTTATACATTCATACAATCAATGTATTAAAGAAGAAAGCATGTGTGAAATTCTAATATATTCAGAATGAATGAAATTGAAAACACAACACCTCAGAATTCATGGGATGCAGTGCAAGCTTTGCTCAGAGAGAAATTTATAGCTATAAATTCCTACATTTGAAAAGAAGAAACTCTCAAATTAATAACCTAATCTATACCTTAAAAATCTAGGGAATAAAAGCACACTGAAACCAACATTAACGGAAGAAAGGAAGTGATAAAGGTTAGAGAATAGAGAAATAAAGAAAATTCATGAAACCAAAATTTGATTCTTTGTAAAGATTGACAAAATTGACAAATCTTTGGCTACCTTGACAATGAAGAATTAGAGAATATTCACATAACTAAAATCAGAAATGAAAACAGGAATGTTACTACTGAACTTACAAAGATGAAGAGGATTATAAGGGAAGACTATGAAGGTTGACACATTATATAACCTAGAAGAACTGGAAAAATCCCTTGAAACATGCAAATTATTTAAAATAACACAGCAAGAAATACAAAATATATCAAAAAAAGCAAGTAAAGAAATTAAGTAAGTTATCAAAAATCTCTCATAAAATGTGTGTGCTGGACTAGATAATTTCATCAGTAAATTCTACCAAACATTTAAATAATTAACACTGATATTTCTTAAACTCTTCCACAAAAATTGAGGGGAAGAAAACAATTCCAAACTAATGCTATGAGGCCAGAATTATCATGATACCAAAGACAGATAAAAGTATCATAAGAATATTAAAGACTAGCCAGGCATGCATCCCAGCACTTTGGGAAGCTGAGGTGGGCAGATCATGAGGTCAGGAGATCAAGAACATCCCAGCTAACATGATGAAACCTGTCTCTACTAAATATATAAAAAATCAGCTGAGCATGGTAGCACATGCCTGTAGTCCCAGCTACTCAGGAGGCTGAGGCAGGAGAATTGCTTGAACCTGGGAGGCAGTGGTTGCAGTAAGCTGAGATCATGGCACTACACTCCAGCCTAGATGACAGAGTGAAACTCCATCTCAAAAGCAAAACAAAACAAAACAAAACAAAACAAAAAAATTTACAGACCAATATCCCTTTTAAAAATATAGATTTAAAAATCCTTAAGAAAATATTAGCAAACAAATCAAGAGCATTTGATATTCTTTCTTTCATTTTGACCTTGGAAAATCTGATGCTTATGTGTCTTAGGGATGATCATCTTTCATAGAATCTTTCAGGGGTTCTCTGTATTTCCTGAATTTGACTCTTGGTCTCTCTAGCAATGTTGGGAATGTTATCATGCATGATATTCTGAAATACATTTTCCCAGTTATTTGTTTTCTCCTCCTCCCTTTTAGGGATGCCAATGATTCTTAAATTTGGCCTCTTTACATAATCCCATACTTCTGGGAAGTTTGTTCATTCCTTTTTATTATTTTTTCTTTACTTTTGTCTGACTATCTTATTTCAGACAGCCAGTCTTCAAGTTCTGAAATTCTTTCCTCAGCTTGATCTATTCTGTTGTTAATACTTGCGATTGCATTGTGGAATGCTTGTGTTGTGTTTTTCAGCTCTGTCAGATCTGTTAGGTTCTTTTTGACATCAGCTACTTCATGCTTCAGAGCCTGTATCATTTTATTGTGGTTCCTAATTTCCTTGGATTGGGTTTTGCCATTCTCCTGAATCTCAAGGATCTTCCTTCCTATCCATATTCTGAATTCTATTTCTGTTAGTTCAGTCTGCACAGCCTGGTTAAGAACTCTTTTTGGAGAACTAGTGGACTCATTTGGAGGACATATGACACTCTGACCATTTGAGTTACTAGAGTTCTTGCATTGGTCTTTTCTCATTTCTGTGTGTGGATATTCCTCTAACTGCAGTGGAGACTGAGTATTGTCAATAGATTATTTTCTGGACGTTTTCACAGGACTGAGGCTTTGTGTAGAGTCTTTATTTGAAACTGACTTTGGTTTCACAGGGGAGCATGTTAACGAGATATTTTTGGTGTTGAAAGTTTGGAGTGTGACCCTTTAAGTGACAGCTAGGCTTATTGCCTGAGCACATGGGACCACTATGTTTCCATTTTTTGTGAAAAGGTTGTCTGTCCATGTTTTTATAGAGCAGCAGTACTGTGCTGGGGGTCTGCTCCAGTCCCTGGTCATCCTGTACTCTCTGAAGCCTGAAAGCTGGAATGGTTAAGTCACCCAAGCAGAAAATACAGTGGCCCATCCCTCCCTCTGGGAGCTCCGTTTCAGAGAGGTGTAATGCTACTATTGGTGGAAGGTTGGAGCTCCAAGCCAGCAGATCTTATCTGTGAGGTAATGTGGAAGTGAAGCCTGCAGACTGTTGCTGCTCAGTCCCCTGGATCCAACCTCTTTCCTAAAGGTATGTACTGGGGTCTAATCTCCTGCTTTCCAGAGTTGCAGCTGCTTTTGCCAGGAAGCCCAGGTGTCTGGGTCTCCATGGGTGCCGGAGTGGCTACTCTGCTGAGACTCCATGTAGCTCTCTGTGTGTCAGACTGAAAGCCCTGGTGGAGCGGGTTTATGAGGGGATCTCCGACTCAAGGGTTGCAAAGATCCATGGGAGAAGTGTGGGTTCTCAAGTCTCACATTCCCTCACTGCTTTTCCGGGTTAGGGAGGTTCTCCTGGCTCCACGTTGCTCTGGGGTCGGCTATTGCCTGCTTTGCTTTTCTCCATTCTTTGTGGGTCGAGTCGTTTTCTTGATTAGTCTCAATGTATGTTCCCGGATATTTTAGTTGAAGGTGCTGTATTTACTCACCCCTTCTGTTCCTTTCTGTGAGAATAGCACACAGTAACTGATTCTAGTCTACCATATTGGTCAACCCTGTAAATTAATTTTAGCTTATTTTCCTAGGAACATGTTGTTTTTACAACGAAAATCCTTAAAAGTTTTGCACCCAAACCAGTGTGCAATCTCTTGAGCTATGAGGCAGCAGAAAGTAGCCAGACATGGAAACCATTTCCAATGGTTTCACTATGCTGTTCTAAAGTTGTAAATTTGATACAATGTCCGAAGCAGAAACCCCAGGAATACAAGGCATTTCTTAATAAAGTAATATGATTCAAAATATGTGATTTTTCATGAAGTGATCACTAATGCAGCCTTAGGAAGTGAAAAAATGGTTGGAAATAAGGGAGAAAGAAGAAATGGAATTACCATTTACCGAGGGCCTAATATGTATTGAGTATAATGTTAGCTTTTCCCTTCTGTAATCTAGTTTAATTGGCATTGCAAACCTGTGGATTGGCATTATGGCCTCTATCATACAGATTGTAAAATTGAGGTTTCGAGTCATTAAGCCATGAGATGAAGCCTGACTTCAAATCCAGGCTTGAATAATGGCAAAGACCATACCTGACACTCTTATATCATGCATTGTGTTCTAGTACATTTGTTCTGCTACAACAGAATACTTGAAACTGGCTCATTTATTAAGAAGAGAAATTAATTTTACAGTTCTGGAACTGGGAAGTCCAAGACCAAGCTGCCAACATTTTGTGGTCAGGTGAGAGTTTTCTTATTGTGTTCAACAGCAGGAACATATGTTGTATCCCCACATATTGAAGATGGAAGGACAAGAGTGCTAAATATGGAGTGAAACTTCTTTTATAAGAGTCTTAATCACATTTGCAAGGGGGCAGTTCACATGGCCTAATCATTTATTGAAGGTCTCACCTCTTAATACTATGATATTGGCAACATCTGAATTTTGAAGGGGGACATATTCAAACCATAGCACATACCTAGAGATGTATACCATTGTTGATACTGGTAGGTAGCTCTTTATAAAAAGATATGACTATGAAATTTAAAAAGATGAGACTAGATGTGACTTTATAAAAAAGAAGTGACTATTAAAACTCTTAATACAAAGTTGTGACTTTTTTCATGCATGAACTTAGAATGCTATTAATACGAGTTCATCTTAAACTATTTCTGTGGAGATTGAAGGGTTTGAACAAATGTAGATATATCGAAATAGTTTGGTATGGACTCTGTGTAGAAAATTTTAAAGGTTAACTGCTCTATGAATCACAGAAACAAAATACTTAGGGAAGACCACACATAACTCTTAAGGGGGTGTAATAAGTTAGAGGATATATTGTAGGAGCACAACCGAAATAGACGCTGACTTGTTTTAAGTTGATAAAAATTTATTTGCTTCCTTTTTATCTACACAGAGCAAGTGAATTTTATTTATAAAGTATTGTATTTTATTTTTATTTATTTTTATTTTTATTAGGAGATATACTTAATGTAAATGATGAGGTAATGGGTGCAGCATACCAACATGGCACACGTATACATATGTAACAAACCTGCACGTTGTGCACATGTACCCTAGAACATAAAGTATGATACTGACTTTTTATGAGGTAAACAGTGTTTAAAGGCAGGATGCAAACACAAACTGTGAAAGTAGGCCAGGGCTCATTTAAAGTTCTTTGAATTACATTGAAGAATAGGTTGATTTAAATGTGTCTGCAGTAATTCCTAAGGATAATAGTGATAAGTTTGATAATTATCAATCTTTAGAATACGTAAGTTAAGAGCAACTGTGATAACACTACCTTAAGAAAAGTCCCTGAAAAATTTGGAAGGAATGTGAGAGGCACCTAGAAGCAACACAACTTGGACTTTGGATGTCATAGAATTTTCCATCCTTGCATCCTTCATTAGGTTTCTTTCATTTTTTTAATTTTTTAATTTAATTTTAATTTTAATGTTTTATTTTTTTGAGACAGAGTCTCACTCTGTCGCCCCGGCTGGAGTGCAGTGGCCAGATCTCAGCTCACTGCAAGCTCTGCCTTCCGGGTTTACGCCATTCTCCTGCCTCAGCCTCCCGAGTAGCTGGGACTACAGGTGCCCGCCACCTCGCCGGGCTAGTTTTTTTTGTATTTTTTAGTATAGACGGGGTTTCACCGTGTTAGCCAAGGTGGTCTCGATCTCCTGACCTCGTGATCCGCCCATCTCGGCCTCCCAAAGTGCTGGGATTACAGGCTTGAGCCACCGTGCCCAGCCTCTTTTATTTTTTTAATAGAAGGGAGCCTAATAGTCACTTCTGAACCGCGACTCCATACCGCACAATACAGCAGCCTTGATGAAGAAATACAACATAGTATTTACTACAAGTGATTTAGAGTGGGGAAAAAATACAAACAATGAAAACAAGACAGAAAATTCTAAAGGATTGATATTCACATCCTAAATGATAGAAACTGACTAGGAAATCACAGATTGTAGTAGTAATTGTAGCTGTAAATATCATAAATAGCTGAGAATTAGTATTGAATACTTAGATACATCTCACCAATAAAATAAAAGGACCATATGTAACAACATTTAATCGTGAGTAGGAATAGCTACTGCCAATAATAGTTATGACTCAGAAATTTCTATATATATTTATGAGTTAAAATATAAAACACTTTGGGGCCGGGCACGGTGGCTCAAGCCTGTAATCCCAGCACTTTGGGAGGCCGAGACGGGCGGATCACGAGGTCAGGAGATCGAGACCATCCTGGCTAACACGGTGAAACCCCGTCTCTACTAAAAAATACAAAAAACTAGCCGGGCGAGGTGGCGGGCGCCTGTAGTCCCAGCTACTCGGGAGGCTGAGGCAGGAGAATGGCGTAAACCCGGGAGGCGGAGCTTGCAGTGAGCTGAGATCCGGCCACTGCACTCCAGCCCGGGCGACAGAGCAAGACTCCGTCTCCAAAAAAAAAAATATATATATATATATATACATATATATATATAACACTTTGTATGGGACTGAAATTTACAACTTTAGAGCAGCATAGTGAAATAATCTTGTCCCTGATCTGAATGAAAATTGTTTAAAAGAATATCTTATGACTTCTAGTACTTTCCAGATTGGAAGATTATTATGTGTCCAGTGTTTGAAATTTAAGTTGATGTGAAGAAATATATGAAACTGACCTAGAAAGGTTTTGAATGCAAATAACATAAAAGGTAGAAAAACAGACACATATACTTGGAGAAACAAGAAATAGAAATTGGGTTTAATAATAAACACAAATACTCTAGAGATCAGGCCACTCTCACAAAGCATTACTTAGTAGAACAAATAAAATCTAAATAAGATTAAGCTATGGTTATATGTATTAAAATATGATACAAAAAACATGCAGGATGTAGAGATTGCAGGAATACAATGTCATGGTCATCTATTATACATATTTACTTCATATATACAAAATAGGATATAAAGTTAGGTCTCCGAAGCCTGGAGAACAGGACCAGAATGCAGAGTTATAACATATTAACATATTATTCTATTTGCTAATTCTTTAGTTAATTGTATTATCATCTGGCACTACATGCCAACTGAAGTCCATAGCTTTATTTGCAATTTATTTATATTTATTCAGTTATTTCTGAACTTATCCATCTGTATTCTTAGATGTTCACAGCCCCCATCTCAAAAACTGGTATTATTAAAAAACTAACTTGTGAGTTCTCCTCTTCTCCTAGCTGATATTTGAGGTGAAGCTATCAATTTGGTCCAAAGTTGCATGTCTTCCTAGCCTAATCCTGAGTTAAATTTCTGCAATTTTTCATTAGAGAGAACCTGAGGGAACTCTCCAAGAAAGAAACGTCCTATCTTCTCTTGCTTGTTCTCCATTTCCCCTTAGTTTGTTAACAAAAAGAAAGAAAAAAAAAAAAAAGAAGGATTAAAATTTGCCTAAGTGGCATATATGTGTAGTTTTGTTATGAGATCCTTGGATGGTGCTTTGCCAGCCAGAAACCTCTGTGGCCAGTGGCGCCTCTGCCTGAGTTTTGCTCTGGCTCACTGGACTCCTTTCGCCCACCAGGCCTGGGCTGCATTTGGCTTATGCTACTGGCATGGATCCCATGCCTACCAAAGGCAAGCCAGGCATGTGGCAGCAAGGGATGTGTGAAAGAGCATGGGGTGCAGCCACTGTGCACAGCCAGGCATGCCAGTTGTGGTGGGGTGGGCAGCTCCAAGGTGGCACAGTCACTAGCTACCTGTGACACTGTGGCTGGACCAGGCATACCATAAGCAGCTTCCACAGCTGACACCAGGGAATGTGGGGAATACAGTCCCAGAATCTTGGAGACACCAGGAACTGCAGAGCCCTAAAGAGGGTATCACAACCGTGGCTCAGGGAGCTCCTAGGATGGGGTCCCTGAAGGGCTGCAACTCTTCTCTCCTTCACTCTTCTCTCCTTCTTGTTGACTGTAATGTGGAGGGCAAGGGGTGTGTTCCAGCTCTTTTTTTGCTGGAACAGTTCTTTTATTTATGTTACAGCTCTTTTAGCCCCACCTTTCAGTGGTTCCCAAGTTCTTGTCCTGTGACCAGGAAGAATGAGGTATACAGACAAGTAGAGGGTGAGCAAGATGAAGAGGAGCTTTACTGAGCAATAGAACAGCTCAGAGGAGACCCGTAGAGGGTAGCTCCTCTCCATAGCCAGGGTGTTCTGATGAGTGTTAACCTCTTAGCAAAGACGGTAGCTCCTTTCTCAGTAAGATCACTTTTGTAGATATAAGAGTAAATAATGTAAAATAAATATCTGCTTAGTTTTAAAACAAAGAATAATTAAGTAAACTCTTTTATCTCCAACTTTTTTACTATTTAATTCCTCAAAAGCAGAGTTCATCCTATCAGCTACACAGTGCAATTGATCCACATAAACACAAATTTATTTCCCTGACAAATTAGAAACATCTGTTTAAAAGAACATTATATTTAGGTAAATTAAGACTTGGAATTTTGGAGCAGACAAAAGAATAAAACTAAAGCACTGGGTTATTCATATCTTCTTCCACTAGTATATCCTTAATTTCAACCTCCACTATTGTAGTTAAATCATATAGAATGACTTTCTGAATCACATTTGCTAATCCAAACAATCAAAAAATTAATTTAATATTTTTTCTGATTTAATGCATCAACATAGATGAAAGTTGTAAAAATACATAGATACATAAAACAATGAAAATCATCTCCAGCTCAACAAAGATTATTTAATATGTGCTTATAAAGATTGTACTCCATGTAAAATATTTGAAATTGAGATCACACTGCCTTGTAATAAGCTTTTTTTACTTAATATATCAGTAATATTTCAAAATTTATTGCACTTCTATAGTCAATAATGAGAATAATCCTTTTAATGCATAGTAATTCAAAAGAGTGGTTTTAAATAGTTATATTTTCATTGGAAATAATAGTCCTTGTCAATTTTTGACTTTTTTTCTAATTTGTGTAATTTTTTTAAAAATCAGAAACTCTAATTTCTTTATAATTGTATTTATTCACTTGTGAAAAATTATCTCATAGATTTTTTTAGTGTATGAATTATAATTGGCTTTTTTTTTTTTTTTTGGAGGCAGTCTCACTCTGTCACCAGGCTGGAGTGCAGTGGTGCAATCTCAGCTCACTGCAGCCTCTGCCTCCTGGGTTCAAGCGATTCTCCTGCCTCAGCCTCTCAGAGGTTGGGACTACAGGCATGTGCCACCATGCCCAGCTAATTTTTATATTTTTAGTAGAGATGGATTTCACCATGTTGGCTAGGATGGTTTTGATCTCTTGACCTTGTAATCCACCCACCTCGGCCTCCCAAAGTGCTGGGATGACAGGTGTGAGCCACGTGTGAGAATCTTTGATTTTCAAATAGATGAATTTATTTAGTGCTCTGTATTTTCATATTTTTTCCTAATATTTTGCTCTTTTACTTTTACTACCTTTGTAGTTTGTTTTTGACTTTTGCCATACTGATTACGTTTTCTTATCTTTCGTCAATTCTTCTAGAACATATTTATTTGTTTTTGATTTTTGCTACTAATATGGTAAATGTAAATGTTTACAATACTTTTTATAGTCTCTATTTCAGAAGTTAGTCAAGTAAAGAATAAAATATAATATTTTTACTTTACCTAATAGAGTTCAAAATATTATTACTTGTATCTCTTCTGCTAACCCACACACCTTTTGGCCTTAACTAGGATAATGTGACATTTCTTACCAGTATATTGTCGTGTTATTGGTTTTACATCATATATACTTTCTTTCAAAAATAGTGTTGAAACTTCCAAGTAAGCTTTACAATATGCTACACACTATTTTAGCCCACTGTTATTTAAAATAAGGTATTTACTTGCAATGCATTTTCCCCTGAATTACCTACTTTTACATTCTTATTTTCACTGGACCTATAAGTTGAGTACTTTTTTGTTAGTATTTATGTAAGAATTTTGTTCTATCCAAATAATCTATGGGTCCCACTTCTGAACATGAAGCTGGAGGCAGAAACTGCAGACAGCTCCCTGTTGGAACTTTTACGTTCCCATGGCCAGCCAGCGCTCTTCAGCCTATCTTTATGCTGGATCTTTGCATCTGCTGTTAAGGTCTCTCGTTGCCTTCACAAATAAAACACTTTATTAGATGTAATCTTCTGGAGTTGTGACCACTGCTCCCCAAATCTCTCATCTCCCTTGTTCCCAGACATCAGTGAGACCCTGGAACACGTGACCTTGCTAGGCTTCAGTGTCCTCACCACCGAAGTAGCCAAATGCCACTGTCATATATCAGCATGAGGTGATCATAGGAGAACAACCTAACGAGGAGATACGAAATGCATGAGGGGAGTCTAGAGGCTGAAACGATGATCTATAGAGTCAGGCTGTTTGGATTTGAAATTCAGTTACAGTGAAAGCTCTGTGACCCTGTTCAAATTTCTTAAACTTATTATAACTCATTTTCTTCAATTATAAAATTAAAATAAAAGTAGTGCCAAATCTTAGAGCGATTTAAAAGAATTAAATGAGTCAATATATATAATGTGTATATATGTATGGCAAGTGGGAGAACACTTGGAACATAGTAAGCATTATGTAAATATTTCAGCAAAATATAAGCTTCATATGGACAGAGATATTTGTCTATTTCATTAACTATTAAAGCTGTAGTGCCTGAAATTATACTTGGCAAAAAGAAATTGCCTGATATAGGGTTTTTTGATGAATGAAATAAATGCTGCTAGCTATTATTATTATTGTTGTCATTAACACTATCATTTTTGCTTTTATTAATATTTTTATTACAATGGGAAAACTAATTTAATTATTATTCATTCTCAGATATACTTTTTTAACCCCAAGAAGTTTTAAAGTAATTGTTAATTTTTAAAATAAAATAAAAATGAAACCCTTACAGTGTAGTGGTTGATTTCATTTCAAACTTTTGTCTAAAATGACAATGAATCTTTCAAGTCATATGTCTATGTCTTTTTTTAGTTTAAGGAAAATCTATTCTATATTTCATTTTTCTATCCCATTTGTTCTTTGTGAAAGGTGATATTTTCTTTTAAATACGTATTTTTTAAAAATTCAGTTGTTTTAGATTTACAGAAAAGTTGCAAAGATAGTGATATGGGTTGGCTGTGTCCCCGCCCAGATCTCATATTGAATTGTAGCTCCCATAATTCCCATGTATTGTGGGAGGAGCCCAGTGGGAGATCATTGAGTCATATGGACGGCAGCACACGCTCATCACAGTCCTTTCCAGCGCTGGTGAGGATGTCAAGAAGCTGGCCTGTGACAGGTGGGAAGAGGATGTGCAGCGATGCTGACATTCTGTTTACTTTGCTACCAGTGATGAGTGGCACGTTGCATGGTCGAGAGCCACAGTCAAAGATACCTGGTTTCTTTCTGTACCCATGAGAATAGAAAGTGAGTCCCATCTCCTACCACAATGTCCTGTACTCCATGGAATAGGTCGGAGATGACAACTCTGTGTTCAGCATCCACATTACATGCGGCAGAGTTCACCACGCTTCCTGCAATAGCTAAGGGCAGGCAGAGCTTGCAGGTGAATTCAAACACTTTGGCAACCAGGCTGGAACCTCTTACACCTGCTTCCACTCTGACCTCCACATCAATTTCCTAACCCCTTTTAAAATTCCTTTTTAAACCCCTTTTTCATACTTTAGTCTTCAGAAGCAAGTTACCAAGTACAACCCTAATTTAAGCAAGTACAACCCTAATTTAAGGGGTAGAGAGATAGGCACCACCTTTTTGAGTGGGCAGTATTGAAATAAATTATTTGGAATTTTTCTGCAGGAGAGATGACTCTTCTCTTCATTAATTTGTTAATGCAGTCACTCGTCGTTTATATCAGTAGGTACTCAGGATATTTATTTTACGATGTGAGTTGTAATCCAAATCTAAGGTTTTGCTCAAATTGTTCCACTTTTAGCCTTTGGGAGCTGTTTCGACTTGACTCCTGTTTTCCTTGGACATACTCCTGTCATTTTATCTTTTGAACATTTCACTCTGGCACTCAGAATCTTCCAGATTCTGAGAATGTGGAGGTCTAAACTATTGTCCCCACACTGTGCCTAAAAATCTCTTGAAACACCACAGTTCAAAATTCCACAGAAGAAAAGAAAATACAGGATTTTGACCTCTTCTTTGACTGGTAGAAGTCAAGAGAGCAGTAATCTCTTTAGGTTCTCAGAGGGAATCTGACCCTGAGAAATCTGTGAAAACTTTCAGTAAAGAGTAACACATAGTTCTAGGAAGGCTTGCTTTATTCTACTGACCTCAAAGAAACTACAGCAAACTAACTATAGGAGTGCTATAGTGCAGTGGTTTAGTCTTCCATATTCTCAGAATCTGTGAGAGTCTGAGTGCCAGAGTGTAAGGAAATATTCAAAAGGTTAAATGACAGGGGTATGTCAAAGGAAAACAGGAGTCAACCTGAAATAATTTCCAATTATTTCCAGGCCCTCCATCATTAATCTATTGCCTAGGAAAGCTTGGGAACATAGAGATTTCCTACCACACTAAGGAGGAGTCTGCCTCCCACTAGCTTTGGTGTCTTGAGTCTCAAAGGAGTCTAACATATTTACCTAGGGTGTGTTTAAGGAAGAAAAAGAGAAGTGTGGCTGTACAATAAATGAGGCTGATGTGTGAATACTTCCTATGGCCCAATGATAAGGGCTACAAAGGAAGCGAAAGAATTTTTTTTTTTTTTTTTTGAGGTACTATTCAAGAATCAACTAGTAGCATGTAAGGAACGTAAAGGAAGAAGCTGAGGTTTAATTTTGGATTCCTAAGGCTTGGGAAACGTCACAGAGACCATGCATAATAGACAGACATCTTCATGGGTAAAGACACTAAAGAAAAGAAAAATGTAAAACAATTTTTCAACATACCATGGAGGAAGATGTGATAAAATCTCTTACCTCACTTCTAACAAGAAACTATTAATCATCTCAGAAAAATAAGATCTGTCTGGAAGATCAAGTGAGAGAAATATATCACAATTCAAAATGAAACAACAAAGTGATTCAAATTAGAAAAAAGAGTTCTAAAAATGGAGAATATATGAAGAAGATCAAACTTGTATACAAGTTCAATTCAGTTACAGGAGAAACAGAATAGGTGGGAGAATAAATAAAAGGGAGGGGCAATAATATATAAAAAAAGAAGTTTTTTATTCTAGGAAGAGTTTAATGATAAAAGAAATGCATTAAATCATTCTGGTAAAAATTATTTACTTTGAAATAAAAAAAAAGATAGAGATGAAACCTTAAAATTTCAATGCAGATATACGAATTATTTACAAAGCACAAAAAAGCATGTCTTTTATTTGCAACATTGAGACAGTTAAACACCTTTTATCTACCATAGAAAAGCAAGACTGTAATTCAAAACCCCATTCATACACAAGATCTCATTCACATGTCAGAGTGAAAGAAGACATAGGAGGTTAAGGTTGATAAAAATACACAAAAAAGAACTGTGTAATAAACAAACAAACAGAAAATTGGAATAATTAGTTTAGCTGAAAAGCAATAGATTCATGGTAGAGGAATAAACAGTGAAGAAGGACAATCCTGACTCTAGGAGCTGAGAAAATAAAAAATGTCTCATATAAAACAAAATGAATTTCAGGGTATAATTTGGATATTAAAAAATAGAGCATTTAGAAAATATTAGATATATAATTATATATCTAATATTTATATATTATATAATAATATATAGTCAAATATATATTAACCTTTACATTTTTTAACAAAAAACAAAGTAGAAGTATTACACTACAAAAAGTATAAATGTTTTGCCTGATAAATTTTCATTAATGAACACAAAAAATAGATTAGGATTTTTATGTCATACAGCATATTGAGTTATTCTTCAAAAAGAGTTCCAATATTCTCCAAATTTATATTAAGAAGAAAACAATTCAATATAAAAAAAATCACCTAACAGGAATAAATAGTCCTCAGGTGAGAAACTCAAAACAACTTAAAATAAAAAACATGTAAGATGATTCTCAACTTCACTAGTAGACAATAAAAATAGTGAAATGAATAAAGAGGCCCTAATTTCACCTCCCTTGCTAGCAAACATTTTTGAAAAAGAAAATAAAGAGGTAATGTCTGGTGCTGTGAATATGCAGTAAAAAAAGTTACTGTTACATGTTATTAATAGGATATTTTGGAAATTAGTATGGTAATAACACTAAAAATACGTGTGTATAAGTGTGTGTTTGCACGTGTGTGTATACATGATGAAGCTCTTGACATTAAGGAGCTGAATACCTGTAAAAACATATGTGTGTTTGTGTATTTACATATATACGCATGTACCTATACACACATATACATACATATTTAAATATACGAATAAAAATAATTAAGGTCATTATTGGATGGGGTAAAAACTATAAACAAGTGTCTATTTCTTTGATCATTATCTTCATACGTATTTGCTTAGATCATCATTCTTTGCTTGTTGATATTTTAGAAATATGTTAAAGTCTTTCAGTCACCTTGAATTAAAAGAAAATTACAACCTTTTTTCAGATAATAAAGTCAAGTCCAATTTAAAACCTCCATCTTTGATCAGTTTTGGAACATTCCCCAGATCAGTCCTGACTCTGTTATGTGGACTGCTATGAAGAAAGGAGGCATGATCTATCCATTTATCTTTTCTCTCTCTCCACTCTCTCCTTCTGCTCTCTTACCCAGGAAACATGGACAAAAGGAATGTTAGAGAAAAGTGGGGACAGTTTTATATCACTGATGCTTTGCAATTCAGCCTTTGATACCTTTTGCATGGCAGATATTCAAGTGCTTGCCTTCTAGGAAAATGTATCCATGGGTCCTCCTGGTAACCTGTGGCATTTGTACACAACAAAGGTTAGGTGATGCCCTCTTTGACCATAGATTTGCTCCTAGATTTACACTCTGCTGCTTACCACTATTGGGATCTCTCCTCCAGAAGGTTAGTTTTGAAATAGCTCAGACTCATTTGGTGTCTATATATTCCTTGGAGATTTCACACATTTATGACATGCTAAACTGTAATGGTGTAGGCTTACGTTATTAGCAATCACCCTTTATCCAGATTGCTCCCACTAGCCTTCTATGTTCAAAACTCTCCACAGGAGGACAGGCCCAGGCACCAGGCACCATTCTCTGTCGTGGCATATTCCCCACAACACCCAGAAATTCTTTGCAAGTTCTCCCAAGAATCACCATCACCACATTTTATTTCAGTGGCCACTCCAGGGTGGTCATATATGGTTGTGCCAAACAGGAAGAAGCCAGATGCCAAGAGGTTGATTTTCCCCTTCCTGAGGGCTCCACTAAACTAGGAAGTTCCTTGTCTGGCTTAGTGGAAAACAGTGACCCATGAAGGATGTAATGGAAGAGGTAAACTCACAATACTTCTCACCCCTGCCAAGACTCCTTCAAACTGCAAAATTTTTAGCTTTCTTCTTATATTAACAATTTTAGAATGATGGAGTGACTATCACAGCACTGGAGTTTTGCTATCTTTTGGCAGGCCCTGGAGGGGACGTCTGAAAATTCCTACACACTCTCTAAAGCAAATAAGTGCACTTATCAACTACAATTTTTCAATATTGGGAGCTCAGTCAAACATCAACACAAAATAAAAATCTCACTCATCTAGTTACACACAAACATATTTTGACTCAATTATTGCATAAAATAAAAACACCAATTTATAATGTCAGATATTCAATGGTATGGCAATATTTTTAAAATTCAAATTGGAAATTATCTGAATTTTTTAAATTGAAGCATAGTTGACTAAATTGTGATTTGGCAGAATAAAGTATTTTGCTGCTATACAATACATAGACCAATAACTGAAATACTTTTATAATATATTTGAAATGATAAAAGAAAGATATGAAGATATTTGGAGTGTGATCTTACTTTTTAACGTGAACAGCAACAAGAAGATAATTCCTTTTATGTTTGTACGTAATTATATAAACATGAAGAATGCTGTGGAAAGATGCATGCCAGGCTTCTAACCTATTTTATTGTAGAAAGGGTTGCAGTGTGGGAAATAAAATCTGTTAAAAAAATAAGAAAGAAAATATGTATGGTATATGTTAATAGAAAAGAAATATAAGCTTCTATCTATGACAATACTGTAAATATGCAAACACTGTATATATACAAAGACTAGAAGGCAAAAAGGATAAATGAAATCATTAATTTGATTTTGACTTGAAATTGTGATCCAACTTTGTTACGGGAAGTCAGGGACCCCAAATGGAGGGACCGGCTGAAGCCGTGGCAAAGGAACATAAATTGTGAAGATTTCATCTTAATATGGACATTTATCAGTTTCCAAATAATACTTTTATAATTTCTTATACCTCTCTTTAATCTCTTAGTCCTGTTATCTTTGTAAGCTGAGTATGTATGTCACCTCAGGACCACTGTGATAATTTGTTAACTGTACAAATTGATTGTAAAGCATGTGTGTTCGAACCATATGAAATCAGTGCACCTTGAAAAAGAGTAGAATAACAGCAATTTTTAGGGAACAAGGGAAGACAACCATAGGTCTGACTGCCTGTAGGGTCAGGCAAAAAGAGCCAAATTTTTCTTCTTGCAGAGAGCCTATAAATGGATGTGCAAGTAGGAAAGATATTGCTAAATTATTTTCCTAGCAAAGAATATTAATATTAATACCCTGGGAAAGCAATACATTCTATAAATGGCCACTCTGGGAATGTCTGTCTTGTGCAGTTGAGAAAAGGACTGAGATAAGCTCTGGTCTCCTGAAGAACCCTCAGGCTTACCAGGGTTCGGAAAACTCCACCCTGGTAAATTTGTGGTCAGACCAGTTCTCTGCTCTCAAACCCTGTTTTCTGTTGTTTAAGATATTTATCAAGACAATGTGTGCACTGCTGAACATAGACCCTTATCAGTGGTTCTGCTTTTGCCCTTTGCCTTGTGATCTTTGTTGAACTCTTATCAGTGGTTCTGCTTTTGCCCTTTGTCCTGTTCCCTCAAAAGCATGTGATCTTTGTTAGACCCTTATTAGTAGTTCTGCTTTTTGCCCTTTGAAGCATGTGATCTTTGTACCTACTCCCTGTTCTTACATCCCCTCCCCTTTTGAAACCCTTAATAAAAACTTGCTGGTCTGACACTCAGGCAGGCATCACAGTCCGACTGATATGTGATGTCACCCCTGGAGGTCCAGCTGTAAAATTCCTCTCTTTGTACTGTCTCTCTTTATTTCTCAGCCAGCCAACATTTATGGAAAATAGAAAGAGGCTATGTTGAAATATTAGGGGTGGTTCCCCCAGTACAGCTTAGCTTAGAGTTTTGTTAATTTCAGTAAAGTAGTTGGGGAAAAAAATGCTTGGAGTTTGTTTTGTGTAAATATCTATTTCTCATTCTCAGGTTTTTTATTTTTTTTTTCCAGTTACAATTTCACTATAAAATATTCCTTTAACACCTTAAATTGAAATACTTTGTTCCTCCCTTAAACTATTATGGCAATTATATAGTGCATATTTAATGGAACAATTAAAACAGTTAATCATTTACTGCCTCAATGTACAAATTATTTTTCTTCTTGACCTATATACATATTTAATTCTTAACAGAATGTAAATATTGTCATATTACCCAGTTAGATTTTGAATTATTTGTGGTTAGAGAAGCTCTCTAATAAATCTCAGGATTTCTCAAATCTCCCACTGCTTTGCATGTGCAGATGCCCTCCATAAAAGTTGCAGGATTAATTGAAGAGTAAGATTTTTTTACTTATGGGAGGAGATTGATTTAATTTGCCACCTTATTCCCTCACTCAACAAATAAATGCCTGTTCTTACGATCACTAGGGATATTGAACAGAAAACTTATCATATTTTAATGGCATTAAGTAGAAACACAATATAATAGCAAATAATGATATAAGCAGTAAAGAACAAACAAGGTAGAGTAAGGGGGAGATAAATGATTCCTCTCTTAGTGGGAGTAAGAAAAGATCATTTTGAGAAGGTACCCATTGAGCAGTGATCCAAATGTTATGAAGAAAGAAACCATATGGGTAACAGAAAGTGTGTCAGACAGAATGTTCCAGGAAAGCAAGGAAGGCCCTGTAACAAATGTAGCATATCTGAGCAAGAAGAAGAGTCATAGGGAGAGAGGTGGCAAAAGGTCAGGTCATGCAGAGACTTCTAGGATTCAGAACTTTATTCTAACTGTGTTAGGGGTCTTTGGAAGGTTTTATTTGCTTGTTTTGTTTTGTTTTTTGACAGAGTCTTGCTCTATTGCCCAGGCTGGAGTACAGTGGCACAATCTCAGCTCATCACAACCTCTGCCTCCTGAGTTCAAGGGATTCCACTGCCTCAGCCTCCCAAGTAGCTGGGACTACAGGCACCTGGCACCACACACGGCTAATTTTGTATTTTTAGTAGAGATGGGGTTTTGCTATGTTGGCCACTTCAGTCTTGAACTTCTGACCTCAAGTGATCCAGCCTCAAGTAATCCCAAAGTGCTGGGATTACAGCCATGTGCCGGACTGATGTAATCACATATATATTTAAAACTCATTGTTCTAGTTGCTGTTGAGAATAGACTATAGGGGCACAGGAAGTGAAACAGGGAGAAGGATTAGTAAGCTATTATGAACAACCAGGCAAGAGTCAGTGGTAGAATAAACTAAAAGTGGAAGCAGTAAGAAATAGTCAGAATTGAAATAATTTTGGGAAGGATTTGTTCACAGACTGTATGTAACATATGAATAATAGAAAAGAGTAAAAAATGATTTCAGCTTTAAGGCTGGGAAACCTGGATGATTGATAGTACTATTTAATAAGATGGGAACATTCAGAGACAGTAAATTTGGCATATAGAAATGAATAATTCTATTTAGAACATTTTTGTGTTTTAGATGAATACTAAACAGCAGAATTAGATAAGCTAACTGCTCTAACACACAACTCTAAACAATCAGTGGCTTAGCCCAGCTAACAATTGTTTCCTATTCATATTGTATTCTAATCTAGTTTGGTGATGGTGGGGGTGGTTAAAGAGGTCATTCAGAAATTCAGACTCCTACACTTTTCCCTTCTCCTCCCAGAAAGTCTAGTTATAAATACATTAGTTATTTTGAACAAAATCAGCTATGACTCCAGATGGAGAGGGGCTAGAGTGGCCCAGATCAGTTTTCAGAGCTCAAGCGACACAGAGATATGAATTCACTTATGAAAAATAAATGATTCAACATGTCTACTCTTAGAAAGCTCTTTGATCCTTTCAACCATTAGAACCTCAACCTTCTTCTACGTTGCTTTTCCTTATCTAAACTCCTCACTTCTCCATCTTCATGTTGCTTTTAATTGTTATTATTTTAAAAATATACAGTACAGTTTAACTACCAATTGGTAGCCTTCCTCCCATTCAGTTACCCAAAACTATTAGTAAGATATTTAAATAAATTATATTTCATCTCCAAGATTTTGTTTCTAAGGGTTTTTTTTTTTTTTCTCAATAGTTTAGTAGAGATCTCAGGAGGGACAGAGACGTGTAAGTATATGATAATTTTTAATGTCCTGACACGTGAAGAAAATAGTGTCTTTTTTGAATGATCATCTTTGGAATCATAGCAACCTTCATTTACATGTTGTGTGTGCTATTTGCAGGTTTATAATCTCAGAAAAATATACTTAAGTTCTCAATCTTTTCTCGTTGGTTAAGTGAAGGTGCATGAATTAGACAAAGAATATTGCCCTAAGGTTTGCTATGTAATCAATACTCCATGTAGGCAAATCATAGCCAGGATTTCTGCCTGAAAGCAAAATAATATCCTGAGGATACTTTCCTCTTCTGAAGGTCTTTTATATGACCTTCTAATGAGTTGTTCCTATTCTGCTTTCGAAGGCTGGATGAATCATAAGTTCACCTCCCACAACACACAGCCCCCCTACACCCCATCAAGAGAAAAGAATTCGTAGTTATCCATGAGCATAGAACTTCTCCTCTATCATAGTGGAATAACTTTTATAGATAAAAGTCATTTTCTTCCTTATACAAGGAAAATTTTCCAAATGTTTATAATAAATATATATTGTTTGCATAATTGAAAAAATATTATTCTATAAAAATACATATATATTTTCCACTTATTTTGAATCCTAATTATTAGTACAATGCTAGATTTGTAGACTTTATTTTTTTTACCAGACATTAGATTAAAATACAGAAAAAAATAATGTATTATGTCTCCGAGTCTGTGTATTGAAATATACCTATAGAAGTGTTAAATTTATAGAATATTTGTTGTCTGTTCTTTGTCTTTATGATACTGAATGATAGATGCTTATAATTTTGAGGTATTTTTGAACCTGATAAGAAGCCATACACAAAAATTAATTCACATCTCAATATAAACTTGGTATTAAAAATCCAGTTGTAAAATTAATTGCTTTTTCAGGATTTGGAAGAAATCAAAGTGTTCCTAAAAGCAACTTAAATAAAATTTGCTTCTGTTTTATTCATTCCTTATTTTTATTAGGAAAAATACATTTTTGTGAAAATATTTTATCCACATTTACCATATATTTTGCTTTTATTTCAGAGACTTGTTTTTGAGCATCAGGCATTAGTGAGTGATAAGTAAATTATTAGACAGAAGTATATAATAATAGACACTTTGGGGAAATTAAAATTTTAATTTAAGGTTTTCTTACCATTTTCAAAAATAAAATTACCAGTAATACCAAAATATACATCATGAAAGAATATTTTGTTTTAATGTCTCTTAAAAGCCAAAAATTAGGCCAGGCATGGGGGCTCATGCCTGTAATCCCAGCATTTTTGGAGGCCAAGACAGACAGATCACCTGAGGTTGGGAGTTCGAGACCAGCCTTACCAATGTGGAGAAATCCTATCTCTACAAAAAATACAAAATTAGCGGGGCGTGGTGGTGCATGCCTGTAATCTCATATACTTGGGAGACTGAGTCAGGAGAATTGCTTGAACCCAGGAGGTATAGGTTATGGTGATTGGCCAAGATTGCGCTATTGCACTCCAGCCTGGGCAACAAGAGTAAAACTTCATCTCAAAAAAAAAAAAAAAAAAAAAAAGGCCAAAAATGATATCATATGCCCAGAGATCAAATCACAGGACTATAGAATACTTTCCTCTGCCCACACCTCACCACTTCATTTCTAAAGGCCTTGGTATGGTTTGACTGTGTCCCCACCCAAATCTCAACTTGAATTGTGTCTCCCAGAATTGCCACGTGTTGCAGGAGGGACCTAGGGAGAGGTAATTGAATCATGGGGCCTGATCTTTCCCATGCTATTGTTGTGATAGTGAATAAGTCTCAGGAGAGTCAGTGGGTTTAAAAGAGTTTTCCACTTTTGCTTTTCTCTCATTTTCTCTTGCCATAGATAGGTAAGAAGTGCCTTTTGCTTCCTGCCATGAATCTGAGGCCTTCCAGCCATGTGGAACTGTAAGTCCAATTAAACCTCTTCTTATTCCCATTCTTGGGTATGTCTTTATCAGCAGCATGAAAACAAACTATACAGGCCTATTTTCTGCACCTTATTTTACCCAGTACATTATGTCTACTTTTCACGCAAGAATTACAAAGAGACAAAAAACATAGTGTGAAGAGACTGAACAAGCATTAGAATATTCAGATAAAGCAGGCATATTCAATTTAATGACCAGGAATTTAAATCAACTATGAATAGTATGCTGGGGGATTTAATGGATAAAATGAAAACATACAGAAAATAATAATATAAACAAAGATGGAAATTCTAAGAAAAACTAAAAAAGAAGTGCTAGATATCAAAAACACTATAAAGATAAACATTGCCTTTGATGGACTCATTAGTAGAGTGGACATGCTTAAGAAAGAATACCTGACTTCAGGATATGACAAGAGAAACTTCCAAGACTAAAAGTCACAGAAAAAAAAAAAAAAAACACTGAATAAGTAAAACCAGATTATCTATGAACTGTGGTACAACTACAAAAGCTATAACCTATGCAAAATGGGAGAGATATTTGAAGCAGTAATGACTGAGGATTTTCTCAAATTAATGCCAAACAACAAACAACAAATCCAGGAGCTCAGAGAGTATAAATCAGCATAAATGATAAGAACAAAACTGAAAAAACCTATACCTAGGTATATCATATTAAAACTTCAGAAAGGTAATGACAAATAAAAAATATGGAAAGAAGACAGAGAAAAGAAACATCTTGTGTATAGCAGAGTTAAGGTAAGATTATATTTGACCTATCAGAAACCATGCCAGTAAGAAGAGAGTGGAGTTAAATAATTTAATCTTTAAGATAGAGACACCATCAATCTAAAATTCTGTACCCAGCAAAATTATCCTTCAAAAGCAAAGGAAAAATAAAGACTTCATTGAACAAAAATTTTTTAAAAAACAGAGTTTGTTGGCAGTAGACTTGCTTTAGAAAAATGTTAAAACAAGTTCTTTGATAGAGCTGGAAGGCCTTGTGTTAAGTGAAATAAGCCATGCAGAGAAAGGCAAATAAAAAACTTGAACTCATGGAAGTATTGAGTAGAATGGTGGTTCCCAGAGACTGGAGAAGGAGGAGGAAATGAAGAGATATTTTCCAGGGGGAAAAAGTTTTAGTTAAACAGGAGAAATTGGTTTTTGAGAACTATTGCACAGTAAGGTTGACTATGGTTAATAATAATGTATTATATATTTCAAAATAGCTAAGAGTAAATTTCAAGTATCTCACCACAAAAAAAGGATAGATAAGAGAGATGATGGATAATTAGCTGATTTAATCATTCCACACTGTTTATGTATATCAAAACATCACATTGTAACTCTTAAATATTTCTGATTATCGTTTGTCAATTGAAAATATTATTAATAAAAAATAACAATTTCAGCAGAAAAAAGCTTTCTCAGAGAGAAGGAAAATGATATAGACCAAAAACTTGAGTCTACATAAAGAAAGGAAGAGCATTAGAGAAGGAAAAAGTGAAGGTAAAATTAAAATATAATTTCCTTAATCTTGTTAGATCTAATAAATAATTGTTAAGACAGTAAATAGCAATAATATATTCAATTATGTGGGCTTAAATACATACATACAAATATATATACATAAATGTTTTATATATAATATGTAATATATTTATATATATATAAATAACTGAGTGAAATATATGACAATCATGATACAAGGGATGTGGGGAAAGTAATTAGAATTTTTTTCTAATATTAATTTATTTTACTACCCATGAAGCCATAGAGCATTATTTGAAAGTAGACTTGGGTTAGTTGCAAATATATACTGCAAGCTCTAGGGATACCATGAAAAAGGAAGTGTAATTGTTATGCTTAGAAAGGAGAAAAAATACAATCATATAAAATTGTCAATTAAGATCACAAAAGGCAGAGAAACTGGGCAAAAAATGTAAACAAAGAGCAGTGACACCAAATAGAAAACTAACAAATATGGCAGACAATAATCAAACTATAGTTGGGCGCGGTGGCTCATGCCTGTAATCCCAGCACTTTGGGAGGCTGAGATGGGTGGATCATGAGGTCAGGAGATCGAGACCATTCTGGCTAACATGGTGAAATTTCGTCTCTACTAAAAATACATTTAAAATTTAGCCGGGCACAGTGGCGGGCGCCTGTAGTCCAGGCTGAGGCAGGAGAATGGTGTGAACCCAGGAAGCAGAGCTTGCAGTGAGTGGAGATCGCACCACTGCACTCCAGCCTGGGCGACAGAGCAAGATTCTGTCTCAAAAAAAAAAAAAAAAATTATCAAACTATATCAATAATCATTTTAAACATTAATGACCTGAATATACCACTTAGAGATTGTCTGAATGGATCAAAACAGCAAGACTCAACTATATGTTGAGTAGAAGCAATTCACTTTAAATATAAAGCTACATATATATAAAAGGAAAGGGATGGAGATAGATATATTCATATGTATATGTGCCTGAAAAGAGAGTGTCAAAATATATGAGGTAAAACAGATAGAGGTGCATGATAAATAGAAAAATTCACTGTTATAATTGGAGACGTTAACACTCCTCTATCAGAAATGCACAGAGCCAGCAAACAGAAAATCAGTGAGAACACAGTTGAGCTCATCATTCAGCTGGATATAACTGACAACTACTTTATCCAACAGTAGCAGATTATAATTTTTTTTCAAGCTCACACATAACATTCGCTAAAATAGAGCACATTCTGGGCCATGAAACAGACTTTAACAAATTTAAAAGTATAAAAATCATACAACATCTGCTCTTAAACCACAGTGGAATTAAGTTAAAAATTAATAACTGAAAGAGACCTGGAAAATCCCCCTAAACACTTGAGGATTAAACAACAGACTTCTAAATAACACATAAGTTAAAGAAGAAATTTCAGGAACAATTTTTAAATATTTTGAAATCATGAAAATGAAAATACAACATCAAAATGTGTGGGATGCAGCAAAAGAATATACTACAAAAGAAAAAAGATCTGAAAATCAACAATCTGAGCTTGCACATTAGAAAACTTGAGAAAGAAGAGAAAGTAAATTCCAAGTCAGCAAAAGAAGAGAAATAAAAAAAAATACGGCATAAATAAGTGAAAATGAAACAAGGAAATAAATAGAGCAAATCAAGAACTAAAAGCTGGATCTTTGAAAAGGTGAATAAACTCATGTAGCCTCTAGCTAGGCTAACCAAGAAAAAAAAGAGAGAAGACACAAATTACTATTATCATAAATAAAATAAAGGAAATCTTTGAAATACCATGGACTTTAAAACAACAATAAAAGACTCTTATGAACAACATTATGCTTACAAATTTGATAATTTGAATCAAATGAACCAATTCCTAGAAATACACTCTGCCAAAACTCACACAAGAAGTAGACAATCTGAATAGGTCTATATCTATTAAAGAAATTGAATCAAAACTCAACAACCTTCCAAAAAAGAAAGCACCAAGCCCAGATGGGCTTACTGGTGAATTCTACCAAATATTTAAGGAATACATTCTACTGATTCTCTACAATCTCTTTCAGAAGATACAGGTACTAATAACTTTTTCTAAGTCATTCTCTGAGGCCATCATTACTTTTGTACCAAAAGTAGACAAGTATATTTTAAGAAAAACGAACTATGCCCTAACATCTTCCATAAATATAGTTGCAGAAATTCTCAACAAAATATTAGTAAGTTGAATCCAACAATGTATAAATGTCTTTATGGAATAGCAAATTAAAACAACAGTGAGTTACTGCTACAACCCTGTTAGAATGGTCAAAATTTAAAACAATGATAACTCCAAATTCTAGTGAGGATGTGGAGCAATAGAAACTCTTATTTATTGCCCATGGGAATGGAAATTGGTAGAACCACTTTATAAGACACTTTGGCAATTACTTACAAAACTAAACGTACACTTACAATATGATCCAGAAATTATACTCTTAGGTATTTACTCAAATTAATAAGTGAAAACTGTACCCACACACAAAAAATAGCTGCACATAGATATTTATAGTAGCATTCATTATAATTGTTAACACTTAAAGGCAACCAAGTTATCCTTTGGTAGGTGAACAGATAAATAAACTAGTACACCCAGACAACTGAATATTATTTAGTGCTGAAAAGGGATGAGCTATCAAGACACGAAAAGACTTGGAGGAAACTATAATTCATATTACTAAGTGGAAGAAGCCATTCTGCAAAAGCTACATACTGTTTGCTTCCCAATATGACATCCAGGAAAAGGCAAAACAATGGAGACTGTGCAAGTATCAGTGGTTGCCAGGAGTTAGCAGGGAAAGAAGGATGAGTAGGCAGAATACGGATTATATTTTGGACATTGAAACTATCTTGTATGTTACCACCATGATGCATACATGTCATTATACATTTTCAAAACCCATATAATGTGCAACACCAAAAGTGAACCCTAATGAAAATTATGATCTCTGGATGATGATGTGTCAATGAATTTTCATTGACTGCAACAAATATACCACTGTGCATGACGTCTTGATAGTGCAGGAGCTTGTGCATGTGTAGGGAGAGGGCATACCCAGAAACTCTTAGTATTTTCCACTCAATGTTGTTGCAACACTAGAGTCACTCTTAAAAAATAAAGCTTACTAATTAAAAAATTAAACAACTACCATCTTTTAAAAGGAAAGCAAAATGCAGTTACCCACGTTAAGTAATATCCTTTCCCATATATGAGAGCCATAATAATTGCTTCAAAGGGAATTAATAAGTTGCAAACACTATTTTTTTGGGGGGCGAGGGACAGAGTCTTGCTCTGTCACCCATGCGGGAGTGCAGTGACACCATCTAGGCTCACTGCAACCCCTGGCTCCTGGGTTCAAGCAATTCTCCTGCCTCAGCCTCCCAAGTAGCTGGGATTACAGGCACCCACCACCACGCCTGGCTAAAATTGGTATTTTTAGTAGACATGGGGTTTTACCATGTTGGCCAGGCTGGTCTCAAACTCCTGACCTCAGGCGATCCACCCACCTCAGCCTCCCAAAGTGCTGGGATTACAGGCGTGAGCCACCACACATGGCCATACAAACACTATTGAGACATCAATATTTCCACTCAAAGAGTGAAAGTTCCCGTTGCCAGAACTCACATCTTAAACATTTCCCTGAGCATCAGGAGATATACCAACAGTAGGATTTGTGTTTGGCTTTTCTTCCAGTATTTGTAATGACACAAACAACTAAAATCACAGCATGTCCCTATGATTAATGTAAAGTTCTTCACTTCCTGGATCTAAATGTATTTTGTGCCCTTAATATAGATTTCAAAGTTACTTTAAAAATTACTTACAAAGTTATTTGACTTCATAAGTAATAGGCTACAATCAGTACTTTACTATGCTTATGAATCAGGTGAAGATTTTACAGACTCTGGTGTTGAGCCTGAGATTCTGAATTTCCAAAAGCTGGTGCCACCAATAAGTGGACTATATTTCTAAAGTAAGTAGCTTAACCAAATTTTTAAAAGTGTAGTCTAAGAATAGCCTACATTAGAAATGCCTGGAGTAGCCATTAAAGTTTACATTCCAGAGTCTAAGACCTATTGAGTTATAAAAGAATCTGCATTTTAAACAAGTGCCTATGTGACTGTCATGTACATATATATTTGAAACACCAACCATGTTTAAATAACTTGAGTCTGCACTGATCTTTAGTCTCCCCAAACTCCTATAGATTCAGTTTTTCACTTTTTTTTTCCAAGTTATATATTAAACTGCCACTTTGAAATAACTTTGCCAAAAATCAGCTATTATAAAATCACTTAAACTTTAAAAGACTCATAAAGTCAGACAGAGTGTGGGTTTAAACTATGTTTATATATTATTTGATTTATGGTGCTATTTAATTTTTCTGTCATTTCATGAATTTTAAATGCAAAGAGAGGGAATATCCTTGCTATTGCTGCAGGCAATATTTTGATTTGCAACACTGGTATCTAAACCTGATGAGAACTATTGTGTATCTTTACTGTCGCTTGTTTCTTATTTAGGAAATTATTTGAGGAATAAAAAGCAAACTTTGTAATAATAATATCCCACTTATGAGGAACTATGCCTTAAGGCAAACACTACCTTTCAAACACAGCCAAAAGACCCAAAAGTCAGCAGAGGCACTATCAGAAATAGCTATCCAAAGGCCCCCAAACACACACACACACACACACACACACCCCTGTATTTGTTTTATCACTAGGGCTTAGTTTTCTGTATCATGCAAATACATATTTCCTTTTAGTTTATTCTAGAAGTTACATATCAGTTTAGGGAGGGCAAAATAGAAAACCTCAGGTACCATAACAGACAAGACTAAAAGCCAAATTAAAGTAGATGTAAAATTTAACAGCTCAAATTTAAAAAGTAAACATTTTAAGGTCTCAAGAGTTTGTCAAAATTAGATTTTGTTTTTGTAGTTTATAAAGGAATAGACATTTTTAGACCTTTTTTAAAATTATTATTTGTTTTACTTTAAGTTTGGGATACATGTGCAGGATGTGCAGGTTTGTTACATAGGTAAAGGTGTGCCATGGTGGTTTGCTGCACCTATCAATACCTCACTTAGGTATCAAGTCCAGCATGAATTAACTATTTTTTTCTGATCCTCTCCCTCTTCCCACACCTACCCCCGACAAGCCCCATTGCATGTTGTTCCCCTCCCTGCATCCCTGTGTTTTCATTGTTCACCTCCAATGAGAAGTGAGAATATGAGGTGTTCGGTTTTCTGTTCTTATGTTACTTTGCTGAGGATAATGGCTTCCAGTTCTATCCATGTTCCTGCAAAGACATTGTCTCATTCCTTTTCATGACTGCATAATATTCTATGGAGTATAGGTACCACATTTTCTTTGTTCAGCCTATCATTTATGGACTTTTGGGCTTATTCCGTGTCATTGCTATCGTGAATAGTGCTGTCATGAACATATGCATGCCTGTGTCTTTACGATATAATGATTTCTATTCCTTTAGGTATATGCTTAGTAATGGGTTTCCTGGGTCAAGTGGTATTTCTAGTTCTAGGTCTTTGAGGAATTGCCACACTGTCTTCCACATGGTTGAATTAATTTACATCCCCACCAACAGTGTAAAAGTATTCCTATTTCTCCATAGCCTTGCCAGCATCTGATGTTTCTTGACTTCTTAATAATTGCCATCTGACTGTCAAGAGATGGTATCTCATTGTGGTTTTGATTTGCATTTCTCTAATGATCAGTGATGTTGAGCTTTGTTTCATATGTTTGTTGGCCACAAAAAAAAATGTCTTCTTTTGAGAAGTGTCTGTTCATGTCCTTTGCTCACCTTTTAATGAGGTTGTTATTTTCTCGTAAATTTGTTGAAGTTCCTTGTGAATTCTGGATATTAGACCATTGTCAGATGGATAGATTGCAAAAATTTTCTCCCATTCCATAGGCTGTCTCTTCACTCTGTTGATAGTGTCTTTTGCTGTGCAGAAGCTTTTGGTTTAATTAGATCCCTTTTGTCAATTTTTGCTTTTGTTGCGATTGCATTTGCTGTTTTCATCATAAAATCTTTGCCCGTGCCTATGTCCTGAAAGGGATTGCCTATATTTTCTTCTAGGGTTTTTATAAACTGGGGTTTTACACTTAAGTTTTTAATTAATCCTGAGTTAATTTTTGCATAAGGCTTAAGGAAGTTTCAATTTTCTGCAAACGGCTAGCCAGTCCTCCCAGCACCATTTATTGAACAGGAAATCCTTTCCCCATTGCTTGCTTTTGTCAGGTTTGTTGAATATCAGATGCTTGCAAATGTGCAGTCTTATTTCTGCCTAATGGAGCTGAAAAACACAACACAAGAGCTAAATTTTTTTATTTTTTATTTTTTATCATTATACTTTAAGTTCTGGGGTACATGTGCAGAACGTGCAGGTTTGTTACATAGGTACACATGTGCCATGTTGGTTTGCTGTACCCATCAACTTGTCATTCACATTAGGTATTTCTCCTAATGCTATCCCTCTCCTAGTCTCCCATCCCTCAACAGGCCCCAGTGTATGATGTTCCTCTTCCTATGTCCATGTGTTCTCATTGTTCAGCTCTCACTTATGAGTGAAACCATGTGGTGTTTGGTTTTTCTTTTCTTGTGTTACTTTGCTGAGAATGATGGTTTCCAGTTTCATCCATGTCCCTGCAAAGGACATGAACTCAACCTTTTTTATGGCTGCATAGTATTCCACGGTGTATATGTGCCACATTTTCTTTATCCAGTCTATCACTGATGGTCATCTGGGTTGGTTCGGAGTCTTTGCTGTTGCGAACAGTGCTGCAGTAAACATACGTGTGCGTGTGTCTTTATAGTAGAGTGATTTATAATCCTTTGGGTATATACCCAGTAATGGTATTGCTGGGTCAAATGGTATTTCTAGTTCTAGATCCTTGAGCAATCCCCACACTCTCTTCCACAATGGTTGAACTAATTTACACTCCCACCAACAGTGTAAAAGCATTCCTATTTCTCCACATCCTCTCCAGTATCTGTTGTTTCCTGACTTTTTAATGATCATCCTTCTTACTGGCGTGAGATGGAATTTTGTTGTGGTTTTGATTTACATTTCTCTAATGACCAGTGATGAAGAGCACTTTTTCATAAGTGTGTTGACTACATAAATGTCATCTTTTGAGAAGTGTCTGTTCCTATCGTTTGTCCATTTTTTGAATGGGGTTGTGTGGTTTTTTTTGGAAAATTTGTTTAAGTCCTTTGTAGATTCTGGATATTAGTCCTTTGTCAGACGAGTAGATTGCAAAAATTTTCTCCCATTCTGTAGGTTGCCTGTTCACTCTACTGATAGTTTCTTTTGCTGTGCAGAAACTCTTTAGTTTAATTAGATCCTATTTGTCTATTTTGGCTTTTGTTGCCATTGCTTTTGCTGTTTTAGGCATGAAGTCTTTGCCCATGCCTATGTCCTAAATGGTATTGCCTAGGTTTTCTTCTAGGGTTTTTATGGTTTTAGGTCTTACATTTAAGCCTTTAATCCATCTTGAGTTAATTTTTGTATAAGGTGTAAGGAAGGGATCCAGTTTCAGCTTTCATCATATGGCTAGCCCTTATTCCCAGCATCATTTATTAAATAGGGAATCCTTTCCCCATTGTTTGTTTTTGTCAGGTTTGTCAAAGATCAGATGGTTGTAGAGGTGTGATATTATTTCTGAGACCTCTGTTCTGTTCCATTGGTCTGTATATCTGTTTTTGTACCAGTATCATGCTGTTTTGGTTACTGTAGCCTTGTAGTATAGTTTGAAGTCAGGTAGCATGATGCCTCCAACTTTGTTCTTCTTGCTTGGGATGGTCTTGGCTATGTGGGCTTTTTTTTTTTTTTTTTTTGGTTCCATATGAAATTTAAAGTAGTTTTTTCTAATTCCGCGAAGAAAGTCAGTGGTAGCTTGATGGGGATAGCATTGAATCTATACATTACTGTGGGCAGTATGGCCATTTTCATGATATTGATTCTTCCTGTCCATGAGCCTGGAATGTTCTTCCATTTGTTTATGTCCTCTTTTATTTGTTTGAGCAGTGGTTTGTAGTTCTCCTTGAAGAGGTTCTTCACACCCTTTGTAAGTTGGATTCCTAGGTATTTTATTCTCTTTGTAGCAATTGTGAATGGGAGTTCACTCATGATTTAGCTCTCTTTCTGTTATTGATATATAGGAATGCTTGTAATTTTTGCAGATTGATTTTGTATCCTGAGACTTTGCTGAAGTTGCTTATCAGCTTAAGGAGATTTTGGGCTGAGACGACGGGTTTTTCTAAATATACAATCATTATTTTTAAAGTCACATTGCCTTATGATTTATGCTTCAGTTATGCTAAGACAATCCCATTCTATTCTGACGACATAAAATAATATGATTTTCTGTATGCTATTTGAAAACAATTGCAGTTTATGAACAGCTTTAAATGTGCTATTTCCCTAATTAATACACAGTTTATGAAAAAAATAACTTCTCAAATTTCATCAAATTAGAGTTCATTTCACATATCCCCTCTTTAATTAAAGGGGCCATATTCACATCAGCCCTCTTTAATACTGGAGACAGAGAAAGAAAGGCAAGTGAAGTTCAATGTTTTTGTGATCACAGAAACTGAATTTTGCTAAACTGAGAGGACTGAGTATAACTTGAAACATCACACACCTAAAGCGGGATCTAGTTAATCAAGCATAATAGGTAGGAACACAACAAAATCACAACCCTCAGCAGAGTGAGACAGACCATTTAAAATGATAATATACTCAATTGTCGTCTTATTTCGCTCCTGATATTCCCTGGCATTTGCTCATGTCAGTCATTTGGCGTAGTTTGTCAGCTGAATATCAAAACGATCATGACAAGCAAATAAATATGAAAGTCTGAGAAAATATACTCTGAGAGTATATGCTGAGCATGAGTGGCAGGCAGTCCGCCAATAATGATGATTGAATTATACTTTGTGATTAGAGATGCTAAGAATCATTCCTCTTAACTCTGTAATTAGATATACTATGATTTTTTTCATATTTAACCTTCCCACACACAGACACACACCATATAAGCAATTAGGAAACATTTCATATTACATTGGTTAACTCAGCAAATCTACTTTCTAAGTCAATTTTATGGACAGACATGCCTGGTTGAGTGTTCAGAATGAATTAGGCAGGGTCTAAAATATCAGCCCTCATAATATCTCCAGTGAGCAGGAACCTTCTGATCAACAGCCTTCATTGCTCATGTATCGTTTAAATAAGTTTCATTAGTATTGGGGAAAAGATCATTCCGTTCTGTAAAGAGCAAACTTTACTTGGAAAGCAAGTTACTGGTTTATTCACATTCTACCAATTGAAGCCATTTCAAAGATCAATACAATCATGAGAATAGACATTACTTTTCAAACAAATTGCCATGCATTATTTTTTGGAAAAGCTTTCATCAATTCAAACAGATTATACCTAGACATGTGGCAAGAATTCTTAAACAGAAGGTAAAAATCTCCCTGATGTTGTCCCTTTACCTATTTCTCTCCTTTTCTCTCTCTTCTTCTTTTTTTTTTTTTTTGGTTTGGAGACAGAGTCTCACTACATTGCCCAGGCTACACTCCAGCTCCTGGGCTCAATGGATCCTCTCGTCTCACTTCCTAGGACTATATGGATGGGCCACTGTGCCCTGCTGTCCCTATTGTCTTTTAAGCCCTCAATAATGAAAGACTAATTTAGATAATTTACAAAAAGTGAGTCCTTGAAATGTTGACTGCCCCCACACATTTAGTGCCTAACATCCTAACATGTACACAATATATAAATCAATGTAGGTCTTTCTTCATGGGTCAATAAGAGCAATCACTAGATGGAATTTTTATTTTTTTATTTTTATTTTTTATTTTTTATTTTTTTGTCAGTGCTGGAGAATTAAATCTATGAATCCAAGTGTGCCCAGTAGGATCCTGAATCCGGTGCATCATCTGAACTCCACAGGGTTTTGTGTGGAGTCAATGAGAATCACATTCCCCCACCTTGCTTTTTCTGATTCTCAACATACTTTACTTATGCCCAATTTAAGCAGAAAATCAATCAAGATATTACACAGAAGTCACATACTGCAGGTTTCAAAGAAGCTCCAAATTCTCTTAGAAATCTGGAAAAGCAAACTGGAGCAGCTATATGTGAAAATTCTGTGCACTACTTGCTACCAAAAAGACCTGTTAAAATTCAGGTTGATGTTACTGCATTGTCCTTTCTAAATTTTCCTTGGGAGGGTGGTAGGAAGAAATAACACCTTTTATTCTGTGAATAAATATGCAGAAATCATTTCCTAGAATTTATATAAACATTACGACCAACCAAAGAGTCAAAGGATTAGACCTACTTAACATATGAAAGGTGTTTTTCTTAATAAGATGCAGTAGAGTTCAATATTTCTGTTTTTAATGATTACAAAGTCTTTATTACTCCCTTGAAAATAGATCATAGAGTGGTTAATATTTTACTTTCAGTTTATTTTTATTCTTCTTAGCTAAGGAAATAGTATTTAAAAAATAATTATCTATGAGAAAAAGTGTTTACATTTAATATGACCAAATCTAAATAAATGTTTCAAAAATAAGTACAATTTATTGCCTCTGAAAACCATTTTTTTTTTCAGTTTGTAACTAATGTATTTTCTACTATATTGTGTATTGGGATTTTAATATATTATACCTCATCTTCCACTGCTGGGCACAGTGGCTCACACCTGTAATTCCAGCACTTTGAGGGGCTGAGGTAGGTGGATCACTTGAGGCCAGGAGTTTGAGACCAGCCTGGCAAACAAACAAATTATATTTATACATAATATAAACAAATATATATATTCACATATATATATTCCCATCTTCCATTTATTTTGTGTTTAAACTAGTTTATAATCATTAAAATGTATTACTTTTTAATATTCTCTTTTTATTGCATGAGGAATAAACTTTAACAAAGGAAACAATTTACAATTTTTGGTAGGACTGAAAAAACATTTTTTAGGTTTTACTGGTAGAAAAACTATCTCAGATTTTGTTTTGTGTTTTCTAATAGATGTAAAGATTATCTTTTATATATGTCTTACAAAGATGTATCTTTTATATATAAGATATAAAGATATTCTACTAAGTTAAATTACATTTTATAATTTTTATGATGGAACACCAAAAGGAAAATTAATACTTAGGTAATATCTGTCATAAAAATAAAAATATCTCTTGCATATTTTAGAAATCACAAACAAAGAATGCTTGGAAAAAATACATAACTTTGGGAAAAGTACTCAGTTCTGTTAGTGATATATGAAGACACACCTATCAGGCACTGGCATTTGTATCCGATAATATAAAGAAGGTTTAATGAATCCATGTCATCTAATACATTGAATTTCCATTGGGACCGTCTTCAAAAGAAACCATTTTTATAGTTTCGTAGATTATATTTGAGTCAAAGAAATAATTGACAAGAGAGACATGACTGAAATAAATATTTTAGAAGTCGTTCTAAGTTGTATTGAAAATAAAAAGAAAGGTTAAAATTAAATATCTTTAAAAGGGGATTTTGAAAAGAAAACACTCCATGAGATAAGAGATAAATATATTTGGAGCAGAAGCAGCTACTGACAAAGCCTCAAGCATGGAACCAGCTTGGTATATTCAAGACCTGGCAAACAAGCTAGTACAAGTAGAACAGAGTGAGTGGAATGTGAGTTGTAAAAGATGAGGTAGGACATTTAGGCCAAGATAGGAACATGTAGGGCATTGCAGAACAGGTAAGAAGTTTCCATTTTATTTTCAAAGCAATGAGAAACTGTTGAGATATCTGAAACAGGGACTGACATATCTAATTTACATTTTGAAGTGTTTAAATTCACTGCTACAGGGAGAATGCATTGTAGAAAGACAGGAACAAAGCCGGGAGGCAACTTGGGAAGACCCTGCCATCATCTGGGTGAAAGAGATGTATAAAATAAAATTTGCCATTTTAACTATTTTTAAGTACACAATGCAGTGACATCAATTAAATTCACAATGTTGTCAATCATCACCACCATCTACAGGTAATTGGACAAGGGTTTTATCAGTGGTAATGGTGGAAACCTCTAGGTTCCAAAACACATTTTGGAAGTGATACCAGAGGATTTGCTGATGGATTGGATATGGAATGTGAGGGGGAAGAAAGTTTCCAAGATGAGTTCTGAGTTAATGGCCTAAGCCACTGGGTAGCTAATGGTGCCATAAATGGAAATAAAGGAAACTAAGGGAACAGTAATTGAACAGTGGTGAATGAATCATCAAGTCTGCTTTGAATTTGTTACATTTTGGAATCAAGGTGGAGTTGTTGAGTGCACAGTTGAATATAAAACTGGAACCCAGGGAAGAGGTCAGAACTGAGCATAAAGGTTTGGGATTCAGTGGCATGTAATCTGAGGCATAAAAATATCACTGATGAAAAGAGTTAGAGTTGGGGAACTTTGACAATAAGAGTTTGTGAAAGGAATAAGCAACCAGCAATGAGATTAAGAAGAAACATCTAATAAAGCACCAGGAAGAGTATGGCATTGCAGATGCATAAAGAGAAAAATATTTGAGAGAACAAAACATGTGGTTTACAAAACATGTGTATCAGTTGCCACAGAGGAGTGAAGGAAGAAGAAAGAGAACTAACCATCGAATTTAGCAAAAGGTTGATATTGTTGACCTTAAAGAAAATTGTTTGTATAGAATGAGGAGGTGTAAGTTTGATAGGAGTGGAGCATGAAGCTAATTGGAATTGAGAAAAAATAGACTAGAAGTGTGAATAATTCTATTTAGGAAATGTGTCGCAGGGGAAAGAAGAATGTTGAGCGATACATAAGGGGACGATGGAATAAATTTTTAGATGGCCAAGGTAGCTAATTAGTAGCATTATGCATGGAGTTAGACAGAATTTGACAATGCAAAATAATTTTTAAAAAATTAAAAATGAGAAGGTAGGGTAGAAAACAATGGGAAAGTCATAGAAAATATGCCTTTGTTCAGGTGAGAAGAAATGAGGTACAGAGAATTGGTGAAGATATTGGCTGGGACAGGAGCAAAAACTTTTCTTCTATTGAAATATAAGGAAAGACAAATCATGAGTTATGGACATATTGCTGGAGTACTGTTCAACGGGTATTGAGTTTCAGTTTTCTGAAATGCAAAGGATTCTGGAGTTGGATGGTGGTGATGCTTTTTCAATAATGTAAAAGTACTAACATTACTAAAATATACACTTAAAATGGGAAAGATGGCAAATGTTGTGTTTATGTGCATTTTACCACAATTAAAATATCTTAAAAATATTTTAGATTTGTGTCAGTAGCAAATTTTCAAAGTTCTAGTCTCATGGGTTTGTATTCTCTGTGAATTAAAAAGAAATAATCTGTTATGAATGATGGAAGAAAGTATTAAGGTCTAAGAATGAGAAACAGAGAAGTAACTATCTTTCCATTTATTTTTACCTGTCTGCATATCTACTAATACAACTGTGAATGTTTTCTCTACAAAGTCTGACTATAGGTTCTTCTACTGCAGTAAATCATATTCTAGCTATGATCTCTCATTAGTACGTGAGAAATAAATTAGGAGAAAAAGCAGCAATATAATGTGATTTCTAACTCTATCCTTGGGCCCATTAAGAACATTTGCACACTGTTTCAACAACTTCTTCAAATCAAATTAACCAACTGTTATCAAGTTTTACACTGTTTCCTGATGAACATCAATCCCAGGCTCTAACAATTACCCAGAGCTACAGTTCTTTATTAGTCAACCTCTCCTGGTAATTCCAAAAATCAAGAGCCTGAAACTTTTATCAGGTCCTAGCTACAGGAAGATCTAGTTTTATCATCAACTACCATGTGCTAACTACACCTTGAATAGTCGTCTCAATGCCTACCTAGATTTACAGTGAGCAAAAGACATGGTCTGTGCATTTAGAATTGCTGAAATAAAAAAAATGAGGATTTTGTCCTAAAACACTTAGGATTTAAATTTCTTAAATTGTACACAGATAGATAACTTGAAATGAGACTGTTTTGTACTTTGGTGAATCAATTCTACTTAAAATGTAGGCGGTAGCTTTTCCAGTAGCAGTTACAAGGTAATTTTTGCTTTCAGGACACAGGTGTCTAAGTGCCCAGTGGTCTAAATGAGGTTTCCACATGCCAGGTATTGTTCATCAGTGTGCAATTTGTATCCTCATAAAAGTGTACATCAGTAGTGCTCAGGGATACTTATTGGATTGGGTGTCACACTATTTCTTTGGCTCATAGTGTGTGTCAAGGGATCCTGCAGAAAAAGTTGTTTGTAGAATTCCATCTACTTTTCTGCAGGCAGGTCTCCAGGTCCCGTTGTTAGACAAATTATATCTGGTCAGTCTCTGATGCTATTTATAATTGTTTTCTCTTCTTTGATGTAAATGTTAGGAAATAAACAAGGAAAAATAATGTACGTTCTTAAAAGAAAATTAAGTTAAATGTTATAATTAACAGTTGATCACAGAAATAGTGGCTATAATAACAATTAAGCGAGGTCAGATTTTTTTCATCTACATCTAGGTAGGTATCAGGTACATACTTTTTAAACTTGCATTTTTACATTCATGTTGAAAAATGCAAGTTAAAAATTCAGTTAGCAGTTAGCTATTTTCAAATATAATTTACTACTTTCTGAGGTCTAAACGTTTAGGTAAGAATGCAGAATTCTCTTGGTGGTCATCGCTATAAAGTACACTCAGATGGAATTTACTTTCCACTCAATTCCAAAATAAAGACTTCAAATATTTGGTATCAAAAGTCCATGCCATATGAATCACAGTGTTTTCATTAACTTCATGGATACTAGATATTTGGCAGTAGGTATTTTTTTGGAATTTGAACTGGCAACTGATGACAACTTGTGTTTACTTGTAAGCGCTCCGTTTCTCCTGCAGTACATTTTCACTTGCACTTTGATGCTAGGTTTCATGTTCCGGTGGTAGCAACATCTTTTTCTGTCCCCTTTACAACTCACAGTGATGTGAGGCTTTTTTTTTTTTTTTTTTTTTGTCATCACTGTAGATATTGCAAAGGAAACTTTTATCATCTCTTTGTCTTACTAGTGCCTTCAAAATTCATTCAAATAAGCTTCCTATTCTTACCTGCCCATTCACAGGTAAGGGAATCACAGGGTCCTAAACAGCTGCAAATGAGATTTCAGATGCAGCACTCCTCTTCCAGTGGCTTCAGGCCTGCTCCCTGAGATCTTTGCCTAGCGAAATCTATAGACCAGGCTCTGGCTATGGTAAGCTCATGAATGCCTGAATTTTCTGCTCTGCTAGCCCACGTGATACAAGTTCAGTCTGATGGTTCGAACTTCTTTCAGTCTCCTTACCTCCATGTCTACCCACCAGAGGGCAGCCTAGAGCGGCTCCCCGGTCAGGGCCTTTGATAGATACCGTATATATCTGGGAAGGAAACTGAGGTACTCTTCTCTCCATAGAAACATTCTTAACAAAATTCCTCTGGCAAATTCAGTGTGACTCAACAAACATAGAACAGAATTCTTAGTAGAGAAACAGGACTACAGTGCTGTGGAATGAGTCATGGACATATGACAAACCCACAGCTAACCTTATACTGAATGAGGAAAAATTGAAAGCCTTTCCTTTAAGCATTGGAGTAAGACAAGGTTGCAAACATCTACTGCTCCTAGTCAAGAAAGTACTGGAAGTCCTAGCCAGAGCAGTCAGGCAAGAAAAAGAAATAAAAGACTTCCAAATTGGAAAAGAGGAAGTCAAATTACCCCCTCTCTAGGGACAACAGGAACTTCTACCTAGGAAAACCTAAACACTTCACCAAAATCTCTCAATCTGGTGAATAAACATAGTGAAGTTGCATCATACAAGACCGATATATAAAAATCAGTATCATTTCTACACACCAATAATGAACTACCTGAGAAATAAATCAAGAAGATAATCAACTAACTGAAAAGAAATCAAGAAGACATTTACAATAGTTACAAAAACATGAGAAATAAATTGAATCAAAGTGATAAAAGACCTCTACAAAAGCGAAACTACACAATATTGATGAAAAAAAATGAACACACAAACAAATGGAAAGGCATCTCATGCTTATGGAATGGAAAAATACTATCCAAAGTCATCTAAAAATTTGATGCAATGCCTATCTAAACACCAACATCTTTCTTCCCAGAAATTGAAAAACACAATTTTAATATTTCTCTAGAACCAAAAATTATTCATCCAACAAGGCACTAAATCTAGAAGATACAAGGAACTTGAACAACTCAACAATGTAAAAACAAATAATTTCACTAAAAATGGGCAAAGGATATAAATACACATTTCTCAAAAGAATATATATAAATTGTCAAGAAGCATATACAAAATGCTCAAAAGTATTAATCATCAAGAAAATGCACACCAAAATCACAATTCTGTATCATCTTACTCCACTTAGAATGTCTGTTTTCTAATGGCAGTTATTAAAAAGACAAAAAATAAAAGATGCTGGTGAGGGTACAGAGAAAAAGGAACCCTTATACACTATTGATAGAAATGTAAATTGGCATAGCCACTATGGAAAACAATATGGAGATTTTTTAAGGAACCAAAAATAGAACAATATGATCCAGCAATCTCACTACTGGTTATTTATCCATATAAAAGGAAATCAGTATTTCAAAAGGTTACTTGCAATTCTATGTTTATTGCAGCACTATTCATAATAGCAAATATATAAAATGAACCTAAGTGCCCTTCAATAGATAAATGAATAAGGAAAATGTGGTATATATACACAATGGAATGCTATTTAGCCATAATAAAACAACCAAATTCTGTCCTTTGCAGCAGCATATGTAAAACTGGAGGTTATTGTGTTAAGTGAAATCAGCCAGAAACAGAAAGAAAAATATTTAATATTCTTATTATATGTGAGAGTGAAGAAAGTTCATCTCATGAATATAGAGGTTAGAGTAAAACATACCAGAGACTGGGAAGAATGTGGGTTGGGAGGGAATTAAAAGAGGTGGGAGGGAATTAAGAGAGGTTGGATAATGGGTAGAAACATAAAGTTAGATAGAAGAAGTATGCTGTAATGTTAAATAGTAGAGTATGGAGTCTATAGTAAACAAAAAAGTATTGTCTATTTCAAAGACTTGAAATGTGTTCAGCACATATAAATGATAAATACTCAAGATGATGGGTAGCATAAATGCCCTGAGTTGAACCATGACCCTTTCTATGCATATAACAAAAAATCACATGTATCAACTACATATGTATAAATATTATATATCAATAAAAAATAGTGTGACTGAACTTCAAGTGGCCTGACTTGGTTTTATGGCCACTATAGAGATTAGTAATTGCAACTTTGGAAAAAAATTTTAGTATTATTTCCCTGGAAGACCTAATCTGAAGCAAACATTTTAGGAGGCTTCTAAACCCAGAAAAGTAACAGTGAAAGAAAAGGCAGCATGGGAGGAAAGAAAGAAAGGCAAATAATAAATTTGGCCAAAGCATCATCATAAAGTACAGCTGATTTCTTGTCAAGAAGCATTTCTCAAACAAGACTTTATGAAAACATAGGACCTCAGAATAATTACTAGAAGTGGAAGAGAATTTATTCAACAGCTCCTTTCCATCTCTTATCTCTCTTGAGTCAATGTTTACCCCATTGGATATCAACTATCCCCACTTCTCCAGGTTTTATTCCCTGACCTCTGAAGGCAGCTCCTGGAAAAGCTGGATCAGTGCAAGAGTAGCAGCAGCATTCACCGCACATGCCATAAACTGCACAGTGAGTCACAAGGAAAAACTGTCCATTGACCCTATTTATTTGATGGCTGGAAACTGAAAATGTCATTAATCTGATAAGGTGGACTGTATCATGGGTTCTGAGAAGGTCATACAGTATCTTGAACCTTAGTAGTAAGTAAGCGTGGAATGGATGGCATAAATGAGGTGTGCAATCAGAGGCATGAGACTATCTGACTGGACTCTGAGCAACATGGGGACAGTTTGCTGCAGCAGACTGAGTTGAAGAAAATATAAGAGTGCTAAAATGATATAACATATGCCATGATGGTGCTGACAGAGCACTATGGACTTCTCTCCAGTAAACAGCAAAGTCGTCATTCTATGGCCTATAAGACTGTGATCAGTTCAGACCTTCCTGGACTGCCAGTCAGTTACCGTGAGCAGAAATCTATAGTCACAGGAGTGTATGCATGCATATAGACTAGGACCTGTATATTGGGGTATATCATTGTAGCTTGGCTCAGACACCTGTTCTTTATTAATTAATATAGCTAAGGCTATTTGTCATTTTAGGAGAGGGGCATTTACAAAGATCCACATATGGAGGACATAGTAGGCGAGAGATGGGAGTTGGAGGAAAGCATGATGGGAAATGGAGAAATAAATCAGAAAAGAGGACAACAAAAATTCATGAAGACTTTGAGGAATAAAGAGAGAGATGTAAAAGAAGAGATAGAAATGGAGGAGGGAGCCAAAAAGACATGTAAACACACACACACACACACAAGCACAAAAGGGAACAGAGACATATGGAGAGAAGAGTGAGTGAAAGGATGGAAAGGAGGCAGAGGTAGATGATGAGATGATCAATAGTACGAGAGAGAGAAAAGATGCGTTGGTATGCTGATCACTGCTCAGATGATTATATGCTCCCCCAGTTTGTTTTTTAAAAAGCAAGTGTTCTGGCATTGCTGGAAAATCAGCAGAGAATTTATGATGTGGCTAATTTTGTGAATTTGAACATGCTGGGCATCAAAGAATGTTATATCTCATATTTTCCTTTTCATGATATTTCATAAACAAAACTCTCCACTCTGTATTCGTTATGATCACAAAGATCAAGGCTTTTACTAGAATAATGTATTAAATGTATTTGAGAAGTCAAGTAAAGGAATCATCAGAACACTTAAGGAGAGTCAAAGAGACATACAGGTCATACCACATGTTTTTTCCCTCTCTAGGCCTGGGGAGGAATGAAATAATAATTTCTAAAAACAACATAAAATTAAGCTCTCAAAAATGTCTGTATATTTATGTCTATGTAATATGCACAAACTGCCACATTTTATGTCCATGTTTATATAAGTTTGCATCTATGTAACAAATCCTGTCAATTTAACTCCAAAAGTATTTTTGATATCCAGTATGACATCCACATTTTCATCATTCCTCAGCTGGATGTGAAATACTTTGTCTCTGTCCTGATTATATGGTTTTTTTTTGTTTTTTTTTTTTGCTTATTTATTATACATCTTCCCTGTTACAGAATGTGCACTCCAGGAAAACAGCGATTTGTCTGTCTTGTTCATCACCATCCAATCACTCAGAACAGTCCCATTAGCTAGAAACAAAATAGTTGTTTTATGCTAAAACAATCTGCCATTCACTGATGGCCTTTCTGAAGGCACCCCCCCCCCTTCAGTTCACTGTTACTACACATCTATCCCAGATTACTTATTTTCTAGTTTATGTTTAGTAAATTAAATTACATAATGTTGGTACTTGTATGTAAATTATAGGTTGTCTTTTTGTTTCCTGTACTACCACATTTTTACTGACACACTAGTGAGTAAGAGTGAAAATATATTCTGTGTCATCTGTTACTGGGCATTGTCTGGATCATAATCATTATTATGCAGTAGTATTAAATATTTTCTGTTCAATAGTAATTGATATTCTAAACACTGACCCTGAGTACCATGTTATAACCCAAAGTTATATTGTCTGCTGCATTTTGTGTTGATTTTTCAACCGTATTTTTTTCTTAATTATTTCAAAGACAAATGTTATACTTATTTTCTCTCTCTCTCAACAGACCAAATCACTTATCTCTTAAATGGATAAGTGATTAATTAGACTATGAGCCTCTGGGAAAACTGTAAAATAGAGAGTGAACTTTGCCTGCAGTAGCACAAGATTACCTGTTAACATAGCAGAAACTATGAAAAAATATATTCACATTTTGCCCTTCATTGAACAGGGTGATATCCATACACTCAGAATCTTAAGAGGTAACTCTTGTTTGCTAGGTTTACTTTTTACATGGGACACAAAACATCCTCTTCATTAAGCACTGTTACTTTGGAAAGCAGGAAATTCTTTTTTATAATGACAGAATATGGGGTGAGGCTTGAAAAGAGATGTATTCTAACATGGCTTATTGTTTTTTGTTTTCATTGTTTTGTTTTTTGTGTACTTTATTTGACTCCTCAGAACATATCTAATATTTCATCCTTCACTGTTAGTTAATAACAAGCTATGGTTAATCCAGGAGATGGATATGGTTATGCATGCTCTTTCAATTCCAGGAGCTAAAATAAGGCCTCAAGACCTCTATTTTTTTCATTCCAAATGTCAAATTCACTGAATATCAGGCATTTATCATTTGTCTGGTGAATCCTAGACATGAAAAACAGCTTGCTGTTGATAATATGAAGAAAACACCCAAACATACCTCAACTTAGAGGCTGATTCTCCTATTCTGTATTAATTGACTTTTTCTCTTATTAAATATGACATAGTGTGTCTGTGTACCCTTGTCCAACTTCTAAACTAAAGAAAAGCATTTTTCCTTTCTCTGTACCTTAGCATTGAATATAAAGTCATAAAAAATCATTGCATATGACGAAATTCAAATATTAGCACATGACTCTTGACCTGATAACAAGGTAACTGTCAGACATAAGCACAAACTAATAGTTTAGTTACATGACAAAGCCATTAAGAAGGGAAAGCTAGTCAATTTATATCTGCTTTCTGGAAAAGCATGTGGGTGCAACATTGATGCATTGACTTTTGAAAGACTTTCTTTCAACTGTATGCAGACAGAATTGTGAAATCAATGATTTAAATAATTTGACAGGAGCTGTAGAATATTTATGTGGATATTCTCAATAGCTCTCTCTAAGTCAAAATGTATGTATCATTTGGGAAGAGTTATTTGATGACATAAACTATAATCGTACTCATAAATATAAATATAATTCCTATATTATATCCATAGTAATGAAGGAACAGTTGCAACCCAGAGGTAGTCTGCAAATTTTATTTTCTGTATTATTCTGTTATTTCAAACATTTCCTCACCTTTAAAACAAACAAGCATTAAAAGAAACCAGGTTGACTAATATCCTCAATGTGCTCTCTCAAACCCGATATTGATTAGTTTAAGGAGTGAAAAAAATGACTAAATATTGTAAACTGGAGCAAAATTTTATCCTAGTGTTAAATTCTATAATCAATGCAGAAGGTCAAATTGAGAATATTCACAATTATTACTGAGTAATATTAACGTTAAAAACACCAATAATATCAATGTTGTCAAGGGTGTGAAGGATCAAACACTCTCATAGTTTGCTATGGTGGTGCAAATTGCTAGTCATTTCTTTAATCTATTTAGTTTACCTACTAAAGTTAAATATATATCTGTGTAAGTTAAGGCAGTATCACTCCAAAATTTATGAGTGTGCTTCTACAAAAATATCTGCATAAAAATGTTCATAGTGCTTTGTTTATCATAAACCCAAATTGGATACTATCTAAATGTTCATCAACTGGAGAATGTATAACTAAGTTATAGAATGTTCATACAGCAGAATACTACTAGCAGTAGAAAAGAATAGACTTCTACAAGGTAAAACAACATAGACACATTTTGAAAGCATAGGGTTGAGCCAAAGAAACTAGACACCAAATAATAAATAATATGTGTTCCATTTTCATCTAGGATACAGGAAGCTAGCAGTGTAACTTCCAGATCTAACAATGAGGAAATCTGGGTACAGTACAAAATAATAACTTTGACTGAACCCATCAAAGAGTCAGGTTTACAGAGCTATCTAAGTAGCCTAAATTCTAAAGAAGGACAGTATTTTTAATAAGAAGTGGTGGATGTTGACTGATGTACCTGTGGCAGACCACATAGAAGGCACCAGTTGTCCAAACAGTGGGTAAGAAAACATGAATGAAAATTGAAAAAAAAAAAAAAATGCTAAAGGTCAGATATGGGCTACTTGCAACAATATGGAACCCATGGGAGCCTGCGGAGAAATAAAACTTCTCTGGAAATCTTAGTGATCCTAAAAAAGCCCTCCTTTCCTGAGACAAGGAAAGAAATGTATACAATAGAAAAATAGAGAATACTTGCTTTCACTTTCCCTGGGAACATTTTACTCTTCACATACTATTAGATCAGTAGTCATTTTTCTAGTGTGTTGCTCTGATCTAAAAGGATAATAAAACTTCTTTTATTTTCCAGATACAGCCAAATGATTCCAGCCTGGATCCATTTCCTAAACGAATTCCTAAGGTGCCAGGAAGCTTGGAATGCTCTCTTCCTATACAGATATTAATATTCACATTACAAATACTATAAGCAAGACTTATATACGATTGTAGGTTGTAAAAGCCAGAGATTCTTGGGGTTAACTCTCCCATGGAAAGATGTCTTTACCTTGCAAAAATAAGGGTGAGAATTCAGGATGGTTTCCATTTAATTTTAAGGAGCAAAAGTTTTTATATTATTATATTCTCTATTTTGGGGAGGAGAAGGGGACCTGTGTCTCTTACTGTCTGTAAATTGAGAGAGTCCATTGTTCTTTACCCCTTGCCTATGGGGTATTTGGCTAGTAATGCAGGAGAGTTTCACCTCTTGCTTTTATCTCATTGCACAAAGGGTAATGTCTACAGAGAGAGGAACTGGCACACTTATTTATTAAAAGAGAGCTAACAATAAATTTGTCTCAGATCCAAGAGCTCATCTGCTCACATTCAGGATATTAATAGAGATGAAAACAAAAAAACCTAACAAAGGCCCCCACACAGGGAGACCTCACATTCACCTATGGATTCTTTTCTATGAAACTCTGTAAGGTGCTCAGTAGAAAGACTGGCAGGTGTACAGGAGACCAGAGAGAACTTCTGTGTATGGTGGTGGTGGAAAATAGATAATTGGAAGCTGATGGTTGAAGGGCACAAAAACCTCAGCCATCTGCCTAGACCCTACTCTCATACAGAGCAAAAGGCTTAAAATGCTGAGAAACTGACAGCAAGCCATCTCGCCCTCAGAGCATAGGAGAAGATTGATCGTGGCTAGCAGAAGTACAGGTCAAAAACACAGCAAAATAGGAAACAATCCTGTACCCAATATCTTTTTTTTTTTTTTTTTTTTTTTTGAGATGGAGTTTTGCTCTTGTCACCCAGGCTGGAGTGCAACGGCGTAATCTCAGCTCACCACAACCTCCACACCTCCCAAGTTCAAGTGATTCTCCTACCTCAGCCTCCTGAGTAGCTGGGATTACAGGTATGTGATAGCATGCCTGGCTAATTTTGTATTTTTAGTAGAGACGGGGTTTTTCCATGTTGGTCAGGTTGGTCTTGAACTCACGACCTCAGATGATCCACTCGCCTCAGTCTCCCAAAGTGCTGGGATTACAGGCATGAGCCATGGTGCCTGGTCTGGACCCAATACTTTATACCAGTACCATTAAAAATCTTCTACTACTATGAGAGATGCAAGAAACTCTCTCATATACAAGATCTGTCACAGATAAAGGGTAGCATTTTTCTACCACAGGAAACAGGACAGGGACAATAAATAAATGACATTCCCAAGCTCTAAGACTGTGACTTGACTAAAACAATGAACAACCATGTTGGCCACCTAACGTCAGCCTAATAATCATCAAGTAGCAAGTAATAAAGCCATATTGTTTTCGGAGGGGCAAGGGCATACAAGGAAACTCCCTTTATGTTAAAGATACGCAGATGGAAGTAAAACTCTGAGTGTAAAACACTAAGAAAAATATTCCAGCATCCCTGTTTTCACTTCAAATTCAAAGCAATAGCAGCTAACTGCCGGCAGAATTTAAGCGTAACAACAACAAAATATCATCCCAGCAAAGTCCTGACAAGATTCATCCAAACCACCAAGGTGAATGTCTGAGAGAAGAAATGTACCTATTTTCAGGTGTTAATATGATTTACTTCAGTTTCTACTGTTCTACACCTAATGTCCAGGATTTAATAAAAATTTTAAGTGCACACAGAAAATAGGCTTAAAAATAATGAGGATAAAAACAATAAATATAACAAGACACAGAGATGACCAAGGTGCTGAAATTATTTGACAAAGTATTTTAAAATAACAATGACTAATATGTTAAAGAGGACAACGTCATAAACAGATGGGAAAATGTTAGAGGATAAGTGGAAATTATAAGAAGGTATTGGCCAGGCACAGTGGCTCACACCTGTAATCTCAGCACTTTGGGAAGCTAAGGAGGGTGGATTGCCTGAGCTCAGGAGTTTGAGACCACCCTGGGTAACACGGTAAAACCCCATCTCTACCAAAATATAAAAAATTAGCTGGATGCGGTGACACACACCTATAGTCCCAGCTACTCGGGAGGCTGAGTCATGAGAATTATTTGAGCCCCAGAGGTGGAGGTTGCAGTGAGCCAAGATCGTGCAACTGCACTCCACTTTGGGTTACAGAGTGAGACCCAATCTCAAAAAAAGAAAAAAAAAAAAAAAAGAAAAGAAAAGACCTGGTACTGTGGCTCATGCCTGTAATTCCAGCACTTTGGGAGGCTGAGGTGGGTGGAACCTCTGAGGTCAGGAGTTTGAAACCAGCCTGGCCAACATGGTAAAATCCCGTCTCTTAAAAATATAAAAATTAGCTGGATGTGGTGGTGGGGGCTCACATCTGTAATCCCAGCTACTCAGGAGGCTGAGGCAGAAGAATCACTTGAGCCTGGGAGGTGGAGGTTGCAGTGAGCAGAGATCACACCATTGCACTCCAGCCCGGTGACAGAGCAAGACTCCATCTCAAAGAGAGAGAGAGAGAGAGAAAAAAAAGTATCAAGTGAAAATTATAAAATTGTAGCAAAGTATGAAAAATAATTATCTGGGCTCACAAATGAACTTAAGACAGCTAAGAAAATAATGGATGAAATTGAAGACATGTTAATAGAAATTACCAAAATTGAAAAATAAGAAAATAGAACACACCCAAAAAAGCCTTAAACCATAAAGAAAAAAGACAGAACATATAAGAGCTATGGGATAATATCAAACAATCTAACATATGCATAATTCAAGATCCAGAAACAAAGAGGGAAGGTAGCAGAATATTTGGAGAGATAACAACAAATAATTTTCAAAAGAATAATACATAAAATACATCCAACTGAAAAAATGCAGATTGTTTCAAAAGAAACAAGTGCAACAACAGTAACAGCATTAATAACAAAAAATTGTAGACACAGTCCAATTGCTGAAAATCAAATACAAAGAAACAATCTTGAAGACGGAAAAAAGATAGATGTCATATAGTAAAACAAAGATAAGAATTATGGTAAATTTCTCGTCAAAATTAAGCAAGCCAGAAAACAATGGAGTGTCATTTAACTGACATTTTGAGGTGCTTAATGAAAAACAAAATTTTATCAACAAAAATGCCTTTAAAAAATTAAGACAAAAGAAAGACACACAGACCAATGGCCCAGAGTAGTGAGTAAAAAATAGTAAAAAGTAAAGATAGAGTTAAAAAAATGTTCAACTGATTTTTAACAATTTGCTAAAGGAATTTAATGGGGATAGGATTTTTTAAAACAAATTGTCACTAAAAAATTGGGCATCTACATATAAAATAAATAAAAGTCAAACTTTGTGTCAAGTTCCATATTAACATGAAACATATCATTGATTTAAAACTGTAACTAAACTAAAATAAGAAAATTTCCAGAAAACACATTGCAGAGCTTATTGAGACCTTGGAAAAACTGAAGCTTTCTTAGCACACCAAAACACAATACAAACTTTAAAAAATATATATTACACTTGATCAAGTTTCATTTTTGAAACAAATTGTAAGAAAATGAAAATAAAATGCATATCTGAGAAAGGATTTGTATCCAGAATATATAAAGAACTATCACAAATTATGGGCTGAATGTTTGTGTATACCCAAAATTAATTTATTTGTTAAAACCCTAACCAATGTGATGGCATTAGGAAGTGGGGTCTTTGGAAAGTAAATAGGTCATGAGCATTGAGCTTCGTGAATAAGATTAATGCCCTCATAAGAGGGGCTTCTCTCTCTCTCTCTCTCTCTCTCTCTCTCTCTTTCTCCTCCTCCTCCTCCTCCTTCCTTGCCACCATATAAGGATGCACTTTCCCCCTCCCTCCACCATGTGCTCTCCCACTCCCTCCTTGCCACCATATGAAGATGCAAAGGGCAGATGGCCACCTGCAAACCAGGAAGTGAGTCCTCACCATACATTGATTGTATCTGCTAGCACTTTGATCTTGAAATTCTCAAGCCTTGACAACTGTGAGAAGTAAATAATTTGTTGTTTAAGCCAAGCAGTTTGTGTTATATTTTTATAGCACCCTTAATTGATAACATACACCTCATTAAGACAAGCAATTCAATTAAAATAAATTAAAAATTTGAACAGACACTTTATTAAGTAATATATAAAGACAGAAGTAAAGGATGTAAAATGCCCCCTAACATCCCTAGTCATTGGGAAAAATAAAATTGAAACTACAATTGTATACAATTATATACTGGTGAGGACGAAGGGCAACTTTATCAAGCATCATTGATGCAAAATGCAAAAAGGTCTATTGCTTCAGAGAACAGTCTTTAATTTATACATATGTATTACACATGTATTTACCGTACAACCTAACAAGCTCTCTTCTAGGTTTTAACTCAAGAGAAAAGAAAGTATACATCAACATGCAATTCTGTAGGTGAATATCTGCAGATGTGTTATTCATAATCACCCCAAATTAGAAAGAATCCAAATGTATATCAACTATGGTGAAAGGATAAACTCTGGTGCATCCGTATAATTAGATGCTATTCAATAACAAAAAGAAACAGAATACTGATACAACCAACTGGGATGAATCACAAATGACTTATGTGATTCAAAGGCTAAATATGATTTCATTTATATATTTTGAAAAGTCAAACTCATAGGAGCAAACTACAGGCCAGTGTTTTTTAGAACTTGAGTTTTAGGGAGGGGTATTGCCTGTAAAGTCAAACGAGGGAACTGTGGTGGTCGGTGAAATGCTTTGTATCTCATCTCTCTGTGGTGGTGATTACATGACTGTGTGTGAAATTCATGTGACTGTACACCTTTAAAGGATGATTTACTATATGTAAATTATACCTGCATAGACCTGTTTTTTAATGTATATACTTTATTATTGCATTTATATTAATATGAAGCTCAAAGCAAATGAAATTTTTACTATGTGAGAAATAAGACTAGTAGTAATCACTGTATGTGGATGATGGTGTTTGTTGGGTAGGAACCTAAAGGAGGATTCTGTGATGCTAAAAATTGCCCTGTATCTTCTTTCATATGGTGGAACATGGGGTTATACATATGTAAAAAATACATGGTTCTATATACTGAACATGTGTGTATGAACACTTGTAGTAGAATATATGCACATGTGTGTATATTGTAGTGTGTGTGTGTGTGTGTGTTATACTTGAGTTAAATATCTTTGTAAAATATATACAGTCAACCCTCCCTATCCAGGGGTTCCACATCCATGGATTAAACCAACCATGGATTGAAAATGTTTGCCCATTCCATTTACCTCTTAATAAGAAAGAATAAACTATATATTTTTTGGGAATATAAAAGGAAAACAAATGGAAAAAGGATGGTTCTGCCATTGCTAAACATATATAGTCTTTTTTCCTTATCATTGCTCCTTAAACAATATAGTATAACAACTGTTTTTATAGAATTTACATTGTATTAGATATTAAAATTAATCTAATGATTATTTAAGAAAGTGGAAAAATGTGGATAAGTCATATGCAAATACTACATCATTTTATATAAGAAACTTGAGCACCTGTAGATTTTGGTAATCATGGGGGTTTTGAAACCAACCCCCTACAGATATTGAGAGACAACATTATTTTGAGTGCCAAAAAGCTAAGAACTACTGGAGTAGACAAGAACAATGTCTATAGTCCAAATAACTGGCTTAAACTATTCTGTTTTTAAGATAACTATCAAATCCCTGGAGTAAATGGGGACTATTTAGACATTTTTAAGAAGTTGTACTTCTTATGGTTTTATTATATCCTCTTTTAATATTAACTATTTGTGACCATAACAAAAGGAAAATGAATGGTTTTGCCAGTATTGAACAAGTACAAACCTTTTTCTTCTTGTCATTTTTCCTTCAACAGTACAGCATGACTACTAAGCTATTACTAAAATAGTTAACAGAGTTACTGTTTTTGCTCTGTGGATTAAGCACTTTTGTAATTTTTCAGCTGGACAACAATCTGAGACTTTTTGTGTACATATAGGCATGATTATGAAAGGTAAGTCAAAGTGAGTTAAATTCCCACTTATAAGCCTAATACTTTCTAACAGCTCATCATGCCACGTATAATTTATTCTTTTTCATTGAGAGTTAAATTAAATGCAGATTTTTATATTGTCTATTTTATTAAGTAAGCAAAACTGAAATTTGCAGGTATCTTTTCTCAGACAATATCTACAGATTGCAAAAATAGGACATATTACACTTACTAAATACCTGTGAGAAGTATCTCTTTCCCCTGATAGTGCTTGTTCACTGTTGAATGTTACTGTTAGAGTACAGAGAACTAATCATTGAACCTACCTCAAAGTGATAAAACAATAAAAATTATGTATTATCTGTGGCCCATTTTCTACTATATACATATATGTATATATACACAAGCACACACATATATATGTTGGATATGTATGTATACACACATATATATGTTAGATATGTATATATATCCCAAACAACAAACTATTAAAGCAATAGCTATGTTCTGTTTAAAGAGTTGATTGGACTTACCAGCAAACTCTAGATTTGGTGTCCTGCAAACAAATTGCCGGAGGTAACTGAAGTAACATCTGAAATTCATCTCATTATCTATTCAACATCTGAAATTCATCTCATCATTATCTATTCAACAAATATTTATTGTATGCTTACTATCTTTCAAATACTATTATAGATTCTGAGAATATAGCAGAAGACAAAATAGATTATCTTCATGGAGCCTGTATTCTAGTGAGAGGCAACCAAAAACAAGTAGATAAACAAATGATGTAATTTCAGATAGTGTTAATTGCTATGATGAAAATAAAGAAGACAGAGTAATGAAGTCACATCACTGAGAAGGAATCATTTCAGCAGAGATGAAGGATGAAAAGAACTAGAGATTACCTCATTGATTTGTTTTTGTAAAGGAAGTTGGTTCGCTACTTTAACTAAGCATCAAAAACCTAACATGTCTAAGGACAAGGTCTTCATTTTCTCCTACAAACCTGCTTCAATCCCAGTCTCCAAGTGCTCACAGATACCTCCTCTCATTTAATGACATTAGCATGATGTTATTCATATTACTGTGCTGTTAATATGACCACTATTGGGTAAAAATAGTATTATGCGTACAAAATGGGATAAAAAATAAGCAGTAGATGAGTTTAGAATAAATTTAATAAAAAATTAAATGCCAAATGCACCGAAATTATTTAAGAAGGCTATATATTAATTTTCTGAGATATTCTCTGTACATCATTGTTTCATGCTTGCTGAGGGCAAAAATAACAAAGTAGGAGACATGTTAGAAATAACTTTAGAATTGTAATTGGTATGTTCTCTTTTCAGCTTTTAGAATGTACATGATCATTGCTCTCTAAAAATACCAAATGCTCAAATCTAGCTGTGGAAATTTAAATGCAATGTGAAATGAACAAGCTTTTTGAAAGTATCCTAGACTCATTCTAGAGCTAAAATTCTGGTTTTAATGTATATGCAACTTTGCAATAGCTAAGCAAACTAATAAAATGACTATTACTTTGATAAAATGTGTTGTTTCACAAAAAAATGGTTAATGTAATATTTACTACATTAGAATTAAACCATCATTAGCTTAAATAAAGGGTATGCCAATTTTGAGAACTGTGGTTTAATTATGTTTTCCTTATCTTTTCAGAGACATGACTGTGCATGTGTGGAGTATTTAGTTTACATTTAACATCCATTTGCCTTAAAATTGGAGTAAAATATTTAGGCTGTTCCTCTAAGGTTATTCTTTTCAAAAATCCATATTATCTAAGTGCAATAATATTAGCTCTTTGGTCCATATTCTAGAATTCCACTAAATAATTGCTTCTCTATTTACTTATTTAACGTTTCAACTTGCTAAGAACACACACACACACACACATACACACACACACACAGTTGAACCTATAGTTAATACGTATCTATAAATATACTTGAGGACATTTTGGTGTTATACAATCTGTTATAATCAAAACATGTTAAATGTTAACATAATTGCTGCTGCATATTTTGTTGAACTGCCTTAATCAAGGATTCCAAAAATGGCCCAAGTTACAAGTAACATTCATTCCCTATATAAGATCAAAATCAAACCAAAGATACCAAAACCCAGATTCCTGAGGATACTATGAGTCAAGTACAATTGATGTCTCTCATGTAGTTTTTGCTGTAGATGTTTAAAAATGCAGTATTTTCTATCTGGCATGACTCTATGTCCTGTTTAGGCTGTCAATGAAAATAATTATCTTTCAAAATAATTCTGCTTACACAGTAGCTCTAAGTTGCCAACATGCTTATACACGCAGGCAGCATCCTCCTGGACTTTGTTAGATTGAATCTGACTGAGTGAGTCAGCATATTCCACATAGAGAGAAATATTCCTGACATGGAATCAATGTTCAGTTTAATATTCTCTTATTTAGGAAATCAGTATTGAATTCATGCCTAAACTTTTCTGATAAACTTTGGTCATGTCCAAGTTCTTCAGGGTGTCCAAAATTCATAAAATCATTTTCATCACATAAATTACTACAGTTCCATCAAAAACAACTTAGATCACATGGAAGAAAGGAAGAAGGCAATGGAGGGAATTAAGAAAACCGGTTTACTACAGTTGTTCAAGATCCTCAGGTTACTCAAAATAGGAAATTAGAAGCTTAGAAAAATGGCTTCAACTTTTTCTGAAGTACATATATCTCAGAGAAGCATTAAAATATTTGATTGGAAAATAAACATAAGACTGCTTTGTTGTTGTTGTTGTTGCTGAGACGGTGTCTCGCTCTGTCACCCTGGCTGGAGTGCAATGGTGCAATCTCAGCTCACTGCAACCTCCGCCTCCCGGGTTCAAGCAATTCTCCTGCCTCAATCTCCTAGTAGCTGGGATTACAGGTGCCTGCCACTATGCCTGGCTAATTTTTTGTGTTTTTAGTAGAGATGGGGTTTCACTGTGTTGGCTAGGATGAAGACTGTTTTCATTCGGTACTGAATTTTATTGATCTAAGCAAAGATTTAAGAGTATATGGATTAAATAAAGGCTGAGGAGGAGCTAAGAAATGAAACAATTTTACAAAACCTGGGAAATCGTTTGTTTTGAAATGGGAAACATAAATATTATAGAGAACATTCAGGAATGTTTTATATACTTCAAACGGTTTTGAAAGTGAGGGCAGAGAACATATTTTAAACTGTTAGCTGGAAAACAGGGGTCTTGCCAATATTGGGCTTAATCATAAAGTTCACAGTATTTCCAGAAAATCTGATTTGGGAACATGAAAGTCATGTCCAAAGTTCTGAAGACAGCTCTGAGATTAAGATGGTTCAAATTCATGTTGGGAAGATTCTGCAATATTAGGAAGTAATATAATGAAAAACCAAGATGGTAGTCACATGTATGTGCTTTAATCACTAGATCGAATAAGGTCCATATGTGCAGGAAAAGGGAGCAAGTATAGAAACTGCAGAAGAGTTGGGAAAACCTTGGAGTTTGTGTTGGGTTTAAATATGTTTATTTTCCATATTCTTTATCACTTTTTAAAACATTTATTCCTAGAATCAGATGTGCTCACATTCAGCAGAAAGAGAATTCTGGTAGAATCATCTCTGAGTAGACATGCTTGTTTAGTCTTACACTAAAGACATTATTAGTTCAGTGCTTTCAGAGGGAAGAAATATTTAGAGTCCAAGAAAATATGTATTTCTTAGTGGTAATATATGAGTTTATTTCATTTCAGTGTGGTCTGTACTTTACTATATTAGTATGTTGTCAAAAGCCACCAACAAATTGATATAGTCTGATTTAGTTTTATTAAATGATATAGCACAAGCATCATCTACTTTATTTCTGAAACTCACCTTCTATGCTCAATGGAGTTAAGAGGTCACTCAATATTTCAGTCTAAGTGAAAAGAGCTAGAATTTTCTGAGGGACATCAGTCTCATATATGTCCCTTAAATCTGATCACTGCTTTTTTTTTTTTTCTTTTAGGATTGACAGGCACTCATTAAGCTAAATAATAACTGAAATTTTATTTCTACTTCTTTTTCGCTATTTCATTTTTATCCTAAACACTCTGTTGGTGTTTGAGATACAGAGATCAGATCTTCTTTTGTCAGTTTGCTCCAAGCCTGGATCTTCATGGTCAGATTATAGGTAGTGTGTGTAGTGCTGAAGAGTTCTGTCCAAGAATCTAGTAACATGAATACAAATTCTTGATTCAAAGAGCAGCTGTGTGTGTGTTTGAAAGTAGAAGCTCATTGTATTAGATATTAAAGCAAACAATACAATTCTACAATTAAGACATTGTAACACTGACTTATAAGTAGAGGATGGGCCAATGGAAAAATATAAAATAATCCCCAAATAATGAAAATATGGTATATGTGATATACCATATTATACATAATATATCAATTGCATCTCAAATTTGTGGTCAAAATAAATACTTTCTAGTACATATTTACATCAAAATATAAAATGTATCCAATACCTCACATCATACCCCAAAATATATTCTGAATGGATAAGAGATCTAAACATTAAAAATGGAGCCACACAAGTCTGTGTTGGATTGTGCTTTTAACGTGATTGAGACAGGGCTATGCTTTCCCCAGAATCTCCTCACCTGGAGTCGATTAGTGTTGGCCAAAAGAGAGACTAAGGCAAGATCCAGAAGAGTAAGTGGAACAGCAATCACTCTTGCAAACTTGTCATAGTCACATATGGTTATGTACAAAGAGATGCCCAGTGGATTTGCTTCATTCTCCTCTGCTCCAGGTGTCAATCCTGCTGGATGAAGCAGGCTCATACCCACCACCAGATACTGGATTTTGAAACTTGTAAGCAGAAACTACAAAGGCACGTAGACATCTCCATGAATTCCCCTTCTGTTGCTCCACTTTTGTAACTGGATATGCTTGACTTCTTGCATTATTACCTTGCAAACTCTGACATGTCCACCTTTGTGAGTATTTCAGTTGAATTCAGTAGTGACTATTGGATTTCTGCTTCCAGAGCTTTACTTCCTCAGCTTCAGTCATCATTTTTCAAGGTTAATTCCTTTACTATTTACTGTATCTCTATAATGCTCATCGTATTCTTGCTTTCTTGACTGCTGAAGAAGTTAGTACTTAGAAATCAGGCACTGTCATAACAAAAACATAAAACAGCACTGATTTGGGAATGAGCACATTGGATGTGGCAGAAAAAAGTGTCTGGAAAACTGTTAGTATAGCAAAACAAATGATATACTAACCATTTAGAAAGAGGAAAGAATAATAATACACAAACTATTATAGCAGTTTGGTGACCTGTGTTTGTAGTTGCAGAAAAATGCAACTGTCAAGTACAGTAACAGGAAAGACATAAAATTGACCAATAAATGTAGCCACCTTGGAAAGATGATTTCTAGGCCAAATAAATATATGAAATATCAATTGATCTATTTTAGTTGTCTATGAAAAGATACAAAAAGAGAATAGCTAAAGAATAAACTATTCAGTTTGCAAGCAGAATTTAGAGGTAATAGAGAAGCACCAAATTTACAAATGAATCTGTTTGTTATCTTCAGACTCTTTGGTCAGTAAAAATCTCCCCAAACAAAAAGTAAAACAAGGTCTAGGGGTGCAGAACGAATTTCAAGACCTTTTTAAAAATTTCTATTAGATTTAAGTTAGTGCCTAAGACCCTAAAAAGAGGGCTTCTCAGAATTGTATGTGTGTTTTTTCCTACTGAAGATTGATACATTCCTTGTAGAGAAAGTTTTAGAGCACCACCTGTCTTCAAAAAAATGATCGATTTAGCCTTGAAGCAATAAACATGCACCTGGATCATATTCATAGACAGAGGATAAAGCTTTTAAGGAATTGTACTAATTAAAGTATCACAATCTTGGCATACAAAAGAATATAATTCTTTAAAAAGAAATTTCTGGGCCTCTAACTCTTCATAAGCAGCAAGCATTTTGAGAATGTTACCCTAGTTTTTGCTGTTGTTCTTGTTGTTATCTATATCTATGCAATGAATTGCTCAAACTTAATTTACTCCAATTAACCCTTGATTTTGTGGGTCAAGATTTAGGACTGGGTTGGCTGGATGTTTCTTCTGCTCTATGTTCTGTTAACTGGGGTCATTCATTTGATTGCATTTGGCAGGAAGCTGTAGTGGCCTGAAAAATCCAATAAAGCTTTCCCTGCATGTCTGGCACCTTGCTGCTCCTACAGTGGCCTCTATCTCCATATGGTTAACTTGGCCTTCCTTACAGGTTATCTCGGTATAGTTGGACTTCTTACATGGCATCTGATTTCTGAGAGGCATTGTATCATGTGGGAAAAAGCAGAAGTCGTGTATGTCTTACAGCCCATGCCCAGTGGTTAAACATCTGTTCTGCTACACTCTATTAATCAAATCTAGTCCCAAGAGCCAGCACAAATTCCAGAAGAAAGCAAATAGGTGGAAAAGGTGGCAAAGAATTTACTGCCTTCTTCAATTTGCAACAGTTACCAAGATGGTCTACGCTTTATGAAATATGAAGTATATCTCAGAGGGGAGAGAACACAATGCAAAAACCTAAATCATGGGCCGTGGTGAACATTTAAATAGAGAGGCACTCCCAAGGAACAGAAAAATATGACACTGGAAAATAATCTGAGGAATGTAAAGAGGTTAGTGGACAGGGACCTATTTCCAGGGATTATTGCTAGGCCATACTCATAGAATATTTCTTGTCCCCAGTATAGAGAGCCCTGGCAATATTCTCCCAACAAGACTTTGGAATTGCTACGGCCAGTGACTATGTGACTTCCTTTGTTCTTCTATCTGAATAAGAATGCATATCAGGTGTTTCCGTGCCTATCTAGCCTGTTGAGTATATTATAAAAGGTCACTTTCTCATAGACCTCCACATCAAGAGCATCCTCGTATGCATCCAAATTGCAATTCTCATGCCATATTTGATTAAATGAGAGAGTCCCGCGTTAGGGAATGTTGCTTACAGGAGCATGGAATTTATTTTAAGTTATTTTGTGTTGCGCTACTTTGCTTACAGGAGACGTATAATTATATGTAGCCAAACACTCAGCTGTTGTATGTTGTAAAATTGACTACAAATTTTGATCTCCCAGAAAGACATAATAATGGCTCTGGGTTGGCCATATGACTTGCTTTGACCAATGATACATTACCATTGGGACATGAGCAGAGGTTTGTAGAGTACATGCATATTACAACTTGTCAACTTGATGATACTAGAAAGTCTTAGACCACCACCACGTGAAAAAAAGACAGACTAACCTGAATAATCTGCAAACATGTGGCTCAGTTACCCCATCAACCTAGAAGGCAGCCAGACATCTGAAGGTCATATGAATAATGTTATCAAGATCCTGATCTCTGCTGACTTAGTTTGAGCTGAGAAAGTAAAGTAAACTTTTCTGTATATGTTATAATATATTTATCATTTTCTTTTTTAAAATAAACAACATAAATTCCATGATCCTATTTTAATTATAAATAATTCTGTAATTTCATTATGACATTTTATGTGTTATTGAGAATTGTGTTTATCACCATGCAAAAGTAGGTATCTTGCTTATATTTGTATCCTTATGATCTTCTTCCATGCTAAAGAATTAAATTTCTAGCCTTGGTTTTTTTCACATCATGGCTATCCAAGACTTTCCATCTACGAAGATGGAATGTTTTGAAATGCATCTTACCTTCTTTCAGAAGCTTATTTCTATTAAATATTTGTGTTATTATTTTCTAAATCAAATTATTCTAACAATGACCCCACTAACATCTTAAAATCAAAACTATTTTTCTTGGCTTATTCTTAAGAAGAAAGATGAAAAACATATCCCAAATTGTTATATTCTTTTATGGGGTTTTGTTGCCTAGGTGACTGTTTCTATAAAAATTTTTTAATATCAAATAAACAGGATAATATTGCTTTCATTTAAAAACTACTTCTATAAAAAAGAGGAGATTTTTCAGAAATAATTTTTTCACATTTCCTATTTCTTATTTTACTGTTCTGTAAGTAAAATAAGGAATCTACCCTAGAACTTAAAGTATAATAATAAAAAAATAAAAAAATCTTAAAACAGAAAGTGTTATATATAGGTTTATAAAGTATACTGAATTATGATGATATGCAGATGGCATAACTACTCTTATTAAAAAATGACTTCTAATTCAAAAAAAAGGAATCTAAAGGAAGATAATCCTTAGGATTACTTTCATCTTTATTTTCCATATTTTAAGATATTACCCTTATAGTATCATATTCTAGTGATGTATCAGATTCTAGTGATATATCATTTACAGTAGTGTATAATTTATGTTCCACTAGAAAATTATTGCTATGTGGAAATACTATTTTAGCCTAATTCAGAATATGGTAGTTATATTTTAGATGCCTATATTAATTTATTTCTTTAAAGTTTTTACCTCAAGATTTTTCTTGATATATTTTTGGAAATATAATATCCAATTACTATGACTTCATAAAAAATTACTTGAAATTTATTGATGTAAAAGAGTTGCAGTTTGAGCATCCCTAAATCCAAAAATCTGTAATTCAAAATGCTCCAAAAACCAAAACTTTTTGAGCACTGACATGACTCCACAGGTGGAAAACTCCACACCTGACCTCATGGGATGGGTCATAGTCAAAATGCAGGCACACAACTATGAAGATGATGTCATTAACACTGCAGGCCTGTAGATGACATGGTAAAAAATGTGTGATGAGCTTAGGAAGCACTAGAGCAGTATGCATGATAGGACAAGAAACCATGTCAGCTTATGAAATCAAAGAGAGACTACTAAGACAAATACCATTGTTAATGAGGCAGACGACCCTAAAAGACACATTTTAAAAAGTCATCTGATAGAATGCCTTCTTATCCTTAGGGGACACACTTTCTTCTTCCTCAACTACTTCTGATATTTCTTATCACCTAAAAAAAATTAACATGCAGCGTACAGCAACCTTTTCATTAAAGCAAAGTCATACTCTGTATATATAAATTAAAAATTAAAAATTAAATTAAAAATTAAGGCAAAGTCATACTCTGTATATATAAGCTAACAATGAAAGGAAAAACTGCTATGTATTAATCTTGTAGTGAAGTGTAGATAAATTCGAACCTAGAAATTTAATATAAGCTGACGAGTTGATGGGTGCAGCACACCAACATGGCATAAGTATACATATGTAACAAACCTGCACGTTATGCACATGTACCCTAGAACTTAAAGTATAATAATAAAAAAAAGAATTTAAGAAATTAAAAGTATAATATGTTGGGGTGAATATTTTCAGATTTATTACAGAAATGTGAATTTGGAAAGAGACATTTCTGGCACATGTTCTGAAAATTAATAATAATATTTTAGAAAAAAAGGCTGCATTATACATCATGTAAATACAGCATAATTCCAGATCATTAACTTTCATATAGGTTTTAATTAAAACACAGGACTGTAGGTGGGAACTGATAACCTGCTGGTGATGGTTGTGGCTGTTGTCTACCAGCTGGTACAAGGGTTCTCGTGCTGCTGCTGTGCTGCTGAATTTTTCACTTTACTAATAGTGTGTCATAATTTTTACTTATACTACTTATGTGTGAAGAGGTGCAGGAAAATGATTGCTTATTAGTAGCTTATAAACTACAAGTCAGAAATGATGATGATGTCCAACAATCACAAATTGTCCACATGGGTGACTGAAACAGGGATACCTTTGCTTTCTGATGGTTCAGTGGACAGGGATACCTTTGCTTTCTGATGGTTCAGTGGACAGGGATACCTTTGCTTTCTGATGGTTCAGTGGACAGGGATACCTTTGCTTTCTGATGGTTCAGTGGACAGGGATACCTTTGCTTTCTGATGGTTCAGTGGATGCAAACTTTGTCATATACAATTACTTTAACTCTATGTGTATATGATGTCTATAAAAGATAAATTATATGTTTAGACTTAGGTGCTATCCCCAACATATCTCACTATGTACATGCAATTATTTCAAAGTCTGAAAAAAATTCAGAATCGGAAACACTTTTGGTCCAAAATGTTTCAGATAAGCGATATTTGACCTATAGCATTATGCTCTTGGATTGTGTGGGACAGAAAGTTGAGAGGCGATAGCAGGATAGCTTGTCCCTTTTCATAATTCCTGGGCCCTTAGCTAGAATACAAGATGTTGAGGGCTGGAGTAATCTTGAGGTTGGTGGTTCACAGCATTTGTTCGCTGAGAACCTACCAAGAGTATTAGCCAAAATCCTAGAAGGGTGTAGGGACAATGGGTAGATAAGTAAGACATCATATTTTAGTGCAGTTTTAATTTGCACTATTTAATTGTATGCAAGGTTGATAATAATTTTCATGAGAAATAATAAATGTTTCTTTAAATTATTTATATCTTTTGCTGTTTTTCTTGCTTAGAATGTATTGGTCTTTTTCCTTCTTTATTTTTGGAGTCTACATATTGGGGATATTAACTCTTTATCAGTGATATCATTTGAAAATATATTTTTCTCATTTATTATCTTTTTTCATGCAAAACATTTTGATTTTTATTTCATTGAAATTACTACTCACTTATCTTACATTGTCTGAAATCTTAATCATAATTAGAATAATTTTTCCCACTCCCAGTAAAATAATTTATCCATGTTTCTCTGTTAGATAACTTTTTCTATGTAACAAAAAAAAATGAGTGCTTTGCATGGGTTAGTAAATGTTTTTCTGTAAAGAGCCAGGATGTAAATATTTTAGGCTTTGTGAGCTATGTGTTTCCTGTTTTGACAGGGGTCCTTCATAGCTTACTGATCCCTGTCCTACTCCAACATCTTGGTCCTCAGATATAAATCTGTCACTGTGCATAGTTTATCATGATAATTTTCTTTTTAGATGAAAGGGCGCAGAAGTCTGAGCCAAGAGCAATGGAGAACATTGATGCAGAATTATACTCAGGGAACAGACCACTGCAATGAACTAAGAACCCTCCCTTGGAGATGCAGAGGCCAATGAACTGGGAAGTCAATCAGGGCCTAAGGAATAAGATCTAGGTCTTCTATGTAAGAGGAAAAAATGTTCTTTAATAATGGATAATGTAGAATAATAGGATTAGAAAGATACATTGTAAGATTGTGGCATTTATATTGCTTGTTAGAAATAAATTCAATTTAAATAGTAAATATATCAAAAATTTTAAAAACTATATTTCTGAGCCCAAGTAGTACAGGTGTATTGACTTTAAGTTGATCATATTAAAATTAAAATTATTATTACAAATCCAATATTGAGTATATTTTTGCATAAAGCAAAGTCATACTCTGTATATATAAGCTAACAATGAAAGGAAAAACTACTATGTATTAACCTTGTAGTGAAGTGTAGATAAATTCGAACCTAGAAATTTAATATAAGAATTTAAGAAATTAAAAGTATATTATAATATGTTGGGGTGAATATTTTCCAATTTATTACAGAAATGTGAATTTGGAAAGAGACATTTCTGGCACATGTTCTGAAAATTAATAATAATATTTTAGAAAAAAAGGCTGCATTATACATCATGTAAATACAGCATAATTCCAGATCATTAACTTTCATATAGGAAATGAGTCTAAAAATTATTTTGGAAGAGATGTAGAAGACTAAATACTTATCTTGAATTCTTTACTTGAGTTCAAAAAGCCTAACTAGTTATTTCTGAATGCATTAGTTGCATTCAGAAATGATATCCCTCTCTGCAAAAATTTAAACAATTTCTATGACATAAGATCTCTGACTACATCTCTTTAATGATTTTGTGTTTGTTTGTGTGTGTGTATGTGTGTGTTTGTGTGTGTTGAGAAAGAGGGAGGGGAAGAGAGAAAGAGGGTTATGTCTTTCTATCTTTCTTCTTGATAAGCTGTAATTTCCGCATTGTGATTCTAAGTCTAGTAGTTGTTCTGCAGATTCCTATGATAGTACTTTTATTTTCTCAACTGGAGATGATGCCCAGCTGCTCTTACAAGCTGAGAATGGACCCGGTTCAATTACGTAGCCAGTAATAACACCTATACTCTGATTATTATAACTTATGATCCATACACAGTCATTACATTTCAGTTTACATGATAATCTTGGTGATAATGGGAGATACTTCAGTCAACATAATTTTTCTCTTCCAGATTGAAAAAGATACTAGCACCAAGCTTTATTCTGGTTATTTAGTGATGAAAATTATGACAAATTTTGACAAAGAACAGACATGTTCCCCAACTGTACCTCTTTCAAAGCTCCTTGGTTGAGTTTATTATCTGGCAGGAAAACCAAGACCTGAAGTCCAACCTAAGGCATGTTTGTCAGTTTATTTGCCAGTTACGTTCCTTCTGTGAAGTATATCAGGAACCCAAATGGCTGACATAGCTTAGATGTGTTACACGTGCATTTGTTGAAGGCACTGATCTACCATTTTCTCAAATGGATTTCTGTTTGAAGTGGCTATGAAATAATAGAAATGATTTTAATAAAAAAATATGAAAAATAAATGTTACACATGCAAAACAATTCTGTTGCAGTTCTAGTAATATTGCTATATTGCTAAAGCATTATTTTAGTATTGCTTTCAGTGTCTACCCAGTGGTGGACTGGAGCTAATGGCACCATTTCAAGAGGCAATTATGCACATTTTTCCCAATTCTGTGTTTGCTGCTACTCCACATAGGTAACTTAAAATTGGCATATCATAGAAATTGGCAAATACTATAAATCAATGTTTCCCAACTCTGGAGAGCTTATTGTTAAATATTCACCACCACAGCATACTACTGGGTCTCCTCTCTATTTTTTTTTCTTTTTATTTTCTTATTTTAAAGTTTAATATATTGTATTATTTGATCTCCTCTTCAGATTCCACATGTAGTTGAGATCATGCAGTATATGTCTTTCTGTGCCTGGTTTATTTCGATTAATATAATATCTTTCAGTTTCAGCCATGTTGTTGCAAATAAGAATTTTTCTAATGGCCAAATAGGCTTGTATTTTATATAAATAAGTGTATATTTTATATATACTTGTATACATTTGTACATATATATACTTGAATATATTTGTACATATATATACTTGTATTTTATATATACTTGTATATATTTGTATTATATATAAAAAAATACTTGTACCACATTTATTGATACATTGATCCATTGATGAAAACTTAGGTTATTTCTATAGCTTTGCGATTGTGGACAGTGTTGCAGTAAATATGGAAGTGCAGATATCTCTTCACCATAGCAATTTCATTTCCTTTGGATATATACCCAGAGAATAATTGCTGGATCACGAGGCAGTTCTATATTTAATTTTTTGAGAAACCTTCATAGTGTTTTTTGTAATGGCTCTACTAATTTACATTCCAACCAATAGTGTATAAGCATTCCCTTTTTCTCCATATTCCTTCTAATATTTTTTTTAGTTTATTTTTTACTATACTTTAAGTTCTAGGGTACATGTGCACAATGTGCAGGTTTGTTATCTCTGTACACATGTGCCATGTTGGTGTGCTGCACCCATTAACTCGTCGTTTACATTAGGTATATATCCTAATCCTATACCTCCCCACTTCCCCCACCTTACAACAGGCCCCGGTGTGTGATGTTCCCCTTCGTGTGTTCAAGTGTTCTCATTGTTCAATTCCCACCTATGAGAGAGAACATGCGGTGTTTGGTTTTCTGCTCTTTCAATAGTTTGCTCAGAATGATGGTTTCCAGCTGCATCCATGTACCTACAAAGGACATGAACTTATCCTTTTTATGGCTGCATAGTACTCCATGATGTATATGTGCCACATTTTCTTTTTTTTTTTCCAGATTTCTTTTTTTTATTATTATTTATTTATTATGCTTTAAGTTCTAGGGTACATGTGCATAACGTGCAGGTTTGTTACATATGTATACTTGTGCCATGTTGGTGTGCTGCACCCATCAACTCATCAGCACCCATCAATTCATCATTTATATCATGTATAACTCCCCAATGCAATCCCTCCCCCCTCCCCCCCATGATAGGCCCCAGTGTGTGATGTTCCCCTTCCTGAGTCCAAGTGATCTCATTGTTCAGTTCCCATCTATGAGTGAGAACATGCGGTGTTTGGTTTTCTGTTCTTGTGATAGTTTGCTAAGAATGATGATTTCCAGCTGCATCCATGTCCCTACAAAGGACGCAAACTCATCCTTTTTTATGGCTGCATAGTATTCCATGGTGTATATGTGCCACATTTTCTTAATCCAGTCTATCATTAATGGACATTTGGGTTGGTTCCAAGTCTTTGCTATTGTGAATAGTGCCGCAATAAATATATGTGTGCATGTGTCTTTATAGCTGCGTGATTTATAAACCTTTGGGTATATACCCAGTAATGGGATGGCTGGATCAAATGGTATTTCTAGTTCTAGATCCTTGAGAAATTGCACACTGTCTTCCACAATGGTTGGACTAGTTTACAGTACCACCAACAGTGTAAAAATGTTCCTATTTCTCCACATCCTCTCCAGCACCTGTTGTTTCCTGACTTTTTAATGATCGCCATTCTAACTGGTGTGAGTTGTATCTCATTGTGGTTTTGATTTGCATTTCTCTGATAATGGGTGATGATGAGCATTTTTTCATGTGTCTGTTGGCTGCATAAATGTCTTATTTTGAGAAGTTTCTGTTCATATCCTTCACCCACTTTTTGATGGAGTTATTTTTTTCTTGTAAATTTGTTTGAGTTCTTTGTAGGTTCTGGATATTAGCTCTTTATCAGATGAGTAGATTGCAAAAATTTTCTCCCGTTCTGTAGGTTGCCTGTTCACTCTGACAGTAGTTTCTTTTGCTGTGCAGAAGCCCTTTAGTTCAATTAGACCCCATTTGTCAATTTTGGCTTTTGTTGCCATTGCTTTCAGTGTTTTAGACATGAAGTCCTTGCCCATGTCTATGTCCCAAATAGGATTGCCTAGGTTTCCTCTAGGGTTTTTATGGTTTTAGGTCTAACATTTAAGTCTCTAATCCATCTTCAATTATTTTTTGTATAAGATGTAAGGAAGGGATCCAGTTTCAGCTTCCTACATATGACTGGCCAATTTTCCCAGCACCATTTATTAAATAGGGAGTCCTTTCCCCATTTCTTGTTTTTGTCAGGCTTGTCAAAGATGAGATGGTTGTAGATGTGTGGTATTATTTCTGAGGGCTCTGTTCTGTTCCATTGGTCTATATCTCTGTTTTGGTACCAGTACCATGCTGTTTTGGTTACTGTAGACTTGTAGTATAGTTTGAAGTCAGGTAGCGTGATGACTCCAGTTTTGTTCTTTTGGCTTAGGATTGTCTTGGCAATGCGGGCTCTTTTTTGGTTCCATATGAACTTTAAAGTAGTTTTTCCAATTCTGTGAACAAAGTCATTGGTAGCTTAATGGATATGGCATTGAATCTATAAATTACCTTGGACAGTGTGGCCATTTTCACAATATTGATTCTTCCTATCCATGAGCATGGTATGTTCTTCCATTTGTTAGTGTCCTCTTTGATTTCACTGAGCAGTGGTTTGTAGTTCTCCTTGAAGAGGTCCTTGACATCCCTTGTAAGTTGGATTCCTAGGTATTTTATTCTCTTTGAAGCAATTGTGAAAGGAAGTTCATTCATGATTTGGCTCTCTGTTTGTCTGTTACTGTTGTATAAGAATGCTTGTGATTTTTGCACATTAATTTTGTATCCTGAGACTTTGCTGAAGTTGCTTATCAGCTTCATGAGATTTTGGGCTGAGATGATGGGGTTTTCTAAATAGACAGGGACAATTTGACTTCCTCTTTTCCTAATTGAATATCCTTTATTACTTTCTCCTGCCTGATTGCCCTAGCCAGAACTTCCAACACTACGTTGAATAGGAGTGGTGAGAGAGGGTATCCCTGTCTTGTGCCAGTTTTCAAGGGGAATGTTTCCAGGTTTTGCCCATTCAGTATGATATTGGCTGTGGGTCTGTCATAAGTAGCTCTTATTATTTTGAGATACGTTCCATCAATACCGAATTTATTGAGAGATTTTAGCATGAAGAGCTGTTGAATTTTGTCAAAGGCCTTTTCTGCATCTATTGAGATAATCATGTGGTTTTTGTCTTTGTTTCTGTTTATAAGTTGGATTACGTTCATTGATTTGCGTATTTTGAACCAGCCTTGCATCCCAGGGATGAAGCCCACTTGATCATGGTGGATAAGCTTTTTGATGTGCTGCTGGATTTGGTTTGCCAGTATTTTATTGAGGATTTTTGCATTGATGTTCATCAGGGATATTGGTCTAAAATTCTCTTTTTTTGTTGTGTCTCTGCCAGGCTCTGGTATCAGGATGATGTTGGGCTCATAAAATGAGTTAGGGAGGATTCCCTCTTTTTCAATTGATTGGAATAGTTTCAGAAGGAATGCTACCAGCTCCTCCTTCTATCTCTTGTAGAATTTGGCTGTGAATCCATCTGGTCCTGGACTTTTTTTGGTTGGTAGGCTATTGATTATTGCCTCAATTTCGGAGCCTGTTATTAGTCTATTCAGGGATTCAACTTCTTCCTGGTTTCATCTTGGGATAGTGTGTGTGTCCAGGAATTTATTCATTTCTTCTAGGTTTTCTAGTTTATTTGCCTAGAGGTGTTTATAGTATTCTCTGATGGTAGTTTGTATTTCTATGGGGTCGGTGGTGATATCCCCTTTATCATTTTTTATTGCATCTATTTGATTCTTCTCTCTTTTCTTCTGTTTTAGCCTTGCTAGTGGTCTATCAATTTTGTTGATTTTTTCAAAAAACCAGCTCCTGGATTCATTGATTTTTTGGAGGGTTTTTTGTGTCTCTATCTCCTTCATTTCTGCTCTGATCTTAGTTATTTCTTGCCTTCTGCTAGCTTTTGAATGTGTTTGCTCTTGCTTCTTTAGTTCTTTTAATTGTGATGGTAGGGTGTCAATTTTAGATCTTTCCTGCTTTCTCTTGTGGGCATTTAGTGCTATAAATTTCCCTCTACACACTGCTTTAAATGTGTCCCAGAGATTCTGGTATGCTGTATCTTTGTTCTCATTGGTTTCAAATAGCATCTTTATTTCTGCCTTCATTCCGTTATGTACCCAGTAGCCATTCAGGAGCAGGTTGCTCAGTTTCCATGTAGTTGGTTGGTTTTGAGTGAGTTTCTTAATCCTGAGTTTTGGTTTGATTGCACTGTGGTCTGAGAGACATTTTGTTATAATTTCTATTCTTGTGCATTTGCTGAAGAGTGCTTTACTTCCACCTATGTGGTCAATTTTGGAATAAGTGTGATGTGGTGCTGTGAAGGATGTATATTCTGTTGATTTGGGTGGAGAGTTCTGTAGATGTCTATTAGGTCTGCTTGGTGCAGAGCTGAGTTCAATTCCTGGATATCCTTGTTAACTTTCTGTCTCGTTGATCTGTCTAATGTTGGCAGTGGGGTGTTAAAGTCTCCCATTATTATTGTATGGGAGTCTAAGTCTCTTTGTAAGTCTCTAAGGACTTGCTTTATGAATCTGGGTGCTCCTGTATTGGGTGCATATATATTTAGGATAGTTAACTCTTCTTGTTGAATTGATCCCTTTACCATTATGTAATGGCCTTCTTTGTCTCTTTTGATCTTTTGTTGATTTAAAGTCTGTTTTATCAGAGACTAGGATCGTAACCCCTGCCTTTTCTTGTTTTCCATTTGCTCGGTACATCTTCCTCCATCCCTTTATTTTGAGCCTATGTGTGCCTCTGCATGTGAGATGGGTCTCCTGAATACAGCAAGCTAACGGGTCTTGATTCTTTATCCAATTTGCCAGTCTGTGTCTTTTAATGGAGACTTTATCCCATTTACACTTAAGGTTAATATTGTTATGTGTGAATTTGATCCTGTCATTATGGTGTTAACTGGTTATTTTGCTTGTTAGTTGATGCAGTTTCTTCGTAGTATCGATGGTCTTCACATTTTGGCATGTTTTTGCAGTGGCTGGTACCAGTTGTTCCTTTCTATGTTTAGTGTTTCCTTCAGGAGCTCTTGTAAGGCAGGCCTGGTGGTGACAAAATCTCTCAGGGTTTGTTTGTCTGTAAAGGATTTTATTTCTCCTTCACTTATGAAACTTAGTTTGGCTGGATATGAAATTCTGGGTTGAAAATTCTTTTCTTTAAGAATGTTGAATATTGGTCCCCACTCTCTTCTGGCTTGTAGAGTTTCTGCCAAGACATCTGCTGTTAGTCTAATGGACTTTACTTTGTGGGTAACCCTACCTTTCTCTCTGGCTGCCCTTAACATTTTTTCCTTCATTTCAACTTTGGTGAGTCTGACAATTATGTGTCTTGGAGTTGCTCTTCTTGAGGAGTATCTTTGTGACATTCTCTGTATTTCCTGAATTTAAATATTGGCCTGCCTTGCTAGGTTGGAGAAGTTCTCCTGGATAATATCCTGCAGAGTGTTTTCCAATTGGGTTACCTTCTCCCCGTCACTTTCAGGTACACCAATCCAACACAGATTTGGTCTTTTCACATAGTCCCATATTTCTTGGAGGCTTTTTTCATTTCTTTTTACTCTTCTTTCTCTAAACTTCTCTTCTCACTTCATTTCTTTCATTTGATCTTCAATCACTGATACCCTTTCTTCCAATTGATTGAATTGGTTACTGAAGCTTGTGTATTGGTCGTGTAGCCTTTGTGCCATGATTTTCAGCTCTATCACGTCATTTAAGGACTTCTCTACATTAGTTATTCTAGTTAACCATTCGTCTAATCTTTTTTCAAGGTTTTTAGCTTCTTTGTGATGGGTTCTAGCTTCCTCCTTTAGCTTGGAGAAGTTTGATTATCTGTAGCCTTCTTCTCTCAACTCGTCAATGTTATTCTCCGTACAGCTTTGTTCCATTGCTGGCGAGGAGTTGCATTCCTTTGGAGGGAGAGAGGAGCTCTGATTTTAGAATTTTCAGCTTTCTTTTTTTTTTCATTTTGTTAATCATTTTATTTTATTTCATTTTATGTATTATACTTTATGTTCTAGGATACATGTACACAACATGCAGATTTGTTACATATGCATACATGTGCAATGTTGGTGTGCTGCACCCATTAACTCGTCATATACATTAAGCATATCTCTTAATGCTATCCCTCCACCCTCCCCCTCCCCCTATCCCATGACAGGCTCCAGTTTGTGAAGTTCCCCTTCCTATGTCCAGGTGATCTCATTATTCAATTCCTACCTGTGAGTGAGAACATGCGGTGTTTGGTTTTCTGTTCTTGTGATAGTATGCTGAGAATGATGGTTTCTAGCTGCATCCATGTCCCTACAAAGGACATGAACTCATCCTTTTTTATGGCTGCATAGTATTCCATGATGTATATGTGCCACATTTTCTTAATCCAGTCTATCATTGATGGACATTTGGGTTGGTTCCAAGTCTTTGCTATTGTGTAATAGTGTCCCAATAAACATATGCGTGCATGTGTCTTTATAGCTGCATGATTTATAATCCTTTGGGTATATACCCAGTAATGGGATGGCTGGGTCAAATAGTATTTCTAGTTCTAGATCCTTGAGGAATTGCCACACTGTCTTCCACAATGGTTGAACTAGTTTACAGTCCCACCAACAGTGTAAAAGTGTTCCTATTTCTCCACATCCTCTCTAGCACCTGTTTTTTCTTGACTTTTTAATGACTGCCATTCTAACTGGTGTGAGATGGTATCTCATTGTGGTTTTGATTTGCATTTCTCTGATGGCTAGTGACAATGAGCAGTTTTTCATGTGTCTGTTGGTTACATAAATGTCTTCTGACCTAATTAAACTAAAGAGCATCTGCACAGCAAAAGAAACTACCATCATAGTGAACAGGCAACCTACAGAATGGGAGAAAATTTTTGCAATCTACTCATTTGGCAAAGGGCTAATATCCAGAACCTACAAAGAACTCAAACAAATTTACAAGAAAAAAACAACCAACCAATCAAAAAGTGGGCAAAGGATATGAACAGACACTTCTCAAAAGAAGACATTCATGCAGCCAATTTTCAGCTTTTCTGCTCTGTTTTTTCCCTATCTTTATGGTTTTATCTACCTTTGGTCTTTGAAAACAGTGACGTACAGATGGGGGTTTTGTGTGGATGTCCTTTCTTTTTGTTACTTTTCTTTCTAACAGTCAGGACACTCAGCTGCAAGTCTGTTGGAGTTTGCTCAAAGTCCACTCCAGATCCTGTTTGCCTGGGTATCAGCAGCAGAGGCTGCGGAAGAGTAAATATTGCTGAACAGCAAATGTTGCTGCCTGATCATTCCTCTGGAAGCCTTGTCTCAGAGGGGTACCCAGCCATGTGATGTGTCAGTCTGCCCCTACCAGGTGATGTCTCCCAGTTAGGCTACTCAGGGGTCAGGGACCCCCTTGAGGAGGCAGTCTGTCCGTTCTCAGATCTCAAACTCCGTGCTGGGAGAACCACTACTCTCTTCAAAGCTGTCAGACAGGGACATTTAAATCTGCGGAAGTTTCTGCTGCCTTTTGATTGGCTATGCCCTATGCCCAAAGGTGGAGTCCACAGAGTCAGTCAGGCCTCCTTGAGCTGCGGTGGGCTCCAGCCAGTTTGAGCTTCCCGGCTGGTTTGTTTACCTACTCAAGCCTCAGCAATGGTGGGTGCCCCTCCCCAAGCCTTGCTGTCACCTTGCAGTTAGATCTCAGACTCCTGTGCTAGCAATGTGGGAGGCCCTGTGGGTGTGGGACCCTCTGAGCCAGGCGCGGGATGTAATCTCCTGGAGTGCCATTTGCTAAGACCCTTGGAAAAGTGCAGTATTAGGGTGGGAGTGACCCAATTTTCACAGTTTCCCTTGGCTAGGAAAGGGAATTCCCTTACCCCTTGTGCTTCCCAGGTGAGGTGATGCCTCGCCCTGCTTTGGCTCTTGCTCGGGGAGTTAGACCCACTGTCCTGCACCCACTGTCCAACACACCCCAGTGAGATAAACCTGGTACCTCAGTTGGAAATGCAGAAATCACCTGTCTTCTGTGTCACTCACACTGGGAGCTGTAGCCTGGAGTTGTTCCTATTTGGCCATCTTGGAACCGCCTCCTCTTTTGTTTTTGATAATAATCATTCCAACAGGTGAGAGGTGATAGCTCGCTGTGGTTTTAATTTGCATTTTCCACATGATTAGTGATGTTGAACATTGTTTTTTTTTTTTTTTTTTCATATATTCTCTGGCCATTTAGATGTCTTCCTTTGAGAAATATCTATTTTGGTTCTTTGACAATTTTTAATGTTGGGTTATTATTTTTTTTCACTATTAAATAGCTTGAGCTCCTTATGTATTTTGGATATTAACTCCTTACCAAATGTACAGTTTGCAAATTCTTTCTTCTGTTCTACAGATTGTTTCTTCACTCTGTTGATCATTTTCCTTGCTTCCCATAAGCTTTTTAGTTTAATGCAATCCCATTTGTTGGTTTATGCTTTTGTTGTCTGTGCTTTTAGGTTGATAGTAAAAAAGTAATTGCCCAGACCAATGACAAGAAGGTTTTCTCCTCTGTTTTCTTCTCATAGTTTTACTCTTTCAGGTTTAACATTTAAGTCTTCAATTCACTTTGAGTTGAATTTTTGCATACAGTTTGAGGTAAGTACCCAATATCATTTTTATTTTATTTTTTATTTTTTTTTATTTTTATTTTTTGCATGTGGATATCTAATTATCCCAACACTACTTACTGGAGAGACTGTTCTTTGCACACTGTGTGTTCTTGACATCTTTGTCAAACATCAGTTGATTGTAATTTTATAGATCTATTTCTGAGCTCTCTATTGTGTTCATTGATCTGTATGTCTGTTCTTATGCCAATACTATGCTGTTGTAATTTATTATAGCTTTGTAGTATATTTTGAAATCTGTGATAACTCCACCTCTGTTCTTTTTGCTCAGGATTACTTTGGCTATTTTGGGTCTTTTGTGGTTTCATCTGGCAGTTTATGTTTACCCACAGTTTTGCTCTTTCCTATATTCTTCTTTCTTCTTTTCTGATTTTCCAAGTTTTTAAAAATCAGTTTCTGTTTGTTTCAAAACCTCCTTTAGCTATTTGTTTAGGGTAGATCCCCCAATCACAAATTCCCTACTTTTAATTTATCTGAGAATGTATTTGTTTTTTCATCCTATGAGGTATCTTTTCTAGATACAGAATTATAGATTGCCTTTTTTCTTTTAGCACTTGAAAAATTTGCATCACTTCCTTCAAGTTTTCACGATTTTTGACTAAAAATTGACTGTTATTTGAATGCCCACACCCCTTTCATGGGTAAAGTGAAGTTTCTTTCTCACTGCTTTCAAGACTTTTTCTTTGTCATTAGTTTTCTGAAGTTTAATTATGATAAATCTTGATGAGAATTTCTTTGTTTATCCTGTTTATGTTTGCTCAGCTTCTCGAATATGTAGGTTTTGGTCTTTTTTACAAGGTTGGGAAATTTTCAATACCATCCTATCCTTCTATCCTTCTAATACTTAAGTGATAAAAATGTTAAATCTTTTGAAAATTTCAATTTGCTGAAGTTCTGCTTATTTCTTTTAAAAGTCTATTTTCTTTCAAGTTGGCTGTTTTCTTTTGTTTTGTCTTTGAGTTCACTTGTTCTTTCCATTGTCCTCTTCATTCTGCTGTAAGTCACATTCATTCAGATTTTTATTTTGAGTACTATATTTTTCAGTTCTAAAGTGTTCATTTCCTTCTTATTTACATCTTCTATTTCTTTCCTGAGAATTTGTATTTCTTTCTGAGATTTTCAATGTTTTTATTTGCTTCAAACATGTTCATAATTGCAAATTTAAGAATGCCAGCTGCTTTAACATTCTTTTTAGAATCATTCTAGCACCTGTGCTATCTCAGTGCTAGCATCTGTTTATTGCCATCTGTCATTTTAGTATTGTCCTGCTTCACAGTATGATGAGTAATTTTTCATTGTATTCTGGACTTTTGGGATATTATGAAAAGCTGGGTCTTATGTAAATCTTGTCTTTTAGCAGGTCTAGGACACTGCATCAGTGCATCAGGGGAACCCTCATTTTTATTACCAGGCGGAGATGAAAGTCCAGGTTCCTCACTCAACCTCCTTTGACAGCAAAGAAGGAGTGGCTTATTATAGCTGGGATTTGAGGCTCCACACTAGACCTCCACTGATACTATCCTTGCTGGGAGGAGGAGGGAGGTCTCATTAAAGCTCCATGTGTTACCACTGCTGAAATAATAGGGTGCAGGTTCATTATGCTGTGTGGTGGTAGGAATCCTGAATCTCCTCTATGCCTCCTTTGACACCCCCAGTGGGGAGAGGGAAGGCTGCTTTGTTAGTATTGGGTGAGGTAAAATTTAGGTTTCCCACATACTCCCCATTAACAAGGGAGAGGCTAATTACTGCCCAGCAGGGTTAAGAGTCATGGATCCCAATTTGCACTTATCCTTTTCTGGCATCTGCACAAAGGAGCTAGGGAGTTAGGCATGTTGACAAGATTCTCTGTTTCACCACACTTTATTCAGGCTCCTGAACCTTCTCCTAGGTCCATATGTTCACTCCCTTGCAAAGTATAGTTTTAGCAAAAATCTACATTTTGCTAACAAGAAATCTCTTTCCTCAATATCTGATCATCTTTGATGTCTGATCCAGTCCCTCATCTTCCACTATTCTCTAAGTAACGTAAGACCTGTTGGGTTGGTTTGCCAAGAATCCTTCTTACACTTCACGTTTCCTCTTAGTAATTTTCCATCCACTGACTCCACTCTACTCCAACTTGGCCATGCAATGGGATCATGTAATGATCCTGAATACAGTCTTCCCAATCATACTTTAAGAAGTATTATTAGTGCTCGCTTCGGCAGCACATATACTAAAATTGGAACGATACAGAGAAGATTAGCATGGCCCCTGCGCAAGGATGACACGCAAATTCGTGAAGCATTCCATATTTTTAAGTTGAAATGAAGGAAAAAATCTTAAGGGCAGCCAGAGAGAAAGGTCGGGTTACCCACAAAGGGAAGCCCATCAGACTAACAGCAGATCTCTCAGCAGAAACCCTACAAGCCACAAGAGAGTGGGGGCCAATATTCAACGTTCTTAAAGAAAAGAATTTTCAGCCCAGAAATTCATATCCAGCCAAACTAAGTTTCATAAGTGAAGGAGAAATAAAATCCTTTACAGATAAGCAAATGCTTAGAGATTTTGTCACCACCAGGCCTGCCTTACAAGAGACCCTGAAGGAAGCCCTAAACATGGAAAGGAACAACCGGTACCAGCCATTGCAAAAACATGCCAAAATGTAAAGACCATCGAGGCTAGGAAGAAACTGCATCAACTAACGAGCAAAATAACCAGTTAATATCATAATGACAGGATCAAGTTCACACATAACAATATTAACCTTAAATGTAAATGGACTAAATGCTTCAATTAAAAGACACAGACTGGCAAACTGGATAAAGAGTCAAGACCCATCAGTCTGCTGTATTCAGGAGACCCATCTCACATGCAGAGACATACATAGGCTCAAAATACAGGGATGGAGGAAGATCTACCAAACAAATGGAGAACAAAAAAAAGCAGGGGTTGCAATCCTAGTCTCTGATAAAAGAGACTTTAAACCATCAAAGATCAAAAGAGACAAAGAAGGCCATTACATAATGGTAAAGGGATCAATTCAACAGGAAGAGCTAACTCTCCTAAATATATATGCACCCAATACAGGAGCACCCAGATTCATAAAGCAAGTCCTTAGAGACCTTCAAAGAGACTTAGACTCCCATACAATAATAATGGGAGACTTCAACACTCCACTGTCAACATTAGACAGATCAACGAGACAGAAAGTTAACAAGGATATCCAGGAATTGAACTCATCTCTGCACCAAGCGGACCTAATAGACATCTATAGAACTCTCTACCCCAAATCAACAGAATATACATTCTTCTCAGCACCACATCGCACTTATTCCAAAATTGACCACATAATTGGAAGTAAAGCACTCCTCAGCAAATGTCAAAGAACAGAAATTATAACAAACTGTCTCTCAGACCACAGTGCAATCAAACTAGAACTCAGGACTAAGAAACTCAATCAAAACCGCTCAACTACATGGAAACTGAACAACCTGCTCCTGAATGACTACTGGGTACATAACGAAATGAAAGCAGAAATAAAGATGTTCTTTGAAACCAATGAGAACAAAGATACAACATACCAGAATCTCTGGGACACAGTTAAAGCAGTGTGTAGAGGGAAATTTATAGCACTAAATGCCCACAAGAGAAAGCAGGAAAGATCTAAAATGGACACTCTATCATCACAATTAAAAGAACTAGAGAAGCAAGAGCAAACACATTCAAAAGCTAGCAGAAGGCAAGAAATAACTAAGATCAGAGCAGAACTGAAGGAGATAGAGACACAAAAAACCCTCCAAAAAAATCAATGAATCCAGGAGTTGGTTTTTTGAAAAGATCAACAAAATTGACAGACCGCTAGCTAGACTAATAAAGAAGAAAAGAGAGAGGAATCAATTAGACGCAATAAAAAATGATAAAGGGGATATCACCACGGACCCCACAGAAATACAAACAACCATCAGAGAATACTATAAATGCCTCTACGCAAATCAACTAGAAAATCTGGAAGAAATGGATAATTTCCTGGACACTTACACTCTCCCAAGACTAAACCAGGAAGAAGTTGAATCCCTGAATAGACCAATAGCAGGCTCTGAAATTGAGGCAACAATTAATAGCCTACCCACCAAAAAAAGTCCAGGACCAGATGGATTCACAGCCAAATTCTACCAGAGGTACAAGGAGGAGCTGGTACCATTCCTTCTGAAACTATTCCAATCAATAGAAAAAGAGGGAAACCTCCCTAACTCATTTTATGAGGCCAACATCATCCTGATACCAAAGCCTGGCAGAGACACAACAAAAAAAGAGAATTTTAGACCAATATCCCTGATGAACATCGATGCAAAAATCCTCAATAAAATACTGGCAAACCGGATTCAGCAGCACATCACAAAGCTTATCCACCATGATCAAGTGGGCTTCATCCCTGGGATGCAAGGCTGGTTCAACATTCACAAATCAATAAACGTAATCCAGCATATAAACAGAACCAAAGACAAGAACCACATGATTATCTCAATAGATGCAGAAAAGGCTTTTGACAAAATTCAACAGCCCTTTATGCTAAAAACGCTCAATAAATTCGGTATTGATGGAACGTACCTCAAAATAATAAGAGCTATTTATGACAAACCCACAGCTAATATCATACTGAATGGGCAAAACCTGGAAAAATTCCCTTTGAAAACTGGCACAAGACAGGGATGCCCTCTCTCACCACTCCTATTCAACATAGTGTTGGAAGTTCTGGCTAGGGCAATCAGGCAAGAGAAAGAAATCAAGGGTATCCAGTTAGGAAAAGAAGAAGTCAAATTGTCCCTGTTTGCAGATGACATGATTGTATATTTAGAAAACCCCATCGTCTCAGCCCAAAATCTCCTTAAGCTGATAAGCAACTTCAGCAAAGTCTCAGGATACAAAATTAATGTGCAAAAATCACAAGCATTCTTATACACCAGTAACAGACAAGCAGAGAGCCAAATCAGGAATGAACTTCCATTCACAATTGCTTCAAAGAGAATAAAATACCTAGGAATCCAGCTTACAAGGGATGTAAAGGACCTCTTGAAGGAGAACTACAAACCACTGCTCAGTGAAATCAAAGAGGACACAAACAAATGGAAGAACATAGCATGCTCATGGATAGGAAGAATCAATATCGTGAAAATGGCCATACTGCCCAAGGTTATTTATAGATTCAATGTCATCCCCATCAAGCTACCAATGAGTTTCTTCACAGAATTGGAAAAAACTGCTTTAAAGTTCATATGGAACCAAAAAAGAGCCCGCATTGCCAAGACAATCCTAAGTCAAAAGGACAAAGCTGGAGGCGTCACGCTACCTGACTTCAAACTATACTACAAGGCTACAGTAACCAAAACAGCATGGTACTGGTACCACAACAGAGATATAGACCAATGGAACAGAACAGAGTCCTCAGAAATAATACCACACATCTACAGACATCGGATCTTTGACAAACCTGAGAGAAACAAGAAATGGGGAAAGGATTCCCTATTTAATAAATGGTGCTGGGAAAATTGGCTAGCCATAAGTAGAACGCTGAAACTCGATCCTTTCCTTACCCCTTATACGAAAATTAATTCAAGATGTATTAGAGACTTAAATGTTAGACCTAATACCATAAAAACCCTAGAAGAAAATCTAGGTAGTACCATTCAGGACATAGGCATGGGCAAGGACTTCATATCTAAAACACCAAAAGCAACGGCAGCAAAAGCAAAAATTGACAAATGGGATCTAATTAAACTAAAGAGCTTTTGCACAGCTAAAGAAACTACCATCAGAGTGAACAGGCAACCTACAGAATGGGAGAAAATTTTTGCAACCTATTCATCTGACAAAGGGCTAATATCCAGAATCTACAAAGAACTCAAACAAATATACAAGAAAAAAACAAACAACCCCATCAAAAAGTGGGCAAAGGATATGAACAGACATTTCTCAAAAGAAGACATCCATACAGCCAACAGACACATGAAAAAATGCTCGTCATCACTCGCCATCAGAGAAATGCAAATCAAAACCACAATGAGATACCATCTCACACCAGTTAGAATGGCAATCATTAAGAAGTCAGGAAACAACAGGTGTTGGAGAGGATGTGGAGAAATAGGAACACTTTTACACTGTTGGTGGGATTGTAAACTAGTTCAACCATTATGGAAAACAGTATGGCGATTCCTCAAGGATCTAGAACTAGATGTACCATATGACCCAGCCATCCCACTACTGGGTATATACCCAAAGGATTATAAATTACTCTACTACAAAGACACATGCACACGTATGTTTATTGCGGCACTATTCACAATAGCAAAGACTTGGAATCAACCCAAATGTCCATCTGTGACAGACTGGATTAAGAAAATGTGGCACAGGCCGGGCGCGGTGGCTCAAGCCTGTAATCCCAGCACTTTGGGAGGCCGAGACGGGCGGATCACGAGGTCAGGAGATCGAGACCATCCTGGCTAACATGGTGAAACCCCGTCTCTACTAAAAAATACAAAAAACTAGCCGGGCGACATGGCGGGCGCCTGTAGTCCCAGCTGCTTGGGAGGCTGAGGCAGGAGAATGGCGTAAACCAGGAGGCGGAGCTTGCAGTGAGCTGAGACCCGGCCACTGCACTCCAGCCTGGGCGGCAGAGCGAGACTCCGTCTCAAAAAAAAAAAAAAAAAAAAAAAAAGAAAATGTGGCACATATACACCATGGAATACTATGCAGCCATAAAAAAGGATGAGTTTGCGTCCTTTGTAGGGACATGGATGCAGCTGGAAACCATCATTCTTAGCAAACTATCACAAGAAGAGAAAACCAAACACCGCATGTTCTCACTCATAGGTGGGAACTGAACAATGAGATCACTTGGACTCGGGAAGGGGAACATCACACACTGGGGCCTATCATAGGGAGGGGAGAGGAGGGAGGGATTGCATTGGGGAGTTATACATGATATAAACTTTATGCACATGTACCCTAGAACTTAAAGTATAATAAAAAAAATTAAAAAAAAAAAGAAGTATTATTAAATATTATTTTGTATTTAACAGTGTCTTGTTATGGCCTGGTGAAGATGGAAGGTGGAAGTCTAGGCTCCCCACTCAGCTTTTGCTTACAGGGGTGGGAGTGGGGAGTGGACCTGAAACAGTGGTATTCCCTGGAATAGGGTGGCTGTTGTCTAAAAGCCTTATGTCTTTCTTGGCTGCCCCTTACTTGGTCATTAAGCCAGAGAAAGCAGGTTTTTCATCAGCTTTTTAACTTGTGTTCCTTGGCATTTCTAGTTTGTTGACTTCTCCAGCCCTAATCCTGAGATAAATAAATCTGAAAAAAAAAATGTAGGCAAGTTATTGTAGTGTCGTTCCTTGGTTCCAAAGGTCCCTACCAGCCTGACTTCTCTCTAGCTTTCAGAGTCTTCTTGTGTTTGTTTTATATGTGATTTCCAGGATTTTTAGCTGTACCTACTAGATGAATAAGGAAAAGTGTTTCTAATTCTTCTTGTCTGGAACCATTGTCATCCCACATATAAATATCCTTGATGTCAAATCCAGGTCATTTGTGGGTAATTTTATTGCACTTGCATGTGTGTGTGTGAGAGAGAGAGAGAAAAGATAAAAGATGCTACTCAGATTTAAGTCTGATGTGTAAATCACAGAGAACAAAGTGTGTAATACTGTTCTATAAAACACGAGCCAGTATGGGATTTGAAAATGCTGTGATCCATGTTCATTATTTGCTCAGAAAGTATCTCTGATACAATCTCAAATACCAGTTTCCCAAAATGTTTTCAACTATGACAGAATCACTTGAAAGATATCATTACTTCTTAGTTTTTAAAACTGTAGCATTCATTTACATGTTTAGGTTATCTATTTAAAAAAATCATTAATCTCGTTACTTTAAAATCTCTAAAAAGCAATTCATCTCATTGTTTTAGAGTCTTACCCTTAAGAATCCACAACTTTGTAACAGCCTTCTCAAGTATGTTTATTGTCTCAAGATACAAATATTTTGTCATGGGATAACTTATCCTTAAATCTTTATTATTAAACAGAGGTTGATATCCTCACAACTGTATTCATAGTCACTGTTACTGGGAGGTGGCACATTAGAGGACCAAAGGTTGTTAGTTCTTGAGTCACAGTGATTAAGCTTTTATACTGACATTTGTCCCCCACTATGTGAAGAGATTCCCCAAACTTTCCACGCCTCGGTTTTCTCATCTGAAAAATTAGGATAAAAGCACCTCCAATACATTATAATGCCACTTACATAGATAATATGTGAAATCCTTAGGCAAGTGATTGACATCTAAAAAACGCTCAGCAAAAAATTAGCTATTAAACATTAATTATTCATGATCTTATCACTTAAATCCAACAGATAGATTTTATATTATCTACGTCAGGTAAATATTTTTATTCAAATATTTAAAATTGTGCTTCTATCAAATGAAGACAGATTATCAGAGACTAGCATATTATGGAATCTGTTTTTTTTTTTTAAATGTTTCTTTCTTTTTTTATTCTATAGCGTCCTAAAACAAAAAGATACAAATATAAATGTGAATGGATTACTAAGATTATTCGTTTTTAACATTATATAACAAAATAGGTACATTTATTGGGTTCTTATTAAGAGCCCAGAGTTCTTCTACATGCTTTTTATGGTACTATTATCTCCCATGTGCAAATTAGGAAGCTGGGGGCACAGAGAAGATTAAAAAATGGTAAAAAGCCAAACAGTTATTAAGATGTGGAGTCAGATAAAGTGGAGTCAGATAATAATGCTGCCTCAGAGCTCACATTCTTGAGCACTACAACACATTTTCTTGAATGTATTTCTGATACAATCTTGAATCCTTTTTAATAAATTACAATTCAGGAAAAAAATGTATATATGTGTGTGAATTCTAATCATTACTGTATCACACTATAGTATATGATTTTTTGCTTTGTTTTATTTTGGTTTTGAGACAGGGTTTTGCTCTGTCACCTAGGCTGAAGTGCAGTGGCATGATCATGGCTCACTGTAGCCTTCATCTCCCAGGTTCAAGCGATCCTGCAACCTCAGCCTCCCGAGTAGCTGGGATTACAGGTGCATGCTACTCTTCCCAGATAATTTTTATTTATTTATTTTTATTTTTTGGAGAAATAGTGTCTTACTATTGCCTAGCTGGTCTTGAACCCCTGGGCTCAAGCAGTCCTCCTTCATTGGCTTACCAAAGTGCTGGGATTACAGTTGAGAGCCACCACACTCAGCCACGTATGATTTTTTTATACTGGAATAAAACATAAAAGGTATGAGAAATCAGCACAAATGAAGATCATTAAACACATTTAATATGTCAGTGCAAAAGAAACCTAGAAAAATTGTCAAAATTGAAACTCATTTTCACTCTCATTAACATGATCCCAAAAAGTGATTAAAATTTTTAAATAACACTGAGAAAGACAGCTTATTTTTAAATTTTTATTTCCTGCATTTTCATGATTATTTTCTTTTCAACTTGACATTCACAATAGAAACAGACAAAAGCTATGCTATGAATGTTTTGAAAGGTATTTCTTTTTACTTTCCTAAACATGAGGGGAAAAAATGGCATTTCACATCAAGTAACTGACATCAGGGATGTGCCTATCTTGCAAATCTCAAGTTGTATGTCCAGAATCTTTTAGAAGAGGCCATTAGTGACAATTCGGGGCTTAGAACAGAAGGATTAGCATTAATAATAATTGTTACAATTTTGCTGTACAATTTTTTTATTGTACATCCAGAATAGGTATGTATGTAAGTTTATATACTGATATTTAGATAGACATTGAGAGAGAGATTTTTAATTATACCTAAAAATAATGTTCTTATTTAATTCTAACTTAGAAACCTAGAGAGACTTCAACAAATACTACTGTTTCATGACAAATAATAAAGTTTCATATTTAAACATCCTTGAAAATGTAGTTTTATACCAATTTTCAGCAAAAATTTACACAACAACCATTTGGGATCTTTTCCATTTTCATTTATGTGTAACTAAGTATATTAGAGATAAATAATTCAGTATCCATGACAATGATAAAGTAATTCATTAAAATGACACTTTACCATAATTATATTATTATCAGAAAAATCATCAGCTATTTCCTTATATCAGGTTATTGCATTTCTCAGAGTTTTGGCATATTATATGTTGATGAACTATTCTCTCATAATCTGAGAAGTGTCTGTGACATTTTATGATTTAAATAAGTTTCATCAAAACATTTTATGAACTTAAACTATAACATCAGCAGTAGAAAAGTGCATTTTGACTTGTGCTGATTTATTTAAAATGATTTAGTTAAATTGCCTCATTTAAAAGTCAAGATGCTTTTGTTTAGTTATAAGATTATTTGAATTGCAATTTTTTTTTTGAGAAAGTAGGGAAACTTACAGAGGTTACATTTTTTCTGTTCTTACTTTATTTTGTGTAGACAATATCTATTCTGTATATTAGATGCAAGAGGTGATACTGAGTTTTAAAAATCATTAAAATGTGAGGAAAAAATTACACACAGAGTTGTGAGAATTCAATTCATAATGGGATGACCATATGATTCTGCCATTAATACAGCAGTAATAGGAGGAAAAAACCAAGAGAAATATTTAAAAGCTTGAAATATATGATTTTTAAAGTGGTGATGCAGATTTTCAAGTGGGTTAATCCAACATCTTGGTTTTATAAATAGGGAACCTGACATTGGGCATGGTTCACTATGGTCATTGGTTTCCTAGCAAATTCTCTTTTTGGAATTGTTTGGCTATTTGAGATGTTAGTTCAATTTGTCTTTCCTCTTTTACCTTGACAGTCTATACTACACAACATGAAATTGTTGTATGTCACTGGATTTTGAAAGAACTAGGCCCAAGCAAGACTACTTGGGAAAAATAAAATAATAAAACATTTTCTATACCCTGCCATGTTTCTAGGCAAGAGTGGTAACAGGGACATGAATTAGCAGTTTGACACAGAAGTCCAGGTGTGAGGTGATGCTTACTTAGATTAAAGTGCTGGAGGTGGTGTGGAAAGAAGGAGATGAATTTGAAATGTGGTCTTGAGGTAGATTTGCTGACAAGATCAGATGTAAGGGACTTAAGGAAAGGAGCAATCAAGGATGGTTCTAGATTTCCAGCTTCTAGCATGAATAACTGGTACAATTTAGTGAGAAGGGTACCATTTATGGCAGTGGAGCAGTTTTGGAAAGGAGTGGAGGTCAATTTTACTAATGATAATTTTAGAAGTATATGTAATGTAGTACTAAAATGGACAAGTCACTTCGGTAATTGGATAGATTAGCCTGAAGCACAGAGGAATGGTATTATCTAGAAGCATCTACTTGAAAGTTATCACTCTGAAGGTGTGATTCAAAGACATGGAGGTAAATATAATCTCTCAGGGTGAAAATGTGGAGATTGCTCTCCAAATACAAATCTTATATTGTTAGTGAAGAGTCTAGTAATTCTATTTTAATAATTGCCATATTAACATATATATTAGTATTAATATTAAATGAGATCAATTTGTACATTTATAAGAACTCTGAAATTAAGACTATTGGATAATACATTAATATTAAATATTTATTAATATTCAATTGATATCATAAGTCTAATTGTTGATATAGCTTCGTGGAGACTCAGGGCCCTAAATAAAGAGAGAAAATTCTTATAATTCACAGAGTATAATATATGTGAAAGGAAAATAAATCTTGGAAATCTTAGGGCCCCCAAATCACTAGGCTTAAGGGAAAAGTCAATATGGTAACTATTTAGGGCAAACTTGCCTCCCATTTTATTCTAAGTCATCTCTCTGCTCGCTGAGATATATGCGTATCTGATTGCCTCCTTTGGAAAAACTAATCAGAAACTCAAAAGAATGCAACCGTTTGTCTCTCACCGGCCTGTGACATGGAAGCCCCGCCGCCCCCGACCCAGTGCTTAAGTTTTCCCACCTTTCTGGACAGAACCAATGTACATCTTATATATATATTGATTGATGTCTCATGTCCCCCTAAAATGCATAAAACCAAACTGTGCCCTGACCACTTTGGGCATACGTCACGACCTCCTGAAGCTATGTCACAAGTGTGCACTCTCAACCTTGGCAAAATAAACTTTCTAAAATAGCTGAGACCTCTCTCAGATATTTGAGGTTCACCTTTTGGTAACTACAATGGGGTTCTGAGTGGATATGCCCCTGACCTTTGACAAATTTCCTTTCAGTACTTGGTACCAGCATTAACTAACTTTATGGCTCAAACAAATAGGAAAATTTGCAGAGCTCTGGGAGCACAGCCTCCAGAGAATCCCTGATCTCTCAAAATTTGGTTGAGATGTAAAGTTTATTTTACTATACAATTCCCCCTTTTTTGGAATTTTACTCACTTTCAACAAGAGAGGCAAGATTTCCTGCTTCCATAATGATGGAGGGCAGATAATTCCATTATGAAGTTACCATTCCATCATTTTCCACAGCAATAAAGATGTGTTTGGTTTTTTTTTTTTTTTTCCCCTGCTTCTAGGATGGTAGAGTGTAGTCCTCAGCCTGAGACCTATCCCTAGGTAACTTACTGAACTCCCTTGGGTAAAGGTTATCAACCAGCTGATCTTAATTTCTCCTTACCATTAGAGCACTCAGTAATCATAAAAGTTATGTGATCGTTTGTTTTGCTTAACTGTTTTTATGGTTGCTGTTGTTGTTTGCTTCTGTATTTGTTGTTGCTTCGGTCTTTTTCCCATTGGATCTGAACAACTTTATTTGACTTGGAAAGTTCCAAATTATGGGAAACAAGGCCTCTAAACTGGCTAAATTCTCACAAACACACACACGCGAAGGTGCTGTGGTTGGGGAGAAAAACGACCAGCGAAAGGAAAAATTTTTGATTTTTACCACTAAAGAGACTTTATTTATATAGCTTAGGCCTCTTTTTTGGCTAGCCAAGTCAAACTGAAACAGCAAGGGCGGTTGCTCCCATGCTGCAGTTGGATAGCTCAAGTTCTGCCTTCTTTTTTTCTACCACAACAGTCTGGGTTTGGTTCTTAAATCAAGCCCGTTCTGATTTGATACTTGCTACTAGTGAAATAGCAACAATTTGTCCTACCTGAAATATGGTAATGAGATTTAAGAAGAATTTTTTAAAAGGGGCTCAAATGGTTAAAAGTCAGCTTAATTAAAAGCTAATGTGTGTATGTGTACATGTTTGTATGTAAAAGGCCTTCATGTTTTTGTTTTTTTTTTTTTTCTCTACTAGGACCTAGTCTTTTTTTTTTTTTTTTTTTTTGTGAGCAAAAGTATTTTTTTCCTCGGTTGACTGAATTCTGTTTTCTTTGTTTACTTCTGTCTCTCCTTTCTCTTGCACCCTCTGCTGCATGGGGGACCTAAAATGGTTTATAACTGCCTGGCGTTCCTTAAAGAAAATGGAGAAGGCACGATTTCCCTTTTGAGGAGAAACTCTGTTTTTCCTTAGAGAATCCCAAAAATTTCCGTCTACACACTGCTTTAAATGTGTCCCAGAGATTCTGGTATGTTGTATTTTTGTTCTCATTGGTTTCAAAGAACATCTTTATTTCTGCCTTCATTTCGTTATGTACCCAGTAGTCATTCAGGAGCAGGTTGCTCAGTTTCCATGTAGTTGAGTGGTTTTGATTGAGTTTCTTAGTCCTGAGTTCTAGTTTGATTGCACTGTGGTCTGAGAGACAGTTTGTTATAATTTCTGTTCTTTTACATTTGCTAAGGAGTGCTTTACTTCCAATTATGTGGTCAATTTTGGAATAAGTGCGATGTGGTGCTGAGAAGAATGTATATGCTGTTGATTTGGGGTGGAGAGTTCTATAGATGTCTATTAAGTCCGCTTGGTGCAGAGATGAGTTCAATTCCTGGATATCCTTGTTAACTTTCTGTCTCGTTGATCTGTCTAATGTTGACAGTGGAGTGTTGAAGTCTCCCATTATTATTGTATGGGAATCTAAGTCTCTTTGAAGGTCTCTAAGGACTTGCTTTATGAATTTGGGTGCTCCTGTATTGGGTGCATATATATTTAGGAGAGTTAGCTCTTCCTGTTGAATTGATCCCTTTACCATTATGTAATGGCCTTCTTTGTCTCTTTTGATCTTTGATGGTTTAAAGTCTGTTTTATCAGAGACTAGGATTGCAGCCCCTGCTTTTTTTTGTTCTCCATTTGTTTGGTAGATCTTCCTCCATCCCTGTATTTTGAGCCTATGTATGTCTCTGCATGTGAGATGGGTCTCCTGAATACAGCAGACTGATGGGTCTTGACTCTTTATCCAGTTTGCCAGTCTGTGTCTTTTAATTGAAGCATTTAGTCCATTTACATTTAAGGTTAATATTGTTATGTGTGAACTTGATCCTGTCATTATGATATTAACTGGTTATTTTGCTCGTTAGTTGATGCAGTTTCTTCCTAGCCTCGATGGTCTTTACATTTTGGCATGTTTTTGCAATGGCTGGTACCGGTTGTTCCTTTCCATGTTTAGGGCTTCCTTCAGGGTCTCTTGTAAGGCAGGCCTGGTGGTGACAAAATCTCTAAGCATTTGCTTATCTGTAAAGGATTTTATCTCTCCTTCACTTATGAAACTTAGTTTGGCTGGATATGAAATTCTGGGCTGAAAATTCTTTTCTTTAAGAACGTTGAATATTGGCCCCCACTCTCTTGTGGCTTGTAGAGTTTCTGCTGAGAGGTCTGCTGTTAGTCTGATGGGCTTATAGCACTAAATGCCCACAAGAGAAAGCTGGAAAGATCTAAAATTGACACTCTAACATCACAATTAAAAGAACTGGAGAAGCAAGAGCAAACACATTCAAAAGCTAGCAGAAGGCAAGAAATAACTAAGATCAGAGCAGAACTGAAGGAGATAGAGACACAAAAAACCCTCCAAAAAAATCAATGAATCCAGGAGTCGGTTTTTTGAAAAAATCAACAAAATTGACAGACCGCTAGCAAGACTAATAAAGAAGAAAAGAGAGAGGAATCAAATAGATGCAATAAAAAATGATAAAGGGGATATCACCACGGACCCCACAGAAATACAAACAACCATCAGAGAATACTATAAAAACCTCTACACAAATCAACTAGAAAATCTAGAAGAAATGGATAATTTCCTGGACACTTACACTCTTCCAAGACTAAACCAGGAAGAAGTTGAATCCCTGAATAGACCAATAGCAGGCTCTGAAATTGAGGCAATAATTAATAGCCTACCAACCAAAAAAAGTCCAGGACCAGTTGGATTCACAGCTGAATTCTACCAGAGGTATAAGGAGGAGCTGGTACCATTCCTTCTGAAACTATTCCAATCAATTGAAAAAGAGGGAATCCTCCCTAACTCATTTTATGAGGCCAACATCATCCTGATACCAAAGCCTGGCAGAGACACAACAAAAAAAGAAAATTTTAGACCAATATCCCTGATGAACATTGATGCAAAAATCCTCAATAAAATACTGGCAAACCGGATTCAGCAGCACATCAAAAAGCTTATCCACCATGATCAAGTGGGCTTCATCCCTGGGATGCAAGGCTGGTTTAACATTCGCAAATCAATAAACGTAATCCAGCATATAAACAGAAGCAAAGACAAGAACCACATGATTATCTCAATAGATGCAGAAAAGGCTTTTGACAAAATTCAACAGCCCTTCATGCTAAAAACGCTCAATAAATTCGGTATTGATGGAACGTACCTCAAAATAATAAGAGCTATTTACGACAAACCCACAGCCAATATCATAATGAATGGACAAAAACTGGAAAAATTCCCTTTGAAAACTGGCACAAGACAGGGATGCCCTCTCTCACCACTCCTATTCAACATAGTGTTGGAAGTTCTGGCTAGGGCAATCAGGCAAGAGAAAGAAATCAAGGGTATTCAGTTAGGAAAAGAAGAAGTCAAATTGTCCCTGTTTGCAGATGACATGATTGTATATTTAGAAAACCCCATCGTCTCAGCCCAAAATCTCCTTAAGCTGATAAGCAACTTCAGCAAAGTCTCAGGATACAAAATTAATGTGCAAAAATCACAAGCATTCTTATACACCAGTAACAGACAAGCAGAGAGCCAAATCAGGAATGAACTTCCATTCACAATTGCTTCAAAGAGAATAAAATACCTAGGAATCCAACTTACAAGGGATGTAAAGGACCTCTTCAAGGAGAACTACAAACCACTGCTCAGTGAAATCAAAGAGGACACAAACAAATGGAAGAACATACCATGCTCATGGATAGGAAGAATCAATATCGTGAAATGGCCATACTGCCCAAGGTTATTTATAGATTCAATGTCATCCCCATCAAGCTACCAATGAGTTTCTTCACAGAATTGGAAAAAACTGCTTTAAAGTTCATATGGAACCAAAACAGAGCCCGCATTGCCAAGACAATCCTAAGTCATAAGAACAAAGCTGGAGGCATCGCGCTACCTGACTTCAAACTATACTACAAGGCTACAGTAACCAAAACAGCATGGTACTGGTACCAAAACAGAGACATAGACCAATGGAACAGAACAGAGTCCTCAGAAATAATACCACACATCTACAGCCATCTGATCTTTTACAAACCTGAGAGAAACAAGAAATGGGGAAAAGATTCCCTATTTAATAAATGGTGCTGGGAAAATTGGCTAGCCATAAGTAGAAAGCTGAAACTGGATCCTTTCCTTACTCCTTATACGAAAATTAATTCAAGATGGATTAGAGACTTAAATGTTAGACCTAATACCATAAAAACCCTAGAAGAAAACCTAGGTAGTACCATTCAGAACACAGGCATGGGCAAGGACTTCATGTCTAAAACACCAACAGCAACGGCAGCAAAAGCAAAAATTGACAAATGGGATCTAATTAAACGAAAGAGCTTCTGCACAGCAAAAGAAACTACCATCAGAGTGAACAGGCAACCTACAGAATGGGAGAAAATTTTTGCAACCTATTCATCTGACAAAGGGCTAATATCCAGAATCTACAAAGAACTCAAACAAATATACAAGAAAAAAACAAACAACCCCATCAAAATGTGGGGAAAGGATATGAACAGACATTTCTCAAAAGAAGACATTCATACAGCCAACAGACACATGAAAAAATGCTCATCATCACTGGCCATCAGAGAGATGCAAATCAAAACCACAATGAGATACCATCTCACACCAGTTAGAATGGCAATCATTAAAAAGTCAGGAAACAACAGGTGCTGGAGAGGATGTGGAGAAATAGGAACACTTTTACACTGTTGGTGGGATTGTAAACTAGTTCAACCATTATGGAAAATAGTATGGCAATTCCTCAAGGATGTAGAACTAGATGTACCATATGACCCAGCCATCCCACTACTGGGTATATACTCAAAGGATTATAAATCATGCTGCTATAAAGACACATGCACACGTATGTTTATTGCGGCACTATTCACAATAGCAAAGACTTGGAATCAACCCAAATGTCCATCAGTGACAGACTGGATTAAGAAAATGTGGCACATATACACCATGGAATATTATGCAGCCATAAAAAAGGATGAGTTTGCATCCTTTGTAGGGACATGGATGCAGCTGGAAACCATCATTCTTAGCAAACTATCACAAGAACAGAAAACCAAACACCACATGTTCTCACTCATAGGTGGGAACTGAACAATGACATCACTTAGACTCGGGAAGGGGAACATCACACATCGGGGCCTATCATGGGGAAGGGGGAGGGGGGAGGGATTGCACTGGGAGTTATACCTCATATAAATGACGAATTGATGGGTGCTGACGAGTTGATGGGTGCAGCACACCAACATGGCACAAGTATACATATGTAACAAACCTGCACGTTATGCACATGTACCCTAGAACTTAAAGTATAATAAAAAAGAAAAAAAGAGAATCCCAAAAATGTAAACTGACAAGTTTGTCTCAGCTCCTAAGCTGCTTGCTTTTGCATTGTGTTACCTGATTTCTTGACTAAAATAGCTAATGCCACAGAGGCTACTCTCAGGTTTTTAAGGAATAGTGTAGACTAGACACTTAAAAATCTCTTTGTCTAAAAAAAAAATTGTTTTAAGTGCACTGTAAAAGCATCACGTGGTCTATCCTCATACTTCTCCCTTTTTCAAGACCCAGGATTCAGTGTGGGCTTTTCCCATAGTTCAGAGGTCCAGTTAAAAGATAAGTAGTCCCTATCTAAGTAAACTGCTCTCCTTATACAATCCTATGACTGATTTCTATAATATTATGTGATTTGGCATCCATCTTTAATCTCCCTCTAGCACCAACAGAGTTTCTCTACACCTTATGATGTAAATTTTGCTATTTACGTTTCACTTAAGTTTTCTTTAATATGCAAGTTTAAGGATATTTAGCTGACAACTGCATAGGTTTGTGAAACACATTATGAAGAATCTGAAAATCTAAGATAGGAAAATAAGTCTTTATGAACTTTAAGTTGTACTTCTATTGGCATGCCTAATACAGTTATGTATTTATGTGTTGTGTACACAATGTTTCACTACTGAAACTCTATAAAAGTGCTCTAAATAATTGGCTTAAGAAAATAAGTGCTTGCGTCTAATACTTTATCAGGAAAAAAGAAAAGACTAGTCAAATTATCTTTCAAGTTTATGTAACAAATAAAATCTCTAAAAATAAACTAGCTTTAAAAATATTGGTAAAGTATAATAGTTTAGAAATGTCTTCAGAATTGCCAGCATACATTTTTGTTTGCATTTATTAATCAAAAAATTTTATACTTATCCCTGCCAAATACTATGAGGTATCAAAATGGCATAGTGGTTACAAAACTATAAACCCAGCCCAAGACACAATGATCTCTGCTGTGTAATCTTTACTAAATAAGATATTGATATTGGTTTAACAAAAATAGCTACATCTTTAATTCAGTAAGATTGCCATAACTTCTAATCTTGCGGCTTTTGGCAGTCTAGTCCACAGGCAGTAAGGTTTGTTTTGGGAAGGTACTGTTAGCATCTTTGTTTCAAAGCTAAACTATAAACTACTTTTCTCCCAGAGTTAGTTCAGTCTACACCAGGAGTGAACAAGGACAGAATGGAGGTTAGAAGCAAAATGGGGTCAGTTAGGTCATATCTTTTTCATTATCTCAGAATTTAGCAATGGTGAGATTCAGAATTTTAAATGATGACTATCACAGTTTTCATATATAATCTAAGTAAGTGATTAAAATAAAATAATTAGGTAAATGTAATGGGATAATACTTGTAGACAAATTTGTCATAATTTAGAATTTAAAGTTGTATTAAATTAAATAATAGATATTTCATTTTTGGGTATTTTCCAAAAAAATATATTGTAGGAAAATATTCTTTCTAAAAAAATATTCTTTTTAAAAAGGTGAACAACTTTTTTTTAAATTCAAAGCTTTTTTAAAGGTTGTGTATAAAACAAAGGAAAGGAACCAGGAAATAGGAGAGATGTAAAGAAAGAAATAGAAATAAAGAGGGTGTTATTTTTTTTCGGTAAGAAAGCTTAACAAGATATAATTTTATATAGGCAAAAAAAATCTTGTATGGTAAATTTAGTCCTAGAATAAAATGACTGGTTGTTTAAGAAAGAGGAATGTTCAGGACAAACCAATAAGTCTAAGTCCAAGCCTGTCATGAATGGTCTGTGTAAGTCATGATAAGAGGCTATCAAAAACAAACCAAAAAAAACACTTTTATTTGATCATGTTGTCTACAATTAATGGGAAATTATCATGGTGTTTCTAGAGATTACATTTGATGTAAAGAAAAGAAAACACTTATACACTAAAAAAATGATTAGAACAATAGAATTTTCTTAAGGGATTGATTTACTCTTAATAAATTATAAGAGATTTTAATTTTTTAACCGAAATTTCACCTTTTATTTGCATCTTGCAGTTTTTGGTTTCCTCTTCCCTTTTAAAGGGCACAAAATAGTAACACTCTCCATTAACTCGTTTTCAGCTCATGTAAGTTTTCTTTTTTCCTCAAGTTCTGTTTGTTGTGACCTGATGCTAACAGTGTTTCCTTAAAGGTCTAAAGGAAATTATTTTCCAATATAATATTCTGTGCACTGCAGAGGTCTTTTCTTTGGCCTTTTGGTAACTGGCCTAACAGTTTTTTTTTTTAAGTTTTATCAAAATAATTCCTATCCCATTATCATTAAGTTTAGGTTTTCTTGGAAAAAAATTAAAAATTTTTAATTAAAGTTATTACACGTGTGTATCTTTCTGTATGTGCTTTTAAAGTCGTTGTGACATTAAGTTACAGGGCTTGGACTCCTGGGTCTAAAAAGGACACTAAGTCCTGCTAAATCTTAAACCCTGATAGGAATTAAAGCTTCATCTTCAGACCCTGTAGAAGAGATCAATAAAAATAAACTGTATTCCTGAGACACAAGGCCAGAAATTAAAGCTATTCAACTCCTTAAGGCCCAGGAACTATCATAGAAGATTTGTGGGCATGTGAGAGGCAAGGACTGATTTTGAGAAATAAAATAAGTTCAGTTTCTCTATAAATTAACCATTAATGTCAAAGGTACACTGATGCAAAACCAGCAAATGAGCCCCTGTGTCAGATTAACAAGATTTTCTTGTAGCATTAACTGACTCCTTAGTAAAGGCTATAAAGGTTATAAAAGGCTTATGGAAGTTATATCTTATGGTCAAGATTACAATTTTATAGATTGTTTACAAAATTTTGGAAAACAAATTTAATTGGCTTTATGTTGTTTTTATTATGGCTTGTTGTTTGGAAAATTAAGTATCCTTTCTCAAATAATGAAGATTTTCACCTTTTTTTGAAATCCTTGGGTTATCACTTTGGTTAAATGAATAACTTATTTTACAATAACCTGTGATCCTACTTTGTGATATAAAGTGTTTTAAACCTTTGATATTTGACAAACTTTCCAAAATCAAATTATAAACTATGTATTTTTGTGACCTAATTAGTCCTTTAAGATATTAGGTTCCCTAAAGTCAAAAAATGACATATTCGGCTTATTTCCTATAAAAATTATACATGAAGCATTGTCAAATATGAAATGGCATTTGGTTTTCTTTGGGCTGTATTTGTATAAATATGTTATTGGTATGTGTTGCAAAATTATGGGAAACTACTAAAGTTCTAATATGGTTTAGTGTCCACTATCAGTAATAATTATAATTGTTTATATTAAATTTTTTTTTTTTTTTTGAGACGGAGTCTCGCTCTGTCACCCAGGCTGGAGTGCTGTGGCCGGATCTCAGCTCACTGCAAGCTCCTCCCCCTGGGTTCACGCCATTCTCCTGCCTCAGCCTCCCGGGTAGCTGGGACTACAGGCGCCGCCACCTCTCCCGGCTAGTTTTGATTTGTAGTTTTTAGTAGAGACGGGGTTTCACCGTGTTAGCCAGGATGGTCTCGATCTCCTGACCTCGTGATCCACCCATCTCGGCCTCCCAAAGTGCTGGGATTACAGGCTTGAGCCACCGCGCCCGGCCTTGTTTATATTAAATTATTGCGTGCTACAGAGGTAACAAGTTTCCTTGTCAATTGTGTCTTTGGCTATGACTGACCTGAAACTTTTGTCATTCATGGATGATTGTTGTCTTGTTTTGGTCCTCCTTAGAAGGTGGTTTTATAATCAGCTATAAAACTCTAACAGGTGCACATAACTCAGATTGCTGCTATATAATTACAGAGCAGGGTTATTATGGGTGGTACTGTATTCACCCCAGAGAAAGAAATCCAGAGAAGTCCTTCTCCTGCTTACCAGGCACTCTCAGAACTCAACCCTGTTCTGGAGCAGACACCATTGCCATCAATGTGCCCTAGGCACATTCCTTCTGAGAAGAAGCTATTGTTTTCAGAGGCCAGCAATAATGAGTAAAGAAAACTGGACAATGATTTCCATTTCAATGTTCTTTTAATCCAGGCACCTGACATAAAGATTTTTCTTATGTTTTTTAAGTGCCAGGTGTTGAAGAATCCTTAATCTATTTGATTCATGAAAGTTGATTAGAGAATTTGAAAATTATTGAAATGTGTCCATCAAAGTCACACTAAAATAGTGCAGGATCTTTCAGTAACTCTGCTCAAGACTCTATCAATCTGAGATGCCCATAGATGACACAAATCCTTTTTTGGAGTAAATCCTCATAATACAATAATTTTACTCTCAACTTTTAAACTTGGGTGGATTATATAAGACATAAAACTAGAAATAAATAGCATTTGTGATATCTCACACATGACAAAAATTATCTTGTCTTTTCATTTAATATCAAAGTAAAATGTGTTACAGAGGCTTTGAAATGATTCTTCTAGAGACAATTTTTAGAATTTGCTTATCTTCTAAGTAAACATGTTTATTTAAACTAATCAGACATTCAGAAGAGTGGTTAGTTCCATTTAGGTTAGCACTTACAATTCATGATAGAATAAACCACATATTATTAAAATCATAGTAATGTAGGTTTAAAACAATATCCCTTGCAATAATCAATGACTGAGAAAATGACTCAACTATTCTGAATGAAAACAAGTGTTAACCACAGCAATAAAGGAATGAGGCAAATAATCATTTAAATGAAATCTATGACCTGGCTTTTGCAGCAGATTAAACTTGTCACAACTCTAAATTAATGCTAATTTATTATTTTGAAAAACAAAGTTGCGTTATAGAAGCCAATAATAAGCTTTTCTAATACTCTGAGCATCAATCTCGAGAAATAAAATCCCAAGTGACAAGACTCAATGCATGCATTTAAGTGAATTGGTGTACATGCTCCATGAACTTTGTAAATGAGAACAATCAATTGAGCAAAGCAGTAGGATCAATGCACTTTGAGCATTAAAAAGGAGTTGGCCATATTAGTTAAGAGTTTTCTATGATTTATATATTAAATGAGTCTTCACCTGTTATAACTTCAATGTCAATAGTACTCTACTAACCAATATCTTTTTATAGAAAACATTTTATTTAAAATGTCACTCATTTATGGCCATTGAATATTGATTTACCCAAGACAGAAGTCAAGTGCTGTACAAATTCACTTTCTTTTTCAGTCTTCACCTCTTTTACCACTGCTGCATGCCCTGTACCTAGAAACAAACACACCCTGGTGTTCTCATTGTTCCTGCAAACACCCTGCACTCTCCCACACCCACTGCTTCATTTAAGTTCTTCTCTCTCTGAATTCCCTACTCCCTTATCTGTCTTTTAAGCTTTTAAGTCCTATCATTTCCCTCATTTCCTGAGGCAATTTCTGAAATCACTCTCAGATTTACACTCCTATGCTATGCTTGTGTTAGAGTTATGTAACAGGGCAGTAATTAGAAGCAAGGTGTCTACCCTGCATCAATTTAAGTATAATTCTGATAACTCCAAAGTCTGACCAGTGAAAGGATGGCCTTCCCAAGGATTTAGGGGTTTGTGAATAGAAATTATTTTCTTCCTACTCATTTCATTGGGATGAAAAGCAGGAAATCTTTTGCCTTCCAAGATAATAATGAATAATATTCTACTCAAAGGAATGACTAGCATTTCCATTTCCATCTGTGAGGTATTGCTCTTCACAAAAGGGCATTAGCTGTGAGGGTCTGCCTGCAGACCCTGACCCAAATGATGGATGAATAAAACGTACACTGACACACAGATACTCTGTTTTGCCAGTCCAACTGAGTGTCTGATCGCCTGCACACCAAGAGAGGTTTGTCACTGTGGCCAGCCCTGAGCAGCTCGCACTCCAGGCATTTTTTTAGTAAGGAATTAACAACAGAAGCTCTGAGTAAACACACTTGTGGGTAATTAACATGGTTGCGAGGGTATTTCTACGAATGATTAAAGCTCAGCTGCTGCAGTTTAAAGTAAAAACCTTTAGGGAGCCTTATGCTTGTTTGACCTCCCCGCAAGAGGGCAGTCTGGCCCAAGGATTGGTTAAAGGAGGTAAGATAAACAGACTTAACTGGGGAAGCCTCTATTGTCCCTAGTATTTCCCTTATGACCTAATGCTCTAGGTAAGAACTGGCTGCCTTCAGCGTGTTCAATTATTGCAAGCTATGTAACCTTTTGACCTTCCAAAAAGGTTTGTGACTATTCTCTATAACTTTCCCTGATATTTCCCTTTAAAATTTCTGCCACCATCCTGAATGAATCCCAACACGTCTCCATCTGGGAATATAGTTAGATGGTGGCTCATTAATAGCTTGCTTCTAAGAAATCAAGGCAGAAAAGAGAATTGTGAAGGCTGGGTTCTCGGGTGACGACCAAGAAGTAGAAAGGTAGGACATTTCAACCTTCAACTAGCAGTTCCTGAGGTCTGGAAGACAGATTCTATACCTAGCTGAATGCCCAAGAATTAAGAACTAAAATTTGAGTTAGCCTTGTTGCAGTCTGAAGGGTAAAGAAATCATGTATACCAATGAAATGTAAGGTGATCTAAGCAGGGGATCAGGAAAAAAAGTGACCAAATTTCAGAAAAACACACCAATGCTCAGGAAAGCTGTTGGTGGTAGACTCTCATCAGCACTCTTTTTTTTAATATTCAATTGTTTATTTAAAAACAAGCTAGAGGTAAAGCTGCATTTCTGGGAAACATGGTGCATTCTTTAAATTTTCATTTGAGAAGTCCTTTATTATCTGCGATCTACATTGGAAGAAGTGAATAAACTTTTACTGAACCCACAGGTACTGTGAATAACTATTTCTGCATTTTCAGTTCATGAGGCAAAGAGCAGAGCTTCTAAAGCCAGAAGCACATACAAAAAATTGCCATCTGATGTCTGATTAGTTCTCCAAATGTATAGGCCTCTAAGCTTCATAAAAACATCTCTAGCTCATAGGCCCAGTCATTGAGTGCCCCATGATGGCAGTTATGTAACTCAAAATTTCTGTCAAGTTGATTCAGAATATATCTTACCCTATTATATCACTAGTGGCATGGATAGAGTGGGCAACAAAGAAGTCACTCTCTGAATTAGTTTTCTGTTGCTGCTGTGACACACTACCACAGACTTGGTAGTCTAAAACACCTGAAATGTATTACCTTACGGTTCTGTAGAACTGAAGTCCAGTATGGTTCTCACTGGGCTAAAACTTAGGTTTCAGCATGGCTGTTTTTTTCTTTTTTGTCTTTTTTCTGGATGTCTTAGGGGAGGCTCTACTCCCTGTTCCTTTAGGTTGAGGACAGAATTTGGTTTCTTATAGGACTGACTAAAGATTTCTACAGTCTCCAAAGATTAGGCACGAACATCTCTGGGAGTTAATTGTGCTAGCTACCAAACTCCTGTCGAACAAAATCCAATGGGAGGAAATTTATAGTGATATTTAATATTTTGTCATGATATTATTAACATAACAATGAAAATACATTAAAGAACAACCTATGAAAGCAAGAGTCAAATTAACTTGTTCATTACATGTTCTAACCAGAGGTTAGAAAATAAACCACACAGCTGGACAAAGAGGTACACTTCTGTGCTCACTTCACTGATATTCTTTACGGTATGCTTCTCTCCTTTCTTTTTCCTTGTACCACTTTCATCTTTTTGTATTTCCCAACTAATCTTTTCATTTCAAATAATCTGAAGCTACTGGGGCCAAGAAAAATTTTCAAGAATTATAATACTATCAAAATTTTCCTGAGGTACTAAGCAAATGACCTCTGTGTGGACACCATCCTCTCTGGGAATTCACTGAAGTGTGTGAAATTGATGACTGTGAGGCTCACAGAGGCACAGGCAGTGTAGATGCCACCTGTGCATTGTGATGGGAGAAAAAACAGACTTTATAATATGGTGCAAAATTTTCCAGGTAAGAAAGATCATCTGTTTCTGGAAGTTATTAAGATATTGTTGATAAAATCAGATGAAAGATCCAGACAATAGTCAGTATATAAAAAATAATAATCATAAGTTCTCACAAGGACTGAGCTAGAAAGCAGGGTGTGGAGTGGGTCTGAGAAGAGAAACAGTGGAAGAATAAAAGTTTATAAGGCTGCCCTTATTTCAAGATTTGTTAATACTCTTTGAGTTTTATTGCAATTATTCAATGCTAAATTTTTAATTTTTTTCAAGTGATGATTTTAAGAATTTTGGATTTAGCACAGAGTTGAGGTATGCACAGTGTGCTTACATGTATATATTCTTATTCAAAGTAATGTTATAAGTTTATAAAGCACACAAAAAAGGATTTAAACTATTCTAATAAGTTCCATATTCTGTAATAAAATTCATTTTGTTCCATTAATTAACACCTTCTAAGTACAGATTAGTTAACATATCTAAAAATGAGGGTTTTTGGAGAGAAATCAGGTGACTTGTTTTGATAGCTGATCATTGCAATATCTAGTTGTTGTTGTGTTTTTCTGTTTTTTTTAACTACTATGTGGTCCTCCAGTTTTCTTAGAAGTAAAATTTTAGGCCACAATGTCTGGACTGCCTGTCTCATAAACTGATTATGTAATAAAATGTAAAGATTCAAAGGTCCAAATACATACAACAAAAATTTTTTAAAAATGTATAATAAATATTACTATCCATAATCATTCTATAGTTGAGAAAACAATCTTACAATCATGAAATTTTATCAACAAATCCCACTAAAATCCGGTTTATTCTCCCTTAAAAATTTATCCAGACTTGAACTACAGATACACCTGTATTTATGATGGATTATGTCCTAATAAACCCACCATAAACTGAAAATAACATAAGCCAAAAGCTGCACTTTATTCACCGAAGCTACTGAACATTATAGCTTACTTAGCCCTGCCAACCTTAAAGGTGCTTAGAACATTATCTTACAGTTGGGCAAAATCATCTAACACCAAGCCCATTTTTATAATAAAGTGCTGAATATCCCATGTAATTTATTGAATATTGTATTGAAATGATAAACAGAATGGATATTCAGAGTATCATTTCTACTGAATACATCACTTTCACAACATAGTAAAGTTGGAAAATCATAAGTGAACTAACATAAGTCAGGGATTATCTGTATTTCTCATCATCTCTACAATCACTGTATTGGTCAAGTAACAACTTTCTCATTCTTAGGTGATTGGAAGACACTCCAGGTTAGATAATCTTCTGCCCATATCCACTTCCAAATATTTATTACATAGGAGACAAAATGCAAATGTTAAAACATAAACTAGATTATGCCACTCTTTCTAATGGCTTCCCATCATAATCAGAGGAAAAATCAAAGTCCTTATCATTGCCACAATGTGACTACACCACGACTACCTCTCTGACTTTGCCTTTTATCGATCTTCCTTTTTATTCATTAGATGACTTTGTCTTCCTTGATGTTCCCTGAACACAGCAGGAATATTCCCAACTTAGGGCCTTTGCAACTGCTGTTCCCTTGGGATGGTTTTTAAAATTGTCTACATGGCTGGTTATCTCACTTTGTTCAGATCACTGCACAGGCTCACCTTCTTAGTAAGGCCTTCCCTGACTTAAATTACAATACCTCCACCTCTAGTTTCTATCCTCCTTGCTCTGCTATAGTTTTCTTCCTAGTATTTATCATCTTGCTCTATCACCAAGACAAATATATGGGACTGACTGACATACAAACTGATAATACTATATATAAGTGTGTGTCTGTGTGTGTGTGTGTGTGTATGTGTTAGAGAGAGGGACTTTATGATGTTTTATCTTTCAAGGTTGTCATGTTGTTCCACTTTTCCTGATTTAATCTATTTAAGGATGTAAGGATTGAGATAAATATGGAAGATAGTAGTTCAGGGTTATTTAGCCAGGGATTATGACCAGTCCTGGGCTTCATTGACTTGGAAATAGCCCATGGAGTTCATTAGTATTCCCGTTGTTTGCTCCATTATTCATCAGTGACAGCCTTTTTCATATAACATTTTAGATTTATTGTTGTCATGCACCAGATTTGTAAAGCTATAGTAATATAAAAATAATAATTCACTTTTAATCCTGTAATGGGGATGTAATTAGAAGTCATGATTCTTGACTAGAGACTTAATTCAATCTATAAATTTGTTTACTAAATAAATCTGGAATAAATTGATTAGTTAGTACTCTTATTTTAAAATAACACATTGATTTGCACAGAAAATAGACCTCGCTATTTTTATTTTTCCCTGACCAGCACAAAATTACAAGTTCCTATTGGAAAAAGACAGGTGACCATTTGAAAAGAAATTTGAATGGTCCACAACATCACCATTACACGAAATTCTCAATCTCTTGATATGCTTATCCATCACTGCCAAGCTCTGGAATAATGTGATTACAGTAATAGAAAGAAATGGTTATGCTCTTGAAGCAGTAGGTGGCTTTGCCTAGTGCAGATGAATTACTGCCAAGGAATACATTGGTTATGCACAAAGCAACTGTATTTTGCTTCCTCTGATTTAGTTAAACTACACTGTGAATCAGTGGTGCTCAAAATTGGTTGAAAGTTCCATCAAATACAGCAGCAATACCAATATAGATTGAACTCAGCTTGAAATTTGCAAACTGAAGTTAAAAAGCTGCTTTTCAAGGTAAGATTATTTCAACAATTTTTTTTTCTGGCAAAAATCTATAAAATATGGTTTAAATTTGCCAATGTTTTCCTTAATTCTGTAAGAGTCAATTGTCTGCCACTTCATTATTACTATCTAAATTGAGCAATATTTATTTATTATATAAAAATATATAACAAATGTTTCGCAGACATTAGGCAGTCTTCTACTCACAGGGGACATGACCGTAAAAAAGGCAAAGTCTTTGCTCCTGAGAGGCTTACATTTTATCAGGAAAAAGAGACAACACACAAACTATTAGTAAAAAAAAAAAAAAAAAAAAAAAAAAAAAGAAAAGGAAAGAAAAAGGTATAATTTCAGTTGGAATGAACAACTATGAAAAACAAACCAAAACAGATTAAGAGTTAAGCGTGACAGGGGTAGAGGAAAACTCTCTGAGGAATTGACATTTGTGCAGATACCTAACCAAATGAGTGGCAAAAGCATGCAGATAAGAAGGAGAACATAGCTGTGCAGCAAGTACAAAGTCATGCTGTGGAGTGAGCTTGGCTTGGTTAAGAAATAACAAGAATGAGATGATGTAGCATAGTATGTGGGGACAGAGAATCAAAAATTAGATTGATAGGCATGAACTAGGACTAATATTTTTAAAGACTTGTCATCCATCATAGTCTACTAAAGGGTTTTCAACAAGTGAGTAGAAAGAACTACTTGGCATTTCAAAGAGTGGGGCAGAAATGACAGCAATTAGTAGATCTTTCTATCAATTTAGAAAAGAGATAGTAGCTGTGAGCATTAAGTAGGCAAAACTGGAGGTGGTGAGAAATGTTTGAAATTGGATTTTTTAAAATGTAGCTCCAACAGATTTGACCAATATGGAAGAGAGGAGTCAGTGATGACACTGGATTGAGGCCTTGATATTTGGGTGAATAACAACTTTTAAGGTAATGAGGGAGCCTAAAAGTGGAGCAGGTTTCAGATGGGGGTAGGCATCATAATGCAATGCATAGTGAGTTTATGAGGATACAGAAATACAGACAGTGATGTATCTGAGAGTTTTAGAAAAGGCACAAAGTAAGTCCCAACATGTTTCAGCACTTTGGCCTCACAATACTTTGGGAGGCCAAGACAGGAAGATCACTTGAAGCCAGGAGTTTGAGACACCCTGGGCCACAAAATGAAACCCACCTCTATAAAAAAGTTAAAAGAATTAGCCAGGCATGGTGGTGTATGCCTGTTGTCTCAGCTATTCAGGAGACTATGGTGGGAGGACTGCTTTAGGCCAGGAGGTTGAGGCTACAGTGAGCTATGATTCCACTACTGCACTCTAGTCTGGTTGACAAAGTGATATCTTGTTTCCTCCACCCACAAAAAAGTAGAAAAATTAAATCAATGAACTAAACAACCAAATTAAGAAACCATTATGCTTGTTAATTTACAGAAACATCTGGTGATAGATTTTTTTGGCCAAAAATGAATGTAGGAAATGGTATCTCAATGTTTGAAGTTTCATTCCCCTGATTACAGTTATGTTTGTGCATCATTAGCTTGTTAATTGGCTATGTGTATGCCTTCTAAGTGCTTTGGCTGTTCTTGTAGGGGACTCTCCTTTTTCTTATAGAGTTCTAAAAGCTCATTATATACTCTAGATTCTACTCTTTGTCAGTGATGCATTTTTTTTTCAAATATCGGATTCCCCTATCTATGGATTGTCTTTTTAATTGATTCATGTTTGTCTTATGGTATAGAGACTTTTTAACATGATTTATTTAGAATAACTATTTCTCCTCTTTTATGTTTAGAAGTAAAACGACATGTTTAGAAAACCTCATCTAACTTTTTTTTTTTTTTTTTTGAAATAAGGTGTCAGTCTGTCACCGAGGCTAGAGTGCAGTGGCATGATTACGGCTTACTGCAGCCTCCACCTCTCATGCTCAAACAATCCTGCTTTAGTCCCATGTAGTTGGAACTAAAAGTGCACACCACCCCACCTGGCTAACTTTTTATTTTATTTTTTTGTCGAGATGGGATCTCAATATGTTACCCAGGCTGGGATCAAACTTCTGGACTCAAGCAATAGGGCTCCCAAATTGCTGGGATTACAGGTGTGAGCCACCATGCCTGGCTTTATCCTGTTTTTATAATGAATTGTTTTCCCCATGTTTTGTTCTAAGTATGTATCATTTTGTTTTATAAATTTAGTTAATGTACACATCCCCAATTTTTTGGTTCATGGTTAGAGGTAAATTTCAAATTTTTATTGTTAATCCATCTTGCCATTATTTATCTGTAAAGTCATTTGTAATATACTAATCTTCCCAATGTGTTTGACAAATCATAGGCTTACTATTTTGTTTCCAAGATCAATAACCTCCTGCTTAAGATAGTATCTCCTTGTATCATCTTAATGTCTTATAGATGCTCACTTTTTCCCTCTTCTCCAAAGCCCTTACTATTATAAGTTGGTATTTTATTTTCACAAGAATATTAAAATTGACTTATCAATCTGTAAAAAGCTAGTTTGGATTCTAAATAAAGTGATGTTTCATTATAAATTAAATGAAAAGAACTGATATCTTAAAGGCATTTAATTTTTTCCAAACAATAGTATATGTCTACATTTACTTAAGTCTGATTTACTGACTTTCAGTAATGTCACAATTTCTCTGTGTATGTCTTACCATGCCTTGTCAAATTGATTTCTAGTTATACACCCCAAATATAACCTGTTCTTCTTGAGTACCATCTAATTGTTATTGGTATTTAGAACTTTTTAAAAATATTAATCATCTTTCAAAAATTATTACTGGACTTTCATTAATTAAACATATTTTTCAGTAAATACTATTGGCTTATTGTTGCTATCACTGCTATTGCTATTGTTTTGTTTTGTTTATTTTTTTTTAGCTCCAGGGTACATGTGCAAGATGTGCAGGTTTGTTACATAGGTAAACCTTTGGCATGGTGGTTTGCTGCACCTATCATCCCACCACCTAGGTATTAAGCCCAACATGCATTAACTGGTTTTCCTGATGTTCCCCCTCCCTTAACATCCCCCAACAGACCCCAATGTGTGTTGTTTCCCTCCCTTTGTCCATGTGTTCTTAGTATTCAACTCCCACCTATAAGTGAGAATATGTGGTGTTTGGTTTTCTGTTTCTGTTTTCGTTTGCTAAGGATAAAGGCTTCCAGCTCCATCTATGTCCTTGCAAAGGAAATGAACTTGTTCCTTTGTATGGCTGCATAATATTCCATGGTGTATATATGCCACATTTTCTTTATGCAGTCTATCAGTGATGGGCATTTGGGTTGATTCCATGCCTTTTCTATCATGAATAGTGCTGCAATGAACATACACATGCATGTATCTTTATAACAGAATGATTTATATTCCTTTGGGTACATACTCAGTAATGGGATTGCTGGGTCACATAGTATTTCTAGTTCTAGATTTTAAGGATTCACCACACTGTCTTCCACAGTGGTTGACCTAATTTACATTCCCACCAACAGTGTAAAAGCATTCCTATTTTTCTGCAACCTCGTCAGCATGTGCTTTTCTTGACTTTTTAATAATCACATTCTGAACTGGCATGAGATGGTATCTCATTGCGGTTTTGATTTGCATTTCTCTAGTGATCACTGATGCTGAGTTTTTGTAAGTTTCTTGGCCACATAAATGTTTTCTTTTGAGAAGCATCTGTTAAAATCATTTGCCCACGTTTATATGCAGTTTTTTTTTTCTTATAAATTTATTTAAGTTCCTTGTAGACCCTGGGCCTACAAGACCAGGGTCTTGTCAGGTAGATGGATTGCAAAAATTTTATCTCATTCTGTAGGTTGTCTGTTCACTCTGATGATAGTTTCTTTTGCTGTGCAGAAGCTGTTATGTTTAACTAGATCTCATTAGTCATTTTTTGCTTTTGTTGCAATTATTTTGGCATTTTTTTGGTCATAAAATCTTTGCCTGTGCTTAAGTCCTGAACGGTATTGCCTAGATTTTTTTCTAGGATTTTTATAATTTTGGGTTTTACATTTAAGTCTTTAATCCATCTTGACTTAATTTTTTGTATAAGATGTAAGGAAATGGTGCATTCAATTTTCTGCATATAGCTAACCAGTTATGCCAGAATCATTTATTGAATAGGGAACCCTTTTTCCGTTGTGTGTTTTTTTCAGGATTGTCAAAGATCAGATAGTTGTAGATGTGCAGTCTTATTTATAAATTCTTTTTTCTGTTACATTGGTCTATGTGTCTGTTTTTCTACCAGTACCTTGCTATTTTGGTTACTGTAGCTTTGTAGTGTAGTTTGAAGTCTGGTAACATGATGCCTCCAGCTTTGTTATTTTTGCTTAGGATTGTCTTGGCTATAGAGGTTCTTTTGTGGTTCCATATAAATTATAAATAGTTTTTTCTAGTTCTATGAAGAATGTCAAAGGTAGTTTAATGTAAATAGTATTAAATCTATAAATCGCTTTGAGCAGGATGGCCATTTTCATAATATTGATTCTTCCTGACCATGAGCATAGAATGTTTTTCCATTGTTTGTGTCCTCTCTGATATCCTTGAGCAGTAGCTTGTAGTTCTCCTGGAAGAGATTCTTCACTTCCCTTGTCAACTGTATTCCTAGGTATTTTACTCTCTTTCTAGCAATTGTGAATGGGTGTTCATTCATGATTTGGCTCTCTTCTTGTCTGTTTTTGGTGTATAGGAATGTGTATGATTTTTGCACATTGGTTCTGTATCCTGAGACTTTGCTGAAGTTATTTATCAGCTTAAGAAGCTTTTGGGCTGAGACAGTGGAGTTTGCTGTATATAGGATTAAGTCATCTGCAGACAAAGACAATTTCACTTCCTCTCTTCCTACTCAAATACCTTTATTTCTATCTCTTGCCTGATTGCCCTGGTCAGTACTTCCGATACTATTTTGAATAAGGAGTGATGAGAAAGGGCATTCTTGTATTGTGCTGGTTTTCAAGGGGAATGCTTCCAGCTTTTTCCCATTCAGTATGATACTGGCTTTGGGTTGTCATAAGTGGCTCTTATTATTTTGACATATGTTCCTTCAATACCTCGTTTATTGAGAGTTTTTCACATTAAGGGATGTTGAATTTTATTGAAGTCCTTTTCCATGTCTATTGAGATAATCATGTGGTTTTTGGTTTTACTTCTGTTTATGTGATGAACCACATTTATTGATTTGTGTATGTTATACCAACCTTGCATCCTGGGGATGAACAAAACTTGACTGTGGTAGATAAGATTTTTGATGTGCTACTGGATTCAGTTTGCCGGTATTTTATTGAGGATTTTTGCATCGATCTTTGTATTAGTCTGTTCTCACACTGCTCATAAAGACATACCCAAGACTTGGTAATTTACAAAGGAAAGAGGTTTCATTGACTCAGAGTTCTGCATGACTGGAGAGTCCTCAAAACACTTACAATCATGGCAGAAGGGAAAGCAAACAGACATTCTTCACATGGCAGGAGGAAGGAGAAGAATGACCAAAAGGGGGAAAAGTCACTTATAAAATCATCAGATCTCAGGAGAACTCATTCACTATCAGGAGAACAGCATAAGGGGAACCACCCCCATAATTCAATTACCCCTCTCTGGGTCCCTCCCACAACATGTGGGGATTATGGGAACTAAAAGTCAAGATGAGATTTTGGTGGGGACACAGCCAACCATGTGAAAGTTCACCAGCGATATTTGCCTGAAGTTTTCATTTTTTGATATATCTCTACCATGTTTTAGTATCAGAATGGGGTTGGCTTCATAAAATCAACCCCTACAAATCAATAAAGGTGATTCATCACACGAACAGAACTAAAGACAAAACCACGTGATTATCTCAATAGATGCGGAAAAGGCTTTGATAAATTTCAATATACATTCATGTTAACAACTTTTAATGTACTAAGATTGAAGGAACATACCCCAAAATAATAAGAGCCACCTATGACAAACCCACATCATACAAAATAGTAAAAAGCTGGAAGCATTCCTCTTGAAAACATGCCCAAGACAACAATGCCTTCCCTTACCATTTCTATTCAAAATAATATTGGAAGCAAGAGAAAGAAATAAAGGAAATCCAAAGAGGAAGAAAGGAAGTCAAACTATCCCTATTTGCAAATGCTATGATCATATATATAGAAAACCCCATTGTTTCAGCCCAAAAGCTTCAAAAGCTGATAAACAACTTCAGCGAAGTCTCAGGATACAGAATAAACGTTCAACAACCACTAGCATTACTATACACTACCAAAAGTCAATCCAAGAGCCAAATCAGAAACAAACTCCCATTCACAACAGCCACAAACAAACAAACAAACAAAAAACAGAATGCCTAGATATACAACTAACTTGGCAGGTGAAAGATCTTTACAAGGAGAACTACAAAATCCCACTCAAATAATTCAGAGATGACACAAATCAAAAAATATTCCATGCTCATATAAAGAATCAATATCATTAAAATAGCCATAGTGCCCAAGCAATTTATAGATTCAATGTTATGCCTGCTACATTATCATCATTGACATTCTTCACAGAACTAGAAAACCTGTTTCAAAATTCACATGGAACCAAAAAAGAGCCTGGAAAGTCAAGGCAATCCTAAGCAGAAAGAACAAAGCTGGAGGCATCACGCTACCCAACTTCAAACTATAATACAAAGCTACAGTAACAAAAACAACATGGTACCAGTACAAGAACAGACACATAGACCAATGGACCAGAATAGAGTACCCAGAATAAGACTGTATACCTACAACTATCTGATCTTTGACAAATCTGACAAAACAAGCAATAGGGAAAGGATTCCCTATTCAATAAATTGTGCTGACATAATTGGCTAGACATATGCAGAAGACTGAAACTGGACCTTTTCTTTACACCACATACAAAAATCAACACAAGATGGATTAAAGACTTAAATGTAAATGTGAAACCCCAAACTATAAAAACGTTGGAAGACAACCTAGGCAATACCGTTCATGACATGGGCACTGGCAAAGATTTCATGACAAAGATGCCAAAAGCAATTGCAACAAAAGCAAAAATTGACAAATGGGAACTAATTAAAGAAAAGAGCTTCAGCACAGCAAAAGAAACTATCAACACAGTAAACAAATAACCTACCAAATGAGAGAAATTTTGCAAACTGTACATCTGACAAAAAGCTAATATCCAGTCCCTATAAGGAACTTAAGCAAATTTATAAGAAAAAAACAAACAATTGCATAGAAAAGTGGAAAAAGGTATGAACGACACTTTTCAAAAGAAGTCCTACATGCAGTCAACCATCATATAAAAAAAGCTCAACATTACTGATTATTAGAGATATACAAATCAAAACCACAATGAGATACCATTTCACACCAGTCAGAATGGCTATTATTAAAAAGTCAAAAAATAACAGATCCTACAAGTTTGTGGAGAGAAAGGAGCACTTATACACTGTTGGTGGAAGTGTAAATTATAGTTTAACCATTGTGGAAGACAGTGTGGCAATTTCTCAAAGTCTTAAAGACAGAAATACCATTCCACCCAGAAATCTCATTGCTGATTACATATGGAAAGGAATATAAATTGTTCTATGATAAAGACACATGCATGTGTATGCTTATTGTAGCACTATTCACAATAGGAAAGACATGGATTCAACCTAAATGCCCATCAATGATAGACTGGATAAAGAAAAGGTAGTACATGTATACCATGACATACTATGCAGCCATAAAAAGGCACAAGATCATGTTTTTTGCAGGAACATGGATAGAGCTGTAGGCCATTATCTTAGCAAACTAACACAAGAACAGAAAACCAAACACTGCATGTTCTGACTTGTAAGTGGGAGCTTAATGATGAGAGTCAATGGACACATAGAGGTTGTCAACACATACTGGTGCCTATCAGAAGGTGGAGAGTGACAGGAGGGAAAGAATCAGAAAAAATAACTAATGGATACTAGGCTTGATTCCTGGGTGATGAAATAATCTGTACAACAAAATCCCATGACACAAGTTTATTTTTGTAATAAACTTGCACATGCATTTCTGAACTTAAAATAAATGTTAAAAAAAAACACAAAAATAAAAAAAAAACAATCTCCATTTCAGACTTTATCAGACTTGTACAATTTTTACCGAAAAAGTCATCAAAATTCAATAAGTTATTTTTCTAAACTTCAAAAACAGCCAAAAATGTATACATTGTATACTTCTACACCATGATAAAAGACCAAAGAAAGTATCTGTACTCTTCTTACTCTTCATTGATTTTTAAAGAATGAAAGACCATGAGTATTTTAACTTCTGGAATTCATTGCCAAACAATAAGTATCAAGACATTAATATTTCTATGCCTGTTAATTACTGCCTTGAATAATTCACCTTGCTTATATAAAGGAACGCCCTGAGAAGAACACTGAAAACTTCCTGTCATCTCCTGCCTTCCTGATTTTATTCTTTATATGCAAAGTTAACAGTGGTGTAAAGCTGATAAAATGCAGCAACTGAGGTAGTAAAAATATTTAAAAGCAAATTGAAGTTCATCAAGTAGGATGAGGGATTCAGTTGATTTGAATAGTAAGTAAATTATACATTTTTGAAAAAATGAAAGGAAAGACATGGAATATGGTACACTGTGTGAGTGACAAGGAGGTAGATTCTAGAAAATCATCCTTAATTAGTGATCGAAGTGCTAACACAGAGAGAGAGAGAAGGAGAGAGAGAGAGAGAGAGAGAGAGAGAGAAGCACTCTCATAAAAGCTACATTTATTTTGGATTAAAATTGATTGAAGCTTTGCGGAGGATTCCTTAGGGTTTTCAAGGTAAATGATCACATTGTCAGCAAACAGGGACAGCTTGGCTTCCTTTTTCCCTATGTGGATGCCCTTTATTTATTTCTCTTGCCTGATAGCTCTGGCTAGAACTTCCAGTACTACCTCAAAGAGGAACGGTGAGAGTGGGCATCCTTGCCTTGTTCCTGTGCTCAGAGGGAATGCTTTCAACTTTTCCCCATTCACTATTATATGGACTGTGGGTTTGTCATAGATGGCTTTTATTATATTAAGATATGTCCCTTGTATGCCGATTTTGTTGAGGTTTTTAGTCATAAAGGGATGCTGGATTATGTTGAATGCTTTCCCTGCATTTATTTAGATAATGATGTGATTTTTGTTTTTTAATTCTGTTTATGTGATGTATCACATTTATTGACTTGTATATGTTAAACCATCCTTGAATCCCTGGTATGAAACCCACTTGATCATGGTGGATTATCTTTTTGATATGTTGTTGGATTTGGTTAGCTGGTATTTTGTTAAGGATTTTAGCATCTATGTTCATCGAGGACATCAGTCTATAATTTTGTGTTTTGATTGTGTCCTTTCTCAGTTTTTGTGTGAGGATGATGCTGGCTTCATAGAAAGAATCAGGGAGGGTTCCTTCGGTCTCTATATTGTGGAATAGTGTCAAAAAAATTGGTGCCAATTTTTCTTCGCTTGTCTGGTAGAATTCTGCTGTGAACCCATCTGGTCCTGGACTTTTTTTGTTGGTAATTTTAAAATTATCATTTCAAGCTTGCTGCTTTTTATTGGTCTGTTCAGGGTATGTAATTCTTCCTGATTTAAGCTAGGAGGGTTGTATTTTTCCAGGAATTTATCCATCTCTTGGAACTAATCAAAGAATTCAGAAAAGTTTCCAGATACAAGATTGTACACAAATCAATAGTTCTTTTATATATCAACAGCGACCAAGAGGAGAACTCAACCCCTTTTACAATAGCTACAAAAAAAAAAAAAAAAGAAAAGAAAAGAAAAAGAAAAACCTTAGGAATGTACCTAACAAAGGAGTAAAAAGACCTCTACAAGGAAAACTACAAAACACTGCTGAAAGAAATTACAGACAACACAAACCAATGGAAACATATCCCATGATCATGGATGGGTAGAATCAATATTGTGAAAATGACCATACTGCCAAAAGCAATCTACAAATTCAGTGCAATCACCATCAAAATACCACCATCATTCTTTGCAGAGTTAGAAATAATAATTCTAAAATTCATGTTGAACCGCAAAAGAGCCCACATAAACAAAACAAGACTAAGCAAACAGAAAAAATCTAGAGGCATCACACTATCTGATTTCAAACTATACTATAAGGCCATAGTCACCAAGTCAGCATGGTACTGGTATAAAAATAGGCACATAGACCAATGGAATAGAATAGAGAACCTAGAAATAAAACCACATACTTACAGCCAACTAATCTTCAACAAAGAAAACAAAATCATAAAGTGGGGAAAAGACACCCTTTTCAACAAATGGTGCTGGGATAATTGGCTAGCCACAAGCAGGGGAATGAAACTGGATCTTCATCTCTCACCTTATACAAAAATCAGCTCAAGAAGAACTTAAACCTAAGACCTGATATTGTAAAGATTCTAGAAGATAATACTGGAAAAAACCGTTCTACACATCGGCTTATGCAAGGATTTCTTGACCAAGAACCCAAAAACAAATGCAATAAAAACAAAGATAAATATCTGGGATGTAATGAAACTAAAGAGCTTTTGCACAGCAAAAGGAACAATCAGCAGAGTAAACAGTCTGTGAGTAAACAGACTCACAGAGTGGGAGAAAATCTTCATCATCTATACATCTGACAAAGGACTGATATACAGAATCAAACAAATCAGTAAGAAAAAAATCAAATGATCCCATCAAAGAGTGGGCTAAGGACATGAATAGACAGTTTTCAAAAGAAGATATACAAATGGCCAACAAACATATGAAAAACTGCTCAACATCACTAATTGTCAGGGAAACGCAAATCAAAACCACAATGAGATACCACCTTACACCTTCAAGAATGGCCATAATAAAAAAAATCAAAAAACAGTGGTTGCTGGCATCCATGCAGTGATCAGAGAACACTTATACACTGCAGGCAGGAATGTAAACTACTACAGCTTCTATGGAAAACCGTGTGGAGATTCTTTAAAGAACTAAAAGTAGAACTCCCATTTGATCCAGCAATCCCACTACTGGCTATCTACCCAGAGGAAAAGACGTCATTATTCAAAAAAGATACTTGCACATGCATGGTTATAGAAGCACAATTCACAACTGCAAAATCATGGAACCAACCCAAATGCCCATCAATCAAAGAGTGGATAAAGTAACTGGAATGTGTAGTATGGAATACTACTCAGCCATAAAAAGGAATGTATTAATATAATTTGCAGTGACCTGGATGAGACTGAGACTACTATTCTAAGTGAAGTAATTCAAGAATGGAAAACTAAACATCATATATTCTCACTGATATGTGGGAGCTGAGCTATGAGGACGCAAAGGCATAAGAATGATACAGTGAACTTTGGGGAATTGGGGGGAAGAGTGGGAGGGGTCGAGGGATAAAATACTATGAATATAGTGTAGTGTATACTGCTCAGGGGATGGGTGCACAAAAATCTCACAAATCACCACTGAAGAACTTACTCATGGAACCAAATACCACCTGTACCCCAATAACTTGTGGAAAAATAGAATAAAAATAAAAATTAAAAAAGGAATTGAAGACATAAAAAATTGATTGAAGCAATTCAAATATTACAAAGAGGAGTAAACGCATTCACATTTCAGGCAACTAGTCCTTCACAAAACATATACTGCTTATATATTAAGTGTTCTCTAGGTATCTGGAAAGATAAACCTACAGAGGCTGGGCACAGTGGCTCATGTGTAATCCCAGAACTTTGGGAGGCTGAGGTGGGTGGATTGCTTAAGCCCAAGAGTTTGAGATTGGCCTTGGAAACATGCTGAAACCCCATTTCTACAAAAATTAGCCAGGCATGGTGGCAGGCACCTGTAGTCCTAGCTACTAAGGAGGCTGAGGTAGGAAGATCATCTGAGCCCAGGAAGTCGAAGCTATGGTGGGCTGTGATTGTGCCATTGTACCCCAGCCTAGGTGACTGAGTGAGACCTTGTCTCAATAAAAAAAGAAGATAAACTTATATAGGAAATTTGATTGTAACCTGTAATAACTATCTTTCATATACAAATAAATATAAATATTATATATGTCTGTATATTATATATTATATATAATATTATATATGTATAAATACCTTTATGTTCAAATACATAATTTGCATTTTGAACATACATTGGTATATATACAAAAAATTTGCTTGCTCGCCTGGGCCAAGTTTGGACATAGAAAATAATGCCAGTACTAAATTGAAACAGTAGCATTGGCCTCAGGAGAACTATGTTCTTAGAAATGAGCTAACAAAATGCAATATGCATATGCCTTTCCAAAATAATTGTGAGAAGAAGGGTCATGTAATATAAATAAAATATGTGATATAGTCACTGATGTTTTGAAAAATAAACATGAAACAAATGTTAGTGAAGAATAAATGTACAGGCAACTGTACTACTATTCATTTTATTTAATTTTATCCATTAAGGTATTCTCTCTGTCTGATTAGGAATCTATTATGTAAAAACAAAGTTTCCTGAGACCTGTGGGTTGTGATGCTGTTCTTCATTAAGCTCCATTTGGCATGGCAAGGAGGGAGATAAGAATCCTAACAACAAAGTTTTTCTATCTGAGGATGCGTTTACATCCTTCTTGAAATTAAATCTAGTCTACGTTAAATTTCTTTTGATGGGCTTCAGTGGAGTTTCAGTAATCTATACCAAATTCAAGCTGATGTTCTAACTTTGGCAGCCAAAATTTATAAACTCTTGGTAGGCTTCAACTAATGGAAGGGACTCATTAACTGTGTGCTAAAACATTATATGCTGTGTGCACTAATTACAAAGGCTATCATGTGCTAAAGTGTAGAAAAAAAGATTGATCTGAATGTGATGACAAGATCCATATTGACTTGAACAATGCATAAGGATGTTAACTCATTAAAGTTTGTCCTACAGGCTTACTCATGCAGGTAGCCCATAACGGCTGCTTATTCAATCTTAGAGTGGAAGGAATGACACTTGAAATTCTCTAGATAAACTCCGTAGGAATCAATTCAATTATATTATTTCATAGAGAAAATGGGAACTAAACAAACTCAATTTCAAAACTCCATCTAGTAATATCAAGTCAATTTACCACTTACCGCATTCACAACTTAGCATTTAATTCAGAGCTATCAAATAGTCAACCAAGGAATTGTCTGGCAATCGTCCAGGGTACTTAGAAAGTAGCTTTGTTAAAAATTTTAAGACATAACAAAAAGGAATACGGTAGTATACAATATGCTTTCTATGATGATCAAATATTGTATAGGATGTGAATGTATACATATATGTGTATATCAGTGGTGTACTTAAGAGAGTTTGGACATATTTTGCACAATCCCACCTCACTATTGCAAACGTATTCAGTAATATTCGTGAAATAAAACACAGACATAGAAAAATACCTTGGAAAAATAAAAACATAGACATAGAAAAAGTACAGACAGTAGAACCTCATAAATGAACCCAAATATAAGACCCTTTGCTTTTTTCCTTTCTATCCGAGTGCAATATAAGAGGACTTTGAGTAGTAATTTTGTCACAGCCTTTCTAAACATGGCACCAACGAATTTTTAAAATAAGTAAAAATTGGCTGGGCCCAGTGACTCACGTCTGTAATCCCAACACTTTGGGAGGCCAAGGTTGGTGGATCACAAGAGGTCAGGAGTTAGAGACCAGCCTGGCCAACATGGCAAGACCCTATCTCTACTAAAAATACAAACAAAAAATTAGCCAGACGTGGTGGCACATACCTGTAATCCCAGCTACTAAGGGGGCTGAGTCAGGAGAATTGCTTTCAACCTGGGAGGTGGAGGTTGCAGTAGCCAAGATTGTGCCACTGCACTCCAGCCTGGGTGACAGAGCTAGACCTGTCTCAATAAAATAAAATAAAATAAACAACATATTTAAAAATTAAATTTAGAAAAATGGTAAAAAAAAATTTAAGTAGTAAAATTAAAGTAAATAGATAAAACATGGCACTAACAATTCAGGGATACAACTTCATATTCTGGTGCTCTTTAAACCATATGGAACTTAGTTATTTTGAAGATCTTGCTGAAAAACATAGCAGTTTTAAAAATATTACTAAAATTTTGTTTCATTTTTGACATGAGACTTCAATTGAACTAGAAATCGCTCTTCCAGTGTGCTTTTAGTATCACTTTTAATGCCCTTTTAGTGTCTTTGCCCCACCTGCACCTCCAGGCCAACCTATATTGTGTCATGAACACAAGCCACACCAGGCCACTTACAAAGGCATCAAGCCATGTATCGGTTTGGTAAACTTTCCATTGGCTTCTCTGTATTCATTAAGAGTCAGCTGTTAGAAACATACTTACCTACCTTTTCCAAAAGCACCATCTCACTCACGATAAAGTCACCATAAACTCAACTAACTTTTCAAAGTCAAATCTTAAATGGCCCATTTTACTCATGGCTGAAGTCACCTAATCAAGTCCCCACCAGGACTATGTTTTCCAACTGTTATTTTGAGCCTCAACTTTGACTTCCCTGCTCTTCCTCAGTGTATCTGCAGAATGTATTACATGCTGAAATTTAAGTAGCTGATAAGTAACCCTAGCTTCCTGTCTGATTACAAAATGATTTAATAACAGAGAGACAGATCCAGCAAGTAGAGAGTGAAATATCACTTTCTTATTCATAAAGTTGACATCAGAGTACAGAGCAAATATCTGATAATGAAAGACTTGCTAATACTTTGCTTGATAAGACAAATTTACTAGTTACAGATGCTTCAGTGTAGAGTAACTATAAGGTCTGTTCCTAATACAGGTAATAAAAAGTTGAAAATACCATAAATATTCAGCAAACCCAAACTTGTTATGTGAATCATGGACATGATTTTCAGCCATTTAAAGGAATAAGGCAGCAACAATTTGTGAGTATGTGTGTGTGTCTGTGCTCGAGCATGTATATATGTATACATATATATATATGTATACACATATACAAGCATATGTATGTGCACTGAATGACAGCATATTAAACGAAAGCATACATCCATATATGTATACACATACATGCACACACATATATACATGTGCTTTCATGGAGTTCATCTAAAGTCTTCCCATTCAGTATAATGTTTCTGATCTTTGATTTTTCAAATATTCAACTATATTCTTAATGTCTTCTGGTTAAAATATACTAACAGTAAATTTATTTAATTTGTTGTAATATTATTTTCTGGTTATCATTTCACATTTCAGCTATTTTTCCCACAGCCAGAATTCCTTTTTCTCAATTACGTTTTTTAAAGTAGTAAATTGAGGTTCCTAAACATTGGTTATTCACTTAGTACACATTATAAAGTTTTGGACTAACTATTGCATGACTAAATGTACCAAAAAATAAAAATGTTTGCCTTCAGACTTTGGATGCTTAAGTTTAAAGTAAGCTGGTCATGATGACATAGTATTCTTAGCTGATCTCTCACAGAACAAAAAGCAGGGAAAATTTAACTGTTGAAAACAGAAAGTAATCATATCTTTGATAACCTTCTAGATGACATATTTTTGTATTTTTCTCACTTGCAAAGGTGATTAGATTATAATTGATGTATGTAATAAATATCTGAAAAGAGCTGCTCCTAGGTGTGAAAGGGTAACTCTATACCCTTGTCTTTTTGTTTGCCTTAATTTTTGTGATTGACAGTATTTTCCATCTTTTATTTCTTTACAGGGATAATTTTCACCATATGCCTTTTTTTTGCAAACATTACTTCAGTTAAAACTAGACAACAAAATGTTTAAATTCACTTTAACCAAGTACATCTTTGTTAAATTATGACACTAACCAGAAACAAAGCCAGAAATCCAAGGGCCACTGACAATTCCTCTTCCTCATGTGAACTTCATCCTTCTCTCAGGAAACCTTGAGTCCTCTCATTGACTTATGAAAGATGGAAGATGCCACTGGCTAAAGCAAATATTGAACACTAGTAACATTCAATGTCATATTTAGATCAAAACATCTAATATTTTCTTCCCATACTTCAATGTACTTTTTTCTGCATTCACTCCAAAGCATAATTTCCCAGTTTTAGAACTTGGTAATGTGTTGTCCTCTTAGATTTATAACCTAGTACTCAACCCAAACATACACATGCACAAAAATACACACACACATGCACACACACTGTCTCTCGCATGCACACATATGCACACACACATTCTCTCTCACACATACACTCACACACGCATCCTAAAATACACATTCCTTCATGGTTTTGTCACATCCATTTTTCTTTCTCACATAAACAGCTTTATCACCTTCTGCTTGTACTCCAGTTACTCCCTCTTCTGAAATTGCTAGTTTCTTATTTGCCTGTTAAAATTCCGCCTGACTTTCCAGCCTCAACTCACTCCCCATCTTCTCTTAAAAATATCTCCTATTTCCCCATGTAAGAATAAAGATCTCCCATCTCCGTATTTTCTCAATTGTTTGAGATCTCAGGGTCTGCTTCTAAGAATAATTTTAAGCTAAGTATAATTAATTTTAAAAGTAAGTATAAGGCATTTACTTAGTAATGCATATTTACTAAGTTTATTTTGCCTAATCATGAGGCTTCTGTCGCAGATTAAGTAAAATAGGCAAGCCTAAAACCTTACAGGACAATGAAAAAGAAGATTTACAGAAGGAGTGTGTGGGTAGTCATAGCGTGAAGAGAAGAGGGATCAGCAGATAGAATAACTCAAGAGAGAAACTGGCACATCAGTTGGGAAAAGATGGTCTTTTGAACAATGTTAGTGGAACAATTGGATGTACACATGGAAAAAACAAAAATAATGTTTACTGTCACATTACCATATATACTAACAAACATTATTTCAAGATGAATTGTAGATATAAATCTGAAAAAAAATCCGCTGTAATGCTTCTACTAAAAAATAAAGGAATACCATTATGAATGCCATTACTTTGGGTGAATAAAAGTTTATAAACTTAAAAAGGCACTTGGCAAAAAAATAGATTAAAATGTCGAGTACATAAAAACGTAAAACTTCTATTCATCAAAGGATATCCTTTGGTAAGGGAGAAAGCAAAAAATGAGGTAGAAAGAATATCGTATGAATAATAATTCACAGATTATAAAAGAGCTAGACAATATAAAGAACTATACCATATTTTAAAACTTCCACAAATAAATAAATTGAAAGATAACTAAATAGAAAACAAAATAGTCAAAAGGCAAAGAAAATGGGATTGAATCTTCAGGTGAATGCAAATTTAAACTGCAATGATAAATATACCTTTATACTCAACTAAATGGTAAAAAAAAAAAGGCTAACAATGCCAAATTTTGGAATTAAGGTGAAGTAGTGTCAACTTATATAAATACAAGTTTATATACTTATATACAGTGATAATATCATATATTAGTATATCTTTATAATATTGATATGGTTAGGCTGTGTCCCCACCCAAATCTCATCTTGAATTTCTACATGTTATGGGAGGGAACAGTGGGAGGTAATTGAATCATGGGGGCAGGTCTTTCCTGTGCTATTCTGTTCTCATGATAGTGAGATAAGTCTCATGAGAGCTGAAGGTTTTAAAAATGGGAGGTTCCTGGCACAGTTTATCTTCTGTTGTCTGCCACCATGTGAGACGTGCTTTTCACTTTACACCATGACTGTGAGGCCTCCCCAGTCACGTGGAGCTGTAAGTCCAATAAACTTCTTTCTTTTGTAAATTGCCCAGTCTCAGATATGTCTTTATCAGCAATGTGAAAATGGACTAATAAAAATGTTAATATAAATTTGTAAATGTTAATATAACTCTTTTGGAAGGTTTTACCTGGCAGTTTGTACTAAATCTAAAATTTCGTATCTTCTATCCTGACAATTCACCTTCTAGTATGTATGAAGAAAAATATACACATTTGTTCACTAAAGTATATATAGAAGCAAGATCACAGCAACACTATTAACAACCCATGTGTCCATCAAGAAGCAAACAGAAAAACGAATTGTGTTATATTCACACAGTCAAATACAGGCAGCCCTTGCTTTGCATGGTAATGCAAGATCTTCAAAAGGATCATGCAAGCTAGGACTGTGCCAAATGGTCATAATTATCAATAATAATAATAGTACGAGTGTTACGGAACATACGATTGTTCCAATACTTTTGCAAATATGTCAACATTTTTAAAACTCTCTGTCAACTGCAAATGTGTACGGAAATGAAACAAGCAGTAAAACTAGCATTTATTTGGAATATTGTGTTTTAAAGTATTAGATATGGAGAATTAAATATTGTATTTCTTTGTGAAAGACTTATCACAAGTAGTTTCAATAGTGTTACCTTCTTATCACATATCTTATTCATAATGTTTCTGTGCCTTGGTAAATTCTTATACTTCTTTCTTCTTAAGAGTAGATATGCACCTGGTATTTCTCATTCCTTGAGATTTTAACGTCATCAAATATGTCTGAGAGTTTCTCTAGTGTGATTTTGCTGGTCAATTTCTCTTGGGCATGCATCTCCATCCTCTCACACTTTCCTCATTTCTGTAAATAAATCTGCCTTCACTAAGTTCTTGGAACTGGAATGGCAACAGTGTCAACATTCCCTAGTAAACTAATCATTCTATAGCTCCACTGACATTCTATTTAGATTCTGCAAAGTTACTTTCACCATATAATAAAAGTGTCAGCCATAATATGTGCAATTCAAAGAGCAAGTGGATTAGCTTTATGTTGCTGCAGTAACATATTACCAAAAATTTGGAGGCTTAGAACAATACAAATTTATCATCTTTACACTTTTGTGAGTTAGAAGCCTGACACAGTTCTCAATTGGTTAAAATCAAGGTGTGGGCAGGACTGGGTTCCTTTCTGGATGCTCTAGGAAAGAAGAATCTGTTGCGTGGCCTATTTCAGCTCCTAGAGGCTGCTTATATGCCTTGGCTCTACCCTACCCCTTTATCTTCAAAGCTAGTTAACATTGCATCTTTCTGACCAGTCTTCCATAGTCACATTTCCCTCTAAGCTTGCTGTGGAAGGTTATTCATTTGTAAGAGCATATGATAAGATGCGGTCACTTTGTTAAGCTTTCTTTGACTGTCACCTTCTGTCTTCTTCCTATAAAAATCTTGTGATTGGCCGGGCACAGTGGCTCACACCTGCAATCCCAACACTTTGGGAGGCTGAGGTGAGCGGATCATGAGGTCAGGAGATGGAGATCTGGCTAATAGGGTGAAACTCAGTCTCTACTAAAAATACAAAAAGATTAGCCGGACGTGGTGGCGGGCACCTGTAGTCCCAGCTACTCGGGAGGCTGAGGCAGGAGAATGGCGTGAACCCCAGAGGCGGAGCTTGCAATGAGCCGAGATCACGCCACTGCACTCTAGCCTAGGTGAAAGAGTGAGACTTCGTCTCAAAAAACAAACAAACAAAAAACAAAACTTATTATTACATTAGGCCCAGCTGGATAATTCAGGATATGCTCTCTAACTCAAGGTTTGTAATTAAATTACATCTGCAAAGTGCCTTCTGCCATGCAAAGTAACATGTTCACAGGTTGCAAAACTTAGGACATTGACATTTTGGGAAGTCACTATTCCACCTAACACAAGAAGTAAACACTCCGCTTTGACCATACACAACTTTTTGTTCCTAGGGCGAATAAAATAAAGATGTTAAAGAGATGTTACTTTGTTTTATTCGTTGTACATTGTCAATGTGATCTGTACATAATTTCACACAGACCCGGGTTTCCTCCTAGCATCGCCTTGCTATTGCCATTTTTTAATCTCCTAATCATAATCAATTTCACTTCCAGCATTCTTGTTTTTTTTTTTTGTTTGTTTGTTTGTTTGTTTTTTTCCTTTGCTGCACTTTTGTCTTTGTTGGACCATTCCCTCCCTTGATTATACTTTTTGTCGTTGTTGTTGTAAAATGCCACATGGATTTATCACTGGGGGTAAACAAGGCAATACAACTATGTACTTTGCTATCTGTGAATGCATTAGGTAAGAGATCCACAGGAACAAGCACTACCAGACTTTGAAAGTCTGTCCTTGGCTATGGTTCTCATTTGCTATTTATTTACTGATTAGTAGATGAAAGGGCCGACAGTGAATTTTGCACTTTATGCAAATACTCACACTTCATAGACCGTGGAAACTGAAAATGGAACCATGTTGTTGGCAATTGGTGTCATGTACCTAAGCTGTGATAACAAATTTGTGCATATTGGAACCACACAGAGAAAGAACAGTCTGAAATATAGCCTTGACAGTGAACAAATGAGCAAGGAAAAGGGGGTTCTAGTCTTAGCCTATTATGAATTTAGATCTCACCTTGTGAAAATCAACTGACTTGTCTAGACTTCTGGACCTCATTAGTAAAATGCAGGATTTAGATGAAATGATCCTTAATGTCCTTCCAAATCCAAGTTTCTATAATTCTTTGACTAAAGTAAGATGCTTTCTGCATTGGTTGTGCTAATAATAGACTCTCACCAGACTGGAAGATGGTTTATACAATTCAGTGACAAGAAGATTTGTGTTCTTTTACACAAAAGAAACAATTATCAGTAATATTTGTTTAAAAATAGATAAATGTATGTTTACACTTTTTGATTTAAGCTGTAGTTCTCACAATAGGAATGAAAAATATGAAATATTCTATGTTAAGCATTAGCTATAAAACAATATCAAAATTTGGCATCCTGACATTTGTAAGATGATTTCTGTCTCACCGTGATACAAACTATGATTTGTTACATACCCTGCTATGCAACCACTTTGATCTGGGCTCTAAGCAAAAGTTCACATTTTCTAATAAGTGAGTATAAAAATTATGATAATTTTGTTTTCAAATGAATGTGAGACTGTAGCAGTTGTTCCTGTATAATGGCAACTAATGAATGAAAAAGGATGAAACATTCTAATAGGATTCCAATATATTGAAAGAGTAACTGTGTGATAGGTTTTAATCTTCACTTATACTATTTCTATACAGAGAATTCTTTTCAACTACTAGCCATAAAAAAAATGTGACAAACGTTCTACCTTCTGTACTACCTCACTCCCTCTCTGTAACCCCAGGAAAGTGTGAAATACCTTACCGGTGAGTTTGGGAGAAAAACATTGAACATCATGCTTTACCCTTTTCAGTTTGTGTTTTGGACTCAGACTGGCTATTAAAGCATCCTCTACTACTCCATTTCCTAGCATTTTCTGCAAGGTAGTTTCCACCCACGGACAAGGCCTATAGTATTAGAGAATGTTCACCTAATGCAGGAGTGGTTATGAGCAAGCCCACTTGCCCATAGCCAAATAGCTATATTCTCAATCTGTATTACTAATAAGTTAGCATTTGGGTCTCCGCCTTTTTGTGTGTCATATTTCTCAGTGGTTCTGAATTAAGGAGGAAAAATGTGATTTATTTGCCTCATAAAATCTCAATGCTAATGAACTTCCCAAAGTATAAAAATAATTGCGATGTCTTATTGCAGGAGAAAAGTCTTACTTAAGTTTTCAAGCTAAAAAAGCAAGAAAACAAAAGTGAATTGTCCAGGAAACTGGGTTTCAAACATTGGAAATATTTTTAAGGAGAAAACATGTTTGCTTCTTTCGAATTTCCAGTTTTCCCAGGCGGTAAGCTCCAGGAGCACAAAGTACATATCATTTTATGATTTCATCAAAAACTTCCAGAAGAGTGCCTTGTCTATTATCAATGTGCAAATAATATTGTTAATATTAATCTCTTTGTCATTGTCTTCCACTTTAAAAAATTCTGGGGTATTATTTTTCATATGAATCTATGTTTTAAATACTTTCATGCTAAATTTTCTGATAAAAATGCATACAATAGGAGTGATTTCAAATTTTTAAATAATTAAGAGTATATTTTATGTCTATGTAGTTCACATTTCATATGTGCATTTAAAACAGGATTTTAGTTTTAATGTGTTTCTGATACTGATAATTATTCAGGAGGTAATAAGGTATAATATAAAATTTGAACTTGTTAAATCAAATAAACACATTTAAAGAAAAGACACTTGAAAAAAATTAAAATTAAAATTAAAACTAGCATTAACTATGTAATCAAAAACTTAGCCTATATTTTTATAATTTTTACTTTTTTCGTTTTTGTAAGTTGACAAAATTATTTTTCTCAATATAGTACTAAAACTATAATTGCTCAAAAATAGTTTATCACTAATATAAAAGTTTGAATGCAATTAGAATTTTTAACGTATAAGGCAAAAATTTACTCAAGAAATATGACATCAGGGATAAAAGTAATAGTGCGTGAATGCAATTAATAAATGTAAATAATAAAAATTGTTTTTAGTAGTATGATATATTATTTTGGTAATCTTTTTCAACATCCTTTAGTGGATTCACTTGATTACTTTCTTTAGAGTCTTCTTTCATTCCACATTAGATTCTCATATTTTCAAACCAAAGGAAAGGATTTTCATTCTTAGGAAATACTATTACAAACGTCAAGACCTAAAGTCTGAACAACTGTACAATCACAAAATAAAAAACCTGGAGGAAATAAATAAATTTCTGGAAAGACACAATCTCCCAGTATTGAAACAGAAAAAAAAATAGAAATGCTGACTGGATTAATAATAACTAGTAAGATTGAATCAAGCAAAAAATATTCCAGCAACAACACTGATAAAAAGCCCCTGACCGGATGTACTCATAGCTGAATTTTACCAGATGTACAAAGAGCTGATATCAATTCTGCTGAAATGGCTCCAAAAAATTAAAAAGAAGGGAAACTCCCTGACTCATATTATGAAGCCAGTATCACCCAGATATCAAGGCCAGCAAGAATGTAACGTAAAAAAAGCAAATCACAGACCAACATTCCTGATGAACATAGACGGAAACATCCTCTACAAAATACTATCAAACTGAATTCAACAGCACATTGAAAACATAATACACTATGATCAAATGCATCTTATTTCAGGGATCTAAGAACAATTCAACATATGCAAATCAATAAATGTGATTCACTCCATAATTAAAAACAGAAACCATGTAATAATCTCAATAGATGCAGAAACAGCATTAAAAATGTAGCTTCCCGGTAGAGGGGGCAAAATGTCCGAACAGAAACGGCTCTGGTCTCCAGCTCCCAGCGAGACCAATGCAGAAGGTGGGTGATTTCTGCATTTGCAACTGAGATACTTCACGCCAGTCAGAATGGTGATTATTAAAAAGTCAGGAAACAATAGATGCTGGCAAGGCTGTGGAGAAATAGGAATGCTTTTATATTGTTGGTGGGAGTGTAAATTATCTTGACCATTGAGGGAGACAGTATGGTGATTCCTCAAGGACCTAGAACCAGAAATACCATTTGAACCAGCAATCCCATTACTGGTTATATGCTCAAAGGATTATAAATTATTCTACTACAAAGAAATGTGCACATGTATGCTTTTTGCAGCACTATTTACACTAGCAAAGACTTCGAACCAACCCAAATGTCCATAAGTGACAGACTAGATAAAGAAAATGTGGCACATATACACCATAGAATACTATGCAGCCTTAAAAAAGAATGAGACCATGTCCTTTGAAGGGACATGGATGAAGCTGGAAGCCATGATTCTCAGCAAACTAACGAACAGAAAAGCAAATACCACCTGTTCTCACTCATAAGTGGGAGTTGAACAATGAAAACACATGGGTACAGGGAGGGGAATAATACATACCAGGACCTGCTGGAGTTTCGGGGGCAAAGGGAGAGAGAGCATTAGGGCAAATACTTAATGCATGCTGGGCTTAAAACCTAGATGACAGGTTGATAGGTGTAGCAAACCACCTTGGATACCTACGTAACAAATCGCACAAACTGCACATGTATCCCGGAACTTAAAGTAAAAAAAAAAAAAAAAAAGATAGTATCCCTTCTTGAAAAAAGTCTGCAAGAAATTAAACAGCAATGTCATATACCACAAAATTTATAGCAGCCATTTCTTACAAACCCGCAGCCAACATCATATTGAATGGGCAAAAGTTGAAAGCATTTCCCTCAATAACTGAAACAAGACAAAGATGTCCACTCTCACCACCTCCTAGTCAACATGTTACTGGAAATCCTCACCAAGTAAATTAGACAAGAGAAAGAGAGGAAAGGAATCCAAATAAGAAAAAAGGCAGTCAAATTATCTGCTGACTGACGATGTGATCTTACTCCTAGAAAACCCTAAAGACTCTTCCAAAAGACTCCTAGATTTGATTAAAAAATCACTAAACTTTCAGGATACAAAATCAATGTAAAAAATTAGTAGCATTTCTAGACACCAATAACAAGCCAGTTGAGAGCCAAATCATGAAGACAATTTTATTCACAAATATGACAAAGCAAACAAATAAATAAAATTCCCTTAAGAATACAATTAAAGGAAGGAGGTGAAAAATCTCTACAAGGAAAATTAAAGCACTGGTGAAATAAATTGTAGATGACATAAACATATGAAAAAACTTTTCGTACTCATAGATTGGAAAAATCAGTAATGTCAAAATGAGCTTTCTACCCAAAACAATCTACAGATGCAATGCAATTCCTATCAAAATATCAGTATCATTTTTCATAGAATTAGAAGAAGTAATATGAAAATTCATACGGAACAACAACAACAACAAAAGCCCAAAATAACCAAAGCAATCCTGAGCAAAATAAACAAACTTGGAAGCATCACATTACTTGACTTCAGATTATAATACAGCCTACAGTAAGAAAACAGCATGGCACTTGTATGAAAATTGATGCATTGATCAATAAGACAGAATAGAAAACCCAGAAACAAAGCCTCTACACATCTACAGCCAACTGATCTTTCACAAAGTCAATAAAAACACTCTTTGGGGAAAGGAAACCCTGCTTTAAAAAATAGTGCTGGAAAAATTGGTCAGCAATATGCAGAAGAATGAAACTGAACCCCTATTGCTTACCACATAGAAAAGTTAACTCAAGGTGGGGTAAAGTCTTAAATGTATTACTAAAACCTGAAGCTATAAAAATACTGGAAGGAAACCTAGACAAAACTCTTCTGCACTTTGGCCCAGGCAAAGAATTAATGACTAAGTCCTCAACGCAAACGCAACAAAAACAAAAATAGACCAACTGTACTTAGTTTAACTGAAAAGCTTCTGCACAGCAAAAGAAATAATCAACAGTGATCAGACAACCTAAGAATAAGAGAAAATATTTGTAAACTATGCATATGACAAAGGGTTAATATCCAGAATTTACAAGGAACTTAAACAACAACAATAACAAAAACCAATAATCCCATTAAAAAGTGAGAAAAGGGCCAGGCGCGGTGGCTCAAGCCTGTAATCCCAGCACTTTGGGAGGCCGAGACAGGCGGATCACGAGGTCAGGAGATCAAGACCATCCTGGCTAACACGGTGAAACCCTGTCTCTACTAAAAAATACAAAAAAAAAAAACTAGCCGGGCGAGGTGGCGGGCGCCTGTAGTCCCAGCTACTCGGGAGGCTGAGGCAGGAGAATGGGTGGGAACCTGGAAGGCGGAGCTTGCAGTGAGCTGAGATCTGGCCACTGCACTTCAGCCGGGGTAACAGAGCCAGACTCCATCTCAAAAAAAAAAAAAAGAAAAAAAAAGTGAGAAAAGGATGTGAACAGACATTTTTTTCAAAAGAAGACACACAAATGGGCAACAAGCATATTTAAAAATGCTCAACTTCACTAATCATCAAATAAATGCAAATCAAAACCAAAATGAGACACCATCTTATGCAGTCAGAATGGCTATTATTAAAAAGTCAAGAAATAATAGATGTTGGTGAGGATACAGAGGAAAAAAAAGGATGCTTATACACTGTTGGTGATGTGTAAATTAGTACAACAACTATGGAAAACAGTATGGACACTTCTCAAAGAACTAAGCATAGAAATACTATTTGATCTAGTAATCTCACTATTGGGTATCTACCCAAAGGAACAGAAATCATTATATCAAAGAGATACCTGCACTTATATGTTTATCATAGCATTCTTTACAATACCAAATATGTGGAACCAACCTAAGTGTTCATGATCAGATGACTGAATAAAGACAATGAGGTACAAATATACCATAGAATACTACTTGGTCATAGAAAAGAATGAAATCATGTCTTTTGTGACAATAGGAATACATCTGAGGCCATTATCACAAGTGAAATAACTCAGAAATAGAAAGACAAATAGCAAACCTTCTCTTATAAGTGGTAGCTAAATAATGTGTATACATGGACATAGAGTGTGAAATAATAGACACTGGAGAATTTTAAAGGGTTTGAAAGTGGGTAGCAGGTGAGAGATAAGAAATTTTCTGATCAGTACAAGGTACACTGTTTAGGTAATGGCTTCACCACTATGCAATATATCTAGGTAACAAAACTGCCATCATACCCCCTAAATCTATAAAATATAAAAACTAGTTAGATATTAATGATATATCATATTATCAAATACTAAAAATAAATGCAATATACTATAATATACTCTTTGTTGTAAATCATAATTGGTAAGTATCTACTTTTCAATGACCAAATGAAATGACCACTGACCAATGATAGCCAAAGCAATCCTGAGCAAAAGAAACAAACCTGGAAGCATCACATTGCCTGACTTCAAATTGTAATACAACCTACAGTAAGAAAGTAGTGTGGCACTTGTATGAAAATTGATGCACTGATCAATAAAACAGAATAGAAAACCCAGAAACAAAGCCTCTACACATCTACAGCCAACTGATCTTTCACAAAGTCAATAAAAACAATGTTTTTTAATCAATCACACAAAACAAATGAGTTCATTATTTAAAATATTTATTTTGTCAATATTTTTACATAATAAATATCAGTATAATTTAAAATTTAGGTATTTATTTATGCAAATAATGCAGAAGCTGGTGAGAGGCATGAGGGGTATGTAGTATACCTGTCACCCCCAACCTGGCTGCCAGGCACTGAAGAGCAGCAACAAGGCTTCTCCTTTCCCTGACTATAATGTATGGGAAAAACATACACTTGAGCAGAGCTTGTTTCATTCGAGTTTCCTAAAGTCTTCTCAATATTATATTTGTTATTATTTGGAAGGCAGAGCATTCAGTTGTTCATTTTAACATAACTTTTTTTAATCCCAGGATACAATGTTTATATCCTTATATATAAGCATTTTTTAAGTACCAGTACGTATTTAATGATCTTTTCCAAGGAGGCTTTCTTAGGAAAATATTTTAAAAACACATTTTGTAGGAAGTTAATACTTTTTGTTAAACTCTGCACTTCAATTCTGCTCCCACTGGGATCTTAGCAAGATCTTATTGGTGTATGTGTTTAGTATGATATTATTCTGTTTGCATAAATAATTTTACGTTTCTTTTATTTTCTGATACATGGTGATTAATAAAATCCTATAGGTTTTGTGTTAATCGTGTAGGTAATATTTTACTATCTAACCAACCTAGAGCAAGTTTGAACAGAATATTCTAAAATCATACTGTCATGCTGTTATCCCTACAATAAAAAGGTAAAAATGTACACTCTAAATTGTTCTTTTGATGATATAAAAATGCACACTGCTTGAGCTGACATAACTAAATTGCCTATGTACGTAGATGACTTTGTGGTAATAAAAAGAAAACCCTGGAGCATTTAAATGATTTGCCACATTCATTTAAACAGATTATTCAATAGTACCTAGTCATACATATTCATTCTTTCTGCTCCTGACAGCAGGAATACAGGTATTAAGTTTTTATAGTGATTTTTAATGCAATAAATTTGTTATTTTTTTTCTGTTTACAATACTACTCTCTGGGTGATTGCAAGTATTAAAATTCTATATGGTTACCTGTTTATTACAAGAGATACTTATCTTCCCACTCATAAGTAACCATGCTTACATTAACCACACTTGAAAAGTAATATTTTTATTCATTTTAGTATCAAATTAGAAATCATCCATCTTACAATATCTGCCAGCAAAATGTTTCCTCTCTCTCTTAAATCAGTAATTGCAATGTATGATTAACTTATTATTCTTCATTCTTCAGGCCTGGCTTATCGCTATTGTTATTTTCTTGTTTCTTATCCATGTGTGTACTATACTTATTATTACATGTATTATACTTCAGCGATGGCAATATAATTAATACTCCTGTTATTTTTAATCATTTTAATATACTGATACTTATGTCTATTTTATTGTTACATTGAACAAAAAAAGGACTAACAAAGAATTACATAATTTTTTTTTCTAAAAATGTTTGGTATAAATGCACAGGACTCGAAGTCTTAGGTCTTTAAGATACTATACACAAGTGTTTCAAGAGTGAAAATTAAATTTAATTTTAAGAACTTAAAAAACAGGGAGCTTTAGATCAGCTTAGTTAAAATATAGTATATTAATATTGGAACTTTTTTTTTTTTTTTTTGAGACGGAGTCTAGCTCTGTCGCCCAGGCTGGAGTGCAGTGGCATGATCTCGGCTCACTGCAACCTCTGCCTCCCAGGTTCAAGCAATTCTCCTGCCTCACACTGCGAGTAGCTGGGACTACAGGCACATGCTAATTCTTTGTATTTTTAGTAGAGATGGGGTTTCACCTTGTTAGTCAGGATGGTTTCGATCTCCTGACCTCATGGTCTGCCTGCCTCAGCCTCCCAAAGTGCTAGGATTACAGGTGTGAGCCACTATGTTCAGCCTTAATATGCTTTTTTAAAAATGTCTGTAGACCACTCAGAAACCTGAAAGGTAAGAAAGGTATAATCACTTCTAAACTCATTTAAAAGTTAGGAATTGAAAAATAAAAGTATAGTCTTCAGGAAAGTAGTGGAATAAGAACCTAAAACTGTATCCCTTCAAAATAGGCAATTAAAATACTGGGAAAAGCTGTCAGTATAAATTTTCGGGAACACCGAAGATTAACCAAAGGCTTGCAACAACCAGTGCTTGCTCAAGAAAAGCAATTGAATCTTGGTGAAAACAGTGAAATGCATGGCATTTTAACTACCCCATTCTCATCTCCCAGTTTTCAACTCTGGGAGTATTGGAAGTAACAGCTCACATTTCCAGTACCATAGAAGATTGGACCTCATTAACAAGTACGTGTAATTATTTTTTTCATCTGTACGTTGGTTCCTTGGAAGACTGGCTCAAAAGGCTTATCTTTATTTCACCTGACTCAGTACTTGCCCAATGCTAAAGCTGCCACCCAGAAGGAAGTGAAAGACTACATATGTTTAAAGCATGTATAGGCAAATATTTTAATTGCTTCTGTGTGTGGTTAGAAAACAGCTGAGCCGCACGACAGACTAACTTATAACTTGGGAGGAAAGTCTGGGAAATGAGATGTCTATGAGTAATTTGAAAAACTCTTTAGAGAATGTAATTTCCAGAGTTGCTAAATTATAATATTTAAAATATCCAGTCCCCAACAAAACAACTGAACATACAAAGAAATAAGAAATTATGGCCTATATTGAGGAAGAAAAAATTATTAAATAGAACTGTCCAAGGGGAAGCCCAGAACTTAGACTTTTAAGACAAAAACTTTAACTCAGCTATATTAAACATGTTCAATGAACAAAGGAAACAATGTCTAAATAGGAAGACGAATTGGAACACTGTCTCAAAAAGTACAGAATATTAATAATGAGATTAAAATAATTACAAGCTTACATAGGAATTAAGAAGTTGAAAAGTATAATAACTGATATGAAAAGTTATATAGAGAGAGCTCAATAGCAGACTCAAACAGACAGAATAAACAATCAGCAAAACTGAAAGTAGATCAATTGAAGTTATTCAATTGAGGAACAGTAAAATAAATAAATAAAAAACTGAAGAAAGTCTTGGCGACTTGTGCACCAATTCTTTCATATTGAAAATCCCAGGAGGAGAGAGAAAAAGGGGAAGAAAGAAATTTGAAGAAATAATGACTAAAGATAATCATACTTTGATGAAAAATGTTAATCTACACATCAAAATGCTCAATGTACTCATAGTAGAATAAATTCAAAGAAATCTATAACTAGATACATCATAATTAGACTTTCAAAAGCCAAATATATTGAAAACATCTTGAAAGCAGCATGAAAAGATAATCGTAACATACAAAGGATCCTCAATGAGATTAATGATTAATTTCATATCAGAAAACAGAGATAATGGGATGAAATATTTAAAGTAGTAAAAGAAAAGAGTCACGCAAGAATTCTATATCTGGCAAAGCCAGTCTTAAAAAATGAAGAAAAACAAAAACATTCCTAGATAAAAACAGAGTTTATCACTAGCAGATCTACCCTACAACAAGTTCTTTTTTTAGTTGTATTTTTCCGTAAGTTATTGGGGTACAGGTTGTATTTGGTTACAACAATTCTTTTTTTATTTAATTTTAAATTTTTTAAAATTTATTTTTCCATAAGTTATTGGGGTACAGTTAGTGTTTGGTTACATGAGTAAATTCTTTAGTGGTGATTTGTGAGATTTTGGTGCACCCATCACTTGAGCAGTATACACTGCACCGTATTTGTTGTCCTTTATTGCTTGCTCCCCTCCAACTCTCCCCCCCAAGTCCCCAAACTTCATTGTATCATTATTTTTTTTCAATGCTACTTAATTCTTTTTATTTAGAGATGACGTGTTGGCCTTCTTTTTATTATTATTATTATACTTTAAGTTCTGGAATACATGTGCAGAACATGCAAGTTTATTACATAGGTATACACTGCCATGGTGGTTTGTTGCACCCGTTAACCTGTCAACAACATTAGGTATTTCTCCTAATGCTATCCCTTTCCTAGCTCCCTACCCTCTACAGGCCCCAGTGTGTGATGTTCCCCTCCCTGTGTCCATGTGTTCTCATTGTTCAACTCCAACTTATGAGTGAGAATATGCAGTGTTTGGTTTTCTGTTTCCGTGTTAGTTTGCTGAGAATGATGTTTTTGAGCTTCATTTACGTCCCTGAAAAGGACCTGAACTTATCCTTTTTTATGGCTGCATAGTATTCCATAGTTTATATATGCCACATTTTCTTTATTCAGTCTATCACTGATGGGCATTTGGGTTGGTTCCAAGTCTTTGCTACCATGAACAGTGCTGCAATAAATATACGTGTGCATGTGTCTCTAGAGCAGAAGGATTTATAATCCTTTGGGTAGACACCCAGTAATGGGATTTCTGGGTCAAATGATATTTCTGGTTCTAGATCCTTGAGGAATCACCACACTGTCTTCCATGACAGTTGAACTAATTTACACTCCCACACCAACAGTGTAAAAGCATTCCTATTTCTCCACTTCCTCTCCAGCATCTGTTGTTTCCTGACTTTTTAATGATCGCCATTCTAACTGGCATGAGATGGGATCTCTTTGTGGTTTTGATTTGCATTTCTCCAATGACCAGTGATGATGAGCTTTCTTTCATAAGTTTGTCGGCTGAGTAAGTGTTTTCTTTTGAGAAGTGTCTGTTCATATCCTTTGCCCACTTTTTGAGGCAGTTTTTTTTTTTTTTTAAATTGTAAATTTGTTTAAGTTCCTTGTAGATTCTGGATATTAGCCCTTTGTCAGATAGATAGATTGCAAACATTTTCTCCCATTCTGTAGGTTGTCTGTTCACTCTGATGTTAGTTTCTTTTGCTGTGCAGAAGCTCTTTGTTTAAGTAGATTCAATTTGTCAATTTTGGCTTTTGTTGCCATTGCTTTTCGTGTTTTAGTCATGAAGTCTTTGCCCATGCTTATGTCCTGAATGATATTGCCTAGGTTTTCTTTTAGGGTTTTTATGGTTTTAGTTCTTACATTTAAGTCTTCAGTCCATCTTGAGTTAATTTTTGTATAAGGTGTAAGGAAGGGGTCCAGTTTCAGTTTTCTGAATATGGCTGGCCAGTTTTGCCAACACCATTTATTGAATAGGGAATCCTTTCCCTACTGCTTTTGTAAGGTTTGCCAAAGATCAGATGATTGTAGATGTATGTCACACATTGTATCACTCTTTTGCCTTTGCATCCTCTTAGTTTAGCTCCCACGTATCAGTGAGAACATATGATGTTTGGTTTTCCATTCCTGAGTTACTTCACTTAGAGTAATAGACTCCAATCTCACCCAGGTCATTGCAAATGCTGATAATTCATTCTTTTTTATAGCTGAGTAGTATTGCATCATAGATAGATAGATAGATAGGTAGATAGATAGATAGACAGATAGATAGATAGATAGATAGATAGATAGATAGATAATCACAGTTTCTTTATCCACTCATTGATTGATGGGCATTTGGGTTGGTTCCACGATTTTGCAGTTGTGAATTGTGCTACTATAAACATGTGTCTGCAAGTATTTTTTTCTGATGATGCCCTACAACAAATTCTAAAGGGAGTCCTTAGGTTGAAATTCAAGGACAGTAGACATTAACTCAAATGTATATGAAGGAATAAATAACAATGTAAAGGAAACCACATAGGTAAATATTAAAAACTGAATAAATATATATGTGTTATAATTCCTTTTTATTTTACCTAAATTAAAAACTAACTATATAATGCAATAATTATAAATCTATGTTGGCCACACAATGTACAAACATGAATTGTGATGATAATAGCACCAAGAAGGGACAGATCTATATGGGAGTAAAATTTTTGTATTATAGAAATTGTTACTAATCCAAGCCAGATTGTTATAAATTACAGTGTTATTTGTAATACACGAGAAAACCACTAGGAAAATAATTCAAAATTTATAGAAAAAGCAATGACAAGGAAATTAAAATTTATACACTGGAAAATATTTAATTCAAAAAATGCAGTAAGAAGAACAAGAAACCAAAGGAGATAAGATACAGAGACAAGAAAGAGTGCAAAATCATAAATAAGTCTTTTTTAAAAAATTGCATTAACTGTAAACAAACTTTCCAATAAAAATACATAGCTTGGTAGAATGGATTTTTCAAAAGATCTATTTTATGCTGTCTACAAGAAACTCATTTAGATCCAAAGACACAAATAAATTGAAATTAAAAGAATAAAAAAAGATATTCCATTTAAACAAAAAAGGTCTGCTTATGCTAAAATTATATAAAATGAACTTTAATATAAAATTGTTAGTAAAGAAAAAAGGGCATCATATAATGATACAGTCAATCCAATAAGAATATATAACAATTATAAACATATACACAGCTAACAATAGAGTCCCAATGTACTAGAAGTAAAAACTGATAGAAATGAAGGGAAAAACATCATTTAACAAAAATAATTTGAGACTTCAATATCCTTCTTTCACTAATGGATGGAAGAATTAGAATGAAGAACAGCAAGAAAATAGAAGACTTGAATATTACTAAATATCAACTAGACTTAGTAGATATATACCTAATAATCTACCCTCCAAAAATCAAAATACACCTTTCTCTAAAGTGTACATTGAACATTCTTCAAGTTAAAACATTTTTAAGGCTAGAAACAAGTTTCAATAAATTTAAAAATATTATAAGTGTATTTCCTAACCACAGTTGAAAAAAATTATAAATTAACAGAAAGAAATTTTAAAAATTCAGAAATATGTGAAAATTTAAAGACACATTTTGAAATAATCATAGGTCCCACAAACAAAATAAAAAATGCTTAGAATAATGAACTCCAACTCCATCGATGTTGCTGTAAAGTAAATGATTTTATTCTTTCTATGGCTACATAGTATTCCATGGTGCATATGTACCAAGTTTTCTTTATCCAGTCCACCATCAATAGTCACCTAGTTTGACTCCATGTCTTTGCTATGGTGAATTGTGCTGCAATGAACATATGAGGGTAGGTGTCCTTTTGGTAGACTGATTTATTTTTCTTTAGGTATATACCCAGTAATGGGACTGCTAAATTGAATTGTAGCTCTGTTTTAAGCTCTTTGAGAAATCTCCAAACTGCTTTCCACAGTGGCTGAACTAATTTGCCTTCCCACCAACAGTGTATAAGCATTCCCTTTTCACCACAGCCTCGCCAGCATCTATTACATTTGACTTTATTAATAGCCATTTTGAGTGGCATAAGAATGTCATTTTGTGGTTTTGATTTACGTTTCTCTGCTGATTAGTGATACTGAGCATTTTTTCATGTCTCTTGGCCACTTGTGTAGTTTCTTTTGAGATAAATCTGTTTGTGTTTTTTGCCCAATTTTTAATGGAGTTATTTATTTTTTGCTTATTTAATTAAGTTCCTTATAGATTCTTGAAAGTTTAAGAATATATTTGTGTGTATATACATATATATGTGCTTCTCTCTATGTGTGTGTGTGTGTGTGTGTGAGAGAGAGAGAGAGAGAGAAAATACTTAGAAATAAAGAAAAACCAAAGCATGACATATAAAAAATGTACAGGAAAGAGTGGCAATGGTGCTCAGTAGAAACTTATAACTTGGCTGGGCATGGTGGCTCACGCCTGTAATCCCAGCACTTTCGGAGGCTGAGGCAGGACGATCATGAAGTCAGGAGTTCAAGACCAGCCTGGCCAATGTGGTGAAACCCTGTCTCTACTACAAATATAGGAAAATTAGCTGGGCATGGTGGCATGTGCCTGTAGTTCTAGCTACTTTGGAGGCTGTGGCAGGAGAATCGCTTGAACCCAGGAGGTGGAGCTTGCAGTGAGCCAAGATCGTGCCATTGCACTCCAACCTGGGTGACAGAGTAAGACTCTGTCTAAAAGAAAAAAAAAAGTGAGCGTCATAGGACACCAAGAAAGCTAAATGTCAACCACAGAATGGGAGAAGATATTTACAGATCATATTTCTAATAAGGGTCTAGTACAAGAATATATAAAATACTCTGACAAATTAACAATACAAAGCAAATAACCAAGTTTTAAAATGGGAAAAATATATAAATAGACTTGTCTCCTTAGAAGATACAGAAATGGTGAATAAATACATGTAAAAGATACTCAACATCATAAGCCATTGGAGAAATACAAATCAAAACCACAATGAGATACCACTTCCCATCTACTAACATGCAGATACATAGTTATTTACATATAAAGAAAATAACTAATGTGAAGTATGTGGAAATATTATAACTGTTAAACGTTGCTACTAGGAATGTACAACAGGGGAGCCAAGGTAGAAAACAAGTGAAGAGTTTCTTTAAGAGTTAAACGGCCGGGCGCGGTGGCTCAAGCCTGTAATCCCAGCACTTTGGGAGGCCGAGACGGGCGGATCACGAAGTCAGGAGATCGAGACCATCCTGGCTAACACGGTGAAACCCCGTCTCTACTAAAAATACAAAAATTAGCCGGGCGAGGTGGCGGGCGCCTGTAGTCCCAGCTACTCGGGAGGCTGAGGCAGGAGAATGGCGTAAACCCGGGAGGCAGAGCTTGCAGTGAGCTGAGATCTGGCCACTGAACTCCAGTCCGGGCGACAGAGCGAGACTCCGCCTCAAAACAAACAAACAAACAAACAAACAAACAAACAAACAAAAAAAGAGTTAAACACAGAATTACCATATGCCCAACAATTCCCTTGCTGGTGAATACAGTAATGGGTCACATAACAATGGGGACGCATTCTAAGAAATGTCATTAGGTGATTGTGTTGCGCACTTCTGGAAATCTTATTGTGTACTTACACAAACCTACATGGTGTAGCCTACTACACATCTGGGCTATATGGTATAGCCTATTGCTCCTAGACTACAGACATGTATAGCATGTTACTGTACTCAACACTGTAGGCAATTGAAACACAATGGTGTTTGTATCTAAACATAGAAAAGATACAGTGAAAATATGTTATAAAAGATAAATAATGATACACCTGTATAGGGCACTTACCATGAATGGTGCTTGCAAGACTGCAAGTTGCTCTGAGTATGTGAGTGAGTGAGGGCTAAGGGAACGTGAAGGCCTAGGACATGAGTGTACATCACTGTAGACCTAATAAACACTGTACACTGAGGCTACAGTGAATTTATTTTAAAAAATTTCTTTCTTCAATGACAAATTAAACGTAGCTTGTTGTAACCTTTTCACTTTATGCACTTTTTAAAAAACGTTTTTAAACACTTTCATAACACTTAGCATAAAACATGAACACACTGTACAGCTGCACAAAGATATCTTCTTTCTTTATACCCTTACTCTGTAAGCTTTTTTCCATTTTTAAAAATTTTATCATTTTTTACTTTTTAAGCTTGTCTGTTAAAAATTAAGACACAAAGGCGCTCATTAGCCTAGACCTACACAGAGTCAACATCACCAATGTCACCACCTTCCACTTCCACATCCTGTCCCACTGAAAGACCTTCAGAGGCAATAAAACACACAGAACTGTCATGTCCTATAATAACAATGCCTTCTTCTGGAATACCTCCTGAAGGACCTGCTGAGGCTGCTTCACAGTTGACATATTTACAAGTAGGATTACACTTTAAGATAATGATAAAATGTATGGTAAATACACAAACAAGTAACATGGTCATTTATCATCAAGTATTATGTACTGTAGTCAGGTTTGGTGGTGGGTGCCTGTAATCTCAGCTACACCGGAGATTGAGGCAGGAGAATTGCTGGAACCCAGGAGGTGCGGAGGTTGCAGTGAGCCAAGATTGTGCCATTGCACTCCAGCCCAGGTGACAACAGCGAGACTCCAACTCAGGAAAAAAAAAAGAAAGAAAGAAATAAGTTTGGTCATAGACATGTACATGTACAGAGAGAAAATGATGACACAGGAAGAAGGCTGCTATCTACAAGCCAAGCCAAAGAGAGATGTCTTAGAACAAAACCGCCCACACCTTACTCTCAGATTTCTAGCCTCCAAAGCTGTGAGAAAATAAATTGTGTCTCTGAAGCCATTCAGTGTTGGTACTTTGTTATGATATCCCTAGGAAACAAATACATAAACTTTTGGAATAATCCAGCAAGAAAGGAGAACTACATAATGGGTGAGAAAGGGGAAGTGTTTTTGGAGCAATGTCCTTGATGATCCTACAGAGCATGAGATCTAGGGTATAGGTAGAAAGTATGAAAGTACGATCTTAGGTAGGGGCAGAAATCATTTATCTTTAGTAATAGAAGAGAAAGTTAATAATATGGGTCCATATATAGGCTGATAAATGTAATGTTGAGGATGTTTGTAACATTTCTCTGTAAATGTTAATTATCTTTTCTCAGTGAAACAAAAATCAGCAATATTAGATTAAGGGAATAGAGAGGTACAGTCCTCATTTGAGAAAGTGGGAGATGCATGGACCTGAGAAAGTCGGGACAGTTTCCAGCAGAACTGAGGGACGGCATCATGCTAGTAATAATGAATTTAAAGTGAGCTCAATAAAGATAGGTATGTCTCTTACTCTGTCTCCACAAAGCATCATTTAGAACTTCAATTTAAATTGTGAATTATGTGTTTATGTAGGCTATAAGCAGATGCTTAATTTTGAAGAAATGAGAGATGATTTACAGGGAACTTAAAATTCATCTACAAAATATGAATCTAGGCTTTTTCAGGGGAATTTGACCCTCAACATGATTGATAGAAAAATAGTAGCAAAGGGCCACTTTAAAAAGGGGAGAGGGTGCATGCAAAGTCTTTCCTTATGCATTTATGACACATAAAAGAGTTAATATAGTCTAACTCCCTGTGCGACACGAAAAAGGTCATAATTTGGAAGTACCCTTTCTTCAGTTAGAGTGGACTGAATACTCCTCCCATCTCAAGAGAACTTCAAGAAATTTTCTGAAAAACTTACCAGCCCTTAGAATTATCTACTTCCCATTTTTTTTCTTTTTCCCTTTGCTCAATCAACTTCTCCTTGCTTTTATCACTTGCTTGTGAGGCATCCCCCAACATGTTCAGAATTCTCAAGTGCCATATATCAGTGCCATATTGTGCAAATGCTATAAGAGTTAAGACTGATCTTAAGAGCTAGCATTTAAAAGTACCCTTACAGTGAACATCACTTGAGTCATTAGTCCTCAAGTGAAGATGAGTAACACATCTTCAAAAGATTCAAAACAAATCATTTGGGAAAATACTATTGGACGTACAAAAATCACATCTATAGAGTCACATATTTCACATTTATCTGTGACTATCCATTAAATAATATACTTGGAAGTCAACTTCAGTGATGAGTACATAGCTAACTAATTTCCAAAAACAGCCCATTCCAATTTGGTAGAATTGCATTTATTATAGTTTTCAAGTAATCATAATCCTTTGGAATAAGTGATGGAGCTCATTATGAATGCATTTGTGTATATTTTTATCATTATACATTTTTCTATTTTACATGTAGAATTAACATAGAATACTGAATATAGATATTTATATTTACATTTTATTTGTGTTTTAATATTACATATATTTTACATATACAAATTCTGTAACAACAATACATTGCTATATTTTTGTTTCCTTTTCTCGTGCCCCTTTCTTGTCTCCGCCATTCAGCTTATAACAACTTTGTCTGCACAAATTTGTAATTTTACATTTTTACCCCACAATACCTAGACTATTTTATCTTATGTGGTATGTATTTATAAAATGTCATTTAATTTTTGTGATTCAAAATTAGTATCAATCAATATTCTCTTATAACTAATAATAACTGATGAGTTATTTTTTATTTTGGGGCAAGTGTCACCTCTGATGACATCACCAATATTTTAATATATTGAGTTCATATTGCTGGTCCATACATCCCAGGGAAGGAGAATGTAAGAGATTTTGTAAGTTTGCTTAGAAATACTTTAATTTAAATGATTAAATTAAAATTTAAAAGCAAAGTGAATAAGAATAGTTAGTATGACATAATTATAATAAATCACTCTCTAATATATAACAGTGATAAATTTTAACCCAGGTTTTAACTTCTACTAGCTACATGACATTGGAAAAAAATTACAATTACTCTAAACTTTAGTTCTCCTACAAAGAGGTAATCCAGTTATTTAAATTACTCATAATTTTATGAGTTAATTAAGAAATGTAAAGTTTTAGCAAATAGTAACTGTGGAATACATGCAAATAAAACACTACTCTTTATGAGGAAAGCTTAAAAAACAAGCACCTAAATAAATTTGGGTACCTGCACTGTATACTCAGTTTGAGAGAGAGTTTTCTAAATCTAGTTTTATCTGCTTCTTTGTTCTTATTCTCATGGCTACAAGTTTTTCTGTTACATTTTCTCATCTCAGATTAGGTGTGTCTTGTGGCAACACCATTCTCTTTTACCTTCTGCCTTTTACAGCCTCCAAATCACATGTTGTTCAATAACAGTTGACATGGAAAATTTTTTTAACATTAATGTTTGATAAATGTGTGCATTTCAAGAGAATAAATAACCTCTAATGAAGTATATATCATCAGACTATAATCTACAAGCTTTGTACACAATTTCTGTTACTTATAATTCCTTAAAAATATTAGACATGTCTTATGTCTAGGGCTCTTCCTATGAGCATCAATACAACATCCTAGGTTTTTTGAGTGTGTTGACTTTCTTACTTTTGAAATCTCTTCTCCATCATATGTAACCTCATTTATTTACATAATTATAACCAAGGCATGACTGTTATGAATAACCACGCAAAAATCAAAATCTCAAAGTATCAAAATCTCAACTCCAGGCAAATTCTTCTCTGACCATACTTTTATATTTTTAATTCTCTTGTCCTAATAATCCCATTTCAGTATACTTCATTTTACTGTGGCCTTTAATCTGTTAACCCTTCTAGTTTTTTGTTGTTAATTACTTCTGGAATCATATAAGTTATCTTCCAAATGAAGATGCTTTTAAGAAGAAAGGGAACACTCAAACTATTCAAAATTATATGATTACTTGAAACACTTGCTTATTAATCAACAAATAGGTTTCTTTATATTGATAGACCTCTGAATAGTTTTTTTATACCTAAAGATAGTATTATTAATTTATATCAAGGCAAAATTTTTAAATGTAATATCTGAATATTAAAAATATTGTATGCAGAAATATGACCCCGTTACTGATTTATATATATTTTAATCAGTTTCATAGCCATACTTACAGCAATGGACAAGTAATGTCCACTATAAAATTAGGGTATTTTTTCCAGTAGAGTTTATTTATCTTTAAATAATGTTACTTCTAGTTTTCTTCAGATTTCCATTTTATGCTTAATGAGTTTAAAATTGCTAAACATTTTAACTGAAGCTTCTCTTTGTAATGCTATTTGTAAATGAGATCGATATTCTCATGTGCTGGAATAACTCGTAAGCTGATAACAAACTCTGATGAGTGGAGACCATTGACAATTCTACTTATTTGCATTGAAATATACAGAATTTGTAAATACGATGTTTGTGTCCATCCAGAGCACTTTTCCTAACAATATTATTGTAAGACAATGTGTGTGAAGTAATTTATTTGTATTTATACTTTTTTGAAGTTTTCCCTATTTTGATTCTTCAAAATTGTGGTAATGGCTTTTTTTTAAATAGTTTTTCTGGAACCTCTCACAAAAGACAGATAGCAATAGAATAGGAAAGACAAAAATTCATGGACAATATTGACAACAAAAGGAGATAACAAGTTGGTTCTCTGGTGCCAAACATGCAAATGGCAGCAAACAACTGAAAAACAGAAGACCTGTGTACTATCTGAGTCAGTGCAAGAGAACAGCATAGAGAGTCAACAGAGATTCCAGTGGATCAAAGAACGGAAAGATTCCCCAAACTGCTGAGTATACACTGGAGAGCATGTGGTCAGTTTGTGATCAGAAACTGAAACTAATAGTCCACATGCCCGAAAGCAAGTTCTAAAAAGGCTGGAGTTGCCATATAAAAATTCTTGAAACTGATCAACCAGGATTTTTTTTTTTTTGCATAAGTTTGCACAAAAAGCAGAAACTGCTGGAAACTGAGTCAAGTTTGAGGTCGAAAACAATACAGTTAAAGGAAGAATGAAGATATTAATATAAGTGAAAGAGAAAAACAGAATTGGCGCTTCTCAAAAGTGCAAGCTACTTATTTTGAACTGTTAAACAGAGACAACAAGTAAAACTTCCAGGGAATTAGATTATTTGACTTTTGTACAACATTTTCTGCCTAATTCATAACTCCTGAATGTTTGGAAATACAAATTTCATATCAAAATAAACAAAGAACTTGAAAATTTCAAATCTTATGCAAAAGTTAAAAAAAAGTATAATAAGGAGCAGAATAACATCCTTCATCACCATGAAATTATAACATAAACCACACCAACAAAATATATAAAAACATGACTTACTCTTTTGAAATTAGCCAAAAAACATGAAAATAATAATATTTAACCTCAAAAAATTATGCAGAATAAAATAACTCAGAGTTAAAAGAACTCAGAAAGAAAGGAGGCAGAGCGAGATGGCAGAATAGAAAGATCCCACAAAGACACAAAATTAACAACTATCTACACAGAAAAATACACCTTCACAAGAACTTCAAATCAGGTGTGCACTCACAGTATCTGGCTTTAACTTCATGTCACCAAAAAAGACACTGAAGAGATGGAAAAAGACAGTCCTGACTCATCAACACCAATCCCCCAAACCCTGGCAACAGCGGCATGGTGTGGAGAACGTCTCTGGCACCGGGCAAGGCAGAACAGAACATTTGTGAGGCATTGAACTCAGTGCTGTCCTGTTAGAGCAGAAAGGAAAATCAGACCAAACTCGGCTGACACCTGCCCAGGGAGAGAGCACTTAAACCAGCCTGAGCTATAAGGGACTCACCAATCCCAGCTTTCAAAACTCAAGTGCCTGCAAACCTTTCCACCAAAGGCTACAGCACTCTGTGACTGCAAGTAAACTCGAAAGGCAGTCTAGGACATAAGGACTATAACTCTTAGGTGAATCTTAATGCTTAACTAGGCCCAGAGACAGTGGACTGAGGGTCATGCAAAATACTGAGATGCTAGCTGGGGCAGCCAAGGGAGTATTGGCATCACCACTTCCTTAACCCCAGGCTGCACAACTTGAGGCTTTAAAAGAGTCCCCTTCCTTCTGCTTGAGGAGGAGAGAAAGAAGCGTGGGGAGGACTTTGTCTTGCATCTAGTATACCAGCTAAGTCACAGCAAGATAGGGAACTAGTTGGAGGTGAGAAGACCTCGACCCAGGATCTATCTTTCAGACAACATTTCTAGCCATACCATGGGACAGAAGGGATCCTGCTACTTTGAAGGAAAGGACCCAGTCCTGGCAGCATTCATCACCTGCTAACTGAAGAGCCTGTGGGCCCTGAATAACCAGCAGCAATGCCCAGGTATCACATTGAGGGTCTTGGGTGAGTCTCTGAGAGAGGTTGATCTCTGGTGAGACTCAGCACATTACCAGCTGTGGTGGCTATGGGGCAAAATTTCTACTTGAAAAGGGCAGAGGAAAAATTAAGGGACTTTGTCTTGCACCTTAAGTACTATAACAGCCACAGAGGGGCAGGGCACCAACCAGGCTCTTAGAGTTCTCAATTCCAGGACGTAATTTTGGATGGCATATCTGGTCCTGCCTTGGGCCAGAGCGGAGTCCACTGCTCTGAAAGGTGAGTCCCAGACTAGGGAGCATTCATGACAAGCCAACTTAAGAGACCTTAGGCGTTAAGGAAATACCAGCAGTAGTCTGGCAGTATTCCGCATAGGCAGTACTCCTCATAGGCAGTGTCTGTGAGGTGAGGCTCCTCTGCCTTTGGAAATGAGAGAGAATAGTGGTTAAGACTGCATCTTTTGGTTTGAGTACCAGCTAAGCCACAATGCAATAGAATCCCAGGTAAACTTCTAAGGTTTTTCACTCTAGTCTTTGACTCACAGTCCTGGCTGACTTTGCCACCTGCTGATTGTAGAGCCTTGGGACCTTGCGTGAACATAGGCAGTAGCCAAGCAGTGGTTACAGCAGGCCTTGGGCAAGACCCAATGCCATTCTGGCTTCAGGTTTGACTCAGCAAAGTCATAGTAGTGGTGGCCACAGGGGTTCTTGTGTCAATTAACCTCCAGCTTTAGGTGACTCAGAGCAAAGAGATTCTGTATGTTTGGGCAAAAGTAAGGGAAGAGAGTAAGAGTCTCTTCCTGGTAATCCAGAGAATTCTCCTGGCTCAGGTCCAAGACCATCAAGAAGGTACCTCTACAAGTCTACAAGGACCACGGCATTACTTGCCTTGGGATGCCCCCTAAAGCAGATATAGTTTAGATCACAACACCTACGTCCATTTAATTATCTGAAAAGCCTTCCCAAGAAGGACTGATACAGTAAAGACTACAATAAATACCTAACTCTATCATGCCCAGACACCAACGACTATCTAGTAGCATCAACAACAGTTCAGGAAAATGTGACCTCACCAAGTGAATTATATAAAGCACCAGGAAACCAGTCCTTGAGATAGAGAGATATGTGACCTTTCAGACAGAGAATTCCAAATAGCTGTGTTGAGGGAACTCAGCACTCAACAAATGCAATTAATTTGTTGCCTACAAGAAACACACTTCACCTAGAAAGACACACATAGACTGAAAATAAAGGAATGGAAAAATATATTTCCTACCAACGGAATCCAAAAAGAGCAGGATTTGCCATACTTATATTAGACAAAATAGATTTCAAAACCAAAACTTTCAGAAGGGACAAACAGGTCACTATATAATGACAAAGCAGTCAATTCAGTGAGAGGCTATAACAATTGTGAAAATATATATGTACCCAACACTGGTGCACCAAGATATATAAAGCAAATATTATTAGACTTAAAGAGAGAGATAGACCCCAATACAATAATAGCTGGAGACTTTAACACCCCACCTTCAGCATTGAGCAGATCTTCCACACACAAAATCAACAAAGAAACGTCAGACTTAATGTGCACTGTAGACCAAATGAATCTAATAGATATTTACAGGACATTTCATCCAAGAGATGCAGAATACATATTCTTTTCCTCAGCATATGGATGATTCTCAAGGATAGATTATATATTAGGTGACAAAACAAGTCTTGAAACATTAAAAACAAAACTGAAACAATATCAAGCATCTTTTCTGACCACAATGGAATAAAACTAAAACTAATATCAAGAGGAATTTTATAAACTATAAAAATATATGGAAATTAAACAATGTGCTGTTGAATGATCAGTATAAAGAAATTAAGAAGGAAATGGCAAAATTGTTTGAAACAAGTGATAAGGGAAAAACAACATACCAAAACCTATGGGATACAGCAAAAACAGTAAGTAGAAGTAAATGTATAGCTATAAATGTCTATGTCAAAAAAGAGGAAAAACTTCAAACCAATAGTCCAATGATGCATCTCAAAGAACTAGAAAACCCAAAATTAGTAGAAGAAAATAAATAATAAAGGTCAGGCCAGAAATGAATGAAATTAAAATAAAATAAATTATAAAAGATCAGTAAAACAAAAAAATGTTTTTTTTTTGAAAAGTTAAACAAAATTGGCAATCCTTTAGCCAGACTAAGAAAAAAAGAGGGAAAATTCAAACAAATAAAATTAGAAGTGAAAAAGGAGACATTACAACGGATGCAACAGAAATTTGAAGGATCATTAGTGGCTACTGTGAGCAACTATGTGTCAATACACTGAAAAAATCTAGAAGAAATTGACATATTCTTAGATACATACAACTTATCAAGAATGAATCTGGAAGAAATCCAAAACCTGAATAGACCAATAACAAGTAACATTATTGAAGCTGTAATAAAAAGTCTCCTACTAAAGACAAGCCAGACACCTCATGGCTTTAGTGTTGAATTCTACCAAACCATTAGAGAAGAATTAATATCAATCTCACTCAAACGACTCTGAAAAAATAGATGAGGTAAAACTTCCAAAATCATTCTACAAGGCCAGTATTATCCTCATATATAAATAAGACAAAGACACATCAAAAAAAGAAAAGAAAACTACAGGCCAATATTTCTAATAAATACTGACCCAAAATTCTCAACAAAACGCCAGCACTTTTGACATAGTTCCAAGAACTTACACTGGGAAAAGGTAGTCTCTTCAATAAATGGCACTGGAAAACTGGATATATATATGCAAAGAGTGAAACTAGACCCTTATCTGTCATCACATACAAAAACCAAATCAAAATGGATTAAAAAATGTAAATCTAAGACCTCGAACTACGGAACTACTACAAAATAACACTGGGAAACATCTCCAGGTCATTATTCTGGGCAAAGATTTATTGAGCAATATCCACAAGTACAGGCAACCAAAGCAAAACTAGACAAGTTGGATTACATCAAATTAAAAAGCTTCTGCTCAGTGAAGGATACAATCAGCAAAGTGAAAAGACAACCCACAGAATGAGAGAAAATATTTGCAAACTATTCATCTGACAAGGGATTAATAACCGGAATATATAAGGGGTTGAAACAACTGTATAGGAAAAAAGTCTAATAATCCAATCAGAAAATTAGTTGAAGATTTGAGTAGACATTTCTCAAAAGAAGACATACAAACGGTAAACAAGTATATGAAAAGGTGGTCAATATCATTGATCATCCGAGAAATGCAAATAAAGCTACAATGAAATACCATCTCACCCCAGTTAAAATGGCATATATCCAAAAGACAGGCAATAACAAATGCTGGCAAGGATGTGGAGAAGAGGGAACCCTTGTACACTTATGGCAGGAATGTAAATTAGTACAGTCACTATGGAGAACAGTTTGAAGGTTCCTCAAAAAACTAAAAATTGAGCTACCATATGATCCAGCAATACCACTGCTGGATATATAACCAAAAGAAAAGAAATTAGTATCAAAGAGATGTCTGTACTCTTATGTTTGTTGCAGCACCATTTACAATAGCTACTATTTGGAAGCAACTAAATGTCCATCAACAGATGAATGAATAGAGAAAATCTGGGCCGGGCGCAGTGGCTCATGCCCGTAATCCCAGCACTTTGGGAGGCCGAGAAGGGCGGATCACGAGGTGAGGAGATCGCGACCATCCTGGCTAACATGGTGAAACCTCGGCTCTACTCAAAATACAAAAAATTAGCCAGGCATCGTGGCAGGCGCTTGTAGTCCCAGCTACTCAGGAGGCTGAGGCAGGAGAATGGCCTCAACCTAGGAGGAGGAGCTTTCAGTGAGCCAAGATCATGCCACTAAACTTCAGCCTGGGCAACAGAGTGAGACTCCATCTCAAAAAAAAAAAAAAAAAAATGCAGTATATATGCACAATGGCATCCTCTTCAGTCATAAAAGGTAGAATGAGATCCAGTCATTTGCAACAATATGGATGGAACTGGAGATCATGATGTTAAGCGAAATAAGCCAGACACAGAAAGATAAACATTACATGTTCTCACTAATTTCTGGGAATTAAAAAATCACAACAATTGAAATTGTAAACATAGAGAATCAAAAATGATTACCAGAGGCTGGGAAGGATAGTGGGGGGCTGGGGTGGAGGTGAGAATGGTTACACAAATGGGTACAAAAAATAGAAAGAAATAATAAAACCTAATATTTGATATCACAATAAGGTGACTACAATAGATAACCCAATTGTATATTAAAATAACTTAAAAAGTATAATTGGATTATTTGTAAATCAACGGAGAAATGTTTGATGGGATGGATACACCATTCCTCATTTTGTGCTTATAATGATGTTCGTGCCTATACCAAAACATCTCACATACCTCATAAATATATACACCTACTGTGTACCCACAAAAATTGTTTAAATTGATTTTTAAAATAACTCAGAAAGAATAAGAAATAAAGAAAAAAGTTATTACAGAAATGAAGAATAATTTCAACACAAGAAGAAATACATGCAACACAATTCCTTAAGAGAAATAGAAGTTGAAATGGATTAAACAAATAAAATAGGCAATGAATAATTAAGAAAAAGTGTTAAATGTTAAAGCTAAACAAAGTATATCTGACATATTATAAATCCTTGAAAAAGAAAACCAAAACAAGAGAATAGATATAAATATTTAATATAATTAAAATAAAATTTTTCTAAATAGATACTATAAATGACTTGTAATTGCGTATTAAAAATGCATTCACATACTAATAATATTGATCCAGAATGACCAACAGCAAAACATACTTAAGTAATGTTATTTAACTTTAAAGAAAAGAAAATAGTCCTTTGTCATATAGGAAGAAAATAAGATGACTTATAAGAAAAATTAAAATTAGATTGTTATAACACTTTTCTACAGAACTGCTTATGTTAGCGGAAATAAAAGTAACATACTTAAGAAACTTGGTGAGAGGAAATTTAATTTAAGGAGTTTTATATCCATGGGGATAAAATGAAATTTAAGTGTAACAGCACATGTGCATTTGTCTGTTGTAATCATTTGTCTGTTGTAAAACTAAGATACCTCAGATAAAATATTTCCAGACATTGAAATGATTTAATATATAAAACTTATTCCCAAGTAATATGGTTTCTTGTCCTGGAAACATTGTTATCATTAACTTCCAAATTTATGAACATGAAAGAAGTCAGGAATTTTTGTTCCTATGTCTCTTTCCTAAAAAGTTACCAGAAATATTAACATAAGCATTGGTGATGAGCATTACAGATATAGCTAATTGCAGACTTTAAGACTAAGTGGATAATAAGAGTGAAAAAATATATTTTTGTACTGTAGTATGCCCTGGCTATATACTATAGCAATAATGGTATAGTTCAGCTATTTTTTAAAATGAGATAGTATGGGAAGATAAAAATATCAAAAGATAATAAAAATGTTATTGAAGCCCTACTAGGGCTGCCCATTCACCTTAGTAACAGCCCCTAAATATTGATGATGATGTGACAATTGTTAGGATGGTTGGATGAACATAAAGAATAAAATTTTGAAGATAATGGCAACGCATTCACTCTCTGAATGATTTTTTTCATTTAATTCCTAATCAACAGACATTTATTGAACATCAATGGTATGGCTGACACAGTTCTCATTGCTGTATTTCTAATCAGCATAATATTATAATATTGAAAATGTAACATCTAAGAAAATGAAGTTTAAGCCATTTAGCTTGTCTTGAAACATCAAACGATTGTACAAAAATATGCCAATGGTTTTCATAAGTTTTTCCCTTAATTGTTTAAGCTGAATATTCCACTTCTCTTATAGCACAGAAGTAGGCTATGACTACAGTAAGTCAGGAACCTATTAGAGCTGGTATGATAAATCATTTGTGTGCTGTAAAACTAAAATACCTCAGATAAAATATTTCCAGAGATTGAAATAATTTAATATGTAACAGTTATTCCCAAGTAACATGGTTTCTTGTCCTGGAGACGTTTTTATCATTAACTTCCAATATTTTGCTTTTACATCTTAATAAGAGATCACAACAATAACATGAAGTATATACAAAATTCATTAAAGCTGATTAAACCAATACCAAATATGTAAAATTGCCTAGGCATAATAATTGGTTCTTACACAGGAAAAAAAAAAAAATCATCCTATTGTGTTAGGGAAAACCTTTCACGAAAATGGACTCGAAATTGGAGCTTAATATATAAGTAGGATTTTGAATGACTAAACCAAGAAATAAACAGATTATAGAAAGTATTAAGTGAAGAGGACTTGAGAAGTAGGGGCAGTGTATAAACAATAAAAGATTATGGTATAAATCCATATGTAGATTTTATTTTGACCTTGGCTATTTAACATAGAGCTATTTTGAAAATGCGCATTTTGGAAAAGATGTTTTCTTTACCAATGTTAATAGAAAATAGGAGTATTTATAACTCCTCAGACAAATTTAATTCTGCTTATTGCCTTTGGGTTAGCACATTACTATCAGGTCAGCAGCAATATAATACAGATATTTTGTGATTTAGACACAAGAGCTAGAATTTAAATTGCATCTTCTGATATTTTGCTGTTTCAGGATAAAAACAAAACAAAACTCATGGTCCTTATGGAGCTTAATTTTTTGTAAAGAAAACATAAAGTAGAACAATGAGTGAATAAGCTAATAGGTTAATTGTAAGTTAACTATAAATAAAACAATAAGCTAAATAAGTGCAATATGTGCATGTTGAATAGTGATCATTGTCAAAGATAAAACAGGGAAACGGAGGAAGGATGGTGATTAGGTTATAAAAGTCAATAGGAAGTACTACATGAGAAGGTGACAAAATGGAGCCATGAAAGAAGTGAAACAGTGAAGTGAGAAAGACAGGCAGGCAGGGCACCAAGTGTGCAGACATGGAGGCAGGAGTGTGCCTGGCCGTGTTAGAGAACTAGCAAGGAGACTCATGTAGAGTAAGGAAGTGATGGGAATAGGGGATAGGAGTACAGAGGTAACCAGCAGTCAGCTATGCCAGGACCTTATGGCTATAGACTGCCTTTTACAATTAGTGAGATGGTAAGCCATAATGTGATACTGAGCATGGGAGCACCACAAGCCAAGTTGGTTTTAATAGGATCGTTTTCTCTGCTGCACAATGATAGAATATAGAATGGGAAAGAAAAAAATCAAGAAGACCAGAGAGTAAGCTATTTAGAAAGATGACTGTGGCATGCCTTATGATGGCAGCAGTGGGGTGACACGGAGAGAGTCTGGATGGATAAAACACACAGATGCAAAGCAACCGTGAAGCTAATGAAACTTTAGCTTTGGGACTCTCCTCTGCACGGGCTCCTTCCAAAGAAGGCCTGTATCCAGAATGTCTTGTGGCTCCTAGCGTGTATGCATGGGGGCCAGCAGATAAACAGTTGAAGAGCTAGAGGACAGAATGCAAAGGACAAACAACTTTTGGGCTAGAAATTAGCCTGTGGGAAATTCTTCCAAATATGAGATGTGTAAATTTCTAAGTGCAGATTTTTCTTCTTATTAATATCTAGCCAACACAGAAGTTCCTGCCTGTCAGAAGCATTTGATAATTCTGCATACAAAATTATAAACAGCTTAATTTTTTAAATATTTTGATGAGAAGAGCGTGAAACAGAATTTACCACAATTTCTGTGGTTATAGATCAGCAACTTACAGTGTTTTTACAAATAGTAAGTTCAACTGTGTTTGAAGTCTCATATTTTATGCATTCTCATTAAATACATCAATGAAAATAACTTAAAATTCATAACTAACTGCTGAAATATGGGCATCAATGACAAACTAGGTAATGTAATAAATATTATACATTCAAAAGGTACCTAAAGTATCCCTACATGAAAATTGAGATGCCTTGAAATTTTGTCATATATGAAGGAAAATATGTAAAGATTATTCCAAATTCCAAAGACTTTTCTAGAACATAAGCAATCCAATAAACTTAATACTTGTATTGCATCTCCAAAAGTAAGCTGTAAAACTGAAATTTCACAAATTTTATTTCCAAATTAAAAATAATTTTAAATTTTCAATCAACTGTTATGAAGATGTTAAATGTCTTTTTCTTCTCTTTAAGAGTATTTTAAGAATCATCATAGGAGAAAGTATTCAAAGAACATGGAGCTAGAATTTGTAGGGAGAAATACTATAAAGATATGTCATATAATTACATAACAAAACATTTCTTATGTTTTATTTTATAATTTTTTGCCTTTTATCAACTATCCAAATTTTATATTATATTGTGATTCCTATTATAAATACATATTCACGTTTATGCCTAATTTTATTTTCAAAAGTTTTGATTTTGTTTCTTGAAGTGGCCTGTCTAAATTGGAAAGGCTTCTGTTTTTATGCAACCCTATAATTTGAAAGAACAGCTGATAAGGTTTACTGATTGATTGAAGTGGGGCTTGAGAAAAAGCAAGAACTTAAGAAGATTTACTGATCTTTCGGTCTGAACAACTACAAAGCTGATCAAGAAGACTATAAGAACAGCACGTTTGAGGAAATAATCAAAAATTCAGTTTTTAACATTTTATCTTTAAGGTGTCTATTAGGTGGGGATATCAGAGTTTAGAGTCGAGGATAGAGGTTCAACTTGAACATATAAGCTTCAGAAGCATCAGCTTATTAATAGCATTTGAAGCCATGAGACTTGATGAGATACCATCATCTACTGCCTAATGACATCTAACAACGCCTAACCCTGTTTCAATCAATAACAAACTATATAACATAGTGGTAGCATACAATTATAATGGAGCTGCAAAATTCCTATTGCCTACAGGCTTCACAGTCTTTTTAACATTATGGCACAAGCATTACTCACAGGTTTGCGGTGAGGTGGGTGTAAATAATTCTTTACTGCCAGTTATATAAAAATGTAGCAAAAATATAGCACATTCAATTACACACATTTTTATAGTACTTAATAATGATGATAAATGACTCTTGCTGGTTTATGTATTTACTACACCGTACTGTTTATCATTATTTTAGAGTGTCCTTCTTCTACTCATTAAAAAAAAAAGTTCTCTGTAAACAGCCTCAGGCACATCCTTCAGGAGGTATTCCGGAGGAAGGTACTGTTATCATAGGAGATGACAGTTCTATGCCTGTTATTGTCCTAAAGACCTTCCAGTGGGACAGGATGTGGAGATGGAAGGCAGTGATATTGATGATCCAGATCTCATATATAGGCCTAGGCTAATGTGTGTGTTTGTAGCTTAGGTTTTTTTGGGGGGTGTGTGTGTGTGTGTGTTTTGTTTTTTTTTGAGATAGAGTTTCACTCTTGTTGCCCAGGCTGGAGTGCAGTGGCACTATCTCGACTCACCGCAACCTCCGCCTCCCAGGTTCAAGCAATTCTCCTGCCTCAGCCTCCCAAATAGCTGGGATTACAGGCATGTGCCACCATGCCTGGCTAATTTTGTATTTTTTAGTAGAGATGGGGTTTCTCCATGTTGGTCAGGCTGATCTCAAACTCCCAACCTCAGGTGATCTGCCTGCCTTGGCTTCTCAAAGTGCTGGGATTACAGGCACGAGCCACTGTGCCCGGCCTGTGTCTTAGTTTTTAACAGCAAAATTTAAAAAGTAAAAAAACCATAAAATACAATTTTAACAAATAGAAAAAGCTTATAGAATAAGGATATAAAGAAAGACAATATTTCTGCACAGCTGTACAATGTCTTTGTGTTTTAAGCTAAAGGTTATAGAAGTCAATAATTTTTTATAAAAAGTTTATACAGTAGAAAACTTACAGTAAGCAAAGTTTTACTAAGAATGAAATAAAAACTATTAAATAAATTCAGTGTAGCCTAAGTGTACAGTGCTTATAAAGTCTACACTAGTGTACAGTAATGTCCTAGGCCTTCACATTCACTCACCATACTTACTCACAGACTCACCCAGAGCAATTCCCAGTCCTACAAGCTTCATTGATGGTATGTGTCCCATTCAGATGTACCATATTTTTTTCTTTTATACCACATTTTATTGTAACCTTTCTGTGTTTAGCTACACAAATAATTGCCATTGTGTTACAATTGCCAACAATGTTCAGAACAGTACCATGCATGACAGGTTTGTAGCCCAGGTACGTAGTAGGCCAAACAATCTAGGTGTGTGTAAGTATGCTCTGTGATGTTCACACAAGGATAAAATTGCCTGAGAAGGTGTTTCTCCAAATCTGTCCCCATTGTTACATGACACATGACTGTACACAGCAGATATGGAACACATAGTTGAATCTATAAATCTAACTATGAGGGAAGAGATTTGAGATAATGAAAAAAATTTAAGAGTCATCAGCACAAAAACTTTTCATGTGTCTGAATAAGACCATGATGAAGTGAAGATAAACAGAAAAGAGAAATGATTCCAGAACTGAGCCCTGCCTGGGTCATTCACTTTTTAAGGATGAAGGCAATGAGGAGGAATCAACAGAGTAGAGTGAAAAGGAGCAGTTAGAGGAGTCAGAATGACACAGGGAGTGTGATGTCCTAATACACTACACACATGCCAAGAGAGTCTGAAAAGTTTTATTATTCCTATAATGTGGCTTTCAAACTGATCCAAAGTGGCTTAAGAGCAGAGAAAAGAGACCCAATGCGGGGCGGGGGGTAACATTGTGGCAAGGAGGTGGGGCTAGGTTGACACTTCCTGGACTTCCAAAGGTGTGAAACTCCCATTGGTGCCAAAGAACATAGCATGCAGGCTTTCTTATCAGCTTGCTCAGATGCAGGAAAAAAAAAAAAAAAGTGAAGCTTGAAAGGCACCACCATGGCTTCAGGAGAGAATGCAATGAGGGAGTTGGGAAATAACAGAAATGAATAATTCAGAATTTTCTGTAAAGGGAAGGAGAAAAAGAAAGAGGTGGTAGACATAGGGTCAAATGGATATTTTAAGATGGAAGAAATAACAATAATTTGATATGAATTATGAGAAAGGAAAACCTTGATGCAGGAGATGGAGGACAGAGGTGCTTGAGTGGGCAGAAGGGAGTGAGGCTGAAGTTCCCAAGTGGCAGGGTGGAGCACAGCGGCACAGAGCAGTGGCAGGGTAGAGCACAGCGGCACAGAGCAGTGGCAGGGTGGAGCACAGCGGCACAGAGCAGTGGCAGGGTGGAGCATAGCGGCACAGAGCAGGTGGGGTTTGGATGAGCTGGGTGACAGCTTGTTGGAGCTGATTTTTGTTTTCTCCACCTTTCTCCATGAACTAGGAAATTAGGTCATCATCCGAAAGGCAAGAATAAAGGTAAGTGTCACCTTAGGACAGAAAAAAGAAAAAAAAAGTAATAACTATTATGCATGTCCATGTGAAGAGACCACCAAACAGGCTTTGTGTGAGCAATAAAGCTTTTTAATCACCTGGGTGCAGGTGGGCCGAGTCTGAAAAGAGAGTCAGCGAAGGGAGGAAGGGAGATAAGGGTGGGGCCGTTTTATAGGATTTGGGTAGATAAAGGAAAATTACAGTCAAAGGGGGTTGTTTTCTGGTGGACAGGAATGGGGGTCACAAGGTGCTCAGTGGGGGAACTTTTTTGAGCCAGGATGAGCCAGGAAAAGGAGTTTCACAAGGTAATGTCATCAGTTAAGGCAAGGACCAGCCATTTTCACTTCTTTTGTGGTGGAATGTCATCAATTAAAGGAAGGACCGGCCATTTTCACCTCTTTTGTGGTGGAATGTCATCAGTTAAGGCAGGAACAGGCCATTTTCACTTCTTTTGTGATTCTTCAGTTACTTCAGGCCATCTGGGCGTATACATGCAGGTCACAGGGGATGCAATGGCTTAGCTTGGGCTCAGAGGCCTGAGATTCCTGCCTTCTTATATTAAGAAAAATAATATAAAATAGTATTGAAGTGTTGGGGCAGCAAAAAAAAAATTTTGGGGGGTGACGTGGAGAGATAATGAGCAATGTTTCTCAGGGCTGATTCAAGCGGGATTAGAGGTGGTGTGGGAACCTAGAGTGGGAGAGATTAAGCTGAAGGAAGAATTTGTGGTAAGAGGTGATATTGTGGAGTTGTTAGAAGGAACATTTGTCGTGTGGAATTATTGGTGATGGCCTGGATACTGTTTTGTATGAACTGAAAAACTAAATGGAATAAGTGAAGGAGAAAAACAGATATTAAAGGACTAAGAATTGGGAAGACCCAGGACATCTAATTGGAGAGTGCCCAAGGAGGTTCAGCATAGACCTGTCAGCAAAGATTACTTACTTACTTTAAGAGGGAGTTAAGAGTGGTAGTTTGGGGACAGCACCAGGAGATATCAGCTGTGCTGGCTTGGAGAAAGAGTGTAAACTGACAGTGTAAACAAGAGCAGGGCATTTATGAGTAGTTGAGAATGGTGAATAGAAGTATGACTAGACAGAAGATAGTAGGGATGACAAGTTTTTGGGGGCACATTCCAAGTTAGTCTGGTGTCTGGAATGAGACCGGGGCTTAATAAAAAGGAGTGTCTATACAGGAGCTTAAATGGGCTGTACCCTGTAGCATTCTGAGGACAGGCCTGAATTCTGAGAAGGCAACTGGTAAAAGTATTGTCCAGTCCTTTTTAAGTTGGTGGCTGATCTTGGTGAGGTGTGTTTTTAAAAGACCACTAGTCTATCCTACCTTTCTTGAAGATTGAGGACTGTAAGGGGTATGAAGGTTTCACTGAATACCAAGAGCCTGAGAAACTGCTTGCGTGATTTGACTAGTAAAGGCTGGCCCATTATCAGACTGTATAGAGGTGGGAAGGCCAAACCGAGGAATTATATCTGACAGAAGGGAAGAAATGATCGTGGTGGCCTTCTCAGACACTGTGGGAAAGGCCTCTACCTATCTAGTGAAAGTGTCTACTCAGACCAGGAGGTATTTTAGTTTTCTGACTCAGGGCATGTGAATAAAGTCAATTTGCCAGTCCTGGGCAGGCACAAATCCCTGAGCTTGATGTGTAGGAAAGGGAGGGGTCCTGAACAATCCCTGAGGGGTCGCAGAAGAGCAGATGGAACACTGAGAAGTGATTTCCTTGAGGATAGATTTCCATGATGGAAAGGAAATGAAAGATTCTCAGAGATGGGCTAGCGACTTGTAAACTACATGGAATAGTTTATGAAATGATGACAGAATAGAATGGGCCTGTGAGGCTGGAAGGAGATATTTTCCTTGGTCTAAGAACCATTTGTTTTGTGTGGGAAGAGATTGATAGGTGGAAGTTTCAGCGGGGGAGTAGGTGGGTGTGACCAATGTGAAGGAGAAAAACTGACCATGAGGGACAGAAGTTGGAACTCTAGCTGCTTTTTTAGCTAGCTTATCAGCATAAGCATTGTCCTGAGTGATGGGATCTGATGCCTTTTGATGGCCCTTGGAGTGAATGACTCTAGCTTCCTTTGGAAGTAAAGTGGCTTTGAGAAGCATTTTTTATTGAAGAGGCATTAATGATGGAGGACCTTTGCATAGTGAGGAAGTCTCTTTCAGCCTATATAACAGCACGGTGGTGCACAATATGGAAGGCAGATTTAGAGTCAGTATAAATATTGACACGTAGTCCTTTTGCAAGAGTGAGGGCCTGAGTTAAGGCAACTAGTTCGGCTTGGTGAGAGGTAGTGGAGAGTGGCAAAGCAGTAGGCTTAATGATAGATGTGGAAGATATTATTGCATAGCCTGCCTTTGCTGGTGAGTGGCGATTAGGCCTGGGAGGACTGCGGTCAATGAACCAAGTGTGTTCAGGATGAGGAACACAAAAGACTATGGGGAAATGGAGTGAATGTCAGGTGGATAAGATACAGTCATGGGGGTCAAGTGTGGTATCAGGAATAACGTGGGAGTCCAGATTGAAGTCTGGGCCAGGAACAATGTTAATTGCAGGAAACTCAACACAGAGTGAGTATAGCTGAAGGAGACAGGGAGCAGAAAGTATATGCATCAGGTGGGAGGAAGAAAATAGATTATGGAAGTTATGAGAACTGTAGAGTGAGATGAGCATAGTTTGTGATTTTGAGCTCCTCTAAAAGTATTAAGGTGGCAGCGGCCACTGCATGCAGACATGAGGGCTAGTAGGCTAAAACAGTAAGGTCAAGTTGTTTGGATAAAAAGGCTACAGCACGCAATCCTGGTCCTTGTGTAAGAATTCCGACTGCACAGCCCTGAACTTTGGCTGTTTGTAGTGAAAAGGGTTGGGATGAGTCAGAGACAGCTAGGGTGGGGGCAGTCTCTAAAGCTGTCTTCAAGGAACAGAAAGAGGAGTGGGGAAAGGATTTAGGATCTATGGGGTCAGCTAGGCTTCCTTTTGTGAGTTTATATAATGGTTTTGTTAGGATGGCAAAACCAGGTATCCAAAGTCAAAAGTATCCAACCACGCCTAGGAAGGAAAGGAGTTGTTGTTTTGTAGAAGGGATTGGGGTTTGGGAGATTAGCTGGACATGATGAGCAGGGAGAGCACATGTGTTCTTATGAGAATTATGCCAAGGTAGGTGATGGATGGAGAAGAAATTTGAGCTTTGGAGGGGGATAGGTGATATCCTTTGGAGAATAAATGCTGAAAGAGCAGAAGGGTGTCTTGTTGACAAGATTCAAAGGAGGGGCTACAAAGAAGAAGGTCATCAATACATTGAAAAAGGTGAGAAGCAGAGGGGTGGAAGGAAAGTAAATCATGAGAAAGAGCTTGGCTGAAGTAATGAGGGCTGTCCCTGAAACCTTGCAGCAGCATAGCCCAGGTAAGCTGCTGGGACTGATGGGTGTCAGGGTCAGTCCAGGTGAAAGCAAAGAGAGGCTGGGATGAAAGGTGCAAAGGAATAGTAATGAAAGTATGTTTGAGATCCGGAACAGAATAATGGGTTGTGAAGGGAGGTATTGAAGATAGGAGAGTATATGGGTTTGGCACCATGGGGTGGACAGGCAAAACAATTTAGTTGATAAGGCACAGATCCTGCACTAACCTGTAAGCCTTGTCTGGTTTTAGGACAAGTGAAATAGGGGAATTGTAAGGGGAGGTTACAGGCTTTAAAAGGCCATTCTCTAACACGTGAGTGATAACAAGCTTTAATCCTTTTAAAGCTTGCTGTGGGATGGGATATTGGCATTGAGCAGGGTAAGGGTGATTAAGTTTTATTGAGATGGTAAGGGGTGCATGACTGGTCACTAAGGAGGGAGTAGAAGCATCCTATACTTGTGGGTTAAGGTGAGGGGATACGAGAAGAAGAAACAAAGGAGGCTCTGGGTTGGGAAGAAGGGTGGCAATGAGATGTGTCTGTAGTCCAGGAATAGTCAGGGAAGCAGATAATTTTGGTTAAAATGTCTTGACCTAATAAGGGAACTGGGTAGGTGGGGATAACTAAAAACGAGTGCATTAAAGAATGTTGTCCAGGTTGGCACCAGAGTTGGGGAGTTTTAAGAGGTTTAGAAGCCTGGCCGACAATATCCACAACAGTTATGGAGGCAAAGGAAACAGGCCTTTGAAAAGAAGGTAATGTGGAGTGGGTAGCCTCCATATTGATTAAGAAGGGGACAGACTTACCCTCCACTCTAAGAGTTACCTAAAGTGTCTGTGATGGTCCAGGAAGCTTCTGAGGCAATTGGGCAACATCAGTCTTCAGTCACTAAGCCGAGAAGATCTGGGAAGGAGTCAGAGAGCCTTGGGCTAGAGTTCCAGGGGCTCTGGGAGTGACTGGCGGGTGAGTTGAACAATCTGATTTTCTGTGGCATCCCACACAGATGGGACACAGCTTAGGAGGAATCCCAGGCTGTGGACATTCCTTGGCCCTGTGGCCAGATTTCTGGCACTTGTAGCAAGCTCCTGGGGGAGGAGGTTCTGGAGGAACCCCTGGCAGCTGTGGTTCAGATATTTGGAGTTCTTGAGTCCTGGAGATGTGGCTGGGGTTTCTCTCTCAGTGGAGGCAAGGAATTGCAACTCAAGTCAATATGTGCTACTTGGCTGTCTCTAATATTGTACACCTTGAAGGAGAGGTTAATTAAGTCCTTTTGTGAGTTTTGAGGGCTGGAATTTAATTTTTAGAGCTTTATTAAATGTCGGGACCAGATTGGGTAATAAAATAAAATGCATATTGAGAATAAGACGGCCTTCTGACCTTTCAGGGTCTAGGGCTGTAAAGTGTCTCAGGGTTGCTGTTAAACAGGCCATGAACTGGGCTGGGTTTTTCATATTTGATGAAAAAGAGCTTAAACACTAACTGATTTGGGAGAGGTCAGACAAAGAAAAAGGAGCATTAACCTTGACTATGCCTTTAGCTCCAGCCACCTTTTTAAAAGGAAATTACTGGGCAGGTGGCAGAACAAAACCGTAAGCCGGACTGGGTGTGAGGAGCGGAGATGGTAAAAGGATTACAGGGTGGAGGAGCCGAGGCTGAGGAAGAATTGGGATGTAGCTTGGCCTGGTGAGGAGGGGAGAGGTCAGATGGGTCTGTAGAAAAGGAAGATTAGAAAGACTCAGTGACGCTTGGGATTGGGACTGAGGGGACAGGTGGGAGGGAAAGAAGGAAGATTTGGGATGAGTTGCATTGGGAACAAAGGCTAGGGAGGGACCGATGTGTAAAAGAATGCCTGGACATCAGGCACCTCACACTGTTTGCTCATTTTAGAACAAGAATTATTTAGACCTTGTAGGATGGAAAAAACTAAAGTGCTGTTTTCTGGCTATTTGGAACCACTGTCAAATTTGTATTGGGGTCAAGCAGCATTGTAGAAGAAAATAAGGCATTTAGGTTTTAGGTCAGGTATGAGTTGAAGAGGTTTTAAGTTTTTGAGAACACAGACTAAGGGAGAAGAAGGATGAATGGAGGGTTGAAAGTTTCCCATAGTGAAGGAGGCAAGACCAGAAAAAAGAGAGAGTAGAGATATGGAGAGAAGGGGTTGGGGGGTTCTTGTCCTCCAGAAAAGCAGGAAAGGGGTCAGGATGTGGAGTTATGGCATCGGGGGGTTTTTGCCCTCCAGAAAAGCAGAAAAAAGGATCGGGACATGGAGATAAGGGATTGGGTTCTTGCCCTCCAGAAAAGTGGGAAAGGGGTCAGGAGGTTCTTGCCCCCCAGAAAAGTGGAGAAGGAGTCAAGACAAGGAGAGAAGGGGTTGGAGGGTTCTTGCCCCCCAGAAAAGTGATACTTGCCGTGAAGGGTGAAGGACCAAGGCAGGCATTCCCACGTGATCAGACACCTCTGAAATGTGGGTGAATAATCAGGCAGGCATCCTTGCATGATTAAACAAGAGAAGACTGTCTTCCTGAGTCCATGACCGGTGTCAGAGTTTTGGGACTACAGATAAAATGCACCTCCTTTGTCTCTACCAGAAAAAGAAAGGAACTGAAATTAAGAGAAGGAAGAGATTGAAGTGTGGTACCAAGATTGAAAGGAGAAAGAGGTTGAGGGATAGTGAGAGAGGTTGGAGAAGAGAGTAAAAAGAGGCCGCTTACTGGATTTAAAATTGGTGAGATGTTCCTTAGGCTGGTCGGTCTGAGGACCTGAGGTGGTAGGTGGATCTTTCTCATGGAGCAAAGAGCAGGAGGACAGAGGATTGATCTCCCAAGGGAGGTTCCCTGATCCGAGTCACGGCACCAAAATGTCACGTGTGTCCATGTGACAAGACCACCAAGCAGGCTTTGTGTGAGCAATAAAGCTTTTTAATCACCTGGGTGCAGGCAGGGGGAGTCCGAAAAGAGAGTCAGCAAAGGGAGATAGGGGTGGGGCCATTTTATAGGATTTGGGCAGGTAAAGGAAAATTACAGTCAAAAGGGGTTGTTCTCTGGTGGGCAGGAGTGGGGGTCACAAGGTGCTCAGTGGAGGAGATTTTTTGAGCCAGGATGAGCCTGGAAAAGGAGTTTCACAAGGGAATGTCATCACTTAACCAAGAACTGGCCATTTTCACTTCTTTTGTGGTGGAATGTCATCAGTTAAGGCAGGATCAGACCATTTTCACTTCTTTTGTGATTCTTCAGTTACTTCAGGCCATCTGGGCTTATACATGTAGGTCACAGGGGATGCAATGGCTTAGCGTGGGCTCAGAGGCCTGACAATAACCATCTTTGCTTTAGTTAATGGTACCTGGAAATTCACCCAGGCATTACAAAGAATGCTTTGACCCTGTGAAAATTTCTTGCCTTGAGTATTTCTAAGTTTCCTTCTGTACCATAGGAATAGCCATTCTTTATAAAGTACTTTCCAAAATGAGGCAGAAGTCCCTTTACTTGTGTCATAAAAACAAACAAACAAACAAAAAACCTTCTTTCTAAAGGAGAAAACCTATTTTGTCCTTTGTAAATGCAAAGAAACCTTAGCAAATTTTATATAGAATTCTACAAATTTTACCTACATTGATCCCCTTAAAGAAAAATGCATGAAATATTTAAAATGCTATGCCTCAAGGTCACTGCCAAACATTCTTATTTTATGTAGAGGTGCTATGTGCCTCTATTCAGCATTTTTATTTTGCCTGTTTGTTAACCTCCAGACACAAATGATTCTTTCGAAGGAACATCTTAAATTTTATGCAGTTTTAGAGAGCCTTTTGCTTCCTTGCCTTTTCTCATACATGATCATCAACCTCTGAGTAATTGTAGTTTACAGACCAAAAGTAATATAAGCGTAGATATAAACATATATGAACAAACACGTATATATTTAAATATTCACTATAACTGTCAAAGACAGAGAGAGGTGGGATTTGCCTATTTGAATGCTAGAAGCATTCTGTATAGTGGATACCAAGAAATCATAAATTTATAATATGAAGCCATTGTGGCTTGAGGGATAAATATTCAGTACCTGGTATTACCTGATAAAGTCATACATATGTATAGCTCCATTTTATGTGATAATTACTGAATCTAGCTTTAGCATCTGCTTTTACCAGATAAACTGAATTTATTATTTTGGATAAGGCAGTCACAATAATTCAACAGCCTTGTGAAGATTTGGCAAATAAAGGGTCATGAGAGAGAGAGGAAAGTTGACTATAAAATTTTATTATAAGTTTCGTATAAAATAACAATTATCTGCATTATATAAATTTTTAGAAATGGTAAATTGCATCTTTAAACTCCAGATTCTCTAGGAACAAAGTTAAAATAAAGCTTAATCCAAAGACATCTGGAGGATTTCTGAATTATCCATTTTAGCCTTTGAATATTAAAGTGACTTTTATCACATTTCAAAATAGCTGTGCGTCTCCTTTCCAGTTACAAACAAATAACTCAATGTTTCTTTAGTTTTGTTCAACTGCCTAGTATCTAAAAGCAAGTGATAAGCTGAGAAATGTATTTTAATAATGAAAGAGAGAAGCTCAAGAAGAATGTAGGCAGTTGTTCAGAGATATGGGTGCAATAAATCCATCTTCACATCTAGAGATTCCCTGCTTAGTATGATCAACTTTAAGTTGAATCTTTAAGCTGACTATATCCTCAATGCCACCTTATTTTTCCTTGGTATAGTTCAAGAGCTCAGCTATCCTTGAGACATCATTATGTTCTTAAAATATTTTGAATTAAAAGAATGACCCTTTAGGCTGACTCATACTAAAATTCAAATTCTTAGTTTTAATAGAATTTGTCATAGCTTTCAGTACTAAAAAGTTAGATGTAAAAGGAAAATTATTGCAAAATAATGCTAAAAGAATTAGAACAGATATAAATATTTATTTTTGAACTGGGGATGCTCATTCTAATCTTTAACATAAAGAAGTAAATTGTAAAGAAATAACGTATTTTATATATAAAAGAAAATATCTACACGTGAGAAACAAAGTTTATCAATAACCTTAATAGACAAAGATTTTTAAATATTAAGAAACAATAAACACACAAAAGTAGAAAAAAGTAGAGAGGGTGAAAGAAAATCCCAAAAGAAGTAGGGATCTCTAATGAATGTTAAACTGTATGCAACCTTCAATTCATCAAATAAATAAAATTTAAAGCAAGAGTAGAGAAGCATGTTTTAACATACTCATTTAGTAACCATCTTTCAAAGTGAAAATTAAAATCCACAGTATTCATTAGTGGTTCAATCATATATTGTTAATGCATGATGCATAATGTTAAAACTTTCAGAAAGACAATTTGTCAATATATATCAGCATGTTGCCATCTTTTGTTCTAATAACTATACTTGTAAATTTTTGTTTCGGGGAAAATCAAAGATATACATAGTGATTTTATCTCTAGGTAGTTTTAAATTTTTAAAATCCATATAGGGAAATAATTCTGTCTTTTGCCAATTTCTCCTCCCTCTCTCTCATCTACATACCTGCATCCACGGATATAGGTATGTAATACACGTATGTAGGTATATAATCTGCTTCTGTCTTTCTGTTCTGTCTCTGTCCACAGACACACATGCAATAGGTCACAACAGATGTATGTACATTTATATATTATACAAGATGAATATTTTGACATATTTGAAACACGTATGTATATATGTATATCTATATGCATACGTGCATAATACTGTATCATATACACACATAAATACACACAGTGTAGTTAAGTACATTTTATGTTACTGATAAGAAGTCCAACAGTTTTGCCTACTGTGACATTGGACTTTTCTACTATCCTCAAACCTCTGTATTCCTTCCTTATAAGTTTCAAAGGATCCATCAAACAAAACTCTAATTACTGCTGTATTTATTTATTTATTTATTTATATTCTTACTCTGCTGTACATTGGTAATAGAGTATTGAATTAGACAAAGAGCTTCCTTGGCCTTCTGCATTGTAGGTGTTAAAATTATAACTGCAAAAATTTTCATGAAGGAGATTTTCAGGGTGCTATAGTATCATTAAATAGAGCCAAGGTAGTGATGGAGAGGGAAGGTTTGCATGAAGAAAGAGCATTCAACTGAATATGAAGTAGATATATGGGGCTTGGGCACTAGAAGTTGCAAAAGATGAAGGTTATGATAAACACACAAAAAAATCCAGCAGAGGGACTAGCCCTTGGCTTCAAGAATAGAAACAGAAGGATAAAGAAACTTGTATGGTTGAATCTTGGGAAGGAAGAGAAAGCAGGGCAACAGTAGAATGTCATGACAACACACAGATAATTAGGGGCCAGATCATGTAGGAATTAGACCATGAAGGTTTAGGTTTTATTTAAATTGTAATGGAAATTTATTGAAGATTTGTATATAAAAAACTAAAAATGTAAAAATTTACCTTATAAAATATTTTTCAGAATTTTGGAGACCAATCTGAAATGTTTTTGTACTGTTCAAAAAACAATGATAATTCTCTTTGGACAACAGTCCAAAAAAAAAAAAAAAAAAGAATGATAATGTTGTGATTTGGGCTAGTATGATGGAATTGTGAATACAGACAAGTGGACAAATATGACCCAAATTTTGGAGAAATAAATAGTGGTACTTATTCTTGAGGTGTGTAAAGGTAGGTAAAGGAAACTGGAAAATGAAGCAGGAATCTAAGGATTCTCTTTTGAGCAAATGGGTATCAATAATTTCTCTTTGCTGAAATGTGGAAGATTGTAAATATCAGGGATAATAAATATCAGTAGTTCAATTTTCATCATTTTAAATCTGAAATTCTTGTGAAACATCCAATATGGCATGTCAAGATTGTAGCATATCTGGAATACAAAGCAAACATTTAAATTAGAAATATGTATCTGTGAATATTATCATTTTAACATCATAGGTATAAATGAGGCCATCTAGAAAGAAAGTTTTTAAAAAACTGCAGTAACCAGGTCCTAAATTCCTTAACATAGAAACTTATGAAAATACAGACATGTAACCTCAACCCTCTGAACTTCTTCTTCAGTTAATCTGTTTCAGGGTCCAGGAATATGTATTTTTTTTAGAAATGTTCCTCAGGCTCATTGAATAAATCTTAACAACATGATCCTAAATATGTAACAAACATCAAAAGATTTTGATGCTAAATTAACCAATAACTTATCACAGTGAAATATTTTTAACACTTCTTACTCTAAAATTGATAGACAAAAGAAAACAATTAACTGTATTGACAAATAAATAAATGAGGTAATTCACAAACTTTGAATATGTGTATAAAATCTGAACACCTCCCCCAAATTGAACAACATTCCTTTTTAGCCCCTATTAATTATTAAATTTGAATTTACTCAATACAAGACTACAAATGAAGACAAAAAATTGCCATGGATACAAGTGATAAGATTCTGTTCTATGATCACATGCAGTAAAATTAGAATTTAAAGCCAGAAAACAGCAAAAGTAAAAATGAATCACTTCTGGCCAACTCCTGAATGAAAAAAGAAAACATAATTGAAATTACCAAGTGTATAGACTTGAAAATTAACAGAAGTGTTACCTACTAAAAACATGTAGGATGCAATTCAAATAATATTTAGGGAAAAATTTATAACTTTGAAAGCATTAGTCATTAATCCAGTTATATTGAAAATAAATGAACTATTCAAAACAAGAAGCTAGAAAAATTTTCAAATTACTCAGTAAACTAAAAAATATAGCAGACAGTAGAACTAAGGGTAAAAGTAAACAATATAATAGTAAACAAAGAAAGAAAAAAGTGATCAAGACAATTAAATGCTAATTATTTAAAAATACAAATAAAATAGACCCATATCTTGATAGATGTATCAAAAAATCATAATTAAACAATGATTAAAATTGGAAAACTGACAAAATTTGCATTTAGAAGAGATTTTTAAAGATTAAATCAAAGCATTTTGAAGAAATATGAGTTAATTTTGAAAAAAGATGAATGGATGCTTTATTAGAAAGAAATTAATTACCAAAATTTCAATAGATTAATAATTTATAAATTAAAATTATAATTTAAGATAATGTCATGAGTCCCAGATAATGTTTTTAGATGGTTTCAGCAAAAATACCAAGATAAATAGTTTCTTTCTTCTGTAGACTTTTCTAGACGTTGGAAAAATTGGGACATCTATTCAAATCATTTTAATAACCTATTAGGACATTAAAATTGACGTTTGACAAAGGTAGTGTAAAAAAAAAGAAGCATTGTCACGTGACAATAGATGAACAATCATAAATGAAATCAGCATATTTCTTAAGCAAATAAGAGTGAATGACCTAACAGCATGATGAAACTTTCAAAATAGAAGCAGTAGCTGGGGTATGATTTTCCCTATTTCACTCAAAAAAATTCCAAGGATATAGATTATAAGATCCTGTTTTATGAGGGCAATACAATAAAATTAGAATCTGTCAGGATTTATCAGGGCTGTGTGTCAGAATTTAAGAGAGACATTGGCTCTTTCTTAGGCTGTGAGGTTTTATAAACTGCATGATTATGAATAAGTCAGGGTAAATCCTAGCCTGACTAAGCTTTGTACAGGCTAGAAGTTTTTTGCTCACAGCTGTAGAATATGGAGAAAACTTGACTTCCATCCCTGTTCCCCAGTGTCAGCAGTCATTGTTGGGATAACATTAGCTCCTTTCCTGGAGTTTCCTGGGATTAGAGTCCAAGTATTACAGTTGCAGCTGTATGATAACAACACAGACAAACAGCTTCCAGTCCTGATGAGCCACATCAGCATTCCACCAGGTTTGATTGCCTACCATACTTGGTTTTTGCATATTTTTACAGAAAAAAGTTTGAGTTTGCAAATTATTCTCTTCTGCAAGAGACCAAACCACTTTCACCAAGGCTAGTTTGCAAAGGAGTTGTTTTGGATGAATTAATGGTTACCTTATAGTCTGTCACCCTTTGAATTGGTGAACTCTGTGCATCACAGCCCACTTTGTCAGCATTACCTATCATCTCAGCCCATTGGATATGCAAGGCTAGTTGCTGACTTCCTCGAGAAGACACAACAGGATGAATTGATTGGTGCCTAGGAAAAAATGGTTATGATTAATACCTGAAGTCCTCTCAATAGTATGGAACAATATCATGTCTGATACCATATAGTATTATCACTGCTATTCCACAGGAAGTTTTCTTGTTTGTTTGTTTTTGCATCATGGCCAGAGGATAGTCATGAGAACTTGGAAGGGGGGCCCAGAAAACTTGGAGTGGCTGTCTGACAAAGGTCCGGGAAAATCTCTCAAACCTTCTCCAAAATCTAGAAAATTCTTGTAATTCTCTGTGATGGGAGATGTGTTCAACAGGGCATGCTAACTTTGGAGATCTGAAGTCTATTTTTGGCACTGGTTTGTTTCACAGGAAAGAGTGGTATGGCCTGATGGAACATGCCTGGAGGTTGGTAGGATCTTAAAGTAAGGTTGCATTTTAAAAGGTATTGAAATGGGTACAGTTCTCCCTTGCTTTATTTGGTACCTAATGAAACTATAGCATCATGAAGTATTAATGGAAAAAATCAGTCTCTGTGAGCATGCACAACAAATCCAGAGCAACCTGGGTGACAGTCTTCCTGGAAGGATCCAAATGAAAGACTCTTAATATGTACAACTCTCATTCTCTGCCTCTATGTTGTCTGGGAGACATTTATTTCTAGAAGCATCATGGCTTCTGTTCCATACTTGGGTGATCACCTTAGCAATTACTCAGAACTAGTAGTCACATTCTTCACCCACATGGTCCTGTGGTAGTTCAAGTTTATTTATTTTGTACCCACACAAAAGTAATGACAGCCAGCATAATACCTGTGAGTCAGAATGTCTGAGTTAAGACAGGGTAGGAGCATCAGGTATTGCTTCACACTGGAGCCACTATAAAAAGTCACACAAAAGCAACACCTTCAAGTTGATGTCATCTACCTTTTGACAAACAATAGAATCCAGTACTTCCAAATGCCTGAGACAATGAAATTGGAAGAAAATAAGAAAAGTGAGATCATTCACATATTTCTACTACTCAAACTTCTGCCACTTCTCTACTTCTGGGCCCTGAAGAGATTGGGGAGAGAGAGAGAGAGAGAGAAAGAGAGAGAGAGAGGAATTCTTGCAAAGGATGACCTTATTCAGGGCATGTGTGGTTTAGGTGTCCCAGTGGAACCTCCAGTCCTATCAGTGAGTGGCAAATGCAGGGTCAGCACAAATGCTTTTGGAGGTAAATTCTCCAGAGTTTTATTGCCCTTGTGTTTTGTAAGTGGTGTAAACACACTAGTCCTAAACTGTTTGGATGACATCTACTAATCCCAACAGATAACAGAGTGATCCTTCTAAGGAAGAGGTCCGCAAACTTCTAGGCACCCGGGACCTGCTTCAGGGATGACGGTTTTTCCACAGATGGTGTATGTATGAGGGAGATGGTTTCAGGATGAAGCTGTTCCATCTCATAAGGAGCAAACAGCCTAGATCCACCGCATGCACCATTCACAATAGGGTTCACACTCCTAAAATAATCTAAGGCTACTGCTAATCTCACAGGAGGCAGAGCTTAGGTGGTAATGCTTTCTTGCCCACCACTCATCTCCTGGTGTACAGCCAAGTTCCTAACAGGCCATGGACCAGTGGAGGTTGAGGACCCCTGCTCAAAGGTTTCAGTGATGTGTGTCTATGTATTTGTGTGTGTGTGTGTGCGCGCGCTTCACTCCTCTTGTTTCCATAGTTGAGTCTCCAGCTCAACACAAATCATTAGATTCTCTGGACTCCTGAAGTATTGGAGCAGTTGATTTGAAATGTCTTGGGGACCATGTATGGAAACATGTACTTGAATTACACTAATTCCAATGAGATTAGATTTCATGATGTAAAGAAATTTTGCAAATGCAATTAAGGTCCCATTTCATTGGTTTCATTAAATGCGCTTATCACATGAGGTTTCTAACCTTAATAACTTTAAATGGGGTTATTATCTAAATGGATTAATTACATGAGGCCACGTGAGGTCAAAAACAAGAACTCAGAAATCTGAAGCATGAAAAGGACTTGATGTGCTATCACTGGCTTGAAGATAATGGGAAACATATGGCAAGGAATGGCAGTAAGCCACTGGGAGCTCAGGGTGGTTTCCAGCTGACAGCCAGCAAGAAAATGGGTACCTCAGTATAACAACATCTAGGAACTTAATTCTTCCAACAAGAAGCATAAACTTGAAAGTGGATTTTTCACCAGAGAATTTAGATCAGAAATCAGTCCAGACAACACCTTGATTTCGGCCTTGAAATGCCCTGATGCCATACATTATGCCACACTGGGTTTCTGACCTATGAGTTGTGAGATAATATATGGATGTTGTTTTCAGCTACCAAGTTAATGGTACTTTGTTATGAAACAAAAGCAAACTAGTGCAAAGCAATATTATAGGAACGATATTTCCACTCAAATTTCATAAGTAGTTGGGGAGGGCAAGATGGCCAAGTAGATGCAAACAAGTGGAACAGCTCCCATGGAGGGAGTGAGATGACTGGCATGCTGTTAACAAATCTTCAGAGGGAAGACATTGAGAGTGGATGGAGGGAAGACACAGAAGTTAGGCTAAAGTGGGAGAAAGCTGGGAATTCCACATGGGCTACCATACACTGGGACTCGTGACCAGTGGAGAGCTCCAATTAGGTGACTTCTGTGGTTGCACACCAACCTGCATTTTCCCTCTCCATACTGCAGCTTCCCCAGCCCACTCCAATTCCCCACATCCTTTGCTGACACATGTCTACACAGGCAGCTTTTGCTTTACTTGCCCTGCCAGCATGTGGGTGTGCAGTATGCCCCCCACCCAACTCTTGCTGACACCATTTTAGATGGAATCTTTGTGTGCACAGACCCAACAAACCTCACCCATGCCTGTGCCCCAACATTGAACTAAAACTGAGCAAAGAACAGAGGATCCTCCCACACCCTGAGTGATCACTTCTGTTCATGGGTACAGAGGACACACCAAGACATGCACTGTCCAGCACCCCACACCAATCCAACACCACTTCTAGTGCAACAGTGCAGTCTCCAGCAGGGCCACCCACCCTGACTTGCCCCACAGCTACCTGACCTGAGCCACTGCGGTAAACACCTGAAGGGAGGCAGGCACCCCTGTATCTACTAGCACTCTGTTGTAGCTGCTGCACCTCAGTCCCTACCATTGCAGTGGTCTCCAAACCTTGACGAGCCAGAGAATAAAGTCAGGCCCCAATATAAGTCCCCCAGCGTTAGAGTATGCAGTTTCAGGAGTTGGGAGCTGAGCACTGGTCCACTAAAATCTCCCAGAAAGGAAGCCAGTTTGTTGAATTCATGTTATATCACAATGAAACCCTCCAGGTCATCAAATAAGATTAAAAGAAAACCTCTGAAGGTAAGCAAACTCAAAGATTTAAAGTAGAAAAGCCCAGAAAGATGAAAAAGAATTATTGCAAGAACGCTGAAAATTTGAAAAGCCAGAGTTCCTTTTTGCCTCCAAATGACTACATTACTTCTCTAGCAAGGGTTTGGAACTGGGATAAGGCTGAGATAACAGGAAATAAAGAAATAGAATTCAGAATATGAAGAGTAATGAAGTTCATTGAGCTACAGGAGTACGTTATAACCCAATGCAAGGAAGTTAAAAATCATGACAAAAATTGGAGAACCTGACAGATAAAATAGACAGTATAGAGAAGAACATAATTTACCTGATAGAGCTGAAAAACACATTACAAGAATTTCATAATGCAATCCCAAATATTAACAGCAGAATAGATCAAGTGGAGAAAAGAATCTCAGAATTTGAAGACTGACTTTCTGAAATAAGACAGACAAGAATAGAGAAAAAAGAATAAAAGGGACTAAACAAAACCTCTGAGAAATGTGGGACTATGTAAAAGGACCTAATCTATGACTGATGGGTATAACTGAAAAAGATGGGGAGAAAGGAACCAACTTGGAAAAGATACTTCAGTATATTATTCATGAGAACTTCTCCAACCTTACTAGAGAGGCCCACACTCAAATTCAGAAAATGCAGAGAATTTCAGTAAGATACTTCAGAAAGGGATTATCATTAATAAACATGATTATTAGATTCCCCAAATTTGAAATAAAAGAAAAAACGTTAAAGATAGCTAGAGAGAAAGGTCAGGTAACCTACGTAGAAAAGCCCATCAAAATAACAGTGGTCCTCTCAGCTGAAATACTGTAAGCCAGAAGAGATTGGGGGCCAATATTCATTATTCTTAAAGAAAAGAAATTCCAACCCAGAATACCATGTCCAGTCAAACAAAGCTTCATAAGCAAAGAAGAAAAAAGATCTTTTTCAGAGAAGCAAATGCTGAGGAAATTTGTTATCACCAAATCTGCCTTACAAGAGCTCCTGAAGAAAGCACTAAATATGGAAATAAAAGACCATTACCTACCGCTATAAAAACACATTAAAGTACACGAACCAGTAACTATTCTAAATATATGTGCATCCAACACAGGAGAGCTCATATTAATAAAGCAAGTTCTTAGAGACCTTCAAGGAGACTTAGACTGCCACACGATAATAGTGGAAGACTTTAATACCCCCACTGATACTATTAGACAGATCATTAAGACAGAATGTTAACAAAGATATTCAGGATCTGAACTCAGCACTGGATCAAATGGACCTGATGATATCTATGGAACTCTACACAAAGCAAAAAGCAGAATATAAATCTTCTTATCAAAACATGGCACATACTCTAAAATCAACCAAATAATTGAAAGTAAAACATTTCTCGGCAAATGAAAACCAAAGTGCAATCAAGTTAGAAATCAAGATGAAGAAATTCACTCAAAACCATACACTTACATGGAAATTGAATAACCTGCTCCTGAGTGACTTTTAGGTAAATAATGAAATTAAGGCAGACATCAAGAAGTTCTTTGAAGCTAATGAGAAAAAAAGAAACAACATACTAGAACCTCTGGAACACAGCTAAGGCAGTATTAAGAGGAGAATTCATAGCACTAATTGCCCACAAAAGTTAGAAAGATCTCAAGTTAACAATCTAACATTACAACTGAAAGAACTAGAGAAAAAGAGTGAACAAGTTCCAAAACTAGCAAAAGACAGGAAATAACCAAAATCAGAGCTGAACTGAAGGAGATGTATTAGTTTGTTCTGATGCTACTAATAAAGACATAATAAGGCTGAGTAATTTATTAAGGAAAAAGGTTTAACTGACTCACAGTTCCACATAGCTGGGGAGGCCTCACAATCATGGTAGAAGGTGAATGAGGAGCAAAGTCACATTTTATATGGCAGCAGCCAAGAGAGCTTTTGCAGGGGAATTCCCATTTATAAAACCATCAGATCTCATGAGATTTATTCACTATCACTAGAACAGTATGGAAGAATCTGCCCCCATGATTCAATTATCTCCACCTGACACCACCCTTGACACATGAGGATTATTACAATTCAAGGTGAGATTTGGGTGGTGACACAACCAAACCATGTCAGGAGATGAGGACATGAAATTCATTCAAAAGATCAATGAATCCAGGAACTGGTTTTCTGAAAAAAATAATAAAATAGATAGACCATTAGCTAGAATAATAAAGAAGAAAGAGAAGAGTCAAACACAATCAGAACTGACAAGGGGGATATTAGCACTGACCCCAGAGAAATACAATCAACAATCAGAGAATATAATGAACACCTCTATGCACATAAACTAGAAAATCTAGAAGAAATGAATAAATTCCTGAGAATATCCACCCTCCCAAGTCTGAGCCAGAAAGAAATTGAAATCCTGAATAGACCAATAACAAGCTCTGAAATTGAGGCAGTAACAAATGGCCTACCAACCAAATAAAGCCCAGGACCAGATACATTCACAGCTGAATTCTACCAGTTGTACAAAGAAGAGGGGGCACCATTCCTACTGAAACTACTCCAAAAACATCATGAGGAGGGACTCCTGCCAAACACATTGTATGAGGTCAGCACCATCCTAATACCAAAACCTGGCAGAGATACAACAAAAAGAGAAAATATCAGGCCATATATTTAATTAACATCAGTGCAAAAATCCTCAACAAAATACTGACAAACCAAATCCAGCAGAACATCAAAAAGCTTATCCACCATGATCAGGAAGGCTTTATTCCTGGGATGCAAGGTTGGTTCAACATATGCAAATCAATAAATATAATTCATTACATAAAGAGGACTAAAGACCAAAACCATATAATTATCTCAATGGACACAGAAAAGGCCTTTGAGAAAATTCAACATCGCTTCATGTTAAAAACTTTCAATAAACTAGTTATTGAAGGAACAGAAAAAACTATTTTAGAATCAATAAGAAACCAAAAAAGAGCCAGGATAACCAAGATAATCCCAAACAAAAACAACAACAAAAAACATAGCTGGAGGCATCATACTACCCAACTTCAAACTATACTACAGGGCTACAGTAAACAAACATCATGGTACTGGTTCAAAAACATGCACATAGACCAATTAAATAAAATAGAGAACCCAGAAATAAGACCCCACACCTAAAACTGTCTATTCTTCAACAAACCTTACAAAAACAAGCAATGCTGAAAGGATTCCTGTTCAGTAAATGACACGGGGATAACTGGTGGTCATATGCAGAAGATTGAAAAGGAAACTTTTCCTTACACCATATGCAAAAATTTACTCAAGATGGATTAAAGACCTAAAATAAAAACCCATATTCTAAAAGCTCTGGGGGACAACCTAGACAGTATCATTCAGGACATAGGTATGGGCAAAGATTAATGAAGATGATGCCAAAATCAATTGCAACAAAACCAAAAATGTCCAAATGGACTCAATTTAAACCAAAGAGTTTCTGCACAGCAAAAGAAACTGTCAGCAGGGTAAACAGACAGACTACAGAATGGGGGAAAATTTTGCAAAGTATGCATCTGACAAAGGTCTAATATCCACAGCATGTAAGGAACTTAAATGTACAAAAAGAAAACAAATACTCCAATTAAAAAGTTAGCAAGGGACATGAACACTTTTCAAAAGAAGGCATACATATGGCCAATAAACATATGAAAACAAGCTCAATATCACTGATCATTAGAAAAATAAAATCAAAATCATGATGAGATAGTATCTCACACCAGTCAGAATGGCTATTATTAAAAAGTCGAAAAATAACAGATGCTGCATGGAGAGAAAGGAATGCCTATACACTGTTGGTGGGAGTGTAAATTAGTTCAACCACTGTGGAAGACAGTGTGGCAATTCCTCAAAGTCCTAAAGGCAGAAATACTATTTGACTGAGCAATCTCATTACTGATTACACAAACAAATGAATGTTAAGTCATTCTATAATGGACATGTATGCATATGTTCATTAAGCACTATTCACAATAGCAAACCTGTGGAATCAACCTAAATTCCTGATATGGTTTGGCTGTGTCCCCGCCCAAATCTCATCTTGAATTTTACATCCATAATTCCCATGTGGTGTGAGACAAACGTGGTGAGAGATAACTTGAATCATGGGGAAGGTTTTGCCCATACTGTTCTCGTGGCAGTGAATAAGTCTCACAAGATCTGATGGTTTTATCAGGGTTTTCTGCTTTTGCATCTTCCTCATTTTCTCTTGTTGCCACCATGTAAGAAGTGCCTTTTACCTCCCATCATGATTCTGAGGCAACACTCCCAGTCATGTGGGTTTGCATCTTCCTCATTTTCTCTTGCTGCCACCATGTAAGAAGTGCCTTTTACCTCCAGTCATGATTCTGAGGCAACACCCCCAGTCACGTGGAATTGTAAGTCTAATTAAACCTCTTTTTCTTTCCAGTCTTGGGTATCAGCAGTGTGAAAATTGACTAATACAGTACATTGGTAACAGTAGAGTGGGGCACTGCTGAAAAGATACCTGAAAATGTGGAAATGGACCTTGGAACTGGGTAACAGGCAGAGGTTGGAACAGTTTGGAACATGCAGAATAAGACAGGAAAATGTGGGAAAGTTTAGAACCTCCTAGGGACTTGCTGAATGACTTTGACAAAAATGCTTATAGTGATATGAAAAATAAAGTCCAAGATGAGGTGGTCTCAGATGGAGATGAGGAACTTGCTGAGGACTGAAGCAAAGGTGACTCTTGGTGTTTTAACAAAAAGACTGATGGCATTTTGCCCTTTTCCTAGAGATCTGTGAAACTTTCTATTTGAGAGACGATTTAGGGAATCCAGTGGGAAAAAAATTCTAAATGACAAAACATTCAAGAGGTGACTTGGGTGCTGTTAAAAGCATTCCATTTTAAAAGGAAAACATAGCATAAAAGTTTGGAAAATTTGCAGCCCACGATGCAATAGAAAAGAAAAACCCATTTTTTTTTTTTAGGAGAAAAGTCAAGCTGGCTACAGAAATTTGCGCAAGTAACAAGAAGCCGAATGTTAACTCTGAAGACAATGAAGAAAATATCTCCAGGCCATGCCATAGGTCTTCAAAGCAGCACCTTCCATCACAGACCCAGAAGCCTAGGAAGAAAAAATGATTTTGTGTGCTGAGTCCAGGGTCCTTGTGCTGTGTGCAGCCTATGGTCTTGATGCCCTGTGTGCCAGCCACTCCAGACATTGCTAAAAGATGCCAAAGTCCAGCTCAGTCCATGGTTACAGAGGATGCAAGCCCCAAACCTTGACAGCTTCCATATGGTGTTGAGCCTGCGAGTGCACAGAAATCAAGAATTGAGGTTTGGGAAGCTCCACCTCGATTTCAGAAGATGTGTGGAAATGACTGGATGCCCAGGCAGAAGTTTGCTGCAGGGGTGAAGACTTCATGAAGAACCTCTGTCAGGGCAGTGCGGAAATGAAATGTGGGGTTGGAGCCCCACACAGAGTCCCTACTAGGGCACTGCCTAGTGAAGTTATGAGAAGAGAGCCACCATCCTCCATACCCAAGAATGGTAGATCTTTCAACAGCTTGCATTGTGTGCCTGGAAAAGCCACAGACACTCAATGCCAGCCGTGAAAGGAGTCAGGAGGGGGGTTATACGCTGCAAAGCCACAGAGGCAGAGCTTCCCAAGACTATGAAAATCTACCTCTTGCATTGGCATGACCTGGATGTGAGACATGGAGTCAAAGAAGATCATTTTGGAGCTTTAAAATTTGACTGCATTGCTAGATTTTGGACTGGCATGGGCCCTGTTGTGGCCAATATCTTCCATTTGGAATGGCTGTATTTATCCAATACCTGTACCCCCATTGCATCTAGAAGTAACTAGCTTGCTTTTCATTTTACAGACTCATAGGCAGAAGGGACTTGCCTTGTCTCAGATGAGACTTTGGATTGTGGACTTTTGGGTTATTGCTGAAATGAGTTAAGACTTTGGGGGACTGTTGGGAGGGCATGATTGGTTTTGAAATATGAGGACATGAGATTTGGAGGGGCCAGGGGCAGAATGATATGATTGGGTCTGTGTCCCCACCCAAACCTCATCTTGAATTGTACTCTCATAATTCCCATGTGTTTTGGGAGGGACCCGGTGGGAGATAATTTGAACCATGGATACAATTTCCCCCATATTATTCTCATGGTAGTGACTAAGTCTTACGAGATCTGATGGCTTTATCAGGGGTTTCTGCTTTTGCAACTTCCACATTTTCTCTTGCCACCACCATATAAGAAGTGTCTTTCATCTCTTGTCATGATTCTGAGGCCTCCCCAGCCATCTGGAATTGTATGTCCAATTAAACATCTTTTTCTTCCCATTCTTGGGTATGTCTTTATCAACAATATGAAAATGCACTAATACAATTCCAGTCAATGATAGACTGGATAAAGAAAATGTAGTACAGATACACCATGGAATACTATGCAATCATAAAAAAAACAAGATCATGTTTTTTTCAGGACATGGATGGAGTCAGAGGCCATTATCCTTAGCAAACTAACATAAGATCAGAGAACTGTCTACTGCATGTTCTCACTTATAAGAGGAAGCTAAATGATGAGTGCATATTGACACATAGAGGGAAACAAAGCATCCTGGGGCCTACTGGGGAGTGGATAGTGGGAGGAGACAGATATCAGAAAAAATAACTAATGGGTACTAGGCTTAATACCTGGATGGTGAACTAATCTGTACATCAAACCTACATGACACAAGTTTACATGTGTAACCAACCTGCACATGTGCCCTTGAACTTAAAAGTTAAGAAAATTAATTAATTAATTAATACAACTTTATAAGTGGCAGTTCTAATCTATATGCAAACTTACAATTTAATAGTACTTAGCAAGTTAATTATAAAAAAAGGAAGTGCTAGGAAAAGGCATGATAATTGGAGGGTACAAAATCTATCAGTTTTCAGAATTTACTGTAAAGCTATAATATTTAAAATTAGTATGATAAAGTTGCTATATTAAAACAATAGACAAATATATATATGTAGCATAACAGTTTCCAAACAGATAAATATGTATATGTGAATTTATACGTGCAGAATCAACATGAAAATAAATAAGGAAAGGATAAATTTTAAATAAAAAATATTGAGAAAAATAGATTTTAATATTAAACTAAAGAAAATGTGATTCAATCCTCATTTCACACATAATAATTTCTAGATTTTTAAATATCTGCATTTTAATAAACAAAGCCGTGTAACTCTTACTGGATATCTAGACAATTTTTATGACTTTATGGTATAGGAAATAACTGCTAAGCTCATTTTTGCTCCCCCACCAGGAAAAAAAAGTCATATTCCATGAAGAAAGTTAGTTATTAAATATAACTATATTGAACTTAAAATTTTACAAAAGTGCTACAAAGTAACACATAAGTAACCAACAGAAAAAATATTTTTGCAATATATGTACTAACAGATGTGTATGTTTATATATATATAAATATAGATATATTAACATGTATTTTAATATGTCTATATATGTTCTACACATACATACATAAATATGTATGTTTATATCATATATTATGATACAAATGATATATATACAAAATATATATCAGTATATATTCCGCACATTCACATATTTAAGCATGTTTATATAAATAAAAATATGTATATTTAAACATATCATATATATATCAAGAACAGCTAGTTGAAATGAAGTTGCTAAGGAAATGAATGAGCAATTTTACAGAAGGAAAGTGGGAATGGTTAAAATATGTATGCCTAGATGCTTAACAACCGGAATTAGGGACTGCAAAATGAAATAACGAGATACTTTTTACATGTCAGGTTGAAACAAAAAGTCTATAAATTCCAAGGATTTATAACGGTGAAGTCTTAGAACTGCCAATACGAGGGTACATTAGCATAACCTTTCTACCATCCAATGAGATACTTTCTAGTAGGATTAAAAATGGTCACACTTCCTGACTCAATAATTTATCTTCTAGATTTGTAAGCTGGAGAAAGTGTGTGTACTCAAAAAGTCACATGTACTCAAAATCTCATTTTCAAGAATAGTCCAAATTGTGTCTCTCATAAATATTAGTCAGTATCCTAAACATTACAAGAAAAAGGAACACATAGAATATCACCTATTTATAAAATAGAATACTACACAACAGTAAAAACAAATTTTACCTACATGAGTAAATTGTTGAGTATTTTTGCCTTAAATATAAATTGGTGAATGAAGAAAGTAGAATTGAAGCTACTTGGAGAAATGGTTGATTCTGGGACTGGCATTAGATTTATACAAAAGAAGAAACAAACATCTTGTAGTACCAAAAAGTAAAGAAGTGAGAAGGAAGAAAGAAACAAAGGAGGGAAGAAGAACTATAGTAATGAGTTTATATAAAAGGGACACAAAAGACAACTGAAAAACTGACTGAAGTTTGGATAATAGGAGCAACCAAATAATAAATGACTATTACCCAAAATATAAAACAAATATCCACGAATACATACTGATATGGCTTGGATCTCTGTCCCCAACCAAATGTCATCTCAAATTGTAATTCCCATGTGCCAAGCAGGGGACCTGTAATCTCCATATGTCGAGGGAGGGAGGCAGTTGGATCATGGCGACTGTTTCCTTCATGCTGTTCTTGTGATACTGAGTGAGTTCTCATGAGAACTCATGGTTATTTTATATCAGTGTTTGGAAGTTCCTTTATTCTCTCTCCTGCTGCCTTGTGAAGAATATGCTTGATTCCTCTTCTGCCAAGGCTGTAAGTTTCCTGAGGCCTTGCAAGTCATGCAGAACTGAATCAATTTATCCACTTTCCTGTATAAATTATCCAGTCTGAGGAGAGTTATTTACAGCAGTGTGAAAATGAATTAGTACTGAGGTAGTGGGGTACTGTATAAAGATAACCTGAAAATGTGAAAGGAACTTTGCAACTAGGTAACTGGCAGAGGTTGGAACAGTTCGGAGGGCTCAGAAGACAGGAAGATGTAGGAAAGGTTGGAACTTCCCTGAGACTCGTTGAATGGTTTTGACCAAAATGCTGATAATGATGTGGACAATGAAGTCCAGGCTGAGGTGGTCTCAGATGGAGATGAGAAACTTCTTGGGAGCTGGCGCAAAGATCACTCTTGCTATGTTTATCGAAGTGAATGGTGGCATTTTGCCCTGGCCTAGAGATCTGTGGAACTCTGAACTTGAGAGAGATAATCTGAAGTTAGAACTTATGTTTAAAAGGGAAGCAGAGCACAAAGTTATGAAAATGTTCAGCCTGACAATGCAACAGAAAAGAAAAAGTTCATTTTTGGGGAAAAAAATTATAACTGGCTGCAGAAATTTGCATAAGTAACCAGGATCCAAATGTTAATCACCAAGATAATGGGGAAAATGTCTCCAGGGGAAGTCAGAGATCTTGGTGGCAGCCCCTCCTATCACAGCCCAGAGGTCTAAAAGGAAAAAGTAGTTCTATGGGCCAAGCCCAGGGCCCTGCTGCAGTGTGCAGCCTTGGGACTTAGTGACCTGTGTCCTAGATGATCCAGTTCTAGTTACAGCTAAAAGCGGCTAAGGTTCAGCTCAGGCCATTGCTTCAGAGTGTGCAAGCCCCAAACATGTGTGGCTTCCATATGGTGTTGGGCCTGCTGGTGCACAGAAGTCAAAAATTGAGGCTTGGGAACTTCTGCCTAGATTTCAGAGGATGTATAGAAATGCCTGGATGTCCAGGCAGAAGTCTACTACAAGAGGCAGAGCCCTTATGGAGAACTTCTGCTATGGCACTGCAAAAAGGAAATGTGGGGTTGTAGCCCCAACTGGGGCACTGCCTAGTAGAGCTGTGAGAAGAGGGCCACCATCCTCCAGACCCCAAAATGGTAGATCCACTGACAGCTTGTACTGTGCACCTGGAAAAGACACAGGCACTCAACACCAGACCATGAGAGTAGCACAGGAACTGTGCCCTCCAAAGTCACAGGGGCAAAGCTGCCCAAGGCTTTGGGAGCACATCTCTTGCATCAGTGTGACCTGAATATGAGACATGGAGTCAAAGGAGATCATTTTGGAGATATAAGATTTTAATGACCGCTCTGCTGGATTTTAGACTTGCATGGCGCCTGTGCCCCTTCCCCTTTGTTTTGGCGAATTTCTCCCATTTTGAATGTGAATGTCTGTCCAACACCTGTACCTCCATTGTATATTGTATTTATTTCATTCTAATCAATAGAGGGACATTTTACAAAATACCTGACCACTACTCTTCAAAATTGTGATGACCTTTAGAAATAGGAAAGTCTGGCTGGGAAGACAGACCCACTTGTAGTCATAGCACTTCGGGAGACTGAGGTGAAAGGATCACTTGAGCCAGGAGTTCGAGACAAGCCTAGGAAACATGGAGAGACCCTGTCTCTAAAACGTTATAATAATAATAAAATAAAATTAGTTGTGTGTGGTGGCATGTGCCTGTAATCCTAGCTACTTAGGGGGCTGAGATGAGAGAATCACTTGAACCCAAGAGGTTGAGGCCACAGTAAATTGTGATCCACTGCATTCTAGCCTGGGTGACAAAGCAAGACCTCTTGTCTAATAAAAAAAAAAAGGAAGGAAAGAAGGAAGGAAGGAAGGAAGGAAGGAAGGAAGGAAGGAAGGAAAAGGAAAGGAAGAAAAAACAGGAAAGTACAAGAAATTGTCACAGCCTAAGGTCACATGACAACTAAATAAAATATGGTTTTCTGGGAGGGATACTGGAAAAGAAATAGAACATTAGATAAAAACTAAAGAAATTTGAATAAAATTTTGGACTCTAGTTAATAATATTATATCAATATTAGTTGATTACTTGCAATAAATGTACCGTACTAATATTAGATGTTAATCATAGCAAAACTTGATGTAGTGTTTATGAAAATTCTCTGTACTATTATCTCAATTCTTCTGTAAATCTAAAATTTATTTTAAGAATAAGGTTCATTAAAAAGGAAAAGCAGAAATAGGATGATTCTATTTTTAAAAAGGAAACAGTGTAATAAAAGGCAAAATTATTTGAGGGCATATTATTATATATGATATCACATTATATATTTTGTTATATTATTTTGGTATCTTTTATTTTTAATCCTTCAAACTTAAAAAAAAGTTTATATCTGAAGAAAAGGGAGGTTCTGTTGTGAGCACATGAAGTTGGATTATTATTGATGTTGATCATCACGTAATTACTGACTTGATTTGTTTTATTTTAACAAATTGACAAATAATAATTGTACATATTCATGGGGCACATAGTAATGTTTCAATACATATAATGTGTAATGATCAGATCAGTGTAATCAGAATAGCCATCATCTTAATATTTATCATTTTTTGTGTTGGGAATATTCAATATCCTTTCTAGCTATTTGAAAAGATATAATATATTATTGTCAACTACAGTCATCCTACAGTGCTGTGGAACAATAGAACATATTCTTCCTAACTAACTGTAATTTTGTGCCTTTTAGCAAATCTCTCCCTGTTCTCTACCTTCCCAGTCTCTAGCCTTCTCCATTCTACCTTTTACTTCTGTAAAACCAACTTTCTTCAAGGTTCCAAATATGAGTGAAAATATGTGCTGTTTTCTTTCTGTTCCTAGCTTATTGCAATCACCATAATGCCCTCCAATTTCATCCATGTTGCCTTGAATGACAAGATTTTATTTCTTTTTTTTGTGACTGAAGAGTGTTCTATTGTGTATACATACCACATATTGCTAATCCATTCACCTGTTGTTAGACACCTATGTTGATTCCATATCTTCCTATTGTGAAAAATGCTGTGATAAACATGGAAATGCAGATGTCACTTGGATATATCAATTTCCTTTCCCTTGGATAAATGCCCAGTAGCAGGATTGTAGGATCACATGGTTATTCTATTTGTAATTGTCTGAGAAAACTCCATAATGTTTTCCATAATGGCTGGACTAATGTACATTCCACCAACAGTGTATAAGAGTTTCCTTTTTCACCAAAATTTGTTAGTTTTTGTCTTTTTAATAACAGTCTTCCTACCTGGGGTAAGATGATGCCATACCACCCTAAACACATCCGATTTTCTATGACTTGATTTTATGTTACATTTCTTTTCCTTCTCATAGTCATGTATTTTAATTGTGATAAGGAATTCAAACAACTCTACTTAATATTTAACCTTATAAGTAGCAGTTGGAACACCTTAGCAAATGGAGATGTGCCACAACTTCTTTGCTTTGCAGAATCTTTACCAAAAAATAGAGTTCATAATAAGCCCCTCAAACCAGGCCATTAGGAGTGTAGATTTTCGGATCCTAAATGCTAACAGGTAATTTTTGTCTATAAAGAAACTTAAAACAGCTGAAACCTACAATAATACAATGATTTGGAAATAAAATTAGCATATATTTATGCTATATTATAGATAATCTGCCTAATTCCCTCCAATTTGTCTCCGCAAAGGTCAAGATTGTGCACCCCAGAAGTATGAAGGAACCAAAAGTGCTCTTTGTTCTCTTCTTATATTCATTACTCAAACTCACTTTCTACATACAGATGGCAGAAAGTAGCTGGTTAATGGAACCTGTACATAGTTTATTTTTTATTTTTATTATACTTTAAGTTCTAGGATACATGTGCACAACATGCAGGTTTGTTACATATGTGCACATGTGTCATGTTGGTGTGCTGCACCCATTAACTTGTCATTTACATTAAGAATATCTCTTAATGCTATCCCTCCCTCCTCCCCAAGAGTCTTTTGAAAAAGGGGTAGTAGCAGAGTGCCCAGCTTTCTGTCAAAACAGAAGGCAACAACAATAACAACAACAACAACAAAAATGAGTGGTCTACAGAATACAGAGAAGGAAGAGGAACTGGAGAAACACACTGAAAATACAAAGAGGTGGTTATCCAGTCACTATAGAGACAGTTCTGCAGAAGTGATAATGTGGTAATTATTTAAGACTGTGCTAAGTGGATCTGACAGGTAATTACTAATGACATTCTTGTGGTTATGGCCCCATGGGGAATACGGATAAGCTGATGCAAGTCATTTGACTAAAAACATCTGGTTAAAGATCATTGTTCTCTGACCGAGTTGGAACATAATATTAATTAGAAACCAAAGGGGTGAATGGTTCTGTATATTGCCAAAGCAATACAATAGCCAGTCCTTTCAAATGTGCAAGGTGGTTCACTAGTTTAACCTCATCTTGTTTTCCTTCAGTTGTAGTGAGAAATTAGCCTCAAGAACTCATGAGAGAAAAAAGTCAATTTTTCTAAAGCAAAGTTTTGTGCACTTATGAAACCTTAGAGGAAAATATATTTATTTACAACAGTGGTTCTTAACCTTTTTGTAAAAGATGTCAGACCCATTAGAGAATGTGATAAAAGATATGGTAACTTTCTCTGTTGTCTGTAGAAGGAGTGCACATACGAACCTTAAGTGTTTCACAAACAATATCTTGGGGATCAAGCACGCACTGAAGTCCTACAAGAAATCACAGGTTAAAAACGTAATTTTTAAAAGCATTTGAACCCAGAAAACTATTGCAGCCTATTAATACTTCTACAATGGTACAAGTGTTTCTACAATCTTAAATAAAAATAATTGTAAACACAAATACAATGCTGCATATTAATAATTTATATAAAATATTTAGACACAGAATAAATTTAGCATTTAAAAGGTGGAACATATATTGGTTTGGTGATAGAGAACAATAAATTTTACTGAAAGCTTTAAAATATGGAGGGGAGACTGTCTCAGGAAAATAATTTTTCACTTGAAATTGGAAGTGAATAGGAGCAATGACTTTGCTAAATAATTTATAATATAATAAAGAAAATATGTAGGGATATTTTAAGTAGCCTATGAAACATATCAGAAAATAAGATAAATATTTTTATTTCATTTAAGTATTATTTTAGCAACACAACACATTTACAGATGAAAGGAGATTACTGAACCTAACCAGAAAACAGATGTCAATAACAGTCTTTTTAGGTATGTATGTTTACTTGTTTAAACATATGTTTAAATTATATGCGTTTAATTATTTTAAACATATATTTAAATTATATATGTTTAATTATTATAATTATTCTAATCTAAATTTTGTTGTACAGATTGAATAATATCTTTTTTTGTTTCTGAATTGACAGATATTTATGGAATGCTTGTGATATGCCTACTTAAAATAAATCAATTCCTACTGGACTTGTACTTCAGGAGGAGATAATAGTAAACTATTACGCAAAATGTATAGTTGTTTTTTTCATGGAACATTCATCAAGCTTCCATGTTAGAAGAGGTGGCAGAGTTGGGGGCTTCTTGTGATCTGAACTTGGCCTACCTTTCTAGCCTTTTTCTATACCTTTTTCTATACCACTTCTCCATTGTTCTCAATACTATACATATGTGAACCTGTTTTAGGTCCTGCTTTTTGACTTTTCAAATTTGGTATTCTTGGAAAGGAAGGCTCTTCCAACTGTGATCACCACCCCAACATATACTCATAACCCGAGTGTCCTCTAGCTAACTCTAACTATTTTTTCAGGTCTCATTTTATTCCCCTCAAGGTTATTTGAGCTTTTGTAGTTCCCCAAACTTATTTTTCATTTTCTTCATACTTCAAATTATTTGCTCAAAGTCTGTTTTATTTTACTGAGTGAAGTGACCCATAATGGCATGGATGCCAAGGCTCAGCAAAATTCCTGGAACAGAGTAGGTAGTTTATAAAGATTTAAAGAATAAATGAAGGTGTGAATAAGCAAATTGCTATCTAATTATTACTGAGGGATTACAATTTACAGGAGATTTAAGTGTGCGTTAAGGGCTAAGACCTATGAAACGAATGCAGAGGTCTATTGCTGATGGTAGAAGATGCTGTCACTACAAGCAAAAACTGTGTATCGTACTTATAATGGAAGTCATAAAAATGTATTTGTCTGAGACTTCAGCTCATCCATTTATCCCTTCATCTATCCAACCACCCACAATTTACACATTCATAACAATATATGGAATCCCAATAAACAGTAAGATATTGTTCTCTATTTGTATTCATAAGATTCTCTAGCATACAATACAGTGTTGTAATATAGAGTAGAAGCTCAACAAATATTGATTGAAGCAAATTAATTAATGTGCTGATTTCAAGCCACAGAACTAAATAAAATGAATACAATCTAAGCTCAAGGTAAAAGGAATTTCAAGGTTATATTTCCTCAAATACAAGTATTTTCGCCCAAATTACCCATGTTGAATATTTATATTGCATAAACAGTTTGGCATATTTAAAAATTAGGCTTTCCTTTTCCTTCATTAGATGATTTAATTCGGAGTTTAAATCCATTGCAAATAAGCACAAAAAAAATGAGCAACATAGAATCACGCATTTACAAACACTTAAAATCAAAACAGAAAAACAGTCATCATCTGTTCCTTTCTCATCATACCTTAATTTGATATGTAAATTAGTATGGTTTCTGCCTATATCTAAATTTTACTTGGGTTTTACTAATTCATTATACATAATATAGCACACAGACACAGACATCTATAAAAAAATTATACTAAGATCTTGCTATAATTTCTAATATTTTATTAACAGATATTGAAAGTGTAATGATTTTTAATAGTCTAAAGTAACCAGTGATTTTACTGTAAAATGTTCACTAATCGATTTTCCTGATTACATATTTGATTTTATTCTAACAAAATGACCTTTTCTTGTTATATTTTATATACAAGGGATACAAAATTGAATTTAATAATGGGCTCATTTTACTGAAGAAGAAATAAAACCCTAAAATAACTTTTTGAATGTGAAATATCCCTGAATTTATCGTTCATACATAACCTAATTATCATCTTCAACTAACATATTAATGTAAATAATTAGTTTGGATTTACTGAATTTGACACATGGCTTGTAAAGCAGAATTATAGACACACATCTAGAATAAAAAGTTTACTTGATTTTATTACTTATTATTTAGTTATGTTATTAACTATTGTATATGAATTTTCTATTTTTATTATTGAATGATTCATGTGTAGCAAAGCTATTTTTCTCATTCATTAAGTGGATTACTTAAAAGAATTATGTAAAGATAAATTTATAATGGCATATATTAAAAATTTATAATGGCATATATTCAACCATTGAGACAATAACTTCAGTACACCAATCAAATGTCATTTGTCATCATATGATATTCTGAATTTACCTAAGAAATCATCAGTATCAATTATCAGTATCAATTATTACAAACTTTTTAAAATGAATTTTTAAGAGATGCTGACTTCTTTTTAAAAAAAGTGAAAGTCATGCCTAACACCTTTATCTTTATAAATCTTTATCTATATCTTTATAAGTGGCCACATCTATTTAAGAAAAAAATAATTTGGCCCAAATTGATTTTATCTCCATTTGAACCCCGGACCATCAGTGAAGGGTATCAGAATATTCCATTCCAAATATGTCTCTTTAGCATACAGATTATTTTGAGCTAAAAGACATGAAGACTAGTGGATGCAAGAAAAACTCTTTATCTCTTCCTAACTGCCCCAAAACAGAATACAAATGTCCCCTTTTGTTAAGGAAATTTTCATTTACAGCCATTTGTGCAGTTATCTCCATACCAAGAAGAGAGCTAGTGTCTGAGAAAACTCTTATCACCTGAGAGATTCTTATCTGCATAATAAGACAACACTTACCATGCATGTCTCCCTTCACCTTCCCATTACTCACCTCCCCCACCTGGAAGTCTAAGACCCATTTTCCTTTGTTTAGTCTAAGATGGTATGTCCACAGCTATCATCTAGCCACCTCCTTGACAACCACATTCTTTGAGAATTCGCATGCATACAAGCTTAATAAAAGTGATTTTCCTCTTGTTAATGTGTTATCTACCTGTTTGATATATGGACCCCAGCCTAGGAGCATAGAAAGAAAAATATTAAATATTTTAAATCTCCTCACATAAAGTAGAGTCATAGTCATAATTCTCTCTGCTTAGTTGTTCTTCAGTCTCTGGGCATATGAATCTGTCACATACCTCAAACTTGATGAAGGAATTGATAAGAAGTCAATGTGATGCCTGAAACAGCATGACTACCTATGTAAAAATAATAAGAAATATACATATCGGTCTCTTCCCCTGTCCCTGATACAGGGTTTTCAACAATGGTTATAATTCCTGAGCTTTTGGGGTGCTAGGAAAATATTTTGTTCTAATATTTGTTCTCTGTCCCAATTACTGAGACACCTCCTAATATTGTTACCATAGGTAGTCAGGCAGACATTAGCAGGGCAGGAGAGTAACACTACCCACTACCAAGAATATCAGCCAACCATCAAGGTGGTTAAGCTGTCTCTCTAAAGTAATAATTGGTCTCACCTAGTGCCAGGGAACAGGAGGTCTCCCAATAGAGAGAAAACACTTATACTCAGCTTTCAGGTAAGATCTCAGGAGTTGATCCATTGGGCTCACATATGCACAATAAGAAGCAAAATGGCAGAGTTTAACAGGTATATGACCTTTCTCTAGAAACACTTGACTGGTTAGGGAAGAACCCCTTGAGTGAACATGTGCATAATTTCAGTGAACAAATTGCACATGTGGACCCTCCAAAGTGCTGGCAGGCCGCTGGACATATGGACATCCCACCCCGAGGGAAGAATCAGGGGAGAAGGGACAGAGCCCCTTGGAAGCATGCCAACATTTAAAATCCCAAGTCAAAGGTTAAACAGTGCACTTGATCTCTCAAGTCACCCACTTTGCCCTCTTCCACGTGTATTTTACTTTCTTTCATTTCTGCTCTAAACTTTTTAGTATATTTTCACTCCTGCTCTAAAGCTTGCCTCAGTCTCTTCCTCTGCCTCATGCTCCTTGGTCAAATTATTTCTTCTGAGGAGGTAAGAATTGAGATTGCTGCAGACTGCTAATACTATCCTTGTCAATAGAGGTGAAAAGAGAATCTTCTGTTCTAATATTTGATCTTTGACCCCAGTTTCTGACACATAGCTCTTACATTCTTTGGAATTTCCTGGGTGATAGGAATGTCTTTTGTTCTAATGAGGCCACATTTTTGGGCTCCTGGATGGGGACTGGTCACTAGAAAGACCAACCCATTATTAGAAGCTTGGAGCTTTCAGCCCCATTCCCCATTCTCCAGAAATTAAAGAGGAACAGGAACTACAGTAAATAATTAACCATACCTACAGGATGAAGCTTGTATCTAAAAACACTGAAATATGGGGTTCAGAGAGCTTCCAGGTCTGTAAATACATGAGCATGCTAGGAAGTTGGCGCACCTCGACTCCCTAGGTACAGAAGATCTTGCACTCAGGACTGTTCCAGGCCTCACCTTGTGCATCTTTTCATCTGGCTGTTTGTTCCTCTGTATATTTTATTATATCTTTTATTAATAAATCAGTAAGTTAAGTGTTTTTCTGAGTTCTGTGAGCTACTCTACCAAATTCATCTAACCCAAGTAAGGGGTAGCTATCCCTAATTTGTAGCTGGTCAGTCAGTCAGAAGTATAGGTGACAACCTATTACTTCTGATTTGTACCTGAAGCTTGGAAGTTGGGGCAGTCTTATAGGACTGAGCCCTCAACCTGTGGGATCTGATGCTATCTTCAGTAGATCGTGTCTGAATTAAATTGACTTTAGGAAGCCCAACTGGTGTCCGCTGGAAAGTTGCTTCGTGTGTGGGAAAATACCTCCCATGCACATCTGGTGTCAGTGATGTTAAGTGGTGAGTCACAGTAGAAAAACCACCTTTGTTTTCCCCATATTTTAAAGCAAATAAAGGGGGAAACACTTCAACAATGAATTCATCTGTCATTTAACTACACTGCTGCCTTAGGCAATTGTCTCAAGTTCTCACTTTTGTTTCTGTGTTTTGTTCTGTAAAATGAATGTTTAAATACTAAATTCCTCATAAAATTGTGGGAAATAATTAGATAGTCCATTCGATATAGTTAACACAGTGCCTGGTTCATTGTAATCACTAGATGTAATTTAGCTTGTATTAGCAACAGTATTAATATTTGTATTATATGCATCATGTAAATCTATGAATTTACATTCTGTTCATGAAAATTAATTATTTATATAATAACTATTGCTTATAGATAGAATTTCTTATATGTGGACTTATTGTTAGAGGAGGAGTTATCCTTTGACAAATTGAATTTTACCGGAGCACTGTGCTCCTGCAAAACAGGGTAAGTTAAAGAATTCTTTCTTTTTCTGCTCCCTTTTGTATTCCAGGGAACAACTTACTGTATGGAATTTTCTCTCTTTTTTTGTAAGACTTAGACAACAGTTGTACACCCTTTGCTTACCTAGGACAAGGCCAGACACAGAACTTTCAAATCCTCATTCTTGACTTACAAATGATTAGCTAAACTGTTTTGTACTGTTAAAGAAAAAAGAAATTATTCATGATACTTATTAAATATGGTAAGGAAGACTTCATTCAAGGGGGATTGTTGCAATAAGTGTATGGATCACCAATGCAATGAAGTTTTACAAAGGGAGAGAAATTGAGCTCAACTCCAAATAAAGCATGGGCAAATGGTAATTTATAGACAAGAAGCAAAGTTGGGGTCAGTGGCAGGAACATTACTGAAAGGAAACGTCAGGGATAAGGGAGAATCTGGACAAACTGACCTAGCATGATTTTTGCTGAAGGCAAGTCAGGGTGATCAAGGGTGATTACACATCAACTGGGGGTTGGTGGAGGATGATACAACTCAATCAGATATCAAGGGTGATCAGATATCGAGAATAGGAAATTGTGATTAAACTGTTCTTGCAGGATTCTTGTTGAAATTAGACAATGCAGACATGAACAGGGAAGTCCAAAAGTTGAGGCCTACTTGAGCAGAGAGTTTAGAAGAAGCCTGAGGTGCGATTATCAAGAGAGGTATGTTTTTCAGTACCCGCTGATCAATGGAGAGAAAACATCGCTTAAGCTTCTCTCCTTCCCTCAAGTCCCTGAAGTTGGGCCCACCCTCAGCCTGAGACAGTGTATACCCTCTCTTTAACAACCTCAAGGGCCCTTCCCAAAAAATAGGATGTCCACAAAGTACAAAAATTTTGATTTACTATCAAATCCATACCATCCTTTCATTTTACTTCTTTATATCAGTTCTTCCATCTCTATGCATAAGACCACTTTTTGACTAAATCTTTAGACTCTTACAGATCACTGTATTTTTTCCTACTGGAAGAGCTCCTTCTAACTGCCACCTTGCAATAATCCTCTCCAATAAAATTCTTCCCTTACTAAGTCTAGATTTATTAATTTGACACCTGGTACAGGTGTGGGTAGTTCTTGCAAGTTGATTCGCCATATAATGAACTAGCAAATATTAGTTATATATACCCTTTATCTTTCTTCCTTTTCTAGGAGTAATTATATATACTGAAAGGTGATGTTTGCATTCATAACCAAAACAGTAGCCACCTTTAATTTTAATGTTAGAATTTCAAAGAAAGAAAATATGACTTTCCTTCCCACTCCAGTATCACCGGTATTATTCTTAAGTCATTCTCTTGTTCTGATCATCTGCTTCTAATGAATATGTGCTATGATTCTTGGCTCATCATTGGAGGTTGGTCTTGCCTTTCCCCTCCATAAGGACAAAAAACAAGAAACGAAGACTGTTTTATTTTATTTTGATATTCCTTACAAAAGGATTTTGTTTTTGCAAGGAAAAACAATTCCTCATAAGAAAAAAGTTGTATGTTACAGATATTTTATGAAAATGTAAGGGCATTACAGTGAATTTTAGGACAGAGAGGCATGCAATTTAATAATAATAACAGATATCATTTTTTTAGAGGACTCATCCTCCCATCTTAAGCCTCCTCCACCCTTTGTCCAGTTTCTTTGAAGTGAATAATTTCTCACACTTTGTTATGCAGAACAATTCAAGAATTTCTTATCCCTACAACAGATTCAGCTCTGGGAATACTATAATACATGTAAATATTAATTAATAATTCTACTAAGCAAATATCCATTTACTACATAACTCTAACCCTTAGCAACACAAAGCACTGGCAAAAATCTTGAAAAACAAACCATTATAATATTATTGAGTAAAACCTTCTAAGTATCATCTCATTCTCTGACAGGTTATCTAAGTGGAAGGAGCAGAATTAAATTTATCCTCCACTTGATATTAATCATGGCACTTATACGGCAAAAGCATCTTAATATACTTATCTTTTTGCTGTCTCGTTAAAAAACGTTTTTAACATCACAGCTATTTATGTGATACTTCACACGATGTATAATTGTGAAAAATATGGAAGAGAACAACCTAATCAAAAACTCCTCTTTTCAATTACAAGAGCATATTAGTCTGTTTTCACAGTGCTATATTTGAAAACAACAACAACAACAAAAAACCAAAAAAAAAAAAAAAACAACAACACTGGGAAATTTATAAAGAAAAGAGGTTTAATTGACTCATAGTTCTGCATGACTGGGGAGGCCTCAGGAAACTTACAATCATGTGCAGGGGGAAGCAAACACATCCTTCTCCACAAGGTATCTGGAGAGAGAAGTACCAGCAGGGAAAAAGCCAGACACTTATAAAACCATCAGATCTTGTGGGAACTCACTCGGTATCACAAGAACAGCATGGTGCAAACAGGCCTCATGATCCAATCACTTCCAGGGGTCCCTCCCAGGACCTATGGGGATTATGGGAACTACAGTTCAAGATGAGATTTGAGCAGGGACACAGGCAAACCATGTCATTCTGCCCCTGGCCCCTCCCAAATCTCATGTCCTCACATTTCAAAACGCAATCATGCCTTTACAACAGTCCCCCCAAAGTCTTAGCTCATTCCAGCATTAACCCAAAGGTCTAAGTCAAAAGTCTCATCTAAGGCAAAGTATGTTGCTTCCTCCTATGAGCCTGTAAAATCAAAAATAATTTAGTTACTTCCTAGATACAATGGAGATACAGGCATTGGGTAAATATACCCATTTCAAATGGCAGAAATTGGCCAAAACAAAGAGGCTAAAGACCCCATGCAAGTCCAAAATCCAATACGATGGAAATTGAAACTTAAAGCTCCAAAATGATCACCTTTGACACCATGTCTCACATGTAGGTCATGCTGGTGTAAGAGGTGGGGTCCCACAGCCTTGGGAAGCTTCACCCCTGTGGCTTTGCAGGGTACAGCCTCCCTTCCTGGCTTCTTTCACCACCTGGCATTTAAAAGCCCGTGGCTTTCCAGACCAGCACAGTATTGGCACTTGCCCAATGTCTGCAGTGGCTGCTGCCTGGCTACTTCTGATGTTTATTCAAGGCCCAAGGCTACTTTAGCTAACAGGTAGTTGATCCTACCAGGACTATGCCTGCCTATCAATGCAGCATATTTCCTTCTGGAGCAAGGTGAATCTAGGAATGCCATCCAAGTGCAAAGACCTAAAACTGGGACTCTTAGGAATCTGTTGGTTCTTTACAGCTGAGATCATACCCAAGTTGCAAGACAAAGTCCTCTGTTCTCTTCTGTTGCCTTTTCCCAAGTGGAAGGAGTCTCTCCCTGTACTGGACTTTCTGGAGCTGGGGAAGGGATGATGCAGGCAATCCTTTGGCCACCACTGCTAGCATCTCACTGAGTTGCATCCCTAGCCCACTGCCTCTGAGATAAGGACAGCACCAGGATTTGCCCAAGGACTGCTGTCTCTATGGCCTGACAGCCACTCAAATTTATCTGAGGGGTCCTAGGCCATTTTTGTCAGCTGATAGTGAAGCTGGCCTGGACTCAGATTTCTCCTTCTGGGATGGAGGATGTTCCTCTGGCCCAAGACGGGTCTAAATACTCCCTCAATGGGCACCTGTCGTATTCTGTCCAATGTGTGTTCCACTGTGACAGGGCAGCACTGAGTCCCATTGCAGAGTCGCACACTCACTTTGCTCTCCCTCTCCAAGTACATTTTTTTAGCTTACTCAAGAAAGTTCAACAAAGATTTTCTCTCCACCCTGTGCTGCCTGGGGTTGGGGGAGGAGTGGAGTAGGCAATGCAAGACTATCTTTCCTACCCTCTTCAACTCTTCAATGCAATCTTGCTTGTTATGTTGCAACCAGATACTGTGATCACTCACATAATTTTTGCTGTTGTTCCAAAGAAGACACTTTCTTGTGCGGGTGGTTGTTCAGTTTAGTGTTCCTGCAGAAAGAAGGTTTGCCGGGGAATTCTATTGAGTCATCTGGTTCTGCCTCCTCTGATAGTGCTTTTGTATATTTTACAAACTATCTCAAATTCAAAATTGTTCTAAACTAAAGCATAAAAGAGCATATTTCCAATGGTTGATTCTGCTTTTTGTTCCCAAGGTTGATTTTTAATTTTTTTAATTGAGTTATATCCCCTTTCAGGGTTACTTGGAATGGGATGCCTCATGAGTCAGGGGGTAAGTTACTGCAGGCAGTCAAGTTAAAAGAACCACGGGAATATAGAGGGGTTCGAGCACTGGCTAAAATAAGACTCTTTTCTTTCCTTTCACTATAGAGATCCTGTTTGGTAGAATACATTTTTAGTTTATGTCCCTCTTCTGCAAGCATCACAGTTGGCTTACAGACAGCTAACCTCCAGCCTCACAGATGTATTTTTCTCTGGATTTGACTGAGAATATCTTACTCTACCATTCTTTCACATAGAGCTTCCCTTAATACATTTTTCTCTAGTCCCAAACCTTCTTTTCATAAACTAATATATTTCTGACTTCTTAAAATTCCAAAGAGCCAGAATAAAATCAATAGTATTTTTCTTTTAAAGTTTTCTAAATTGACTTGATTTTTCCCCTAGTTCTGCCTCCTTTCTTTGTAATTATAATATATTCTTACATACATATTAAATCTTAGTTATAAAGGAAACTTCCCTAAATTATAACTTCTTCCTAGGTAGGGAGGTATAGGCCATAAATATAACTTGGTAAGTTAATGTTTCTTGACACAGGCTATGTAATATATATTTATTATTCTTTGAGTCTTTACATATATACTTAGAGAGACTTCTTAATTTTCTAATTCATGAATTTCAAGCATGTTTGTCAGATATTTAGTAAGCATAACAGAAAAGCTGGATTTTGTAAGTTGATGTGAAATGTTTGGATTATTACTCAACTGCAAAATTATTTTCTTTTACATTATAACAGCATCAACTATCCTTCCACCTCTCTTCACCCAGATAAATCAGATAATCTTATAGCACTCTTCTGTTCAATTTGCTTGAAATTTTTTGATCTTACCCTCAAATAAAGCATTGTTTTATTATTTTCAAATAATTAAGTCTAAGAATTACTTTTGCAGTCTGTTTTTCTTAAAGTGGGCACTCTCCAACATTATTATATCATTTTGTAAAATCAAAATAGAAAATAAATGAATATTAAATTATAATGAAAGTGTGTTTCTATTATTCTTATGTATTATAACCTTTATTTACTCTTTAGTTTGCTATGAAAACTTATCTTGCCGTTCTGTAGAGAAAAATAATAGAAAACATGAAGATACATTTCCAGAGATAAAGAAATCATGTTATGCTCAAGCATTTGATCCTCTCAAATATCTGCCTTTGAATTGATCACGACATGACTCATCATTACTTCATAACTCATCTGTGAGAGGCATCATAAGAAAATTAATTTCTAAAATTGTGAATGATACTAATAGGAGAAGAGGATGCCATATTAAATCTATTAAGTTTTCAAAAGCATCGGATGCTGCCAGGAAAGACACTCTCGAGATACATTTGATAATGGTGCTCAGTTCATAATGAGGTTCCTCTGAATCAATTTTGCATAGTCTCTGTATCAACTGTAGAGAGATTGCATCATAACAAGTGGGATTGACACTCAGTAGAAAGCTGACAATAATGCTTTATACTTGCAATCCTAACATGCTGATGAAAACATTTTTGTCTCCTCTATTACAAGTCTCACTTTTAGCAAATCTTAACACTCTAGATGTACCCAGTTGCTAGACCTTGCATTATCTCCTGTATGCTATTCACGTTGTATCTTTCATGATTTCATTCTTGCTACCTACTCAGAGATGTGAGGAGAGAAAGAGGTAAAGTATGTAACATTAGCCTGTAGTAGATTCCCAGTTCAAGTCCTTAAATCCAGGCCAGGCTTAAGAAAGAGTGTATGAAAAAAAAAGAAAAGAAATAATCTAGTTGAATGTCAACACAGTCACAATTGAACACGATAATTTTCATATGTATGGGGTTCAGGACACATTACCCCACAATATGGTACTGTGGCATTTCAGAAGACAGCAGGAATAGGAAAAGGCCTCTCTGATCTTCTCTCACCATTGTCCCCTGAAGAAGGCTATAAGAATGCTTTTTTAAAAATGTATTTATTTATTTATTTTTTTTATTATACTTTAAGTTCTAGGGTACATGTGCACAACGTGCAGATTTGTTACATATGTATACATGTGCCATGTTGGTGTGCTGCCCCCATTGACTTGTAATTTATATCAGGTATATCTCCTAATGCTGTCCCTCCCCGCTCCCCCCACCCCACGACAGGCCCTGGTATGTGATGTTCCCCTTCCTGTGTCAAAGTCTTCCCATTGTTCAATTCCCACCTATGAGTGAGAACATGAGGTGTTTGGTTTTCTGTTCACTGAGAATGATGGTTTCCAGCTGCATCCATGTCCTTACAAAGGACATGAACTCATCCATTTTTATGGCTGCCTAGTATTCCATGGTGTATATGTGCCACATTTTCTTAATCCAGTCTATCATTGATGGGCGTTTGGGTTGGTTCCAAGTCTTTGCTATTGTGAATAGTGCCGCAATAAACACACGTGTGCATGTGTCTTTATAGCAGCATGATTTATAATCCTTTGGTATATACCCAGTAATGGAATGGCTGGGTCAAATGGTATTTCTAGTTCTAGATCCTTGAGGAATCACCATACTGTCTTCCACAATGGTTGAACTTGCTTTTTAAATTCTAAAGTAGATAATAAAACTCTCATCCCAGATGAGAACATGGCCTCCCAGGTCTTCTCCCTATGACTGGAGGAAATGAATGAGAACACAGAGACACCAAAAATGAAAAATAAAAAAATCTAAACAGCTCTTTCTAAGTTTCTCCAAGTTTATTACCATTGTATCATGCTTTTTTTAATCCTTACAGTCATACTCCTGCACAGTTGCCCGTAAAAATACACAGATTTCTCCATTGCTTTGGGTCTTTGTTTCTGAAGGCTCGATGTCATGTAAAACTTAGGTTAAGTAAATATATATGTTTTTCTCTTGTTAATCTGTCTTTTGTCATAAGAGTCTCCGCCATAAATCTTCTGTTGAGTGAGGAAAAAATGTTTTCAACCCTACTGTTTCTGGCACCCAATGCTGGGTGGCTGAGACACGTCACTCACACTGGAGCCTGTGAATGAGATTCAGAAACAGCTGACAAAAAGCTGATGAAAGGTGAACATTCTTACTAGTCAGTTCACCTACATCTCTATAGTTCCTGGTCAAGAGACAAAAATAAACATTTCTTCTGTTTCTTCCTTTCAAAATTTAGATTAACAGAAACAATTTTTTTTATTGTGATGCTTGTATACATTTAATCTTGTGGTGCCCATTTGTTATTGATCCTTTCCCTCCCAAGGACAGCTATTTCCTGTTTGTCTTATTTTGTGTTCTGACAGAAGTTGGCTTTGTAACCACTGAGAATATTCTCTGTGGTCTCTGTCAGCTGGGTGGTACAAATGCCACCTTGTTTTAGGCAGCCAGTCCCAGAGGCTGGTAGCCCAAGCACTCTCCTTGATCTGTCATGCCAGCTCTCAGGGAAGTTTATAGTAAGAGGTCCCAGTCTTCCAGGGGACTTTGTCATTTCAACCTTTGTTATTTTACAACAAAGGTGCTCTTTTGACAGCAAAGATCTTTCTTTTAGCTCTTTTCTGTTTTGGTTCTGGATCTTGAGAAGCTTGCATCTTTTTGCATTCTTTTTGAGGATGTTTCTTGCATTCATAGTTAAGTCATAAAAGGCTTACTGTGTTTGGTTTTGAGCCACTTGATAGATATCTTTGATTTTTTAAAACAAGAAAAAGTGAGATCGACATTGCTAGGAAGGGTTTTTTGATTATTTGTTTTAAAGATCTCTCCGATTAGAAGTCAGCTTGGTTGACAGCTGGTACTAAGAATATATCAAGGATACTATTGAGGCCTCTATTCTCTCCAATGGGTCATGCTTCTCCTGTGGGTACTTACTCGTCACCAGAAATCACTCTTTTTGAAGCCCTGCTAACCATATATTCTGCTCTTTCTGTTTGCTTCCTTTCTTGTTGGAACGATTGTTGCTAAAAAAAAAAATGTGGAATGTCAATGGCCTCTTTGGGAAGATTAAAATCCCCTCATACTGGCTTCTGTAAGATTCTTTTATTTGCTTCTGGTCCTCCTTCATCATTTTGTCATCTTCAGTCATTCATCTAGTTTCCTTGAATTATCCGTTATGTCACCTATCAAAGCCCTAAGTCTTCCATCTCTCTGTCCACTACTGCCAGACCTTTTCTTTCTCACTCTAACCCCTCATTCACTTAAGCCTGGGGCTCTTTGCTGTCAAGATATTCAAGGGCCTCCAAAAGCAACTACCTGGGGCTGAAAAAGAAACAGTCTAGTTGGAAATAGACTGGATGACAGCTGCTAGATATCATTTCAGTCACTCACTTAAAATTTAGTCTTTAACCTCCATACAATTGACCTCAGATGATAGGTAAATATCTCTAAAATTCTTTCTTAAAACATATTATTTATCTGTGCCCTCTTGAGATATGAATACTCTACCCTATCTCCTCTAGAATCTTACATTTTGGAAATATGAACATCAGAGAAATGACTTTAATCAGAAACTTTTAAAAAGAAACTATTTAGAAATTGGATACATGAGGAAAATCATTAAAAGTCTTTTCCATAAGTATTAGTAAAAATAACAACCTTTGGCTGTCTTTTTATTTTTATTATTTTATTTCAGACAAGGTCTTGCTCTCTCACCCAAGCTGGAAGACTGGAGTGCAATGGCACACTCAGAGCTCACTGCATCCTTGATGCCCCAGGCTCAAGTGATTGTCCCACCTGAGCCTCCCTAGTACCTGGGACTACAGACATTCACCGTTATGTCTGGCTAATTTTTTTACTTTTATTTGTAGAGAGGGCTTTTGCCATGTTGCCCAGACCGGTCTCAAACCCTGGACTCAAGAGATCCATCCAATCCATCCACCTCGACCTCCCAGTGTGCTGGAATTACAAGCGTGAGCCACAGCAGGCAGCATCTTTTGCTATCTTAACATGTAATCTTAACTTATTCTATCTATAACACAATCTGGATCCTGATGTTCTTTTATCACCTAGTGATTTGTGTATGAGTGTACATGTATGGCTAAAATTTTAGAATGAAAGCTATGAGATCTTTGCATCTGTCTATGGATTATTGTATGTTTATGTATGTATCCATATAACATATTATATATATGTGATATTTTTCTACCTCCCGATAATATTACTAAGTTAGTTTATAAAATATCTTAAGGGAATGTATTCAAATTGATATAGAGATAATGAGGACACATATAAATTAAGTATTTCTGGAACACTCAGAAATATAGAAATTCATTAAAATGTTCTTTCCTTTTTAATTTCACGTGTTTTTAAAATTCTTTTTAAATTAGCTAGGTTTTAAATTTTTGGTAAAATAAAAACAGGAACATCTTAGAATTGTTAGAATTAAATATAATACAGGCACACAATTTTTTTCTACATAGATTTACTAATTGAACACCTTATATCATCTCTGCTAGATATTTAAGATCTTTAAACTGTAAATCGAATTAGAGCAAAATATATAATAAATGAATTGCTTGATGTCTGTTTATCATGAAAGTGGAAAATACTTTTAAAAACAGAAGAAATAATTATATGTTTAATATTTTAGCTTATTTCTGTCTGTGATAGTTTTTATATGTACATGATTTGCGAATAAGACAAATCACTTAAGATGGTGCCTAGCTTTGTTTAGTGTCCCATGAAATTTTCATGAGTGGTTCAAGCATAGTTGTTAAGAATAAGTGAACTAAATAAATATAAATGGGATACGTATTTTAAAGAATTTTTTTCTATAAAATTGTGTTTTATAAAATATACTACTTAAATATAATTACTAGACTTTTTGGTAATTTAAAACCTTATATTATTCTAAGTTAAATTAAGTAATACACATATATTGAAAACCTAGATTACTTCCAAGTAAGATAAAATACTAAAACATTAAGAACATCTTGTTTGTAACACACTATGGAGAAACTCAGGATATTTGGGTCTGTTACTAAACACAAGAAATTGTATCATGAGTAAGAACATGTGTTTAGAATTATAAAATGATATTTATATACAAAATGTTGGTATGTGAACAACAGTTCACAGTTGTTTATTTTTTAGTCTTCAGTAGAAATTAAGGTTACTAAGAATTAAAAATTCTAATTAATATATGGACCTAAATCTACTAGGAATTACAAGGGAAATATCTGTATGGAAAGAAAATGTGTTTTTTGGTTTAAAAAAGGTATGAAGTACAAAGATGCATTTTTGTTAAGAGTAAAGGGAATAATTATTTCTGTACTGAAGTAAAATGACAGATTATTTCTGAATGAGAAAGAAAAAAAATGTAGGAAAAAAGTGATATATGTTTTAAAAAGAGCGAAAAAGATTTGTGAAAAAGAAAGCTGTGAGAAAAAAAAAAAAAACTATTATTGAGTAGTCAAAACTGCCCGAAATTAAATGGATGTGTTTATAACATTTCTTTTTCTTAAATTATTCTTAGTATTAATTGCACACTGATACAAGACTAGAATATGGTCTTCTCTATTAAATGAAAAAGTTTTCTTGAACTATTGTTCTGTTTTTGATAATATTGTAAATGCTTTTCCTTCTAGGTAATAGTCCTACAAAAATAAGATCTCATGTTTTATTATAATAATTTATTATGTATCATGTTGTCTTTTACTAGGTCTTCAGCTAAGAAAACTTAGCCTTTTCAATATTATAAGAGCTAAATTTTATTCACAACTATATAACTTTTCTGTATTTGCTTTCAAAATCTTTTGTCACTTTGGTATTGTTTCCACAGTGAAGTATGATTCTATTTAATAAAGTGTTTGAAACTTTTGACACCTTTTGTAACTTCCCCAATTCAAATTCTAAGTTAAGTCTTTTGGCCTCAAACTAACATTTTAAAGAATTATTTTAAAAATTGATGGATAACATTGTGTTTTTATTGTGCACAATATAATGGTTTGAAGTACATACACATTGTAGAATGGTTAAATACAGTTAATTAATAAATGCATTATCTCACGTACTTTTTTTGTGGTGAGAGCACATAATGTCCACTCTCATTATATTTTTCAAAAATGCATCTTGATTAACTGTAGTCACCTTGATACACAATAGAGCTCTTGAAATGTATTTCTTTTTCTTTCTTTTTTTTTTTTTGAGACAGAATCTCGCTCTGTGGCCCAGGCTGGTGTGCAGTGGCCGGATCTCAGCTCACTGCAAACTCCGCCTCCCGGGTTTACGCCATTCTCCTGCCTCAGCCTCCCGAGTAGCTGGGATAACAGGCGCCCGCCACCTCGCCCGGCTAGTTTTTTGTATTTTTTTAGTAGAGACGGGGTTTCACCATGTTCGCCAGGATGGTCTCGATCTCCTGACCTCGTGATCCGCCCGTCTCGGCCTCCCAAAGTGCTGGGATTACAGGCTTGAGCCACCGCGCCTGGCCTCTTGAAATGTATTTCTATATAATTATGGATCCTTTGACCAACATTTTGTGTGTTTCAGAACTTTTACAAAATTTTTAGAATTTTGGTATGTCCTTTATAATGTTATCAGTTATAATTTTATTTACTATGTTAAAATGTTGTATGCCACAGAAATGACCAAATTTCCTTGTCAATTGCATCATTATTATAGTAAATTCTCATTAAATCCATAACAGTGATTATGTTAGCTCTTTTTTCTTCTACAGTTATTGTTTTACTTTGATTCTTTTCTGCAAATATTTACAACGAGTAAAAGTTCAACACTGGTTTTTCTTCAAGGAGATTCATGAAAAAAGACTCTGATAAGTACTTCAGAATATAGTTTTCTCATAAGTTTAAGCTCACACCGTTGGACTCAGCAAAAATACTTAGAAATCTAATAAAGAAACTGATGGGTTTATATAATCACCAATCAAAATTAAACAATCAATAATTAATTACATAGGACTGAATGAACTGAAATCATTTTTATGACCTTTTGTTTGAAGCATTGCTGCTTCTTTAATGTTTTGTTTTCCAAATTTAAGAAAATATTTTCCTACTCTTAAGCTATCTATAGCTTAGACAATTTAGTAAAGTATTTTTTTTTATAAAAAAAGATAAAACAATTACTTTTTTTACTACTTTATCTCTTTATAATTTGGAAACTATTAGTACTCTTATTTTTATGATAATATAGGTATTAACATAAATTAAATAAGAATCTGTTTTTGTAACAGGACACAACTAGAAACACTGGTAATATTATCAAGATTTTGACTGGAATATCATATTTTCAGATATTACCAGACAACTTTAATAAACTAAGGTTGACTTTGTAAAGCGAATGAAAGCCCTTGGTGATTATAGTTTGGGGTTGGTTAGGGGAGTTGACTTTATATCCTACATACATGATTCCCATATATGGTTCTCGTACATGGTTGCCTTAGTGATGTCAATTCCTAATAGGCCTGGGAATCTTGATATACTTTCTGCACACTGATAAGAGATATATTCACCTAAATATGTCGGTATTACAGGCAAAGTCTGATGACATGCCCTTAGCTTGGTTTCCTAGTATTCAGAGGTTTTCACATGTCTACTCTGTGATTCCTTATTAAAATTTTCAGCAAAGGAGACTTAAAAAGAGACTATATACTCAACGACAATACTTGCCTTACTTATGTAAATAATCAGGCCATGTTTAATAAAACAAAAACTTTTGCAAACAAATTAGTCTTACTTTGATCATCTTTGGTAGAAATAGAGGTAACTGTAGAAAGAGAAAATATGATTCAGAAAAAAAAATAGTACACTTGTTATTAGATTCTAGCCTTATTCATTATTTTTGAGGTTTTATTACAAAACCTGAACCAGATTCTCCAATATCTGATTATATCTCTCCACATTAATGTTTCCAATTTTTCTTCTACCCTTCTCACTTGGTGTCACCAAATATTAAAACTCCGCCTTTCCTGAATACCTGCAAACTAAAGCTGGACAGCTTGATATAGACTTCAGAAAAGTCATCACAGCTGCTTAAATACAGACAAGCTTTATGCCTGTTGCTATGTGGGCTACTCTAAAAGTTTACTGGGGCACCTTTTGCAGACTACAAACAAGGAAAATCTTTCAGGTTGCCACTGCTTACCCTCTATTTCAAGATGCTTTAAGCTAGTATATAGAAATCATCTCTACCAGATCTCTTCTAGACTCGAAATTGAGTTTATTGTTTGTTCTAACCTTTGTCTTTCTGTTGTTTTCATGTAAATGTCTCTTAAATTCCTGATTGATTACACCATATAGAGTTACAACTTTAGTGGAAGCCCACCAGCAACACTGCCTTCTGAAATGAGATACAACTTAAACTGTTTGGAACAACCTAATTCTGGGACTGAAAGACTGGTTTATTAACTTATGAGACAATTCACCAATGCATTTTCAGATGGGAATGATGGGTGTTAGGACATACTACTCCAAAATATGGCACCTTGGCATTTGGGAAAACAGCAGAAGCAGGTAGGTCTCTCTGACTCTCTTAATCATTATCCCCTAAAGAATACCATAAAATAATTATCTAAATTTTCTCTACAGTAAGCCACAGAACCTTCATTCCAGAATAATCTTCCCTATCCTTGGAGAAATAAAGATATCAAGATGTCAAGAAAAATCTGAAAAATAAATAGACTTTGCTACCCCTCCTGACTCTCCCAGTTTATTACCATTAGAGGGTACTCTTTTGTTGTCTAATCATACTTTTGCACAACTGTCCATACAAATAACAGATTTCCCTATTTTCTTTAGTTTTCATTTCTGAAGGCTCCTATTTTGTGCAAAACTTATATTAAATAAATTTGCATACTTTTCTTTTATTAATCTGTTTTTTGTTATAGTCATCTCAGTCATAAATCTTGCCATGAGTGAGGAAAACAAATCTTTATTTTCCCTACAGTAATAAATAATTTATTTATTAGAGGACAATTTCTTCTTCCTAATAACTACAAGGGATATATTTCTTCTACCTGAATATTACGTGAAAAAATGCTGGTATTATTTGAGTCTCCAGTTCAAGCCTTACCTAAACTATCTCTGAATATTTCAGTCATGAGAATTGTACATATTCTTTCCTTTGTTAATCTAATTTATTAAATAAACTATGGTAATTTTCAATAGCATATGAAAATGCTACTCTGCTGATGAGAATTTTCAATAGTGCGTGAAATTTTTACGCTGTAGAAACTTGCTGTTGTGCAACTCCTGTGGCGTAACTAATATTGACCTGAGCTAATAATCGAAGGTACATCAGAAATATAATACAAAGATCAAATTAAAATATATGATTTTCTAACAATTTGAATCTATCCCTGGGCAAACAAGAAAAAAATTTAGAAGCAGGTTGGCTTAATAATGATACGGAAAATAAAAATGTATATGAAGTCATTGACATATTAAGGTAATATTTTCTTTCCACTTGTCCAACTAGTTAACTGGAAGTTTGGAGAGTAAGATCTGCTAATATAATTATTTCCTAATGAACAGATTTCTTTTTCTTCCTTTTATAAATAATACGGCATATAGTATTGTAAAATGAAAAACAGAAATGAGTAGAAGCCAACCTCCATGAGAACATGGAGGTCTTTATTTAAACATTATAAATAAATCCAAGAATAGTTGTGGTGGTGTACTTATCAGAGAAAATGTTAGGAAGTGATCTTAACTTTAATCTGCAATTTGTGGGCACTGCTATAATTATTTCCACATATTGTACATTTTGCCTTGCTGTAAAGTATTTCTGTAAAGCAAAAATTCCAATTTAGATAGTTTCTTATCTGTTGTTACTTTCACTTCCTCCACTTAATTATATACTTCACTCAAAATATGGGCTCAGTAGAATAATTTATTCACTGCTTCATTGTAAACAATTCATAAATACTTAAAATGATTAAGAAATGTCAAATAATTTTCTTACCAAAAAACTAAAATTATTTTCCATTTAAATGCAAGAAGTCAAAACATGAAGTTTGCATAGACCATTTTCTACTTTTGGAATTAAACAAACTTTTATATCAACAGATTATGCTGACACAATGTATTATAGTTAGGAATCAGTTATATTGTGAGTAGAAAGAGTATGTTAAACTTATGTAAACAATGAAAGTGTCTTAATGACATAAAATATATATTTCTTTGGAAACATAGTTCAATGGTTGCCATGGATTTTTTTGTAAAAATGAAAATTTTACTTCCCCTCTTAATGGCTATGAGAGAGATTTATAGGTCTGTTTTTCACAAATGATATCTGACAAAAGAAGCCTTGTTACAATTTTACCAGATATGCTTACAATTATGAATAAGTAAATCCTGCATAATATTGTCCCTAGCCACTATTCCACTTTTCTACATCAACCAGCTCGTTTTCTCATAAAACCTTTCACCAAGGACAAAACCAGATGCCCAGCTCTCACTGCCCTGAGTGAGGCCTCTCCTGGGAGCCTTCTGCCAGCCTCCCGACTCAAAGCAGGAGTTGTTTCGGAGAAGGAATATTTGAAGATTTTAAATGAGACAAATTACTCTACCTTAGGGGAGCATATGTAAGTCTGGAGTGATAGTCCGGGGTGATATGACACAAAAATATATAGTTAAAAATTTTCTTCAGATAAGTCTAATGACTCTGTACTCTTTCACCTGCCTTCTGTCCACACACTATCTGCTGATTGATGGTGCAATATTAAATATTACCAGACTCTTTATATGTTATATTCTGCCCTCCTTTCCAAAAACCTGTAACTGAAATACCTTTCTGATAGACATTCTAGGTACTGATGTGTATAGTTCTCATATTTAGTGTGTATATTTTATTCCTACAGTTTATTTACCTACAAAATATATTGTATCATCAAATAACTATAAATCTGGGCATAGAAAAATCTATTTTAATCAAAGGGATTATTACAACAGGGGGAGGACAACTGTTGAAATAGGGAGATGTAGGGTTGTTGCAATAGGAAAATCTTCCACCATGTGATCTACAAGCACAGGCAGAGAGAGGGAAAGGCTAGGATTAAGAGCTCTTTCTGCCCCTAAGAAGACCTAGCACTGACATAATTGATTTGCGAATTACAGACTTTGAAGAACGAGTCCACGTTGGAATAGGCAAGGAATTTGTTGATAATAGACTCGTAGGCTTCCAGGAAAACTGGCATTTTTTTTTTCCTAAGAAGGGGGTACAGTTTTCCTATGAAAATATCTCAATAATTTGATTCATTGAACTTTTTGCAGATAATTCAAGGCTACACAGATCCTCCTATTCTCGTTTTCTGTAATTAAGTAGTTATGCTATAAATATGTAGATTAAACCCCTACATTTTTTTTTTCTTTTCAATCTCCAGGAATACTCTCCACATCTTAAAACAATTAAAATCACAGAAGTCTCCTACACCTGTTTTTCTGTTAGAGTACATTCATCCCCAACCTCAGCTTACTCATGTCAGGTTTCCTCATTTCATCCATTTTAAAATTGCAATCCCAGCAGCTTATAGCTTGGTAAGCATGTCAAAACAAGGTTATGTCTTCAGAATTACATTTGAAAACTCATTGAGTTCTGAAATATCCTTTGTCAAGCAGAGAGCTACATTATATATTCCCCCATGAAATATCAGAAAAAAAATTGTTGATTGTGTATCATTAACATTGTCCACCTGTCTAGTTGTTCTTTTTATTCATTCATCATGTACTATATTTATGATGTGCTAGGTGCTAAGGACAAAGAAACAGAAATACATGCTCCTGGCTCTCAAACAGCTGAAACTTCAGCAGAGACACAGACGCACACAGAGATGAAGATTACATCACCGTACGGTAACATCTTAATGTTTATAAACTCAGGGTACATGGACAAATCATGTTTCATGCAACAGTTTTACATTTTCATATAGGATTTAGAATCCACGACAAAGTGCAAATTAACCATTTTCATTTATTTATGAGATTCTTACAATGTTTTATCCTTAACAGAAACCACAGATGAAAAATACAAGAAGTGTTTGGTACAACATGACTGCTGTGATTATTAGTCTAGGTAGAGTAAGTGCCATTTAGAATTTAGTGAGTCAGGGCCTGGGGATGCATACACCACCTGTCACTCCCTCTTAACAGCTCTGATCTTGGTCAACTACTTAGAATACTATTGCACCATTTTTCAATCTCTGCCTGCAGTAGTTTAACACAGTTCCTGACACTTTATTTATTTATTTATTTTGCAATCTAAGTTGATATAGACAAGCATTTTTGAAGGCAGCCCTAAGGCCAAGGAGAGTATTTATATCTACTGTGATTCAGAGAATAACTGAGCTAATAAAGCATTCAATAGATTTTGCACTTTTCCCATTATGTTTCTGAGCTTCCTGTGGGTATTCTATGAAAGACTGTAGATGTTCTTAATCAAGAAAAACAACATATTTCTTCCATCATTCAGTACTTGCAATGTTTTTATTTAAACAGATTTCTTGTCAAGTGATATTGAAGTTTCAAAAATATTTGCTTTATCCACTGGAACATGTACAATGACTCCCATGTATTGGTATTCATGACCATATTCAATTAATTTTGATAGCCTGAAAAATGAATTGAGGTTTTCCACATAAAAATTTTCTCCTTAATATAAGTCCACATGAAATGTAGGCATGGCCAATACAGCTAAAAAGCAAGTACCTAGTAAAGCTCCAGTGTGAACATAGAAAAACAAGTTTCCTTAAAGTTGAAAACTGTGTGGAAACCTGAAATGTCTAAGCTGTTATACTGTTCACTGTTTGCTGAATTTCTTGTATTTCGGTATGGAAGATGCTTTCCCTTTGTGGCTTCCTGGCATCCCTGACCCTTGGCACATCCAAAAATTAGGATAGATATTTAGGTGAATATATAGATAGATAGATGACAGAAAAAAGAAGCAAGGAGAATCTAGATGTTGAATCTGTCAACATTTACACAGAGGAAATGCTACTTAAATTTGTTTTTAAGTAAGTGAAAATATTTTCAATTAAATAATTTTTTATTTGTATTTTTAGTTATTTATTTTTTTGAGACAGAGTTTCGCTCTTGTTACCCAGGATGGAGTGCAATGGCATGATCTCGGCTCACCACAACCTCCACCTCCTGGGTTCAAGCGATTTTCCCGTCTCAGTCTTGCAAGTAACTGGGATTACAGGCATGTGCCACCATGCCCAGCTAATTTTGTATTTTTAGTAGAAACGGGGTTTCACCATGTTGGTCAGGCTGGTCTCGAACTCCCGACCTCTGATGATCCACCCACCTCAGCCTCCCAAAGTGCCCACGTCCGGCCTTAAGAATTTTTAAGTAAGAAATTCTTTATATTTTCACTCAAATTAGTATCAATAATGGAAAAGAATACAGGGCTACTGTAGAGGAAATAAGAGATAAAGATAGGCTAGCTCATTAACAGTATCATAACGTGAAGTGTTCTAAAGAACTCACATCCCTTCATATAAAAAGCACTGCGAGTCATAAACCTGTAATGATATATCCAGAATCAGGGCAAGCAGGGTTTTATTCAATGTTTATTTCTTCCTCTGATTTTCATTTCATCTTGATGTGGAATTCTAAAATATAGAATTTGATGACTGAATAAAATTCAACCTTTTTTTTTAACATTAGGTGCCAGCTCTTCCTTTAATATGTTTAGGCTCACCAGAATCTCTGACTGCTGTTTTTAACTAGTTTACTTTTTGTGTATAAGGCCACTGGAGGACAAGGAGAAAAACTGGACTTGTTCATTTGAATGATAAAGTTATATTTTCCTTGTTCTTAGAAATAGATGATGCAAGAAAACTCTTTTCTTAACATTATGCACTTAATGTGAATGATTAATTAGGTTATTAGTTTAAATTTCCTTATATGATAGCCTCTTATTCTGTGACATTTAGCAAACACAACTGAAATATATGAATTCACAGAAGCCACATGCCTTCAATTACAAGTCACTGCAGCATTGATAAATCCTTCATATAGGAATTACTTGACTGATGCTCTTCATGGATAGTTGGCAAGACGATAAGAAGAGGGGTATTAATAGTACTTTCTATATTGGTTCTAGTGAACTGATAAACAGAGAGGGAATATGACAAGTGATACCAACAATCAAATCTATCAGACTGTTGAAAATTGAAACTACTCTTCAAAAACAGCAGTTAATCTGGAAATTTCTTTTGAGTTTGCAGAATTCAAATTTTCCTTTTCATGTCTCACATTTGCAAAAAAATGAAATCAAATAACATGTATACATTTAGAATATCTAAATTAAACTTAAATTGTTATGTCTTTCAATGCCAGAACTAGGTTAAATTGTTTATGAAGAATTAAATACAAATGTGAAATCATGCAAGGCATACCATTAAGTGACTTTCTTACATAATGAAAAACATTCAAGATTATTAGAAAAAAAACATAGATTTTTAAATCACTATTTTACTATATTTAAAACATTATATTTAATGATCCAGTGTGATCCACTGAATCCCCAACCATAATAAACCTAGCATTATCGATTATCTACTAACTTCATAATTACTCAAAACTCCAAGGCACGAAGAGTTCTAGATTTCTTATATACATGATAAGTATGCATTTACATTCTATGAGTCTCTTTTTGTCAAATCCTGACTAAAAGTTGCAAAAATTCATATGGCCAAATGCCTTAAAATCAATATGGAAAATTTGAATTACATTTTAAAAATGATAGCAATTTGAAAGGAATACTTAAAAATATGAATGATGATAGAAAATGATAGACTAGAGATGATATAGTCCAGGGAAAAGAAGTCCAAATGTGTGTACTTAAATTTACCCAGTCTCTGTGGGCCTAATGCCACAAGCCTAGGAGGCAGTATGAAGGGAGAAGGCAGCTTCCTTACAGAGGATCATGTATTAATGCATCTCTAAATGTCTCCAGAGGACAACTGTATATTTCAATAAAAGTTCATTAAATACCGATGATATCAGATGTCATGTTCCTGTGCCAAGAATAGAATTTCTGGCTCTTCTACATTTCATGATGTTTTCTCTTTGTTTTTCGGTTCCACAATATCTTCCAAATCTCTCTTCTCCAGTTGTACTTCCTTGGAGTTGTGTTGTCAACATTACATTTGACAAATGATAATTGAGAATATGGACCGGTCCATGGCAATTCGACATCGAAGAAAAGAAAGTTCCTGTATTCATGAGCTTACATTCAAGTGTCATGGAGAAAAATGTGACAGATTATAGAAATAAAAAGAACGTGGAGAGGGTACTATTTTTAAGGAAGGCTTATCTGAGGAGCAAAGAAACCTGTGCATTTAATATCCAGAGAAAAAGTGTTGCCGGCAAATGCATCTGTAAATGCTGGAGCGCTAAGGAAGGAACTAGGCCAGTGCAGCTGTAACAGAATAGGGAGGAGCAGAGTGCTGGGGATGAGATGAGAGATGTTACTGCAGGTCAGATCCTAGCAGATCAAACTACCAAATTCAAGTCATCAGAAACCTTATGGTAGCATCCAAACATATAAAGGGACTTGCCATTTTTCTTTGAAAACACAAGAGAAAATTATCTCACGTAGAAGTATAAATTTAAACCTAATGTGAAGATAACATTTTAAGAATAAATATTATTAATCATAAGAATAGATAGACAGAAGTTATATAATCTTTTAGAAGATCATATTTTTAAAATAATGCACATGTATTAGTTCTGCAAACACGTATCAGGCTCCATCAATACGAACATAGTGATATTGGCACTGAAAATATAGTGATAGAGCTGTAGTTCCTACTTCCAAATGGGCTCCGGTAGTAAGATCTTTGCTAAGTATACATAAGACTCTAGAAAAATCAGATCAATACTGTACTGCTCATTTATATAAGTATCATATGGCTCTGAAATTGTTTAGTTGTTTGTAACTCCCTCTGTCTTGTTGTAAGTTTTGTAAGATAAAATGTTGAGTGGTTTGTGTATTGTTGTATTCTTGACTCAGAATGGTATTTTAAATATAGAAAGCAGTCATAATTATTTATTGTAAGGATGAAAGAACTAATAAAATAAACCTAATAAGATGAACATCATGATGTATTATGAGGGTAGTGGGACACACTCTGGACCAGGGAGGTAATGCAGGAGAAAAATTCTTCAGAGAGTTTCTAGGCAAGATAAAAGCTGAGCTGAAGCTTGAGGCACCTGGAAAAGCTAGTTAGAGGAGGGAGAGAAAGCGTTTCAAAGTGAGGAAATAGTTTGTGTGAAGGCATATAGTTTACAGAACCTGGGCTGTTCCAAGCCTTTTAATTCATTCTCTATTACTTGAACAAAGGATATCTATGAGAAAATGGTTTGTGATCAAGAAGGCTCTTATATGTCATGCCAAGGAGTTTGTATTTTAGACTGAATGTGATGAGTACTGATTGAAAGAATAGGACCCTTACATTGCTATTTTAGCAAGATCAGTCTAGTGGGAATGAGAAAGATGTTCGGAAGGAGTCAAGAACCAGGGCGTAAAACCTAATTAAGAAGTGTTTACAGTACTCCAGTTAAAAATAATAAGGGCAGTGGCAATGGATGTGCTGAGGCAAAAAGAATATAGAAAGATACATTAAGATATGATAATGGCGTATTGAGATTAAGGGGCAAAAAGATGGCTGGCATGGTTTACAAGTATTCACTCCTCATTTTTCCATGATTTATTCCTACTAAAGGAAGAGAATAGGCAAATATTTATTCCTTGATACTTAAATACTATTTTAAAAAGTTCAAAATCTCTATCTTCTAACCCTAGCTCTCTTGTTTGTGAACAAATCACTTTTCTTTCTGTCTACTCACAAAATTGATAAGGAACTCCATTAGACAATAAATGAGAATGCATGTTAAAAATCACAAAATTTACAAATGTTAGTGTCATTACCATTTTACTATTTTTATATACTACTTTTACTTCCCATTCCATATTACATATTTGATTTTACTTAAAGTTTACTTAAACTTTTTTACTTAAAGTTTCTCACGGAAACTTTCAGTCTCCAGCTTATATTTCTTCATTTTATCTTTTTCTTCCTCTGTCTCTCTTATTTTTTTTTGTTCTCCCTTTTAACATGATGCAGTTAAGCTAAACTAGTAGTACCGCACTGAGTAATTCCTCCTCCCCAGCAATGAATAATGTCACTGTTAGAGAAACTTCAACAAAGTGCATATCAGACTATTTTGTTCATTATTATCATCTACAGCATAGGAAGTGTATATATATATACACACACACACACACACACACATATATGCCAATAGTCATATGGAGTGTGTCACATCACAAATTTTAGTATTAATAGTAATGATAACAATAAATTGATTTTTTGAAGATTTACAAATTGCAGGGCCTTTGCATTGCCTCATTTAATTCTTTGTGTAGTCTTGTGGATAAATAAGACTGTCCCAAATTCACCTCAATGCCAAATCTGAAAGAAGTGTATGTAGCATACCTAGTGTAGGAAGATGAAGATCAAATCCATATGCACATGTCTCCAGAGACTTTGCTCTTAGAGTTCACCTTCTTCTGTAGAAATATACCTACTAAGATAAAAGGATATTTTTTTTGCTAGGTTACTACCTTCCTATTTCTAAGTTCATTTATTCTATAAGCATATATTTGATACCATACTGTGCAAGATACTGGAAGAAAGCCACAGCAATGCGTAATACAATACAAAATACAAATACAATGCAAGTATAAAAAAGGGCATGAAAATTACTTATTTGTACATAAATATAAAATGCTTTACATTAGATTGTATTTAAATTTAAGGAAATTCCTAGAATAAAGCATAAAGGCATACAATTACACAAAATGTTCAGAAAAAATTAAAAAGTTTAGGACATTAATCACTGTTTTAAGGAAACCAATTTCTAGATTTTTACCTTTCATATGCATTATTTCTTTAAAAATCTGCACAGGAAATCACCTATGGTGAAGATCTTGAAGAAATTATCTTTTCCCATCTCCCTTTTTGTAATTGCCTTTATTTCACACTTAAAAATGGAAAGCATATCCGGAATCTTCCTGTGACACATTGTCGAAGGTTGTTACACTTCTGTAGTACCATACAGAAGGGCATTTACAAATATTGATATTGAGAGTGCATGTAAATGTTTCTTATTTACAAGTAACCAACTTTTGCAAGCAAGTCGTTTCAAATCTTTGCTTTCAACAAAATGAAAGTCTCAAGAAAAATCATCTGATGGGCCTTCAAAATTAAATTTGGAGTATAAATAACCTTGTGAATTCAGCAAGGAGTTCAAATTTGTTTAGTTACATTGGTATAAGAAATTTCTCTCTGTCTTGTATTTTAAAAATTGTCAGTCTTTATTAATATAATAAGAAAAATAACAATAGAGCTGGTGCTATATCCTGTGTCATTCCAGCAAAAGTTGACTTTCATCCATAAATAAGTGAAATACTATGAAAAAAGAAAATTCCACCAGTCTTATTATTAAATGTATTTAGAATGAAATTTTACTTTTCTGTAATATAAATATATCAAAATCTGTAATGCCTTTAGGTTGCTTTGATTATTTTATGCTGATAATTTAAATAATATCCCAAGCCAAAAGAACTTCTCTATTAAGTGAAGATGTGCAAAGAACACTATTGTTGTACTAAATTCATAAGAATATTCTTAAGCAAAATGTTTGGTATGTCACAAATTAAACTATTATTTTCCTATGCCAATGCTAATCACTTGCTTTCCACACTCTCATTTCTTCTTGAAAACAGAGTGCATTCTTCTGTCGTTGGGTCGAATGTTCTCGATGTTGTTGTTTGGTTCTCCTATTTTGATACTAATTTGCTTTTGTCTATCTAGTGTTTCCATAAATTACTTAGTTTGGGTGTGGAAGTCACACACTACACCTGTGAATATGTTAGGTGTTATTTGAGATCTATCAGGGTTTGCTTCAGTTATTTTGAAACCTTATTGCTTGGTGTATATATATTTATATATGTTTTGTCATCTTGATAAATTGAGACTTATATCAACATGTAATGTCCTACATTGTCACTGATAATATTCTTTGCTCTGAAGTCTACTTTGAAAATAATGTTGCCATTTCAGATTTCTTTTAATTAGTATTTATATGATCTATAGTTTGATATTATTTTGTAACATACCTATCATCATATTAGAAAATATTTTTGGTAGGCTGCATAAAATTGGGACTTAATTTTTGTATTGTCTCAATTTTTTGTATTTTAACTGGTTGGTTTAGACTAGTTAGTTTAATGCAATTATTTATATCTGATATTTTCATTTTATTATTTGTTCTTTGTTGTTTCCCTCTGTTTTTTTAAATCTTCTATTTCTCCTTTCCTGCTTTCCTGTAGGTTACTTCACCTTTTTTTAGTATTTCACTTTGATTTATGCATAGTGTTTTTGAGTATATCTCTGTGTTTTTTTAGTAGTCTCTCTAGGGATTACAATGTACATAAGTAATGTATCATAGTCTGCTAGAATCAACATTTTATTACTTAAAGTGGCATGCAGACTATTTACCAATAGGTCCTTTGACTTTTTCAGTTTGTGATATAGTGGTCTTAAATATTACTCCTACATACATTGAAATGTAAAACAAAGGTTATAATATTTGCTTTCCACCATCAAATATTATTTTAAAAACATTAGGGGAGAATTGCTCATTTTCTTTTTCTAAGATCATCCCTTTCTTTGGGTCTTTCTTTGTTCCTGATGATCCATGTGTCCTCCCCTTATTATTTCCCTTCTGTTTGAAGAAATGTCTTTATCCATTATTTTAGAGCAAATCTGCAAGTCATGGATAATCTTTTTTTCTTTTCTTTTCTTTTTTTTAATTGAGAATGTGTCTTTTTCACATTCTATACTGAGGGATAAATTCTCAATTGAGAAATTTTGTTTCCAAAATGAATTTTCTCTCTTTTTTTCTGGACAGTTTTAATGAGGAATCTGTTACATTTTGATTAGCTATCCCTCTACAGGTAATGTGTCTGTTCTCTCTGAATCCTTTCAAAACTTTTTCTTGGCCTTTAGTATTCAAAAATTTGACTCTGCTATGTCTTGACATGAATTTCTCTGTGTTTGCCATGTTTGGATATTGCTCAATTACTTGAATCTTTAGGTTTACATCTTTTTCTTTTAATTGGGGAAGTTTTATGCCATTGTTTTATTTTTTCACATTAGTTTTTATTTTTTTTTTTATCATACCCCCTTCTTCTTGGGCTAAAAAGGACAAGAATTCTAGATCATATCTATTGTCCCTCAGGTGTTTGAGGCTCTGTTCATGTTTTAAAAATCATTTTTATGTCTTTTATGAAGATTGAATATTCTCTATTGTTCTATCTTCAAATTTGCTAATTATTTTCTCTCTCATATTCATTGCACTAACACCCTTGTTCAGTTTTTAGTTCAGTCATTGCTTGATGAAATTCTAAAATTTCGATTTGGTTCTTTATTATTTTGTCTATTTCTTTGTTTGGACTTTATATTTTTCCATTTGTTTTAGGAGTGTTCATAATTGTTTGTTGGAACATTTTTATGACACCTGATTTAAAATATTTGTCAGATAATTCCAACATTATGTTATCTCAGTGTTGGCATTTGTTGATTATCTTTCCTCATTCAGAAACTAAGATTTTTGTGGTCTTGTTAGCAAAACTAATTTTGAATTACGTCCTGAAAATTACGGGTAATAAGTTGTGAGATTTGGGTTCCTACTTCAATCTTTTACTTTAGCAAGCAGCCAACCTGTCAGGATCGGAATGCACATTCTTGCTCACTTTCATGGGCTATGGTTTGAATATCAATTTAGTTTTCAAAATATTTGCATGCAATTCTGATCTGCTTCACTTGTGTGCTACTCAGAGGTGAATCTGAGAGGTTGGTGTTATTTCAAAAAATGGTTTAGTGTTTTTGCTCTGTCATGTCTGATTGGTTTTATACAAGGCCCTTCAAAAATTTTAACAACACTTCATACATAATTCAAATAATTCTTTTCTCTAGCTCCCACCTCTCTGTAATCCTTCTCCAAGTCTTTAACTGGGAGAGATTGGGAGCTGTGCGTTTGTTGTCTTTCTCTTAGCATGAGGCTGGGAAAGCCAACAAGGCTTCACTCCAAGGACTCTGCAGTGCTGTAGGAATAAGGAGGGGGACTGACTCATGACTGCAGGGTAGAAATGGTTGGCAAGGATTTGTTGATAGTCTATATGGTCATAACAGTCAGTGGGAAGACAGAAGGGTTTAGCATTTTGAATAGTATTCTTCCTGAATAAGGCAAATTTAACCAAAAAGGTTTGGTCTTGTAGGGATGCTCATTTTCTCCTCTTTTTATTCCTCTTTCAGTGTCAATATTGTTTTATGTATTTTGTGCAGGGCTTTTATTTGTAATTATATATACAGTAGAATGGTAGTTATATTAATATAATTACTATATGTGTGTGTATATAAATAAATATATGGTAGAATGTTCTTGTTTTATTTTGCCCAGAGCTACAAATTTTATCTATTCTTTTTGTGTTCTGAACAATATATTTCTATAACATAAACAAATATGTAAATAAAGAATGCCACCATCGTTTAGGCTGACCAAGCTCAGAATTATAGGACTAGTTTCTGTAAATCTTTAGAATTTGTATTGTCTTCCTTATTGCTACGCACGTGGTTCAAGCACCATAACTTGTTCATTATTTTCTTCAGTGATTTAAGCAGAATCTTCGTAGGTACTCTGCTTGCCTCTCATATTTTTCTGTCTCAATCTATTCTCTATGTTCAAATTTAAGTGACTATTCTAAATTGAAAATTGTATCATAGGTAGACGTCTGTAACTCTCTACAAGGTTGTGTGCCATGTGGGTACTCTTAGCTTTCCAACCTCACTCCTACACTTGCACGCTCGGCTCCAAGTATAATGAACCACTGTCACTTCCCAACTTGCCAAGGTTTTGCCCCTTCCTGACACTCACTCATCACTTTTACTTCAGTATAAACAATTCATTCTGATATATTAATGCACATATCACCAATTCCAGAAAAACTTCTTCTTAAGTGCTCCTGTTACTGCCCATAGAGAACTCATAAAATAGCACTTATTATTCAATATTAATCAAATTTCACTCTTTATTAACATTGTCTTCCTCAATAGACCATTAGTGTAAAAAGAAAGTTGCGATTTCAGTTTGTTCATTAGTTTATCCCCAGACCCTGATAAACTGTAACTCTAAAAATATTTTTTAATGAATATATGTGTGATAGAAAGGTTTAGGTCTGGGTGATAGAGCATACAATGGTGTCATATATAAGACAGGGAACTAAGCAGGTGATTCAATTGCCTAGCAGACAAATTACAATGAGTCTTTCTTTGTACTTGGTGACTTTTTGTGGCAACAGCACTTCCATTTTCATATAAGTGCATAATAGTATAGGAAGGTCCAGGTGGGTCTGTATGTTGGTTTCCCACATGAGCCAATTGCAGTTAAAAGTATGTATAAATTAGCACAAGATAAGAAGACTTGAGGCTGGGTGTGGTGGCTCACGCCTGTAATGCCAGCACTTTGGGAGACTGAGGCAGGTGGATCATGAGGTCAGGAGTTCAAGACCAGCCTGGCCAACACATTGAAACCCCATCTCTACTAAAAATACAAAAATGAGCAGGGTGTGGTGGCACATGCCTGTAGTCCCAGTTACTCGGGAGGCTGAGGCAGGAAAATCACTTGAACCTGGGAGGCGGAGGTTGCAGTGAGCTGAAACTGCACCACTGCACTCCAGCCTGGGTGAGAGAGTGATACTCTCTCTCAAAATAATAATAATAATAATCACTGAAAATATTTTAAGTTGATGAGAAAGTAATGTTTCTTATAATCTGAAGTCTGGACATGTTTAATTGAAAAATACACACTATTGTGAATGAATTGAGTCAGACTTGCAACTGAAAATCCAGGAGAGCAAAGAGAGTTTGAAGAGGTCAATAACACAGGAAAAAAGCATAACTCCCTTAAAGAGGTTGAATTCATGAGTAAAAAGTACTGTTAGTCCTTGGCTCTAAGTTTGTAAAATGCAGCATTGCTTTGAAGTTATCCTTTCAAAACCTAATGCATACAAAACCTAACCTCTAAATTGTTTAAATGTATCAAAAGACACTTGTTATAAAAGAAATCTGAGAAATTATTTTTTAGAAAACCTATGAAGACACTGAAATACAGCTATTGGTACAGTATTGTCTCTTTTTAAAAATTGATCATATTAAACAAGCAATACAGAAAAAGCCATAATGGTAAAAGCACTGATGAGGTATTGTGTTTGCAGCCTGGCATATAAGGAGTTCAGAAGTAAACACTCCATCCTAACAAGTAAAAAGCAGAACAAACTGAAAAACCAGTAACCCTTCTTAGATCTGTCAGAGAAATGAGGCCACAGGTCAAATCGCTGCCTGCAAAATTGGAGAGATAGACAGATGCACACAGAGAATCACAACTTACAAGGTAAAAATAAACGAAAACAAAAACTATAGTGGAAACTTCCGTGAGGACAACTTCTGGGGTAGGAAAACCTGAATTGCAGTTGATAAATTCCTGGAGGCTTAGAGTAGGAGAGTCTGAGAGTTAAACATTCCTGTAGAACCCAGTCATAGCGGGGACCCTATGCTTTTGTGAATTTTACCTTTAACAGTTCAACCAGGTTCTCACACTGAATGTTGGAGAAAAAATCCTCTCATACTTCTTGTGGGAGAGGGGAAAAGTAACACTTAAAATATGCCAAAGCATTCTGTTCTCAGCAGCTTGAACTGAAGCAAAGTTAATTTAATCCAGCCTAAACTGTTGGAGTTTTCAGGGCCTAAATGACCTGTGTGAAGAGAAGTGTCCAACTCCAGCCATCTCTAGTCCCATCCTTTCTGGGGAACAGATTTTTAAAGTTCACAAGACAGAGGCATAGGGTCACTGAAAGACTGAAAATCATAGAATTATATAGTTCACCCCAACTCCACACTTTACCATCACATTACAGTACATCATGCCCACCTACCAGGAAAAAAAGTGCAAGTTATATTAAAAGGCAAATAACACAGTCTGAAGACAAAGAACAAGCATCAGAACCAGACAAGGTAGGGATGTTGGAATTATCAGATCAGATAAAGTACATCATGCCCAACTACCAGGGAAAAAAAGTGCAAGTTATATTAAAAGGCAAATAACACAGTTTGAAGACAAAGAACAAGCATCAGAACCAGACAAGGTAGGGATGTTGGAATTATCAGATCAGAAAATTTTAAAATATGCCAAGGGCTCTAATAGATAAAGTAGACAGCATGCAAGAACAATGGGCAAGGTAAGCAGAGAGATGGAAAATCTAAGGATAAAATAAAATAAAATGCTAGAAATCAAAAACATTGCAACAGGAATGGAGGATGCTTTTGATGGCTCAGTAGACTGAGCCCAACTGAGGCAAGAATAACTGAGATTGAGGATATCTTAATAGAAACTTCCAAACTTGAAAAGCAAGTGAAAAAAGACTGAAAATAACAAATCCCAGAACAAAGATTAGAGAACTATGGGACAACTGGAAAAAGTGTAATATACATGTAATGGGAATAAAAAAAAAACAAGAAAGGAATATAATAAATATTTAAAGCTATAGTGATGGAGGATTTCCATCTGTTAATGTCAGACACCAAACCACAAACCCAAGAATCTCAGAGAATTCTAAATAGGATAAATATTTTAAAAAATACGCCTAAGCATATTGTATATTCAAACTTCAGAAAATCAATGATAAAGATTAAATATTGAAGAAAAAGCTAGAGGTGGTGGTTGGGGGGACCCCCTACCTATAGAATACCAAGGATAAGAATTACATCAAATTTCTCCTCAGAAACCACGCAAGCAAGAAGCAAGTAGAGTGAAATATTTAGTGTTGACAGAAAAAAAATAATGACTCACCTACAATTCTGTACCGTGTGAAACTGTCCTTCAAAAACGGAGGAGTAATAGACTATCTTAAACAAACAAAAATCAAGAATAGTTTGTTGGCAGTTGAATTGACTTGCAAGAAATGTTAGAGAAGGAAAATAACATGGGTCAGAAACTCGCACCTACATAAAGAAAGGAAGGACATTGGAAAAGTATTAAGTGAGAGAAGTTGCAGAAGGAAATAACGAATAAATTAGAGAAGAAAAATAACATGGTCAGAAATTCGGACCTACATATAGAAAGGAAGAACATTGAAAAAGAAGTAAGTGAAAGTAAAGTAAAACCTCATTATCTTAACTCTAATTGTAACAGACAAATATGATAAACTATTCTACTGTATAAGTTATAAACATTTATATTTACTTATGTTGAAAAAGTCAATTAATGAGACTGTCAGGTAACCTGTGAAAACATCTCTGAGACTCTTTGCAGGCAGCAAGGAACACCATTTGTGAAGAGTGAAGGGAGAAGAATTGGCAAGAGGGAGAATCCAAACTACAATGTCTTATTCTAGACACAATGTATAAATGAAGTCATGGAATACAGAAATTTATCAGAAATTTGAAAAGAAGCAATGAATCTGAATAGGTGATAAACTTATTTGTTAGTAGCCTAGGTCCTTATATAATTGTCTGTGAAGGAAAGTATTTCATTGCAGACAGAATACTACCTTAGTAGAGAACCAATTTAATACAATTTTTAAAAAATCTTCTAAATTTTACTTTTTATATTAGCATTCTCAGCAATGAATTTGCTTCAGAATGGAATTGCATTATGAGACTCAAAACTGAAAAAATATCATGCAAAATATTAGAAATGTCTGACTAATGTCATATTCAGTCAAAGTCAAATAGCTACAATTATAAAAAAACTCAAAAAATAAAAATGCTAGAGCATAAACTAAAATAAAATATTGCTTTGTTAATAATGGTGTTTGTAAGACACACACACAAAGGTGCAGCTCTTGTAAACCTAGTTTGCATTTTATGGTCTAGTCCAAGGTCAACAAACTTTTGCCAAAGGCTAAAATCACCACCACAACTACCACCACCACCGCCACAACTGCCACCACCACCACTCCCTTGTTTTATAGCTAAAGTTTTATTGGAACACATCTATGTCCATGTTTCCTTGTTATCTATGACTGGTATTAGCGTGGTCTACAAAACCCAAAACATTTACTCTTTGGTTCTTTACAGATGATGTTACTGACTCCCTGGTCAAGCTTGAAGGTTTGAAAGAGCTTCTATTTTCTTACGAACTCAGATTAAAATCTTAGGAACTTCCACTCCTCTGGCTAGCTACATAATTCAGAAGATAAAAGCATATTTAAAAATAATATCAGTCAGGAGTCCAACAGAAAATACAGGCCATCCACATTTAGATTATTCCAAGATGATTTTTCAATAAAACAAATATTTATAATGGTATAGATGGTTATCTAGCAGTGAAGCTGCTACTGCAAGAGCCAGAGGTAGTCAAAACAAGAGGCAGGTACCAGAACACAAAGCAGAGAGAGACAGAGAGAGAGAGACAGACAGAGAGAGAGAGAGAGAGACTTGTAGAGGAGATTACCTTGAGAGGAGCAGTAACCTTTGGTCCAAAGACACAGGAAGCTTGACTGACTTAGAAGAAAAAGAGCTAGAGCAATAAATCCCTGACCTCCTTTTCCCCTTCCCTCCAATATCCCACTGTGTATCTCACTGGGATTTGAAATAGAAGACAGGGGGAATAGAAACCAATACTTTCATTGTTAACCAGGTCAGCATCTTAGGGTAGAGAACAGAGTAAGAAGGGTGAGAAGTGGATCAAGAAGAGATGAAAAGACATTAAATATGACTAGAGAAATATGATTAACTTTTTCAGTAAGTGGGGTACCCAATCAACCATTATCAAAACAGACCAATCGATGTTCAGACGAACAGATTGAGAGAGAGAGAAAGAGAGAGTGTGTGTGTGTGCACGCAAAAAAAGAGGCAAGAATTGTTAGGAAATTCACCTCAAAGTCTGTGCAAGTGCACACATGTGTGTGCACACACAATAAATGAAGGGAAACAATATGAATTGAATTAACCTATTTTTCCCTAAGTACGCAAATTTCTAACATGATATGACTCAGGTTCTCTAGTTACTCTAGAAGTTTACTGAACAATTTCAGAAAACAACAAAGATATCAAGCTCTCATGCATGTTCTTGCCAAGTCATTGTCTATAAATTATTTAATGAGGAAATTTTCAATTGCAGCTGTGACCAAATTCAAACAATGGCATTAAGTTTTTGAGAACATCCTCTGTCAAAAATTGTTTATGTAGGTTGCAGCAAATACGAGTTATGCCCATAATCTGTAAAATGAGTCCTTTAATTCTTGTATTATAAATATAAGAAGTAACGTTCTGTAAAAATATCTTCAACGCTTAATTAGATTAACATGTTTTTGTTGGAAGCATAAATTTCATCTGAACTTTTTGTAAACCATGACATTACAAGTTGTTCATCAGTACTTCCCTTGCTTATTTCATAGTCAAGAAATTTGTGAACAACTTTGCAGTGGGCTAAAACGATTACTGAGTAAGCTATTTTCTATTAAAAGCTATCTTTGCCTTTCATTTTATCTCAACTATTTTTCAAATCCATTAAACTAAAAAACAGATCTTATTGCAAATGATTTTGCCTATAAATATGCAAATAAACTCTGTCCATTAAACGCAATTGATTATTCCCTGTGGATATTGACCAATTTTGCATCTATTTGTAAATTCAGTTCAGCATTCCAGAGTGCCTAATATATGTGTGATTTCATGAACTCTTCTCAGAACCAGTTCTAACACCTCACTGTTCCCCTCATGAATTGATGAGTTAAACTAATCCTTAACACATCTATTTTATATTTAATATCTCTATGAGTGTCATGATTTTACTATGAAAAAAATGATCTTTCACTAATAGCATAACTAAAGCTAAGGGACATGATTTAGACTGGAGAAGACACACTAGCTTCTCAAGAAGCTTAAAAGATGTTGCTCATTCCCTAGAGGGTAGAAGAAGGATTGCTCAGCAGCAGTTCAAGTAAACATCAATTTAAGCAGCATAGGCTTTAGGTGTCAAGTTGATAAAGGAAACAACTTAAAAAGACAAACACACACAACACTTCTTAACTTGATCTGTGATTTTTATGATCAACTACAGTACTTAAAAAGCCTGCGGCCGAGTACTTCGAAAACACCTCAGAGAATGACAGGGCATGATTTCCGTTCTTTTTTATGGTAGAGAAAAAAGTAATTTTATTGTTGTTTGAATATTTTTATACACATCCTTCACACTTGGGTTCCCTTATCATGAAAATTGTGGGTTTCCTACTGTTACATACTGTTATCAGGTTAAGGAGAAAAGGTTTATGTCTCATGCAAGATTAATTAGGCTTTTGCCAATTTTAAAGGTACCATCTATATCTTGTAGGCTCAGAGAGAATTTGGCAGTACCGTCAATCACTTCTCAGTTTGCTTTTATACTAGTATATATAAATAATCTGAAGGTGAGCATATTTTGTGTATAGTTACAGAAAAAAAAGTTTTCCCTTGAAGTTTTACAATTTCATGTACAAATTAACCCGTAAGAACCTCTGACAATAGCTCAAAGGTTCAACCCATTTAAAATGTGAATATTAAAGTAAATGTTTTAAAATGTGTGTCCTTTGTCATGGAAATTATGTCTAATGCCATAACCTAAAGTTATGTGTGATGAGCAATTAGAAATACAGCTCAGATGTTTTCAAAAATTGACGAATAAGTGACACTCTGGTTTAAAGAAATAAACAAACAATAACAACAACAAAATGCTGTGGTTAGGATTTAGATCTAGTAACCCATGGAATGGACATATTGGCAAATGTTAAGGAAAATTACATTCATTAAATATTGATATTAAATCTTGTTAACAATTTCAGCAGAGGCCAGGCATAGTGGCTCATAGCTGTAATCCCAGCACTTTGGGAGGCTAAGCTGGGAGGATTGCTTGAGCACAGGAGCTTTAGGCCAGCCTGGGCAACATAATGAAACCCTGTTTCTGAAGAATAAAAAAAAAAAAGCTGGGCATGGTAGGGTGCACCTGTGATATCAGATCCTTAGGAATCTAAAGTGGGAGCATCATTTAAGTCCGTAGAGATTGAGGTTTCAGTGAGCCATGATTGTGCCACTGCACTCCAGCCTGGGTGGCAGAGTGAGACCTTGTCTTGAAAAAAAAAAAAATCAGCAGAATAGTAGAAACAGTCTTTTCTCATGGCTCAGCCACTAAAGGATAGGGGGAAGCTATCCCTTAGTCCATCCTCATTTCCTATAGACATTAAAACTTTGAATTTATGAGTTGATAAAAATAAACATAATCTCAACCACATCTTCTTAACAAGTGATGACTTATTACTAACGACTACAAAACAAAATTATAGTTAGTGGTGCTTAAGTGCAGGGTCAGTGACCTATGGAAACCTTTTGTAGCTTGCTGTTTGAGTCTCAGTGAGTCCCAAGCAGCCTTGGAATGTAGCCAAGAAAGCAAGTTTAGAGGCTGTTAAACATATGGTGAAGAATAAACAGATGTGCTCACCCCAGGCTAGTTACTCAACCATTTTCTTCATTCAGATTAATGCTTTTTCTCAGACTGGAAGGTTATCACTCAAAATGATTTATAGCTATACAGTAGCCCAAATTTGTAATTCATATGTTTATTGGTACACAAGGAGATAGTTACGACATCAGCTACCACGTGGATTTCAGGCAACAAGGTACATCTGACATTGGCTGCTTCTATTTGTAATATTTGTTGACATAAAAACTGAACACAAAAGTGGGAAGTTAATTTTGCCAAAAGTAGAATGATTAGAATAATATACCACTCATCTCTTTTGTATGCTGACGTATTTCTCCATCATCTCTTTGGGTAGGTGATCAAGGGAAATTCTATAATTTCTGCCTCTAGGGCAAAGTGAATCTGCCTTCATAGGCATTTAAAATGACAGATTTCATGATTGGGGGTATAGGCTTGAACATAAGGCTAAGCATAAAATGCAGGTGTATTTTAAATACCATTCCTCACTTATTATACCCATTGTCTGCATCACACACACATATACACACAAAAATGTTTAAAAGAAATAGTGCATATGTTCTGAATCTTCAAAAATAACAAATTTTAGGTTTGAAGTCTCTTAGGGCAATTTAAAAAATTCCAATAGTCTTTTGTTTATTGACCATTTTTTTTGTACAGAATTCTCATACACTTGTTTCACTAATATAGAGTATTGTCTTTAATAAAAAATTATTGAGATCTTATACTTTCCAATAAGTATAAGTTATGCCATCTTCTCTTTTCTAGATCATTGTGGTCTTAGTTTGCTTAAAAGGTTTATCTTGCTTCGGGGGCTAAAATTTTTGCTTTTTATACTTAACACATTTCTACTCACTATCCACAAGATGTATCACTTGCCATTTTAACATACCAGAAATCTTTGGAAGCATCATTGCTTCCCATCAGCCATAGCATGTGCTCTGGTTACCTTACTTCTTCCATTTAAGTTCTAGTTCTGCTTACCTGTCAAAGAAACCCTGGTTTTCTATGGTGAACAATAGTGTAATGAGAGGAGAGGCAGAGCATAGGAAAAGGAGATGTGAACCGTGTCTGCTGGGGCAGTCAGGGTGACACCAGGGACCAAATGAAAGTCTACACTTCTAAATTTTACTAATTATAAGCTTCTATCATTTTACAATATAATATCCTTGAGCCAGTTTAACTATATCATGCTTAATAATGGATTAACTTCCAGTACTGCCCACACTTCATATGTGGATAGATAGACATGCATAGAATATATATATATATATTTCACACAGAGTCAAATCTATATGCCTGCCAATAGCTCTAAATATTGATGTAACTTGTGAATAAGCCTGTGACAGCCTATAGGCTGTTTCATGTATCTCTATCCATTCAGTCTCATATTCTATTATATAATCATTTCCTATGTTGCCCTCTGTCTTCAGATCCACAATGTTTCTTCCATGATACTCACTCTCAGCTTATAAACTTTCTTGTTTATTCACTAACGATATGAATGTAAACTGACAGAATATTCCTACCATCATGTCTATTTTTTTAGGTCTGCCTCAAGCAACACACATGTGTTCCTAGCCATCTAAGACCAGACTCCGTCGTGCCCTAGCTCTCATTTTTCTTGCTTACTCAGGAATATTGCTTCGAGTCTCTTATATATTTTACACATCAATAACTTTTTCTTCTTCACTGGATTATTCAAATAAACATACAGCCAGAACTTCATTTTCTCTCATATTAAAAAGAAACAAAGAAACAAAAAACTTCTCTGGACCCCACATATGCTTCAAGTCACCTCACTGTTCCTCTGATTCCCTGATCCCTGTTTTCAATGTTAGTCTTTGATTATTTTTGAAGCCACTCCACTCAAGTTTTTGCCTTTGTTATTCCAACAAAACTGTTTTCTTCAGAATCCCAAATTACTTCCATATTTTTAAATCAAAGGCAAATGACCAAGTCTCACCACGCTTTATCTATTAGCAGTGTTTAGCTCATTTCATTGGTTTTTTGAAATTTCTTCTTCATTCAACTTTCAGGATACTATCCCCCTTGAAAAACAAAGATAGAGTGGCAAATATGAGGCTGTTGGCATGTTAGAGAGCAGATTCTGAAGGATCCTACGCGTAATATTAAGATGCGTAGATTACCTGTAAGCCACCTGGAGACAAAACAGAATTTTATGCACAAAAGCAACACACTAGTATTTGCTTTGGAAAGAGAAATCTGAAGGGAGTATTAGTAAAAAGAGAGAGAAGAGAGAAAGCAAGTGATTGCATTTTTGCTCCCAAATATTCACTACACAATAAATATCCACTACCCAAATATTCACTACCCAATGAAAGAATTATCCATCTATACTCTTTGCAATAAAAAGTGAAGTATCTCTCTCTAGGCCAATAATATTTCTGTATTCATTGTTAGGCTTGGCCATGTGACGTATTTGGACCAATAAAAGATAATTGGATTTGAATTACACTATGTTCAAGCAGAGGTTTTAAATGTAATTGTGTGATTCAGCTTGCTGGTTGTTTCCTTGCCGTCTGAAGTGAGAACAGTATGTCTCCAGGAACAGTTGTTTCCCTAGCCTGAGTTCTCAAGAGAAAAATCACACAAGAGCAGAGACAAGTAGAGCCTAGCAATCGCAGTGAACCATTGATCTGTAAGCTAGAAGTGCTTTCTGTTATTTTTAAGTCACTTTGCTTTGGAGTTGGAGGGCAGACATAAGTTTATTTTCAATATAAAATAGAAGATACTTGGTAATTGATTATTTGAAATATTAACAAAATGGGAGAGTAAAAGAATAACCTGCTGTTAGAGTGAAAGGGGTTTTCTTTCAGAAATGTGTGACTGCTGTTAGGTATGTAGTTAACTTTCTTCAGAAATTATATTGAAAGCTGAAAAGCAATGGCTATGAAATTAATCTTACATGAAGCCAGAAAACCACTGACTGTGGAGGTGTCTCCTGTCATCTTCAACAGGGTGCAAAACTGCTTGTGGTTGGGAGCAAAATGAAATATAAAGAAACTATTGATTCTTGGAAGTACATCTTCAAGTCAACACACTGGTAATGATAGTAATAGAGAAAATATTATTTCAACAATTATTTCTAAATTCATTTACAGACTAGGCTAAAGAATGGTAATACTTTACTTTACTGCTAACATTATTCAATACACTGAAGTGATATTTTTGCTCAAAATTTGGTTTGAATAATGTGTAATTTAGCACTAAAAATCTTAAACTTGTATCTGGGAATTACATATTTTCCTTCTTGAAACCAAATAGCCAAGTACCCAACTATAGTTATATGTAGTATCTGTCTAACATTTTCCTAAATGATGTAAAAAATTACCTCAATATTAAAAGAGGGGATGTAGCTCATTGAAGAACAATTAAATTAATTACCTTTTGCCTATAATTCAAAGGTAAAAATGCATAAGATAGTTAAACTAATCTCATTTAAAGTTCAAAATAGTCCTGCTTTACTAGCCTTATCTCATTTAATTTTCACAATAACCAAAATAGGTATTATCTTTATTTTCCCCATTAAACAGCAGAGCATAAGCAATTTTCCTAAACTCACGGAATAAGAGAGGGAGCTGCAGTAAAATTTCAGTCTATTTGCTTGCTATACATATTTTCTGCCTCTATTGGACAATGCAAGTATTTAACCATGGAAATATTGTAGCTTGCAATTCATGGATTGAAGTACTATATACAATTTTAAAAGTAGCAAGTGTTAAAATTATAATAGATACAGGATATATCTCAGATAAATTGAAGATCCATTATTTAAAAATTGAAGCACAAAGTAGGAATTAGTTGGTGGTGATGTACACTGAATTGCTTTGAGAATAATTTCACTGGAAGCCCACTGCACTCCACGCACACAAACATTTCCTCACCTCATTGCCAAATATTTTCCATGATTATGTGATTACCAGGGCCTCTTTCTGTTATTATAATACCACCTGCCCACTCAACATAAGCAATTATTGGTTCCAGGTTGTGTTGGGCCTATGCCACACCTGTCTGAATATAACTCTTAGATTTTGTATTTTTACATTTAGACTTGAGGAAGTTACTCAATCTCACTTTGGAGCTCAAGTTTTAAGTTAGAAAACTTAAGAAATATTAGTGACCATATGTCATTCAATGCTTAAAAAAAAGAATACTAGACTAGTGTTTTCTGCCTCAGGCAAAAGAAAAAAAAAAAGAAAGAAACTAACAGGCAACAAAAAGGAGAGAAGAGAGACATCCTCATGGAGCTCTGTACCTGGTTCTAATTGTTCCTACGTTTCCTGTGTTTTTTTTTTTTTTTGAAACTTGCTTAGATTTCCTGAGGAAATTAATTCCACATTTTATTTAAACTTGTTTGGGTTCAGATTCTATCACTTTTAATCAATATGATCCTAAATAGACAAAATTTTGGGAAGCTTTTATCTTAGCTTAATAAAGTTATCCATAAAACTTTTATTACACATTTCAAGGTGAGTTCTAAGAAATTAGATGACACAGATAAAGCATTATTCCTTTTACAATAAAGGGGAGAGACAGACGTTGGTAAGGAGCCAAAAAGATTGCATATGTGCACAAAAATTGCTACAAAAGATGACGAACTTTGCCTACTTCATCTAGTCGATATTTGAATCTAACAAAACTCCTGTCATCTTCCAACTGTGTACCTACAACAAAGGATAAATTACTTTCCTAAAAAATCAATTAATCTGAAAACATCCGAATAACGTCAAAATGAAATTCTCTGTCACTTACACATAGAAAAAGATAAAAGGATAAAAAGTATCCCCATCTACTCAGCCAGTAATATGGAGCAACAAAATAAAAAATACAACCACAGCCTTCATATTTAGCCTTGAGATAACTGGAGATTATCAAAATTTTAACTCACTTCCATAAAACAAACTGAAATCTGGAGATTAAACATAACATGTATATGTATGCATAAATGTATATATGTGCATGTGTTTTTGAACATATATATATTTACTTTTTATGTATCTAGTTTCAACTATAACAATTCTCATCACTACCAAAATTTAAGTTTTTTTCTGAATTGCAAAATTTAAGTTTTTTTCTGAATTACTCAAGGAAACTTAATAGACTGCTAAGAAATGGTCACCTTGCCCATCTTCTATTCACTGCTCTTTCCCCAGCCACCACATCCATTCCTGATACAGAGTAAGTGTCAATGGAGAATTGCTGAACAACTGATAGATCATATTAATAAAAATAATATTAAATAATATTGAAATGAGACTCCCAAGGAGCAGTGAAAGACGTAAGTGTGAGATGATTGGAAATTATCAAACTTTTATGAAAGTTATATTATCAAAGATGCGGTTTCTCAAGAAGTAATGAAAGAAATATGTGAACCCCATAGCAGTTCATGGAACATTATCTAGTTTCTGAAAAGCCCAGCGTCCACCTAAGTATTATGGAAGACTTCATCCATCAAACCAATATTTTGAGCTCCAGTCCTATCTACATACTCATGTATTCTGACCAAGCTACAATCACAATACGATGGAAAACGTAAAACTGAAAAACAGAGGCAAATAGCAAACAAAAAATAAGTATATCACTACAGTGGGACAGTAGCAGCAGAATATGATTGTATGGAAGTTGGTGACCTGTGGCAGTTTACAAGAACTCTGTGAGAACCCCTGAAAATGCTCATATCTTACAAATATTTAACACAATATTATTATTTTCCTCTTTTTCTGTTGAATTAGGTTTATCTTTTGAGATTAATTTTTTGGGGGAACAAGATAAAGTTCTCCAAGAGAGAATTACTTATTGGCCGGGCGCGGTGGCTCAAGCCTGTAATCCCAGCACTTTGGGAGGCCGAGACGGGCGGATCACGAGGTCAGGAGATCGAGAGAATTACTTATTGAGCCTGGATCTATGGGAAGTATTATGTTAGAACAAGGAAAAAAATAAAATATTCATATTTGGGAGAAGATGGTTTGTAACGTTAGAAAAGAACCATGTATTCAAAAGTAATTGTCACAGAAATTGTTTTGGTTTTGGTCAAATATACAAATATATATATTTGTGTGTGTGTATATATATATACACACACTATGTATATGATAAGGAAATCAAGTAATATATAAATGATATATCTCATTAAAATATAAATGATTTTCTTAAGAAGTCTGATATAAGAAATAAAACTTGAGAACTCAACAAAACAATAACTCTTTAAATAGCATTCAATAAACTCTTCTCACAAAATCTTTGAATTTTTCTCTGACTCAGATTTGATCTCTCACTTAGAAACACATGCTCACTGAATGGCAAAACATGTTGTTTAACAACGTTAGCGTGAATTTATAGTTACTTTGAAAATCTGCTAATAACATAATAGTGTGAGGTATTTGAAAATTTGATTAAACTGTAAAGCATTACACTTTGATGTCTTTTTTGTTATTTTAATGCTCACTATAGCATAACTTACTGGGAGTACATTTTCTTTAGAAGAAAACATGTTAATAAATGAATATTTGCATTTGAGCTGGATTTCAAAAGAGGTTTTGAAATCTAAATGGATAATTTAGAGTTTTTCAAAAGAGTATGAATTGCTCTGATATTTGTCCACTGAGTACTCAGAATTCATCCTGGTAGTATTAAACAGATAAAAGAGAATACATCAATTACTAATGAGTTTTATAAAATTGAATCCAAGGCATTTAATAGAAATAAACTGAGGATATATGATGAAGTGAAAGGAGAAACGTAGAGTCACAAATTAAAATTGACTTCCATGGAGTATCACTACAGCATCACTGCCAGCAAATAATTATTAAGCATCACATATATATAGTGCTAAGGATGATTACTCTTGGATATGGTAAATATATATATGTATATGTGTGTGTATATATATGTATATGTGTGTATATATGTGTATATGTGTGTATATATGTACACATATGTATGTATATATGTATATACATATATACATACATATACATATATACACACACACATACACATACACACACACACATAAATATCTTAGTAAAAGTCGAAACCTAAATGTTAACTTTAGGTCTTTTAGGCCTATATTAATTATTCTGTGTACCACTTTGTATTCTATGATCCCAAAAACTTGTATCCCTTCTACAGGCAAAATATTCTCACCTTATTTGAAGGTCCCCAACAGTCTTATCCCACCACAATATTAGCTCAAAATCTAGGATCTCGACCTATATCAGTCCTAGTGTGGATGAGGCTGCTAGGGCACAGTTTCTTTCATACATTTTCTAGAATGCAGTCTTCTTTATCTTCAGACCTATGAAACTAAGGAGACAAGTAATTTGTCTCCAACATATCAGTATAAAATTCAGGTAGGTGTAGAATATTTGTTCTTCTCTGTTCAAAAAGTAGAGGGAGCAAGCAGAGAGGCACAAATGAATCATTGATTTATAGTAATTCTGAATTCCAGCCTGGCAAATGCTGAAAACGTATTGATTAGGTTTCAAGGATGCGAATAGTTCTCCACGGTCCTAGACTCTGCACTTCGCGATCTGGCTTCTGCTCTTTGGGTCATGCTTCCCCTACCCTAAGCCGCCCATGAAAAGTAGCATGGGTTTGCAGATGAGTGGTTTTGTCAGCCCCACTTCAAAATTTCAGTAGAATTTCAATAGGATTTTGTGGGTCCAACGACCTCTTTACAATTTATACTGTTTCTGTTCCTTTTAGTCAAAGATGTCATAGTTTCTATGGCTGTAATCTCAAAATAATGGTGGCTCTTCTGTGATTTTTTTTGTAAGAATTATCCACTTAGATTTCAAAAGCCACAGCCACAAGTGTCTATGATAAGCCCTTCTCCACCTCGAGCTCCTGTTCAGACTGCTGAGGGATAACAACCTTAAGCTTCCTAGATGACCAATTTTTTAAATTGAGAGGATCTGTGGAGCACACCCTTAATCTCCTCAGAGAACCTTTGATTTGGCACCACCTTTGGTCTTTCTGTCATCTTAACAAACACATTTGCAGACACATACCCAGCTTCATCTAAAGACCATGTATTTCTAGCAATGCCCCAGATTCAATATTTGCTCAGAAGCCAATTCTTAATTTTGGCCTGATTTGTCATTTGGAAAGGTTAAGAATTTTCAAAATCCTCAAGATTTGATTCCTTTCCATTTTCCAGTTCTTTCCTCAACTTATCTTCCTATTTGCACATTTTACTCTAAGCAGCACGAAGAAATCACATGTCACATTCAACACTTTCCTTAGAAATTCTCCTTAGTTAGATCATTCAAGTAATTAGGCACATTTTCTGCCTCACACTGTAGTGCAGGCAGTCACATTGCTAATCTTTTTGGCACTACATAACGCAGATTTGCCTTCCTGCAGTTTCCAATAATACATATTTTACCTCCTTATGTGGCCTCAACACTGTCTTCAATGTGCAAAATTCTACAGTCTGTTGAAGGCAATGTAGGCTTTTTCTAATACACTTCACAAAATCCTTCCAGTCACCACCCACTCACTGCTCAATTCTAAAGCCACTACCACATTTAGGTATTTACTACGGCAGAACCCAATCTTTCAGTACTAATATTATTATTAGTTACTGTATTAGTCGGGTTTCTCTAGAGGGACAGAACCAATAGGATTGAAGTACATATGAAGGAGGGTTTATTAAGGAATATTGACTCACACAATCACAAAGTGAAGTCCCACAGTCGGCCATCTGCAAGCTAAGGAGCAAGGAAGCCAGTCTGACTCCCAGGACCTCAAAAGTAGGGAAGCCAATAGTGCAGCCTTCAGTCTGTGGCCCAATGTCTGAGAGCCCCTGGGAAACCACTGGTGTAAGTCTAAGAGTCCAAAAGCTGAAGAACTTGGAGTCTGATGTTCAAGGGCAGGAAGGATCCAGCAAGGGAGAAAGATGGAGGCCTGAATACTTAGCAAGTCCTTCCAACTTCTGCCTGCTTTATTCTAGCTGCACTGGCGGCTGATTAGATGTTGCCCACCCAGATTGAGGGTGTGTCTGCCTCTCAAATTCCACTGACTGAAATGTTAATCTTCTTTGGCAATACTCTCACAGGCACACCCAGGAACAAAACTTTGCATCCTTCAATCCAATCAAGTTGACACACAATATTAACCATCACAGTTACCCATTGCTGCATAACAAATTACCCTATAACCTAGCATCTTACAAACAAACAAATTTAGCATCTTACAAACCTAGCATCTCACAAACAAACAAATTCCCAACCTAATCTAGCATCTTACAAACAAACCTAGTACCTTACCCAAACAAACCTAGCATCTTACAAACAAACAGATTTCCAAAACGATTATCTCATAGCTTCTGTGGGTCAGGAATCCAAGTGTCACTTAGCCAGCTGGCTCTGTTTCAAGGTTTCTTACAAAGCTGGCAATGAAAGTATTGATTGAGCTGTGTTCTCATCTGAAGGCTTTTCTGGGAGAATATCTGTTTCTAAGCACACTCACCTTGCTGTTGGAAGGATTTGGTTACTTGTAAGCTGTTAAACTGAGAACCTCAATTTCTCACTTGTAGTTATCCAGAAACCTCTCTGCCATATGGACCTAACATGTTGGCTCACGACACAGCAGCTGGCTTCCCTTAGAACAAATGGCTAGGGGAGGAAAAGAGAGCACCCCAAAACAGATTCCTCTGTCTTTTTGTAATTTAATATCAGAAGTGACTTCTCACCACTCCTTCACACCACCACCGTCTATTTGTAGTAAATGATACAATCTAAGTTTAAGATCAAGAAGTGGGAATCATTTAAGTGTAATTTAGAGGCTGCCTACACAAGAGTCTAGTCTGAAGTTTTTCCTCCACACCACAGTAGGAATTTATTATTACATTTATTCTATATCTCTAGTGACAAAATCTAATTGTGCAAATGCAACACATTAATGGAATTTTTTTCTTCTGGGCAGATTATAATCCATTTTACAATTATACATTACATTTTCATAAACAAAGGGAGGTAAAATCTGCCTATATTGGGATTTCAAAAACTATTACTTTTAGTATTCTATTAGTATTTTCATTAGTATCAATGTTGTTATTTTGAGATTGATTAGAGACAATGATTTATGGATCTTTCATATTTTTATGTATCTTATGTGCAAGGGACCAACGAACTTTGTTCCAGAATATCTTTTCAATTTTTGTGTAGTGAATAGCTTTGGAAGGTAGTGTGTCTCCCTCTAGAGCAAAGGACAGACAGGCTCAACATCCAAGATAATAAATCTAATCTCATCATTAAGAGCCAAAGTTGGACACATTGTCAATTTTTAAATTTTTGTTTTCTAAACTCAAGGTTACTATTCTGTAACACAATACTCTGTGCATGCAGGTTACATGTGGCCAATACTCTGTGCGTGCAGGTTATATCTGGCCTTCGTAACACAGGGACTAGGGCTCAGAAAACAGATACAAATATGCTGATACTCTGGTTACTGCTATTACTATATGTAATATTTACCCTTCATCTTGGACTCAGGAGTCTTAATGTCTTCAACCGGCATCTATAAACTACGGCAGACAAATGTGTCAACTTTTAAATAGGGTATAATCTCAGGCCTTCATTGTTCTCATAATGGTTTTGGTAAAATTTATTAAATTTTCATTAAAGATCTTTATTATTGATGAGTAATACTCCATTGTGTGGATGTACCACTGTTTGGGTGTCCACAATTCATGTACTTTTAAGCTAATATTGTTTGAAAGATGTTATCTGATTTAATTGTTTTAAATTTTAAAGACCTAGAAATAATTGAAATTGTTTTCCCTCAATTTTGTCCATTCATGCCATTGCAAACAAAAACTAAAACTAAGGATTATTGCCGTTTGTAAAGTTTTATGTTTATATTGTTAGCATTTTCTAAATTCTACCAGTGTTTTCTTTCTAGAAAATATTATAGAATTTAGATTAATTGTATGAGGATACCTTACGTAGAAAAAAGTCTACATATTTGCTCCTGAAGGTTGGAAAAATGTCATTACTAATTTTACTTTAAAACACTTGAGTCTAAACTGAGGAACGCCTGCTCATCCTGCAGCCCAGCCTGAAAGCATTTCAGTATCTCATGCACCAGAATGATAAACACCTGTATGCTTGGTCATGCAGTTACTGACCTTATGCCAAAGGAAAGTTAGCTTGGCTAGAAGTTTGCTATTGTCTAGCAGAATCTTGATATCTGTGAAATGATAACCCAGTTATTCTGTCAGGGAATTCTTGTACAGGTAGGTGTCCTGTTCACTCAGTTCGGTATCCATCTATTTAATAGATTTATTTAGCATTTTATTAGCTAAATTATGAAAATAGAAGCTACTCTAGTTATTTTGAGTGAAAAGATATACTGGGAGTTAAACAGAATTTTAAAAATCACTGATAAGGTGGAATAAAAAGTTTATGAAGGTTTTCAGGAATTTCTAAATTGTAGTGATGACAAGGTAACCATCACCAATAAAATTAGCCAACCGCAGATTCAAAGTACACTCTTTTCAGGAGAATGCCTGCAAGCCACAGATAAAGGTTTGTATCTGCTATCTTCCAGTGCCCACAGACCTGCTGACAGCAGCACAGTGGCACTGCTTTTCTTTTCTGTCTCCCAAATTTTGCACAATTGCCTCTAAAGCACAGAATCTAACCGAAAATTGATGTTAAGGAAGCCTTGGCACTATGTTTTTCAGACTTCACATACCTGTAGTACGAGGGATAATTTAGAAGAATAGAGATGGTAGTAAGAATCAGCCAGTGAGACTCAGTAAAATCCACGCTTTATCAGCACGGCATCCTTATTAATCATTTTATTTTATTTTTTTAATTAAAGCATGGTGAGTTTTAAAAACTATTGTTTGAGCATGAATTTAAAATTTAGAAAAGAAAAAAGTCAACAAATGGAAGATATAGAGCTCATTTTTCATACAAGGAGTCTTGTACAACAGAATCCAAATTATGATCATACAAAATGGAACTTTAGACTTTGCATCCCTCTTACTAAGATTAAACTTAGGAGGGTCGTATTCCATTGGTGGGCTATTTGATTCATAGGCCTGTGGGTTCTACATTTCCAGAGAAAGTGCTAGGACAATACCCCAAATTCACAAACTATTATCTCCTAGAGGATGCCAACCTGTATTTCAATAAGCCATTCCTCTATTCTGTAAGGCCAGATGCTTCTGGATGTTAGGGTTCATTGGTAATGCTGAAGAACATCATAGCTATTATCTCATTATCTTACATTTCACTGTGATGTGATTTCCTCATTCAGAAGCATTTCTGCATAGACTCCTATAATAAAGCATAGGTCAATTCAGAAAGTCAAGTGCATAGGTCTGAAAGAGGCATGATTGACAGAGAAGTAAATACAAACTCAGAATGTATTAATTTAAGTGAAGATAAATTACTACCTTTTGCTTGCTAGAAGGAATCTAGTTTAATTAACATCTGGTATTAAGCTAGTTCAGCTGAAGTATGGCCACGCTGGGGGACTATAAGGTATTTGATAGTGACCAAGATAGACTCCCTGGAGCAAACGCCTTAGTATTGAGCCCTTGTATGTTTGTCATTCCTACCACTCTATCCATTTCATTCCCAAGATCAAACATGCTGCGAGAAGCCTAGAAAATAGGTTGTATGAAGTACATAGAAAAGTTATTTGGATTATAAAGAGGCTCCTCTGAGGTAAGGGCCCCTCGGTAAGCATCCCTCTGTGGCACAGATATTAATTTAGCTTATTCAGAAAAGAGAACCCACTCCATTTTCCCCACTTTATCAGTCTTTGTATTTGTCTTTCCAAGTCCTCAGTTATCAGGATAACCATTGGTTCTTTACATCTCTATTTTCAGGAAAAGGGGAAAATGAGGTGTTACAAAATTTTTCCACATGGAAGATTCACCTTCTCCAATGTTGTTTATGGATATCTCAAATGGGATTGAAATATAAGAGTAGACCATTTTCAATTCATGCATGCATATCATCAGAACTTTCTGTAGAATAGGCCTAGTTATTTGTTTTCTACTCATTTAACTGACAGCCAAAGCTTCCTGCAGAGACATACGGATATATTGAGACAAGCACTGTACTATATCTGTAACTGAATCACAGGAAATATCAGTAAATTTTTACCCTGAAACTTACTTGAGCCTTGAGTAATGTATTCTACCTACATTGTACGCAGATTCATGAATACTCTCATGCCTCACGATGGAGTGCCCCCATGTATTTTTGATTCTGAGGCTACAGTCAACTCCAGCTACCTGATTTATGATGGACAGCTCAGGTTATATGGTTAAATGGCATCTAAGAGTCATACATTCATCCTCTATCATATTCTGATAGAAATCCAAACAGCTGCTTTGCCAAGGGAATTGCTTTCTGGAGAGGGAACAGTTAGGCTTGCAATTTTAGTGTCATTCTCTAATTCTCTATTGTAGGCTGCCATCATCACTGTTCAGTGTTTCAATTGACCACAGATATTTCAAACACCATAATACCTGCTGGGACACATAGGTGAGTGAAAGAACAACGTACTCTTCAGGGTCTATAACAGCTATGTAGCCATTTCGTTCTCTGAATTTCTGTGAAAGTTGGCAAATTTGAGTAAACTAGATCAGATCAGAACAGAATTTCAAATTGTTACATCTTTATTAGCAATAGATGATGAAAATCATTGAAGGGATTATCGGGAAACAAGTAGGCTGACAAATTAGGAACATAATTACAGTGGCTGAGTTGGAAAAAGGAGAAGGAAAATACTTAGAAAGTCATTTAGTTAGTCCATGTAGAAAATGTTAAAGTCCACAGTGAAAGCCATGGTTATAACAGTTGAGAAAATGAGATTCAGTTGGGAATTGTGAAGGCAAAGAATAGCCTGATTTAGTGACAGATTAATTGTGAAGGAAAAGAGAAAGGCATTGGATATGATGCCCAGACTTTATGTTTTGACAATTGGTTAGCTAACAGTGTCTTTCACAAAAATAGAAAATACCTTATAAAGAGTCTCTGTAGCAGGACTGATATAGGGGAGCATTCAATTTTTAAACATGCTTACTTTGAGGCCTCATTTGAAACCTGTTAGCTACGTGGGACTAACACAGAGAATAGAAGCTTGAGCTGTTGATTTAGAAGTCACCAATGTTTGACTCCTGGCAGTTAAATATGCAGAAGTTAGTAATAAAGTCTTTAAAACTGAAATATAACTGTTGATGTGCAACTAATATTTTGTGATAAAGGTGTTATTGGAAGATTATTGGCTAATCTCCCCATTATTACCCCAATTTAACAGTTTAAAACAACCACCATCTTAATATGCTTCAAGATTTTGTGGGTCAGGAATTTGGAGATGGCTCATGTAAACAGTTCTTGCTTAGGATCTCTCCTGGAGTTTCAATCATTTGTTGACTGGAGCTCCAGTCATGTGAAGGCTGTACTGTATTGTCATAAAAATAGCTTACTTACACGGCTGTTGGCTGGAAGCTCAGCTGTGCAGGTGACTGGAGTGGCTACTCATCTCTGTATGAAGTCTTCTTCACGGCATTATGACCTCAGGGTAATGGGAATAGTTAGTTGATAGCTAAAGGCTCCTAGTTTACTTATAACAGCACAGAGCAGAGTTATAGCTAATTACCTTCTATGACCTAGACTCAGACTGCATCTAGCATCACTTCCTCTGTATTTTCTTAATATAAATGAACACAGATTTTAGCACCAATATAAGAGAAGAGGACATAGATACCCTTCTCAGTAGAAAGAATCTCAAAGATTTTACAGATACGTTTAAAAACTGATGACCAGGCGCCGTGGCTCATGCCTGTAATCCCAACACTTTGGGAGGCCCAGGTGGGCGGATCACAAGGTCAGGAAATCAAGACCATCCTGGCTAACACAGTGAAACCCCGTCTCTACTAAAAAGTACAAAAAATTAGCCGAGCGTGGTGGCGGGTGCCTGCAGTCCCAGCTAACGGGAGGCTGAGGCAGGAGAATGGCGTTAACCCGGGAGGCGGAGCTTTCAGTGGGCCTAGATGGTGCCACTGCACTCCAGCCTGGGAGACAGAGGGAGACTCCGTCTCAAAACAAAACAAACAAAAACAAACAAACAAACAAACAACAACAACGGACAAGCTTCCATCTCATATGGAGCTTCCTCATAGCTGTCTTATATTAGTTTCACTTTACTGTTGTAACAAAGTTCTACAAATTTAATCCATTAAAGCAAAAAAAAAAAATTATCTTACAGTTCTGAAGGTCAGAAGTCTGAAATGAGTCTTAAAGGAGTCATGGTCAATGTCTGTGTTCTTTATGGAGTCTCCAGGGGTGACTCTCTTCCTTGCTTTTTCTGTTTCCTAGAGCCAGCCTGCATTCCTTGGCTCCTGGCCCCATCACTCTGACTTTAGTATCCTTTGTAACATGTCTTTCCTGATTCTGATCCAGGGCAATCCCCTCATCTCGAAATCATTAATTAAATCATAATTAAATCATCTGTAAATATCCTTTTAGCATGTAAACTAATAAATAAATAGATTCCAGGGGTAGGATGTGGATACCTCGGAGGGGCCATTGTTCGACTTACCACAACTTTGGATGGGAACTGGAATGCTTAGCACGTTTTCACAGAATTTGTATGTAAACAGAACATATACATTTACGAGTATTGACTTGCTGTATCCCTCAGTCAGCTTGACTCTATAGTTTCAAAATGCATTAATATTTATAAGAATATTTAGGGATAATTTTGTTCAACTCCATCATTTTGCAAGTTATAAAGCTGAATTCCATTGGATTATATACATGCTCTAGCCTATTTGTAGCAGAAACATATCTAGAATATAATCTGTCTGACTGACTCCTGGCCTAGCGCTCTTTCAATTACACTACTTGGCCCGTGAGTCTGGCAGAAAATTGTAGTCTTGATGACTTTTCATACAGCCCAAGAAAAGCAGTGGAAAAGCATCCACACTCCTTTTTTTCTCATGCTAACTGCTTCAGGATGAGAGACTCTTGCAAAAGAATATTCATGATGATAGTACCAAAATGAAAATCAATCACTTATATCTATTTTCTCACTGTCAACCAACTTAAATTCGATATCTTTTTTTTTATTCTTTTTCCTACTGTGGACTTGTTATTTATTTTCAGTCTTTAACAACATATATGCTTAATTTTATTTTCCATTTGGGCTAAATCTGAGTGCTTTGGTGCTCAGAATCCCTGGATATATGTTTTCTCTTCATCTGTGCTTATTCCTGAAGGACTAATATATTAATATGTGCTAAAGCTGCATAAACTAGTAACATTTTATTTTTTAAAGCTAGCATATTGAGCAAATATACCATTATATAGTTTTTCTTTTTTAAAAGAGCTTCTTTATCAATTTACATGTATAGTCAATCAAAATAATTTTCTATGTTTATGATAGATGGCCTAGGGATACCAATTATATTTCTTATATAAAAAGTCATAGAACTTGAGTCCCAGTTCAACAACCCACACAGTAAACTAATTCTTTAACCTCATAAGGTTGTTGTCAGCATTAATTCACAACTGTTTGAAAAACTGGTTTGTAAGCTGAAAAAACGTCACAAGAGTAGTAAATATTATGACTACTGCCACATTTCTTGCCTTTTCTTTCAGGGTTGCTATTTCTTCTGCTAATGAATAAAACCTCAATTTATCTCCCAGTATAAGTAACATCTACAGGGATAATGTTAGTGTATGATGTTTTCAAAGCACCAGAAAAAAGAATCAAGTCACACAAATGAAAGAATCTGGTTGAAGAACTGGAGTTATCCATTCTGATACGATGTTTTGAAGGTCATTTAAAGCAACGATGGATGAGACATATTCTCAGCCTGTTTTTTCTGCAGGATAGAAGCAATTTTTGCATGTCATGACCTTTAGCTACAGCCTACTGTCATTGGCCCTTCCTCTCAGAGTGACCTTTAGCTTGCTTCACCCTGGGGAAACTGCTAAACTTGTATTTAGCAGATTCTGTATTCCACTCCTGGAGATTTGAATGAAGTGGGTCCTGGGTAGGGAATAGGAATCTATAATATTAATCTGTGCCCAGATGAATCTCATTCAACCAGTAGATTATACCAGGAAGCAGGATCCTGGTATTGCCATGTTAGAGTATAGTCTTTGTATATTCATAAAAGTAGAACTAAAATGTATTTACAACTCAATTTATGGAGGTAGGTCAGTTATAATACCTAGCTATATTCATGCAATTCCTATACCAGTTTGTGAAACCTGCTTAAGTATTCCGTCTCCCTAAGGACCTGGATCATGTAGCATCAGATTGCAAATGTTTTTTCTCCAATTTTACCACTTTTTATTTGATTTAGACCCATGATATGTAAAGTTGGTATTCACTAAATGTTTTGTTTGTGTTACATTTTACAAAATTTGAATTGTCAGAAATCATTAACTTCTCAAGAAACTTTTTCAACATATAGTTTATGTTTTGCTACAGTTTCTTCAGCTAAGCTACCGACTACATGTTCCATATTCCTTCATATGCATGCGGAGTTTGCTTTCATCAGTATTACTACACATATATTAGTCAGACATTATTGTCAGTCCCATCTTACAGAGGGAGATTTGACTTAGAATTATTATCTTAATAAAGACCACACGAAGTTCTAACCCACTACTTCCTTTACTGACTTTGCCTGCAGTAAGCATCCTGTATTCAGGAACAGGTGTTAAATGTGGCAAGCCTGTGTTTCTTTTTCTTTCTCTTCCTTTTAATGTTTTCCTTTTCTTTCAGCCCAGGAAATTTGTATGCAAATGCATGTACCCACTTTCTCCCATTTATGCAAGGAAATAATTATAAGTGGGATATTATTTGTTGAATTAGGGAAGGATAAACTCTTTAGCCTTCTAATTTCTCTTAAATATCCTTCCAACGACAGACACAACATCTACATCTTTTCTTCAACTTTACCTCTCAGTGGTATGAAAAGCAATTTTTACAAATACACTGGCTTTACAGTCTTCAAAGATACAAAACTATACAAGAAGGAACTTTACTGTATTTAGTAAGTTGCTGCTTTTCTTACATAATAATATTCTTGTGCCAGAAGAATTCTTTTTTTTTTTTTTTTTTTTTTGAGACGGAGTCTTGCTCTGTCGCCCAGGCTGGAGTGCAGTGGCCGGATCTCAGCTCACTGCAAGCTCCGCCTCCCGGGTTCACGCCATTCTCCCGCCTCAGCCTCCTGGGTAGCTGGGACTACAGGCGCCCGCCACCTCGCCCGGCTAGTTTTTTGTATTTTTTGTAGAGACGGGGTTTCACCGTGTTAGCCAGGATGGTCTCGATCTCCTGACCTCGTGATCCACCCGTCTCGGCCTCCCAAAGTGCTGGGATTACAGGCTTGAGCCACCGCGCCCGGCCAACCAGAAGAATTCTTTAAGGGAGTACCTAATTATGTCACCAGCAAGAATTTAGGAATGATGAATATTTAACATTTGAAGAAATAGTCAAGCACATTGCTGAAGTTTGAATGTGTCCCTCAAAGTTCAGGTGTTGGAAACTTTATTCTCAATGTGTCAGTGTTGAGAGGTGGGGCCTTTAAGAAGTGGTCAGGTCATAAGGGCTCTGCTTTCATGAATGCATTGATGTCATTATTGAGGGAGTGGGTTTAGTATCACAAGAGTGAATTTTTCATAAAAGTGAGTCTGGACTCTTTTGCTATCTTGCTCGCATGGCCTCTTACCTTCTTGCCTTCTGCCATGCAATCATGCACAAAGGAAATCCTGCCAAGAAGTGGCTCCTCAATATTGGGCTTCCCAACCGCCAGAACTGTTAGGCAAATACATTTCTATTCATTATAAATTAACCAGCATGTGTCATTGCAGCACAAAACAGACTAACACAGCCGTAACACATAAAAGGATGAAAAAAATAAAAGTATGTAATTTGAAATAGGTAGGTGGGGCCACCGTTGGAAATCAATTGAGAATTATCAAGCAAATTATAAATTAAGCTGATTCTCTACCTCCTCAAAAAAGAAAAACAAACAAAAAACCTGGAATCTATATTTACTTCAATAAGAAACAGTCTGAACATTTAGGTGATATAGCTACTTAAATCATCACAAAAAATAAGTGCCTATGAAATCCCATATATTTAGTAATATATACAGCAGAGTTCCTTATCTGAATTAAATTACTATCTGGTATATATTATGACCTTTCCTATCACATTTTATTATGTGATTGTCCTTAGTGAAATTTCTCTAATGTGTATATATACCTTTAAATCTGCAGAGAGGAAAAATGTCTACAGGAAAAGGTCACACCACTGCACGTTATGCAGCTCCAATTTCAAGGGAATATGAAATTCAGGGACTGAGTAGCTCTGGATCGCTTCCATGAAACTGTCAGGAGAAAGCGGCGGCCTTTAATGATCACAGGCCTCTATGTTCAATTGAGTGTGACTAGATGAAGCAAGAATTCAAACTGAGTCTCCTCGGCGAATTGTCTACTGATTGAGATGTAGCTCACTGAGAGGGAAATGGTCCCAAGGGATTGTGAGTCTATTGAGAAAGCAGGAGCAAACCTGCTTTCAGGCTTGGTTTGGGTGCGCTAGGAATTCTAATGTAGTAAATAAGTAAAGAGTGGGCTGAAATTTTTAAGGTATTTTCTTTTATGTCTACTGGATATTCTAAATATGTCTTAGGGAATATTTTTTATTTCCTGAAATTTCAACAGAAAATATTTTTTGCACTAAATCATGGTACCTTTAGAAACATCTTAACCTCTGATTATAGCCAGATTTCCAATAGTACATACTGCCTATGTAAAAACAGATTGATCTACATTGAAATAGAAACAGAACAAAAGGGACAATAATAGCCAACCCATTTTTGTTGGTTATAAAATGATACCAAGAATGAACATGCAGAAAGGTCATTTTACCCAATCTATTTATTTCACAGATGAGCAAGCTGAGAGCCTATAGTACATTGTGAGTAACTGGCACATTAAACATCAGAATCCCTGTGTCTTTCTCATGAGTCTAACATTTTTATCATTATGCTACAATGAAAATAATGGAAGTTCTACAAATACACATAGTCAGTACACTTATATATCATTTGTTCAAAAAGGGTACTCTAGACCAGCACCATTAACATAACCTAGGAACTTGTCAGAAATACAAATTCTCAGGCTCCATTCCAGACTGAGAAAACACTCAGGTTGGAGTCCAGAAATCTATGCTTAAAAAACTTCTCCAACTCCGGGTGATTCTGATGTATACTAAAGAACCATTTTGATGAAAAGTGATTTGAGGGCCACTGATGTATGTAACAAAACTTGGAACATCTTAGACCTTTGCTCTTTCCACATATATTTTAGAATCAGCTTGACAAATTCTATAAAAGGAAATTATTGCTGAGAGATGTTAAACTGGTATTGCATTCAATCTAGTGGTCAGTTAGAAAACTGAGACAGTTTGATATTTGGTCTTCCTATCTAAGAACATGAGTTAAGTTCCCATTAATTCAAATGTTATATAATATTTTTAAATAAAGTTATTTAGTTTTCCTTCATAATATCCTTGTTCATAGTCTGTCATATTTGTCTCTGTATATTTTTGTTTATATTTAACATTATATTTTCTATTAGTTCATACTGGTTTACTGAAATGCAACACTTTTTAAATACTGATATGAAAATCAAAACCCTTTCTTAAATCTCTAATTAATTCAAATAATTTTTGTGATGTTTTGGCTAATGACTCCAGTGGTGTATTGGTTACATTAATGTCTTATATCTGATTTTTAAAAATAATTCTAATAATGAACAATTACAGCATTGTTAGTTATACATTTGAGAGGAAATACATTTTAAAGTGCTCCTACTATAATCTAATTTTTTGAAACTTTTTAACATAAATCATTCTATAGTCTGCTTAGGCTGCCATAGCAAAATTCCTCAGGTTGGGTGGTTTAATTAATAAAAATTTATTTTCTCACAGTTCTGGAAGTTGGAAGTCCAAGATTAAGGTACCAGCAGGGTTGAAATCTGTGAAGCCCCTATCCCTGGCTTGCTAAAAACAGCTATCATCTTATTTTGTCTTTTCTCTTTATGTGGTGCATGAAGAGACAGAGAGAGAGACAGAGATGGAAAAGGACTCTCTGGTATTTCTTCCTCTTCTTATAAGGACATTAATTTTATTAGATTTGGGCCCCATTCTTAAACCTCATTTAACTTTATCATCCCTTTAAAGACCTTGTCTCCAAATAGAGACTATTGGAGATTAGGATGTCAACATAAGGAGTTTAAGTGGACCCAAATCAGGCAACAATATTCTGCCTTCTGGCTTCCCCAAAAATTCATGTCCATCTTACATGCAAAATACATTCACCCCATCTCAGTATCTTCAAGATTCTTCATGCTTTTTAGCATCAATTCCAAGTCCAAATCTCAACTAAATAGAATCCTAATCAGATATGGGACACCAGGTATGATTCATTCTGAGGTCAAATTCCAATGTCCCAGTTTGAAGACCATAAGCCAAAAGAATTTTCTCTTAATCTTCGGGAGGGCAACCTTTTAGGCTAGTCAAACCTTCAACTGATTAGATGAGATCCACCAAAATTATGAAGGGCTGTGGCTTTATTCAGTCTACCAACTTAAATATTAATCTCATCCAGAAACACCCCCACAGAAGCACTCAGAATAATGTTCGGCAAATGCCTGTACACCTCACTCCATGGCCTAGTCAAGCTTACAAATAAAATTAACTATCACAATTATTATTATTATTATTTTGGGACAGTGTCTCAATCTGTTGCTTAGGCTGGAGTGCAGTAACGCAATCTCAGCTCACTGCAACCTATGCCTCCCAGGTTTCAAATAATTCTCCTTCTTCAGTCTCCTGAGTAGCTGGGATTACAGTTTCCCGCCACCATGGCTGGCTAATTTTTGTGAAGATGGGTTTCATCACATTGGCCGGGCTGATCTCAAACTCCCTACCTCAAGTGATCTGCCCACCTCGGCCTCCAAATGTGCATGGATTACAGGGGTGAACTACCATGCCTGCCTGATTGTTTAATGGTATTAATTATATTTTTAGTTATATTTTTTTCTGGATCCATTATGAGAAACATGCTTTCATATATGCTACTATTATGAATTATATTGACAAATTATTATATCAAGAATACACCAAAATTGATAATACAATAACATGATTCTGTACATTATTAGATCATTTTGTTTCTTAGGGTACTTATAAGAAATATTTTTTAAAAAATTTCTTCTTTTTCCTTCTGCTTTTTCTTTCTACTTCTCCTTCTCTTCCTCTTCTTCCTCTTCCTCATTTTCCTTCTCTTTCCAAAAAGTTTATATAACATGGAATTAACTGTGCCTTGAAAATTTTTGTTTTTATTTGAAAAGGAATTTCAGACTTTTTATAATTTTTCAATAATATTTTAACTGCTGATTTAGTATATTTAATTGCTAATGGACTATCCAAGTTTCCTATTATTTCCTTGGGTTAGTTTTTATTATATTTTCTCTAAAATGTTCCCATTTTTAAACATCGTAAATGTGATTTGCCTATAGCATCAGTGGCAAAGGAACTTAAGCTAAATGATGTAACCCAGCTTTTATCAGAATTCTGTATTGGAGTATTGGGGATGCACATATCTACTAATGAATTGGTGCTTGGTCTAAACTATTTTTTGCATGCATATAACTATCTAGAGATTCTTGAAAGAAAATGGCATGATTGACATGATTGAATTCAGGATATTCAGGTCTTTGACCATCATAAAAACAAAGGTACATAATATCTCATTCTATGTGTTAACAATTTTTAGGAGAGGACAAGTCAAACAACGTGCGAGTTCAACCATTGTCTTCTGCCTGAGAAATTGGTAAAAAGTTATCAAAAATTTGACAATAAAGCTATTGTCAGAGAAAGAGTGAGGGAAATGGCTAATTTATGAAGAGAAGTGGTTTAATTGGCTCATGATTCTGCAGGCTGTACAGAAAGCATGATGCTGGCATCTGCTGGGCTTCTAGGAGAAGCTGTGCTTAGGAAACTTAAAGTCATGGGGGCCAACGGAGTACCAGCACTTCACATGGTTGGAGCATGAAGAAAAGAAAGAGGTGGCAAGTGCTACAAACTTTTAAACAATCAGATCTTGTGATAACTCACTCACTGTGTGTGGGTACAGGACCAAGGGGGATGGTGTTAAAGCATTTAGAAGTTCGCCCTCCTGATCCAATCACATTCTACCAGACCTCACCTCCAACACTGGGAATCACAGTTTGACATGAGATTTTGTGGGGACACAGATCCAAACTATATCAGGTGACTAAATTTGTTTTTGAAATCATGACTGTCTGTAACATGCAGAATAAAATTGGAGGACACATAAAATTACGTAGTCTCAGGTATTTCTTTATAACAAGTGAGAACTGACTAACACATCATCTCACCACATTCCCTTCACTCTTTCATTGAGCACTTAAAATATTTCAAAAGCTTTTTTGTGTAATAACTTTATTGACAAAATTGACATATTATATGTATAAATGTCCCAAGTCTACCACAACAAAGTCCCCAAAATAGGTGGCTTAAAACAGTAGAAATTTAGAGATTCTCCAGGCTAGAAGTCAAAACTCAAGGTGAAAGCAGAACCATGCTCCTTCTGAAATTAGTAAGGGAGTCCTTTCTTAATTCTTCCTAGCTTCTGCTGGTTTGCTGACAATCACTGGGGCTCCTTGGCTTTCAGATGCATGACTCCAGTTTCTGCCTCCGTCTATCTTCACATGGTGATCTCCCTTTATGCCCCTGTGTCTTCACATAGTCATATTCTTATAAGGGCTCCAGTTATATTTGATTAATGGCCCAGCCTACTACAGTATGACCTCATTGTAACTTAACTAATTACATCTGCAATGATGCTATTTTCAAATAAGGTCACATTCTTAAGGTACTGAGTTTAGGACTTCAACATATTTTTTTAGAGGGCTGCATCATTTCAACGCATAACACCATATAATTAGCCCATTTAAAGTATATGATTAAATGACTTCAGTATATTCACAGAGTTCTAGGAAAAAAAATTACAATCATTTAAAAAAACTTTTCACCGTCTCTCCAAGAAACCCCAAACCCATTAATAGTTACTCTCAATTTCCCCTTCCACCCTTCCCACTCTAGGCAACTATTAACATACTTTTCATCACTGTGGATTTGCTTATTCTGGACATTTAACCTAAATGGAATTAGGCACTGTGTTTTTTGTGACTGGCTTATTTTGTTTGGCATAAACTTTTTAAAGCACATTAATATTGAAACACATACCAATACTTTGTTTATTTTTATTGCCAAATAATATTTTATTATATAAATATACCAAATTTTGTTTACCCATCCAGCAGTTGAGAGACATTCGAGTTTTCCCACTTTTGGGCCATTGTGAATACTGCTGCTATAAACATGTCTACAAATATTTGTTTGAATACCTGTTTTCAGTTCTGTTGGATATATATCTATGAGTAGAACTGGTGGGTTATATGGTAACTCTGTTAAATTTGGAGGAACTACCAAACTGTTTTTAAATTAGTTGTAGCAGTGTACATTCTTGACAGCAGTGTATGAAGGCTACAATTTCTCTACATCCTCATCAACATTTTTAATCTTTTTTTTTTAATATTATAGTTATCCTACTAGGCATGAAGTAGAATCTCTTTTTTAAAATTTTACTTCTGTAATGGCTAGTGATGCTGAACTATTTGCATATTTTTCTAGGAGAAATGTCTTTTCAGATCATTTGCTCACTTAAAAAAATTGGTTACTTCTCTTTTTAATAATGAATTGTAACAATCCTTAATATAAATACAAATATGTTTAATTTGTCTACTTTTTGCTTTTTTACTTATGCTTTTCATGTCATATGTATGTTATAATTAACCTGATCCAACGTCACAAAGATTTATGTTATATTTTCCTGCAAGTGTTTTAGAATTTCACTCTTACATTCAAATCTTGATTAATTTTACATCAACTTTGTATATGGTGTGAGATAAGAGTCCAACTTTTTAAATATTTATTTATTTATGTTTGTGTCTGGATATCTAGTTATTGCAGGACCATTTGTTGAAAAGGTCTTTCTTTCCCAGTGAATGGTCTTGGCACTGTTTTCAAGTATCAGTCGAAATAAAAAGAAAGTATGGGTTTATTTATGGACTCTCAATCATATTCCATTTGGATTGACTATGTGCCAGTACTACATCATCATGATTACAAATGACAGCATGAGTATGGAGAACCAGGAAAGCATACTTGGAGTCAGTGTAAATGCTAGCTGCCTTTCCCTTGCTTAATTCAATTCCTCTTGTAAGAGCTAGTAGCTCAGCTAATTGAGCGCTTGTACCTGGAGGGAGAGATGCACTTTCAATGATGTCATTTAGAGTGACTGCCTTGTATCCTGCCTTATGGATCCCTTGTTCTGCAGAAGAGCTCACATCTGTGAAGAGGGTCCAGTCTGGATTGTCTTGTGGAGTTTCCCTGAGATCTTCCCTGGCTTCATAGGTCTGTACTATGACTTGTTCACACGTATGCTCAAGTTCCCCACTTTCCTCGGGGAGGAAGGTGGCTGGATTTGGGTGAGAACAAGTCTTTAATTGGATGTTGGAACCCTCTAACAGCAGGGCCTGATAGTTAAGGAGTTGGCTACCTGTTAGCCAAAGGCTCCCCTTACAGTGCAATAGTCCTGCCATGTTATGTGGGGGTACAAACAGTTGAATCATTTCCTAGGGTTAATTTGGAGGCTTTTGGGATCAACAGAGCCACTGAGGCAATGATTTGGAGGCATGCTGGCTATCCTGTAGCCACCAAATCAAGTTCCTTACTTAGGTAAAACACTGGCTGTTGATCTGGTCCTCGGGCCTGTGTTGAGACTCCCAGAGCCATTCCCTTCTTTTCTGATACATACAGATTGAAGACCTTCCCTACAGGAAGGCTGAGAGCTGGTGCCTTAAGCAAGCCTTGTTTTAGCTGTTTAAAGGCCTTTGTGCTTCAGATTCCCAGGTTAAAAGATGAGTTTTAACTCCCTGAGTTTCTTTTATGAGGTTTTATAACGGATGAGCTATTTCACCATACCCAAGTATCCATTGTCTACAAAATCCTGTAATGCTCGAAAATCCTCTTAGTTGCTTGAGGGTTCTGCGGAGAGGAAAGGAGGAAATAGGCTTAATGCTTTCTTCCCCTAACGCTCTGGTCCCCTTAGAAGGCACTAAGCCTAGTCACCTCACTAAAGTTTTGCAAAACTGGGCCTTGGGTTTTGAAACTTATATCCTCTGGTAGCTAAGAAGTTGAAAAGAGCTTTAGCGCATTCCTGAGAAGTTTCCTTAGTTGGGGAACAGAGTAGAATATCATTAATATACTGCAAGAGCCTAACTTGGGGATGAGAGAACTCAGAGAAGTCTTTTGACAGTGCCTGTCCAAACAGGTGAGGACTGTCTCAAAATCCCTGAGGCAGCACCATCCATGTTAACTGGGCAGTCTTCCCAGAGGGATCTTTGAAGGCAAACAAGTATGAGAGTCTAGATGTAATGGTATGCAGAAAAAGGCATCCTTTAAATCCAAGACTGTAAGCCGTTTAGTTCCCTCAGGTATTTGAGTTAACAGGGTCTAGGGATTAGGCACCCCTGGATGGATTGGAACTACAGATTCTTTAATGAGGTGGAGGTCCTGAACTAGTCTGTATTCCCCATTGGGTTTCTACACTCCTAATATTGGGGTGTTGCAAGGGTCTATTATAGAGTTTGAGGAGACCCTGCATCTTTAGATTATTGATAATGGTTTTTAGCCCTTTCCTAGCCTCTGGCCTCAGGGGATACTGTTTCTGGTTAGGAAAAGAAGTGGGATAGTTAAAATAGATCTGGACTGGCCTACCGGTTATAGCTAGACCTAATCTTGAGTTGCCTACACTTCTGGATTAATGTTAGCTTCCATCAGGGGGAGAGAAAGAAAAATAATACAATAAAAAAAGAAAAAAAACCCACCATTTTATTTTATTTGAGGAGAAAAAAGAAAAAAGAGGCTTGGTTTTTTAAAAGGATTAAAACAGACTCAATGTACGGAGTCTAGGAATCTTCACAGTAGTGCAGACGGACTTCCACTTGCCCTCCCCCGCCCAACCTCCTGCACACCTTCTCCTCTTAGTTTATTCACATTTTAAATCTTTCTTCCAAGTTTGGCCTGCAACCATTTGACTGGATACGGTAGGTCACTTGAAAAAGAAGAAAGCCTAATAAAATGAATTGCAAAGACAGCAAGATTTAAAAAAAAATAGTTTATCCTGAGGCTATAAGGATGCTGGTCCCCACCCAAGCTAGAATATCTCTGCCTAGTAAAGGAGGGGGACTTTCAGGCACAATTAAAAAGGCCTGTGTAGGCCGGGGCCGTGGCTCAAGCCTGTAATCCCAGCACTTTGGGAGGCCGAGGCGGGCGGATCACGAGGTCAGGAGATCGAGACCATCCTGGCTAACACGGTGAAACCCCGTCTCTACTAAAAAAATACAAAAAAACTAGCCAGGCGAGGTGGCGGGCACCTGTAGTCCCAGCTAGTCCGGAGGCTGAGGCAGGAGAATGGCTTAAACCCGGGAGGCGGAGCTTGCACTGAGCTGAGATCTGGCCACTGCACTCTAGCCTGGGAGGCAGAGGGAGACTCCGTCTCAAAAAAAAAAAGGCCTGTGTCAATAGTAAATCCCCCATCTGCAGCTAAGGCGTTGAGCAAAGTATCGGGTTAGAATTTTTCCTGAGACGCCCCTGTCAGTCATGCTATGGGAACAGGGGAGCCCTGGATTAGAGAAGAGGAGAGAGAAACTGGCTTCAGTACCCAGAAGATCTACCTTCCCTCCTTCAGTCTCCAGAATCACCCCCAGGTTCCTGTGCTGTAATGTCTGCCTGAGCCAGGGGTTTGAGCCCCAGGACCTGTCAGTCCTGCTGGACCATTTGTGAGACTGGTTCTGCACCCAGTGAACTATGCCTGCAGGGGCAGATCATCTCCAGTGGTTTCTGCCACAGGCTGGACATGGTCGACGTGGCTTCGACTTGCTGCCTGTGTATTCCTTCTTAGAACGCCCTGACTTGCCGCATGGATAACCGCTAGTGGATGCATCTCGGGGATCCTGGACTTCGCAAGCTTGTAACACTGCCACTAGAGCCTCTGTCCTTCTCTTGTAATCCCTCTCCTTGTCTTGGTAGTTTCCTTCTAATATCAGGAGCTACCTATGTAATAAACTTGTCCTTCAAGATGAGCTGTTCTCGACTGAATCAGGGGATAAAGAGGTGTGTTTTATTAGTGCCTTTCTCAGCCTTTCCATAAAGACTGTGAGATTCTCATCTGGTCTTTGGTCTATCATGGTCAGTTTAGAGTAACTGAAAATTTGGGCCCAGGTTTTCTGTAGGCCCCCTAATATGCACCTTAAAAAGTGCTTCCTTTTCCATTCATCCCTTGGGTTATTGGGATTTCACTTTGGGTTGTCTACTGGAACTGCTTCCCTTACTGGTGGAAACGGAGTTTCCACTTCTTCCTCACCTTCCCTACCCCCTCTTCTCCTTGATCTGCTATAGGAGGCATGTTGCTCATCTCCGCATTTTTCTGCTGCCTGCAGAACGGACTCCTTTTCAGATGCAGTGAGGGTCTGACTTAGCAGCAACATAACATCCCACCTTGTGGAGTCAAACACCTGAGTTAAATTCTAGAAAATTTCTATATACCTATTGGGGTCGTCAGAAAATCAGCATAAGTCTCCCTTTATTTATTTAAGGTCTTGTAATGAGAAGGGAACTTGAACCCTCCTGGCACCGTTTCCATCAAGCATTTCCTGCAGAGGTAAGAGTGAAGGGGGAAGAGTAGGATATCCTGGAGATGGTGGAGCTGGAGGAGCTGATGGACTATTGAAGGGAGACTGGAAGGGTGGGGACATTCAATAGCTGTCACAGATTGCTCCTCTGGACCCTGTTTTAGCTCTGCAGAGCTATTCCCTCTGGGCTTGCCTGCCATGGCTGCTTAAAGCGGGGCTCCAAGCCAAGAGAGGAAACCCTAACTGTGGCAGAAAACGGTTATATTAGGAGGCTGGAGGAGGTGGTGTCTGATTTACACAGGGCCCAGAGAAATTGGATTGACAAGATATGTCATTCATATAGCCTGCCACAAAACTGGCCCTCCCACTCTAGCCTTTTAATATGCAAATTCAGGGTGCCATGATGTTGTACACACATGCACACATGGAGATATCTGGGGGCGGCCGTGATGCTTGGCACACATGGTGTTGAGAAGAAGGCAGGAATTGCCATATTGGATGGACCCAGTTTCTAGAGGCTGGCATTTGTATATCAAAGCTTGCTGGCCTGGCCCTTCAAAGCATTTTTCTGCTAGAAAAGAAATGTTTCTGGAGCTGCTTTAAAAGAAAATAAAACCTTACCAAGGATGCCTTATCCTATCTGCCTAAAATAATATCTTCATAACTCCTATAATTAAAGATGAGGTGTTGACTTATAATCCTTCTTGTATGAGTCTATGGAGTACAGATTAGCAAACTTTTTCTGTAAACGACCAGATAGTAAATAGTACTGGCTTTGCAAGTTTTGTCATTTCTGTAGCTGCTACTGAGCTCTGACATTACAGCATGAAAGCAGTCATAAACAATATATAAGCCAATGGGTGTTGCCATGTTCCAATATACCTCTATTTAAAGGAGCACAGATAGAAAGCACGGAAGATAATTTATGTGCGAATAATATTTATTCCTTGTATGACTGCTGCTATTTTTTCTTTGCACTAAAATTATCAAATTATTTATTATGACAACTTCCTTGAGAGAATACTAATCTTTCTTCATCATTTTACTTTAAAATATTCAAAATGTTTTAAGTATGCTGACAATAATTTAATAGCATTAAAGCAATGAAATGGTGAACTCCTGAAAAGCTAATTCACACCCATGGTTTATTAGTAAATGAAAAAGCTAGATATTAATTATAGGGATTAACATTCAGTATGTATCAGATCACAGAAAGGTTCAGCAATTTATTTAATCTATTTGATTTTAAACTTCTAATTTGAAATATGAGATTTTCAAGTTAAAATACATTTAATGTGAATTTCACATTAAAAACAAGGATCTTCCTCACTTAGTGACTGTTGTCACGTTAAGATGACGACCTTGAATGCTCATGCACATTGCTGAATTGTAACTGGGAAAGAAAAATCACTAATAAAATTGCTGATTCACATAATTACAAACAGAAACAAATTTCATAGTCATAAGCAGCAATGTGTCACTCTTGTCATCTCTTACATATTGTCATCTGTCTTACATATTGATTTTTTGTTTATGTGACATAATTTTATGACTCTAACTTCAGGGAAATTCTAAAAATTAAAAAAATAATAATATTAATATAACATCCTAAATTAGCAGCCAAGAATGGAAAAGGAAGTGAGTGTAAATAATAGGAGAGGCCAACTGCATAATTTTACTGTTCAGAATTTGGAATAAATGTCAAATTATTCAATTTTTCAAATACATTTATAACATAAAATTAATAAAATGCCGAGTTTTGTTAGGTTTAAGAGGAATTTAACATTTTATATTCAAAAAAGACAGGCTTTAACTATTTAAATTTTATGAAAATGTGCTTTGATATATTAGTGTCTATATGAATAATTTAGCAACCCTTCATCTGTAGTGTAATCCCAGGGAAATTCTTTAATAACCTTTGCTATTTTAGCACCTATGAAAACAATGTTCTTCTAACTTACACTTTTAATTTCCATTATCTTAATTTGCATCTATTAAACTGTCGAATTTAAATTCATAGTTTTTCATTAAAAAGGCTTAACCAATGATGTGGAAAGATACTCTGAGGACTTTTCCCCCCAAATCTTTGTCACCTATGAATTTCATCCCTTACTAAATCTTGGGTAGAAATTTTATTCTGGGCAACATATTTTTGAAGGGTAAAATATGTTCAATTAAGGAAAACACCATATTTTTAAAAATTAATCTCTCTCCTAAATTAACAGTGTGAATACTCTTATAATAAGTCAAAATACAACAAATCATATATAGAAATAAACAAGGGGGCAATTGGAGACTTAAGAACATTTTTATATATATTATAATACTACATCTACATTGAACATCAAGAATGATATACCCTTCATGTGTACTGATTTTTCATCCATATCTTTATCCACAAATATTTTGGGACACTTAATTTTTAATTTTATGCTTGTATTCCCACATACTGATTTTATATAGTTATCCACAAATATCCAAAGTTTTAAAAAGAGATCCATAGCAGCATATTGGTTTTCCTTTATATGTTAGTGAAGATAATGACCTTGTCCTTCTTGACAAGGATATATACATGATAAAGATGCGGTTTAAAATTCTAACATCCATTAATTAAGTAAATTTCGAATATTGATAGTGTCTCTGAGGGGCAGATCATTGTGCTGGGGCTTGTGTGAGATAAAACATTGAAGTTTTGTCTTCGAAGAAGTCTATATTAAAGAAGTTATACTGTAGTAGAAGAAATTTGTAGTCATCGTTTTATATACATTTTGAATCACGCTAACCCACTGCACTTTTGTAGCTTCTGTTTGGACTACAGGGAATAATTTGTACTGTGGGGTCTAGCACTCTAACAGGGTTTGATAAAAACAGTTGAATAAACTGTTTCCAGATGGCTCTATTATTCCCCTTCACCTTTAATCCCCCACTTTTCCCAACCTGCGGTAACTACAGTTCTGACTTCCATCACTCATTGGTTAGTTTTTTCTCTTTTTAATCATTTTGTAAATATAGGAATATAACGTACACTATTTCGTGTCTGGCTTTCTTTGCTCAACATTATATATATGAAATTTAGCCATGTTACTATGTGCATCATTTTTTTTTTTTTATTTAAAAAAGGCACTGCATGATGTTTGCTTGCATGGATATATCATAGTAGCATATTCATGTGGTTATTTGTGAGGTTAAGTTTTCATCTGATTCCTTCATATCATGAACAAAACTACCATGATTTGGATATTGGATATAGATCCACTGTACCTAACAGTGGAATTTGCTGATTTAACAGATTGGCAGCTGCTTAGCAATAGCAGATAATGTCAAACCATTTTTCAACTATGTGATGATATATCATTGTAATTTTTATATATATTTCCCTGGTAATTAATAAGACTGAACAACTTTTTATATGCTTAACTGAACTGTGTAGTTAAGTCTTTGTCAGTTTTTTTTATTGAATTGTATTTTTTCATATTTGCTTGTAGATTTCTTTAAATATTCTAGACATGTGTTTTTATTATATATATTAATTGTAAAACTATTTTCCCAAATTATGGCTTGTCATTCTTTTTGTCATGCCTTTTGATGAATAGAAATTCTTAATTTTAATTAAGACCAATTTACCAATCTTTTGCTTTAGGATTAATGCATTTTATAGTTTTGTGCATTGTTTATGAAATCTTTGCTTACTCCAGGGTCATGGATATACTATATTCCCTGTTCCCTAGAAGCTTTATTTTTTTTATCCTTTCACATTTGGTCTCTGATTCTTTTCTGATTTAGCTTATTTATTATGTGATGTAGAAGTCAAGTTTCACTTTTTTCATATTGTTATCCAATGATTTAAACATTGTTCATTTTTGAAAGACATCTTTTCCCCCACTGAATCGCAGTGGGCTTTATTTTAATTTAGGCAGCAATACATATGTGAACCATTTTGTTATTGTTGTTGTTTGCTTGTATATTTGTATATCTTTGTGCTAATTGTATTGCTTTATTTGCTTTGTGCTAATCTAGCTTTTCTTTACCTACTCTTCTAAGCTATTTGTGATAAGCTATTCTTGAGTTTCTAATTTTCAATGTTTTATAACTTAAAGTATATTACAAAATGGTACTTTATATTGCATTCAAACACCTTCCTACATTTTAGAACTATTTTCTAGTAGTAACAGTAAGAGCTAGTTGATTTTAAGACTAGTTATTTGTGGCATACAATGCCAGATGGAAAGAAGTAATTATGGAAGACAATTGGTCAGGGGAACTATGGATCAGCTTTTTTCTTATGCTGAACAGCAGACTCAAGATTATCACAACTCACTTCCCCACCATCATTCTAAATAATATATGGATAGTCTTTATTATTTAGGATTTAATGAACATTTTCAAAAGATTATAATTTACTTTAAAATGCCTGAACTGTTATCTGAAGTGAAACTTTGTATATTTAACTAAACAAATGACAATTAATAAAGAGAGGTGTTTGTATATATTTTGTTTTTCTCTCAAAGATTATTGCAGAAATCTATAACTAACATCAGTAATGTAATCTAGTCTGAAATAACTTCTAGAGGTTATGTGGTAAATTATTTTATTCTCATTATATGGAAATTAAGTGTAATTGCTGCAAAGCTTTCTTTAGTAATACTGATAATTATATTAATTCTCAATTATAGTAAGTTGTACAACATTTGCTTAAAGCAAGAGATCTTTATGTTTAACTTTTCAATAGAGGCTCTATTTTCTTCCCTTAAACTCCACAGTCTAGAGCACATTGGCTGCTGTTCCACTCCTTTTGCTAAATCTGAGTGAACCAACTGCAGGAAGAGAATTTCCAGATCTCATCTCAAATGTGCTATAGAGTTACTTCCTCTGACATCAAATGAAAATTTCTTTTCCCCTCTTCTGTGCTTCACAGTCTACTAAGGTTTTCCAGGGTAATACAACAGGTAATCAGGAGTGCTTTGTGATTAGGTGTAGCAACTTACCCGGAGCTAGTAAATTCCAACGTCTGTTACTAATCTCCTCAAGAAGGTGGCTACTAGTCATTTGTTTCCTTCAAGAAATATAAATTGTATTTTCTATATGTTCATTAACAGTTGTCTCAAGAAGAGCAAATGAACAAATTACTACATTTAAGATAGTTAAAGTGAAAATAGATATAGAGGTAAGATCATGCTTCAATGGACTTTTCAAAATATACCATTTAGATAATCTGAGTTCATTGATGTGCACTTTTGCTTTTACAGACTATTTTCTAAATCATAAATATAAAAGAAAGATTCTGAAATAATCTTTTAAAAATTAAATGTTAGCAAACAAGAACAGAAAAGGCAACACAGTCACAGCATTTGAGTCTCTTGTTTTAACTTTCATTTTGATTTGTAACGACTGTAGCTTCTCCATCAGAGTTGATGAAAAATGGTTTGAAAAAGAAAACTACTGGCCTAAGAACAGAAAATTGTCAAAATAATATGCTTCTTTTCTTTTCTTCTTTAAAATTGTTCTTTCTTTTCTATTCTGTTCTCTCCTTTGCTCTGTTCCTTTTTCTCCCCTCATTTTCTGTTTTCTTTTTCTTTCTCTCTCCTTATTTTTATTTTTCTTCTTCTCCTTCTTCTCTGCCTTAATTTTCAGGTTTCTAATGTCTGTGTACTTCCAGTATTGTTTTTGAGGGTAAGGGTGGCACATACATGTCAGAATAAAGACTGCTACCATAAAAGTGAGCGTCTATATACTTCTTATTCTAACAGCAAAGAAATGTTTCTGCATACCTTAAATGTGTCTCATTTAAGTAAAAAGAAGATGAAACAGAAATGGTTGATATTATTAGTTGAGATTCTGAGTTATCAAAAACTTGGTACATTTTTTATATAAATGCATTAGATCATTTAAATATATTTATTTACGTATCTAGAAATATTTCCATTAGACTCTCATTGCTGCTTTCCACATCACACTAATCACATATGTGTAAATGAGACTCATTTCAGTCTCATTTCTTGACCCTCTGCATTGTTTTACATTATCTCTTGTCCAAAATACTCTTTCCAAAGCCATCTTAGACTTACATAGTATACACACTTCTGAATAGTTTCTATTTATCTAGCCATTGTTTCACTTTCACTATATTAAAACACCTTTTTCTCTATCTTTAACTATTTTATTTAGAAAGATCTGAACCTTAGCCCTAGGCTCTTTTTTTAGATGTTTCTGCTCTCAGTGACCTTATCAATTTCCTTGGTTCAATTAGTAGGGTAATGCTTATGACTCCAATTTGCACCTACAGTCATCCATTTAAAACGTTCAAACCAATATATTCAACCTGCTACTAGAAATTTTGTCTGGCTGTCTCATAGGTAATGCAATCGGTATGTTCACCATTGACCTCATTACTTTCCAGAGCCCTCTCCTACCCAACTTGCAAATTTGCTCATCATTTAATATTCAATTTTTGGCCAATGGAGCAATCATTTATTTGCCTCAAACAGAAACTTTGGAATCATTCCTCACCCTTATTTCCCTCCAACCTACAATACCCAGTCCATATAAATAAACACCAAAGCTTTTTAGTTCACTTTCCAAAACACCTTTGAACTTGTCTATGTATCTCTAATTCCACTAACATATCCTATTCCAAGACATCCAAGATCTTTTCTTTGGGACTATTACAATAGACTGCTAATGTCTGTGTCTAATCTTCTCTTCTAATCTATTCACACACTGATGAAAGAATGTGATCTTTTAATGTACAAATTCTGTCAATTTTTGGCTTGTTTATTAATTGCTTTTCAGAACAAGTTCAACTTTTTTAACATGGTTGCCAAAGCTCTCTGTGATCTACCCCTAAATATTGACGGAAGGATTCTGGCTTGTTTGTTATTTAACTCTAAGTCAGGAACCAAAGGTGTTCAGATTAAGATAGAATACATACTCCGTCCCCAATATGAAGAACTCTCAGAATTAGATACATGAATATTAGCCAAATACCCAATTTCACAATGTCTTCATTTTATTCCCAAATCTGCTAAGTAATATTAAAAATCAGAAAAGAGTATAGGTGTGTCAATACAATCGTCTTCTTCTAAAACGGCATGTGTACTAATTCAAAATGCCAGTGCTAATCTAGGGCTGCTCTGTTTTGGACCAAGTGGACAATTTGGTCCATTTGTCTGCTTGGACAATACGAGATCTGTCCAATCTCATAAACTTCTCGGGTGAGTAGGTCTATAGGCTGACTGATACTGTGTATATGTTCCCTGTCAATGTTTCAACTTTAGAATTCTCCCCGCTTTCCAGGCATCTTGTAAAACATGATATACAAAAGCTTCAGGTCAAAAAATAAGCCAGTATTTTTCTTTGGTATAGTTAAGGTTCTACATGTCAAAAGGAGACCCAATTTTTCTCCTTATAAAATAAATCTCTTTTACCACTTCCAACACTATAAGCGTCTGCTGATTCATATGGCTCATGTAGCAGGGCTTCTTACAACACAGCCCTATGCCTGCTCCAGTGTTCTTTCCTGCTTTGTTATCCACTCAACATTGACAGCTTTTCATATTGTTCAGTAATCGGGTCAGAGAAGTATTGCTAAGTATAAAATATACTGAATTCAGAACCCGAAGAGGCTCATCAGGCAATGAGATTTTTTGGGGGTAGGAAGGGCAAAATGCAATGATTAGCCTTTACTTTAGAGATCACACCCAGGCATGCCCTTGACCCCTGAGCCCTTGAACTCCTAAAATTTTATGGACGAATCCAGAACATGAATCTGTAGAATATCCAGACCAGAATCTGTGCTCACCCTCCAGAACACATGCATCTTACCAATGCCTCCATGGTGCTAGTAACCTCTTGCCCATCTGGTCCAAATAATATGATCTCATCAGTGTAAAGTATTGATGTGATGCTCTGCAGGATGTCAACATGGTCTGCACTTCGTTGGACTATATTATGTTATGTTTCTGATTGGGATAGAAAATGATTTATTCACCAAATCAGTGACTGCAAGCCACATACCTGGGGTCATGTAAGACTGCTGTGACAGACGCACTACAACTGTAATAGCAGCTGCAATTAAGGTCACTACTGGACTGAGCCTGCAGTAGTCTACAGTCACATTGGCAAGTGTTTTTGAATGTGTCAGTCTGTCCTTTATATGCCATCATTATTTGGATCCTCACCAGCAGCGAGGAAATGAATAATCCAATTCTAAAATCCCATGTTATATACATTGTTGCAGCTGGGTTCTCCAGAAGCAGGTGTTGAGACATGTTTTGGTGCATGTTGTTAAAGATTAATACCTGTGTAAAGGAGGTGAAGCTAGCGGGATTAAGTAGAAGACAAAGCTGAATAATGATAAAGACCTGAAAAAGCTTTGGTCTACCTAATGTAGCACAAGTATTGCCCAAAAGATTATTCCATGTTGGGTCAAAATAGTTGGGCCTTTTTACCACTACCTCACTCAGATACAAGATTCAGGATTCTGTGGGAAGGGTGTGGCATTGATTAGTTCTCTTTGGTTGAGCTAAACTATCCACTGACTGTGCTTCTCATAGGTGGGCAGAAAGTCCTTTATTAAAAAGGGATGTGGGTGGTGTGTATCTGTGTCTAGCACAGATGGTAATTCATGTTTATGGTATCTTCTCAACATCATGTTCATGAATTCCTAGTGCATCTGAGGAATGATTCAGTCAATTTCCAAAGGGGATATAGCACAACTAAATCAATATACTAAACTCAAATATTACAAGGCACCTACATTTATGGGAATGTCTATTAAACGAATTGTATTCATTAGAGTACAAAAAGGTAAATATCTTTACCCAGGTGTGTAGACTACTTCCTTCATCAACTTTCACGTTTATTTTACTTTCATGAAAGATATTTATATATAAACATAAATATATAAATGTATATATAAATAAATATATTTAATATATAAATATTTAATTATTTTGTTTATATAGTTATATAAAAATACATATTTATAATATATAATATATAAATTTATATTTATATAAAAATAATATATACTTATAATATATAAATATATTTATATTATATATTATATTAAATATAAATATATTATATATTTATACATTTATATAATTATGTTTATATATAAATATATTTCATGAAAGTAAAATAAACATGTGAAAGTTGATAAAGGAAGTAGTCTACAGAGCTGAGTAAAGATATATAGATAAATATATTTAATATATAAATATATTTATATATTTATATATAACTATATCAATAATTAAATATTAATATTTATATGAATATATAAGTATATGAATATATTTATAAATTTATATATCAAATGTGCATATTTATACATTTATATATTATAACTAATATTAAAACTTACAAATAAATAATTAAATATTAATATTTATATAAAATATATAAATGTATATAAAATATATATTTTTTCAGCCATTAAGACATCTAGATCTGTGTAAAATAAAAACCTTACACTCTCAGCTTAGCACATTCTCTCTGCTGCAGCTTGGTCTGACTTCACCCTAGGAGTCAGTAGGTCGTAAAGTGCATGATCTATTTCTTCTCTGTATCACATGAAGCAGTTTGAAACCATCCCATTTCAGTATGCTTCAGATGCTTTTTCTTCTAAGTGATGTTTATAGCCTCTACAAGGGTCTCTGCATCTCAATATATATGCCGATACTGTTCTGGTGATATCACCTTGCCTCTAGAAACAAGGCTGTCTTAATGGGGAGTCCTTTTCAAAAAGCCTTACAGTTAACCACATTTTGCAGGGTTTATCTCCAGCCCATTGAATCCTTAAGAATCTTTTCTTTAATCTTCAGTCCCAAAGTAGATACAAAGCTAGCCACTTGAGTTGAGCCAGATATTATTTCCTGAGCTGTTTAGTCTCCAAAGCACACATGCCAAAGTCTACTAATGGATATCGTGAACATTCTCTCACAGAGCTTTAGGTGATATAGGTTTATCTTCAAAAGCACACTGGCAATTCCAATAAAATAAATTCACCATCTCCAATCTCCACAACTTTCTAACAAATCTCATTTATGTTCTTCAGTCAGGTAATAAACTAAGGGTCACAAACCAGATTCAAAATATTTTATCTAGTCCTATTTCAGTGATGGTATTTCTGTCTAAACTTTAAAACAACAGGAAAAGTGTCATTTAACATATTTGTGTATATAGATCCACTTCTCCCAGCCATAGTAATACATCAGAATCCTCATGTTGTTTATCTGCAGAAGAGGAAAGGTAAATTTAGAAGAAGAAAATGGTTTAGGATTTCACAAAGCAAAAATAGCAAAAGAAATAATTAAATTGCAAAATAGATTACATATAAATAGTTCAATGGTACTACATATCTTCATTTTGAGAACGTCATGATATAATACATGTAACATGCTTACTACATATCATGTGATTTGCTTTATCTGATCCCACGTATCCCTGAAGATATAATCCCATAGATACCTCTGTTTTGGGGTGAGCAAACTGCAGCTGCATGATTTGTTAACATTTCGCTACCAGTAAATGGCATTCTACATTTCTAACCCAGTTCTGTCAGAGTTCACAGCCCAAGTATTTCCAAAGACATTTTTCCAGTCCGTATTTAGGTATGATCAGCAATGAAGAGATGGAAGGAAATTAAGGATCCTGCTTAATCTTCTTACATTTATTTATAATCTAATTTATGTTTGTTTGTTTAATGTAACTCCTATTGTACCACTCACATTTTGTCACTCCCAGGCATTAGTTTGTCTTTAATCAATGTAGTGTGTTTATACTGAAAAAATACGATCCAAGATTGAAATGGATAAATTTGAAGAAGGCCATTTGGGTGATGATAGGAGAATCTCAATATTAACGACTCCCCAGTGCAGGTGTCAAATAATAATTTATTCCTATTGGTGGAACCCAAGGGAGAGATTTGTGTGAGTGTACCCCTATATATATATATATAATATATATGTACATACACATATGATATATATAAATATATAAAATAGATAAGATACATATATATATGTACATGAATATTATGTGAGTGTATATGTAGAGAGAGAGAGAAGGACAGTAAACACACACACACACGTATTCAAGTGAGATAAGATGCATTTGCGTGAGGGTGCATTTATGTAAAAGATAAGGTGCGTTTGCACAAAAACTTAATACAGAACTGAAGATAGACAAATTGTTTAGATTGTTAAATTGAGTAGGAGAAGGGTATTTACTTCGGCCACCCCTACGTATCTAGGCAGTAACCATAAGAAATATTTTAAGCACTTAATATATAGCAGGCAAATAAAATAGACACATTTTTCTGTCACAATGGGGCTTATATTTTATCAGCATTAATAATTAAACAAGTAAAAATAAAGGTGTTTGGTTGGTGTATGGTGAATGGTCACCACTACTTAACCCATGTCCATTATTAGAGGTATTAGAGGTGTTGTTTGAAACACGTCTGTTTCAAACAAACAAGTATAATTGCACTTCCCAAATGCATTCCAAAATATTTAGCTGTTAATCATTTATTGCCTCTTTTATCAAAAGCCAATCTTAGGTTACAAAGAGAGAATATCCCCAAAAGTAATTTCTTAAGGTGAATCTACAAAATGGATCTTTAATGACTAACCCTCATCAACTTTTAAATTAAATGTCTGTCTGATCTAAATTAGCTAAGAGATTTAGACTATCAAATATATTAACATGTTAAGAACCCATGGATTACATACCATAATTATGTGACTCAAAATAAAACTCTATCATTTACCTGGGGTTAGATTACTAACTCGCGTTTGCAGAATATCTTATTCAGTAGTTACTCTGGTTTGTAATTGAGCATGAGGAGGGTCTGTAATGTGGACAAGTTATATTTTTAATCTAAACCTAATATGAACTTGAACATTTTGTGTTATTATTTCTGAGCAAGTTCAACATGGCCAAGCAACCATGTCACTGCTACTGTCACCATTATTGCTATAGGTAGTGAAATCTCATATTTGTGGTGCTAATTGACAAGGTGAGACCATGGCAGTTAGCACTGGCCAGAGTGGACTCACAGAGAAACTACGTTTTCCAGTGACAATCTGGAGAGGTTTTGATACAAAACACAAAGTTATAGTATAGTGATGCTCAATGGGAACATTGACCAATGGAAGACAGGTTTTGGCAGGAGTCTTTTGGATAAATTCTTCACAGTTCTTCATGGCAGCTGAAGAATGACAAGGTTCATACATTTGGAAAGGAAGCCTTTACTTCTCATAAAGGGTTGCAGCCTGCAGGGTTGCCAATCTGATATGCTGGGGAGCACAGCCTCCAGTCAGAAGCCCAAAGCAATTGGAGGAAGAGGAAAGGGGATTACAAATTTATGCTGAGCAGTAGGGCTGACTATGCATATTAAATAAGTTATAAGAAGAGTCATAAATATTTATGATGGGAGAAATGCACGCATGCGTAATGGAGCTTCATCCTCTTTCATGGGTTGCAGGTAGACTAGCCAGAACCACTCTGTGGTTGGTGGTTTCTTATCAGGAAAAACGTTTGTCAATTTTTGTGTCCAAACAGCAAAAGAGAGGGCAGTATCAGTCAGTTGGTTGATATCATTGATGGAGTTTTATGTAAGGGCTGGTTTCTGTATAGCCTGTAGGGAAGAAAGCTTAATAATGACTGATAGTGAAGTAGGGAGTATAACTAGGCAAGGTGTGTCTGACCTTCTGTCTGTCCTGACCAAGAACTCAGTTTTCAAGGTTACTCTGGGGTCCCCTTGGCCAAAGGCGTTTCCATTCAGTCAGTTGTGGGGCTTTCAATTTCATTGCTATTTCTCACTCACCTGGAAAGGACCTTTCAAGATATTACTTCATGTAGCCTCCATAAAGATACTGGGCGGTTATCTGCTTCTGGCTGGGATAGGATCTTACACAATGCCGTTTCTTAAAAATCCCTTTGAACTTGGGGAAAACATACCCATTTCCTTTATTAATAAAATATGTCCCACCAATTTCCTCACAGGCCAATCTTCCCTCCATTTCCTATTCATTTGTTATCTTATTTTTAAAATATGTGTTAAGCATCTATTATGTGCTAGTAACTATGCAGGATATAGCAAAAAAAAAAAAAAAACGCAAATAGTTTCTACCTTCCTGGAGCTCACATTCTAATGTTACAGAGTAAAAGAAACACATGAATAAATATATATTTATGTAGGCATAGCAGTTAGCAATTAGTGCCGTGCAGAAAAATGAAGCAGTGGAAGGGGAGGGATTTGTTAGTTAGCAAAAGGCTCTTCAAGGATCTGACATTTGACCCTAAATAAAGGGGGCTGGCTGAATGAACATTAAAAGGAAAAGACATTCCAGAAGGAAGAGTTAAGGCAAAGGGCTGCAGAACTACGTGGTTGGGGCTTTCACAGAACTGGGAGTCCAGTGTACCTAGGGAAGTCATTGCTTCTGATGCTCCTGTTTTAGGAATGCATATTCACCATTAAGGGCACAAAGGGGTAAATATAGGCAAAATAATTGCATGCTTTGTGCACAATGAAGGGCTATCCCTAGATCTCATTAATTTTTATCAGAATGAGCTTTCAAATCTCAAATAGAGGCAGGGCATCACTAATACGACGTGAGCATATGTATTTGTAGCTAATTAATTAACTAAGCCTCATTCTTTGAAAATATTCACTTACATCACATCTCTTTGTGAGTGAGAAAAAATCTATGATGTCTGAGAAAATTTTTTTGTTATTATAAATTGAATGTTATTAAGTGTATCTTCTCAGTCACTCTTGTGACAGACTGATAATGTGGCCCATTTAACAGTCCCTGCGAATGAATTTACATAAGAAAAGTTCCATATTTACATTCCTATGAAGGAATTCCTATGAAGGAATGTAAATATGGTATCAACGGAAATATGAGCATTTTAGAGATAATAGGAAGGGAAATGTATAATCCACATAAATAACTATATTTCCTTCTTGACAATGGTGATTAGATAGTTCCCAATTTAAATATTACTTTCTATTCGAACCCGAGTTTTTAATTCTATAAATATTTATTGTGTGCCTAGTATGTGCCATGCACTGTTCCAGGCTGTGGGGACATATTAGGAGATACAACACAGGAAAAGGTCTGCCCTCTTGGACTGATTTTTCTGTTTTGTGCTCTTAAGTTTGTACCAGATTTTAGGTGTGATAGGAATTTATTTTGTAAAGCTATAATAAATTTTCAGATTTATTAAATGTTGATTTGGAGCATAGAAGGCAACCGCTATGGAACTCAAGAGTTTCATTTAAAAGATTTATACTTTCTCTCTTTCTGTATGGGCAGCAATATAAAGCACCATTTTTAATAAAATGGTATGCCATTTTAATAAAAGAAAATATTTTTATTAATAGACCTACTCTAAGTTGTGAAATCGTTTGTTCATTGTGATGCTTAAAACATGTTAGCAAGCTTTAAGTTTAAGCATTTGATTCATTGCTATGAGTATGTTTATCTACAGTACTTTTACAAGCAAATATTCCTAAGTGGTAATACAGCAATTATGCTTTACTTTTTCTAAAATATACTCAATTTACATTGACTTGTTTGCTGTCTTTCATTCTTGTTGAGGCAGCATTACAAAGAGATTTCTTGAGTAAGCGAAAACCAGACCATACATTTCTTGCAATTTCCATAAATCCACTGTGGAACTTCAAAAGCAATATTTAAAAACTTAATCAACAAAACAAGGTATACTTAGAAATAAAAACAGTGGATATTTTCTCAAAGAACTACAAGCACATGTTTTGTACCCATCGTCCAAGCTACTTGGGCGGCTGAGGTGGGAGGATCACTTGAGTGGAGAAGTTCTGGGCTGTAGTGCGCTATGCTTATCAGGTTGTCCTTGGCATCAATATACTGATCTCCTGGGAGCAGGAGACCATCAAGTTGCATAAGGAGCAGTGAATTGGCCCAGATCAGAAATAGACCGGGTCAAAATTCCCACACTGATCAGTAGTATGATTGAGCCACTGCACTGCAACCTGAGCAACATAGTGTGACTCCATCTTTAAAAAGGAAAAAAGAAAAAGAACATTGCTTTGCATGTTTATAGAGCTAATCATATGCTAATTCCCGCTTGATTTTATGTACCAACATTTGGATTTTAAGAAATGTTGTTAACGGCATTATCTTTAGAACTGGCTGGTCTCCAAGATGTTGCCTCTCTACTTGTTTCATTCAGCATTATGTTTTTAAGGTACATACTATGTTTTAGGCACCAGGACTATAAACAAAAAAACAAATAAAATATGATCCTTATACATTAAATTTTATTAATAGAGGCAGACTCATGAGAACATAATTACACTGAAATATGGCAGGTACATTTTATGTGTGGACTATGATACAAGTTCTATGATTGGAAAAGTAAAAAACGATTCTGTTTCAAGGAATCTATAAAATAACTGAAATATCTCAAGATTAGATGGAAGCATATTCTTAGTGTATTATAGCAAGAGAGAAGGGAGTGGTGTAAGGAAGAATTCTCAGGGAATGTCACTTCTAAGCCAGGTCATCAATGACAGAGTTTTTATCAAGTTAAGAAGAGGATAAAAAGTGGTACAAGTGGATGAAGCAGCATGCAAAATAGCATAGAAGAAAAGGGGATTGTGGAGTTCTAGAAACTGTAGCATGATCAATGTAGACAGAAGGTAGGTGATTTTAAACAAATACATATTTCTACTGTAGCAGCAGTAGGATAAGTAGTTTAGAGGGAGCTACATAGAAAAAAGGGTGATCTGGGAAACAGTTGTAATAATCCAGAGAAGAGTGATTTTCTACTTCATAAAGAGGTAGCAATGAGAAAAACAATTTAAGAGAGAGCATAGATGAAGAGTTGATAATACATGGGAACTGGTAGGAAATGGTGAGAGAAAAGAGGTATTAAGAAAGAATTCTAGTTTTCAGGAGCTATTCCTGGAAAAAATGGGAGCATGAACATAGATCTTCATAAAACATAAAATGTAGAAATGGCACAGATTTTGGAGATACTATGTTTAGATTGGGAGATTAGAGATAGGTAAACATTAATAGAGCACAGGAAAGAAGAAGGAAAGTTCTAATGTAACAGAAAAGACAGGTGATAAAAAGTTTAAATGTTGACACTGCATTTCCCAAGTAGGATATTTTTAATGACCAGAAGGAGGTGTTTCAATGGAACAGTGGATTAAAACATAAGACTGTAGTGAATCTAACAAGAGGACACACAGCCACAAAATGTGCATTTCTTTTTAAACACAACGGGCCTAAAGAGAAGCAGGAAATGTATATTTTTGATATTTATTTTATTAAAGAAATGATAGTCTTGAAATACATTTATGTTTATTTTAAAACCAGTATAGCATTTGAAGATAGAGATAGGAATAAGAGTGGATAAGGAAGAGTCTCTGAAGATATGGGAAATTTATTCAAAATACAATTGAAGTACAAAAGAGGAAGCAGCTTCCTCTGCCTGTGAGAGTTGACAGGCACGTTGTGGTAAGCATCCTATCCTATTCATTACATTTTAAAATAATTAACAACTAGTGACATACAAATGTATATGTGCCTTTTTTTCTTTTTCTATAACAATATGAAGTGTTACCAGTGCAATTTCTCTCTTCTGTCGTCCTTTGCATAGTGTGTTCAATCCACCCAGATTCCACCTAAATATATCTATTTATGGAATAATGAAAGAATGGAAGACCTAGGAGTGATTTAAAACTTCTTTGGTTATCAGTTTTACCCAATAAATGTCATTTTCTGTTTAAAGATCTCAGTGCTCCTAATGTGTGTGTGTTCCTGTTGCTGACCCTTATTAAAGGTTTGCTAACAGCATAAAGGTATGAATGAGTACCAACGTGAACGAGAAGGGTAAAAGGAAAAGATGAAGGTTGTTTGTTTGTTTATTAGAGTGGTAAGGTATTTCAGGTTTTGATATGACTAACCTTTTCCTGGGAATGCATTTCAGGGTACTCTAATCTCATTCATTAAGTCACTACTCAAGGAAGCTCAGACTAATACTATGTTCTTGCAGGAAGTATTTTTTCCTTTAAAATAACTTCTCTCATTTTTCTAAAATAATATCTTTATAAGATATTAGTTAGCATTATCTGATAAAAATACTACTGGCAAAATAATCAAATAATGCAAAAAAGATTTCTCTGTTTTAAATATTTCAGAGTGTCTGTGATAGCTTCAAAGCACATCTGCATATTCTTTGGTAGTCTTTTTACCAAAAAAAAAAAAAAGGAGTCCAATTCTCTTCCTGTTGAATACAGGATGGTCTTAGCAACTCAGTTCTAACCAGTGCTAGTAGGTGGAAATGCTGCTGTCCAGACTGTGCTAAGTCATAAAAAGGCTATGCAGCTTCCTCCAGCTCTCTTTCTGTTAGCGGGTTGCTTATTCTTGAAATACGGTCACCATGCTGTGCAAAGGTCAAGCAGCCACATAGAAAGTCCTTATGTTGGTGTTCTGGCAACACCTCAAGCTGAGGTAGCAGCTGACAAACAGATGAACTATAAGAAATACAGTCGGCCGGGCGAGGTGGCTCACGCCTGTAATCCCAGCACTTTGGGAGGCAAGGCGGGCGGATCACAAGATCAGGAGATGGATACCATCCTGGCTAACAGGGTGAAATTCCGTCTCTACTAAAAATACAAAAAAAAAAAAAACTAGCCAGGCGAGGTGGCGGGCGCCTGTAGTCCCAGCTACTCCGGAGGCTGAGGAGGAGAATGGCATAAACCCGGGAGGTGGAGTTTGCGGTGAGCCGAGATCGCGCCACTGCACTCAGCCTGGTCGACAGAGCGAGAGCAAGACTCCACCTCAAAAAAAATAAAAATAAAATAAAAAATAAAAATACAGTCAATTGAAGGTGCAGGCGATTCCAGCATCCAGCCTTTGCCCAGGCCCAGTTGATGCCAAGTAAGTTCTATCAAACCTTTCATGAAGATTCACAAGCAAAATGAATGTCATTGTTATAATCTTTGGATTTTGTAGTGGTTTATTATTTAACTGTAGATACTAGAATGGCCATCTACTAGCTAATGATACAATGCAGTTTGTGAGAGGAACAAACTATATGTTGTTTTCTGAAATTTTCTCATAAGAGAAATGTGTGTGCTGTAGAATCCAATTTGAGGAATGCTTAACATCAGTCTTTTCTCTGAACTTTTCAATCAACCTCTTCCTTTAGAAAAATTGCTGAGTATTGTATAGGGTATATGTCTTAAAATGTCTACTGTTTTCATCTATGATTTCCCAAAATTATAACCTGATAATGCTGCATTTTTCCCAGGGGTCTATCACTTCCACTACAAACACACACACACACACACACACACGCACACACACACATTTACTTTCCTTTTTTGTTAGGACAGAATAATATATAAAGTAGAAGTTACCCCAACTTGTTATTTTGGTTTCTTAGAGAAGAATCAATGAACCAAATAATTCAGGAGTTTCTTGAACACTATATTTTAAGCAAATGAATACTGAATAGGACTGGCTATTTGAAGTACTTCCATAAAACATTGTGTTCTATCAAAACCATCTTCTTTCACTATATGAATGTACATAGTATGTTTCCTTACTGATATCATTTCAGTTTTATTCTTCTTTGGTTATCAGTAAACTTCTACCTTCACATTCATACATTTCCATGAAAATATGTACTTTCAAGAACTACATTTTGTACTCTGCCTTTCCTCTTCAGAAATATATTTCTTTTGAATATGGAATACCTGTAGCACATTGCCACTTTCCAATCTTAATTTCCATTTCACAAAGTCACAGTGAAAACAATAAGATTATATTTACCATCCTGATTTAGTCTCAATTTCAGTTTACTTATTATCCATCCTTGATATGTTGGTTTATAGATACTGAATCTATAAATATACTAAAATGATAGGACCTTAAGCTATGGTCCTAAAATGCAATTTCAAATCACAGATGGTGTTTTCAAACAGAGATATTCTTTATAGATTTTATTTTCTCTTCTGTAGTCTCAAAGCTCCAGGATAATCTGTTACACTGTAATACAAGGTTTCATTATACCTATTGAATTTCTATATTTAAGACTCAGAGTACTGAAAAACATACCATTTATTGTTTGTATGGTTTCATTCGTTCCATATTCAATTCCCTAACTGTAATCAAATGTTGAAAGAATTTCACTTTTAACAGTTTTTCTATCTATACTAAATCAATAATATATGCATATGCAATCCCTTCTAAAAAAGTATAATGTTTAGGACAAAACAATCTTGTATTAATAACAGAAACATTCTTTTATCTGTATGTTGTTATTTTTTGTATAGCATCCATGAGTAAAACCAGAAAACAACATAGCGTGAAGGAACATAGGGCTAATTTTCTGAAAATCTGGACAGTAAATTAAATTTTATGATAAGCCAATAATTAATTAGCTATGGGTGAATGGACAAATATAATTACAATAAAGCATTATACAATTCCAAAATAATAATTCTGCATTACCCTATGTCAATTTCTCAAGCATCTAAAGTGTTTTTTCAGAAGTTGTTCTGAAATATTAGAAAATTAATTAATTCAAATATATTTATTCAGTATCTCTTATAACAGTTTTAGACATAAGAAATACATAATGAATTGGAAAAAAAAATCTTTACTCTCTTTAAAATACATTCCAGTAAGGGACATAAAGAATAACTGTATAAAGGAGGAAACAGATAGAATCTTGTATCACTTAGTGACAGGGATGTGTTCTGAAAAATGTGCTGTTAGCTTATTTTGGCTTTGTGTGAACATCCTACAGTGCACTTACACAAACCTACCTGGTATAGCCTACTACACACCTAGGGTATATGATATAGCCAATTGCTCCTACTACTCACCTAGGGTATAAGATATAGCCAATTGCTCCTACTACACACCTAGGGTACAGGATATAGCCAATTGCTCCTACTACACACTTGGCAGGTTACTGCACTGAATACTGCAGACAATTCTAAGACAGTGTATATATTTGTGTATTTAAACATATCTAAACAGAAAAAACACATTGAAAACATGTTATTGTAATTTTATGGGATTATCATGGTGTACGTGGTCCAACATTTGCCAAAATGTTACACTGCACGACTGTAATTCAATTTCAGGAATTATTAAGGACTAAAAGAAAGAAAAAATATCAAAGCAAAGGGTTAGTGAATTAGTAATTAGGATCCAGTTTAGCAGTAGTGCATGGGTTGCCAGAGACACAGAATATTTAGGTGATAAAATCTATGGTTAAAAAAATAATATGAACTATCGCAAGAACAGAAAACCAAACACCGCATGTTCTCACTCATAGGTGGGAAGTGAACAATGAGATCACTTAGACTCGGGAAGGGGAACATCACACACCGGGGCCTATCATGGGGAGGGGGGAGGTGGGAGGGATGGCTTTGGGAGTTATACCTGATGTAAATGACGAGTTGATGGGTGCTGATGAGTTGATGGGTGCAGCACACCAACATGGCACAAGTATACATATGTAACAAACCTGCACATTATGCACATGTACCCTAGAACTTAAAGTATAATAATAATAAAAAAATGTAAAAAAATATATATATTTGAACACACATTTGGAAACTGTGGAAAAATAAGGCATGCGAAGTCTTGGAAAATCGCATTATAGGCAAGGTGAAAAACCATCCAAAAAGCCCACATGAGAGTCATCTTGAGTACTGAAGAAATCAGAGACTGTCGTTGCAGCAACGGAAGCAAAGAAAAGAGCTAGAGTATAACACGGCATTAAGAGCACTGCCTGGAGCCAGAAGGCTTCAGTTAAATCCTGGATCCACTATTACATAATGCTGGGCAATTTATTTAGCCCCTCTGAACTCTGTTGTTTAATCTGTCAGTTGGGACTAATAGCATTCTTGTCTCACAGAATTAACAGGAGTGTGGAATGATTAATACATCTAAAGGCCTGGAACAGGGTAGGAGCTACATCAGTGTTCTCTGATGCTGCACTTACGGTAGATGAGGTCACAGAGTTAGTTAAAGACCAGATTATACAGCACTTCATAGACTATGACATGAAGTTTTTATTTTATTCCAAATGTGATGAGAACGTTAGAGTATTCCAAGAAGGTGACAGATGTGATCTGATTTATATTTGGAAAAGATCAGTTTTTGTGGGCTGAATGCAGGACAGATTGTGCAGTGTGGTGCTGGAGCAAGGAGACAAGTTAGGAGACTATTTCTGTAACCCAGGCTAGAGGTAAAGTTGGGTGCTGCACTGATGAAATTAAATTACTTTTATTGGTCTTGATTTTCACAACCATAAAATTGATTCTACACCTGAAATATAATTCCTGGACTTGGATACGAGATATTATGGAACACTGAGAAATATGAATCTTTAAAGGATAAGAAATATCTTGATTTTAGTCTTACCTCTGCTATTAGTGTATTGTATTAACTTGGGTTGGTGGCTTGATATTTCTAACATCACTTATACAGAAAATCTGTCACTTAACTAGATGACAAAGGAGAGGAATTCTGGCTCTAAAATTCCACGTTACTTCTGGACCTAAAATTCTAAGCTTTTATTTGGAGTTTAAAATATAGATTTTAATATGAAACGATAAAGCATTATATATTGAATCAAAAATAATCTTTAAATTGATCAGTTTAAATTCAGCTTTTATTTCAAATAAATTTTTGTCATTTTCCAAATTGAAAATTTTTGTCAGATAATTATCCTTAATAATAAAATAATTTTCTCATGTTTTATAAGGCATGCATAATTTCTTAGTTTTAGAGTTATGGTTAAGGGAAAACTTCAAAACATTTCCAAAATTTGCATTCATCAAAGTGAATTGTTCAGTTATTTTCAGAACTACATATGATTATGTCTAAAAATATTTTTAGGATAAAAACTTCTCGAGACTAACACATGAATATCAATTTAAATTTATTTCTGTAGTGCACGGTCCCTCACTAGTATTTATACCCATCTCTCTTTCTCCTGTTTGCTATGATAGTGCTTTCTCTTTATTTGCTTCCCATACCTTGCATATTCTTATCCAAAGCCAACAACCCAGCATTCTACATCAGTTCCCTCTGGTTTGTTCTTAAGGCACTTCATGTTTTCTGTTGAGCATTAAGGCATTTTATGAAAATACATGAGCACTGTAAACTCAGTAACAAAAATGATTCAAGAACTTTGATATCTTAGGGTTGAAAGTTCTTCTGAGGCTTTAAATTCTTTGGATTTTCTGATTTAACCTCTATATCAGGGACATTTTTCACAAAAAATACAGTCATTTTTTCATTTTATTGCATACTTCATACTTTTTTTAACCAAATATTTACTTTAAAAATGGTAGCTGAAAAGTTTTTAGTTCTTAAACCAGTGTACTGCCAAGAAACATTTAAATCAAGAAACCTGGTATTAGGCTAGATTAATTTGGTCAATGAATTATTTAATAGTAATTTTCCCTTAGTTCTATATAAAATAAAGAATATATTTTCTTCCAATGGTATCACACGTGTTGATAGATGTTAGGAAGTATACAATAGCTTTATCTGGAGATGGTGTACATTTTTCTTCTTTTTTCATTTTATTACTTTTATAAATGATAATGTTAATTGTACAGGTAGTTTTGAATTTTTACAAAGTACACTTTTAGAAAAGCATCTATCAAGTTTTGACAATGCATTTAACCAAAAATGCTCTTAGAGAAAATAATAGATATCATTAACACATACAAGTGATTGTAAAATAAAATTTATGAGAAATGATGCAGAGTTTCAAAACCATATTCCAAAAATTATCTGAATATAATTAGAATAAACAAGTTTGATAATAATAAAAAGATAGAAATGAAACCTTAATCCATTTTTAGAATACTACTGAACTAAAATAATATCATTATGATAATATTCCATAGAATATTTGAATGTATATATTCTTTGAAATTTCAGTATATTCAAGAAAAAATTACTTAGATGGTGTCTATTATCATTTGTCTTGAATATGATGAGATAATTTTGGTCCTTACCATGAAAACAACATTCCTGTGTATATTGCCACTGCTATCTTATGATAAGGGGATATGATAACTCTCTCATTTTTCCATTTTCTCTTTCTTTTCTAAAATAGACTATAAAGTAATTAGTCAAGAGAAAAGAGGCTCAGAGGCAATTTTAAGTGCTAAAACAATGACATCCAGTTTTTTCTCGCTTCAGTGATATGAGGGTATGGGGAAATCGCAGCAAATTGAGCTTAAGAAAGACTCCTGAGAAACAAAAGTTGAAAAATAATAGGGACATGGGCTTGTCTAGAAGGATTAAAAATGTTCTCCCCTCAATGTTTAGGAAAATTGGCCTGAGAGGTCCATCTGATTTTAGAATTACAGGAAAAATGGTCAAGATTACATGTTGGGGCTGCCTTTTACATAATTTCTCTATAAAGACTCTTTAGATATTTTATTTCACAATTTAATGATCAAATTAATTTGTACCTGTTTAACAGGGTAGCACGCAATAAGGTAATTAGTTTTGATGCATAATATATGAAAGAGGTTTTGCTTTCAAATGTTAATATTTAAGTTGATTTAAGACTATAGACTAAAATAGTAAATAAAACATTAACACTTAATTTATGCTTATTCTCCATAGATGTCAAATTATAGGTATCTATGAGTTTTTAGATAGCCTTTTAATTCAAAAGGAATATTTCCAAAACACAGAATTCATATGAAAACTAAAACAATATACCTCCTTAAGATGATACTTAATACTACCTTCATAATAAAACATACTGTGCAGAGTACAAATGATGAAAAGTTTTAAAACACGTTGCTACAGGCATAAAGACCTGTGTATGTATTTAGGGAAAAGAAAATGAAAAAGAAAAAAACCATTTAAATCAATGTTTCATAGATTGTCTCTTTTATTTAAATGAAAATTACTAAAACGTTTAGAATATGAAATCTTACTAAAGGATAAGTGTCAGACTACAGGCTAATGTGAAATAGGAAACAAAACCCTGTTATTCATCAATTTCTGTAATTCATGTTAGTGCAAAATCGTCTATATGCAAGTAGCTGTGTTATCTGAGTTGTTAATCCTTATACACTATGAGATTTAGAAAATATGTTTAAAAATCCTTGTTCACCTCATAGCACTGTGAAAGCAATAGTTGCTCCAAAGTTAAACAGGCAGGGAAGACTTTTTCAAGCTATTGCAATAGTGGAGAGAGGCCACAGCTGTCTGCACTCAACACCACTGAAACAAAGGGCAAGAATTTTAAAAAGCTAGAGTGCAGAAAGGGAAGATCAAAGGCCATCTCTGTTATAACTTGGAGTAAGGTGGCTACAGAAGTTAGACTCTTACTCAACCGCACAGCCTGGGAGATAGGGGTACTATCTTGCTTGATAATTACATTTCAAAGGGATGACTCCCAGGTTCTTGAGAGAGAGAGCCCTGGGTTGTAAAATTGGCAAGTTTATTTTATTTTTTTTTTCAAGATTTACATTTCAAAGGGGCAGAGAAAGAATTTACAATTATAAGTTTTCTAAGGTCAGTGCTCCAAGAAAAAAAAGGTTAGAGCATAGAGTCAGGAAGAAGCCTGCCTAAAATCTAGTCACAAGGGAAGCATTCAGGCCCTCCTGGTCAGCATGCATAAACATATGCACATACATGTTCACATGTACCAGCAAAACAATAATGGTGATCATCGTAATATCACCTAGATGCTATATTTTTGTGATCTTATTTACTAATCCGAGTTAATCATCAAATCAATCCTATACTCTTATTCTTATTATTCCCATTTTAAAATGAGGAATCTGAAACTCAGATATGCTAAGTAACTTGCACAAAAGTATTAGAACATAAATACATGTAGTATGACTTCTTCAGACCCTAAATTCTTAAAAATCAGGTAATAGTCAAAGTATCTTTGATTACAGTAAGGTCTTCTTACTTAATTTGAACCTCACTGGGGTTTGCTGGGCCCCTTTCCTTGGCTGATGAATGTCACAGAAAAATTAAACTCAAGTTGCTTCTACTCAGCCTCAGCACTTGGAATGGCTCTGTTTAAAGAATCAGAGATGACACCAAGAGAGACATCCCTCCTTTCCCTGTGGAAACTAGAGTGCATCTATTTTTGTTGCTGTCGTTGTTTGTTTTGTGAGATGGAGTCTGGTTCTGTCGCCCAGGCTAGAGCGCAGTGGTGCGATCTTGGCTCACTGCAACCTCTGCTCCCCGGGTTAAAACGATTATCTTGCCTCCACCTCCCAACTAGCTGGGACTACAGGGGTGCGCCACCACGCCCAGCTAATTTTTTGTGTTTTTAGTAGAGACAGGGTTTCACCGTGTTAGCCAGGATGGTCTCAATCTCCTGACCTCGTTATCTGCCCACCTCAGCCTCCCAAAGTGCTGGGATTACAGGCATGAGCCACCGTGTCTGGCTGAGAGCATCTAGTCTTACTTCCAAGAAGATTGTCTTACCCTTCTGTCTTTCCATCCTCCTCTTGCATGTGGGTCTGTGATTGATATATATATATATACACACACATATATTAATTATTTTATATATATAATAAATATTTAATTATTTTATATATATTATATATATATTTATTTCTACCCAGCAAGAGGATGGAAATAAATATATATATGAAAAAGAGGACTCTTCTTCCTTTAGAGGGGATGAGGCTAGAGGTCTAGTACTAGAGCACAGGCCTGGAGTGAAAAGGACCTTTCAATGTTAACCTTGGTGATTTCATAGATTAATCAGGAGAAAGATGGATGAGCCATGGGTAATTTTTAACTTCAGAGCATACATTGAACACTCCAGCAAGTCCTCTGTGCTGCGGAAGGTATGTTAACTCACATCACTAAGGCAAATTCTTTGCAGTCTTTACTAAATTTCAAAGATAAAATGGTCATTTTCGTCTCTTCTTCCTATAAACCACGAGTCTTATCTTTGTTTAGCCAAGTATTTCTGATTGAGAGCAAAAGAACTATAGCTCTTTGAGTTGTATCCAGGATGAAATGATGAAAGGAGTCTTGAGTAGGAAGAGATGTACAGGAAGAAGAATATGAGTTTGCCACTCAAGTCATCCAACAGCCTTTTTTTTTTTTTTTTTTTGCTTTATTCCATATAGTGGGAGATGACAACCAGAAGCTCAATTCTGAGGGTTTTATTCCAACCAATCTTAACTGTGTCAGCCAATAAACACTTCTGGAAGATTAGAAGGTGAAAAGCGAGAGATGCCAAGGCATTCCTTTTACTCCTTTTTTCTGTAAGTAGATGGCCGTCAATGGCTGCATCTCCTCCACGGACTAAAAAAACAGCGGTTTGAGGAAGAATGAACCCATTTGTAACCAAAAGGAGCCAGTATCTATACAAATACAGATAACACAGAAGCAATGAAGAGAGAACAGAAAAAGCAAACAGCAGCAGGACATTCAACAGAAAATGTTAGTACAGAGCAGAGAAAAATGTTTCACCATCTATTTCACTATAATTTTTTAAATGAAGCAATTACTTGTATAAAAATAACACAAAGCTCTCTTATTCAGATTGTGGGTTCACAGAAGAGTTGGAGAGACAGCAGGAGGAAAACAATGAGAAAATATAGCTCAGAAATAAAAATTAAAAAATTAAAGATTAAATTGTATTTTTTATATGATTATTATTATTGAGACAAGATTTTGTTCTTTCACCCCAGGCTGGAGTATAGTGGCATGATCATAGCGTGCTGTAACCTCCAACTCCTGGGCTCCATCCTCAGCCTCCCAATTAGCTGGGACTACAGCTAATTAAATTGCGTAATTAAGAATATTACACTGCCATATTGTAAAGAGTAAATTTCTTGAATCTGAAGATTAAAATGTATACTATACGTAAGAAAGAGGTAATCATAATGTAAAAAACAGTATTTCACTAGGATTTCTAGACTTCAAAGATAAAGAGTTATTTGGTTACCCAGGTAGAAAGAACCGGTTATCTATAAGGAAAAACGTTATCTGCTTCATGGTTCATACTTTCTAGCAATATTTGATTTCAGAAGCGAGAGTAAGAATGTCCATAGATTTCTGAGGAAATGAAAGTTATAATTAAGAATGTTATAGTCAGGTAGACTGGGATTAGAGTAGAAAGGAAACACCAAACATTTTCAAACATCGGTGCCAATAAACCTTTCTTCGGAAGTTATGACAGGATGAGGTTTAGCCAATCAAGGCTTGTATGGGAGTAAATATTACAGGTTGATGCTGAGTATTATATCTATTATGATTAAAGAGGAGACTGTAAATGTTATGAATGCTACTGGAGTTTTTATTATATAAATATTAATAGCTAGAACTAGAAAGGAGAGAGAAGCTGAGAGGTATTGTAAGTATACTAACTCTCTCATCTTTAACATAGAGGGATTAAAAAATTTCTAGTACAATGTTCTGGGCACAGTGGCTCACACCTGTATTCTCAACGTTTTGGGAGGACAAGGTGGGAGGATCACTTGAGTCCAGGAGTTCAAGAGTAGACTGAGCAACATAGTGAGATTCTCCCATGTCTACAAAAAAATCAAAACATTAGCCAGGTGTGGTGATATACATCTGTAGCCCCAGCTAATTGGGAGGCTGCGGTTGGAGGATTACTTGAGCCCAGGAGTTGGAGGTTACAGCGTGCTATGATTGCACCATTATACTCCAGCCTGGGATGAAAGAACAAACTTTGTTTCAATAATAATAATAATAAATACAATATAAATATACTTAGAATACAAAAGCTTAATCAGTGAATAGTGAGCCAGCTGCAAAGGCTTGCCCTCACTCTCCGGGGGCTGTGTTCAGGAAGTCAGTTCCAGTGAAAGATGGGGGTGAGGTACAGAGAGCATTAGGGGTGCCTATAGGTCAGTTGGGAGTTTCTCAGGTGAGGCATCCCAAGTAGCTCCTTGGGGTGGGGAGGGTGTGGGGGCTGATGGAGTCTGCATAGTGGTTAGTGGGATACAGGTTTTCCTTAAGTTGAAAGCCCTGACTGTTGGCATCCTCACATCTCTTCCCTGCTCGCCTCCCCCAGCCACTCAGCCATGCTGATCCCTTCAGTATTCTTGGTAGGGTGAGAAACAGGTGGGAAAGCAGGGGACTCGCTCACTACACTCTCAGTTTCACCTGTGGGAGGAAGCATTGGCCAAGGGGATCTTTCTTGGTGTTGAGCTGTGTGCCCTTGGGGTGCCATGAGTAAGGTGAAAGTTCTACCCCCTTTCAGTGCATCTATTCTAAGATGTTTTTACTCCTACATTACTGGAACTTCTCAACTGGACTCTTGGATTCCCACAAGAGTACTTTTGTCTGGTGGGTGGGTGTCAAAAGCAGTACAATGTGGGGAGATGACAGCAGAAAGCTTCTATTCCACCATCTTGTTGACTTCATTCTGAGGGAGGCCATATGTTGCGAAAATGGTAGCATAAGCACATTTTGTCTGGAGTGTAGGTAATTATGAGCTTTGTCTGCCTTCTAATTCTGAATTCAGTGTTTCTCTCAAATCTTCACGTAGTTTATTTATTTGGTCATTCCCATTCAGTGCCAATGGTAAACCAATATTGAATGAGATCTTGACTTCATTTCTTAGTTTATACCAACTTTTCCAGACAAACGTTAATATAACCAGACAAACTTACATATTAATGCTCCTTACCCCAGTTTCATTGGAAGGTTTCCAATTATAAATAGATGTTTTAGGAAGAATTTATTATTGGTATGTCCAAATTTTAATTAAAGAGATTGAATGGAGACTGAAGCTTTTATTGTTATGCTTCTTTGTAAGTATATTGATAAAAATTTCTTCTCACACAAAAATATTTATCTTTTGCTATAAATAACACTTTATTTTTAATTGGAGTTTTAATGATGTTGAGTGTATGTTAGGCATTTAGATTTTATGACATGATATTTGCTATAGAATTTACCTTACTTTGCAGTATGTGAAGAAATTTGCGCAGGTTAATTTCTATATTATCAAGTAGAATAGCTTATCTAGCATTTTCAATGCAAATGTTATGGAATGCTGTGAGTTATGGCTTGATATGCAGAGCCAATTTTCTCAGGTTTATAATAATTTATGTCATAGGTCTCCTACAGTAATTTGAATGGTTAGAAATTGATTATAACTTTCTAATTTTTTTTTTCCACATAAATACTGTCACTGCTGACCTCTTTTTCTGGAGTTGCAGTTTTTTTGTTTTTTGTTTTTTTTAGCATGTGACTTGGAATTTTAGCTAGGGATAAAGTTGTTTTCATTAATCCCTTACTACTTGGTATCCCTAGAACTTTCTTAAGAATAAATTAATTTTTTTATGAAAAATAAAAAATTCTGCTTCACTGACAATTTGAGGCTCCTAGGAAGCCATATCTTTTGGTGCAGAGAAAATAAACAGAACAGATATATGTGGATATTTGTACTGAATTGTGTATGTATATATATTTTTAACATTTCTGTGTAGGTTCTAGTTCTTACTAGTTAGACAGAAAGCTAGTAATCAGTTGTAGTGAAGAATAATATTTATCCTTTTTTTAAACCTCTTTCTATTCTTTATAAAACTTTTCAGCTCTGAGCTGATTACAGGTCATGAGGCACAAATCTGCAGATTCCTAATTAATGGGTAAGCTTTGAAAGTCATGTAGTTTCTTATATCACAACCAGTCTGTTATGTAAGATTTCTGTAATACCGTTTTTGAAAGTATTATTATACTTTTTAAAATTATTTATTTATGTATGTATTTTTAGATATGAGGTCTTACTCTGTTGCCCAGGCTGAAGTGCAGTGGTGTGATCAGGGCTCACTCTACGCTCTAACTCTAGACTCAGGTGGTTTTCCTGTCTTAGCCTCCTGAGTAGCTGGAAATACAGGCACATGCCACCATGGCCAGCTAATTAAAAAAAAAAAAACTGTCGTAGAGATGGAAGTCTTGCTATGTCTCCCAGGCTGTTCTCAAACTCCTGGCCTCACGCAGTCCTCTTGCCTCAGCCTCCCAATGCACAAGGATTGCTGCCCAGCCAAAAATAACACTTTGTCACCAAGAATAGCATGATTTTAAAGGTATTAGAGCCCATAGGTAAATTAATTGATTAACTAAGCTGTCAAGCATGACCAATGTCAGTTCAGTCTTGTTCATTCTATGCCTGCAACAAATCTGTAGTTAGATGTTAATGAAGGTTTCAAGTTCACCCGTTAGTCACTGTATTTTTCCAGGTGATTCCATATGTTTATTAAGTTGCTTCTTTTAAACTACTTTTTTAACTAATCTCATTTCCCTGAATAAAAGCTATAGAAGAAAAAAACCTCCTAATGTAATCCTTTGATCAAAATGTACAGCTGTTAAAGGAACTGAAGCTGATTGCTCCTAAAGGCACATAATCCCATTTTTCCACAACTATGTACAGCCATAAGTAAGAAACAGGTAAGAAACATGCACTCCTGCTTCTGTGATCCTGTGCTTTAAATTTTTAATGATGACAGCTAACTAATAAGAGCTCCCAAAGGTAGCAAACACATAGGAGGGTCTCTTAACTCCTATGTGGAGACAGTACATCTGTGGAAGAGGCTCTTCCTTAACAATGTGGAAGAGATCATGTTTAAATTGTCTACAAAAGTAAATTTTTGATTACATGTGAGAAAGAGAGGGTAATATTTACATTGCAAGTGCTTCTATCAATATTTGTGAGAAACAGTGGCAAAGTCTGTTGTTACTTTGGCTGGTAATATACAGTTTAAAAAAGTGATCTGTAACCATCTCAAAATGTTCTTGTTAAAATCTATTTATTGTATAGTTATGTCCCAAAGATTGATCAACTTGTAGGGGGTGATTAAGAAATAGACATTAATGGGGCTGGGCACGGTGGCTCACGTCTGTAATCCCAGCACTTTGGGAGGCCGAGGCAGGCAGATCACCTGAGGTCAGGAGTTCGGGATCAGCCTGACCAACACAATGAAAGCCCATCTCTACTTAAAATACAAAAATTAGCCAGGTGTGGTGGCAAGTGCCTGTAATCCCAGCTACACGGGAGGCTGAGGCAGGAGAATGGCGTAAACCCGGGAGGTGGAGGTTGCAGTGAGCCGAGATCGCGCCATCGCACTCCAGCCTGCAGGATAAGAGAGAGACTTCTAAAAAAAAAAAGAAAAAAGAAAAAAGACACTAATGGAAATGATTTAAAAAGAGCAAGAAAAAGTGTTTGAATGGCAACATTTAGGAATAAGTAAGACTATAAGGCATTAGAAACCAAAAGAAGTACATTTTCAGAGTGAAATCCCTTGTGCTTTAAATTACAATAGACGTTTTAGGGGAAATGTCCCTCCTTTCAAACACTTGGCATTCACATAACCCATACTTTCATACATTAAATTTTGATGCCTAAATTTGCATATTTATGCAAAATGTTGCTTTTCATACGTCGACAATAATTCCAATCCTCATTGCTAGCCTCTACCATTGAAGAAAAGGTCCAGGTGTCAACCAAATCAAAGGAAGGTGTTTGTCAGCTTTTAATATCCTTAAGGGGCTGTGTCCAGTGTAAGCAACTCTGTACCCCACACTTGCTATGAGAATCATAATTTTATCTCACAGTTTTAATATGGTTTTGACTCATTTATATAATCTCCCTCAAAATATATCTAGAAATGATTCTATAGAGTCACAGGTTTTGGTTTTTATAAGTACAATAAATACAGGTCAGAAGCCCGCTCCACATATGCAGACAAACCTCAGCTAATTTGATTCATCATATTATTCACCTTTAGGGTATTTTAGAAAATGTACTTCCCTATAAACATCCATAAATATTTGAAATATAATAGTAATCATAACAATTTCTTATAACATTGTTTATCCTGACTCCATCAAATGACCATTCATCTGAACAGTTATTACAATATCCATACAGTATTCAGATAACTCGCTTTGACACTAATAAAGGGCATATGACATTTTCAAGATTCATAGTCTTTCTTACATTAATGAGAATAGCTCTGGCTCTATAAATTTTCATTCTCTTTCTCTAGTGCTTAATTCATTTTTTTCTGTCTGTCTTTTCTGTCCATGTTTTTTCCAATCCAGGATTGGTGTTTTCTCTCCAAATCTTTCATAAAATATTGATGCTACCACACATCTCCACAGTGTTTCTTAAAAGCACAAGTTCTCAGTTACTGGTTAAATGTAATCTGCAATGCTGGATGCCAGAAGAACAAATAATAAAGAAACAAAAGAGCCAGTCAGCCATATGGGACCTACACTTCTCAGGAGAGGCTCAATCTAGTCCTTTTATTGGTGTGAGAGTTGATGGAAAGTCCAACCACATGATGAGAGAGAGAGGGAAAATTGTATTACATTTTCCTGGAGATCATGTCTAAAGGCAAGGTAATAGAACTTCTGAGAGGTCACAAAATAGGTTGCATTTAGAACCAGTCAGTGCCATACAGGAGCCAGAACTCTCTACAACCCACTGACATCCCCAGGAGCCAGAACTCTCTACAACCCACTGACATCCCACCCTCACCAAGTCAATAAACAGGATGGAGATGTCAGGTGGTTGTCAGCCTGTAGATGAATTAGGCAATATTGTGTGAGGTTATTCTCCCCTTTCCTCACAGGGGAGGGAGGGAAGGTGCTTTCCCCTTCTTGAAGACAAGTGAGAGAGATTTGAAAAGATCATCCTCCTAGTGAAAGACTGCTATCTCATTCTTCCGATGGACGCCACCGATAGGCAGAACATATAGATCTACCCAATTGCCACCATAAGAATGCAGTGTGGCCACAGAGTTCATGGGAGAGCATTGTAGGAGCCTAAGAGAGTGCTGGTTTGTTGCCTTCTGTACCCATCCCACATGTGAGTGAAGAAGAGTGGGATGCTTAACAAGTGATCTCTGAATTTTAGGGGCACAAATGAGCATGAAACCCAGTGCCGCCTTCGAGTCTAGAGATTCCTGAAGGCAAGTAGCACAATCTCTCTGGTCCCTGCTAATCCCTCCTTGAAGAGCTCCATGCCATTCTAGTTTCCAGCTGCCTCAGGTCATCTGAAAAGATAGCCTGCCATTCTTGTGGCTTTCTCATGAGGAGTGCAGAGGATGGAGGTGGGACAGGAGCAGCACATCTCCACAGGCAACTACAGGGCCAGGTGATTGCTAAGCCTGTCCTGGAGAAAGGTTGAGGCATTCATACCTGAAGAGTACAAAGGGATATATGGAAACCCCCCTTGGGAAGTGGTGTTCTCAAGCTAGGAAAGGCAAAGGCAAAGGCAAAATTGATTTTTAATTCAAGAAACTCAGGCACACCAATTCACAGAGACTACAGCATAATCAGAGCCACCAACATTACACAGACACTGAACCAGAGAAAGACCATGAACCTCTTCCCATTGTGGATTTTCAGTATACCGCATAAGAAAGAAATCTCCAGCCAGGTACAGTGGCTCACGCCGGTAACCCCAGCACTTTGGAAGGCAGAGGCAGGTAGATCACGAGATCAGGAGATCGAGAACATCCCGGCTAACACGGTGAAACCACGTCTCTAATAAAAATAAAAAAACAAAATTAGCCCAGCGTGGTGGTGGGCACCTGTAGTCCCAGCTACTCGGGAGGCTAAGGCAGGAGAATGGCATGAACCCGGGAGCTGGAGCTTGCAGTGAACCGAGATCGCGCCTCTGCACTCCAGCCTGGGCGACAGAGCGAGACTCCGTCTCAAATAAATAAATAAATAAATAAATAAATAAATAAATAAATAGAAAGAAAGAAATCTCCCACTTACCATCTCTATCCTTAACCTCAAAAGCTCCTAAGCCTAGTAAATGAAGAAGGAGCCAAGACTTTGGGGTCTGACCACACCTGCTTTCCCCTACTTTAAGCAGTTGTACCTACTTTGGCGGTCTGCCCTGGGGAAAGGATTGAGATCAGTTTTGAATTAAATGTGAAACCAAAGTTAGAAAGGAATAAGTCTGAGGCTTAAACGTTAAAATTCTGCTATTTTAATAAACCAAGTGACAAAACAATCGCAGAGCCAGAAAATAAAGGGTTGTTAAGGACCCAAGCCTGTAGTGGGAAAGACAAAAAAACAGTTGCTGGGAGAAATAAACACATAAAAGAACTGAGATTACTCGCATACATAATAGACATTTAACAAGTGAATTTTATCCTAACTCTTCTGAAGTTCTGTTCCCTACAAAGGTATTATGGCCACATAACTCTAGATCTGGTGTTAATATGCATTAGAATTTTTTATTAAATAAATCTTAAAAGTAGCCAAGTCACACTGTGTACACAATTCTGGAACACTGGTCCTACATATTTGGCTAGGCAGAGCTGGAGAGCTGGGGTTGCCCCATAATCAGCATTCCAGTAACAACCCTCACCCCTGCTCCACCTTGCCCAGCACTATTGATATTGATAGGAAAATGGGACGACCTTCTGTACCATTGTGTAACAATGGCAACACTCCAGCCAGTCAAAGAGATGGCTTTATTAGGAAAGAGAGCCTCTGGCACTCAGGGCTGTCATCACCCAATCTATCTCTGAGTTAAGTGTTCCTGAGCCAAATTCCTGCTAAACTCCCCAAATATCAGAAAAATGAAACCCCCAGGCCACCAGATCTGTCATGGTTCTTTCCTTTAGTTATTTGCATTCCACTGATATGTATGTCTATTTTCCCTGATCTGCTAGTCCGTCAACCCTGCCTGAAAAATAAATGAGGTTAGTGTGGCATGAATTGCACTTAGTGTGCCCATGGTGGGTCTTAATGATTATGCCTTCCTCTCCTAGGCATTCACAAATCATTCCTTTAATAATTGGATTTAGAATCATTTGGGGAATTGATGTCAAGGTCACAGACATGTAGTTTACAAAATGCACCTGCTTTCCTTTTCAGAGGATCAGAATAGGCATCTTCCAGCCCCTCTCTCTGAAGTGGCTCACACAGAGCCCCTGCCAGTGATCTCCATGGTGAAATGTCTCCCTTCCCTGACAAGTCCTCAGACCTGGAGAAAAGAACACATTTAAAATTGCTAGGGGTTTTCTTATAAACCCTTCACCCACCTCAGGTTTAAATTCATTTTTCTCAATGTTCATTTCAACTTTTTTGTGTGTGTCAAAAATTCATTCTATTTAGAGATGATGAATGCAACATCAATGTATTGATATTCAGTTTGTTGAATGAAAGCGATTGTGAATCTTATATAATCTGCCAATTAATGGACTATCGGGGATGTACTCAATTATAACATCTTACATTCTACTTCCACATGGGACATTGCTGATAAAGATTTCCTTATAACTTAGCTTTGAGAGATCTAATTCATCCATTAGACTCCCGCTGAGGCATATGCAATGTCTAAAGACTTCTTAAGATGGAAAAAAATGAATATGTATTAATTTCAGTCAAATTTCTAAAGTTACTTCCAAATATCTGGAAACAAGTCTTACAAATGTGTGTGGAAGGACAAATTTTGTCTTATAGTTATTTGTTAAAATCATTTAAATTTGTCTCGTTTCATTTCTAATTTTTTTTTGGCATACCTTACATGTTATCATCCAAGAGACTAGCTTTAATAGGTAATTTGACTTAAACTCTACAAAGTTAACTAGCACATTTGATCAACAAGTAAAGCAAGGTCCCATCATGTTGGAAGAAATGAATAAAAACTTTTAAATTAAAAATTTAGAAATTTTTTTTTTTACTATGTATAACTCTTCATTCTTAGATTTTATTTGCTGAGCAATGAGTAATTTTTCCTTTTATATATTTTTAAGTTTTGTGCATGTGGGTCTTCTTTTCTGTGGTACACTTCACTATTGTATCTTAGAATGTGCAGTACTGTTTGGTAAAGAGACTGAATAGATTCATCACATCCAGTGTGGAACTGTAATGTGGGACTGATTTCCACACACAAAAGCTCCAGATGTTTATATGTTTCCCGATATCAACTTAATAGACTGTGAAACAATGGCAAGGACAGTGAAAAGCTCCCTTTGTCCCCCACACCCCTGCTCCATCTCCCAGAATCAAGCAGTTATTGCAGGGCACATTTTAAACATTTTAAGTGAGACACTTTAATGTTTTAAAATGTCATTGATTTTTTAAAAATTGATAGTTAAAAAATTTATAACATTAATGAACCTATTGCTTATTAAGTGTTTATTTTTGTAAAGAAAGGAAAAGTCTGAATTTTCTTTTTTTTATGGCTCAGGAAATTAACCTAAATTTACCAAATTATCAAAATAAATAATAGAGTACAACATAGATATTAAGCTTTTCAAGTAGTCTGAGATACCCACAATAAATTCATTAAAAGTTAGGCAAATATGACAGATATTAACTTGATATCTTTTGATTTGTTTTGTTTTGTTTTTTTGAGACAGAGTTTTGTTCTTGTCGCCCAGGCTAGAGTGCAATGGCATAATCTCAACTCACTGCAACCTCCGACTCCCGGGTTCAGGCAATTCTCCTGCCTCAGCCTCCATTGTAGCTGGGATTACGGGCATGCACCACCACGCCTGGCTAATTTTGTATTTTTAGTAGAGATGCAGTTTCTCCATGTTGGTCAGACCAGCCTAGAACTCCTGACCTCAGGTGATCCACTCGCCTCAGCCTCCCAAAATGCTGGGATTACAGGCATGAGCCACCGAGTCCGACAAGAACCTACAGTCTTATAATTATCTGCAAGTTTGAACATTGTCACATGAAAATACATATAGAAAAATGAAAACATAAATGTAAGATACAGAATTAGAAAATGTGTGAGAAACAAAGGAATTGACTGTTCTAATTAATAGGTAGCAGTAACATCTGTCCATCTTTATTTTCTTTGTCTTTAGACATGCACAATTTTGTACATGATTTATCTACTGTAATTTCAGATAACAGTTCTAAAGTACTAAGCAAATGAAAGACGATTATTACCAAATTATAACACTAGATATTGACAATATCTCCAGAATGGAAACATTTTAAAATTTTGATAAGAACCACATATGACTTTATTAAACTTCTTGGAATTTACCAGATAAACATTTGTCCAGACTGAATCAGGAAAAATACAAACCTCAGAATTTTACTAGGAGAATAAACTCTGTATTACATTGTTTGTATCATATTTTATTCCAAAACTTTGAAAAAGGCAAGGCACTATCCTTATTAATAAATTATGACATATTATTTAGGACTTAGTTTGTTCCATCTGAAAAAAAAGTGATATTATAAACAGAAAACTAATCAAAAATATAGACTGTAATAATTTACTTGAAAGTCTCTGAAGTTAATGTATTATCTATAATTCAAAAACATGTACTGAAATAAGGTAACTTTCACTTTCATGAACAAAACTTTGTACAGACATAAATTTAAAAGCTTGTGGTCATCCAGTATAAGTGACAAGAAATCACATAATGTGCATTACCTGTTATCGTTTTAAAGAGTTAGTTTGTTATATCTTACCACCCATTTTAATCAACCAGCTACACTTTCTCAGACCATAAGCATGGCAGAAATAGAAGGCTGTTTAAAGTGGAAAAATTCACTAATTTTAGAAGTGACCACACAGAAATAAAAGAGTTAAAACATTGATAATGTGTTCTGGTATAGTTAATAATGCAATAAAATAATTGTGATTCACGAGTATAAGCTGACAGTGAGTCATCAGAAAGTTTAGGTTTAATGTCCACATGTAAAAAGGTAAAAGTGGCCAGGCACGGTGGCTCATGCCTATAAATCCCAGCACTTTGGGAGGCAGAGGCAAGTGAATCACCTGAGGTCAGGAGTTTGAGACCAGCTAAAAATACAAAAAAAATTAGCCGAGTGTGGTGGTGCACACCTGTAATCCCAGCTACTTGGGAGGCTAAGGCAGGAGAATCTCTTGAAGCTGGGAGGCAGAGGTTGCAGTGAACTGAGATCACACCATTGCACTCCAGCCTAGGTAACAAGAGTGAAACTTTGTCTCAAAAAACAAACAAACAAACAAACAAAACAAAACAAAACAAAAAACAGGTAGAAGTATGTTATGTTAGTTTCCTAGGGATACTAGGGATATCATAACCAAACACCACACAAGAAGTGGCTTAAAACAACAGAAATTTATTCTCTCACAGTTCTGGAGGCCAGATGTTCAAAATGCAGGTGCTGTCAGTGTTGGTTCCTTCCGGAGGCTCTGAAGGAGAATCTGTTTCATGCCTCTCTCCTCACCTCTGGTAGCTGGCAGCAATGTTTGACATCCTGAGCCTTAGAAAGGCAATACTCTAGGCTCTGCCTTTGTCTTCACATGGCATTTTCCCCCATTTCTGTCTGTATCCAAATATCTCTATTCCTATAAGACATCAGTTATTTAATTGGAGGTCACTCTAATTTAATATGACTTCATCTTAACCTTATTCATCTGGAAAGCCCCTATTTCCAAATAAGATAATATTCATAGGTTCTAGATATACAGATTTGCAGGGCTGGGGTGGTGGTGTGTGGAGGTGGGAGGGTCAGACTATATAACCCAGTTCAAGTCTATACTATATTACAGAACAGATTTCCATTAATTTTCTGACAATTTCACCACAATTGCCCCACTCAAAAACATGCTGGCCTCAAAAACATTTCCCTTTTCACAATTGCATATTAGAATCTCTGTAAACAGAATATATATGTGTGTGTGTATGTTTGGTTGTACATAGATATATAAAACATTCATAATATATATGTATGTGTAAAAAAAGTATATATAGAGAGAGAGCCACTTTTTATTTCAAAGTTGACTTTAATTGAGTTGACCTCAGTTTGCATGTGTTTCTAATTGTTTCTTTTCTTTAAACTTTGAATTTTTGATTGTGATGGTAAAAAACACATAGGACCTCCCATCTTAACCACTTGCAAATAAAACAAGCTTCCTAAATGAAAAGCACTGCTGTAAAACAAATTCCATTAAATAAAGTGAAAATAAATTGTCAGTAGAAAGGGGAATTTCTATAAATTAGCAAATTAAATTTATTCAAACATAACTGCACAAGAACTTCATGATTTTTCACAAAATATCTATGTGTTTTATTAAGAGAACAGTAATCATAAGTGTTCATGGATGAAAAGAAGGAATTAAAAACTACAAGAGCATAGTAAAAATGAATATGTTTGAAACTTCAATTTGACATCACCTTCTGAATCAGTCTATGACCCTCAAAAAAGGACAATATAATTATTTATGAATTACCATGGATTACTTAAGAATTACCATAGTAATTTCTCCTTTCAAATGTATGACTCATTTTGATTGTTTAAGTGATTTTTGTCTAATAACAGTTATCTATTATCATTAAGTAGAAGAATGATTGCCACAAGTGAAAATACCTAAAAGTACAACCTATAATTTTTAAGAATGCAAATAAACTAAATCCTTGGAGCACCTTTAAATAAAGGTATCACAGAAATATCAAGAACAGGAATCAAATACATGATTTTGGCCAATATGGAGTAGCAAGGTTTTCTACTTCACAATTGAAAGAGCTTTAGCTTTTATAATTTCTTCTCAACACTGTGAAATATGTGAAACAAGAAGATACTTCTGAGTCCTACATTGTCTTTTTCTCTTATTATACATAGTCTTAAATGGTCAATAAGTGTGTTCTGAAATGTTTAAAAGGCTAATTTTATACTAGTGAAATCAGTAAATAATGATAACAGTAACAAAAATTAACTGAAGTCTTAAATCAATATAAATGACTTGAATTTTATGCTAGTTTCAATTATCTACTTTAACATTCTGCTATGAAAAAATCAAGAGTTGACTATACTCTAAGTCAATAAAACACAGTCTCCTATACTTTTTGGAAATTTTTACTGCAGAAAAATTATTATTAGGATTGTCTGTGTTTTTGGATTGCATATTCCCTATTCTCCAGAACTACCATGATGGATACAAACGTGCATATACACACTTTGAGAATAGATTCAATATTACACCTGCAACCTGCAGTTGCCTGAATTCAAATTCAGTCTCTGCTAGTATCTATGAGACAGTGGTTTAGTTTCTTACTCTCTGTTGTCTTTGCTTCATCTGCTGTGAAATGAGAATCATATAATAGCCCTCTCATATGCTTATATGTAGATTCAAATGAGACAATGGACATAAAAGTGCTCAGTTCAGGACCTGGCAAGTAGCAAGTGATTAAGAAGATCGCCTGTTCTTACATGTTCCGATTTCTACCTGTACCTCGGAGAAACTTTGCCCCACGTGCAAGAAGACCGAGAGCAGGGCTTTCGTGGACAAACAGCACATATTGAGGGCTCCATATTTTTGTGGATGAGTTAAAAGCCGTATGGGTAATAATGATGAGTAACAAAAAACAACACGTAGTATTTGGAAAATGACTGTGCTTCGGAGAAAAGGAATTTTTTATACTGCTGTTCATTCAACCTGGAACACTTCCCATCGTACATTTTTGTGGCTTGCTCCCTGTCTTCATAAATGCTTCTGCTAAATATCACCTCCTCAGAAATGCCTCCACTGACTGCCCCATATTCTCTCTTTTCCCTTATCTTCCTTTATTTTTCTTCCTATTAGTTATACTACTTGGCAACTTCATTTTCTTGTTTTAATTTTTTCTCATTATTATATGAGTCATGACAACGGTCACTGTTTTTTCTTTTTCTTTGTTCAATGCCATTTCGATGAACAGAAAATCATCTTTGACAAAGTGGACACTACAAAAATATTGATTGAATGAGTGAATGAATGGATGAATGTATTTCATATTCACAATGCCCGAGTAAGGTAGGTGTTGCTTAGATTCCCATTTCACCAATAAGAAAGTGAGATACAGACAGGTTAAACAACTTGCATAGCTAGTGAACTGACCAACAGAACTGAAATACTTTATCTGATTTCATTTCATTGGTATAAAGATATAGACACTAACTATGTTACAAATACACTCTAACCCTTGAAAAGCAAGTCAAAGCTCATATCCTTCCATGATGGCTCAATAGAACCATTTGCAGGTACAATTATTAAAGCCTTATAAAGTACACTTAAAATCCCGACCCACTTAATGCCAGATCAAAGAGTTATGTATATTAGCTAATTAGTAACCAAATAACATTCTTTAAATCCTCTAGGAAATGTGTTTCAGACAGAAATTAGCAAAACCATTGCCAAATCGCTGGTTCATTTGCCTAAGAAGTCATTTTTTTGCTATTAATAACCTGTGTTCCGGGTATTGAAAGCCTTTAAAAATCAATGAATATTGTTTCAGTTTAATCGCTGGGCTTCAGACCATATAGCACTACATCATAGATTTTCAATAAGGTGGCAATTGTGGACAAAATTGCAATAGAAATGTACTTGGTAATAATGTATTTTCATAATGTCTGTGCTCACTGAGAATCATTACCAGCTGATTTTTTTAAAGGTAGGGCTGCAGAATGGAAGATTATAAGTTGGAGCTAATGGACTGTTAAAGTTTTATGATAATAATAAGCTTTGTTCTTATTTAAGGGGCAGGAATTCCAATATTCAAAATGCCATTTTTCCTGGAGAACCCGATTATCTTCTTGGTCATGATTTCTTATGAAATGAGTAAAGAACAGTTTATTTTTGACTCTGTGAAATGGGAATTCTGAAATTCAGTTATCAATACCATAACCAAATGTATACAGCATATACATGTTATCAGACACTGCGATCCATGTATAATTTGTTGATTAAAATTGTCTCTTGGAGAAAGACAAAGACAAGTCAAAGGTTGAAAGAACAGCAGCCGTGGTTAGAAAGATGCCAGAAATAATTTTAATTATTTTCCTTGCTTTGAAAATATTTGAAATACAGAAATACTAACCAGATGCTAAACATAAGTGTTGTATTCATAATTTCTTTGGAAACAGAATGGGGCTTTCCTTACCATTTAGAAACTCTCCCTTTCCCTAATTTCCCACTGCACACTAAATCAAAATAGCTAAGCTTCTTGTTTTAAATGTCATCTTATCAGTCATTGAAAATATTGGTTATTACTCCTTCTCTTAGTGTTTCCTTTCATTATCTCTTCTGACACTGCACCATGCTTGTTTTCCTCTTAACTCTTGACATACTTCTTTATCTCCTTTGAAGATTTTCCCTGGGTTACCAGGTCATCAAATGTAGAAGTTCCTCAAGCTTTTATGGTAGATCTCTTCATTCTATTTACTCTTCATTAGACATATGGTGTCAACATCTACCTATAAATGCACTATACATAAATGTACAGCCCTAGCCCAGACCTTTTCTATTATTAGCACAAGACTCACAATACACCTTGTTACTGGATATCTCTTCTAGGATGACTCATAGGCAATTCAAATTCTATTATTTCAGTAATGAACCTATGATCTTATTTCCAAGTTTCTTCAATATCCAGTAATAATTATCTCAGCAAGTGGTATCATATACAATCCTGTCACTTGTTTTCCTTTCACTCTACTCTCTAATGCCCATATTTGATTCATTACCAAATCCTACCAATATTATATCCTACATCTTGAATCCATCTAGCTGTTTCCATTACTATCACAATAATCTTAGCCGAAGTCTTTTCTGATCTATTAAAATAGTCTCCAAACTGCTAACAATCATATTGATATTGTTCCTTTCTGCAATCTATTCTTTGTAATGCAACCGATGTAATTACTTCAGACCACAAGTCTAATAATGTCACTATCTTGCTTAATTCCATTCAATGGCTTCCCAAGAGTCCATTAGATAATCCAGAGTTTAAAGATGACAGAAAGCAGTTACTCTGTCTAGGACTCAGGAAACAAAAGGAAAGAGTTAATATTCCAAGAATCTGCAGGCTCAGAGGAGCCATCCTAATGGACTCTTGATCAAACATGTGAAAGGAAGCTTCTTGCAGCTGGTGCAAAGAATGACAGCAGAGGCTGGCGACTGGAGCCCAGTGCTGCTGCTGTTTCCTGGAAAACAGGAAGAAAGTCGCATCTCCCTTCCTCCTACTTTTCAGTCTCCCTCTAGAATGCTTACCCACCAGCAGAATCTAATAGAAGGAACTCCAGGACCCTGATAGGAGGCAGTGAGGAGCTGGTTCACTTCCCACAAGAGTAAAGGGTAAAAACTGCCTATTCGTAATGCAGAAAAGATTTTTTTTTCAATTAAAGTCATTATTGCACTAAAAGAAAGAAAAGAGAAAGTGATATTTGTAACCTTGAACAAAACCTATGGGTGCCATGGCCATGACAACTTCTGTCTTATGCATTCCTGACTTAAGTCACTCCTTCGCTATGTTAACTAAAGGTCAAGATTGGAAACAGTAAGAGTAAGTCAATGCTTGTCTTGATGTATTTTTGAATATGATTAAATAATCACCTAGTGCCTTCCAATAAAATAAAATCAAATGCAATGCCTGTATCTATGTCTTACTTTATATGGACTTGGAACTCCGTTTTCCTCAGTCTGTTTCCATACGTCAAATTTCTTTATTGAGGCACAATACAATCACTCTAAAGTTCTTGGAGTTGAAGATGTACTCTTTGTAATATACATGATAGTTTTCATTCCTGGAAGCTGTGCTTAATAGATAGTAAAGTTAAATTGTTTCTGTCTAAAATTTTTCTTGATAGTATCAAAATTTAATTGGAGAAATTTTTAAGTCAGCTAAAAGGCAAAATCATGCTGGAAGGTGATATTATTAATAACGTATCTCTCATTAGAAAGTTAGGAAAAATGTCATAATTATATAGTAGTAAAACCAGTTTCATGATGTTCCCTTTAGTTATACTGCCAATGTACAAAAAGAGATGGAAATTGATTGTACTCGTAGCAAAAATGGTTAGTGGAAAAGTTTGTCTAACAGAGGTTTATATCTTTAGGACTCAATCAAAATTTTAATGAAAGATTACAGTTGGGACTTATGAAAAATAAAGAACTCTATGTGGATTTAGCCTGAGCAAAATCATTTAGTCTAAAACATTGATGATTTAAGGATTTAGGATTTAAGCTATTCACTTCCTTGTGTGTATTAAGGTTGTTTTATAAGATCCGCACTGAATTTGAGCCATTAAGGAATCATTTACCATAACAAATTTTCAGTGTGGTGCAGCTATGTAGGAATTTTCCCTTTGATTTCGCAGATTAAAAGTCTCCTCTTCATCTTATTATAACTGGGAATATATTCATCTCAGTTAACACTGCTCTTTTTTAGATATTAAAGCTAGTGAAGCAATGATTATCTTAATTTTTTAGGACACAGTCTCATGACTCCAACAATCAGTTTACTTAATTAAGCACTGCCTGTCACAGTTACTAATATCGATAATGTTATGTATATTTATTAGTATTCTGACTTAAAAGTTGTTAAGCGATTAAAAACCTTGTCATTTGTTATTGTTACTTATGCTTCAGGAGCCCACTTAAACATTTTAAACTGAGATTTTTAGAAAAATGATTAAAATTACTTTTTTATGAATATGTAAGTATACATCAGGTATTAAAGCAATACATTAAATAAGAAAAAATTCCAGTGTTATATTCAATGGTTTGGTGACATAAAACTTTGAGACATCAACAATGTAAGAACTGGACTCAGATAACATGATAAAACATAGGAATGAATTGTCCTCTATTCTAATAATTTTTTCATATTTTGATATTTGTGCTATTTCAGTTTCTTTTGTATAATTGGTTCTACTCAGCAGATGACACTCAATATGCATTTTACAATTTGTAGGACTGATTTTCACTAAGTATGAGACATCTGCAGACTGTCTGCTGGGCCTGACTAGTACCTTGACCAATTAGACTAGACATATTATACACCTGCCATCTTTTATAATATAAACTGCTGTAAGAAACAAATATTTCATAATGAAAAGGAAGTGTCTGAATGCCAACTAGTACACACAAAAGATTACTATCTGCATTACCAGACTTGGATTGTCTGACTTGAAAAGTTTTAGCAGATAATTCTTATGAATTATTGATGTTCTCATCATTTAGCAAATGGATCGAACCACTGTAGCAGTTAGCTCCCCACCTCTTCTGCTTATCATAGTTAATGTGTTATGAAAAATCTTAGTGTGAGACTTTTAAAAAATGATGAGGTTTGTTTACATTCCACTACTAAACAGAAAATAATAATCTAGGACTTAAAGACAATGTTCAACAGGTTTAATGCCATGATAGGGTAAATGAAGCTAATGCTTCTCCTTTGGGTATTTCTTTGGGGGAGTAATGATAATCTGTTCACTTGGGAAGATTACAACATGCTCCCAAGTAGCCAAAAATCCTATCATTTCTATAAGTGCAATTAATTTTAAACAGAGAAAAATAATTGTGAAAGTGACCACTTAATAACACTAGCTTTTTATCACTTATTACACTTTATTGTTAACAGTTATGACTGAAAACATTCTACTTAAAAATATTTTAAATAATGCTCATCTAAACTAATGCAAATACATCAAAATAATAATACAGATAATACATGTTTCACCTTAATTCTCTTTTTGGTTTTTAACCCTAATTTATAATGCAGTCATTATGTCACAGCTTCCACATCTTTGTCACCTGGGCGTATGTGAGGACTCTCAAGAAGAAAGCAATGTATATATAAGGACTGAATAATTCTCCAGCAAGGTACATTTTTTTTAAATCATAAAATTTCTTATTATACTCGATATTGGAAACAATTTCAGTTTTGCAAAAGTCTATTATCCCAACTATTCAAGTGATTTTGGTTTCAAACATTCTCTATTAAGATAGTAATTTAATCTGGGAATAAAAACACATCAGCTGCTCTTATAGCCTGCCTAACTGAACATCAGAAACAAAGATCCAGGATTTTTCCCAAAGAGCCCTCCAGCAGTTTATCCATTTCTACTAGCAATAGAATTGTTGCTGGTTGTCAGCCAAGTAATTGCACAAGTTTCTAGGTCCTAGGGTTCTAGAAATGTGACAAATCAAAAGCTAAGGAGTACTCTCAGAAAATATCTTCTACTAAGGTTTCTTCTACTGCCTTGCTTCTTTCTATAAAATGATGAAAATTGCATTTGCCTTCTATCTGTAGAACAGTACAAATTGCTGGAGCAGGCTGTTGCTTTATTGACTGATTCTAATTATGTTCCTAGTAGCTTGAGATCCATGTACCTGTAAGACAGCATTACGTGGAAATTTTCTTTACCCTATAAAGGTGGAAATTTAAGGAAGCCAATGCTTACACTGGCAATCAGGAAAGATAGCTACAAATCATAAAAGTAAATGTTGAGCAAAATGTAAATCAAGATAAAAGAGCAAGTGGGAAAAATGCTTATTCTTTAAAGATTGGAAATAAGTGCCTTCTGTAAAATTGAAAGCAGTGGACATGACCTCTGTGCCTAAAGTTGCAGACTTTCTTTTTTCAAGAGAGTGTTGAGTTATACTGATCATCAACCTTTAATTTCCCTGGAGACTGCCTCGGCGTCAACCCTAGAGCACACCTTAGACTTGAAATCACCAGGTCTCTAATTCTCTCTGGGATGATAGATTGTGACTGTATGAAGAAAATTCTGCATCACAGTTGGGTGTGAAAACGTTAGGCTGGAGATATCTTCTGGAATTTAGAACAAGAACAAATTTGGCCAAACTCTGTAAAGTTATAGAAACTCTCCTACTAATTCATGATATTATTTGAAATCATGATATCACTCCTATCATAACCAAACACACACACACACACACACACACACACCTGTGGAAATTATATTTTTAGATAGATACACTCTTTAATATTGAATACTTATGCTATATTCAGGGTCAAAGCAGTAAAATTATATGGGCCTATTTTAAAAAATCTATTCTATTTCATTTAATCTTACCCTGTAAGATCCAGCAGAGAAAATAACATCAAAATTTCTTCAGCGAGCCAAGCTAGAATCTTTAGTGTTCGATAAGTCAATCAGAATATATTTATTAAAATGTACTATATGTCAAACTGTACATTGTAGATGCAAAAAATACAATAGTGAGTAAGGCACACTGAGTCTCTGTCCTCAAATCAGGATCTATATTTTTTTCCAGAGGCTGGAGAAAATAAATGCCATAAGGTATGTAAGAAGAAACATTTTTGGTGCTAATGAGAGAAGATTTTGGATGCATAAGAGAAGATTCCGGGTGTTGGGTTGCTGCTTTAGCTAGTGCAACAATGGAGGTCTTTTTAAGAAGGTGTCTGAACATAAGACAATCATGCAAAATTTGGGAGAATCATGTTTTAAGCAGAAAAGAGAATGAGTCCAAAGAACTTGATATGAGGCTGAGTATGCTGTGTGGAGTGAACAAAACATAGGCAAATATGACGAGAGCAGAGGGAAGGAAGGGTAGGATAGAGGATGGTACATGGTAAGAAGCAGTCAGAGTCCTGTCTCCACAGGCCAACTGCAATGTAAGGAGCGGGTGAAAACAAGTCTCTTAGTTTTTGATTATCCATGAAGGTCTTTATTTCATCATCATTTTGAAGATATTTGTTCCTTAGGTTGTTCATTGTTTTATTTCACCACTTGGAAGATATTACATTTTCTCTTCTTTCATTGTTTCTGTTGGGAAGTTAATTGTTTTATTATCATCTTGTTAAAGATATTTTGCTTCTATTCTCCAATAATTGAAAATTTCATTTTTTTGTTTTATTTTTACTAATGTTTCTAGGTTAGACCAAAATGTTCTACCTTTCATTGTATTTACCCTGTTTAGTATTTGTACCCATTCTTAAAGTTGAGACTTTTGCATGTTGTCTCTGTGGAAAAATTCTTCTTCCCATGTTTCTCTCCCTTTCTGTTGAAATTACCATTTCCCTGTATCCTCCATATCTTTCATGTTATTTGGAGTATTTTCCATTTTTTCTCCTTCCCTCTGGGATTCACCCTGTATATCCCTTTCTTTCTAATCTATCTTTCATTTTATTAATTATTTGGTTTGCTAAACTGAGAATAAGAATGTTATTCACTTTCTGATTGGTGTAAGTGTCTTTGCTTTTGTAATTAAATCCTTTTCTCTCTTAAGACTTTCTTTCTTCTTTTAGGATGTATCTGTGGATCTTCAATCTCTTGAGATAAATTGTTTATAATCTCTTCATATTTATTGATTATATTTTGTTTTGGATGAATTTATTTAAAATATACATTGCATTAATTACATTTACTGATTAATTTTTGCCTGTATTGAATTATGGTTTTTTTGGTTCTGCATAATCATAATCCTCTGAAATGTATTTATAATCTATAGATGGCCTACTTTTTATAAATATTAATCTTATGTTTGAAAATAACATGCATTCTCTTTATGTTGTGAGCAGATTTTTATTTACATCTACTGACTATTTGTTCTCTGTATTATTCAAGTGTTATTATCTTAATTATTTTTACATCTCTAATCAACCAGTTTTTGAGAGGGATATATTAAAATTTCTAGTTGAAATTATTGATTTTTCTTATTTTTCATATAATTCTGCTAGTTATTCCTGGATGTATTTTAGGTCTCTTATATTAAGTGATATATGATTGTCACAATATATCTTCATATTTCATTTTTAATTTTTTTTGGTATATGATTTCATCTTTGTCAACAGGTTTCTCATTTTTCTGTCTACTTTTTCTCTTAAAATCGATTTTGTTGGATTATTATTTCTCCTCCAGCTTCCCATTGGTTGCACTCTTGTGCAGGTTTCCCCCTTCCTTCCCTTTTCAAACTTTGTCTTTTGTGTGTGTCTCATGAAAAATATATTGCTAGGTCTTGTTTTCTTTTGTTTTTTGTTTTTTGTTTTTTGTTTTTTGAGACGGAGTCTCGCTCTGTCGCCCGGGCTGGAGTGCAGTGGCCGGATCTCAGCTCACTGCAAGCTCCGCCTCCCGGGTTCCCGCCATTCTCCTGCCTCAGCCTCCCGAGTAGCTGGGACTACAGGCTCCCGCCACCTCGCCCGGCTAGTTTTTTTTGTATGTTTAGTAGAGACGGGGTTTCACCGTGTTAGCCAGTATGGTCTCGATCTCCTGACCTCGTGATCCGCCCATCTCGGCCTCCCAAAGTGCTGGGATTACAGGCTTGAGCCACCGCGCCCGGCAGGTCTTGTTTTCTAATCCAGTTTTAGAAATTCATCATTTCAATTGGTGGATTTAATCTATTTGCCTTATTTGCATTATTTCAATTACCATTATAATTTAGACTTATTTTTGTGTAACAGTTCTCATAGTCAAAGTAAACAGCACTTTGTTGAGTAATGACAATATTGTAATAAGTGTTTTCCTGAGTCCTACAGCATATTAGTGCTATCTTTGGAAGTCTGGATTGACCCACTGGCCTAAAATATTTATACATGTATCCCCTTCACTTAAATCATTTGAGCAGGTGGAATTAATCTCCTCCAAATTTTGATGCTACTGAAGCATTTAAAAGGAAAATCCGAACCAGAAGTGTTGTTTAACAAAGTAACAGGAAATGAAAGCAGTGAATAGGAGTTCTGTAGAGTTTGGAGCTTACTTCCATTGGATTTATGTTCCATTTTCTCCTTCACTCCCAAGGATGGGTACTGAATCCGTCTTTTTACCTCTTCTTCAACACAAGTGACCGGACAGAGTAGTTTGCAACCTTAAGAAAACATGTACTCACAGGACAAAATAACAAGACCTCTCAAGATGAAAACAACAAACTGCACAACTATGCTACCTGAAACAGAGTTACTGAAAGAAAAGAATTTTTAAAAAGTGAAAATATATATATGAAGAATTAAGGAACAACACAAGAGATGATAATAAATGGCTGGGTAAAAGTATGAGACATAAAAATTGTATAATAGTTCAAGTATCTGATGGAGAACAGTAAAGTTGAAATAGCTAAGTAATTAATTGGGGAACTGGGAGAACAGATTGAGGAATTCTCTCAGCATCTAAAATAAAAGTAGAAATAAAGAATGTATGTGAAATAAATCCAAGCAACATGGAGGACAGAATTAGAATTCGTAGCAGTATGAAAACAAGAGTCTCACAAAAACAGAACCTAAGTCAGACATTAATACATATATGAAGAAGAAATTGAGATAAATTTCCCAGATCGGAAGATTTTTTAAGTTCCCAGATGGAAAGAGCATAAATATGCCACACAGAAGGGATCAGGGAAAATTCACACCAAGACTTGTAATAAATCTAACATGGTTAAATACAAAGTTAAAATGTTAAGCGCTTAACAGGAGAATAAGATTACTAAGGAAGGAATAAGAATTAGGTGGGCATCGGAATTAGTTGCAACTTTGGTTGCAGAAGCCATTAGAGTGACATTTTGGAAAATGAAGGGAAAAATTGGATACTAAAATTTTATATCCATCTAAATTATTATGTAAGTGTGAAAGCATAATAATATTTTCAGGTATATGGGGTCTCAGAAAGATTACCACATCAAAGTCGACATTGAAAACTCTTTTGCAATAAATATGAAAGTAAGTAAATAAGTAAATCTAGAATGTGTTGCAAGGCATGTGGGAAATAAGTGTAATTAAATACAATGATAATTGTTCTAAAAATATGTTTTGTCCATTTATTTAAGTTACAAACAAAATATTGACTCATATTAAAAAATTGTAAATATTACCTTAAATTTTATGTAGTATTACTTAAAGAAGAAAAATGGGAGATAAAAGAAATATGAGAACACATTGAAATGCTTACCTTGTTAGGGGAAATATATAGGCAAAAAGTTTATGAAATCATTTAAGATCAAGTCATTTTAGTATCAAGTTTAAATTAAGGGCAACCATCTTGCATAGTAAAATAGAATATATAATGTAATTCATCAGAAAAAAGTCAGTCTATTCAAGCATAGCACAAAAAGAGAAAAATTCCATTCTTTATTATTCATAAAATATACAGTATCGATTAGCACAATTACATATTGTTGCAGATTTAAAAATAAACCATTGTAACGCTGAGATTTGCATTCCTTACTTTAAAATCACGCAGGAATGTTTTTTCATTGTATCTCTCTAAAATATGCTTTTTTTTTTTTTCCACTTAAACTTGTGAGTGAAAACAACACAAATAAAATAAGTGGAATAAAATAATGATAAAAAAATTTAATCAATTAAAAATAACATTATAAAGTTGAAGGTGTTTTTTCAGATACCAGTGGGGATAAAAGTATTTAAGTAGTTTATAATCTAATTAATGTATTTAACATACATAAAAAGACCTCTCAACACTAAGGAAAAATGAAAGGCTCCAAGATGTACACGTAAAGGAAATGTAATAAATAATACAAGATTAAAAGAGAAAGTAAACCAGAGCCCATGGCTTAGGGAAGTTTTCTTGACAGAGATGGAATCTGAGATAAGACTTGTAGATTTGGAGGGGGTGAGGAAGAACAGAGTATCACTAACTGACATGTGCTGTGTGCCTGTCACCCTACATACTTTATATAACTTAGTTACCAAACTTCCATCGACTGAAGCTCAGACAATTTAAGTTAACAGCCATGGTTCACACTGCTATCTATTTGCAGAGTTTATATCTGTACCCAGGTATTGACCCCCAAAGCTATCCATTTTTCCATTACACAGTGCTGAAATGTATTTTATCCTGAAAACAGGCAAGCAAAAGTAGCCAAAATTCAGGGAAGTAAAGGAAAATCATGATTAAAACATCCAGGGTTTGTCCAGGATAATTTTATTGGTACATGCAGTTGGCTTGGGAGGAAAAGGCAGAAAAAACTCAAAAGATAACTGGAAAGTGGGCCTAAAAATAGTTGAACTCAGGCATTGGGAGCAGCTGAGGAAAAAAATTATAAAAATATCAGCCTAGGAAGATTAATATAATGTTTAATAAGCAGAAGCGATTAAATAGAAAATAAAGGCAACGGGACCTATTAATTATGGCAACAGTAAAGAAAAACCTGACACAAGTTTGGAAACATTTTCCGAGACTGTTTAGAAGGGACATGTCATTAAAAAAAGAGAAAATATTATTGTTCAATTACCTGCAGTACTTTTAATTTTAGGTGGGATGATTACCTTGGATACGCTTTAAACAGTAACTAAACTTTATTGCTTCTATTGTGATTATAACAAATATAAATATTAATACATATTGTAAACAAAATGCCTTTTACACTTCTGTAATTTTTGAATAGACAAATACAATTAATGAAGCATACGTGTGTGGAAAGTGAAAAGTAACACATTGCTATCTGAAGAATGAGATGTAGAATAAATAAAGGTTGAATACAATATTTCCAAATAGCAATGAAGTATAAGCCGAGATTCAGTAATGTGAATTCCAAATGTGTTTGATAAAGATGATTTCAATGCTTCCCAGGAATCTTTCAGGGCCTGGAATAGAAGCAGAGATTTTGTCAATGAGCTTCTAGATGGATCTAACTATTGTAAATTTATCAGTTAGGGCAAGCAAATCAGTACTGTTGTTTTAGTATCTTGAATTCTTACTATTTTTTTCTACGTATCATTTCAATTACTGCAAGGTAACTATTAAACCACCAATTATAATTGGAATATATCTATTTATTTTCACTTCTGACAGTTTTTGCTGTGTGTATTTTGAAACATTATTAAATAGGTGTATTAAGGAGGTAAATAGTTTGTTGTGTCTTTTTGATCAACCTCTTCATCATTACAAAATGTCCTTCATCGTGTAATACTCCTTGTGAAGACTTCTACTTTGTTGGATATTAATACATGCATTTTATTTTTTAAGTTTAATCTATGTCTTTGTATATAAATTGCCCCATTTGCACAACCAAAATTATAATAACCATCTCTTGAATGGTAAGAGAATGGAATAGAAGTGGTAAGAATAGGTACTGGGTACTGGGCATTTAATATTAAATGAAAATGATTAAGATCATAGGGCTCATTACATAATGTATTTCTTATTAAAGAGCCTGAAGTCTTCCAAAGATAATACAGAACTAAAAGAAACTCATCATTCTTTAAAATTTTATAACATCTATGAGTTAGACATTAACTTGATAAGAAAAGCAAAGGGCCCACAATAATTTATTTATAGCTTTTCCACATTGAAATACAAATAAACTATTTTTTAAGTGGAAATAAATGAAGAAACAGTAACGAACCTCAACTATAAATGACAAAGAGTATGTGGCAAAATGTGAAATTTATGCCAAGATAATGAAGGAAGAAGAATGTTAAATATTTTCAGATCTCAGAATAATAGAGATTTCCCTAAAAGGAAGTGTCTGGACTGTGAAAGGCTTTTTCCATGATTCTTTGATTATAAGGAAGAGAATCTGATGAAGAGAGAAGTGGAGAATACATCTGCAGAGACAAAGTTTGATAAAACAAGAACGGCGGTGGCTGCAAAGTAGAAATCCAACTGACACAAAATTATTGGTGTTTCTTCTTACATTTGAATAGCTTGCTATCAAAGAAAATGATCCTCACTACTGCGAAAGAGTGTTTTTATTATTCTAATTTAAGTCTTATAGCTAGTAAACAGAAAAAGATATTTTGATTACCTTTAATTTCTATTGCTCGACCATTTTACCATATCAAAACTGATCACAGTTATTTATAAGAACCTCTTTATTCTTTGTATGGCATCAGATTGCAGTGAGAGAGTTTGCTCTTCTTTTCATTTTTTTACTCGTGACACATCCTTCTATTTTGTTCATGACACATCTTCATCAACTAGAATCTTCAAATGACATTGCCAGCATTGGTGATCTTGACTACCTGTGTATGCTTCCTCTGCCACCAACCACACCACATCAGCACTCATACCTCCAAGGTAAGAGTAGTGTGGGAATAAATCCAAGCAACAGCCTATCTTGCTCTGAGTCCCCATGCAGAACACCAAGTCATATCTCTACTGTTTCTCCTGAAGTTAATAACTTAATTCTTTCTCTAATATTGATGCCATTTTCTGCTACTACAGATTCCTACCTCTGATCAATACTTCTTATTTACCAGTAATACTGACCATTTATTGGAAATGATTTAAACATTTTACTATTGATTTCAAGAACCCTTATTCTATTAGTTTTCCTCTATTCTTAGGGAATTTTCAATAATTGGATGCTAATTTTAATGAAATTAATTTATGAATATTTTTGATGTAATGTGTAAAGTATTTTATTTTCATTGTTGATGTAATATTCATGTTAATTCCAACACTAGTGTCTGTAATGAGAAACTGGTACTTTCTATCTGGAAATATGTAAGTTTTTTTCACAGTATCCTTAGCAATCAGTAATTTCATAAAGATAAACCTAGGATGGTACATGCATTCATTAAATAGAGTTCATTGGCACCAATTAATTTGTAGATTGAATATTGCTAAGCTGAGTGCATTTTCTTTATTATGTTTAATCATTGCTTCTCTATATCTTTCCTTTTATTCCTCCCAAGTTCCCATTAGACCTTTATTCAGTCTCTCACCACATTTTTTTTTTAGTTTTAAATTTTATTCTTATAGGATGAGGCAGAAGTTATTCACTTTTGTTTGCTTTTTGCTTTTCCTTTATTATTTCTTTATTCTAAGCTACAAAATAATATTTTCAATTGAATTCCTTGATTAAAAATTCAGAAGTAAGCAATGATCAGTCCCATATTCCATTTGTCTATTAACTTTTAAATTTTATAATCTTGGTAGTCATCTTTGCTGAATTTTTGAAGAAGTTGAGTAGTTATGTGTAGTTGCATATGTTTTATATGCATATTCTTAAGAATTCGTATCATTTATTTATTAAAGTAACTTCAGATGTATCTGTAAGGAAACCACCAAACTTATGGAACTTTCTCTTTCCCTCAATTCATTCTTTGAGTAGTAATTTTCCTTTTCCAGATTACAATTGTGTTTCAAAATAACCACTTTTGTGTTCTCTAATAACAATAAGTTTTGTCATTCATATTTTCAGAAAATTAGAAAAACAGTTTTTGCTTTTAAGCAACACAGGTCAATAAACTGGCGAACCCTCACTCTGCCTAACGTGTGGGGAGCAAGCGCCTCTGCTGGATCTACCAGGGGCAGCATCCTTCTAACCAGCACCAGACCAACAGCTTCCTGCTCAACAGCAAAGTTCACTTCCTGCTCCTTGTGTCCCCTGGGGGTGAATAGGATTGAGCACTCACAAGAGGGCATACAGCAGCCTTTCTTAGAGAGCATCCCCAGGCTCTGAAAAGCTGAAGAATCTTAAGGCCTTGTAGAGCCCTCATCTTTGACTCAGTTCTTCAGAGTGAGCTTACTCTTCCCCTTCTCTGAGAACCGGCCTGGTAAAACAGAAAGTAATATGCCGGCAGTCTACCATCATCCACGCTCTTTCTTGCTCTTTATTTGCTGTCTAGTGCTCAAGTAGCTACTTTATTTTCAAATTTTCTCTATTTATTAATTTTTCTATCAACAAATGCATTTCAGGATATGCTTTTTCTTCTGAGCACCAACCTGTCCATGAATCAACAGTTGTTTTAACCCACAAATCCTTTACAATAGTGACTTTTGAATTCACAAAGGACATTTCGAATACTTTTGATGATTTTAAATTATATGTATACATATAAACAGAATATGTATGCACATGAACAGCATATGCATTTATATAAATGCTGGCATAATACATTTCCTTTTGGCATAATACACTGTATTGTTTTCTAAGTGCCTCAAAATTATATAAGAATATACTAAAATTTTTCAGTTGTGTGTGTATATATTCATGAATTATAATCCTTTCAACAAAATTTTCTTGGACACTGTGTGTCAGGCATTCTTTTAGGCACTGGACATACAAAAGTAAATAAAACACACAAAAATCTCTACTCTCAAGGAGCTTACATACTAGGAGAGGAGACAGGCTAGAAGCAAAATAAGTTCTATTGTGTGTTGATTTCATAACCTACAACCTTACTTAATTTGTTTATTATTTCTAACAAGATTTTGGTGGAGTCTTTAGGGTTTCGTATGTGTAAAATCATACTATCAATGAACAGAGACAATTTTACTTCTTCCTTTTCAGTCGGGGTGCTTTTTTTTCTTTGTCTTATCAATAGCTCTGGCTAGAACTTCCAGTACCATGTTGAATAGAGGTGGTAAGAATAGGCATCTTTGTCTTGTTCATATTCTTAGTGGAAAACTTTTCAACTTCTTACTGTTGAGTACGATGTTGGCTATAGTTTATCATATGTGACCTATATTATGCTAAAGTATATTCCATCTATCACTAATTTGTCGAGAGTTTTTACCATGAAAGAATGTTGAATTTGGTTAAACGCCAAAATGTAGGGGTGCATGTGTAGGTTTGTTACATGAGTATATGACACCATCAACAGTTGATTGAACATCAAGTTATTTCATTAAGTTATTAAATAACTTAAGTTATTTCTATTATTATTAAGTTTACTTCTGTAAACTTCCCTTCTAAAGTGCTTTTGCTGTGTCTCATAAGTTTTGATAAGTTGTGTTTTCTATTTTCATTTGTCTCAAAAAATTATTTTCTTTTTAATTTTTTCTTTAATTGGTTTTTAAGAAGAATGTTTAAGATCCACATAATTGTGAATTTTCTAAAGTTCCTACTATTATTGATTTCTAGTATTTACCATTTTGGTTGGGAAGGATACTTGACATGATTTCAGTTTGGTTGCAGAGGATACTTGACATAATTTCAATCTTCTAAAAATTTTAAGACTTATTTTGTGACCTAACATATTATTTATCCTAGATAATGTGTTTGAGAATAAAGTATATTCTGCTGCTATTGGATAAGGTGTTCTGCATACATCTATTAGGTCCATTTAGCTTAAAGTGTGCTTCAGGTCCAATGGGTCTTCATTGATTTTCTGTCTCAATGATCTGTTCATTGCTGAAAGTGCAGTATTGAAGTCCACTATTATTATTATGTTGTAGTCTCTTTCTTCTGATCTATTAATATTTTATTTATATATTTAGATGCTCTTATAGATACATATATAAATGTGTTTATAATAGGTATAACTTCTTGATGAACTGACATCTTTATAATTATATAATGACTTTGGATCTTATCATTATTTAAAAGATTTATAGGAAAATATGGACTGAGTGGGTGAACAGGTGGGTAATCTCAGGAGGCAAACAGAAACTGTAAAAAATAAGCAAGTGGAAATTTCAGAACCAAAATATACAATACATAAAACTAAAAAAAGGAGAAATAAACTAACCCAAAATATATATTAGAGACATACAGATATCAATATTGATATTAATACAGACAATCAGAAGTATAACATTTGATTTAATATTTTTGTGATTGGATTCCCATGAGAAAAAAATGAAAGAACAGAAAAAATAAATATTTGAAGAAATAATGATGAAGAGTCTTCAAAATTATAGTGGAAACTTGAATATCAATAGAAAAGGAAAAAGTGCATAAATACCAAGAATACTTTTTTCTTATCATTATTATAAGTGGTTTAACTTTTCATCCTATAGAGATCCTGTATATTATGAGATTTATAACAAACACAGAAGTTGTGTGTATGTATATACATACACACAGCTGTATATATGTACACACTGATACATATATCAGTATATACTTATATGTATAAACGATATATAAAAGTATATATTTGTATATGTACTTTGTTATATATATCAGTTTATATATACAATTACAGAGATGTATAATTTACATAAATGGTGGGGGTTAAAATCACTTTTACATTTTTAAGTTTCTTGAACTGTAAGTAAAGTAGTATAATATTAATTTAAAACTCGATGTGATATAACTTAATGATGCACGTTGTAACTCATTCAGTGCACATTAAATTTAAAGCAACAGTGTGTATCTAAAAAGCCAATAAAGTATATAAAACCAAATATAAAAATTACTAGGTTAATCCAAAAGAAGACAAGAAAACTATAATTAACAGGCCAAGTTGTTGGACTAGATTAAAAAGAAAGACTCATTTCTATGTTATTCACAAGAGCCATTTTAACTATAAAAATATGAAGAATTTGAAAGTAAAAGAACGGTAAAATGTACTAGGCAAACAATATACAAGAGAGATTGTGTGCCTGTATTAAAATAAACAAACTGGACTTCAAGACAAGGAGTGTTCACATGATAGAGAGGACGTAGATAAAGAGATCTATGTCATGCAGTAAAAGGGTTAATACATCAGGAAGACTTAACAATCAATAATTTGTATGCATATAATAACAGAGCTTTTACATTTATGAAGTTACCATGATGGGAACTAATGCTATAGACATATCTAGGATCATTGTTGGAGAATTTAGCCTCTTACTAAATGATGGACTAAGCAGTTCAAAAATAATAAATATATGAAAAATTGATCAGTACTTTTGAACAACTTAATCTAAATGCATGTAACGAATACTCCACACAATAACTTCAGATTAACATTGTTAGTATTTTATTCAGGATATTTGCATCGTTATTCATAAGTTATATTGTTTGGTTGATATTTTCTCTAGATTTTACTAACTTTTGTCACCAATACACTTGTTTCATAAGAATAATTACAATTTTTAAATCTTTTTCAGAGATCTGGAATAGTACATATAACATTGAAATTTTATATCTTTAAAAATTCGATAGAGACAAAATAAATTCAAAATCTTCTGGAAAGCATACAATCATCCTAGATGCCATTAAAACCATTAATAATTTACGGTTTCCATAATAAAATGTGAAAATATCAACATTAACAGGATTTTGGAGGAAGTTGATGTCAACCTTCCTGAACGTCTTTGAGGGATGCAAGCCTTCAGTGGAGGAAGTACCTGCAAATGGGGTGGAAATAGCAAGAGAACTAGAATTAGAAGCGAAGCCGGAAGATGTGACTGAATTACTGCAATTTCATTATCAAACTTGAATGAATGAGGAATTGCTGCTTAGGCATAGCCAAGAAAGTGGTTTCTTCGGATGGGATGGAATCTGTTTATGGTGAAGATGCTGTGAACACCGTTGCAATGACAACAAAGGATTGAGAATATTCCGTAAACTTATCTGCTGAGGAGCTACCAGGGTTTGATGGAATTGACTAAAATTTTGAAAGAGTTTCTACTGTGAGTAAAATGCTCTCAAACAGCATTACATGCTACAGATAAGTCTTTTGGGAAAGGAAGAGCCAATTGATACAGCAAACTTTATTGTTTTATTTTTAAAAATAGCCACAGCCTTCCTAGCTTTCAGCTACCTGATCAGTCAGTAGCCGTCAACATCTAGGCAAGAACCTCCACCAGCAAAAATATTACAACTTACTGAAGGCCCAGATGATCATTAGCTTTTTCTTTCTTTTTTTTTTTTTCTTTTTTGAGACGGAGTCTAGCTCTGTTGCCCAGGCTGGTGTTCTGTGACGCGATCTCGGCTCACTGCAATCTCTTCTCCCAGGTTCAAGCGATTCTACTGCCTCAGCCTCCTGAGCTGGAATTACAGGTGTGCGCCATCACACCCAGCTACTTTTTGGATTTTTAGTAGAGATGAGGTTTTACCGTGTTAGTCATAATGGTCTCGATCTCCTGACCTCGTGATCCGCCCGCCTCGGCCTCCCAAATTGCTGGGATTACAGGCATGAGCCACCATGCCCAGCTGATCATTAGCATTTTTAAGAAAAGCTATTTTTAAATTAAAAAAAAAAATCTGGCCGAAGTCCTCTAAGAATCCATCCAGTCCTGGTATTTCCTCACCAATCAATACTCCCTAATATCTCACCTCCATGGTTAAAATATTGATAATTTGTAAATTATCTATGAAAATTACTATCTTTCATCATTCTCTTTCTACTATAATCAATTTTGGTAAACATTATTTTCTTAGAGATTTATTAATTTCACCTAGGTTTTGAATGTATATGTCTACAGTTGTAGAATATATTTTCTTGTGATTTTTTTCAAGTAATATATTTTTCTTTACTACAAAAATAATTCATTTTCATTGTAGAACATTTAGAAAACACAGATAATTTAAAAAAAAAAAGCAACCCACTCATCACTTCTCCCACACCTCTGAACAGCTAAATATTGGCTACTTCTGGTGTTAATTCTTTTGGACTTCTTCTCCAGGCATAAATACACTTTAAAATATATGCTTAATAAACATGGGATCTTACTAGATTATTGCTTTTCAACATTCTTCTTTATCTGATTGAGTGGTAAATATTGTACAGTATCAATCAGTATAAATATTTATAATCTACAATTATAATTTCTAGTAGCTTCTGGTGTTCTATTCTAACACTATGCTGTACACTTTTAATTATATATTTATATATATTATATCTACATTTATTTTTTATTTCAATAGTTTTTTGGGGAACAGGTGGTGGTTGGCTACATGAATAAGTTCTTAGTCGTGATTTCTGAGACTTTGGTGCACCCATCACCTGTATCTACCTAGAGGAAAATAAGTCACTATATGGAAAAGATACTTTACTGTGATTTTTGTAAAGTTCCTCTATTGCATTAGATTTATAAAAGCCAAAATGATAAGTGAAATCAGTGTAGAAACAGAAACTACAAATTATTTCTTACCGTATCTGTATTTTTTCTCTTTCTTTTAATTCAATGAGTTATTCAATATGGTCTTTTTAGTTTTAAGATTTTTGTCTTTATTTGAACTTGAGACAAACCTTTTTAAGATTATGATTATGATGATAATTATTTTATCTATTAAATGGGTAGATTTCTGTTTCAAGCATTATTCTCTTTTCTGCAATATTTACATCAATTTTCTTTTTGTACTGTTATCTTGCACCTTGCATTTCTTTAATCCATCAATTATTAAATCAGATACATAATAGTTTTCTTTTATCCATAGACCAAAAGATCCAGGTCCCCCAGTGGATGCTTGAAAGTTCAGATAGCGCTGAACCCTATAAATGCTATGTCTTTTTGATCTGATAATGAAATGGCTATGAAGTGACTAACTGGCAGGAAGTGTATACAGGGTGGATACACTGGACAGAGAAAGGCTCCACCACCTGTACAGGACAGAGTGGGTTGGCCACAAGAACTTTATCATGTGACTCAGAACAGCATGCAATTTGAAACGTATAAACTATAATGTTTCACTTACTGGTTTTGGATGTCCATTGACTACGAGTAACTGAAATCACAGCAAGTGAAACTATGGATGATACAGGCAATTATACAATATCTTTACAATATCCCATTTAAGAAAATTTAACTTAGTAATTTGTAGGTACTACAATGTCTTTACAATATCCCATTTAAGACAACTTAACTTCTCAATTTATAGGAATTTTTTTCCTTCATATCAAGTGTCACAACTTATGGATGTAGGAAAGTCTAGAACAGTAATTTTATTTACGTTAAAATCTTTTTGTCAATTTGTTTTCAAAAATTCTGTTTCGACAATGTTACTTCTTCAGTTTAGTGTGTTTCGTTGCCTCTCACTTATGGTGCTGTTATTCTAGAAAATATTCAATTATACTGATTGCATTTTCGTATTTGTATGTGCTAACTTCTGTTTACCTTTGCATTCTTTTATTCTGCATATTTATGGCTGTTATTTGTATTAGTTATTTCTTTCTCTGAGTTATCAATTAGATTTCTGTTTGTTTTTTTTTAAAGAATTATTTAAAATGAAAGTGGCACACCATCTTATTTTTTTCATCTTTCAAGGGGTTTTAGAAGATATATGTGTCTTCAATCTAACTTCTTGTTTTGGTCTTCCACATTAAATATTAGTTCTTTCTTTTGTCATAAATTAAAAATCTTTCTTAAGATGGTTGACATTTTTTAGCTTCCATTTATTTTTAAATGGGAGCAAAATATGGCATAAATATTAACTAGGTTTTTTAAACTTTTTTATTATCTCAAGAGTATCATAAAAATCAAAGATTGGCCTACCACGGTGGCTCACGCCTGTAATCCCAGTACTTTGGGAGGCCAAGGTGTGTGGATCACCTAAGGTTAGGAGTTTGAGATCAGCCTGGCCAACATGGTAAAACCCTGTCTATAGAAAAATACAAAAATTAGCCAGATGTGGTGGCAGGCACCTGTAATCCCATCTACTCAGGAAGCAGAGGTGGAAGAATGGCTTGAACTTGGGAGGTGGAGGTTGCATTGAGCCAAGATCACACCATTGCATTCTAGCTGGGGTGACAAAGCGAGACTCTGTCTCAAAAAATTTTAAAAAAATGAAAAATTAAAAAAAAATCAAAGATTGTAATAATAAGTTCTTTTCAGTGTTTTTGTCCACAGTTAGTTTACTTGCTATATAATTTTTATAATATTTAATTGTAAATAAAGGTAAAAAATACACAAATGCAATGAAAATATTTGAATTTAGCCTACATTGATGAAGCTTTGAAAAGTAATGAAATCAATAGATTTAGAAACAGATTAGAAAAAGCATAAAAATTATCCTTTAGTTTACTTTATTAAAGGAGTCTGTTTTCATTAAGTTTAATGAATGAGAAAGGTATATAATAAGGCATAACATATGAAAATGTTTAAAGAAAGCGATAGTGTTACAACAATATTTGCAAAGTTCTACCTGAATCCTCTTTTCTAATTGTAGTCTATACAAGCAAACTATAACAAATGTTAACTTACATTGTTAGTAGTTGTTTTTGTGTTACTCTGCATTTTGAAAAATTGCTCTATGAATTAGAGAACAAATATGCAAATTAAATATTTCAGGAAATAAAAACAACATAAAGGCTAATGATAGCAATATAATTTTGAAAATGCCTATATAATTTCAAAACACTCTCTCATTTTTTATTCATGAGGCACTTACACTTTGAGGTTATTGTCAATATCAATAGTAAACTAAAATTACTAAGTAATTGATATTGCTAAATACCTGCAGTATATCAGAGATTAAGTTTCCTTCCATATTGTTGTTCAAGAATGTCTTCTTCAAAATATCAAAGTTTATACACCAATAATGTTCAAGCTGAGAGCCAAATCAAGAATCCAATCCCATTTACATTGGCCAGGAAAAAAAAAGAAAAAACAAAAAATAGTCCTAGGAATGCAGCCAACCAAGAAGGTGAAAAATCCCTGCAAGGAAAACTACAAAACACTGCTGCAAAAAATCAAAGATGACACAAACAAATAGCAAAACATCCCACGCTCATGGATTCAAAGAACCAATATTTTCAAAGTGCCCACACTGCCCAAAGCAATCCATAGACTGAGCACTATTCCTATCAAACTACTAATGTAATTTTTCACAGAATTATTAAAAAGAAAAACTATGCTAAAATTTACTTGAGATCCAAAAAAGAGCCCAACTAAAAACAAGAACTCAACTAGCCAAAGCAATCCTAAGCAAAAAGAACAAAGCTGGAGGCATCAAATTACCTGACTTCAAATTGTACTACAAGACTATAGTAACCAAAACAGTGTGGTGCTGGTACAAAAACAGATACACAGACAAGTCAAACAGAATAGAGAACCCAGAAATAAAACCGCACGCTTACAGTCATCTGATATTTGACAAAGTCAACTAAAATAAGCAATGGAGAAAGGACTCCCTATTCAATAAATAATGCTGAGTAGCTGGCTATCCATAGGCAGAAGAATTATAGTGAACCCTTACCTTTCACCATATACAAAAATTAATTCAAGTTGCATTAAAAAATTAAATGTAAGACTTCAAACTACCAGACTCCCAGAAGGAAACCTAAGAAACACTATTCTGGACATTGGTCTTGGGAAAGAATTTATGATTAAATCCTCAAAAGCAGTTGCAACAAAAATAAAAATTGGCAAGTGGGCCTAATTAAACTAAAGAGTTTCTTTATAGCAAAAAATAAAACCCACAAAACTAAAAACTATCAACAGAATAAACAACCTACAGAATGGGATAAAATATTCACAAACTATAGATATGACAAAGGTCTAATATCCAGAATCTATCAGGAACTTAAACAGTCCAACAAGCAAAGCACAAATAGCCCTATTAAAAAGTAGGCAAAAGACATTATAACAGACACTTATCAAAAGACAACATACAAGTGACCAGCAATCACATGAAAAAAATGCTCAGCATCACTAATCATCACAGAAATGCAAATCAAAACCACAATGAGATGTTATCTCACACTAGCCAAAATGGCTTTTGTTAAAAAGTCAAAGTATAACAGATGTTGGTGAGGTTGCAGAGAAAGGGGAATGCTGACACACTGTTGGTAGGAATGTCGATTAACCACTGTGAAAAGCAGTTTGGAAAGTTCTCAAATAACTTAAAACAGAACTACCACTCAACCCAGAAATCCCATTACTGGTTATATATCCAAAAATAATAAATCATTCTATGAAAAAGACACCTATGCTGGTATGTTCATTGCAGCACTATTCACCATAGATACAGATTCAACCCAGGTGCCAAACAACATTAGACTGAATAAAGAAAATGTGGTACATATACACCGTGGAATACTATGCAGTCTTAAAAAAGAATAAAATCATGTCATTTGCAGCAAAATGAATGGAGCTATAGGCCATTATCCTAAGCAAATTAACACAAGAAAGGTAAACAAAACACTGCATGTCCTCACTTATAAGTAAGAGCTCAATCTTGTATACTCATGAACATAAAAATGGCAACAGTAGACACCTGAGACTCCTAGGAGAGGAAAGAAGGTGGGAGATAAGTGTTGAAAACGTAACTCTTGGGTCCTACACTCACTACCTAGATGATGAGACAATTCAGCATAGAGTATATTCATTCCACATGCAAAACTCTCACGTAACAAACCTGCATATGTACCCTCTGAATCTAAAATAAAAGCTGCAATCCTTTTTTTAAAAAAAGTTTGAATTACCACTTGAAAAATATATGAAACTTAGACAAGATAAAATGATAAATGGAGTCAGTATGGAAGCTGACACGATTTGGTTCCGTGTCCCCACCCAAATCTCATGCTGAATTTTAATTCCTAAATTCTGCTGTGGGAGAGATCTAGAGGGAGGTAATTGGATCAAGGGGGCAGATTTCCCCTTTGCTATTCTCATAATAGTAAGTGAGTTCTCTTGAGATCTGAGGGTTTAAAAGTGCATGGCACTTCCCTTCACTCTCTCTCTCTCTTCTGTGCCACGTGGAGATGTGCTTGCTTTCCCTTCCCCCTTCCGCCACAATTGGAAGTTCCCTGAGGCCTCCCCAGCCACGCCCGCTGTATAGCCTGTGGAACTGTGAGTTAATTAAACCTCTATTCTTTATAAATTACCCAGTTTCAGATATTTCTTTATAGCAGTGTGAGGAGATACTAATACAAAGCAGAAAATACAAGTCACGCTCAGAAAATCACTGGTACATCATTTAGGTGGAGATGAGAGGGTTAATGCAAGAATCATCAGACACTGAAAGCCCTCCTTGGTTCTTCTGATACCACTTCTTATCTCCCTCTTTTGTTTATTTCTTATTTACTCCTGCATCTCTTGTCTTCTACATCATTTTGAAGGCTGATCCCATGCGCCTGGTCAGTTATTTATACACTGCCTTATACTCTCAAGGCAAACGAAAAATTGCCTGAATATTTGGAAAGGAGATAGATTAGTGAGTGTGTGTGTTATCTGCCCAAAATACTGATAGTTTCTTGTAGATGCTGAGGTTCACATTGACGAAATGTGTATTCTGCAGTTATAGCATGTTCTTTAAATGTCAAGTAGGTCAGCCAGGCTTGGTGGCTCACGCCAGTAATCCCAACACATTGGGAGGCTGAGGTGGGAGGATCACTGGAGCCACGAAGTTTGAAAGCAGCCTGGGAAACATTGAGAAACACCATCTTTAATAATAATGATAATAAATTAAACTAGGTCAAGTATGATGATGAGTTTTCATAGGGCTCATAATTCTCAAATGATTTAATTGCAGATTTTTCTATTCCTCCTTTGCATTTTGAAGCCCTCATAGTATGTGAACACACATTTAGAATCATTAGGTGTTCATAAATTAACTCCTTTATTATTATGTAATACCCCTCTTTACAAACGTTTGTAATTTTTCTTGTTCTGAAATGTACTCTCTGATATTAATATAGTGGTATTTTTTCATCCATTTAACTTAAATTTATGTCATTATATTTAAAGAATGCATCTTGTAGAAACTACATATTTGGAAGTGTCCTCTTATCCAGCATGATAGTCTGCAACTTCAGTGTTAAAAAAATTCATATTCACATTTTTTTTTTTTTTTTGCTGAGTTTAAAGATACGGTATTGTTGTTTGCTATATGTATTTTTCCTTCCTTCCTTCCTTCTTTTGGGTTGATTCTTGTTTACAATTCTATCTCTACTAATGACTTACTAGATAGTGCTTTTATGATTGTAGATGTTGTATTTCTATTTAAAATACACATATTTTATCATATTCTGTCATCACATAATGTTACAGAGCTTCATGCGTAGTGTACAGATGATTCTCGATTTACTGTGGGATTGCGTTCAGATAAACTCATCGTAAGTCAAAAATTTATTTAAGACATTCCACCTATTGCACATCCTGGCTTAGACTGGCCTACTTAAAACATACTCAGAACACTTACATTCGCCTACGGTTGGACCGAATCATCCGGCAACACAGTGCACTCTCAGGCATGGTTGTTGACTCTCGTCATCGTGTGACTGACTGGGAGCGGCGCCTCACTGCCCTTGCCTAGCATCATAAGAGAATATCGGACTTCAAATTGCTAGCCTGAGAAAAAAATTTGAAGTACAGTTTCTACTGAATGCATATCACTTTTACACCATCATAAAGTAAAAATACTGTCAATCAAACTAGTCAGGACTCTTTGTATCGTTCTTTATTTTAGACAGGGTCTCACTCTGTCACCCAGGCTGGAGTACAGCGGCCCATTCATAGCTCACTGCAGCCTCGACCTCCTGTGCTCAAGTGATCCTGTCACCTCAGCCTTCTGAATAGCTGGGATTACAGGCACATGCCACCGTGTCCTGCCTGTCTGCAGTTCTAATATACCCCTCTTACACTTTGTGCTATTATTGTTACTATGTATTCTCCTGTTTTTGTTAGAAAGCCCACAATACATTGTTACTACTTTAGCTTACAGAGAATCAATTATCATTTACAGTGATTAAAATAAGAAAATGTCTTCCATATTTACCTCATGTATACCATTTTTAATGTAGTTCATTTCTTTCTGTAGATCCTAATTTTCCTCAGGTGTCACTTCCCTTGTGCATGACAAACCTCCTTTAACATTTCATATAGTGCAGATTTTCTAATCGCGCTCTTTATTTAGCACGGTTTTTCTGAAAAAGTCTTTTTATGCTATTAAAATCTGGGATAACAGTTATGATTTCCCTCATACTTTAAAGAGATCCCTTCATTGTCTTCAGGCTTGCACAGCTTCTGATGAGAATCCTTGTGGAATTCTTACATTTGTGCTTATATATGGGATGTTTCTTTAACCTTTGCCCGACTATCAGTAGTTCTTTTTGTTTTTGTTCTTCAGGAATCTGTAATGTGCATAGGTGTGGCTTTCATGTGTGAGTATGTGAGCATGTATGTGTGTTTCCTGCTTAGGGTCTCTGGGCTTCTTGCATGGGTGGCACGTTTTCTTTCAAAAAATTCAGCAAGTTCTTTTTTTTTTTTTTGAGACGGAGTCTTGCTCTGTAGCCCAAGCTGGAGTGCAGTGGCCGGATCTCAGCTCACTGCAAGCTCCGCCTCCTGGGTTTCCGCCATTCTCCTGCCTCAGCCTCCCGAGTAGCTGGGACTACAGGCGCCCGCCACCTCGCCCGGCTAGTTTTTTGTATTTTTTAGTAGAGACGGGGTTTCACCGTGTTAGCCAGGATGGTCTCGATCTCCTGACCTTGTGATCCGCCCGTCTCGGCCTCCCAAAGTGCTGGGATTACAGGCTTGAGCCACCGCGCCTGGCCAAAATTCAGCAAGTTCTAAGCCGGTAACACTTCTAATAATTCTTCTGCCCAAGTCTCTCTCTTTTCTTCTTTTGGAACACATGTTTCTTTTCTGTAGCATTACTTGATACTGTCTCATCGTTACTGGATGCTGTATTCTGATGTTTGTTTTTTTTCTTATGTTTTAATTTGTGCAATCTCTATTGACATACTTGTTTGCTCATTCTTTCTTCAGCTGTATCTAGCTGCTTCCAATATGAGTCTGCTAGTCAGTAGATCTTTTTTCTTTCTTTTTTTTTTTTTTGAGACGGAGCCTTGCTCTGTTGCCAGGCTGCTGGAGTGCAGTGGCGTAATCTCGGCTCACTGCAACCCCCAACTCCCTGGTTCAAGCGATTGTCCTTCCTCAGCCTCTCGAGTAGCTGGGATTACACGCACGTGCCACCATGCCCAGCTGATTTTTCTATTTTTAGTAGAGACGAGGTTTCACCATATTGGCCAGTCTGGTCTCGATCTCCTGACCTCGCGATCCATCCACCACGGCCTCCTAAAGTGCTGGGATTACAGGCGTGAGCCACCGCACCTGGCCTAATCGGCGGATAGTAGAAGAAAATAATATCTCCAATTAGTCAGGTGAGTCTGATATAATCACAACAGTCCGCAGCCAAATAAGAAGACCGGGAAAGGGTCCGGCAACACAGACAAAAACGAAACAAAGCGAAGCTAAAAACGTGATCAGCAACTGGAAGGGGAACACGTGCCAAGAAAAGCAGGTGTTTTGAAAGCTGGAGAAGGAAAGGAAATGGGTTCTCCTCTAGAGTTCTGGAAACAATGAAACTTCCGACACCTTAGTTTTAGTATGGTGAGATCCATTTTGTACTTCTGAGATCGAGATAGGTAAGGTCATATAAGTGTGTTGTTTTAGACCATCATGTGTGTGGTAATTTGTTGCAGGAGAAACAAGAAATTATACATTGGTTCTCTTACCAGTCACAGGGTATTTGCTTGTACTTCTCCTCCGGAAGTAAAGTATAAATTGTCTGTATCCTAAAGCCAGAAATGTTTCCTACTCTTTTCTCAGAGGTAGACAGATTTTGTTTCTATGTCTTCCCTGGAAGCAATACATTTTTACCTCAACCCCATTGCCAAGAAGGCTTAATGACCTCTCCTAGTGGTCTAAGGCTTTGGATTCTTATGAAAGATGAGTGAGTTGCAATAGGGCAGATCTTTGCTCCTGTCAACAAGCTGCAACCAATCATCTCCTAGACACCTGCTCCACCAATGGGGCTTCTAGTCTTGTGCCCTACCACCAACCTTTTGCATAAGTATCTGTTGAAAGCCTGTGGAAAGGAGCCTGAAAGTCAGTCTCATTTCTTTTCCATCATATGCTACTAAGAATTTTTCAAACACCTTTTTTTGATTTGCAATAAATGTTCACAGGATGGCTCCATGAATTGAAAGGCTTTTGTGAAATATGAGCTATAAGGGAACACTCTAAAATTTTTATTTTGCACTGTATTTACCACAAACATGTTTTCAGGCAGATCTTCATATCAACTCAGGTCATGACTGCCTATAAAATTTTCTTTAAACATTTCCCTTCCATTATGCTCAGTCTGCATGTTCTTCTGCCATTTTAACACTGAGATATTATTTAAAAGCACTTTGGGGTTACAGTTAGTGCTTCATACAATTGCTTCATATCCACCCACTTGCACATCACTAACTTCACCTTTTTAAATAGAAGTTAGCTCAATTTGGAGAAAGCCAGATTAAAGTTGGAACAGATTAGGATGAGAAAAGAGAGAAGGCAAGCCAGGAGTGAGGACAGAAGAGTCAGTGGCTCACGTTGCATAAAGCTTACTGGTTGGAAAGCTCATGTGATTTTAACCTGTATCCCAGCAAAGAGAATTTCAATGCTGTCGTATCAAACAAAGAAGTTCAAGGTAAAAGCCAAGACTATCAAAGGCAACAGCAGATAAATTCTTATGAGGAGACAAAAGGTGTTGAAAAACACTTGGGATTATTGCCCTCTTCTTAGAAGATTCATAATTCTTTACCATGGTTGGATCATGACCAAGGAGAAAAAGGAAAAGATTTATTCTAAGTGTGTAGACTCTCTCATAGGTTTCAATCCTGTATTTTTCAATTGTAATGATAGATAAAATTTTTGTTTTACTCTCACATTTTACTGAAAGTGCTGAAGTTACCAATAATCTTTCTTTCAGTTTGCTATTCCCTAAACATCACACCAGTTTTAATTCTTTGACTACTTCATGGCCTTCACTACTCTTTACCCCATAATTTTCAGCACAGAACAAAAATTAAGCTATCATTTTACTTATCTGATTCTTTCTCATCAACATCATCATTAATTAATATTAACTTAATTAATAAGTTATCTCATCTCAGAATGCAGAGTTTGCCCTCATTGTCTTCATAAAAATTTTTAATCATCAGTAACTTTAATTGCTCATCTTACTGATACCAACTCCTTTGTCTGTCTGTCAAGATTTACCATGCTCTTACACCAATATACATTTTCATTTTTCTTTTTAGTACATATTTACAGTCAAGCAGGATTAGTCTCTTCCCATACTTCACAGCTCTCAATATCTCTGACTTTTAAACTCTTTGCAGGCAAGGAAAGTACATCTTTTCTTGTTTGCACTATATATGTAAGTGCACATTAAATACGTAAAGTGAGAGTTTTGGAGGCAAGTGCACTGCTGTGGAATAAGGTAGAGTTACTTTTGTATTAGAGAGTTTAGAAAACGATGTCTGAGTGGTTATTTCTAGTTATAGCACAATAAACAAGAAAAATAACATTATCCCCCAAATCCTGGCTTGTTTCTGCTATGGGCCTGGAAAAGGACCCCAGTTCATACCATAGGAATTTACAACCCACCCAGGTACGGTTATAGATATAGAGTCATCTAAGACTGAGAGAATAAATGTTTAAACCAAATAAAGTTAAGAACTGAGATTGGATGACTCCTCACTCTGGCTGCAGCACCTGCAGTCCATAAACAGAAAGAGTTTTGTGATTGTGAGAGAGAAAAACCATCCAGGCTAAAATTCAGCCAGTCTGTGTCAAGGCTGGGAATGGGTATGGAGGTGGGGAAGCGTTGCTAAGTGTTTTAAATGAAATTTTAGAAGTAGTTTGATACAAGTTTTCCTCTAGGGCATCAGTCGTCATAGAAGAACTTAATATGAATCATTCTGCGATTTTTCATAATCCATATTCCTGATGCCCGTGTCTCCACACCTCACCTCCGGCTCATTCTTGTAAACTTTTATCAGAAGACTAAATATCTATATTTAGAGGTTAAAATGTTGAGAACTTTAATACAATTAAATTATCTTTTCAAATTAACAAATGATTTGTGTGTTGACCACAAAGTACTGCACGCTTTACTAAGTGCCTAAAATATAAAGAGGATTGCACGAGGAATCCTCCCCCACGATATTGGAAGATAGTGTTTTTAATAATTAGAATCTAATTATTTGTAATAATTCTTCTAGTTGATATCTGTAAAAATATTGGGAATGTATAACAAAGAAGGCAATTAACATTTCATAAGGCAATTCAGGAATGCTTCAAAAAGGTAGTACAATTTGGTCTCATTCACAAAGTATAGATCGAAGCTAATAAAGGAGATGAAAAAGAGAAAGCATAAGAAGCATTCTGGGCATGGCATATTTGGAAAATTCAGCAAACCTGAAACCTTGAATTATAGGTGCATGGTAGAAAGTGCTAGGTGAGAAAGGTAAAAATGAACTAATTTTAAGGGTTTTGTTGAAAAATCATAATTTGGATTTCTGACTTAATATTATAGACAATTGAAATTGTTTTGTCAGGTAGTTGCATAATCAGACGTGATTTAAAAAGATAATTTTGAATGCAATGCAACAATTAAATAGCAGGATACAGAGAGAGAAAGAGGGAGACCAGTGAGTAGAAGGTTTTGAAAGAGAACAGGTAAGAAATGATGTGGGCCTGAATTAGGTCAATAGAAGTGATGATTAAGAGAAGGGGATTGTTTTTCCTACAATGAACTTGGCCAGATATCAGGTGGGTCCATAGTAAGAGAAGGACAATAGAAAGGAGTGCAGGGGTAAGAGGAGATGTCAGGATAAAGTAGAATGGATAGGAATTATAGAGTTAACAGGTAGCAAGTCAGGTGTGAGCAGGGCAGGAGAGGGCTCCCACTCACACACACAAGGAGTGTCAGGTGACCATCCAGTGATGGTCAGGCAGTTGTTAACTTCACTCTAAAGTAAAGATTGGTCATAGCCACTGCCAGGGAAAGGCAGTCTCCCAGTAGATAGAAGAAAAACCTGAAACTGATGATCAGTAGCTTCTCAATAAGATCTTAGGAGTGGGCTCAAACATGCACATTAAGAGGCAAAATGGTGGAATTTAACTGGTATGCTAGACTGGTGAGGGAAGAATGCCTCAAGACAGCATGCATGCAACTTCTGCAAACACACTGTGCATGCCCTCTCCCATGTGCTAGCAGGCCACCGCACATGCAGACAGTCCACCCCAAGGGAAGAATCAGGGTAAAAGAAATGCAAGACCCTGGAAATATGCCAATGTATGAAACTCCAAGTCAAAAGGCCAAACCACAAACCTGATCTCTCAAGTCACCTGCTTGGCCCTCTTCCAAGTATATTTTACTTCCTTTCACTCCTGCGCTAAAACTTGCCTCAGTCTCTCCTACTGCTTTATGCCCCTCAGTCAAATTCTTTCTTCTGAGGTGGCAAGAATGAAGATTGTTGCAGACTTGTACATATTCATTGCCGGTAACAAAACTTGACCTTGGAAAGTTAAAGAGTCTCCAAACATGAATTAGGAATAGGGAAGACAAGCTGGTAGAGCATTGGTTTCAAAAGATACTGTAACAGCCCAATAGATTCATTTTGCCCACTGCCCAGATAGAGCTAATTTATCAAGACAGGGGAATTGCAGTAGAGAAAGAGTTCAATTCATGCACAGGGGACTGAACAGGAGACCAGACTTTTATTATTACTCAAATCAGCCACTCTGAAAATTCTGAGGCTAGGGTTTTTCCAGGATATTTTGGGGAAAGCGGGTGACTATAAAATAGATGTTACTGATTGGCTGGGGGAGCAATTATAGGAATGTGGAAAATGGTCTTTATGAATGTTGAGTCTACTTCTGATTGGGGACACAGGACAAGTTGGCAGGTGCAGGTGGAGTCATCATCTTCAGAAATGCAAAAACCTGAAAATAAATCTCAAAAAGCCAATCTTTGGTTCTACAACAGTGAGGTAGTCTGCAGGAATAATGGGGGATATTCCAAATTTTGTGACCTCTGGAATAATAGCTGGCAATCTTTAGGTCTATGCCTTAGCAGAATTCAGACTCCTCTATCATCCTAGTGGTCTCATTAGCTTCACAGGACAGTGGTGTTTTGGGGAAGGGCTCTGATCATTTAAACTATAAACTAACTTTCTTCCAAAGTTAACTGGGCCTAAGCTCAGGAATGACTCAAGAAGGTGTGAAAGTTAAAGGTAAGATGGAGGTTAATTAGATCAGATCTCTTTCTCATAATATACTCACTGTTATAATTTTTGCCAGGGTAGTTCCAATTCTAGGGCCTTGGAGAGTCAAGTGATTTTGGGACATCTGTCCATATATAGGAAATTCAGATTTCAGGCTGGCATCAAGTAAAAAGTTTCTTTCTCAGAAAAATGAAATATGTATGTTACACTGAACCTAACTGTACTTGTCCAAAAAAAAAAAAAAAAAAAAGGAAGCTATATTGTTTCAGGGCCTTTCTCTGAGGTGAAGAAAAACAAGGCCCAATAATGAGTTATGAGCCTGGAGGCAACGTTCTAATGAGAGGACAGGATACCAAAAGATGGTAAAAAAAAATACAATCTTATCTGTCAATTAAAATAAATAAATAAATAAAATAACTTAGTATACAAAACTGTTCACAAAACCAACAGCTACATGACATTTTTAATTTGTATCTGCAATGCTATAATTCCTTTTGGCAAAACTGTATTAAACCAAAAAATTTAATGTTAGTTTTGTATGAGCTGTAACTAGACAATAATGAATGGGATTTATGACAGTGTTTGGGGAAGAATGGATCAGGGAGCACTTGGGAGTTTGCTATAATAAAAGACTGTAATACACTTTCCAAAAGTGATTGGAGTGAAGCTGAAGTCTACTGGTTAAAACAAGAAGTAATATAAGCCACAAGGAGATTATAAAGAGATTATAAATAATCTTACTTCTAGAGAATCTTCTGAAATAGTTGGTAACTAAATTTCCCATAATGAATTAGCAGTCATCAGTCCTATAGTCAATGAGGCAATGTGCCTCCAAAAGAGAGCTAATCTCAGAAGGTTCTAATATTTAAGAATATGTTGGAAGTTAAAGTACTTCCAAGTTATAACAACATTGACAATAAGATAGCTCCAGTGTCTGATTATGTAGTTAGTAAAATCAATCCATAATACCTCCAGGATTTAAATAATTTTGAGTAGTCTTAATCACTCCCTGATCTTCAGAGGGACACATGTACTCTATTGAGGAGATAAGGCACCATTTTTATAACTGCCTAAATATCTAAATTATTATTTAGGCATTTCTGTAGAAATAAACATATATGGATTTATTATCAAAATGTCTTACTTAATTTGGAAAGAGTGCTATAATTGTCCCAAAACTGATCAAATGTTTGAGTTATGAAAATTATTTAATATTATTTATGTTGATGAAGAAAAAATCTGATTTTCTCTCTCTTTCTCTCAACTCTAAACCTAAAAGGCAACATAAGCATTATGCAATCTATTCAACTTTAAGCAGGTTATTGATTAAACTTTTATAATAGTGGCTTATGACTTTGTTTTATGTTTTATGAATCCTAGTTCAACATTAATTTACTCAAACGTATCATATCTCTCTTTTGCACTGTTCATTCTGTCATTGAGGTTTCTCCATTTGAGCTGAGTTGCTGTCTCAGAAACATGAAATAAGTGTGCTTCACCAAACCTAATTGTACTTGTCAAAAAAAATACTGTATTGCCATTACAAAAATTGTCAGGACAAATTAAGTCATAGAAAATGTGATAATTCATTTGGGAAATCATGTTTTACAATTTGTTTCATTTTGTGTGACTTAACACAGTTCTAAAAGAAAGAAATAAAAAAAAAAAGCACTTTCTTTAGAAAATGTATGAACACCATACAGAATGACAGTTCTGTGAAAAGCTATCTCTAGCTAAATGATAGATCTACTTCCAGACTTGAAAACAAACAAATGGTGTATTAAAGATTGATATAAAATGTATCTTTGACTGCTATATGAACATTTTGGTAATGTGATTTCTTTAGAAGGTATGCTTAATCTCTCTGCCAAGAAAGTTTATGAGAAAATATGGTTAAATATCTGACCTCACCTCTCAGTCACAAATTTGACATTCATATTTATTACTATATAGAGAATAAAGATAAGGAAAGATGAAAAAGTGACTACTCAGTTTTAATGATTAAATCATGTTTCAATTTCAGTGATCCAAATCATGCATTAAGAACTGACTGTAATAGCATGGATACCTGACATAAAAAAAATAAATAAATAAAAAGCCAGGCTGTGCTTGGTGGCTCACACCTGTAATCTCAGCACTTAGGAGGCTGAGGTGGGCAGATCACCTGAGGTTGAGAGTTTGAGACCAGCCTGACCAACATGATGAAACCCTGTCTCTATTAAAAATGCAAAAATCAGCCAGGTGTGGAGGCACCCAGGCTACTCAGGGGGCTGAGGCAGGAGAATTGCTTGAACCCGGGAGGCGGAGGTTGCAGTGAGCTGAGATTGCACCACTGCACTCCAGCCTGGGTGACAGAGCAAGACTCCATCTCAAAAAAAAAAAAAAAAAAAAAAGGTAAATTTTTAAGGGTGAAATAAATTACATATTAATACAATTCTAAGTTAATATTATTATTAACAGAAAACATTAGACAAAAACAGCATTAAAAGCTTTCTTTCAAATGTTCTACTTTCATGCTGTTCCCAATTGGAATACGTAGGAAAAGGAGAGTTTAAGGTGGGAGCATAAAAGCGTGACAAAACATAGATTTAAGGATCACAAAAGTTGGATTTGGATTCTGCCTTTACTACTTTCTAGATATACATTAATGCATAGTATGGTATATTGCATATACTACTATATATGAATGCATTAATGGTAACTATCCATTAAACATCTTACTTTTATGCATTTCAACATAAACTACAAGTATCAATATCCTTCTTTGAGTATCTTGGCATGCATATCAGTATCTAGCCATCCATGTTTGTTTACAATGTTCTCCTTTTGCTGCAAAACTCAGAGGCAATTAAATGCACATATCTTAACTGCACACTCATTGAGCTTTTGACAAATAGTCAACAGTTTATCCCAAACCCTACAAAATAGACCATTACTATCTCCCAGAAAGTATAACATTGTTTCTTAATACAAAACACTTCAGTCATCTTATGACTTAAAATTGAGGAATTAGGCATTGATTAAAAATCACATTGGAATTATATGAAAAATAAATGAACAAGGCAATTTTGGTATTCTTATCATGACAACTGGAGATGATAGAAATCGAGACTACTACAAAAAGGGAAAAATGTCCAATGATGAGAGTAGATAAAAAAAAATCATTCACTCAAGATCAAAAGAGCAGGGGGCCAAAATGGTACCATAAAGGATATTGTAAGCTCAGGAGTCAGAATTCAAAGAACATGAAGTCTCTGTATGTGTTTGTATACCAAATGACAAAACGTATGTATGTTCACCTGTATTACTCAATAACTATTTGTTTGATTTTTAAAATGAACATTTTGATAAAATGTATCAAGCAAAAGTAATACTAACATCAGAGATAAATTACATGGTTTCTGTAGTAAATGACAGAACATTATTAAAAAGGAAAAAATAAATGACTAATTGGAGATGTTGAGCTAAAAAACAATCCAAAAAATAAAAACAAGAGATTTGAGTTTGGGAAACTTTTTATGTTTCCCATTTCAGAGTCCTCCATATCTAACCAATCTTCAAGAAGCATGTGACTATATCTAAATAGCTTTCTAATTCTAAAAAGCTCATTTTCCAAGTTACTCTGTTGACTTCCTTCTTCCTACTCTTCTATACCTATGACTGTGTCATCCTGAAATAAACTACAATGTTTAATGTTAGGAAATTCAAAGGCTTGAAAGTTTGATCTTAGTAGGCTAAAATATGTGAAAAGCATAGAAATAATGGTATGCAGAATAGACAAACTAGTTGGAGTACTACTCCTCACTCAACTGCAGATAGGCACTGCTGGAATATTTACCAGGGACAACTGGCTGTAATGAAGCCATGTGGAATTCGAGCATATATCCTTTATAAGATAAATTAGGTCACAACGTGTATAGTTTAGCATAATGGAAGAGTGCCATTCTGCTTTCACCATATACGTGATTATCTCTAAATATAGCAAGACCAACAATTTTAAGTGCATAAGTTGATGATAAAAAGTAATCATTACAATCAGTGAAATAAGATATCAACTTTTGTTGGAGTAATACACTAAAGTCTTGCGACTCATTAACAAGCTTCAGTATAGTTACAGGAATTAAGTCCTGAAGAATAATCCTCCTTCACTCATGAAACATGACCTATGAACACATATTTACACACTTGTATACATACATACATATATATATATAATTTTGACTTCATTGGTTTGAATTATGTATTTTAAATTCATTTATTGGTTTGGCAAAATTTCATCCTTAGCCTACTTAATTTCTACATCTTCCACAGTACTTTGGAATCTTTTTATCATGCTGCAGTTCCTGAGAGGATAACATTCCCCTACCTGTGCCCAAAAGTTCTGTCTGTAGTCTGCAGGGAAACTCACTTTTTCCTGCATTCAGAAAACATTGACTTAAATTTGCTTCCTACGTGTACTGTATCTATTATTCCCTGAGACCCTCCAAACTAAGTACAGCAACACTATTTTTCATTTTTCCAGCAAGCGAGAAAAAAAAAAAGGACCTTCTTTGAACCCCACACCTAAGGGCTCCATTTTCCCAGACAAAATAATTAATACTTCTGGGAGGGCTCAACTGGAGAGCATGCAGTTTTGGATGCCGCTGCCTTTAAGCCCAGTTGTTGTTACCTCTTTTTGTGCTCAATGCAGTGTCATTCATTCATGGAAACTTTGATAATTGATACCAGAGAACTGGACTGCAAATCTGGAAGCACTATTTTTAAAAATTTGCAGGCTTTAGGCACCAAAACGTTTGAAATGTCTCTCCACATCAAATCAAATACATTAAATCACAGGAATATCTTGCTTTAAACAGTTTTCTGGAAGTCTTTAATAAGTTTATATATTAAAATTTTGTTAAATAAATTATTTTGTTCTGTGATATAAATTTATTTTTTCAACATATTGATTTACAGTTTATTAGTGCATGCATTTATTACATTTTCACGAATTTAAATATTTTAACTTCATAATTTAATAGTATATTTTGTACTTATTTCTGTTTATATGTATGCATTTGCATATGTATGTATGTTTACATCTCAAAAAATGTTCTATGTTTTTGTAAATTGTATAGATCTTGGATGCTAGCCATTTTTGTTGCTGTTGTTGTTTGTTTGTTTGTTTTTAGAAAGGATCTCAATCTGTCACCCAGGCTGGAGTGCAGTGGCACAATCTCGGCTCACTACAACCACCTCCTCCCGGGTTCAAGTGATTCTCCCACCTCAATCTCCAGATTAGCTAGAACTACAGGCATGTGCTACCACACCCAGCTAATTTTTGTGTTTTTTGGTAGAGATGGGGTTTCACCATGTTGGTCAGGCTGGTCTCAAACTCTTGAACCTCAAGTGATCCACCCACCTCGGCATCTCAAAGTGCTGGGATTACAGACATAAGCCACTGTGCCCTGTGTATTCTGGCCTTTTAATGATCACTTTTTAAAAATGCCCCCACCAAGACCAGTATTGATAATATATTATCCTAAACTTGTCTGTAACAACTGCAAACACAAAGACAATTCAGGAAACTGACCCGACTCAACCCATTTACTCCCATTAAATGTATCTATGCTGATATGAATACAAGAAGACGATTCTGAATGTGTTTCCTCAGCCACCTTTATTGTCTCAAAGATAATTTGCAAAACCATCCATTCCTGCTTTCCACAACCTCACCTTTCTTACTCTTTTCTACCTCCAAATTCCTCTTTGTCTAAATATAACAAACGATCATACCATTCTGTCCATCTGAAATCCTCTCACTTACCTAATCACTTTATATAAAATTCCTACAAGTTTCTTTTTAAAGCTAAGTTATTTTTTATTATGAAGGAAATATCAAATCATACTAGAAGTTGCAGAATGTTAGAAGCAAAATTATCTGTAGGTCTTTAATTAATTTTTCAAATTAATATTTGGTGTACTTGCTTTACATATTTTTACATTACCTTATAGTGTACAAACAATTCTGTATTACTGTGTTATAAGTAGTTGCTGCTGATTATAAAAGTAACAATTGATCATCACAAACATTTTGAAAAATTTCAGTGCAATAATTTTTAATGAAAACATCCAGAATCCCCTTACACATAACTATTGTTAACCTTTTTCTGTATGTCATTATAATTTTTCTGTGCATATTTTTATTTTATTGATATCATATGCTACATGTACCTTTATAAGCACAATTTATCAAAAGAAACAGGCATGGGTGCAAGATAAAGCATGATTAAAGGAAAGAGGTATATTAAAAGCAGCTTCAGGTGACTGTTTCATAGTATTTCTAAATTTAAAAGACATAGTGATGTGAATTTTAATGCTGGAGAAAATAACTTCTTAGTTTTTGTAATAGCAATGCAAACACTTAAACAAATGATAGCATCTAATGCCTAATGAAGACATACTCCAGTCTGGACATTGCCAGTTCCTCTGGGTGTGTTTCAGTTTAGTAATAACTTATTATATAAAATAATATAAATACATAATATTTTATTTTCTGTCTACGAGTGAAGATAGAGAGGCATAAAGTAGTTACATAATCTCCATTTTTTTCATGCATTAACTTTTGAATGCCTATTATACTAGGTCCTGCATTCGTTCGTAAAGATAGAACATGAGAAATACCGCTAAATCTAAGGTACCCTGACAGTAAGTGTCAGGCTCCTACCCTAGAGCATAGTTACTTACTATTACTTCCTGGTGTCATTCTGCTGCTTTCTGGTTTTGTCAGAGATACTTTGTTATTTTTCCCAGCAGGGTGTTCTAAAAGTAATAAGTAGAACAGAACATGAAACTATTTTATGACCAGTAAATCTGGCAAAGATTCCCTATGAAATGCGAAATGAAGTTAATGCAGCTGATGTCATGATACCATGAAATGAAGAAACAGGGTTGCAGAATGGCTTGGCCAAGACGTCTGACCACAGATCATGCAATTAGGTTTCTTTTTTTTTTTTTTTTTTTTAATGATGTCAGACTCTGTAGCCCAGGCAGAAATGCAGTGGCGCGATCTTGGCTCACTGCAACCTCCGTCTCCCAGGCTTGAGTGATTCTCCTGCCTCAGTCTCCTGAGTAGCTGAGATTACAGGCGTGAGCCACCACACCCAGATGATTTTTTGTATTTTGAGTAGAGATGGGGTTTCACTATGTTGGCCAGGCTGGTCTTGAACTCCTAACCTCAGGTAATCTGCCTGCCTCGGCCTCCTAAAGTGCCAAGATTACAGGTGTGGGCCTCCCTGGGCCCAGCTTTCCTTTTTTTTTTTTTTTTTTAGATGGAGTTTTGCTCTTGTCGCCCAGGCTGGAGGGCAATGGCATGATCTTGACTCACCTCCGCCTCCCCGGTTCAAGCGATTCTCATACCTCAGTGTCCCAAGTTCCCAGGTAGGTGGATTTACAGGTCCTCACCACCACACCTGGCAAATTTTTTGTCTTTCTTTTTTTTTTTTTTGTATGTGTGTGTGTGTGTGTGTGTGCGTGTATTTTTAGTAGAGATGGTGTTTCACCATGTTGGCCAGGCTGGTCTGGAACTCTTGACCTTAGATGATCCGCCCACCTCAGCTTCCCAAAGTGCTGTTTTTACATAAGTTTCCTAATTTGAGGCTTGAGTATAAGAAGCTTCAGAAAACGGTTGTTTAATAATTTCCCTATCTTAAATTTCTTATCCTTTATTCAGTTTTAAGTTGGCTGAAGATTATCTTCAAAAATTTATTTAATGTAATTCTACAGAAAGCTTATCATCTGAATTTTTACATATTATATAATGTATTTTAGTTGACTTCATGTAGCAACATAAATTTAATAATAATATGACATCAGATTTATTTGTCTTTGAGGAATTTCATATTACACAGTGGTGTGTTATCATCCAGCATATTTTTTAGACCTGAGTCGATAATATCTGTTATTTTAGTGCTTTCAACATCTGCATACATTTAGAATTTTTAAAAATCGATGTCATTCCCAATTTTGCTAAAAAATGTCCAAGTTTGTGCCTGTAAACTAGAAAGCAATAGTCATATGTGAGCTAAAGAATACCAAATTAAAGGCAGGAAGAGTAATTACACATTATATTCTGGATGTGAAATCATCAAAGTTACCTTCTTCTAGTTCACTCTCCAGAGGAAATTGCATGGGCCTTCTTGAGGAATCTGACTAGTTCGAGAAAAAAAAAATCAATGCCCAGATAGAATACCCTGCAAAGAAGGCAGCAGTTTACCATTTCTATCCTCATGTTTAGGGTTTGCAGTCAGACTTAATCCCCATAAACAGGTAACTAGGTGGTAACTTCAAGCTATTGCAATGTGTAGAAACGTATGAAGAGACTGAGAATTCTGTCTCCAAATACCAAGCATGACATTGAATAAATCGAAGAAAATTCTCAAAAACAACAATTCCTCAGTGTTCTAGAAATTGATGAAAGACGAAGTAAGTCATGGAGTAGCATTTATTCACGAAAAATTGATAAAAGTTTTGGAGATAAAGAGAAGAAGGCAGGAGGCCTTTTTGCTTGTGGCTGCTACCATTTTAGTCATTACAGCTCATTCACAGTGGGTGTTGTGTTAGGGCAGGACTTAGGAGGAAAACCAGCATCTTCTGAGCTGCAATGTAGACTTGATTCTGGAGACAGGACAAAACGAATGGCTGATGTAATTTTTAAGCAAGAAGCACGTGCAATAGGAAATGAACGTGGCAAACACACCACTCTGCTGGTGTGAGGAGGCAAACAGTGGTCCAGACAAAATTTTCACAGAGATCCTGGAAATCAGTGAGCCATAGAAGGACTAAGATAAGAGAGCCATAGAAGGGCTAAGATAAACTGCCCAATAGCTCTTTCTGACTAGAAAACTTAATGCATCCAGAGAGAGGAACTGTGAAGGCCTGGATGAAAGTATAAGTCGAGGCAGACTTAAAAGCTGGCTGAACTTTGAATGCACTCTCCAAACTACACATAAATATACCAGCAAAGTGTATATGCTTCACAGAATTGAGGTATCTGAGTATAACCTCTTCCCAAAATATTAGCTGATCACTAAGCTATGCAGCAACACAGGAGATTTCAGTCAGGCTAGAAAATAAAAATAAGATTTAGCAAAAGTGTGGAGAATCACAGTGAATGCTCACACTAAGACAGATTCAGCTAAGTCGTGGGGTGAAACCATCAGGATCAGGTATTACTAAAATATGTACTATAAAACATAAAAATGTCCATTTTCCAAAAACAAAAAATCCTAGAGACATTAAAAAAATATGACCAATAATCAGGATAAAATACTGTCAGTACAAACTGATGCAAATTGGGCTAAGTTAGGTCTAACAGGAAACATTTTATTCAGCTATTATATATATGTTCATAGAATTGAAGTGTGTATGATAACTTAGAAATAAATGATCACAATGACTTAACAAACAAGGAATGTAAATAGGTTAACAGCACCTATTTACAAAGTCTAAAATAAAAATTTTAAAGTTGAAAATTAAAATAACCAACATGAAAAATTTACAATATGGATGCAACCACATTTGCAAAGGCAAAAAGTAAAGAGTGCCCAAATGTGAGTCAGTACCCTTGGATTGGGGCCAGCATTTAAACAGCTTTGAAGTCATCACTCTTGTTCTTGCAATAAGGAAAACCTTAGCAAATGAAAAATCAATGGTGTGGATCAATCAGAGAACTGAGGTTGTAGGGCAAGCAACCAGTCTGAAATCTGGAGAGACAGGCAAACCCGTCGTCACATCTGAGACCTGCTAACCTGGTGCAGATGCTGCCAGATCAGTAAACAGGGAGAAACACCCACATTGTTAGAGGTTGAGTGTGGACTGGTATGAGAATGAGAAATTACTGGGGTCTGCAGTGTTGGAGAACCCAATTTTATAGGTTTTACCTCCAGAAACGGTGCCAGGTTCTTATAGTGAAAAGCAGGAAAGATCCCTGTGTGGCTCTGCCAAAGTCAGGGAAAGAATAACCCCTGTGAGATACTCCTGAACATTCTTTATAACAAAGACCTACTCCGCAGGGAAAGATGTTCTACCACAGCCTTATCCCACCTGAGGAAAGAACATTTCTCTGACTCCAAGACCCTGCAGCCTTCCAGTCTCGCATAAAGGGGAACAGGAAAGCTGTACCCCTGGAGAAACTTTTGAAGGACACAGGCAAGAGAAATGCATTTGGTGGGCGCTCTGGAGAAAAAGCTCATTCTAGAACTGGGCAAGAAATGTAGAAGATAATGTGTGTGAAACATCTTGGAGTGTCAAAAAGCAAGGAAGTGCTCAAATACACAGTGACGGGAGTATGTCAGAGGCATAGAGGAGTCAACTGAAAGAACTGCCACTGGCCAAGGCAGGAATAACCTGAGCAATAAAATAAAGTAGTATTAGATTATAAAGCCAAATATAAAATAAATATTCAAGAATCTCTTACTCTTTATTATGAAAGTGAATGATTGAATAAAGAAGGAAGACATGAGGCCGGGCGCGGTGGCTCAAGCCTGTAATCCCAGCACTTTGGGAGGCTGAGACGGGCGGATCACGAGGTCAGGAGATGGAGACCATCCTGGCTAACACGGTGAAACCCCGTCTCTACTAAAAATACAAAAACTAGCCGGGCGAGGTGGCGGGCGCCTGTAGTCCCAGCTACTCGGGAGGCTGAGGCAGGAGAATGGCATAAACCCGGGAGGCAGAGCTTGCAGTGAGCTGAGATCTGGCCACTGCACTCCAGTCTGGGCGACAGAGCGAGACTCCGCCTCAAAAAAAAAAAAAAAAAAAAAAAAAAAGAAGGAAGACATGAAACATCTGTGCATTCCAAGTAGCTTATGTAGATAATCGTGTCTCAAGAAGGTGGAATACAACTCCTAACTCTTTAAGTGTGGATTGTTTGCATTAAATTCTCACCTAAAAGTACAATTTGGAAAGGCACGTGAAGGAAGAGTGACTTTAGCATGGAGGCATCAGACAAACACCATCAGCCAAGTGATCAAGGTTAACATCAACAACGAAAAGTCACATTGATAGTACCCTTGATATGGTTAGATGGCACTTTACCTCTGTGGTCGTCCTCCCAAAACTTCTAAACACAGTCTTAATCATGAGAAAAAGAAAAATCATACAAGTTCCAAAAAAGGGACATTTAAAAAAATCTGACCGGGATTCCTTAAAACAGGATCACAGCCACCAGGAGCCTAAGGAGACATACCTACTAAATATAACACATTTCCCTCAGTAGGACTCTGGGGCAGAAAAAGGACATTAAGCAAAACCTTAACACAGTATATACTTAGTTAATAATAAAACATATCAATATTGATTCATTAATTGTAACACATTTACCCACAGTTAAGTAAGAGGTTAATAATGGGGAAGAAATATTCTGCCTACATAATTTTCCTACAAATTAAAAATTGTGCTAAAATTATAAGTTTATTTTTAAAAAGTGTGAGTCATGTTAAAAGACTAAGGGTGCTAGTCTAAAGGATTCCCCAATACCCAAAACTGGAACAATTTGAGCAATAAGATAAATAATACCATAATGCATTAAGAGAACTCATATTCATATTAATATAAATAATTAGTGGAAAAAATATATATGGGAGAAGAGATAGCTTTCTTTACAGAAGAATTCAAACTAATAAATGCAGAAAGAATGCAAGAAGTTGGAAAATCTTGGCAATGCAACAATTATTACCGTGACTTTAAAATAGCACAGTAATAATTGTTGCATTTTCAAGATTTGATAATGGATGCTAAAATTAGTGGATAAACACTGAAGAGAAAATAAGATATTTGCATAACATAATCTTTTAGTACCTCCACAAAGATATTTAGTAGTTACCAAAGGAAAATATTTATGGTGGGAAACTTTACCAAACACCACCTTGTACAAATGATTTAGTTTAATATAAACAACAAGACATATCAACATTACATGTGCTCTCAGATATTATGAATTTAGATAATTCTTAGTTTTGTGACATTCATGCCAAAAATAATAATCTCAATCAAATCCTAAGAAAGCATCAAAGAAACCTGAACTGGAAGACTGTTAAAATAACTGGCCAGTCCTATTCAATCAAAAAGTGGGCAAAGGACATGAACAGACACTCTTCAAAAGAAGATATTGATGCAGTCAACAAACATGAAAAAGAGCTCAGCATCACTGATCATTAGAGAAATGCAAATGAAAATGACAATGAGACACCATTTCATACTAGTCAGAATGGTGATTATTAAAAAGTCAAGAAACAAAAAATGCTGGTGAGGCTGTGGAGAAATAGAAATGGTTTTCACTGTTGGTGGAAATGTAAATAAGTTCAAACATTGTGGAAGATAGCATGGTGATTCCTCTAGGATCTAGAACCAGAAATGTAGATATGTCATTTGACCCAGCAATCCCATTACTGGGTATATATATCAAAAGTATTATAAATCATTCTATTATAAAGATACATGCACACATATGTTTATTGCAGCACTATTCACAATAGCAAAGACATGGAATCAACCCAAATGTCCATTAGTGATAGACTGGATAAAGAAAATGTGGTACATATACACCATGGAATACTATACAGTCATAAACAGGAATGAGATAATGTCTTCTGCAGGGACATGGATGAAGCTGGAAGCCATCATCCTCAGCAAACACAGGAACAGAAAACCAAACACCTCATGCTCTCACTCATAAGTGGAAGCTGAATAATAAGAACACATGGACACAGGGAGGGGAACAACAAACACTGGGGCCTGTCATGGGGGCAGGGCAGGGGAAGGGAGAGCATAGGGACAAATAGCTAATGCATGCGGTGGGGCTGAATACCTAGGTGATGGGTTGATAGTTGCAGCAAACCACCATGGTACACGTTTACCTATGTAACAAACCTGCACATTCTGCACGTGTATCCTGGAACTTAAAATAAAATAAAATTTAAAAACAAACAAACAAAAAGTGTCAAGACCATCAGACTGGGGAATGCAACTACGGGCGCTAGTGGGAAAATGACAGCTTTCCTCCTAGGACACTAATCCATCAGCGTCATGGTCACAGACCTGCATTCTAACTGTTAGCTGTGAGCTCAGAATACTTATCATTGCTTGAATGTAAATGCTATATCCTCAAGGATAGCGCACCCTGACAGGGCATTGTCTCAACATTAGCTTCTTAGCTGAATTTTACATAATCTATTTCAGTGTTCTATTGCATTGCATCAGGGTAATACATTAGCTAGGAAGATCAGTGGAGTTCACAAAATTGCCTCGAACAAATCTCTTGTGAAATTTCTTGCAATAAATTGGTCATTTGGTAAGATCACTTGGGTAGTGATGAGAAAAGTGGCATTGCAGTAAGGAAAGACAAATCCACATCCAGCATAGGTATTAATTCCAGCAAAGACTATCAACTCCTCCAAAGTAGAAAGGTGTGATGTCATCAAACAACCAAGTGGCTGACTTGTCTTAAAAGATGGCACCACAGCAAGATCTCCAGTCTCTGTTCCTAATGATTGAATAAGAAGCAGCATGAAAAGCCATGTTAGCCTTGCTGATAAGGTAATGTTGAGTCCATTTATAACTTTCATCTCTGACTCTTTTCATACATCTATTTTGCATATACTATGGTATAGATACTCTAAAAATAGTTTTGTGTACATTTTTACATTTCTTAACAAACGTTATCAAAATTATTAATATTGTTTGTTAATTATCTTAATATAAAAATCTCTCAAAATAAAAAAATTATTTGTATGATTTAACATCAGAAATGTATTAATATCAGGAATATTTCCTGATGTTTAGAAATTTTTCTTGGGGGGCACATGCACGGTGCTCACCCCTGTAATCCCAGTGCTTTTGGAGGCCACAGAGGGAGGATAACTTGAAGCTAGGAGTTTGAGACCAGCCTGGGCAATATAAAGAGTCCACCTCTATGATAGATATTTGTTTTTAACTGCCATTTTTTGATAATAAAAAAGACATGATACATTATATTGCACTGATTCATTTCAGAGAGCTCAGAGCTGAATTTAGTAAGCAAATATAGTACCCAAACCACTTAGGGTTTCTATGTCATCCTCCAATATATTACATGACTGTGGTCACTCACCAACCTTTTAAAATTTCATATATAGAAGAACAGTGTTATATAGAGTAAGCAGCATTGGACTGAGTGGGAATAATAAAACCCAAGAAAAGCTTTACTATGTGATAATTAGTAATAGGTTCTCCTACATTTGTGAAACCTACAACAGTAAGATATACATGAGGCTTTTGGGAGAATAAAGTAATATACTTCGTTTAAAGCATTTATAAATTAAAAGGAACTGTAATAAATCGAGAGTTCTGTCTAAAAGGCATTAGCAAATGTTTTAAAACTATGTGTACTTGTTTGCATAATTATATACAAATTTATGAAAAAAAATGCTTGTCCAAACCCGAAATAGCCTACTTTTTAAATTGCCAGTAAAATAAGTTGACATGTCAAATATATGTTTCAAAATGTTAAATATTTTTTAAACAAAAATTGTAATATGAAGTTTATACAAAGTCATACGAATGAAAACAAAAAACGTATTAATCACTCTCACTTTCCAAAAACAGTGTGACACTTTATATACACTATGACAACTGTGTCTTTTACAAATTTGCTATTTCTAGTTTACATTGTGATTTATATTTTTTAATTTATACTTTAATAACACTATCATAACAGTATGTGATTGGAAATCATTACATTAGTAAATCAATCAATAGGAGAAACAAAACAAAACTGAAAACCCTTAAATGAAATAGTAAATGTGATTTTACCAGAAAAAAAAAAGTTTAAAACTTAGTAACCTCTGATGACAAATATTTCTTCAGTAAGATTGTGGAAGTTTCTGAGGCTAATCTAAGGAATATAAAAGATCTCCCATTTTTTATAAATGTGCTTACAGTACTTTATAAGGACTTAATAAATACAAAACATAAAAATTGAAAACTATTGCCGGGCGTGGTGGCTCACACCTGTAATCCCAGCACTTTGGGAGGCCGAGGCGGGTGGATCACAAGGTCAGGAGATCGAGACCATCCTGGCTAAGACGGTGAAACCCCGTTTCTGCTAAAAATACAAAAAATTAGCCGGGCGCGTTGGCAGGCGCCTGTAGTCCCAGCTACTCGGGAGGCTGAGACAGAAGAATGGCGTGAACCGGGGAGGCGGAGCTTGCAGTGAGCCGAGATCACGCCACTGCACTCCAGCCTGGGTGATGAGCAAGACTCCATCTCAAAAAAAAAAAAAAAAAAAAATTGAAAACTATTAACAAAGGATCAATACAAACTAGTTTTATTCTGTTTTATGAAAATTAGCAAGGAAGCACTGGGTTTAATATTTTAAGTGTAAATGTGGTAATAACTCAGTTTATAAACTATGATAGGAATTATTGTCCACAAACTATTTAGTCTGAGCTTCTGAACATGATCATATCATCATGTTTACAAAAGAACTTCAGTTTTGAAGATAAAGTAATTAATGAACTAACCTATCTGGTTGAAAATTAAATTAATTCTTCAGAAGAAGTGTATTTTAACAAATAGGATCTTAAAACTATTAGAGCAATAAATTGCCTCAGATAATTTTAATCAAATTTTAATAATATTTCAATAAAAATCAAATCATTCTGATTACATTTATGGTAAAGGATGCATGACATGTGCATGCTTGCATAATTTTCTAATTTGGAAAGCTTTATGTGTTGCAAAAGCACCTGAAAAATAAAAGCCTATACTCAGTCATTTGAGAATATTTTATTCTGCCTGATCTCTATTAATTTCTATATCTCAGTTTACAGAAGTCTCCCAAGAAAAGCAAAAGGATTCAAAACTATTAATAAGTAACTCATCAATATCTACCACTTATGTGAATAAAACAATAGGTATAAATTATTTAATACTTCAACGCATGTTGTTATACAAATATTTATTCATGTTATAAATAATGTTCCCATAGTTGACTCAAAACTATCTGCAGTTAATATTTTCTCTCTTAATTATGTTTACCTTTGCTATTCTTTTGAATTCATATATAACTAAATTACCTTTGAGGCATCCCAGAGAACTAAACTTTTAGTAACATTTCTATGGAAATTTGTTTGGTGATGCATGATTTAAGTGGCATGGGAATTTTATTCAATTGGATCTAAATATGAGCAAATGGCTCTAAAAACCTCCCTTTACTTGAATTATAATATTATTTGGAAAGCTAGTTATTTTTATATTTAATTAAAACATATGTCATTTGATTAGCAGTCCAGAACATACATTGAAATACACTACCTAAAATAATTGATCAATATCAATAAATTGCTTGGTTGTGAAGAATGCTTCTCTGTTAAATTCTAAAGAAATAAGTTAATATTAAAACACTCTACTCTATGAACCCTTCATCATATGGTTGCCTTAGGGCATCTAAATCTAAGTTGCACGAGAGCAGGGACTTATCTGTCATGTTCTTTGATATATTCCAATTACTTGGAAAAGAGGCTGTAAGGAATTAAATAAATCTCTTCCTCAGAAGACATTCAGTGTACAGGCCATCTATGTCTTCCAATCCCCGGGTGTCACACAAGGTCATAAACTTGATTCTGATCATATTTCTTTAGTCTGTAACAATAAATTTGATCATTGAAGTAAATATTAAAAAATGAAATTTCAAAATGTCAAGAATATCTAATGTTTACACATTTCTTTAAAGGAAGTGTGTTCAATAAAAAAGTTGTAGAATAATAAAGTGTCTAAATTTTGAATAAACAAAATCACAATGAAAATATGTGTTTGTGAGTGTGTATATGTAAAGAAAGTAGTTGGGTTGTTTGATGAACGTACACACTTTGAAAGAACAAAGTACAGTGGAGACACTATAAATAAGATAAAATACAAAATATTAAAATAATTTTTTCAGAATTATTAAGTTTAGAATATGAAATGTTAAGAACTAAGCACAACATTTTTTCTGAGTTCTGCTTGAAACATAAAAAAAAACTAAGAAATGGATAGGTCTAGTGGATAATCTATATGTTAACAGATGGTAGAGAAGGAAAAAATGTGCTTTTCTATTTTGCTTCTATATTTTTCTAATTATGAAGATAATCTTCAGCCTGAAAGAATAGAACAATAATTTTGTACGTACAATTCATGGTTAAGCAGGAGTTGGTAAGAGTTCACCACAAGTCTTCAAGTAGATCAAGTCCCTAGCCGAGATGAGTTAGACTGAGGTGCAAAGGTTTACAAAAGTGACTTCAGGTCTAGATACCATTAGCATTTGAAGAATCATGGAAATGAGAGCTTTTACAGAAGAGTTAAGATAGACAAATATCATGCTTTTTCAAAGAAAAAAGTTTTAAAGGCCAGATATAATTGCTAAGATTTATATCAGTCACATATTTATGTTGTTTTAATTTTTATTAAATTATTTAGGTAGTTTGTAAGGTTAGCTAGTGAAGAAAGTCTAACTAGATTCTAAATATCATTCGTTCAAGCTATAAAGAAAATTACTTTTCCTTTTCTTTAGGGTTTTTGGATAAAAACATATAGAAATTTAGTATAAACATACTATATTAAATTTGCTGGTAAGTTTTTGCCTAAAAAAAAAAGTTATTATGAATATTTGAAGGTTGGTAGTCATAGATTTATTAAAAGGACATTACCTAATGACAATAAAAATACTGAAATCAAGGACTCTGTATTTGGCCCTATCTTAATCTATAGTTTAATCAATTACTTAGATCAAGATATAAAATGCAAGTGTATCAGAATATTAAATTTGAAATAATAGCTAATATGTTGGATAATGGAATCAGTGGAAGCAAGGTTGAACATGACAGCTAGACTAGACATTAGCTCAATGAATAGAGACACTGTTTATCTTTGTACAGGTCTCTTTTTTAAGATTAGACAAAAATCTATTTAACAAGGAAAGGGATAATATATGTCTATTATCTTCACATGGATGAAGAACTATCTTGTAATTATTACTTAGGGATCAAAATAGCCTATTTATAAAATGATAAAGTTAACAATTTTATTAATAGTAAGGTTCACATGACAAAGGTAGCATTTCTGCAGTTAGTTTTTATTTTATTTTTCTTTTTTTTTAAGACGGAGTTTTGCTCTTGTTGCCCAGGCTGGAGTGCAATGGCACGATCTTGGCTCACTGCAACTCTACCTCCTGGATTCAAGCGATTCTCCTGCCTCAACCTCCTGAGTAGCTGGGATTACAGGCACCTGCCACCACACCCAGTCAATTTTTTTGTATTTTTAGTAGAGACAGGAGTGTCATCATTTTGGCCAGACTGGTCTTGAACTCCTGACCTCAGGTGATCCACCCACCTTGGCCTCCCAAAGTGTTGGAATTACAGGAGTGAGTGATTGCGCCCAGCCCAGCAGATCTTAACGCAATTTAACATAAAGTATGGCCTTCAGTTGGAAGCATTTATTGTAAACAAAATAACACATTGAGAAGATTGAAAAATCGTTGAGGAACAAGAAGGCAAATAACAAGTGAAAATATTAAACAGAAAGAAATTACACAGCCAACAAGCATATTTAAAAGTGCTCAACATCACTAATCATTAGAGAAATGCAAATCAAAACTACAATGAGATACCATCTCACATCAATCAAAACGGCTATTATTAAAAAGTCAAAAAATAGCAGATGCATGTGAGGTTGTGAAGAAAAGCGAATGCTTATACACTGCTGATAGGAGTGTAAATTAATTCAGCCATCGTGGAAGGCAGTTCGGTGGTTTCTCAAAGAGCTGGCGACTACTATTTGACCCAGCAATCCTATTATTAGGTATATACCCAAAGGAATATAAATCATTCTACAATAAAGATACATGCACGCATATGTTAATTGCAGCACTATTCACAACAGCAAAGACAGGGAATCAACTTAAATGCCCATCAACAGTGACTGGATAAAGAAAATGTGTTACGTATATACCATGGAATACTATGTAGCCATGAAAAGGAACAAGATCACATTCTTTGCAACAGCAGCAATATGGATGGAGCTGGAGGCTATTGACCCAAGTGAACTAACACAGGAACATACTGCATGTTTTCGCTTGTAAGTGGGGACTAAACATTGAGTATGTGTGTACATAAATAATGAAACAACAGACACGAGGGCCTACTTGAGGGTTTAGGTGGGAAGGAGGCTGAGGATCAGAAAACTACCTATCAGTTACCATGCTTATCATCTGTGTGACAAAATAATCTGTGCACCCAACACCCATGACACACAATTTCCCTTATAACAAGCCTACACATGTATCCCTGAACCTAATTTTTTAAAAAAAGAAAAAAAAATGAACTTGAAATATCTAGTTCAGAGAATCAGAGATATCTGGTGAAGTATGAGTTCAAACAAGGGAAATCTAGATTTACATTTTAAAAATTGGAAATCCTTTCTAATCTTTTAATATATATAAGTCTAGAGGAAGAGTAGGGATAAATATGTAAGTAGCAGAAAAAGGCAGAATGAATTGTAAGTCATAAAGAAGAAAATTGCTACAAAATGAGTGGAAAAAACATGAAGTGATAGTGATCCTGGTTGATAAATACAAATCATGAAGTAATAGAAATTAAGTCAAACGGTTATTAGTAAATATGAATAAGTTATGCTATGAATAATCTTCTAGATGATAAAACAAGCACAGAGAAAACAGAGATGGGAAAGTAAGAAGCTTGCTTAGGATACAGAAAATGGTTCAAATTGATTACAGTTTTGCTAATAAAAGGTAATAATCAAAAATATCTACTTTATTTTATTTAAAGAGGTGATATGATTTAATCTATGCTTCATAAAACATAATCTGGCAGTAGTGTTCAAGACAAAATAAGAGCCTATTACAATGATGCGGGGGCAAGACGATAGTACTAGGAATGGTGGTAGTGGCGTAATGGTCGTTAAAGACATCACAAGGTAGAGTTAACAGAACTCAACAACTAAATGACTAAAGATGAAGGCAGTTCAATAATGTACTATTATATTCAAAAAAAGAAGGTCAGCGATGCTGGACGGAGAAGGGGTGATATCATCAATACAAATAGGGTAGAGGAAAGGGCCAACAGGTGAACCAGGAAGCATAATGACACTTTTGCACACACCAAGTCTGCAGCACCTCTCCCGTATTAGAGAAGTATCTGTATATCCCAAGGAATATTTCAATTCATACAGACTTCTGTCACCACTTAGTTTACTTCATGTAGTTATGTTTCACTTTATACAATATGCATTTTTCTAAATCAACATATGTACATTTTTAAAATTACGTGTTAATAAGCTTTAGGAAAATTTTTCCAATATTTATTTTAGTGTCATTACCTTTCATTGTATTTTATTTTTAATTTGTTTCTGTAGGTTTGGGGGATACAAGTGCAGTTTTGATACACGGATATTTCCTGTAGGGGTAAAGTCTGGGTTTTCAGTGTATCCATCATCCAAATAGTATACGTTGTACCAATTCAGTAATTTCTCATTCCTCACCCCTCCCCCAACTTCCTACCTTTTCAAGATTCCGTTATTATTCCACTCTCCATGTTATTATGTACCTTTAGTTTCCACCTATAAGTGCTAACATGCAATATTTCATATTATATTATATATTATATTATTATATATAATGCTATATATTATATATGATGTTATATGATATGTATAATGTTATATGTAATATGTAATGTTATATATTGTATTACATATAATGTTATATAATAATGTTTTATGTATATATAAAACATTTTATTTATTAAATCATCTGTTGATGGAGACAGGTTGATTTCATATGTTTGTTACTGCAAATAGTGCTGCAATAAACATATACATGAAAGTATCTTTTTGATACAATTATTTCTTTTAGGTAGACACTCAGTAGTGGTATTGCTGCATTGAACTGTAGTTCTACATTTAGCTCCTTCAGAAATCTCCATGCTGTTTTCCATACATGTTGTACCAATTTATGTTCCCAGCAGTGTCTAAGTGTACCTTTTCCGCCACATTTTTGGCAACCTGTATTATTTTTAGCTTTTTAGTAATAGCTATTCTAACTGGACTAAGATGCTATATTCTTGTGGTTTAATTTTGCATCTCTCTAGTGATAAGCGATGTTGAACATTTTTCAAATTCTTGTTGGCTATTTGTATGCCTTCTTTTGGAAACTGTGCATTCATATCCCTTGCCCACTTTTTAATGGGATTATTTGTTTTTCTTTTGTTGAGTTTTTGAGGTCCTTGTAGATTCTGGATGTTAGTCCTTTGTCACATGCATATTTTACAAATATTTTCTTCCATTCCATAGGTTGTCTGTTCACTCTGTTGATTATTTCTTTTGCCATGCAGAAGATTTTTAGTTTGAGTCCCATTTGTCCATTTTTGGTTTTGGGGGTTGTTTTGTTTTGTTTTTGAGATGGAGTCTCACTCTATTGTCCAGACTGGAGTGCAGTTACAACATCTTGGCCCACTGCAACCTCTGCCTTCCTGGTTCAAGCGATTCTCCTGCCTCAGCCTCCCGAGTAGCTGGGATTACAGGTGCAGGCCACCACGCCTGGCTAATTTTGTATTTTTTTAGTGGAGACAGAGTTTTGCCGTGTTGGCCAGGCTGGTCTTAGCATCCTGACCTCAAGTGATCTGCCTACTTCAGCCTCCCAAAGTGTTGGGATTATAGGCATGAGCCACCATGCCAGGCCTGATTTGTTCATTTTTTTTAATTGTTGCATTTACATTTGAAGTTTTAGTTATCAATGTTTTGTCTAGGCCAATGTAAAGAAGAGTTTTTCCTATAAATAATTTTTATAGATTTTTATATGAAAGATTTTATAATCTCAGGTCTTATATTTGTCTTTAACCCATCTTGAGTTAATTTTGTATATGGTAGGCGATATTGGCCCAGTTTCATTCTTCTGCATATGGCTATCCAGTTCTTCGAGCATCATTTACAGAACAGTTTGTCCTTTCCAAAGTATATGTTTTTGTCAACTTTTTCAACAGTCAATTAGTTGTAGATATGTGACTTTATTTCTGGATTCTCTGTTCTGTTCCATTGATCTGTATGTGTATTTTTATACCAGTGAGATACTGCTTTGCTTACCATTGCCTTGTAATACCATTTGAAGTCTGATAATGTAGCACTTCCAGCTTTGTTCCTTTTTCTTAGTATTGCTTTGGTTATTTGAACATTTTTGGTTTCATATAAATGTTGGGATTGTTTTTTCTAATTCTGTGAAAATTGACATTGGTATTTTGATAGGATTTGCATTAAAAGTCTAGATTGCTTTGAATAGTGTGTTCATTTTAATGATATTGTTTCTTTCAATCCATGAGCTTGGGATGTTTTTTCATTTGTTTGTGTCATCTATAATTTGTTTCATCAGTGTTTTGTAGTTTTCCTTGTAGAAATCATTCACCTCCTTGATTAAATGTATTTCTGGGTATTTCATTTTGTGTAGTGAATGTGATAAATAGTGGTTATTTCTTGATTTGGTTCTCAGCTTGATTATTATTGGTCTATAAAAATGCTACTGATTTTGTACGTGCATTTTGTATTCTGAAACATTGCTGAATTCATTCATCATATTTAGGAGTCTTTCAGAGAAGTCTTGAGATTTTTTAGGTGTAAGTTCATATTATCAGCCAACAGAAATAACTTGATTTTTTATTTGCAATGTGGCTGTATTTTCTTCTTTTTACCTTACCTATTGCTCTGGCTAAGATTTCCAACACTATGTTACATAGGACTGATGAGAGAGGACATACTTGTCTTGTTCCAGTTCTTAGGGGAAATGCTTTTAGCTTTTCCCTCTTCAGTATGACATTAGTTGTGAGTTTCTTACTTATGTCTCTTATGATTTTGAGGTATGATTTTTCTGTGCCTAACTTGTTGAGAGTTTTTATCATGAAGGGGTGCTGAATGGCAGTAAATGCCTTTTCTGCATGTATTGAGATGATTATATTTTTCTTTTAATTTTAATTCTGTTTATGTGGTAAAATGCATTTGTTGATTGCATATGTTGAACACTTCTGGAATTGCATTCTTGGAATAAAGCACAATTAATTATGGTATATTATCTCTGTTACGAGCTGTTGGATTTAGTTTGCTAGTACTTTATTGAATATTGGTCTATAGTTTTCTTTTTTCTGTTGTTGCATTCTTGCCTGGCTTTGTTATCAGCATGACACTGGCTTCATATGACGAGTTATGAAAATTCCCTCATCCTAGATGTTTGGAAATAGTTTTTATAGATCTGGTACAAGTTCTTCTTTATATTTGGCAGAATTTGGCCCTAAATCCATCTCATCTTGGATTTTATTTTTGTTGAGAGATTTTCTTATTGCTGATTCAATTTCACCACTCATTATTGGACTTTTCATAATTCTATTTCTTCCTGGTTCAATCTTGGAAGGTTGTATGCTTCCAGGAATTTATGCACTTTCCCTAAGTTTTCTAGTTTGTGAGCATAGAGATGTTCATAGTAGTTTCTGATAATCTTCTGTATTTGTGTGGTATCAATTGTAATATCTCTTTTTTCATTTGGAATTGTGCGTATTTGAATTTTCTCTCTTCTTTTCTTGGGTGTCTAGCAAGTGGTCTATCCTTTTTTATCTTTTCAAAGAATGAATTTTTCATTTCATTGATTCTTTGGGGATTTTTTGTTTCAATTTAACTTAGCCCTACCTGAACTTTATTATTTCTTTCCTCTGCTACCTTTGGGTTTGGTTTGTTCTTGTTTTTCTAGTTCCTCAAGGTGTGACATTAGGTTTAACTTGTGATTTTTTTTGATGTAGGTATTAAACACTATAAAATTCCCTCTTAGCGCTATTTTTGCTTATCCCAGAGGTTTTGTTATGCTGTTTCTCCATTTTCATTTGTTTCAAAACTTTTTAAATTTCTGTCCTAATTTTGTCATTGACACAAAGATTGATCAGAAGCAAGTTGTTTAATTTCTATGTATTTGTAGACATTTAAGAGTTTGTCTTGGAATTGATTTCTACTTTTATTCAATAATAGCCTGAGAAGACGGTTGATATGATTTTGTTGGTTTTACATTTAATGACACTTGTTTTGGAACAAAACCTATGGCCTGTCTTAGAGAATGTTCTATGTGCTTATAAAAAGAATATATATTCCACAGTTGTTTGGTAGAATGTTCTTTAAATGTAAGTTATATTAATTGGGTTTAATGTTCATTTTATTTGCAGTGTTTCTATGTTGATTTTCTCTTCTGATGATCTGTTTTGTGCTTTCAATGGGTGTTGAAGCCCTCCACAGTATTGTATAACTATCTGTCCATTTTCTTAGGTCTAATAGCATTTATTTTATGAAGCTGGGTGCGCTAGTGTTGGGTGCATATATATTTAGGATTATGTCTTCTTGTTGAAATAATCTTTTTATTATTATATAATGACCTTCATTGCCTTTTTTTAACTGTTGTTAATCTAAAGTTTGTTTTATTTGATATAACTATAGCTATTCCTGCTCACTTTTGTTTCCATTTAGGTGGAATATCTTTTTCTACCTCTTTGTTCTGAGTCTACAAGGGTCTTTACCAGTTGGGCTGGTGTTTTGGTTTGTTTGTTTTTTTTTTTTCTGTAACCACTGCCTCCAGGGTTCAAGCAATTCTTCTGCCTCAGCCTCCCAAGTAGCTGGGATTACATCCAGCCACTACATCAAGCTAATTTTTGTATTTTTAGTAGAAACGGGATTTCTCCATGTTGGCAATGCTTGTCTCAGGTGACCTGACCTCAGGTGATCCACCCCCCTTCGGCCTCTCATACTGCTGAGATTACAGGCGTGAGCCCTGTGCCCAGCCTGGGCAATATGTTGTTTTCCGTAAACAACATATTGTTGAGTTTTGTGTATGTGTGTTGTTTTTTCTTTTTTTAATTTATTTCACCAGTCTATATCTTTAAGTAGAGCATTTAATCCATTTACTTTCAAGATTGATATGTGAGGCTTTTGTCCTGTCATAGTATTAATTTTTATCTAGTTGCTTTGCAATCTCATTTGAGAATCATTTTATAACACCCATGACTTGTATACTTTTGTGTGTTTTCATGATGGAGAATATCAATCTTTCCTTTCTATGTTTAGTACTCCCTTGAGCATTTCTGGTATGGCAGGTCTAGTAGTGAAAAATTCTACCAGTGTCTGCCTATCTGGGAAATACTTTATTTCTCCTTTCTTTATGAAGCTTGTTCTGGTAAGATACAAAGTTTAGGACTGAACAGTTTTTGTCCTTAAATACCTTTCAATTCTGTATTGAAAATGTAATTCCAATTTCTTCTGGCTTGTAAGGTTTCTGTTGAGAAGTCTGCTGTTACTTGGATGATGTTTCCTTTATAGATAACCAGATGTAATGCTTTTGCTTATTTTAGGATTTTCTTCTTCATGTTGACATTAGTGTGATGACTGTGTGTCACAGTGAGCTCCTTCTTGCAATGTAGTTCTCTGGAGTTTGTTGAGACCCTAGTATCGGGATGTTTAGTTCTCTTGTTAAACTAGAGAGGTTTCTCTCAATTATTTTCTCAAAAAATTTTTAAACTTTTTGGATTTTCTTCTCCTTGGGAATACCTATAATTCATAGATTCAGACATTTCACACAGTCCCCTGTTTCTTGTAGGCTTTGTTCATTTTTCAATTATTTTTTAAAATTATTTTTAAATTCACTTTCTGTCTGATTAATTCAAAAGTTCTGTCTTACAGTTCTGAGATTCTTTCTTTTTAGTCTACTATATTGTTTAAGTTTTAACTATATTTTGTGATTCCTTTAATATTTTTTTATTTCCAGAAATTCTGTTTGCTTTTTCTTTAAAGTATCTATTTCTTTAACAAATTTCACATTCATGTTTTGAATTTATTTTCTATTTTTTTGTTTTGGTTTTCAGATTTTCCTTGGATCTCTTTGAACTTCATTACAATGTATATTTTGAATTATTTATCTGGCATTTCCAAATTTTCATTTTGATTAGGATCCATTGCTAGAGAGCTAGTGTGATCCTTTGAGAGTGTCATAACACCCTGTTTTTTAATACTACCAGAATTGTTATGGTGCTTCCTTCTCATCTGAAGAAATTTTTACTTCTGATTTTTGAGTTTACTTGTTTATATGAAACATTTTTTCCTCCTTAAGGGTATGACTGCATTGTATGTTGAGTGGTGTCATTCGACTTTGCTTCTGGGTCCTTTCAAGGGGCCAGGGCTCTGTATGAACTCCTTGCTTACAGATAGCCCTACAGTGGTGGTCTTGTCAACTGATGGTTGTAGTACCAGTGTAATCAGTGTGTGAGTAGACTCTCAGCTTCCTGCAGAGATGGGGAAGTGGAAGTCTCAAGAAGCTTATCTCATTCCCAGCTCTGTGCACTTACATCAGCATATTTTTTACTGGGTTACTGTGTTTAACCTCTAGGCCAATAGATGACACTCGTATGTAAGAGTTGGCTGCAATCATAGCCATAGGATATATGTTTGATCTTTATTTGCAGAAACCTTCCCATACCTCAGTTAATGGACTGTTCTCTGGAAGGCATAGTGGCCTGGCCTTCTCTCTCATCCCCAGAGAGGGGTGAAATTAGGAAGAGCTGTACTAGGCTGGTCCACTCTCAGATCCCTCAATGACAGGCAGAAGCATCATCCCTGATGAAGGTGGCAGGGGAGTAGCATACACTGTGTGAGATTTCCTTGGATTAAATAGTGTTAGTGTCATGGCTGTTTCATATGCCAGTCATAGTAGTAATGAACTAAGTGGGTGAACATGGTTAAGCCTCCTGACTAGCTGGGATGGTGTGGCCAATGGTGGTAGCTGAGGTCGCACAAAACTTTTCACCTTCCTGAACCCTGCATAGTTGTGTCATCTGATGTTCTAATGGTCTGTACAGGTTGTCCTCCTGGCCAGTAGGTGACACTTGCAGGAGCCAGGTGCAATGGTGGCAGTGGGATTTATGCTTGACCGTTGTTAAACAGGTACTCAAATGTCTCAGGCAATGAGCAGGGCAATGAAACTCGCAAGGGTCCTTCTTCAGTGTTCTGCCACCAAGGTAGATTTCCTGGAAGCCAGTGAGGACTGGGTCAGGTAAGCCTAAGTTCAGTCTTCCTAACAGTAGGCACTAGCAGCAGTCTCAGTGGGGGTCAGAAGGTAGTCAACTTAGGCAGCAGATTTCCGTGAGGTCCCCTTTGAAAACCAGGAATAGCTGCCTTGTCCGAGGACTAGGGACTGGAAGTGCACACAAAGCACTTCCAATACTGCTTCTTCTCACAGACTCCCTACCATGCACCAAGTCAGATCCAGAACTGGGTAGTGTCCAGGAGACTCCCTGAGGCCTGGATTGCCCAGCTTCTCAGTGGAAAGGTACACCACAGAGAAAGTCTCTCTTCCTTTCCACACCCTGAAGACTAACAGTTTTTTGGCAGGGCCGCAGCCTAGGCTGTTGCCTTCAGCTTTGAGGCTCCTGTCCGTATAATAATTACATCCCAAGACGTCCTACACTCATGAACCATCATCCCTACACTCGGTCTAAAAACAGATGCAATTCCAGGGCGCTTAAATCAAACCACATTTACTGCCATACGACCAGGTGTCTACTACGGACAATGTTCAGAAATCTGCGGTGCTAATCACAGTTTTATGCCAATTGTTGCAGAATTAATTCCACTAAAAATTTTCGAGATAGGACCCGTATTTTTTAAAAAGTATATAAAGTTTCTACTTTTATCAAGCTCCTGTGTTCCTTCTTGGTAAAAGTTCACAGTATGAATCTCTACTCAGTATTTTGCTCTTTCTAAGTGGGTGAGGCATGAAAACAAAGCCTTCGATCTGCCAGCTTGGGGAAAAAAAAACAAAAAATTTTGATGTGTGACATATATACATGAAAAGAGTATAAATTCATGCATATATACTTTGATGAATTTATAATGAATAAACTAATATGTGTAATCAGTACCACGATCCAGAAATCAAATATCTTCATCACCACATAAGACTCCCTTGAATTGGTTTAAAAACTCCTCTCCTGAGGTGATAATTGATCTGTTCCCATTTCTAACGGCCTGCTTTTGCATGTTATATAAATGAAATAATACAGTATTTATTATTTAATGTCTTCCTCCTGCTCAGATTTATAATATTTATATATTTTGTATAGTTGAAGCATCTTTATTCTTATTACATATAATAGTTTACTTTCTGAGTATACCAAAATTTGTGTATCCAGTCTACTCTGGATGGACATTTGATAGACATTTGGAAAGCTTCTATATTTTGTGTTACTAATTATGGTACTATTAATATTCTTATACATGGCATTTAGTGAGTGGTGTGTGTGTGTGGGGGGGTGTGTGTGTACACAATGCACATCTATTGAGTATGTACTTTCTAACTTGAGGAGTTATTTGGTCAAAATTATGCATATGCTTGGTTTTAGCAGATAGTGGCAGCTTTCCAAAGTGGTTGTATCATTTATATTCCCACTAGCATTATTAGAGAGTTCCAGTTGCTCCATATTTTCACCAACACCTGAAATTTGTAGAGGCTCATATTTTAGGTATTTCTGGTGGTGATTTTAATTTATGGATCCCTGATGACAAATAAATGTGAGTATTTTATTCAGAATTGGCATTTCTGAGAAAAAAATAAAAAACAAAAGGAATTAGTATTTTAAATATATTTACTTAACAGTTACATATTCCATTTTATAAAGTGTCTATATAAATCATTGGCCTGTTTTACTACAGGTTTTTCTTTTTACCTAAGATTTGTGTTACTTCTTTATATATTCTGAGTATGAGTCTGTTACCAGATATATATATTGCAAGTATCTTCACCCATTCTGTGGTTTTCATTTCATTTATTTTCTTGTGTCTTTTAAACAGACATTCTTCACAATAATGTAAGTTAATTAAAACATTTTTCTTTCTTTATGGTTTGCATTGTTTTATATTCTGTTAAAAAATATACTCCAGGTCATGAAATTGTCTTCCCACAATGTCTTCTATGGACTTTATCATTTACCTTTTATGTTTAGACCAGCAATTAATGCATAACTTGTTTTCTGAATGGTGTGTGGAAACAGTCAATATTGTTTTTAAAAATATGAATACCTCAAAAAAACAGCCATTTGTGAAAAGAGTATATTTTATATATTGTGCTGTGGTGTCACCTTTATCAATCATCTGGTGTCTGTATATACGTAGAACTCCTTTTCAAATCTGTTTTGTTTTACTGATCTATTTTTTATCTTTGTGCCAAGACCATGTTGTTTATTTTTATTGCTTTGATAGATGGCAATATTAATCTTTCAATTTTATTCTTCAAGAATGCCTTGATGTTTCCTGGACATTTGCATTTTTGTATAAATGTTAGAATTAGCCGATCAATTTACATACACATAAACAAACACACTCACATTCTCACTGATATTCTGATTGAAATTACCTTGACTCTATAGAATTGATATTTTAAAATACTGAACCTTTCTATCTATTAACATATTATTACATTTCTTAAGATATTATTGGCCGGGCGCGGTGGCTCAAGCCTGTAATCCCAGCACTTTGGGAGGCCGAGATGGGCGGATCACGAGGTCAGGAGATCGAGACCATCCTGGCTAACACGGTGAAACCCCGTCTCTACTAAAAAAATACAAAAATCTAGCCGGGCGAGGTGGCGGGCGCCTGTAGTCCCAGCTACTCGGGAGGCTGAGACAGGAGAATGGCGTGAACCTGGGAGGCGGAGCTTGCAGTGAGCTGAGATCCGGCCACTGCACTCCAGCCTGGGCGACAGAGCGAGACTCCATCTCAAAAAAAAAAAAAAAAAAAAAAAGATATTATTTAATTTCTTTAAATAAACAGTAAAGTTTAAATTTATTTAAATAAGCTATCATATATTACATTGTGTTAGCTTTATTCATAGATATTTTCCTGATTTTTTAAAAAACTGCTTGGTATGGTAAATATAAAAAATATATTGTCATTCAATTATTTTATAGTTTTAGATTTTATATTTTGTTTTTACTCAAGGTAGTGCTCAGTGAGCTGCTACTGTAGATTTTTCTTTAGTTTTCATTTCTTATTTTTAGAAGCTCTTCTTCCTTTGTGGATGTTTTTGGTTCCTTGATATTCTTTTTAGGATTACAAAAGGTTATGAATGCTACTATTCTCATTATACAGTTGGAGTGCAGAATTCTCTAAATGCCATGATATTAGAAAATCCCTTAGGTAAGCAGTTTCTGTCACAGTAGTCACCCTCAGGAGTGACAATGATGAAGTAAACCACCTGTATGTGTATGGCAAGGTCATGATAGATAACCTTTGTATTTTCTTTCCCCATCAAGCTGTAGCAGCTGTTTGCCTAGATAACAGTGACCAGCAGTAATAATACATCCTAGCAAATTCCTTTTAAATATTAATGCCAGGAAGTAAATAACTTAATAACATGTAAACAAAAAATGATGAATGCTATGAGTAATGCAAAAAGTTTCATAGCAATGAATGTTATCTGTTTGATACCTAGCTCTCCCTGAATCATCCGTCATGAAAACAAGGAGTATGAACACAGAGTAAGACAACACAGGAGAGTAGAAGAGAGAAAATCAAATAAGGAATCTCAAATGCAGCCTCTACCTTGCCTCCCAAACATTGTGAACACAAATTTCAGTGAACATGTTGGTGAATAAGGCAAGTACATTTAATTAATTTTAGTCAAGCAGGCAAGCACAGCTTTTGTTTTGTTTTTGTTTTAGATACTGAAGGCTCTCTATACAGAAAGCAATTGTTTAAGGGATAACTGATTTATAATAATCGCTCAGTGTGCGCATGAAGAATATACAGTGATATAAGTATAGCTAGAAGGTTGTGAATTTCTCACTACTATAATAAGGATTGGTTTAAACTGGGAACACTTACAATCAAACTGTTTGAGCTTAAGTAAGATCAAATGTTATGGAACAGAATTCACTTATTCATTCTTTGATTTATTTTTTCTTGGTTTCCAATATTAATCCAGTACCTAGTCTATGTGAACAGAAAGGGAAAGGAAAAAAGGAAAGAAAGAAAAAAAGGATATAAGTTTCTTGTCCTCAAGGAATTTCCATTTAGTGGGCATTAAACATTCTGATTTATAAGTCGTGAGTTGACACTGAGTACAAATATTATCTTCCTAAAATAAGCTATTGGTTAATAACAGTGAGTATATGAGAGCCTGATGTGTCAATTACAGTGGTTAAGATTTGAAAGGATATACTTAGTTGGCATGAAAAAATCTGGGACCTTTTCAACGTAATTGAGGATTCACAGAAAGTGCTCATTTCTGGTATTCTGGAGACAGTGTTATTGAACATTGGCTTTACAACATTTTAAGCGGTAAAATGTAATTTCAAAAAACACAGAATGCCGGGTTAATAGAGGCATGCACCCTTTTTATGCAATTGTTTAACTGCAATGATCCAGAGGCTGAGTAAGGCAGATTATGTTCCTGGATCTATTCAGGGGTCCTCAGAGAGGCCCATCTATGAAAATATAAATTTGCTGTTATTTTTCTTAAATATAATTGGGAAGCTAGGATTCGAAAGAAAATATACAATTGCTTTTTGAGAAAGGATAATATTATAATATCGGATAGATAGAAAACATTCTGAATTGTAAACTTTAGGTATTCCTTCTTGTATTTCTGCTTTGAAATGAAGGGGAGAAAAGTATAGTTAAGGGTACATGTATTCTTTTGTGCCCTTTCTACATATTGCTGCTTATCTGTAGCTTTACTTCATAAGCTCATGAAGTTGTTGCTTTATGACATGTTAATGAGCTCTTTCTATACTTTGAGTAACTTATTTTCTAAGTTATAACCTAGCCAAACTATATATATATTTTGTATTTTATATAAATTATATATATATTTAATATATATAATATATATTTCTATATATTTTAACTGTATTATTCTGGTATATGTATCAGAATAATACTGTTAAAATTTAACAAAATGGAAATGATTTTCATATTTCAATTTAAAATATGTGAAGCTAGAAGAAGATAATACTTCAATCATAGTTCAGAAAGCAAAATCTAATGCTTTTCAAGTAATTGTTCTAAAATTCCTCTCAACTGATCAGTTCTTCATAATCAGAGAGAAGTTTTTTTATTCCTTCTTTTTTTCAAGAACGTCACCTTAAAAATATTTATGAAAATCTTTATGAAAAGAAGAACAGAAAGTCCAAGAGAAGAAAATGGAAACCAGCAGAAGGCTCTACACAGTACACTTCCACTACAAAATTATAGGCAACTTCCGAAGGAAATAAGAAAAGACAATCAAGTATTTACCCTTAACCACGTGTCCTTTATTCTGCTTTACAAATGTTTATTTTGAGCAGAAAGTACACTGAACAATTAGTAATGAAGCCTCATGGTTCATTAGTAATGAACACATAGCCTATTGTATTATATAAAACAATAACACAAGATTCAGGACAATATATACCTGAAATCAAACAATTTCTAATGGTAGCATTCACATCAATATATTTGCATTTTAAATATTATGATCTACTAAATAAATTCTAGCTGCTAATTGTGAGATGCATGATAAAAATTATCACATTGATTGACTTTTCTTAAATTAATATATAAAGCACTTTACTAAACTAAAGTTCTCAATTGTTGAAGTAAGTAGACTTTCCTTTTCCTAAAGCATCTCATCCTAGCCAAACTATATATATGTTTTAGAAAACTTTTACAAAAAGAGAAGAGCTTATATAACATTTATTTCAACAGTTTGTAATTTTTAACTGAGTAAAATATATATATATATATATATATATTTTTTTTTTTTTTTTTGAGATGGAGTCTCCCTCTGTTGCCGGCCCTGGAGTGCAGTGGCCAGATCTCAGCTCACTGCAAGCTCCGCCCCCCGGGTTCACGCCATTCTCCTGCCTCAGCCTCCGGAGTAGCTGGGACTACAGGCGCCCGGTTAGATTTTTGTATTTTTTAGTAGAAACGGGGTTTCACCGTGTTAGCCAGGATGGGCTCGATCTCCTGACCTCGTGATCCTCCCGTCTCGGCCTCCCAATATATTTTAATATAATCTTTGTCAGTTTACAGTTTAAGATATTCTCTAGAATTTCACTGCATATTTAACATAGTAAAACATGTGGGCCATTCATTCCTGTATTTATTTTATAATCAATGATGTCATGAAGAATCTATTCTTAAGGAATTATTGCTTTCCTATTGCTCCGTGGATAGTAAACTTCTCTTCCTAGTGGCTTAAAAATCTTTGAATAAGTTGAGCTAATGTTCTGGTAACTCTTAACCATTGTCTTCTACCCCCATAGGCTTTTGTATAACCAGACTATTAGAGAAATGACCTACTATTAAGCAGAGGTTCTGAGTGTTTGTCTCATTTGTTTTTTATGAGAACAGAAGGTAAACATGAAGCAAAAGTAAATAATTCTTTGGATAAGATAGGTATAAGCTACATTTGCTTTTATAGAGAGAAAGAGACAGAGAGAGAGAGAGAATAAATAATAAATAAATAAATAAATAAATAAATAAACTGGCTTGATGTAATGTTAACCTTTAAGCCATTAGTAATCTATAACCCACATAAATCATCCTCAATATCCAAATATATATGGAAAAAATCGAGTAAGTCTTTTCATGCCAACATTGCTCTTCAGTGCACACTTTAGCGATTACTTTTTCATTTTCCTCTTTACACTCTTCCAGCATATAAATACAAAGAACCTAAAAAAAAATTAACCTGACATTATAAATGGTTTTCTGTCTTTTTTTTTACTGTTATGCTTAATAGCTTCATTAACCTTTACTTCCAAACACTTTTATATGAAGTTTATACTTTCATTCTGCAAAAAGAATAACATAAAACTAAATTTCATAAGAAAATGAGACAAAATATCTGTTTTAAACAAAATGTTCCTTTCATATAAAAAAGCTGGGTAGATGATGTATGTGACACAAACAGACAGCAAAAGCTTTGCTGGCTGTAGTGGGAGGAATGATAGGAATGATGGTGTCACCAATGAGTGTTCACTGGGGTGATACTGACCTGTGTCAGTCCTCCTCTTTCTTCCATTCAATACAAAATATGTTTGATCAAAGGATTTTTCTCAGGTAGGCCTTAATAGTTACTTCATTAATGGTCCCCGTTCCAACCAGTGACCCAGAAATGAAACACTACATTTCACAAAACTGCTGGAGAACACTATAAACAAGACTTAAAAAATGTCATGTCCTTGAAAACGTGAAATCCAATATGCTGGTATATGTCTTTTACTCAAAATAGAATTCAAAAATAAAATGTTCCATGGGCCACAGAAGAAGGCTAAGTCTGTGTTTAAAAAGAAATACAAATCTCTTCTCTGTAAGTCAAACATCAGAAAAGCTGAAATGTGAAGCTACTGTGGTACGAGATCAACCCTATAGCTTCTTTCATATACCAGTTATACCACTTCAATATTATTTATAACTCTGAGGAGACTACACAAGTTATTTCATGATTTTTGGAAAGTATTGATTTCAGAAGAGAATGGAGATTTTTCCACACACAAAAAAACGTTTAAACCTATTTTAGCACTAACTGATGGCCTAAATTATCATCTTTAATTCAAACAATAATTATGCTGACCCAATTCTTAAGAAAAAAACCTTGCTTAGCAATTTATGCATTTAAATAAAATATTAAGACTTCTTTGAATCTCACAAAATGAAGCACAAATGTAAATCTAACAGATAATCAGTTTAAATATAGTATTTATATGTGAAAAATGATTTTCATATCAACCTGCATGGACATTTTCTTGACTATTTATATATAAAACGATTTTAGATCATAATAAGATTATACTTGTTCATGCAAACATCAAAAGATCTCTCTCTCTCTTTCTCTCTTTACCTACCTACCTACCTACATACCTTACTATCTATCCTGATGTAATAGTAGGGATGTAAAAGACTTAATTCTGTGATTGCTGATGATTTAGCACCAGTGACTGCTAAGTAACTTCCACTGAAGTGTTCTCCAAAATGCCCACAACTTTGCATTCACACCAGCAAAACGCGTTCCAGTCATACTGCATTCTCACCAGCATTTGGTATTGTCAGATTTTAATGTCTAAGCATTCTAAATGGCATATAAAGTAAACTCATTGGGTTTCATTTTGTATTTCCCTAATGCTAATGATGTTGAGCTTTTTTATGTTTGGACTAATTTCTCATGTGCACTTGTTCTTTGATAAACTACCTGTTCAATCTATTGTCCATTTATTTCCAGTTAGTTGCTATTATAATTTACTTTTGATCATTTTTAAGGTATTCAATAGATATGTCTTTTATCAGATACATGATTTGCGAATATTTTCTCCCATCTTGCGTATGGCCTCCTTAATCTCTAAACAATGTCTTTCAATATCCAATTTGTCATTTTTTTTCTTATGAATTTTTTTGATATTTTATCAAGGTAATACTTAAACAAAGGTAACAATAGTTTTTTAATATATTTTATTTTATTTTATTTTATTTTATTTTATTTTGAGACGGAGTCTCACTCTGTCGCCCGGACTGGAGTGCAGTGGCCGGATCTCAGCTTACTGCAAGCTCCGCCTCCCGGGTTTACGCCATTCTCCTGCCTCAGCCTCCCGAGTAGCTGGGACTACAGGCGCCCGCCACCTCGCCCGGCTAGGTTTTTTGTATCTTTTAGTAGAGACGGGGTTTCACCGTGTTAGCCAGGATGGTCTCGATCTCCTGACCTTGTGATCCGCCCGTCTCGGCCTCCCAAAGTGCTGGGATTACAGGCTTGAGCCACCGCGCCCGGCCATATATTTTATTTTTTAAATTTTATAGTTTCGGGGTTCAAATTTCAGTCTATAATGTATCTGCTGTGTAGTGTTGATTGAGGTTCATGTTTTTGCACGTGGATAGTCAGCTGATCCAGCAGCATTTGCAGAAAAAAACAAAAACAAAAACAAAAATTACGCTTAATGCATTGAATTGGCTTTGCATCATTGTTTGCAAACAATTAATGACATACATATCTATTCCAGGATCCTCTTTTTTATTTCCAATGATCTATATATCTATTCTTTTGCCTATACCACGAGTCACCAGATTTTTTTTTTTCAGTAAAGGGCCGAATAGTATATGTTTTAGGCTTTCCAAGTCTCATATTTTTCTTTGTATTTTTACTTTCCCAATCTTTAAAAAAATACTTGTAAAAGGCCGGGCGTGGGTGGCTCTTGCCTGTAATCCCAGCACTTTGGGAGGCCAAGGCGGGCGGATCACGAAGTCAGGAGATGGAGACCATCCTGGCTAATAGGGTGAAATCCCGTCTCTACTAAAAATACAAAATAATTAGCCGGGCGTGGTGGCGGGCGTCTGTAGTCCCAGCTACTCAGGAGGCTGAGGCAGGAGAATGGTGTGAACCTGGGAGGAGGAGCTTGTAGTGAGCTGAGATCGCGCCACTGCACTCCAGCCTGGGCGACAGAGCGAGACTCCGTCTCCAAAAACAACAACAACAATAAGAACAAATGTGTTAAAAATAGGCTCACAGTTCATACAAATAGAGACTATGAGCAGAACTTGACCTGTGGGACATACGTTGCATTCCCTTAGCCTGTACTACACTGTCTTGATTAGTATAGATTTTCAAAAATTACTGAAATCAAATAGTGTGAGTTTTTCAATTTTGTTGTCTTATGTCGACTATTTTTGACTATAATAATTTTTTGGGTTTTTTTTTGGGTTTTGTTTGTTTTTTTATATACATTTTAGAATTAGCCTGTTAATTTCTATAAAATTTCCTTAGGAGATTTTGAGATTTCAATTGAATTGCATTAATTTTGATTAGTTTGGGGAAAATTAAAATCTTAATATTATTGATTTTTTCAATTTGTGACTACAAATTATGTCTGATTTATTAGATTCTTTTGTTTTTCTTCATCAATGGATTGTACAATTTTCAATATACAGATGTTGAACATAGTTATTAGATTTATACCTATTTTATGGCTTTGATGGTATTATGAATTATAAGGTTTTTAAAAATTCAAATTTCCAATTGTTCATTGTCAATAAAGAAAAACCACAACAATCTTTTTCTGAATTTTCACATTATATCCTATGAGCTTTCTAAACTCACTCAGATCTAGAAGTTTTATGGTAGTTCTTCTGGATTTTCTATGTAGATAGTGTCATCTATAAATAAACTAGTTTTATTTCTTCCTTTCATTTTTTTTTTTTTTTTCTCTTTTGTGTAGTCTTGCACTGGCTAGGACTTCAAGTACAATATTCTGTAAGAGTGGTGGGAGTGAGGGCTGTTAATGTTTCCGATCTTAGGAGAGAACTTACTCTGATTTTAATCATTAAGTATAATGTTGGTTGTAGTAGTGGTAGTTTCTGCTGCTGTCGCTGATCTTTTATCAGATTGAGGATTTTTACTTCTTTTTGTATATAGTTGACATTTTATCATGACTGTTTGTTGAAGTTTACCAAATATTTTTTCTTCCAGTATTTTTCTTCTTCAGTCTGTTGAATTATATTGATAGATCTTCAACTGATGAACCAGGTTGGAATAAATACCACCCAGAAAATGACTGACTAGAGATGTCAGATGCCAGTTCTCAGAAAGAAGAACCAAAGCTGGTTCTTTCCCATGGGTAATCCTAACTCGAGCAGAGCATGAAAGGGAAAGTGCTGGAGCCTAGCAGAGCCTCATGGGATGAACTTGGGGCACAGAAAAAGCACAAGCAAGAGGCCCTTAGAGTCTGGTTAGGATCCCCGAGGAACTTGTCACTTGGCAGAAAGGGCAGGTGAGAGTGCTTCGGCTCCCCTCACCCTTGCAGCTGACCTCAGGTATCCAAACTGTTGGAAAGCTCCTCTGCCCTCATGAACCAAAACAGTGGTGTGGGTAGCGATTTGGGAACTTCTTAAGAACATTTACACCACACCACCAACTCCCGCAGAATCTCTGGCCCTTCCTCCAGACCCAAGAGGTGGTGGCAGGCACCAAACGGGGCGTACAGCCAAGGAGGGACTGCATCCTGCACAGAGAACCTGAGCCCTTGCGTCTCCACATCACCGGAGCCCCTGCAGACATTCCCTAGCCTCTTCCACACAAGGCTGGGGGATCCAGGACAACTGAGGGGTATCCACAGGTCCAGGTCTCCTCTTGGGACTACTGCTCCTAAGGGAAAGGAGAGTGCAGAGCACCAAGGAAACACCACTTGGGAGAAAGGGCACAGGGTCTCCAGGGAGGGGAGTGAGACAGCTTCATGTCTCCAAGTCTTTCCAAAGTTCTTTATTGTCACAGAGACACGGTAATATCTCTGCTCTTGGAAATTGTTAAATCTTCTTTGACTGATATTAATATTCCATTGCAGTAAAATTTATTTTATCTGCATAATTGGATTATTACTTATAGCTTTTTTCTTCTTTTTAAGCAGCTGTCCTGATTCTACAATACAATATACATCTTCAGTTATAACCGACTACCTTTAATACTATTATGCTGTTATATGTGTAGTGTTAGTAACTTACAAAAATGTAGCCCCAATACCTCTCTTCCATTCTCTGTGCTGTTATTTTTATGCAATTCATTGCCACTATTTTCTTTCAGACAGCCAGTTCTCTTTTAGACTATTTACATAAAGAAAAATTACTTTATCTGTGTTTATTTAATTCCATGTTCTCTTTTGTGAATGTGCAGATCTATGTCTTTGCCTAGTGACATATTTGTTCTGTCTGTGGAATTTTCGTTACTATTTCTTCTGGTGGAAATCTACTAGCAAATAATTCTCTCAGTCTGTCTAAAATTCACTTTTTCTTTATTGTCAAAAAAATATTTTCACTGACTATAGGATTTAGGGACGACTTAAATTTTAATTTTATCAGATTGACGATGGCCGCCCATTTTCTTGTCTACATACTTTCTGACAAGAACTATTCTGTAACTCTTGTTCTTTGTATGCTGCATTTTTCCCTCCTCTGGTTGCTTTTAAGAGTTTTTTTCTCTTTATCTTTGTTTTCAGCATTTTTACTATAATATGTCCTTTTTTTGGTTGTGTTTTGTTTTTCTAGTTTATCCTGCTTTGTTTTCTCTGAACTTGTTGGAACGTCAGTATAATGATTGTCATTAGTTTTGAAAATTAGTCCTTTCTTTGCTTATTTATTTGTTTTGAGGTGGAGTCTCACTCCACCTCCCAGCCTGGAGTGCAGTGGCACAATCTCTGCTTACTGCCTCCTCCGCCCACCAAGTTCAAGCAATTCTCCTGTCTCAGACTCCAGAGTAGCTGGGATTACAGGAATATGCCACCACACCCAGCTAATTTTGGTATTTTTTAACAGAGATGGGATTTCACCATGTTGACCAGGCTGGTCTTGAACTCCTAAGCTCACGTCATCCACACCCCTTGGCCTCCCAAAGTGCTGGTATTACAGGTGTAAACCACCGCATCTGACCTGATTAGTCCTTTTCTTGTCAAAATATTTCTTTGATCACTGTCACTCTGTTGTCTCCTTCTTAAATCCCAATATTATATGTATGTTAGGTCATTTGATATTTCCCTACAACTCTTGGATACTTTGTTCCTTTTCTTCCTTCTGTCCTTCTTTCTTCCTTTATTCTGTATGTCTTTCAATTTGGGTGGTCTGCATAGATGTGTCTTCGAAGTTCACTGATTCTTTTCTCAGCTATGTACTAATGAATGTATAGAAGGGATTCCTTATCTCTGTTACTTAGTTTTTTCTTTTTTAGAATTTCTGTTTGATTCTTACAGTTCTTATCTATCTGCCAAAATTTCCTATTATTCGTGCTTGTTGCCCACTTTTACCATTAAAACACTTAAGAGATTAATTATATGGACTGGTTTGCAGTTAAGCTTTTTTCTCACTATCTTCTCTACTTTCAATTTTTGGTCTTTCCTTTGTTGCTGTGTCTCAAAGAATCTCTTTCTATCCACGCTCAAACTTCTTCTCCAGCAGTAGACTACCATTATTTGTTAGCCTAGTGGTGGGAGGAGATGGTGGGGAAAGAAGTATTCTCTGCTTTCTGGGTCCCCAATCCTAGCTATGTGGTGTTTCCCTATTTTCAGGAGATGACCCTTCTCAATGATCCTGATATTCCCTCGCCTTTGCTTTCTTTTCAATGTTCTGGACCAAGGATGGTTTCCTTCCCCTTCCCCAGAAGTAGAAGATGTTTGTTTGTTTGTCTGTTTTTGATTTTCTTCTCCCAGCAGCAGATCTTCCCTTGTGCCCTGAGAGTGAAAAGTTTTGCTCTTCTAATTCTAAAACCTTTAAGGTTTTGTTCTAGAAGGTAGGAAGATCCAGCTGAAGATCTAGAAGGTAGGAAGATCCAGCTGAATTTTCATGCTTTTCTAGAAAGGCTGTTGCTCCTGTGGTCCGTGTACTGTCAGGGACACTTTGTTTGTTGGTTAGTTTGTTTGTTTTTATCTCTTACCCTGACTGCAATCTTTATTTTGAACACCCAAAGATTTCTATGGGGAAGAGTGCACCAGGGGGTGTAATAAGTCCCCTTTATGTCTGCATTTTCCAGAGTTTCTATGTTCTTAGACTCACCTACACTTGACTTTTAACAATTTGCTAAAAGTTTTTAGATGAAAATGCTACTCTTCTTAATAGCATTTATGGTACCCAACACCTACCCTATGCTATGTTCCTTGGAGGCACTTGTCTTTCTTTAGCATATAGACTTGTGAGTTATTCTTCATCCAACTCTTTCACTGATTCAAAATAATATTGCTTTTATAAATTATATAACTTTTTCTTGTGATAAGTGCAGGAGCAATGTGTTTTCCAGCATTTTATTTTCTAAGTCAGACACCTGATACATTTGAAAAGCTTGAATGATATTTGAATTTAATTTTATGTGATTTTCATATAGAAAGCAAGAAATCTTAAAAAGCATCATTTTATATACAAACTTTATTGCAAAAATCTAAAGCAATATTTTATATATACACATATTTAAAATTATTATTACTTAATGAGATGGGGTCTCACTATGTTGCCCAGGCTAGTCTTGAACTCCTGGGGTCAAACAATTCTCCCACATCAGCCTCCTGAGTAGCTAGGATTATAAGTGTGCAACATTACACCTAACATTTTATATACTATATATTATATCCATATAATATATTATGCATTTTGTAATACTTTATATCTATAAATGATTCTAAGAACCAGAGTATATTATTTTACCTGTATCCCAAAGATTATTTGCATATATGATATCACAAATATTGGTTGCATCCAGATTCTGTTGAGTCTCCAAATGAAATATTACAATTTCTGCAGTGTAGTAAATCACTGCACCAGGTGAGCAGCTGCCAGAATGAATGTTCAAAGGGAACTTTATATCAAATTACTGAGTATTTATACTTTTACTTGTTTCAGGTTTAAAATATGGAGAAGTTAAAACCCATAAATAAAATCCCATATAAGTCAGGATGGCAGAAGTGGAATTCAAGTGGTTAAGGTCTTGCATTGTCTAAAACAGCACTGTCCAACAGAAAATTATACGAAGATGAAAATGAAATAATCATATAATGAAATAATCAAAGAGATAGCACATTTCCATGAAATCTATGTGTGTGTAAATATGTTTGTGTGTTTTAACAAAGATAGATATTCATTCTTTAAAAAGACCAACATAGTTACCAAGAAAAAAGGAAGCATAAATAATAATAATAATGCAGCTAACAAAAAAGTGACATTTATATATATCTTACAGATAAAAAGATGTAAGTAGCTTGATACTAATGAAGTTGATGATTTAGATGAAATAGTCAAAATCTGAGAAAAATTTAAGCTTTGGGGATAAGATAAAATAGAGAATCTAAATAGCCTATACCTATTAAGGCAATTGTATCTGTAGTTAAAAACAAAAATTAAATACCTTAACACAAAGAAAAATTCCATGCCATAATAGATTCAGCAATGAATTCTACCTAACAACTAAGGAGGAAATATAACTTTTTCAGAAACTACCAAAAGAGAGACTTCCTCAGCCTTGTCTCTTGCAAATCATTAAACCTCATATTTAAAAAAGGAGGCCATTAAGAGAAGAGAAAACTAGTTATTCTCATGAACATAAAAGCGAAAATCTGAAATAGTATTTGCAAACCAAATCCAGTGAGATGAAAATGAGTAATATTTTATAATTAAGTTGTATTTAACTCAGGAATGCAGAGTTAACCTTTAAAAAAATCAAGTAATGTATTTCCACTAAATAAAACAGAAAAATCATATCATCTTTATAGATGCAGTAGTAAATAAAAATTAATTCATGATAGGCCAGGCACGGTGACTGACGCCTGTAATCACAGCACTTTGGGAGGCTGAGGCGGGTGGATCACCTGTGGTCAGAGTTTGAGACCACCCTGACCAACATGGAGAAACCCCGTCTGACCAACGCGGAGAAACTCCATCTGAGGCTGAGGCAGGAGAATCGCTCGAACCCGGGAGGCAGAGGTTTCAGTGAGCCGCGAGCGTGCCATTCTACTCCAGCCTGGGGAACAAGAGTGAAACTCCGTCTCAAAATTAATAATAATAATAATTAATGATAAATACCCATATAAACTAGATATAGGTGAAACAAACTTCCTTAATCTGTCAAAGAGTAACTATAGGCCAAGCATGGTGGCTCACCCCTGTAATCTCAGCACTTTGGGAGGCCAAGGTGGGAGGATCACCTGAGGGCAGGAGTTTGAGACCAGCCTGGTCAACATGGTGAAATCCCATCTCTACTAAAAATACAAAAAATAGCCAAGCATGATGGCGCACACGCACCTGTAATCCCAGCAACTAGGGAGGCTGAGGCAGGAGAATCACTTGAACAGGGAGGTGGAGGCTGCTGTGAGCCCAGATTATGCCATTGCTCTCCAGCCTGGGTGACAGAACAAGACTCCATCTCAAAAAAAAAAAAAAAAAAAAAGTATCTACAAAATATTTTCAGCAAATGGTGGTAAACAGTGAAATATTGAAAGAATCATCTGAGATTCAGTGGAAGTAAGATGTCTAATATCGTTTCTTCTTTTCCATGTTGTACTTGTTCTAGCCAGTGAATTAGACAAGGAAATGAAACAAAAGTTACGAAGACTGAAAAGAATTTCTACTAGGGAGAAAAAGCACAAAATCAGGTATGGCCAAGAACTCAAGCAGGTGTATCATAAGATATGTAAATAGTCAAAACATATGTAAAAAGGTGGGCTATTTGATCTGACATCAGTGAAATGGAAATTAAAAGTAATGCAAATTAAAAAGAAGATACAACACATACTTCCACCAGTGTCTAAATGAATGACATAACAAATGTAACTGAGAAAATGGAAAAACTGATCTTTTATATATGGGTGATAAAGAGTTTAAATTGCTACAAAATTACTGGAATTACTTAATAATGTTGAATATGGATATATCTTACTAACCAGAAAATCTGCTTGTATGTTTGTATTCAATATAAATGTGTCTGTGTCTATGTATGTGTGTGTATGTATTGTTTACCTGTTAAGCTTGATTCAATTGAGAAAACACTCAAGGTAAATTTACACATACACATACACACATAAACAGACACAGACACATTTATATTGAGTAGACACATACACACACACAAACATAGATATATAATTTGCAGTAGCCAATACCTAATAAAAATCTAAATGCTTATCAACAATCCAATGGTGAATAAATAAATTTTCATTTATTTATGCAATTTCATACTAGAGAAATGAAATGAATAATAGTACCTTAAAAACACCAACATGGATGACTGTCACAATGATAGAGGCAGGAGGCAGCTAAATGCCTAGGCAGATAGGGAAGGGTCCCCAGAGAACCCCTGACCCACCCAGATCATTGTTTACAGGGGGCTTACCTAAACACGCCCACGGTGAAAAATTTCATCACTTAACCCATGCCCAGTAAGGGAAATAAATCATGGCTCGAAATAAGGGCCTGCATGCACCCTGGAAGCATGGGGTGGGCCCACCAAGAATTCATGGCTTATACTAGGAAGGAGCCTGGCCTCTGCAGCTCCTGTATGGGAGCCCTGGTATTCAATTGTGAGGTGCAAACCTGTTTGCAGGACCCCTCTTTGCTGAGTGCCTCCCATTTGCTTATTAAATTCTGTCCTCACCCTTCAATGTGTCCTCATGACTAATTTTTCCAGCTCGTGAGACCAGAACAGGATTTAGCTGAACTAAGGAGCAAAAATCCTGCATCAACAACATATGGCTGGATGAATAAAGACAGACATAAAAGTATAAATATATGTATATTTGCATTTATATAAAGTTTTAGAAGAAAACTAAACTCTAGTGTTACTCTAGTGTTAGAAACCAGAAATTTTTTGAGGGAGAGTAAGGGAAGAGTTGATGGATAAAGATAGGATTCTTCTCATACATTAAAAATATTTAAATTCTTGTATTGGGTAGTGGTTACACAGATATTCTCTTTGAGATAATTCAATGGGTTTCACATGTATTTATATTTGCCTACTTTCCTTCTATATGTGTTTTATTTCAGTATTTTTAAAGCAAAAAAGACAAAACAAAAATGAGAAAAATCTATTATTTTTAGATGGCATAATTTTTTTTATAAATTCACATCTTGAATTAGTCAAACTTCTCAAAGAAACGAAACCAGTTGGACGTGCATATATAGAGAAAGGGATTATTTTAAGAAATCAGCCCACATAATTATGGTAAATGGGACACCCAAAATTTACAGGTCGGGCCTGTAGGGTGGAGACACAGGGAAAGGCCGATGTTAAAGTTGGAATCCCAAAGACATCCGCTGGCAGAAGTCCCTCTTGCTTGGTGTGGGGAATGGGGTGGGAGAAGTTAGTGTTTTGTTCTCTTCCGGCCTTCAACTGACAGGATGAGGCTCATCCACATTGCAGTGGGCAATATGCTTTATTCACAATCTGCTTTATTCAAAGTCTACTGATTTCAATGTTAATCTCATCCAAAAACAAGCCCACTGAAACACCACAAATAATGTTTGGCCACATATCTGGGCCACATATCTGGACACCATGGCCCAGCCAAGTTAACATAAAATTAATCATTACACTTCTTTTCTGAATCATATTTATATAAAACTTTTCAAATATTAAACAAAATAAAATTATTCAACAATATACATATTGATTAAATGCAAGCCAGAAAGTGAAATACAAAGGACTGAAAGCTGTTACTTTCTTATTTTAAAGCTCAATCCTCTGTCACATTTTCCCCATATTCCTTATAATAAATTTATACAGACCAATTAAAGTTTAGTTTTTAGGCATGACTAACAGAGAGCTGTTAAGTAAGCAGACTGTAATTTGGGGAAGCATATATAGAAAAAATAGTATTTAAGATGGTGTTATCAATTTTAAGTTTCACTTATGCATAGAAAAGTTTGTTCTTAGCCAGTGTATAGTAATTGAATAATGGTTTGATGACTCTATGTTCTAGAATGCTAAAGCTAGATTGTCCAAATTTCTGCCTACAAAGAATTTATTATTTATTTAATGATGACTGATCTCTCTAAGAATACAAAATATAGAGGCTTTTAAAATATATATGTAATTCTATTAGCAAAATGGGTAGACTTAATAGTAATTTTCCTCCAACTTGATTAGAATTCTAGGGATTTGCATTTTGCTTCAGTGTAATACATTTTTCAGATGGAATCTAAAATTATATAGTAAGCTCTGAAGGCTAAATTCCTTTATAATGGCATTGTTTCAAGATTTATCATGCTGATTAATGCAAATCTCTAAATGCATTCTTATTTGGTTAACTGTAAAGCTTAATTCAATTGAGAAAACACTCGAGGTAAATTGTTTGCATCATTTAGGTAGTCACTTTGCCCTCAAAGTTGAACACAGCTCTGTTAGTGTTGTTTGTGTTTAAGTTATCGTTGTTGTATTTATGATGTCTAAATTGTATGCTTTGAGATTGAATGAATGACATTAGTATTTCATAGATATGTTACTGGTCATTTTGATAGCATGCCCTGTGAAATAACAGAAATGTGACTTATTCATTAGAGATTTGCAAGTAAATTCTATAATTTCATTTTTAATGATTGAGTATAGGGATTAGGTGGGTTTGTCTTATTTTGTTTTATGCTAGAAAACTAAAAAAGGAATAATTAATGGCTAACTAAAAAATATATTAAAATGTTCTCTAACACTTAGAAGGTACTCAAAGTCACCCCTTGGTCTATGATTTCCAATGTGCTTCTGTACTCTGTTCTAAATTTTCAGAATCTTTGATCATTAAAAATACACAACAAAAACAAAGTATTCTATTTCCTCACATGCAATCAGATACCTAGTCTTTAAATCTCCTTTTATCTTCCTGCCTTCTCTCCCTCCATGCTTCTCTATTTAAGGTAAAGCTGGTTCGTAGAGTTTGCTCTGCCAGGAAGAGAAACAAGAAAGTGAGTTTAAGTATACCCCATATTGAGCACTGGAATTTGTAAAATAATTTTGTGTAAAGATAAAGGAATATTTTACTGATGAGAATCTTCAGGGGAATCTGATTAGCATTTTTCAAAATGTAGTCTATAAACACCTGTGGGATAATCACCTGGGTATACTATTTAAATGTAGATTTCTGGACCCCATCCCAAATATCTGAACATGAGGGTGGGTGATTGGGATAGAGTACGAGGAGACTGATAAACCTTGGATGCTACAACTACATTAATAATTTTCCTTTACACACTTTTTTAAGAAAAATATCTGTTGTAGGATGTTTTACACATTGGTAGAAATGTTTTTAAGTAAAAAAGGAATGGTAATATTTGTAAGCCAAGTTTTTCCTATCACAAACTTCCACTGTCAGCCTGATTTCAAGTGAAGAATTATGCAAAGGAGCATACAAAATCTGTCAAGGTAAGGTCTTATAGGTTATTAAAATCTAAAAAATTCTAAGTCTACCTATTTGGACCAGAAAATTCTTTGTTATTAGGAACTATTCTGTGCATTCTGGGAGGGATAGGAACATTTATGGCCTCTACTCATTAGACGCCAGTAACACTTCCACCTTATTGTGACAATCAAAAATGTCTTCAGACAATGCCAAATGTCCCAGGAGGTAAAACTGCTCCACCCCTGTTGAGAAACTCAGGTCTAGGTAAATGTTCACAGGAAACGGATTTCTTTTTCTTTTACTTTCATCTACAGATATTATATTTTTTGATGACTGTGATATTTGAATAATCTGAAAAATATCTATCATTGATATAGTTGTTTATATTTTCAACTTTTATTACAAGTAGCCTTAAAAAGTTGGTCTACCTTTGACAAACTGGCTTTAACTGGAAAGGCTAATATTCTTTTTTGCCTCTCTGATCTATCAGTCACCCTTTTATTCTACCAAAACACTATCTTGTCTTTCAACATTATTTTTTGACTAACTAAATTGAGACATATTTTTTTCATGGTTAGAAATGGAGAGTCAAAGGTTATTTCAAACTAAACTATTTTATTACATATATATTTTTTGTCCTTCCAGAGAAGTATGATATTCTGCAACCTTACTTAGCTACATTGCTAATAAATTATTGACTGAGTGTAAACAGTGGTAAAATTAGCCCAGTAATTTTATATTAAATCTCCAATCTACCATTAACTTAATTTCACAATTTCTCATTGGTACTGCATACAGTTTAATGGTACATCGAATGTTCTCCAGTGTTTCAGATATGCATGAGCCACAGCTCCCAAAGTCATGACATGTCCAGTCTCAATGTGAGCTTTGCTGTTTCTTGATCTACACAACTCCCTGTTGGTATCCCTGGGAGTTCCATTGAGGACTCAGAGGAACATGTATTGTGTATTGTCTCTTATGTATTATGTCCTAGGTTCATAACGAAGAATAAGCACAAAACATGTCAGAGTTATGCTGCACTGTCAGGAAAATTCCAGTCAATGTAAGCTCAGCAGCTTTATTCTCTAGAAACAGTGCTCTGTCTCTAGAGAGCCACCTACGTGGGCATAAAAATGGAAAACAGCAGCAGTGTATGCATTCTGTGAGCTGGCGTCCTAGAATGTTTAGTGGTTTTCTTAAAATTACTTTCTGATAAATCTCCATGAAACACTTTTTTTCTACTTCCAGTAAAATAAATTTAAACTTAAAATAGTTTCATGTGCAAAAATAAAGTGGTGGTTGTATTTTAAAGATGAGAGGAGACTTTTTTTTCTTAATTAAAAATTTTTTCCCAAGATTAGTAGACCTCGCTGTTGTATAAGTATTCAGAAATCACAAGGGGGCACTCTTTTACTAAATACACCAGGAAAAAAAGGTAAGATTTCTGGATGTGACTTTTTTAAGTAGTTTTTTTCATAATAGTAGTTTTATTGATATATACAAAACACTATTTTTAATGATAAATTTAGAATATTCTTCACATGTTACTATGTCTATAGAAAATCACAATTCACTAACAATTGCAGCAAAAAGGTTAAATAGTTGAACTCCCTTTAAAATTGTACTACAAAAATAATTTTCTCCTAAGAATGAGAAGATATTTCCATTGAGAATAAAAGTTTTGGAATGTATGGAAATGACATTTTTTTCTGCTTATACTTAGAAATATATTAATGAGTTTTCCATTTGCAATATTTTTTTGGTCAGTTAGTAAACATTTAACATTCCATGAATTTTATACGATTTAAACATTTTAGCAGGAATGCATAATATATTTTTCATTAAAATGAAATTGTATTATTATCTTTATATGGTGCTAATTTTACTTGGAGTGTTTCAAAGTTGCTAATGATATTAGAGGATGAACCAGATAGAGTTTTTACCATTATGACAACATTAGGACTAGAAATATGAGGTAGTAGGAGTAGTAATAAACTAAGTGTTTGACAAGAGTATAAAGCCAACATTATGCTAAGTCAGAATATAATCTATTCCTCTTATTAATAATCATAAATAAAAATGAAAAATAGATAATAGCTCTTACAATTTTAATTTTAACACTTTTTATGTGAAGAGGCTAAGGGTATTCCAAGATGAACAATAAATGACAAATTTATTGATGTGGTATTACCATTTTAATTTAAGATGATTTGGTTAGATTTCAATTGTTTCAAATGAATGATTTAAATGAAAGTTAAGGCAATCAATGAAATAATTATGAATAATAAATATAATCATGTTTCCAAGGAAGCTACCCATAATATCTAGAGAAGAGCTTAGAGTAGTTAAAAAGTTCTAGGAGTAGTAAAAAGAACCCACAGTAGTTAGAAAAGTTAGGGGGGACAAGATGGCAGACTAGAAGCAGTGACAATCAGAGATTTCCATCCAAAAGAACCATAAAAGCATGTGAATCTTGCTCCAACAACCAAGGTATCCAGGTTTTCTCATAAGAATTGACTAGGCAGCTGGTATGATCCATGGAAAGGAAGGAAGAGCTATGTGGTACCTTGGCCCATCTGAGAGTTACAGAGGGCAGAAGAGCTCCCACCCCCCAGCCAAGGGAGGCACCTTCTTGAGTGACATCTCCGGGTGTGGGAGCAAACCAGATGAACAGGGCCTGAAGAAACCACCCAGCAAACCACAGCAGCTCTACAGAAGAGGGACCTGACCATTGAAAAATAAATAAACATACAGAAAGCAACGACAACACTATCAACAACAACAAAAAGTCCCTGCAAAAGCCCCATCCAAGGGTCAGCAGCCTTAAAGATAAAAACTAAACTCATGAAGATGAGAAAGAATCAACAACAACAACAAAAAATGCCGAAAATCCAAAAGGCCAGAATGCCTCTTCTTCTCCAATTGATAGCCATGCCCCTCCAGCAAGGGTGCAGAACTGGACAGAGGATGAGATGGACAAATTGATGGAAGTAGGCTTCAGAAGATGAGTAAGAAAAAACTCTGCTGAGCTAACGGAATATGTTCTAACCTAATGCAAAGAAGCTAAGAACCTTGATAAAAGGGTAGAGGAGCTGCTAACTAGAATAACCAGTTTAGAGAGGAACATAAATGACCTGGTGCAGCTGAGAAACACAGCATGAGAGAGAACTCGGTGAAGCTTTCACAACTATCTATAGCTGAATCGACCAAACAGAAGAAAGGATATAAGAGTATGAAGACCACCTTGCTGAAATAAGACCTGACGACAATGTTAGAGAAAAAATAATGAAAAGGAATGAACAAAGCCTTCAAGAAATATGTATCTATGTAAAAAGACCGAACCTAAAATTGATTGGAGTACCTGAAGGAAATGAGGAGAATGGAAACAAGATGGAAAACACACTTAAGAATGTTATCCAGGAGAACTTCCCCAACCTAGCAAGACAGATCAACATGCAAATTCAGGAAATACAGAGAACATCACTAAGATGCTCCATAAGAAGATCAACCCCAAGACACATAATCATCAAATTCTCCAAGGATGAAGTGAAGGAAAAAAATGCTAAGGGCAGCCAGAGAGAAAAGCCAGGTTACCTACAATGGGAAACCCATCAGACTAACAGTGGACTTCTCAGCAGAATCCCTATAAACCAGAAGAGATTAGGGGGCCAATATTCAACATTCTTAAAGGAAAGAATTTTCAACCCAGAATTTCATATCCAGCCAAACTAAGCTTCATAAGTGAAGGAGAAATAAAACCCTTTCCAGACAAGCAAATGCTGAGGGATTTTATCACCACCAGGCCTGCCTTGCAAGAGCTCCTAAAGGGAGCTCCTAAAGGAAGCACTAAATATGAAAAGGAAAAACCAGTACCAGCCACTGCAAAAACACACCAAATATAAAGACCACTGGCACTATGAAGAAACTGCATCAACTAGTGTGCAAAACAATCAGATGGCATCATGATAACAGGATCGGATTCACCCATAACAATATTAATCTTAAATGTAAATGGGTTAAATGTCCCAATTAAAAGATGCAGACTGGCAAATTGGATAAAGAGTCAAGATCCATCGGTGTACTGTATTCAGGAGATCCATCTTACGTGCAAAGACACACATAGACTCAAAATAAAGGGATGGAGGAAAATTTACCAAGCAAATGGAAAGAAAAAAAAAGCAGGGGTTACAATGCTAGTCTCTGACAAAACAGACTTTAAACCAAAAAAGATCTAAAAACACACAGAAAGGCATTACATAATGGTAAAGGGATCAATTCAACAAGAAGAGCGAACTATCATATATATATATATATGAGAAATATTTATAAAGTGTATATTTTATATATAAAATAAATATATATTATATATATAATATATATATATATATTTCTCCATCCAATACAGGAGCACCCAGATTCATAACACAAGTTCTTAGACAACTACAAAAAGACTTAGACTCTCAGACAATAATAGTGGGAAACTTTAACACCCCATTGTCAATATTAGACAGATCAGTGAGAGAGAAAATTAATAAGGATATTAAGGGCTTGAACTCAGCTCTGAATCAGGTGGACCTAATAGACATCTATAGAATTTTCCACCAGAAATCAACAGAATATACGTTTTTCTAAGCACCACATGGCACTTACTCTAAAATTGACCACATAATTGGAAGTAAAATACTTCTCAGCAAATGCAAAATACTCAAACCCAAAAACTCCTTAAACTCATGAGCAACTTGAGCAGAACCTCAAGATACAAAGTCAATGTGCAAAATTCACAAGCATTCCTAAACACCAAGAACAGACAAACAGAGAGACAAATCATAAGTGAATTTCCATTCACAATTGCTACAAAGAGAATAAAATATCTGGGAATACAGTTAACAAGGGATGTGAAGGACCTCTTCAAGGAGAACTACAAACCACTGCTCAAGTAATAAGAGAACACAAACAAACAGAAAAACATTCCATCCTCATGGATAGGAAGAATCAATACTGTGACAATGGCCATACTGACCAAAGTTATTTACAGATTCAATGCTATTCGGATCAAACTACCATTGACATTCTTCATAGAATTAGAAAAAAACTACTTTAAATTTTATATGGAATCAAAAAGGACCCCATATAGCCAAGACAATCCTAAGCAAAAAGAACAAAGCTGGGAGCATCATGCTACCTGACTCCAAACTATACTGCAAGGCTGCAGTAATCAAAACATCATGGTGCTGGTGCCAAAACAGATATATAGACCAACGGAACAGAACAAAGGCCTCAGAAATAACACCACACATCTACAACCATCTAATCTTCAACAAACCTGACAAAAACAAGCAACAGGAAAAGGATCTCTTATTCAATAAATGCTGCTGGGACAACTGGCTAGCCACATGCAGAAAACAGAAACTGGACCCCTTCCTTACACCTTATGAAAAAGTTAACTCAAGATGGATTAAAGACTTAAATGTAAAACCCAAAACCACAAAAACCTGAGAAGAAAACCTAAGCAATACCATTCAGGACATAGGCATGGGCAAAGACTTCATGATGAAAATGTCAAAAGCAATGGCAACAAAAGCCAAAATTGACAAATGGGATATAATTAAACTAAGGAGCTTCTATACAGCAAAAGAAACTAGCATCAGAGTGAACAGGCAACTTACAGAATGGGAGAAAATTTTTACAATCTACCCATCTGACTAAGATCTAATATCCAGAATTTACAAAGAACTTGAACAAATTTAGAAGAATAAAACAACCCCATCAAAACTGGGCAAAGAATTTGAACAGACACTTCTTAAAAGAAGACATCTATGCAGCCGACAAACATATTAGAAAAAGCTTAACATCACTGATCATTAGAAAAATGCAAACCAAAACCACAGTGAGAAACCACCTCCTGCCAGTTAGAACGGTGATTATTGAAAAGTCAAGAAACTAGATGCTGTTGAGGCTGTGGAGAAATAGAAATGCTTTTCCGTCATTGGTGGGAATGTAAATTAGTTCAACCATTGTGGAAGACAGTATGGCAATTCCTTAAGGATCTAGAACCAGAAACACCATTTGTCCCAGCAATTCTGTTACTGTGTATATACCCAAAGGGTCATAAATCATTCTATTATGAAGACACATGCATACGTATGTTTATTGCAGCACTATTCTCAATAGCAAAGACATTGAATTAACCCAAATGTCCATCTATGATACACTGGATAAAGAAAATATGGTACATATATAGCATGGAGTACTATGTAGCTATAAAAAGGAATGAGATCATGTCCTTTGTAGGGTCATGGATGAAGCTGGAAGCCCTCATCCTCAGCAAACCAACACAGGAACAGAAAACCAAGGACCACATGTTGTCACTCATAAGTGGAAGTTAAACAATGAGAATACATGGACATAGGAAGGGGAACAACACACATCAGGATATGTTGGAGGGTGGGGAGCCAGAGAAGGGAACTTAGAGGATGGGTCAATAGGTGCAGCAAACCGCCATGGCACACGTATACCTATATAACAAACATGCACATTCTACACATGTATCCTGGGACTTAAAATAAAAGATTTTTAAAGAAAGTTAGATATACTTCTGGCTCTGCCATTTCATTAGTTGTACACTGTGAGTAGATCAATTAACTCCTGAGGTTCTAATTTCTAATTTTTTCATTGCAAAATGAGAAAAACTATATTAACTTTTAAGTCTGTTCTCTTTCTAATATCTATGGTTCTAATAATGATCTTTAATAATAGTTATGCCTCATATAATAAGCAATCATTTGCTGGTCCTTCAAATAATTAAGAATCAGAACAGTTAGTAGAGGAAGACAAACTACTTATTTATGGAGTTCTTAAATGTCAAGTTACATGATGACATGTTCTAAGATTGCAACAACCCTATGTGAAATGTTACAAAGCAACATATAATAATCATTTATATTAAAATGTATTTAAGAAATTTGCATGACCTAAATTAACAACCCAGAAAAGTTATGTGACTTTTGAAAATTAATACTGTTGAACCAATGCTAGAGAAATGACTGTCATCATCATAAGTCATCAGGGTGGGGCTTTTAGAATTTCTTCTCATTATACTGAGATTTGCCTTTTAGGATTTATATTTATGCCACATATAATCATATGTTGGTTGGGTCTATGTATGAATTTTTATTATATTGATTTTTAGAATGACCTGTGTAATTTAAGACAATGCTACTATTAGCAATTACATTGGGCACTCATTTTTACATTGGGTTTAATCATTCAATTTCAACAATACTTGGTCAGCTTCTTGTTCACAGAAGCCAAACCATATTTCAAAAGCTCACAACTGGTTTTAGTCACAAGCTTTGAATTGGAACTTAGATTTCTAACTCAAAACCCAGCGATTTTCTTTCCCACAATGTAAGAACTACCAGAAAATATGTTTTCTGTGTAGTTGACCATTAGTCTGAAGCTTTAGAAACATCTTAAATTTTAAAGTAGTAGATACTTGAAAAAAAAAACTATGTTTATAATGATTTGCTTGTATTAAAATATAATTGACTTTAATTGCATGGATGTTTTAAATAAAACTGCACCCCTGAAAAAGAAAGTCCAAGTTCTCTGTCAACATATTTTCTTAATATTGTCATGGTATATATCCATATCATGGTCAAAACTGTCGTGGGTTTTGAAAAAATATGATAATATCCCTTAAGGAGAGATGGTAAAAAAGAAAATAGACATGACTGGAGAAGTGTTTAAATGCTACGGGCATGAAAAATCTCTTTTTTATTCAAAAACAAGTTTCATTTGTTTGATTGAAAAACACCTATTGTTTTACAAGATATACTCTATTGACTCAGACCTGAAATTCTGAGTAATGCACATACACCAGAAATGACAAATCACACTGAGACAAGATAAGTGCATGACTGCATAGTCTTTCTATAATATATCAAGATGTGAGTCTGAGGTATCATTTTCTCTTTTTCTTCCTTTGTTCCCCCTTCTTTTCTTCCTTCCTCCTTCTTTCAGTTTTTCCTTTACTAATTCTTCCTAGAAACTATCCTTGACTTTATCCTTCTCTACTTTCTTTTAATGGCATATAATTTCCTAACAATTTTTTTACATCAGTTATCTGCAATATTTCCAAGAATATTTTTTAGACATGCTAGTAGGAAAATGCTGTGTTTCTGTTTTCTGTGTTTGTTTTTTACTTAATGGTTCACCCAGAAATTAGTGATGGGTTGAGTCAGGCTAGATTTTTATGCCAATAAATGTAATCACCAGCTGAATGCTTGCTTTTCTAATATCTTTTATAAAACTAAATGACTCATCATCTTCCTGTAAATTAAAATATGTAGCTAGTTTTCCCCTTCACTCACAATATGCATTATAAAAATACTAAACCATAGAAAATAAGAATACTATTATATTATTATCATCATGCTTACACAATATTATCTTTTTGTTCTATTAGTTTTATCTTCATCTTAATTTTGATCAATTTTGGATCACACTAAAAACAATTTTGTGTTGTTGCTGTTGTTTTTATGTTTTTTTTTTTCATTTATCCACATACAATGCCTCATGTTCTTTTAAGATCTTTGGCAACACGTTTAATTGCTGTATAATATCCCATTGGTATATAACATCCCATTGGTTAATTATATGATAAAATCATGTTTCCATTGTTTGTTATTACTGTACAGTGAGAAAGAGTCCCTGTACTTTACATAAAACGTAAGTATTGCTTATTGTGTTGACTACATAAGTTTATTTCATTTTGTTGCAGCAATAAATTATACTGTAATAAATACTTTTGAGTGTCATATTTTGTTATTTTTGTTGCTTCTTTATTTACTTTTGGTAGACTCCCACAAATGAAATTATTGACACAAAGGATAATTATAATGTAAAATTTGTAATAATAAATGCCAATATTTTCCCAAAGATTGTATTACTTTCTTACTAGTTGTATATAAAACAACCCACTTTACCACACTTCTGTTAAACCCTCAGTAATTTTGAATCTTATGATTGAATCTTATGTTAATCCACTATAAGGAACATGAATTTCAAAACTTACCCCAGTGGTCCATTTGATATTTTCCACACAATGTCACATGACATCATGGGAAGTATCCTTTTGTAAACCAAGGTTGACCAGAAGAGATCTCTGTTTTAATTAATTAAGAATGTCTTGGTATTAACATAGGAATCAAGAAATTGTACCCCTAATTTTACTGCTATGTTTTGATGATCTTTACTAGTTAGATGCCCTTTTAAGTATTGTCTTTTTGATTTAATTATCATGTAACATTTCTAATGTCATCAGAAGATAATTCTAAGAGTATTTTTCTTAGTAATATTGCATCTATTTGTACAAAGTAGAAAGACTTACACAAGGCTGACTTGGTGAGCTGTCTGCATTAAGATTTTCCGATTATGCTGTACCTCATCCTTTAGATATTTTGGCCTTCATACTGTACACTGCAGGCTGACATCCCACATTAAATGGGGCTCCCGAGTAACCTATATCTTTAACTGGGTGTTTGTAAATGTTTTTAATAAACTGTTTGAGGATTCCCATTCTTTCATACGGCATCATCATGTTTTTATTTATTGAAGAGATGCATATTTAGCTCCTCAGTTAAAAACCAAACACCAATGCAAATAATAAAGAATGTCCCTGCCTTCAAGAAGTTTAGATTCCAGAGAGTAATGAGACAGGAAAACAATTAATAAGAAAAACTATTCTTAAAAGAATCAAAAAAAAAAAACTATTCTTTTATGGATAATGAGCAATTGGAGCATAAGAAAAATAATAACAAAAATTGCCCAGAGAAATTTGGGGCTTTCAGAGGCATTTTAAAGAAGAATTGAGGTTTGAAAGTATGCAGGTGTCATGAAACTGTCTAGGAAGATAAAATGGCATGTGTTAAGGTATGGAAACTTTTCACATGTATTATAAAAATCCAAAGGAGGATAGAGTTGTAAAGGAAAGTGTAGTAAACTGTGAAAACTGCCAGAGAGATGTCAGGAGGAAGACATAATCCTATTTGGACCTTGGGAAATAGTTGCAGCACTGTGGTATGGGCAAAAGCCAGATTGTTTTGAATAGAGTGGTGAATGGGGAGTGAGAGAGTAGAGACAATAAAATGAAAGATATAGACTCATATCTAGGTGGTGGAATAAGATTAAGGGAGGTTGGCTTCATTTCTGTTTTCATCAGTAGCTCATACTTATAGACTGCTTACTCTGCATTGTAAATTGTAAAAATATAGCAGAGAACAAAAGAGAATCTCTGCTATCTGTTACTGATTTTCCATTTGGGGTAAATGTGGGTATAATATGAATATATTATACAGAGTAAATAAAATAATCTTAGGTATGTAGAATCCTTAAAGAAGCCCAACAAGGTAATATGGCACTTAGCCATGGGGCAGACCTGCTTGGACCAGAGGTCATGGAAGGTTCTATGTTGAAGTCATAGTTCAGTTGCAAAATTTATGTGGTAATGAAGACAGTCATGAAAACATCTGGTGGAAGGAGATCCTAAAAAAAGTAAGTGGAAAGGCATTGAGACTGTTACGAGCATCACATATTGGAAGGAGGGAACCTAGTGTGTAGCTAATGAAAAAGAAGAGACAACAGAGTGGGAGGGAAGTTGGCAGGCACATTACAGAGGGCCATATAGGAAAGAAGTAGGCATCCCAGTTTGTATTCCAGTTGTAATACAGTTTGTATTCCAGTTGTAATCCAGTGGCGATCTGTCAGAGTCTTAAAGAAGGAAGCAACATAATATATATTTTAGGAAAATTGTTTTGCCTGCTCTATGGACTTTAAAATAGAGGAAAGAGCAGAACAGTAAGAGGAAGCAATGGGAGTTGAGCTTGCTGTTAATTTAAGCTGTTGCATTGGGAGAAAGTTATATTCTTTTGATAATTACTCTATTTTCTTGAGTATACTATATTTTGTAAATTTGTACAAGCTACTTGAGCTTTGTAAACCTCAGTTTTCTAAGCTACGAAATGGTTTAGTAAAAATGTCTTTCCTACTCCTCACTGGTTTGTTGTTTGGATTAAGTGGAGTCATCTCTACGAAAGCTTTAAATAAGCTGTAAAGCATTTAACTTGTGCTATTATGGTCTGCTCTGTTAAATCGGTATTGGCAAGAACATCTGCTTCCTCAGAGTTACTTCTGACATTGAAAGGACTAAGAGGAAATATAACATATAACAGTTTTCTTTATCAAACTCAACAAAAAGTAGATACATTTCTGTGAAATATGACTTAATGGTATTGGTTTTGATGTTTAGTGACTTTTGCAAATTCTCACAGTTATTTATTAGTAAACTTGACCTTAGTCAATTTATCGTGCTCAGATGTCTAGTCTTCCTTCCAGTATTCAGAGATCAAAGATTAAAATTCCAGCCCAAATAATTTAAAAGAAACAGATTAAGGGGTTATGCTTAATCAAGATTAAAATTATGCTTATTAAGTCAAGACATATGGTATTTTATTTGTGTATATATAAATATATATATTTTTTAATTTTTTAGGTGGTTGTTATGCTGATTGGTTGCAAAAACACTCAGTGTGACTGAATCACAAACTACAGATGCATTTAGGGGAAAAGGCAAGGCTTTTTATTTTCCCACTAATGTGTTCTCTATGCATTTTCTGTCAAATTTCACTTTTAAGTTACATAACACTCTAAGCTATATGGCCAGTATTGGTAAGTATTGGTTAGATTTCTGATGTGTTGTAAGTACACACTCCTTTCTGGTTACTCCACTCATGCAAACAATGAGCAATCTAACATCAAAATTACACTGCAATTTTGTTTTTTACTTGATATTTTTTATTTGTTTTGTCAATTATGAGGAAATTTGAATATCCGAACTTAGAATTTATTTGGTTTCTTGACCTGTACATTTTAAATAAATTCTAAATTCTTCAGATTGCTCCATTTCATTTCTAATCAGAATTATTTCCTGTATTGAAACTCCTTAGACCAAAATACTTTTGGATTTGTTGGAGTACCTAAAAATTGAACAATAAACCTATAGCAAAATTACATATTCCATGGCATAAATCTATTATTTTAAAATGAGTCCAACTTGAAACTAATAGTGATTCATTTGTTTGAAAATTATTTATTGAATGCCTTCTTTCTAATAGAAGGGCTAAGGCACTGTTCTTAGCACTTGGTACTCATGGATAGGAAAAAAAATCCTGGCAAACATGGAAATAAGTTTCCAGCTGTAGGAGACAAACAATAAGCCATAAACATAATGTTGAATAAAGTATATTATATTAGAAGTAAATGAGCACTAGGACAAAATTAGAGCAGGGTAAGGATTTGTGTATCTATTTCATGTGTTCTTTTTTCTGATGACCTACTTTTATAGAATTGGCATCCTCAGCATCAAACTCTGCATTTATAGTTTCATTTTGGTGTTCAGCCCAGACTGGCAGGAATTCTTCAATGCCATTTCCTAATTTCTGTGGGAGAGAATCTGACTGTTCCAGCTTGAGTCAGGGTTATAGTCAATTATGAACCAGGGCCAAAACATGTCTTATGGATCTCCAGTTAGGGGCTTATTTCTGCATATAGAAGAGAAGTTCTCTCAGATGAGGGTGGTCGGCTAGACACCCACAGTCCACTGGCTTTTTGTCTTCCAGTTCATAATTGTAAAATGGCTCATAGAGGATACATTCTTAGAGCACCCACTCAGTGTCCCAATTTAGGGGCAGATTGGTGAGATAGTTTGATGAGAGTTGTATTCATACATCTCTTTTTTTTTTTTTTTTTTCAGGGAGGAATGTCTTCTCCATACAATCTTCTTCAGACTCTCATATCTCATTGGTCAAGACCAGGCCACTAGATCAAAAGTTAATATCTGGCAGTTTGATAGGCAGGCCATGCCGGTAAGGAAAAGGTGGTAGGAGATTCAGACAACCCATGGAATCAGCTTGTATTGAATTATCAGGTTTTTTGACACTCCATCAATGTATTGATTTAAGTGCATTTTATTTGTCCTTTACTCATTAACCTTTATAGAAGTTAAAAATAAATAAATTTCTATGACATTTTATTAGAAAAATTAGCCTGGTTAAAATTTTCAGGAAACATTAGGAAGTTTGTTAGTTAAATGTTGTAAATTCCCTTAAACCAATACTTACATAAATAACTTAGTGAACATAAGTAATATATGAAAAAGCCAAAGACCTTAAAGATATAATTTAATATATGATTACCAATTCTTTTACTCAGGTGGCTCAATTAAAATATCTAAAGTTATGTTTTCATTAATAAATTTTGGTTTAAAGCAACCAGTGTGTATTTTAAACTAAATTTGTGGCAAACACATAGAATTTAATTATGTTAGGATATTTTTGGAGAATGGATTTTGGGGGACATTAAACATAGAGCAAAAACTCAAAAATCATTCCTTTAAGAAAATGTTTTGTTCTCCCTTCTCTGTGAAACACAGAGACATTCTTCCCATACTGAAGACTAAAGAAGATGGCAAACATGTTATTCTGTCTTTTAATAAATAGGTCTTGACTGATAGTTACTATTCTGAAGCTTAGGGCGCAATGTTAAATTATTCATATACTCTTGTTACAGGGAAGACGTCCTGAATGAGACCCCAAGAAAGGGTTCCTGGATCTCACGCAAGAAAGAATTCAGGGTGATTCCATAGAGTAAAGTGAAAGTAAGTTTATTAAGAAAGTAGAGGAATAAAAGAATGTCTACTCCATAAACAGAGCATCCCCGAAGGCTGCTGGTTGCACATTTTTATGGTTATTTCTTGATGATATGCTAAACAAGGGGTGGATTATTCATGCCAGCCCTTTTTAGACTATATAGGGTAACTTCCTGATGTTGCCATGACATCGTAACTTCCTGATGTTGCCATGACATCGTAACTTCCTGATGTTGCCATGACATTCGTAAACTATCGGAGCCCTAGTGGGAGTGTAGCAGCAAGGACGACCAGAGGTCACTTTCATGGCCATCTTGGTTTAGGTGGGTTTTAGGCAGCTTCTTTACTGCAGCCCGTTGTATCAGCAAGGTCTTTATGACCTGTATTTTGTGCTGACCTCCTACATCATCCTGTGACCCAGAATGCCTAACCGTCTGGGAATGACACCTAGTAGGTTTCAGCCTCATTTTACCCAGCCCCTATTCAAGATGGAGTTACTCTGGTTCACACGCCTCTGACACTCTGGTTTTAGGGACATTGCTGTCATCTGGTGAAGATACTGGCATGAAAAATTAACTAAAATAAAGTATAAAGGCTAAAATAAAAACATGGGAACATGATACAATATTTTCCTGGGAACATGGAGAGGAGTATCTACTAGCATTGCATAGAGAGATAGAAGAAGTTTCCAGAGAAAGGGGGCATCTGAGCTGGTCGAATAAAAATTATTTTGTATCGAAAACAAGTGCCTCCAATGGGGAGGAATCAGCTTACACAAAAGCACAGAATTAGGAGAAGGCACCGAGTATTCAAGGAATGCTTAATCCTTGCATCGAGAACAGAAGAGTCAGAGTAAGAAAATAGACAAAGATGGGAATGGAAGTATGATCCCATGATACAGTATGTTCTGGGAGCACCGGGAAAGACCCTTTTGTGATGCTGAGGAGAGGGACTTTCTTTTATAAAGCAGCAGGAGGCTACCAAGTCACCAGAGGTCTTGCAAGAAGAGACGGTATGAATTCGTTTAATTTTTAAATTGTCATTCTGACAGCAACAACGAAGTACCATTAAACACCCACCAGATGTCAAAAACTAAAAGGACTAATGACATGAAAAGTTGACAAGAATATGGAAGTTGTTGGTACACTCAAACACTTGTGGGAGTGTAAAATGCACATCACATTAGGAAAGTGTTCAGCAGTTTTTTACAATATTAAACACATAAACTTACCCTATGACTCAGGAATTCTATTCCTACTTATTAACCCAACAGAAATGTAAATATATATATATACACACACACATTAAATATATATATATTTAAAATATATATATAAATGGCACAAGAATTTTACAGTAGTATTATTTATAATAGACAAAAATTGTATTCAATCCAAATGTCCATTAATAGCAGAGTAGGCAAACATATTGTGATATATGCACACAGTAGAATACTACTTAGTAATAAAAATGAGCAACCTACTTTAAAATGGGACAGCATGAATAAATTTCAGAAACATTATGCTGAGCAAAAAAGCTAGCCACAAAAGAGCATATACTGTGTGAATTCACTTATATGAAGTTAAAGAATAGCCACATTAATCTATTAACATATATATATAATACATATATATATATATATAAAACATAATAGTGGATTGTTAAGGGAGATGAAGACTGACCGGAAGTGCCCTTTGGGGGATTTTCTGGAGAGGTTAACATTTTCTAAATATTCACTGGGATCATGACTAGAGGAAGTATGTATTTGTTAAAACTCAGTAAATATTTCATATGATCTGAATTTAATTTTGCTAATTGAGGCAAGCATTACCACAATTTGTAAACATATGACATCTTTGAAAATAACATAGTGGTAAACTACAAAGCGAAGAGACTGATACCAAGAATAGCTCGAAGGATGACTTATTACAGGTAAAAGGTACGGGTTTGAATGAAGACAGTGCGATGACACTTAAGAGAGCAGATTTTATACAATTTCAGAAGAGATGATTGGGTTCACAAGAGTGTGATATCAATGTTGATGGGTGAAGATAAAAAGAAGAAAATTAAGAATGGATGTGTCTTGATGTCATTGTTAGAAAAAAGTATTGAAGGGCAACCAACCAAGAATAGCCAAAGTAATAGCCAAAAATAATGAAGGCTGACATTACCAGACTTCAAAACTTACTCTAAAGTTTCAATAATAATTACAATGTGGTATTGGTGAAAGAATAGGCAAATAGATCAATGGTAGAAATAGATAACTAAGAAATTGACCACACAAATATAGTTAACTGGTCTTTTACAAAGGAGCAAGAGCAATCGAATGCAGAAGAGATAGACTTTACAGTCAACGACGTTGGAACAACTGGACATCCATATGTAAAAAGGTGATAGATTTTATACTTTTCACAACAAATGAACTGAAAATGAATTGTAGACCTAAAGGTAAAATGCAAAACTCTAAAAATCCTATGTTAAAGGAAAAATTTTGACTAATTAAAGTTAACAGGGTTTAACGGAGCAAAGAATGATTGGAAAATCGGGCAGCCTCCAAACCGAAATGGGATGAGGTAGATTAGCATGGCCATGTTGTCGAAGAAGATTTACAGACAGAAAGAGGAAAGGAAGGCACAGCAAATGGAAGTGAGGTACACAAATAGCCAGATTAGTTATAGCACAGCATTTGCCTTGTTTGAACATGGTTTGAACAGTTGACTGCCATTGACTTACTGAAGCTTGGTGATTGGTACAAGGGAAGGTTTCAGTCTGCTTACACATTCAGTTAGGTTATTCTTTCTATGTACAGAGAGACCTTCAGGCTCACTTAAAATATGTAAGAAGGTAGCTTTCAACTAAACTTAACACCTAAAAGGATCTTGGGTTTGGCAATGACTTCTTACATATAACATTGAAAGTATGGTCCATGAAAAAAAATGATAAGTTGAACTTCATTAAAATTTTAAAACTGCTGCCTTGCCAAGAACACTGTTAAGAGAGTGAAAAAACAAGCCAGAGACTGGAAGAAAATATTGACCAAACACATATCTGACAACAGAGAACTGTCTAAAATATACACAGAATCCTTAAAATCCAACAATAAAAAGAGAAACAGCCTAAAAAATGGTCAAAAGAGATCTGAATGATACCTCACAAAGAATATATATGGATTGCATATAAGCATATGAAGTGATGATCTATGTCATATGTCATTAAGGAACTGCAAATTAAAAGAACAATGGAATACCACTACACATCTATCAGAATGACTAAAATATAAAACACCAATGACAGCGAATGCTGGTGAGGATGTGTAGCAACAGCGACTCTCATTTATGGCTTGGCGGTAGTGTAAACCCGTATAGCCACTTTGGAAGATAGTTTGGCAGTTCCTTACAAAACCAAACATATTTTACTATATGATGAAGCAATCACACTCTGGTATTTACCCAAATGAGTTGAAAACTAATGTCCACATTAAAAGCCTGCACTGAAATATTTATAGCAGCTTTATTCATAATTGTTAAAACCTGGAAGCAACCAAGAGGTCCTTGAATAAGTGAATGGATATATAAATTGTGTTATATGAAAACAATTGAATATTATTCTGCAAGACAGGAAAATGAATTTTTAAGCTACAAAAACTTGAAAGAATCTTAAACACATATTGCTATGAAAGAAGCCAACCTGAAAAAACTGCAGACTATATGGTATCACTTAGGTGATGTTCTGAAAAGGCAAACTATGACAACAGTAAAAAAGATCAGTGGTTGCCAGGGTTTTTGGAGTCGGGAAGGAGGGATGAATAGGTATACCTCAGGGCAGTTTGAGGGTGTGAAATTATCTTATATGATACTGTAATGGCAGATACATGTTATGACACATTTTTCAAAACCCACAAAATGTACAACACAAAGAATGAATCCTAATGTAAACTAGGGACTTTAGTTAATAGTAATACATCAGTATCAGCTCATCAATTGTAACAAATGTACTACACTGATGAAAAATGTCAATAGGGGAAATTGAGGAGTATTGGGGAGGGAATATATGAAAACTTTCTGTACTTTCTGCTCAGTTTTTCTATAACTTTAAAGCTCTTCAAAGGTATTCATTCAGGAAAAATACTGAAGAAAAGATTTAAAATAAAGCGACGATTTCAGTTTGATATAGACTATGTAGGCATGTTTGTTATTCAGGTGAAGAAACATAAAAGCAGTGAATATATCTAAGATCCAATAAGAAATGAATGTAAATATATGTAGAGGAAAAAAAAATAGTCTACCTTAGAAATCTAAGAAACATCAGCATTTAACCTTAAGTTGAAGGCTGGGTGTGGTGGCTCACACCTGTACTCCTACACTTTGGGAGGCCCAGTCACACAGATCACTTAAGGCCAGGAGTTCAAGACCAGCCTGGCCAACGTGGTGAAACCTCATCTCTACTAAAAATACAAAAATTAGCCAGGCATGGTGGTGCATGTCTGTAATCCAAGAATCGCTTGAACCCGGGAGGCAGAGGTTGTAGTGAGCCAAGATCGCAACACTGCACCCCAGCCTGGGCGGCAGAAGAAGACTCTGTCTCAAAGGAAAAAAAAAGAGAGAAGAAGTTGACAAGCCAGAAAAAGAGAGAGTGAAGGATTCAGTAGGTGCTGAGAAGGAACAGAATGGATTGGTTTTATGTAAGCCGAGAATGAGTAGGTTTTGTTGTGTCAAGTGCTGCAGAAAGATAAAGTAGTTTATAGATAGTGGGAAATAATGTGAAACCTAGGCTACTATTTTTAGTAAAGTGGTAAGGATTTAAGCCAGTCTGTAATGAGTTGAATTTTAAAAAAGGGTTTGAAAATTTAAATTGCAAGAGCAGAGTCGTAATTGAGAAAGTATGATGAAAAGAAAGCAGAAAGGGCAACCACCACTGAGTCATGATTTTTTTTTTTTTTTTTCCTGAAATTTCAAGGCAACTTTACTTCACTGGACTTAAAATGGAAACTTCAGGTCGTTGATGAAATTTTGCTGTTGTTGCTATTGTTGACATAGCATATAGCCAGTTAGTGATATTCTAGTGAATTTTGAACTATAACTACAAAATGTGATAAGTTCATGAAATATTCAATGTGTAAAGGAAATTTCTCCAGAATAAACTTAGCAACAAATGATTAAAAGCTTTTTTTCTTTCCTTTTTTTTTTTTTGAGACAGAGCTCCCAGGTTCAAGTAATTCTCTGCCTTAGCCTCCAGAGTAGCTGGGATTACATGGGTGCCCGCCACCACGCCTGGCTGATTTATTTTTACTTTTTATTTTTAGTAGAGATGGAGTTTCACCATGTTGGCCAGACTGGTCTTGAACTCCTGACCTCGTTATCCACCCACCTCACCCTCCCAAAGTGCTGGGATTCCAAGCCTGAGCCACAGCGCCTGGCCATGATAGAAGCTTTTAAGAGACACGTGAATGTTTCTACTTGCAATGTTAAAACAGAATCCCCTGGAAAGCTAAACATATTTTTACACACTTTATCTTTACCTCTAATTTGTATTTTATTATTAAGTTTAACATGAGGTGTCAGGCTGGAAAACATAGCTTTTATTTTTAAATGATGTATTGATTACAAGAAAGTATTTGTCTTATGAACCCATTTCTGTTTAGGAAAAAAAAGAAAACAGTGGAGCTCACTGCCAGCGCTTGTTTAATTTTACGTAAACATGCTCTTTGAGGCTAAAGCAAAAGTGACTGATTTTCAATGTGAAAATAAGACATAAAAACTGTTCTTGGAGTTCTTTAAAAACAAAACTGGTCTCTAATCCGAATGTAACAGAAATGTGTATGATATAGGATTAGAGACAGAGTATTATGGGGACAAATGGAAAATGGGTAAATAGTTAATTTCGTAAAATAATCAGGTTGACCATAAAATAATTCAGCATTTAGGCAATTTGAATGATCAATCACATTTGCTTTTGTCAAGTATATTTGTGTTACTCTTAAAAAATGTTTATCAAAATAGTGAGAATAATCATAAAATCACGAAAGAGGTTTTTTTTGGGGTTTTTTTTTGTTTGTTTGTTTATTTTTTGAGATGGAGTCTCGCTCTGTCGCCCAGGCTGGAGTCCAGTGGCGCGATCTCGGCTCACCGCCACCTCCGCCTCCTGGGTTCAAGTCATTCTCTTGCCTCAGCCTCCGGAGTAGCTGGGACTACAGGCGCTCGCCACCATGCCAGGCTAATTTTTTGTACAGGCGGGGTTTCACCCGTTAGCCAGGAGGTCTCGATCTCCTGACCTTGTGATCCGCCCGCCTCAGCCTCCCAAAGACACAAAGGTGATTTACTGAATAAATGAGATATAATGTTTTATAAATACTCAGAACAACAAACATTTTAATTTTTTTTTGTTTGTTTTCTGATGTGCTTTTGGTTGTTAAAATGTAATTCATAGGGTTGGGCCCATGTTCCCAACTTTTATTAGGTTTTTTTTGCAATACTTTCCTTTAGTCCAAGTAGGTATTTTCTTCACCTTTTTTGCTAAACATTTTAAATCTTGGAATATATTGTATGCCGTTTTAAAATAAATCTAAGTTCTGAAATATTCATAGTCTTTAGTTGTCACTGTACATAAACAGTACAGTAGGCCAAAAATAGTCTATTTGTGTTGATTTCATGTCTTTTGAAGATGAATTACTAAACTTCATCATGTTTCTAGCAACAAACACACACATGAGAAGGCCATGACATGGATGAAGCTTTCTACTTGCAGCAATTAAATCGGTCCCATAAGACAATTTTAAGAATTACCAAGCATTCTATGATAATCGTGTTTCTATCAATGAAGTGCTTATTAGGTTGCTCTGGTCAATGCAATTAAATTAAGAGCAACAGCTAGCATAAAAATAGGTTGCTACAGGATAATTACTAATAACTGTAGAAAATTCAGAACCTTTTTAGTTTTACCTGGGATAAATAACCATGAAAGTTCAATTTAGTTATGTTGATGTAGAAAATATTTGCAACAATGCAAAGATATAATAATGGGAATTAATTTCAAGATAGTACAGTCATATAAAGTAATACTATGAAATCATTTAAAATTATATGTTCAAGACTCTAACGGTATGAAAAATATTAATAATATACTGATAGGGTGAAAAATTCAATTCCTGTGTCTTTTGGCGAAGACTAATTCTCACTCTAACGAGTGATACATCTCATGAAGTTTCTGGAGACCTGAACCCAGTCTCACAGAGAGAAGACGCCAATTCTACAAGCTTTCCTTCTAGGCTTGTATTTAAGTTCAGTTCAGGTGGCAAAGGAGTTTCCTCACCATGAGGACCAATACTTTGATCCTTAGGTCTCATGTGTTTCCTTAATTTTTACGGTAATAGAGAAAAAACTTACTGTGAAAAAATGGTTCTCAAAGGTGCCTTAAAATAAAATTCATTATAAATTAAGTCAAAGAATGACAGGTTTGGCAGGACCCTTAGAACTCATCTGGTTTCACCTGTTGTTTTACTGCTAAGGGACATTGAGGAGGTAAACTCTTGACTTAGTTTTGAATTCAAAAGTTGATGGCACATTTGGGGCCAGAATTTGAAATATAAGTATTATGCAAAACTCATCATCAATTTTATGTGTGGAACAAACCTGATGGAAATTTTATAAGAAATTAACAAAAATCACAATTTCTCAGTATCATAACTCTCAGAAAGCAACAGATGACTTAGTAAAACACAAATAAGGATGCAAGGTTTTGGAATATAAAATTTTCAAACATGATTATATATCTATAGAGATATACACATATAACTCTAATTAACAGAAAAAAAATCTATTATTTTCAAATGAACATTGAACATTCACAGACTGTGATCATGTAGTAGGCCACAAAGAAAATCCCATCCAAAATTTTAAATAAGTTATTTCAAGCTACAATCTATGGAATATGAGTCAATACTTAAAGAATATACATGTTCAAGTAAATAATCTACTGGTATGTTTTTTAAAAATACATACACCTAAATAACTCTTTGAAGAATAAACAATAAAAATTAAAAATTATTGAGGATTAAATGACAATGTATCATTATATACAAAAAATTGTGTGATGTGCACAAAGTAGTAAACAGATGGAAAGTTTTAACCTTAAGAGAATACACTAGAAATCAAAAAAAAAGAATAATTTTATTAGAAAATAAAAATAACTTTAAAAAACACAAAATTATTTCCAAAAAATCACAGGAATAAAACAAATAAAACTAAATATACAAGAAAAAGAAGAATGGATCAACACACCTCTGGAACATATGATCACAAATGAAAAAGAACTAAAGAACAAAATGAGAAACACAAAAAAAGACTAAAATATATATTTAGAATACAAACATTCTAGAAGCATATTTTGTATAACTAGAGTTAGATAAATGCAAATGACTGGAAAAATACATAAATTTCTTGGGAAATGTAATTTCATGAAGTAGAAACTTGAATTGATCAAAACTCATAAAAGGTATTCTGAAATCTACCACCTGAAAAAAAAAAACCAAAATAATGTTATGAATTACTTCTATTTAATCTGCCTCAACTATTGGCACTACCAGTTTTCTACCAGTTTACTTAAGAACATGGTACAAAGCAAAAATATTTCCATGTTCAGTCTGTAAGTGAAGAAGAATTCTTATTTATTATTATTTTTTAATTTAAGTAGCTTTTGGGGTACCAGTGGTTTTAGGTTACACGGATTAATTATGTAGTGGTAGCTCTGAGATTTTACCAATATGTAGCTTTATGTCTCCAGCTGTTCTCCCACCATCCCCGTTATGAGTCTCTGGAGTTCACTACATCATTCTGTATGTCTTTGCAAGGTCATAGGTTAGCTCCCACTTAAAAGTGAGAACATACAGTTTTTGGTTTTTCATTCCTGAATTATTTCACTTAGAATAATGGCCTCCAACTCCATCCAAGTTACTGTAAAAAAACATTATTTAATTCCTTCTTATGGCTGAGTAGTATTCCATGGTGTATATATACCACATTTTCTTTATCAACTCGTTGATCAGTGACCACCTAATTCGGTTCCATATCTTGCAATTGTGACTTGGGCTGCAGTAAACATACATGTACATGTATCTTTTTCATATAATAATATTTTTTCCTTTAGGTAGGTACCCAGTAGTGTGATTGCTGGATCGAATGGTAGATTTAGTTTTAATTCTTTAAGGAACCTCCATACTGTTTTTCACAGAGGTTGTGCTAATTTACATTCCCATCAGCTATGTACAAAGGTTCCTTCTTCACCACATCCATACCAACATCTTTTTTTTTTTTTTTTCATAATGGCTGTTCTTGCAGGAGTAAGGTAGTATCTCATTGTGGTTTTAATTTGCATCTCCCTGATGATAAGTGATATTGAACTTTTTTTTATACATTTGTTGTCTATTTGTGTATCTTCTTTTGAGAAATGCCTATTCATGGAATTTGCCCACTTTTTTATGGGATTATTTGCTTTTTCCTTGTTGATTTGTTTGATACACGTGAAGGAGGATTCTGACTTGAATTCTAAACATGTAAATCCTGGAGAGAAATCACCCTTGTGGAAATAAAATCTAAAACTAAAATATTAGAAAATAAAATTACATAATACATTAATAAATCATAATTGATCATGGTTTATCCCCATGTGATAAGAAGTCTGTTCATTTAATTTGCCACATGAAAACTTGAGAGAGAAGAGGTAGAATCATGTGAAGTTAAAAAGCTTTTGATAAAAATGTGTGAAAATTGTTGTATTTAGATGGAAAACCATGTCAACATAAAAATCAGTTATCTATAACCATCATTATATTTAATGAAGAAATAGTACTGTATGTCCTCACTGACATATGAATACATCCGCTCCAAAATTTAGGTGTTGCTAATGTCATAATGTTTTTAGAAGTGAATAGATCCTGAGGGGTTTATCCCTCATGAATGGGATTAAGACCCTGTAAACGAGGCTTCATGTGGCTTTCTGCTAGCTTGCTTTGTTGCCCTTCTAGCTTCCTCCATAAGGAACAGTGTTTCTTCTCTCTGGAGGATGCAACCCTCACCAGACAAGCAAACCTGCCAGCACCTTGATCTCGCACATCCCAGTCTCAAGAAATCGGAGAAACGAATTTTCTGCCATTCTTAAACTCAGTCTCAGGTATTCTGTTATAGCAGCAAAAATGTAGTAAGACAACAGATAAATTATCATCACATAATAGAGGAAAAAACACCATAATCTCCTTTCACCAGTATTCCTTAGCATTTTATTGGCGATTCTACCCAATTTAAATACATAAAAAGTCATGAAAGGCCGGGCGCGGTGGCTCAAGCCTGTAATCCCAGCACTTTGGGAAGCCGAGACTGGAGGATCAGGAGGTCAGGAGATGGAGACCATCCTGGCTAACCCGGTGAAACCCCGTCTCTACTAAAAAATACAAAACAAAAACAAAAACAAAAACAAACAAACAAAAAACTAGCCGGGCGAGGTGGCGAGTGCCTATAGTCCCAGCTACTCGGGAGGCTGAGGCAGGAGAATGGCGTAAACCCGGGAGGCGGAGCTTGCAGTGAGCTGAGATGCAGTCACTGCACTCCAGCCTGGGCGACAGAGCAAGACTTTGTCTCAAAAAAAAAAAAAAAAAAAAAAGTCATGAAAAAGTCATGTAAACTACAAGAAGATAACTTTATCAAATGACAAAGAAATAACTGTCATTATTCACAGTTAACTTATTTGATTTACTACAGCCATCAACAAGGAATCAGAAACAATATTTGAAACAGGATTAACAATAACAGTAGCATCACCCTGAACAGCAATATCATACATTTCCAAAAAATAAGAAAAAAGTAAATATTTATAAGAAGAAAATTCTAAAATGGTACAGAACGTTGGTAAAGATTAGTTGAAAGACACACTAATATCTTCAATAAGTATGTAGATAAACTAATTTCCTCCCTCTCTTTTGAGTTACTGAGCAGTTTATGTATGTCTTATTATAAATGTTAAAGGAACTCTTTAAAAAGTACCCCCATCTTTTGTCCATAGATTTTGCTAACATTTATTGAATGCTTAAAGCGTGATAATATTTATTTTCTGTTTAACATTTGATGCACTAAGTAAAATTTTTAAACTCACTTAAATTAGATCTTTTCTATTCTGCACCTATCAATTTAATATTTTTTTCCATTGAATTGTAAAACATTTTCTTATTTTTCTTTCATAATAAATTAATTGATCCTGTGTTACGCGTATCAAATATATTTTCTCTCAGGTTTTGCTATTATTTTGCCTTTGTTTTAGATGCTTATTTTAATTTGTTTTGCCTAAAATTATTTTCTTTTAATGCTATTGAATTTAACTGTTTTGATGTTTTTGCTTTCTGGGTTTTGGTTATGCTAAACAATGTGTTCCCCATTCTAAGATTACAAAGTCAATAAACATTTTTTAAAGATTCTGTTTCTATAATTTAAATGTTTGATATACCCAAGATATATTCTGATATGATGAGTGAGACATTCAATTTTTAAGTCAGTGTTATGCTGACCCCCACAAGATTCCATTCTTTAACTTTCAAATACTTACATAACTTTACAATTATCTGCTTCTAGAAGATTTGAGGAAAATTAATCTATGTAACCACCCCCACCAGGCCATTTTTTTTCAAATTCATTTGTGCCAGTTACCACTGTTAGTATAGATTATAATTTTTTAAATGTTTTTATGGTCAGTAATGGTGATTTATATTTTTATGTAAAATCATTAGTTTCTTCTAAATTATTTAAATTTATTTGCCTACAAAAAGGCTAAAGATACTTGTATTATTAACATGTTTTCTTCAGAATATGCAGTTATTTGTATAGTCAGAGACCAATTTTGGAGCATTATTCCTGTTTGTTTTACGAGATTAGGTTACTTAGATGTTTTCCATTTTTACCTAAACATTTCTAAAGTTATTTATCAATTCTGTGTTTTTAAAATTAATATTTTTGTATGTGCTTTATAGTTTCAATAGGCTTTCCTGGGTTTCTTTTGTTCTTTTTTGGTTCTTTATAAGTTTTTATGAGATAATCGCTTCATTCATTCATTATAAAAAATGTGTACTTTTCAAAGTTACATATTTAAGGTTAGTCATATCTTTGTCTCTCTCTTTCTCTTTTATTTATGCCCATGGAACAACTCCTCATTCTCCCCTCTCACAGCCCTTGTAAACCACTATTGTATTTTCTGCTTCTACTAGTTTGAACATTATAGATACCTCATGTAAGAGGAAACATGCTATCTATTTTTCTTTCTGTGCCTGGTTTGTTTCTCATTCCATACTGTCCTCTAGGCTTATCCACATTGTAACAAATGACAAGATTTCCTTCTTTTTAAGACTGAATATTTTTCCATTTTATGTATATGCCACATTTTATTTATCCATTAATAGAGTTGTACTGTTTCCATGTCTTGACTATCATGAATAATGCTGCTATGAACATGAGAGTGCAGATTCCTCCTTAAAATCCTGATGTCAGTTCTTCTGGATGTATACCCAGAAGTGAGATTGCTGAATTATGTGGCTGAATTATGTGAGATTGCTGAATTATGTGCTGAATTATGTGACTTACTATATTTTTAATTTTTTGAGGAAAGTACGTATTTTTTTTCATAGATGATCCATCATTTTATGTTCCCATCAATAGTGCATAAACAGGGTTTCAATTTTCCACAAACTCCCGCAAACTTATCTTTGTTCTTTTACAATAGACATCCTAACAGGTGTGATGTGACATCTGATTGTAGTTTTGTTTTGCATTTATCTGAAAATTAATGATGCTAAGCACTTTTTCATATACATGTTGGCTATTTGATGTCTTCTTTGAAGAAATGTCAGCTCAAGTCCACTGGCTATTTTTTAATCATTTTTTGGAGTTTTTGCTATTGACTTGTAGAAATTTGTTAAACATTTTAGAAATCAACTCCTTATCATATATACCATTTGTGAATATTGTAGGTTGCCTTTTTATTTTGCTGATTGTTTCCATTTTGGTGTGAAATTTTGATCAATAGAACAGAATAGAGAGCCCAGAAATAAACCCACATATGTGTAGTCAACAGACCCTTGAAAAGAGATCCAAGAATACACAATGGCAAAAGAATAATCTATTCAACAAATGATATTGGGAAAACAAGATATCCACATATAAAAAAATGAAATTGAGACCCTATCTTATATCATAAACAAAAATCAACTCAAAATTAATTGAAGACTTAAGCACTCCTTGTCTGGGTAGCAACAAGCAGCCTGTGGTGGTAAGCCCTTAAATTATTCCTCTGGTTCCCTGGCCTTTTCCAGTACCAATATCTGCCCTAGAGTTGGCTAGGGAGGATAAATGACAGTAAAAAATCTGTCAGAGGAAAGAACTTGCAAGAAAACAAGATATTTTCTCCCAGAGAGGAAATATAAATAGTTATATTGAATAATCAAATCAGTTAATCCTTTAGGAAAAAGCTCCAGTGCTGGCAGTTATTGACTAATAAGTTCTGTACTTTCCTTTTACAGCTGGGAATTTTTATTTGGTTATTCTGTTACTCATCTGTCATTGTACATTGGATGTACAGAGGGATGATAGTATGTCTATTATTTGATTGCTAGGATATGAGTAGCTATATCTTAGCTCAGTGGAGAGGATGGCACACTGCTCAGAAAACCCAAATTTAAGCTGATGGAAAAAAGTTTGGCTCATTTACGAAGGACTGAGTATTTTGCAAGCATGGAAGAACACATGGACATATAGATACCCAAAGGATAGTTGATCATAGGTAGATAGTTGCAACCCAACATCTATTCTCCCTGTCTTAATGAAAACCATCTGGCGTTTTGCTAAGCACATTGCCAAAGCTGAAAGACTACATTCCTCAGCTTTGTTTGCAGTTGGGTGTGGGCCCATCCTTAAGTTTTGACCAATGACCAATGATCATACATATTCAATGTATATTGAAAAATATACCCTTATTATACCTTTCTTTGCTCCCTCTTCAATTCTATTGTTCGAATATGATGTCTTCACATCCAGCAGTCATCTTGGATAGCATGAAGGCCACTACCTTGGGATGGATCAGAGAGCTGGAAGAATTTCTAGTTTCCGATTAATGTGACACCACCTTAAGAGACACGCTTACGTATGGGATTCTATTATGTGCTATTATACTAGCTAGATAAGGACACTGTTAATTTGGGTTTCTATAATATATTCGTTCAAACTTCATCCTAACTAATATATGTTTTGTCAGCTGTTAAATATTTTCTTATTTATCTCTTTCATATCTTTATATCTTTCCTTCATGATTGGTCATGGGCTAAGAAATATGAACTAATATTTTAGTATTATTAAAGTTCTACTAATTTCCCGCATACTGCCTTTACTCTTTAGTTTACATATTTAATATGATTTGTTGTAATTATTTGCATATTTCTAACAATGACTTCGATAACATTAAATATCCCATCAAGCTATATATAGCTATACAGCTTTGTCAGGTTATACAACTTTAAAAAACAATTCTCTATTGAATTTGGTCTTATTTGATATTAATATATCAACCCATACTTTCTTTTCCTTGTAGGTACCTGGTTTTATTCCCATTTTAATTTCAACCTTTTGAATCACTCTTTCTTTTTGACAATTTATTGATATAGTCAATTTGAATCTTACTTATTGATCAAATCTGATAATCTTTTCTTACAAAGATGAATTAATCACATTTACATGTATTTCATAATCAATTTAGTTGACCTTAAGCCTGTATTCTAATTTTAGTATTATATATTGTTTTATTTTCAAAACTTCCTTGTTTCTTCATTTAATCTTTTTAATTATGTAATCTTTGTTCATGATTTTGTAATTTGAAAAGAGTGATTTCTTTAGTTCTTTCAGTTTTTACTATTTTATTTTATTTTATTTTATTTATTTATTTATTTATTTTGAGACGGAGTCTCGCGCTATCACCCGGGCTGGAGTGCAGTGGCCGGATCTCAGCTCACTGCAAGCTCCGCCTCCCGGGTTTACGCCATTCTCCTGCCTCAGCCTCCCGAGTAGCTGGGACTACAGGCGCCCGCCACCTCGCCCGGCTAATTTTTTGTATTTTTTTAGTAGAGACGGGGTTTCACCGGGTTAGTCAGGATGGTCTCGATCTCCTGACCTTGTGATCCGCCCGTCTCGGCCTCCCAAAGTGCTGGGATTACAGGCTTGAGCCACCGCGCCCGGCCCAGTTTTTACTATTTTAATATTGAGTAACACAGGTAAACCTTCAATTTGCAACCAGAGAGTTCAGTGAGTGGTGGCGGGGGACCCAGAGTTGAGTATGTTTCTTTTAGTCTTGACGTCATCAGGGAAATCCACAGGAAGCAGATTATGCATAAGAATGTAAATACAGCTTACGATAACTTAATTAATAATTTCAAAATGTTAGGCATATGATACATAGACCTCTATTTGTATGTATTCTGGCCCCAGACCCCACAAATTTTAGGGGCAGACATATATTTTAAAAACCACCATACTGAAATATAATTATTATTAAATATTTGAAGCAACATTAAGCATGTTCAAAAGCTTCTCCCATTCATAAGTCTTGAGATTAAATTAATACACTTAGCATAACTGTGATCAGTAATACTATGCCTATGAAAGACCCGTTTTCTCTCTTCAGAAGCACAAACCCCCTAACTCCTATTATACTTGAACCTTTGCAGTCTGAATTTACAAGTGGATTCATTTTTACTCACCTACAACATCTGAGAGTGTGAAATATTCTGCACTGTATTGACATATTATGAATTTTTATATAGTAGATATGTATCACTTTGTCTTTGGAAATAATCGTGCATACATAGCTTCTATAGTCCCTACTCATTGTTCTTCTATTTCTTTTATCCCTTGAAGCAAATACAGTTTTCTTCTGTTTTGTTTTAATTCAACGAACTATTATTTGTTGATCAAAATATGTGAACTCAAAGGACTAATTTGAGTTGATTGTCATCTAACTCAATATGTAAAAGAAGTGTGATGAGGCCAGTATGACAGAGCGAGAGTTATTTGTGAGGCTGATAAAAATATTGCAAAGCTTAGCAGACAGCAGTGGCTGTGAATAACATCTGCCTGAAGAACTCACACAGTAGAACCTATCTATTTTCTAACCTTATAGTAGTATTGTGATGTCATTTTAATTGATTATTAATATTCAAATTCTCAATATGATTTCCTGTTCCCTATAGTAAGATAAAAGGCATTTTACAGTGGATTTCAAAGGGGGAAGATTCTCCCAATGGCAAAGGATGTTCTATTAAATGTTTCAGGAAGACTCGTTTTACCACTGAAATATTCAATATGAATATTTTGTCTTGTTTTAAGGTGAGAAAGGTAAGCTTAACTCAGGGCTCATAATACTCACGTGGCTTTGATGGACAACACTGACCTTCAGCGTGGTTTATGTGAGTTTTTTAATTTGTAAAACTAAACTGAAATCTCATCTTCAGTGTTTCCATCTTGAAACATCAATAGTTTCATAATAATTTCGGATAATTATAAATCATTTTCTCCTCATAAACTAATGAATAGGTGGAACTAAGCTAAAAATAGGGACATGATTCAATCTGAAACTCCCCAAGTATTTTATTTTATTAAAAATGATTTCATATTAAAAGAATACTTCAGGAAATATGGAAAATAGAATACATTTATTAACTTTCACCCTCTCTTAAAAACCACCCTAACTAAAATGAAGATAAAGAGATTTTTAAAGGTGCATAAATGAACAAGGGAAGAATAGAACAGGTTACATCAGCTACAAAATGCCGATGATGAACATCAGATGTCGAGAGAAAATAATAAATGACCCCAAACACACAGAGTCCGTAGAAAGTAAACAGGGAAGCAAATTAAACCATAATAACTCTGAACGATCTCCAGAATACTACAAAACAAATGGCACCCAGTTACTTCTTCATGTGTAAGTGAAGAGAGGGTTAAAATAAAGAGGATTGGCTGAAAATTCACTTAAGAAGCATATTACCAAATCAGATCCCCCTGGATTAATACTCAGAATGTATAAGCCCCATTATACAGTCAAAATATTGTCAGTATATTAGTTAAAAGAAAGAGTTATCTGAAATATGAGGAAGCATCTGAAATAAAACATAGAAAGTAGATAAATAGAAGAAAGTAACATGGAGGAAACAAAGTTTGTGAGGATAAAAATAATTCAAAAACTGTAATTAGCATCCTCGGAAAAACTGGCGAAAATATTGCAACCATCAATCAACAACAGAGTACAGTAAAACTGGAGACTGTCAGAGGAAACAAAGAACTCTTGAACATGTATGTGTTCGTATATATATGTATATATGTACATCAGAAAGGCATCTCTCAATATAATATTCAGGAATTGCCTTTGCAGAGAAAAGGGGAATTATTTTCTCTGAGAGTAGAGAAACTGCAAACAGACACATAAAAGTGGGCCAAAGACTTTTTTTTTTTGAAAAGTTCAAGAAGTTAAAAACACAAATTAAAGGAATTCTAGGAAAGGGGAACCAAGAAAATTGGGATAAAAATCACTAATAAATATTGCTAATGAAGATTTTTACTACCCTTGCGCACTCATAAGGGGACCTATTGGATGGTCTACTTCATTTGTATTCCACCAAACAAAGGCAAATTCCGAGAAAGAGGATCGTGTCAGGTATGGGGACGGGAGGTCTGCGGCAGAAGAAAGGCATCAGAACTGAGCAAGGTGATGGTGAAGGTCGATCCCAGGAGGACAACTGGGTGCCAAACCTAGAGACAAAGACAAACCGTCCAAATGGGAGCAGTCCAGTGGCTCCGAATGAGATTTCCTGAGAAAGATAAAAGCTGGCAAAACAGTTTTCTCTGTACATTTTCGGAGAGGATTTAGAGAATTGGTAAAAAGCTAAAACATGTTAAAAATTGAAAAGATCTAAAAAGAAAGTTAACATTAACAGTAAAAAATGTGCAAGAAAGAAAAAGCAGTTACAACTTATTACACGGTTCAACTCTGAAAAGCATTTACTTCATGAGATGAAGGCAAAAGCCATATATATGTATTATCAAAGTGCTAATACACTGGTGCTGGGATGATGGGGGTGTGTGGGCCATTGGTAAGGAGTAGAGAAGAGAAGGAGGCAAGGAGAATCAATAAAGGAATACCGAACAATAGAAAAATAAAAAGTAGTAACAAATGTATAATGAAGAGATATGGAAGTGAAAGGTAAAATTAACAAAAAGCTCAAAAAGATAAAGAAGTGGGAGAAAAGGGAATGCTGTTATTTCAATGCTATGTGTGTAGAATGACTTATCTTACATTGGGAGGCTGAGGTGGGCAAATCACTTGAGGTCAGGAATTTGAGACCAGCATGTCCAACATGGTAAAACTCTGTCTCTACTCAAAATACAAAAATTAGCCTGGCGTGGTGGTGCGTACCTGTAATTCCTGCTACATCAAGTTGCATGCCAAGCTCATTAGTGAGCTATGAAATGCATTTAGTTGGTTAAACTCCCAACCACTTTAACCAAATGAGCACAATTGGAAATAACAGTATAGAAAATATCAAGGCAATAAGAATATTGTTATCAATGTAGTAAGGGTGAGTTGTTTTTGTGAAACTTATGCCTGGGTGTATATGAGTTTTTGTGCTTTGTGTTAGTGTGACTAAAATAAAATGTATTTATGTACTTCTAACTTGAAAATCCATTGTTTAGTTAGTTTAATTCTCTAGTTATAAAGAGGGAAAGAGTGCCAAGTAGGTGTTGACTTTTACACATAAGCAGACAACTGAGAACAAAAGTCCTCTAACATGAGGGTTATTTACAGTAAAACCTCTAATGTAATGGAGTTCATAGCCTATAAAATCAAAAGGCCCTGGGTGATACTCCAGCCCTACCATTTAATTGATTTACGAATAATGTTGACCCCTACAGTTTTCTGTCATCTCTTCTCCTGCTCTTTTTGTCTATGGCATTTATAATATTTGTATTGTTTTATCATTTTAGAGGTTTCCTAAGGAGCCAGAGATAAATGCCTATGCTTGATCCCCCAGGTTTAACTACACTCTGCTATCCTTCTTCTATTATGCCATGATTAGGAAAATGTGCTACCTGAGGAACTGTATTGCTTACTAACGTTATAGTTTGTGGTAACATTTATTCTCTGGCCTTCAACTTCTTTGTTCATAAAACAACGAGGCTGGACTTGTGTCCTGTCTCTACAAACTCCACTTCAAAAATGGAAGTATTTCCTTTATGTTATGGCCTATTCCTTTCCAATTCCCATTTTTAGGATTTTTAAATATAAATCTTCCAATTTGAATAGTTAACAGTAAGTCTCATAATTTCATGAGGAATTCTTTTTCCCTTTTTCAGAAAAGTCACACAAAATAGAAGGCAAAGCTTACCAAGTTACTAGAATCAAGTCACTATTGTAAATAATATGAATTGAGTTTTCACTTTGGTATTTAAAAATTTTCCCTGGACCAGATACCAAAATGAAATTTGTTTGACTAAGAAAATCAAGTGTTTATTTGACTTTATGTGTTTGTCTGTGTCTTTGTGCCCATGCGGATAGATACTTGGATACTGGTTTGTCTTTGGGACTTGACACCATCACTAAAAGAAGTTCTAACAAAAAAAGTTAGTAGAGTTAGTGGATGAATTACTTCTTTGTGGCTGAGATATTCTAATAAGATGCCCAGGCAGATTAAAAACTATATAGATTCAGAAGTTCTAGGTTAGAAGATACTTTACATTTGTTGTTATCCATTCAACTGAGCCAGAAATTTCCTTACAGATGTTTTGTACACCAAGTACTTCTCCAGCTTCTACCCAATGTCATGCAACAACTGAAAATTTGTCAAATCATCACTCTGAATGTAATCTGTAAGGCAGTATTTTTGGATTATTCTAACTGTGGTGGATATTTGCCATATTTTGTGGTATCTTTTGAAGAATCTTCTGTTTAAGGAACTTTCTTACAGGCCCAGCCTATCCAAGACAGAAGTTAGAAGCTTGCTTATACAGTCTTGTTGAAGTCACGCTCTATGGGTCAGACACTATTACATTCTAAAATGTCATGCAGCATGCATAACTAAGAACACATTTTTCTGGCAGTGATGGTGGAAGTGACTAGAATGACAGAATCTTCACAGGAATGGTTCTGGGTAGGTCAGTGTTTTTCAAAGTTTAGTCTTCAAGAATGCTTTTCTGGCTCTCCTGGATACTTCATGAGTTTCCCCAATCTTTTTATTAAGCATGTTCTATTTAACCTCAGCTGTCTGGATTCTGTAGAAAGAAAGTCACCTTAAGACTGAGATTTTTTTTCATGTCTACTCATATTAGGTGAAGAACTAGGGCAGAGTCAAAAAGTAAAACTACATATGATGTAATCAATAAGATAATCTTTTCAAAATTTAATTCAGTCTCTCTTATCTCTAGTCACAGACTTGCTCACTCATTATGTTGAACACCTATTTTGGGCCCAAGGCATGCAGAGCTCATTAAATAAGCTCTCCTCCTACAGGAATATACAGCGTAGTGGGAATATAACAAATGGACAAAATTTTAGGGCACTCTTTTAATAAGTACTAGAACATAGATATGCACAGAGAAAACAGAGAGAGCAGAGAGTATCCAGTCAAGATCAAAGGAATCAAGGAAGGCTTCCTAGAGGAAGGGCTATTTAGGTTCAAGAGACACATCTCTATGACTTATAAATCTCTTAATCCTTATCCTAAAGTTAGAAAAAAATACATTGGCCAAGCATGGTAGCTCAAGCCTGTATTCCCAGCATTTTGGGAAGCCAAGGCGAGCAGATCACCTGAGGTCAGGAGTTCGAGACCAGCGTGACTAACATGGTAAAACCCCGTCTCTACTAAAAATACAAAAATTAGCCAGGCATACTGGCAGAGGCCTGTAATCCCAACTACTTAGGGGGCTGAGTCAGGAGAATAGCTTGAACGCAGAGGCCGTGGTTGTAGTGAGCCGATCGCGGCATTGCACTCCAGCCTGGGTGACAGAGTAAGACTCTGTCTCAAAAAAGAGAAAAAAGAAAAAGAAAAAAAGGTATGTTGTCTTGTGTAAGGGGGTAGTTCATGAAGAGGAAAGAACCAAAAAAGCTTGCCTTAGGAAATCGTAAAACAGCATGTGTAAATGACTTAAATGGGACTGTGTGTCACACATTTCTCCATCTCCTTTTACAGAAAATGTCTAATCCCACCCTCCTCTGATACCTTTCTTCCTTAGCTGTTCAATTGGAATATGTAACTTATTTTCTTTTTAACAGAAAAGACTTAGGCCCTCCCTGAGAATGGATATAGTACATGGGAGTATTGATGGCTCCACATCATATCATTCAACAATGTGGAGGATGTTGCCTATGGTTAAAGAAAATTAGGTTGATGTGTAGAGAGAAACTGAAAGATGTGGCATAGTCATGGTGGCTCTCAGCCTCAGATCATTACTTTTGAAGCCCAATTACATCCTAGTGCTCCTTGCAGTGTTTTCATCCCCTCCTTCGATTAAGTCCATCAGTCCCGATTGAGTTCGGAAGCCTATTACAACATGCGACACACACACACACACACACACACACCACAAAATAAGTGACCTAACACTATAGCCTTTGTATTACTTATCTATTGCTGCATAATAAATTATCTCCAAAACTTAGTGTTTTAAAACAATAAGTATTAGGTGGGGTGCAGTGGCTTGCACCTGTAATCCCGGCACTTTGGGAGGCCAAGGCGGGTGGATCACGAGGTCAGGAGTTCAAGACCAGCCTGGCCAACATGACGAAACCCCGTCTCTACTAAAAATACAAAAATTAGCCAAGTGTAGGGGTGAACACCTGTAATCCCAGCTACTCAGGAGGCTGAGGCAGGAGAATCACTTGAACCTGGGAGGAGGAGGTTGCAGTGAGCTGAGATAGTGCCATCACACTCCAGCCTGAGAGACAAGAGCAAGACTCTGTCTCAAACAAAACAAAACAAAACAAAACAAAACACCACTAAGTACTTACCACTTCTCACAGTTTCTGTGGGTCAGGAATTCAGGAGGAACAGTTGACTGGTCATTTCCAGTTCAGAGGCCCTCATAAGGTTGCAGTCAAAATTTTGACCAGAACTACTGTCACTATGCAGCCATAAAAAAGGATGAGTTTGTGTCTTTTGTAGGGACATGGATGCAGCTGGAAACCATCATTCTTAGCAAACTATCGCAAGAACAGAAAACCAAACACCGCATGTTCTCACTCATAGGTGGGAACTGAACAATGAGATCACTTGGACTCGGGAAGGGGAACATCACACACCGGGGCCTATCATGGGGAGGGGGGAGGGGGGAAGGATTGCATGGGGAGTTATACCTGATGTAAATGACGAGTTGATGAGTGCTGACGAGTTGATGGGTGCAACACACCAACATGGCACAAGTATACATATGTAACAAACCTGCACGTTATGCACATGTACCCCAGAACTTAAAGTATAATAAAAATAAATAAATAAATAAAAAAGAAAAAAAAAACAAAATCTTAACTGTGCATGGAAGATTATGCTTCTCAGAGGGGCTCACTCAGCTCAGGTGTCTGGCTGGCTGGTAGCAGCTATTTGTGAATAATCTCAGATCCTTTCTATTCATGTCTCTTGAGTGTTATTACAGCATGGTGGCTAGCTTTTCTAGAGCAAGCAATATGCTAAAGAGAGACACACAGAGCCAGGTGAAAATTATTATTTTTATTACCCAGCCTCGGAAGTCACATAGCATTATTCCTGCCATATTTGATTTGTAACACGTGAGTCACTAAATTCAAAGTATTTGCAGACATGTTTTAAAAACATCCCACATTTACGAGTTTCTTTCTTTCTTTCTTTTTTGAGATGGAGTTTAACTCTTGTCACCGAGGCTGGAGTACAATGGCGCGATCTTTGCTCACTGCAACCTCTGCCTACCAGATTCAAGTGATTCTCCTGCCTCAGACTCCTGAGTAGCTGGGATCACAGGCACCTGCCACCACTCCCGGCTAAGTTTTGTATTTTTAGTAGTGATGGGGTTTCACCACGTTGGCCAGGTTGGTCTAGAACTCCTGATTTCAGGTGATCCAATGTCCTTGGCCTCCCCAAATGCTGGGATTACAGGTGTGAGCCACCGTACCCAGCTGAGTTTATTTCTTTCTATCTGAAATGGTTACCCAATATCATCCGGGACTCATGTCCCTATCATGCTGTTCTGATATCTTCAATAATTGGCTCGAATTATAGAGATGACAAGATGGTTGGCAGAGTTCTAGCCATCTAGGCCTTTATCCCAGAAGTGGGAAGAAGAAAACTGGTAGCACCCTTACCTTGTAAAGACATTTCAAGAAAGTATTATTGAATTCTATTTAAACTTAATTGGCTAGTACTATGTTGCTCCCTTAGCTACAAAGAAGGCTGAGAACTATTGTCTTTTATTAACAGCCAAACTTTGAGGTTCTGTTTCAAGGAGGAAAGGTGAAAGCAGATATCAGGATAGAGTTGGTGAATTAATTATTTAAAAGCAGTCAAGAACGTCCAGGTGCAGTGACTAATGTCTGCAATCCCAGTACTTTGAGTGGGCGAGTTAGAAGGATTGCCTGAGACCAAGAGCTCAAAACAGAGCGAGACCACCATCTCTACGGAAAATAACAACAGCAACAACAACGACAAAAAACTTAGCCATGCATGGTGATAGGCATCTGTAGTCCCAGCTACTTGGGATGTTGAGGTAGGAGTATCACTTGAGTCCAGGTGTTCAAGGTTGTACTGGGCTATGCTTGCACCACTGCACTCCAGCCTGGGAAAGACAGTAAGACCCTGACTCTACAAAGCAAATCAAAACAAACAAACAACAAACAAACAAACAAACAAACAAAAAACAGTCAAGAGATTCCTGGTTTTGGTGAAAATGATGGAGTAGCCCATTTTGCCCAGAACCTCCTTCTTACAACAGAAAAAGAAAAAAATAAACCTGAACACAATTCAAAAAATCAGTGTAGGAAGACTCTGAAAGGTTGAAAAGAAGGAAATGAACTGCTTAGGGACCTCACAACGTGAGAAACAACGGGAAGGTGAGTACCCTGGGCTCCTTATTCTTATCCATATATCCCAGACAAGGTAATACAGAAGGCTCCAACCTGGAAGTGACAAGGGGAACAGACAAAAATCCTCAGAGAAATCTGGTTTTCTTCAGTAAAGGACTTGGAAAAGGGTGGCCTTACAATGAAACCTGTTTTTGGCAATAACCACTCTACTCCAGTCAAATGTCAGTGAATAAACTGCAATTTCAATGTGGAGCTGAGCCTCCACCCTTACTAGTCATTGAGAGATTGAATAAGGCAGTGTGAGTCTCAGATAATCAGCACTCCACTTTTTCCCAGTTATTAGTGTTACTGGAGTCCAATGGGGTGTCAAACTCTCATACTCACTAGTTATTAACAAGGGTAACTGAGGTATTGAGAGTAAAAGCTAGCTGGCATTTCTGCCTCCATCGCATCCTTTAATGTCAGGTGGCTCCAGAGTCGTTGAGGTTTTCCCCTCGTGCTAAGCAACAAAGAGGTGTGGGTTACTCTGCTAATTCCCAACTCCCAGATGCCATTATGGCTAAGTAGGGAGCTCAGTTCCCAGCCTTGCACTCCAACTCAAAGGCAAGGAGGTATCCCACTTTTGCTAGGAAGATGTTGGCAGTAGCTGAAAGTCCATCTCAAGCATCTTCCAAAGGCAGTATGATGTTCCACTTTTGCCAGCAGTAGGGTTAGCAGGACCCAGTTGGAAAGCTGAACTTACCCACCTACCTCTGTTTATATAATTCAATAAGGGGTGCATACTAAAAAAAAGATTAAACATAATCCAGTCATAACCGAATATCCAAAATGAGAAAGGCAATTGACACACATCAATACTAAGGTGAAATCAGTTGTTTGAATTAGCTGACAAAGGTTATTGAAGCGTTAAAATGCGTCTTCAACAAACACTTACAAATTCTCTTTAATAATGAAAACAATAAGAAATATTAGCAAACAAATAGAAAAATATAAAAAGAACCAGGTGGAAATATGGAAATTATAGAACTGAAAAATATAATAACTGAAATAAAAACCTCACTAAATGGTAGGGTAAAGTTGACCGGGCGTAGAATCTGTGAACTTGAAAATCAGTAAACACATCAACTGAATTTATTTAAAAAGTACAGAATCTCAATGACCTGTGAACCAACAACAAAAGAACTAACATTCATTTATTGGAGTCAAAGAAGAGGACTCAGAAAAAAATGCTGACAAGGTACCTGGAAAAATATAATGGGTAAGTACTCCCCAAATATGGTGAGACACAGACCTACTAATTCAAGAAATGAATTAACACCAAATGAATATACCAACCACATATTCTAAGCTTCTGAAAACTAAGAATAAAGCAAAACATCTTGAAATTGTCCAGAGGGAGAGATTGTGTTACACAGGTAATAACAATTCACATGACGGTGGATTTCACATTTGAAACAGAAACCATGGAGCATAAAAGAAAAGTGTGCATCATTTTCCAAGTGTTAAAATAAAAGTACTGTCACCCATGAATTATATATCTGGTGAAACTATCATTCAAGAATGAAGAAGAAATATAGACATTCTCAGATGAAAGAAAACTAAAAGCAAGAATCAGTGGCAAACCTACTTTTGAAGTATGGCTAAAGGAAGTTTTCTAAAGAAAAAGAAAATGATAACCAAAAAAGTCTTAGACCCTTCCTCAAGGAAATAAGAACATTAACATGGGTAAAAAGTAGGGTAAATAAAATAATATTTTTCTTATAAGTTAAATGACATTTGATGGTTGAAGCAAAAATTATAACACCATTTAAATGTGGTGCCTCATGTATGTAGAGAAAATATACAAGGTAACGAATGAAGGTAAGGTCTTTTAAGCTTTGTTCAAAGAGGTAAAACCTCAATATGCGAAGTTAAGCACGTATATTTTCTTGTCTAAAATAACTGAGATCTTTGGTCATAAGATAAATCTCAACCAATTTAAAGGAATTGGATTATACTGAATATGTTCTCTGACCATTTGGAAAAAACTAGAAAGTAATAATAAAAAAATATAAAAATCTCCAAACATTTGGAAATTGAACAACACATTTCTAAATAGCCTATATGTCAAAGAAGAATTCTGAAAGAAAACCAAAAATACATTGAACTGAATGAAAATGAACACGAAATACATAAAAATATGTCAGGTGAAACTAAAGCAGTACAGAGAGGGAAATGTCTTCCATAAAATGCTTATAATTAGGAAAAAAATTCCAAAATTAATAATCTAATTTCCTACCTTAAGATATTAAGAAACAGAGAGCAAAATAACCCCAGAGAAGCAGAAGGAAGAAAATAATAAAGATTTTTTTAATTTAATAAAATTGAAACCAGGAATATATTAGGTTGACGCAAAAGAAATTCAGGTTTTTGTCATTAAACATCATTAGAGGAAATGGGAAAAACTGCAGTCACTTTTGCACCAATGTACTAATAGAGAAAATCAATAAAACAGAAAGTTAATTTATCAAAAAATTTACAAAAATCATAAACCTCTAGCAAGACCAACAAAAGTGGAATGAAGAAACAAATCACCAATATTAGTAATAAAACAGGCACTATTACTACAGATCCTGCAACCACAAGAAAGATATGAAGAGAATGGTACAAATAACTTTACACTCGTAAGTTCAAAGACTTGGAAGAAATGAATCAGTTCCTCTAAATCCACCCACTACTAAGTCAATATGAAGTATATAATCAGAATAGTTCCTATACCAAGTAAAAAATTAAATTTGTTATGAAAAACTCCTTTAAAAAGTCAAGAAAAATGCCTCGATTCAGAGTACAACCTGAGCTAAATTGAGCTGTGTCATTCTTGATTGCAACCCAGAGCTTGATTAGAAGAGTAAATCTTTTAAATTATTGCTGCTTGTTTAAAAATTTTTAAGAGTAAAAATATTTTACTTATAAAAAAAAAAAGAAGAGCTTGCATTATTGATCTGTGTTATCCCATGTGTATTTATTTCTAAAAAGTAAGACAAGAATTTGCTTGATTCTCAGGGGAATTCTCTGAGCATCAGTGAGCACTGGAAAGTTTTTCATGCAGCTAAGTGAGGCATATTAGATGGAAAAACACTGCAAAATATATATTTTAAGAGAGATTTTCTTTTTGCCTCGAATTTTCACTTAGTGTTATACACTCTATATGTGTCTATATGTTAATGTTTTAGATAAGGAAAAACAATATTACTGTGAACATCATGTTATTTCACATCTCTCTGATTTTACCCACCTTCCTCCCTCCACAAGACATGTTATTTTTACCACTCTTTTCCTATTAAGTCTTATTTTTCAAGGTTCACGTCTTGTCTCTTAAATGACCTCTTTCTTTGCTCCCACAGTATCCCCTGCAGGTCTCTGGCAGAAATCTATTACATTTGCCATCTTCGATCCTACCACTGGTGAAGCAATGCTCTATTCTTCTGTTCTTTGAAGAACTAGTCCCTCTCAGACTTACAAATCATATATTTGGTAGAGACTGCTTCCTATCACTGCTTGAGTATTGGGTTGTCACTGTCCACTTCTCATCGTCTTTGCCACCAGGGATTAGTTTAGGATTGGACTTGTAACCAGATGAAAACCAATATAATACAAGGTCAGAACCGTTAAAGCTTCCAAGGTGAAGGAACTCTTCTTTTCTTGTGAATGAATTTTAGAAAAATAATCTCTCCCTTTTCCACAATGTGAGATTTGTAAGTGCTGTGCCATTGTTTAACGCACCTGAATTTGGAGGGTTGACGTTTCATGTTATAAAGTCCGTTGATTGAACTGGCACATAATGGAGCAGCTCACTAGCTTTGTTTGAGCTGTTTGAAGTCAGGCCTACCTCTCACCTTTGTATTTATATATGACAATACATTCAGATTTCAGTGCCCTCATTAATTCAAAAAGAAACCTGCTCCCTATATTATCTATCTTCACTCATCATACTCCAATTAAATTATTAACTTATGTGTTTTTGCTCACAAGAGTGTGAGAGATCATGTAACAACTTAGCCACATTTTTTTATCCCTACTTTGAAGCTTGTCGTGTAACATTTAGAGACAATCAATAGACATATTTAAAAATTGTTTCATATTTTAGTTTAATTTTTAAGCTAAAATTAAAATAATGCCCGTTAAAGCCTGTTAACATCCTCTTCCTTTCTTTACTTTCACTTATCTTGTAGAAAACAGGATGCTTGGCATGTTACGTATGAACACTAATCATAACCTTATACTCCTTCCTCACATTAAGGGAACTCTCCATTTACCCAAGAGGACAGAAATAAGTGGCATGAATTTGCAATAGCACTTGGGATAGTTTTTATCCTCTGAAAATAGTTAACCCATGGTAATTTAACAGAGAATGATATATAATGCCCACTTTGCACTAGTCAGCTAAAAATAAACAAACAACAACAACTTACAAAGATAAACATAATAGGTTCTTTGTAGATCTTGACTATTGAAACTCTATAGCCATTTTAGAACAATATACCTTACTCGACCAAGTAGAATTCTGAGTCAAAGAATAAACTGGCTCCACATATATTTTATATTAAGATCATTAAATTAATAAATATGCAGGTTTAACAAAATTTTAAAAACACATTGGTATAAATCTCAAGAACTGAGGTATTTTTAGAAATCTTTTCACCTGCAAATTTTTAAATTTAATAGCCTTAATATAAGAATGTGTGTCTTTCTGTGCATGGGCATACAGTGAAATTATTTTTAAAATATTCTTAAACATTTTACTTTATCCTTTTTCATGTCAGTGCCTCATAGCCCTTATGAAAATTTAAGTATTTATAATTAATGCTCATTGAAATTTTCAAAAAGTCTTTATTTTACAAAGTCAAAACATATATCTCAATTGAAAGAAAACACAAATTTTAATTGCTTTATTGGTCACTTTACTATCATCTCCTTAGTAATCAATTAATTCAATCAGATTCACTCTATGGTTTAAATGTTGAAAAATGCCTTTTAAGAATTACAGTAATTGAACTGACTAATATCTACTACAGCTGTTAAAATCTGTTTATCTACGGAACATTTTAGATTAAGTTAAATCACAAGAGGACCTGTTTATCAAATTAGGCACCTAATATTTTCCAAGTTTGCTTCAGTGGGTTCATCTCTAAAAACAAAGAAACAAACAAACAACAGAAAAAGTCTGTTAACATCCTATTCTAGAAATTCCATGCTGGTTTTGTTTGTTTGTTTTTGATTTCCTCAATGCAAGTATTTGTAATGCTGCTACTTTTTTTTTTTTTTTTTACTTTTAAAATTTTTATTTTTATTTCAATAGTTTTTAGGGAACAGGTGGTCTTTGGTTACATGGATAAATTCTTTTTAAAAAAATTTTTTTTATTATACTTTAAGTTCTAGGGTACATGTCCATAACGTGTAGGTTTGTTACATATGTATACTTGTGCCATGTTGGTGTGCTGCACCCATCAACTCGTCAGCACCCATCAACTCGTCATTTACATCAGGTATAACTCCCAATGCCATCCCTCCCCCTCCCCCCTCCCCATGATAGGCCCCGGTGTGTGATGTTCCCCTTCCCGAGTCCAAGTGATCTCATTGTTCAGTTCCCACCTATGAGTGAGAACATGTGGTGTTTGGTTTTCTGTTCTTGTGATAGTTTGCTACGAATGATGGTTTCCAGCTGCATCCATGTCCCTACAAAGGACACAAACTCATCCTTTGTTATGGCTGCATAGTGTTCCATGGTGTATATGTGTCACATTTTCTTAATCCAGTCTGTCACCGATGGACATTTGGGTTGATTCCAAGTCTTTGCTATTGTGAATAGTGCCGCAATAAACGTATGTGTGCATGTGTCTTTATAGCAATGCTGCTACTTTCTATTAAATTAAGAACACATGATTTTTAAGACTTACAAGGCTTCAACAAATACAATTCCAAAACGAAGACATGGAGTGTTCCTTCTTGACATCATTTTATGATGTCTTTAATTTACTCCTGTGTTTTTAATACCCAGAGGTTTTGCTTCCTTTTTTCCCCCTCTTTTCTATGCTTAATTTAAGCTCATAGATGGATTTGGTATAAGGCACCACTCTAGATGGTTGACTTTTACAAATCAGGTATTGTTTCCCTAGCCTTATAATGAAATGTTTCAGAAATGGCCAAATTTTGTTTTTAGGTTAACTGATATATATCATTAAACTACAGCTTTGGGTGAAGTCAGACACTTGGAATTCCCTTAATGCACATGTCTCCTTACCTTCCACCAGCTGGGAAGGTAATGGGAAGCATGTATTCCCCCAGGGAAGACAAACAACATTCGGTTGATTGGCAAACACTTTTGCAATAAGGAGAGAGAGGTAGTCTTGGTTAATTCCCTTCTCAGCCAACCAGTCAGATTGCCTGCTGGGCTACTGGCTTAATGCTGCTGAGATGAAAGATTCCAGTGGACAGGGTCATCATTTGAGTCAGGGACTAGGGTGTTCATTATGCAAGTGGAGCTGCTTCTGCCTAGCTTAGCAAGCTCCCTGATGTTGCCATTCTCTCTTTCCCTGTCTTTAATTATAGATGTGTCCTAGCATTTACCGAAATAGAGATAGATAAATAAATATGCAACAGGTGGAGAAGGAAAGATATGGGGGCAGAAAAATTAAAGAACATAAACAGAAGATGATTCAGAGATATTTCTACATAGAGAAAAAATATCTAGAAACAATGTAGCTTGATCATTTTCCAGAACTTTCCTTTGCACTTACTAGCTATGGGATCTTAGGCAGGTAGTGAAGGCTAAAAGGTATCATGCATGTAAATTGCCTGGCTCTGTGTCTGGCACATGGAAGATGTGCAATAAATTGGACCTTTCCTGCATATCCTCGTGTTGGTTACAGATAACGGAGTAGCATGCTTTCATAATTGTTGGGGAAAAAAGAACCTATGAAAGACAACTCTGTGTGTGTGTGCACCTTCGTGCACATGCTTGTATGTGCACGCATTTAAAAAAAATGGAGTTATATGAAGGTCTTCATAGATCCAGCCTCACAGGCAGTTAGAAATGGACCAGCTGTCATTATATATGCTTAGCATTTTTTTTTCTAGAGCTGTGGCATGTCTGAAAATGAGGTTAAGGAAACCTACAGAAGAAACAAATTTAATTAAAATAATAGCTATCAAAAATGTTGTTTACATCTTTGATGATAGATATTTGTGGATTGATTTACTGAATGTTTAGTAGAGAAAGAACTAAAGGGACAAATACACAAATATGAAGGCAAAGTTCAATCCAGCAGTGGCCCCAGCATGGGCTCTTCATAATGTATCTAAACTACGATTCTGCATCAGGGGGCAGAGTGACAACAAAAGGGAATGCTGGGAATCTGAAGACCTGTGTCTTGCTCTGAGTTCCAATTTTGTAAATCATGATCAGAAAAATAAAATCAAGTCCCAGTCCTGGCACCAGTGTCTCACTTTACCCACCTCATATACTGCACCCCGCTTTCTGCTTTTTTGGCTTCTCCAGTTTCTAAGACTGGCTCTCCATCAAACCGGGAAGCAGTCAGTGAAGTATTTCCTGTCTACTCACCTACCTTGACTTGCAAGGCTCCTGACTACTCTTCCAATATCTTACCTCCCTCCTAATCCTCTTCCCTTCTTATTCTCTGCTGTGTTTTCCTCTCAGCAAGTTTTCAATGAATCCCCACTGAGGTGATAACTGATAACCAAGGTGTTAACTGAAGTGTGAATTCTCCTAGGATTATTCAAACCTTGAAAGCAGGCTGTTTGAGGACCAAAATGTTGATATATAGAGAAATTGACAGAAAGCTTTCCCTGTGATTAATAACATCACAACATCACACCTGCTAGACTTTGACTCTCACTACTAACATGCCCACTTAGCCTAGACAATGGCAATGGCTTGGAAAGAGAAGCTTAAGGAGCTCTAGGAGCAGTGAGGGTCACTGGACCACACCAGGTCAACACAAATACACCGTAGACAGGCTCACTCTGCCTCTTTTGACTTTAGAATTTGAAACTTGCAATTTACCAGTAACTCCTACTCTATCTTCAGATCTGCAGTGTAAAACCCTATCAAAGGCATTTCTCCCAAGACGCATTCAACTGTCATTGTTTGTTTTTCAACAAATTTCACAACTTGGAGACACCCCTGTGGAGCTGCAGTATGGGAAGCTGCCAGTGAAAGCTAGATGTGAAAATATGCTATGAACATTGGAGAGTCAGCCACAAAATAGATATATTTGCAGGGCGGGGGTGGGAATGCGGTATAAACATAAATATATGTGCTTCCATAAATCTAAAGGTGACCATGTTGGCCTTACATGGTAGCAATTATTGAGCTAAAATGTACAGCAGATGCTAAAGGGTATGAGTGTTAGAGCATCATCCCTCATGAAATATTTTGTAGCTAATAGCAACAATCTTTTTTAAAGGTAAGTTACAAAGGTCAGAAGGTCATTTTTACTCTTAAAATTACTGACTTCTGCCAAGTATCAGTTTCTTGTAAGAAACAATTTCTGTGCTTTCCCTATTAGACTTAAATTTAGAAATAATGAGGTTTTAAAACATGATGAGAAATTCTTATTAAGAAGAAAGTATTTCTTCAAATTTTGAGGTAGAGAGCTAAGGATGAGAGTGTGGGAGGTCTAAGGACCAGGGGTCAGGAAAAGGTGATAGTGGAGAGTATACAAAAAAACTAGCAGGGCGAGGTGGCGGGTGCCTGTAGTCCCAGCTACTCGGGAGGCTGAGGCAGGAGAATGGCGTAAACCCGGGAGGCGGATCTTGCAGTGAGCTGAGATCCGGCCACTGCACTCCAGCCCCGGGGATAGAGCGAGACTCCATCTCAAAAAATAAATAAATAAATAAATAAATAAATAAATAAATAAATAAATTTACCAAACAGGCATTTAAATATGTAAACTACATGGTAATAGCCCTCTGAATAGGCTAAAATAAATATCTTTGAAGAATTAGCACACATCTATATTCTTAAAGTTTCCTGACATTTGTTTGTGTCAATTAGGGCTCCCATGAATTGCAGTAGTAAGTTCTGTGTTTTTTCTCCACTAATTTCACTCATCATTGTAGAAATAGAGAGAAGTGAGAAAAATATCTTTTTCTGAGTTAAAAATAGTAGTAGAAATTTCTTGCCTATATAAATATTACACATCTATTTCCTACCATACATATTATACATTTATTTTGAAATATTACATTAAAAATAGCAATTAGTATTAATTATTGAGTTTGGTTGTGTTTTAATATAGATTGCAAAATGTTAGACAAGATTGATATGGAATATGTGTACTGCTGCTATTCGAAGAGCTTCTGAAGTTTTGGAGGCTACAAGAAATTTTCAAAGGTCATAGCTTTGGGAGATGTAGTTTTCGCTGAAATCTCTAATAATTCAAATAGAGATTCATAATGTTATTGCAGTCTATTGGCTTGCAGACATTTCTTGATTTATGTGTAATATTCACTTCACCTAAATTCTCTAAGTATGAGAGATTCTTTGTATCAGATTTTCTCTACAGGGGGCTAATTACCGATTTCCTTCCAGTTTATTTAGAATATGTAGAAAAGACATGGAAAGCCAAGTATTTCGTCATAAATGGAAGTTCGGAATACAAAACTGGTAAATTGGTGTTCAGGCTTCGAAACTCTCTTATTTTGCAGGAGGGAGACAGTAGGCGTTTGAAGTTTCTGATTCAGGTTCTATGTTCTAAAATACAGTTGCCAGGGAGTTTTTATAAAGGGAAAAATGCAGCTAGAGTATGTGGGAGACATAGGTGTTCTCAAAGACCCTACCTGGTTATGCTTCTTCTTAAAAAAAAAAAAAAAAAAAAAGAAAAAAAGAAAAAAAAAGAAAGAAAGAAAAGGAAAGAAAGAAACTGCAACCTTTAACATTAAAGTTTGTTTTCGGTAATAATCCGGAAGCTCACAGCAAACTTTAAATTTTCTGAAATTAAACAGATCTCCCAAGACCTTGTGGTTAGATGGCCTTTCTTTAGGGAGGAGCTGAGTCCAGGAGCTTTACAGGGTAGGAAGTCCAGGTATTCTTATTTGTTGATGCATAAAGTTGTCCTCAGATCTCATTTCTCATGTCTACCTGACAACCCTGGAAATTGTGGAGCAGAGGCAACTGCGAGAGATAGTAAGCTTTGTGTTAAATCCAGGAGCAGAGAATGAGCAGGCTCTCTCGCGAACATGAGAACCTCTTCTGGAGGGGAGAGGTTACAAAGCAGATAAGGATTCCTAAGCTAGAAGCTAACTCGTCCTCTGGCTCCAGCCAAGCGTCGTATCCGGAGCCAACTGCAGCTGGAGGTGGAAGAGGAAAAAAACGGAGGTCGAGGAGGGAGGGGGAACGGAGGGGAGTAAGCTGGAGATCCGCGCGCGAAGGGAGGGTGGAGATGAGGGGAGCGCGCCGGGCGCAGGGAGCTGAGTGGACGGCTCGAGACGGCGGCGCGTGCAGCAGCTCCAGAAAGCAGCGAGTTAGCAGAGCAGGGCTGCATTTCCAGCAGGAGCTGCGAGCACAGTGCTGGCTCACAACAAGGTGATGTGCCAGGAAGCGGTTTTTTTGCCCACTTGGGCTGCTGTGGCTGGGGCTTGCTTCCTTATACCCACCTCTTCTCCTCTGGGTCTGCGTGTGTATGAGTGAGTGCCCGGCTTTGGGGGGTAAAGCCTGCGGGGAGGGGACACGCTTGCCTCTGCTTGTCTCCTCCTCCCTCTACCCCCGTCGTTGCTAATGTATGTTTTCCAGGGTCGCCCCTGGCTTCGTACCTCTTATTTGACACTGACATCTCCCCCCACCCCCGTTGTATCTCCTCTCCCAGATGCTCAAGGTGTCAGCCGTACTGTGTGTGTGTGCAGCCGCTTGGTGCAGTCAGTCTCTCGCAGCTGCCGCGGCGGTGGCTGCAGCCGGGGGGCGGTCGGACGGCGGTAATTTTCTGGATGATAAACAATGGCTCACTACAATCTCTCAGTATGACAAGGAAGTCGGACAGTGGAACAAATTCCGAGACGTAAGTGCCGCGCACCCCCATCCCCGGGCACACGCGCGCGCTGCTCCGTGGCGGGGGCCGCGGTGGCCGGGTGTGGGTGGGGAGTGGGCTCCGTTTTCTGAGGAGAGGGATTTAGGGAAGTGCGGCGGCGCAGGGCTGCTGGAGAAGTTCACAGTTCCGCTGCCCCCTCCCAGCTGTTTCAAGGGCTTGCTTCTTGGATGCACAGGAGTTCAGGTCTCACAAGGTTCCCACTCTTCCTCCCCCACCCTGCTCTCCCCTGTGCCCCCTCCCGGCCCACAAAGGTTAGAAAGTGCTGGCTCTACCCTCTCAACTTTTGAATGGTGTTTCTGGCACTGGTAAACACAGCAGATGTGCCTTTGCGATGTATCGCTACTAAAGTAACTAGGATCGATCCCGTCGCTAATGGTCCATTAAGGAATTTGAGGGAGGAGGTAGGAAGATGTAAGATTTATAAATGCCCGCTCTCCAAGAGTGGGAGGATGTTTGGCGGCACCAGTAGGGACTCGTTGAACTGCTCCCGATTACATAAAATTGTCGATCAGATTTGTGCTTCAACATGACTTTAATCCAGAACATGTTTGCAATGTATTTGATTACATTTTATTCCAAAATGAATCACTGCCTTGAAATCTGCGTGAAGGGGATGCGAGGGCGGGAGGGTTGCAGGTGACAGCGATGAAGGAGTTAAACCGTAGACTCCTCTGGGGAGTTTTCAAAAGTGTTATTAAGAGGGAGCCAGGTTTAGACACTTGAAGCCAGTGGCCATGACTTGCCAGTCATTTTTTTTTTCCTCACCTGATCTGAATGGAGCACAGTAAGAGCTGCTCACATACAGAGCGCGGTACGACTGGAAGCCTTGAACTCGGTTGTCCCAGTGAGGGAGGCCGCCCAGATGGCTGAATACCGCCCCCAGCCCACCCTTTAAAGCGCGGAAGGCATGAACTGGAGCGAGCGTGATTCCCAGACACATTGCCAATACTTACCGTGACATTTGAGAGAATTTCTCGTGGAGTACATCTGCAGTGCACTACGTGGAGATGAGTTAACTTCTTTCATCAGCTCTGATTCGGTCACCATTTGGGAAAATAAATGGGAGCCTAGGCTAGGTTTCATCCTGCCTCCTCTAACCCGTTCTCTCAACCTCTACATGAAGTAGCTGACAAGCCAGACCTAGCAGAGGGATTCCTGAAGGAACACAAATTTTTAGTTTAAAATTAGGTTTAGTCATTTGATTGAGAATATTTAATGGAGAACTTTGCCTACATACTTTATGAACAACGTTTGAGCACCATTTTATTGCTAAATAAATGCCCTTATAAAAACATACCTCTTGCATATTTAAGTTTACACTAATATTGAGTACAAGCAAAAAGGATAGCGAGTGAGATATTCCTAAACCTAAAGAGAATTTGTTTATCACACCGTCATTTGGCAAAAAAAAAAAATCGAACATTTTATCAGTATTTGAACAGTGTTTGACATTATGACATTTCATTATTTAACGGCTGCTTTAAAATCTTTTAGAAATGAATTTTTGAAAGACCTCTCAACAATGGGATATGTTTAGTAGATAATACTGGTTGCATGCTGTTTTCTATTTGTTTTGGGGTGTTTTTTTTAGCTCCGCTGGATAGTGATAAAATAAACTACACAAGATTCCTCGCTGGCAGAATTGTAAGAGTATTGCTATCTTCAGCGAGAGCAGAGATAAAAGCTTTCTTCTCTAAAATGTATTTTAAATGTTGAATAACTTAGTCTTCTATTACTTTATTCAAATTACTTTATTGAATTATTGAGTGACTTGGGCAGTTTGTGAATGTGTTTGATTTAAACTATTGAGACAAGCTGAGTTGCCTACTAGAGAACTAAATATGCTGGAATTTATGGAGTCACTTTCTATAGAGACAGTATTTTATTACTATATCATTTTCAGGTATTGCTCTATGATCTCAAGGAAAAAGTTCATCAAAATTGTGCATAATTTTTTCAAAGGATTTACTGATACATTTTATGCAAATGTCTGTTTTGAAGTATATTCAATACCTAAACATATAATACTGATTTGTTGGAAAAACTTTCATCAAGTTTTAGTATTACCATTTTAGTAAGACAGTTACGGTTTTGTAAAAATGACTTCTGGAGGGAATGGAGCACATAAATGCTATCATTGTTTAATCCTTGAACCACCTGTTGCTTATTATTAACATGATAAAATGTATGCTGACGGTGTGGTTTCTCAAATAATAATTCCGAATGCATAATATAGAATCCTTATCTGCACCATCCACCCCACTGCTATTTATGCATATTCTTTCCCTTTGGGGGAATCATTAGCTTAATAATCTTTTCTGTAGCTCTCAGGATGTTATTTTTCAGTTGGTTTTCAGCTAGAAGCACATGGCGATAAGACATTACTTGAAATAATACTATACTGCATGAATCTACCTTTAAATGTTCTGCATGAGCATTCATATCGCAAATAATGATTTATGTACTTACTTTATATGAGGGCAAAGAAACATGGAATTCTGAACCTCTTATTTGAGAAACAATTTAACTGAAGTACTTTTGTTTTATGGTTTTTCCCCATAAAATATAATTAATTTTATTTATAAAAAAGCTTTGGGAAGCACCAGCATAATTATTGCTTGGATTAATCCTTATGATTAGTTTTTTCCTCCTGACTGTTTTACATAATCAGCATTGTTTTACAAGTAACTCCTTAATGAAAGTTTGAACTGTTCCTTCTTTTGAAATACATTTGAAAACTATCTTAAATAATATTTAAAAATACAATTTAGCATTATATTTTAATTGAATAATTTTAAAAATAAATGTTACTCTTTATATATTTTATTTGTAATATACATATGTAAATATAATTGATTTACAATAAAGCTTTAGGAACAAAGAGAGTGGATAGAGTTAGGTGAGAGTAGGTGAGCATAAGAACTACTGCCACTGAGGCTCATTATCTCAGTTTCCTCAATATAAATGCTAGAGAAGCAATGAAAGAAAAGACAAGCTTACAATTAATAGGTATTAACACAGGAGAAACAAGCTTACAATGAGTAGGTATTAGCATAGAAGAAACCTCCAGTATTTTTGACTACTCTATGCTAGCAAAGTCTGTTGAATAAAGTACCTTTGTTGTCCTTTTGAAGGACTCTTGGAGTGTACGACACTTAATGCTATAGGCATAAAGAGCTTTCACTGTTTTGAAAATTATTACTTTATTTGGTTATTAGTATACAAATTCTGATAAAGAGTTTAATATCTATGTTTTAGGAAAGCATAAAAGTTTCACTTAATCTAAAGATATAGAAAAGTCAACACATTTAAACATAAGTACAGTAGATAGAGCCAGCATGCTTTACTTAGGTTATGCTTATGGGATTTTAAAATAAAATAAAATAAAAACTCTCTCGACAATGGTATATATTCAGTACATATACTGGTTACATGCTTTTTTTTTTTTTGTGGGGGGCTCTGTTGAGTAGTATACAAGATTCCTCGGTGGAAAAATTGTGGGGCTACCATTACTTTCTCCCAGAGCAGGAGTAAAGGATTCATACATCCCGTTCTTGTGAATATATTAGGAGAATTGGAAATCAGGATCATTATGAGGAAATTGAATTATTAGCTCATATTGTATTAGCTCAAATACAAATATACAATTATGTATTGCATATTTCAAATATTTGTATTTTATAGTTTAATTAAACCATACCCTTTATCATGTAATAAATGAGTATGGAATTTGGAACCAGTGAATTAATTAGTAATGCATGGTATAATAACATTATCAAAATTATTATTGATTTCATTGAAATACATGCAGTAATTAGGAATGACAAAAAAAGGTAAAATATGAGAAGCCCTCAAATATTGTATTTAGGCATCAGTATAATAAAAGCTTAGAAAAAAGAGGAATGATGGCCATGCTAATTTTTAAGTAACTCATATAATAAAAACAGGATTGTACCCTTTACTGGAAATTCAAATAGTTCTAGATTAAATTAAATTTGTTTTTCAATAAAAATACCTGGGACTCATTTTGAACTTTTTGTTTTAAGGAATGGTTACCATTAGTGTTATAGAAACCATAATCAACTTCAGTTTACATTTATTCCTTAAGTGATATTTAATATCCTTTAGATATATTTAATGCAATAAGAAAGTTCTACAATTTAACCTTAATGTAAGCTAAAGGACATGTAGAATATTGAGAAAATATAAAATACAGGCTGACATGTCTCAGAGGCACTCAAATTATAAGTTGACTTTTTAAAAAATACCTGATTTGCGGGTGTTGAATAGTAGGTAGAACATTCTTAATTTGTTTTTTCTTTTTATTTGCCTTTTTCATCGAAGGTGAGGTTCTTAAGTGCACAGATTATTTAAGAGATAATGGATGATGGTGAGGGATATTTCCTGGCACTAAGTGGGCTACAGAGGAGTAAAGATTCCTCAGGGTCTATCAACTACTACTGTTGTTAGAAAGTAAATACAACAATTTGTTTCTATGTCTACTCCAAATAAAGTATTCTATGGCTGTACAGGTCATTAAAATTCAAACAATGAGAATCTATAAGGAATGCTCTCTCAGTACTTTGTTTAGGTTTATGATGTGCTCTGGTTATATTTCTTGAGTTACAGGCATACTGTTACCGTTGAGGGATCCTCCTTTCTGGCAACAAAGTTTTACCATTATACTTTTCAACAATATGTATCAAAAATAAAGTTAAAAATTTATTAATAATTTGGACATATTTAATAAAGTAAACTACTATTCTCTCTGTTTAAGAATGCTTTCTCCATAATGGATATCCAATTCTTATGAAAATGTACATTTTCAGTGTTTCTCACTATGAAGCAACATTTGTAACTGTGGTGATAATTACCTACATTTCAGTATAGTTGAGAACATAGGCATTTCTTGGGAATTCTTCACAGTTAATTGAGTGCATTATCATAAGTATTTTTCTCTCTTTCTTTTGCTTTTTTGGTGATTATGAGCACTGTGTTTAGTTCTTAAAAGCTTGTGAATATAGTGTATATACATTTGCAGATCAGAGCTGGTGAAGACTGTAGCACACAATAGTATTTTTATTGGACTATTGTTCATATTGTTTAAATCATGGGGAGATTTAATGGAGAGAGGCAATTCACCTCTTAAGAGAAGCAATAAGCAATCTTTGACAATTCTGGGGCTAGTGAGTAACTACAGCAGCAAGAGGCTAGGCTCTGGCAGCATCCTGACTCTTGTTTTTGTCATCAGGATCCCTAGTTAAAGCATGATCATAGTACAAACTCCACACTCCTATTTTTTTAAATCTGCTACTACAACCACTACCCTGTTTGCCAGTCAGGATTTAAGTTTGGTTTTGTCCTCAGGTATCACATGATGGAGGAAGGCAGGTCAGAGAATGTCCGCCAATCTGTTTGTTTCTGGAGGGAATCTTAGCTAGAGCTGGTATCATGTCATCAGATTCTCTCAGGAGGTATGAATTGATCACGAAACTTTGGTGGATTTTCCATGGGTTCATGCTAACAGAAATTATAGCGAAGCAAGCAATACTTTTAACTCTCTGGCTCTCATAATTTCCAATCAATGACTAGAAAAGTGTAACTACGTGTAAAAGTGTAAGTAAGAGAAACAAATGACTCTGTCTCTGTATGTTGTCTATGTTTATATGTATTTATGTGTGCAGATTCATGCATAAATGCATATCTACATATATGTGTTATGTGTGTGTGTCAAATTGATAACAGGTTAAATAATCTGAATACAGAGGCAATTGTATATTGTGCTATAGGTTTTTTGTATGCACCACATATGTTTATAGTTATTACACATAACGTGTTGAGTAGAAAGCCAACATCCATCTACCCACCCCCAAAATGTTAAGACATGTTAGGTTTCTTTATTTTTTTTTTCTTTTCCTGGTTAGGTTTTCCGCATCTTATAAATTGAGATGATTTCATTTACTGTTACATGTGTGGACACAGTGTGCTTTTCTGTTTCTTACAGCTTGTTTGGGATTATATATTTAAACTTTTTAGCTAGATATACAAAAGGAACATCGTGTACTGCTATAGAGCATTTATTTTGCTACTCTGACAGTAAGACTTTGGGGTTGGATGCTTTTAGATCTTATGATTGTGACTCAGAGTGACATTGTATGTTCTTATACAACTTTAGTTTTCAGGATCTGGGTCATAATTTTATTTCATTTTATGTACTTATTTTTAAAGACTGATCTTTGACTTCTATAAATACTATCCAAGTTCTATAAGCTCCTGGAGTATTTATATGTCTTTTTCATTTATGAAAATCATTTCATCTTTTCTACTCTTTCTACTTCTTCTAGTTTACAGATTTGGACACCCCATTAGACTGTGAACTCCCTATAACTACAGACTGTAGTCTCCCTTCCTCTCCACAATCCTACAATTCACCTAGCATTACCACAATAATTGTCGCAGAGTTATCACTAGAAAATACTTATTAAATGAGGTGACATTATATTCAAAATACATTGCCAACTGAAAAATCCTTACCTAAAGGTTTTTTAGAGCTGTGTTGCCTTTTATTGGCCAGTTCAATTTCTGACCACCTCAAGCCCAGTTTTGTAATTTAAGTAAAAATTCAATTTTTATAAAATATAAAGTTATAAGTATTAAACCACGTTAGTCCTATAAGTTCCAAAATGTGCCAAAATAGAAATGCCATGTCCAAGCTGTTGTGTCCAGTTTTAGAATGGTCAACAGCAGATGACAATGACATGCATCATGGTGCTCCCTCGGCCAGTAGGTTCAATTCTTTTTTCCATAGTTTCTCTGACAACATAATTGTGTTGCTCTAACATCTTTAAATATTTTTGCTGCCTAATGGATAATATCAAACACTAGTGTCTTCCCTTTCTTCTTCAACTACTGAACTTCAATTAATGGTTCTATCGGTAAATCCAGGTACTTTACTGACAGTTGAGATTTATTTTTCTCTTCCACCTCACTTACAACTGCCAATGAATTAGTTAGAGAGAGGTTAAGTTCCTGCAGAAAGGAGACCCTGAATCAGAGTACCCGAGTAATGATAGAATTCTGTTTCGCAAGCATGAGACCATCAAGAAGTGGGTGTCCAGGCCTGGGCTTTCAGGGTTATTCCCTCAAGCAAGCTTCTCTATTAATGGCCATTTCCTATCTAACAGGAGGCATTTAAGAGAAAATCTAGGACAATCACCTGGCGACAGAATTCACCTGAAAGTAATCACACATTACTTCTACTTGTATCCCACAGGCCTGAACTTAGTTACATGTCAACACCTAGCTACAAGGGATACTGGGAAATTTAATCTTTAATAGGAATCATCAACACCAAAGAAAGCAAGCAATATTCAGTACTCAGAGAAAATGTTGGTAACTATGGTATCTGATTATGCTCTTTCAATCATCTAAACATCTCTTGAAAATATTCTCAGTCTCCACCCCTGTGTCCTCTGATGGGAATTTTTTTTTTTTATCATTGCCTGTCAGTTGTTTTCCTCCCTAATCAATCTTTCTTCCAAATTCCATATTATCCCAGTATCCTCTTAGCTATGATGGACATGCTTGAGTCATGCTTGCTGGGCCAAAACTACAATACCTAGTACCTACTGTTCCAGTTGTAGGAGTTTGGTGGTAAGTAGTAGTGTGCTAATTTCTAAAAGGAAATTTCGAAGGTCAAAACCAAAGCAGAGTATCCAAAAAGCTATCATGTTAAGGAGAGCCTGACTCTACATACCAAGGCTGTTTTCCTTTAGTGAAATCATTTAGCATGACTTCTGCGAAATCTTTTTTGAGCTGTAGATCTTTGGTCATGGGTCTGGAATACCCTGGGTTAAGGCATTAATGGTGATTGGTAGGCAAGAATCAGAATTTACTTCTCACATCTCTTAGTTAAAGAACAGGATACTCTCTTGCTGTGATGCAGAAAAAGGAAAGTACCACTAATACAAACAACATTTTGCTGAAATAATACTAGCAGTGACACTCTTGCCAGGTTCATGCAGCTCTTAGGCTTGAAAGCAAAGAAAACAATCTTTTTGGTTCTACTATCTCTGGGACAGTTAGGAAATTAAAACTGCAGCAAATTGGATTTGCCAGAATTCTCATACAGGCTTTACTCTTTAGATTTTTTTTTTTTTCTTGACATAGGAGATGACTGGCAATTAGAATGCCTGAGCTTTTTAACTGAATCATAAACAGAGATGGTGAATTGCACTTTCTATCAGGTTTTGTGTTTTGGAGAGATCCTGGATTTTTCCATCTTCATACTTGCTAAAGAAAAACATTCATATTTATTTATCATTTCTCATATATATTCGTGGCATGATTATATTACAAGGGATGATTACATAATTTTGCTTAATATGTTACCCACACATAATTAAATTAATAATAGTAATAATATGGTATACAAATATGTAAGGTAAAAAGTCTTCATACAGTTATTTTTCCCTTACAGTCGTGTCATTTCTCCCAAAGGATTGATGCTTTCCCTAATATGCTTCCACCAGAAGTCATCTGGCCTTCAATTTTCTGTTCACAAGCTCTTTCTTTTATTGAGGAAATAATGGTCTGAATCAGAAATGTTGTCTCCGACCTCTGAATATATATTGCAGATTTTTCTATTTAGAATTTAAGAATAATGGCCTAATAAAAATTTTTATTCCCTCCTTCAGGAATAGCACCAGTATATTTCATTAGTTCATTTATTGGTTTTAAAAACATCATGTTGAATAAGTAATAATAATCTTAAGAATCTGTGTGAGGTAGATTCCTTCTGTTTTTGTATGTGGCTTGTATGTTTTTGAGACTGTTAAGCCATATTATCACTCTTGTTGTAAAACAGAGATAATTAAATTCAGTATTCTGTTTTCATAGCTGTTTGATTAGAAAAGTTATTGATTATTTAAATTATGCTATTTCAATATAGAAAAGACAGTTTTGGATGGGTATGGTGGCTCATGCCTCTAATCCCAGCACTTTAGGAGGCCGAGGCAGGTGGATCTTGAGGTCAGGAGATCGAGTCCATCCTGGCCAGCAAAGTGAAACCCTGTCTCTTCTAAATACAAAAAAATTAGCTGAGTGTGATGGTGCGTGCCTGTAATCCCAGCTACTCCAGAGGCTGAGGCAAGGGAATCGCTTGAACCAGGGAGTCAGAGGTTGCAGTGAGCTGAGATCATGCTCCTGCACTCCAGCCTGGAAATAGAGCAAGACTAGGTCTCACACACACACACACACACAAAAAGAGTTTAAATACTGTTTTTATTGCATTTGTCTGTAAAATATGTGTGTGTGTGTGTGTGTGTGTGTATATATATATGTATATATAGTTAGGTGTGAACATTTGGTAGCTTGGTTTACTATTGACATAATTAGGAAAGGAACTTACATTTGGTATACATGGCTATTTGATACAATCAAATAGCAAGTGGTGTATACAAAAAATGCTTCTTTTTCCACAGCATTCTCTTAAGCTTTTGTTATGTGGATTTAGAATGAACTACATGCTAATGTTTCTATTTTCAGATTGTTATAGCATTTCATCAATAAAATCATCCCACATCTTTATCTACAGTTTTGAATATGCAAGGAAAAATAAACTCTATTTTAACTTTCCATACTATTTTATGATGGATTCCTCTTTTTGTCTTATTTTATTATCTGAAAATTCCAACTAACCATGGTAATTAAGTTTAAACCCAATGTCTTTAATAGTGTGCTAAACATGTATATAGTAAGCAAGATGGCAAAGATAATGAAAATGAAAAAATATGTGTTAGAAAACTATGGTGTCAGAATTTATAAAGTAAATACAACTTCACTATATATTTGATGGAAATAATTTTAAAAGATTTTAATTTAATTAATGACTATTTTTCTAACCAAATTACCTTTAAAAATGAGCTAAATCCACAAATAGTCTATATTATATGTGAACAGGATACTCAAAATTTTACTTGCTATGGCTATAGAGAATGATGATGGCAAAAATACACTCACCCAAAATATCAAGTGAGGTTAAGTGCTAAAAATTTTATAATAAAAACATAATGACAGACTCTTCCTTGTCTAGAAACTGATAATAATGTAATAATAACAAGCATTTTAATATGGCATATCACAAGCAAGGATTATTATAAGTTCACTTTTAATTTACTTTTGTAGGAATAGGGACTGGCTATATTGCCCAAGCTGGTCTTGAATTCCTAGGCTCAAGTGATCTTCCTACCTTGGCCTCCCAAAGTGCTGGGATTACAGGCATGATCCACTGTGCCTGACTAGTTTTTAAAAATGTATTAATTAGTAATATCCCCATATGGAATGTGCAACTGTTAATCCATTGTGTAGCTGAGGAAACTCAGGGCCAAGATCACACAGCTAGTAAGTATCAGTCAGGACTGTCTCCAGTAGTAGAATTTTGGCTCCAAAGACTTTGTCCTTAAACATGGAAGAGTAATGCTTTCTCATCTGTTAATGCTGTTTTGGGTCTCTGTTATATGCTAGGCACTTTAAATATATTATCCCACTTAATATAATATATCTCTCTCTCTATATATAATATAATATCTCTCTATATAATATAATATCTCTCTATAAATATATATTTACATATAAACATAATATATATTTATATAATACATATATTATGTTATATATTCATATAGAAATATATCATATATTCACATATAAATATATCATATATTCATATATAGATATATCATATATTCATATGTAGATATATCATATATTCATATATAGATATGTTATATATTATATATTCATATATAAATGTATTATATATTATATATGTAATATATATTATATGTTTACATATTTATATATTCATATATGATATATCTTTATATGAAAATATATGTTTATATATAAATATATGATATGTTTATATATAAATATGTAATATATGTTATATATAAATATGTAGTATATATGTTTATACATAAACATGTAATGTATATGTTTATATATATAATTTTTAATTGTGGTACAAAGCACATGACATAAAATTTACTATATTAGCCATTTTTAAGTGTACAATTCAGTGGTGTCAAGTATATTCACACTGTTTTGCAACCAATCTCCAGAACTTTTTCATTGCAGAACCGAAACTTTATACTCATTTAACCATATCCCATTTCACCCTTCCTCCAGCCCCTGGTAACAACCATTCTACTTTTCATTTCTACAAATTTGACTACTTTAGATATATAAGTGGAACAATAGTATTTGTTTGTTTGTGACTGGCTTTTGTTAGCATAACGTTCTCAAGTTTCATCCATGTTATGGCATGTGATAGGGTTTCCTTTTTCTTAAAGACTGAATAATATTCCATTGTATGTATATTTTACATTTATCCACTTATCTGTCAATAAAAACCTTGGGTTACTTCTACCTCTTTGCCATTGTAAATACTGCTGCTATGAACATAGGTATGCAAATATTTCTTGAAGATCCTGCTTTCAGTTCTTTGGCTATATACTCAGAAGTGGAATTGCTGGATCATCTGATAATTCTATTTTTAATTTTTTTAGGAACTGCCATACTATTTTCCATGGTGATTATGCTGTTTTACAGTCCTACTCACAATGGATAAGAGTTCCAATTTTTTTGCACCCTTGCTAACACTTGTTAATTTACATTTGGTTGTTGTTGTTGTTAGTAGCCATCTGAATGGGTGTGAGTTGATATTGTGGTTTTGATTTGCATTGCCCTAATGATTAGTAGTGTTGAGCATGTTTTCATATACTTGTTAGCCACTTGTACATCGTTTCTGAAGAAATGTCTGCTCAAGTCCTTTGCCCGTTTTTAATTGGGTTATGTGTTTTTCTTTTTGGTAAAATCTTTTAACAATCAAAAAAGTAGAGATTATTAATCTTCTTTCACAAATAAAGTGACTCATTATCACCAAGCTTAATCAACCTGCTCAAAATCAGTGAAGTTTGAAACGACTTTCTAACTCTAAAGACCATGTTTTTTAAAATTATCAGTTGACCACTTTAAATCAGTTACTACAGACAGCTCAAACTGCTTTTTTTGTTGTATTGTATTGTATTATATTATGTTATATTATATTATATTTATTATATTATTTATTTTTAAGAGACAGCAGTTTGCTCTGTTGCCCAGGCTTCAGTGCAGTGGTGCCATCATAGCCCACTGCAGCCTGAAACTCCTGGGCTCAAGTGATCTTCCCACTTTAGCTTCTCAAGTAGCTGGGACTACAGGCATATACCACTATGTGTGACTAATTTTTTTAAAAAAATTTTTTTTGTAGAGACTGGGGTTTCACTTTGTTGCCTAGGTTGGTCTCAAACTCCTAGACTCAAGCCATCCTCCTGCCTCAGCCTCCCAAAGTGTTGAGATTACAGGAGTGGCACATTGCACGTGGCTTGATTTTCTATCTTTTGACATATAGATTGGTCCTTTTAAATGGTCACATTGACTGTCTATTTTCTTACCTGCTAGACTAAGAAATTGATTAAGGTTTGTAATTTGTATTAGAATTTATTGTCCTTTATGCAGAATCACTATGATCTTGCTATAATTTGATCAGTATATCTTGAAGCTGCAGTAGGAAACTTCTAGTTGCCTGTCCTTCATTAGTCTTACAAATGTCAGTAGTTTCAAATCACATACTGTTCAAATAGTAATGTTTATCCCTATAGAGGTACTATATTTGGCAACAGCATATTACTGGCATTTTTATTACTGACCTTTTTTGATATCAAAGTGCAGGTCTGAATATCTTATGTGGTCAGAAATAGCTGTTAAAAGAAATACTAGGCTGGGTGGGATGGCTCACGCCTGTAATTCCAGAACTTCCAGAGGCCAAGGTGGGAGGATGACTTGCGGCCAGGAGTTTGAAACCAGCCTGAGTAACAGAGCTAGACCTCATCTCAGCAAAAATTCAAAAAAAAAAAAAAAAAAAAGCTGGGTGTGGTGGCACATGCCTATGGTCCCAGCTATTTGAGAGGCTGAGGTGGGAGGATTGTTTGATCCGGGAAGTAGAGGCTGCAGTGAACCATGATCACACCACTGCACTGCAGCCTGGATGGCAGAGTGAGTTCCTGTCTCAAAAAGCAACAACAAAAAAATGTTCTTACAGTGTCTGTTGGTTGGATTAGAAGTTTAACATCTTTGGAAGCTGTTTTTTAAGTGTTACTGTGCCTCTTTAATTTCTACAGTTGTGCCACCGCCCCCTCCTTTTCTTCGCTGAAGAGAATTTGACTTCTTCCTGTTATCAAATTAGGTAAATTGGAAAAAGAAATTATTTTCTTTAATTAAAGGATTCACAACTTATTATCATATGTAATCAACACATATAACATAAGTGTAACCACTGCTGAATGGGTTCTGAGAAAACATAACAATCTCTATCCTAGTAGAAAACATAGTTTTCTGTTTTCCATGTTGAATATCAAAGAGAGATGGAATGTTATTGACTTAAAAAAATGAAATCCTATCATATATAAAATAGGTTGGAATATATGTAAGTTTTAAAGAATATTTTGTTGTCTACATATATTTTGAAGTCTTCTACATCTAGAATTTCATTTAAGGTATTATGAACAATAACACTGAACATGGGTTCTGTTTTGAAGTTTTTTAGCAAAAAAGCAAAATTAATCTCCTGCTACACTGAAGAAAATATAGAGTAAATTTGAGTAAATTAAAATTATATGATTTCTATAATTTATTTTTAAGTTACAGAGAACTTAATGCTAAATTTTATACTAAGTATTTATGTGAAATAAATGGTTATATGGAATATTCTCTGATGAAAATTAAAATGAATCTTTCAGTCAACTTGAAATCTTTATGTTGAGTGGTCTAGATAATTTTGTGAGTTCTTCATTCTTAGCAAAACTAGAAGCTCATTTAGCAGGAATGAGAGAGGAACCAAAAATGCCACAACTCAATCTAATTAATTGTCTTCTGATATATAAAACATTGCATGGCATTGTGTGCCTGAATATTGATAAAATATTAGATATACCTCTTAAAAGTAGTAATTTGATAGTCCCTTAATCACAGCTCACTTTTACTTTTCTATTACCAAGCTACTTTGTGACTTTCAAAATATTTACATAGGGTACTATAGGCAAGATACTCTGAAATACTAACTTGCTAATTGCCTTGGCACATGGTATTAGCATCTGCTGAGAATCAGTTTTAGAATATCAGGACAATATTTATAGCCTTTCATGGCATACAGTATAGTGTGAAATTATAGACAACCTCCTAGTCTTCCAGTAAGGCTGCCTAAGGTGCCCTTGGCAACATCTGATACTCTCCTCAGATGTCCCTAAGGCAGTCAGATTCATCTAAAATGAACAATTCCTGAGGCAAAACTTTTCTAGAACATTGTATCAACAGCATTAACCTAGTATTACCTGAGATATTTTTCCTTGACATAAAATATATTTTTTTAGAGTTGAGATGTTATACACTTTATAGTTTTAAAGAACCACTGTACTTACTGAAACTGTGAATTAAAGGCACACTCCAAACTGATAACTAGGGAAATGCTAGTTTGGAAGCTGTGAAATTTGACAGTAACACTAAGCAAAGGAGTATTTGTACACAGACCACATGTTTAGTACATTACCCTTGGTATTTCTTCTTGATTAAGTATGCTAACTTTCTTTGCTAATGTTATTGTCATTTAAAATTGTTTATTTCAGAATTAAGGTTTTTTTTTGTCTTTAGTCTACATAGTTTTCTAGATAAAAAAATTTTTAAATGGGAAAATTGTCTATGGAATGACATGTTTAATTCAGATAACAAATTAGTAGTCAACATAGGAAAAATATCCCACTTTTTTAGGGAATAAAATATGTTCAAAAATGTTTAAATGTATACTGTGAACCAAGTTTTGAATATGTTTGAGAAGCATAGGCAGTTTTTAGGTCAGTGAAGGAGATCTGGACATCTAATTTCAGAACTGCTTTGTTTGCTTTGAGTAGTTGAAAGCTACCTGGCTTTGCTACAAGAAGCCTTATGTGTATTCTTGGAAGGAGTGCCTCTTTATTGAATATGCTGTTTGCTCTGATGTGTGGATTCTAGAGGAACCTTGGCATCAGCCTCAGAGGTGACAAAAGCACCCCTGGTGCCATTTGCTACTCTTGGAACTAGGATCAGAAGTCAAGTAAAACGTCAAAACATCATCTGAGGCCAAGTTAATGTTTACTGGGGATCTCAGACACTTACTTTGCTATTAACACATGATTATTTTTGAGCTAAGGGCAGTTCCCTGATTTCTGATTGTTCAGCCTATGTGCCCCTGAATAGCTTGTAAGTGCTATTCAGAAATGTGCCATGTTAGAAACATAAGAAAGCTCATCTTCTTGTAGTAGTAGTTCTTGTAAGTGGTAGGTAGTTGTATGATTTAGGAGTTGTAATTTTAAAAAGTTTGTTCTTAGTTACTGGACTTTGATAACTTAATTTTCACCTTTTTATTTTTGGACTATACTGTGATATTTCTGATTTGTGTTTATTTTTTCCTAAAATCCTTTTCGTTTGTGGGTTTAACTTTTTTTTTACTTTAATGAAACTGTATGTTTAAATAACTTTCTCCTAGATAGCATAATAAAAAATCCATAGTTTAATTTTTATAGCAATGTTGCAATATTTATATCATGTATAGCCATTCAGTATGTGAAAATATGTATTTCAGATTGATTTTTAAATTGAGCACAAGTTATATATCCACCACTAAGTTTCTTTTTAAATAAATATTGGCTAAATCACCTAGTAATCAAAATAAGCTGTGTAAAGAACATATGAATAGAATTTCATATGTTATACAAATTTGCAGTAGCGTATTTTTTAGGTTTTTGCTGTATTTTCATATACAGTCTTCTCTCAGTATCCATGGGGAAGTGGTTGCAGGACACCCCTACCATGAGAGGTACCAAAATCCATGGATCCTCAAGTCCCTTCTATAACACAGTATAGTATTTGCATGTAACCTACACTCAGTCTCCCATATACTTTAAATTACCTCTATATTACTTATAATACCTTATGCAATATAAATGCTATGTAAATAGTTGCTTTACTCTATTTTTTAGGAAAAAATACCATGAAAAAAAAATCTGTACATGTTCAGTAGAGAGGCAAGCATCCATTCTTTTTTTACTGGGTATTTTCAGCCTGTGGTTGGTTGAATGCATGGATGTGATATTCATGGATACGTAGGGTCAACTGTATTATAATTTTTAACAGAAAAAACGTGGTAAATAAAATTGTCCAACTTGTTAAGGATATTCAAATTATTATTTAACAAATTTTTGTTTTCTTTTTAAAGTTTACATTCATTAATAAAAGGCAAATAAAGTAGCCACATAAATTTTTTTTCACAGTGTTTAACAAATTGTTTTTTGTTCTTTAACAAAGCCATTGGATAAGGCAATTTGTACATGTGTTTAGTTTGGCAAAGTCGTTTATCTCTATTCTCTGATCTTATTTATATTTATTTTAGGATTTCTCTGTACTATTGTCGTTCAATTATGAGTGTTTACTTTTGCAACCTAATTAATAAAGTGTTTCTACATGTATTAAACTGATGCTTTTCCAAAGCTAATCTTCTGGGCCAAAAATCCTTAATTATTTTGAGGTGCAGAAATTCAGAGTTTGAGGTTATCTATGGTCACACCTTTTCAGAAAATACTTAGAGATACAAAAAATTGTGTATAATATTCAGAGAATTAACAGTTCTCAGCTGTGATTATTTAAAACGTAGGGAAATGTGAGCTCTGCAATGCTATCATTTCTACAGAACAGATCCCTTAAAGCTATGCAAAAAAAATTTAAATGATTTTGCAATTACAGGAAGTTTATTATTGATGATATCTTGGACTCTTGTCTTCCTCCTCAGTATTCCCAATCAAATCACTTGCATATCCTGTCAGGGTCTTCTCTGCAGTATTTTTCAAATCCAAGACTGTTCACTCTTATTTGGGCCAGATCCTCATTATCCATCCCTTAGGCTAGTCTTGTAGATAACCTTCATGTTTTCAGGCTTCTCCCTGCCTGCAAGCACCTATAATGCTTTTTTGATCAATTATTTTTTCCCACATCATAGTTCCGATCTTGTTCTTCTGTTTAAAAACTTCCATTCATCCTTTAATTTATTACAGGATTTAATTTATTATAGGATTGCCTGTAGCTGCAACTATAAGTTGCCTTCCAAAAATCCATGAACGGTACTGTTTTCGGTGGGATAAACTGCAAACTCCACATAATGGATCAGTTCATATATATGTATAGTTATGTTAGAGGGAGATCATGTGATTCCTAGGTCTATTGGAGACTCTTCAAATATTGTAACATATACTTGGAGGGAGGCTGTTCACCAGAAGGAGGTTGAAGTGAGACAGAGAAAAATCATTTACTCAGGCAAGCTTTGCCAGTGCTAAGAAAAGAGAGTGGTCATTTCTAACATTACTCTGATGCTCTACAACATGTACAGGTCAAAGTTTTTCCTTTCTTCAATTCCATGCTCACCCAGCAAATTTCTGATTTTAATGTAGTTCAGCCTCAGGGAGCAAATATACCAATCTTCCTGACACATGTTTTCTGCTGACAGAACAAGGTTTCTGAGGCTTTAGGGTTGAAGGCCAGATCATGGATGGTGGGAAATTCATCAAGGTAATACTGCAGTGTGAGCTCTTTCACAGGTAGCCAGGATGTTCCTGATGATAGACAAGTCTTACCAAGAGCTTTCTATTCAAACATCAACACCAAACAACATCCAAATTTCCCATTCCTAAATCCAAAACTCTTCACTACCTGCCTCCAAACCATATTTGCTTTCTTACCCTTACTCCTCTTTCATGCATTCTTTACACAAATCAGGTATCACCTATCTTCATGCCACATTTACTGCTCTTTCTTTTTTTGTGTCTTCCTCACAGTGAGTTATTCATCTAGAAGAGGTGGCCTTTGCCCTCTTATTTATCTCATTCTCATTTTTCATGACTTATTTTTATGTTTTCCTTTTTCCATGACCTCTTCCATGATTACTATAGTCACATGCAACCTGTCTTTTCCATGAGTCCCTGAAGCACTTTTTGAAAGGCAGTGTCAGCAGTGGAAAGAGCCATGTTCCTTAAGAGTTCTGTACCTTTGCACTCCAGAAGTGCAGAAGGAATAGTCATAAAACATTCAAATATGGGTAAGTGAAGCAAACTGTAACCCATTCTTTGCAGACCAAGTATAGGAGTTAGTAGTTAGTATAAATACCCCAACTCAGGTTAATGTTATTAGTTGATAACGCAACATTTTATCTTATTTCTTCTGTAGAAATGTTTTATTGAGCCTGGCAGTTATGGAGCACATGTTCATTTTTAATTTCTAGACAGTCTTTCCTAAATTTTGATTTTTGTGTTTAAACTCTCATTTACTTTACAAGAACACTGTAACTTTTTACTATCATGTTTGAACTATAGTAAATATATATATAGTAAATAAATATATATACAGTTTTATATATATATATAAACAAGGGTTTGCCATGTCATATGCAACATATTTTTGCTCTTCCAAGCAGCCAACTCCTGATCTATAATTACTATGAAAATGTCAACAGTAGGCTGCTGGATTTCTGCCATAAGTCATCACAGAAATTAGCTGCCCCAAGGTAAGCTTTCAAACCTAGAGAAAGGATTTTCACTGCATCTTGTCTGAACTCAAACTTTCTAAAAATGAAAAACATTTTAGGTAAGAAGAAACACTGGTGAACTGCTATTAAGACACAAGTGGTTCATTCTGAGATTCACCCTAAGATTTGTTCTCTGTGTGTAAAATTACAGAAAACAATTTGTAGACTTTATTATTTTCTGGAAGAGCATGTATTTTAAGATAACTTTTAAACCTGATTTTATAATAAAAATATAATGTTAAGAACAATCACTTGGGAAAAACCAAATGATTGTTATTGAGAAGACAAATAATCTGATGTATATTAAGTAACTTGAAGTTTTATTCATGAATTTAAAAAATGACAGTGTTTTTAGTACCCCGAACAAAATTGCAGTCATAATTACTCACAAAACTTTTTTTTTCTATTTTGCTGATCATGTTATATATAGTGTTATGCATTCAACTCTGGAGAATCTAAAATACTAATGAGAGACAACTGGATTTATAATCTATGCTATAAAGTTACTTAAAAAAGATAACCACAAATATTATTTATAGGTATTTTATTCTTTAAACTACATAAAAACAGTAGTAACAGCAAATACAATACTGAAACCATTACAGCTACTACCTATTGGGTAGTTTCATGATGTTATGCTTTGCTATATTCTTAAAACCTTTTCTAAATTTATATCTTGGAAGACATCCTCAACCAATTCAATAAAGGTTGCAGCTACACTCATAAAATCAAAAGCAGAAATGAGGCCTTTGAGAACATAATTTGGTATCAAATCATGTACTCCAATTGCTTGAATATTACCATAGCATTTTGTAGTGTAGGATTATAGTGTTTCAATTTTCATCATAATAAAAAGAAAAATATTTAAATCAAGCAGTCTTGTGACAGTGCAATAGATTAACTCATCTGTGTGATGAAATGCCACCTTGACGTTTACAATTTTTTATGGTGACTGCTTATTGGTATTGTGATATGATATGTTATCTATTTTGTGCTGTTTTATAAAATTTCTAAAGATTCAAGATTCACCATGTGTCATATTTTAGGATTTCATCAGCAAACACTGGTAATACAAGGTAGTTGAATGTTTTTATATGGAAGCCACGATGTTTTGATTTATGATTGGTGTTGAAATTGATCATGGGGGAAAAGAGATTTCTATTTCCTCCATTATATTTAAGTGAATATTTCTGGCAAGAGTATTTAGTTTCAAACTCTAGCTCCATTTTATCTATAAAGTAGCAGATGATGCTGGTGAAAAGACAAAATGAAAGACTACAATAAAATAAACATTTTCTTGTTAAATATTTAACTTTTTCAGTCACGGGGAGAGTGAATTTTATAATATCACATACATTTTTTCATACTGTTATCACTAATGCAGTTTTTGCCCTGAAAAAAGCAAGAATATTTAATATCATCAAATAGCAGAAAAGATCTAAAAATAGTTACAAGTTTTAATAAACTGTGACGTATCTCTATGGCATTCTGACTCCATGTGATACAGAACTGCATCTGCTTTTGCACAAACACAGGAAGGAATTGCACATGTACACAGTTTTATTCCATGGACAAAAATAAAACATTAAGTTGATTTTCCCTAGCAGGGAACTGAGGCCTAGGAGAGCAACTTTGCCATTTACTTTGCCATCAATGAGCATAGGCTGACACTAGGCCATCTATGCTAAACTTAAACAATGGAATCACATGCTGCGGAGTGACAGTATTAACATTTCTGTAAATAAACATCTGGAAAATCCATACGTGTAGGTTGTGCTCTAGCATCTTCATTACAGACAGGGGTAGTGGCCAAACGAAATGTTCTAAGATAGTTCTTAAAGGCATGTGGGCGAATGCTCTATGTTTCATTTGTTTTGTATTTTGTCATGTAGCTTGAAAAAATTCAAAAATCACTCTAATTTTCTAAAATACCTTAACCTTATCACGCTATTTCTAATACCCTAGAGTATAATTTTCTAGTGACATTACGTAAACAAATTGGAAAAAATGTACTTTATCAATTTTGGAATGACTCTAAATGTATTTTGAATTGAATGTGATTTCTGGTCTCTATTATGATGTAGTGGGTGGAGAAATGTGTCCCTTGGCTGTTGGTTCTCTGAATTACATTAAATAGTTTACTGAGACAGATACAACTTGTGCTATTATCAAAGCAATAGGAATAGAAAAAAATTGTTTAGGTTAAAATCATCAAAGTTTTCTTGAGTCCAGATTTCTGTCTATATTCAGATGTATAAGAGTAAATCTTTGGCTGGGTGCGGTGGCTCCCACCTGCAATCCCAGCACTTTGGGAGGCCGAGGCAGGTGGATCATGAGGTCAGGAGTTCAAGATCAGTCCTGGCCAACATGGTAAAACCACGGCTCTACAAAAAATACAAAAAGTAGCCAGGCATGGTGCTGGGTGGCTGTAATCCCAGGTACTCGGGAGGCTGAGGCAGGAAAATCGCTTGAAACTGAAAGGCGGAGGTTGCAGTGAGCCGAGATCATGCCATTGTACTCCAGCCTGGGCAACAAGAGCGAAACTCTGTCTCAAAAAAGAAAAAGTAAATCTTTTTTAAAAAGTCAAATAGACAAAACAAAAACTACTAAAATATCTAAAATGAACATTACCCAGAGTGTAGTGCCTTGGTTAGTAAAGGCATATATTAGAACTGGTTTTATCATTTATTATGTGTTTGTTTATATTAATAACAACTCTGTATTGTAGGTATTATTGTCGTTATTTTCCAGAAAGCCAGAATAAACAGATGAACAGATAATAGCGGTCAGAGATTTGCCTAATGATGCTGGAATGATGCTGGAGTCAGTATGTTTACACTGCCCATAGTATAGCAACATGAACAATTTGGTAAATAGTAATGCAAATAGATCTTGAAGTTTCTGTTTTATATCTTCATAGCTCAGCAAAGGAAAATTGCTTCACTAAAACAATTGATTAAAAGTATGCCATTATCTGTTGTTAAAATGAAAACTACCATATTTACTATATTCCAGTATGTACATGTATTAGTCCTTTTTCATGCTGCCGATGAAGACATACCGAAGATGGGGCAATTAGCAAAAGAAAGAGGTTTAATGAACTTAGAGTTCCATGTGGCTGGGGGGCCTCACAATCATGGCAGAAGGTGAAAGGCATGTCTCACATGGTGGCAGACAAGAGAAGACAGCTTGTGTAGGGAAACTCCCCTTTTTAAAACCATCAGATCTCATGAGACTTATACAATATCACGAGAACAGCACTGGAAAGGCCTGCCCCCATGATTCAGTTACCTCCTAGAGGTAATGGACTTCCCATATCACATGGGAATTCAAGATGAGATTTGGGTGGGGACACAGCCAGACCATGTCATTCCACCCCTGGCCCCTCCCAAATCTCATGTCCTTAGGTTTCAAAACCAATCATGCCTTCCCTACAGTTCCCCAAAGTGTTAACTTATATCAGCATTAACTCAAAAGCCTACAGTCCAAAATCTCATCCAAAATAAGCAAGTTCCCTTCCTCCTATGAGCCTGTAAAATCAAATGCAAGTTAGTTACTTCCTAGTTACAGCAGGGGTACAGGGATTGGGTAAATACACACATTCCAAATAGGAGAAATTGGCCAAAACAAAGGGGCTACAGGCCCCATGCAAGTCCGAAATCCAGGGGGCAGTCAAAACTTAAAGCTCCAAAATGATCTCCTTTAATCCTATATCTCACATCCAGGTCATACTGATGCAATTATGTATATGAAGTACATAACACATGTTAATCATTATTTCTGTCATTATCAATTACATAATTTATAACTTAAGTTGAACCTAAAAAATCATTCATTGTTTAGCAATTAAACTTAGATTAAGCATGTTTTCCAAAATATGGAGGATCTATCATTTTCCAATAAATCAGAGTGTCTATGCAATAACTTAAATACGTGGTCAGATATTAAATTGAAAAAAAATATATATGTGTATATATATATATATATACACACATATATATATACACACACACACACACACAGAGCCTTCTGCACTTACCTATTTTGCTCTCAAGTTAGTCATATATTTGTATGACTCAGCCTTTAAAAATGAGAATGATGTTTGTTTTTTCAGGAAATGAGAGGATTATTATGAATATCAGATAATCAAATGTATGAGAAAACACTTTGGAAAATAAATTGCTAAAATATGATATCATTTCAAAAACAAATATTCTTCATCTTTATAAAATTAAAGTTCTTCTTTGCTAAATACACACATTTATCTTTTAATATTTATAGAATTTATAATAAATAATCATTGAGATTGAAAACATATCAGTCAAAAGACCTCTTTGTTTTTAAATAATCATGTATGCCACTTTTAGTCCACTACTCAAGACATACCATCTCCTCCCTGGAGAATCCTTGTAATAGTTGAAGAGATTGACGTGTTGAATAATGATTCAATGCACTGTGACAACGGAAGTCAGATAAGTACATGCAAATTACATCTGTAGGGGGAGGTGATTCAATGAAGGCCTCACGGAGTCCATGACACTTAAACTGTTTTTTGATGAATGAACAGAGTTTGCTCTTTGGACAAGTGGAAGAAGGCATACCTGACAGGGATCTACATATGCAAAGTTATAGAGGTATAAAAGACCGTGGCATGTTCCATAAGTATAAGAAATTAAGTGTGCATAAACAAATTGTGAATGATAGGGAGTCAAGAGAGAGGAGACTGAAAATTATTAGGACTAGGATCTGAAGTTATTTCCAAAACCTGCTAAGCTGATGATTTTCATAAACAAAGGAGCGTTCCTACGGTTGCCTCCTTGACAGATTTTGATGGATATCCAGAAGGTCAGAGAAAGACCTTCGCAGGTGCTGCTACCTGAATAGCTTGTGATGCCCCCCTTCACTGCCCATATTCAATTCAAAATAGAAAGCAGAGTGAGAAATTAATATAAGAAATTCCAATGAAGTTCTGCTTTTTTTCCCTATGATGTCTACTTTACATTATTTTAGAAAAGTTATAAATACAAAATTCACTAAGGTTTAAAAAAATTTTTTTATGTTGTAATTGTCTGAGTGTCCCCAATTTGCTAGTGTTATAAGCACATGTTCCTGCATTCTCAGGTAATGCAGTACAAAATTATTGATCTTCCTTGTAATGGATGGCGAATCCATCCACATTTTATAATCTGACTATTTAAGTGAGAAAATGAGAACTGAGGAAAATTTGTATTCTAAATAGGGCAACAGGAACTCTTTAAAGTGGGGATTTTTTGAACATAGGATGTATAAAGACATGAAAGATTTTCTTCTAGCCTCCAAACACAGAAAACAGATTCATTTTCATACTATATCAAATTGAAAAATTCTTCAGTGTTGGCATTGTGAAATATCTTTGAAATATCATTTTTATTTAAAATTCATAGGCCTTTTGCATTTTGTTCCATTCTAGTACTAGTGAAAAATTCTACTTATCCATCAAAACCTAGGTTAAGAATCAAAAAACATATTTGCTTTAATTTAAAAATAATATTTTTAAATATTACTTAGAAAATTGGTATGTTGGGAGTTCAGGAAACTACGTTTCTAGTAACATGGAACATTCCATGTTATGTCACCCAATAAATGAACCCCAGTCCGAGAAGCACAATATTAACAAAAGCCATTTTACCTTTCTCTCAGCTTATTGAAACTAAATTGCAGGTGCCCTTCTGTCTTTAGTGGTGACTCTAGTAGTTGTGATTGTTGTACAGCAAACAAGACAATAATTGAATTAATTGAATTATCATATATTCATCCACTTCATTTGTAGATTAAAATCCCAAAGAAGAAATTTCACTATTAGTGATGTGCAAAATACAAATAAATAATTAGCTAGCATATGCAATTTTTGAAAAGAGTGATTGTGAGCAAATATAACTTGAAGCTGTTAACAAGATTTTAATGTTTTCCTCATCAAAATATTGTTTTAAGATTCTCACTAGTTGTAACCTTTATAGGAAAGTTTCCTTGCTAAATATTAATAAAATAATCACTATTCATTTTCACAAATAAAATCATGCTAAATTTATAGAAATATTTTCTTGTATTTTTATCAGCTCTACATGTATAAACAAAAATCTAAATCAAATGTCATTCAGTTTACTATTCTCAAGTGATAAATATGTTATCAAAAATGTGCTTAGTTCAACAAGGAGTAATGAGATAAAAAAGAAAAAAAATAAAGACCAGTTAAATTTGGAATATTAGATTGAGAATTTAAGATGTTTGCCCAAGATAACATAGCTAGTAAGTCTTAGAGATGGCCTCTTTGACTCTAAAGCCAAAGATTTTAGTCAGTGTTCTCTACTGATTTCTTAAATTGCAAAGAATTTTCCTAAAAATAAGTGACTTAAGTCTATAACTATTTGGAGAGAAATAATGCTCCAAAATAAAATAAACTAACTACATTTCCTATTATATCTCTGCTCACAGAGGGAACAACTATGAATAAAATATCTAATTACAAATAATTGAAACAAATGTTACCTCTGTTGTTGTTATTATACCATTTTTTTTTTTCAAGACGAAGTCTTGCTCTGTCGCCCAGGTTGGAGTGCAGTGGTGCGATCTCCACTGACTGCAAGCTCTGCCTCCCGGGTTCACACCATTCTCCTGCCTCAGCCTCCCGAGTAGCTGGGACTACAGGCACCTGCCACCACGCCCAGCTAATTTTCGTATTTTTACTAGAGACGGGGTTTCACCGTGTTAGCCAGGATGGTCTCGATCTCTTGACCTCGTGATCCGCCCGTCTCGGCCTCCCAAAGTGCTGGGATTACCGGCGTAAGCCACCGCACCCAGCCTATACCATTTTAATTTTACTTATCATTAAATAAAACTCTTAGAAATTTCCCCCGACCAGTTTATTATTTTTCCACTTTTCGGCAATGGTGATTCAAAGACAAATGTTTTAAGGGACCTGCCTTCATCTTTTCAGTTGGAAAATTTCTTACAGAAGCGGTTTCGTTGGCACAAGTACTGAGGAATGAAAACATGTTTGCCAAATACGTAGGGATCTGGGACTAGGGGTGGCCTTCAAATCAGATGGAGCATTGAGTAAGAGCATCAAGTACCTGGAAAGCTCAGAAGGCCATTTACACATCAGGCTTCCTTGGCTTAGCATTGAAATGCGTTTCCATGAAATGAAAAATATTGTGGCTCAATTATTGTTTAGCAGAGACAATCTGAAACTTAATTTTTTATATAGTTCAGAAAATGAATGATCCAAAACTTATAATTGCATATTAACTTATTGAAATAGGTTTACATTTATATTAACTATTACTCGAAAATTGTCTAACATGCTCCACAAGATTTAAAATGAGATATTAAAAGAAATATTTTAAATAGGGCCACAGACGGTGGGTTTGTAGGTAATAAATGAATAACCAACATGATTTTACATTTTGCTATTCATTGTTTAAAATAGTTAAAGATTCATATTTTTAAAATATACAACTATAGTGATTTTACACCAAATACATGACATATGAGGTAGTAATTGAAAATATTAATTTTATTTTCTACATTTATTTTTTAGTTTTTTTAATTAGAAAATAGGACAGTATTCTGTTAATATATAATTTTTCTAAAATAAGTCTTTCTAAAGTCATAATGCTAGGACTCTGAGAGTGGTAGTATTTGACTGTTCATTTACCTCTATAAGCAGGTCTTTATTTTGTCAAAGTAATAGTTTATTGTTAGAGAGTTTAAATAAATCACAATATTACATAAACAGTAAATCAACAAATCTGTTAATACTTATTACCTATGCATTCTCATGTAATTTTATTTCAAATAAATAAAAACAACTTAAAGACAAAATCCACAGTTTATTTTTATAAATTTTAATTGAATTTTTATAGTTGACACATAATAATAGTACATGTTTATAGGGTACACAGTCTTGTTTAAATACATACAATACATAGTGATAAGATCAGGGTAATTAGCATATCCATCATCTCAAACATTTATCTTTTTTTGTGTTGGGAACATTCCATATCCTTCTAGCTATACAGTCATCCTACAGTGCTGTAGAACACTAGAACCTGTTCTCCTATCTGGTTGTAACTTTGTATCCTATAACAGATTTTTTTTTTCTATGGAGTATTTTCAAATTGGCAGGTGACCTCTTAGTCATTTAGTTTTGATAGTTTTCAGCAACATAAGTTTGTCATCACACTAAAAACCTCCAAGAAGTCCAGGACTATCACAAAACAAAAGAATAAAGAAAAAAAAATTGGTATCTGTTAACAGAATTACTTGAGTCTTAAGATGGAGTTTTATTGTGTTCAGTTGATATGTTTCATTTGAACTTAATATCTCACATTTCACTGGAAATATTTATTTTTCCTCAAGACTCATTAGCTACCAAAGCAAACATACATTTGTTGAGAAAAGTGACACAAGTCATTCTTGCTGATGCACTTTTTAAACAACATAGTAGTTTTATCTTTTTATGTAATGCTTATATATTTTGAATTAGCTGTTAATAAAAACAATTCATCAAGTTTTGTTTGAAGATTATATATATTTATATATACACATACATATATGTTATTTTCTCTTCAGGATTTAAGGGTTCAATTTGTGTATGCAACATACATAACATACTTCTTTTTTTTTTTTTTTTTTTTTCCGAGATGGAGTTCCACTTTAGTTGCCCAGGCTGGAGTGCAATGGCAAGATCTCAGCTCACTGCAACCCCCTACTCCTGGGTTCAAGCGATTCTCCTGACTCAGCCTCCCAGGTAGCTGGGATTACAGGCGCACCCCACCATGCCCAGCTAATTTTTGTATTTTTATTAGAGATGGAATTTCACCACATTGGCCAGGCTCATCTCGATCTCCTGACCTCAGGTGATCTACCCACCCTGGGCCTCCCAAAGTTCATAAGCATACTTCTTTAAAAAGTCTAAAATTATAGGAATGTAATAGGAATGTACAGGCAGTTACATTAAATAAGTTGAAAAATCAAAATTTTTTTCTAAACTATTTCAACAAATTTAAGCTGAAAATAAAAACCTAAACAGTTTTCCTATTGAAAAATTATTTTTGGGCTGGGTGCGGTGGCTCATGCCTGTAATCCCAGCTCTTTGGAAGGCCGAGGTGCGCAGATCATGAGGTCAGGAATTCGAGACCAGGCTGGCCAACATGGTGAAACCCCATCTCTACTAAAAATGCATAAATTAGCAGGCATGGTGGCACGCCTGTAATCCCAGCTACTCTGGAGGCTGAGGCAGGAGAATTGCTTAAACAGAGGGGACGGAGGTTGCAGTGAGTTGAGATGATGCCGCTGCACTCCAGCCAGGGTGACAGAGCAACTCTCCATCTTGTGGGGGAGATTTTTCAGCCAGGCATGGAGGTTCATGCCTGTAATCCCAGTCCATTGGGGCACAGAGGTGGGAAGATCACTTGAAGCCAGGAGCTCAAGACCTGCTTGGGCAACAGCAAGATCCCTTCTCTGCCAAAAAAAAAAAAAAAAAAAATTAGCTGGGCATTGTATTGTGCACGACCCCCAACACCCATAGACCTAGCTACCTGGGAGGCTGATGGAGGGAAATTGCTTGATCCCAGGATTTGAAAAGTGCAGTGAACTGTGATAGTAACACTACACTCAAGTCTGGGGTGACAGAGCAAGACCCGATTTCTAATAAATAAATAATAAATAAATATTATTTCCATTAGGATAAAGACTGTTACTATAACAAAGACCTGTCACCCCACAAAAAAAAAAAAAAGAAACAAAAAAAAGCAACAACAACAACAAAAAACAGTGACTTTAAAAGGTTAGAAGATGATTTTTTTATCATGTAGCAACTCAAACCTAATTAACCAAAGAGAGTTCTGATAGTGGCACAGTGTAGCAGTGACATGATTGGGCTCTGTGTCTCCACCCAAATCTCATCTTGAATAGTAATTCGAATTGTAATCCCCACATGTTGGGTTAGGGATCTATGGAAGGTGATTAGATCATGGGAGTGATCCCCCCATGGTGTTCTCTTGATAGTGAGTGAGGACTCATGAGATCTATGGTTACATAAGTGTCTGGCATTTCCCTTGGTGGCACTCATTCTCTCTTCTGCCACCCTGTGAAAAGGTGCCTTTCACCATGCCTGTAAGTTTCCTGAGGCCTCCCCAGTTACTTGGAACTGTGAGTCAATTAAACCTCTTTTCTTTAGGAATTACTCAGTCTCGGCTATTTCTTCACAGCAGCGTGAGAATGGACTAGTACAGGGGATGCAAGTTTTTTCTTTGTTGTTTTGTTCCACCCTTGTCTCCAGAGAGTTTCTATCCAGTGGCTTATGATAGCCACTCTCCTTGTGCCAGCACATCTATATTCCAGTTATTGGGAAGGGGTGGGAAGGAGGAAGAGCAGGATTACTTTACAGGGCTCAACCTAGGAAGTTGTATACAATTCAATTTTATAAAATTGTTATAACAATTTTATTCATATCTGTTTTGCTAAGATTTAGTGATATGCGTTCACATAGTTACAAAGGGATCAGGAAGTCAAATCTTATAGCTGTGTGTACATCTAAAACTGGAGATTCTATTACTGTCACAAGGAAAGAATGGATATTAGATGAAAACAAGCAGTTTCTGCTACAGAAATGTTAGAATATATTATTTTAGAAATTTTACAGAGAAACAGTCCTTGTCTTAAATAGTAGTGTATCATTTAGAATATTTCCAGCTGCAAGTATTAGGCAATGCTGCTAAAAGTGGTTTGAACTCTAAGAATATTTTTTATCTCATATGGGTAGAGCTGTGACAGGATTGGTTATTTCAATTCTCAGGGATTTTATCAAGAACTACACTCTTTTTCTTTATTTTTACTCCACATCTTCAGCAAGATTGTCATTCATAGTTTTTTCTACAAGGTCGTAATTGGCCGTTGTAGCTCCAAGGCATCGCATTCCCAGAAAGCCATATCCAAATGCAGGGAGGGCGGTTCCTCATTGCTTTACCTTTCTTTTCTTCTCTTTTCTTTTTAAATCAGAAATATCTTTTCTGTGATCTAAGCAGTCTCATCTTAGGTTTCAGTGACAAATATTGGGTCATACATTCTTTGCCTTGGTTACAGGGAGTATTAATACTTGCTATTTTTAACACTTTAACAGAAAAGAAGGTATTAGGGAAAGTCTTCTGTAATGGCATCCGAGAGTCTCTACCACAATTAAATAATGTAACTTAAAATATGTATATAGGTAAGATGTTTGCTTATTTACTAAGAAAACCCTAGAAAGTTTATGTAGAAGCTATTATACAAAATGGAAGTGGTTTGCTTCTTTAACATTGGATTTCTAATACATACAATTTTCATGACCTTATAATACTGTAGTAATGCTATTCATAAACCTTACTAAAAAAACAGTAAGTAATATTTTCTCATTATAAGAGTAAACACAAAATACAGAAATTCATTAATAGCTGAAAATAATTTTGGAGTTTCAAGTCATTACTTAATCTAATATTTTATAATTTACTCACACATTAGGAATATGTTATAATTGTGTATGCATCAATACAAATATCAAAATGATTATTATTTTATAATATTCACCTTTTAAAAAACCAAATAAAAGAAACATAAAAATGATAAAAGAACATTTAAGAGGAGAGAAAAATTACTATTAAACATCTTTAAGTATAGGTCAAGTGGTTTAGTATTCCCCTTTATCTACATCTTAATATTGCTGACATCTGGTTTTGAACTAAGAATGTTTGAATAGGGGGAAAAAGGCAATCTCCATTTTTTTTTTTTCTTTTCATTGAATACACATAAGTTTATTTTGGGAACAGTTCATTTATCAAAAGTATAAAGAGATCCTTATTTCCTGGGTGGAAGGTGATGCAGTCATATCTCTACCCTTCACAGTTGAGATTGGCAATATGGTTTGTAAGAGAAGTATTAAAAAATCAGAGGGAGAATTATAACAGTTAATTTCACTGCAAATAGTGACAACTGGGTTATTTAAAGTGGTTGTGGCACAAATGCTAGGATGCATGTGGTAATCCCAAATACCCCAATGCCATGTATAGCAAATGTGTTTTAATGATACCTGCTAACTAATTAAAATGGTGACTTTCACAAAGCTGACTATATTTTACACACTTTGCATAAACTGTCATGTACACAATCTGTTTTTTTCTTTCTCTCACGTCTATATAAACCTTTATAAAGACTATGAAGTGATTCTGTATATACTACTTTAATCAAAATTCCTATGTGATTTGCATAAATAATAGATTGCAGTTGCTGTTATGAGACTGCTGACATAGAACTGCATAATTGGAAAAATTTGATGAAAAGTACGTTGTTTCAAGTGTGCAGGCAGGACATGGCATCTAAAAGTAAAGTTTAACACTTAATGCAATGATACATTTGGATTAGGTGAAGAAGCTAGTTCTAATAGTGGTTGTAAAATTATAAAACAATATTTTCTACGCTGTTATTTCATAAATTACATTTAATTTTTGAAGCCAAAATGTATTCAGTTGACCAAACAATCAATAAATTCTGGTCTATAAATTAAATAAATTTCATGAAGGTGAACAAAGGTGAAGAAGAGTAATTATATTTTCATGAGTTTATAACAATATATGAAACTGAAAAATTGCTCCAAAAAAGTCATACATAAATCATACCATCAGTTTGGTTCATTCTGGAAAGGTCTGCAGGTACAACTCTAAATTTCTTTAGTTAGGGTCCTTAGAAGATTCACTAGTTTAAATTTCATTCTCCTACAATACTGCTAACTTTAGGTACATCACATAACTACCAAATGCAATGTTTGGTTTAGAAATTATCCCACATTAGTAGTCATTAAAGAAGAAAAAAATAAGGTGATTTCTTCTGCTATAATTCAGTAAATGTGTATTTAGTATGCATATATTTATGTGGAAATATATTTTTGCATCTTGATAATTACATAACATTATACAAGTATTTTATTAATTAGACAGTATTAGTCTTGCAAAAGCAGGCATGCATTTATTTTTAGATATTTATTTCCAATAGTAATAAATAGGATTTCAATTTAAGAAATGCATTAGATACATTAAGGATGATATGACAGTTTCTGTGCTCATAGCCTTCATGTTTTTGTCTTCCCAATTCTCATATATATTTTGTAGAACTTTGGGATGTGGATTGTGTGTTCTACATTATTGCTTTTAATGACTGAGAAAAATGCCATCATCAATCATCATCATGATTTGAAATAACTTTTAACCCATTATAATTTTATAAGAATATACAGTAATCATATTTGTTACTACTGTTGAAAGGAGATAATAAATACAGTGCAGTTTTGATTTTCAAATTTTTTATGTTCTTACCTAATTCTTAAAGGAATACATATTTATTTTCCTTCTCTTGACTTTTCTCTTCTTAGAACTTGAATTATCTCTCTTCTCTTTCCATCTCTGTCTCTGTTTTTCTATCCATCACGCCACCAAAAAGAAATTGCCAATATCTTAAGGAAGAAATTTTACTCAGCTCAATTGTTTTAAAGTGTGATAGGAAGCTTTAATAACCTATGTAGCAAGAGTTAAAATTAAGCCGTGTAATGATAGCTGGTGTGCCTGCATATGCAACAGTGGGTGCCTTCTGCTGAATGGTTGTGTTTCGGATGAATTGCTATAAAGAATGCCATACCAAGAGGATACACTTTCTTTCTTTGCCAACCCAAATTTCCAGATACTTTTGTTTTTAATACAATAGATAGTGTTTTAATCTCCTACATTTACAATAAGGTGACATAACTCAACAGAATTTCCAACTTGTTTTCTCAACTTCCAAGGTTAGAAATTGATAGTTAATCTTGTGGGAGCCCTGGTAATGGTGAAATCAGCAACTCTGGGAAGGCAGTTTACATCATTTGACCTTCTCCTGCTCCTTAGTATCTGCTCATTATCTGATGACTTTCCTATTCATAGCTGTTATCAGTTGTAATATTATATGTATGTTATTAGAGCAAAATGCTTAGGTATGAAATATATGAAAAAGTTGTTTGCTGAGAGCATTTTATGGTGTATCTAGTGGCTGATGGAGTCAATTGCCTTTTCAATATAGTACTCCTTGCCACACTTTGTAATTTCAACCTATAAATTTAGTTCATGAAATCTAATGTGGCATCCTTAAACAACATAAAGGGTATATTTTATAATAGTATTGTACCTGTGTCAGTGAAATAGACTAGATTTTAGTTTCTACACTAGTCTTATGTGTTTAACGGTAGATGCTATTGTGTTTCTTTGAATACATAGAAATAGCTAAGGTGATCATCTGTTTAAGCAGGATTTCAATCCATCAAGTAAATGAATCCTCTTCATATTTTGTCTTTTGTATCCTGAATTTTCCTACAAGCAGTGATTATTGAAAAATATTTGATTTTATTTTTAGTAATATCTATGGAACAGATTTCATATGCTGCTACTGAGTTTCCCTTCTGGAGAAATCCAGAAATTTAAAAAAGTACTTTCTTGTCTATATAGTAATTATGCCAACGTTGAAAGCATCTATTATGTCTTCTGTTTTCTCAGTCAAACATTTACTGTTAAATAGATTACATATTATTCATGGGCTTTTGTCATTTTTAGTAATTACATTTTGTTTTCATTTGTAGAATTTTTCTAAAGCAAGATTATTTTTTAAAAATTTGTCAAGATACTCAGAGTTTAGAATAGTATATATGATAAGTACAGAAAAGTGCAGAAAATTTTTTCTATGATTTCATTAACCAGAGATAATCACAGATATTTGTATTGTCTCTTAAAGTTATTATTATTATTATTTATTTCACACATTATAAGTTGGGTTTCCCAGAAAACCAGCTTTCAGATTTGAATGCAAGAGGTTTCCTGGGGGCTATTCTTTCGAACATCTGTGAGAGGACAAGGCGAGAGAACTGAGTAGAGGAAGAAGCTGACCTCGAATGAATTCACAGCAGCTTCTGTAGCCAGTCACATGAAGAACTGTGGAGCTAAAATGACTCTTAAAAATTCAGTCACTTGAGGCAAGGGGCCAGTCTTTGTTCTTGCACATTGATTAGTATTTGGGTATGGGTTACTCAGGGATGGAGTGTACGTTTGGGTTAGGCAGCTGCCATTGGCAGAAGGCAATACCTGGAGAATATCTCAACTGTAAGCCATCAGCAGCCAATGCACCTCACAGCTGGGGAATCAGATACCTGAAGAGGTGTCTTGGGAACATTTCCTTGACATTTTTTAGACTAATAATGATTTCTGCGACTTTATGTATTAGAAATTTCAGGCAACAATCAGTGCCATGCTGCTTTCAAGTAACTTGAATGCAATTCAACTTTTCTGGTTTGTTTTTCTGATGAGTCTATACAAATGGTGATCACTTTATTATTTACACAAAAATATACTTATGGCCAATACAATATGAATAATGGGATATTTTCCATAAAAAATGATGGGCAGTTTTAGCTACTACCTAATATGTTTTCTGGAGCTTCTTAAAGTAATAAATAAACTTTAGAATCATGTATTATAGGTCTGATTAAATAGGATTTAAATGTATTACTTTTGCTCCAACCTATTACATTAGAGACAAATTTATTGAGTTTAATTTTGTAATCTAAGTAGGTTGCTGTAAAAGTCTGCCTTTGAGTGAACTGAAATCTATTATCAGATTTGAACTATCATTCTCAGAAACTGAGCTGGGCAAAGAGATGAGGTAGGATTCAAAGCATGAACACTAAGAGATCTGAAACAGGGTTATAAAATAAATGAAAAACACAAAAACTAACAGAAAAGTATGTTCTTTTCTAATTTTTTAAAAATTATTATGAGCAGTATCCTAATTGTAGATTGTATATACTGGCCTTGTAGCAACCAAATGCAGATTTTGTTACTTCTACATCTAATTGACATTTGCTCATTTTAGATGTATGTGTGGGCTTATTTGCATAGACATAGGATTTGTTAATTCTTACCCTTTAGGGAAGCTATAGTCTCAACAAGGTGGGAGTTCACTGTTTTCCTCCAGAAAGCTCTGAGACATCTATAACCAAACTATCATATAGGGATGTCACATAGCAAGGCCATAACCATTCCAGATACTCTAGTCTGGCTTTGGGGGTTGTGACAGGAAGCTCCACAGAAAGACTTTTTTGTTTTGTTTTGTTTTGTTTTTGTTTTTGTTTTTGACTTTCTGTTTTTAACACTAAGCAACAAGAAGTTTATAATAGCATTAATAACACCAAATGGATCTCATTCATCATAGCTCCATTTTGACATTCTTATTTTCAAGAGGAAAATATATTTTCAAGACCCATGTTACTATGGTTGGCTAAAATTATGTGTAATCTGATTCCAGCTATATTCTGTTTTAGGGAATTAAATATAGCCATGGACATAGATTTTTTATATATCATAAAGATGGACCAAACACAAATAAATAGAAGGCACACTCTTTAGTGAGACAAGCTACATCAGCAACTTAGTGGAATTGTTGTCAAGAATGTTGCAAAGCCACACACTGGTTGGTCTTTTTGGAATCTGGGAGAATGAGGTGTCTTCTGTAGGCTTGCCTTACACAGTTTGGATCTGCCCTTTATGAGTGGTAATGAGGAAAATAATGTTTTTTGTAAGGATCAAGATACTTTTTTGCAAAGGCCATTTGGGGATTCACTTCATTTTTCATGCTTACTTTTTGAACACAAACTTAAAACATAACATCAGATGAGCGTGGAAGTGGAAATAGCTAATTGGGGCAAAATTTTATTTTTGTCCTGTTTCTTAATTATTTTAACTTTATCTAAATTACTTTCACAGGTTTATTCCCGCTTTTGTGTGATGTTTCTTTTTGTCTGGTTGAAGGCAATGAAGACATTAGAGTACAATCTTAAAATAATATTAAAGAAACTTAACTTTTGAGCATTTATGTACAAATTTAGAATTAATGAACTATAAATTTCTCACACTTAAATTTCCATTAGTTTATTTTCACTTTTGTTGTAATTTCATCTACCTTATAAGTAATAGCCTAAATTTCACACACCATAAAATAAAATATGTAAATTTAAAATAATTTCTAATTTTTATAGATGTTTAACCCATCTGTTTTGCATTTGTATCATTTTTGAATAGCTCAGAATGTACTCCTTAATCTATATTATTGAAATTGGTAAATTTATATAACTGTGCACAATTCTGCCTTTCAGATAGATTTGAAACTTAATTTCACCTTTGATAAAGGCAAATTGATAGCACCTATGAAAGCTTTAACAAAACTTTGTGTAATAATCCATCCCAAGGCTAGATTCAAGGTTGAATAAATTATCATGGCTATATAGAGTTGACCCAAGCCTGGCAGATGCACCCTAAGGTAGCCCTCAATGAGTCACACCCTCACACCCTTGTATTAACCTCTATCCCTAAGTGTAGGTGGAAACTGTTATATGCTTCTCAACAGTAAACCTTGATAAAGGTAATAGGATGTCATTCCCATGATTTGCGTTTGTTACATGGCAAAAAATAATGTTATATGGCAAAAAATAAATCATGTAGACTATGATAATGCCATAGTATATAAAATTCCATTTTAACAGACTGTGAGAAGAAATTCTCCTGCTGGCCTTGAGAAAGCAAGCTGCCAGTGTATGAGACGGCCCATGCGAGAACCATCTGACAACTGTGAGTGGCTTCTAGGAGTCAAAAGTGGACCCTGATAATATGAAAAATGAGGTATTCACTCCTACAATAGCAAAGACATGAATTTTTGTCAACAGTCATCAAAGCTCGGAAGAGGACCCTGAACTCTAGAAAAGAATGCAGCTGGTTGACACCTTGATTACAGTCATTTGAAACCCTGAGTTAAGGACCTAGTGAAGCTGTGTCCAGACTACTGACACATGGATAGTGTGAGATTCATGAATGAGTGTTGTTCTAAGCTCTTATATTTGTGGGTAATGTGTTACATGGCAATAGATAGCTAATGCAACAAACATGTTAATGTTCGCAGTTCTGTGTAGTTTAAAAATGAAAATAACACCCCAAAATATAAGCAAGCACAACAAAAAATAAGGAATATTTTGGTATATTTATATACCAGGGTGCTCAGGCATTACAAATGATATAGTAGCTTTTGGTATATTTTTAAACGATTAAAAATTGGTTGCAAACTATACTCTTTGCCAGCATTCTGAGTATATAGAGGGTATGCTCTGTATGATACAATTTTTTTCTTAAAAATTAGTAGATATAAATGCATTACAAAAGAACTGATAGAATATATACTAAATTAAATATGGAAAAGAGGATTATGATAATCTAAAATTTCTTTGAGAGTGACATCAGCAATACAGCAGAATAGGAGGCTCCCCACTGGGTATTTCCATACAGCAATAGTAACTTGGCAGCCATTCACAAATAAAAGTACCTTTGTAAAAGTTTTGGGACTCAGGTATTCGGTTGTGACACCCCAGGGTGTCTCGGAGGGCCATTTTGAGAAGGAAGGTCTGTACCCAGGTGGCAGACCTTCCTTGACCATGGTCTCTGCCACAGACACAGAACAATCCCATCCTCCTGTGGACACATCTGCAATGCTATTTAGCCTTGGTCCTGCCACCAGAACCATCTACCAAGGGACCTGAAAAGAGTCATGCCGACCCACACTTTGGGTAATAGGCCTGCTGATGTTGGTTTAACAGTAAATACTAAAACAACTCTAAACTTAGCTCTAGCCTGTCTCAGTCCCAGTCTAGGAGAGGTCCTACCCAGCTAGGGACTCACCCAGTGACATGCCTGTCTATGCCCTCAGCTGCAGGCCCACTCACCCGATCCCACAGCAGATCCTGAAATGGCCTGTAACTTGGTTCTAGCCTCTCTCAACAGTTCTACACTCCTAATTACCTTCTTGGAAACACATCCATGGTGACCCTGCAGGCAGGCATACTTACTCTAGTCTGACTTTGGATCTTGAAATGGCCTTGTAACTCATCCTCAGTCCCTCTTAGTCATGGTCTGAAAATAGGACAAGGGGTAACCCAAAGAGAGACTCACTTGAAGCAGCTCTGTACTTTGGCTCCAGCTCCTCTCAGTTACAGTCTGAGAACAATCTTGCCTGCCCAAGTACCCAATGAGTGAGACACCCATTTATGTCCCTTGGTCTGACTGCAGATCCTGAAGCAGCCATGTGACCTGTCTCCAACTCTGCTTACTCGTGGTCTGGGGCAGTCCCTGCCCACCCTGGGACCCAGCAGGAGGCATGCCCATCCATGTCATTAGAGGTAGGCCTGCAGACCTCAGTATCAGCTCTGGACCCTGAAGCAGGCCTGGCTCAGTTTTAGATCCCCTCAGTTGTGGTTTGGGGGCTAGTATCTTTCCAGAGACCCAATGGGAGACCTCCCAGATACCCAGTGGTAACAGGCCCCATGTCTTTGGACCCTACTGTGGAGCCTCAAGTGGTGTATCCTTGTCCCAGCACTAGCCCTACTGGCCAAGGTCCTGGAGACAATCCAGTCTTCTCAGGGAAACAGGATCCACAACTACCTAAGTCCCTGAAACAGGCCTGCCAGCCAGGGACCTGATATTGAACCCTGCAGCAACACTGAGACCTGGTTTCAATACTAATAAGCTACAGTCGTAATGGCAATCATATTAGCCAAGGCACTAAAACCAGAAAAGGTCTTTACCTGCTGACACTAGTCTGTACACTCGAGCGGCATTAACTCCTTCAGATGCGCAAACACCAATGAAAGGCTACATGAATCACAAGGAATTAGAAAATGTGACACCACAAAAGTAAACTAATAAAGTTCTGGTAGCAGGCCTGAAAGACATAGAGATCTATAAGCTGACTGATATAAATAAATTAATCTTAAAGGATCTTTCATCTCAATGAGATGCAAGAGAATGCATGTAGACAACTAAACAAAATCAAGAACACAAAAATGAGAAGTTGAACAAAATAAGAAGTTTCATACAAAAATAGAAAGTGTAAAAAAGAACCAAACAAATTCTAGAATTGAAAAATACAATGACAGAAGTGAAATATTCATAGAGAATTTTAAAACCTGACTTAGTAATGCAAATAAAAGAATCAGTGAACTCAAAAACAGGGTATTTAAAGTGAGACAAACAGAGGAACAAACTGAAAAGAAAACGAAAAAGAGTGAAGAAAGCAGAGGAACAAACAGTAGAGAGTGAAAAACAGTGTAGAAAACATACTGGACCTGTGGCATAACAAAAAGCAAATTAATATATGCATTATGTAATTTTCAGAAGGAGAAGACGGGGAGAAAGTGGTAGAAGACATATTTAAATTAACAATGGCTGAAACATCCCAAATCTTGAGATATAGACATCTAGATTTGTGAAACTCAAAGAACCCCAGGCAAAGTCAATCCAAAGAAGATAACCATGAGATATGTTATAATTAAATTATCAAAGGTCAGACAGAAAAAATTAAAAGCAGCATGAGGGAAGTGGTTTGTCACCTATAAGAGAACTCTCATAAGATTATCTTTGGGTTTCTCAGCAGAAACATTTCAGGACTGAAGGGAATGGATTGGTATATTTAAAATGTTGAAACAAAAATAACTACCAATTAAGAATACTATATATGGTAAAACTGAACATTGAAAAACTCATTAATAAAGACAAATCTATAGTGAAATTGGAATATTCTGATACTGTAATGGTGATGTGTAAATGGTGCTGCATAAATCACTTTTAACTTTATTAAAAAGTTAAAAAACAAAAGTATTAAACTATAGCTATAATAACTTATTGATGCATGATATAAAAATATGCAAAGTATAACCTCAATAGTATAAAATGTATGTAGAGAAGGAAACTACATGTGTGGGGTTTTTATGCGATTGAAGTTAGTTATAATTTTAAAATATACTGCTATATTATAGCAAAGGTATTTTATGTAAACCTCATGGTGCTAACAAAGCACAAACCTCTAACAGATATATAAAATATAAAGAGAAGGAATAAAACCATACTACTACAAAGAAAATCAACAAGTTAAATAAGAGACAGCAAGAGAAAAAGAAAGGGACAAAGGTGCTATAGAACAACCAGAAAACAACAAAATGGCAAAGTAAGTCCTTGCAAATTAATAATAACTTTAAATGTAAATGAATGGACCCAACAGGCACCAAACTCACCCCTACCATATAGTCAAACCTAGCCCATGACCTCTAACAGGAGCTTTATCAGCTCTTCTAATAACATCCGGCTTAATTATATGATTTCACTTTTATTCCATAATTCTACTAATATTAGGATTATTAACCAACATATTAACAATATATCAATGATGACGCGATATTGTACGAGAGCAACAGAATACACATTCTTCTCAAGCTCACACAGAACATTTTCCAAGATAGATCATATGTTGGGTCAAAAAATGAGTGCTAATAAATTTAAGAAGATTGAGATTATTTCAAGTGTGTTATTCCACCACAGTAGTATAAAACTAGAAATCAGTAACAACAGAAAATTGGTAAATTCACGAATACAAGAAAATTAAACAAGACATCCCTGAACAACCAATGGGTCAAAGAAGAAATCAAAAGAGAAATAAAGTATCTTGAAACAAATGAAAATTGAAATGCATCATATCAAAAGTTGTGGGAGGCAGCAGGATAAGTTCGAAGAGGAAAGCTTATAGTGATAAATACCTACACTGAAAAAAAAAAAAGAATTTCAAACAAATAACTGTACATGTTGAGATGTTAGAAAAAACACACTAAGCTAATAGCTAACAGAAGGAAAGAAACAATACAAATTATAACAGAAATAAATGAGACACAAACTAGGGAGATAACAGAAAATAATGCTCAAGGTAGGAATGTTTTTCTTAAATGACAAACAAAATAGAAACATTTTTAGAACATACAACCTACCAACAATGAATCAAGAAGAAACCGAAAATTTAAACAAGCCAATAACAAGAGTGAAGATTGACACAATAATAAAAAAGTCTCTTAACAAATAAAAACCTAGGAACAGATGGCTTCCTGAGGTGAATCACACTAAGCATTTAAAAAAGACTTCCTTCCAATTCATATCAAACTCTGCCAAAAAATTGGACAGGAGAGAACACTTCTAAATTCATATTATGGGGTTGGAATATTATGAGGTCTAATACCAAAGCCAGAAGAGGAAATTACAAGAAACAAAAATTATAAGCCAATATCCCTGAAGAATTTAAGTGTCAAAATATTCAAAAAATACTATCAAACCAAATAAATTCAACAGTGAATTAAAAGGACCATATACTATGAACAAATAAGGTTTATCTTTGGAATGCAAAAATTGTTCAACATAAAAAAATCAATAACTATGATATAGTAAATTAACAGAATGAATGGCAGAAATCAAATGATCATCTCAATCAATGCAGAAAGACTATATGGAAAAAATTAATATAATTTTATGATAAAAACTCTCAAAAAATTAGGTAAAGAAGTAATGTACTTCAGCTTAATGAAGACCATATATGAGAAGCTTGTGACCAACCTTATATTAAATGGTGAAAACCGAAGGCTTTTTTTCTAAGATCAAGAACAAGACAGGTTCACCACTCTTACCACTTCTATCAACATATTACTGAAAGGCTTAGCCAGAGCATTAGATAAAAAAATAAAAATAAAAATAAGAAAAGAAATGTAAAACATTCAAACATGAACTGAAGAATTTAAGTGGTCTTTGTTTGCAGATGACATAATCTTGTATATAGAAACATCTAAGGACTTCACAAGAAAACTGTCAGAACTAAGACATGAATTCAGTATAATTATATAATACAAAGCAATATACAAAATTATTTGCATTTCAATCACTACCAAGTATCTGAAAAAGAAAGTAAACAATCCAATTTACATTAGCATCAAAAAGAATAAAATGCTTAGTAATAAATTTAACCAAGGAATTGAAAAATCCATACTCTGAAAACTGTAAGATACTGATGAAAGAATTTGAAAAAGACACAAATAAATGAAAAGACAACCCATGGGTATATTCATAGATCAGAAGATTTCATGTTGTTAAAATGTCTATACAATTGGCTCTTGAGGGACTTGCTTGAGCCCAGTCCCACTATATTGAGTGTACTTTCATTTCAATAAATCTGTGTTTTTTGCTTCATTCTTTTCTGGCTTTGTGCATTTTGTTCAATTTTTGTTCAATAATTAAAAAATTTAAAATATCCATACAATCAATGTTAACTATAGATTTAACACAATCCCTGTAAAATTTCCAATGGCATTTTTCACAGAAATAGAAAATAAAAAACAATCCTAAACTGTGTATGAAACCACAAAAGACCCTGAATAGTCAAAATAGTGATTAGAAAGAAGAACAAAGCTGGAAGCATTACACTTTCTGATTTCAAAATATACTACAAAGCTATAGTAATTGAAACAGCATATTCTAGCATACAAACAGACACTTAGACAAATAGAGCAGAATAAAGAGATCAGAAGTCAATTAATGCACTTCATGGTAGACTAACCTTTGTCAAAGGGGTCAAGAATACACAACGAGAAAAGGATATTGGATATTCTCTACTATAAATGGTAGTAGTAAAACTGGATATACAAATGCAACAGAATGAAATTGGACTCTTATATCATATACAAAACTTAACCTAAAATGGATTAAAGATATAAAAGTAAAATCTGAAACAAACCTCTAGGAAATAAACATAGGAACAACGCTCCTTGACATTTGTTTTGGCAATGATCTTTTGGATATGATACCAAAAGCACAGGCAACAAAAGCAAAAATAAACAGTGAGACTGCATCAAAATAAAAAGCTTCTTCATAGCAAAGCAAATAATCAACAAAACGAAAAGACAACCTATGTAATGGGAGAAACTATTTGTGAACTATAAATCAGATAAAGGCTTAATATCCAAAAATATGTAAGGAATGCATGCAACTCAATCTGCCAAAACAAATAAAATACAATTCAATAAGGATCAAATGACATGAATAGACTTTTTTTCCAAAGAAGATATATGAATGTCCAATAGGTATGTGAAAAGATGCTCAACATCACTAATAATCAGGAAAATGCAAACCAAAATCACAATGAGATATCACCTTACCTGGCTAAAAAGGGTATTACCAAAAAGATCAGAGATGAATGTTGGTGAGGGTGTCAAAAAGGGAAACCTTATACACTGTTGTTGGAACTGGAAATTAATACAGCCATCATGGCAAGTAGTATAGACTTTCCACAAAAAATTAAAAATAGAGTTACAATACAACCTAGCAATCTTACTCTGAGTATATTTCCAAAGGAAATAAAATCAATAATACAGAGATATCTGTATCCGCATATTTATTGCAGCATTATTCACAATAGATGAAATATGAAGACAATCTAAGTGTCCATCGTGAATTAATAAAAAGTGATATATATGTACAATGGAATATTATTCAGCCAAAAAGAGGAAATATTGTCATTGATGACAACATGAATGAAACTGAAGGACAGATTTCACCTATACTGAGTAAAGTAAGCCAAACTCAGAAAGACAAACATTGTAGGATATCACTTATATATGGAATCTTAAAAGGGTGAACTCGTAAAAGCAGAGCGTAGAACAGTGTTTAGCAGAGACTGGGTGGTGGAAGAAATGAGATGTTGGTCAAGGATACAAACTTTCAATTATGAGGTGAAAAAGTTCTGGGGATTTAATGTACAGTGTGTGATTGTGACTGTAGTTAATATTGTGTTATATACTTCAGTGTTTTTAGAAAGTAGATCTTAAGTGTAATCATCACACACATTATAGCTATTTGAGGTGTGGGGGATGTGTTAATTAACTTGATTTTGGCATATCAGGTTTCACAGGGTGTATGTAATCATCACATTGTATACTTTGAAATATATAATTTTTATTTATTATGCCTCAATAAAGCTGGAAAAAATAATAAAATTTCTGGACTGATTAATGTCTTTAAAAGTTTATAAAATCAGTTTGTTTCTTGGTTAAATACTTAGGAATGGTATTATTGGCTCATATGGTAAGTATATTATTAATTTTATTTGTAATGAGCTGACAAACTGTTTCTAAATATGTTATGCTATATTAATTGATTTCTAATGTAGAAGCAGTCTTGAACATTCTGCATATTTAAGTGAACTTCAAATTTGACTTAGTCTAGTGTACTTTTCTTATTATATATTGTTGGGTGTTATTTGCTAACATTTGTAAGGGTTTTTTTTATTTTTTCCCCTTTGTCTAGACTTATGAGAATACTCATCTGTAGTTTTCTTGTAATGTGTGTAGTTTTGATATTGGGGTGAGGTAAACTTCATAAAATGAGTTGGAAAATGCTTCCTTCTTTTCTTTATTTGAGAAGAATTTCTGTAGGGTTGTTACTATTCATTCTGAAATGTTTGACAGACTTCAACAGTGAATCCTGGAGTTTTCTCTATGAGAAGAATTTTAAATGCAAATTCAATTTCTTTAATATATCTAGGGCTATTCAGGTTACCTTTTTTCTTGTCTGAACTTTGGAAGTTGGTATCTTTTAATGATTTTGTCAATTTCATTTAAACTGTTGCATCTATTGGCAAATAGTTATATTCCCTTATTATCAATTAAATGTTACAAGATCTACAGTAATACTCCCTCTGACTTTCTTTATATTAGCAACTGTGGCTTTTGAAAAATAAATCTGGTGGATGTTTAACAAGTACAATGATATTTTCAAAGAACCAGGTTGTTTTGATTGATTTTTACTTTTTTCTGCTCTTCTCTTTATTATTTATTTTTTTCTGCTTATTTGGGGCTCAAATTTATCTCCACTTTCCATGTTTATTGATTTTAGGCTTTTTATTTTGGCATTTTAATTATTTTAATCTTATTACTGTCAGTGTGCTCTTAAAGTTCCCCATCTTTCATATATTGTCCACTTTTTTCTGTTATATCATAACATATTAATGATAAATTTTAAAGACCTTTTTCTTATAGTTCCAATATTTGGGCTATTTCTAGTTCTGTTCACTATTTCATTTATCAATAGTGACGTCTTTTCCTCTTTTGTATTCCCTGTAATTTTTTATAGAATGCCTGATTTTGTGAGTAAATGTATACATGAACAATAGAAAGTGAGTTAAGTAATATTTACTCCCCAAAAGAGACCTCTGTCTTTCTCATCAGGTCTTTAGTGTGGGAGTCATAATCAATCCAGAGGGCTGTTGAGCTGAGTTCGGGTTTGATTGCTGCCACATATACCTTTCATATATGAGTCTTCAAATTCTTTCAGTTGTGAACCTCCACTACTTTGTACTATCTGGATTATCGTGGGATTTTTCTCAATATTCTTTCTCTATCCTCAGCTTTTAGCAGCAGACTTTTTTTTATGAAACTCAGAACTGCAGATTTCTCAGTATTCCTATCACTCATCTGGTGACAAACAACCTCTGTCTCCCACTCAGTTCAAGGTATAGTGGGACTTTTTTTTCTTCCCCTTACCTTTGCATGGCAGCCCAGATCCACTTCGTATTTGTACATTATGTAAGGCACAATAAAGTGTCCTTCATGACTTTCCATAGCAAATGTCCTCTGTAATTAATGATGTCAGAATTATGTGTACTAAAGTAGCACTGTACATAACTCATACTCATTTTAATTGAAGAATCATTTGATAATAGAGGAGTTTGTTTTTCTAAATTGTTGATCATAAGATAATATATACAAAAATGCAAGTTCCTAATCAAAAAATTTTAAGTGAGAAATTTAAGCATGAAAGGATGAATCACAGCACTTTACAACAGGAAAAAAAGACTGGGGCAAAAAATACCTCTAATGCCCGGCAGTAGTTCGTTTATTAAAGAAATTGTGGAATCAAAAGTGGATGGATATAAATGAGTGAGAAAAAATTATAATGTGTAGGGTGTTATATTATGGAGAAAGTAGAGACCATGTTGGGTTCATAATTAGGGAAGTGATAAAATGAGAAAAAAATGTAAGAAAGAGTAGTCTGAAAATTAATTATTGTTGATAAATAGGAAGAAAGAGTACAACGAAGGAGATCATCTGGCAAATTGTTGTTGAGAGTGGAAAAAAAAAAAAAAAAGAACTGGAAACCTAAATTTGCTTCTAGAAACAGGAGGCAAAGTTTTGTGCGAATGAAATGTAAAAGATGAAGCGGAAGTTGCAGCATGACATCCTGAAAGAATGGTAAGGTCACCATGAAAAATGAGATGGTACACGACTGATGCTTTAGGGGAATATGATCCTTGCAACTCTATTAGCTGTACATGTTTTTAAAATTAACCAATATAAAATTAATCTAAAATTATAATATCTGACTTCTTAGATATTATATATCTTATATATGAATATCTAGATATTATATATCTTATATATGAATATCTAGATATTATATATCTAGATATTTTATATCTAGCAAGTGGACTATTGTCTTTTTTTTTTTTTGAGGCTGAGTCTTGCTCTGTCACCCAGGCTAGAGTGCAGTGGCGTGATCTTGGCTCACTGCAACCTCTGCCTTCCAGGTTCAAGCGATTCTCCTGCCTCAGCCTCCCAAGTAGGTAGAACTGCAGGCGTATGCCACCACACCCAGCTAATTTTTGTAATTTTAGTAGAAATGGGGGTCTCGCCGTGTTGGCCAGGCTGGTCTTGAACTCCTGACCTCAGATTATCCACCTGCCTCAGCCTCCCAAAGTACAGTGATTACAGGTGTGAGCTGCTACACCTGACTGGACTGCTGTCTTGAATACAGATTTGTTTTTGTTTGTTTGTTTGTTTGTTGTTTTTGAGACAGAGTTTTCCTCTTTTGTCCAGGCTGGAGTGCAATGGTATGATCTTGGCTCACTGCAATATCCACCTCCTGGGTTCAAACGATTCTCCTGCCTCAGCCTCCCAAGTAGCTGGGATTATAGGCACATGCCACCACACTCAGCTAATTTTTGTATTTTCGGTAGAGACGGAGTTTCACCATGTTGGGCAGGCTGGTCTCAATTTCCTGACTTTGTGATCTGCCCACCTCGGTCTCCCAAAGTGCTGGGATTAACAGGCATTAACCACCACACCTGGCCTAGGAATTTGTTTTAAATGTGAACAAGTATTTATGAAATGAGAAAAACGTAAAGCTGGAATATGTATTTTTAAACATAAAATAAATTTTTAGATTTCTATCTTTGCATTTTGAATCTTATTCTAATTTTGCACTTAGGTTTCTAGTTGAGTTGTAATATCCAGGTATAATATTTTATAATTAATTGTTTAATTTGATTTTGTTTTTCTGAAAAACATTCATCCTAAAGAGAAACTCTACATGCTATGGGAGTCTTCTAAATTATTCTTCCATCTCTGTCTTCTTCCAATATCAATATCATCTACTTTTATATCGTTAGAGCTCTATTGTAAAATAAATCTCAGCCAATGGTAGGAATATGGGGCATATGTTATATTTGAGGGTACACAGGCAGTTTGGAAATAGTACAAAGCATTTTACTATCCTCTTTCTGTAATACAGTAGTGTTTCTCAAAGTATGTAGGTTATTGGAATCTGGGATAAGGGTGAAGGAAAGAAATGAAATAATATTTGCATTTTTATTTTACAAACTCGTTGGTTAAAAAAAAAAAAATTCTACCATTGTGTTGTCAGGATCTATCTTCTAATTTTTGTAAAAGGGCAGCTGTTACTAGAGAGGAATGCCCCTCCCACGGTATTGGTTTACGCTAAAATATGGCGAACTCCAATCTTTCTGGTTTTTCATGTTTCTTCTCGTAGATACGACTTCACCAACGACTGTATTTTCCTAATCAGCTCAATTTTTTGTTGGAGAAGAACCCACAGAGCAGATGGCATTTATACAGGGAACCTTGACTCATGGCCATGGCAGAGCTTTGGATGATTTAGGGTTGGTTCTCTGGTGGAGAAAGGAGAAAGAAAGGGAAGAAGGCAGAGGAATGAGAAAAAAAAAGAGTTAAGATTAAAGAGCAGACAGAAAGCTTCACTGACTGTTAAGTGTTTAGGCACAGGATGAGGCACCTGCTCTTGGAAGTATGGATAACGTTGGAGGTCAGGATAAGATGGCTGCCAATTTATCAATGGTGGGAATATTACAGTAAAAGATAAATGTATGACATGTTGTCAACTGGGTTTAATCACTGTTTTAATATTTACTTAAAAGTGATTCCAAATCCCCCCATATTCCATGCCCTGATGAGAGTCCAATACCTTAAAAAATTTTAAAGATTTCTGTGAATTTTTAAGAACTTAAGATTGTTATGATTACTATCACATTTTATGTTTTGCTTTCACCCAGTTAATTTAATCTGTTAACCCAGAGGTAGAACCCAGACTCTTGATTTACAACCATCCACAACACATAATGCAAACAAAATATAATTCATATAAGGCAGATAAAACGTAACCAACTTGTCTGTTTGAAATAGGGGTAGGGGGTTTTATATTACATATTCAAACAACTTACAATTGAATATCAGACATCTCTGTTCTTAATAACAGTTTCTACTTCCTTTTCTACTACATGAATGTCTGGGCTTACCCCAGCTCACTCTTCAACACCGATTGCCTTCCATTTCATATTTAAAGGAAGCTAATGATGATTTTGTTTTCTTCCCTAGAATACTACAGATAGCTAATTCTCTCAGAGTCTCAGCTTCCAAATTAAGAAACTTTAAAGGTATTTTAAAATCAGACTGTTCTTATACTAAGAGGAAATCTGGTGATAAGTGTTGTATTTTCCAGTTTTTAAGAGTTGTGATATAATGGCTAAAAGAATCAGTCTGCCTGAAATAGTACACTGGTTCCATCTCAGGTTAGCAAATCTATTCCTTACTTCTCTAATCTATAAAATGGAGATGACAATATAATCTATTTTATAGGTTAGTGATGAGACTTAAAGGAATTAGTTCTGGTAAAGTGCCTGCAGTGGTGCCTGGCTCAGTGTGAATGCTCAGTAAAAGTTATCTCCTACTAAATCTTGCATAAATGAGTTTTTTGCTGGATATGACAGAGTACCAATTATCATTGGAAAGAATGATATATAGTAAATTAGGAGCATTTAAGACATACATAACCAAGTGTCCATGCTATTTGCCTTCTGGATTCCTATGAGTTGAAACATGCCACCTAAAACTGAATTGGCTGTTTATTGATTAAATTTAGTGATATATTCTCTTGTCAGACTAAAGGAATAGTTAATGCCAAGATACATGTATGGTGATTCTTTTGGGAAAATAGGCATAAGAGTGCAAGGGGATTAATTTCAAAGTCCCTCAATATTGAAGCCTCACTTTTAAGAAATACGTTCAATGTGCGCATAAAGAGAATGATTTCTTTCAGTGTATATACATTTAACAAGAACAAATGGGAAGTTAAACAAATTACCTTCACAACCATTTTGATTTATTAGCATCTTGGTAACTCATGAACCATTTGGGCTTCAAATAAATGATCCTGGTATGATATTCAAAAAGGTTTTGCAATCAATGTTTTATGACCATCTCTAATAAAAGTTTCTATGTCTGGATATTTCTTCTACATCTTCCTTTAATGGGCCCTAAGGGTAATGTTAGGTTGATTCTGGTAAGTTCTCATGGCTGAAAACTATTTGCTGTCATTGTTCTCATAGGCTTTTAGACAATCTCTTATTTACAGTCTGATAAATTGTAGGCTTCTCTTCATTCTATTTTTCAAAGGGTAGCTTTTATTATTCTGGGAATTCATTTCTTTTAGGCAAACTATAATTTTATGTGGCTATTGTACACTAAGATTCTTTTTGGAATAGTAAAATGCTAATATCAATGAATATCACAAGGCTTTTATTCTCTTTATTCCTATTTTGTTTTGTTCAGACTTTTTTTTTATCATGAAAGCACTTCAGAATTACATTTTATTCATATGTCTTTAAGAAGATAATTCATTAGAAATTCCTTCTATGCATTTTGTTTTAAAGAAGTGTCATTTTTTTCATGCTGAATATTGCAACCTAAATTCTGATTAGAAGTCATTTTTTTATTTTTGTACTTGAACTTTTTTCTGACTTATGAAAAAAATCTTTTAAGTAAGTGTAAAAAGTATTTTGGAAAGAAGATTATATTGGTTTTATGATGTGCACAATAAGCTACCTAACAACTCAATGGCTTAAAACAATGATCATTTATTATCCTTCAAATGTCTGTGGCTGGTCTGCGCTGGACTGGGCTGGGGTGAATGCTTTCATCAGGGTTTGCTGGCTGGGAGTCTCTGCTTGTTACTGCAGTTCTGTGGGTTAGTTGGAGTTACTCTGTTCCATATTCTCTAATTGTTTTAGGACCAGGAGGGCCTGCTGTAATCATTGTAATGCTCAAGAAACAAGAACAATCAGGAACTTGCACAGCCTCCTCAACTCTGTGCTCAGAATGGGCACAATGCCATTTCTGCCTTCAAAACAAATCACATGGCAGGATGCAAAGTTAAGGGATATGCTTTGTCAATAATGATGCCATGGACAGGATATGAGTACAAACACATGTAAAAGATTGAGGTCAGTGTTACAATCTGCCAAAAGATAAGTAAGAAAGAAAATGCGCTGGGCACAGTGGCTCATGCCTGTAATCCCAGCACTTTAGGAGGCTGAGGTGGGCAAATCTTGAGGTGAGGAGTTCAAGACCAGCCTAACCAATATGGTGAAACCCCATGTCTACTAATAATACAAAAATTGGCCAGGCATGGTGGCACACGCCTGTCATCCTAGCTACTCAGGAGGCTGAGGCAAGAGAATCACTTGAACCCAGGAGGCAGAGGTTGCAGAAAGCTAAGATTGCACCACTACACTCCAGCCTGGGCAATACAGTAAGACTCCATCTCAAAAAAAAAAAAGAAAGAAAGAAAGAAACAAAAAAGAAAATGAGAACTGCTTTGCGAATACTTGTCAGGTATGTTTTTATGATTGCAGATTTTTTTTTTCTCCATTGACTTCTGACTTCTTCCAAATATCTTTCTCTGAGCAAAAGACTCAGGAGTAGTTTTTTTTTTTTTTGTCTTTCTTTCATTTTCAAGGAACTCCTTCTAGAATCCTTGTATTCATATATAAATGTGAAAGGGTTAGGTGGAATCAGATTGGGGAGGTCATGTTAGTTCTGGCTAAGTATGCATACTTTCTTTTCTGCTGGAAAACCAGACAGATATTGCAGTCTGTGATTGTACTTTAAGGACTAGAAAACTAAGCATTGTTTAAAATTTGATAACCAAGGGGAAAAAAAAGTTTCCAGATTAGGCATTATGCATTCTCTAATATTTTGTTGTAAACAGAAAAATTGCTAGAATTTTACAAATTACAACTCTGTTCAGTGAGTTATTTAGAAAGTCATTAAAGGGTAGATTAAAAGGCAATAGCTTAAAAATAATGAAGTTCTAATTTTTCTGCTATTATTTAATTTATCCAATAGCATCTTATTGGGTATCTTACTGAACATCTTATTGAGCATCTTATCACATGTGCTGGGTGGGGATATTACAGGAGACTTCATGGTACTTATGTTTTTAGTGGTAGAAGACACATATGAACAAAAATGAGTATTATTTGGGTGACTATTGAAATGAAGAAAAATATAGCAGATAAAATTAGTGAGAAGAAGCAAACATGTCTTAATGTATTGGGGGATCAAAAAAGACCTCTCTGCAAATGCAACTACTGAGTATAGCTTGAAACAAATGGAAGGTAAGAATCATATGTTTATGTAATTAAAGAGCTTTCCAGTTAGAAGACAAAGGAGGTGAAAAGGTCCTGGGTTGGGGGTATGGGAATTTGAGTTACACCAAGGAGGTCTTTATGACTGGAATGAAGGAAGTGGTGGGGAAATACAGAAGATAAAGTCAGAGTGCTGGTAAAAAGCAAGATCATAAAACAATGTTTTAGGCCAAGACTAACCATCATCATTTTAGACAGATAAACAGTTATTGGAAGGTTTTAAACAAGCAATAACTTGATCAAATTATCTGGAGAATAAACCAACGGTAGAAACACGGAGCCAAGTTAGGAAATTCTTCCAACAGTCTTGCAGATGACCTGTAGCAACAGAGACAGTGAGAAGTGGTCAGACTGGAGACACATTTTGAAGGAGGAGACCACAGAATTTGCTAATGAATCCTTGGAAAGAGGAGTCAGGGATGACTCAAGGCTTTTTGTCCTATGCATTTTAAGATTAGAATTGCCTTTTAACAAGATAGGAAAGATTACTCAGGAGAATGTTCACAGAGAAATTCAGGAGCTTTTCAGGGAGAATGTTAAGTTTAAGGTCAGTAGAGATATAGATTTCACAGTCTGGAGGATTAAGGAAAAAATGGGAACAGATGTATACATTTGGAAGTCATTAACCTATAGTTTATATGTAAAGCAATGAAACTAGTTGTGGTCCTCTTTAATTAATGAAATAATTATGAATCAGTGCCATGGATTGGTCATGTTCAATATAGTCCAAGTTAATGTAAACATTTAAATAACACCCAAATAGTTTTAATGTAAATGACTTCTATATTTACAAATTTTATGTAATGGTTCCATATCTACTTACTGTCACCTCATCAGGCTGAAAATTTGTCTGTAACATATGCTTTAAAAACAAAATATTTTCTCTTACATGGACGTTCTTATTCTAAAAATGTTAGGCCATGTCTTCCTGATTTAAATCTAGCCTTTCTTAAGTACCTGGATTATTGGACTCATAGTCATAATCTTAGTTGTTTTTCTGGTGCCTATAAAATATAAATAGGCCAGGCACAAAATGAACCACCAACCGGCTTATTGATTCTAAAATATAAATGCTTCAATATCACTGTGATTCATCGTTGTGTGCATAAAAATGAGACCACCTTATAGGCCTCAGTATTTCTTGCTTATTACAACCTATTTACATATTTATAGAAACGTAACCTCTCTTTCAAGGTTCTCTTAATTTTATACTTTCTCCTCATGGGTAATGAAACTTGAGCCCATGGTTGCAGCTTAACACTAACTCAGGCTGCTGCTCACATGGTAATGTCCCTGTTAGGGCCTGACCATGACAGCCTCTGCTTTGGGAGGCATTCTTCAATGTTCAGGTGTTCCTCCTGCTAAGTACAACTTTGTATGAGCGGAATCATTCTCGATTCTGCCCCTCAGCCTTCTTGGCATATGTCCTTCTCCTCTGATACCTGTGTCAGAAGCATTCCAGAGTAGGGTTTTTTTTAAGACCTTGAGTGTTTACTTTTTTTCCAAATTTTACTTGGCTCTTTTCTACCAAGGTGCTCCCAAGGAAGGTTGAGTTCACTTGAAACAACAGTGCCACAATTTTACTCAAAAGTACTGCTTCTCTCAGACCCTCAGGCTCTGTCATTGAGTCCAGCTTGTAAACGACAACCCTTTCACTGAAATGGAGTCCCTCCCTGGAAAGCCACATTCCCCTCTTGCGGTATACCTTCTTTGGGGCATTAACCTTGCTCCTCTGTCCATCCTGTACTAATCCTGGCATATTAGCCATTCTGTGAGTTATTTAATTCTCACCATTATAGTTTGAGTTTTATTCTAGAAAACTCATAAGCCTCCAAGTCAATCAATTGACACAAATAAATTTTAAGTGCAAGGTGAAAGATTTCTTCTTAGTTCTCCTAAGAGACATGCCTAAAATTCAGTTCTGACATAGTTGAGACCCCTGCCTCTTACACACTGTGAATGAATAGATCCCTATTAATATAATGCACTATCATTCTGACATGCATACAACAAAATGTGCAAAGTCTACTTCTTTAGAAGGTTAAAGTATAGCAGGTAAAATCAATATAGATTGTCATGGCTGTTCATTAAATTTTTATATTAAGATTGTAAGAAACCCATACATAATAAATTAGATAGAGAAAATAGAACATCTATGAATGAATAAAAGTTACTTGATTATAAAAAATATTTCCTGTGGGGAATCATGTTAGCAACTTAAAGACTTTTGTGGAACCGAAACTGTTCAGGGAAAGAATGGGAAGTAGATTAATAAGTAGATTTATGTGTATGTGCCTGCCACGGTACATTTGTAGGGACTGTCTATGGTATTTCTTGGTTTTGTTTTAAAGACTGTGAGCTGGAAACAGGTTCTGCAGCAGCGAGTGTGACTCATTGGCTGTGGCTAGCATGGACATATAAAATGGAGACTTTCATCCTAGAAATTTTCTACTTTGGCCAATAAGGAAGAAACTAAGGAAAATGCAGTTTTATATCAATGGAATGAAACATAAGAATATCTAATCAAGGCCTATATCCAGTATAAACCTTACCCTAGCCACCTTGGATTCCATTTGGCAGACTCTCCAGGACTCTGATAAAAATAAACTGTCTTGTGCAAATAATAGTGTTACAAATCAGTCATCTTTACAAATTTTACTTAGGAAATCCCAAAAATAATTCTGGAAAAGAAGTAATTGCTTGCAAAATTTTTAAATTGACATTGAACATTTTTCATCAAATTTAATTTGATAGAACATAATTTCAAACATACTATAAAAACTGGCATTTTAAAAACAATTAAACAATTCTCTTTAAGCACCCAACAGGGTATAAAAATATAACATTTTGTAATACCATGTATTTTGTTTTAATTATGTGTGTATTTTATATTTACATCATCTTTTATTTTTATGAAATCATGGTTCTTATCCTGCTTCTTAAATTGTATGAATTTCCTAAATTACACTATAAATTTTTGAAAATCTTTTGCTCAGTATGTTATTATCGTATCTCTTTGAATAGAAGTAAAAAGTTATTGAAATTTTTTCTCACATCATGTGTCTTTAAATGTTAAAAATGTCTATAGGATCAAGTTATAGAACAACTAATATTAATATATGTTGATCAAACAAAGGGCATATATTACAAACATATGCCAATAATTAACATAAAATGTTAGGAAGGAGGTGAAATTGGGACTTTCAGTGAGACAAATGGGGAAGTTTGATGACTTCATTGAAGGTAATTTTGTGGACAACAGTATTTTAAATTGCCTTAGTGATTTTCACTTAGGAGGTTTTTTTATCTTGCTCAATGTATAGTAAGAGTCTGCCTAAGTGAAAATTGTTATTTATATGGAAGAATGTTAAATTATTTAAACAATGGCAAAAGATTGAATGTAAATGTTGAGATGTGAAACCCTCACCATTGGCACTCGTTCAGGCAGAGTAGTTTTAAAAATAGAAGTTTACAGTCACAGAAATTGAATCCTGTGAAAGCATTCACAGCCTCATACCTCTTAGAAGATCTTTGTGGTGAGCTCTGGGCTGGGAAATGTGGCATTATGTTTGTCACTACAGCTGCTGCTGGCTGCTGATAATATAGCACAATGGCCAAAGGCTTAGAATCTGGAACTCAATTACCTGGGTTCAGTTTCTGCTTTGCACATAGCTCAGTGACCTTTGGTGAGTTACTGAAACTTCCTGAGCCTCTGCTTCTCTATAGATAAGACAGAGACAGAGAAAGAGGAAAGCAGCCCTGATATTTGGAAAAAGAGCTTGAAATCTTACAGCTAGGTCTTAGTGTTGGTAGGAGCTGGCCTGGAGATCACAGCAAAGCCTTGATGTTCTCCTATGAGACATAAAGAAATCTCACAGAACATCAACATCAGACGAGACTATTCTGTGACCTGCATAAAGATAAAGAGAGGCAAGTTGACAATTTTGACTAAGTGCAGATAAAAGAAGAAGGTCACTGTAAAAAACACAAAATGTCTGCTGATATGAGTGATTGCTGCTTTGTTAGCTTTCTTATAGTCTGCCCTCCATTTAGAAAACATTTATTAATATACCTAATCATAGAATTATTCCTGTCTCTTCACAGTACCCAGTCCAGTCTGCCTTCTAGAGTCCTCTTCCAAAATCACCTTGCCTAAACCCGAATCCCATAATAAGTCCTTCCAATCACTCTCTGAGGTGCCCCATGATTCTCCATGTACATCCCTCACTGCCACAAATATTAAATCCAACTCATGGAACTCTAGGCATTCCCATTGTGGTCCTTGCTTGGAAGGCATGTCAGTGGTGATGATAATAGTGGCATCTTTCTTATAAGGTTTTCATGATGATAGAATTAATTAGTGTGTGAAAAGTGCTCAGAACATGCCTGACTGAAAAAAAAAAAAAAAAATGCTGTCAGTTGCCCGTCTGTCCCTGCTTCCTTGGCCTTTTGAGCTGTGCTCTTCTGGGTTCTTCTCCTGAAGACTTGCCAACCTCTACCATGCCCCTGCTCTCAGGTTACTCAGGCCACAGATCAATCACTCAGTTGTCTGCTCATGTCAGGGAGAGCCCATGATAACTAGTGCCTCACCAAATAATTGCCCTTCTAGTTTCTTGAACTTAGCAAACACTTTCACCTATTTGGTAGAGGTTAGTGGAATATTGCCTTGTTAATGATAAAATTGGGGCTGTCTTGAAAAAGTAGCCCTGTCTCTCATCTTCATCAGCTGATTTACTCAGCAATCAACAATGCTGTGGATATAGGGTTGAACAAACATAGTCCTTGCACTTAGTACTGCTATGATCTCATGCTGCGCTTTTGTGCTGAGTGGCTATGTTTGCAATGTTTGACAGGTCTCTCTCTGCCCCCATGTACCATTTGACCTTATCTCCATATGGAGCAGTTCTTACTACATACTTGTAAATGCTGAGGATTTCCCTGCCATGTTATGAACAGTTTTATTTCTACCCTATCCGGTTCCAATCCCTTTCTTTGTATCACACTCATTATCTAGGTTCTACTGCTCCATGTTTAGTAGACTAGACTGAATGGGATATAGCAAATTGATACCCAAGAATTGAAAGAGATGGAAGCACTTACCTTTATGCAAAAAATTAGTTGAATATACAGACTGTGAAGATATATTGACAACAAAAAATGGCATTTAATTATATAATTTAGAAAGGTTTAGGCTAAAGCAATTCATTAGAAAAACATACAATTTGAACTCCTCAGGTAAAATGGGCATGCTAATAGAATGTACGTTATAAAGTGGTTGGGAAGATGAAGATGAAGTAGTTGGTAAGAAATTAAGGTAAAGTGCTTAGCTGGTTGCTTCTGTGTGCTAATCATTCAATATATCTGTGATAGGTAGAAAAATGGTTCCCAAAAGTTGGTCATGTCCTGATCCCTGTAATCTGCATATGTTACTTTATATAGCAGAAGGGATTTGGCAGATGTGATTAAGTATTTGAGATTGCAAGATTATCCTGAATTATCTTGTGGCCCAATGTAATCACAAGGGTCATGATAAAAGGGAGGCAGGAGGGTCAGAGTCAGATGAAGAGATTTAGTCACAGAAGCAAAGGTCAGAATCACTGGGCTGTGAACCAAGGAATGCAGGCAACCTCTGGAAACTAAAAAAAGCAAGGATAGCATTCTATAGAACTTCTAGAAGGAATGCAGCCCCGATTACACCTTGATTTTAGTCCAGTGAGACTTCTGACTTCTGGAAATAGAAGATATTAATTTGCATTGCTTAAATCATTGTGTGTGGGAAGTTGTTACAGCAGCAATAGGAAATTAATACGATACACTAAATAGATTTTGTATTATTATTGATAGTATTGTATTAGTTTGCTAGGGCTAAAATAACACAGTACCAGAGTGGCATAAATAGCAGAAATCTATTTTCTCACAGTTCTGAAAGCTAGAAGTCTAAGAGCAAGGTGTGAACAGGGCTGGTGTTTTCTAAGGACTCTGAGGGAAGGATTCCAGGCCTCTGTTTAGCTCATAGATGACTGTCTTTGCCAATCCTCCACAGCATCTCCCACTCTGTGCATGTTTCTGTGTTCGAATTTCCCCATATTAGAAGGACCCCAGTCATATTGTATACAGGCCCACTCTAATGAATTCCCTTTAACTTGATTATATCCATAAAGATCCTGGCTTCAAATAAGGTCACACTCTGAGGTACTGGGATTTAGGCTTTCAATGTATCAATTTTGAAGGAAACAAAAACATCCATAATCATTGTTTTGTGCCTTTAAAGCACATCCTAAAATTTTAGAGCAATGACTATATTCTCAGAAACAAAAAGTATCTAAGAATTATTTTAGTCATAACTTTGATTTGACAAAAGTGATTCTTTTAAAGGACACCGTAATTAGGAATGTGCTGTATTGCACAGGGACCATGATTTATTGGCTTAATAAGAAGTAGTATCATTGATTCTACCACTGGGATACAACCTCAATTACGGGAAATGGCAATTTAACAGTTCTAAAAACAATTCTCTTTTATAATTATGGAGAATTTCCTTTAGTGGCATTAGAAGTTCTTGAAGTCACTCATGTTCTCCCATGAGGTCCCCATAAGTTTGCAGGTACTACATCATTTTGAGCATCTCTGATAATTCTTCAGGTAGTAGGTAAAATAGCTTGTCTAATATGGAACGTGACAGATGTATCCTACTACAGAAGAAGCAAGTCAAATCATAATTAACAAAAATCTGACTTTCGTTAGATTTGTCCTGGATCAATGGGGCTTAAAACTTCAGGGACTCCTTTGAGAATGTATATTACAAAAGAAAAAAAAAAAAAAAGATTAGTTTCTCATTAGAACAGTTTGTGTGCATGCCTGTGTGTATACGTGTGTGTGCGCGCGTGTACACGCGCTTAAGTTTGCATTACTTTCAAACAATTTGAAGAACTTTTTAAGCTTATTTATGGAGCCCCCAAGGTCCCATAACCTTTTGTCTGAAGCAGTTTTTCCTCAAGGTCTCTTGTTTGCTTTAGCCACCTCTCAAGATGTCCCATCTTTATTGGCTTCTAGAACCTTCATTCTCATCCGATAGGCTCTGGGCTCATCTCTTGATTCCAAGTCCGTAACTACTACTCAGTGTTTGATCTGACTGGTCCTTTAAAACTTCTCTGAATGCTGCACTTCATCAGCTGCCTCCTCTTTGTTTCAAGCCCAGGAACTGTAAATCCCTATATGTTTTTGGTCACCTCTGTTTACTTTAATGGAGTGATTTTATCTTTTTCAAAATTTTAGAGTTTAATCTGTAGTACATGTGTAACTAGTAGTTTTGCTCATATCTTCTTTCCCTGAAACATAAAATGCACCCTTAAGATGCATTTTTATAAGAAAGATCATATATTTTAAATTGCATATATTTTATTATCCTTTAAAAATACAGTATGATTTTAAAATTTTTTAATAAAAATTGCTATTTGCTTTATGAGTTCCAATATTTCTTGTATTGGAAAAATCATACACTAATATAATATCATATGATTGCTGTTTACATCAATAATATATAGTTGTATGTTTTATTTGGATGAATATTCCATTGTGTTCTTGTATAAAGAAGTAAGGAATAAAATGTTATTGTTTCATTTCTGAAGCCATTAAAAAACAACAATAGTAACCAAATATTGAAAATCATGAGGAAAATGTAGCAAAGAACTTAACTTGGAATGAATTATGTTGCATGTTACCTTTGCTCTAGCTTTTCCTCTGCCTGGAATGTCTAGTTTTTCTTTGCTTTCTTCAAGTTAAAACTCCATCAATGAAGCATTTCCTGAAACCCTCAGGCCTACGGGGCCCTATGAATCCAGAGATACTCTGTTTCAGCAATGACTACATAAGACTATACTCACTAATTTCTTCTTCCTCTCCTCCTAGTCTTGATCGTCATCCTCCTCCTTCTTTTTGTCAGTTTTTCTCACTAAACCCTGAGATTCTTGAAGTCAAATTTGGTTATTGTTTGAAACCCCAGCATTTAGCACAGTATCAGTTATTCAGTAGGCACTCAAATATGCCTGTTCAATTAAGAAAAGGAAGCTCAAGTCAATAAAGAAATGATTGGGGAGGGGAGTTGGAATATTCTTTATAATAAATTTTTCTTGTCATTGTCACTATGAAATAATTTTAGAAGGCCATATGAAGAAATTTACTAGCAGGATGTAATAAACATCCTTCAGATTTAGAACACTGGTTAGATAGATATAGTCGGGAAAAAGACAAACACTTCTTTCAGGAAATTTACGAAGTAGTTGGAAATACAGGCTCAAAGTATGAGAAAGGAAAGTTACAAAATTCAAAGGAACTTAAAAATATGTAAGGCAATATTGTGCAGGCAATTTACATATATATTGAGAACCTGTAATAAAGTTGATTGTATTCACTGTAATAGAAGGAGCAGAAAATAATGAAAAGTAAAAATACAGAGATATTTCACTTTGTGTTGCAACATCAAATAAAGTGCCACTTCTGCATAGATAAACAGAGTGCTTATGGGCATGCATTTCCCACCTTTCATCCTGAAGAATGAAAGTGGGAAGTCGTAAAAACATAACTCAAGGCAAGTGAAACATAAACATGGACTACTGTCCTGGACTGCAAATGCCTCGTGCTAATGAACGATAGAGATAAAAGGAAAACATTTGATTGGCATATGGCTCTATACATGTCCAGCCTAATTAATATAGAGAATATGAAAGAGAAATAAAACAAAGATTTATTTCTGTGATCAATTTTCTAAGATTTTGTAAATAATTTGTACCTGCAGTATTATTTAAAGTAACATGCACCTGAAAAAGCATAAACTCTGAAGTCTTGCCAAATTCCCTGAAAACTTTGGTGAATTGTCAACCAGATGTGTCTTTCCAAAATGAAATACTTGCATATATACATAAACACATATATGTATAAACACACATATATATACATACAGATGTATACATATATATGCACATATATATGGAGATATTTTCTATGAAAAATGTTTATTATAAGTCATAACCAATTTATAAAAAATATGTCCCTAGATATACCTTGCGTGTAATAAAAACTAACTGATTTAACTCATTTGGACAAATTAAGGAAAACTAGTTTGAAGTTGCTTATGTATTTTAGGAAATACGCTTTCATTTATATCTAGATATACTAATGTTAACTATCAAAAGGAAGAAATAATTTTTAGGAATCTCATTTCAATAAATAAATATGAACGGTGGGTTGTCAGTTTATATATAAACATTGGATTGGTCAGCTTTTGCCTTCATTATGTGCTGTTTTAGAAAATGAGTGACTTTCTGTTGAGTATGAAAAATGGTATTTGATTATGGACTTCCAAACTGCCAAACTAAAAATTGGTATAGTCCCAGTGTAAAGAGAGATATTAAGTCAAAGAAGTTTGTAACAATGGCCTTGTGAAGAAATTTTGATTATGAACTTTAGTTCTGATTTGTCATGAGCAATACTGGACTTGTAGGCACAGCAAATGTTGTACCCTGCCCCTTGCTATGTCTGGCTCTCTCTGTTAGTCTCTTGGTGCCTGTCTTTAGTGCCCACTGCTGAGAGAGTCCAGGCTGGACTGCACAGACTGCTCTGCCTAGAGACTCGCCAGAAGCAGCTGACTTTTGCTGTCCTTCCCATTAGCTTATTTTATTTCTTAAAACCTAGTTAAGTTCATCTCCTTCCATATATTTTTACCTTCATGCAGTATCCTCTTTAGTCCTGTTCCTGTACTTCAACCTTTTTATTGCTTTTTTCATTATGGGGGGAGTAGGGGGTGGTAATCCTCTTCTTTTTCTCTTCTTTTTTTTTTTTCTAAATTTACTTTTTATCTTCCTATTTATTCCTGTCTTGTCCCACGTACAAGAGAATATAAATAGATGAAATCATAACAGTGATGCCTTTATTGACAGAAATGCCTTATGTTGAGGAAAATTATACCATAAAATTTAATGCAAAGTTAGATATAATCAAAATATAGTATCATTAACTTTCAAAATATTCTTACATCCCTAGGGTCTGTTTTTGGATTGTCCTACCTGCCTCATAATTTTCTTCTAATTAAGTTTATGTTGTTTTCTCAAACAAACATTTAAGAGGAAATATAAAATTTGGTCATTTGGTTAATAAGTACATTATCATATTATTATCTAATTTTTGTAAATATTAATATTTCAGCTAAAATAAGGCATGATTAAGCAATTGATGATTAGCATGAGAACTTAAGTACCTTTTATACATTTTTCTGCATTGGAAAATGGGTTACATGCTTTAGACAAGTACTTAAACACACACTCTTGGAAGTTAACCTGCTTTGTATTTGGAGGTGTCTGAATTATATTAAATTTCTAACAATGAACTGAATACCTCATACCGTTTAATAGATATAACCAAACAAAACTGCATAATTTCAGTTCTTACCAACCTGTGCACATTCTACACTTTTAATGTGTAGCTGGTTAGTTTGAAAAATCAAAATAAATCATTTGTCAAATAAATAAACCCTTCCTTCCCCATTTATTGGTTTAGTAAGTCAAATGTTTATTCGTCGAAAATGTGTTTTAACTGAAAAACTTGGGGAATTGGGTGCTTTAGTCTTTCAAGTCATCTGTTCTTACTATAGGTAAGGTAAAATACTTGAAACTCACTCTCCTCTTGATAATTTCTGCTTCTTTGTTGCTTGCAAATTTCTCCCCATTTGTTTCCATCTTCTTCTCCTTGCCCCATTTGCTTTTCTTTTGAAATCATGAACCTTTAGAACTGACTTAATTTTTTTCATCTATAACTCAGGAGCCCTGTACTGTCTGTAAATAGAATAATCCAAAGTTTGAATTTTGAAAAGTTGGAACACTTGAACTCTGACTCTTCTCCACCTTGGGGTTCTAACAACTCCACGTTCTAAAACATAATGTTCTTTCTGAAGTATTTTCAGGTTTTCGATAATTGTTTATTTTTTTAATGAAGTTTTCTTAAGAAAAGGTAAACTTAAAAACTTAATAGAGACTAACAGCTTAAATCTTGGGCTCAAAGATAAATTGCTGGATTCAAAGGTAAGTTCTGCCACTTTTCGACTATGTGACTTTGGCAAGATATTATGACTCGTGTGTGCTTTGGTCTTCTCGTTAGTAAAACTGGAATGATTAGAGAATTGTCATGGGGATTTAATGAGTTAATACAAGTAAAGTATCTAGATTAGTGCCTTTTCCATTGAAATTGCTCAATATATGTTAGCTCTCATCATTATCTCTGCTTAGAAAAGTGTATAGTTGATGATAGCCATATAGCAAATATTATTGAATGAATGATGTATTGCCTCTATGTACCATCAGCACCTAGTACATTTTTAGGGCTTTTAAGTTGAGTTGCTTAAAGGTATCAGACATTCAAAAACAGTCTTAAAGTAGATAAAGTTTAGGTTACTTTTTCTTCTAGCATTTTATATAGAACAAATCAAATAGACATCCCTTATTTGTATTTACAACAATCAAACAGTAACTTTCCTAAATGGTGACCCTGGGCATAAACATAAGAAATAACTAGTCTTTTGTATTGAATTTCAGCAATTTTAATACTATTCTACAGTTATGAAATATACTATTTGTATTAGTCTATCCTCAGCTGCTAATAAAGAGATACCTGAGACTGTCTAATTTATAAAGGAAAGAGGTTTAATGAACTCACAGTCCCACATGACTGAAGAGGACTCACAATCATGACGGAAGGAGAATGAAAAGCAAAGTCACATCTTACATGGTGGCAGGCAAGAGAGCTTGTGCAGGGGAACTCCCATGTATAAAACCATCAGATCTTGTGAGACTCATTCATTACCACGTGAATAGTATGGGAGGAAACCACCTCATGATCCGATTATTCCACCTGGCCCCACCCTTGACACTTGGGGATTATTACAGTTCAAGGTTAGATTTGGGTGGGGACAGAACTAAACCATATTATGCCTTCCCTGGACCCTCCAAAAATCTCATGTCCTCACATTTCAAAATCAATTCTGCCTTCCAACAGTCCCCCAAATTCTTAACTAATTTCAGTATTAATTCAAAAGTCCACAGTCCAAATTTTCATCTGAGACAATGCAAGTTCCTTCCTCCTAAAAGCCTGTAAAATCAAAAGCAAGTTAATTACTTTCTAGATACAATGGAGGAACAGGCATAGGATAAATACACCCACTCCAAATGGAAGAAATTGGCCCAAAGGAAGGGGCTACAGGCCCCATGCAAGTCCGAAATCCAACAGGGCAGTCAAATCTTAAAGTTCCAAAATGATATCCTTTGACTTCATGTCACACATCCAGGTCATGCTGATGCAAAGATAGGCACCCACAGACTAGGGCAGCTCCATCCCTGTGGCTTTACAGGGTACGGCTCCCTCTTAGCGGCTTTCACAGTCTGGCATTGAATGCCCATGGCTTTTCCAAGCACACATTGCAAGCTGTTGGTGGATCTGCTATTCTGGGGTCTGGAGGATAGTGGCCGTCTTCTCACAGCTCCACTAGGCAGTGCTCCAGTGGGGCTTCAACCCCACCTTTCCCTTCTGCACTGCCCTAGTAGAGGTTCGCCATGAGGGTCCTGCCCTTGCAGCAAACTTCTTTGTGGGCACCCAGGCATTTCCATATATCCTCTGAAATCTAGGCAGAGGTTTCCAAACCTCATTCTTGACTTTTGTGCATCTGCAGGCTCAACACCACATGGAAGCTGCCAAGGCTTGGGGCTTGCACTCTCTGAAGCCATGGCTTCAGAGTTGTACCTTGGATCCTTTTATCCATGGCTAGAGCAGCTGGGACTTAGGGCGCCAAGTCCCTAGGCTACACATAGCAGGGGGTCTGTGCGCCTGGCCCACAAGACCATCTTTTCCTCCTATTCCTCTGGGCCTGTGATGGGAGGGGCTGCTGTGAAGGTCTGTGCCATGCCCTGCCAAGACATTTTTCCCATTGTCTTAGTGATGAACATATGGCTCCTTGTTACTTATGCAAATTTCTGCAGCTGCTGGAATTTCTCCCCAGAAAAATGGGTTTTTTCTACTGCATTGTCAGGCTGCAAATTTTCCAAACTTTTATGCTCTGCTTCTTCTTTAACACTAAGTTCCGATTTCAGATTGTCTCTCTCAAGTTCAAAGTTCCACAGATCTCTAGGGCAGGGTCAAAATGCTGCCAGTCTCTTTGCATAGATAGAGTAACATTTATTCTAGTTCCCAAAAAGTTCCTCATCTCCATCTGATACAATCTCAACCTGGACCTTATTGTCCATATCACTACCAGCATTTTGGCCAAAGCTATTCAACAAGTCTCTAAGAAGTTCCAAACTTTGCCACATCTTCCTGCCTTCTGACCCCTCCAAGTCTCTAGGAAGTTCCAAACTTTCCCACATTTTCCTATCTTCTTCTGAGCCCTCCAAACAGTTCCAACCTCTGCCTGTTACCCATTTCCAAAGTTGCTTCCACATTTTTGGGTATCTTTACAGCAGCACCACACTCTACCAGTACCAATTTACTGTATTATTTCCTTTCTTCTGCTGCTAATAAAGGCATACCCAAGACTGGGTAATTTATAAAGGAAAGAGATTTAATGGATTCACAGGTCCACATGACTGGGGAGGTCTCACAATCATGGCTGAAGATGAAGGAGGAGCAAAGTCACATCTTACATGGCAGCAGGCAAGAGAGCTTGTGCAGGGGAACTCCCATTTATAAAACCATCAGATCTCATGAGACTTATTCACTACCATGAGAACAGTACAAGGGGAAATCACCCCCATGGTTCAGTTTTCTCCACCTGGCCTCAACCTCGACACTTGGGGGTTATTGCAATTCAAGGTGAGAGTTGGATGGGGACACTGCCAAACAGTATCATTACTATTCATACATATGTTAAAGAAACTGATATGAATAGTCCCCTAAATTTTCAATGCCTGCAGTGGTATTTTTATTGATACATATACAGAATTATAAGTATATATTGATAAATTAAATAAGGTCTTCTCAAATACTTGATATTGGAGCAAACATTCCCTGTCTACCTTTGACTCAATTTAATCCTGGTGTACCTTCTCACTATACAGATCCTCTATCACGGAAAGTGTGGTTTTGTATTTCTTAGGATGAATTGTTTCACAAAAGATACTAATTAATTTTCCTTCATGCTCTCCTCTTCATAACAGTGAGAAATACCATACACTTTGATGATTTTTTTACAATTTTCCAGAAGTATTTTAATAGGCAGATTGAGTTTGACTCAAGTTAATTACATTGAATTTCAAGGCACTTGCAGAAAGAAATCCCAACTTTTAAATTGTATCTCATAATTAGGAATTGCCAAAGGCAGTTGGTGAAAGAAGAATCTTGGTAAAAATAACCCCCATTCTCACCAAAAAAGCTTTCACAATGGCAAAGGAATTACACTTCTTACATTCTCCTCCATTTGAAACTATTTTTTTAAAGTTCAAGTATCAATACTGTGAATATTATTTTTGTATGCTTGTTCCTTGGATTATTGATGATCGTATTCTTTGTAATCAAAATGCATCTTTTTTTTTTTTTTTTTGAGGCGGAGTCTCACTCTGTCACCCAGGTTGGAGTGCAGTCGTGCCATCTTGGCTCACTGCACAAAATGCATCATTCGTAAGAAAGATACAGAAAAGAGTACAAAATGTCAAGGTGAAATTTGCATCGGGAAAGATAGGAAAGTTAGTGAAGGAGTTCAGCTTGCCCCAGCAAGAATAAAAATAAAATAAAATGGAACATCATATGTGGACATTTGAGTTGGAAGTGTCCTATAAACTCCTAGAAATATACGGAAACTTAATTTATTCCTGGTTCTTTAAAAATATTTAGGGCATGGGACTCCACTATAAGTGTAATTCATTATGAAAAGACTCAGTTTCTTTCTTAAGACTAAAATCTTTGAGAAATACTCAGAACAGGTTCACTTAATATTTTATTCCACTATAGAATCATGATACAAAAAGGCTCCTCGATATTTTAAAACCATTGCCATTTCCAAAATCCCATGCATACATTTTTAACAGTTTTCAAAAGAAATATGTAAACTGCTGTTCTTCCACTAAGGAGTGAAATTAATGAGTGGTGGGCCACATTTCAGCAGACCATTTACCTTCCATTGTCATAAATATTAGCTGTCTGACGGGACACTATTAACCAGTCCCCAGGAAACTAATTGCTGAAAAGCCTTACAGGTGCTATTATAACCAGAGTTATAAAAATGCAGAAAAATCTTAACAGCAAGAGCACGTGAACTCTTGACAGTCTAGTAAGAAATTCAACATTTTCCTGCTCTTGAGAGATGGATTGTAGTACCAGTGTCACTGACAGATCAGTTTACCTTTTAGTGCAGTACAATGAGAGAGGGTTGTAGACTGTCAACTACTTCAGGAAGTAAGAAAAAAAAAATGGTATGTAGCCTTGAGGGACAGTTGAAAAGAATTGTGCCTACTGGATTCTGTCAAACACTCAGTTATGTTTTAATTTCTTGGAATAGTAGGTATTGACTTCTTATTTTTAAAAAGATTTATTTTTCTGCAATGTTCTAGTTTTGTCCAGGGAATATTAAAATAGTATAAACTTTCTAGTTCTCTACAATATCAAAGCAAATAGCTATATTGGATTTGATAAAATACAAGTTTTATAACAGTAATAATTTTCCAAATTTTTGTTATAGAATTTCATTGAATGTGGGTTATGAGTTTCTCATTGTTGTCTATAATTGTCTGTTTTGAGCAGTCACTTGTCATCTTAGAGTTTATTGCCATTTCATTAAGATGTTATTTAAACCATATAAAATTTCATAAGTCAGTTTCATGAATAAAGATTTTCTTTTTTTATGAATAAATATTTTCTTAACCCATCCCAAATAGATTATATTTCTTTAGTTCACACATGTCCTCTCAGGGTGATGTTATCTCTATCAATTTACATTTGGATTTTTCTTTAATCTCTGATAACTCCCTCTTGTATGCAATTGCAATATTGTGTGATGTATAATAGTTTGGTGTGCTCAACAGGCCTCTCTCACACCACATGCTCCATTTGAAAGTCATTTTTTATGGCATTTATATATAGTTTTAACCATTATATTTTTGGTTTATGTATATTTTTCAGTACATGTATGCTTTCAGGTATTGCTTCTAATTTCTAGCAATTAAACCAAATTTAACATTGGAAGAGGTTTTACCTTGTTTCTTGTTTAGAATTTGTGATTCTGACTTTTAATAATCGCCTTTCTGACTGGCGTGAGATGGTATCGTTGTGGTTTTGATTTGCATTTTTCTTTTTTTTTTTTTTTTTTTTTTTTTGAGACGGAGTCTCGCGCTGTCACCCAGTGCTGTGGCCGGATCTCAGCTCACTGCAAGCTCCGCCTCCCGGGTTCACGCCATTCTCCTGCCTCAGCCTCCCGAGTAGCTGGGACTACAGGCGCCGCCACCTCGCCCGGCTAGTTTTTTGTAGTTTTTAGTAGAGACGGGGTTTCACCGTGTTAGTCAGGATGGTCTCGATCTCCTGACCTCGTGATCCGCCCATCTCGGCCTCCCAAAGTGCTAGGATTACAGGCTTGAGCCACCGCGCCCGGCCTTGATTTGCATTTTTCTAATGACCAGTGATGATAAGCTTTATTTTCATATATTTGTTGGCTGCATAAATGTCTTATTTTGAGAAGTGTCTGTTTATATCCTTTGCCCACTTTTTGATGGGGTTTTTTTTTTCTTATACATTTATTTAAGTTCCTTGTAGATTCTGGATATTAGACTTTTGTCAGATGAGTAGATTGAAAAAATTTTCTCCCATTCTGTACGTTGCCTGTTCACTCTGATGCTAGTTTATTTTGCTGTGCAGAAACTCTCTAGTTTAATTAGAACCCATTTGTCAGTTTTGGCTTTTGTTGCAATTGCTTTTAGTATTTTAGTCATGAAGTCTTTGCCCATGCCTATGTCCTGAATGATATTGCTTAGGAAAAAGTCAGAAAACAATAGATTCTGGCAAGGTTGTGCAGAAATGAACAACTTTTACACTGTTGGTCGGAGTGTAAATTAGTTCAACCACTGCGGAAGACAGTGTGAAGATTCCTCACTGATCTACAATGAGAAATATTATTTGACCCAGCATTCCTATTACTGGATATATACCCAAAGGATTATAAATCATTCTACTATAAAGACACATGCACACTTATGTTTATTGCAGCACTATTTACACCAGCAAAGACTTGAAACCAATTCAAATGCCCATCAATGATAGACTGGATAAAGAAAATGTGGCACATACACACCATGGAATACTATGTAGCCATAAAAAAGGATGAGATCATGTCCTTTGCAAGAACATGTATGAAGCTGGAAGCCATCATTCTCAGCAAACTAACACAGGAACAGAAAACCAAACACTGAACATTGTCTCATAGGTGGGAGTTTGACGATGAAAAGATATGGACACAAGGAGGGGAACATCACACACCAGGGTCTGTGTGGGGGTTGGGGGATAGAGGAGGGAGAGCATTAGGACAAACACCTAATGCATGTGGGGCTAAAAATCTAGATGACAGGTTGAAAGGTGCAGCAGCAAACCACCATGACACACATATACCTATGTAACAAACTGCACGTTCTGCACATGTATACTGAACTTAAAGTAAAATTTAAAAAAAGAATTTGTGGGCCGGGCGCGGTGGCTCAAGCCTGTAATCCCAGCACTTTGGGAGGCCGAGACGGGCGGATCACGAGGTCAGGAGATCGAGACCATCCTTGCTAACACTGTGAAACCCCGTCTCTACTAAAAAATACAAAAAAACTAGCCGGGCGAGGTGGCGGGCGCCTGTAGTCCCAGCTACTCCGGAGGCTGAGGCAGGAGAATGGCGTGAACCCGGGAGGCGGAGCTTGCAGTGAGCTGAGATCCGGCCACTGCACTCCAGCCTGGGTGACAGAGCAAGACTCCGTCTCAAAAAAAAAAAAAAAAAAGAATTTGTGATCCTAATAAATCCCACTTAATATCATTATTTTTTTTGGATTCATGTTTTTATCAAATTCATATATACTGACTTAGAACAAATAAATACTTTTACATTTCAGAGCAATATAATCACATTAATTGTAAAACCTCACATGATTTTGGTATATATGTGAATATGCTGAAATATTTTCTCAGCTAGAATGTTACTTATTTTGAGTGATGCAAAAATGAATAGATTGGGGGTAGAATTAGTTTGTTATCAAAATATGTTGATCATGACTTCCTATTCCTAACTGAAGCTTGGTTAGTTCTTGTCTGGACAAGTCTGAATAGTCTTGTACTTCTGGGTTTAGTATTTTAAAGAAAATGAGATCTGGAAATTTTAACCTTAAATCCTAGGATTGTATTTTTTGTTCCATGTTCTCAAATAAAATTTCTAAGATTTCCTCACATGTCTAGATTTTATGGAGTAAATGACTTTTCTTCTAATAGACTATAATTGATAAGCTATAAAACCAGTTATATCACATGAAAACATCATAACTCTTGTCTAAAGACATAATTTATCTTCACATTTAAGGTTAAGATTTTTTTCTGGATCATACTAACTTGAATCATATTCATTGTTCACTTGAGTGATTATCAGCAAATTTGCTGCTTAAGAAAATCTGGTATAAAGAACATGTTCTGAATGAAACCGGAGGACATTATGTTAAGTGAAATAAGTCAGGCATGAAAAGATAAACTTCACGTGTTCCTACTTATTTGTAGGAGCTTAAAATTAAAACAATTGAACTCATGGAGATAGGCAGCAGAATGACCGTTACTAGAGGTTGGGAAGGGTAGTGGGGAGGGGTGGGGAAAGTGGGGAGAGTTAATGGGTACCAAAATATAGTTAAATGAATAAAATCTAGTGTTTGATAGCACAACAGGCTGACTATAATCAATGATAATTTATTTTACATTTAGAAATAAATGTATAAGTGGAAGTTTTGTAACACAAAAAAATGATAAATACTTGAGGTGATGGGTGCCCCATTTCCCCGGATTAGGTTATTACCTGCTGTGTGCCTAAGCCAAAATATCACATGTACTCCATAAACATATACAACTACTATGTACCCATAAAAATTAAAAATTAAATAAAATTTTCATGTAAAAATCAAGTAAATGTTTTAAAAAAGGAACACATGTTCATATAGTGGAATTTTCTTATATTTAACATGATGAGGATTACCTAAAATTTAGGTTTGGCGAAAAAAAAAATTCCCCCACAAAAAAACCCTGCATTTGAATTGTTGCATTCAAGTAGTACAAAAATTGTATTTAAATAAAAATTATAATAAAAGCTAAGAAAAATTTTAAACAACACTTTAATGTAATTCAAACAGGTTTTAGTAACAAATATGTGTCATAAAACATGGATGATATATAAATTAATATTTATATTGTATTTAATAATTATAAATAGAAAACTAACCACCCAGAGAATAAAAATAAGCTGTCATTGCCACTGCTGAATTCACCTGTAGATCCCTTCTAACAGTTTAATTTTTCGACTATAATTTTGCATGCTAAACTTAATTTAGTATGATTATGGTATGAACACTGCACATCTTCATATTTGGTGGTAACAATTACCCTCACATTTAAAATCATATAAGAAAAGCTGGCATTTGCTGAACATTTGCCATCATAGGGGAGGCAGAATTATGCAATGGAGGCAAAGCGCCATAATTATATCCCAGCTGCAGCACTTTCTGTAACTGTCTTTCCTCTTCTGTAGTATTAAAAGGTGATTGGTAATGTATACCTTTGAGCAGCACTGTCCGGTGGGCCTTTCTATGGTGATGGCATTGTCTGTGTTCTGTGCTGTCTAACACAGCAATCACCAGACACATGTGCCAGTTGAAGTGAAAAACAAAATTTTACTTTTGATAATTTAAACTTAGGTAAGTACATGGGTCCAATGCCAACTGTATTGGACAGCACAGATTTGGAAGAGTGTTGTTCAAGTGTTAAATGAGAAAATTCACAGATAGTGCTTAAAACAATGCCCAGGGTAGGGAGAAGAATATTTATTTTTCTCACCCATTGCTAGGTTTGGGACTAAAAAGGCAGATTAACAAAAGTAATGCATACAGATTTATTTAAGTTTAGTGTAACACAAAAACCTTCCAAAATAAAGACCCAAAGAAACATAAACTGGTGTATTTTTTGTGCTAGGTTTGGTGAAGAGGTAGATAGTCAGGGAGAAGTATGATTAGACAAAAGAGTATGATCTAATGTTCATAAACAGGTGGGGAGTGGTTTAGCAAGACCTGTTTGTCCAGGGTCTTCTCTGTGTCTTCTAAGAGAAGGATGTTCCTTTCCTCTGGTTACAGGGAATTCATCTCAGGAATGAGGATATTATGACCTGCTTTATGAGAGAAAGGCAAATGGAAAGTGAGAGATAATTTCTGCTTCTGATATTTTCTCAAGTGTCAAGGTGCCATATTTTGGGCAGTTGTTCTGAACCCTATCACAAGCGTGTATTAATTATTATAATAATCACCATGGTACATATTGGGATAAATGTTAAAAAGACTTTTTTTCTTTTAATATTTAGTGTAGTTATGTGAGATTTTATTACTTTTTAGATGAGAAAATAAAAGCTTAATTAGATTAAACAACATACCGCAGATTATAAAGGGTTCACACCAAGGATAGATGGATAATTAAACCTCTGTTCTTGCTGCAAAGTTCTCGTGCTTTTGCTTACATATATCATTGTATACGTTTGAGGTTTGAGGTTTGAGCTCAAGCAAGATGTTTGCTTTTGAAATTTTTGTTCTAACTATGTATACATGAGCACTTTTCTGGTTAAATAGCTCTGACTTCCTTCCAGTTTTCATGAGTCGATATTTTACTGTTACTGAGATCTTTCCATGGAAAAACAAAAAACAGACAATAAACAAAGTAAAAATATTTTGATGAACACTTACCTCAGTTACAGTTCTTTAAAGATCCCAGGTGATATCTATTGTAAAGATTTCAATTATAAATTCAGGTAAAAATTTTAGATAATATGTGTGGATTTAATTTTATTACCCATTTTATTTCTCCTACACTATTTCAAGGAAACAGTTTATTTGAATTGAACTATGTAAAAACTGTAATAATCTTAGGCTTTTACTAATAACTATTACACATCACACTCCGAAAGAAAACCACTCGAGGGTTGGTTCATATCTTAGAAACTCTCAAAGGTTATTTACTTGGTTCTAGAGAGAATGGTGTTCTGGTAAGGAGAATTATCTTCTGTGTATAATAACAAATCCTGACAAAACTCCACTATACTTCAGAATGAAAACAAGATGTGTGATAGACTGTTGCTGACAAGCTGGTGAAGACACCTACTGCATTTCATATAAATGTGTATATGTATTCACATTTGATGGCCAGGTGTGACATTTTAATATCTTTTTCAATTATTATTTAAAAATTATGTTTAAAACCCCAACAGAGACCATTCTTGGGGGTGATGGCATAATGAGGGCTATATTATCTCTGTGACTTATTACAAAAGACTATAGTGTATATCCCATTTCTATGTTTTTAAAAAACACCTCATTTAAGGATAGAGATTAAAATTACTATAAACTACAACTGAGTAGGCTTAGATTTGCTTTCTTTTATATGTATATTTATTTTCTCTATCCTCCTCAGACTATAAACATTCATCTGCAGCTTCAAATATCTATGTTACTATTAGTAAGTAAAATGCTGTAAAGATATAGTTATTTTTACACTTGATCTATGGAAACACTCAAACATATTTGCCATTTAAAAATAAAAACTGGAGGCCGGGCACGGTGGCTCACGCCTATAATCCCAGCACTTTAGGAGGCCAAGGCAGGCTGATCACAAGGTCAGGAGATCGAGACCATCCTGGCTAACACGGTGAAACCCCGTCTCTACTAAAAATACAAAAAAATTAGCCGGGAGTGGTCGTGGGCACCTGTAGTCCCAGCTACTCGGGAGGCTGAGGCAGGAGAATGGTGTGAACCCAGGAGGCGGAGCTTGCAGTGAACCGAGATCACGCTACTGCACTCCAGCCTGGACGATAGAGCGAGACTCTATCTCAAAAATAAATAAATAAATAAATAAATAAATAAATAAATAAATAAAATTGAAAAGAATATAAAGAAGACCTTTGGATTATTATCTAAGCAAAAATCCACAATGACTTGCATATAGGGCTTATCACAAACCCTTTTACTTCCATTACTTTCAGTGAAGTGGAATGGATGTGGCACAAAAGAAATACAGGCGGAATGGGTGGCAGATTTCCATAGATGGGGAGAAATAATCTGAGAAACCAAAATTAGGTTTGGGTGTGTGTTTTCCTTTAAACAATAATAACAATTGCACTAGGGTAGCATTTCCAGAAGTGTGCTTTTCAGAGCTCTGGATTGGTAATATGTTTACTAATGTTACATTAAAAAGTTTTTTTAAAAAAGAGTTTTTAAACGATGATTTATTGTGGAATAATTTTTTAAAGAACCTTTCTTATCTGAAAATGCTTGGTAAATGTCTGAGAGAAGAAATATAATATATGACATTTTTCCAGATGTTTTTAATGCCAGAAACTCCCACCCCAACTCCCGCCTCCCTCATTTTTTTCTGTTGATTTTGCTGTATATGTAAATCCACAAGGTCATTTTGCTGTATATGTATATCCACAAGATTATTCAAATTTAAAAATTTTATGTATAGTCAAGAACATTTCTAATAGTTTTATGTAAGTGTTGTTTTATTGCTTTGCAGGAGTACAATTTAAACCAAAAACATATAAATTGCTTTAAATTATTATATGCTTCAGCTTTTAATTTCTTATCTTCCCAAGTCATGATATAATACTATACTTAGACCGTGTCAGAACTTGGGAGATCAACCTTACAATCTTTGTAGAGCTGGTTGTTCTCATAAATATCATAGCTAACAAACTAAGCTTTATAATTTTGAATTTTCTCCCAGTTTCTCCCTCTATTATTTTTTTAATTCATAATGTGTTTCATAAATTGTTAAAGCAGAACTTGGGTAAAACCATAGGTTTTGAAGGAGTTGTTCTGAATATTATATTTTCCGTACTTCCACTACCCCTCCCAGAATAATGCAGTGACAGATTTTGTTGGTAAAACTTAATGCAAGAGATCCAGCATTTACTGTCAGAATTTCAGATCGAGTTTCAGTGTCATGATATTTGTTAAAAATTGCAGAATATTTTCAATGAGCCCTTTGGTAGACATCCATTGTTTGGCCTAATTCCAGTTTAAATAATTGTCTTTCTTTAAATCTTGTCCTGTAATTTCTATTCTTGAATTGTGGAAAAGTCTTAATAATTCCATTTTCAGCTCTTCAGTTGTTTTGGATGGGAAGCTCTGGATGCTGTCCGTGCTTACAGTGGGATTGGCATAGCTGATCATGCTTTAGGGCTCAATTTGAAGAGGCTATTTTACATGAAATAGGGAAATTATGCACACATCAGTAAGTTACAGAATTTCTTTTTCTAATTATTTGCTTTATGTTTTTACTTTTAAGTAAATCCTGTATTTCACATCCTTTATAATTAAAAGAAAACTCATTTATGTCTTCGAGTTTTTGTCCATGGAGTAGCTGTTGTTTATCTTTTCACATGCCTGAACTACAAAAAGGGGACTAAAGCACTGGAAGATTAACACTCATACTCGAATCGTTGCTCATGGTGCAGATAGATTAAGTTGTGCTTGTGTACATACATGTGCGGACATTTCTTCAGTTGTTACAAGATAATTGGGAGGTTATTTGGAAGAGTTCTAAGTTATTGCATCCCCTGTGTTTTTATGGATTGAAGTTGAAAGAGTTATGAAACAGAATTATCATCATTGCACCCTTATTCCCATTAACTATATCTCTATATCTGCACTGGCCCTTACCCATTAACTATGTCTCTATATCTGCACTGGTCCATAGGGTCGCTATGAAGCGCTTGGAATGTGTATAGTACAAGTTAAGATTTTGCTGTGTATGTAAAACAGAACACACAATTGTGAAGACTTAGTGTTAAAAATAATGTAAAATATCTCAACTCATATTGACTAAATGTTGTGATACTATTTTGAATTGTATTAAGTCAAACATATTGTTAAAGTTTATTTTATCTGTTTTGTTTTACTTTTCTATGTGGCTACTAGAAAAACTTTTTTTTTTTTAAGTTCTGGGATACATGTGCTGAACATACAGGTTTGTTACATAGGTATGCATGTGCCATGGTGGTTTGCTGCACCTATCAACCTGTCATCTAGGTTTTAAGCTCTGCATGCATTAGGTATTCGTCCTAATGCTCTCCCTGCCCTTTGACTACTAGATTTTAAATTTCATATGTAGTTCAGGTAGTATTTCTATTAGATACAGCTGCATTATCTCTTCAAATATTGCAGTCAATATTTTTCTCCCTGCTAGTTTCATTTAACTTATTTGACCTGTTCAAGCCTTTCTATATTTTCTTGTTAACTAAGTCTACATAATACTCTCTGCCCAGTGATTTCAAATTTATTCTGTGAAAGTTTTAACACTCAAATGAATTAAAAGTATGTTCAATCTTTAATGAGTTGAAAAGTATTAGATTTTGAACTGCTATACACAGCAATTTTACTGTATCTCATGTGTTGTTTTCTTTCTTTCACGTGTTTGTCATAACTTTAGTTAAAGCACTTGGGAATATTGTTTGGTTCCATTTTCTGAATTTAAAAATAGTAGATATTAGTAGATATTCCTGGCATGGTGGCTTACGCCTGTAATCCCAGCTCTTTGGGAGGCCGAGGTGGGTGGATCATTTGAGGTCAGGAGTTCAAGACCAGCCTGTCCAAGATGGTGAAACCCCATCTCTAACAATAATACAAAATATTAGCTGGGCGTGGTGGTGGGGTGCCTGTATTCCCAGCTACTCAGGAGGCTGAGGCAAGAGAGTCGCTTTAAGCTGGGAGGTGGAGCTTGCAGTGAGCCAAGACTGCACCACTGTACTCTAGTCTTGGACAGAGAAAGACGCCAAAAAAACAAAAATCACAAAATTTTGGAATACATTATAATACATTACCAGATATACTATATAACTTCCTGTTATGAGGGCAATAAAAACTTACTTGGATGAATGATTTAACACAGGGATTCGGTTAAAATAATTTCAAGGCATAACATTAGGATAAGTGAATACTGTTTTTCCTCTCATCATCACAATTACCAAGCACCAAGAAAGCAGGAGAGATTGGAAAGTGCAGCATTATTGTCACTGCTTTGCTAGATGCTAGCAATTTCACGTATGGTTCCTGTGATCAGATTTTGGAGACGTTATTCTACAGGGCTTCTATTTCTCAACCATGGACTCCAATAAAGATGACATACTGTTATGATGCCCTGAAAATCTGTTGTCATTCTGTAATGCGAAGATTCATTTATAACAAGATCACAGAAATGATAGAAATTTTCGATTTTCGTTGAATCCCAAGTAATCATAGGCAGGGGGATTTCTGAACAGGTTATGGGAGGATCGTACTGGAAATGAATGTTGAAGAAACTTCTTTCCCCCCAACTTCTATTGAGGTAATTTATTTCTTTAGCTCAGTTGTTTAAATCTATGACAGCTGCATAGGAACGGAGAACTAAAATAATGTTTTAAGATGGCAGCCAGCTATTATTTTTCTTTCCCCTCACCTTCTCATATTGGAAAAATAGCCTCATTTTTTCTTAGTGCTGACCCATACTTTCTACACGTATGGTTTGTACTGGGGCCTCTGAGTGTCCCTAGGACCATAATCCTGGTCCCAAAACAGGCTCCGAAATTGAGCTGCTCCAACCCTTTTTCTGGGAATTTTGGAGTTTAGGCTGGAGGGAATATAATCTTACTCTCTTCCTAGATGCAGTGTTCATAAACATGTGTGTGTGTGTGTGTGTGTGTGCACATGCACGTGTGTGTGTATGTGTGTGTGACAAGGATCACTCTGGTGAAGTCTATTGGAATTCCAGGAAATCGTTCTTGGAATAATGTTATTATATGAATATAATAACATACTTAGGATTGTAAAGGATACAATTTTTATTAAAATTTATCAAAATATAACAGAAAAACTAAATATGTGATAAATGTCGTATGTGATTCTAAACAGAGAGAACAAAAACTAGTATTGGGGGCTTGAGGCATTAATGAAAATCAAACAGGTGTGTAGAGAAAGCAGCGAGGAGAATGGAAAGGAAGCCTCTGACAGTGATTAAAGCCCTGGCTCTAGTTTTTCCCTGAAACCTATCTATGTCTTGTCATTTTTTCCCGGCTTAAACTAATTTGAAGTCGGTTACTGTCACTTGTAATAAGAATATCACTAAGTAATATCATTGTATTTGTTAGCTGATGACTTAAAAACGCCTTGTATTTTGATGCTTTGTGTCATTTGAATGCTAATGCTGTATTCACTGTGTTTTATAGACATCTAACATGCTAGGAAAAATCCTGCTAAAATTTAAAGCCACAAAGTGAAATATACAACTTTTTGTCTCAAGATTTTTTAGGTAATGATATAGAGTGTTGTCCAGTAAAGCCTTCTATGGTAATAAAAATGATCTATATTTGTGTTATACAATACCATAGCCACTAGTGCTGTGTGGTTATGGATCACTGGAAATGTGGCACGACTTTTTGAGGAGGTGAATTTTTAAAATTTACTTTAATTTGAATTATTTTGATTTAGGTCCAAATAGTCACATATGAGACAGCAACCCTATAAAGCAATCTTCTTTGATTTATATAATCTAACAGTTTTCTAACAAAGAATGTCTAGAATTGATACCAAAAGTTGCTCTGCTTTACTGTCCCATGGACACCCCATTTATTCCCATGGCTTTTTGCTTTGTTTTGTTTTTGTTTTTTGAGAGTGATAGCTAAGTGCATGGCAGGAAGATAGCCTCGTGGAGTGCAAAGAGCATTAGAAGACAGGCAGATGATGTGCAATTCAGTCAAACCCTGATCACACATACTAACCATATGTGGTGGTAACCTTATGCAAGTTATCTTACTTTACTGAACCTCAGTTTTATCATCTGTAGAATGGCAAAAATAATATCTCTCTCATGGTGTTGTTAGAATAAAATTAAATACTTTTTAAGAGCTTAGAGTGGTATCTAACACTATTGTTAATCAATAAATGATAGATATGATTGGATTTCTTTACACTGGGTAATTGTTAAAATATCCAAATAGATAAGTTCACTGTCATGCATGATAAAGAAATAAATAGATAGGCTAAATAAAGAAAACATTTCATCTTAAGAAAAAAATTAATTTTATCTCAATATATTCAGAACAAATTTTAAAAACCATTTTGATAAATGGTCAATATATTAAGGTAGATATTAGAGTGTATTACTACTTTGGAAGCATGTGATTCTTCATTTATTTGTTTTGCTGAACTTTTCCTACTTTTCAGAAGTATGATTTATCCTCTTGAAGTGGGAAATTCTGCTCTCAGGCATCAACAACCACTCATAATTACATTTTACTCATATTTAAATGCACAGTGATTATTTAAAAAGTTGAAATTTCAGTTTAGTCCAAGATTAGATGACTATTTAATGTGTTCAAGTGTTGCTTTTATTACATAGATGTGTCAGATATCTGTTATGAACTATCAGGGAAATGAATGTTTAACGATGCTACTTGACTGTCTGGATTAGTCATATTCTCTACATTGAATAAATTGAGAAACATATTCTCTACATTGAATAAATTGAAAAACTACTCCATAGTTCATTGTTATATATGTAAAATATCAACACTGGTTACATTCTCTTAAAGTGTTTCTATTCTTAATCATTTGGCTGCTCTCCTCATCCTTGTGTAGTTATTGGTGGATTATCTGATCTGTGTACACTGAAACTTTTAGTTAGGTAACAGTTGTTCCACAGTTTCCTGGAACATTTGTGTTAATGATATATTTGAGCTTGGAATCTTAAGCTGAAAAATTATGTATGGATATTCCCATAACTAATCGCTGCTTTAGCACACATGGTGTTATTTTTTACAACGATGTAAGCTACTTATATTTGTATCTCAAAATACCTTATCTCACTCTTTAGAACTGTTGTTGCTTCTCTTTGTTAATTTGCTTTGGGGCTTCATTACATATTTTAAATTTTAAGTAAAAATTTCAGAGACTCATTATTGTGTGTTCTATGAACAAAAAAGTTTTGCTAATAGGACTCATCTCTACTGTACAGTCTGACACTAAAAATGCAGTAGGTCATTAGCTGTGAGATGGCTTACTTAGCAGAGCATAGCAGTGAAACCATACAGCTGATGAATATGGCAATATTTTCACAGTTAGCGGAAATATATTTAAGGTCTTATTTCACACTCTTTAATTTCCTCCCTTCTTTTTCTCTTTATCCTTCTATGACATTGAAATTAAGAATACGGAAAGTGAGAAAACACTAACAACAAAAAGTTAGCCTGAGCAGCCTTTGGGTTGGCAGGCTTGCACCCAGTGCTGCCACACCCTCTGTCTTTGGCTCTTGTTAGCCTCTGTAATCCTATCCAAAGTGAGGATGCTATGCAAAACCTTAAAGCCTCATTTCCTCAATTTAGAGTAAGGAATTGTAAACTTGACTACACATTGCAATGACCCCAAAAGCACTGAAAGTTGTTGATGCCTGAGGCCCACCCTGGAGACCCTAATTTAGCTCATCTTGGGTGTGGTCTGGGCATGACATTTCTAAAAAACTGTCAACAGATTCTAATTTGCAGCACAGCTTGAGAACCAACGCAGTAAACATCAACATCCTTGTCATGCTTCACCAGATGATGGGCTCAGATGCAATATTATCTTCAACTACCTCAATCAAAATGGTAAATAAGGCAATCAATACTCTTAAAGTTTATACTCTGATCATACATATTTTTAAAATAAAGAACATACTTATCATTCGCAGTAATTTGGGCATCCATATTGGTGACTCTCTGGATTACTTGATTGTCTTGATACAATGAATTTCCCAATATTGACCGTGGGTATCAGCTGCCATCCTTAAGACTACCTAGGAAAACTCTACCTCTGCAAACACTAAGTATGTTCACGCTGACACGATCAGATAAACCCTTGCAGCCTTACTCTCTCACTTTGTGGATCAAACATAATGTCCTTACTTTTTCAATAATATTGAATACTCATCTCCCATTACACACATACCGCTATAGTGATTTATCACAACCGTAAGTCTATGGATTTTCTATTCCTACTATATTTAGCCATTTATTTTTCTGTACTGTCTAAGCTGGTTTGCACTCCCCAGACAGTTTAATATTTGGCTGTCTTCTTCCACTCATTCCACCCTCTTTCAGGATATCTCTTCCTCTGATCACTTCTGATTTCAACCTCGCCTTTCCCTATCTTTCCTGGATGTATATAAAATTTCCTTTGAAAATCTACATCTGTTCTTTCTTTTTCACCTACATATATCTATTTCTTCAGTAACTTTTCTGCCAAACTCCTCTAGTATTTAAAGTGTATTCATTTTACATTAAAAAAAAATTAGTAGTCTTTATAGTCTACATACTGACCTTCAGACAAACCATGTTTCTAATAATTCTCTGTAAAAAAATTTAATAGGGTCTTTATTGCCAAATTCAAGGATAGCATTTCAGGGCTCTAAATGCTATAGGAAAACAGATTAAAAGCCCTTATTCCATTCATGCATTACTTTGAACAGTTATAGAACGTCTACCATGTAGGTGACTCTTTGAAAAATAAAATTAGTTACACATCAAGAGAACAATTCAGCTGTTTATTGAGCAGTTATTGTCCATCAGATGCTTTCCCCCAAATCACCCCATTTCATCCTCATGACAGCCATTTAAATGAAATACCTGAAGCTTAGAGAAGTAACCTGCCCAATGTCACAAAGCAAGTAAATGGCTGAGTTCAAATTCAAACTCACATCTCTGCATTTATACTTTTAGTATGTGTGTGTGTATATATATGTATGTATGTGTATATATATACACGCACTATATATAGTGCACCCACTATATATGGTGCCCCAAGTGCATGTATATATATATATCTCAAATGTGGAAGGTTCTCTACAATTAAGGAACCCATACATTGATAATAATAGCATTTAATATTTTGTTAGCAGCTTAAAGAAATCCTGATATATGGACCTTAAGACTCCAAAATGAGAGAAAGCAATGTCATGCAATAGTAATAGCCATGTGTTCATGTGCAAACACCAATAGGCCTAATCAACAGATTTTGACTTGATTTCAAAATTTAGTGTATGAATTAACAATGTAAAATTATGAAGTTGTGAGCAATATCAAGGAGTAGAAGAATCTATATTTTCTTCAAAGCATAATTGTAGCCCCGGGTATATCAGTTTATAGTATCCCATTGACATACTTCTTTTGGCAGGTATTTCCCTTATGAAGACTTCACAGGAATCTTTGTTTGCAAATGAACAGCTTTTAGCCAGAAGCACTCTTCTGTATAGCAAGTAGAGATTGCTTAGGAAAAAAAATAAAATAAAATGAGTAAGTCAATCATGAGTAAGTAAATCAGCATGAGAACAAAGATTATGCCTAACTTTTTTTCTGTTGTTTTCTCAGTACATAGGAAATTTTTTTAATCGTAGTAGACCATACATATTTGCTGTGCAAAAGAATGAATTGAGAACTACTGAAAGAACTGAATGATATGCAATTGTAATTGTTTTCAAATATCCTTTAGACCAAAAGCAGTTATTGCTCTTGTGGTCACATGGCTTAGAGTTCTTTTTGATTTACTTTCCTATATGCATTATTAATGCTCAGTAAATTTAGTTCAACAGACATGTCCAAATTTTCCTTTTTTATATGATAGATATTCAAAAGAATTACTCAAATTAATACATCCTTCAAAGTGAAACAAAATATTCAATCTATTTGTAGCACATCTTAATTTTGTTTAGATGTTCTTTGATTCTAAAATAATGTTTCAAATATTTTTTAACTTTTCAGAACAAATGTATTCACCTTGTTCACTTTGCCTTGCAAACTATTTTTGATATGTATGAACAGCTTTATGAAATTAGTTTATTCAGTTTTGGTTTCAAGGAAGGCACTATATCCAAAGAAAAAAATAATTTGTTAAATAATTTCAAAATCTGAAATTAAATTTAAAAAATTGCATATATTCCTAAGGGCTTTTGGTTTGTATATACACATGAATGTATATATGTGAGACTATACACGGTTGTATTTATAGGACGCTTAGATATCAGTTATAACAGAAATCTGTAGTTAGAGAATGACTCACTTTTATAGAAATAATTATATTGCCCTCATTTTAATGATGACAAAACAGTTAAGTGATAGTAGAGTAAAAGTTTAACATGATTTGTTGAAGCCAGTTAGTTATAGTATTTTATAATACTTAAGCCACTATGCCTCATTTGTGAACTCTGAGAGTCCTTGTTTCTCTGAAGGACCACGTGATAAAAGAAAATTCTTTTATAGAAAAGTTTTTCATTCTTACCACCACTGACATATTTGGCCAAATATTTCTTTGTCGTGAAGGAGGATCTCCTGTTTGTATTAGGACATTAGGGGCATCTCTGGTCTCTACAAACGAGATGCCAGTAGCAACTCCCCAAACACCTAAGTTGTGACAATCAAAAATCTCTGCTGATATTGACAAAGATCCCCTGGAAGACAAATTCACTGGTTCCCAAGAACACTGTTGAGAGTGATGAAATATGGAAATGAGGCCATATCTCCATTATTCCACTAGAACTCCTAATTTCAAAATCACCAGTGAACTGCTGGTTACAGAGGTCATTTTTTGGATCTCAACTTATTGCTTTATCTGCAGGATTTTTCAGTTGATCTTTCTTTCTTTCTTTCTTTCTTTCTTTCTTTCTTTCTTTCTTTCTTTCTTTCTCTCTTTCTTTCTTTCTTTTTATTATATCTTAAGTTCTGGGGTACATGTGCAGAATGTGCAGGTTTGTGACATAGGTATATACGTGCCATGGAGGTTTGCGGCACCCATCCACCCCTCATCCACATTAGATATTTCTCCTACGGCTATCCCTCCCCCAGTCCCAATACTATGACAGGCCCCACTGTGTGATGTTCCCCACCCTGTGTCCACGTGTTCTCATTGTTCAACTCTCTTTTATGAGTGAGAACATGCAGTGTTTGGTTTTCTGTTCTTGCAATAGTTTGCTGAGAATGATGGTTTCCAGCTTCATCCATGTCCCTGAAAAGGACATGAACTCATCCTTTTCATGGCTGCATAGCATTCCATGGTGCATATGTGACACATTTTTTTATCCAGTTTATCATTGATGAACATTTGGATTGGTTCCAAGTCTTCGTTATTACAAACTGTGTTGTAATAAACATATGTGTGCATGTGTCTTTATAGTAGAATGATTTATAATCCTGTGGGTATATACCCAGTAATGGGATTGCTGGGTCAAATGGTATTTCTAGTCCTATACCCTTGAGGAATCTCCACACCGTCTTCCACAATGGCTGAACTACTTTACACTCCCACCAACATTGTAAAAGTGTTCCTATTTCTCCACATCCTCTCCAGCATCTATTATTTCCTGACCTTTTAATGATCACCATTCTAACTGGCATGAGATGATGTCTCATTGTGGTTTTGATTTGCATTTCTCTAATGACCAGTGATGATGAGCTTTTTTTCATAGGTTTGTTTGCTGCATAAATGTCTTGTTTTGAGAAGTGTCTGTTCATATCCTTTGCCCACTTTATGATTTTCTTTTTCTTGTAAATTTGTTTAAGTTCCTTGTGTACTCTGGATATTAGCCCTTTGTCAGATGGATAGATTGCAAATATTTTCTCCCATTCTGTACATTGCCTGTTCACTCTGATGATAGTCTGCTGTGCAGAAGCTCTTTAGTTTAATTAGATCCCATTTGTTTATGTTGGCTTTTTTTGCCATTGCTTTTAGTGTTTTAGTCATGAAGTCTTTGCGCCTGCATCTGTCCTGAATGGTATTGCCTAGGTTTGCTTCTAGGGTTTTTATGGTTTTAGGTCTTATGTTTAAGTCTTTAATCCATCTTGAGTTATTTTTGGATAAGGTGTAAAGAAGGAATCCAGTTTCAGCTTTCTGAATATGGCTAGCCAGTTGTCCCAACACCATTTATTAAATAGGGAATCCTTTTCCCATTGCCTGTTTTTGTCAGGTTTGTCAAAGATCAGATGGTTGTAGTGTGTGGCATTATTTCTGAGGCCTCTGTTCTGTTCCATTGGTCTATATGTCTGCTTTTCTACCAGAACCATGCTATTTTTGTTACTATAGCCTTGTAGTATACTTTGAAGTAAGGTAGTGTGATGCCTCCAGCTTTGTTCTTTTTGCCTAGAATTGTCTTGGCTATGCGGGTTCTTTTTTGACTCCATATGAAATTTAAAGTAGTTTTTTTCCAATTCTGTAAAGAAAGTCAATGGTAGCTTGATGGGGATAGCACTGAATCTATAAATTACTTTGGGCAGTGTGGCCATTTTCATGATATTGATTCTTCCTATCCATGATCATGGAAAGTTTTTCCATTTGTTTGTGTCTTCTCTGATTTCCTTGAGAACTGGTTTGTAGTTCTCCTTGAAGAGGTCCTTCATATCCCGTGAAATTTGTATTCCTAGGTATTTTATTCTCTTTGTAGCAATTGTGAATGGGAGTTCACTCATGATTTGGCTCTCTCTTTGTCTGTTATTTGTGTATAGGAATGCTTGTGATTTTTGCACATTGATTTTGTATCCTGAGACTTTGCTGAAGTTGCTTATCAGCTTAAGGAGATTTCGGGCTGAGATGATGGGGTTTTCTAAATATACAATCACGTCATATGCAAACAGAGACAATTAGACTTCCTCTTTTCCTAATTGAATACCCTTTATTTCTTTCTCTTGCTGATGGCCCTGGCCCGAACTTCCAATACTATGCTGAATAGGAGTGGTGAGAGAGGACATCTTTGTCTTGTGCCAGTTTTCAAAGGGAATGCTTCCAGTTTTTGCCCATTCAGTATAATATTGGCTGTGGGTTTGTCATAAATAGCTCATATTATTTTGAGATACATTCCATCAATAGCTAGTTTATTGAGAGTTTTTAGCATGAAGGGCTGTTGAATTTTGTTGAAGGCCTTTTCTGCATCTGTTGAGATAATTATGTGGTTTTTGTCATTGGTTCTGTTTATGTGATGGATTACGTTTATTGATTTGCGTATGTTGAATCAGCCTTGCATCCCAGGGATGAAGCCAACTTGATCGTGGTGGGTAAGTTTTTTGATGTCCTGCTGGATTCGGTTTGACAGTATTTTATTGATGATTTTTGCATCGATGTTCATCAGGGATATTCGCCTGAAATTTTCTTTTTTTATTGTGTCTCTGCCACGTTTTGGTATCAGGATGATGCTGGCCTCATAAAATGACTTACGGAGGATACCCTCTTTTTCTGTTGTTTGGAATAGTTTCAGAAGGAATGGCACTAGCTTCTTTTTGTACCTCTGGTAGAATTTGGCTGTGAGTCCAACTGGTCCTGGACTTTCTTTGCTTGGTAGGCTATTAATTGCTGCCTCAATTTCAGAACTTGTTATTGGTCTGTTCAGGGATTCAACTTCCACCTGGTTTAGTCTTAGGAGGGTGTATGTGTCCATGAACTTATCCATTTCTTATAGATTTTCTAGTTTATTTGCATAGATGTGTTATAATATTGTCTGATGGTGGTTAGTATTTCTGTGGAATCACTGGTAATTTCCCCTTTATCATTTTTTATTGCATCTATTTGATTCTTCTCTCTTTTCTTCTTCATTAGTCTGGCTAGTTGTCTATCTATTTTGTTGATCTTTTAAAAAAACCAACTCCTGTATTCATTGATTTTTTGAAGGATTTTTCGTGTCTCTAGCTCCTTTAGTTCTGGTCTGATCTTAGTTATTTCTTGTCTTCTGCTAGTTTTTAAATTTGCTTGCTCTTGCTTCTCTAGTTCTTTCAATTTTGATGTTAAGGTGTCAATTTTAGATCTTTCCTGCTTTCTCTTGTGGACATTTAGTGCTATAAATTTCCCTCTACACGCTGCTTTAAATGTGTCCCAGAAATTCTGGTACATTGTGTCTTTGTTCTCATTGGTTTCAAAGAACACCTTTATTTCTGCCTTCATGTAGTTATTTACCCAGTAGTCATTCAGGAGCAGTTGTTCAGTTTTCATGTAGTTGAGTGGTTTTGAGGGAGTTTCTTAACCCTGAGTTCTAATTTGATTGCACTGTGGTCTGAGAGACGGTTTGTTATTATTTCCGTTCTTTTGCATTTGCCGAGGAGTGTTTTACTTCTAATTATGTGGTCAATTTTAGAATAAGTGAGATGTGGTGCTGAGAAGAATATATATTCTGTTGAGTTGGGGTGGAGAGTTCTGTAGATGTCTATTAGGTCTGCTTGGTCCAGAGCTGAGTTCAACTCCTGGATATCCTTGTTAATTTTCTGTCTCGTTGATCTGTCTAATATTGACGGTGAGGTGCTAAAGTCTCTCACTATTCTTATGTGGGAGTCTAACTCTCTTTGTAGGTCTCTAAGAACTTGCTTTATGAATCTGCTTTCTCCTGTATTGGGTGCATATATATTTATGATAATTAGCACTTTTTGTTACATTGATCCCTTTACCATTATGTAATGCCCTTTGTCTCTTTTGATCTTTGTTGGTTTAAAGTCTGTTTTATCAGAGACTAGGATTGCAACCCCTGCTTTTTTTTGCTTTCCTTTTGCTTGGTAAATATTCCTCCATCCCTTTATTTTGAGCCTCTGTGTGTATTTGCACATGAGATAAGTCTCCTGAATACAGCCCACTGATGGGTCTTGACTCTTTATCCAATTTGCCAGTCTGTGTCTTTTAACTGGAGCATTTAGTCCATTTACATTTAAGGTTAATATTGTTATGTGTGAATTTGATCCTGCCATTATGATACTAGCTGATTATTTTGCCCATTAGTTGATGCAGTTTCTCCATAGCATCTATGGTCTTTATAATTTGGTATGATTTTGCAGTGGCTGGTACCGGTTGTTCCTTTCTATGTTTAGTGCTTCCTTCAGGAGCTCTTGTAAGGCAGGCCTGGTGGTGACAAAAATATCTCAGTATTTGTCTGTAAAGGATTTTATTTCTCCTTCGCTTATGAAGCTTAGTTTGGCTGGATATGAAATTCGGGGTTGAAAATTCTTTTCTTTAAGAGTGTTGAATATTGGCTCCCAGATCTTTCTTTTTACATTGAAATACCCTCTTCATTTGGCTTCTGAGAAACCACACTCTTGATTTTTCTCAGACCTCACTGGGATCTCCATCTCAGCTGTTTTTCTTGGTTCCTTTTCATTTCCTTGGCCTTTAAATTAGGGTGACACACAACCTCACTCATGACAACTTTTTTCATAAATTTCCTTGGTGACCCTGATCAGCCGACCCTATTCAGTCCTATGACTTAAAAAATTATATGCTTCCCATGTTTATATCTTCAGATATCACTACTAATATACCTAACAGCTTAATGATATTTCCACTTGATTATGTAATAAGTTTCTTTAAGTTCATATGTCCAAAGCAGAAATACTGGTCTTCCCTCCTGCCCAGCTACTTCTTCCACAGCATCCCATGTCAGTAAATGGCAATCCTGTTCTTTCACTTTATTCAAACAAAACAAACAAAACAAACAAAATAATCCTTGACTTCACTCTTAATAATGGTGCATGTTCAATCTATCAGTAAATCGTGTTGACTGTATTTCAAATAAATCAAGAATCAGTTTCTCCCCAACTCCAGCATGACCACCCTGGATATATTATGATTTATCACTGGGATTAATTTAATATCTCCCAATTTACTGTGATGCAGTTTTTTTTCCGAACAGCATTTCAAGTGGTCCTTTTGAAAATAAAATGAGCTTGTATCAACACTCTTAATTTTGAGATGCCTATGACAATGCTATGTTAAACCGTCCAGTGGTTCTCTGTCTCATTAGGGTCTTTGCTCAACATTTGTTTGCTCTCTGGCTTTCTGCTTAACTCTGACCTCTTTTCCACTCTCTTCTCCAGCTTCCTGTTCTCAAACATGTGATATGTTGCTTCCACTTCAGGATTAATTGCACTTGTGTTTCCTTTTCCCTAAGGTTCCCCCCATCCCCAGATATCAGCATAGCTCTGTCCTTCACATTTCTTTCAGTGAGACCTATCCTGTTTAAAATCACAACCTTCCACTTTTCTCTTATTTATCTTTCCTACTTTCTCCGTTCTCCGTATCATTTATTACCTATCACAATCTGACACTCTTCACTAATATTCTTTTTCCTCTGCTTTTATATTTTATGGAGTCCTTGTTAAGCCCAAAACCTAAGGCTATGCCTGGCTAATAGTAGAAGCTTACTAAAAACTTGCAAACTACAAATCATGCTGCTATAAAGACACATGCACACGTACGTTTATTGCGGCACTATTCACAATAGCAAAGACTTGGAATCAACCCAAATGTCCATCAGTGACAGACTGGATTAAGAAAATGTGGCACATATACACCATGGAATACTATGCAGCCATAAAAAAGGATGAGTTTGAGTCCTTTGTAGGGACATGGATGCAGCTGGAAACCATCATTCTCAGCAAACTATCACAAGAACAGAAAACCAAACACCGCATGTTCTCAGTCATAGGTGGGAACTGAACAATGAGATCACTTGGACTCAGGAAGGGGAACATCACACACCGGAGCCTATCACGGGGAGGGGGGAGGGGAGAGGGATTGCATTGGGAGTTATACCTGATGTAAATGACGAGTTGATGGGTGCTGACGAGTTGATGGGTGCAGCACACCAACATGGCACAAGTATACATATGTAACAAACCTGCACGTTATGCACATGTACCCTAGAACTTAAAGTATAAAAAAAAAACAACTTGCAAACTGAGCAAATGAATGTAAGAAATGTAAACAGCATTGAGCAGCTACTTTTTTTTCAAGTAGACATTAAGTACTTGAAATTATTTTAAGAAGTTAGTGTGTAATTTTACATAGCCTATTTTCTTATGTTTGTGTAATTGACTGTACATTATAAATAAAGGGTATTTTTAGTATAATTGAGAAGTTATTTCTAATAAAACACAAACATAATTGTTAGGGTGCTTTTAGCAACTTATTTATAGAAAAAAGTAAAGAAAGTAGACTGTTTATGATAGTTCTACAGACTTTTAAGTTAAGCTGATATCACCAAGAGAAGACGAAAAGCATAAAATAGGAAAAGGGGAAGGCTAGAAACAGGAAAAATATGTGAAGCAAGTAGTAGCAAATAATGTTCTGAAGAACATGTAGTCGTTTGACTCAGTTGTATTCTGGTGACTTCTTCCATGCCTGGAACATAACATGTGCTGTGTAGTGTTAGTTATGTGAAGGAATTGTGAATAAATATCTCCAGTGACTTTTAAACCTCCCGGTCTCTCACCCATCTGACTGGCCCCATGTTAACTCCCACGCCACTTTCCAATCCTTGCTCACATCTATTATTTTGTTGGCTAAGTACCTCATTCATTAATAGAATTTTGCATATAAGCTAAATGTTTATTTAAAGTATTTGGCCTGTTTCACATTGAAGTTTTGCCTTTTGGGGCAGTGAGGTGGTGAACAGTGCCTGAGCTCAGGATTTTCCATTTGGAAAATGAGTGCTTTTAGTTTTTTATTTTTTAAATTTTTTTTTTTTTGTATACGATGCTATTATAAACCAGCCCAATTTCAGGGATAAAAAAATGTAAAAAAATGGCAGCTGGCAATTTTAAGATACAGTTGATTATCCTCAACTCAGCAAAGTGAAAGGTATGTATCTTTGAGTCAATAAAATACAGTAGTTGGCTTTTCTACTGTCTGCATTATGTTATCAAGGATGGGAGGGAACTAAAAATAATGATCACTTACTGTTTGCTATGTATGTATTAAGAGCTTAACTTTTCTGTTATTTGATTTCTAATAAAAATATTATCACACTTGGAGATAGATGACAAAAAGAAACTCAGGAAGTGTAATCCAAATCCACGTTTCTCTGAACCCATAACCCCCAATCTTTCCACTTTACAAGTTACATGAAGATACCTGAAGGACAAAAGTATATTTGGCACCTCTTTCGGTTTGCCTCTGATTCTGCAGGAATGTGGGAAAGATGCGTGGTCTATTGGAGAGAACCGATGTATTTGTTGACTTTTATACATTAATTGTTAAGTTATCTGAGTAGCATACGCACCTAGTTTTAAAGACTTGAATAGTGCTCCAAGGACATAATAATATAATAGAAGTCTCTATCTCTATTTACTCTCCTTTGATGCAACTATGATCTGTTTTTAAACCATTATTCTGGCTTTTGCACATCTCTGTATTTCTAAATACATGGGAAAGTTGCTAACTATTACTTCTTCAGCTAGTGGCATAATATTATGTATTGACTTCCTGTTATCATCATGAGGACCTGGTTGTTTTGCCACATCCACACTTTTGTTGCCTTGCTCCCTCCTCCAATTTATTTAGTTAATATTTTCACTAAATCAAAAATATTAAAAAAGAATTTGTATTAGTACAACTTTGTCCCTTTTGTTCATTTTTGAGCATTATTGTGTGCTCTGATCCATTTTCCATTCTTAACCTATTTCCTAAAATTAATAATTATTCAATTAGTTTTCATCTGCTTAATCGCCTTTGCATCTATTGCTACTTTTCCTCACATCTTCCAATAAAATTTAGTTCAATTTTCAATGAGGTCAACAGAAGGTGTGATTTCTTTATTCACATTATTTTCTTCCATTGTTTGGTTCAAAGCATTCCTCCCAAAATAACTATATCCTTTCTATCTGTGTTGCTGTTATGTGACTCTCATTCTAAGACACTCTTTGTCATATTATAATGCATTTGCTTATTTATATTAATGTTTTTTTTTTTTTTCTCGTGGCTGCCTCTTTTTTGATTTACTACTTTAATAGGAAGGAATAGCTTCCAGTAGTTTCATTAGCATGGAAGTATGGTGATAGCATGCCTGTTGATTGAGTCTTACTGCATCAACCTATTATGCCTTAGTGTGGTTGCCAGCCTGGGTTCTCATCTCATCACCATTTTGGAGACATCCTTGACTATTCTTTTGACTGTGTCTTCAGTTTTCTCTATTTTGTGGCTGCTATTTACTTGCTTATATTGCTTGGGGACCTCTTCCAGCAGCTCCCTGTAGAAGAGTCTATTAAACACAAAAGTTTTGAGACTTTTCTTATCTAAAAATGCTTTGTTCTTCTCATATACTTAATTGATGTTTCAATAAAGTATATTCTAGATTTTGGCAGGGTAAAAAAACTTTAAATTGAAAATAATTTTCCTTTAGAAGCCACTGACATCTTACTCCATGTTGCTGTTGAGAAATCAAAGCTATTTGATTTCTTTCCTTGGCAAATAAGCTTCTTTGCTTTCTGAAAGACAGTTAGATCTTTGCTTTGTTCTAATTACAATATTTTGCCTTATTATAGTTTTTAATCTGTTGTGTTGGGTTCTAGGTAGCCCTTTTCAATTTGGGAACTGATACACTTCAATTATGGTTATTTAGTTTATAATTTGTTGCCTTCGTTATCTCAGTGGAATGTATCCTGTACTTTTATTCAGAAGTTGGACTTCTGGATTTGCCCTCTAATTTACCTATCTTTTCTTTCCTATTTTCCATTGCTATCTTTTGGTTCTACTTTCTGAGGTGTAATAAAATTTATCTGCCACCTGTGTTGTGCAAGCAAAGACCGATGGACAAGCGCACACACAGCAGACCTATTGAATCAGCTGCCATTGGGGAAAATGCAGAGGCAAAATAAAAGCAAGTATGGAGATTCCCATTTATGACTGCATTCTAAGGCTGAATTGTACACCTGATTTTGGAGAGGGCCCCTGATTTTAGAGCTGTGATGCTTTTAAATGTAATGGTTGGAAAAGCACTAGGTCCTCCCCTATTGTGATTAGAGATTAGGATAAACTAGAAATGTGGTATCATGGAACATTTGCTCTATTTATAACCTTTCAAGTCAACCCTGTTGGTGCGAGATGAGCACTAGGACATCTGGAAAAATTAGGAGGCTGAGGTCCAAGACTTTTTTTTTAAGATTATACAACATCTCATATGAGCTTCCAGATTTGCCACACTGGTATTTTGGTATGGGAAAATATAAAATATCCATCCTTTTCTTGGTATAATTGGGACTGAGGTCCAAATCTGTGAGCTGATCAGGGTTTGCCACCTTAAGCAATGAGCTAAAACTGCTTTCCATAGAGCTTCTCAGGAGGCCAGCTCCTCTGGGGTCAGCCTGATGGGATTGCAGGGGCCAAGAGAAGTTTTCCTCCCCCTCTGAAGGTCAGAATTCAGAAGTACCACAGCTAAGTCAGAGTACTAATCTGAGAGATGAAAGATATAAGCTATAATGGAGATGCTATTTAAGTTTCCTTTTACCTTGAATGGAAATGGTTTTATAAAATGAAATTCAGGGAAATTACTGAAATTTTGACTAACAAAATTCTTGTGAAAATATGAGCCATTGCTGATTATGTTAACAAAACTTCAATCATTTTGTTTGAAAGATTCTCGTAGCCACATCCTCCAATTTTCCATTTGAAGAGAAATAGAAGCACTTTATATATTGAAAATATATCAAGAAATTAACTATTAATTATTACCCAACATGTCAGCTCTATTAGTTTATATGTTTCTATTTCATACTAGCATAACCTTCAGATTGGCAATAATTTTAAATCTAGTTTTTCTAGAATTACTTTCCATGTTTTCTACCAGAAATTATTATTTCTCACAGAAATTTGGGCCATATTTATAAACACATTTAACATGGATATTTTTGTATATTTCTTTTTTTAGTGTAGTTTGTTAATTTATATGTATCAGCTGAGTAAATAACATTCAATGATGGACACATAAATTATTTTCTAAATGTCTTCTGAAAAGTTGCTTGATGCAATTATATGTTCAATTTGCACGCTCAGCTTCTTATCTGCTTTCTTACATGGTTTTAAATGGATCATTGACTAAATGAATCTATTATATGGGCTTACAGATGAAACATGGATGTAGAATTGAAGGGCTTCTGCTTGAGTCCCTTCATATTACAGAGAAAAGTAACCTAGTAATAAGGTCTTTTAAAATGGATCCTATTACATGAAATTTTTCACTGCCCTTATCTCCCAACAAATTTTTTGACACTGCAGTGTTTAACATTTTATTGTTGTTAAAATTTTAATGAATTAATTTAATTATAAATCATACTAACTGAAGATCATGGAACTGCATTAATTTATTCTAGTCTTATGATTTTTTCCTTTTCAAATTATTCCTGTACCTGTTTAGAGTACAAAAATATCTCAAATAAGAGCTTCCCTCTAATATATTTCCTTTTATCCACTTTTCCATTTGTTCTTTTCTTTTTTGAAAACACAGTGACATTTTTAATGGTATCTTTTCCAAAGCAAATTGGCTTTTTCTTAAGACAACTCTTCCTTATCAGTGGAAATGCAGCAAGGAGCAAGGTCTCCCTTCTCCTTTCTCCCAATCTTATGTGTTCTTGATATGAGTTTATTTATATTTTTATTTACAGGATCCAAAAGATAGGTTTTCTCTTTAAACTCTTAAAGTAGATGGAAAATGAACAGAGTAATTCTAGGCTATGAAGTGTAAGCAGCTCTTCCTTCTTCCAAGGCTGGAAGAAGACAGAAATGAAATCCTATATCTAATTATTGTTTTTCATTCACCTCTAAAAGTCTCTGTATATATCTCTCTCAATGACAATATAAATATTCAATAAATGATACTATATATGTATACAAACAATTATGAAATTATAAGAATAATCTTTCTCAGTGACAGAAATTCAGTAAATAGGACTAAACATTGAAGGAAAAATAGTGGAGATAATAGAGATGGTCTGAAGTTAATACCTAATGTTTTCATGGTTTTCATGATACCCTATTCCAGAACCTTCTTCCTTCATCATGTCTGATCCTGTTATGTCTGTACATACTATGAAAAATAAAGAAATGATCTGAAACTTGCTTGTATTCTAGTTATTTAACATCATTGAATAAAAGTGACTTTTTAATAAAGTGGTACTTGGATAATTGGTCATTAAGGAAAACATAAATTTGAAATATTATTAGAGTTAAAACCAACACTAAAATAAAGATTATTTAAAATGTTAGATATTAAAATGGGGCATCATAAATATCTTAGTAGAAAAATATGAGTATTTGATTTTTAGATCTCCTAATAGAGAAGGACCACCTTAGCTTAAAACCAATAGAAGAGTCACGTTAGAACAGCTGAATACATTTGAATACATACATGTGTATTAGATTTTTTGCATCAAAACTTAGGCATATTTTAAAATGCAATAGTATGAAAAATAAACACACTTAAGCCCAAGTATTTTAGTAAATATTTTTGTGATTTTGGTGTTTTAAAAACTTGTATCCCCTGTCCTTTTTCTGTATTCTGCCTATTACCTACAATGGGCAGGAGTTGGTTGTATAGTCAGAAAATAAATAAAAAGTGGTACCCCTTTATGAAAGAATCAATGATATATAGAAATGAGGTCAGGCTAAAGTGTCATTAAGTTGATAACTGAGATAAATTAAACATTTATTTTAGATTTTAAACAGCATATATGCAAAAATCAAATTTCATCCAAAGGATTAATCAGTAAAAGTAATAGGATTTTCAATTTTTAAATAAAAATAATGGATTTTAAAATTTATTCTATCCTCCTTCATATTGAATTTTTTAAAAGATGCAAAACTAAGTTTGAAATGTAACCACACCTATTTTATATGATATTTGATTAACTCAGGTTCTATTATTTCTTTGTTTTCCACTGGATCCCACGGATGAGAAACTCTTAGGAAAAAATGACTGTATTTGTGATTTTTGTTTTCACTGAGCATTTTTATTAGCAATTTATCTACTTATTTATGTATTGCCTCAAGATATTTCAGAGGAGATGCAATTTTTTTCCCTGCTCAGTCCATATTTGCTTTAGAGAAGCGCTCACATAAGGAAGAGAAAGGGAAATAAGAGGCTGCATTTATGACCAATACAGTATTTTACATAAAAATTACCTATATTTAGTATTTGGCAAAGTGGTTTACCTATTACGCCAGAATTATAATGCTGGATTTTTCCATAATCAAATATGTTAATTTTATGGGTGAGAGAACTGAGATGCCACAGGATTAGATGACTTAATCAAGGTCTTTCATCAAACAACTACTGACCACTCCCTGAGCCATCTTCTCAGCACTGGAAATCTAACATTAATATATTTCATGAAAATTTCTACTGTCCTGGAACTCATATTCTAATGGAAACTCCCCAATTTTCTTAAATGCCATTCTGTATACATTCCATTACTTAACACTCCCTCAACATTTGAAAATTTTGTTAATATGAGTAAACACTCATGTCTGGTATTATTTTTAAAAATTATAAAATGAAATATTTCTCAGATATTTTGTTGTCTAGATCCTCTCCAGCAATTCTAAATGGGCCAGAAATACCAAAGATTCATGAAAAATAAACTGCAACAATAATTAGCAAAATCATTTGACAATATTTTGACTGATAGAACTTTATTATTGTAAACAGAGAATACTGATGGTTAAAATGAATGTTTCAAAACTTGTTTGAAATATATAGAATCTTTGACATGACAATAAGTTTAACTTTCACTGTTGACCACCTACTTGAGTACTTTTATTGTTACATGTATTTTGCTCTTTTTTAAGAAAGATATGTTATTGTTGTACACAGCCCAAAGAAGGTATTAAGAAAAAATTTCAAACTGGAAAATAAACTATTTTTAATCTTTGTGTCATATCTTCACCCCCCCCCCCCCACACACACACACGTATCCTGTGTTCCTAGATGGCCATAGAACAGTGGTTCTCAACTTCAGCTTACATGAGAATTACATTGAGGTCTTACAAATTCCTGGGTTGCATCACCAGTTTCTAAACCTCCTAGTTTGGAGTGGGGCTAGAGATATGCATTTTCAACAAGATTCCAGGTGATGCTGACACTGCTTGTCTTGGAGTTCACACTTTGAGAACCAATGCCTTAGAGGGGAAAAAATGAAAATAAGTGTATTTGGACATTAGCTAAAAGGTGGGATATTCTTTGTATCCCTTCATTGTTTGTTGCTTTAGGAGGGTTTTCATATGTACTTTTAAAAAATGGTCTATTCTTCGTAGGACATTGAAAGGATATGGTTGCCTTTTTAGCTCATTGACAGATCAAATCAGAAGTGGAATGACACCTATAGCAGCATTATGTACACTGGAGAATGAATGTGTTTTCATTCAATCATTCCATTGACAAGTGCTTTATTCAGCAGTCAATCATTAAAACTTTTGTTTTAGTTTCTGATGGATTAAAACAGCCTAACAATTTTACACACACACACACACACACACACACAGAGAGGACAATAAATAATATATCTAGGTTGAAAAAAATGGTGAAACATTGTGTATTTGCTGGGATTTTGATCTTCCATGAATTTCCAGTGCATTTCCAATATGACTCATATAGTACATTGGTGGTCAGAGTGTTCATAGGCTGCTAAGACAGGTGAACTCACTCCAGTGAGATGTTGAACAGTGAGAAAGATTACAACTACTTGTGATTGAATCTGGTTAAAACTATTATCTTCCACTGATGACAATCCTAAATTATTCTTTTAGATCTATGCACTTTCTATTACAAATGGTAAGACTGGGAATTACTTTTTTCCTCCCATGTGTGCTACGTTTTAAAATTGAACATTGTCATCTCTTAAAACTTTCCAAATCTTTTGTATATTTTGAATGCTAGTGGATATAAAGGCTTAAAACAGGACATTTTCTATGTATGCATTTTTAGACTTTGAAGATAAATGACAAGACAAATGGTCTTTTTACTTTTCATCTAGACATAATATTATGTTCAGGAAAATTTAAATCAGTCACTAATTATGTATAAAAATACATAATTATTAATGTAATATTTAATATATTAAACACATATTTTGTATATATTTATATGTAAGCCAGCAACAGCATCTTGAAAGTATTTTCTTAAGTTCTACTTGAAGTAAAAAGTCAAGATCAGTGTTGGGATCAATCTTTTTCACTTCATGGATCTGGAAACTCTAAATAGAACTGGGAATAAGGTATTGAATAATGCTGACCAATGCACTAAGAAAAAGTCAATAAAATGAAACTGAGAAATAATCCAAGCTAGGAAGGTAAACTTGCTAAATAGTTATATCTTTTTACATGACTTTTAAGGAAATCTCCTATAATGGAGAAATGTGGGGAATATAATAACAACTGAAAAACTATATGCAACAACATAATAGGATATTCTAAGTAATGGTAAATATGACTTTTGAAGGCCTTTGAATACTTTTGATAACCTTCAGAATATAACTTTAAAAAGAAAATTGAAGTTTGTGATGCCTAAATAAAATAGGCAGAAAACAATCATATTTGGTAAAGGCATAATCTGAATAACTACCCAGACAATTTTCATGCTATTAAAATGATACTGAAATGGAAAAATAATAGCAAATAAAAATTAAATTGAGAAACTAGTTTATTAATATCAGTACTCCTTGCCGTTTGCCCCCCAGTAACAATGCTTCCACCCCCAAATATCTAGTTTTTGCTTCAGGAAAATTTAAATAAAAGGTATACAAGTTATCAAACACCAGACAGGGTGGCTCATGCCTGTAATCCCAGCATTTTGGGATTCCGAGGCGGGCAGATCACATGAAGTCAGGAGTTCAAGACCAGCCTGGCCAAAATGGCGAAACCTCATCTCTACAAAAATTACAAAAAAAAACTAGCCAGGCTTAGTGATGCATGCCTGTAGTTCCAGCTACTTGGGAGGCTGAGACAGGAGAATCACTTGAACCGAGGAAGTGGAGGTTGCAGTGAGCCAAAATCATGCCATTGCACTTCAGCCTGGGCGGCAGAGCAAGACCCTGTCTCAAAAAAAAGAAAAAAGAAAAGGAAAGGAAAAAAAAAGGTGTAAAAGTTATAAAGGTTATAAGGCAAAGCATAATAAACATAGCGTGCCTACACCAACATATTAATTTTTATATTAGTCGACTGTGCTTATTTTGAAGAACAGCAGATTCTGTTTGAAATGTATTGGCTGCCTAATACTCCCAAGTGATATTTATAGCAATGTATTTTATAGTTTTAAACACTGATAGAAAATGTTGGACACAACCTTACTAATAGGGGAAAGACTCCTGAGAATGTCCCATGAAATACTGTGTCCATTCACTACCTGTCCTCTTGCCGCATGAATCACAGGCATCATTTAGAAGCCAAAGGAAAGCAAAACAAGCTTCTAATTACTAATTATGTTAGAATTAAACCCAAGTTAAGTAAGATAACCTGTGTGATTAAAAATAAAATAGATTTTCCTTCATTCTTCTCTGTTACGTAGCCCCAACTATCTATCTGACCACGGTAATCAGGCTGTGTTCTTAAAGACATCTACTACTGGTTATCTGCTTTACAAAAGAATGCTGGACAGTGCATTCGCTTCCTATTACTCTGTAACATATTGCCTCAGATGTCATGGCTTAAAACGCGCAAATTTATTATGTTACAGTTCTGGCAGCAGAAGTCTACAGCTGGTCTGGTGAGTCTAAACTCAAGTGCTGTGTTACATCCAAGGACCTGCAGGAGAAACCCTTGCCTTGCCTTGTCCAGTTTCTAGGTGCTACTGGCATCCCTTGTATCCAAGTTCCATCACTCTGACCTCTGCTGCCCTCCTTACATCTTTCATGCTGACCCTCCGGCCTTCCTCCTAAAATGATCCTCATGATTACATTGGACCCACCTGAATAACCCAAATACTCTTTCTATCTCAAGATCCTTATTTTAACCAGTTTGGCAAAATCCCATTTGCATTGTAATGTAACATATTCCTGGAATTAGAATATGGACATACGTGAGAGGCCATTATTTTACCTACTATAGACAATAATGAAAATGTTTATATAATGATAATGTTTAGTCTCTTCAGTGGATGGAATAGTAGTCCCCAAAAAGATACGTCCATGTCAAATACCTCAAACCTGGGAATGTTATCTTGATTGGAAGAAAGGATTTTAGCAGATGGCATTAAGGACCTTGAGAAGAGGAGGCCATCCTTGATTATCCAAATCCAATGGCATGTGTATATATAAGAGACACACAGAGGAGGGACACGGAAGAAGGAGAGAGTGTGAAGATGGAGGCAGAGATTGAAGTGAAGTGGTCACAAGCCAAGGAATGCCAGGGTTTATTGGCAGCTATCTGAAGCTAAGAGAGAGGTAAAGAATGGATCTCTTCCCCAGCTTCTGCCAACACTTTGATTTCTGACTTCTGGCCTCCACTACTGAATAAGAATACATCTCTAGTTTCAAGCCACCTAGGGCCTTTGCTAATTTATTTCAGTAGTCAAATGAAAGTAATATAGTCTCTAAATTTCAATGTTCAGAAATATCCTTCAAATGCTAAGGACTTTTTAAAGGAGATTAAAATACATAACTTTTGATAGTTATCTATTTCATAAACTGTAGCTGTATAAAGATCTTAACATGCTAAGACATGTCTTTAAAAATCTATACAGAACTTTCATCTCTAGAGACATGATTTGTCATTTATGATAATATTTGGCTTGTCTTCTGTGATAACAATTGAAAGATAAATGCTTGGTCTCTGATATGAAATGCTTTAGAGGTTGAATGATTTTCTATAGCATTAAAAAGAGTTGACTGTAGTTGTGCTATTGATGGTTTAAGCAAAGTAAATTTATAAATCTCTTGTGTTCATATTGGTTGAATTCAAATGATTTTTAAGAGAAGGGATAGAGCGGATATGACATTATTTATCCTAGGTGAAAAATAACAAAACTTAAAAAAAAATCACGGAAAATGTGTCTTTAAAAGAATACTTAATAAGCGAGTTAGGTAATTATTTATTGGTGTTAGTATTTGTTTGTCAGTTTTTACAAATTTTCTTGGAGAGATGCTAGATAAAAAAGTAATGTTCAGATGTAAATACCTGGGCTTCACTAACACTTTCCAGGGAAACAGCCATATACTTACAGATGTCCTAAAATATTATAGAAATACAAATATGGAACGGAAGAGATTTTCCTTAGATTTTGAGATTCTTAGTACTTATACTTTATGGGTTGGTTTGTTCTGTTTCTCATAATTTCTCTTGTGGCATTAAAAAAATTCTATTCAAGCTTTTGAAAATGTTTAAATTGCTTTCAAATGAAAAGAGTGGCATGGTGAAAACGACCGAGAAAACCATACACAAAGACTTTAAAACAGGGTGGTTTAGTTATCAGAGAAGTGAAGGGATTAGGACTATTATCTGTATACTCCCAGGTTTTTGTTTCTTTGTTTGTTTTCCGGGTTTTTTTTTTTTTTTTGAGGGGGAGGAGTCTTGCTCTGTTGCCCAGGCTGGAGTGCAATGGCATGATCTAGGCCCGCTGCAATCTCCACCTCCCAGGTTCAAGCAATTCTCCTGCCTCAGGCTCCCAAGTAGCTGGGATTACAGGTGTGCACCACCACGCCCGGCTAATTTTTGTATTTGTAGTAGAGATGGGATTTCACCATGTTGGCCAGGCTGGTCTCGAACTCCCGACTTCAGTTGATCCACCCACCTCAACCTCCCACAATGCTGGGATTCTAGGTGTCAGCTGCCATGCCCAGCCCTACTCCTAGTTTTTGATGTCATTTTATCTTTGGTTGAGTTCATTTTTAAAAAATTTATTTTTAATAATTTAATTATTAATGTAATGTAGAAAGTGGCAAAACTTTAGCTACGGGCAATGAAAATAAAGTAATCCTAGCTATGTCACTTACCATGAGATCTTGTTCATGTCTCAGTGTATTTGTACAATTAATTTTAGTAATATTTTTAAAAACCCTGAACCTTAGATTTATTCAACTAATATACATTTAGAATATAAGGTCTATTAAGGTTTATTAATTTTTGATCACCATTAGATCTACAGTCTTGTACTCTACCTAACATCAATATAATTGATTAACAGAGATATGAATGACATTTATAAGCTACTTATTAGTAATATTTCCCTCTGGAATTAAGACATCTTATAAATAAAGATCATATTTTAGTATCTTGAAGCATATTTTAATCTAAATTTTTCTAGTGACATGTTTATAATACAGTATTTTATGATTCAGTCCTTTGCTTGTAATTCTTGTATTCTGATTGACTGTAAGATGAAACTGATTTTATGTAGCATTTTAGGTGGAGAAATTGTTAGTCATGCCTTGTAAATGTCTAACTGTCTTACTTGGACTGGGTTTTTTTTTTAACTGTCATTTTTTAATAATTATATTGATTTTACACAGATGAATGTGGTGTTTAGTTGCAAACTGCTGGTGGAAAGATTTTTATATTAAGTACAAAAACATCTAAATTAAATACTTTTTTTCTTTTTTTTAAAGTTTTACAAATGATACATTAGGTTAAAATATGGGTAATGAGTGTGAGCCATCAGAAAGTTTTAGGCATTATATCTAATGGCTTGACATCTTCATTTTTTCTATGTTGACTTTGCCTCTTGTTCTTATATTCCTTATGTTACCCACTAGTTATGTAAAGTATGCTTTTTTCCAGTAAATAAAAAAAAAAACACCAAATTGTTATGTCTAATTTAAATATATTTAACTTTGATAATTAAAAATTAAAACAATCTATTATTTTAGAATATTTAAGTCTGGCTGGGTACAGTAACTCAAGCCTGTAATCCCAGTGTTTTGGGAGGCTGAAGCAGGAGGATTGCTTGAGGCTGGGAGTTTGAGACCAGGTTGGGCAACATAATGAAACGCCCTCTCTGCAAAAACTGGGAAGCTGAGCAGGGAAGATGGCTTGAGCCCAGGAATTGAAGGCTGCAGTAATCTATGATTATGCCACTGCACTCCAGCCTGGGTGACAGAGCAAGACCCTATCTCAAAAAAAATTTTTTTTAATTAAACTTATTTTTGGAAAGCATATTTGGAAATATGTTTTTGCCTTAGAGCGTTAAATATAGATGTCACTGCAACACCCTCTCATGACAAGACAGCTTCTAGATTTTCACTGTGGAAGCCCTGTGGAGATGAAATAAGAAACTGTGCAAGTTGAACATAAGAAATTTTAGTGCAACTTTAAATAATATATATCTCACCCTTTTATGCAGTTTCAAAACTGACAGTTTTTCTCCTTCCATTACGACAAATTTATATTTTATTTTTATCTAGATTCTTTCATAGTGAAATACAAGCTTCTAAATGTATGTATTTTCAACTCTATAGGTTTAAGTGCATTTGCTGACTACATGTTTTATGATTCTACATAGCAGTCTGTGCTTTAACTATAATATTTTTTTAAAATATCATTATATTTGGAGTGACAAGGAAATGAAGAAATATTGTATTTGAAAAAACAAAAAACAAAGAAACAGAATGTCTGAAATTACAAGTGGAATAGATCAAAAGTATACAAGAAAGAGATTGTTCAAGCACTATACAGAATGGGATAAAACAAATGAAATAGTGCATTAACAAGGAGAAACTCCAGTGTCCTGTGCCTGCCTCAGTAAATAGATGATTCTGGAGACAGGGCACCAGATAAGAGTGTGTTTCCAGTAATATTCCCCAAGGCTGTTTTTAGTGAGTCCAGAGCTAGCACACTGGCACTTAAGCCAGGTATCTGATACTCTACAACTGTATTTCTCAAACCTGGGCCTCCATCTGATTCATGTAATGGGATGCTTAAAATGCAGTTTGCTGAGCCCTATCTTCACAGTCACTTATAAGGTAGATATGGGGCGGCACTTGAGAATCGGCATTTCTGACATCTTTGTGGGTGATGCTGATTAATCTTTTACATGACTCAAAGACAGTACATTGAGAACCACTACTCTCTGTTGTACCTCTCCTGGTGTGTTTGTCTTAGGAGATGGTGACAGTGGCCAGCAGCCCCTGAATCATGGGTATGGAGCAGGGACACATTATGCTCTCGGGGTCATTTCTCATCAGTGCATTTCACCCCTTAGTCTGGCAGGGTTTGGAAATGGCCCAGGTGTCCACAAGAAGACAATAAAGCCCCCCCATCACCCTAGAATCCTCCATTCAGGGTGGGTCAGGAGGAAGACTGTTGGGAGTCCATGCTCTTGGTAAACCTAACAGAAAAGACAAACTGAGCAGGCAGAGTGGACTTTAAATTTCTTCATGTAGAGGGGTTGTTAGGAGGAGGAGAACAAATGGTAATAGGGGGTTCCAACCCTTTGAATGAGGACTTTTTTACTTATCTGTGGTGGCAGGTATTATGAAAATTTTGCACAGACCTTTTGTTTAGCTCATCAGCTCTCATTAGCGTTAGTGTATTTTATGTGTGGCCCAAGACAATTCTTCTTCGGAAGTGGCCCAGTGAACATTGTTTGGCTTCCCTGGGCCACATCCGAAGACGAAGAATTGTCTTGGGCCAAACATAAAAAACAGTTGAATACTGTTTAGCTTCTCTGGGCCACAGCATATGAACACCTCCATATATTATATGGGAATGGGCAGTAGGCACAACAATTAAGAGATAGGGAGGTAAATACTGAGAAGAAGATGAGGACTACTACTTTTTCTACACAAAGTAGTAAATGGTGGTGTACCCAAAATTCATGTGGAGAAGACTAAGAAGAGAGGTAAGTGATCTACAATGTTGGATGTTACAGAGAGGTCCAATAAGGTGAAGGGTAAAAACCCTTTGTTTGGCAATAAAAGAACTAACTTGGGTGTAATCCCAGCACTTTGGGAGGCTGAGGCGGACGGATCACGAGGTCAGGAGATCGAGACCATCCTGGCTAACACAGTGAAACTCCGTTTCTACTAAAAAATACAAAAAATTAGCCAGGCGTGGTGGCGGGTGCCTGCAGTGCCAGCTACTCCAGAGGCTGAGGCAGGAGAATGGCGTGAACCTGGGACGGGGAGCTTGCAGTGAGCCGAGATCGCACCACTGCACTCCAGCCTGGGCAACAGAGCGAAGACTCCTCTCAAACAAACGAACAATAAAACATAACTTCAGGAGGAGTTTGGTGAAGTGGTCCTAGTAGAAGCAAGGTGGTTTTGGGCTTAGGAATGAATGAGAAGAGGTGTAAAGAAAGAACTTTTCAATGTGCTTCAGCATTCAGGGAAAAAATTACAAGGTCTTTCTAAATAATTTTGCAATTTATGCATGGAAAAGAAGTTTGAACAATTTTATGTACTGAAAGCAAAGATCTAGTAAAGGGAGAGTTTGAAGAACAAGAAGGAAAGAGGTAATTAATTATTGGAAGGTAGATGATAATTGCTTCTGTAAGTTCTTTTGGGAAGTGGGAGGGGCCCAGTGTCTAGAGCACCAAGGGAGCCATTAAATGTCTAATGCTGTTCCAAAGGTCTTCCTTGGACTATTGTCACAAGTGTATGGTAATTTATTTTGATAATTTCATTACACCTCTTCTCTATAGGGAAACCAAAGTTTGAAGAAGTTTAGGAAAATTTATTTTCTTCTCAACTTTTTCAGGTCTTTGCTATTTATCATCACTCTATTTTTGTCTGCTTCTATAAATGAATGATTGGTTACCAATTAAGAAATTTTCCAGGCTGTGCTAGGTGGCTCACTCCTGTAATCCCAGCACTTTGGGAGGCAGAGGTGAGTGGATCTCCTGAGGTCAGGAGTTCAAGACCAGCCTGGCCAACCTGGTCAAACCCCGATTCTACTAAAAATACAAAAATTAGCTGGGCATGGTGGCAGGTGCCTGTAATCCCAGCTACTTGGGAGGCTGAGGCAGGAGAATCTCTTGAACCTGGGAGCCAGAGGTTGCAGTGAGCCAAGATCACACCACTGCACTCCAGCCTGGGAGACAGAGTGAGACACCATCTCCAAAATAAAAAAAAGAAAAGGAAAGAAAAGAAAAGAAAGGAAAAAAGAAAATTTCCACCAATCTTTTCCCCAACAAATTTCTAGGTGGCTTATTATTATTATTATTATTTGTAATTATAAAAAAGTAGTCTTGGCAATACAACTAAGTACAGATGAAATCAGTTCAACTTGATTGCGTATATGTGTGTATTTTTGGTGTATTTTGGCATCCTGTATTTGTCAAAGCAAATTAGTATCTGTTGACACATATGAGGCAAAGTAAAGTACTAATACTTGATTTTGAGTCAAATCTTGCTACTATCATTCAGAAATGCTTTATTGGAAACCTTTATAACTCATCTCCTTTTAAGCTTAATTTTCCTTTCTAAAATACCAATCAATCAATCAATTCTCTTCACCCAATTGTCTATTTTATAGATGGTTCATAATGGTCCAAGCCATTCATCACCAGGATATACCCTGGCTATACTTTGCAATATGATGGTAAAGTTGTCAGAAGAAGAGAGAGGGGAATATATAGGCCCAGGTACAGAGCAGGTTACTTTGTGTTGGTCTTCTACCAAAAACAGTATGAGATTTTTGTGAGTAGGGAAAAGTGAGGGGTGGAAGAGGAACCAGTGGCTGAAATGGAAATCGAAGTAGGGTTCAAATGCCTGGAACAGATAAAATAAAATTAAACAGATTTTGCTGGTGTTACTGTATATGCAGTTTCCTAAAAGGATAAGTTACATGCTAATTAGGAGTTGATTGTAAGGATAAAAGACTGGCACACTTAGGTGAGCTCAGGTATAGTGGGCCTGAGAAGGAAGATCATTGCCTATTTTAAGGACTTTTTTTTTTTGTATTGTAGGAGTTGGAAATTCATAGGTATATAAGCTTATCAATGTGCTGGCAATGAGCTTTTTTATTTTTTTGACAGAGTTTCACTCTTGTCATCGAAGCTAGAGTGCAATGGCATGACAGTGGCTCACTGCAACCTTTGCCTCCTGGGTTAAAGCAATTTTCCTGCATCAGCCTCCCAAGTAGCTGGGATTTCAGACACGCACCACCACGCCCAGCTATTTTTTTTTTTTTTTTGTATTTTAGTACAGACAGGATTTTGCCAAGTTGGCCAGGCTAGTCTCGAACTCCTGACCTCAGGTGACCCGCCCACCTTGGCCTCCCAAAATGCTGGGATTACATGCGTGAGCCACAGTGCCTGGCCTACAATGAACTTATTGTGAGGTTTATTTACAGACTTGTCCAGTCAGATTGTGGACTGACTTACCTTACCTTAGGTGTCAACCATTGTGCTTGATGTAGGGTTAGGAGTTAAGAGTTTGGGCAGACTGTTACCTCTTTTAATCCAATAACAATTTTCACCCTTTTCTTTTTTAAGCTGGGTATATAGCAACCTAGAATAAGTATATATTTTTAAGCCTCTCTTGTGGTTAGGTGTATTTTGTGCCTGTTATTTCCAATAGGACATGAGTAAAATAAAGTGTGTAACTTCTGGATTGTGCTCTTGAAGAGAAAGGAAGTCATGCCTTCCATTTCCCTTTTCCTTTCTTCCCTGCAACTGTAAATCAGAAATAATAATTGTGGGAGTATCTTAGAAGATGAAATGAAGCCAAGATGTTGAAGAGCAATCAGAAACAGCATCAGTCACCTACTGTCAAACCGAACTAGTATTTCTGTATCCTCTGAGTGATCTCCTACATGAAAGAAGGAAATTGAGATTTTTTTGTTTTGTTTTGCTTTTTTTTTTTTTTTTGAGAAGGTATCTTGCTCTGTCGCCCAGGCTGGAGTGCAGTGGGGCGATCTTGGCTCAATGCAAGCTCCACCTCCTGGGTTCATGCGATTCTCCTGCCTCAGACTCCGGAGTAGCTGGGACTACAGGCGCCCACCACCACACCAGACTAATTTTTCTGTATTTTTTTAGTAGAGATGGGGTTTCACCATGTTAGCCAGGATGGTCTCGATCTCCTGACCTCATCATCCACCTGCCATGGCCTCCCAAAGTGCTGGGATTACAGGCATGAGCCACCGCGTCCGGCCGGAGGTGGTTTTTTTTCTTTAAACATCATTTTATTTTTGTCTTTTGTTTCAGCAGTCTGTATCCTAACTAATACACTTGTTAAGATCTCTCATCAATTTATTCAATAAATGTTTATAGAGTGCTATATGCCTGGCACTTTTCTAGATTCTAGTAATAGTGAACAGCAGTCCTCTATCCCAGCCAAATATATATATTTATGTCTGTGTGTGTATATATATATATATATGTATATATGTATATACCCCCATACAAAGAACATTCTAATGGAGGAGCTACCCCATAAGAAGGATAAATACATGAACATATATAATTTCTTAATTAGTACTATGGATAAAATATAGAAAGGAAGGGAGGAAAATAAATTTTAAGTGATAAGTAAACTTTAAGATAGCATGACCACCAAAGACTTCACTGAGATAGTGACTTTAGAATTAAACACTGAAATAAGCAAGGAAAGCAGCCATGCAGATATTGGACTGAGGGAGGACATTCAAGCCAAGGCCCAGTGAAAGCCAAGACCACAAGACCTTATTGTGCTGTAGCAAGGAGATAATACAATTGGAGGTAAGTGAAGGGGAAGAGAGTTTTAAAAGATGAGACCAGTGTGATAAAGGGATCGTATATTGAGAGTCATGGCAACTATTATGGCTATTCCACAGATGAACTGGAAAGACAATTGAGGGCTTCTATCTGATGACATAATTCAATTTACATTTCAAAAGAGGCATTCAGTTTAATTTGTAGAAAATCAACTGAAAGTCTCAAGGAAAACAAAAAGAAAAGAGAAGAAAAGAAAAGAAGGCAAACTTAATAGGAAGCTATTGCATCATTTAGATGAGAGAAGATGGTAAATGGGTTATGCTGTTGACAAGATATATTTTGAAGGTAGAGCTGACCAAATGGAAGGTGTGAGGGAGAGAGGGGCATCAAAGATTTCATCCAAGATGTGGCATGAGGAACTAGAAGAACAGACTTTCTGTTAACTGAGATGAAAATATCTGACCGCATGAAAAGCTGATGCTGGCCGTGGGGAACAAGAAATAAGAGGGGTTTTAGACATTCTGAATTTGAGGTTCCTATTAGGTATCTGAGTGGAGAGATTGAATAGAGATGATATACATCTCTGAAGTGTAGGGGAGAATCTTAGTAGGAGAAATAATTTAAGAAGTCTCATCATCTAGACTATATTTTAATCATAAGCCCAGACGAAGTCCCTGGGGAATGACAGGTAAAAAAGAAGACAAATTCAAGGACTAGTCTGTAGCATTGGGCCATTAAACATTTAGAGGTCAGAAATATTAGGAGGAAGCCACAAAAGATAATAGGTGGGAGGAAAACATGTAGGGGTGGTATCCAGAATTCTTAGTGAATAAAACATACCATACAAATGTCTTTTGAGGGCAGAGCGTGGTGGCTCTCGCCTGTAATCCCAGCACTTTGGGAGGCCGAGGCAGGCAGATCAGGAGGTCAGGAGTTCGAGACCAGCCTGGCCAACATGGTGAAACCTCATCTCTACTAAAAATAGAAAAAATTAGCCGGGCTTGGTGGTGTGAGCCTATAATACCAGCTACTTGGGAGGCTGAGGCAGGAGAATCTCTTGAACCAGGGAGGAGCGAGGTTGCAACGAGTAGAGATCCCGCCATTGTACTCCAGCATGGGCGACAGAGAAAGACTCTGTCCCCACCCCCCCTAAAAAAAAAGTCTTGTTGGAGCTGTCTTTTCTGAGCTCTGGGAAGAGCAGAAACTATGACTGACTGCCTACTATAGTCTGCAGACACGCCATGTGTTCATTGGACTGTCAATCTGGCAGGGAGTGGCAGAGGTGGATGGAACAGTATATAATCAAGCCTAGAACCATGAAACATCTTGGTACAGACAGATAATTGGCTACTGTAAACTATGACTGAATCCAGCCAGGAGTGTAGGTTATCTGAATCGCTACAGATCTAGACGTTTTACACTTAGCACAACTACCAATATATTTGACGCTTTTTAAAAGAAATTTGCAGTGCCTAGTCTGGATAGCTCATGAAATAGAAAGCCACAACACCATCTTCAGGAGACAAGCTGTGAAAGAGAATCTTAAGGTATAATACTTTTCCTTACAAAATGATGCTGGACTTCTAATGATATATAGCTGCTGCTGATATCATTTATTTATTACTATTCATTAACTTGCAAATTCCTATATCATTCATATATAAAAATCATTTATAATAGGCTGCTTTGTATCATTATATTGAAATACACTTTATCACTTTAAACATTCAACTTTTCTACATTCTTGTAATTTATTTGCCTCACTCAATGTTATGCTTCTTGAAGACTAAAATGATGCTTTTTAACTGTCTTTATTCTGCCCTCTCTGCTTATTGTACCTTTTTTTTCTCCTTTCACAACACTAGTGTTATTGAGGACATGATTTTTAATTTTTTAAAATAATCTCTTTAGCTCTGAAAACTCTCTGTATTTTTTTATTTAATTATTTGATAACACAATGTCTAATGCTAGTTACCATTATTCTAAGGCTGGCACTACTATTATTTTGAATAAAAGATAAAGATGTTTGGTAAAGATTGCAATGGTGGGTAAATTTTATTGAGTTGATTATTGTTCTTTAGCACCACTCATGTGAAAGTACCAAAAATTTATTTTATAATTTTGTGTTCTCCAGAAGTTGTAAATGAGTTTGCAGTAATTATACATTTCATTAATATTCATATATCTTTTTACTGTATTTACTTCTGCCTTCAAATGCCAGCTCTAAGAAATGAAGGAAGAATAATGGATATGTATAAACATATGTTTGTGTTGTATTATATTCATCAGATTGGGTGATGACTTCACAAGTACAATGTGACAATGTTTTCACACTACATTCTAGTTGTATCATGTTCACTGAGGTATTGTATCCCTAAAGGAAGTAAAACGACTTTTCCTACCTATCTATAGGAATGACAAAAGTAACTCATGGCCCTTTACAATTTGTATTGCATAGTGCAATATAATAGCAAAACAAATGCACAATTAAAAATTATTAATGGGAGGCTGAAGTGGGTGGATCACTTGAACTCAGGAGTTCTAGACCAGCTTGGGCAACATGGCAAAACCCCGTCTCCACAGATCAAAAATTAGCCAGGCATGGTGGCTCACGCCTGTCCCAGCTACTTGGGAGGCCAAGTTGGGAGGATTACTTGAGCCCAGGGAAACTGAATCTGTAGGCTTTAGTGAGATGTGGTTGCACCACTGTATTCTAGACCCTGTCTCAAGAAAGAGAGAGAGAGAGAGAGAGAGAGAGAGAGAGAGAGAGAATGAGAAAAGTAAAAGAAAAGGAAACAAAAGAGAAAAGAGTAAAGAAAGGAAAGAAAAGAAAAGAAAGGAGGGATAGAGGGAAGGAAGGAAGAAAGGGAGGGAGGGAGGGAAGGTTATTAATGAAAAACTTGAAATTATGGTTTGCGGTGGGTAAATTGACAGGTTTCTTTTTGCATTACTTTGCAGTTATCTGACATGTGAATGATTGTACATTTTATTCATGATTTTTATGTATAACATTTATAATAGTTTTATTAAGTATAGTATTAATTAATATGTTAAAATTACCTGAATTATTATTTCACAGGAGATGGCTTCTTAGTGCCCCCAAACTGCGAGGAGTTTCAAAGCAATCATATTTTGACAAAAATGTTTGGAACATCAGGCTATCACTGCTATGTCGTTGTTCTCTAAGGGTGAGAAAATGGGGAGCTAGTAGATGAACATGAATCCTACTGATAACATTTTTCCAAGATTAGAAATGACTAGTATAAAATTTTGTTATGCAGTCACATAATGTGAGGGATTTTATCAGATAAAATTTTGCCCTCCACTATCTCTTTCAATATTTTCCTCTTATCTCTTCCTATTGCTTCCTATCACTTGATTTAGCTCTGAGGTAGGAAAATTAACCTCATCCACATTCACTTCTTTTTATTTGAAACCAGAGAAGAACTCTCTACATGAGGTGCTAATGGATTCTGACATCTCTCACCTAACACTATAACACAAAACTCAGGGGAAAATACAATCGGATTGCTGACAGGAAGAGAGATGAGAACTGGCTAAGAGAAAAATTTTTATGAGGAATTTATTATTGTTATCCATCCTCTGATCTGGAAAAATATGAGCCATGTCCAAGAAAAGAATAAACTTCTTTAACCTGGAGAAGTCCTGTGTGCTAAATGTCAATATCCTAGAACTGCTCTGTCCATTTGCATATGAATTTATATAAATTGTATGTTATTTAAATATATATTAGATTTAGACATGGCTATCATTTTTTCATGAATAATATTTTAAATAGATTTAAAAAACACCCAGGTTAGATTTTTGAACTTTTCAGTGCCATTGAATGGTTTCTGGGTCTGCAGAATGACTATCAAAACCCACTGAATGATAAGGAGTACTAGTAATCCAGTGGAGTTAAGCATTTTAATATGTAGAAAAAACAGACGTTTGGTAATTATAAATGTAAGTGACTTAATCTTCATTCAAACTATGATGTTACCCAATGTTGGAACTAATTTAAATGGTAACATTGGGAAGAACAGATCTTTAATCTATAGGTTATAGATTTTAAAATAACCTTTCTAAAATGAATCATTTTATTTATGCAAAGATAACCATTTTTGATGTTTAAAAACTATTTTAAAATGCACTTGTGTTAAGACAAATGCAGTTATAATCATGTAAAGTTGTATTTCCTATTATATCAAAGGGTAATATTTGTTAAAATGTGCAGTTAGCAAATTCAGCCACAAATCCTAAATTCAAGGACAAACAAAAAAATCCTCTTCATTATTTCTTGACAACGTATGCTAACAGAAATTATTAACTATAATACTAAGTACAAACACTGAGTGATTGAATTATTTATTTTGCCAAAGCATTTTTATAATCAATGCTAGATTGTCAAGTCGTTACTACTTTATCATGATAGCCAGAAGCATCAATATTGTTCTTGTTTACATGAATGTTCTTTGAACAAAAGTATAATAATAACTATAATATCTAAAATTTATAATATTTAAAATTTTGATAGCCTTACTATGTACCAGGTACTGTGGTAAGAAATTTATATATATTAGTCCATTTAATCCTCACATCAACCCTCTAGGAGAAAATACTGTCATTTCCACTTTATATATCAGAAAATTGAAGCACAGTGTTTTTGAAATAACTTGTCCAAAGCTTCATAGCTAGAAAGTGATAGAGAAAGGATCTAAACTAAGGAACCCTGGTTCAGAGTCTAACTTGTTAACCACATAATTATTGTGCCTCTTGAAATGAGGTGTAATTTTGAAACTTGCATTTAATAAACAAAGATATGTATGTGTACATTGTTTATGACCCTTATTTATAGAAACATAAAATCTACCATGTATATAATTTAAGAGATGTACTGCTTTAACATAAAATATTTCAGTGGAAACAATTTACCCATTTTAAAATGTAGCTATTTTCATCAGAAAGGGGTCTTGTCTTGTCTTGTCTTGTCTTGTCTTTTCTTTTCTTTTCTTTCTTTTCTTTTCTTTTCTTCTTTTCCTTTCCTTTCCTTTTCTTTTCTTTTCTTTCCTTCCTTCCTTTCTTTCTTTTTTTTTTCCGTTTTCGGTTGAAACCTTTGGGGCGTTAGTAAGAAGAAAAACGATTATTTGACAGGACAGTAGTCCTGATCATACAAGATCACTTCCACATGTCTTCTGAGCTCTGTCAGGTAATGAAAATTGTTAAATATATGTTAACGTGAAATAGTGGGTAGCAGAGTACCCGTTATGTTATAGACATAACATTCTCTATTTAAATACTTCAAATTTGTTGTTTTTCTGATATGCATCAAACAAACAAGTCTATGACTGATGTCATCCCTCAGCCCTTCACTTGTGGTTTATTTCTGGTGTATAATCAAGTATTTGTCATAATGCTTTAAATGACTTCAACAGATGTTACTTTGGAGATGAGTATTTTGTTAAGAGATGATATCAACCTTTGTTATTCATTCTGAAAACTTTAGTAACCTGTTATTTATTGGCAGAACTTATTTTTAAGGGATATTATAATAAAAATCATCAAAAGACATTTCTTTATAAGGCTCGGGGATGTTAAATCCTAAAACGACTGCTCTCATATGTGTTTACTGGGAACTATTTCATATCCTCACTCCATCTTTTCACCAAAGTATATATGATTACTCTCTGATCACACCGTGTATGTGAGAGATTGTTGAAATGCTGCTCTTCACCTATCTTAGAGCCTACATTCCACCATAACCAATAGGAATTTTGTTTCTCTTTAATTCTAGAATTGACGTTACAGATTATTTTTCTTGTTCTCCGTAGTTGAAAAGAAATGGTGTTTCCCTCCAACCCTTCTAGTTCAGAATATAAAATTGCAGTGCACTAGCTTTTGTATATTACAGTTATTTGTGCACCTCCATGTACCTGGGAGCATGATGAACTTCTTGATTCAGCCCTGATTTCTAGGCACATAGATAAATTGGAAGGGCTGAGACTGGTCACTGAGAGAACAGTGAGAGTCTGAAATAATCAAAGTACAAGTAAGGACGGCTTAAACCAGCAGCAGATAATAGTAGAAGCAGGGATCACAATGGGAAAGTTGATATGGGTTACATAAAATCCCTTCTCATAGATTTGCTATTGACCCCTGAGTATTTAGGAAGAAAGTAACAAAATAGCCAAAAGAAACCAGTATTTGTGCTTCCTGATCAAGAAATGGCAAGTTTTCCTTTTTTTTTTTTTTCCTGTAGAAAAAATATAACATACTTGTAAAACAGGGCATACTGCCACTTTGATGAAGCTTCTTCAAGAATAACTGTACATGAAGTATGAGCAATTTGTCTATTTAAGATTTAACTGAGATGGCAGCTGGTATTCAGAAGGATTCATTGACATGAATTTTAAAGTTGAAAATGCTACATAAGCAATCATAAAATATAGACAGTCAAAATAAATGAGACCATCTCTAAAGATATGAACTATTCACGAGGACATTTTGACTCTATAACGTCACTGCCTTTTAAAAAGATGAATATGGGTATTTCTAGGTATTATTAGGATGAATTTATTTAATTAAGAGTGAACTTTAGAGATAGGCGTTCTTTGAAATCTTATGGAGCAGCAACGAAAGAAAAGTAAGGAAATAATTACATTGGATTTATAAGTGATTATGGAGCTCCTCTAGTAAGAAAGCACTTAAATAAGATGTGTGATTCTCATTATGTTCTATAAGCTATAAAATCACTTTAGCTTCCGGATCTAGCTTGTTTACTTTTTGGATTAATTATAATCATACACACATAGAAAGAAACATCACACTCAATACATCATTGCTTAGCAAAATTCAAACAGTCTGGCAAGTAGGAGAGGGTGTTATAATATTGAAAGAACCTTTCAAGGAGGAGATCGGAGTTCAAATGTTGGTTTGACCAAAAGGGTCTCGTGCTTCTAATTAAGGGTCACATAATCCTGCATACCAAACATTTTATGTAAGAGTAGAAACTGAGGTGAGTGCCCTTTCCTCTCACTGTTTTTCTGCCGTGCTACCAAAGTGGAGTCAGAGTCATCCTAATTTGCATTTGTGCTGGGTTTCATGACATAGTCTGTTGAGTCTTATTAAGCTTTGTTGCATTTTAGTCAGACTCAGTTATCCTCTTTTTCAAATATGCAGAATGAGACTAGGTCTTTCCCTGGAAAGTTTGCATTGACTTCCAGAAATCTCTTTATTCCTTGCAGCCTAACCATCAGTTCTCAGGAAAACTGGAGATTGCACTTTGCTCCCCAGAGCCTCCCTGCGATTTTCACCTTCTGGGAGAGCCCTTCCCACACTGCTGCTCTGCCCCCAGACCTCAGTTGCTTGCTGTTTTGTACTTCCTGAAAGCCCAGGGCAAAACCTAAAATACAGTTGTTAAGAAGTAGGGGAATATGAGACGGTTGCCTTCAAAGGGGCTACAATGAATATTAACAGCTAACTATTCTCAGCTCAATTTATGAAAGCCAGAAGACAGGTGAAAGATGTTAATAACAGAAATTAATAACAGAAGTGAATGAATTTAAACATCTTTAAAGTTCTGAAAGAAAATAGCTTCTAGAACAGAAGTCTGTATCCATACACTTCAAATTGCAGAAGAAAAATAAATATCTCCAAATCAACTAAAACAGAGAATTCATCAGCAGTCGGCTCACATCAGAAATGATTACTAAAAGTAGTTCTTCAGGTAGGAGGATATGATAACAGAGAAAAGCACTAACATTCAGTAAGGAATAAAGAGTAATGAAAAGGAAAAATATGTAGCTAACCTAAATAAATATTAACTATTAAGGTATTAAGGCATTAATAACATCTCATGGAGTACAAAATATATGTAAATAAAATGCATGACTTTTGCATGCTCTATGTCCCAGAAATTTCACTCCTATAAAAATACCCAAGAGGTATGTGTATGTGTACAGACACATACACACATGCGCACATGCATGTGCACACACACAGACACCCCAAAAGGCATGAGGAAGAAAATTCCTTGCAATATTAATTTTCGTGGCAGAAAACTGGAAACATAGTAAATGTAGCTCCAATTATAGTTAAGATATAGAAAATTATAAAAGACTATTGCTTCCTCTTTGATATGAAAACAAGTCAAATAAATTACAAAAGTATGTATATATTAAACCCATTATATGTATATATATACACAATAATATATTTATATAATATATGTGTATATATACACACAATATATCTATTGTTCTATAAGTTATAAAATCACTTGAGCTTCCGGATCTAGCTTGTTTACTTTTTGGATTAATTATAATCATACACACATAGAAAGAAACATCACATTCAATACATCATTGCTTAGCGAAATTCAGTCTGTCAAGTAGGAGAGGGTGTTATAATACTGAAAGAACTTTTCAAGCAGGAGATCAGAGCTCAAATGTTGGTTTGACCAAAAGGACCTCGTGCTTCTAATTATGGATCATATAATCCTTCATACCAAACATTTTATGTAAAAGAATAGTAGAAACTGAGGTAGGTGCCATTTCCTCTCACTGTTTTTCTGCTGTGCTAACAAAATGGAGTCAGAGTCATCCAATTTGTATTTGTTCTGGGTTTCATAGAGCATATACAATATATATATATAGTATTGTATATACAATATACATAGTATTGCATATACAATATACGTAGTATTGCATACACTATATAGAGAGTATTGTATATACTATATATGTATAATATATGTATATAATATACAATTATATATAACATATAATTATAATGTATAATTATATATAGTATATAATTTAAACAGTAATATATATAATATATTTAATATTTTATATATATATATATTTTAAACTCACCATCGAGAAAATTAGAGGCACTAAATTCCAGATATAGACAAATGCTTCTTGGGACAGAATGACCAATGGTGGCCTTCAACACTGGGGCCGTGGTAAATGCAAGAGAAAAACCGGAATGCTCCCAACACAAAGAAATGATAAATGTCTGAGATGATGGATATTCCAATTATCCAAATTTGATTATTACACAATTTATGCTTGTATCAAAAAATCACATATACTCCATAAATATGTGAAACTATTACATATCCATAAAAATGTTTAAAAGAGGAAAAGGAACATTAGCAGAATATGTAACACAATTTAAACTGCCACTTGTGGACTGGTATGAGGGAGTAGAATTCCGAAGAGACCTAGTCACAAAGTGTGTTCTGACCTGCCTACCAATCTTTTTCCACAGGACCTTTACTTGAGAAAAAGATGCTGAAAATTACATTTAAAGGCTCACTTCTCCATACTGGATTCCTCATGATTTTTTCTGTGCCTGCACTGCTTATAAATGTGTGAGTATTAGAGGGGACACGAGCAGGCCTTCTTATCTTCCCTTTGTTGAGGGAGCTCGTATATTTAATCTTGGCTGTCTTAGGATCCCGGAGTTTCATCTACCAGTCCTAAGAAATGGGAAGAAACTCTGTTCAGGTTCTCTGTCTCCTCACAGTCCTTCTACTTAGCTTATCAGCATCTTTTTCTCAACATAGAAAAAGGTATTTTTACCTGTTACTGAGAAGTGGCATAGCTATTAGGTTTTCTTCCATGAGTCCCTCTTCTCCAGGATCTTGGCTTTTCAAGTACTGGCTCACTTGCCAGCTCTCCGATGCCTTCAAATAGATGTGTATTTTCTCATTGTTTGTTTGTTGGATTGTCCTCTACCTTCGCTTGTTTGTTTCAGAGGAGAATTTGGTCTGCTATAAGCTAGTCTGGTATTCCTGGAGCATGAATATTCACCTGTGACTTTTTAGTCTCTTGAATACAATTAAAAAGGGAAGTTTTCCCCTCTTTCTCTCACTTTGTTCTGGTTATTTTCAGCTGGATATTTCAACTTCGTTCTCTGCATATTTCTTCTCTGCTCTGTGCCTCAGAAGGTCCTATAAACTCCTTTAGCCACACTCCCTTGCTGAATGGCTTCTTTTTGGGTTGAGAGAGTGGGAAACAGCAAATGAAGGAGCAAAGCACTGCAGCTGAGAGAGGCTGAGATATTCATTCCCTCTCTTCATGGAAAAAGATACTCTTCACTTTTGTCCATAGCGCTTGGATCTCCCACAGATGCCGCTTCCACTTGGTGTTGGTACCATGACGTCCTGCTTCTTTCTTGTACCGTAGGCCTATGGGCAGGTAATGAGGTTTACTGCTGTTGCTTGAAACTTGGTGTGTATCCTGCCTTTGATTGTTCCCTTAATACTGCTAACTACTCCCTTAATAGACCCTTAGATAAAGTTTTTATCAGTTAATCCTTTGAATGTGCCATCTATCTGCTCAGACACTGACTGAAACTCATTCTTATTCCTATTCTGATAATTAGACGGTGTCTTAAGTCTGAGTGGCTGAGATAGTTTTTTGCTGAAAACTATGGCCTTTTTACTTATGCAGACTTGTGTTTAATTGAGAGCAAAACCTAAAAGATAGCCAATGGCAAAAAAAAAAAAAAAAAATCATAAGAAGAACCCTCCTGCCATGCAAGTTCATACACATATAAATTGTATAATCATAAAGCACAGGATTAAAAAGCAAAATGTTAGGTTACTGTGTAGAAAAAGATTTATAGAGTTGTTCAATATGAATCTAAGTAGGAATGTACTTCAGAAATAACTCAGTAATTAAAATGCAGTGGTTTGGACTAAAGTGAGATTAAAAAAGCTCAGCTGGCTTTAGTTTGTCACTGTCATTGACTTTGAGTATTTTTCATTACTACAACAATTGGCCTAAGATTTGTACTTCTCCTCTTGACATGTTGACCTTTTCACATTGATTCTTCCTACCTGCTGCTAAGATACAAAATCAATATGATCAAGCAGGCAAATCACTTGATACTGAAATAGCCTGATAATAGGGGAGGAAATCTAGTTATCCAGTGTCCTTGGATGTGCTTACACAAGTATGCAGACAAGCACACAGGCCTACTTTCATGTAGTTCTTGGTTTACACTGACACATCTAATATATATGATTTTATTTGTAAAAGAGCAGTTTTAAACAGAGTCCTTGGAGCATATATTTCAGGGAAATTTTTGATGGGGTCTCTCCCTGATGACACCCCATGGTATTTCTATGTTTTCATTCAGAGCAATTTTGTGAGGCTTCTTCCAAACCTCATTTCTTTCCTATTTCTGCGTTTCACCTAACATAAAGTTATTTGAAACCAGATCTGTGATGGAACAATTTTAAAGGAGTAATACAAAGGAATGGTGAAGGCTTTACGTTTTTGTACCCTTTCCCGTCTTTTTCACCTCCTGTTGGAGACATGCCAATCATTTGAAGTATTAGCAACAGCCCCCTCAATCCCAACGTTTGCTGCAAGAGTCCTGGATCTCGTTGAGGCAAAGCATGAACTCACTGTCTATTTCATGTGGGAATAAAGTAGGTAGACAGACCCTGACAAAATCCCTTAAACCATAGCAAGTCAGTACCTATCTAGTCATAAATATGCTTTAATACACTATTTAAGCAATTTATATTTAAAAAACTGATAGGAGTTGCATACTTGTAACATTTTAGAAAAGTCATTTTTAGAACACTTTGCTCTATTTTTAAAGTGTTTATGGTTACTTACTGTTCTATCCTCTGAGGAAGACACTCCTCTAGGGGATTCATATGATTTAGACATTTTCAGGAAATTATATTATACTCAGGTGTTTTATGAGCTCATAGTTTTTAAGAGTGATGAAGCATATATACAGATTTAAGATGCCAGCATATTTCCTGTTGAATCTTTCACCAAACTAAAGCTTCTTAAAAGTTACTTCTAGGCTGAGGGTGGTGGCTCTTCCCTGTAATCCCAGCATTTGAGAGGCCGAGGTGGGAGGATTGCTTGAGCCTGGAAGTTCGAGACCAGCCTGGGAAACATAGTGACACCGTATCTTTACAAAAAATAGAAAAAATTAGCCAGGCATCATGGCTTGCTCATGTAGCCCCAGCTACTTGGGAGGCTGAAGTGAGAGAATTACCTGAGCCTGAGAAATCAAGGCTGCAGTGAGTCGTGATTGTGCACTGCATTCCAGCCTGGGCAACAGTGCAAGACCTTGTCTCAAAAAAAAAAGTGCTGCTTTTAAACTAGTGACATTATCTTTTAGAGTCAATTGTTATGAATTCAGTCATCAACTCTGGCAACAGGATGCTTTTCACAATTCATAACCCACTTTGGCCTTTGTCAGCAATTTTCCCACAACTCAACTATGATAATGAAATAGCATATTCTCACATTGGGATGAATTAATGTTAACTAGAGATAAGCTGAGATATTTACTTTTAGTATCTGATTAGAAACTAGTCTCAAAAATTTTTAATTGTTATTTAAAAAATTAAGCAAGTGTTATGTAGAATAATGCCTTTTAATAGTTTATTTAGAGTGAATAGGTCAGATGGGGTTAATTGTGATCATCCGGTCAGTGAGGGCCTCGTAATGTTTGGCTGGAATTAGGTCTCATGATTGTAAATTAAAAATACATTCTGACAGCCAGGCGTGGTGACTCATGCCTGTAATCCCAGCATTTTGGGAGGCCGAGGTGGGCAGATCATGAGGTTGGGAGATTGAGACCATCCTGGCTAATGTGGTGAAACCCCATCTCTACTAAAAATACAAAAAATTACCCGGGCGTGGTGGCGGGCGCCTGTAGTCCCAGCTACTTGGGAGGCTGAGGCAGAATGGTGTGAACCTGGGAGGCGGAGCTTGCAGTGAGCCGAGATTGCGCCACTGCACTCCAACCCCGGGTGACACAGCAAGACTCTATCTCAAAATAAATAAATGAATAAATAAAATAAAAATTCTGACTAAAGACTCGTCATTTATGTCAACTTTCAATGAAAAAAAAGTGATCGTTGTGAGTGTTCAAATTACGAAAATCTTTCTAGTATTGTGCTGCAATTGGAAAATATATTCTTGAGTCAGCGGGCTTTGTTATCTGTCTTAATGACCTTATTTGCATGTTTGCATTTGATGTTTGCTTCAGTTAAGAAATTTCACCAATTTTTAGTTTTAAATTTTTTTCTGTATTTAATAATTATATATGAAGTATTATATATATAGACTATATATATAAAGTGTATAGTCTGTACATCCACATTTGAAAATATGTCATTTATTTCAAAAAAGGGAAAATAGATAACCCATCAATTATTTTATAATAAATTATATTTCCTTTTTTGGCCCTGTAAGTGTCCAGTAGCTTATTATCAAATAAAATATATTAGTATGTTTTTCCAAAATATTGTGATGATAAACATGTAGCAGATCTTGGATGATTATATTTTCAAAAAAATGAAAGAAAATAATAAAATCTCTCAACCAGTGTAATAAATTATATGGTGACATTGTTAGCACTGACACACTCATCTTCATTTTAGGAACGTTCACTAGTGGTTACTAATCTTATGTTGAAAGGGATTTTTTTTTAGAGATATTTAACTATATTATTAAATGTTTCCTGGAATTTAGAGCTCTATTTTGGAATTTTTCTCCCCCATAAGTGTATTTATTCATTCATCCATAAAATGTTTATTACTTCCTTACACATAATAGGGGTTCAATGGGTATTGTCTTATGGATAAACGATTAAATAGAACACAAATGAAGGTGATATGCATACTTTCTTTAATGAATTCTTCCCTATCACCTTTTTTGTTCTTTCGTTCATTGATCTTTCATTGATTAAGAGTCTGTAATTTGGCCGGGCGCGGTGGCTCAAGCCTGTAATCCCAGCACTTTGGGAGGCCGAGACGGGCGGATCACGAGGTCAGGAGATCGAGACCATCCTGGCTAACATGGTGAAACCCCGTCTCTACTAAAAAATACAAAAAACTAGCCGGGCGACGTGGTGGGCGCCTGTAGTCCCAGCTGCTTGGGAGGCTGAGGCAGGAGAATGGTGTAAACCCGGGAGGCGGAGCTTGCAGTGAGCTGAGACCCGGCCACTGCACTCCAGCCTGGGCGGCAGAGCGAGACTCCGTCTCAAAAAAAAAAAAAGAGTCTGTAATTTCTTAACGAAGTAAGAGTTTAAAAGATGTTTTGTACACAGACCCAATCATCACCTAAAAAGAAATGTACCTGTGGTGGTGAGAGTTTATTTCTTTTTCTTTCTTTCCTCTGTGTAATAGAGAAAAGGAGGTATCCATGCTGTTGCAAATGACAGAATCTCATCCTTTTCATGACTGAATAGTATGCCACTGTGTATATTTACCACATTTTCTTTATCCATTCATCTGTTGATGGACACTTAGATTGCTTCCAAATGTTGGCGATTGTGAATAGTGACACAATAAACATGACAGTGGAGATATCTCTTCAATATACTGATTTCCTTTCTTTTGGGATTGTATAGAGTTGCTTGACTTCCTTATACATTCTGGTTGTTAATCTCTTGTCAGATGGAATCTTTCACTTTTTTTGTTAAATTAATTCCTAGGTATTTAATTTTATGTGTGGCTATTTTAAATGGGGTTACTTTTTTATTTCTTTTTCACATTGCTCACTGTTGGTATATAGAAATGCTACTGATTTTTGTATGTTGATTTTGTATCCTGCAACTTTACTGAATTTGTCCTAATTACTTTTTTGTGATGTCTTTAAGTATTTCCAAATATGAGCTTATATCATCAGCAAACAAGGAATCTGACTTTTTCCCCTTAAAATCTGGATGTCCTTTATATCTCTCTGTTGTCTGGTGACAGTGGGCATCCTACTGTGTTCCCAATCTTAGAGGAAAGGCTTTCAGTTTTTCTTTATTCAGTATGATACTAGCTGTGGGTCTGTCATACACGGCTTCTATTACGTTGAGATATTTTTCTTCTATCACCATGTTTTGCAGGTTTTTATCACGAAGGGATGTCAGATGTTACGAAATGCTTTTTTTGGCAACAATTGAAATGATCATATGGGTTTTGTCTTTCATTCTCTTGATATAACACATTGATTGATTTGTATTTATTCAGCCATCCTTGCATACTGGGATAAATCCCACTTGGTCATGACTAATGATCTTTTTAATGTGTTGTTGAAATCAGCTTGCTAATATTTTGTTGAGGATTTCTGCATTAAAATTCATCAGGGATATTGGCTTGTAGTTTTCTTTTATTTATGTATCTTTTTCTGGCTTTGGTATCAAGGTAAAACTGGCCTAGTAGAATGAATTTGGAAGTGTTCCTTTGCCCTCTATTTATTGGAATAGTTTGAGTAGGATTTATATTAGTTCTTTAAATCTTTGGCAGAATTCAGCCATGAAGCCAATGAGTCCTGGGCATATCTTGTTATTGGGGACTTTTTTTTATGACTTTGATTTTATTAGTTGTTATTGGTCTGTTCAGGATTTGGGTTTCTTCCTTGTTCAATCTTGGTAGGTTGTATTGTCTAGGAATTTATCTATTTCTCCTAGATTTTCCAATTTGTTGGCATAAAGTTACTTGTTCATAGTAGCCACTAATGATCCTTTCAATTTCTGCGGTATCAATTGTAATGTCTCCCTGTTCATCTCTGATTTTATTTATTTGGGTCTTCTATCCTTTTTTTTTATTCATTATCTGCAAGTGGTGGAGCCAGCTAGACTTGTGTCCTTTACTTCAGGGCAGTCAGTTTTCCCAGGCCTCAGGCAGATCCACAGATGCCGTCCGGGAGCCAGGAACTGAAGTCAGAAACCTTAGAAATCTATCTCGTGCTCTATTTTATTGAATGCAAGATGTTGCTGAAACTGCAAGACAAAGTCCTTCCCACTTTCCCTGTGCTTTTCACAGACAGAGGGGCCTCTCGCTTTGGCAGACACACAGGGAGTACTGCCAGGCTACTTCTGATGCTCCCATAGGCTAAAAAGCTCATCAGCGAGCTTGTGGTAAATGCTGTCAGGCCTGGGACTCACTCCTCAGGGTAGTGCGCCACCCTCTGGTCCGGGGCAGACCCAGAAATACCATCCAAGAGCTAAGGCCTAGAATCTGAGACCCCAAGAGGCCACTTGGTGCTCTGTCCCACTGTGGCGAAGCTGGTCTCTGAAGCCAGCGTTTCGCAAAATCTTACTCAAGGTCCGTGGTGTGTTAGGTGGGTATTGCTGTTGGTTCTTCAGTGACCAAGGGCTCTTTAGTCAGTAGGTAATTAATTCTTCTAGGACTAGGTCCTTCCCTTTCAGGGAGTAGGTTCCCTTCTGGGCCAGGGTGTTTCCTGACATGTTGTCTGGGAGCTAGTACCTGGAATGGGTGCCTCATGTCCCTACCTTGTTGGTGAGCTTATATTCAAGATGTAAGACAAAGTCCTCTCTACTCTTCCCTCTTCTCTCCTCAAGCAGAAAGAAGGAGTTACTTTTTAAGTTATTATTATTATTTCTGTAAGCTGTATTGCCTGGTGTTGGGGAGGGGCAGTACAAGCACTTCCTTAGCCATCCTGGCTGGTGTCCCACATCCACTGTCTCTGAGCCTAGGATTTGCCTAGCAATTACAGTCCTTATGGCCTAGAATGCCTTTCTAGTTTATTTGGTACCCCAGAGCACTTTAACTTATGGTGGCGAGGCTTGACATAACCCAAGTTTCAACCGCTGGGATGGACAATTCTCCTCTGTCTAGGAGTGGTTTAAATGCTCCCTTTGTGTGTGGGCATTGGCTGAGTTTAGCCCAGTTCTGATTTTCACCATGACAGAGCAGTACTGAGTTCAGTGCAATGAGTTCAGCAGCACTGGGTTCCACAATCACTGTACTTGTCTCTCCAGAGCACACATATTCTCCATGCCATGGAGGCCACTGCTGGAGTATGGGGGAGAAGTAGTATCAGCAATTCAATACTGTCTTTTTTACCACCTTCAGTGCTTCTTAGTGATATGAAGTAAAACCAGGTAATGTGATTGCTCACCTGATTTTTGGTTCTTAGGAAGGTGCATTTTTTGTGTGGATGTTAAATTGCTATTCCTGCAGGGGAAGGGAGGAAACTGGTGAAGGCTTCTATTTAGCCATATTGGTCTGCCCCATCTGGAATGTTCTCCAGAATATTTAAAGTTTAGGTTGTTGTCTCCTAAGGCCTGATCTTTGTGCTTTATTTTGAGGTCATTCCAAACAACAGCTGAAAAAAGAGATGCTACGTATAGTCTGTGTTGTTACCTGAGGTTTCAATCTGATCTCCTCATAAAGCTTCCTCTTCCCAGTCTCCACTTGTCCTCATTTTAGCTTAGGTATGCAAAATAAAGCGGTTATTTCAACCCACAAAGATCCAAGTTATGACACTCTTACTACTCTTGCTAATTTAGATTTCAGGCTACAAAGAAATGAAAAAAAAGAAGTAAGAGGGCCAGGCGCAATGGCTCACACCTGTAATCCCAGCACTTTGGGAGCCCAAGGTGGGCAGATCACGAGGTCAGGAGATCGAGACTATCCTGGTCAACATGGTAAAACCCTGTCTCTACTTTAAAAAAAAAATAGCCAGGCACACCTGTAGTCCCAGCTACTTCGGAGGTTGAGGCAGGGGAATTGCTTGCACCTGGGAGGTGGAGGTTGCAGTGAGCTAAGATTGCACCACTGTACTCCAATCTGGCAGCCTGGTGACAGAGAAAGACTCTGTCTCAAAAAAAAAAAGAGTAAGAATTATGAATTGAAGATACTGGTGAACCTTAGGCATTTAGAGAATTAGCATATTGAAGGAAACAACCTGAAGAGACAAGACAGTGGTTGGTGAGGAGGATGTTTCAATTGAGTTCTTAAATAAATAACACTTATTGGTAATTAACAAGCATAGATCATAGCACTTGTTGGTAAATAGCAAACATAATATGATCATGTGAGTTTCTGAGGTATGTAGAGAACAATAATATTGAAGAAGAGGACAAGTAGCTGAGAGGCCAGGACTGAAAGTCATCAGTGTGGATAATGAAATTACCAAGGATTTTGATGAGAGTGGTTGTGGAGAAATTATCATTAAGTCAGTTTCAGGGAATAAGTAGGGAGACTAATGAGTCTAAAAAAGGTTATAATTAGGGAGAAAGTTAGTGAGTTCAACAAGAAGGATTTGGAGAACCAAAGCCATAAAATTTGGGGGAAGTGGGAGGGAGAGAGAGCTTAGAAATGACTAGCAGGCCCTGTGACAGTTCTTGAGAAGTCAGATAGACACCTATCCCATGTCTAGGCCTTTGCCGGAAGAATGTAATAAAGAAAACAGCCACCACTTAAGAGAACATTAGGGAAAGCAGTATCCTTAGTACAAAGCCAGTTTCAATGAGTGAAAAATATTAATGAGAATGTTGAAACTAAAGATGTAGGAAGTTTCACCAAAACTGACCATGAGTTTCAAAGAATTACCATGCATGGGTTCCAGGATATATATATATATATATATATATATAGGGGTGTTATATAACTGAATGGAAATTTGAGAGTGATGGTAACACATTTGGGGTTTAAATCCTAGAAAGTCATTATGCAAAGATAAGAAGCTAGAAAGATTTGGATAACATTCTCTGTTTCACAGAAATATATTCTAGAAGTAAATGCAAGTGATTACTTGTTTGGGAATAATTAGATTTGGGAATATAATGATCTGATGGATGACATTTTGCTTAACTGAGATCATCTACTCATAAATTAACCAACATTTAAATAATTAGCATATGATAAAATAGAATCATCAAAACTCTTTTCAGAATATTTTATTTTTTTATTCAATGTAAATCCATTGCTTTTCAGTTGGTATTTTATATCCTAATTATTTGTGCACATTTTTAATGCAGAAGGGATAAGATGGGAGGGTGAGGTTGACTCTACATTGATTAATAAATCTGAGAAATAATTTTGAGAGAGAATGAGGATTTTGTGTGTGTGTGTGAGAGAGAGAGAGAGAGAGAAAGACAGAGAGACAGACAGAGACAGAGACAGACACAGAAAGGGAAGTGGAAGACATACCTTCAGGATGTTTTTGATTACTGAGCTAAGCAAGCAGTGAGTCCCTTTGAGCAACAGAAAAGAGAAAGCTGGCAGCTACTGAATAGAGTCAGCTGGTTAGAAGAGGTCAGTCAATCAGAGAAAGAGGGGACATCTAACAATAACATCTAACAATAGCTGCCTATGTTACATGGCATTTGAAATTACTGTGATAAGAGGCCTTGACAAATTACACCTTGGTTGCTTTATTTATTGATGAAAATAAAATATTTTATAAGAAGTAATTTGATAGTGAGAGTTTGGTATTCATTACTTTTAAAAAGGATAGACATGTCTTAGTGATCCAAGCTTAAATTCATATAAAATGTGAGAATAAATAACTTCTGAACATATTATAAATAAAAAGTGAAGCCTAAGTGATATTAGGTTATATTTATTGTGATAGCTCAGACCAAACTATACATAATTGTCATGAAGAAAGAAATTAATGTGTCAAATTATACTTCAATTTTGCAAAGCTCTTCTATGCTTTACCAAGATGCTTTTGAATAGTCATATCAGTTTTTAATGTGAAGTAATAGGTTAATCATTCAAAAAGGGAAACTTCAGCAGAGGAAAGGAAAAATTACAGTGACAGACATGATTCAAACTGAAGTCCATTAAATGCCAACCCCGTGTTCTTTTAAAATTTAAAATATATATATATAAATACAACAAATTTTAAATACTGCTTATGCACCTGGTGGTTTCAGAAGGTAATGAAATGAAGAAATTATGATTAAGAGAAATTTTACATTTATTATGTAAATGTGGAAGATAAGTATAAAGTATAGCTTTGTGTATATGCCACCAATTTCTGAGCCTTTATATAACTTTGTATGTCAAATATGCTTGGTTTTCATTATCTCCAACTTTTGCAGGTATTAAGTTTCAGGTACCTCTGATCTAAGTCATTTCTCATATATGCATCTAATTTTCAATAAGAAAAGATTATTTTGATATACCAAAATGATCATTATATTTTTCCTTGTATGTAACAGCCACTTCAGTAGGAAATCAGGAATTGTATATGCTGTTAGATCTGCTGTATTTAATTCCAATATTTTAAAATATGTAGATAAAAATAACTTAAAATCATAAAACTACTAATAAATGAAGAAAATGTTAAAATCTTGCAGTTTTATGGTTTTAATACATTAACCAAGATTCACAAATATAATTGTGTATATTAACTATAAAAAGTATAATAAAAATGAATGGGAAAAATCTCCAGAAAGAATCAAAAGCAGCTATTATATTTTTCCTCATTTATAACATAATGATTCTATATATCCTGTGTGACAGGCTTACCGTACTAGGTGCCCTGGAGCTTATGAAGATGAATTAGACCCTGATCCCTTCCTTCTAGGTGCATACATTCCAATAAAGTAAATAATTCATAAGATAAACAAACATAAGCTTTGTTAGATAAGGAGCCATACATCAGGAAGTGATAGATCAAATGTTCTGAGCATTTTCAAAGGCATCGTTTCTTCTGGGGAATCTGGAGAGGCTTTCTGGAATATTTGACATGAAGGTGCTTGTCAAAGGTTAGATAGTTTTTGGAGTTGAAGACAGTATCAAAGAGTGAGGGTTAACCCACCAACAAAGAGATGATAAAATGAGTTAATTAAAATGCTGGGAACAGAAAAATAAGCTGAGTGGGAGAATCAGAGATGTGAAACAGAGGAAACAAAAAGCAAGGTTGGAAAATCATTGGACTTTGTTCTGTAGGTGATGAGAAGCTTTGAAGATTTTAAACAAGGCTGTGAGACGATAGGAGTTGTACATCAAGATTAGTTCGGTAAATATGGAATACTTTCCAAAGTAAGGCATTATTTTTGAAAAGTTTAAAAGTAAAAAGAAGGAATTTAAATAAAAGATAGATTAGATGGAGAGAGAGATAGTTTAGATCTCCTTACCTGCAGCAGAAGCCACTGAGTCACAAAGTACTAGGAACACTTAAATATTAATCAAGAAAAATTGTTGGAGGGTGAGTGAAGACTAGGCAGAGATTGGGCAAGCCCTATAAGTCTGCAGTCATAGCAGGAAGAACCCACTTTATTCTGTGTTTTACCTCCAGAATTTCCAGCAGGTTCTCATAGTAAAACTCTGAGAAAGATTTCTTCTTGATTCTAGCAGCTGGAAGGGAAAAGTAATCATGGTTAAACATACCTAGAATATTCTCCCCAACAAGACTTAGTCTCCAGTAGAAAAGACCTTATAAGAGTCGTGTTACAGGTCTGGGATAAAGGCACTACTGCCGCTAATAGATACTCTAGTTTTTCTGTCACACCTAAGATAAGTTGTTGGGAAGGAAGCTGTAACACAGGGGACACATTTATGAAGGTCACAGGCTAGAGACGCAAGCATTCTAACAGATTAAGGTTAATTATGCAATATTTAGTTTGCTGTTTTTGTGTTAATTTGCTTAGAATAATGGGCCCCAGCTGCATCCATGTTGCTGCAAATGACATGATTTGATTCTTTTTTATGGCTGCATGGTATTCCACAATGTATATGTATCACATGTTCTTTTTCCATTTCATCATTGATAATCACCTATATTGACTCTATGGCTTTACTATTGTGAATAGTGTTGTGAAGACATGAATGCATATGTCTTTTTGGTAAAATGATTGATTTTCCTTTGGGTATATATCCAATAATGGGATTTCTGGGTCAGTAGGCTCACTACCTAGGTAACAGAAACAATTGTACCCCAAGCCTCAGCATCATGCAATATATCAATGTAAGAAATAACAAATCTGCACATGTACCCCTTGAATTAAAAATTAAAGTTGAAATTAAAAAAAATAACTATAAGGTGACAGACTGCTTCCACTCCACACATCTTACCACAACACCCATTAAGACTCCAGTAGAATAATAGTAGCAGATTACAGTGAAAGGCAATGTAAGACACGGATTTTTGGAGAAACAGTATTACTGAAGCCTAGTGTCAAGAAAAGAGACAAAAAATGAAGTTACTAGAGAAGATGTACTGATATACCAAGACAGGTAATAAAATGAATTGTATAAAATACTCAAAACTTGAGAATATAAGTTCTCAAATAAAACAGAGAAGGCAGAAAACAAGAGGCTTAAGACAAATGATATGCAACAAATAGAAAGCAGTTATTAAAATGTTAGATATTAACCCATGGCCCAACTATACGGTAGTTCTTAGAAACTCAACTTAAATATAAATATATAGCTAGGTTTCAAGTAAAGGAATAAAAAATACATGACATGCTAACTCTATTGAAAATAAAATAGGAGTAACTATATATTAATTTTAGATAAAGTCACCTTCAGAATAAGTAAAATTATTAGGGATAGAGGGGGCATTACACAACGATAAAGAGATCATTCTCTAAGAAGACATAACAATACTAAACGTGTGTGTACCACACAACAGTGTCAAAACATATAAGGCAAAAACTGATGGAACTGAAAAGAGAACTAGATGCATCCATTACTATAGTTGAAGATTTCAACATTCCTCTTTCAGTAATTGATATATCAAGCAGGCAGAAAATCAACAAAAATACAAATGACTGTACAGTAGTATTAATCAATTTGATGTAATTTATGTATTTAGAATGCTACATCCAGGAACAGCAAAAAAACACATTCTTCTCAAGCTCATATGGAATACTTATGATTACAGACTATACTCTGGACTGAAAAACACAAGTTATACATTTAAAAAATAAAAATAATTGAAAATATGTTCTCAGATTATAACAAAATTTATTATAAATCAGTAACAGACAGGTAGTTGGAAAAATCCCCAAATATTGAGAGACTAAAGAATACACTTCTAAATCACACGTGGGTCAAAGGAGAAGTATCAAGATGATTGAAAAATAATTACATCTAAATAAAAAATGAAGTTATAACATCCAAATTTGTAGGATGCAGCAAAAGAAATGCTTATAGGGAAAGTGATGATGCTGAATATCTGTATCATCAAAGATAATTTTAAATTTAAGAATCTAAGTTTACACCTTAGGAAAATTAGAGAAAGTATTGTATTTCATTCTCTGACCAATCCTAAAGTAAGCAGTAGAAAAAAATAACAACTGCTTTAAAATAAAGTTTATTAAAATATAGTTTGCTGGGATTCTGATTTTGATTGCACTGAATCTACAGACAAAAATGAGAATAATTGGCATCTGAATCATACTGAAGCTTCCTATCTATGTACGTGAAATATCTCCCTATTTATTCAGGTCTTTTTATGGCTTTCTTCAGAGATTTATAGTTTTGCACATAGAAAGCCAGTAACTATTTTGTTAGATTTACACTTACGTATTCCATTGGTTGATAATATTGCAAATGGTTTTGTTTCTTTAAAATCAAATTCTTAGTTTTCCTTGAAAGTATATAAGAAAGCCAGTAACATTTGTATATTATCCTTGTATGCTGTGTTTCCTTGTATTCTTGGTTATTCATACCAGGAATTTTTATTTTGTTGCATTTACTAACAAAACAATCATGCTAGTTCTTTCTTCTTAGAAGGTAATTAACTATTAAAATTTATTAATTATTAAAATAATTATGCACACACCCCCCCAAACACACACACACAAACACACACGCACATATATATATATGATTTTGTAATTTCCCTCATGCAAGTTTGGGAGGTTTATGTCATTCACAGAACTGAACCATTTCAACTAAGTTATAAATTCTGTGAGTATAGAGTCCTTCATACTATTTGTTTATTATCCTTTTGATGTCCATGGGTAAGTGGTAATTGATTCCTCTTATATTTTGATATTGGTAACTTGTTCTCTCTCTCTTTAGTTACTATGACTACAATTTTATTTTTCAAATAACACTTGGTGTGAATTTTATCTACTGTTCCCATTTTGAATTTCATTTTTGCTCTATTTTTTTGTTATTTTTTTTCTACTGCTTGCCTTAGGATTAGTCAGAGAATAGAATACAATACTTTCTCTGGTTTTCCTAAGGTGTAAATTTAGATTATTGAATTTAGAATTATCTTTGATGACGTTACTATTAATCAACATCCCACTGGTATAATAAGATAAAATAATAGAATAAAAAAAGAAGTGAAAGTTATATAGATTCACAAGGAAGAATTAAAACCATCTGTGATGGTTCATTTTCTGTGTCAGCTTGTCTGGGTCAGAGGGTTCCCAGATATTTGGTTAATCATTATTCTAGGTGTATCTGTTAGGCTGTTTCTAAATAAGATTAACATTTGCATGATAAACTGAGTAAAGCAGATTACCCTCCTCAGTGTGGGTGGGCCTTATCTAGTTTGTTGAATACCTGAATAAAATAAGAATTCCTTCCTCTGCCTGACTGTCTTCGAGCTGACAGTGGTCTTACTCTGCCTTCAAACTTGGATTCAGACTGGAACTTATACCATTGTCCTACTCAGACTCAAACTGGATCGATATCATTGGGTTTTCTGGGTCTGGACTTTTAAGGTCCATAATCATGTGAGCCAATTCCTTAGAATAATCTCTTTCTCCCTATGTCTTTCTCTATGTACATTATTCTGGAGAACCCTGAATAATACATTATCTTTGTTCTTCTATGGCAGTGTCTTGTATATAGAAAATGTATATGAATCTAATAACAGTAATGAGAGAAGACATAATTTACTTTGTGTCTGATCTTAAAAGGAAAGTGTCTAGTTTCACATCATTAAGTATAATACTAACTCTAAGGTTTTTGTGGATATTATTTACCAAGTTAAAATATTGACCTCTATTCCTAGTTTGCTCATAGTTACATTATGAATATAATGGCTGGCTTTGTGAAATATTTATTCAGCGTTAATTGATATGATTGTAAGATTTTTTTTCTCTTTACTTTTTGATATGGGTGGATTACATGGATTGGTGTATGAATTTTGAACAAGCTTGTATACCCAGAATAAACTTCATTTTGTCAGGGTATATACTTATTTTGTATGTTGTTGATTTATACTTGGTAATATTTTGTTGGGTGATTTTACACATATGTTTATTAGTGTGTGTGTGTGTGTGTGTAAATTTATTTATGCTCACAATGAAAACAGCTCAACAGTGAGCAGGAAGAAAATAATATGCATATATTATATTTTAAAAATATTGTTACATTTTTGCTCATGCAATACCTCAGCTGATAGTCGTCCTCTGTTTTCTTATAATTTTCTGAATTATTGTATTTTCAATTTTAATAAATGGTCTCATTTCAAATGTATTGTCACATGTATCATACTTGATATTAAATATAGAATATTTGCAGGGAGTTTCCATTTACCTCTATTTTATATTTACCAAAAATCTGTTACTGAAGGTTAAGTCACTAAGGCAGATGCAATTTAAGAAAATTATAGATGTATTCTAGCCCAAGAATTCTTAGTATATTTATTCTGTACATGCATGCTATAATATGAGGTAAAGGCACATAAGTACCATAAAAATATGGACCCTAAATTCTCTTGAAGTTTGGAAGAAATCAGCGTGGGCTTAATAGAATAGTCACCATTTGACATAGACCAAAGATTGCATGTTGAGATTCCTCAAAGATCTAGAACCAGAAATACCATTTGACCCAGCAATCCCATTACTGGGCATATACCCAAAGGATTATAAATCATTCTACTATAAAGACACATGCACACTTATGTTTATTGCAGCACTGTTCACAATAGCAGACTTGGAACCAACCCAAATGCCTATAAATGGTAGGCTGGAAAAAGAAAATGTGGCACAGACACACTGTGGAATACTATGCAGCCATAAAAAGGATGAGTTCATGTCCTTTGCAGGAACATGGATGAAGCTGAAAACCATCATTCTCAGCAAACTAACACAGGAACAGAAAACCAAACACCATATGTTCTCTCTCATAAGTGGGAGTTGAACAAGGAGAACACATGGACACAGAGTAGGGGACATCATGCACTGGGGCCTGTCAGGGGATGGGCGGTTAAGGGACAGAGAGCATTAGGAGACATACCTAATGTAGATGATGGGTTGATGAGTGCAGCAAGCCACCATGGCACATGTATACCTATGTAACAAACCTGCACATTCTGCACATGTATCCCCAAACTAAAATTATAATAAAAAAATAGAAAAAAAGAGTAGTTTTATGTTCACCGCAAAATTGAGTGGAAATTACAGAGAATTGCCATAAACTCCCCGTTCCCACACACATGCACAATCTCCCCCACTCAACATCTGCACCAGTGTTACATTTGTTACAATTGATGAGCCTAGATTAACATATACTGTCACACAAGTCCATACTTTATATTAATGTTCAGTCTTGGTATTGTATGTTCTATGGATTTGGACAGTTGTATAATAACCTGTATCTACCATTATAGCACAATGTAGAATAATTTTACTGTCCCAGATATCTCTGTACTCTGCTTATTTGTCTTTTCTCTCCTGCTAAACCCTGGCAAACCACTATCCTTTTACTATCTCCATAGTTTTATCTTTTCCAGAATGTCATTTAGTTGGCATAATACAGTATATAGCCTTTTCAGATTGGCTTCTTTCACTTCTTAATACATCTTTATGTTTCATCCATAGCTTGATAGCTCATGTTGAATAACATTCTATTGTCTAAATGTACATTTATTTATCTATTCACCAACTGAAGGACATTTTGGATGCTTCTAAGTTTTTGCAGTTATGAATAAAGCTGCGCCTATGTGCGAGTTTTGATATGAACAATGTTCAACTAATTTTGGGTAAATACCAAGGAGAACAATTGCTGGATTATATGGAAAGAACACATTTAGCTTTATTAGAAACTCCCAAGGTATCTTCCAAAGCAGTTTTACCATTGTGCATTCCCACCAGCAGTGAATGGGAGTTCCTGTTGCTCCACATCCTTGTCAGCATTAGGTGTCAGTTTTTTAGATTTTGGTCATTCTAATAGATGTGTAGCAGTATCTTGGTGTTTTAATTTGTAATTTCCTAATGATCTATGATGTTGAGCATCTTTTCATAATGCTTATTTTCCATCCTTGTTTGTTGGTAATGCGTCTGTTCAGATCCTTTGCCCTCTGTTTAAATTATGTTTTTTGTTTCTTTTTCCTTAAGACTTTTTGTAACAAACTTTTATTAGGTTTATTTTTTGCAACTATTTTCTCCCAGACTCTGCCTTATTTTCTCATTCTTTTGAACAAGATATTTTTTAAATATAGAAAAACTGATTCAAAACTTTAGTTTAAAACTTAGCATAGTCGACACAATACTGAAGAAGAAAAACAAAATTGCATAACTCAACCAGATTAGAGGTCTTACCCTATAACTATGGTATTCAAAACAGCATGATACGGGCAAAAGCAATAGACACATAGTCAATGGAACAGGGTAGAAAGCCCCAAAATGGACCAAAACAAATATTGTCAACTGGTCCCCAACAAAGGAGTAAAGTTAATTTAATGAAGAATGGAATAGTATTTTGAACAAATGGTGTTGGAACAACTTGATGTTCAATGGCAAAAGAAAAAATGAATTTAGACACAGACCTTTCATTTTTTACAAATATTGCTCAAACTGGAACACAGACCAACATGTAAAAGACAAAACTATAATACTTCTTGAAGCATACATATCAGAAAATTTACCCGATCTTGGTTTGTTTGATAAGATTTTAGATATGACACTAAAAGCATGCTCCGAGAAAGGAAAAAGGATAAATTTGGCTTTATTAAAATTAAAAACTTCTGTCTTGTATAAATCACCTTCAAGAGAATGAGAATAATGTGCCAAGATTGATAGAAAATATTTGCAAAGCACATTTATACTAAGGACTTGTATCCGTAATATACAACAGACATTTACAACTGAACCATAAGAAAACAAACACATTTGTAAATGGACACAAGATGTGAACAGACACCTCACCAAAGATGATATAGAGATGTCAAATAAGAATATAAAAAGAAGTTCAATAGCACTTGTCAACAGACAATTGAAAATTAAATCACCAATGAAATACCATCTATATATCAGTAAGAATGGCAAAAATCCAAAAAGCAGACACCACCAATTGCTGGCAACATTGCAGAGCAGTAGGAATTCTCATTCATTGCCATTGGAAATGTAAACTATTACAGCCACTTTGGAAGACAGTATGACACTTTCTTACTCAGTTAAATATACACTTATGATAGGATCTATCGAACATACTCTTAAGTGTTTAGCCAACTGATGAGAAAACTTTTATCTGCATAAGACTTGCACACAAGTGTTTAGAGTAGCTTTATTTATAATCATCAAAAGCTGGAAACAATTAGGATGTCCTTTGATAGATGAATATATAAATGAAGAGGGTACAACATATAATTAAATATTATTCATCAATAGAAATAAATGAGCAATCAAGCTAATGAAAGGCATGAATGATTTTAAAGCCATATTGTGAAGGCAGTGTACAATGTCAGTAACAGGGGAAACTATATGTGAGGTGTATGAGAGCAATCGTTACTACCTTTATAATTTCCTGTAAATCTAAACCTGTTCTAAAATTTTGAATTTTTTAAAAAAAATTGTAAGATTTTAAAGACTATCTCAATATATTTTAGGTGCAGAGTTAGAGCAAACTATCCAAATTCGATACAATAAGTTGTACTATGTTTTTGTCAAAATTGAAATGTAAAGAAGAATGTAAAAAATGGATTGAAAGTAATATCCAAATTTCTGTGCTCATTGTGTTAGTAAAATTCCCACATTTCCCACCACCCCCAGGCTTATCTGCTAAGCGGCATAGAAAAAAGCTCATATGTAGTTACCGATTTCATTTTTCAAAATTCTACATGATGTCATGATAGCTTATCTTTCTAGCCAGAATTCTGAAAAGCAGAATCATCTTAACCATTGAGGTTTTTTTAATACATATATTTCATAAGATCCACAAAAATTCCCCATTTTCAAATATGTTAAATTGAATTACCCATATATTAATATTACACAGAAGCAATTTAAATACATACCCCGTATTTCTACATTATGTGAAACAGTTAGATATAATCTAATATAGATATATGGATCGGTAGATTTTATTACTTTCATTTCCTGTAATCAAATGGTCCAATGATTTAAGGATGAAGTTAGTCATAAAAGATTGCTAATTATTGCTTTTACTCTGTACTCTGTGCTTGCTCACAAACAATAGCTTATCTTGATCCAGTTTGTATACAAGACTTAAATGAATTAAAATGACATAATATTTTGAGTCAGTCATTTAAACTAATTATGACATTACTGTTTACTTCTTAAAATGAATGTTCAAAACGAAGTACTTTAACTTATAAGTAATTATAAAAATTATTTGTTTTTTTCTTTTTATTTATTTGCACTAATCTTATAGCTATAGGCTATGGGAATTGACAGAATATTGGAATGGATGGTTTTTTTGTAATCATTGTGTAAATGTGATTGTTTTGGTTTTTTAAAATGTGTCTTACAAACATTGTCCCTCCAAAAAAGATGTTTCTTCATGTTGACAATATTTGAAGAAACATGTATTTATAAATCATTTTGTTACTATAAACCTGAGAGTTGAACTTTAGCCTCGTTGGGAGACATTCTTCACTAACTTCCAAATAATTTTTGTGGAAAGATTTGAAGAGTTATTGAAGAGTGATGATAGTCTTCTGATTAGTCTGTCTATAATTACATTAGAACATACATTACAGCATAAGAAATTTATTATAGTTTTTTTTTTTTTTCCCACAAAGGCCATAGATAAAACTGTTACTTATTTTAAGAATATGGTAAAGAGATGTAGGTCATTTTGCTCATGCAAGTGCTCACTTTAAAGTATAATTGATTATGATAATAGCAGGATTAAAGGGTTTCTCCTTTAGGAAAATGTTAATCTCTAGTCTAAGGGATTTCCCCATTAGTATCACAAACATAAACAAATCCTGTTTGATGTGTCTTCCGGTTGTCTCCTGATTTCCTTCTGTAACAAACAGTCCCAACCTGCTCCCTGATCACCTCACACGCTCCTGGCAAGCGTTCTCTTTTTATTTTAGTGCCTTTCTTTGAGTTCTCTCTCCTCTGAATGATTGCATTAATCTGATTTGATAAAATGTATTTGAAACTTGCAGTGATTTGCTTTTGATCTTCCTTTTATTTAGGTGACTCTAAATTCTTTGTAGACATTGAGAATAGTGATAACTTGGAGAATTTAAATTACCAGAATATGCGAAATATGAATTTTAGCCAGATGTTTCTATGTCTTGATCAGTAATTTGTAAACTTTTATTCTGTTCTGCACAGTGGCAAACTCTGTATCTTTTTAACTTAATTTCTCCAGATACTGAGGAAAAGGCTGAGAAGCCGTAAAATGCCCAACAGTGAAGAATAATAGAGAAAATTTTCCATTCAAAGGCTTGAATGAAAAATTAAACAAGCTCCTAAAATTATTATACTCACCAACTCTGAAAATTTCCTTCATGCAAAATGTGGTCCACCTTTTTAATTTTTATACTTCCTATAATGTCAAATAAATAATAGTAAATTTTTCATTTGTCTATGCATTCCATTTTTCTTTTTGCCAAATAGTGTGTAAGTTCTATAAAATATTATATAATGAAAATGATAGAGAAATTCTGAATAATTAATGATTAAGTGGTTAATATTAATTCTTTTCAGTCATTTTAATATTTTCTTACTATCAACATCACCCACTTTAATTTGTAAGTCTTGCAACTTGGAGATGTTACCTCGATTACAATGCACTACTGCTGTTATTTACTTTTAGTTATTGCACATGCCATATTGCACCACAATTACATTACGAATCTTAGAATCCTTTTGTTTGCTTTGGTGAATTACTCAAATTTCCACTGCAAATAATCAATGCATATTGATAACCAATTAATAGAATATATCCCTCAATTTTATGAGTCATTTTTATTTTATGATCTTCCAAAGGCTAAGAAAATGAATATAGAATATAATTGCAGGTTTAAGTGCTATCTGGAAAAGAAAGCCATCTAAATAAATGAAGAGTGGTGGAAAATTTTAGAAAGGGTGAGAGAAAACGAATTTCTGGGGACATCACATTACAGCGTGGCCTAATAAAAGAATATAAGCCTCTAGAGTAGGAACAATTATGATTTGTTCGTGGATGTCAAGACCTGTGTGGCTAGTGTAGAGGAAGAGAACAGTGAATAGAGATGCCTTCAGAAAGATAGGCAGACGCCAGGGCATGTAGGTCTGTGTACAAGAGACATGGCAAACTCATAGAAACCAATGGACCAATAAAATTGGAACAAAAATTCCAGAAATCAGCTTCCAATTCTCACACTGTACCAAAGATAACGGTTGGTGCATACAGAGAATTTTATAAATTACAAGTTTAGGACTTAACTATACATTAATAAAAGTGAAGAAAATAAGGATAAGTCTTGAGAATCATTTCATGAAGTCCCCCACCCCATCAAACTACACATTTAAAATTTCTTTTTTTTTTTTTTTTTTTTTACAAGTGAGGAGAGTAAAGCTCCTGAGGTCGTCCTTAATTACTTGCAGGTTCCCAAATTCAGTACACTTTCCAATTATTAAGGACCACAAACTCAAATGGAAGTTTATAGTTGGAAAATTAGTTTTAGGTCCTAAATTCATGTAATTCTACTGTCCTAAAAACACTCCACAATTCTGTAGATAATCAAATCTTCCAGGAGCAATTTTTATATTCATTTGTATTCTTTTACTAATGTATTATACATATCTTCAGATTTTTCTCCTAACAATGCATTCCAGGCATTGAATTTTCATTGCCTGTTTTAAACATATTTTGTGGAAGTTTGAGTGGTTAGAATAGAATAAAAAAGTTGAATTTCAGATTTATATTGTGCTGTATAGGTAAAATATACTTATGCTTTTTATATTTTAGGTCTCTGAGGACTTTGTCTTAACATATAACAGTGCAGAATTCAAGAACATAAAGAATTTGACTGAAAATTGAAAATAGGTTCTATATCAGTAATCCCATATCTTATAAGCATGTGTAGATTTTTGTTGCCATTGGGGAAAGGGAGTCCTCTCAGAATTCCTGATCCCCCTTGCTTGCTCTGTGTTTTTCACAGAACTCATTACATTCTAACCCCAGATACCCAATACAATACTGTAAATCTACTTAAAATGGGTACAGTCTGTCACATCCCTAAGATAATACAAAGTCTGCAAGGGTAAAATTGTTTTATCTGTTTTATTCCGTGATGTACACCCATTGACAAGAAGACGGCCTGCCACAGAGTAGTTGCTTAGTAGTTATTTGGTAAAAATTTAAAACAAATGCGAATATCCATCAAATTATTGCTTGAGTTTTCAAATAATAATGAAAACCAAAGCAAACTGTACAGATTAATAAGTTGATGTATTAAAATGTCAATTATAAATTACATAGATTTTGTTCTCTGGGTAATTGGTAATGAATTCTACATTTTGGTAGAATTCAAACAAAACAAGGTATGTAATTTTAATTTATTGGAATTGATGTTTTTTAATTGTCTAAAACTGCTACATAGTTATTCTTTAATGGATGATTGATGCCAATCTTTTATAAAATATTTCATATAAGAAAGGTAAAATAATACGTAGATAATGTTCAGATAACAAAACAATACCAGTGTAAGCAACATCACATTAAGAAATAAAACGTAGTTAAAACTTTTAAATTTCTTTTTGTGATTCAATTGTTCTGCCTCACACAAGGGTAATACCTGTTCTGATTTTTGTTCTCACTGCATACATATACTCCCATTATACATTTTTCTTTTTCTATAAATGTCATTGAGTTGGATGCATTGTTTCCTATTTTCACATAGCACTGTTTCTGATATATACATGGATATATATATGTGTGTATATATATGCATGTGTATACATATATATGCATGTTGTATATACAATTGCATTTTTTACATTGATGTATAGGGTTTTAGTGAATGGATACTATACATTATTACACTATAGTATAGAATACTATACATCCTAATAATATATTTATTCATTGGAATTATATATTCCCATATGTAATTGGCAGCCCTTGTAAGTGTAAATATATTCTTCTCCCATTGGTGCACACATTTGGATTGGTTCTGTTTTCCTACTACTACAAACAATGCTTCTGGGAACAACTTTCTTAGAATCTACCTCTAAGAGCAGAACTACTGTGTTATGAAATATGTAAATCATCACATTTAGAAATGCATAATCTCAGGTGGGCACGGTGGCCCACACCTGTAATCCCAGCACTTTGGGAGGCTGTGGTGGGTGGATCATGAAGTCAGGAGATAGAGACCATCCTGGCCAACGTGGTGAAACCCCGTCTCTACCAAAAATACAAAAATTAGCTATGTGTGGTGGTGTGTGCCTGTAATGCTACTTGAGAGGCTGAGGCAGGAAAATCACTTAAACCAGGGAGTCAGAGGTTGTAGTGAGTCGAGATTGTGCCACAGCACTTCAGCCTGGTGTCGGAGTGAGACTCCGTCTTAAAATAAAACAAAACAAAACAAAACAAAACAAAACAAATGTCTATCATGATGGGCATTTGGGTTGGTTCCAAGTCTTTACTATTGTGAACAGTGCTGCAATATACATACGTGTGCATGTGTCTTTATAGTAGAATGATTTATAATCCCTTGGGTATATACCCAGTAATGGGATGGCTGGGTCAAATGGTATTTCTGGTTCTAGATACTTGAGGAATCGCCACACTGTCTTCCACAATGTTTGAACTAATTTACACTCCCATCAACAGTGTAAAAGCATTCCTATTTCTCCATATCCTCTCCAGCATCTGTTGTTTCCTGACATTTTAATGATCACCATTCTAACTGGCATGAGATGGTAGCTCGTGGTTTTGATTTGCATTTCTTTAATAACCAGTGATGGTGAGCTTTTTTGCATATGTTTGTTGGCCACATAAATGTCTTTTTTTGAGAAGTGTCTGTTCATATCCTTTACCCACTTTTTGATGGGGTTGTTTTATTCTTGTAAATTTGTTTAAGTTCTTTGTAGATTCTAGATATTAGCCCCTTCTTAGATGGATAGATTGAAAAAAATTTTCTCCCATTCTGTAGGTTGCCTGTTCACTCTGATGATAATTTCTTTTGCTTTGCAGAAGCTCTTTCGTTTAATTAGATCCCATGTGTCAAGTTTGGCTTTTGTTGTCATTGCTTTTTGTGTTTGGTCTCTTCACATAGTCCCATATTTCCTGAAGGCTTCATTTGTTCCTTTTCATTGTTTTTTTCTTTAATCTTGTCTTCACATTTTGTTTCATTAAATTGATCTTCAATCTCTGATATCCTTTCTTCCACTTGATTGATTCAGCTATTGATACTTTTGTATGCTTCACAAAGTTCTCGTGCTGTTTTCAGCTCCGTCAGGTCATTTATGTTTTTCTCTAAACTGGTTATTCTAGTTAGCAATTCCTCTAACCTTTTTTATGGGTCTTAGCTTTCTTGCATTGGGTTAGAACATGTTCATTTAGCTTGGAGGAGTTTATTATTACCCACCTTCTGATGCCTACTTCTGTCAATTTGTCAAACTCCTTCTTCATCCAGTTTTGTTTCCTTGCTGGCGAGGAGCTGTGATCCTTTGGAGGAGAAGAGGCGTTCTGGTTTTTGGAATTTTCAGCCTTTTTCCTTTCATTTTTCCTTATCTTTGTGGATTTATCTACCTTTTGTCTTTGATGTTGGTGACCTTTGGATGGGGTTTTTGTGTGGACATCCTGTTTGTTGATGTTGATGCTATTTGTTTCTGTTTGTTAGTTTTCTTTCTAGCAGTCAGGGTCCTCTGCTACAGGTCTGCTGAAGGTCCATTCCAGACCCTGTTTGCATAGGTATCTCCAGCGGAGGCTGCAGAACAGCAAAGATTGCTGCCTGTTCCTTCCTCTGGAAGCTTCATGCCAGAGGGGAACCCACCAGATGCCAGGCGGAACTCTCCTGTATGAGGCCCCCAACAAGAGGCCCAGGTGTCAGGGACCCACTTGAGGAGGCAGTCTCTCCCTTAGCAGAGCTTGAGCACTGTGCTGGGAAATCTGCTGCTCTTTTCAGAGCCAGCAGGCAGGAACATTTAAGTCTGTTTAATCTGTGCCCATAGCCACCCCTTCCCCAAGGTGCTCTGTCCCAGGGAGATGGGGGTTTTATCTATAAGCCCTTGACGGGAGCTGCTGCCTTTCTTTCAGAGATGCCCTGCCCAGTGAGGAGGAATCTAGAGAGGCAGTCTGGCTACAGCATCTTGCCAAGCTGTGGTGGGTTCTGCCCAGTTCAAACTTCCTGGTAGCTTTGTTTACACTGTGAGGGGAAAACTGCCTACTCTAGCCTCAGTAATGGCAGACGCCCCTCCCCCCGCCAAGTTCGAGCATCCCATATTGACTTCATACTGCTGTGTTGGCAGTGAGAATTTCAAGCCAGTGGATCTTAGCTTGCTGGACTCCATGGGGGTGGAATCTGCGGAGCTAGACTACTTGACTCCATGGCTTCAGCACCGTTTCCAGGGTAGTGAACGGTTCTGTCTCACTAGCATTTCAGGTGCCACTGGGGTATGAAAACAAAACAAAACAAAAAACTGCAGCTATCTCAGTGTCTGTTCAAAAGGCCACCCAGTTTTATGCTTGAAACCAAGGGCCCTGGTGGTGTAGGCACCCGAGGGAATCTCCTGGTCTGCAGGTCGCGAAGACCGGGAAAAGTGTAGTATCTGGGTCAGAATGCACTGTTCCCCATGGCACAGTCCCTCATGGCTTCCCTTGGCTAGGAGAGGGAGTTCCCCGACTCCTTGTGCTTCCTAGGTCAGGCAACACTCCGCCCTGCTTCTGCTCGCCCTCTGTGTGCTGGACCCACTGTCTAACCAGTCCCAATGAGATGAACCGGGTACCTCAGTTGGAAATGCAGAAATCACCCGCCTTCTGCATTGATCTCTCTGGGAGCTGCAGACCAGAACTGTTCCTATCCGGTCATCTTGCCAGCCACACCCTGGTGGAAGGAGGAGCAGGCACTTTTTTTCACAAGGCAGCAGGAAAGGCAGAGATATTTTTTATTCTTAATGTCCATTTTTTCACTTATTGCCTTGCAGGGAAAGAAAAACTTACATAACTTCATTTTGAATATTATTTGGCAAAAATATAGATTATAAATTATTGTTCATAGGACATAAGGATTTAGAAAGTGAGTAGAGGGAGAAATGATTCCTGGGGGCTTTGCACTTTCTTTATCCTTTAGGATTGCATTATTTGGCCAAAATATTACAAAAATTAAAGCTTTTCTATTATTTTCCAGGATTCATTAGAATGTACATTTGTTTCTGATGGTGACACTGCATATGACATGCAAAAAGTTATGTCCACCACTATATTAAATAGATTATATACTAATGAGGGAGCAATGATTTTCACATTTTAAATTATATATGAAGAGATGCAGTATTAATATTTAAATATCAATATATAATCTAAAGAGTGATTTTATATTTTTTTAAAAACCTGTAAAGTAGATATTAGCACCATTTGCAAATGAGGAAATTAAGCTTTGAGAGTGAATATAACCTTGTCACATAATTAGTAATTTATAGTGGCATAATTCCATGCTGATCTTCAAAATTTCTGATCGTACATATATTGAATATTTCATTATGATGTAATAATGAAGCATGTTATTAGTACTTGTAATCAGTTCATTGTTAATAATATGCTATTTTTGTTATACCATGTAGGTATTTACATATTTCAAAGTCCTTTAAAATAAGTGAAATATGATTTTTTATTTGGTGTCTAAGCTAAAAGATGGTCAGAGAGGCATCCAGGACTAGTTGTTAGGTGACAATTTGCAGCAGTTCAGTGTGAAATGCTTTAAACTATGATGTTTCTGTTGTACTTAGTTATCATTAAGTATTTGGCCAACTCTGCACTAATAGGATGTAGCATAGTAATAAAAGTTCTTTTATTTGAATATAATTGGATCATTTTGATTACTTGTTAAACTTTTTAAAGACAGTATGTCCCGATTTCTACTTAGCCCTCTCAATTTGTTAGATCTGCATTATTTGTTGGAACAATGTAATGTTAGTTAATGATGGTTAATTTTGTCCTTTAAGCCATTCAACTATACTTGGGAAAAAAAAAATTAGTAAAATAGTAAAATAGTTTTCAAAATAGCCATATCAGCCAAGCACAGTGGCTCACACTTATAATCCCAGCACTTTGAGAGGGTGAGGTGGGTGGATCACCTGAGGTCGGGAGTTCGAGACCAGTCTGACCAACATGGAGAAACCCCATCTCTACTAAAAATACAAAATTAGCTGGGCATGGTGGTGCATTCCTGTAATCCCATCTACTCAGGGATTGAGTGCATTCCTGTAATCCCATCTACCTAGGCTGAGGCAGAAGAATTGCTTGAATCTGGGAGGCGGAGGTTGTGGTGAGCCGAGATCGCGCCATTGCAATCCAGCCTAGGCAACAAGAGCAAAACTCTGTCTCAAAAAAAAAAAAAAAAAAAAAAAAATCCATATCTACTACTGTTGCCTCAGAAATAAAAAATATTACATGCTAAAAATATTTAGAGACTGCACCAAAGAGGGCATAAAAGTGTCCAATCAGCACATGAAAAGTTGATCAACATCATTAGTCATTGTGTAAATGCAAATTAAAAACAAAATGAAATACCACTATACATTATTAGAATGACCCCCCCAAAAAAAGGCTGAAAAACAAACAAAAAAAGAGACAATGCCAAGTGCTGATGAGGATGCAGAGAATTGTAATTTTACACATTGCCCTGGGAATGTAAAATGGTACAACTAATTTGGAAAGCAACTTGGCAGTTTCTTACAGTTAAACCTACACATACTGTATGACTCAGCAGTCCTATTCATAAGTATTTATACATAAGAAATAAAAACATATGTCCACACAAAACTTGTTATAAATATGCATAGCACTTTTGTTCATAATTACCCCATACTGAAAACTACCCAAATGTGCAGCTGCCGAAAGGATACCCAAATTGTTGTACATACAGACAATGGAATATTACTCAGCAATAAAAAACAACCCAGACTACTACTGAACATTACAACAATATGGCTTAATCCACACTTCGGGAAAGAGCAAGGATTGAAAAGTTATGTACTCCATTATTCCATTTGTATAACATTTGAAAAAGACAAATCTCTGGGGGAAGAAAGCAGACCAGTGTTCACAAAGGCCTGAAGATAGAGGACTTACTATAAAGGGATATGAAAGAACTTTCTCAGGTGATGAAACTCTTCTATATCTTGTTTGTGGTGATATTTACAAGACTGTATATATTTGATACAACTCACTGATGTGTACATCTAAAGGGGGAAATATGACATACATAAATTAGACCTCTCATAAAATTGAAATAAATTTAAAACATGTATCATTTTTTAAAAGTCTAATTTGTGGGGTTAAAAATTCCCAAATATAATGGATGTGTTTATTTTGGGCTGAAGCTTTCAAGGCCTCAATTTTAGGTTTTGTATAAAAGCCATATAAATTTTTAAAAGTAACCAATCACAGAATAAAGAGTGTATAACTGTCATATCAGTACACGGGCTAAAAGAATTAGAAAACAGGCCAGGCTTTGTGGCTCACACCTGTAATCCCAGCACTTTGGGAGGCCCAGGAGGGTGGATCACGAGGTCAGGAGATCGAGACCATCCTGGTTAACACGGTGGAACCCTGTCTCTACTAAAAATACAAAAAATTAGCCGAGCGTGGTGGCGGGTGCCTGTAGTCCCAGCTACTTGGGAGGCTGAGGCAGGAGAATGGCGTGAACCCAGGAGGCGGAGCTTGCAGTGAGCCAAGATCACGCCACTGCATTCCAGTCTGGGAGACATAGCAAGACTCTGTCTCAGAAAAAAAAAAAAAAAGAATTAGAAAACAAACAAAGCAAAAACTGATCATTTTAAAATTTAGGGAAAAATTAGAAAATTAAATTTAAAGAGTAAGGTTAACCTAAATTAAAGAGTAAGTAACCTAACTCATCCCACTTCCTCTGAGAAGCCATCTCTGGACATACTATGCGAAACTGCAACATCCTAAACATTCTTAGTCTTCTGTATTTTCTTGCAGTTTTTGTTCGTTTGGTCAGTTTTTTTTTTTAACAGTTATATTATCTCAAATGGCATGTGTAAATACATGTATTTATATACACACACACACACACACACATACCTATATATTTAAACTTTTTTTTTTTTTTTTTTTTTTTTGAGACGGAGTCTCGCTCTGTCGCCCGGGCTGGAGTGCAGTGGCTGGATCTCAGCTCACTGCAAGCTCCGCCTCCCGGGTTTACCGCCATTCTCCTGCCTCAGCCTCCCGAGTAGCTGGGACTATTATTTTTAATCTTTATTGTAACTTACATATCAGCTTTGTCTATTGTTTTTCATTATAGAACACCAGCACCCCAGCACCTCGTAACTAAGTGCAATTTCAATATGTATATGCTGACCTAATGAATTGATGAATTATTGAACATAACAAATAAGCTTAGTTTTTGACATATGCAATAACCACGTCTACAAAGAATAATGATTGATTAGTTCTTTACTGTGTGGGAACATATGTGGATGACTAAAAATAAACCAAGTATTTATAACTTGTTTAGTACAATTACAACAATGTAGGATTCATCATCAAATGTAGATACTAGCTACTATAAAAGGGATTTTTTTAAGTGTAAACAGATTTAATACTTGAATTGACCTTAAAAGTGAGCAGCCAGGCGCAGTGGCTCACGCCTGTAATCCCAGTACTTTGGGAGGCCCAGGAGGGCAGATCACGAGGTCAAGGGATCCAGACCATCCTAGCCAATGAGATGAAACCTCATCTCTACTAAAAATACAAAAATTAGCTGGGCGTCGTGGCTCACACCTGTAGTCTCAGCTACTCCGGAGGCTGAGGCAGGAGAATTGCTCTAACCTGGGAGGCAGTGGTTGTAGTGAACCAAGATCGCGCCACATCACTCCAGTCTGGTGAAAGAGTGAAACTCCATCTCAAAAAAAAAAAAAAAAGCATGATTCATTTTTCATAGGTGTTATTTGCCAGACAACCTACACTTCCTCCATGTTTGGAAACAGAAAGTAATTCAAGACTGGTGGTCTTGCAAACCAGGTTTCTGAGAAAAGATTAAAACCCTAATGCAGTGATTCTCAGTGTGGTACCAGACCACGACGGCATCAGCATCATCTGAAACCTTATCAGAAATGCAAATTCTGAGGTTTAACCCTAGACTAGCTTACTGCACTGCTGAAGGTTGAGCCCAGAAATTTATGTTGTAACAAATTTCTAAGTAGCCAGAAATCCATGTTATAGCAAGCCCTCCTGGTGACTCTGTTGTAAGCTAAAGTTTGCAAATGCCTTAAGGCATCTATTATATGTTAACTTTCCTCCTATGCATCTAGAATAGTACTTGTTATATATCATCCTGAGAAAAAAATTAAGCAAAGAGCCATCTTTACTTTTGCTTCTAAGATTTTTTTGGATGGAATGATTTCTCTTATTTCTGATAGACAAAACTCATAAACTCTCTTAGTGTCAGTATATTGGTGGTATATGTTATCAGCGTTTGCTTATCTACTACCGTCTTTTTCTGGTTCCATAAAAATAACAGCTAAAAAAAATCTGTACCTACATCATTGATTTTATTAAGCACAATTCTGATAGCTAAAGGCAGAAGGCTTTTATTTAGATTATAAATAAATGATGTTTTGAAACAATGTGTACCAGAATTCTATCCTGATAGTCCATTTTAGCTCCCTAGTATGTGGGAAGTAAATGAAACATGAGGAAATGAAATATCTTCCATGTCAATAATGGTGTTTACTTTATATATGATAACTTGAAATAAATTCAATAACTTTAGGCTATTTACTGCAGGAGCAATCTCAGATAGCATGTACTCACCATCAAACAGTTCTAAATGATTCTGAACGATTCCTAGCATCTATCTTACGGTGAAATGTTGTAAGAATTGTTTAAGCACCTAGGAGGAAAAGGAACAGATATGTTCTGGGGATAAGATTTGTGGAAAAGTATGCTCTGTTGTCACTAGTATAAGAAAAAGTAGATTTTCTGTCAGTGGTTCTTACTGTAACCTCAATATATTTATTACAAATGTCAGAATAATTGCATTCTGTATTTCAAGAGAGTAGTGATGACATATCTTTTGAAATTCTACTTCATAATATGATAGTTAGGAAAGCAGAAACTGAAGATCCTCTGCCTAGTTTCAAATTCTGACTCTGAAATTTATAAGCTCCGTGTTCTTGGGCATATTATTTATTGAAAAGCTATTTTTCAATTTTCTCACTTATAGAAAGGAAGTTATAGTAACACCTGTACCTTATAGATTTGTTATGATTATTAAATGAGTAAAAAAATTTAAGTTACTACAAACACTGCCTGGTACAGAGTAAGCATTATCTAAGAAATAAAATTATTTGCAGAGAAATTATTTAGATCATTTTGTTCAAAGAAATATATCTTGTTTATATTCTTATAGATCCAGGTAGACCAAGTACCATAGTCTGCTATTTCTGCATCGTGATTGCTATTTGGGCGGTCTACTCATCAATATTCATTGTTAAGCTGTAAACTATCTTTACTTATCAATTTCTGAGGTTAGTGAAAAAATACTATACTTCAAAAAGTTTACGTTTGTAATCTCATTAATTCAGTGATCAAATGTTTCTCAGTCAACTGTTTTGTGCATTGAGCTAAAGGTTGTGGAGGCCATATAAAGAATGAGCCTTAGTTGTTTTTAGGTAGTTTTTGGTTCTATTGTGTAAATTAGATATTTATATAATATAACAGAAGTAGAAAGTGAATATTTTCATTTGAAACAGAGAAGAAAAAAAAAACAGTGACAGTTTAATGACACTTCCTCTGGGCTTGAAAGAATAAAAGTGTTGATTGTAGCAAAAATGCTGTGAAATAAACATTATCATTATTACCATTTGACAGTTGTAAACAGAACAAATCTGAAATTTCAAGGTAACAGTCCTCAAGCCACAGAGCCCGTCAGTTAGCAGAAACCAGAACTATGTTCAGGCTGATCTGATTCCAAAGCCAGATCTTTTTTTTGTCTACTTCTTAGGTAAAGGGATGGCAGAAATAAGATCTATCTGAACTTCCACTATTGGCATCCTTTTGTTTTAACTTATCTTGTGTTTGAGCTGTTGATTGTTAGTGATTGTACAGTATGTTAGTCTCGCTTTAGTAAATAGATTTTATTATATGAAACTATGATGTAATTAAAGTGTGGTTCATTTTGCAATAACAAAACAGGGACTAAAATTAATGTCTTCTGATGAACTATTATAGTTAAGTATATTACTTCCCGTAGATTTTCAGAAAAATTAAATTCAATTAGCTAAGTAAAATTTCACTATTTTATTATCAAATAATTTTATATTTATGATATTTAAAAAGCTTATTTGTTGAAAAATAGTTAAAACAGATAAAGAACATAAACCCATAAATACATTAGTGAAGAACTGTAAAAAGAAAGTTTCCACCAATAATTTACTTTCTCATAGCCTAGTAGGTCAAATATCTTATTCTGTTTTCCCCACATCACCATTGTAATCTAGGTAGTTTATTCCAACAATGGATGTTTATTATTAAGTACCCATAATATGTAATGTACTGTGTTTGACATAAATACCTATATCATAATGGGTTGTCATTTCTGTTCTGGGAACTTAATACAAATGTATATTACTTCTACTTTGAGGTGATAATGGACTTACCATCTTGCCAAATAAGTTGCCATCTGTACAGAGCCTTATAAAAATGGACAGTATTTCCCCAAGTAAAAATGATGAAGGAAAGTTTTAAAGAAACCCAGTATAGCACAGCATGAAAATCCAGTCATTCCTAGAATGTATATTTAGAATGATTCTCTTCCCTTTTGGCTATGATACATCCTCCATCATGACGCTAGATTCCTCTTTTCAAAGGATGAATTTCACCACATGGCTCTCCCTCATTAAAAGAAAAATTACCTCCCATTGAAAGGAAGGAAGCAGATATTTCAATTTAGCATTGTTTGATTCCAAAGTCACCAAACTCATGACCTCTTGAAAATGGTCATGGAAAGAACATTGAAACTGGGAATAGAGGTCCTGGAATAAATTTAACTTTCACTGTTTAACAATCAATATGACCTTTCTGGGCACCTGCCAGAGTTTGGTCCAATTTGATAAGCAATTTAATAGCAAAGGAAAAAAGTCTGTTTGGGCATTTTTTTCTCTCTCTCTTCATTTTTTCTCTGCTCTATAAAGTCTTTTCCCTTCCAAGATAAGCATCTCAAATTCCTGTAGTCATTCCTCAAAGCACATTTGTTTCATTTTTTTTTTTTCTAGATTCAACTCTCAGGAAAGGAGGAATGATCTGGTGTTATTACTTCCTTTGATCCCGACATTTTGCTTGCCTGTATTAGATGGCATTACTGTTTTTATTCAGATCACTGTTAACTGTGTCAAATGGTTTGCTCATATAAGCTTCCAGTCAAGTGAACCCATCACCCTGGATCCCTCTGGACAAAAGTAGAGGGAGGGAAACAAAAACAGATTCTTCAATTAATAAGCCTCCCACTGTCAAACTGAATTTCCAGGGGCTGTTTGTACCTACAAGACTTTTTATTACATAATGGGTTTCTATTTATGATTGCTCTCATTTTTGATATATTTATAACTTACATTGTCATCTGTTGTAACATTTTAATGTGAAACTTAAAAATATGATTTCTTGATGATTGTTAATAATCAATGTGTAGTTTATATTTACTTTCATTCTAACTTTCACCAAAGACACCAAGATGTAAATTGAACTCTTAGGAGTGTGGGTACCTCAGATACCTAAGCTCCTTTAGTGTGGATATCTCCAAGACTTCCTGTTTCCTATGAAAGGAAATTTAGAACAATTTCAAGACCGAAGGCAGTACTAGTCATCACTATGTCATTTTCGGCTACACTCCACATACGTAAGGGGTGTTGCAGAAGCAGTTGTCAAGATAATGTTTCTGGACTATCCAAGTTCTATCTAGATTTCAATTGGCATCAGTGTATTTGCCTTGGGGCTGTGCTGTGACATTTAGTATCAATAGTGGACTTATTCTCAGAGAAGAAAAAATACAAAAGAGAGAAACATCAAAAAGTGGAAAATATTGAAGAGAAACTGAACTTAAAAAAAAAAAAAACAGAAAAGGCCGGGCGCAGTGGCTCAAGCCTGTAATCCCAGCACTTTGGGAGGCCGAGACGGGCAGATCACAAGGTCAGGAGATCGAGACCATCCTGGCTAACATGGTGAAACCCCGTCTCTACTAAAAAATACAAAAAACTAGCCAGGCGAGATGGTGGGTGCCTGTAGTCCGAGCTACTCAGGAGGCTGAGGCAGGAGAATGGCATAAATCCGGGAGGTGGAGCTTGCAGTGAGCTGAGATCTGGCCACTGCACTCCAGCCTGGGCGACAGAGCGAGACTCCGTCTCAAAAAAAAAAAAAAAAAAAAAAGAACAGAAAAAATATGCAATAGTTTCTTGTGGTAGAACCAATGCTATTAGGTACATTTCTTGTTTGGAGTTTGACAGAGATTATGATTTCCAGCATATTCAGGCAATTATCAACTAGATCATTTTTTCTGTTTCACACCCTCTCATGATATAACCTATATGTTTTAATAATTTTAATATATAATAACAAATTGAGAGACCTAATATTAGATGCTCTTGTACATGTGTATTAGCAACACATATTCTCATAAACCATGAAATATGAGACCAATTATTATACTGTGCTTATCCTCATAAGTTTCAAATATTGCAAACTAAGGATTATTCTCCATATTTTACATGACCTTGAAAAACATCTGACCTTTTCTGCTAAATAGTCACCCAGGTTACTGACATTTCATATCAATAAAATGTTTTCAGTTAACCTACCTAGGCATTATTTCATTATTTGACATTTGGTGATCTTGGTAAAAAAAAGTAACATAACAATTTACGTTTAAAAACCCTGAAGCTAAAGAAACTAACTTCTAAGACTTCAGTGTTATAACTGATGTTCAGGAACTGTGAACAAAGAAAATTAATGACTTATATAAGTTTCTATTATCCTCTTTTGTTATCCCTATCCTTCTGAAATTAATGTAAATTTTATCAATGGGTTTCACATCATTCGTGATCATTCATGTAGATTCAATACTCTGCTGAATGATATAACCTAGTTTGACCACAGCATTTCAAGTAGACAATTATGCTAGCTATCGGGGGAACCAGCCCCCAATATTTCAATGTAGGTTCTTTCTATTTTCCCTAAGAGTCAGCTGGTCTGAGAAATAAAGAGAAAGAGTACAAAGAGAAATTTTACAGCTGGGTCTCAGGGGGTGTCATCACATATTGCAAGGACCATGATGACAACCCTGAGCTGCAAAACCAGCAAGTTTTTATTAGGGATTTTGAAATGGGAGGGGGTGTATGAACAGGGAGTAGGTCACAAGGATCACATGCTTCGAAGGGCAATAAAGATCACAAGGCAAGACAAAATTAGAATTACTGATGACAGTCTATGTCCCACTGTGCACGCATTGTCTTGATAAACATCTTAACAGGAAACAGGGTTCGAGAGCAGATAACTGGTCTGACTAGAATTTACCAGGCTGGAATTTCCCAATCCTAGTAAGCCTGAGGGTACTGCAGGAGACCAGGGCATATTTCAATCCTTATCTCAACCATATAAGACAGACACTCCCAGAGCAGCCATCTATAGACCTACTCCCAGGAGTGCATTCCTGCCCCACGATTATTCCTTGCTGGGAAAATAATTCCGTGATATTTCTTCTACTCACACATCCATCTATAGACTTTCTGAGAGAAGAAAACTATGGCTGCATTCTGCTCGACCCCACAGGCAGTCAGACCTCATGGTTATCTTCCCTTGTTCCCTGAAAATCGCTGTTATTCTGTTCTTTTTCAGGGTGCACTGATTTCATATTGTTCAAACACAAATGTTTTACAATCCGTTTTTACAATAGTGGTCCTGAGGTGACGTACATTTTCAGCTTCTGAAGATAATGTGATTAAGAGATAAGTAAAGACAGCCATAAGAAATTTTAAGAGTATTGATTGAGGAAGTGATAAATGTCCATGAAATCTTCACAATTTATGTTCGGAGATTGAAGTAAAGACAGGCATAAGAAATTATACAAGTATTAATTTGGGGAACTGATAAATGTCCATGGAATCTTCACAATTTATATTCTTCTGCTTGGCTCCAGCCAGTCCCTCCATTCGGGGTCCCAGACTTCCCACAACACTAGCAGAAGTCCTAAACTAAACCTGCCCCTGAATGTAAGTATAAAATGAACCTGAAATGAAAGGACATACTTAGGTGTCTAAACAAAGTGGTAATACAGTCCTTCACACAGCTGAGCAGTCTGCATGCAGATACCAGGTTGTACACTCAGCTATACTGTAGATAGAAACACTGGGAAAGGAAAGGCCACATTAGCGGGCTTCATCCAGTCACAGGAACACTTAGAGTTGAGCAGGTTGAATTCGTTATTCACTGCAGCAAGAGAGAATGCACACAGTGGGGAACTGTGGGGCATCTCAGTAGGAGCAGGTGGCAAAGAACTTGACATAGGATTTGGGCCTGGTTTGAGGAATCTTAGGGAAAGTCTGAGGAAGTAGAGGTTTGCTTTGGGTTGGGTGTTGACAGAAATTTTATGGCAATTCTATGACTAGCTATCTCAATACATCTTATCTGTAGGAAGAACAGCGTAGGGCAACCATAAAGCTGTAATTAGTTAAAGTACCCCTCATTCATTTTGTGAGAGGGGGTTCTTTGGTATTTTGAAGTTTTTACAATGACCTTGTCTGAAGTGAATGTTCTTTAAGATTGTTAATACCCAACAGGAGAATATAATGGCTTATCTGTGAACCCAAGAAGTATAAAATCACATTGGGCCTGAGTTGTGAAGTCAGATCAGTTTCCAGTATCATGGTTGGCCATTCTCTCTCTCTTTCGTTCTCTCTCTCTCTCATACACACACTATCTTTATTATTCTCTCTCCCCTCCCTTCTTTTCTTCCTTCCCTCCCTCTGTGCCCCCTCTGTCCTCCCTTTCTCCCTCCCTCACTTCCTCCCTTCCTGGAAGAAAAACCTCCAACATGGCACTCTTTTGGGATTTGTATTGCTACTAAGAACTGACCAAAGATCAAGGAAGGCTATAGGTCCCTGCCCAACAACCTCACCAAGACTTGAGAATAAGAAAATCTTAGTCTAAATTCATCCAATTTCATTTTAGTAAACAAGCATAAAACTGTCATATTGCCTGTTCTTATGTACTTGAATATCTTTCCATTGATATTCCTCATAACTATTAAACTCTGTTGTGGAAGTCCCCAAAGCAGTCATGGACAATATGTAAACAATTATAATACAACTTTATTTACAGTCAATGGCCAGATTTGGCCTGTCAGCTGTAGTTTACAAAACTGCCATGTAAAGGCAAAACCAACTGATCTTCTGGTCATATTGGGCAACTTCTGTAAAAGATTTGGCATAAAACCAAACAGATCACACAAGGGGTTTGGGGCTCACACTTTTTCTATCCAACCATATGACTAACTTACACTAGTTAATTAACTACCTATCTTGTGCAGATTTCTATGACATGAATGTTGATTCTTGATTAGGGGATTTCAAATGCTAATTAATCAAGTGCTAAGCACCTTTTAAGCATAAGTTGCACACATGTGCTTCAAACTCTTCGTACAAAAGTATTTAAAGTAAATTACCACTCAGATGATGTATTTGTGAGATTTGGGTTTTCAGGACAGAGATTCACTTGAGTACCCTAAGTATTGGATATTGAGTCTGATGATGCAGGTGTTGATAAGAGAGATGCACTGAGAATTCATGGGAAGAGCAAAGCTATACTACAGCTTGACATTAGGGAGGCTGGAATGAAATGCCATTCAGGAGATGAGACAGAAGCTAGACAGTTCTTTTGGTTTCCTCCTATATCTTAATAAAATTCAGTTTTGCTTTCCCTACTCCTACTACTCCTACTGCCTCATCAGTTCTGTATCTATATATTTTCTCCTTTACAATTTCATATTAGCTGTAGATTTTACTTAGCCATCCTTTTGACTTTCTCCTATTTTTGGCTCCCTCATTGCCTCTCTCTTTCCCAGGGTATTCCAGCTACTGATGTTGCTACTGTATCTTTAGTCATTCACAGAGTTCCCATTTGAATTCTCCAGATGGAGCTTTTAATGACATCTTAATCCTGTTGTAAAAGTATTTTTCCATCCTTGGTTTGGCTCTTCCTTTTTTTGTGGGGTTGTGGCAGAAATATCTAAATGATGTGTTAGTGTTGTCTTTATTTCATATTAACTACGCATGAACATAATATGCCTGAGTGAGTGAGTGAATATATGAATGGAGAGTTGACTCTCTATAGTGTTAACAGGAGAGCCACTGACTTTTTTTTTCCTTTTAATGATATTTCATAGTAGTAAAAAAAAGAAGACATCAAGACTTTATTTACTGAAAGTTTGTTAAATGCCAGAAATTGTGTTTGGTGTATTTATGTGTTCCATGTAGTAATATCTTCAAAGCCCAGCAAAGATGATATTATTCACAGTTTTTCAGTTGAAGAAATTGAAGGTGAAAGTATATAAGTTTTTCAGTGACCTTCACCAGTTAGTTGTTGAGCTAGAACTTTCAACTGTCTGTATTATTTCTAGATTTTCTGCTATGCCATGCTGCCTCAAAAGCCAGCATAAGAGCAAAAACAGGAATTTATTGAGTGATCTTCAAAGAAGTATTCTTTGAAGAATATAGGATATCATCATCAAGAATATAGGACATCTGTAATCCCAGCTACTCGGGAGGCTGAGGTAGGAGAATTGCTTGAATCTGGGAGGCAGGCGGAGATTGCAGTGAGCCGAGATCGCACCATTGCACTCCAGCCTGGGCAACAAGAGCAAAATTCCATCTCAGAGAAAAAAAAAAAAAAAAAGAAGAAGAAGAAGAAGAAGAAGAATATAGGACATAATCATCAAGATAAGATAAGAAGTTGGCAGAGAAAACAATAATCTCAAGATCTCCTTTTGACTTCTGGTGGGTGTGCCTCCTCCCAGCCTCCTTGCAAGAGATAATCTAACATGTCATTTGTTTTTTCTATCTCAGGTAGGTAGAGGTAGATAGTATGACTACCATCAAAATCTGAGTCAAAATTGCATGGCAGCTGTTGTTTTTGTCATTCCGCTTACTCTTCTAAATTTCACTCTTAACCTAATCCCTCAAGCTGCCCTATAGATTTTTAAACATTCTGTTTAGATATCCCTCCTAGAGCTCTGCTTTCGTAAAATGCCGTATGATCTTAAATGACTCTTTGTCCTTTCTATTTCCTTTGGGTGGAGATGAGAGAAAGGCTCATTCCCGTTAATAAGAGTGTAGTACTGCTCAAGATTGCTGTAATTGCTTCTTAGGAGTGACCGATTGCATGTTCTCAGGGAATGTCTGCAATATAAAATAAAAGTTAATCAATCGAATAACTAATTGTTGGGACAATTGGAAACTCGTTTGCAAGTGGCATTCCTTAGTGTCAACTGACCTTCTTATGCCTTCTCACTTCCTCAGCCACTTGTACAACAGAACATAAATCAGACAATACTGATGGCAAATTGTCTCTTCACCTGCAAGGTGAACTAACTTAGAGAGTAAGCAGTTGAATATTAAGGACATACATAGTTCTAAGGCCAAAATCCATGAAAAGTACTCAGGTTTGGAAAATGGTGGGAGTGGAGAACATCTGTTAAAGGCAAATTTGCCATCTATGCATTTTGCAAGAACTCTGCTTGGTGAGAAATTACCTGCTCCCCACAGATAGCAGATTCTCTCAACTTCTTCATTGTAGGGATTTCCAACTCACTGCTTTTTCAACTGTCTAAACCCTTTTATCTTTATAGCACATATGGCCTCCCACCCTGAAACTGGTAGGCACGGTTTCTGATCTAATTTAATACCCACATTATAGTATGTTTTAAATATCATATCACCAAGTCCATAAACAACTATGCTAATGTATAAACTAGCTCAGCACTGCTCAAAACACATTACAGTTGCCAACACCATAAAATCCCATTTACTTTTGCTTAAAAGTGTTTGATATTGAATTTGCTTTCCTCTGAACTGTAATTAACAACGTTCTGAACTGCTTACAAGATTCAATTGACTGGCATTATTAATCACACATTCACAGAGAAGTTGACTATTACATTTGAATTTTTTCTTTCTTATGTGTTTTTGGCATCTAATCACTGATGAAAACTAAGGAAATGGCCCTTTTCACCATGTTCCATGGACATCTATTTTCTTGATGTATTTAGTCTATAAAGATTTTTCCCCGTTTCTATTGGATGCTGATTCTAAATTTCTATAGACATGGAATTAAACCAAGAAACAGTATTTCTTGTCAAGAGGAACAGTTTATTCCAGATAATTAAATCCAGGAATGTTAAGAGGAAACACAGCAAGGAGCATAAATTAGATTCTATCAAGGATATAGGTCGTTCCTCATGAATGGATACTGACAAAACAATTTTGTGGGAAGCTTTGAAAAGTCATTAATAGTTTTGAAAGTTGTGAAGACTAGCACATTTTGAAGAGGAAAGAGATAAGGTTTAGTTCTGTGTTTTCAAAATGTACCTCAGATATTCACAGGTGTTTCAATGTTTCCTTTTCTTATATTTGACAGTATCTTTGAGCCTGCATCTAAGATTTCTGCACATATACTGTTGTAAATGCTGGAGAGGTCTTCTTCTTTTTTTTTTTTTTTTTTTGATTTGCCCAGATCCCATTTGGAGATGCAAAGAATAAAATGTAAACGCCAAAATAGAATAAATTTAGAAAAACAGAGATCTTCCCAGTGATTGTAGAACTGCTCTCTTATTTATAAAAATTATGTAGAACTGTATTGAGCACAAAGCCCTAGAGTCAGACTGTAAGCTCCAGGCACACAGGGGGCACTTTACTTTTTGCCTAGAGCTGCAATATAAGAGGACTGTAAGTATTTGCTGAGTAAATCAATACACAATAATAATTTAGGTTAGGATTCCTAAATTATTTTCCATAGCAGATTGCTACTTGCACTTGGAAATTAAATAATAAAATTAAACATTAGACAATTGAAGCATAATAAAATTAACCTCTTATCTGTAAATTCAGGTAAAGGATGATACGTGCATCATAGGTTGATTATGGGTTATCATTATTATTATTATTCAATAAAAACTTAATACCTGAACTCTCTCTAGGTATTAAGGACCATGAAAATATATTAATGTGTTGATTTTTCCAGAATGCATACATCAACCTTAAAATACTTAGGCTTGCTTTGAATCTGGAAATAAATAAGAAATATATATCTTGCAAAACCAACTCTGATTATGAGTTTGCCTATCTATTTCACCTCAGACAACTTTATCTTTTGCTATACCTACACCCATCCCCATTCCTTCCCAATACTCCAGATCCCTCTGCACACACAGACACACATACACACACAAACACACACACACACAGAGTTATGACCTGTGTGATTTTGATACACATAGGTATACACGTACGTAATAAACATTATGACCTGATAATACAGAGTTTCTGATCTGATAGTGCCTGTAGTTTCTAGATTTCTCATACATTCTTGCATCTCTGTCTTTTTGTTAATACTTCTGCATGAAACATCATACCTAAGCCATCGCTCTCATAGCATGCGTTCTGACCCTGATCATGTCAAACTAAGGAAGGTTTAACATTGTATTATTTGTAGCTTTGTATTAACATGTAGCTACATTATGTTGCTACCATGACTCTTTCTATAGAATGTAAATTACATGAGAGCAGAGACTATGTTTATGTATTTCATCTTCCAGTGGTTAGAAGCTACCATGGTATGGTATAAAGGTGTTAAAGGAATAATTTGTTAAACTAAAGTCACGTTTCCTCTTCCTGTTGCCTCCTTTTTTCTTTTTTTCCTTCTTTCCTTCCATCTTTCTTTCCTCTCTTACATTTATGAATGGACTCACCTGCAAGTACTAAGTGCAATAAATAATGAAATTAAATGTATAAAATACCTTACAATGGTTACCAATAGTAATATTTTCTTCTATAACATTTAAAACTTACTTAATTTTGGGCCATATTAAGGGGAAAATGAGGAGGACAGAGCATCGATAAAACCAATTATTTGTTAAATTTTAGTATTGGACCACATTAGAAAATCATTCTTTTCCTTTTATTCAAAAGAAGGAACAGGGAAGCAGCATTTTATGTCTTAGATGTTTGAAGCAATTTTCTTTTTTTCTAACTTAAAACACATGTAATATAGATAGTCTTTCTGTACACAGGATTATTCTAAAGGGAATCTTGTTCTCTTAAAAATGTTCTAGTAGTTTGAGCTAAGATGCAATTAGATAAGAATATCTTGTGCATCCTTGAGTTTCATTTCTACACTTTTCACTTGTGCTATAGCTTTTTTACTGTTATAGTTGAGATAACATTAGTGCAAAATAGTAGACAATGCAGGATTATTTGCCTCTAAAGAATTTTGGAGTCTGTGTGTATATGTAGAATGATTATCCTTTGAAAACCTATCTCTATATTTTATGAAAATTATTATCCTTTTAAAACTGACATTTTCAAATCATGAAATACATACTAAAGGAATCTTATTATTTTAGATGCATATATTATTTAAAGTCACTTAATATAAAATGAAATGAGAAACCTTCTGGTTTATTTCATCTGTACAATTTTTTGCTTCTTATTTTGATCTCAATTGGCATATTTTAATGCAATGTCTAAAATATCAACTCAATTCCATGCATAGTTTTGCACATAAGTCTCAGATTGCTAGATATTCATTTTAATCTCATGTGCAGACTTGATTTAATTGTGGTAAATATATATTTACTCCTATGTTTCTAAAAGGATATAGAAATAGCAAGCTAAGTTATCAAAAGAATATATAAAATTTAAAATGTTTCTAATTTTTAGTTTTTGATGTCTGAAATCACATCTTTTTGACTTTCTTGTTATACATTATTGTCTATTATATCGGCTAATGCAAAAAATAGTTTCACATTGCGGCATAAGCCTAATTAATTAGTGGACACCTAAGAAAATAAGCAGTTTGTACAGTTTTCAAAAATTGTTTATTTTGTAGATTATTGTTATAGGGGATATTTGTGAACATACACGATACAATTTTTACATTGTTTTCCATTGCATAGAGTGTAAGCATTATTTAAAATCTTCTACTGTGTGTAGTTCATTATAATTAGAGATGTGAAATGCAAACTATATAATATTAGCTATGTTATAAACTTTTTCTGAGGTTTATTTTTTAATATACTATATTTTTATTTTTTAGAACAGTTTTAGGTACCTAGCAATACTGAGCAAGCAGAAGATACAGAGTTTTCTCATATACTGTCTGCCTCCAGTACTCAGGTCTCCCATAATCAACATCCCTACCAGAGTGATCCCACTTTGTTACAATTAATAAACCTTCTGGACATATCATTAGCCTCCCAAATCTATAGTTTACATTATGGTTCACTGTTGATATTGCTCATTCTACTCATTTGGACAAAAGTATAATGGCCTGTATCCACCATTATAGTATGGCACTAAATAGTTTTCCTGTTCTCCAAATCCTTTTGGCTCTGCCTCATTCTTCTCCCCACCCAAACCCTGGCAACTATTGATCTTTTCATGCCTCAATAGTTTTACCTTTTCCAGAATGCCATACTGTTGGAATAATGCAGTATACAGCCATTGTAGACTGATTTCTTTCACTTAGTAACATATTTCCCTCGATGTCTTTCAATGGCTTGGTGTCTCTTTTCTTGTTAATGCTGTGATTCATTTTAATGTAAGTTTTTAAATGTGCAAACATATTTATCTTCCATGGCTACATTTGTTGATAGCTGCTTGATAGGCATAGACTAATGCAAGAGAGAAGAACAGATATATGTCCTAAATCACATACAAAATAGAAGTAAAATATTGACAGGTGTGGTGGTGTGCACTTGTAGTCCTAGCTGCTTTCAAGGCTGAGGTAGGAAGATCTCTTGATCCCAGGAATTCAAGATTGCAGGGAGCTGTGGTCATGCTACTGAATTCCCGCCTGGGCACAGAGTAAGACTTCATCTCTAAAAAACAAAAAGAAAGAAGCAAAATATTGTTATTGTGTTTATCTCCCATTATCATAAACAAAAATGATTTAATTGTACTTTTCCCAGTTATCAAATGACTGAAATATTCACAGACTTTTGGAGATGTGACATTTTATTATTGGTTGAATTCATAGATTTTTATCAGAAACTGCAAACTTTGAGGCAGCAAGTCTGGGAGACACATCTCTAACTACATTTCTCTATGTCATAGAGATCAATGTGGCTCAAAGAATCGTCCACAGAGTGGTGCTGCTCTGTAACCTGAGTGGGATGGGTGCAGAAATTGAGTGTCAGCATTGGAAAAGCTTTCACAGCAACTTGACAGAAAAAAATTATATATTGATTCATTCTAATGGAAATGAATTTACTTTTGTATTTTGCGTGTCTTTGTTTTTATTTCAATTTTTACGTGGTTAATTTTCTTGTATTTTATAAAAGGTTTGTTCTGTAACCGACTGGGGGAAAAAAACTGGTTCTTCATGACAAATAGCTTTAGAAGTGCTGCCAAATAGTACAGGAACACACAGCAAAGTTTACTGAATTTGAAATTAAACAAAATGAGTACACAATAGGGCAATTTTAGTTAACAATAACTTATTGTATATTTCAAAATAACTAAGAATGGAATTGGAATGTTCCTAAACCAAAAATGATACATGCTTGAGGTGATGGATATTTCAATTTCCCTGATTTGATCATTACACATTGTAAACTTGTATCAAAACATTATAGGTACTCTATATATATGTATGACTATTATGTATCGATAAATTTTTTTTAAAGGAAATGGGTGAGATTTGACCTCTCTTTCTTTGAAAATCCTGACAATAGAAAAAATGAATCACTGTTTTATCAAATGAGAAAAAGAGTTTCCAGAGATTTTCCAGCAACTCGTTGCCCTCCCTGAATGGAAGAGAGCCTCTAAGATGGCCGCCATGATCCCGACATTCTGGTATTCATGCTTTTGTGCTCAAATTCGGGCTGGTGACTCACTTCTCCCAAAACAGTGCTATAGCAATAGGATGTCATTTTGAAATCAGCTTTAAAAAGATCATATTCTATATTACCCATCCTCTCACGCTCTCTTGGAGTTCCCACATTAAGGGAAGCCAAGATGTGAGTTGCCCAATGGAGAGGCCCATGTGGCAAGGAACTTGAACTGAGTCAGTGAGAAACTGAAGCCCTCAGTTCAAAACTTAGCCAGGAACAAAATCCTGCCCCCAAATACGTGAAGTATTGGAAGATAATTGGTCAAGACTTCAGCGGAGCAGGCAGCCCTGGTTGACACCTTGGTTTCAGCCACGTGGAAGAGTTGCAGGCAGCAGCATTCGACTAGATCATGCCCAGATTTCTGCTGTTGCTGCTAAATTTTGGCATAATTTATTTTGTACCTATAGACAAGTGATAAATCTTTGCTAAAAAAAGGGAGAGAATCACGTACTGCCACTGCAAACTCAAGTGGATTCCTGGGAACTGTTGTTAGCTGCTATCTTCCACATGACCCTTTGCTGATTATTATAATTCTGTTTTGACTTTCAGGTTGATTATTTGGCAGTATTATTTCAGTGTTTTGAAAAAGGTTAAATCTAAAACCAAATATTGGGACAAACCCCAATATATGCACATACTAAATTTTTGAATAGTGCAAAGGGAGTTTTGAAAGTCTTCTGTTTATATAATGTTAAAGAGATAATAAAGAATATAATAGTCACAAAGCAAAACTTTTAGATAAGAATGAATCATATTTTAGTTCAAAGATTTTAGAAACCATGAACTATGAATGTAACACTATTACTACAAATAACAGCAACTATGCATCAGATTCTCAGTTTATACATGTAGAAACCAAATGACAACAATGAAATAAATTAAAAATAGCATTTTAAAAACAAAAATAAAAACTCAATGGGAACGAAACAGCTTTTAGTTTGTGTCTAAAAACAGATATGTTCAAAAAAGATATTCACAGGTATTAATCACAATAAAGAACTCTGAGGGAAATAATTAAAGTTCAGTGATAAACACATCCTCCTTAATCCCTAACCAATATACGATACAAAATAGCTTATTTTTGCTACTAGAGGGGGAAAAAAGCACAGAAATATATTCTTGATGCAATAATGAAACAATGAATGCACCATTTTTCAGGATAGCACTTTCTTAAAAAGATAACTATTATTTTACTTTCATTTATGATGACCATTCTTTATTTTACACAGTATTTGGTTGAAATTTTGAACAGCTCTGTATTTTTGTTGACTCTATATGAAAATATCTAATCAGACTGACATGAATTTAACATTTATATGTTATATAAATTTATTTTTATTTATATTTGATGATATAATTAGTCTTATAAACTATAATCAGTATTTAGCATCATAGATGATTTAAAATTATGAATTATAAACACTAAGATAATGCCATTATAATATCAAATGTAAAATAAATATGGAAATACTATAAATATTTTTACATTATTAATATAATACAAATGTATTATATTATTGCACATATGGAAACATAAATTTTTACAAAGAATGCAAAATAAATATGGAGATATTGGTATTGTTATTTTGCTTAATCAGTAAACAATATCTAAACTTTTGATTTACTAATCTAAGAAGCATTCTAGGATTAGAAGCATGTTTTTAGTACTTAGAGGTGCTTGACCTTAATTTAGCCTTTGATTTTCACTTTAAATTGAGGATCATGAAAATGTAGAATAGATATTTGCAACATGTGTCTAAAACTTTTTCTGTACAGTACATCATAAAGCGTTTTATAATCTTATTTTCCTTGGCTTCAGAATATACATCGTGATTTCTTTTTCTAAAAATATGATAAATTCATCTGTAGATTATATCCAAAGTTAGATGAGATACTGATGGTCAGAAAAGAAAAATAAAAGTACTTAGAAAATTTAGAGACATTAAGATTTTAGAATAGAATTATGCAAATTCTATTAACATTGTTAAAATTAATGTTCTTTAAGAACAAGAAACATATTCTCCATCTCCACAAAAGTTTTTTTTTGTTTCCTGTATGGAAATAGAGAAGTATTCCATTAAATATTTTTTTTTCACTTTTTTAAGCCTTCTTTTGTGGGTGAGGTATAAGATAGTATAAGGTTGTTTAGTACAATGGTCTTTTTCAGTAAAAGACCAGAGAGTGAATATTTTAAGCTTTTCAGGCCTTATGGCCTCAGTCATAACTATTCAACTCTGCTGTGGTAAGCACTAAAGCAGATATAACATGTAAAAGAAGGAGTGCAGCTAATAAAACTTTATTTACAAAAACAAGTTGTGGGCCTGGCCCATAGGCCATCATGGCTGCTGACCTGTGGTATGCTGGAATGGTTTCAAATGCAGGCTTTGGACTACACTTCCGGGGTTCAAATTCCAAGAGTACTTCTAAATAGTTGTGTAACCTTTAGCAGATTATGTAATCTCTCTTTGCTTCACTTTCCCATCTGTACAATGGGAGTGATAGAATCACTTACCTCTTGCAGATATTGAGAGTAAAGTGTTCAGAACAGTTGCTGGTAGAGGGTAAGTAATAAATTCAAACCACTATTTTTCTTAAATGTTTTTACATGTGTTAATGTCTATATAGTTACAATGAAGATTCTTAATATTTAAAAGTTCTTACCACAATGAGATATCATCTCACACCGGTTAGAATGGCAATCATTAAAGTCAGGAAACAACAGATGCTGGAGAGGATGTGGAGAAATAGGAACGCTTTTACACTGTTGGTGGGAGTGTAAATTAGTTCAACCATTGTGGAAGACAGTGTGGCAATTCCTCAGGGATCTAGAACTAGAAATACCGTTTGACCCAGCGATTCTATTACTGGGTATATGCCCAAAGTATTATAAATCATGCTACTATAAAGACACATGCACATGTATGTTTATTGTGGCACTATTCACAATAGCAAAGACTTGAAACCAACCCAAATGTCCATCAGTGATAGACTGGATTAGCAAAATATGGCACATATACACCATGGAATACTATGCAGCGATAAAACAGGATGAGTTCATGTCCTTTGCAGGGACATGGATGAAGCTGGAAACCATCATTCTCAGCGAACTATCACAAGGACAGAAAACCAAACACCACATGTTCTCACTCATAGGTGGGAATTGAACAATGAGGGAATAGGTGGGAATAGGTGGGAACTGAACAATGAGAACACCTGGACACAGGGTAGGGGACATCACACACCAGGGCCTATCAGGAGGTGAGGGCCAGGGGAGAGATAGCATTAGGAGAAATACCTAATGTAAATGACAAGGTGATGGGTGCAGCAAACCAACATAGCACATGTATACATATGTAACAAACCTGCACATTGCGCACATGTACCCTAGAACTTAAAGTATAATAAAACCAACAAAAAAAAGTTCTTAATTTATTCATTGAGGCAAAGTATTTCTTTGTGCCTTTCTCTGACATAAATGAATCATAAGTTTTGTATATCAAAGTAAAATTAACCAGTACATATTCTCTATATATTCAGAGGGATTCTAACCTCAATTTTCAGAGACTTTCAGAGACAAATGAGGAATTGTCCTAGTGGCACTGTCCTTTTGACACAATTTATTTTATTTATGTTTTTAATCTGTGGTGAGTCAGAGAGCGTAAAATGCTCTGTAAAAAATAAAGGGCTCACCAAAGTGTTATAAATGAATTCTTTCAGGATTCTAGTACACAACATGGAAAAATGAGTGCTACTTGAGTAATAAATGTAATACTGGGGGCTTGAAACAGATAGTTCGTCTCATATAGATAATTCCTTTATACCCAGACAAAGCTTTACCCAATCTATTTTGTGATCAAATCATGTGTTCAGTATTTCTACACAGGAAAGTTTCCTCTTTTGTGAAATGTATTGGCTTAACTATTATGCTAGCCATTCTTCCCATACTAAGATGAGATGTGTAAATGAGATCATATATAAACCATAATATATAACGTATTTCCAAAAAGAACAGACTGCCATTGCTATTTTTTAGCTTTAGAACTAGCAATGCCTTATGATTTAGCTGATCTATCAAAATAGAGGAAGCAATAAAAGTTAATTATAATAGGAAAATTCTGAAGTTTGGTTTGACAGGGTTTGGGAGATTATAATCACAAAAAACAAAAATAATAGAAAATTTCCCCCCCAACTCCTTAGCACAGAGTTACAAAATCATTATATGATTTATATTTCTGTGTAGATATAAAAAAAAACAAAGTATTTGTCAATAAGTGGAACAATAGCATATTAAACTTTGCTTTGATTATGGAGATTTTAATGAAAATAAAATGGTTGTAGAAAGGTTAAAAATCAGGGGTCTCCCTGTCATTTATACTTCCCCAATTATGAATATTTGGCTGGTTGACCTTCTCCTTGGGAAAAAGTAGGACCTTTCAGTGTGAAACTTCTGGCCCAATTTTTTCTTTCCTGGAGAAGATTAGGAGCCCAAAACACTTTCTGTAATTTTTGTTGTGTTTGTAATTATGTTCTATTTGGGTGGAATTTGAGACTAGGACCCATTTTTCCACTTCCTGGCTTGTGGAAAAAATAATTCAACAGTGATGGTTGTTGCTTTCAAGCAAGACTTAATAGAAACCAGTAGGTCAAGACTGGGAAGTTAGTCAGGAAAGTAAGTTTGGATTCAGAATAACTGATGGGTAGTAGGGGATTAATGAAAAATCCAGAAAGGAAAATAAGCCAGTGGATAAGAGAGAAAATCTCAGAGAAATATGGATGGAATACAGATTAACATTCCTATGCAGAGCCAAGTTACTGCATGATTCCAGGATTTTCTCTAAGATTCTTCTATAGGCTTACATAACCATTTCCTAAGGCTAAAGCCAACATTTAGCATCAGATGCTCGGTAGGGGAAAGACACTGGAAGGATTTGCGTGATTAATTACAGCAAAATCCTGTGAACAAGGGATTGTTTGGAGGCTCTGTATCTGTGTATCTGAAGATGTGGTGTTATGAAAGACACACTTGACCTGACTCAAGATCTTGTATATTTTTTTCATCTTAACCATTGACTAATTGTATAACCTGGAGACCTTCCAGCTATTCATTGTTCTACAGCAAACCAACTCACTAAAAACCAGCCCAAAATGTAGTGGCTTAAAACCACAGTTTATTATTTTATCTTACGATGTCATATTCTGACTTTACTAGCTGGCTGCTTCTCACTTTGAGTCTCTAAAGTGATGGCAGTAAAATGGATGCCTAATTTTGAGTCATTTGGAAGTTCAAAACGGTTCTCTCACATGCTTGGTAGTTGATTTTGGATGTCATCTGGTAGCTCTACAGGGGATATAGACAAATGGCTTCTTTGTGTGGCTTGGGTTTCTCTTATGGTGGTTGGAAGAAAGGTTTCTCATGAACTAGCTCTAGAATGTCCTGAATGCCATTCTGCCACATATTATTAGTCACAGTCATAAAAACATATGCTATTCAAGGGGAAGAGGATGAAAATTCATCTTTTGTTATGAGTAAGTAGCAGGATGAATATGCAGTGAGGAAAGCCATTGATAAAGGCCATCTTTGGAGATCATCTATGCCTATACAACGGAAGCTTTGGATTCTTTATCTTTAAATTTAGGAAGAACTAAGTAATACTTCAGATACCTTGGGAAATTAAATTTTTGGGTTCCTATGTCCTATATCAACCTGTTTATAAGTTAGGTTCCCCATGAAGACTTCTCACTAGCAACATTTGCGATATATTGGTTTTCTCTTCTTGCTCCCATCATGCTTTGAATAGGTTTCTCTTTACATGCTTAGTCCGTTCTGAATGCATCTGGCTTTCACATTAGATTCTGAGTTCCTTGAAGTCACCAGCTATGTACCACTCAATTTTCTTTTTCCTTAGAATATATTGGAGCATAATAAATATTTATTGGAACAGTTGAAAAAAGTAAAATCCTAAGTCTGATATGACACTGGAAGATGAATAAGGTCATAATTTATGTACATTTGGCATCAGAAGTCAAGGGTCAGGGGTCACAGTGGAATTATCAAAAATCTGCTTTCCAACCACCTATTCCATATCTTATAATCTTCCTAAAATATACCATATATTTTATTCAAAATTTTTATTTTTACATGATATAATTTAATAGATATATTTATTTATAGCATCATAATGATTGGTGACAAATACTAGAATGTTTTTCTGGCTATAAATATAATTAGTGCCATTTTTAAAATACATATTGTAAACTAGAACTATATTAGTAGTTTGTATGCATTAATTTAATATTTACAAAGCTTAACACATTATTAGTCTCAATTTTCAGAAAATAAAATTGAAAGAGTGTAAATATCAGAGTAAATGGTAGATATAGGGTTCAAGCCTAGACTTTTCTTCTTCTAAAAGCTTGGTCTTTTCCCTGATGCTCTATTATACCTTGCTGTTTGAATTCTTCGACATTTATTTTTCATTCTAATATATATTAATTGAAATTGTTAAGCTAAAATTTGAAAATTTGTTCCAGGACAAATTCATCCTTAAATCTTCATAATTATTCTTTTTAGCATTGTATTAAAATTTTTTTTCATCCTAATTTAACTGAAATTGGAGCCAATTGTTATGTGAATGAGATCACTCGTAAAACAGTGAGGTATTTATTTTTGGAACAAGAGGAAAAATTACATTTTAAACATTTTAAACAGTGATACATTAATGAAATACAATTAATAATTATTAACATAATAAAATGTAATCCTGAATGATTTAAGAATAAACAATGTCTCTACTAAAAATACAAAAAAACTAGCCAGGCGTAGTGGCGGGCGCCTGTAGTCCCAGCTACTCCGAAGGCTGAGGCAGGAGAATGGCATGAACCTGGGAGGCAGAGCTTGCAGTGAGCCGAGATCGCGTCGCTGCACTCCCGCCTGGGCGACTGAGCAAGACTCCGTCTCTAAAAAAAAAGAAAAACTAATAAACAATGTAACGTCAGTTGGGACTGTGAATTAAAAAGAACAAAGTAAACAAAGTAAGACAGTACTATTGGAAAAGGCTGTCTGCTTTTTGGGTATAGTATAGCATTGATGCTATTACTTTAAGGGAGAATGTATTGCTAAGACGTTCATTTTAGTAATAAAATGTTAATAAATATAGTTGGCAGTACCATAGCTGAATCTAATGTTGGTTTGTATGTATTTCAAATGGATGACTCTATACAGAGGTCTTGTATGAAATCCTAGTGACATCAGACTTCAGGTAAGAAAGTGAAATTCTATAGGAATATTATTAGCTAAACTCTTTTCATATAGATTGACCAGAATATTCTATACTCACCCAGATCGAGACTGTCATATTTGCTTAGAATATGAGCATACTATAACAAAAATAGTTACAATTGATAATCATCACTTTGACATTCATTTTGTATTTGAAGTGTGCCTTCAAAAGTATTATCCTCTGTGTCTCACTTTATAATGATGTGATCTTTTTTCTATCGTTTTAAAATACTTTATAGCAGTTAATATAAATTGCCAAATAGTTTTGAAAATATGCAACAAAATTGTGTTCAGTAGACTTCAATAGTGTCTCTGTTTACTAATATTTAAAAGTGTGATGGTTTGGTAAGCATTTTTTTTTTCAAACATAGATTTTAGAAAGACTTTATTGCTGAAACAGCTCTTCATAGCCACTGGGATGGCTTAAATGGCTTAATAGTGGCTAACATAATGCCTGAGTGTTACTCTTTTTATGTTCATCTGTAGGCATTTATGGAGCTTTTGGGTATCAAGATCTCCTATTCCCAATTGATTCTGTATCAAAATCTATGAGGATGCTTAAGCAATCTCTGACCTAGTTCTGTGCCAATCCAAATTATTCCTTCAGACAATGGGAGAGTTTATCAGTACAGACATAGCTGTGTGGACACAAATGAACCAAACAGTTGACCTTTCCATGTAAGCTTATCCTTCCGACCCACTTCACCTGTACAAAGTCTAGTTGTAACCAGTTATTGGAACAGGAAACTAGCTTCTCCATACTGGGTGTGGTGTTTATTTATACTAATCACCTTTCTGAACTTATAGTTATGTTTTGTATTTATAAGAAAATAGAAATTTAGTCAGATATATTTGTATGTTATTTATTATAGCTAAATATGATAAGCAATATAAAGGCATAGAGCATAGACATATGAGAGCATAGTTAAATAAATGACAGTAAGTCAATACCAAAGGGTATTATATAGCCATTAAATATTTTGGAGAAAAAAAGTCATACAGTTGTAAAATGTTCTTAATAAAATATTACACAAAAATCTGCATTTAAAATAGAATGTTTAATATGCTTTCAATATTATAAAATATGTGTGCAGAAAATCTGCTGCTAGTAGCAGTACTTTGTTGTAAGGTATTTTGATTCATTTGTTTTTATTTACCAACAACTCTACATCAGCTGTCTTCACATGAGTGATTTTTCTTCCAGAGGATATTTGGCAATAACTTGTTACTTTTCCCTTTTGTCACACTTTGAGGGAGTGTCCCCACCAGTGTCTCACGAGTAGAAGCAGAGGATGGTACTAAATAGTGATCAATGCACAGAATAGTCTCCCTACCCCTAACACAACAAAGAATTATCTGGCTCAAACTATCAATAATGCTAAGGATGAGAAACTATGCTCTACAATACATAGGTGTGTTCAATAAAGTGCACATATATTTTATTTAAAATTAGAGAAAAGGACACAGCATTAAAACCACAAGGAAAAAGACAGTTTAAACAATAAAACACATAAGTCCAATTTTTATGTAGACTTTATTTTGTGGACAACTTGCAGTTATTATTTCTATAACTACAAGAAGTTGGCAGTGGTTTAATATTAAATTCTAATGGTCTCTGTAATTCACTCCATAAGTTTTTGAACGTGTGTGACAAGAATCCAACTTTGCTTCTTGAAACACTCAGGATTGGTTTCAGTCATTTAAACCCAGAATTTCTCCAACTGAAGGCATCTCTTGTAGTTGTTTTCTAAATCCCTAGTTGGCTTATTTTGGATATAAATTGAAGCCTGAGAACAACCAATATTCACACAAAGGTTTTGGAACAAAAGAAATTGTGCCTGAATGAACACTTACGTGAAAACACTTTTATTTCTCATCCTGACAAAATTCCTAAGATTTAATGAGGTGAAACTGTTTTTTTTTTAATTAAAAAAAATGTCTAATGATGTCAGAACACAAAGAATATATCTAAAAATGGCTTAGTAGTGGGGCTGCTTTCCTTTTCCATCATATATATGTCTGATCCCCACTGCGGTCAAACTTCAAGATTGCCCTTGACATAACCAAGAGAACCAAGTTCATGTTTCACAATTGTGATTATAGATTTTTATATAGCTGTGGTCCCAAACGCACCAAGTTGACCATGTTATTCTGAAGGAAGATCATTAAATGTGGTTGAGGTTAGATTTTAAAATTACATTCTTTTTAAATATACATCCCCCCTAATTCCTGCTCATCTATTCAGGTATTCAGTATTGCAAACACTGTGTGTTGTGTGAAACATGCCGCTTTGACTTATGTGACTTCAGTGCTGACAATGTCAGTTCTACAGCTTTTCCGCCTTCTTGGACTCTGTGATGTTTATATGAATGGAGTCACTATTACAATAAAAACTTAGCCACGTCTTTTCGGGTGTTGCCACTGGTAGCTGTAACATGTCAGAATAATCTGAGATGACAGCAAAAACATTTTTCTTCTTGCATTTACTATAGGAATAAATGTAGGTATTTAAAATTTTGCTACATTTGAATTTTTATTTATTTATTTATTTTTTGGAGAGAGCATTGGATTTGAAAATAGGAGGAGGAGGAATTTATGGCTGCTTGTAAGAAATCAGAAAAACAAAGGATTTGGTGAGCAGTAATGACAGCTTGTCCACGGTGTTACCCAAAGACACTGACACAGAAACTTGACCCTTATGTGTAGCTATTAAGATTTAGCACCTCCTTTCTTCCAGATATGGTGCTGGCATTTTACACAGTTGATAACTAATCCCAATATCTCCCTCTCAAATAGGTAGAGATTATTTTTCCAACTTTCATCACAGGAATCTGAGGATAGTCTAGGCTGTCATCTTTTCTAAAGTGATGCAACCAATGAGTGGTAGAGCCAGACTTAAAATTCTGGTTTGCCTGTCTCCAAATCCATCACTCATGTGTGCATGTCTAGTTTTCTGTTCTGCTTCAGGAGAGATGTAAAACCATAGCAGCCCAATTCCTCCCCATGCTTGGAATGAATAATAGTCATCATCATCAAATAGTAAGATACATTTTTAAAAACAAAAGATACTAAATGAGTTTGTTATGTTGCTCAGCTCAAGTTTTGAGACGGTTATTGGAGTAATTTCACTTGAAAGTCTAATTTTCCAAGAATTGTATCATGCTATAATTGTATTTAAAAATGTTTTAAAGACAATAGATAATCAGTGTTTATTTAATTATGTAGTAGCATTATCCTTTCTTAATCTAATCGTAGATTATCTAGTGGAAAATCTATGTGTATAGATTGCTATAATTTGCCTTCCTCTTAATATAACCCTATCTGGACATAAATGTATCAACTACGGTGATGTCATTTTTTTTCTCTTTGTTTCATTTTTTAAAAAATTTGAAGTTGGTGGAGTGCAATTTCAGAAAGTGTTGACTAACTGTTAGTCACATTAAAAAAAACTTCTGAAACTTAATTTAAAATTGTCATAAATAAATTAAAGGATTGTGTTTATTTCTATGATTGAAATCAGTGCTGCATTTTCTTCCTTACACAGTGGAGACACTGAAAAAGAGGCTAGAAAGAAGATTCAAAAAAGGAAGATAAGTCATTATATAAAAAGGATAACTGCACTCATATGTTTATCACAGCACTCTTCGGAAGAGTAAATATATTAGATTCAATCGAACTGTCCATCAACATGTGGTTGCATAAAGAAAATGGAATACCATTCAGCCATGAAAAGGGAATAAAATGTCTTTTGCCTCAACATGGGTGGAACTGAAGGCCATTATTTTAAGTGAAACAACTCAAAAAGAGAAAGTCAAACACCTCATGTTCTCACTTATAAGTGAAATAATACACATGAGACACTTGGAAGGGTGGGAGGGTGTGAGGGGTGAGAGCTGAGAAATTTCTTAATGGGAACAATGTACACTATTCAGATGATGGTTACACTAAAAGTTGAGATTTCACCACTATGTGATATTCATATAACAAAACTGCATTTATACCCCTTAAATTTATACAAAGAGAAGGAATCTCTGCTTACCCCTTTTGAATTCTGTAGCTTCTATAGCTTTCCAATTAACTGACTTGAGTGGGTCTAACAGTTTAGAGCTTGGAAATGTTATAACTTCACCATGATGTGCTACTCTCTTCTGGCAGGTTACCATAGTGACAACAGTGTATTAATTTCAACAGTGACATCTTTTTAATTTATAATAAAATATGATATTAATGAGGAACTTTTATAAGGCTTTTAGAGCGGTAAAAACAGTAAATAAATAGACATAGTCTATTTGGCCTTACTTTTCAAAATTCTTTCCAGTATGCTTTGCCCTACATTTGTGCTGTACTGCCATATTTACTAAGTATATTGTAAATATATTTCATTGATTCTTTTCCATATTAAAGAATTAAACTTTAGGCAGGACTTAATTAGGCGTGCATGTTTTTCAACCTCTAGATTGCATTTTGATGAACTCCTTAGATATTTGATTAACAAGAGAATGATTTGCATAAAGCATATTTATACTCCATAGGCCATTGCAGAATCACTTGGTATTTTCCCTGCTATATTAATAGTTCCACTTACTGTTGTACTAGGGAACAATGAAGTTGTATAATTGGAAACTGGTAAGATACTTTATAGCTTATTAGCTTAGGGTAATTATCTGCATGTTATATTATGCGCTGAATTGTAATTGAAAATAAGCATTGTAATATTTAGGAGAAGTGGCAACCAAAAATAGTTAAATTGTTATATTAACCATTGACTTGCAATGAAAATGAACACATTTATTGGAAGACATTTCTGTAACTTGTAAACAGTGTGTTCCTTTTTGATAACTATTGTTTTTCTCTTGTTTCTTTTTTATTTTTATTTATTTATTTTATAATTTGCTGCTTGCCATTGCAGGAAGTAGAGGTTTGTATACAGCTTCTGTGTTTCATATTTAATTTTAGATTTTATATGAATCCTTGCATTTTAATTACTCATATGCACTCAATTCACATTATTTTCCCCCTTAGGATGATTATTTCCGCACTTGGAGTCCGGGAAAACCCTTCGATCAGGGTAAGAATCCAACTGTTTTAAAATAAAAATCTTTACATGTTCATAATAATTGTACTTTTAGAAATGATATTTATTGTGTGGTTAGGCTTGAAAATACTAAATACAAGAGCTTACATGAATGGAAAAATTTATGCAATAATTACTTACATTTCAGCATAATATTTTTAGAAGTAAGCAATTAGTTATCATGATTATGTCAGGATGTCTTTTATTTTTAGATACATGTTTTAGATGACTGATTTGGGCTTCTGAACATTACCAGGTTTATTTTTATCAGTAGATACAAGTCACTTCATCCAGTTTTCAAGTGCATTCACTGGGCAATAGATTTATTTGTGCAAACTTTTAAAACAAATGGCTTTTTTTTGCCTCTTTTCCAATTAATAAAAGGTTTCCTTTAAGGTGAGTAAATTCATAATTAGACTCAGCTGAGGTCTTAACAAGACCCAACAGGAAAAATGTTACACAAAATTGGGGCTTCCGCACCTCTTTTTCAAACAGCTTGCAATTCTGATTAACTTACCTTTAAATGGAAAGCAGGAAATATGGATGAAAATGGAAATACTTCTACATTTGCAATGAGAATGGACATATCAAACACCAAGCAATCATAGTTACATAAATAACTAAAGAGATTTGTTTACTAAAGTTCACATTTTAAAAGTATCTTACTTTTAAAGTTTCTTTTTGTAAGTTTCTATAGTCTGTGCAAAGTAGAAAAAAAAAAAGTTTCTTCTTTACATAGAGTATATAGTAACCATGCAAAAGATAATACTCTGTGAAGTAGTCATACTTACAAATAGAAGGCTTTGTAAGAGTGTTTAGGTGATTAGATGATGAAGGCATAATATGTTATTTAAAAGATCTTAGAGTATTTTGCTATGTTACCAGATTTTTACTTAATATTTGGGGTGAATGCTACAACACCCATGCTGTATGAGTGAGAAACCACCTGTGTGGACCTAGACATAGACCATCATCAACATTGATATTAACATGGAGTCTGAAACGGTCATTCAAATTGGATATCTTCTTAAAATGACTTTTTTTCTTATATATTTCATTTGATTTCACTATCATCCAGTGTGTGTTTGTGAGATCAGCATTTTAAAATTATAAAAGAATTATTTTTGAATTTGTTACTAATAAGTCAAGCCAATGCTCTAAAACACAGGCAATAAAAAAATAATGACATGCAGACAGAGATGTTATTTGCTGGCTTTCTTGGGAAATTAATTTTTATGATGGAATCATAAACCTTGTAAAATGGGTGTTAGCTATGGAATTTGTCATACTTGGTGCATCCAGTTATAATAAAGATGCTTTTATTTTCCTTTATGTGTGCATGACATTGTGTAGAACTGTAATTTATCTCTCTTAAAAAAAAGAATGCTATTTTAGAGTCTCCCAAACAATTAATGATACAAGACTGATTTGCTTTACTATTCAGAGAGGTTTTTAACCCACTAACTTAAAAATATTATATCAGGCAGGAATAAGCTTATGACATGATAATAGCTAATATTTATGAAGAATGTCCTATTTTGAGTGACTACTCCAAGTTTTTGATATATATTATTTAATTTAGTTGTTACAGCCCTGCAAAGTAGATGAGAAAGTTAAGATATTGAAAGAAGTTAAGCTCCTGCCCAGGTTATATTCCCACAGTGTGGCAGAGTGGGGATTTAGATTCAGTCAGTCTGAACCCCCAAACCTATTTCCTAATTGCAATGCAATATTACCACTAACTTGAACAAATGTTAGAAATAAAGTTAAAACAATATTTTGTGGACTATTATCGGGGGAACCAGCCCCCAATATTTCAACGTAGGTTCTTTTCTATTTTCCGTAAATGTTGGCTGGTCTGAGAAATAAATGGAAAGAGTACCAAAGAGAGAAATTTTAAAGCTGGATGTCCAGGGGAGACATCACATGTCAGCAGGTTCCATGATGCCCCTGAACCTCAAAACCAGCAAGTTTTTATTAGCGATTTTCAAAGGGGAGGGAGGGTACAAATAGGGTGTGGGTCACAGAGATCACATTTCAAAGGCAATAAAATATCACAAGGCAAATGGGCAGGGCAAGGTCACAAGGCCAGGGCAAAACTAGAATTGCTGATGAAGTTTCATGTCCCACTGTGCATGCATTGTCATTGATAAACATCTTAACAGGAAACAAGGTTCAAGAGCAGAGAACAGGTCTGACTAGAATTTGCCAGGCTGGAATTCCCTAATTCTAGCAAGCCTGGGGGCACTGCAGGAGACTAGGGTGGGTTTCATCCCTATCTACAACTGCATAAGGCAGACACTCCCAGAGCAGCCTTTTTAGAGGCCTCCCCCTGGGAATGCATTATTTTCCCAGGCTGTTAATTATTAATATTCCTTACTAGGGAAAGAATTCAGCAATATTTATCTTACCTGTTTTCGGCAATAAGAGAAATATGACTCTGTCCTGCCCGGCTCCCAGGCAGTCAGACCTAATCGTTATCTCCCTTGTTTCCTGAACATTGCTGTTATCCTGCTCTTTTTTCAAGGTGCTCAGATTTCATATTGTTCAAACACACATGCTTTATGAACAATTTGTGCAGTTAATGCAATCATCACAGGGTTCTTAGGCAACATACATCCTCAGCTTACGAAGACGACAGGATTAAGAGATTAAAGGCAGGCATAGGAAATCACAAGAGTATTGACTGAGGAAGTGATAAATGTCCATGAAATCTTCACAAATTATGTTCAGAGATTGCAGTAAAGACAGGTGCAAGAAATTATAAAAGTATTAATTTGGGGAACTAATAAATGTCCATGAAATCTCCACAGTTTATGTTCTTCTATCACGGTTTCAGCAGTCCCTCCGTTCAGGGTCCCTGACCTCCCACAACAGACTGTCAGATCTCAAGTTTTGATTTCTTGAACATATATGGTTGATAAACATGTAATAAAGTTTTATATCAAAAAATAAAAATAGAACAACAATTAGATTGAGATATGTGTATTTGTTTGTGGCTTTGAGTCAAATTAATCAACCTAGTTGTAGACCACACTGAGGAGTGAGCAAAATAATCCTATTTCCATCTAAATAGTGTGCATCATCTAGATAGAAAAGACATGAGATATGTTCATTTCTTATATGTTTCTCACTTTTTGATGACAGACTCTTCCTTCAAGTATTATTTTCAAAAGCTTATTGGTGTGTTGAACATGAAACCATTTAAAATACTTTTTATGAGTATTTTTAGTTTTTAATTTACCATGTTTTTCACTGAATTATGGACATCCATATTATATCAATATAAGTTGATTTTCCCCTATTTCATTTTTAAGAGGTTTGCGTGTTTCCTAAAAAAAGTGAAGATAACCGGGCACTGTGGTGGGCGCCTGTAGTCCCAGCTACATGGGAGGCTGAGGCAGGAGAATGGGGTGAACCCAGGAAGCGGAGCTTGCAGTGAGTGGAGATCGCACCACTGCAGTCCAGCCTGGGTGACAGAGCAAGACTCCGTCTCAAAAAAAACAAAAAAATAGTGAAGAAAAAGTTACCTTGTCATTATATTTTTATACTAGTATTTATGCTATTTTAACAATTCATATGTCCATTTAAAGTTATCCTTTCTTCAATTTCTATAGAATGCACCATAAAGCATGCAGAAATTAAAGTACCAACAATGAAAATGTTAATTAATATTTTATAATATGAATGGTGTAACTTCTCAGCACAAAACTCCTTTCTACATATGCATACATATGCAGACAAATACATACATACATAAACATATCGATTACGTATTTACACATGGACAGACACATTTACGCTTACAAATTTGGTTCTAGGTAAAATAATCTGATTGTTCATATACACCTGATCTACCTTTTGGTTTAACCATGACATATTTTTCATCTCATTTAAGTTTCTTTTAATCAATCATTTTTCCAGTTTCTTTATTTTTTTACCACTAAAACAGTAAGAGTTTGGGGGAAATAAAATGTTTTCAAATAAGCTTAAGTAAAAACTATTTTGATGATGGTAAATCTGCTGCAAAATGAACTAAAGCACGCCAATACCAACAATAAATTGGTCTAGATATCTCCACACTGATTTTTCTGTGATATTATTTCTCTTCATCAGTGCAGTTAATCATGAGTTGACACAACAGAAATTACCTGAAAAATTGTTTTGATAAGGACATATATCTTGAATAAGGCATAAAATGTATATTCTTTGCTATATTTACTATGATAAATAAACTGAAGGGAAAATGCATGTGTGAACCTAGGTGATAGCATAATGAAGATTTTGAACAATTTAATCAATGCTTTAGATAAATATGCTGTAGCTTTCAAAAATAAATATTCACATTTTTCCATTCATTATGTTAAATCTGCCTTGTTTGTGGTCATGGATTAACATTGATGTGTAAGAGATACATCAGTAAAGTTCCTAGCAGTGAGTCCTGACAGTTGCTCAGAGAATCTGCTTGAACTGAGGTACCCCATCTACAAGGATCACCTTTTATTTAAACGTTGTTTTCCCCAGCATATGATAAATATCATAAATCTCTAGGTATCCTAAGGTGAAAGATTTAGAAGGAAAATATGCTTTCTAGGTTTTCCTAACTTTACTATCCAAAGGAGCTTGGTGTGCCCCTACTTGGTTTCTACCATGGTAGTAAATTATTATGAATAGATTAAAAATGAAGAAGATCAATATATAGAGATCCAGAGATATAAGAACAAACCTGTTTCATTTTTTGATGTGTTTCTCCTGCTCCTACACATTTTTGGGGATCTTGAATTAGGGTCAAGAAGTGTAGCTGTGGCTCAGATCAGCACCTTTCTGTCTTTTCTCAGCAGTTTCATTGTGTGCTTTCTTCTTAAATCAGAGCCTCTCAGGAAAGGCAGCCTAACTCCTACTGGTTTGTTAGATTACATTTAATTCTTATTTATTTATTTATTTATTCATTTATTTATTTATTTTTGAGATAGAGTCTCACTCCTTCACCCAGGCTGGAGTTCAGTGACCTGATTTCAGCTCACTGCAACCTCTTCCTCCTGGGTTCAAACAATTCTCCTGCCTCAGCCTCCTGAGTAGCTGGGATTACAAGTGCCCTCCACCACGCCTGGCTAATTTTAGTATTTTTAGTAGAGACAGGGTTTCACCATGTTGGCCAGGCTAGTCTCAAACTTCTGAACTCAGGTGATCTGCCCCTCGGCCTCCCAAAGTCCTGGGATTACTTGTGTGAGTCACAGCATGTGGCCAAGATGGCAGATAATTCAATGAAAGTTCCTGAAGAGGAGGTATGTGAGGAAACCATTCCTAAACTCAAGCAGCTCAGATAATCTAGCCATGAGAGACAGATACATGGCAGCTAAACATACAACTAGAGGAAGCATTCTGGCAAGGATTAGAGGGTTGGGGGAAGGGGAGTTGTGAGAAAGAAATAACCAGCTCTTTGGAAGGGCAGTCATGTGTTTAGCCATATACTTATCCATTGTATTAATCTCTTCAGAATCATTTCTTAGAACTTTATTTTATTCCCATCATTTTTTCCATCCATTTGCAAAATGTCTTACATATAATAACAGTCACAGCCTGATATATCCTTTTGCAATCAGTATTTGGCTACAAAGGACAAGCTGTTGAGATTTCATCTGGAGCTTTTATTCCCTTCAATGAACAGAGCTGTTCATAGTATTATGGGTGTAATTATTTCTGAAACTGAAAAAGACTAGTGTTTGAGGAAATGCACCCCTAATTTAGCTTCCTCTTCTTAAAATGCATTATCATGCTTCTTAAAATGCATTATCATGCTTCTTAAGGAATAGGTTATGTAGATTAGACAATGTCGATATTGACTGTCTCCCAGATGCCTTTAATTTTTACTTGTTTACATGAGTATCATTCTTTTTTTATGGTTTTGGATGGCATTTATTGATAGTATTCTGAAACAATAGAAAGGTCTGATCCATCCTTCACAATAGGGGCATGGTGGTATCATAATGCTGCTTTGTTTAAGAACTTCGGGACTTTCGTCATTTTTCTAGTGGAAAAATTGGTGTTCCCAGTATTGAAATTCAGTGGAGGCAACATGCAAGGATGATTACATGATTACAGTATTTTCTGAAAGTGACTTCAGTCATTTAGAAATGTAAATCCTGAGCCTTTATTTGATTGAACCAGTATTTGATTAATTCACATGAATTGATTTGGGAGTTTTGAATATGTTTGGACAAGTTCCCTGTTTAGACATTCAACTTCTAATAGTCTTATCAATGTATATACCCTACATTGGTTGTATCATCCATACTGGCAACCTTAGATCATAGAACTCCTTTGTATCCCTGAGGAAAACCTGCTAAGAAATTATATTCAACCTAGAAACCAACAGTAATGCTCATTTACTCTATGTCAGATTTAGCGTCTAAGAACTACATAGGGCTTCTAAATGAGAAATTTATTTCATTATCCAATTCTTACTTCTTTATACAATGATGGTGTTTTATTTGTTTTACACCATGACCCATAAAATGTAGCACCAAAAATCTTAGATTGTTTTGTTCTATACCAAATGAATGTACATGTTCCATAAAATAATAAATACTATGTAAAGGTCTGTGTTTTTAATTCTTAAGGTAAAATCAAGATTAGTATATAATACTTGATTTGCTTCATATCACATTAGCCTACATAGGTGTGCAAGAAGGCAAATTATATCTATTTTCCGTTTCCTTATGTGTTATTAAGCTGCAATCAAATATAGAGAGCAGGAAATTAATCAAATTAATTTAGAAGGTGTTCAGTAATTTAAGAAACAATGTTGTTCACAAGCCGATCCTGGCTTTCAGAAAGTGAAATGACAATTGCAGAATTTAACTGAAGACCCACAATCTAGGAATGGAACCACTGCTCTTTTGATAAGTGCCACCCTTCCAGTGGCATCACTGGAAAGTCTAGATTGCCTGACATACTGATAATCAATAATTAGGGGTCAGGTGAAACTCAGGGTCGGCTTGTGAAAAGTTGTTAAACACGCTAAGTGTGAAATGTCAACCCTCACTCTAAACTTTCCCTGTTCAGAGCATCAGATGAAGACTTCACTGGGTTTTATAGTGGTTTTCTGTCTTTTGCTAGTCCATTGAAGAAGGGAGTTTGAAAGCTGTTGTATACTGCTAAAGATTGTCTGCCCATGTCCTTCCTGAAATAGCATAATTGTTTATGGAAAGTATCTTTAATAATGCTGGATACAGTTTATCTTGAAAAAAACAAAAGAAGGAAACAATATTATTATCTCAGGCCTTGTTAATCTAGCATAGCAAGAACTATTATAAAGACTGAAAAAACTCTGGACATACATAGAAAGTCATACTTTTACCAGGAAGCGTCTACTGGCTAGAGAAGTGATTCTCAGTCCTGGCTGTACAGGAGAATCACTTCACACTCATTTAAAAAGTATAGTTGCCTAGGCTTGATCCCTGAATGTTTTGATTCAATTGATCTCTTGATCCCTGAATGTTTTGATTTAATTAATCTGGGCTCTTGGTGTGTGTGCCTAGGCTTTTTTTTTGTTTTGTTTTGTATTTTACTTTTTAAAAAATTGCAGTAAAATATATGTAAGATAAAATTTACCATTTTAACCACTTTAAGGAATATAGTTCTGGGGCATTAGGTACATTCATATCCTTTTGCAATCATTATTATTATACATCTCCAGGACCCTTTTCATCTTCCGATTAATGACTATCTTCAGTTTATTGGGTATGAACTGAAACTATACATGCATTAGACAATAACTCTCCTTTATCCCACCCCCTCAGCACTTGACAACCCCAATTGTACTTTCTGTTTCTTTGAATTTGACTTTTCCAGACATCTCCTATAAGTGGAATCATACAATCTTTGTCCTTTTGTGATTCACTTATTTCACTTAGTGTAATGTCTTCAAGGCTCAGCCATATTGTGGCATGTGTCAGAATTTCCTACTTTTCAAGACTGAGCAATGTTTCATTGTATGTACATCCCACAGTTTGTTTCTCTATTTATCTATCCATAGACACTTATGTTACATCCACCTTTTGGCTATTGTCAATAATGCTTCTACGAATGTGTGTGTCTAAATATGTTTGGGTCTCTGCTTTCAGTTCTCTTGGTTATATACCTGGAAATGGAATTGCTGGATCATATCGTAATTGTATTTATTTGGGAAACAACCATATTGTTCTCAATAGCAACTGCATGATTTTATATTCCCAGTGGCAATCCATAGTGTTCCAATTTTTCCTTATCCTTGTCAACATTATTATTTTTTAAAATTAAAATCTATCCTAATGGCTGTGAATGTGATTGTGTTTTAAACTCCAAAATTTGTTATTTTATGCAGGTATAGCAGAGAATCATAGGGTACTAGCAATAGCTTATCAAAATAATTCATTTCTGTCATTTCCTTTAGTAGTACTGAGAATTTTGTGTCAAAAGAGTTCTTCTTATGAAAGCAGCTCAAACTGTCAGAGAATTTTAACTGACCTATTCACTTTTTCAGATCTGGTGTCAGAAGCAGGTACCAAAGGGCTTTGAGAATAAATTGTGGCAAGCAAGGAAACCCCCAGAGAAAAATCATTGCCTCCGTTGAACAAACACCACCTATACGTCAAGTATTTTATAGAAGACACTTACTTAAACCACCTCAAAAAGTAGATATAAAGCTAGTATGTGGTGTAGCGGAGGTTTGGAATTTTGTATTTGTGGTTTTGAAGGACATTTACTCTTTTGTTATGAAATAGTGATTTATAATCAGCTTGTCTGGTTTATTTCTCAACTCAGGCTATACCCCTCTCATGAGAAGACATGGTGGGAATGGCACAGCTGAACGTAAGAAACTAAAGGGTCAATCATTTGGCATATGTTGTTGAATCATATTTAGAATTGTTCCACAAGAGAGGATATGAGGTGTTTGTAACTTGTAGTCTAATTTTTAGAATCTAGAAATACAGTGTTTTAAACTGACTGCCTCTAATATCTGATCTTTATAAATGATATTTGGATAAATTGAGCATTCATCTGATAATACATCACTTAATATCTAGATTTTAGAGCATGATTTTCCTGATTCTAATGTATTTTATATCAAATATTATTTAAAAAATCATTTCTCAGGTCAAAATACATCTATTTGCACTGCTTCTCAAACTGACTCATGGTCTATATAAAAAAGAGGTGATATAATCTGGGTTTGTATTTCAAAATCCTCATTGAGACACCAGCGAGTCTAGTGTGTTTGTTTGCTTTCACATAAACCCTCTAAAAGTTCCACATGTGATCAACCTGCACTTCACTTCCAGCCTTTAGACAGTAAACTTTGTGTTGTGAAGAAGCTAATATCCTAAAGAATTTGAAATTTGCTAATATTGTACCCACTTTACTTACAAATATTTTCATTAGTAGGAAGGGAAATAACTCAAAGACAATAAAAATCTCAAAGATGTTTGGACTTAGGAGGCAGAGCTTGCAGTGAGCCGGAATCATGCCGTTGCACTCCAGACTGGGTGATAAGAGCAAAACTCTGTCTCAAAAAAAAGAAAAAAAAAAAAAAAGAAAGAAAGAAAGAAAGAAAGAAAAGAAAAAGAAGATTAACTTTGCTTGAAATACTTTGGAATATGCTGTGTTTCTATCTTTGAATATCTGATGATCTCCATAGGTTTAGGATTTAACTTTCATATGAAAAAAAGCTAAGTGATTTTTCAGTTAACATTTCTTATTGGAGAACTAGATAAATTATATTTTCATGGTTCAATCACCAGTAATTCTTAAAAGTGAACAAGCACTTTTACATAAATACCTGTCTCCAATGTATGTATCTATCATTATTTATCCATGATGTCAAGATGATTATTGTGTAATTAATTGTGCCAAAGTTACAAGGATAAATAAAAATGAATGAAAGATAAATAAAAATACAATGACTACTCAATTCTTCAATTCCAGTTGTTGGGATTGTATCTAACTGGAGCCTTCCACTTAATCAGAAATGACTTAATATGGCCTTATATTTAGAAGCCCATAAAATTATCTTCACTAAAACAAATTTCTCTCTATTGCATATTTTCCACCATGGAAATATTCTTTCATAATTTATGTGTTAGCTGAAAATATGTTTTTCTAAGGCATTTGTTATGGAAGAAAATACTATTTCTTAGCTGTTGAAGTTTCCAGGTATGTTCAGTTTTATACAGTTGTCAGAATCTTCTAGTTTTCCTGTCATCTGGATAACAAAATACTATGTAATAATATATATAAGGCATGTCTGGTTTCTTCTGACACTTATTTTAAAATAATATGAAATCATGTGTATAATACTTTCACTTTTGAAATATATCATACACTGCTTTTTTTTTCTTTTGTATTTCTGTAAATCACCTAGCAATCTAATATGTAAACTCTAGACTAATGCTTGTTTCCATAGTATTAGGTGTCTAAAAAGATAAAAAATTGAACATATTTACTTCTACTAGTGAATACTAGATCTTTTTAGACAGTATAATTAATATATAATTATTTCAGGAAATTGTCTCTTACATGCTTTAATTAAGATAATGTCTAGTATTTTTATACTCTTCCTATAACTTTCTAGGGGAAACCATATATATGGAGCTCAGGAATAGTTCTACTTAACATATTTTCTTTTCTTTCTTTTTTTTTTCTTTTCGAGACAAAGTCTCGCTCGGGAGCACAGTGACACGATCTTGGCTCACTGCAATCTCCGCCTCCCTTGTTCAAGGGATTGATTCTCCTAGCTCAGCCTCCCAAGTAGCTGGGATTACAGGTGGACATTACCACACCTAACTAAATTCTGTATTATGTAGAGATGGACTTTTGCCATGTTGGCCAGGCTAGTTTCAGACTCCTGACCTCAAGTTATCTGCTGGTCTGGGTCTCCCAAAGTGCTAGGATTATAGGCGTGAGCCACAGCACTAGGGTTACTTAACATATTTCAATCACCACTTAGCCTTCTCATTTAGTTTCAATTGTTATAGAATAGATAGTAAAGATAGTGGAATCCCCACTGAAAACAAATATTAAAATGCCTATAGAAAAATCATTGTCTGATTGCCAGAGTTAGAATCTAAATTGTTATAGTGTCTTAAGTTTAGGTCAATAGTGTTAAGTGAGTTGGCAAGCTCCATAAACCAACCACTCCAATAATTCTAACGTAACCCATGAATTCATATTATGAATTTTTCTTGGTGGCTTATTTTGGGAAATTCATACAATGATTTAAAAGTCATAATTTGGCCTTTGCAAAAAGATAGAAAAGTTTATGACTAGTTATCAATCAATATGAACTTATATGTCTTGCCTCATCAAGTTGTTAGAATACATCTTCAGTCAAAAGCGAAACAGTACTTTCCTAATTTTTAAACCTTTAACTTTCTACTTAGTATAACTCCTCTCTACTCAAATTATTTTTATAGTTACCCTATTTTTAAAATATTCATTAGATATTACAAGCAGTTACATTTATGACAAGATGTCATCTATCAAACTCAAGCTCTGCTTTCCCTATGAAGATGCCTCTTATGACTGTAAATGCATTCTCTTTTAAGTTCACTATACTTATCTTCAAGAATGCCTGCCTTAGAATTCACCTGGTCTTTCTTTTGTGAGAGTTAATGTGCCTTCTTGATTGAGATCGTAAGCTCGTCAAAGCCCTAGCACATAGTTATATCCATATGTCCCCTACAAAGTCCTGCATCGTTGCAGATAAATATCATATATTCTTCACTAGAGTCAAATTTAGACATTTCTCTTTCTCCGTTTTGTTTCTGTTTCTGAGTCTTTGCTTCTGTCTCCCCCACAACTTCTTTGTTACTTCAAGTCTAGTTTTAATAATCAGACTTCCTCTTAACCTTATTTTGTATTTCATGCTCATTATGTACAATTATCTTACAATAAATCAAATTTAAAAATCAATACATAAGAATGTTAGAAAGATGACAGGTGTGGTGGCTCATGCTTGTAATCCTAGCACTTTGGGAGGCCGAGGTAGGTGGGTTAAGGGGTAGGAGTTCAAGACCACCCCGACTGACACAGTGAAACCTCATCTCTACTAAAAATACAAAAAATTAGCCAGGCATGGTGGTGGGCGCCTGTAGTCCCAGCTACTTGGGAGGCTGAGGCAGGAGAGTCGCTTGAACCCGGGTGGCAGAGGTTGCAGTGAGCTGAGATTGTACCACTGCACTCCAGTTTGGATGAGAGAGTGAGACTTTGTCAAAAAAAAAAAAAAAAAAGAATATCAGAAAGAAAAAAAGAGATAATAAAGAAACAGAATAAATATTTGAAACAATAATGACATAATTTTTCAAAATTTTTGTCAGACAACAAGCACTGATCCAGGAAGCTCAGAGAACACGAAGAAGAATAAATGCAAAAGAAAACTACCCACATCTAGGCATATTTTCAAGCTGCAGAAAATAAAACAAAAACAAAAACAAAACAAAACAAAATTCAAGAGAAGCCGGGCAGGAAAAGGGGAAACACGTTTCCTGTAGAGAATCAAACACAAGAATCACATCGATTTTGCCTCAGAAACCATGTAAGCAAAAAGAGTGAGTCAAAAAGTCAACATGCTGAAAGGGGGAAAAAAAACAAGTTAGAAGAATATACCTTGATGTACCCTGTTAAATTTTACTGCGAAAGTAAAAGAAATAAAGAGTTGTCCAGACAAAGAAAATCGAGGGAATTTTTTGCCATTAGACATACATGCCCTGCAGGAAATATTAAAAGAAGTTCTTCAGAGACAAGGAAATGATATAAATCGAAACTCAGATCTACATAAAAAAGGAAGGCTACTGAGAAAAGAACAAAGAAGTGTAAAATCAATATTTATTTTTACTTTTAGCTTATTTAATAGATTGTAGTTTGTTCAAAATTATAGTAGCAACAGTGTATTTAAGTAGATACACTTATAGATCTGTCCTTATTTATGCTTAGGTATAGGTGAAATGAATGACAGCAAAGGTATGAAAAGAAGGAATTATAAATATTTTATTATTATAAGGTACTTGCGCTACCCATAAAGTGGTAGAGTATTATTTAAAAGTGGACATGGATTACTTATAAATACATGACGCAAATTCTAGGGAAACTACTTAAAATAGTAAATTTTAGTAGTAGAAACTACTTAAAGCAGAAGTATAATAAATATTGTATGAAATGAGAAAAATAGAATCCTAAAAAATGCTCCATTAAAATCACAAAAGGCAAAAAAATGAAAGAAAATAGAAACAAAGCACAAAGCTAACAAATAGAAAACATTAACACATATGGTAAATATTATTCCAACTATATCAATAATTACTTCAAATAACAATAGCCTAAATGCAACAACTGAAAGACAGAAACTCTCATAGTGGGGCAAATACAAGATCCAACTATATGTTTCAAAGGAACCCACTTTAAATTTAAAGCTACATATAGATTAAAAGTGAATGGATAGGGAAAGATATACGATGCTCACACTAATAAAAAATAAGCAGAAGTAACTGTATTAATTTCAGAAAACGTAGACATGAGAACAAAGAAAATTATCAGGGACAAAGAGGGACATTACATAACGATTCTCCAAAAAGGTGGTCTTTAACTTGCATATGCCTAACAAGAGAACAACAAAATATGTGAGGCAAAACTTGAGAGAACTGCAAGGAAAAATAGTTGAAATCACTATTATACTGGAGACAACATCCCTCTAAAACTGCACAGATGTAACAGGCAGAAAATCAGTAAGAACATAGTTGAACTCACAGCACCATCAATCAAATGGATAAAATTGACATCTATAGACTGCTTCATTCAGCAACAGCAGAGTAAACATCCTTTTCAAGCTCACATGGAATATTCACCAATATAGGCCACATGCTGTGACATAAAACACACCTGAACGTATTAAAGTAATAAAAATCATACAATAGCTGCTGACTGCCCATAATAGAATTAAAGTTGAAATCAATAACGGAAAGATAACCAGAAAATTTCAAAATATGTGTTGATTAAGCAACATACTTGTAGATATCACGTGTCAAAGAAGAAATTCCAAGAGAAATTTTAAAATATTTTGAATTAAACAAAAATGAAAACAAATTATCAAAATTTGTTTGTGGTATGCAGTGAAAGCAGTGCTTACAAAGAAGTTTATGCCATTGAAAGCATACATGAGAAAATAAGAAAGATCTAAAATCAGTCTTACAGTCTCTTAGTAATCTTGAAAAGGAATTTAAGTCTGAAGTAAAGGTAAAACAAAATAATAATTAGAGCAAAAATCAATTAAGTTTAAAAAAGGAAATCAATAGACAATAAAACCAAAACTGGTTCTTTGAAAACGTAGTTAAAATTGACAAAACTCTAGCCAGGCTAAGAAAAAAGAAGGGTCACAAATTACTATAATCAGAAGTGAAAGAGACAAAATAGCTACAGATTTCATGAACATTAAAAGGTTAATAAGTAAATGTTATGAACAACTCTGTACCTACAAATTTGGTAACTTAGATGAAATGGACCAATTATTTGAAAGACACAATCTGCCAAAACCTGCACAGAAGAAACGGGCAATTTTAGTAGCCTGATAGTGATTAAAAATACTGAGTCAATAATTAATAGCCTGTCAAAACAAAAAATATCAAACTCAGTTGGATTTACTGGTGAATTCAAATAAACCTTTAGAGAAGAAATTAAAACAATTCTCTGCATTTTGTTTTGAAGATAGAAGCAGCAAAGGAAATATTTCCTAATTCATCTTAAAAGACCACCATCACCCTAATACCAAAATCAGACAAACACACTACAAAGAAAAACAAAAACAAAAACACTGCAGATTAGGATCTCTTATAACATAGGTGCAAAAATCTTCAAGAAAATATTGGCAAATCTAATCCAACAATGTATTATAAGATTAATGCACTCCAACAAAGTGAGATTTATCTCAAGAATGCAAGACTGGCTTAATATAATTCAAAGGTAGTTATCCCAACAAATTAAGAGTATAGAAAAGGAAAAAATTTGCATAGGCACATAAAGAGCTGGAGAAAAAGCATTTAACAAAATTCAACACTTATTCATGGTAAAAACTACGTATAAAGTAGGAATAGATGTTGACTTCCTCAATCTGATAAAGCACATCTATAAAAAACCTATAGCTACCATCATACCTAATGATAAGAAACTCTAAGCTTCAGGAATAAGGAAAGGATGTTCCTTTTCACTACTGCTTTTCAACTTTGTAAGAAAAGCCCTAACTAATGCAATGAAACAGAAAAGGAAGCAATGATATACAGATTGAAAAGGAATAAATAAAACTGATTTTGTTCCTTGATGACATGATCATTTATGTAGAAAATCCTAAAACACAACCTCCTGGAATTAACAAAGATTATAACAAGGTTGCAGAATACAAAGTTATCATACAAAAGTCAATTGCCTTCCTATACTTCAGAACAAATGGGATTTTACATTAATGCAATAGCATTTACATTAGTATCCTCTAAAATGAAATACTTAGGTATAAATCTAACCAACTATGAACAAGATTTCTATTAGAAAAGCAGAAAACACTGATGAAAGAGTGAGTTATCAAGCCACAGAGGAATGAAAGATGCAGACTGCTAAGTGAGAAAAGCCAATCTGAAAAGGCTCCATACTATATAATGCCACCTAAATGACATTCTGCAAAAGACAAAACTGTAGAGACAGAAAAAGTGATGGGGTTGCTAATGAAGAGAGAATCAGTAGTGTGTGCCCCACCAAAAGTCTTAAAAAGCAGGATAATCTGCTACCAGTAATAAGTAAACATTAGTGAATAGCAATGATCAGGGGCACACAAATAACCACCCCTCACCCCGCTGATTTGCATGACTTACTTAACCCTTAGGTATCAACCTAAAGCCCTTATAAAGCATCTGGAAATAAACTTGGTTGATTATTCTATTTTATCAAAAAATTCTGTGAACATGTTCAGAAGCACTTGATCATTTTTGAAGATATTCTAATGAAAGTCTTTTTAACCTTAAGAGGGATTTATTGTTTTTCCTTTATATGGTGTGGTGTAAGTATAAAACTGTCCTAAATATGAATTCGTTTTCAGGTTTCTCTTTTCTTCCATACACTAATTTAAGACATATTTGGTAAATCAGAGTTTTCTGATCAGTCTACTCATGAAACTCAACTAGGTACGACTTTAACGTTCAAATGTATGAACCCCAGGCCTGCCTACTACACCATTAGCTTCATGCCTGGATCTCTGAACTTTATATTTTCACAAACTCCACAACATACGTATTTGATCCAGACATAGTTTAACTGAAAACAATTATGTAACATATCTTATTTGTTGTTTCTGTTCCTCTAATGCAATATTCTATAAGCAGCAATTAAAGTCAGCCCTGCTTATCTATAGACTCCCCATCCAAGGATTCAACCACACATGGATAGAAAACACCTACATATGAGTTGAATCCCCTATTCAAAACTCATAGATAAGGAGGCCTGACTAAAGGACTTGGGCATCTGCAACTTTTGGTGTCTTCTGGCGATGCTGGAATCAATTCTCTGCTAATGCTAAGGGATGACTGTACATTGTGTTATCTGTTATGTTTGGATAGCTATTGCTACACTTGATATATCCAATGAAAGGACTAAAATAAAAGTCTAATCGGAGGGAAAATGGAATTTTGAATATACTTTTATTTCATTCAAATCTAAACATGAATTTGTTTAATGCAATGCTTATTATTGAGGAAGTTATTTTAAACCATATTTAACTTATAATTTACATTTTACCATTTTTTCATTTAATTTTTATTTGTAATTAATACAATTGTATATATTTATGAAGTTCAGTGGGATATTTTAATGCATGTATACATGGTATAATGATCAAATCCGAGTAAATACCATATCCATCACTTTAAGCACTCACTATTTCTTTGTGGTGGCAGCATTCAAAATATTTACTTCCATCTATCTCAAAACATACAATACATTGTTATTTGCTATAGTCATTCTACAGTATAATAGAATACCAAAGCTGAGTTTCACTTCTTTCTTGTTAGTGATTTTGCTCCTTGTTAGAGCAATTTTCAGATTATTTTTCACATACATTTTTAAATTTGTTCCTCACAAGGAAAATCTTTCAAAATTTGTAGGGGCGTAGGATTGTTGCTAATTCTAACACAAGAACAAACTGGGAATAATTTAGGGTTTGATTTGCACGGATTACACCAATATTAATAAATGCAGTTGAGATTAGATTTTAGATCTTCTAGATACTAGTTTTGTGGTTTTCAAGATATCATGTAGCCTTTGTTAATTTAATAGTTTAATAACAATGGTTTATTGTTAGAGAATAATTTTCATGAGTGCAAAATTTAATAATATTAGGTGTCATTTGTTGAGCACATACTATACACCATTAGCATTTAGCCAATATCTCACTCAAGTCTCACACAAGCTCCCATTTTTATTGCTTTTTTTCTGCTGCCATGTTTATTATTTTATTGCTCCTATTACAAAGAGGAGAAACATTGATATTCAATGAGGAAAAATAATTTGCCCATCATCCTACAGCTATTTAGTGTAAGAACCAGAATTTTAATCTGCTTTATTTTACTCCAGTTTCAGAGCTTCTCCATTTACACATGCTGTCTCTGAATCATGAGTGAGGTGGGCATTCATGTCAGTGAGCCTGGCTGTATCCGTGACCACTCGTTACACCTTCAAGTGAGACCTCATGAGAAAACTGCTGTTACCACTAAAAAATTGAATGAATTCTTGCCACTCACTGTAACTTTGTATAAATCATTTAATCAAACCTATTGGGTTTTTAATTTCTGATTTTTTAAATGAGAAAATAATTGCAGAAAATAACTGACAAGGTTTCTTTTTATCCCCTAAGTTTTATCTTTCTAATCTTCTACAAATTCATAGAATGGCATCTTAATAATTATATCTTTGAATGTAAATATTGACATGTTATAACATTTCATTCTGCCAATAGTTTACACTTATATTTCTTTACGAAAGAATAGTGATTTTTCACTATTTTTGCTTTACAAAAGAATGAATTTTACTTTCAGGAGAAATTTACAATGAATATGTTGGGGAAATCTTTGTTAGCAATATATTTCATTAAATGTATTTTGAAGCACATTGTTACCATATATACAGCCAGCTAAGCATTAGTTAAGAAATGCTTCTGTAATATTTTGCAGTTTCTTATACATTCTAATTTGAGGCTAACAGCCTGTTTATATGATTGGGAGAATGAGGCTTGCTATTTCCAACTTCACAGTCACTTAATCAAAAAGGTAAGGGACTTGCCTAAAGTTATATGAAATAACTATAAAGCTAGTCATTTATATTAAGTGATACATCTAGGACCACAGCTCATGTCATTTATCACTGAGTGCTGTGCCTTCCCACTGTCCTATATTCTGAGATACTGACATGCTACTTTTCACCATCATGTTAAAGATGAGCTAGCTACTGCATTACTGCAGTGGGGTTGCTGGTGTTTCCAGTTAAAGCCAGAACTTTTAGAAAGTAAAATATTTTTATTGCAAGATAGGAGGCAGTATATTTAAAATTTCTAAGTGACCTTTAATGCAAGACAGGCTGCATAACTTAAGAAAATTTTGTAGGCTTTGGAATCAGATAATACTAGACTTGAGTCTGGGCTTTACAACTTAGTAGCTCTGCAAAACTGGAAAAATGAATTAACTCAAGGCCAAAGGCAACATGTTCAGATTAACATTTAGCTTAAGCCCGAAAGAATTCCAAGAGATAGATAATAAAAAGGTAGAGAAAGAGGAGAGGTGGGAACATTCAAGCTGTCATTTAGGCTCAAGGTGTCTTAGTTGCTTATACAACTTTGTGTGGTATATATATATAACATACATGTATTTTTAAAATTTTCCCATATACATTTAAAATATGAACACCTTTTATTCTAAAATATTAAGTATTCCCAATTTTCACTTAATTTGGACACTGTATGCAGTGCAACTTTTCAGCTTTTTTTTTTTTTTTTTTTCAGTAAATGGAGGTAGGAGCCAATGCATACATTTCTATCCTCTACTCATTTTAAATTAAAATATTCTCTACTCATTTCTCTCCTTGACTTATTTTATTTCTTAGGAAGAAAATGGATGTTAATGCTGCAAAAAATATATATGCATATACACATATATGTACACACACACACACATATATAATGTGCTAGTTGTTAATTATAGAAATAAATTTTTTACATTTATTATACTTAATAATTGATTTTAAGTATTTATTGTCTCCTATGAAGTAAGGTAAGATCAGTGTCGCAGGTAGAGTTATGTCCCCCCAAAAGATACATATAAATCCTAACCTCCTGTGCTTATGAATGTGACCTTAATTGAAAATAAAGTCATTGTAAGTATAATCAAGTTAAGATGAGGTCATTAAGTGCACCTTCATCCAATATGACTAGCGTCTTTCTGAGAAAAGGAGAAAAGACAGATAGACACACAAGGACAAGGCCACACGGTGACAGCAGCAGAGATTGGAGTTAAACTGAGGGAAGCAAGGAGCACATGGATTGCTGACAAGCCTGGGAAGCTAGGAGGGAAGCATGGACTAGAGCGTCCCTCTGAGCCCCCAAGAAGGACCCAAGTCTGATTCCTTGATTTCAGACTTCTAGCTTCTATAAATGTGAGATAATAAATATCTTTTTGTTTAAGTTAGCTAGTTTGCAGTACTTTGCTACAGCAGTGCCAGGAAATGAATACAATTAATCTTATTAAAATAATTTTAAAATAATTTGTATAATGGCTAAACATATTCCATCACACAAATGCAAGAGCTGATGTAGAATAAACCTAGATGAATGCCTAGTTTTGATTTTAATATTCGCAACAGTACATATTAATTGTAACTTTTAATTTATGAGTTAATTCTATAACTTTATATAGAGTGTATGTATTCTGGATGAATATTTTTGCTCAATTAGCAGCTGTTTTTCTGGCTTTAGCATTCTGACTTTTTTGGGGGGAGTAGGGGTGAATAAGAAAACATGCACCACGCTCTTACTCTTAGACTACAGGTTCTCGGCCGGGCGCGGTGGCTCAAGCCTGTAATCCCAGCACTTTGGGAGGCCGAGATGGGTGGATCACGAGGTCAGGAGATCGAGACCATCCTGGCTAACACGGTGAAACCCCGTCTCTACTAAAGATACAAAAACTAGCCGGGCGAGGCGGCGGGCGCCTGTAGTCCCAGCTACTCGGGAGGCTGAGGCAGGAGAATGGCGTAAACCCGGGAGGCGGAGCTTGCAGTGAGCTGAGATCTGGCCACTGCACTCCAGCCCGGGAGACAGAGCGAGACTCCGCCTCAAAAAACAAACAAACAAACAAACAAACAAAAAAATAACAAAAAAAAAGACTGCAGGTTCTCTATAGGTGGATGGCACTCTGGGAGTAGTTGTGTTACCCAGATCTGACCAATTAGAGCCTCCCTGCCCCCTGTTCTCAGTGAGTAGTTACCATAATCAGGCTATTAGATTCTGGGGCGTGCGGAGTGAATTACAGGAGTGAGAAGCTCTCTTTTTTTCAGGATTCGCTAGAAAATATAACATAAATTTGGAGATAATCAGAGCCACCTTGGCAAGAACACAAAATATAGGAATGCTGCGTTAAGAGATGAAGAAAGTATGCCATGTCTGAAGTGAGCTGTACACGTAAATTTCTTTACCCTTCCTTTTTTTTTCTTTCCTTAGTCAAATCAGTTTTAATTCCAACTGAACGTGTCCAAATGACATAGACACTAGTATCTGGACCTGAGTTGTAAGGAATGCTAAAATTTTTGAAGTTGAATGAGCTGAGATGGGGCAGAGGGGATTCCCCATATATAAGAAGTTGGTATATTATGCTGTATTATAGGAATGCAGTGACTGTTTTGTAGCCTGCTCTCTCTGGGGTCTCATCACGTGTGGTGTTGAAACTGGTCCTTTTGGGGTCATGCTACATAAGTGTCCTTCTCCCGATAATTGCATATGATGATAGTGTATAGAATTGTACTTGTCCCAAAGCTTTCTATTTCTGTGACTGGTCTTGTCGTTATATCAGCAGCTTAAAAACAAAAAGTATCAACAACAACAACAAAAAAGTTTTTGACTTTCTGAAAAGCTAGACATGTACTTTATCTAATTAGGTGTGCAGACAAGTTCAGGAAAATACTTCATATAACTATGTTATGTCAAAGTATATATTTGGTATGAACCAGATTTTCTGAAAAGGTTAAAACCACCTCCACTTAAGTTAGTTGTTCTAGATGACACATTCATCTGTAGTGACTTCTTTATTTCTTTTCCATTTGGCCCCAGCAGTGCAGAAGAGTTGAAGTGCCTTCTGGGCTCTCAGACTTTTCACAGTGTGCCTGTGGAGCCTGAACTCTGAAAGCAGTGAGCTAATCCGGGCAGTCATGTTGGAGATGCTTTTAGATATTTCAAAAAATCCTTCGTGTGTGAACAGTGTTCCTATAAACTATCTTTTTTTCTTTTTTTTTTGAGATGAAGTCTGGCTCTGTCGCCCAGGCTGGAGTGCAGGGGCACAATCTCGGCTCACTGCAACCTCCGTCCCTCAGGTTCAAGCGATTTTCCTGCCTCAGCCTCCTGAGTAGCTGGAACTACAGGCGCACCCCACCACGCCTGGCTAATTTTTGTATTTTTAGTAGAGACAGGGTTTCATCATGTTGCCCAGGATGGCCTTGATCTCTTGACCTTGTGTTCTACCCGTCTCGGCCTCCCAACATGCTGGTATTACAGACGTGAGCCACCGTGCTTAGCCCCTGTAAAATCTTTTACCTGCATAGTTTATATAAAGCACAAGCAAATATCCTTAATTTCTCCCCTGCTTTTGAGGATGGCAACATTGCCTCAGTGAGTGAAGAGCTGAGCAGCAGTGGTCTCAAATCCTCAACTCTCTAATCTCTTTTGTAAAAAATACATAATTTATAAGTGTAAACCTTCAACCTACCTTATCACTTGATAATGGTCAAGATCTTTCAGGCAGTAAGAATAAGATAGGGATCTAGATCCAAAATCTCACCCAGGGAGAAATACTCTATGTGACCTCGAGAGTAAAATTACAAAATTTTCAAACCATATGGATCTCCCAAAATTTTCTTTTGTTGTTGGTATAACAGCATTAGAGGGCAGGCATCCACCTAAGCCATCTAAATATTAAAAAAAAAAAAAAAAGCCATACAAATCTAGAGTCATATTTATTTTTATTAGAATATAGAATAATATAAACAATATGTGATGTTATGACTTTGCTTAGCCAGTAGCTGTTTATTTTTGTTTTGATGGATTGTACTTCACAGAGAGGAGTAAAAAAAAAAAAAAAATGGAATTTATAAGTAGACTATTCCATTAAAAAATTTAAATTTAAAAATATACCATATCTTAAAGACATTAGCTACTCTATCAGAAGTCTTTTCTTTTGGAGACAACTAAATAACAGCCTAAAATGATTCTAAATAACTAAGTCAGCAAGAATATTTTAAAATAGTCTTTTGTGCATTTCTTCCACACCCGGCTTACAGTAGGACTAAAAGTTATTTTTGGTTGAAACTGTGACTGGGCACAAGACTGCAGTTGGGATATAAATAAAGAAATAAGGTCAAGGAAGACAAGAACATCCATGAAGGAGAAGAAACTTTCCAACTTTGGGTGTTTTTTACTTAATATAGAACAGAGAAAAAAAGCAGATAAGGGCACTGTGAAGTCAAATGATCAGTTCTAAATATCCAGGGAAATACATTTTGACACATCACAAAAGCATACCAAACAGAACTCAAAATAGTTGAGCCAATTTGGGTGTCTCATTAGGACTATTGCCTTCTATCAATGGGTAACTACATGAGTAGGGAATTTCTGATTTAAATATATTTGGGCAAGATAGATTAAATGGTTTTTCATAAAACTTTAAAATATGAAGTTAAAAAATGGATTATCTCATTGGGGCTGCATTCAGCAGAAGCTCAAATGTAATCTGTAATGATATTTAAGCTACAGTGAATACTTTAATTTTTCTAAAAGGAAATGGGAGTTGTTCATATAGAAATAAATTGGAACAGAGTTGCTAATGCAGAATGACATGGAGTCTCAGAAATCAGGAAGAAGTAGTAATTGTGGAACTCCTGATAGTAGGCATGTGAGTTAGCAGGTTATAGCTGGCTGTTGTATTAATGTTCAAAGACAGGACATCTAATCCTTTAGGATGAGCATGAAGGTTTGACTAAATAAGGACAGATATAGGTTCAAGCCAGGGTTCTAGGAAATGTTTCCTAGCCAGGATTCGGGTGGGGGAAAAGGTGGGGAACCAATTACCAGAACTGTGAAAATTGCAGATTGGGTTTCAGAGTTAGAGAGCAGCCTGGTATCACATGTGAGAGACATGATTGCGGATGGTTTTACAACGAGTGTAGAACATGGTTAATCCATGGGGATGTGTTAAATTTGGAGCTGTTTAACTTCCTTCTGTTTAAGGAAAGGTAGCTCCTGCATGGACTTTTCCTGACCCGTAAGTGTATTCAATTTCCTACCCTAGGATACTTTCTTTTATCATCACATCTTATATTACATTATCTGCTTATCCTAACATTTAAACCTGTTCCACTTTCTGTATTGCCCTTCACTGTAAATACAGGATCACACTGAGATGTTCTGGTAATCATATAGAAATAATGTAAGGCATACAGCAAAATTCACAGACAACAGCAACAATAACAACAAAAAAAGTAGTGCTACATCAGGTCTCTGAGTCATTCAGTCTACAGAAGAAATAGCTTTTTTTGTCCTTTGACCTTTATCCCCAAACTTTACCCTTGTTTGTATTTTTCTTCTATTTGGAGTTGACCTAAGTATTTACGTTGGCAGAGTTACTCCCTTATTTGCTGCTCACTCATCTAGTTTTTTGGTTGTTTTTGAAAGCTACACTGAAAAGGTTGCTATAACGGTTTAAACTGATTTATGAAGATGTATATTGTATCAATGGGTAGATGTTAATGTGGGAACTAATACATTACTCAGAATATATTTGAACACAAGTTATTTGTTGGCAAAATGTTTGCTTAACACAGGAAGAGTCTCAAAATGTGAAACTCTGTATGGAGATAAATTACTTTTATATTTATGGACTTTGCCCGTTTTTGTGTTCACCCTGAACAATACGTTATTGTTGATGAGCTTAAAATAACTATGTCCTTTCAAATGAATTTGACATTGCTTTAAATGTAGATGTATTAACCTCCAGAGATTTTTCTAGTTACAGCATTTTTGGCTTAAGTTAAATTAGAATTTTCTCCAGATATAGATCTTGGAGGCCATATTTTATCTGGATTAAAAAGTTTGCTAGTGACAGTACACATGTACAAGCTATAGTTTTAATCATAGAACATGACTTAAGTCTTGCTGAGCTGATAAAAATGAAATCATTCCCATGCTGCCAAGGTAGGTTTCATTTTGCGGTGGTAGTTTTTTTTTTTTTTTTTTTTTTTTTTTAATTTTTTTTTTTATATACTTTAAGTTCTAGGGTACATGTGCATGACGTTTATATCATGTATAACTCCCCAATGCAATCCCTCCCTCCTACCCCCTCCCCATGATAGGCCCCAGTGTGTGATGTTCCCCTTCCCGAGTCCAAGTGATCTCTTTGTTCAGTTCCCACCTATGAGTGAGAACATGCGGTGTTTGGTTTTCTCTTCTTGTGATAGTTTGCTAAGAATGATGGTTTCCAGCTGCATCCATGTCCCTACAAAGGACGCAAACTCATCTTTTTGATGGCTGCATAGTATTCCATGGTGTATATGTGCCACATTTTCTTAATCCAGTCTGTCACAGATGGACATTTGGGTTGATTCCAAGTCTTTGCTATTGTGAATAGTGCCGCAATAAACATACGTGTGCATGTATCTTGTTGTAGAGTAATTTATAATCCTTTGGGTATATACCCAGTAGTGGGATGGCTGGGTCATATGGTACATCTAGTTCTAGATCCTTGAGGAATCGCCATACTGTTTTCCATAATGGTTGAACTAGTTTACAATCCCACCAACAGTGTAAAAGTGTTCCTATTTCTCCACATCCTCTCCAACACCTGTTGTTTCCTGACTTCTTAATGATTGCCATTCTAACTGGTGTGAGATGGTATCTCATTGTGGTTTGATTTGCATTTCTCTGATGGCCAGTGATGATGAGCATTTTTTCATGTGTCTGTTGGCTGTATGGATGTCTTCTTTTGAGAAATGTCTGTTCATATCCTTCCCCACTTTTTGATGGGGTTGTTTGTTTTTTCTTGTATATTTGTTTGAGTTCTTGTAGATTCTGGATATTAGCCCTTTGTCAGATGAGTAGGTTGCAAAAATTTTTCCCATTCTGTAGGTTGCCTGTTCACTCTGATGGTAGTTTCTTTAGCTGTGCAAAAGCTCTTTAGTTTAATTAGATCCCATGTGTCAATTTTGGCTTTTGCTGCCGTTGCTTTTGGTGTTTTAGACATGAAGTCCTTGCCCATGCCTATGTCCTGAATGGTACTACCTAGATTTTCTTCTAGGGTTTTTATGTGTTAGGTCTAACATTTAAGTCTCTAATCCATCTTGAATTAATTTTGTATAAGGGGTAAGGAAAGGATCCAGTTTCAGCTTTCTACTTATGGCTAGCCAATTTTCCCAGCACCATTTATTAATAGGGAATCCTTTCCCCATTTCTTGTTTCTCTCAGGTTTGTCAAAGATCAGATGGCTGTAGATGTGTGGTATTATTCTGAGGACTCTGTTCTGTTCCATTGGTCTATATCTCTGTTGTGGTACCAGTACCATGCTGTTTGGTTACTGTAGCCTTGTAGTATAGTTTGAAGTCAGGTAGCGTGACGCCTCCAGCTTTGTCCTTTTGACTTAGGATTGTCTTGGCAATGCGGGCTCTTTTTTGGTTCCATATGAACTTTAAAGCCGTTTTTCCAATTCTGTGAAGAAAGTCATTGGTAGCTTGATGGGGATGGCATTGAATCTATAAATCACCTTGGGCAGTATGGCCATTTTCACGATATTGATTCTTCCTATCCATGAGCATGGTATGTTCTTCCATTTGTTTGTGTCCTCTTTGATTTCACTGAGCAGTGGTTTGTAGTTCTCCTTGAAGAGGTCCTTGACATCCCTTGTAAGCTGGATTCCTAGGTATTTCTCTTTGAAGCAATTGTGAATGGAAGTTGATTCCTGATTTGGCTCTCTGCTTGTCTGTTACTGGTGTATAAGAATGCTTGTGATTTTTGCACATTAATTTTGTATCCTGAGACTTTGCTGAAGTTGCTTATCAGCTTAAGCAGATTTTGGGCTGAGACAATGGGGTTTTCTAAATATACAATCATGTCATCTGCAAACAGGGACAATTTGACTTCTTCTTTTCCTAACTGGATACCCTTGATTTCTTTCTCTTGCCTGATTGCCCTAGCCAGAACTTCCAACACTATGTTGAATAGGAGTGGTGAGAGAGGGCATCCTGTCTTGTGCCAGTTTTCAAAGGGAATTTTTCCAGTTTTTGCCCATTCAGTATGATATTAGCTGTGGGTTGTCATAAATAGCTCTTATTATTTTGAGGTACGTTCCATCAATACCAAATATTGAGCGTTTTTAGCATAAAGGGCTGTTGATTTTGTCAAAAGCCTTTTCTGCATCTATTGAGATAATCATGTGGTTCTTGTCTTTGGTTCTGTTATATGCTGGATTACGTTTATTGATTTGCGAATGTTGAACCAGCCTTGCATCCCAGGGATGAAGCCCACTTGATCATGGTGGATAAGCTTTTTGATGTGCTGCTGAATCCGGTTTGCCAGTATTTTATTGAGGATTTTTGCATCGATGTTCATCAGGGATATTGGTCTAAAATTCTCTCTTTTTGTTGTGTCTCTGCCAGGCTTTGGTATCAGGATGATGTTGGCCTCATAAAAAGAGTTAGGGAGGATTCCTCTTTTCTATTGATTGAAATAGTTTCAGAAGGAATGGTACCAGCTCCTCCTTGTACCTCTGGTAGAATTCAGCTGTGAATCCATCTGGTCCTGGACTTTTTTTGGTGGGTAGGCTATTAATTGTTGCCTCAATTTCAGAGCCTGCTATTGGTCTATTCAGGGATTCAACTTCTTCCTGGTTTAGTCTTGGGAGAGTGTAAGTGTCCAGGAAATTATCCATTTCTTCTAGATTTTCTAGTTGATTTGCGTAGAGGCATTTATAGTATTCTCTGATGGGTGTTTGTATTTCTGTGGGGTCGGTGGTGATATCCCCTTATCATTTTTTATTGCGTCTATTTGATTCCTCTCTCTTTTCTTCTTTATTAGTCTAGCTAGCGGTCTGTCAATTTTGTTGATCTTTTCAAAAAACCAACTCCTGGATTCATTGATTTTTGGAGGGTTTTTTGTGTCTCTATCTCCTTCAGTTCTGCTCTGATCTTAGTTATTTCTTGCCTTCTGCTAGCTTTTGAATGTGTTTGCTCTTGCCTCTCTAGTTCTTTAATTGTGATGTTAGAGTGTCAATTTTAGATCTCTCCTGCTTTCTCTTGTGGGCATTTAGTGCTATAAATTTCCCTCTACACACTGCTTTAAATGTGTCCCAGAGATTCTGGTATGTTGTATCTTTGTTCTCATTGGTTTCAAAGAACATCTTTATTCTGCTTTCATTTCGTTATGTACCCAGTAGTCATTCAGAGCAGGTTGTTCAGTTCCATGTAGTTGAGCGGTTTGGATTGAGTTTCTTAGTCCTGAGTTCTAGTTTGATTGCACTGTGGTCTGAGAGACAGTTTGTTATAATTTCTGTTCTTGTACATTTGCTGAGGAGTGCTTTACTTCCAATTATGTGGTCAATTTTGGAATAAGTGCGATGTGGTGCTGAGAAGAATGTATATTCTGTTGATTTGGGGGGAGAGTCTATAGATGTCTATTAGGTCCGCTTGGTGCAGAGATGAGTTCAATTCCTGGATATCCTTGTTAACTTTCTGTCTCGTTGATCTGTCTAATGTTGACAGTGGAGTGTTGAAGTCTCCCATTATTATTGTATGGGAGTCTAAGTCTCTTTGTAGGTCTCTAAGGACTTGCTTTATGAATCTGGGTGCTCCTGTATTGGGTGCATATATATTTAGGAGAGTTAGCTCTTCCTGTTGAATTGATCCCTTTACCATTATGTAATGGCCTTCTTTGTCTCTTTTGATCTTTGATGGTTTAAAGTCTGTTTTATCAGAGACTAGGATTGCAACCCGCTTTTTTTTTGTTCTCCATTTGCTTGGTAGATCTTCCTCCATCCCTTTATTTTGAGCCTATGTATGTCTCTGCATGTGAGATGGGTCTCCTGAATACAGCAGACTGATGGGTCTTGACTCTTGATCCAGTTTGCCAGTCTGTGTCTTTTATTGGAGCATTTAGTCCATGACATCTAAGGTTAATATTGTTATGTGTGAACTTGATCCTGTCATTATGATATTAACTGGTTTATTGCTCGTTAGTTGATGCAGTTTCTTCCTAGCCTCGATGGTCTTTACATTTTGGCATGTTTTTGCAATGGCTGGTACCGGTGTTCCTTTCCATGTTTAGGGCTTCCTTCAGGGTCTCTTGTAAGGCAGGCCTGGTGGTGACAAAATCTCTAAGCATTTGCTTATCTGTAAAGGATTTTATTTCTCCTTCACTGATGAAGCTTAGTTTGGCTGGATATGAATTCTGGGAAAATTCTTTTCTTTAAGAACGTTGAATATTGGCCCCCACTCTCTTCTGGCTTGTAGAGTTTCTGCCGAGAGGTCTGCTGTTATTCTGATGGGCTTCCCTTTGTGGGTAACCCGACCTTCCTCTCTGGCTGCCCTTAAGATTTTTTCCTTCATTTCAACTTTGGTGAATCTGGCAATTATGTGTCTTGGAGTTGCTCTTCTGGAGGAGTATCTTTGTGGCGTTCTCTGTATTTCCTGAATTTGAATGTTGGCCTGCCCTACTAGGTTGGGGAAGTTCTCCTGGATGATATCCTGAAGAGTGTTTCCAACTTGGTTCCATTTTCCCCCTCACTTTCAGGCACCCCAATCAGACGTAGATTTGGTCTTTTTACATAATCCATACTTCTTGCAGGCTTTGTTCATTTCTTTTTCTTCTTTTTCTTTTGGTTTCTTCTCGCTTCATTTCATTCATTTGATCCTCAATGGCTGATACTCTTTCTTCCAGTTGATCGAGTCGGTTACTGAAGCTTGTGCATTTGTCACGTTTCTCGTGTCATGGTTTTCATCTCTGTCATTTCGTTTATGATCTTCTCTGCATTAATTAATCTAGCTGTCAATTCTTCCACTTTTTTTTCAAGATTTTAGTTTCTTTGCGCTGGGTACGTAATTCTCCTTTAGCTCTGAGAGGTTTGATGGACTGAAGCCTTCTTCTCTCATCTCGTCAAAGTCATTCTCTGACCAGCTTTGATCCGTTGCTGGCGATGGGCTGCGCTCCTTTGCAGGGGGAGATGCGCTCTTATTTTTTGAATTTCCAGCTTTTCTGCCCTGCTTCTTCCCCATCTTTGTGGTTTTATCTGTCTCTGGACTTTGATGATGGTGACGTACGGATGGGGTTTTGGTATAGGTGTCCTTCCTGTTTGATAGTTTTCCGTCTGACAGTCAGAAGGACTGTCTGTTGGTCTGTTGGAGATTGCTTGAGGTCCACTCCAGACCCTGTTTGCCTGGGTATCAGCAGCAGAGGTTGCCGAAGATAGAATATTGCTGAACAGCGAGTGTACCTGTCTGATTCTTTCTTTGGAAGTTTCCTCTCAGGGGTGACGCCACCCTGTGAGGTGTGGGGTGTCAGACTGCCCCTAGTGGGGGATGTCTCCAGCTAGGCTACTCAGGGGTCAGGGACCCACCTGAGCAGGCAGTCTGTCCGTTCTCGGATCTCAACCTCCGCGTTAGGAGATCCACGGCTGTCCCAAAGCTGTCAGACAGAGTCGTTCGCGTCTGCACCGCCCCCGCTCTTTCCCCTAATGGACTGCAGCTGTGCGCTGTCCGCAGAGGTAGAGTCTACAGAGACAGGCAGGCTTCCTTGAGCTGCTGTGAGCTCCACCCAGTTCGAGCTTCCCAGCGGTTTTGTTTACCTACTTAAGCCTCAGCAATGGTGGGCGCCCCTCCCCCAGCCTCGGTGCTGCCTTGCAGATAGATCGCTGCAGACGGCTGTGTTAGCAGTGAGGGAGGCTCCGTGGGCGTGGGACCCTCCCGGCCAGGTGTGGGATATATTCTCCTGGTGTGCCTGTTTCCTTAAAGCGCAGTATTGGGGTGGGAGTTACCCGATTTTCCAGGTGTTGTGTGTCTCAGTTCCCCTGGCTAGGAAAAAGGGATTCCTTTCCCCCTTGTGCTTCCAGGTGAGGCGATGCCTTGCCCTGCTTCAGCTCACGCTGGTCAGGCTGCAGCAGCTGACCAGCACCGATTGTCCGGCACTCCCTAGCGAGATGACCCCAGTACCTCAGTTGAAAACGCAGAAATCACTGGTCTTCTGTGTCGCTCGCGCTGGGAGTTGGAGACTGGAGCTGCTCCTATTCGGCCATCTTCTAGCCATTACTTTTGACCGAGAGGAAAGATTTATACACTGAAGACTACAAAACATTCCAAGACCAAAAGGGGCATCCCACGTATGCAAGACTCCTTCAGCATTCAAAAATCAATTAGCAGAATCCACCGTCAGAATACACTTGACATACTGAAACGGCTGTGTGGGAACTTAAATTCCACTATCTCGGGCAGCCGCCTCCCAGCCCAGCTCCTCGCCGCGGCGCCTGGGCCGACTCGCGGTAGTGTTTTTAATTAGATGGTTAAGCTGGTATCAAACTGTGCTTTTAAATCTTATCTCTATCTTTCTATTAAACAAAAGACATTCAGTATCTCATACTGAAAAATACCAGGATGACCTTGTATCAGTTGAGTCTCTCCCATACCCAGGATAATTTGTTATTCAGCAGCTTCTTTTTTGTTGTTGTTGTATTTTGTTGTTGTATTTTTTTGTTGTTGTATTTTGATACAGCTTGGGTATGTGGACTCAAATTTTATCTCTAACTTCTAAGTCTAATATCTTGTTTGAGAATGCCATTTTTGCACATGAAAAATTGGTAAATACAATTTTGTGTATATATATATATGTAATTATTTTTTCACTTATTCCTAGATTGGCTGTATTTAACTAGCTTCATAGAATTCATAAGAATTCTGAGGGTTTTGATAATCTGGAAATCTTTTAGTTCCAATAGTCAGATTCTTTCTGAAAATTATTTTTTTATAAGACATTTCTACAATAAGATAGTGGCTATTTCTGTTAATATTTATTTTCTTATGTTAGATAGAATTTCTGTGGGATAGAAGGGGACTCTGAAATCCAGTAGTACATAATACATTTGCTAATTTACTTCATAAAACACTTTTAATGGCATAAGACAGCTTATGAATTTGACATGCAATCATTAGAAGAAAATAAATAATTTTTATAATTTTATAGAGGACTGCCTTAATCTAGTAAATTCAAATGGAGAAGTGCCTTAATCTAGTAAATTCAAATGGAGAAGTAAGACTATTTACTAGTAACAGCAACCTTAAATTCATCTTAAATTTCTTTTTTTCTTTTTTCTTTTCTTTTTTTTTTTTTGAGACGGAGTCTTGCTCTGTTGCCCAGGCTGGAGTGCAGTGGCCGGATCTCAGCTCACTGCAAGCTCCCCCTCCCGGGTTCCCGACATTCTCCTGCCTCAGCCTCCGGAGTAGCTGGGACTACAGGCGCCCGCCACCTCGCCCGGCTAGTTTTTTTGTATTTTTTTAGTAGAGACGGGGTTTCACCGTGTTAGCCAGGATGGTCTCGATCTCCTGACCTTGTGATCCACCCATCTCGGCCTCCCAAAGTGCTGGGATTACAGGCTTGAGCCACCGCGCCCGGCAAATTTCTATAGTTTTCGTAACACTAGGGCCCAGGTAGGCAAGGAAGATTCCCTTAGCATCCTAATTCATGTGTTTTAGGAATACTATAGTGTTATGTTGAGAATCATTCTGAGGTTCACCATGGATTAGGGATGTGAAGACCTGCATGCCATGTATCTACCGATTCACCAGAGTGATTCAATAATTGTTTGTTTCTGCCTATTCAATTTAACCTTCACTTTCCTATCTTCAAATATAAGGAAAAATTCTTGTCTCATAAGACTGTTGTGAGAAGTAAACAAGATCAATGAAGCCTTGAGAACTTTACTTTGGCCATATCAAACCCTTAATATAATAATAATAATAATAATAGATACTTGCATATATTATGGAAATATAACTTCTTGAATTATTATTTAAAGGACCAATATAAGTTGTTTTTTCCCCAGACTTATGCTAATTTTCTTTATTTAAAATATGTTTATAACATATTGATTTAAAAATATAAGCTCTTAAAGATGCTCAGTGGTGAATTACTTTGGCACTAGGGAAGAATTCTTCTTAGTTTAAAGAAGTTATATAATAATGCTCGGCACTGGTGATTTCCCACTCCTAATTTAGTAATAATGTTTATGATAGTGATGATGTCATGATACCGTGATATTATGACTAATATGTCCTGCCAGTGGCTCTGAACTCAATTAAATCACAGTGGCAATAATGGGCAATCCTGCTGAGTATCTCTGCTAAGCATGAACGATTAAGAAACAAAGCCATTAGTCGTAATTGAAGAATTCATGTTTATATGTAGCAGTTTTTCACAGGAAACTAAGAAGATGAATCCAAATCAGCCCCAAATAATAAAATAACCAGTCCTCATTGCCTGATTAGCATCTTAAGAGATAATGACAATTGAGTTCTTTAGTATGTGTTTCCGAGCCTAATTAGAAATGCAGCTTATAATTTTTAGAATTGGATACAGAACATGTATTTGTCAAAATGTCATTTAAGTTGAGATCTTCCCTTCTATGCCTTTTTTTCTATGATAATTAATAAAATCTAAATTATATCCTTGTAGAATGGAGTATTTTCTTTCTTTATAAAGCTCGGGTATTTTAGTCATAAACACACATGTATGTTCTGCATACTAAGGTCTCAGCAGTCAGTTAGCAAGCATTAACCGGGCACACAGTACCTGCCGAGAGTGACATAAGATACTTTTTATGATCTTAGGAATTGCACAAATCCATTATGTGATTTTACTGACGAAGAAACCAAAATTTGACAGTGTTGCAGTCTGTGAAGCTGGTCAACTTCTAGCCCTATGTACCATTCTCTTCAACAGCAGAGTGGCACCAAGCTTCATTCCTCAGTTTATTTTCTTTTTGGTACTCAGTTTGCTATGCCTAGAAATAATTACCATCTCAATTTTTGCCTCTGGAGCTCTAACTGACAACATCTTTCTATTAATGAGCATTAATATTAACTGAACATCTTTATACTAATTAATTAAATCATATGTAAAAAATGGAAAACTTTGTCTTTGCTTCGTATACTACCCCTCTCTCAAAAACAAAATTATGCCATAAAATCCTGATTTTGTTTAATGATTGTTGCTATTTTGATTTCTTGGGCTTGTAAATTTGGATTTGTTTTTCGGACTCATCTTCTAAATTTGGATTTTCTGTTTATTTGTTGAAGTAAATAAATTTGCTGTAGCAAGTTTATGTGAATTTTGGTCTTTTAATGCAAGCAAAATAAACCAGCCCTGGCTAAGTTAAACAAACAGGAAATGACTAACAGAACTCTAGATACTTCAAATAAAGGAATAAATAACATTGCTACCACTGTACATGGTCCAGATACAAAACCCTAAATAACTGAATTTGAATGGCAGCATTTAATTTAATATTTCCTTTATAACTAAAGTTGTGTCATTTCTCTCATTGTAACACAACCACATTGGCATGAAGAGGGCAGATCCCTGAAAGAGAAGAAGGGAGCTGCAACAGAGAAAGGGAAAGATTGCTGGCAGATGCATAAACCCTATTTTTAATTAATTTCCCCCCTCCATTCTTATGTCATAATACTCTACTTCGTGCCCGGTCTTGTCTCTAGTTTTTATTTGCTCAATGGTTTAATCCACTGTAGGCGAGCAGACATCTTTAAACTTTTAGCTCTGTAATCCAAATATTTTTCTCTTTTCTGTCCTGTTCACTTAACCATGTGCCTTTTTCTTGTAAGTGAGCCATTTATCATTATAATAATATTGGAATGTGTTCTTAAATAATTTGGTCATGGTAACTGTGCTTTTTAACTCCTTATGTTGTTGTTAGGAAATAAAGTATTTTAGTAAAATGGGGTAATATTTGTGTTTGTAATAGACAATAATATCAAGTAGATTTGTTCTTTTCCCCTCAGCAAATGTGAATATCCCTTTACTAAAGTAGCTCACGTAATAAAACAATTGATAATATTTAGGCTATAACAAATATATTTATTCTATTTACCTTGTCTTATTTCATACCTCTAGTAGAGACAGTACCTTTGGCACAGTAAGACTCAATAAATATAAAACCCTCAATATTAGACCAGGTTTTTATTAATTGGAAGCTATTAATCTGAATATAAAAATATATGAATTTATGTAAACATTAAGTTGAAGATTAAATCCAAATTAACTTTTGCTTGTTTATTTATTAAATGTAATTTGTCAATTATCCTTCAAAGATATGAGGCTATATATAAAATATGATGAGAGAAAAAATTTAAAACTCAACACATGACAGATATCTCATGGATGGGAAATGGAGCAATGTGCGGGTTTAGGCTGTGGGCTTTTTGACTTTAGTCTGACATCGTAAAGAGATGGCCAAGAGTTCATGCAGCTTGTTGGAGAAACAGGGATTAAAAGTGTCCTTGCTAGAAACTTTATTAAAGAATTAGGATTATTATTTGAAAACATGGGTAAGGTAAGATTCCTACGTATTGGAGGTTAAGTGCAAGAATTTAGCAACAAAGTCCTATCAACTCCGTGGCTTATGGTAGAGTCTCTTATTGGGCACATTCACACAGGCGTATTTAAATGACATGTCTATCCTGAACCATGAAATTGAGCCAGTCCTCAACAAAATGAAGTACAAATCATAAAACAATTTATTTTAACCAAACAATGTAAACAGGCTAATATATCATACCCTCCAAAACACTGATAGGCCCTTTGCTACAGAACGTCATTTTCTTGCCTTTAATTAATACACGTCATTATTTTGGCCAACAGTCAATACCTTGAGGTAAACAAGAAGTCAGTCCAGACTAGCTAAAATTAACCTGTGCTTTGCAGCCAAGAAACTAAATCAATTGCTAAGAAATAAATTCAGCACAAGCAACGTGAACAAAATATGGTAATTTGATCTTGATAAAAAATAATGTTTAGCTTGCTCAAAAAGACAATAAAATCAGGTATAAAAAACAAAAGATTAATCAAAAGCAAGTAAAAATGAAATCAGATTCAGTGTATATTAAAATAATTTAATAGAAAACCTAAAAATAAATCACTCTCTGCCTCTTTTCTCTCTCTCAGGCTCTCTTTTTTCTAGATGGATGGATAGTTGAGGATTAATGGATGGATGGATGAATAGATAGATAGATAGATAGATAGATAGATAGATAGATAGATAAATAGAATGAGCCATTAAAATAACACTAAAAACAAAAATAGAAGCCTTTATGAATAGGTGAAACAATAGAAGACCTAAGAAAATACTAAGATACTATGTGATATTGAAGCGCAGACATAGAAAAACAGAAACAGAAAGAAATAAAGTCCAATACAAATAATACGTTTTGAATAATAGAAGGATGATAAACTCAACGTTGGTCTATCATGAGTTCCAGAAGTTAATATTAAGTGAAAACAGAAATAACATGAAAACATTTAAAAATGTAATCATTGAGAATTTCCTTATTGAAAGAGGAATATAAAATATATGTGCAACAAATGTCACGAGATTGAAAAAATTCATACCTACATCTTTATTGAAGAACAGCAAATATAAAGAAAAATCATAAACATGCCAGAGAGAAAAGACTGATTATCTAAAAGGAAAGCCAATTATGCCTACAGTATGTATCTTACTGCTAACAATAGATATGGGAGGAAATTGACCCATATCTTTAAAATTGAAGGGAAGTAAATTACAATCTACAATTCTATATTTAGTTAAATTATAATCTGAAAGCAAATGTAAATAATGGTAATTACAGACACACAGAAAGATAATTTTCACCCTTAGACCCCTTCTAAAAAACATCTGAAAGGTATATTTTAAAAGAAGAATAAAATAAAACCTGGGAATAGAGTAAAATGAAAAAAAAAGATACATTTAGTAAGATTATCAGAAATTGGTAACACAAGATGGTAAATTTAATTTATTATGACTCTGAAAAGGCCAGAGACTAATTTTATAAGCCCAAAATGTTTCAGCCAAAATGTTAAAAATCAATAGTGAATTTGATGTGAGTAGTAGTTGGTGTGATTAATGATTGCTAGAAGTCGTTATCCTCAGCAAACTAACTCAGGAACAGAAAACCAAACACCAAATGTTCTCACTTATAAGTGGGAGCTGCATGATGAGAATACATGGATTCATGGTGGTTAACAACACACACTGGGTCCTGTCTGTGGGGGCAGGAAGAGCATCAGGAAGAATAGCTAATGGCCGCTGGACTTAACACCTAGGTGATGCAAACCATCTGTGCAGCAAACCACCATGGCACCCGTTTACCTGTGTAACAAACCTGCACATCCTACACATGTACCCCAGAACTTAAAATAAGCATTGAAGAAGAAAGATTGCTAAGATCCTAGCGTTGTTTGAGAGAATAGGCAATGAAAACTTCAGAATTTGTTAGTAGAGACAAAGAGTTAAGTTAGTTTATGAAGTGTGATATGTTACCACTTAAAAATGATATCTGTGATCTAGTATTCATGGCAGAAACTGTATGTTGTTCCTATCCTTTTTGAACAGTATTAGAATGTCAAATTTTTGTTGGGCACCTGGCTACCACAGATAAAGAAATTTTTCAATCTCCTTGGAAGCAAAGTGTGGCCAGATGACTAAGTCCAAGTAGAAAGCTTTTGGGAAAGTCGTATGTAACTTTGGAAAATTATACATAACTGGAACTCAAGAGATCATGATAGACACAAATAGCAAACTTGGTGCCAAGAATGGCAGAACAACAATATAAGGGGCCCTCAAGTCTGTAGCTCCATACTTGGCCCAGACAGCGTCAATTTTTATTAAATCATTATTATTTTTCATTTCAATAGTACACATGTAGGATTATTCTTTTTGTCACCCAGGCTAGAGTGCAGTGTTGTGATCATAGCTCACTACAGCCTACAGCCTCAGTCTCCTGGGCTCAGGTCACCCTCTTCCCTCAGTCTCTCAAGTAGCTATGCATGCACCACCAAGCATGGAATTAAAAAAAAAAAAAAAGTAAAGACAGGGTTTTACTCTGTTGTTCTGGCTGGTCTTGAACCTCTGGCCTCAAGTGATCCTCCTGCCTCAGCTTGCCCTTATTCTTTTTTTTTTTTTTTGAGACAGAGTCTCGCTCGTCACCCAGGCTGAAGTGCAGTGGCGCGATCTCAGCTCACTGCAAGCTCCGCCTCCCGGGTTCATGCCATTCTCTTGCCTCAGCCTCCAGAGTAGCTGGGACTACAGGTGCCTGCCACCACACCCGGCTAATTTTTTGTATTTTTGGTAGAGACGGGGTTTCACCGTGTTAGCCAGGATGGTCTCGATCTCCTGACCTCATGATCCGCCCGCCTCGGCCTCCCAAAGTGCTGGGATTACAGGCATGAGCCACCGTGCCCGGCCTGCTTGCCCTTATTCTTAAATGATGCAAATTTTTACTCCATTGAGAAAAAATTAAAAATCAGAAGAACAAGGAGCACTACCAGTCCAACAGAAGATATCGAAGAGAAAAGAAGAAGTATGGTAAATAAAACATAAAATAAGGGGACAGGAAGTTCAAATGCGGTGATCACAATTAAATATAAATATATGCAACCCAACTGTTACATTGAAAGAAACAAAAACCAAACTTTAGGTACAGTTGATTCTTCAACAACATGGGTTGAACTGTGTGTGTCCTCTACACATGTTTTCTGCCACCCCTGAGACAGCAAGACCCGCTTCCTCCTCCTCCTCAGCCTATTCAACTTGAAGACAATGAGAATAAAGATTTTCATGATGATTCACTTCCACTTAATGAATAACAAATATATTTTCTCTTCCTTATGATTTTCTTAAAAACATTTTTCTCTAGCATACTTTATTGTCAAAATATAGAAAATAATGCAAATTATGTGTAATGGACTGTTAATGGTAAGGCTTCAATCAACAGTAAGCTGTTAATAGTTAAGTTTTGGGAGACTCAACAGTTACACAGGGATTTTTGACTGCATGGGGGTTGATTTCCCCACCCCTATGTTTTAAATCAAAAGAACTAAAACAATATAAAAATTTTATAATAGAAGTCTTAATTATATATACTATTAAATAGTACAAAGAAAATCCCAAAACAAAATTCAAGACAAGGGACGTTACCTGGTGAGCAAAGGAATGATTCCTCAAGAAAATACGAGGTATGATGAGGATGTATGGACCAAACAACATAGTCTTTAACATGTAAACATTGACAAAATTAATGAGAAAATGGATGAAAAGTGCAAACATGAAACAGAAATTTGGCACAATTTAATCAGAAACATTTTAGAACAAGTAGATAATGTTCTAAATTGTGAAGACTGTATGAAGAAATTTTTCAGGGTGTTATGGTGTCATATTAGAAGAAAACCTGATCTTTTCTGTCTGAAGGAGTTGGAAAAGACTTTCCTGAAGAGTGACATTTCAAAAAATGTCAAGGATAAATTAGGAATTAATCAAGGTGAGGGGGTGGTCAAATTCCAGGTAGAGAGAACATGAAATAAAAGATTTGGGGATTTAATGATTTGATTACAGTTCAGGGAGAAAATTATATGATATGCGGGAAGAATAGAAAATTCTGCACAAACCATATCATATAAGGTATTCTCTGATCCTCTTCAGTCACCTCCAAATGCCACATTTTAGAAAGGTAGATACATGAGTTCAAAAATAAAAGCCAGACACTTGAGGAGAAAAAAAGGAAAAAAAAAAAAAAAAAAACTTCAAATGCCAATGTGATATAATTTTCAAATTAAAATAATTTAACATACAGGATGAATTATATTCAAAATGCATACAACATCTAGATGTAAAATAGTGTTTTGCCATAAGCTATTTTCACTTTATCAATTAATTTGTAGAAATTTTTATGTTTCAGTTCTTTATTATTTTGACTTCAAGCAATAGGAAAGAGCTGATTTAAAATTTAATAATTCAATTACTATTATATAGGGCTCTGCATGGCATGTATTCAACATTAATTGATTTATAGTCACGTACCACATGATATTTCAGTCAACAACAGACCACGTAGAGGATGGTGGTTCCATAAGAAAACAATGGAGCTGAAAATTTCCTGTCATCTAGTGATGTCATAGCCATTGTAACATGGCAGCATGACATAATTGCCTTTTCTATGTTTAGATATGTTTAGATGCACACATTCTTACCATTGCATTACAAGGGCCTACAGTGTTCAGTGCAGTACCATGCTCTACAGGTTTGTAGTCCAGGAGCAATAGGCTCTACCATGTGGCCTAGGTGAGTAGTAGGCTGTACCATGTAGGTTGTATACGTACACCCTATGATGTTTGCACAAGGATGAAATCACCTAACGGTGCATTCCTCAGAGGGGATCCCCTTTGTTAAGCCAGGCATAACTATATTTATGTTATGTAGTGTTTTTAAAATGTAAGAATGATTAAAGAGGTAACTATAATTAAAAAACACATGCTTTGGGGGTGATATCTGGTGCATTTTGTTTGTACTAATTTGGGATAACAGACTCTTGGTTTGAAGTTCTTGGAGATAATGACAGTTGCTAAAACTGTCTGTAATCCTGCTTTCGGTTCTCACAGCCCTAAGTACCTGACCCGGAAGAGAAACCCCTGATCAAACGGGTCTCTAATTGGGTTAATATTGTTATACATATTGTTTCTAAGTTAAATCCATATTAAAATGTAATTAAACTAAACTTCAGAAAGGCCTTGTATATGTGTTATTTTATTCAAGGCCATAGGTATAGGGTATTTTTATCCTTTCGACTTGTTTAAGACACTGCCTGTTTCATTCAGAGAGCCTCATGATGGCTGCTTTCATTGATGAATAGCTTTGGTAGGCTTGGCTTGCTGGTTAATGGGAGAACTTCAGGCTTGAAATCAGGGTGAAACCATCTGGAGATGGGCAGTTTTTTCTAAGAAAAAAAAAAAAAAATTCAGCAGCCAAAGAAATGTGCACAGCTGCCAAAGATCAGAGAGTGACCAAAGAACATGAGCAGAAAAAGATAGAACTAGTTTGACAAGAAGGACAAAGATATTTTCAGGTGTATTATCTATTCACACCACATCCATTTCTAGAGGACTATCCATACAGCTCTCCTGCTGCGTCTTATCCTCAGTGATCCAGTCCAGCCAGATAGCTTTATACGATACATGGTATAAATCTAAGAAAATGATAATTTACATTTCTACTATAGAAAGATAAGCACAGTTTCAATAACTTAAGAGGCACAAATAATAAAATATTAGTAGCTACAATACTTTTAAAGGACTCTTTTTAAAAATTTTTATTTTTTTTTAAATTTTTCCGTAGGTTATTGGGGTACAGGTAGTGTTTGGTTACATGAGTAAGTTCTTTAGTGGTGATTTGTGAGATTTTGGTACACCTACCACTCGAGCAGTGAGCAGTGTACACTGCAGCCAATGTGTAGTCTTTTATTCCTTGCCCACCTCCCACCCTTTCCCCCAAGTCCCCAAAGTCTATTGTATTATTCTTAGGTCTTTGGGACTGCATAATATCTTATTTGAGGGATTATTGACACATATCCTAATGTATTGTTCAAATTGAAATTGAAGAATATTTTTGTTGATGTATTTTGTTTACATCTTGCCCAATGATTATTTCAGGGTTGATTTCTAGAAATATAATTGTAGGGTTAAAATTAACTTTCAGAGCATCTCTTACATAATCTAATAGAATTTATTAGAAGACATTTGTAAACCATTTAACTTGTAAGAAATTTATACATTGAATTTCGATCCTTTTATACTATTTGAGCTCCTGGTCTTACCTATAAGTAAAAAATAAATTTGAAAATAATTCTGACTATTAGAATTAATAATAATATATTTCTAAACTCATTTTTATTTTTTTTTTGAGCAAATATTTCATTTCAGCTGGAAAATGTCAGGAAAAAGATTGTACAAATCAGTAATTAAAGAGAGTTGAGGAGAAGTTATATGCAAAAGTGTGACCAGGTTAAGGGATCCAAGAAAGGATGACGAAGTACCCAGGATCTAGCAACAGAGAAAATTGTCATCACTCCTAGGCCTGACAGGATACAGGGAACCCAGGCAATTCTTCCAGGCAAATTGTAACCATGGGAGAGAGATTTGCCATTAATAGTATCTTCGTAGGTGAGGCATGCAGACATGGAGTAGCAGGGAGAGAAAAGGGAGAAATATACATTTTGACTTCTTTCTGCTTCTGTCCACCAATAACTTTGCAGAGGGCAAGGAGGCCAAGATGATAAATTTTAAAGAAGTCAGACTTACAGCACAGAGCAGGATAGAAAACAGTCTGCTTTTGCTTTCGGGGGATATTCAGCATGGCCTACTATCTTTTCTCCCCAGCATGTGTAATCTTGTCCTTTCTCTAGCCCATTTCGCCAAGTGGGAAACATACAAAGTCCTGGTAGTCTCACCATGTCACTGTAAGGGAGTTTCAGTTTTGTCATATTCTTTACAGAACCATGACTGGAGCATTACCAACCACCAGTGCTCTTTAAGTAATGAAGAAGAGAAAAAGGGGGAATAATAACTCATCAAAGAACTACAGCTGCTCAAGTCACCACTGGTGTCATGAAGGCTAAGTTAGTAATTAACGGTAGTTTCCTACACTGGCATCCATCCCATACCCCTACCCCCTTACTCTTTGCCAACAACATTTGCTTGTTGAGTTTTTCTTTTTTTAACCCAGTGTGGTGATCCAAATCTTAATTCCCATAGGATTGATATAATTATGGCATCTTTATTTGATGGTTGCAATATCCAATAGACCAGTACTATTAGACATTTGAGTACTGGAATGCACCCAGGCGGATCCTCTCGCTGCCAGACATGGTACCCATGGCTATCAATAAGGCTTTTTTCTGAGTTCATAAAAGTTAATCCAGGGAGATACATTTTGGGTTCCAAGATGCAAAATGAAGAATTGTGCCTTATTGGGACCTCAGCAATGACCTCTGCTCTTAGCAGTTTTGGCAAATGTCAGTATCCAGGTAAACCTTGTGAGAGGAAGACCATTAGTTCGCAATGACTAAGTGAAAAACCATTTAGCAAAAAAAAAAAATTTCTGTGCATAGTCTCTATACATGTCACCATAGTCATCGTGTACATGAACTTCTTGAACAAAAACTGGGAAGACTGAAGGAAAGATATCGGGGACTAGAAAAAGAACGGACTGTTATAAAAAATTTGAGAGCTCTCTCTGGGTAACATTTATATGAAACAAATAATCTGCTTCCTCTGAGTGTATTCCTAGAGGATCATCCACATATCTCTCTCACTGACTTCTTGTCCCAATCATTTAGTCTCGTTCTTCCCATGTCCTAACCAACTGGCCAGCATGTCAATCCTGGCCATGACTCAGGGTATATTTGTAATTTAAGTCATGTTGCCTCCCACCTGCAGCACATTATGGGATATGCTACCCTATACTCTAATAGGATTTGCCTTTATCACTATATTTCAGGATTACCTCTGAAGAGGTCCATAATGCAATGGAATTCATTTCTGACCTATCCATAAACTTGGGCCATACTTTTGATTGTGTCTTTTTCACCATCTGAGGCCCTACTTGTGGGTTGAGGGAAAAGTGGTACAACAATTTGGCTCAGCACCGTTGGTATCTAAGTCATTCACTCAGTTTATTTGTCCTATCCAGAACTTCTTGGCCCTGCTCTTATATACATACATTTTCTTTAATGATTGAATGTTCCTACACATTAGAAGTCACTCAGTTTATAATGGGCAAATTTGGCTGCCTAGTTTCTTGGTTTACTCTGGTCAGGTTTTGGAGACAAGATGGATAATATTTTTCAATTGCAGAACAGTTGATGGCAAAAGAGGAATGTGTCTCATGTGAATATTTTAGAGATTTATATTATATTTCTCCTACTGGGTCTTGGGTCATAAGGCTCACATAGCCTGGCTGCTTGCATCTCAGTGTGGATCTGGTACAGGTCTTTTGCTTGCTCCACGCGAAACCTAGGCACACAGTTTTATGAGTTATTCAATACTAGATGGGAGCAGCACATCCAAATAATATGTGGGTATCACACTGTGCTCCAAGCTAACAGAGCTCCTAGAAACTTTACCAATATGACAAATCCCAGAACCTTTGCAGGATTTATTTTCTGTTCTCTGGCAAGTAAAAGAATTACTAAGTTATAGAGGTAGTATTATGGTACTGCAATTATTATTATTATTATATAAGTTTAATACACACTGAAGGAGAATTTGGGTCCAAAAACCTTTACTTAAAACGTACATTTTCTATTATTGAGAGATTAAAAAACAATCTGGGCATGTCTGTATATCTAGTTAAGAACTCCGTGGGTGCATTTGTGCCATCCAAAATTATCTTGATTTGGGTTGCTGTTTGGCTCCACCTGGTGGTGGCCGTTTTGACCTTTTTTGGTATCGATATGGGTCATTCTGGCTCCTGTGCAACCTGCTAGGACAGTGACTGTAAGTCTAGGAATTTCCTTAAGTTCGTTGGTGCCAATTTTATCAGTCTGATCTGGGGAAATCGACCGGAGAGAGGGTTAGGGATGTGGGAACTCTCCTGATCCCTGGCATTTCTCTGTTTAGCCTTCCTTGCCTAAGTTACGACAGTCCCTAGATAAGAACTTTTGACACCCACTTTTGAGAACGTGACTGGGAGGAAATAAGAGCCAGTCACCCGTCACTATTTATATATCTCCAGTGAGAGAACTGATGGGTGGGCTATCACCAGATTTTAATATATTTATTTTACCTAACAATTTTTTTCCTTCAGGACTAACTGGTAAGAAATGACAGCAATAGGCCGGGCGCGGTGGCTCAAGCCTGTAATCCCAGCACTTTGGGAGGCCGAGACGGGCGGATCACGAGGTCAGGAGATCGAGACCATCTTGGCTAACACGGTGAAACACCGTCTCTACTAAAAATACAAAAAAATTAGCCGGGCGAGGTGGCGGGCGCCTGTAGTCCCAGCTACTCGGGAGGCTGAGGCAGGAGAATGGCGTAAACCCGGGAGGCGGAGCTTGCAGTGAGCTGAGATCCGGCCACTGCACTCCAGTCCGGGCGACAGAGCGAGACTCCGCCTCAAAAAAAAAAAAAAAAAAAAAAAAAGAAATGACAGCAATAAAGAAAATCATCCAAATTTCTGAAGTTTATAAGATTTATATGATTTACAAATTATATAAGATGACTTAAATAGAAATTTAATGAGCCATTTTGTGTTAATATTTGCTATGTTTTTTCTATAACAAATATCTTTGGAAGAAACATTTGATTTTAAAAAGTCTGAGCATTTTATTTGATGATTAAGTTTTTTCAAGGTCCAGTATTCTTATAATTTTTATTTAATGAGTGATACAGTATAATAATATTTTATCAATCAGTTTCAATAGGTAACCCAACTTAACAAATGCTTCTTCAATTTCATTCTCAGGAAAAGTCAGTACTTCAATGAATCTAACAGTATATTTCCAATTAGAATTTGGAATTCACTTTTTCCACCTTTTAGTTCTGGACCTAAGAAACGGATGCATCTTAATTTACTCCACCCATCTTCTTCAACTTTATCCCAACAATTTTGAAACATGCTGCTTTGATTGTTGTTTTGCTTGTATTAGAGGTTATTAGAGGTGAGCCTTTTTTTTTTTTTTTTTGTAATGGGAAGTAAGGATGTGGTTATTTTACGGAAAAACATGATGCTTCTTTCATGTGTCTTTGTGTTGCTATAACAAAATACCACAGACTGGGCAATTTATAAAGAACACATACATATTTCTCACAGATCTAGAGGCTGGGAAATACAAGATCAGGGCACTGGCATCTGGTGAGTGCCCCAACATGGCAGAAGGTGGAAGAACAGAGGGGATGTATAAACATTGTTCTCACATGGCAGAAGAGTGAGCGTGAACTCACACCCAAAAGCCCTTTGCATAAGAGCCCTACTATATTCAAAAAGGCGGCACCCCCATGCAAAGACTCCATCTTTTTTTTTTGAGATGGAGTCTCACTCTGTCGCCCAGGCTGGAGTGCAGTGGCCGGATCTCAGCTCACTGCAAGCTCCGCCTCCCAGGTTTACGCCATTGTCCTGCCTCAGCCTCCCGTGTAGCTGGGACTACCGGCGCCCGCCACCTCGCCCCGCTAGTTTTTTGTATTTTTTTAGTAGAGACGGGGTTTCACCATGTTAGCCAGGATGGTCTCGATCTCCTGGCCTCGTGATCCGCCCGTCTCGGCCTCCCAAAGTGCTGGGATTACAGGCTTGAGCCACCGCGCCCGGCCAAGACTCCATCTTTTAATATGCCAAAATGCAGATTAAGTTTCAACATGAACTTCTAAGGGGATACATTCAATCTATAAGCAGTAGAGAAACTTTGAAGAAAAGTTACCCCCTTTGAAAACTGCAAATGCTATTCTAGAAATTTCCCCTGGAGGCCAAATACACACTGCATCTGCCTTAAAAGTTATATGGCTATTTTACAAAATGTTGGATTACTGTATGGCATGGGTTTCCATATTTCCAAACTGCTGCGTCTGTTTTCATACTACCTGCTACCTGACCAGTAAGGCAATGCACACATTTTAGATTTCTTTTATGTAGGCACTCCGCTGCAAGATAGCAATATCTGCCTCAGTGAGATTTATTAGGCTACAGCAACAAAAGGTCCCAAAGTTCTCTCATTTCAATTAAAGTTTCACTTCTGTAACATCCAATAGTATTTCCAAATTCAGGGGGAGCTGTGCTCCAGTCACTCATAGCAACCCATGCAAATGCAGCTTTTCCCTCTTCAGTACCTGACCTTCCAGTGCCTTGGAGAGCACCATCTCAGCTGAAGTGGAAATATATCCCAGAGTGTGGTGAAGGAGAGATAATTATGGGATGAGTCTAAAATTGGTACACTTGCTCTTATTTATGTTCTATGTATTAGAATTCAGTCACATGGTTATAATTCTTTAGAAAAGAAGGTCAGAAAATGAAATGTTCAGGAGAAGAAAAAATGACATTTGGAGAATGCTCAGTATTCCCTCACACACATTTTAATTTTCTGTAAATAAATACCTTTAATGTGTACAGGTACAAAATTGAAGAATATATTATTTATTGCTTACTACTTTTATATTTAAAAATTTAGGATAAAAAACTAAATGCAAATAATTTAAAATTTGCATTTTAACTTGTGTATGTTGTAGTATATATATGAAACAAGTAACAAAATATGAAATATATGTATATATTGTATACTATATTTTTTGTATATTTAACATTATAAATGATATATGATTATAACTCTATGTGTCTCTCACATGTATTTAACTATATGTATATATATTTATGTATCATACATAAGTGGAAAAATATAGAAACAATAAGTTTGCATCATTTACCACAACCCTAAAGCTTTTTAGAAAAATTTGGCCTTTTATTTTGAATTATAGGACAGATTAGGTTAAATTATTCTGTGGTTTAGAAGTCTCAGTAGAAGCCTCAAAGGCCACAGACAATAAAATGGGTACCAAAGACACAGAGATTTGAAAGCTTAACTCAAAATGCAAGACCACTTAGTTGAATAGTGCAGAGATTGTGAAGCTGGTTTTGTGAACCTCAGCTGTGAATTTTAAAAGAGAAATTGAAGACTGATCAGAGGGAGGGTTGATATTCCCTTATAAAGAGTTGGTGATGTGCTGTGTGCATCCACTGCCTCTTGGGAAAGGGAAACAGCTGATTTTTTATTGTTTCAAATGACTTCATCATGCTCACTTGGAGAGACTTGTGTCCCATTGATCTTGAGGGACTTGAGAACTAGTGGTAATTCTGGTCTGGATATTTTAACGATCAAAATCAGTGGAAATTGCTACTTCTCTTTGCAGCAGAGCAAAACTGAGGTGGCTTCACTGAGAAAGAAAATATCTTCCTTCAAAGATAGGGTTATTACTTCCATTTGCTGCATACTCTGCTGATAGAAGCCAACATGAAGTTATTCCAAAAGGACCAAACAGACCCCCTGAAGGAAAGGTGGGATTCCAACTGAAGGATAGATAATAGAATACTGGATTCTCAAAGGCTGCTCGGTAGTAAAAATTGACTAGCCAGAGGGGAGAAATGACCTATCGAGAAGATATAGTCAGACATCCTCTAAAGGAGAATCTCCAAAGAAACCAAAGCAGCATGCCGGAAGAGGAAGAACTGACAATGACCAATGAACAGTGATCACTGAGTGCACAGATGCCAGCAGGGCCTGTGTTCTTTCCCACTTTTATTTTGGGCTAATGGCTATAGAATCACAAGCCATATTTAGTGAGTGGAGGGTATGGGAAGAAGACAAGAATTTTCTTCATCCCACTCCAGAATTCCAAAACTAAAGTAGGACCCCAGCTGGAGGGTGAATGTAATATGGAGACATTCTAAAATATATAATGATTAAACCAGGCTGGACATTTCATTATGTAAAGGTGACAAAAAATACTGCCTGAGATTTTATGTGAGAAAAGGAAATATTAGGTGCAAGGAGAAATAGTAGGTGTAAGAAGCAAAACTCATCAGGAGAAGATTGAACACTGCAAATACTTTCTGAGAATTAGATTGTTTTTTATTAGTACTTGTACTCAATCAAGATCATTTATTAGACAAGTTATAACTATATATCAGCATAAACAGCTGAACTTGAATATGTGAAAAAATAGAATATTTTTACTTATAGTATTTGGTTTCTTCCCAAGTCCCTAAAAGAGAAAATTCTCTTAATAAATCCCTTCGTGAGAAAAAAAAGTACAATATGATTTTTTATTTACTCTAATTTAACAATTAGATAATAATTGAATAAAATAATTCAATCTAATCAATACTGGGTGTTTTTAATCAATATCACCCAATATTGGGTTTTAATCAGTATACTGTTTTTAATTTTTTTAAAGACTGAAACAAAGGTTTTAAGTACAGATATGTTTTCTCTGAAAGCTGTGTCAAACATTTCTATCAAAATAGCTAACACACATGCATACACACACTCACACACACACATACACACACACACAAATGGTCAGGGTGGGGCTGGGCTGGCAGTGAGGATGGAGATGATAAGAGAAATGTTCTTAACTCAGGTATCTGCATTGGGTGTTAAATCTCTCAACTGTCCCCTCATTCACTTTTCCTCTTTCCAAGATAGTGTCTGTCTGGGTGTAGGGTGCACATGGCTGGTGAAGGGGAGACTTAGCCCTGCTGAGTACAGACTGCAAATTATCTATCATGGCCTCTATCTATCCAGTGGCTCTACTCCACTCTGGAGACAAGGTCACTTCACTCTGGAGAATGGGTCTCATGCCAAGCCCTAGGGGCTCTTGAATTAGTGACTATGCTGGGTAGGAACTGAGGTAGCCTAAAAAGTACAAACAAAGATTTCCCTTTGACTGAACAGCTCTTGTCCTGAGGTTATTAAGATACATTCGTGTCTGAGATTCTCCCAGGACGGTTTGTGTGATGGCCTCTGTGTTACTGTACAAACAGTAACAGTAACACAGGGATGCCACATGATCCCCTGCCCCACTGTTTGGAGTTTTACTCTCACTCTTCTGAGCATTGCCCAAAAGTTGAGTTGAAGCCCAAGGAAAGGGAAATGGGAACTCGGGTTCAATTACTTTGTCATCTGCCTTTGTTCATTCTCCATTTTTCCCCTCATTTATTCCAAGATAGAAAATATGGGAAAGCTCTTACCTTCTTCGCATGTTTCAAATCTTGTCTTTACTACACCCTAGCCTAATAGAGATCCATACCATTCCACAGAATAATCCTAAGATCTTGGTCTTTCAGGCTTACTGTTGATAGCTTAAGTAGGGACAGCAATGGTGTGGTTAGAAATCCGGGAAACACTTTTCCAAAGCTTTCTCAAAGTAATTAAATTGCAAGTTCAGCGGTGGCTCACACCTGTAATCTCAGCATTTTGAGAGGCCAAGGCAGGTGGATCAGCTGAGGTCAGGAGTTCAATATCAGCCTGGCCAACGTGGTGAAACCCCGTCTCTAGTAAAAATGCAAAAAATTAGCCTGGCGTGGTGGTAGGTGCCTGTAATCCCAGCTACTCAGGAGACTGAGTCAGGAGAATCCCTTGAACCCAGGAGGCGAAGGTTACAATGAGCTGAGATCGCACCACTGCACTCCAGCCTGGCCACAGAGAAAGACCAATTAAAAACAAACAAACAAAAAAGATTTTCTGGGTTCCTTTTGCATCTCTCAGTGACATATCCAGGTTTCTTCATGGGGAAATGATATGCAATAGAGTGAAGTTTTTACATTCTAAAAGTTAATTGTGCAATGCAAATTTACAATTTTCCAAACATTTTATCTAAGTTTTAAAGTTGAACAAAAATATATAGCAGCATTTTATCCTCTTTACCATTTTTTACTATTGATCAGTCCTGAAATATTTTAGAATCTCATGTTTCAGATTCATTGTTGTCTATGTTTTTTAAAAATATGTTCTTTTTGTTTTCTAATAGCTTAATCAGAAAAATAAATTTCTAATATTTAGTATCAAAAACTACCTACAGACTTAACTGTTTCACCATTTGTGTTGCTTCCATTATTTTTCATATCATCAAGTCACATATTATAATTCCACAGGCTTTCCTGTCAGTTTCAAAAATTGGATTCTGCTATAATGATTCAGTCAGGCCTAATTGGGTCCTGTTGAATTGTCAAATTTACAACCTGAAGAAAGTGAATATAAATACTTTTTGATATTTCGAATATTTGGATAAATACTTTTTTTGACAAAAAACTCCCAGTGTCTAGATTTTTAAATTAGGCACTTTGGCATATTAGCTCACCAGATATAGCAAACTATTAATCTGGTAGACCAATGTTAAAGATGCAGTTCTTTAGTAAATAACAATTAGGAATTTTCATTTGCACCAGGATGAACTGCAGATTAGCATGTCTAACAAAATAAGGTTACTGAAAGGTCTATGAGTTTCAGAAACCACTCTATCATTTGATGCAATTACTTGGATAACTTCTGGGTTTTAATCTAATCACACCTAAGGAGGTGGCAGTCAATGAAAGTTACATTTAACAACAGTCAGATCATTACTTTATAGTGGATTGTTTTTTGTAAGCAGTGATATTAATTGGAAATGACAAACTGAAGACTAAGAAAGATCCATACCCCTCACTTACCTGCCAGGTTGTTTGTTAACACTGCTTAGCTAAAATAGTTTATTATTGTTGCAATTGCAGTTCTATTTAAGCTACATCAATCTCCTGGAAGAAGAAATTATTTGAAAAACATTTACAAAGCTTTAATTTGTAAACTAGGTTCTAAAAATTTCTATGCAAAATTAAAGATAATTCTTAGGTTTAAAGTCTATTAACTTGTTACTTTAGCCAGTGTTATTATTGGTTTTACAAAATAGTCTCAGTTTTAAAAGTCTGGGCATATATAAAGCCTCTTTTCATTTTTAGAGTATTTAGATTCCAGTAGTGAAATCCAAGTCTTTTATAAATATTGCCAACAGTATTTGAATTTTTGGGAAAATGAGATGCAGTTCTGTGTCTTCTTTCAAGTCATACTTGGTTTTTTAAAATTAGTTTTATCTATGTATAGGGAGCAGTATTTACCTTCTAGAGGAGCACCCTCCATGAATGGGGAAGAACTGAATTATAAATGTAAACTTTAATGTGGAATTTTTGATGTTTGATTTCTGATTGCATGTTTTGCTGCCCTGAAATGGTTGATTTAAAAGGCTTTTAATATTCTTATATTACAAAATATTTTTTAAAATAACAATATATTAGATAAAAGAGTAATTTTCTTTTTCATTGAGGTATAATTTACTAAAATAAAATGAAGTAATTTTAAGTGTAGTTTTATACATTTTTGTGAATGCAGATACCTGAGTTAAGAACATTTCTATCATCATCTCCATCCTCAGTGCCAGCCCAGCCCCACCCTGACCATTTGTATGTGTGTGTATGTGTGTGTGTGTGTGAGTGTGTGTATGCATGTGTGTGTTAGCTATTTTGATGGCAATGTTTGACACAGCTTTCAGAGAAGACATATCTGTACTTAAAACCTTTGTTTCAGTCTTTAAAAAAATTAAAAACAAGGTATCTCTCTGTTACCCAGGCTGGAGTATAGTGGCATGATCATAGCTTACTGCACCCTCGAACTTCTGGGCTCAAGTAATCCTCCTGCCTTAACCTCGTGAGTAGCTGAGGCTACAGGTGTATGTCACCATGATCAGCTAGATTTTTATTTTATTTCATTTTTTGGTGATATGGAGTCTCACTTTGTTGCCCAGGCTAGTCTTGAACTCCAGGCCTCAAGCAATCCTCCTGCCTCTTCCCCCCAAAGTACTGGGATTGCAAGCATGAGCCATCTTGCCTGGTCTGTTTTAAGGCTTACTTTCGTCATTCTTTAAAAAGAGTTGACGTGAAAATTGTTATGTTTACTTAAAATAGACCAGAAAAAAAAAACACTCAAGAAAAAGTAGAATTTATTTAGGGAAGTGGTGAGTTTAGAGTCAAAAGGATTTTATCGCATGGAGGAAATTCTGTGTCCTAGTAGAGGGCTGAGAAAGGCAGATTGTTACTCAAAGTGGGGCAGAGATCCTCCAGGAGTGCAGGGCATGTTACAAGAGATTTTATAGGGATTTCATAGCCAATCAACCAAAAGACAAATGATAATAGCCAAATGTAATGCTTTCTATGTGCCTGTAAATACTCTAGGCACCTAACACACATTCATTCAAAGTTACATACACATCTTTTCAACTCAATGTGAATTTTTAAATATATTTCTTATGTGTTTATGTACTACCTCCCAGACCAGTTAAATCACACAATTATAGGATATTTTATTTTACATTTTAGAATTAATAGCCACTTTTTTTCAATTTACAAATGAAAACATTAGGTTTAGGATGGTTAGGGGACATCATCAAGGAACTACAGATAAACATTATTTTATCAAGCCAAAGCCAGAATTGCCAATTAGTAGGGGCTTTCTTTTATAATTCTATTTGAGACAGCCTTTTAGTGTTAAGCAAATCATAGATACATTCAGTTCTAACACCGGAAAGGCAATCCCAAATATAAATTCTTAGGATGGGAATTCAGTATCTTCATCTTCATTATATATCGTGTAATGGATTGCAAAATGGAAACCAGTAAAAATAATATTTTATAATATAATAATGTTATAAATATTGTTTATACTAATATTCACTGTATTTAACACATACAGTGATCAATATTCTGAAAGGCACCAATTTTATAAAAGAAATCCTATTAGCATTTATTTTATTAAGAAATTTGGAAGACATTACGATATATTGACAATGAAAACAAATGGTAGAGAACCAAAGATAATGGTATTTTAAAATCTTCCTCAATCCTTTATCTAGAGTAGAGCAATAGTAGAATAAATTTCTGCCTTGTAACAGCATTTAGATTTTTCACTAGCTTTGATTTGTCAATGTAGTAGCTATTGCTTATTTTGATATTTATTTATTACAAAATAAATTAAGCCTGTAATGCATCAAAATCTGCTAATAGGTAGCCTTCTGCATTTCATATGTACAATGGGGAGAGCAGAGTTAGAGTAGATGGATTTTATACAACTGAAGTAATATTAAGGTTTGAAACTAAGAAAGTCAATCCAAAGCCTCACTGTGTTTAATCACTTTTAGTACCACAAAATTGGCTGTCAACAGTCTAATTAACTGTCAAGTATCAGCTCTACTTTCTATGCTGTTCACTTGCATAGCCTTTCATCATAGCATCTGGCAAGTTTAAAAAATTCCCAAGAAAACCACTTCTTCCTATAGCTTTACAGCATAGAGTTACAGTGAAAGAAACTGCTATCAGAACAACAAAAACATATTTAATGCTTTATTGTTAAACTATTGAAACCATTTTAAAATCATGTTAAAGTTACTGGTCACTTCATTTTTTGTGAAAGCACACAAGTAAACTTAAAGAAGCATTTTAGCAAATGGATGGTGGCTATGTACTGATTGCATTATTTTGTGATATGATTTTTCCAAAATTGCCACTAAACTCTCAGTTTTACAGTTCATCTGCTTTTAAATGATGATAACTGTCCAACTTAGTCTTAGTTTTCTTGATTTTTTTCCCCAAGTGCTAAAGAGCTATCTCATCACCTAAATATAGTTTAAGTTACAACTGAAATTCAAGAGAAGGGTATATTTGCTTATGTGTTGGCTATAATAGTGGCAGATATATGTGCCACAATGCAAAATTTTGATGATAAAATATAATACTCAGGAAGTAAAGGCAAACTGAATTTTACATATACAACTTTTTTTCATATCATATGAGGAAAGTTACACATTTGCATATATAATAGTAGAAGCTATATAATGCCAATAAATTTAATGCTTGACAACTTCATTCTAAATGAATTACATAACTACTTCTACCTTTATTCACTGACATTTGTGTTTGTATACATCTTTCTTTTAGATTTTCATTTTTAATTATTAAAACACTGTTCCAAAAAATTACTGGAAAAATCAATTTGAATAGAAGTTGCCTCATTTTTTCAGTTTTTTAAATCTATTCATCCTAATCTTGAAAAATGTCACTGAATTAAATGTGAAATAAACTGTATTTTTAAAAGAATGAATGGAGAGAATAAAACTATTTTTATTTAAATCACACACAAAAATATTTAAAAAGATATAAAATAAAACAATGAGAGGATTATTATGCAAAATGTATATCCTAAAATATTTTGTACAATTGTAAAAAGCATACCTCACATTTGGTTCTGAACTTCTTGATGTTTAAATGAAGGATGGAATCTAATTAATGTTTACAAGATTAATGGTCGCCAAAAGAGACTGAATTCAATAAAAGCAAAAGGTCTTTTATGTATTTATTTGTTAGAAAGCCACATTTGCTGACGAGTTGATGCTTATATGGCCAACTAATGTATTCATCTCCTTTAAAGCTCAAGGCTTACTATTCTAAGACATACTCAAATTCTTAAGGAAAGGACATAGCATTTAAAGCTATATTTTAGCAACATTGATCCTGAAGGAAACTTTTTGTTTTCGGTATGGTTATTGTTAATATTTTAAAATTGTTAAAATTGTTTTAACACTTGCATATTGAAAAATGTGAAATTGTAATAAATAACAAAGATTTGAATTTCGGTGGAGGAAAGTAACAATACAAAGCAGAGGCTTAGGAATATTGGGGCATGAAAACAATGATGACTATAGAATAGAAAAGGAGGCCGGGTGCGGTGGCTCAAGCCTGTAATCCCAGCACTTTGGGAGGCCGAGACGGGTGGATCATGAGGTCAGGAGATAGAGACCATCCTGGCTAACACGGTGAAACCCCGTCTCTACTAAAAAACACGAAAAACTAGCCAGGCGAGGTGGCGGGCGCCTGTAGTCCCAGCTACTCGGGAGGCTGAGGCAGGAGAATGGCGTGAACTCGGGAGGCGGAGCTTGCAGTGAGCTGAGATCCGGCCACTGCACTCCAGCCTGGGCGACAGAGCGAGACTCCATCTCAAAAAAATAAATAAGTAAATAAAAATAAAAATAAAAATAAAAATAATAATAGAAAAGGAAAGTACTTTAGAGAGGTTGTTTGAATAGGCATGCTTAAGGCAACAACCCCTGAATCAACTGAATAAATTTCTGTCTCTCTCCTTCCATGATTTGGGGATTTTTGTGTGATGTGAATATTGCCATAACTGTTTTCCTTTTGATCAGTATTTGCCAGGTAAGCTTTTCCCATTTTTTTTTTTTTTTTTAAATTTCTAACTCAATTTGTATTATATTTTAGGTGCAGCTCTGAAGAACTCTTAGGGGTTTTTTTTTTTTTTTTTTTTTTTTCCCCAATCTAAGATTATCTCTCTCTCTTTCTCTCTCTCTTTTTTTTTTTCTGTTTCATCAATTGTGAGTTTTGATATAATTGAGTTCCTTTTTATCATTTTACTTTGTGCTAGTTTAAAAGTTATGAAATCTCTTGCTCTTCTTTGAGTGATTTATTTTAAATGTTTACATACACAACCAGCAAAATTGGATGAAAGCAACTATATAATAATTCGCTCTATTGTCCTTCTGAAGAGTGCTAGGATCTTAGACCACATTAGCCCCAAATCTTTGACATTCAACTTCCTCATTATTTTTAATGAGTTTCACCTCATTTTAACTACCCCCTCCACTGCAAATTAGTCATTTTTCTATTAATATTTGCTCTACATACCTAATTTTAAATTATCACATTTTATCAGTTTCTTGCTGATCATCGCTTCTTGCAATTCACTATTCCTTCTGGGTCCATTGGTATAATTTCTTTCTATTTGTAGAAGCATATCCTTTTGTTCTTTCAACATGAACAAATTGTGCTATACATTTAATAATTTTTTAATTATGTATCTTTATGAACATATTTTTCATAAATGTATCTTTCTTAAAGAGTAATTTGGGTGTGTCTGGATTTTTTGGTTTTTTTTGAAACAGAGTCTTGCTCTGTTGCCCAGGCTGGAGTGAGTGCAGTGGCGCAATCTCTGCTCTCTGCAAGCTCCGCCTTCTGGGTTCACGCCATTCTCCTGCCTCAGCCTCCCGAGTGGCTGGTACTACAGGCGCCTGCCACCACGCCCGGCTAATTTTGTTGTATTTTTAGTATAGACAGGCTTTCACTGTGTTCACTAGGATGGTCTCCTTATCCTGACCTCGTGATCCGCCCGCCTCGGCCTCCCAAAGTGCTGGGATTACAGGCGTGAGCCATTTGAGACAGAGTCTCGCTGTATCACCCAGACTGGAGTGCAGTGGCGTGACCTTGGCTTACTGCAGCCTCAACCTCCTCAGCTCAAGTGATTCTCCACATCTCAGCCTTCTGAGTAGCTGGGACTACAGGCACGGCCACCACACCCAGCTAATTTTTGAACTTTTTGTAGGGATGAGTTTTTCCATATTGCCCAGGGTAGTAGCAAACTCTTGAGCTCAAGCGATCTGCCCACCTCAGCCTCCCAAAGTGCTGGCGTTACAGGTCTGAGCCATCGTGTCTGGCCCGGAATTCTTATTTGATAATTATTTGTTCCTCACCATAATATATGATTTCACATATTTTGCCATGATTTGCCATTAACTCTTAAATTCGCTCTTAGTCTGTGGTTGTTCCCTGAAAACAAACTGCTATTTCCTTTTGGTTGCTTTCAATTTACTCCCCCCCCCACCCGCTTATTGTTTATTTCTTTTCAGTTTCAACATAATGTGTTTTGGTAGTTAATTTAATTTTAATAATCATACTCAGAACTCACTATTATTTCCTCTGAAGGCTAGGGTTGTTAATCTGCAACTACTTTTTAAATTTTAATTCTTTTGAATTTCTAGAAGGTCTGTTTTAATTTTTTCATACTATCATGTTGTTTTTATATTTCTATATTTATTTTATATCTTTAATCAAATATTTTATCTTATGCCATGAATTAATATAAACATGCTTAATATTTTGTCCCTTTTTGATTTTACAAGAATATTTTGATTTATTAATATGCTAGTTTTTGAGTGGATTGAATTTGGATTTTTGAATGGTTTGGATTATTTGTTTCCTGGTGTGGTTTGCAATTTTGTGTGTGTGATCCTCTTCATTACATTTATTTTATTATTTTTATTGTTGCTATTTTTGGTATTGTGAGGGTTCTGTATGCACTGGCTTGTGAAAAATTCTGATACTGCAGAAATTGCATTTGTTTCTCTCACAGACTTAGGATTTGTAACTGGTTTCCACCAACATTTTATTAAATTATGAGCTTGAATTTTTTTACACCATGAAAATAATATAAATTAAAACCTCACCACCAATGTGAAAAAGACTTGGAGTTTTCTATCCTTTTATGGTAATTATTATTTAAACCAGTGTCTGGATACACTTGCAATTTTATGTTTATTTTGGTTAATTGCTTGGCTTTCTTATTTAATTAAAGAAGAAGCTCCTCAGGAATCCAGGCTTTAAAGACTTGCCAAATCCAGTTCCCATTTTCTTTGCATCACCCAAGAGAACATGTAATACCCTAGGATACATATTAAAATCGCCAGATCCTAGCCTATGGTTTAGCATTTTTTAAGGTATCTTGTTGTTGTTGGATGTTTATTAGTATTTTTTATTTATCATTTTTTCTTCATATGGGACAGACTTTATTGAAGGATAACTAGATTATCATGTAAATATTATATGAAGCATATTAGTTAGACAAAAGAAAAAGTAATTGAAGACCTTTTATTTTTTAAAAGTTTTTAGGAATATATTATTCTTTTTCATTGTTATGGATTCTGGGGGGTACACGTGCAGGTTGTTACATGGATACGCTGTGTAATGCTGGGGTTTAGGCATCTAGTGAACCCGTCACTCAAACAGTGACCATAGTACCAAATAGGTAGTTTTTCCAGTCCTTCCCCGCTTCCCTTCCTTCTTGCTTTTGGAGTCCCCACTGTCTATTGTTTCCATCTTTAGGTCCATGTGTACTCCCTGTTTAGCTCCCACTTGTAAGTGAGAACATGTGGTATTTGATTTTCTGTCTCTGTGTTACTTCACTTAGAATAATGGTCTCCAGCTGTATCCATGTTGCGGCAAAGGACATGATTTCATTCTTTCTTATGGCTGTATAGTCTTACATGGTGTACGTGTACTACATTTTACAAAAGACATTTTAAAACAGTAGTCAGCATATAAGCACAAGTTTACTTGGTTAAAGAGAAAAATGTGACTATCTAAAATGAGAATTCATTTTTGAAGAAGGAATTTCTTAAAAAGACTGCATAATTCAGTATATGGTCCCTAAATATGTAAGACTTATGTATTCAAATCCTCTACCATAGCCTTTTATGCTACAATTTTTATAGCTTCATGCTAATATTACCTCTAGTAATATAGTTTATAGTGTTGCTAAGAAGAATTATAAATGTCCTAATATGACTTAATCATTCTGTATTTGAAAATAAGAATTAAGTATATATTTATATTATAGTAAGATCAACATGGAACAACAATCACATATAAAATATTACAATACAATATTAATCTTCCGGAAATTCTTTATGATCTAGTACATTTGCAAAATTAGGCTTTTAAAAAATGCTGATTTTTAAACCTTCAACTCTGTATATAAAAGGTTATTTTTAGATGTAAAACAATCTTGCTATTATAATAATAACGGACTGCTACTACTGCTCAAGCTCAAAAAATAAATATATTTCTAGTTTTAAAACTTATTTTCATTAAGTATCTTCTTAGCCTTCCTGATTTGCATGAACCTTGTGCATATTTTATTAGCACTGAATTTATCTTGTATTCTTTTTCCTTTCGACACTTAGAAATATGTGAAAAATATATTTCTTTCATAAATCCTCTTGAAACAAAATAAAATTCTGAAATACACTGATATTTAGAAGATCTAATACCTTAGTGTCATTAGACTTTGGCCAATGGTAATATTCCTAATTAAGCACTGCCCTGTCACCTTCACTCACGAAAGGAGGAAAAGCTGTTGACAAAAGCATCATCAGTAAGCTCTTAGAGGTTCTACTGAACACAAGCAGACTTGTCACAAATTTAAACTTTTTCATTTTAGAGTTATAAAGCCTAGCCAATACTTTTCTTGCCGCAGAAGTAGTAAAGGATTTTCTACAGCTATGTAATAAAGGGCATTTTAGATTTCCGTAGGGTAATGACCTTGTTTTATGAACGATGTGACTAACTTTTTTCAGCTAGATATTTAAGGTTTTACGGAGATTGCGGTAAGGACTGACTTGTTGCTTAAATCAGAATACAACTGGCCCTCAGAATAAGCAGACTCCACATCCAAGGATTCAAGCAGCCACAGACCAAAAAGATTTGAAAAAATTAAAATAGCAATATAACAATAAAAATACTAATAAAATAAATACAGTATGCCAACTATTTTATAGCATTTACATTGTATTAGGTATGAATAATCTAGAGATTACTTAAACTATACAAGAGGATGTGTGTAGATTATTTGGAAGTACTAGACCATTTTATATAAGAGTCTTGAGCATCTGCAGATTTTGGTACCCTCCGGGGTCCTGGAACCAATACTCTACAGATACAAAAGGATGATTATATATATATTGTATCAGTTATACAAGAATAGAGCCAGAAGCCAGGGTATTAATGTTTCCTTGAGCTCCATTAAATTCACACATTTCTGAGAGCTGAAAAATAATGCTTCAAGGTGAATGCAGGGATATATGTACTCCTTGGAAGAAGGCTCTGGTGATGGAGAACAGGCTTATGAATTCTAGAGATAACAACAACAAAAAACTTCCCTTAAGTACATCTCCATGGAAATAAATCTCTATAGAAAAGAATGACAACAATATTTACCCAAAGAATCCTTGGACGTGGCCATGCTGTGATGAAAGAGCAAAGTGGCACCAGAGAGTTCTGAGTTGCGAGGGATAAAGAGTATGTGACAGAAGCAGTGCTGTAGAAGCAACAGGTATGAGGAAACAATACCCCTGCCTAGAAATATGCCTGGGAAAAGAGGCAGAGTTAAAATAGAACATATGATGAATATTTTAAAGTAGTGAAAAATTAATGAACAGATCAAATAGTTGAAGGGTTTCCCAAAAAAGTCTGTATTTTGCATTAAAATGATAGCTCTTTAATGTGAAATGTAAAGATCAGATTAAATAGACGGCTTTTAGGCATTGTTGAATGATTTTCTGGGTAGGCAAATTATCAGAATACAGTATTAGGTTCCAAGCAATTGTATATGGAATTGATTTATTAGAGAGACAGCAACAAATGTAACCATATGAATGAACTCTCAGAATCAAAACTAGACAAATACTCTGGTAATAATCAATCTTACAGTCTTTTCTGCTTGTCTTACTAGATATTATATATGAATATTATTTCAGCAGAAGTTTTAACTTTTTATTCTGTTATAGAGAATATAAAGGTCAGCTGATCACAGGACATTGTTTCAGCTACTCTGAATCTCACTGCAAGCTCAGGAAACAGGATTCTTCAGTGGCAAATTATTCACGTTTTGTAATTCCAAGGGCTTGGGTTTGAAACTGGTTCTACTAGTTGCTAGTTATACATCCTAGGATAAACATTGTATTTGAGCTATAGTTTTCTGACATCTAAAACTGAGATGCTAATATGATTCAGAAAATGGCTTTAGGGATATTTTACACATAAACAAAAAAGAACTGTACTAGCACATAGCAGATACTGAATAAATTGCAATAATTGAATGCTCATACAATATCCCATCCAAATCCTTAGAACAAATGTGTATAGAATTTTGAAATTTGCATACAGTAAAAAATTGATATGATTTATGTGTCATATAATGCATATGACTACATGTATATCCTGTAAAAAATTATAATTCTGCAGCACACTACCCTGCAATTAAAAATAGTAGTCCTTTTGAAGCTAAACACTAAATTGAGTTAAAATCATAAATTAATTTACATTAATTAACAGTATCATTTTATTTATCAAATTTTCACAAGTATTTCACAAGTGTCAGATTTTCACAAGTATCTGCAAGTCCCTGGCAACAACAGCAAAAACAAAAAAACAAAGACCTTTCAGTTATCAGAGGTTTTTGGGTGTTGTGATTATAAGTCAGTATTTTAGAGGACATTGAAATTCTAAGGTCTAAGAACTTTCCAGTCATTTTTCGTCCAGAGTAGAGGGTTCGCACAAAGTACATAAAGGGATTCTGAGTACTGGTTTTTTTTTTTTTTTTAATGGTTTCTGCATCCCTGCTCTCAAAATAGTAAGGTGATGGTCGAGAAGTTCATGACTCCAAGAAAATCATTGTCCATTATTCTGGTCTCAGTATGCGTAAAACCTGGGAGATGGTGCCTGAGTTCTCTGTTCCAATGCAAAAATGTGCTGTGGAAAGAGGATAAGAGAGTTGGCTATAAAAATAGGTTTTCCATCTTTTTACTCTAAATATGTCATCAAGCTGAGCATCTTAAAAATCAAACTAGATTACAAGACTGATTCTGTTTCCAACGTACATTCTTTAAGGTGACTACTGGAGGGACATCTTTCCCTTAACTTTTCCTTGGAATACTAGATCCAAATATCTAGGTGACAGCTGAGTATTTGTCTCTGGATGTCACCACAGGCATTTCACTAATATGAAAGATAAGCTCGTCACTTTAACTTCTCACAACTAACTCGCTATATTTTTTTACTTGCCACCAAATATCTTATTTATTGTTCAGTGGAGCCACCAAATACCATTTATTTTATTTCTGACCAATTTCTCCCTTCTATTAAGTTAATAATTAGACCCTATTGAATCAGTGTCCTTTATATCTTTGAAATGCATCTCCTCTTCTCCATCTTCACACCCATTTATCTTAGATCAGGTTCTTATTCGTTCTGTCTCATACAGCTGGTTAATATCCCTGTCTTAATCACATACACTTCAAACCATCTCCAAATTCTTGTATGTGGTCTTTCTGTAATACATAATCATGCCACTCTTCTACTTAAAATCATGCCAGGCCATGACATTACCAAAATGATAAAACTCTGGAAGGCTAAGAAGCTTCTATCTCCCTGTTCAGTGTTTTCCACAATGCTCACAGGTGATACGAGCATTTTATAGTTTATTGGTCCTGAACTATTTGCCATCCCATGAGTAGGGCATCCTTTTTCTACGTTTTTGCTATTTGTTCTATCTACTTACACTGGAGTTTCCTTTCATTTTGTGCACTTGGTGGGTCCTATATATCTTTTAAAACTTACCTAAGGTGTCACTTATTCTAGCTTTCTTTCATTCACCGTCATGTGATCTCTCTGTCTCTCTCTCTGTGTATATTATATATATTTATGTAGGTTCCACTTAACAATGTATTCTAATTATTAATAACTATTTATACATCTCTGCTAATAAAAATGTTGAATCTGTTGGAGACAAGATGCAATTCTTGTATGATATCTGGTGCCAAAACTGTATGCTAGAATGTAATCCACTTTTAGAGCAGAATATGATTTTAGAGATCATGTGGTTCAAATTCTTTGGTATGTAGATGACCTTAGCAGATTGGAGATTATTAGTTTATGCTAGTCTGGTCTTTCACAAATCTGAGTCAATATTAGTGGGGTTAAATTCCTATTATATTTAAGAAATTTTTATCTGGAATTGGCCAAGCTAAGGTGCACTGTTTCTCCTTAAGTTTACCAAGCATTATATACAGCATGATTTAAGATAAATTTTGCTTAGAATTATTAAGATTTAATATAAAGGCCGGGCGCGGTGGCTCAAGCCTGTAATCCCAGCACTTTGGGAGGCCGAGACGGGTGGATCACGAGATCAGGAGATAGAGACCATCCTGGCTAACACGGTGAAACCCCGTCTCTACTAAAAAATACAAAAAACTAGCCGGGCGATGTGGCGGGCGCCTGTAGTCCCAGCTACTCGGGAGGCTGAGGCAGGAGAATGGCGTGAACTCGGGAGGCGGAGCTTGCAGTGAGCTGAGATCCGGCCACTGCACTCCAGCCTGGGTGACAGAGCGAGACTCCGTCTCAAAAAAAAAAAAGATTTAATATAAAATACAGACTTGTGAACAAACTCAGCTAAGATCTGGAGAAGAATTTGTGCAGATTAAAAGTTTCAGCCTTCCATGTTAAAATTAATTTCAATTATTAATACTAACATTAATGTCATTTTTTGCACCTTAATGATGTGACTGCCTTTTCCCACGCCACATGCACTAAATATGAATATCAATATGAACTTTTCTTCTCCTAGCTGTAAATTACCACCCATGTTTTTTTTCCTGACCTGTTGCCTGCATTGTGCCTCCTTACTTTCTTGTTCCCTTCACATTAGGACTTCTCAGGAATTACATTTCTTTTTTGCTGACATACAGGGCTTCATTCACATTTGTTTCTGGTATCACCTACCCTTGCTGCCTCAGGCATTCCCACCATTATGGACTGGGTAAGGCCTGATTCTTCCTAGTTTATGCTCGTCTGGAAGTAACTAGGAAAAATTCTGTACTAAAAAATAAGTATTCTGGCAAAAGATTGAGGGAAATACTACATTGCAAATGTAATGACGCTCAAAGGATACATTATATGGCAGTTGTTTAAAATACAGATGCTATTTTCTGAAACACAACCAAAAAAAACTTATCAGGTACCCAGGTTAGTTTACACTGACCAGAAAGTTTATTAGAGATTAGGATGAAGAAAAGAAAGCCAAGTGAAGTCAAATGCAGTTGCTGAAATCTTTCTAGAGGTAGTTTGACTGGTTGCTGGAGAGAAGACTAAATACAATCATGCAGAACAGAAGAGGAGATGTTAAATGGAAAACAAGATGGAAAGAAGAACACAACAGAGGGAGATGATGAATTTATGCCAGGTCTCTTTAAGGCACAGGATTGATTCTAATCCATGGACTTTAGCCAAGAGAAATTTGTTGTGTTATTGTTGTGATTTCAAGAATAAAATCTTAGGCATCTGTATTTACAGTGTGTAATGTTTTGTATTTTTTAGGCTGCCAACAATGTGAGTTCTACTAAAAAATACAGATGGTTAAAATCTCATGCACAGAAAGTGGTCTTGTTGTTATTGTACATGCTATGTATCTGATTCTTTATATTCACTTTCTCCTATATTTTCCACCTCCTGACAAATCCTGCTCCTCTCTTATTTGGTCATTTACACAGAATCTTATGTAAAACTAATGATATTATTTTTCATCTGTTAAATTTGTTCTGTTTTCACCGTATGCTGATTTTTGAGTTCTATTTTCTTGAACATGTATGAAAAAACTGTGTCATAGAACTTTTGGAAATTTTTGAATGTAGATTTTATAAGGTAAAGAAAAAAATAGCTATAATCATACCAGTCTGCATTCAAATAATAACTAGATTAATCATAATTTTATATGTACTATAGTGTTTTATTTCTAAATGAAAACCCTCCTTTTTCAGAACATAAGTCCAAGATTAAGTATACTCAAAAGGAGTATATGACATATATGTACATGTAGTACAGAGGCAGGTAACAATGACATTATTTAATTGTTAGGCAGAATTGTTTAATGAATTTTAAAAAGTAATTTTAATAATTAGAAATCAACATAGACTAAACATTAGAAATAGCTCAAAACACTTTTGATGCCTTCTAAGTTATTGTGTGTTTTTTTTCTTTTATGTTGTCCAACAAGAAGTCGCACACTTTTGTAGTGCAATACTTCAAAGACAACATTTTTTACCTAATGATGATTCAAACTGTGATAGTCTGAAAAGAATGTTGTAGCAATTTATATTTGCATAGTGAACAAAGTATATTTATCATCTTATAGACAATGAAAAAGTAATATAGTTTATTTTCATTTTTAAAGCTACTGACCAAATAGGGAAAGCTATAATTAATCTATCATGACTTATTAAAAAATTCTCTTAGTATGTAGAAAATTGAAACATTTGTGTTCCAAATAGATGCATTTAATGTCTTGACCACTTTAGCATGGAATAATACAAAATGTTTGTTAGTTAATATTTCACCAATGATATGTGTTAACATTATTTTAAATCTCATGGTTATGTAAAATCTCTAACAAGAGTTTTGCAGAAATATACTTTATATATTGAAATCAGTAAGATATATGTGCATATGTATTATAGCTTATATCTGTATTTTATTAAATTCATCAATTTTCAGGCCGAGAGCAGTGGCTCACCACTGCAATCCCAGCACTTTGGGATGCTAAGGTGGGTGGATCATTTGGGGTCAGGAGTTCGAGAGCAGCCTGGCCAACATGGTGAAACCCCGTCTCTACTAAAAATACACAAATTAGCTGGGCGTGGTGGCACGTGCCTGTAGTCCCAGCTCCTTGGGAGGCTGGGGCAGGAGAATCACTTAAGCCTCTGAGGCAGAGGTTTCAGTGAGCTGAGATCACGCCACTGAACTCTAGCCAGGGTGTCAAAGAGAGACTGTCTCAAAAATAAAATAAAATATAATAAAATAAATAAAATGCATTAATTATCAAAATATATTCACTTTATTTAGGCTATTGACTAAATATGCTTAAGAATCAGCTTGAGTTACCCTCAAAGATTGTCTCAAATCCACATTTTATGTCCACTGGTCAGCCTGGAGCCTTTCCAAATACTTCTGCATATTCCAAATGCACTTTTTCTGGTTTTATTTCTCTTTGTGCACTAGAACTTTTTGTTTAGCGTATTTCATTGTTTCTTTCTGTCAATTTTGGCATGTACCAAATCTGGACACTCAGTGCCTTTTGTTTATTTTTACCAAGTCCTCCTCTGGTCTGCCCCCAACAATAAATTACAAAAAAAAAAAGTGTCACTGGGATTAACCATGAATGATCACCAATATCAGTATTATTTACAATAGCCAAAAAGTGGATACAGTCAAAATGCATATCTACTAGTGAATAAATAAAATATGGTATATCTGTAAAATGGCATAATATTCAGCAATATAAAGGAACAAAGTAGTGATTCATGGTACAACATGATTGAACTTCAGAAACATTGCTCAAGTGAAAGAAGCTAGGCACAAAGCACCACAAATTTTATCATTCAATTTATATAAAATGTCCAGAATAGGAAAATCTCTAGAGATGGAAATTAAATGAGTAGTTGCCTAATACTAGTTGGAGGGGAGAGGGAATAGGGATGATAACAAGAGGACATGTTTAGGTATTTTTGGTGATGAAATTATTCTAATATTGATTGTGGTGACAGTTTTACAATTGCAAACATACTGAAAAACATTGGTTGTAAACTTAACTGCCCGAATTATGTAGTATGTGAATTATTTATAAATAAAGCTGTTATAAAATGAAACCATCAACATTTCACATAGTCTTTTTGTTGGCAGCCATCAAGACAGAGGTTTGTTTGAAGAAATGGTGGTCCAAATGTTATGCACAAATGATGTAAAAATGAAAATGCAGAATCTCAGTTCTTACTATGACATATTCATCCAGTCTCCAAATACAGCTCCAGACTGTTTTTGGATAACAAAGATGTCCATTAATGTTCACTGACATTTTTGTTTGTTTGTTTCATCCCTTTTATTTACCCACCAGCATTTATCTAGGGAAAGCAAGGGTATAGATTGTAGTTTTCCACTGTCATAAAATACTTCAGTAACATACTCTAACTTTATTTCACCACCTTTGCTGCTTAGAAGGTAGTAGTAGCAACCACAGAAAGTTTGGGTCTTAAAGTTTCTATTTTGATAACACATTGTCTGATCATAGGTGTATGTGCATCTTAGCTTCTGAATAGAGTGGATGAGACTAAACTACAGCTAGCTGTTAACTCTGAGTTATGTGGGTAGACGCAGAAGTATCTCTTAACAGAGGACGAATGTGAAGAAAGTTTACAATTAAGCACTATGTAAATTAGCTGATCAAATTGTGTTTCATGGGATTTGATACCTCCATTTTACAGAAGCTTATTTTAATATTTTCTGTGCAATTTTTTTTTTTTTTTTTTTAGCTTTAGATCCAGCTAAGGATCCATGCTTAAAGATGAAATGTAGTCGTCATAAAGTATGCATTGCTCAAGATTCTCAGACTGCAGTCTGCATTAGTCACCGGAGGCTTACACACAGGTAAACATTGTTAAATTTAATCCCGCTGATTGAACAACGCTCCTTACCAGGAATAACTGCAGAGTATAAATATTTGGCAGCACCTGCTAATCTTTTATGCAGAGTTTTATTGAAGCAGTTACGGAAGCTTGGTTAATACAATTATGATTCACTTGGGTTAAACATTGGTATCAATCACAATTACTACAGATTATAGAATTTGAGGTATATATTATTAAATAAAGAAGGTCGTATAAAGATGATATTTGAATGTTATATCTAGATGTTTGTGCTTTTTCAAGTTTAAGGAACAATTAAACTTTTGTTCCCTCCACATATTTTTGTTTGTGGCTATTCAAACATCTGTATTTCCCTCAGGAGAGAGTTAGAAAGTTAAAGGAGAGAAACTGATTGATGTTCATAAAAAGAGATTAAAAGTCACGAAATAGGGAATTGGGACTTGAACTCCTCAGGACACCTTCTGTAGGAGTCACTCACACCGGTGGAGTCCTTACACCTACTCCCTGGATGCTGATTCACAATTTCTAAAGAGGAAGGGAAGATTTCAAGTATCTTATAACAACCATCACTGCTTCTGTTAGACGGGCTCTGTTTGAGGAAGGACCAGTAATTTAGAAACAGCCTGTGTAGTTTGGTGCTGAGTCTTAAAAATTTGAACGCGTCAACAATCAAACAAGAATTCATTGGTTAGCCGACTAAAACAAGTGGTGTATTCATTTCCTTTATCATTTTTAAAGTTACTTTTTGTGAATATTCTTTCTTTCATAATGGATTTAATTTATGTATTGCTTTTAAATCAAATGAACAAAGAAAATTTTGCTATTTGTGTATGCTTAGAGAAAAATTGGATTTTTGGCTTTAGTGTACTTGCATATAAATTCTGTTACTCAAACACACCAAGAGTTAGAGGATAAGAATAAGAATATTGGAAAATAAGAATATAAATAGCATTTCTAGAAAACAAATATTTAAGTTACACTGATGTTTCTTATAATGTAAGAGCACATATACATAACACCCTCTTTTACATGCCAAAAGGATTAGAAGTCTTTATTTCACAATGTTAAGTCTGTAGTGGCAGATTTCTAGAATCAAGGGAGGTTGATGTAACAAAGGTATGGGGGTTTGGAAATGTGTTCACTTGGGATAGAATCATGGTATATCAATAATGTACTTGTGGAAGACACAGAGGGAGTAGGAGAAAGAAAACAACAGTTGGTGATATAAAGAATAAAAGACTTCTTGGAAATCACAATTCTATAAAGTTAGTCTTCTGGGGAAAGCACAAATGGGTGAAGCAGTTATCAGTGACATATCCCCTGTTAATCCTGATTTTGATGCTAATTTTTCAAATTGATAACAAAGCTTTGGACCAGAAACTCATTTCTCTATTTATTTCCTTAGGATTCTAAATTTCTTGGCCTTTCTATTAATTAATCAAACAAATTTAAAAATATTAGTATGTGAATGTGTGTATATCGGGGGTGAAATAAAAAAAGAGAAGGGTGTCAAAAGGGATTCATAGGCCGGGCGCGGTGGCTCAAGCCTGTAATCCCAGCACTTTGGGAGGCCGAGACGGGCAGATCACGAGGTCAGGAGATCGAGAACATCCTAGCTAACACAGTGAAACCCCATCTCTACTAAAAAAAACAAAAAAAAACTAGCCTGGCGAGGTGGCGGGCGCCTGTAGTCCCAGCTACTCGGGAGGCTGACGCAGGAGAATGGCGTGAACCCGGGAGGCGGAGCTTGCAGTGAGCTGAGATCCGGCCACCGCTCTCCATCCTGGGCGACAGAGCGAGACTCCGTCTCAAAAACAAAAACAAAACAAAACAAACAAACAAAAAAGGGGTTCGTATATGATCTCTCACCTAAGTTACAGAGACTACGTAAGTTCATCTCCCATAAAAGCAAAAGCTGTTTTATCACAAGTTCTAGACACCCTGCGAAAGATTTCCATGTGCAGACATTTAACAGCTTTGAAAAGATTCACCTGCCACTTCACCCCTGGCCCCATGAACCCAAGTCAAAGAGCAACCAAAGACCTCGCAGTTAATATCATGTCTGTGGCAGAGATATTTTCATTTTGACACTTGCTGGACACTGAAGCTAAGAGACGTTAAAGTAACTGACTCAAGACTACAAAGCTAGAATTTTTCAGAGCTTCAATTCCAATCAGTACTGATTGACCCCAGAATCTAAGCTTTTTACAACTATGCTGTCTCATTACTTCTCTGACTTATTAAACGACTTGACTACAGGCAAAAATCTTCCTTAACATGATAAAGACTATCAGAAACCAATAGCCAAATATCCCTTAATATATAAAATCGAAGGATCCTTAATAGGGCACTACTGAAGCTTTGCCTTCGGTGTAGTGGTGCAGGGGGTTCGGGGGGAGACTAATATGCTCTTAGTGGGTGAATGTCCAAATGTTTTATGTAAATAGTATTTAGTCCTGTTCTATTTCTGATAGAGACTATTTATAAATTTCCATTCAATCCACACTCTATTCAATAAATAAATCACTAGTTTCCAACAAATTGATTTTAAGATTAATATTTGATATGCTTTATTTGCTTTGAGGATGTCAGTACACAGTGAATGTTTATACAACACTTAGGGAAGAAGAGCTTTGCCAAGCACTTTATCAATAAAAATGGCTAATATAAATAATATAGATCTTAGATTTGAGGATTGTGTGTATTTTGGGTATGGGGTAGAGAAAGCAGGGAAAGTGGGCTTAATTAATCAAGTTTTGGCCACTTGCAAAGTTTAGAATACATATTGCTACTTTTTTTCCTTTTAAGGAACAACTTATTCATTTTTCCCTTGATCTCATAAAAGAGAAAGGAAACCTGCTGTTTCTTTCTGCAAGGGGAACACAATTTTTCAAACACACTTTCCAGTCTCCTCTTCCCAATACAATATATCACACTCATTTCTCCATTGCCTTAGAATTTTAAACTTCTCATCTTATAATGCTCACAACATTTGTAATAGTCTGTCTAACATCGATCTCCTTTGACTGACTGAAAGCTCAGTGAAGGTTTCTTATTTACCACTGTGGACCTAGATCTTACATTACTGCTCAGTACACGTTTTCTTTGAGGAGTTTAGTGAAACAGCTGCCATTTGTAAAATGTTTAGGAAGAAAATTTTGACAAATAGTTTGATCAATTGAAATGCCAATCTAGATAATCTAGGTTTAAACATTGTTTTCTTAGTGCTTTGTGTATATTTGTTGAAAATGAATTAAGGAGGGTACAGGCATCAATCAACAAATATGTTTTAACTGGCAGAATAAATGAATGCATGATTTATCAAATAAAAGGAAAATAAGTATTTTTAAAATGTTTATTTTAGTTTAGTTTAAGTTCCGGGATACATGTGCAGAATGTGCAGATTTGTTATATAGGTAAAGGTGTTCCATGGTGGTTTGCTGCACCTATCAGCCTATCACCTATGTATTAAGCCCTGCATGCATTAGCTATTTATCTTGATGCTCTCACTCCCCGTTCCCCCCACTGTCAACACACACTGACAGGCCATAGTGTGTGTTGTTCCCCTCCCTGTGTCCACGTGTTCTCATTGTTCAGCTCTCACTTATAAGTGAGAACATGTGGTGTTTGGTTTTCTGTTCCTGTGTTAGTTTGCTGGGATGATGGCTTCCAGCTCCATACATATCCCTAAAAGGCACATGATCTTGTTAAAGAAGGATATTTAAATATGAAATGCGGAATGTAAAAATTGGTTTTAAGAAACTACTAGGTCCTTCACTTGGATTTGTAAATAATTGAAATAATTAGTAAATTTTTCCTTCCTTAGTATTTTAAATAACAATAATTGTCCTCTGAAACCAGAAAAATAACATGATTAGGTGAATCATAGTTTTACTCTAGCTTTGACCACCACTGCCAGTGTAGAGGATGGTGTAAACCATCCAAATACGTGATGCTGAAAGTTATATATTTGGATATTGTCTCCAAATGTCTTTTTCTGTGAAGAACTGGTCTCAAACCAGGTGATATCTTTGTTATTGCGCTTTCTGTTACCATTGTCATTGCCAGTTAAAAGAAAATAGTGGTATGAATAATGAGAAAGAACTTTAGCTGTAGTACGTTTTTCCAATATGGTAACATAACCCATTATTTAGATGCTTTAATGTGAAATACATGATGGGTTTCCCAAGCTTTGAATGTGATCCACTTTTTCTATTGTTACCCTTGGGGAAAGATCTGCAGATGCTGACAGCTGAGGGTGATTGTTTCATTGTTTTTGTATATTGTGAGCAAGAAGCCCAGTGTTTTATGCTCCCTTGCTGTCTGTGCAGCTGCAGATAATTAGCACTGTTTCTAGATCAGTGTTGCTGGCACCAATCGATGCTGCTGATATTAAAAGAAAAAGATTTGGCATAATAAGACAGAGTAAGGTTGAAGAAGTTGTTGTAGGACAAAACTGGCCATGTTAGTTTTTACTTCATTTACACCGAAGGATAAAAAAAAAAAAAAAAAAATCAATAAGGAAGTGCTTTTGACCTCCTAAGAAGGCATTATATAGAAAATGATGGAAGTAGTGTAAAATGCTGCTTATCAAAAATAATTATCAAAAAAGTGAGTCCTAAAATGTATCTGTTTTAACTGTGCAATCTTGGAATTCATGGTTTATAATGACTATTTTTAAAAGAAGATCTAAATGTATTTAAATTATCACTGATTGAATAGCTATGGTGTTTGTGTTTCCTTTGTTGAAATATTGAAGGGGCAGAAAGATTGAATCACAAAGCATAAGTTATATAGCGTTCCACAAATGTTTGTTGAACTGAATTAAACTTATTATAATCATTTAAAAATAATGCTTCTCATACTTGTGAGACATTTAACCTCTATGGACTATGACTGTATTAATAATGTCTTCAGAGAATTAAATCCTGTATTTATTTCATACTTAATATATGCAATACTCTTTAGTAAATGCCTTAAATTGATTTAGTTTTTACAATGATGCTAATACTTTATACTAAGCACTATTATGCCCGTAACTGAGGCTCAGAGATTCTGGGTGTTCTGCCTGAGATTAGTTCTATAGAAGCATAATTGATAGGTATGGTTAGATAGGTAGATAGATAGATAGGTGATAGATACGAAGTATAGATTTCAGATTTGAAATCATGCCTATCTTGCTTATACATACATATATACATTCTTTTTCCATAATTATCAATTTTATGTATATGAACAGATGTTTATAGATACTTAACTTTTCATAAATTTATTTTAGTTAAGATGATGAAGGTTTGCAAAACTTTAAAAAATTATTTACACTTACAAATGGTCATTGTACTTTGGATAGTGAATTAGTATAACATCGTTTGATTCCTCTTTTTAAAACACAGATCATAACTAAATTTCATAGAGTTTCCTTTATGTCTGGAACTTGGTATCTGTATGCATAGACACACACACACACACATGCATACATGCATATATGTGTATAATTCATTTACTCTTACAATAGTTGGAAGTAAGGTGACTTGCAGTTGTTATCCCCATTTTACCTGTGATAAAAGCTGAGACAGAGAATTCACTTAATTTGTTCAATTGGTAGACTTGGACACTAAACCTGGTCATTGTGATTCTAGAATTTGTGCTCTTATTATGTTTTATTGTCTTATGTTACTTATAAAGCATGTTATATAAATGAGACATTCTTCTAAACATTGTAGAATTGTTACTTCTCTTACCACCACCCTATATGTTTAAAAAAGAAATTTCTGTATACCTATTGCCTAATGTACTGTTTCTCAGCATCTTTTAGCCCACTTTTTTTTTTTTTTTTTGCTGAATATACACTTTTTATGTTCTCCAGTTATTCTATTATCACCCTGAAGGGAATATAATCTCCCCTAATTGAGAATTGCTTATAATCAGAAAATTCAACTACTTAGATTGTATATTAGTCAGTCAATATGATTTGGTCAGGCTTTCTGTTATGTGTTATGCATCACAAAAACAGAAAGTATGTTTCTCATATATGAAAATAAGTCACAGGATTGACTTTATTTTTGGAATACACAACACACCTTATCATTATTGATATATATTTCCTCTCCAGTTGAAAATCAGGAACCTGTTGATTAAAGTCCAAAGTCCTCGTGGTCTTTTATAATCTCTCCCAGGTAGCTTTAGAGCCTCCTCTGTAGTTTTCTCCCAATGGCACATTGTGGCTTTCTCACAGCAGGAAATTCATTCTGTAGAGAGCACAGGGTGTATGTCAGAGCACAAGTGGCCACAGCCAGAATGCCTGGCTTCACAGTCTAGCCCCACTGTTCTTAGCTTTGTAATCTTGGACGGGTTACTCAAGCTCTGAGTGCTTCCGATTTTTCTGCTGTAAAGTAGGTATCATGCAAATAGTACTTTATGTGATGTTGCTTTAAGGAGTAATGACTTAATGTGCAAAAACAATTAGAACTACTTCATCCATGATATAGGAATGGAGGGATGCATTATGATAGGGTTAGCTATTACTGTTTTTTCCTAAACACATTGTATATTTTATGATCATGGGTGTTGGTTATGGCTGTGTTTTATTTTCTCGTGATATGTCCTGCCCATTTGTTCCTTTGTTCTTCTGGCAGACTCCATTTCTGAGAAGGCTTTTAGCATAATGGTTAATGGTATGTAATTTGAAGCTGGACTGACTAGCTTTGAAGTCTGGCTCCATATCCATTTCTCCAGAATGACTTTGAGCAAATTAAATTATCCCAGACTCAGTTTTCTTGTTTAAAAGATAGAGTTGATAATTATACTATGCATCTCCCTCTGTTTTTGTGAGAATTAAAGACATAATTTGTGTAAAGCACTTTTCACAATGAAAGCACTCAATAAACATTAATTATTGAGAAAGGTCTATTCAGTCTCCCCTCCCAACCCAAGGTAGAATTAAATATGCTTGCATCTTTGTGCCCATAGCACATTAGAAATGCTTTTTAACCCACAAATATGATAGTGACTTGTTTGTATATTTAATAGCTAACAGGTGAATTGTTGGGTTGCCACTGACAAAGTATTTGAAAATTGATTTACTCTTGGCATGATCATAGGATATGAAATTTAAGATTACCTTATACATTAAATAAAAGCAGGGACATGATTTTGGCAGTTGAGAAGGAAGAGAATGGAAACAATGAGCCATCATTGTGTTATAAAAAATGTGAGACAGATGCTTAAAGAGAAATAGCATGGGGGTGGGCATACCTTTGGTGGGTTAAAGATTATTAGGGTACTTAATTTCAACAAATTTGCTGCCCTTAATGATTCTCTGCTTTACATCCTTTAGCATTGCCCATCTCCCCATGACCAGAGAATAGGAGCTTTAGACCAGAAATCCCAAAATACAGGAGAAGGATTTACATGTACTAGATGCCTCAAGGAATGCCAACTTTTATGAGTGAGCATAGCTAAATCCTTGCATGTCCTGTCAGAGAGATTTTGTTTCTCCACTGGGCCTAAAGACTCCTTCTACTTAGCAGGAACTCTCCTTGTGTTTGAAGGATGGAAAACAGTCCTATTTGCTGTATATACTGGCTTTGAAGTCTGTATAACAGATTTGTAATGAATGTGCCTCTGTGTATACTTCTGAATCTTGTATACCAAGATTTCAGCTGTGAGAACAGGGGTTTAAATTGATGATCAGTAGAAGAGGTCAAGTGGAGCAGCTAGCCACAAAAAAGGTGCACTGTGACCCAGGGAATAGATGAAGGCCAGTTGATGGTGTAAAGTGAACAGTGAACAGAAATAATTCCTTCACATGTAAGCCGTTACTCTGCCATTCAATTAATGCTTCGTACATGTCCCCTATACAAGGAAAAGAGTATGAATTGGGGGGGGGAAAGTACAGCAAAGGAAGATGCAAATATTTCTTGGTTTCTTCTTGTTCCCCAAATAGACAAGAATTTGGTATAAACCTTTGAAGAGAAAAAATTGGATATTAATGAAGGTTACTTTTAAAGAAGTATTTTGGGTGAACCTTAATATCTCTTAATCAAATGCTCGGGTTCAAAGTAAAGTTTAATCAACATTACTTAGGTTTCTGAAATGCAGGAAGGTACATATTTACACAAATATGTAGTAGGTGCTTGTTATATAAAAGAAAAACCCTATTCTTTTGTCTATGAGAAAGAGGAAACTAGCTGCCTATTAAGAATGATTATTATTCTAGGTCTTCTAAATTGGTCTATTTCTATATTGCTTTATTATTTTGAAAAAACTAAGAAAAACTATGATTTTTTTTTTTTTTTTGAGGCGGAGTCTGTCGCCCAGACTGAAGTGCAGTGGCGCGATCTCGGCTCACTGCAATCTCTGCCTCCCGGGTTCACGCCATTCTCCCGCCTCAGCCTCCTCACCTGGCTAGTTTTTCATATTTTTTAGTAGAGACGGGGTTTCACCGTGTTAGCCAGGATGGTTTTGATCTCCTGACCTCGTGATCCGCCCGTCTCGGCCTCCCAAAGTGCTGGGATTACAGGCTTGAGCCACCGCGCCCGGCAACTATGATTGTTTATTAGCTACATAGAAAAGGGTAGAAAATATTATACAAAGGTGGTATGAGTGATAGCAATTTTAAAGCTTCTTTATTTTTCAAATTTAACACTTATGAAAAAAAGATGTGGATAATGTCTTTTCATATGATAGAAAAGACAGTACAGATTTGATTCCTTCCTCCCCAGACCACTCAGTTCCACTCCTACACTTCCAGGAATTATCTACACACACACCCACACACATTTACACAAACACACGTACCTCCAAATGGAAATATTTTATACATATTTTTGTGCCTTTTTTAACATAACATGTTTTGAACATTTCTAGTTCAGTAAATGGATTTTATCTCATTTCTTTAAATGGCTGTAAAGAAACCCATTACAAGACTATCCCATAATTTACTTAATACTTTATTGAGGGATATTAGGGTTAGTTCTAGTTTCTCTTATTATCATGCTTTGTACAACACTCTTCAGCGTGTATCTTTATAAACATGTGTGCGAATATTTTTGCCATAAATTCTTAGTAATTGGATTGCTCTGTCAAAAAGAAAATATGTTTAAATACTGACATATATTGTCAAACACCCTCCAAAGGGGAGTGTGTCAATTTCTCTGCTGTAAACAATATGCCGATGCCTGTTGTTTCACCCCTTTACCAGTAAAAAATACTGCTTAGATATTAGTAATTTTGAATTTTCAACTGTCATGGTTTATTTTTTATTTAAAATTAGTATGGCCTGGGCGCTGGTGGCTCATGCCTGTAATCCCAGCACTTTGGGAGGCTCAGGCAAGAAGGTCACTTGAGGCCACGGGTTTGAGATGAGCCTGGTCAACATGGTGAAACCCTGTGTCTACAAAAAATACAAAAATTATCAGTGTGTTGTCACTCATGCCTGTAATCCCAGCTGCTCAGGATGTTGAGGCATGAGAAACTACTGAGCCAGGGAGGCACATGTTGCAGTGAGCCAAGATCATGCCATTGCACTTCAGCCTGGGTGACAGAGGGAAACTCTGTCTCAAAACATAAATAAATAAATAAATAAACAAAAAGTCACATTATCTTTTTTCAGTTTCAGGAATAAATGTATCTGTGTGTGCCTTTAATAATGGAGGGGCTATGTAGACACTGTTGGTGGTTTAATATCAGCCATTATCCCTAAGTTGTGACATGGTGAATCATGGTAAAAAATAGTAGTGAATTAAAGGAAATTGACTGTACTGATAACATTTTTTGGAACTTAGACAATTTTTTCAAAGAGGAGGATAGTTTTAGCACAAGATAAAGAAACTTAAAAAAAGAAGCTCAACAGTGGAAAAGAAGTACTGGATCTTCAAGCAGTAACAAAATGTGTGTAATTTATTTACTTTCACTAATGTTTAGACCTATTACTTTAATGCAATTAGTGCTTGATGGACAGGTGCTATAATGAAGTTAATTAGCACTTTACATGTTTCTGTTTTTGCTGATCTCTTCATTAAATATTTCTTATTCTAAATATTTCTGACTCCAGTTAATCAATTATATTTCTTAAAATTTTAGAGTATTTATTATCATTATTAATAATGTGATTTCCAGTGATCAATTGGAATGATGATTGCTATGAATTCATTAATAAATTCATTTTATTTTAATCATGACATTTTAAATATTAAATCCAAACTTGCTGTTACTGAATTATTTTTATTAAATAATTCAACATTTTGGGTAAATTACAGCTAAACCTCCTCCTAGTCGACTGTTGGCAAAGAGACAATTGTATTTCTGGGTATGGACATTAAGAACTGGAGCATATTGATTTTTAAACTTTGCATAAAAATCTTTTTTCTTGTTGCTGACTAATGTAGATAAATAATGAGGAAATTAGTAGTCATTGCTCCTATATTTCAGCCTGAATAATCTTTCTTTTCCTAAATTCTTGCTTTATTTTACTATTTTCTTTAGATTTCTTTAAAATACATGTAAGACCATTTTTAAAGTTGGGCCTATCTAGTGTCAAAATATGGAGCTCAATTCACTTCTGATTTATTTCTGTCCTCACATTGTGATTTTGAATATGTAATTTGTACTCATTGATATTCAGTTTTGAGGATAGAGACAGCTAGCCATAGAACAAAGGATGATGTTCCTCTTTCACAGGGTAGACTTGTTTCTGGGAAGTGCCTGACAGGCCAGATACTAGTTTCCTGCAGCTCTTCCCACTAGCCCTGACATCTTTCTGAGATCATGGGACTAGCTTTTCAAAACAGAACAAAAGTAATGCTTATCACTTCAGAGTTTAGATGGTTAAGATATGGGTGTGACTGCTTCCCCCCTTCCTTTCTACTTATAAGATGGAAGCAGGTAATTCTGAGATCTAAGGGATGGTATAAACACAAGATATGATGAAATTTAATTCCAGAATCACCATAGGAATGATGATCCAAGAAATAGTCTCATTGGCCTATTATATGAAAGAGAAATAAACTTTTGTATTAAGACACTGAACTTTTTAGATGCATGAGAGTAGTTATGATTATCCTGATTAATAAATCTATTTGAAATTTACTACAAAAAAATTTAAGAAGTACATTGATGGTGGAAAAATAATAGAGATGTGTGATGGGATCTTAGTAATTATCTCATCAAATTTTACATTGGTTAAAAGCATAGGAGACTGTGTAAGTGTTTTGAATAACTTGTCTACTGGGAACTATCTGTAGAAATGCCCTAACAATTGCACATAATTCATTTCCAAACATAAACACTTGTTTACTCTTACAGACAAAGCTGTAGCACATAAGACACAAAAAATACTGGAATTTCCAGATGATCATAAAAAATTATTCTAGACTATGAGGCTTCACTAAACAGAGAGGGATTTTGCCTGTTATAAAGACTTATATGAAAACAGAATATAAATTATATAAATTTAAGCCTTAGGTCCCAGATACTTAACACATAATTATTTAAGTGAGGAGTAAAGTATATTCGTCTGTAGTGATATAAAGACATCCACACAGGTCTCAGTAATATTGTGTGTGATAGAGAAACCTAGATTTTAGTCATAAATATATTAATAAATAGACAACTGTGTGACTCTGGACAAGTCAGTTAACAGGCAACTAACTGTGGCAACAAATAATGGGAGGCTTTGAAATCCAAGAGTTCTACTGGTTTAGTGGCAAAATATAAACAGCTAATACATCTGTAGGGGTAGAATACATTCTTTATCATTTTCATAGCTTTCTTTCCTCTCATTTTAACGTTAGGTTGACTGATATGTATCTAGGATTTGCATGTATAGAATAAACTAATTTTGGATCTAGAAAATTCTTTAGAGACATTTAATTCCATTCTGCATTCTAAATATAAGGTAAGGATTATCATGATTATGAAAATGATAAGGAAGAGAATTAGTTGAGAATCATAGAAATAACAATACATGCTTATTTGTAAGAGTTTACTAAGAAATTTATAGGTATTTTACATGTATTAATTTATTTTTTAGTTACTATCATTTTCCTCCTTTTACAGATTAAGACAATGAAACTCAGCTGATGTGAATTGAAAAGGCCATACCAGTATTAACTGCTATAGCTAGGAGTTGAATTTAGACCTGTTCAATTTCAAAGCCTCCCATTATCTGCTGACTATTAACTCTATTATTAGTTGCATGTTAAGTGACTTTTTCAGAGTCACACAGCTGTTTATTTATTACTGTATTTAAGACTGAAATCCACATATTATTATTGAGACCTATGTGACTGTCTTGATATCACTACTGATGAATATGCTTTATTCCCAACTAGACCATTCACATTTTATGTTACTTGTTCTGTGTCCTGAATCAGTTTATATCTCTTTTTATAAAATGCTATTATAAAACTCTGTTTGCATTAAGCTGCATATATTGCTATCTTCCCTTCTGTTCTCAGTAGGCAAATTCAGCATTTTGTTCACAAAGTAGAAAGCATCCAGTGGAGTCTTTTCTGATATTTTGCTTACTAACTTGTGCAGATATCAGTTTAATTAATACTCATGAAACACTCAGGACAGTGGCTTCTATTCTTATTGTTGCTTTTATTACTGTTACTATTATTATTATCAACCATAACCTTCCTCATCCTCTTTTATATATCCCTAATCCATCAGTTTGTGTTCTCGGCTCTAGAACAATCATTTCTTGTGTTTGTATTCCTTGCTCTAATAATTATTGCTTGTATAATATTTTTAATCTTTCTCTATCTGTTAGCTTATTGCTTAGCATATATGAACAAATGCAAATTCTATAATTTTTTTAAAGCAAGCATACAAAAATTCCACTTCTTTTACAACATAGGGGGAGAAAAGAATTCCATATCCTCTCTTTACCTTTGGTTTCCTTCTATTTCATATTGAGCAATTATGCTGCTCTTTGCAGTTAAATCTTTTAGAATAATTTTGTTTTTGTTCTCTTGCCTCCCATTTGCTTTTGCACCTACCACCCATTATAAAAATTTCCAACAAGTTATGTAGTCTTTCTGTAAATAGAGACTTTTACCTGATCTAACTTGTGATTACTTAATGTATTAATTTGCAGTGTCTAGTCAGCTAAAGCAATGAAACTACTTTTCCACAGGGCATTGATACCTTGTATGTTGCCAAATTTATTATCTAATTTTTTGTTCTTACTTGAGATTTCTACTGCATTCATTTACTCAAAATGTGTTTATCATTGAACACACATATTGATCATCATTGTGAGCCAGTAATGCATATAGGCACCTGGGTTATGGTGTTAGAAGGACAAAGAAAGCCTCTAATCTTGTTACTTTCACATTTTGGAGTGGAAGACAGACAACAAAGAAATCAAACAATGCATAATATAATTTAAGATAGTGAACAATGACAAGGCAGATATAGAGGTGACTGAGGAAAGAGGCAGGGTGACAGAGCAGTTAAGGAAACTTTCTCATTATAGATAATGTTTGAAGAATTACTTGAGTGAACAGAAAAGAGTCATTTTCAGATATCAGGCAAGAGTGAGCCAAACACAGGGAACAGAGATTGCAAAGATCTTGTAGCAGAATGGACTTGGCGTGTTCCCATAGAACAGTAAAATGGCCAGTGTGGTTATAAAAGAAGTGAGATATCTGGTCCAAAACTGTGCAGTACTCATATCTTATGGGGCTTTGAAGCTGTGTAAGGGAGGTTTTGAATTTTATCACAAATGTAACAGGCAAACAGTGGCAGGGCTTCAGTCAAGATACAAATAAGAAATGAGTTTCCTTTCCAAAGGATCACTGCATATGCTGTGAGAAGCAACAGCGAAATTCTAGGTCTAGTTAGTCAGAGGGTGAGCTGTAACTCCTGGGGGAAGATTCTGGTGGTGCAGTGGGGTTGGTGAGGGTTCAAGTGTACAGAATGCATTTGGACAGTCAAACCAAAGACTCGAGAATGAATTGGATATCTCATTTTGGTGTGTGTGCACGTGTGTGTGTTGTGGAAGAAAGTTGAGAATCTGTAATAAATCATTACAGATAGCCTGGTATTTGTTGAAATGGCTATGTAAAATCACTAGAGTAAAGCTGTGTCACTGATATATCATCCTAGATATATTATTTTACTTCTCTTCTGGGAGATTAGAATCGCTTTTATTGCTGTCCTAGTTTTCCCACTTCACTTGGTAGTAGTGATCACAAATTGTGAGCCTGCTTTTGTGATGATATACATCACAGGATTCAGCAATTGTTCATTCATGTGCTGTAAAATTATAAATGGTAAGATGGCTTGGAAACACTGGGGCCTAATCCTGAGAAGGTGCAGATTTCCCAGCCAATCACCTTGGACAGGCTAATGGAGCACTGTGACTAGGCAATCTGTGTGATATGTTTCTCTTTAGCCAGAATATTTGACATTATCATTGGAAGTACCATCACAATCATATGGAATTTAAGGACAGTTTCTCCAACTAAAGAAAGAGACTTTTTTTAAAGTGTCTGTGTGTCGGAGTTGGGTAGAATGGGTAACACTCTAGCATCCTTGCTATGAGCGAAAGCTCCTGTGGAAAACATGACAAAAAAAGGAATTTTAAATTATGATTTTAACTTACGATTGACATAATAATTACATACATAAAAAGAAGAAATTCTTCAACAAGTGAAACATGCTAAAATTTGACTTTGAAATGTTTTGTTTTCCAGTATTTTACTTTGTCTTTTTTTTTTTTATTATACTTTAAGTTCTAGGGTACATGTGCATAACGTTTATATCATGTATAACTCCCCAATGCAATCCCTCCCTCCTCCCCCCTCTCCCTGATAGGCCCCAGTGTGTGATGTTCCCCTTCCCGAGTCCAAGTGATCTCATTGTTCAGTTCCCACCTATGTCTTTTAAACATGAAGATCTGTTAAAATAATAGTGTTGTAGATTTGGAAAATTTGAAAGAGTTAAGTTTGAAGTGAAATTATTTCATTTACAGTTTCTGTGATTCAAAATTTTATATATTTTGACATGCTAAAAAGGGGAAAGATATGTTAAACTTTTAGAACCTAGAGACAGAAAATATAATAATGTCACCTTAACTTTATCTGTTCCTTTTGTCTGAATATACTAAACCAAATTGGAAATGTTGGTATCCTAATATTTGTACGACTGCAATTTTCTATTGAGATATAAGCAGTATCTGCCTATCTACTTTTCCCATTTAGCTTCATAGAATAAATAATCCTCACTCCAATAAATGGCCTTTGTATTTCCTTTAATGTGAAAACAAAATTGCTTGCCTTCCCAACTAATTATATAATGCTGGTGTTAATCTGAGTGCAAGAAAATATGGTTCATTATTATCATTTTATAGTCACATCCCATATTGAAACTTTGTAATATTGTAGAGTAGGTTCCAAGGATTATGATTATTGTGATACTTTTCAATTTAAGAAATTCTAGCATTGAGGACAACATTGAGTCCTGAATGTTTGCTAAAAACAGATAATGAGCACAAAGTGACATGTTTTCTGTGAACAGTTTTTCTTTTAAGGGAGATGTGCACTATAACTAAAAATTGCAAATCCATTTTAGTAAAGTTATCGGATGCAAATATTTCCATTGTAACCTCCATGTGTTCAAAATAATGGGTCTGGAAGATTTGAATCATTGCCTCTTCACTTGGCCAGATTAAGTCTAAACTATAGCCAGCTGATGATTTTTGCAGGCAATTTGAAAAGACCTTTCTATTATTATTTTTATTCCAATGTTGAATTCTCGTTGTGGAGGATTTCTTAGGTTCTTGATTTCAGACAATTCAAAGATACCCATAAGAAAATAAGCCAGAGTTTAAGTAAATTTCTTTCCCAACTTCTGTAGTGATTCAAAAATCTGATAAACATAAAGAATAATGAAATTATCAATGATAAAGAATATTATGCCTTGGGCTTCTGTTCTGGAAGCTAAAGTATCTCAGTGTTTAAATGTAGACACTTCTGGGGCCATGTTGTGAATGGCCCTTTGCTAGCAATTTCTCCGTGTTCTTCTATGCCAAACTCACTTTGGTTATAAAGGCCATGTAATGAACTAAAATCATGATCATTAAAGATAAAAGTTAAAGAATTATTATTACAAAACAAAATGATTAGAAAGGACAAATTGATTTTCAAATTGAACTTTAAAACGTGCACTATATATACATTTCATGGTCTGTAGTTAATTGTATAGAAAAACAACATTGCTGCTAAGAGGCAAAAAGGAAGTTCAAAAAACCAAGAATTTTGAACTGTCTTAGAAGAGAGAAGAATTTTATTTTATGCATCATCCAGACCATGTATGCACCTTGAGAATGAACTATTATCTTGTCCCTGTTTATTCAGTTTCTGCTGTTGTGATAATCTGCAATCTCTCCCTCAGATACAGAGAACTCTAACTCTGTTAACACCCCTCCTGTTGATCCTTATACCAAGAATTTTTTAAATGGCGGAGTGTATCAACAAACAAAAATACAACTATAAATTTATTACAAATCATGATTCACTTAAAAGATCCAGTGTTAATGTTTGACTGATTCAAAAGCTGATTAAATTTTTCAGCTACAAGAGGAAGAAAAAAACCAACTTTTGTTGAGATAAAAAAGCTACACGGTTTATCAAATTACATATTTGATGTATTGTTTTTAATGTTTTATATCCTAATTCCTAATTCCCCTTGGATGTTAATAGATTCTGGAAAGCCATACAACCTTGCTGTTTAAGCTGATAAATTATCAGTATAAAGATAAATGAACTATTGAGGAAAATATAAAAAATATTACATAATTTTAAAATAATGTAAGTGCATTCGTGGTGTTAAATTTAAAAGAAGTACCCTTCTCTAGGTAGAGATAGAGTTGCTTCAAACAGTTTGTATTATTCTTTTTAAACATAATGGTCTGAAGAATGATTAGCATATTGATGAAAGTGATATTATTTTTTAGATTTTCTGCAATTTTTCTAAAAGAAGCCACAACTACATTGCAAGTATTTCTGTGATGCATGGTCTTTTCTTTCTCTTGTTTTATTAAACTGAAGTAAATAGGAAAAATATTTTCAACTCAGTACATATTTATTAAGTACCTACTATTTGTAAGACATGATACTACCCATTGTAGAAAATTCAAATTAATAATGAAGGCTACTATAGTCTTGCTTTTCCATCAGCATTAATTCAATAGAGAGATAACTACATAATTCCACATAGGGACAATATACATTTTTCAGGGGCTCTATGATTTGAATCTTTTATTTTATATTTAATTAAGACATCATTATAGATATTTCATATCATGGTAAGTAACATATTAATCACTTCAGATTTTATTATTTCTTTGCGTTGAGAGCATTCAAAATCCTCTCTTCTAGCTATTGACAAATATACACTAAATTATTAACTGCAGTCATGCTATACAGTTATAGAACACTAGAATTTATTTCTCCTATCTAGAGGTAATTTTGTTTCTGTTAAACAACTTCTCCCTTTGAAGAGACAGATATGAGTCAAGAGGACATTACATTAAGTGAAAAAAGTCAAGGAACAAGAAGGTAAATATGACACGTTATCATTCATATGTAGGAGCTAACAAAGTTGAGGTCATAGAAGAAGAGAGCAGAACTGTGACTATTAAAGGCTGAAAAGATTGGGAGGAGTGAAGATAATATTCATTTAAATATAAATATAAAATAATTGTAAACAAGTAAATAATAGGTTTCAGTTTTATGAAGTCCTGTGCTATGCTATGTATCAGAAACAAGCTGAGAAGAAAAAAACAAAACTGTCAAGATTAAAATTAGTAGGCATTAAAATTGTCTCTTTTCAACTACACCATGGTTCAGTTTTCCTCCTTTGGGTATAGACTCAATACTACGTGGAAAAAGTCCTGAAAGTTAATGATTGCATTATTAAAATGCGAATACATTTTATATAGTATATAGTTGTACATAGTTGTACAATATAGTTATACAATTCTTCCTTACTAACAAGATCTCCACTTATGCTCATTGAACAATTATTTCGGGAAAGAACTTGGGGAAGAGGGGTTGATAAATCACAAATATTGCCCCTTATCCTTATCTATAATTGGCTACTGTCCTAGTTCCTGGGAATGCATTATTTGAGTGCAAATATAGCCTCAAAATATAGGGTTACTGTGCTCTTAATAAATGGTCTAAAAATAACTTACATGTTATGTTTCTACTCATTTTAACTTTATTCATTCAGTGACTCAAAGGTACAGTTCTTTTCAACGTGTATAGAAATATAAACATAATTAAAAAATTCAAAGTACATTTTCTCTGTTTGGTAAAGGTCATAATTTATTTGATTTTACTTATATGGATAACTCTAAAATGTTATTTTCACTTATAGGAGTTATTTACTTTTTATTTATTTTATTTATTTATTTTTGAAACAGAGTCTAGCTCTGTCACCCAGGCTGGAGTGCAGTGGCATGATCTCAGCTCACTGCAAGCTCCACCTCCTGGGTTTATGCCATTCTCCTGCCTCAGCCTCCCAAGTAGCTGGGACTACAGGCACCCACCATCATGTCTATAGGAGTTATTTTTAATGCATTTATTATTATGTGACATTATAAAATATGTGTTCTGATTTTTCTATGTAAATGATGGATAAAAGAGATACAAAGTCATCAAAAGACAGTTTTGCATTATCAGTAAACTCTGTATTGATGGTGTGGTATATCTTCCACTATACTGATGGCAGCAGCAGCCCATCTGGAGCAGCCACTGTGAAGACGCTGGCTGCAACAGGGGAGGCATGGCTGGGGTCACATGCTCCATGGAGCCAATGGGGAGTTAGGAACAGCAGGGCAGGAGCACTGTGCTCCTAGGCACAGCTGCAGCCAGCCAACTGCAGCTCCAGATCCAGGCATTGCTGCACTCTGGGGACCCAGAAGCCCCCCTGTCCCCACAGACCTGGAAGTGCCTACTCCCACTTCCTGCCCTCTTCCTGCTCTGGCATCTGCTCTGTGGTGGGGCAAAGTTGCCAAGTGCATGTGAGCTGAGGGCAGTGCTGACACACCAGCCTCCAGCCTCAGCCCCCATCAGAGTTTGGGTGCTGACAAGCATGGGATGAAGGCCAGGGGTGCTGAGGTCAGCTCGTGTAGGCCAGCAGGCTCCCCTTGGTGTGGACAGCCAGGATGCCGTGGATGACATGATTGATGGATGGCAGGAATCAGACAGGTTCCTGGTCAGAAAGGGGTGGGTCCCTGGTGAAGCCCTTCTTTCAAGCCAGGAAAGACCTGAAGCCTGGGAGCCAGGCTGCTAGTTCTGATTGAAGTTAGTGGACAGGAGCGAGAATTATGGTGCTTTTTCCAGGCCTTCCCATGGCCTCCCATGGACTAATCAGCATGCACTTCCTCCCTTATGAGCCCATAAAAACCCTGGACTCAGCCAGACTCACACAAACATTGGGACTACCAGTTACAGAAGGAGCTACCCACTTTGGGTCTCTTTAACTTGTTGGGATGACCTACCCAGGTCTACTACTCCAGGTCTCTTACCCTCTGAGAGCTGGACACTCATTGGGATCTCCTGCCTGCAGAAAGGAGCTACTCACTCCAGTTCTCCTCGTGGCTGAGAGCTGGACACTTGTTGGGATGACCTGCCTGTGGATAGGAGCTTCCATTCTCCTCTCTACTGAGGGCTGCACTCCTCAGGACGATCTGCCTGCAGAAAGGAGCTACCCACTATGGGTCTTATATCTGATGAGAGCTGGACAATCATTGGGATGCCCTTCCTGTGGAAAAGAGCTACCCACTACGGGTCTCCTCTGGGCTGACAGCTGGACACTTATTGGAATGACCTGCCTGCAGAAAGGATCTACCCACTTCAGGTCTCCTGAGAGCAGTTCTGTTGCTCAATAAAGCTCCTGTCTGCCTTGCTCACCCTCCAGTTGTCCATATACCTCATTCTTCCTGGACCAGGGACAAGAACTTGGGAGCTGCCGAATGGTGGAACTGAAGGACCTTTAACACAAACAGGGTTGAAACACACTCTTTCCCCCACTTACCATATTATGGGTGACAGGAAGGAGAAAATACCTGTGGTCATTCTGGGAGTCCAGACATAGGGGCTTCCCAAGCAGGGCTGTGATACCCTTTTGGAGCTTTGTGGTTTCTAGTGACTCCAAGCTTCTAGGAACCACCACATTCCCCTCAACCAGACACAGGTGCCTACAGCAGATGTTGCTTGTGGTACATCTGATCCAGCCATTGGCTTGCATGGAGCCAGTGCCTGTGCCAGAGCCTGGAGCTGCCCACCCTGCTGCAGCTACTGGTCTGCCTAGCTGTTCACAGTGGCCGGACTCCATGCTTGCTCACTCATGCACCCTGCACCACTCTGCTCCTGGCTTGCCCTTGGCAGGTGTGGCCAAGTGCAGCCTGCTCAGTGGGTGGAACGAGCCCAGTGGGCCCGAGCAAAACTTGGACAAAGGCGCCACCAGCCACAGAGGTTTCATGCTGGAAAAGTGACACCCAAAGGATCCTGTGACACTTATGAGCTCTCAGTTGATAGAATCAAGCAAATTTTTCGTAATGGTAATGGAGAAAGATCGAAGAAGATATTATTGTATCTCTTCATTCATTTTTTCAACAATGATATATTATCTGCAATATGCCAGATATTCTAGGCATGCCAGATACATTAATGAATAAAAGAGACGTACATATTGCTCTCCTGCAGGCTAAAGTCTAATATGTTTTTCTTTTAGTGAAGAATAGATATATAAATACAGTATAAAATCCCTGTTGTGAAGTTCCCCATGAAAATGAAGTTGGTATGATATCCAAACTGGCAGAGTTGTCAGGTCTCTGAAGGTATGCCACCAAAGCATGAACATGGAGAACTAAATGGAAGTCTTCAGGCAAAATGCAGAAAGAAGAATGAGGTAGAGGAAACAGCTTGTGCAAAGGCCCTATGGAAGGAAAGAATGTGACGTGTTTGAGGAACTGAAGGGAAGGGGAGTAAGAATCTAGAGCTCCATTTTAAACATGTTAAATTTAAAAGGCTTATATGCTAAGCAGTAAAAATGTGAAGTAAGGTGGGTTGGAAGTTATAGTTATCACAAGATCTCAGCCTAGAGATAGATTTCAACACATCAATAACATTAAAACTCGTGGAAATTGATGAGAACATATAAGGAGAGATTGAAGACAAAAAAAGAGAATAGATCCCTGGGAAATTCAAACTCTTTAGAGGTAGGCATTGAGGAAGAGTCTACAAAAGAGACTGGGAAGGAACAACTAGTGAAGTGGAAGATGGTAAGGAGTCCCTGTGTAACAAGAGCCAAGTAAAATTTTAAGGCAAAGGAGGTTGTTGTCTGTTGTTGTTCTGCACAGAAGTAAAAAGAGATGATTACAGAAAAAAAAATAACCATTGAATTTGGCAATCTGGAACTGGTATTCAAAGCAGAATAGATGGAGGAGTGAAGAGAAAATAAGAAATTATAAATTAGGGTTTGGGGAAAAAACAATGGGAATGTCTCATTAAAAATCAAGGAGTTTTTGCACTATTTTATGTTCTTTTATTGTAGGGTTGGAGTTTACCACCAGAGACTGTTTTTCATTGATGGGGAGTTCAGTAAAGCAAGAGAGGTTTATGGTTCAGGAGAAAGAGGGACAAAGTCTTTGAGACAATGAGAAGAGAGGCACCCTGAATGTGGATGTGTGCATGGGGGCTTACTCTGGGTGGAAAGAGGAGTTTTCTCAGTCTCACAAGAAATAAAGAAGACATCTGCAGAGATGCATGTGAATGTGTAGCTCTTAAATTATGAAAGGGATTTTTTTCCAGGAAACTTCTATTTTCTAAAGACAGTATAAATAGATCATCATAGTTCTTAGAACATAGGAAGTATTTGAAAGCCGGGCGCGGTGGCTCATGCCCGTAATCCCAGCTCTCAGGGAGGCAGAGGCGGCAGGATAGCTTGAGCCCAGGAGTTCAAGACTTGTCTGGGTAATACAGCGAGACCCCGTTCTCCACAAAAAGGAAAAAAAAAAAAAAAAAAGACCGGAAGTATTTGAAAAACAGAATTATTATGATTGTTCTTATTTTTATTTAAATAGGAATACATTCACATGTTTCACAATTCAAAATATACTAAGGTATGTACAGAGAAATGTCTCCTTCCCAGACTCTTCCACACTCATATCCCTTTTCTAGAAGCAAAAATGTTTTTGATGTCTTTTGAATATTTTTAGAAATATTTTATTCACATACAAACAAATGCATTTTATTATTTTTTATTATTTTATTTTCCCCTTGTCTATCATCTTCACTTTGTATATGTGTGTTTTGTATATTTATACTCAATAAGCTATTTTGAGATCATACTTAGTAAATAAAACCGTCTTCCTTCTTCACTTTCTCCCCCCCCTCCTCCCCCTCCTCTTCCTCCTTCTCCTTCAGAGTTACATTGCATGCCTTATTACTGTTTTTAAACTGTTAATGCAAATGGCAGTTTATATAAAGTACATCACTCCAAGCTCAGCACATGGTGGGTATACAATAAATGTTAATTGCCTTCCTTTTCTCCATGTATTGGAGATTTTAAGGGACTCCAGACCAAAATAAGCAGCACAAAATAAATTCATCTGCATTTTTTATTCATCTCTGACCTTAAAATTTTATTCCAACAATAGAGATCTTGTACTGTTCCCAATATCATCTTGTTCGAGTTATTTTATCACTCTCCCTATTTGACTCATAAGGCCTTGCTTCGATTGCTGTTCATTATCCTTTTTCCCTACTTGTACTCAATCTCTGCTTGCCATTTCCCAGTTTGTCTTAATCAGGGCTCCTGAGTGCAACAGGTCCCAGGAATTATTTCATGTAACACAGAAAATAAAATAAAATATGAATTGAAAAGAGAAGTAGGAATTATGGAGTATAAGAGCTCAACTGTCTTAACTTGTGAAATTGCCAATCCTGATAATACTAATGTGGGCTTGGCCCAACATTAGTGAAAACATGGTTATGATATACTTAATGGCAGACTAAATCAGAACCCCTTAATCAGTATCTACTTCCTCTGTGATAGAAGACTCACTCTTTGTTTTCAAAAAGTCAATGGAGACTCTTAAGCAGATTTGTAGCAATAACTTTGAATCATGGCTAGACTTGGGTCAAAAGCTTGTGTTACTAATAGGAATCTAAAATCTTTGTGTATATGCATTTGCAGTTTTATCAAGAGGGAGAAAATTGATCTAATGCTGTACTGATTCAAATCTGATTTCCATCCTTCTTCCTAAAAGAGAAGAGCTTTGGCAACCTTCTCAACTCATGAAAGATTTCCAGAAAAAAGTTTGTGACTATCAGATTCTGGCTTCACTATCAATGGAACAATCATTTAAGAAGCATTAGTTTTAAACGACTTACTCTAGAATGCTCATTCTGACTTATCTGATGCTCAAATCCTCCAAATATCCTTGAAAATATATATTCTGAAATTGAAAACATAAGTATTTGTTATCAATCCATATTACATATTACTGTGAAGGTAACACAGAGAAAAACCTTTCTGGAATTTCTGCAATTCAAAATGACTATCATTTTTAAAATTGGCAAGGAAAAGATACAATATTATCAGAGAATGCTATGATTATGAACTTTTATGAATAGTTCTGTCTTGCCTACTTAATAATTATCATAATGAATATTTTAAAGTATTTGTGAGATTTACAACTCTTTATACATTTGGGTCTTGATCATTGTGTCTACATTTTCATAACTGAGATTAAGTCTAAATAAATCTGAATTAGTTGACTCTACAAAACAAAACCTTTAAAAATAATTTAATCAATCCCTAACTTGTACATCTGTATTAAATACAACATGATTATAAAGAAATTATGAACATCATAATGTAAAATAGACAGACTTAATAGAAGATATGTTTTGAGTAAAATGTCTAAAAACAGCAAAAAGTAATCCACATTTAAGTGCATTAAAGACATAAAGAAGAATCACCAGATGCTCTGTTTTTTTGACAATAAAAGTTTCAAATACAAGTTTCAAAATAAGAAGACTGGCTTAAATTTTTGCTCTGCCTCTTATTAACCATGTGTGCTTATTACATCATCTTTCTCAATTTGTTTCTTTGCATATAAAAATTTAATTTTAAATGATAGTTTAATTATTAAAAAATTAAATGGTATAATAAAATAAATACAATTTGATTATATAATATCTGTGAGATTTTTATGGTAAATAAAAGGTGAGTAAAACAAATGGTAAAAATATTTAGAATTTAATGATTAGATTAAATTCTTGAAACTAGAAATAGTAGAATCAGTTGCGGTCATCATTTAAGTAAGTATTTATTGAGCAGTTCTTTGTGTCATGTGCTTTTCTTTATGCTAGAGGTACAGAAACTTAATTTTAAGGAGAAAAATAAAGAAGGAGGAGAGAGAGTATTGGTAGGATGAAGGGAGAGGATGTTGCAAGTCTAATTAGGGTGGCTGCATTGAGTATGAAAGAATCTAAATAAAGAAAGGCAGAAGGAGGTTGAGTCACTTGGGTATCTACGTTCAAATTCAAATATCAAGGACTAAGGTTGAAGGGAAGAGTGAGAGTTCCAGGAACAACAAAATTCAAGCTCCTAGTTACATTTAAGCTCTACCTAAACTCTTGGGCTATATTGACATTGGGTTACAATAGGCAAGGGTAGGACCCATGGAGATCAATTTCAGTCATTCAGATGGGAGATGATGATGGCTTAGACTGGGATGATAGCAGTGAAGGAAGTAAAAAATAATTGAGCTTTTGAAATGTTTACATTGAAGAGCCAGTAGGGTTTGATAACAAGTTAGAGAGGAGAAGTCAATGATGCCTCCAAAAATTTGATCTGAGCAACACAAAGGATGAAATGTAAGATGGGAAGAAAGTGGTAGGAACAGATATTTTTCTTTGTTAGTTAATTGGCTGGTTATTATTTGTTTTTTGTGGTGGGTGCAGAGTGTTGTATGTAGGGGTTGAATAGACCTTCAGTTCAGGGCATATTAAGATCAAGATTTCTATGAATGCCATGCTAGATATATACCCAAAAGAAAGGAAGTCTATTGAAAAGATATCTGCACTCCCATGCTTATTGCAGCACTAATCACAATAGCCAAGATTAGAAAGCAACTTCAGGGTCCATGAACAGGTGAACAGATAAAGAAAATGTGGTACAGATACACAATAGACTACTAGTCAGCCATTAAAAAAAAAAAAAGCTGAGATATTGTCATTTCTAACAACATGGACGGTATTGGAGGACATTATATTAAGTGAAATAAGCCAGGCACAGACGACAAACTTCATATGTTCTCACTGATTTCAAAGAGCTACAAAGTAAAACAATTGAACTCATATAGACAGAAAGTAGAAGGATGATTACCAGAGGCTGAGAAGGATAGTGGGGAAGTAGGGGATGAGGGCAGTGGGAATGGTTAATGGGTACAAAAAATACAGTTAGATAGAATATATAAAATCTTAAATATTTGATAGCACAACATGGTGACTACAGTCAACCGTAATTTACTGTATATTTTTAAATAGTTACAATTATAGCTGGAATGTTTGTAACAAAAAGAAATGATAAATGCTTGAAGTGATGGATAACCTATTAACCCTGATGTGATTACTGCACATGGTATGCTTGTATCAAATACTTCATGTACCCCCATAAATTTATACGCCACCTATATACCCACAAAAATTAAACATTAAAAAACTTTTAAAAGATACCTATGTAGTTAGACACATGAATCTGGCATTTTGATAAAGGTATAGCATGATGACTTATATTCTGAATTATACATATTGTCTTAGTCTACTTTCTGTTGCTATAACTGAATACATCTGAATACATGAGCCTGGATAATTTATAATGAAAATGTGTGTTTTACAGTTCTAAAGACCAGGAAGTCAAATGTTAAGCAGCTACATCTGTTCAGCTGCTGTGGAGGGCCTCATGCTGTACCCTAACATGGATAAAGGCATCACAGGACAAGACGGGAGGGGTGAAGGCCCAAACTGGCTGTTTATGACAGACCCACTCTCAGACCCACTCTCATGATAACTAACCCACTCCCATGATAAATTGTTAATTGATTAATCTATGAGAGAATTAATTTATTTATGAGGGCAGATTCCTCATGACCTAATCATTTCTTAAAAGTCCAACCTTTCAATAATGTTACATTCGAGATTAACATTCAGCATAAGTTTTGGAGAGGACAAACACACAAACCATAACACATAAAATATTTGTAACTGAATAATAATAACAAAACCATGTCTATAGACAAAAAAGAAATTACCAAGTACTGGATATTATCAAATGCTACTGAAAGATCAAATCAAGGACTGAGAATTTACCATTTGGCTTTTAGTAATGTGAAAATCATTTGTAAACTTGACAAAAAGATTTTTGGTGTAGTGAGAGTTTAAGAAAATTTGGTAGGAGAGAAATTAGAGACAATGAGTATACACACATACAGAGAGAGACAGAAAGAGATAAATTCCGTTGTAAAGAAAAAGAGAGAAATGGTAGATACACATTAAGGATTATTATTTGGTATTAAAATATTTGTTATGAGGATTAATTTGTAAACATTATAATTATTACTAAAATAATATGCGCATAGGCATGCATGATTTGACTGTAAATGAATTCAACATGTATTTGAAAATTATTTGAAGTATTATTATGTTCTTTTAACATTAATAGATTTTAAAATCTGAAAGCTTTCAAGGTCTGCCCCCAGTTCCAAACTCCACAATCTTGATATCCTTAAAAAAAAACTTTCATAACTAAAAGGTAGACATTGGTGGATATTTGATTATTATTGTCAGAGGATTTTGCATGATGATGTAAAAATAATATTCTATTCACAATATTCACAATAATCTTACCTATTTAAAAATTTTATTAAAGGATCACTAGACTTCCATGAGAATCTTAAAAATGACTTTTCACATTTACCTCATGAAGATGACCTGGTAAACTTTGCCATTGATATTATTTTTTAGTTTACTCTTTAACCTATGAATATTACTCAGGTAGTAGCTTCATATTTTAAATAACTTTCAAATTTAAATATATAAATAGGAAATATTTCTTTATCAGATACATATCTTAGCCATAGCCACCTGATTTCCATAAATAGTTTTTTAAAAATGTGTACATATATTTATGTATTCCAAAGTCTTCTTTCATAATGTTTCTTGGTAAAAGTTGTTTTATTTTCCTTAAAAAATTAAAAGTAACTTGCATTTTCATTCAGGTTATCTTCTGTCAATCTTGGATCTATCTTTTCTAGCTAGCAGCAATTAAATAGACTTGTGTTCAAACCACTCACTTTGTCTAGTGGCAGTGTATGTAAGACAAATTTATTTTGCATGAAATTTAATCCAAGCATAGCAGACAAATATTTTTCATTTACATTGCATACTAATTATATTTCTTTTTTCTTATATTTCTTATATTTAATACTAATTATATTTCTTTTTATTAAATTAGTTGATAAAGTTTAAGAATTTAATTGGTAAACCTCCTCTGGTTTCAGTGACAATAACCTGTAATGAAGTCAGTACTTTCTATTTAGGTGAGCCCTCCCCAATTAGCAAATTCTTTACTCTGCACTGTGCTATTATTGAGTATGTTTTGGAGACACTTCTTAACATGGATATTGTATCATGGAAATAGCAACATGTATTAATTCACTTTCACACTACCGTAAAGATATTACCTGAGACTGAGTAATTTATAAACAAAAGAGGTTTAATTGACTCACAGCTTTGCATGGCTGGGGAGGCCTCAGAAAACTTACAATCATGGTGGAAGGTGAAGAGGAAGAAGACATCTTCTTCCCAAGCAGTAGGAGAGGTGGGGATGGGAGCAGGAGAAACTGCCAAATGCGTTTAAAGCAACAGATCTCATGAGAGCTCACTCACTATCACAAGAACAGCATGAGAGAAATTGCTCCCATGATCCAATCACCTCCCACCAAGTCCCTTCCTCAACATTTGGGGATTACAATTCGGATTACAATTCAAGATGAGATTTGGGTGGGGAAACAGAGCCAGATGGTATCAACATGTACATCTGAATATGCCTAAGCCATTGTTTGTAGTTTAAAATGAGAAAGGCATACTTTGTTCCAGCAGAGTTTACCCAAACTACTGAATTACTTTAGTGTGATGAAAATCAAGTGTAATTTGATTTAGTTTTCAACATGTCACACCTGTAGCTATTTTATGTATTGTTAGTCATAGTTTACTTATTGTTATATATTTTGAATTATTTTATATAGTTTATATTTTATATAGTTTATATTGCTAAGACTGTAGTATAACTGACTCCATAGTTGATCAACAATTAAGAAAAACAACTTACATGTGCTTGCTTTAAAATAAACATCTTTAAAGCAATGTGGACTCACAACTAAGCAAATTTTAGTATTCATTAAATAGGTTTTGAAGCGTTTGACATAAGGTTTTCATTTTAATGTGTTTTAATAATCTTAAGAGCTGTCGATGTGAAAATCATTGTTTTTGTTGTTTCTTTTTCTCTCTTCTCAGAGTTTTAAAAAGTGGGTGATGTTCTTTTGATTTGTCAGTTTTTCTTTTGATGTGCTTGTCAAAACAGGGAGCTAACTCGAGACAGTCTGCTGAGGCTGCCAACACGGCTATTTAGAATGTCATCATTTTACATTGTAACATTGCTGAGTGATGAATACCAGCTGGTGCATTTAAGTTTCTTATTGAAGATTTTCATCTGATTCATTATTGTGATCTGTGGTTTTGTACAGGAACACTTAATCATGCTTATGTAGCAAGCACTTCTGAAGCTGCTGAAGGCTTTCTCTTTTGCTGAGTAATTTGTGCTATCAATCTGCCAGTTTTGAAGAATTTCCAGCTTGTTGTATTATCAATGTTTGTTTGCACAGGAAGTGATGTGCCACAGAAGCTGAATTTATAGTAGTGGTTTGCAAAGGGATAATGAACAACACTGCTTCCTTCATAATGTTATTATTAGGTAACTTGGATTGGCACAATTATTGGGTATCTATCCAGTTATAATTCTCTCATACCATCTCATGAGCCAGCAGGAATCACTTGTGCTTTTGCAAAGCAAAAGTACACTGTACCTTGTGCCTTGGCTGTGTGCCTTCGTTCTAAAGATACTGGCTCTTAATATTTTGGCATGTTTCCTTAGTAGTAGTAGTAATCTGACACAGATGAATTCTCCGTTTGCCAGTGGTGAAAATTGCCCTAATATTTGTGTTTAGTTGTAAGCTGAAGCTAATAATGTCTAATATGTTTCAGGAAAATACATACATAGGAAATACTTTAGTGCATTATTGGAGTATTAGTTGAGTTAGAGGAGTTATATCTTAAGCAGTTAGTGTTTTGGTTTATAGCTTCTTTTAGATTCACATCTGATACTTAATATTGGGCAAATAAAATGTATTCACAGAAGATCAAGATGAAAAATTATTTTTATTAAATACCTTAAATTATCTTTTATTATTAATTGGCAACAAATACCCTTCTCTTCTTGTGAAAAGAGAAACGTGACTCCGTATCAAGTACTCTTCGAATCCTGTTAAAAACTTTTTTTCTCTCTTTTCACATGTTTGCCTTCTAAAAGAGTAAAGCACTTTAAAAACGAGAACATCTGTTTCGTATTGTAAACAATATGAAAATATATGTGACACATTGGAACATGGGGGGCAAAATAAAAGCACAATAGCAAAATTATTTAAATGATGGAAAACCTAGGGATACTCTATGTACAAATATTTATGTGTCAGAAAAATTCATGAACCTTTTACCTTTCTCTGTGTCACATATTGCAAACACCTCTAGAATTTTCTTCCGAAGTATGTAAATTATACATTGAAGCTGGGTGCCGGAAAACATCTATGCCTATGCTTATGATGTGTTTCAACTTGCCTTTCCTAATTTAAAAAGGCAAAGCCAGGTGTGCAGGTATGCAACTATAATCCCAGGCACTCAGGAGGCTGAGGTGAGAGGATCCATTGAGCACAGGGGTTTGAGGCCAGTCTAGGCAACATAACAAGACTCTGTCTCTTATAAAACAAAAGTAACAAAAATCAAATTTAATAAGTCATAAGACTGTGGTTGGAGTTGGCAATATACCAGATGGCCTTGATATAGTTCTATTTCATGGGTGTGTGGTTTTGTAATTGTAATTTTATGACACACTACAAGTGATCAAGTCCTGTATTACTCTGTTTTTTGTTTTTTTATTTTTATTTTCATTTTTGTTTTTATTTTTATTTTTTGATGGTGTCTTGCTCTGTTGCCCAGGCTGGAGTGCGGTGGTGTCGTCTCAGCTCACTGCAGCCTCCACTTCCTGGGTTTAAGTGATTCTTCTGCCTCAGCCTTCCAAGTACGTGGGATTACAGGCACCAGCTACCTCGCCTGGCTAATTTTTGTATTTTTAGTAGAGACAGGGTTTCACCATGTTGGCGAGGCTGGTCTTGAACTATTGAATTCAGGGTTTCACCATGTTGGCCAGGCTGGTCTTGAACTATTGAATTCAGGTGATCCACCGACCTCAGCCTCCCAAAGTGCTGGGATTACAGGCACAAGCCACCACCCACAGCCACTCTGTTTTTGAAATCTTGTTTTGGATTTTATAGCTGTCTGTATGCCAAGAAACATAAGAGCGGTGGTACATTGATGTTAGAGTCACAAGGAATTCCAAAGAACTGTAGCCATTCCATAATAAAGTCCCAAATCTGAACATTATAGGTAAGGAGCTAGTGAGTCAGCCTGGTGTGAAGATCTGTGTAACTAATAAATGACCAAAACAGATAATGTTTACATGTAGATGGAAAAGGTCAATGAACTCCTCAGACCAGAATCTAGTAAGATAAAGTGGGGGAGTCAGTATACTCAGACTACAGCTACTTTGTCTCTGATAATTAAAGTTATTTATAATTGCATTTTGGCAAAAGAAAGATTAGTGTGTTTCTAAGCCTTGAGATATAATTAGTTGACGAAAAATGTTTGCATTTGATAGATTGAAATACTTCTAAATTCATATGGTCATTATTGAAAGAATTATTTGTGTGTATATTGACACAGAAAAATCAGTAAAACATAATACATTGTTATCAAGATCAGTAATATTTTCATAAGACTACCCATAAAGCTGCTATAAGACATAATAGGCAATGGCTATAGATATATCCAATTTTTGAATTACCTGAAAAAAAAGAAGGCTTTGATGGGATCACTTGTATTGGATTAGCCTTCTGAATTAGTCTGTTCTCACCCTGCTATAAATGACTACTTGAGACTGGGTAATATATGAAGAAAAGAGGTTTAATTGACTCATGGTTCCACAGGCTGTATAGGAGGCATGGCTAGGGGGCCTCAGGAAACTTACAGTTTTGGCAGAAGGGCAAAGAGGAAGCAAAGACATCTTTCATGGCAGCAGAAGAGAGAGAATGAAGGGGGAAGTGCTAAACACATTTCAACAACTAGATCTCATAAGAATTCACTACCTTGAGAACAGCAAGAGGGAAATTCACCTCCATGATCCAGTCACCTCCCACCACGTCCCTCTCTCAACATTTGGAACTACAATTCGACACGAGACTTGGGTGGGGACACAGAGCCAAAGTGTATCATTCCATCACTGGTCCCTCCCAAAATTCATGTCCTTCTCACATTTCAAAACACAAGCATGCCTTCCTAACAGTTCTCCAAAGTCTTAACTCATTCCAGCCTTTACTCAAATGTCCAAGTTTGAAGTCTCTTCTGAGACAATGTAACAAGTTAATTACTTCCAAGATATAATAGAAGTACAGGCATTTGGTAAGTACTCCCATTCTAAAAGGGAGAAATGAGCCACAAGAAAGGGGCTACAGGCTCCATGCAAGTTTGAAATGCAACAGGGCAGTCATTAAATCTTTAAGCTCTGAAATAATCTCCTTTTACTCCATGTCTCACAACCTGATGCAAGGGGTGAGCTGTCATGACCTTGGGCAGCTCCACCCTTGCGGCTCTGCAGGGTACAACCTCCTTGGCTTCTTTAACGGGCTGACGTTGAGTGCTTGCAGCCTTTCTAGGTGTGTGGTGAAAGCTGTCAGTGGATCTACCATTGTGAAGTCTGGATAATGGGCCCAGTTCTCATAGATCCACTAGGCACTGCCCCAGTGGGAGCTCTTTGTGTGGGTTCCAACCCCACATTTCCCCTGTGCACTGCCCTAGTAGAGGTTCTCCATGAGGCCTCTGCCTGTGCAGCAGACTTCTGTCTTGACATCCAAGCCTTTTCATAAATCCTCTGAAATCTGGGCAGAGGCTCCCAAACTTCAATTCTTGCCTTCTGTGCACCTGCCTCTCCAACACCACATGGAAGCCACCAAGGCTTGTGGCTTGCAGCTACTGAAGCAACAGCCCAAGCTCTACCTTGGCCTATTTAGTCGTTGCTAGAGCTGGATCAGCTTGGATGTAGGGCATCATGCTCTGAGGCTACACACTGCAGCAGGGTCCTGGGCCTGCAACCCCAAAAGCATTTTTTCCTCCTAAGCCTCCAGGCCTGTGATGGGAGGGGCTACCACAAAGGTCTCTGCAATGCCTTGGAGACATTTTCTCCATTGTCTCAGCTATTAAAATTCAACTCTTATTTAATTATGCAAATTTCTGCAGCCTTGATTTGCACCCCAGAAAATGAGTTTTTCTTTTCTACCACATGGTCAGGCTGCAAATTTTCTAAATTTTTATGCTCTGCTTCCATTTAAAACATAAGTTCTAGTTTGAGGTCATTTCTTTGTTTATGTGAATGAGCATAGGCATTTGGAAGTAGCTAGGCCACCTCTTGAACACTTTGCTTCCACCAGCTACCCTAAATTCTTCCACCAGCTACCCTAAATCATCTTTCTCAAATTCAAAGTTCCACAGATCTCTAGAGGAGGGACACACTGCCATCAGTCTTTCTGCTAAAGCATAGCAAGAGTGATCTTTACTGTGGTTCCCAATAAGTCCCTCATATCCATCTGAGACCACCTCAATCTGAAATTCACTGTCCATATCACTATCAGCATTTTGGTCATAACCATTCAATAAGTCTCTAGGAAGTTCCAAACCTTCCCTCAGCTTTCTATCTTTTTTCTGAGCTCTTCAGATTGTGCCAACCTTTGCCTGTTACCCAGTTCCAAAGTAGCTCCCACATTTTCAGGTATCTTTATAGCAGTACCACATGCCTTTTGCCAATTTTCTGCATTAGTTAGTTATCACACTGCAATAAAGAATTATCCAAGAGTGGGTAATGTATGAAGAAAAAAGGTTTAGTTGGCTCACAGTTACATGGACTATACAGTGGGACTGACTGGGGAGGCCTTAGGAAACTTAAAATTGTGGTGGAAGGCTGAAGGGGAAGCAAGCATGTCTTCACATGGTGGCAGGATAGAGAGAACAAAGAAGGAAGTGCTATACACTTTTAAACAACCAGATCTTATGAGAATTCACTATCATGAGAACAACAAGCGGGAAATCTGTCCTCATGATCCAATCACCAGGTCCCTCCCCCAACATTAGGAATTATAATTTGACATGAGTTTTGGGTTGGTGGACACAGAGCCAAACCATATCATCTTCCCTTCAAAAACTACTACAAAAATGGGCACAATGTATGAGACAAACATATTCAGACACTGGATAACCAACTGTACATTTCTTCAATCTTTAAGTTAGAGGGAATCAGATTAGGTGTGTGCCAGACAACTATGTAGACAGGTAGAAACCAGAACATGAACCCTGGTTTCCCAGTTTAGAATTCAGGGTTGCTGACGTGACCAAATTTGCAGATCAAGTTGATAAAGATCAGGGAACTAACTACTTGGAGGAGGTACTTCATAAATTAACATGGGGTAGTTCTTACATCTTTGACCAAATAGACAAGATGCATAGGTTTAGGGCAAAATTTAGCTCCTAGGGAGCTGTGAATTCAGTGGATATCTGGAGGCTGCATGATGCTGTTAGGTATAAGAGTTTCAATGAGTCACAACACAGAAACCTCTTTTTGGAATCTATGGGGCTCATGACACTCTAAATGAGTCAGTCTTTGGGAAATAGAGCTAATTTATCACTATAACAGTATCATCAAAGCGTGATTTATAAACTCCTTGGGATCCCTAAGACTCTTCTAGAGGGTCAGTAAGGTCAAATTTTAAAATAATAATAATAATATTGTATTAATAATGTGTTTGCATTTTTTTCACTTTGTTAAAATTTGCAGCAATGTTATCAAAACACAGTGAATAAACTTTCTAATACTTTAGAACAATTAAAGTCAGTGGCAACAAACAATGGTTGTAGTTGTTTTATTCTTCACTGCTCAGAAACCACAGTATAAAATAACAGTTTCACTTCAGAATATCCTTGACAAAGTAGTAAAATGCATTAATTTTATTAGCCTCAACTCTTGAGTATGCTTTTTAATTATCTGTATAAAGAAATCAGAAGGACGCATAAAACATTCTGCTGCAAAATAGAGTAAAATGGTTGTCTGAAGGGAAAGCACTTGTATGATTGAGCTGAAGACAGAACTGACCACATTTTGTCACAGAATAACAATGTTATATAAAATAATGACTGAAAGAAAACTATGGTTACTCAGAATTGGGCTTTTGGAAGATATAGTTTCAATAATGAATGAAGTAAATCTTTCACTTCAAGGAAACACCTGCCAGAAAAAAAAAAAAAGAGGAAAGGATGGATGAATAAGTGGTGGTCCATCCAACAATGAAGTACTCACTAGCTCTAAAAATAAATGAGCTATCCAGCTCTAAAGAGACATGGAGGAAAGTGAAACCCATATTGTTAAGTGAAAGAAGCTAAGCTACATACGTATTATATGATTCCAATTATATGACATTCTGGAAAAGGCAAAACTATGGAGTCAGTAACAAGATCAGTGGTTACCAGGGGCTGACAGAAGGAAGGAATGGAAAGGTGGAGCACAGAGGATTTTTAGAGAATTGAAACTATTCTTTGTGATACTATAATGGTGAAGACATGTCATTATACATTTACCCAAAACCCATGAAATGTATACCAAGAGTGAACATTAATGTAAACTATAGACTTTGTGTGATTATGATGTGTCAATATAGCTTCACTGATTATGATAAATGTACCACTCTACGGGCATGTCAATAATAGAGGTGTTGACACCCATTTGCTGAGGCAGTGAGTATATGAGAAACCTCTGTACCTGCTACTCCATATTGATATGAATCTAAAGCAGCTTTAAAAAATAAACCCAGAGACAAAATGTTTAATTAATGGCAAACATTTTTCAAATTTGATAAAGTAGACAAATTACAGATCCAAGAAGCCAGTGACTGTCCAGAGAAAAATTACACATTCCGCAAAGGAGAACAATGGTATCAATAATGACTAAGTGGTCATCAGAAACAGTGGAGGCATGATGATAACAGAATAACACATTAAAATTGCCAAAAGAAAAAGGATACCAAACCAGAGTCTGCAAAATTAACTTTCAAAATTGGAGGTGGAACAAAGAGATTTTCAGAAAAAAAAATAATAATAATAATAGAAAATTCTTTGCCAGCAGACCTTTCACTACAAAACCTCTAAAGGAAGAGAGAAAAGGTGAAGGTAAGGGAAAGAAAGAGAGAGAGAAAGATAAAGAAAGCCAGCCATGAAAACAATAGTAAAAGCCTGAGTGTTGGCAAATGGAAATGCACTATTACCCCGTTCTAACATTTTACATGCGCTGGTAGAATATTGACTCTAAGTAGTCTGCATGAATTTTGGGGTATTATAAATAATTAATAATAAAAAGCATGTTCTTTCCATAAATAATTACCTTTCCATTTCTACTAAGTTTTCCAGATAAACAGATAATCATTAGTCCACTAAAACACATTAGGGGCTTCAAAAAAGTTTAAGAGCTCAAAATAGCTTCATTGCCAGGTGCCTAGACATTAGCCTTATAAACGCTGAAAAGTCCCAACACAAGAAAGGTTGGTATTTTTGTCTTTACAACTTTACAATTTTTTGCATTCCTGGGAATGGAGTCACAAAATAATAGCATTCAAATGATTTTTAGTTTATATATGTATTACTGATGACAGCTTAAAAGTGTCCTAGAAAAAAAAATAAAATGTATTCCCTTATTAAAGAGAGGTCCAGTTTATTAACTTCTTTAATTTTAGTTATTTTATTTTTCAAGCTGTTTATTTTATTTTCCTTTAGTCTGTCCTGTTCTCTTTTAGAACTGGAATATTTTGGCAAGCCTAGTAGATTTGCATGCCTTCCCTCCATCTCCTCATAGAAATATTATTATATATAATATCAACTATATATTTACATATGTATATTTAGATGTGAAATATTTGGGGAGTCAAACTCAGCCTGTTGTATACCATATGATGAAACAGAATAAAAATATGTGACGATGACATTACTTGAGATCCTAATTCTTTAAAATTATTAGTATTTTGTGTGCATTTTGAGTTACCATTTTTCTAAGGACCTAGAGAATATTTCATATAAATCAACAACGATATGGTTGAGACTTAGGAGAATATTGTAATATATCTGATGTCTAAATACTTTTAAATCCCATAGCAACATCGGTTAATCTGCTCTTCTTTAGCTTTGTTCCTAATTTTACTTAGTTTTTTTTCTCCCTCCTCTGAACATATGCAGTAATGAATACCGATAGGAATAAATAAAATGTTTATTCCCAAGTAACACTTCAGGAGAAATTACAGTTATTTTGAAAATAATATCTTTAAAATACAGGACTCTTTATCCTTTAATTAATTTTATGCATTCAAAATTTATTGATCATCCAGTATATATTCACCTCAACACAAGGCAGTAGGTTTGCTGTCAGAGTATACAATCTTATGTAGGGTATAAAAAAGTACAAGATAATGGATAATTATTATGTGAAAGTAAGTGCAGATTTTATGAAAACAGATAGGAACAGTACCTGAGTTTAATCCTTGCATCCTGAGACTATAATTATAAGACTATAAATTATTTTTTAAATAATATTACTAATCAAGGTGTTTGACCTAATGACTCATGATATCTAATATCTGATATAATAATTGTTTGTCTCTCATTTATGCTTTTGAAAGTCAGGAGAAAATAAAATCTGACATTGGGATAAAAAACAAGTTGCAAATCATGCCAACACTGTATTCATATTCATGTCCTTCCACTGAAAAATAAATAATGTTAGCCAAAGGCTTTGCATAAAAAGGAAGTCAACAACATTTTGTGTGCAGAATATTTAATAGCACATTTTAATTTGTTTTTTTTTAAATTGAATAAAAAAAGAAATAAAATGTCAGTTTTACATGAATCTTGCCTATTCAGTATCATCCCCTGGGGCTAAAGTTAATGAATTTTAATACCAAAGACTTTTTGGCTGCTTGAAGGCCTCAAAAATCCTCTTAGTGTTATGGTGCTAACACTAAATCATTGAATATATTTCATTATCAACAATGATGATTCAAGAACAAAATTCTAACTGATAGAAAATAATGTTACCTTCTTATAAAGAATACAAAAGAAGCATCTGTGTCATTCTATGAGGTTAACATCTCAATTTCCACATAACACATTACATTAAATAAAATAACCATCATTGTTCACTCACATTTCCGTTTCTCTTTTCAAATCACATGGATTTTTTGCTACCTGTCAAAAACATCAAAAAGATGTTCTTACTTAACCAATTTTAGTAATGGTAGTAAAGTTCAGGACAAAAATTTTTACAATCAGGGAGGAAGTTTTGAGGTCTGATTTCAAGTGACAGAATTAGTAGAGCCAAGGCTTGAAAAAATCAGGAATTAAGATTTGATGATGCAGGTTCCTAGGACATACACTTGGAGAAACTTGGATTGCAGCAAAGAAAAAGCAAATTGTTGTATATAGAACATAGTGTGTATGAATGACTGCATGACAAAAGGAATGACATTTATTCAGTGATGGACCTAAATAAAATAACATACAGCAAATTTTGAACTGACCATGTTGTGGTCCTTGCATGTTGACATTTGCATGATTAAATGAGCTGAAGCTTCTTATTTTAAAATTATTCTGGGATTGTTAGAGTCTGATGAAGTTTCATCTGGTGAATCACCATGATATTTCCCATAGTTGGATTTTGAAAATAATTTGTTCTTTGATTGAAAATAGAATAAGTCATTTTCAACAGCTACCTAGGCTTCTCTGTTCCTGAGACCTTGCAGGGTCTATGGAAGTCATGAAAATGGTGGCATAAGTAGTTTTCTAATGTTGAAATGTCATGCACTTAAAGATAATATTCTAGAATTTAGATACAAATTCAAAGAAAATAGGTTTCCACTATAGCACCTTCTTCTTTCCCTTCCTTTCCTATATCTGTCCTCCCTAAAATATTTATCATTGCAGATGGCATTCTTGCTAACTATAGAAAGTTCTCTAATGCTGCTGAATATCATGATACAAACACTGAAAATAGTTCTAGTTTAACACAGATGATGGTTTGTTACTCACAACAATAACAGTAGTCAGAGAAGTATCATTTCTACAAGTTCCCTGAGCCCCAGTATCCCCTGGGTGACATAAAAAGGGCCATGTGACACCTTAACACACTGTGGTTTCTATTACTGAGAGGACATCTAAACATCCTAGAAGAAGTGTGGTAGACAGAACAGTGGCCTCACAAAGATATCCAACATTACCAAACCTGTCGATATCTTACATGTCAAAGAGCAATTAAGGTTGCTAATCAGCTGACCTTATGATATGTTAAATTTCTTGGATTATTGGAGTAGGCTCATAGTAATCATAAAGTTCCTTAAATGTGGAAAGGGAGGAAAAATAGTCAGGTTAAGAGTGATGTGAGAAAGATTCTGCCTTCTTTGAAGAAGGAAAGAGGACAGCAGGGAACCCAAGCTAAGGAATGGAGACAGACTATGGGAGCTAGAAAAGACAAGGACTCATTCTTTCCTAGAGCTTGCAGAAGGAAAGCACTGCTATGATGTTTGAACTCCTGTAATGCTCACAGAAACTGGAATAGGAATGATAATGACTCCCATTTCTCTGATGAGGATGCTCAGGTTTAGAGGAGCTGGTAAATGAGGCAGATGACTTTGAACAATTGGTCTTCCTCCAGGGCTTATTGGTTTAACAACTGAAATAATATTTTTGACTTTTTTGACTGTTTTTGTTTGTTTTAACTTTTGAATTGCAAGGAAAAATGTCCTGGAAACTATCTTTTGAAAGGTTTTGAGAAGACTTTCTTGTATAAGCATTAAGGAACATCTCATAGAACTCAAAGAGCAGAATTGATTCCAACCTCAGGAATAAACTTGAGCCAGAAGCTTGAATCATATATGAACACTTGATATGTTTTTTTTTTTCTTTCAATTTTTCTTCTTAAAAGGAAATGACATCTTGGTTCCTTTGCCCATGACTACCAAATTTATATAAATCCAAATTCAAGAGACAAGCTGAACAGGTCAAATGAAAAACACGTATTTTATTTTTATCAACCCCAATAAATTATCCTCCAAAAGGTTTCTTCAATTAATACTTTAATCCTCAAATTTTGGAGTGCTCAATTATGCATATCCTCTGTTAGATTATATGCTTAAAATGTCTGTACATTTCTATGGTTGCAAATGTGTTCTATGCACTCATGTTTTAAAATTTTGCAGTTTTTTTTTTTTTATTTCATGGGTGAGACTCGTGTGTTTAAAGGTTTGTCTTTTTTTTTTCAATTGACATTTTAAAATGTTGCGCATTTCATGGGTATAAATGTGATTCGATTATTTTGTGCTTCACCAAGGTTTACTGTTTTTTGAATGTTTTCTTCTTTTATTGTATGATTATATCATTTGCCTGTCTTTCCATACTTATCCATTTTGTTAACATTATGAATACATGTAGTTCAATAAATGTAAAACTCTAAATCTACAACTGCCAGATTATTTAGCCTTTGGCACAATAACAGTCATCTCTAATCCAATCTACAAGCTTTGTTGGATCTATTTATCTAATATGTGATAAATTCTCCTCAGCCCTTGATTCTTCCTACAACATCGTATCCCACTTCATTCCAACTACTCAGTTCCCACTCGCCTGAAAGACTGACCAGACAGGATTTCCTAAAACTTGATCCCTCCTGTGCATGTCCACTGCAAGTGTTTTTCTCCTGCTATTCTTTGCACATAAATATTCTCGTGCATCCTCCACTTATCAGTATTCATCTTATTCTAGGTACAAGAACAATTTGTCACATTCTGATCCCAAGCATTGATTTAGCTTATCTCGCTAAACTGGGTGGGACCTTTCTTGTTTTAACAATTCCAAACCCAATTGTCACACTCAGGGATGAGGTTGAGATGCCTGAGAAATCCCTTTATTTGTATGGCATTGTTTGAGTAGCTGTCTTCCACTATCAGACTCACTGCCAAAGCTGCTAAGATTGATTATTTTATATTCTGGGGTAATGAATATTCTGAGATAGCAGACACATATATCCATCCTTCAGAGTAAATTCCAAGTGCTTTATATTCAGTGAATTTTTATGGTGTTCCCCACCTAAAGTTATTTCTCCTTCTTCTATATCTCACAGAAATTTATATCCCTCATTGTGGCCTTACACTATAATAGGAGTGACACCTACCATCTGCTAGGGTCTATAAACCTCCTTGTCTTTTTTTTTATTTTTGCATTCTCCATATCAGCCTGCAAAAGGCCTTGCTTAGATGTTAAAGTATAACAATTTCCAAATTAAGATAAATAAAATTGTTTAAAAAAGTATCTTTGAGTTATCAAGGGATTTTACTTTTCAAATCAAACATTTCCATATTGTCTAATGTTTTTACAATGAGTAATACCACTTTCATAATCAGAAAGATAAAAATATATATGGGAGTTATTAGGTTTATACTCTAGGGGTAACATTATGAAAAAGCTCCAAAAATCGTTAAATCTAATTAGAGTAAATTGTTCCAATTATTAGTCTAATATGCTTTTATTGTGCTCATTTTCAAAATAACCATAAAGAGGAAATGGAAAAATTTTAATTTTTTGTGCCTACTCCCTTAATTAAATTCTATGTTTACTTATTGTGAATATTTCCTTTATTCTTTTGTCATATATATATATGGTACACATAAAATAGTCTTAATGTAATTTTAATAGTATTACTGGTCTTTAGAAAATACTATCTCAGCTGTAGCTATACAAGGTTTTTTTTTTTTTTTTTTTTTTTGAGACGGAGTCTTGCACTGTCGCCCAGGCTGGAGTGCAGTGGCCGGATCTCAGCTCACTGCAAGCTCCGCCTCCCGGGTTTACGCCATTCTCTCGCCTCAGCCTCCCGAGTAGCTGGGACTACAGGCGCCCGCCATCTCGCCCGGCTAATTTTTTGTATTTTTTTAGTAGAGACGGGGTTTCACCGTGTTAGCCAGGATGGTCTCGATCTCCTGACCTCGTGATCCGCCCGTCTCGGCCTCCCAAAGTGCTGGGATTACAGGCTTGAGCCACCGCGCCCGGCCTATACAAGGTTTAAAAATTGTGGTTACATTATTAAGTAAGGATAGTATTTCACATTTTTTCCAGTTATGTTTCTCTCTCTTACTTTTCTAGAGTCCTTGAGAATTCAGTCTTTTTTTTTTTTTTTTTTTTTTGAGACAGAGTCTTGCTCTGTTGACCAGACTGGAGTGCAATGGTGCTATCTCGGCTCACTGCAACCTCCACCTCCTGGGTTCAAGCAATTCTCCTGCCTCAGCCTCCCGAGTAGCTGGAAATACAGGCATGTGCCACCATGCCTGGATAATTTTTGTACTTTTAGTAGAGACGGGGTTTCGTTATGCTGGCCAGGCTGGTCTCAAACTCCTGATCTCGTGATCCATCTGCCTCGGCCTCCCAAAGTGCTGGGATTGCAAGCATGAGCCACCACGCCTGGCCGAGAATTCGGTCTTTTAGCTCACCTACCCAGTTCACCTAGTTTTCTCATTTTTCTCATAAGCATTAATTCCTTGAAAAAAGTCATAGGCTGTATTCTCTAACTTACACCTTTCTTGTCACTCCTTATTTCCCTTCCTATTTGTTTTTGCTTCACTAACTTAAGAGGAACCTGGTACGCAATATGAAATGAGCAACCCACATCTGCAAAAACAACATTTCATGCATTCTAAAATCATTAACATGTAGTTAATGCTATGCTTATAGCATCAATTGGATGCTTGTCATCCTTTATAAATAAAAATTAATCTTTTTGTAACTAGTTTTCATTGAATGTAAAATGTTTTCAAAGACATAACATTTTTTAAACCTGTCACTCTCTTTCCTTCCCCAACACATCTACTGACTTTATGTTCAAAAAAGGAGAGAAGGCTTTCTGTCTTGCTTATCCCTTTCATTTGCCTATGGAGCATTTGTGGAAGGAATGAAGTTTTCAGTTCCGGTGATACAGTAGTAAACAAAACAGACCAAAATGCCTGCCATTACAGAACTTAGGTTCTACTAGAAGGAGACAGACACTAGCAAAATAAAGAAATTTCAACTTAAATATTACATTCTCAATTTGGACTTTCATAATCACCTGAAGTTTCAACCCTTCCTCATATGTGATACACATTTTCCTGTTCCCTGATTATTCTGCATATACCTTTATCACCATCTGTGCATTTTATGATGTAGTTAAGGTAATAGGAGAAAAGAATCACTCTAGTTGCTTTTTCTGAGAAAATACTGAGGAATCAAGGACAAGATTCGAGTCACGGAGACCTGTGAGGAAGCTGTTGAAATAACACAGATGAGACAGGGCAATGGCTTAATCCAGATTAGTAGCAAAGGAGGTGTATTAGTTTGTTCTCACATTGCTACAAAGAAATGCATGAGATTGCTTAATTATAAGAAAAAAGGTTTAATTGACTCACAGTTCTGCAGACTGTACAGGAAGCACAGTGGGGTCTGCTTCTGGGGAGGCCTCAGGAAGCTTCAAATCATGGCAGAAAGCAGAGGGGGAGCAGGCTTGTCACACAGAGAAAGCAGGAGCAAGAGAGCAAAGGTGGAAGATGCCCTACCCTTTTAAACAGCCAGACCTCAAGAGAGCACACTCACTATTGTGAGGACAGCACCAAGGGGGATGGTGTTAAACAATTCATGAGAAATCAACCCCCATGGTCCAATCAACTCCCACCAAGCCCTACCCCCAGCATTGGGGATTACATTTCAATATGAGATTTTGGCAGGGACATGGATTCAAACTATATTATTCTGCCTCTGGCCCCCCCCAAATCCCATGTCCTTCTCACATTTCTAAATACAATTGTGCCTTCCCAGTAATCCCCATATTCTTCACCCATTGCAGCATTAACTCAAATTCCAAAGTCTCATCTGAGACAAAGCTAATCTCTTCCACCTATGAACCTGTAAAATCAAAAACAAATTGGTTACTTCCAAGATACAATGAGATTATAGGCATTGGATAAATACTTCCATTCCAAAAGGGAGAAATTGGCCAAAAGAAAGAGGCTGTAGGTCCCATGCAAGTCTGAAAACACTGCAGGTTACTCATTAAATCTTAAAGCTTCAAAATAATCTCCTTTGACTCCATATCCAACATCCAGTGCACACTGATGCAAGAAGTGGACTCCCAAGGGCTTGGTCACAGCCTATACTAAGTGATGGATTCACAAGATATTTTGAAGAAAGAGCCACCACTTCTGCCTTAGACTGTGAAAATAAAGAGGAGTCAAAGATGGTTCCAGGAGTTTTGCTTGAACAACTAGAGTGATGGAGTTGCAAATAAGTGAGATGGAGAAGAATGAAGGAGAGACACATTCAGGGAACGAGGAAGTCGGGAGTTCAGGCTGATACATTATTACTAAAGGGAAGTGTACTTTGAGAGAGTGAAGAGTCATCGTTGCAGGATAATAATGCCTGAGCTCAGGGCCCACTTGAATTTAGTGGTTATTAGTTTAAAGTGAGACAAAATAGTCACATCATGTGGGGGTTTTGTTTTTGTGTTTATTATTATTCTCTCTTTTGACATAGGATGTGACTCTGTCACGCATGCTGGGGGGCAGTGCCAATCTTGGCTCACTGCCACTTCTGCCTCCTGGGCTCCACACCTGCCACCATGCCATGCTAACTTTTTGTATTTTTCTTGGAGACAGGGTTTCACCATGTTGGCCATGCTGGTGTCGAAATCCTGGTCTCAAGGGATCTGCTTGTCTCTGCCTCCCCAGTTGTTGGGATTAGAGGTGTAAGCCAGCACACCTAGCCAGGTTTTCTTTTAAACATGTACAACTGCATGAGTTCAAGGGAAGAGTTGGGACATTGCTAATTGTGTATGATGAAGTAACCGAGAAGCAAGGAAGATGAGAATGTTTGCAGGAGAGTGAGTTTAGTAATAACTTATGGATTCTAAACTGGGTAAGTGGAGAAGGGAGAAAAAAGCATGGCGAGGGAGACTAAGAAGATTCTGGTAAAGTAGAAGAATTGTGGGAGTTGGGTATGAGAGGGAGTGGGCTTAGATGTGAGAATATGGAGATTCTACAGTTTTTGGTAATACGGTACTCTCCCCTTACCTCTGGTTCTGCTTTCTGTGGTTTCAGTTACCCATTTTCAACTGCATTCTAAAAATATTAAATGGAAAATTTCAGAAACAAACAATTTATAAGTGTTAACTGGCTTGCTGCTCTGGGTAGTGTGATGAAGTCTCATACCTTCTTGCTCTGTGAATGCTCCCTTTGTCCAGGGTTCCTGCACTGTATGTGCTACTTACCCATTTGTCAGTTAGTAGCTGGTTTGGTTACTGGATTGCCTGTCAAGGTATTACAATGAGTGTGTTCAAGCAACCCTTCTTATACTTCACAGTGGCCCCAAAGTGCAAGCACAGTGCTGCTGGCATATTGCTATAATTACTCCACTTTAATTATTGCTGTTTATCTCTTACTGTGCCTAATTCATACATCACATTTTTATCACACATAGGGATCTATAGAAAAAGATCTGTGTATGTGTGTGCATGTGTGGGTGTGTGTATGTATATGTGTGTGGTTTAATATTATTCATGGTTTCAGGCATCTACTGGGGGGCTTGGCACATAACCCTCAAAATAATGAGGGACTAATGTAACCTGAGCTAATGTATAACCATAGAAGTGAGTGGCTGAATTTGAGTGGAGGAAAAGATCATGGTTATCAAAAGTAATGAACGTATCTTCTATATGGATACTAAACTCACCAAAGTATCTTCTAAATGGATACTAAACTCACCAAAGTATCTTCTATATGGATACTAAACTCACCAAAGTATCTTCTAAATGGATACTAAACTCACCAAAGTATCTTCTAAATGGATACTAAACTCACCAAAGTATCTTCTAAATGGATACTAAACTCACCAAAGTATCTTCTAAATGGATACTAAACTCACCAAAGTATCTTCTAAATGGATACTAAACTCACCAAGTAACACTGTTGGAGTTAGTGCCAATGTGCCAGGAACAAAAGCCATTGAGGAATAATGACAGTATGTATTTTATAGAGGACTGTAAAGAGGAAGGACGGTGAAATTCGATGATGTGAGATTCAAAAGTGAACGCTTTCCAGGAAAAGTGACAGAAGAGAGATAGAGACATCTATCCTGCTTCTCAGCTCATGATGTGAGTCACATAAGAGAGAAAAATAAAAGTCATTGCTTGAAAGGGCTGAAGAAACAGTGTGTCAAGGGACATACGAGTTGGGTTAGAGCAAAAAAATAAAAGTAATAAATATAGTTATAAATTATATATTTGTAAAATAAAACTTTTTACTAATTTATATTTCTTTGTTTTAGAAAATACTCAAAACTATGCTGATGAGCTACTGACATGTGCTGAAATTCATAGAGCCTGTTTAATCTGTGGTTGTCATGGCTTTTGAGGCCTATAGGAATGGCAAATTAGTAACATAGGAGGCAGCTCAAGGGAGTGAGTGAGAATACTTGATTAAAATAAATATAGGTATTATGACAATACAATATTCTTTAAAAATATATTGATACTTTTTCCTAGACATGGAAACTCATACATTTCTCTGTTTAACCCAGAAATACTAACAAAGGCTTTTGTATGTTTGTACACTATGTAATTAAAAAATAATTTGTGTGAATCATGAATTTACATATCAGCGATTTCACTTAATAGTTTCCTGGAATAATAAAAAATAACAGCCTTGAACCAAGAGTTAACATTAGAAAGGATTTCAGTGAACATATAATAGATACTGTAAATTTTTGCTGTGAATTAGTAGTAGAGTCAACAAAGATGAGTCTCAGAAATTTATGCTACATGAAAGAAGACAGTTCCAAAAGATCACATATCGAATGATTTAATTGACATGGGATATACAGGAAGGGCATGTCTACAGAGACAGAAAGTAGATAATTGACTGCCTGGACCTGGGGATGGGGGATGGAGTGTGATGCCAATAGATACTAAGAATCATTTGGGCTAACAGAGAAATTGAATTGAATTTAGATTGTGGTGGAAATTTATTTAAAACCATTCACTTGTAGAGTTAAAAATGAATACATTTTAAGGTCCATATATTATGCTTCAATAGAAACATAGACCAATGGAACAGAATGGAGAGCCCAGAAATAAATTTACGCATATACAGCCAACTGATTTTTGACAAAGGAGTGAAGAACACATAATGGGAAAAGGACAGTTGCTTAAATAAATAGCGTTGGGAAAACTGGATATCCACATGCAGAATAATAAAATTAGATGCTTATCTCTCAGCATATACAAAAATAAACTTAAATGGAATAAAGACTGAAATGTAAGACCAGAAACTATGAAACTACTAGAAAAAAAAATCATGGGGGAAAAGTTCCATGATGTTGGTCTAGGCAAGAATTATTTTGAATAAGACCTCAAAAGCATAGGCAACAAAGCAAGAATAGACAGATGGGATGCTATCAAACTATAAGCTTCTGTACAGCAAGGAAACAATTAACAAAGTTAATAGACGGTCCACAAAATGGAAGAATATATTTGCAAACTATATATCTGATAAGGGGTTAACATACAAAAATATTAGTTGTGCGCCAACCTGTTATAAAAGGAACTCAGATAACTCAATAGAACATAACCTGATTTGAAAATGGGCAAAATACTTGAATAGATATTTCTCAAGAGAAGACACATTAATGACCAACAGATATATGAAAAAAAAAAGCTCAACATACTAATCATCAGAAAATACAAATCAAAACCACAATGAGCTATCATCTTATAGTGGCTGTTGTCTAATAGAAGATAAAAAAAATGTTGGTGAAGAAGGGAAGAAAAGGGATCTCCTATACACCATTGCTAGGAATACAAATTAGTACTCCCATTATGGAAAAATAGTACAGAGATTCCTCAAAAAAATATAAAACTTGGATTACCATATGATCCAGGAATCCTACTACTGGGTTATATATTCGAAGGAAATGAAATCAGCAAGTAAAAGTAATATCTGCACTCTCATGTTTATTGCACCACTATTCACAATAGCCAAGATATGGAATCAATCTAGGAGTTCATCAACAGATAAATGGGTAAAGAAAATGTGGTATATATGCACAATGGAGTATTATTCTACCATTAAGAACATCCTGTCATTTGCAACAATAGTGATGAACCTAGAGGACATTGTGTTAAGTGAAATAAGCCAGGCGCAGAAAGACAAATTAGTGTGTTCTCACTCATATGTGGACTTTTAAAAAGTTGAGCCCACAGAAGGAGAGTAGAATAGAAGTTATCAAAGGCTGGGGAAAGTGGTAAGGAGGAAAGAATGGGGAGAGGTTAGACAACAGGTACAAAGTTACAGTTAGTTGGGAGAAATCAGTTCTGGTGTTGTAATACCCAGTAGGCTGACTATAGTTAACAATAATGTATCGTATATTTCAAAAAGCTAGAAGAGAGTGATTTCAATGTTCTCACCACTAAAACAAAAAAACTAATAAATATTTGAGGAGCTGGACCTGCTAATTACCCTTATTTGATCATTAATATATACACTTATCAAAACATCCCACTGCACCTCATAAATCTATGCAATTATGACATGTCAATTTAAAGTAACATTTTTAGTGGAAAGAAAAGAAGTAACATGGAGAATGCTTTAATAAAATATTTAAGCAACCAAACTAGGATCAAAAATTAAATGTAGTGCTGGTGAGTTTTAGCATTAAAAACGATTATGTTTTTTCTTTTTTTTTTTTTATTGCCAGTGATAATGTAATTAGAATAGCAACACATTACATTCTTTCTCATTTGTGAGAATGTTTCATTAGGAAAATTATTTTCAAAGGTGGCAAAAGTCGCATGCAAAAATTTGCTACTGTTGGGAAAAAATGCTTTAGTAAACAAAGTTCTGTACAGTGTTATAATGAATGAACATTCGGGAAATCATGCGATATTTGTGCTATGGAATTTTTAGAACATGATAACACTCTAAAAGTTTAGAAAATCTGTGTGCAGTAATAAAAAAAGGTGACATATTCAGTATGTTAAACTATAAATATATATTCATTGGCCCCAAAATTCAAAAGTTAGAACAAAATATGGGGCTGTTGGTTGACTATATAATTGCAATATAATTTCTATGTACTAGGTAATGCAAAGTAATAGGAGATGAAAAATTTGTGACTTGTTATTTCAGAAGCACAAATAAGTTAATTTTACGTGGTAAAATAATGGGTACTTCTAATTTTTTAAAAAAATAGAGCCTGAAATTTGGTCATTATCGGAGGGTATCAGGTAAAATGCTCAGTGGTATTTTAAGATGCATTTTAAGGAAACTTGGTATAGTTAGCTTAGAGATGACAAATTGAGAAAATTATTGTCCATCTTAAATCAAAATATTTTTGAGTTTTTCACAGGTGATGTTGATTGTTTTGTATTTAACACCTTCATTTATTCATTTTACAATTATGTATTGTTCATCTACAATATGCCAGATACTGTTATAGGTGCTGTGAGAAAACGGAACTAGACACCATTCCTGCCCATGCTGTACTTACATTATAGTGTGTGAAGAGAAAAACTAAAAGCATTAACAAGTATTCACAAAGTAACTAGGATATTTTTTAAAGGACCAAGTGCTATAAAAATGTAGAGTAGGGGAAGAGATTCTGACATGCCAAAGAGATGGGGCGGGGCCAGAATGCAGCGCTGAAGAGGATGATGGTCAGGGAAAGCTTCATTGTGAAGGTGATAGTTAAGCCAAGATTTGAAGTACTGAGGAAGCTAATCGCTTGGCTGTCTGGGAAAGAGTATTTTGGCAGAAAGAAAAGCAAGAGCAAAGGACTTGTGGCAGCACACATTAGCAGGAATATGCTAGCTTGCTCATGGAACAGCAAGGAAGCCAACACGCAGGAGCAGACTGAGCCTGGGGAAATGAATTAGATGTGCTCTGAAAAATAAGAGAGAGTCTGATTATATAAGACATTGTATACTTTTGTAAGGCTGTTGGCTTTTACTCTGAATGGAAAGGGGAGCCATTGCAGCATCTTAAACAAAGGAGTATACGACCTGAGTTATGTTTTGAGACAATTACTCAGGCAACTGTATCAAGAACATACTGTAAGATGTGGGGGTTTGGAGAGTAATAATTTACTCTCCAAACTGGGACATTTTTATGAGCAAAACAGAGATAATCAAATGAATTAAGAATGTTCCAGATAAACAAGGCCTATGGTTATCATAGTTATTTGTGGTCCTAACCAATCAATAATAAAGATATTTTTTACAAAATGAAAGAAGTTGTGTAGAGTGGTTAGGGCAGACACTTTATTGAAATGGGGTTAAGAGAGAATAGGAGGTTCTTCCTCTTTTACTTCTTCTGAACAATTAATCCCGGAAGGCTTTAAGTGGAACAGAGTATGGGAGGTTGTCACCCCAGGTGGAGAAGGTGTGAAGGCTCAGAATGAAGTATCAATTCCCATCTAAGGTAAAGAAGGAATACTACACCTGTGTGATCCTGTGGGAGGTTTTGGAGCCTGACCAGTAGAAGCAGGATGTACTTACCTGGGAACACCTACTATGAGACATCAACTATGCCCATTGAGTGATGGTCTTGTGCAGAGGATCAGAGCCCAACTTGGGATACCATCTAAGCATGAGATATTGGTGGTCAATTGGAGTGAGGAGGGTAACTGCATAGGACACAGACTGATTAGGAGAGCGTGAGAAAGTAAGTGGTGATGGATATATGTTTATGGGTGGCAGAAACAAGAAGGAAATCAGTGTGAAGCTGTAGGTAGAATCTATATGGGAAACTGATTATGTCAGGGGAATCTGTCTAACAGATAATATATGAAAGAAAGTCAGAGACTGGTTTCTTGTTTTAGAACAGAATTACAAATATGAAAAGGAGGAAGTCATAATAAATCTTGAGGTGTTATATTAGAATCATAATGATTTATAATTTTGAAAACATATAGTTATAAAAATGAATATAGATGTAAATATAGGTATTTATATGTATATATGGATGTACATAAATTAATGCATTTCCTATATCTATTTGCTGAGGGTGCCAGGGAGTAATTATATCCCAACTGTAACAAGTACACCTGGTTCATAGCTCTTGGTTTGTAAATATCATCCTCCACCAAAAAAGGCCAAGGCTTCTTGCAGTAATGGTTGAATCCAAACTGAAACAAAGTTAACAACATGAGCCAAGAACATCCTATTGTTCCAGAAAGCAAAGTAGTGCTCAAAGATTGATAGTGGTATATCAAAAGGACATAGAAGTCAGTGTGAAGGGCCTACAACAGGACATGTGGAAGAATTTAAGCACCATAATAATAATGGTACCAAATTACAACTCACTGAATACAATTTGAAATCATATCAGTAATATAAATAAATGAGTGAATAAAATGAAAATTTGCTGAGAAATGGGGTATTTACGTAGTCTTAAAGTACTTCCACCACAAATACTTTTGAACTACAAAGGGGAATGAATAACTTTACAGTGAAGAATACTGGAGGATGCCACCATAATCTAGTGATAGAAGTTATTGTCACTCGGAAAGGAAAAAAAACAAAGTTATGAGCCACATGAGAAGATGTGACAAAAATAATATGTAATTTCCATGATTCTCCTGCCAAAGTTGCATAACCTCAATCTAATCTTTAAGGAACATCAGATAAACCCAAACTGAGAAACATTCTACAACATAATTAACCTATAACGTTTAAAGGAGTAAATGTTATGAAAGCCACTTCTCCCCAAGAAAAACAGAACACTGAAGAACTGTAACTGTTTCAGACTAAAGGGAACATTACAAAAGTGTCAACTATATACAAAAAGTATGATTCTAAATTACATTCATTTGCTAAAAAGGACATTATCGGGACAATGAGCAGAACTCAAATGAGGTTAGACGGGAGTGATGTATCAATCTTATGTCCTCACTCAGATGGTTGCATTGTTGTTATAGAGGAGATATTTCATTGTAAGAAATACAGATATATTGGGGGAATGATAGAATATCATGTCAGCAATGGATATTCATATATCTGTACAATCCCCTCCCTTTGAGGTTAAAAAAAAAAAAAAAACACTTCTCTGTTTTGAAGACTATTTTCTGTACTTCTTAAAATATTTTTATTTAAAAAAAAATTTTTTTTGAGACAGCCTCACTCTGTCACCCAGGCTGGAGTGAAGTGGCACAATCCCAGCTCACTGCAACCTCCTCCCCCAAGGTTCAAGTGATTTTCCTGCCTCAGTCTCCTGAGTAACTGGGACTACAGGCATGGGCCACTATGCTGGGCTAATTTTTGTATTATTAGCAAAGATGGGGTTTTGCCATTGTTGTCTAGGCTGGTCTTGAACTCCTGACCTCAAGTGATCTGCCCGTCTCAGTGTCCCAAAGGGCTGGAATTACAGGCAGGAGTCACCGTGCCCGGCCTATTTTTTAATTAACATAAAATTTCATGTGTTTATCATGTATCATATAATGTTTTAAAGTATATATACATGTGGAAGAGTTACATCTAGCTAAAGGACATGGAGTTTACATGAAAAGCATATGAACACTTTAGTAATTGTCATAGCAAGCCACAAGAAATAAGAATACACTTTTGAGTAATACCCTGAAATATTTCAAAGTGATATCTAATGTAAACAAAATAGAAATATATTATGTACTTTTCAGTTTTACTTAAACATTTTTCCCTTCCAATTCATTATGTTTTCACTGAACTGTAAAAAATTGAACAACTACTTGAGGTTTTTAATCTGATGTTTCTGTGTTTTCATGTGTCTTCTTTTTGTCAAATTTTAATGTAAACTTTCACTAAATAATGTCATTAAGTTCCAAAACATTCTGACTTTTTACTATTATGTCTTTTTTTTTTGAGACAGAGTCTCGCTCTGTCGCCCAGGCTGGAGTGCAGTGGCGCGATCTCGGCTCACTGCAAGCTCCGCCTCCTGGGTTCACGCCATTCTCCTGCCTCAGCCTCCCGAGTAGCTGGGACTACAGGCGCCCGCCACCATGCCCAGCTAATTTTTTTTGTATTTTAGTAGAGACGGGGTTTCACCATGTTAGCCAGGATGGTCTCGATCTCCTGACCTCGTGATCCGCCCGTCTCGGCCCCTCAAAGTGCTGGGATAACAGTCGTGAGCCACCGCGCCCGGCCTATTATGTCTTTTTTTATATGAAATATTATATCTCTTTTTAACTCACTTTATGCCTGCAGAAGATATGCATGGCTCAGTGTGTTTACTCACTGCCTGGGGACTCCCAAAGAAATGCCATGACCAGTGTCTATGAATATCTGGAAATCAGTGTTTTCCTATGTGTGGACATTAAACAGATATCTGTACTCCAAACACACTGGAATTTGTTTAGAAACTTTACAGAAGCAATGATCAGTTTGTCATTTTTTAAAATTCTCATCACTAGAATTTGAAGTGTGATATAAAATGTTTTCTAATTGGTGTGTTCTTGCACATGTTAAAAGTAATGCCCTTGAAGAACAAGCTGTCAAGAAAATCAAATAGAAATTTTTGAAAATTTTGTTAAAATGACATAAAAACACACAAAAACTATTTACATGGGATGCAATGTTTTCTTCTTTCCTGGTATGGAAGAAAAGAAGACAGAATATATGCACACATTTTCTCCCAAACTAACTAATATAAACAACTTCCACATGTCAAAGTTTTACATAATGATTCTAAAATGGCTTAAAATTGCAACAAGTCACTTTCATTAAGCCATGAATATTGAATAGTAATTATTGCTTAATAGACTTTTTATAAGACACTATTTACAGTACAGCTGCTAAGCTGCTATAAATTCTGCTTGAATGTATCATGCAAATATCAACACCTGTGATACTTTCTAAGTGTTATGCCAAATTCTATAGGGTATTCTTAGTCTAATCTTTTCTGCCCCATTGCTTTTTGAGTTTTTGGCTTATTTACATTCTTTTTTGCATTTTTCCTCAATAGAATAGTATCCATTTATTGAAATATATATGGTGTTCTATGAAAATTGGAGGTTGTTTTGAGGGGAAGGATTTCTCAATATTTCCAGAGGTCATGTCTCCTTTGCTTTAACCTTTTTTTTGTTGTTGTTTTTAATCCACTTTAGGAGGCTGAGGCAGGTAGATCACAAGGTCAGGAGATTGAGACCATCCTGGCCAACATGGTGAAACCCTGTCCCTACTAAAAATACAAAATTTAGTCAGATGTGGTGGTGCACACCTGCAGTCCCAGCTACTCGGAAGGCTGAGGCAGGAAAATCACTTGAACCCAGGAGGCAGAAGTTGTAGTGAGCCAAGATTGTGCTATTGCACTCCAGCCTGGCGACAGAGCAAGACTCCGTCTAAAAAATTAAAAAAAATAAACAAATCAAGAAATGGAAACACCGACTGACCTACACTCAACACAGTGCATTTATTAACCACATTTTAATGTCTAGTTATATTTTGTTAGGATGTCTAAGGGAGATACAGTAACATTTAAGTGTTTATAAAATTACATATTAAAATATCAAATGGCATTATAACAGTTTTTTTTTTTTCTGTATAATAAATTACTGCAAAACTTAGTGGCTTCAAACAGCAAACACTCTTCTCAGTTTCTATGGGTCAGATGTCTGAGTGCAGCTTAGTTGGGTGCCTTTGGCTTAAGGTCTCTCATGAAGTTGTCTTCAAGCTTTGGCTAGGCCGGAATCATTTCAAGGCGCCCTGGGGCTGAGTGATTCACATCCAGGCTCACCACACAGTTCCCTAACGGCTCAATTCTTACTGTGCCCCAGGAACTCACCATAGGACTACTCACAACAGGGCAGCCTGCTCCTCAGCTCGAGTAATTCAAGAGAGAGCAAGAGAAAGTGAACACCCACTAAAGGAAACCACAGTCTTCTTGTAACCTAATCATGGACATTTCAACATGATTGTCTTCTGTGTATTAGAAGAAGGTCAATGAGTTTAGCTCACAGTCAAAGGGAAGGATCACACAAAGGTGGGAACCAGAAGCAGGGATCATTGAGGACCATCTTAGAGGCAACTACCCACAGATATTAAAATTTTGAAAGGACAGCACTATATTACAAAAAAAAAATCCCCTCTTGGTAGATATTTTAGTTTTCAGACTGTAGCTGGAAGGAATAATACTACAATTGATAAAAAGGGAAACAGGTACAAGACATACGAAATAAACTCTCTTCTAATGGTTCTATGTTTCATCCCGGAATTAATAACCGAGATGTCTTTCTTGAATTCACTTTTTCTAATCCCAAGGACAAAATCATGATGGAAAAGGATCCTTTTTTTTTCTGTTTCTCTTGTTCACAGATGCTAAGTTTACTTTCTTATGGTTTTAAATTCCCATAGAAATTGACCAGCTTTTTTCTACATTCTTGGGAGGTGTAAATTGACAGGCCTAGCTTCTGCCTGACAGCCCTCCTGAATCTGTTTTAACTGTGACCAAACATGACTGTGTTGATGGCTAATGTGACATCTGGGTTCTTGACTTCTTGGTTTAAAAGAATTTAAACAAGAGACACACAGCAAAATAAGTGCGGTATAGAGTAATTTGCTGCAAAAGAAAAATAATATTTGGAAAATTAGGTGCACAATAGACAGTTCACCCTGAAAGAGAGGGAATTCAGGATGGGCTGCTCATAAGGATGAGATAGAAAAGATCAGCACTCAGGAGACTTCCTTAACGGGGTCTTACATTCTTCATAAGGAGGTGGGAAGAGGAATTACTAGTAAGTAAGCACTAGTTGCTAGTAGTAAGCACTAGTAGTAGCAACTAGTGCTTACTAGTAACTCTTCTTCCCACCTCCTTATGAAGAATGTAAGACTCCTGTAATCTGCCGAGTGCTGATCTTTGCTGTCTTATGTTCTGGGTGCTCATGCACAGTAGCTGTACATGCTTGCTCATATTTCACATATCTCATTAGCATCTTAAATCTCTTTCCAGGGGTTTGTTTTTTATTATTATAATGAGCTAAGGGTCAGTTTGAGGACAGGTAAAATCAAAATACACATGCTGACTAGAAGAGAAAGTCACTACTGAAGATAGCTTTGCTTGAATGAACTCAATTACAATGCAAATGCTGAGGCCTATTGTGTTGATTGTACCGACACCATGGTTGCTGCCTCCCAAGAACATGGTCACTTCCTTGACTCCCTATCCTACCTCAGCTGCAGAATCCACAACTGTTTGTATAGAATGGCCAGTGTCTCTGTTGTGGACTTCGTTAGGGAGGCTGTAGTGGCTGAAACTCAGACCAAATCACCTGGTGATTCTGAGAGAAGAGAGGATGTTGTAATCTAGGCTCATACTCAAAAGGTAATTTCTAGATATTATTATATCATCATAGTCAGAAGGATAACTGAATCACCAGAACAAATATTTCTTCTCTCCTGAGAATCATTCCTAGATTGTTTCAGCAATGGTAGAAAAGGTCATTGACCAGTCTGACTGCTCACCATGTGTGACATATACACTTGGTCATTGCATGTTCATGTCCATTTTCCCCATGTATTTTATTAATGCTATTTTAAATGTCTTTGCTTTAGTACTACAGAAAACGTTAATTTTTTGAATCATTAAATCAAGTTATCTGTTTATTGCCAAATAAAACCGGAAAAAAAGGAACTCAAATAAAGGAATTTTACCTTATGTGTTTCTAGTTTCTCTTAATTTTATGTTTCTAGTAGCAATGGCCTTAAACAAGATAAATAAATTCAATTATGTTTACCAATTTTGTTGGAAATATATTCATTGGAACAGCTTGTCCTCTATTAAACAAAAGGATAATGTGATTTATTATTCAGAATATTATGATCAAGACTCTGGTTTTGAACAATTTTAACAAGACTGAGGTGATTAGATAAGATCAATTTAGAAACCAATTAGTATTTAATGAGCTCCTACTATGTATTATATGTGCTACAGCCTCTTCCTCCCAGGCCAGTCACAAACTTAGACACATGTTATTTGCCAAATAACTTCTCTTCCTGTAGATCCCAGCTCAAGTATCATTTTCTGCATGGAACTCTGGATCTCCCTCCTTGCACAATGGCACTCACAATTTTGCATCTATTTGGTCTTCTTTAAAATTCACAGTTCTTCCCACCCTACTGTTATCTTCATAAGAAGAAAATTCTTGTGAGATTTGCTTTTATTGCTTTGTTGGTATTCTTTTATGTATGCTGAACTCTTTTATCCCCATCATCTTGTATAGCCTATTTTGCAGAATAAATAGTAAAGTAAATATGCATTGAAAGAATAAATGAAAAAAATAATGAATCCATGTTATGGATATGACATTAACTCTCAACTGCATTCTCCAAGTAAGTTTTTGCAATCTATTTTCATTACCCTCCATTCCATCACCTAGTTTTTAATTATGTTACATTACTAAAATCCATCTTTTCTTTCTGAGGGTCACTTTGGAAAAAGAAAGAATCTATGTTCTACCAAATACTAGCTTCTGGTAGGGCAAGCATGCCATTTAACTGTATAGAGCCTCTATCTTTGCTTTGTAAACATGGATTATAGTACATACAAACATATAAACATGTTTTATATGTTTCATAGGATTTAAAGAGAATCTCTCTGTGTGTGTGTATGTGTGTGTGTGTGTCTTTAGCTACTCAAACAATAGATACTCAGAAAAGGTTGGTGTTCTTATTCATAACCACTGGTAAGTTTGTCTTGGCACGTTAGCACCTCTTTTCTTGGAACTCTTTTCTTCTTTAGCATCTGTGGTATCACACTATATGACTACCTTTTTTGTTTAACTAGAGTGTGGTGGTACTATGTTATGTTGTATTTATTTACTGACTAAATGTTGATTATGTTTTTTCTATTGTCTTCATTTTCTTCTCTTTTTTACCTGTCTCCTAAAAGGGTGTGCATGAAATAATATTTTTTATTCTTTTCTCCCACATCCTTTTTTTTCAGAGATTTCATTTGTATCTATAAATTAAAATAATGGCTTCACATTTTTTATCATGAATTCTAAAACTTTGTACTTATATTCTTTTCTGAGTTTGTTATAAACTTGCAATTACCTACTAAACATTTTGTACCAGATTAATTACCAGCATCTGAAATTCAAAATGTCTTTAACTAAAGTAATTATGAATATATACTTCCTGTATTCATAATTCATTTTATAGAAATGTAAGTTTACATTTCCCAAATCAAAGCTTCAGAGGAAACTCATTCTTGCACATAACCAATGGTAAAATGACATCAATCTCTCTTCCCAAGCGGTTTTTATGTCTGCTCCTTCCATATCTACCAAAAATCTACCTTTTGTTGTGACCAGGACAAATACTTTGGGTTATAATGCAAATCTCAACTATTTTTTCACACTATGTTCTTACACATAGTGGAATTCAGCTAAAAGTAATCAATTAAAAACAAATAAGTTCTCAATGTGTGAATATCAAGGAAGATTCTTCTAAACAACCGATTATCAAAGATAAAGTTACAATTAAGGTTAACAAATGTTTCAAACTGAATGAAAACAAGATTATCAAACATGAAAAGGTGAAGACATTTGGAATATAGATAAATCCGTGTTAGTGTGAATCATATAACCTTAAATTTGGTATATTAGAAAATTTTTAGAAAGTTGAGAATTATTTTAGGTATTTAACTCAAGACAGTAAAATAAGAATCAGTCATTAAAACTAAGAGAATAGAAATAAGGAAATAATAAATGTAAGGTAAATCATTAATCAAATATAAATCAAATACATAGTAGAGAAAATCAGCTCACCTGAAGTTGGTTTTAGGGGGACTAACTAATAAAAAAGATTTACACCTATCAAGAATTTTCTAGAAAAATAGACAAATCTCCAATATCGAACATGGGAAAAGGTGTGCCACTAGATAAATAGAGATCCTACAGACGTTAAAAAGATCCTAAGTGCTAGTTAGCAACTACTTTACTGTAATAAATTTGGCACTTTTGATTAAACGTACAAACTTCTAGAAAAATTTAACTTATCTAATTCAAAACAGAAATCTCTAGACATAGGTGTTTTCCTCATTAATTATTTTAAATATTTAATGATGAAAAACAAATATTGTATACACACTTCTAATTAATAGGATTTGAATTTTTAAAAATTACTTGTGATTAATAATATTAAAATCAGGCAAGAACTTTTAAAAAGTATATGTTAACATTGCTCATGAATACATATGTAAATTCTTTTTTAAAATTAGCATAGTCAAGCCTATGTAAAATGATAATACATCACAGCTCAGTATTGCTTATTCTAAGAAAATAAGCTAGTTTGGTTTAAAATCTAAAAACTAGTCAATGTAATTAATATAATAAAAGAAATAAAACTTAACATCCTCTCATTAGATGCAGATATTTATTTATTAAATTTCAATATCCCTCAATACTAGTTCATGAAACCAAAAATGGTAGGAAAAATCTAAACTTTCCAAACCTGACCTTTTCATACAAATTCAGTTAATTCTAGCTCAAGCCTTTTAGTAATCCATCATGATCTTTTTTTATTGTATACCACATATAACCTTTAGGCAAATCTTGTTATCTCTATCTTCAAAATATATTAGAGTACAGCCACTTCTCATCGCCTCCACTGCTATCACTTTTGTTTATACCAGAATCATGTCTTGCCTGTTTTATTGGAATTACTTCCTAACTATGTGGCTTTCTGTGTCATCCTTGTCTTATTGTAGTTTTGTTTCAGTCTACACAGCTGAGAGTGATCTTTTTCACTCCTCACATTAACACTCATGCTCAAACTCTATAATGATCCTTCTTATCACTCAGGGTAAAAACCAAAATGGTTTTTACATTTACAGTGGTCAACATGACTTTGTCAAGAGTTGTGTAAGTTTTGGGATTTTACCCTACTTGCAAACTAAAAGTTAGCCTGTTATTGTTTCATGAACGCTGGCAGAAAAGCATGAGATTCCTGGCTTTGTTAAACTAGAACTTTATTACAGCAAAAGCAGTAGCCAGAGCTTCATATTTGTGTAGGTTCCCCATGTCCCAAAGTTCCATGGGCACAGTACTGATGCTGAAATGGATACCATTTCACACATTGGACTGCAATTGAGAAGAAGAACATCGAACTTGGAACTTTGCCACTTTTATAGTAAGTGGGAGTAAGCCTGCCCTTTGCTGAGTTAGATATTATCTCAAATTCATGGTTGTTGGATGGAAATCCAACCCCAGGAAACAGTTTGGATAAGGAACAGTCAGAGCCTATTCTTGGCATACCCCACGAGAAAGTACAGGTGGCCAATCCCCATGGTGGACTGACTCCCTTGACAGCCCCATACGTCTGAGCTTCCATTACAGTTCTGACCTTTTCTTCTACCATTTATACTCCTTGCTTATCTGACTTTTCACTGCTACTTGCTATTCCTCTAACAGGTCAAGCTGACTGTTTTGCTTCTCAGAGTGACTTTACTCACAGTTTCCTCTAATTGGAATTTTCATAGATTCTTCCTTCACCTCCTTCAGTTTTTTTTTTTTTTTCAAATGTTAACATTTCAGCTTTTAGCTTTCTATATAAAACTGCAACACAACCACTTTTGCTTCTTTGTTTGTCTTCAAAGTACTTATTACCATTTAAACTGCCTTTCTGGAAGGCAGTGAAATGAAGCAGGAAGCATTTCATCTTTGATTTGAAAATTTGCTTGTAGCAATTTATGTGCTAGAAATAATCAGACCAGATCTCATAGAGGTATGGGGAAGGAGTGTTCATCACAACATTGTTTTAATAATCATAAATTATTAATATAAATAAACACATATCTAGATCTTATAGATTATTCTAAGTAAATATCTATCTATCTATCTATCTATCTATATATATCATTTCTAAATACAAATATATACCAAAAAACTGGCATGGGATATCTTTGGGTGGTGATATTATGTGTGACTTTTCTTATGTATATGGTTGCATAATTTCTTGCTATTCTCTCCTGTTTGGAACTTATTTTTCTCCATTGTTTTCTTTATATTTTGTTATATGGCTCATATTTTTCCTCCTCTTTTTATGCATTATTAAGAACTATGAAGAGTTTGAGATTTTACCGTACCTGTAATCTAACAAAATCTGCCTGTTTTCAGTCCATGGATGCTTGTAAAAGACTCCTGTGTCACAGATAAAGGACTTGATTACTTGTGAAACAGAAGGCAACATGGAACGTCAGCATATTTATTAATTCCTCTTGTTCCTAGTCCCATGGGGCAACATGGATGGGTCCAGCTAGATACCTGCACACACCATGGATTGCATTGCAGAAGATCCTGAACTTAGATAATCAAGACTTTATAATGGTAGTAAGCCTTCCTCTGTTTTACTCTAGAGGAAAACATTATATTTATTATAAAGGACAGTGAAAAATTATGCCCTTTCTCTCAGAGGAAAGCATTATCTGTATGTTCTAAGTCTCTTTGCAATTTACTCTTCCTCAAAAAGATTGTCTAGCAGAGCAGTTGGTGCCTTGCTTATAAGAGGAGCAGACATGAAAGATTCACATGAATTGTCTCCTAACATTAATAATACATGTTAAATACTAATAATGATGAAAAATTTCCAATTTGGAAAGAGAATTGAGATTTCCTGTGAGAGAGAGGTGAGGGAAAAACATAACTTTCTGAAAGGAATGTAACCAGTCAGGGAGGGATTTGCTGTGGAACCAGCAGTTGAGCCGAAGTTATGGCTGGGCATTCAGAGCCAGGAGAGCAGAGTGAAGAGAGAGATGGGGAAGTCAGGGAATGCCATTGCCTCCAAGTAAGGTGAAGGCCTTCTTTGTTTATGTAAAGATCAAAAGGAAACCATTAAAATTTTAATTATAGTTTTTTTGTTGTTTGATTGTTTTGTTTTATTACTTTTTAGCAAGATAGTGGCAAAATTAGATTAACATTTGAAAAAGCTCTTCAGATTTTAGCATAGAGAGAGTCAAACGGGATTCACAGAGCCCTTTTAATGTTATTCATAGTATCATCATTTTAATATTGTATTAATGAAATTTATTCACGTTTGAAATTTGAGTAAATTTGGCAATCACATTTAAAAAAATTCCCCACAATACCTTGTGAGCAAATTTATTAATGCATGGAGTTGTCATTGCTTTTATCCTTACTAGGATTCTTATTACAAGTATATGTGGCTACTTCCATTGATTGTTATATCAACAATCAACCTGTTAAATGAAAATCAGAAGGATACTAGACACACAAAAAGTCTTTCTCCTATCAATTAGATAGTTCTTAAAATCAATTTAGTTTGCCAAAAAACCACTTTACTTTGTAATATCCACAGAAAAAAGGAGAGTGAATAAATTAAGCAAGTGAATGTTTTAACCTCTCTCTATTTATCTATCTCCTATCTATGCATCCATCCATAGATCAAATAGACGTCATTCTCATGAAGTTGAATTAAGCAATTAATTTAAATTGTTTTCCTCTAGATTTTGTTTCAGTGAGAAACAAATCAATTGACATTCACCAAATTGGCATTTTTAGCAACAAAAATCTCCCAACATTACACTTTATTATAAAACATAATACAACTTTCGAGGAATTCACTTGTGGCTGGATTTTCTTAAAGAAAGTTTGTTTAATAACAAAGTTCATATCAAAGATAAATTATCTGTATTGGATTAATTATCATATTGTTGCTTATAGTTTTGGTACCAGGATAAATACTTGGTCTGCATTTGATGGAAAAACATTATATTATGTGAAAGATATCTGACCACTTGCGTAGGAAAAAGGCTCTTGAAAATTTATATCCGAGAGTACACACTTTAGGAAATTTCTTGATAAAATAGATATGATACTTTACCATTATTTCCAGAATAAAATAATACTGATTAATAACTCATGTGACATATTTGGCTGTCTCTTTTATACATTAATTGTGGTCTTATTGAACATTGATGAGTTAAATAATGTAATGAGTTAACATATTTTCAGGCTTATTACTATGGTTCAGGGATGTGTTCTTAAAATATGCATGCCAAATGCATTACTCTGAAAGAAATAATGGTAACAAATTTGAAATTTGTGTTTCTGTCAATACTTAGAAAACATCACAATTCATATTTTCTTCCTCTATATTTCTATATTCATAGACTTTAAATGTGTAGAATGTAGGATACAGGAGAAGTATCACGAAAGGAAGAGAATAAAAGACCCAAAATACCAAGAGTAATAGGGAAGATCCAGTAGTAATGGAGAGGGCACATCCAATTCCCCAACAATTTTCTGCCTAATGCCTATTGAGATCCTGATACTGGCTACTCCTTCTCTCTAAAGAAATGTAAAACCTTTAACTATGTCCCTGTTCTAAAATCAGAATTAGAAAATATAACACAAATGATCGATACTTGGGAAATGAACTTTAGAGTGAAAATAAACACAAAATATAAATCGAATGCTCTAAACAATGAAATGGCGGTAGATGAAGAATAGATACTAATTATTGTCTATTATTCATGGTTTTTAAAATAAATATTTTTGAGCACTTATGTATTACAGAGTATTCTAGTCATAAGGCATAGAGCAAATTAAGATATGCATAAATCTCTGTTTGAAAGGAGCTTATATTCTGGGGGAATAAAATTATAAATAAAATTAATACGGAGAGAAAATAATATTAAATATCAGGTAAACTAATGCAATGTAAGTTTTTTTTTTTTTTTATGTGCACCAGTGGATTGCTTTAAAGCAACATTCTAACGCAGGGCGAAAAGCAACTCAAAGGTTTTCTTGCCACCCACACACACACACACCTACAGTAGTGTGTTTGTATGCATATAGAAAATTGTCTCTGGGCCGGGAGTGGTGGCTCACGCCTGTAGTCCCAGAACTTTGAGAGGCTGAGGCGGGCGGATCACTTGAAGTCAAGAGTTTGAGACCAGCCCGGCCAAAATAGTGAAACCCCGTCTCTACTAAAAATGCAAAAATTAGCCAGACACGGTGGCGGGCGCCTGTAATCTCAGCTGCTCGGGAGGCTGAGGCAGGAGAATTGCTTGAACCTGGTAAGTGGAGGTTGCAGTGAGCCAAAATCGCACCACTGCACTCCAGTTTGGCGAGAGAGTGAGACTCTGTCAAAAAAAAAAAAAAAAAAAAAGGAAAATTGTTTTTGTGTGTAGGCAAATAACTACGTGTAGAATGAGACATTAATGGAAACCCTAAAATAGCCCATTTACCCATTTTGGCAAATAACAAATTGATACATTTATATGTTTAGTAACAAATCTAATAAGTGACTGTGTTTTATATTTAAAACTTAATTTTAAAAAGTGATATTAGTAATCTTATTAAAATGTAATATTATGGGACAAAAATAAATTGATCTCATGGACATATGTTTTATGGGATAATGCATGCTAACTTTCCTGTCTATGCTCTTTGCCCTATGATCACTTGACAAGAAATGCAAATGTTTTCCGTAAGTGCCTTGTATGGTAATCTAAGTGTCTGACCTTTTCATAATGTAGTAATTTATTTTTAGTCATTTCTCTTTGATTTATGGTCCTCATGAAAGGTTGCTTTTTTTCTTTTATCATTTTTATGGTGCCAGCAGAATTATTAAAGAGTTGTCTACTGAACTATGACTATCATTGTCTTTTTTTTTTTCACAAGGATAGAATACTAAAAGGATTTATGTCAATTTCATAAGACTACCTCCTTTCTACATAAATACACTTGTTGCTTATAATGACAGAGGAAACTATAATCAACGATTATTAAAATGACCTACACACACATAACACAAATAATAAAAGAGGTATGTTGACAGCTTTTATGTATGTAAACATTTATTACTTTGTGTTTATGGCTCAATCTTTACTGCCTTTTTTTCTTTCCTTTCATCTCCAATATTTTGAGGGAAAATATATTTTCCTTGTAATTTTATTAAAACTAGTTCTTTTTTTAATAAAGATTAGTCATGTTTCTAGCAAAACATTTTTTATAAACAAAGTCAGACAATTACATCTAGCAGAAAAAAGATTCAATTAAAAATAGTATATCAAATTAAGAAGTTAGAGAGTTAAAAGTTTATTAGAAAGTATTCCAAAACAAAACAACTCTACATCATGGTTCATTTTCCTCATTTGAAACTTTAAGTACGTCATTTTTTAAACATTATTTAGATGAATAGTTCTTTTTTTAAATTTTAAATTATGTTCTCATATTAGACTAATAATTTGCATATATTAGACTAATAATTCAAACTAAGTAGGGTGTGGGGAACAGCTAAGAGGAAAAATCATAAAGCTAATGGATATCTTATTTTCCAGTTTAGCAAGGTGGGTAGTATACGTCTTGATTTTGTACTTAAATGAAGCAGCACCTCCCAAGAGCACTCGAGAACTAAACAGATAGTTGAGAAGAACGAGTTCTTGAATTTGTGAAGAATCTGCATAAAAATGGGAGATTTCTGATTAAAAAAATGACCAGGATTCACAAAATCACTATAAGGATATTCAAACTACTGAAATCTTGCTCTTTGGAGTTGATCCCCCTGAGATCTTCTAGGAAGAAAATACTGATCCCAAGTTTGAAAAAAAAAAAAGTAGTTTAACTGATCTATAATCTGTTTGCATCTACATTGTGAGCACAATAAAGAAGGAAAAATTCAAAACATTCAGTTTCTGAAGCACTTTGACATCTCTGGGAAGATTTTGAATATGCATTAAAATCGATCAAATTACTCACTTCTGCAGTGGGAAGGAATAGAAAATTACCCCTGAACTAGTATTCTCAGAGCACTAAACCATCAATTCAAACCAGAACACCTCTGCTATGTGTTTTAAACATAAAGCTAACAGTCTACCTTTCTTTTTAAAATACTTGCTTTTGTTAGAGCTGTTTTGTTTCACAGTAATACTGAACAGAGGATGCAAAGATTTTCCATGTACCTCCTGCCTCCACACACTGCAGAACCTTCCCCATTATCAACATATTCCTCCAATGTGGTGCATTTGGTACAATCCATAAACCTGTATCATTATATCATTATCACTCAAAGTTTTTTTTTTTTTTTTGAAACGGAGTCTCGCAGTGTTGCCCAGGCTGGAGTGCAGTGGTGCGATCTCAGCTCACTGCAAGCTTCGCCTCCCGGGTTTACACCAGTCTCCTGCCTCAACCTCCTGAGTAACTGGGACTACAGGCACCCGCACCACGCACGGCCAATTTTTTTTGTATTTTTTAGTAGTGATGGAGTTTCACCATGTTATGTTAGCCAATATGGTCTCGATCTCCTGACCTCATGATCCGCCTGCCTCGGCCTCCCAAAGTGCTGGGATTACAGGCGTGAGCCACCGCTCCTCGCCTGGCCTTTTTTTTTTTTTTTTTTTTTGTCTGAGACAGTATCTCACTCTATTGCCCATGCTGGAGTGCAGTGGCCTGATCTCAGCTCACTGCAACCTCTGCCTCCTGAGTTCAAGCGATTCTCCTGCCTCAGCCTCCCGAGTAGCTGGGATTACAGGTGCCCACCACCACACCTGGCTAATTTTTGTATTTTTAGTAAAGATGGGGCTTTACCATGTTGGTCAGACTAGTCTCGAACTGCTGACCTCATGATATTCCCGCCTAGGCCTCCCAAAGTGCTGGGATTACAGGTGTGAGCCACCGTCCCCAGCCTCAAAGTCCATAGTTTACATTAGAGTTGACTCTTGGTGTTGTACATTCTATGGGTTTGGACAAATTTAAAATGACATGTATCTACCATTATACTGTCATACAGAGTAGTTTCACTAAAAGTCATCTGTGATCTGTCTATTCATCCTTTCCTCTCTAATAACCCCTAGCAACTGCTGATCTTTTTTGTGTCTCATAGTTTTGCCTTTTCCAGCATTTCTTGTAGTTAGAATCATACAGTAGGTAGCCTTTCCAGGTTGGCTTCTTCCAGTTAATGCAGTAAGGTTTCTTTTTAGTGCTGACTAATATTTCATTGTCTGGATATACTACAGTTTATTCAGTCACTTACTGAAGGACGTGTTCCTTGCTTCCAAGTTTTTGGAATTATGAATAAAGCTGCTATAAACATCTGTCTGCAAGCTTTTGTGTGGACATACCTTTTCAAACCTTTTGTGTACATACCAATGAGTACAATTGCTGGATCCTATGATAAGAGTATGTTTAGTTTGAGAGGAAACTGTCAAACTGTTTTCTAATTTTTGCATTCCCACCAGAAATGAATCTGAGTCTCTATTGTGCCACATTCTCCCCAGCTTTTGGTGTTGTCAGCGTTCTGAATTTTGGCCATTCTAATAAGTTTAAAGTGCTATCCTGTGATTTTAATTTGCAAGTCCTGAATAACATATGCTGTAGATCAACTTTCAGTATGCTTATTTGCCATATGCATATCATCTTTGGTGAGGTGTCTATCAAGGCTCATTTTTAAATTGGATTTTTTTTCTTATTGTTGAGTTTTTAAAATTATTTTTATATTTTGAATAACAGATTTTTATCAGATATATCTTTGGCAAATATTTTCCCCCAGTCTCTGGCTTGTCTCCTCATCATTCTCTTGGCACTGTCTTTCACAAAACAAAAATTGTTAATTGTAATGAAATACAGCTTTTCAATTCTGCCTTTCATGGATCATACCCCTTGTGTTGTATCTAAAAAGAATTTCCAAAACCGAGGTGATGTAGATTTTCTTCTCTGTTAAATTCTAGGTATGTCATAGTTTTGCATTGTACATTTAGGTCTGTGATCCATTTTGAGTTACATTTTGTGAAGAGTGTGACAACTTTATGGGTATATTCATCTGTTTTCATGCTTCTGATAAAGACATATCCGAGAGTGGGGAAAAAAAAAAATAGGTTTAATGGACTCACAGTTTCATGTGGTTGAGGAAGCCTCACAATCATGGCGGAAGGTGGAAGGCACTTCTTACATGGTGGCAGAAAGAGGGAATGAGAGAGAAGCAATAGTGGAAACCCCTTATAAAACCATCAGGGCTCCTGAGACATATTTCCTACCACAAGAACTGTAGGGAGAAACCGCCCCCATGATTCAATTATCCCCCACCGGGTCCGTCCCACAAAACATGGGAATTATGGGAGCCACAATTCAAGAGGACATTTGGGTGGGGACACAGAGTAAAATGATATCAATGGGATACTTTTACTAGTCAGATTGTAAAGTATTATTATTGAAGAAATTATTTGAAATTATTCTACATTATATTTTCCAACAATTAGATCCATATTTTCTACCTTAACTTCATATTAGTAGTTTTTCTGTTGTAATTTGCAGCTATAAAATATATATATATGGATTTTTTAGAGAATTTACAGTCCATTGCTATAAGTCACCTCTCACCTCTTTTTTCAGAGATTTAAGCATTATAAAGCTTGAAATTAAAGCATTCTGAATTTTTCCTCTTTCACACCTTATGGAAATGTTGAAATGAGAGAGAGAGACTCCTCTCTTGCTTTACTTTGTTCAATACGGCCATTGTCCCTCTAAGTGTATCTCAGAGGGTCCTTTTTGCAGAGTTTGAGGTAACAGGGTATTAGTTACTAACTTGCTAAAACAGAACTCGTGATGATTTTTGTCTAGAAATAATTATGGCATGCATACCTATTGCTAGTTTCTCCTGAGTCTCACATAGAGGAAAAGGAGGTCAGGTGTCATCAGGAAGAGGTAAAAGTTAACTTATCTCTTACCAGCTCTTGGGTTGCTTGGACATAAAGGCAACATTTTAAAATTCTGTCAAAGAAACTAAAAACTAAGTTCAAATATTCATCAGAAAAAAAAAAAAAACACCCAGATATCAAACCTTCCCACAGTATTACTTCAAGTGAGATCTAAATAGCATAGCCTGAAGCAAATACCAAAGGCAGCCATTTTCTGTTAAAAACATGTATACTATTCCTCAAATATTTGAGAAAACTGAAGTTCTACAGTTTTGGTCATTCATGGTGAGTGACTATGAGTATGCTGACCCACTCCTAAGGGCCCATAGGATTCACATAATTATTGAATGTGAGATTCCATGAATAATTCATTAACTGCGTGATCATTTCTTCTCATGTTCTATATTTAGTAAAGCTTTACCATTTATTCAACATCTGTGTTTCACTCTGGTCACAGGGCTTGTAAAATTTAGCTTAACCAAAGGAGTTTTTGTCATAATTTATTTTCTCTTGATGACTCTGCTATTCAAATAGTAATTTTCCTATAAAAATTTTCTCTAAGCTTTGAAAAAAATCTGTCTAATAATCATTCAAGTGGTTGTGTAAATGTATGAGTGTAAATTTATGTGTGTTACTTAGAGAAGAAGTTTATTTTATTTTCTACTAGAACATAGATATGTTTGCATACTTGTTTAAAGTGAGTTGTTAAACAAAAACTGGAAAATAAGTTTAATGCCTTCATGTGGTTCCATGAGTTTTCTTAAAATAAATTGGATTTTGGATCTCTTTCACTTTGCACGTTGGGAAATGCACAAGCACAGCATTGACTCTGAGGTATATTTTGTTGAGAATTGTATTTTTGCTTTTAAAATTTTTTCACACTCTCAAGTCCAACACCGAGATTCTATGCTTTGAAAGTTAGAATAGTTTGTAAATATTTTTTTTAAAAATAAATTTTCCTTGGAGTGGTTGAATTGATGTCTCACTAGAAACCAAGAAGGCTAGAAATCATTTTCTATTATTTCATTTTTGACTGCGTTAAAATAATTTGTATTTTAGATATCAATATGTCTAGATGGCTTCAAATATCTACATTATTTATCATAATGCTACAACAAATTTACCCCCAAATTTCAGTGGTATCACACAATATAAATGTACTTTTTTTCATACATGTTAAACTAATAAGGGTATTCTCAGCGTCAGGCAAGGGAGTGAGGTCTCTTTTTCGTTGATTTGGGGAATAAGTTTTCTTTTTTCTATTTTATAGCTCTACTATTTCTTAAAGCAGGGTCAAAAACTAGACCTATGTACAAAATCCTGCTGACAGTCTTTTTATGTAGGACCTGAGAACTGAGAATGGTTTTTGTATTTTCAAAGAATTGGGGTAAATAATCAAAAATGTAATATTTAGTGAGATATTAAGTTATATGAAATTCAATTTCATTGTTCATACAAATGTTGTATTAGAACACAGCTATGGGTACTTGTTTATGTATTGCCTGTTCTATAAGCATGCTTGTAGAATTTCCTTCTCTAGCCATGCAGTAGTAATAGATAAGCATAGATATTTTTCTCTATATATATCCACTGACATTTGTGGGACAAGATTACTATAAAGTTATATTTAATCTGTTTCTGGGAAGTGATTAAAGTAACTTAGGGAACCCCAATCCTAAATAATGTAAGTGTTACTTTTATCAAATCAGTGTTAAAACAAAATTCTAACAAGAAAAACAAATGAGAGTAAAAAAGTATTATTATTTTACCAAAAGTATATAACAAGTTGCACTAGATTAAGTCGCCTATTTCAGCTTCTCTTCAATATGGTGGGAAGACAGTGGCTAACTCCTTGGCAGCATTTTCCAGGTCAGTTTAATTTAACCATGGGATCCACACCCTGAGACCCACTAACCTTTTTCTTCAGCCTAGCAATTCCACTTACCAGCCATGTGTTCAGCAAACATGATAAGTCATTAGTCATCTTTCTACGCCTTTCAGGCATTGTTACTGAGGGAGTTGGGTAGTGTAGACAATTCTTAGCCTGCAGTATATTTTATGGCCTCCAGTTGCTCAGAAAAAATTGTCAGAAGGGCAAGAGAGACTGTGGTGAGCATTTTTCAAGGGGAAATTAGCATGAGTTTATAGATTAAATGGATTTTGTTATTCTAAAAAGTAATGTGACAAACCAAAAAATGCAGTAAATTAACAATGTTCTGAAAGTTTAAAGTATTTTTTAAAAGCTTATATAAATTACTCTTCCAGTTAGAGTTGTGAGGAGCCAAATTTTTAATTTCCTAAATGCTTGCTTCCTAAATGAGTAATGGAAAGCATTCTAAAAATTCTAAAACACAAGGCAGAAAAGAGTCTTTGATAGGCTGAATCTACAGAAGGAAAGAAATTATGTTAAATGCTTTGTCATATTCCTTTATATTATAGCATAAAATAACATTTAGGAAAAAAAGATACTTGTTTGAATTCAGTGGCAAGTTTGTTATTTTTATTGTGTTCTAACTGACTGACTTTTAGCACAGCAAGCTAATGTCAACCTTGGATGTCACAAAGCCTCTATCTTTCCCAATTCCGTGACACTAAGCCTCATACCCACTACTTTATTTCAGTTTTCCTCCAGTGACCACTACTGCCAAATGCGAAAGAACAAAAAGAAAACCCCATTGTCATTAGTCCCTGCTCTAATAAAGTTTAGGGTCAAATGAGGCATGTTGATATGCACAACATTTTAAATTTTTAATGCAGAAAAATGAAGTCTATTGTTTTCTACTCTTTACAACTTTAACCCTTATGTAGTGTCTAAAAATCAGTAAAGTGTAAAAAGTAAAAATGGTGCTGAAATTCACTGGGAAATTCGATGAATTTAAATACCTTTTATTTGGGATCCTACAGTTGGTCTTTACTGGCAGAAGAATCAGTTAGACCTGGCTGTGGTTTGTGATTAAGACAAAGCATAGATGGGTACAGTCTTGTGGCTGCTAATGAGCAATGTGTGAGTCCCAAAATATCATCATGGACCATACATTTTTCCATTAGATGTAAAAGAATTGATTAGACAGGGCAGAATATACTGTCTATGTGAATTTATGCATGGGATTAATTATGACATCTCTCCAAACTAGGGATTCCATTCCTGAAGCTTTTTTGTTATCAGAGAAATAGAATCTCTCTTTTCTGAGTACTCTCCCTGTTGTGAGCTAAATGATGGCCCAAAATATATGACCATATCTTAGTTCCCATAATCTGTGAATATCAGGTTATAAAGCATAAGAGTGAATATTACTATATGTGCCAAAAGATACGGTTAAATTAAGGATCTTCAGAGGAAGGATTTATCCTAGATTATCAGGGTGAGACCTAAATGTAATCACATGTATCCTTATAAGAGAGAGACAGGGAGTTTTGACATGGACACAAAGAGGAGAAAGTGATGTGAAGATGGAGTAGAAAGTTGTAGCTGTAAGCCAATAAATGGCAATAGCTACCAGAAACTGGAAGAAGCAAGGCACAGATTATGACCTGAAGACCACCCCTCCCCCTGCCCGGGCGAGTGTGGTCCTGCTAGCACCTTGATTTCAGTCAAGAGATACTGATTTTAGATTTTTAGATTCCTAACTGTGAGAGATTAAATTTCTGTTGTTTAAATCAGCAAGTTTTCGGTAAAGTTATTACAGCACACATAGGAAACGAACATCCCCCAATCTTAGAAACTCTATTTCTGGAAGTGTGATCTAACGAAAGGAAAGACAGGCATGAGATCGGGCAAATTGCACAGAGGTCCGAATGCTTGGTATGTTGACTCCGAAGTATGCTGAGATTAAATTCAACTTATATGCAATATCATACTGTGATTAAAATGACATCTTTCACCGCCCTGCTGCTTCCTGCGTGCTTGTGAGTGGAGTTCAACAGAAGTTAGAAATATTTGTAGGCTACAGAAAGTGACCTTTGCTCTAAATGAGTCCATAATCTCCCAAACTTCAGAGTTAGAGAGATAGCATAAGGAAGGAAAGAGTAGGTATTAGGCATAGATATGTCTCCTAATGTCATGAGAGATGTCATTAGAGCACGAAAGGGACTCGGAATTAGGGGAGTATGAGTATAAGTTGGGTTAAATAGGAAAGATATGGGTGATTATTAGAATTGGCAAGTCATATAAAAGCATAAGGGGAGTCAGAAAATATTTACAAAGTAATGGAATCAAAGTCAGGACCCCAAAGATGAATGTAACTTCATGAGATAGGCTCTATATTGTCCCTATAACTTCCTGTACTATAGAAAAATCCTACTCCAAGCTACTCCTATTTTTTTGTCCACCAATAAATTCTGATTTCCATGAATGTAATGACTCTGTCCCTCTGGTGCCACTAGCGTGTGAAATGGTTCCTGAATATATTGCAAAGCAGTGGCCTCCATCTTTTTGGCACCAAGGACCGGTTTACAGGGGAGTGGGGGATGGTTTGGGTATGAAACTGTTTCACCTCAGATGATCAGGTGCTAGATTCTCATAAGGAGCACAACATCTAGACCCCTCGTGTCCATCGTTCACAATAGGGTTTGCACTCCTATGAGAATCGCTGGCTTGCTTACTGCTCACCTCCTACTGTGCAGCCCTGTCCCTAACAGGTGACAGGTACTGGGCCCCTGCCTGGGTGTTGGGGACCCCTGTTGTACATTTATGAGTAAATAAATAAACAGTATCTAGAAGGGTGCATAGGTACTATTTGTAGTTAGAAGATGATAATTTATTGGGAGAGATAGTGATGGAAATTTTAATGGTACCTGATTCAGTTCATAGAACATTTATGTAGCTGTGACTATAAGTAATAATATATAAGTAACAATAATAAAATTGTTTTTGAAAGCCTTTTTTATAGTCTTTATTATATAGTATAAAGTATTGAGATACAATTCCAGGAGAACAGTTCCTTGTCCAGTGAGTCTGCCCTTACTCCTGGTTATACCATAAAGAGTCAACACGGGCCAGGCACAGTGGCTCAAGTCTGTAATCCTAGCATTTTGGGAGGCCAAGGCAGGTGGATCACAAGGTCAAGAGATAGAGACCATCCTGGCCAACATGGTGAAACCCCTGTCTCTACTAAAAATACAAAAATTAGCTGGGGGTGGTGGCGTGTGCCTGTAGTCCCAGCTACTCAGCAGGCTGAGTCAAGAGAGTTGCTTGAACCCAGGAGGTGGAAGTGGAGCTGAGATTGTGCCACTGCACTCCAGCCTGGCAACAGTGTGAGACTCAGTCTCGGAAAAAAAAAGAATCAACTCATGCTTGAAAGTATACTCTTCCAGGACAGGAAACAAATACAATCTGATAGGAAAATGCTATAGGATAAGATATTAGGCTATCTTTTAAATTTTATTAATTACTTCTTAACTTGAAAAACTCAGACATGCGATTGGGCAAATTGCTGTACTTGAAATATAGCTGTTAGAGCTAATGCAGAGTGGAGGTTTCACCCCCAATCATTTGTTTCATCCTGTAAATCAGACTCAGGCAGTTTCTTCTTTCTTCTTTCTGCAACTTTCCTTTTCCAACAAAGCAGTAAGCTAGGAGAAAGGCAATGACAATGAATTTCACAAAGACCATGTATGAAGGAAAAACTGTGTTTTGTTTCCCTCAACTTTGGATAGCCTTTAATGACCGTTTGCTTAAATCAAATGCAGCATTTAATTGTTAAATGGCTCTGCTCAAGCTTTCAGATCTATTTTTAAAAGCAGCTAAAACTATTGGCTTCTGTTAAGAAATTTTTTTTAAATTAAAAGATTTTTTCACAGTCAAGACATTTATATATATATAATGTGTTTTCAAGAGTCAAACAGAATATTTTTCCACATCTTTTAGGAAATGTTGCACTGTTAGTCATTTTCTTTTGGTAAAATATTTTTCTCATTTTAAGCTGCATATCTGTCACTGTTATTTTTAAAATGTGAATACATTTTTCTAAATATAGAATCTCCTTGATATTTAAGAATCACATATTTTTATGAACTCAAATCTTAGTTCACACTTTGCTCAGTGCTGACATTATAAGCTAGTTAAGGTTAAAATAGTAGCACAGTTATTGTTTGAATGCTTACTTTGCTTATGAACATTAATATCTTGAATGAAAATAAATATACCTGTCAATGCAAATTAAATAGAACCAATTCATACCTTAGTTAGTTAATCCTTTTACTAATTCAGAATCTAAATTATGATATTGTATTCCTTATTTCACTATATATAAATTTCAGATTTAATTAGGCAGGAGGTATACTCTCCAGACACCACCTTGTAGTTTGGTGGTGATGGAGATTCTAACTAAAATTTGAGGTAGTGATGCTGTCATTTTTGACCTATTATGTTAATGGGTCTAGAAATTTATGGGATATTGAAATGTGGTTTTCCATTACATTTAAAATTTTATATGTATGCTTATGGTAGGAAACATGAATGACCCAATGAAAAGAATAACCCTGGAAGTCCACATTTATGAATTGTATGCACCAGAGACTTGATAATTAAGCTCTGTCAATTTACTTCTTCCTAGCCTCACAATTTAAAGGCTAATACACACTGTATAAGATTGTTAAAATGATAAACAATGTAACACATATGTGTGTCACATAAAGCTATCAGCATACATGTAAATCTAACCTTAGATTTATTTAAATACTTGATTTATTTCCTAAAATATTGCATTTTAATATTTTGTTGATTTAAAAGAAAAAATAACTTTCTAACACTTCTTTCAATGAAGATAACTATACATAGCTTTTAATTAGGTAATTAATTTATCTCACATGAGATTATGAATTCTTAATCTGTTGACCTGCATTTTACTGGAAATGGGTTTATAAAGATTTCTGGTCCATTATAACTCCTGGTAATGACTCTTTATATCTTATACAATGAAGATCATTTGCAGTTGAATATAGCTTTTTAAATGAAGAGGTCTTTAGTAATTGAAATAGTGTGGAATTACATCTGTGGAAAGAGTATGGACCTGGATCACTACAATCTGAATTTGACATCATCTACATTTTATACATTTCAAAGCTATTTTACTCATTCAATCTGTTGAGGGTCAGATTGAAAAGGAGATTACAAATATGCAGTCATGTCATTTGTCGTGATGTCTATTGAAATTTTGAAAGAGTTTATTGATGCTTTCAATAATTATGAATATGCTCACCACTTAAAAAATCGTTTACTTGACAGCATATATTATTCAAATATGATAATAACTGGATCTGCTCAAAGAAATTGGTGCTCATTATAAATTATCCACTTCTCTTTAAACTCTAAATCCTGATGTTTAAAAGCTCTGTAAAGCATATACTTTAAATCAGTGATTGCTTTGATTTCTTGGTATCTTTTCTGCATCATACTAGTTGGCCTCATAAGCACAGTTCATATTGAAAATTGATTATTACCATCATTCTTTAGATTGTGTCTTAGTTTGTGTTGCTAAATAGGAATACCTGATACTGGCTTAATTATAAAGAAAAGAGGTTTATTTGTCTAATGGTTCTTCAAGCTGTACAAGAAACAAGGTGACAGCATCTGCTTCTGGTAAGAGCCCCAGAGTGCTTCTACTCATAGCAGAATTTGAAGGGGATCTGGGGTGTGCAGGGATCACATAGCCAGAAAGAAATCAAGACAGAGAGGCCAGGCTCTTTAAGTAATCAGATCTCACAAGAACTAATACAGCAAGGACTCACTGATGGGATGGCACCAAACCACTCATGAGGGACCCACCCCTATGACCCAAACACCTTCCCACAGGCCCCACCTCCAACAACAGGGATCAAAGTTCAACATGACATTTGGGGGGAAAAAACATGCAAACTATATCAGATTGTAGTTAATTTATCTTAGGAATAATTTTAAAAGTTAGTTTTTATTAATTACTTCTACCACTGTATTTAAAATATGTCTAAAAATTATTTTTTGTGTGTGAATTTCTGTCCTTCAAAAATACATAGAGCAAATCAGGTTGTTATTCATATTGTAGAATGAGCTATGTCAAATGATTTCTTCTATAACATCCATTTTTAATAGCAACACTGTTAATAACATTTTCTTTTATAAAGTATTTTAGTCTACAGCCTGAACCTATACCACCCTGAACCTATCTGACCTCTTCTGATCTAGGAAGCTAAGCAGGACTGGGCCTGGTTAGTGTTTGGATAGGAGGCTGATAGAATACTTTTTTGTATTCATAGAGCATATACCTTACTTAAAATTTATTTCTTATGGCATTTTCCTTTAATGCTCAAATTCCTGACATACAATATAGAAATCATTTAAAGTAAATAGTGTTCATTGTAAATTTAATAAGTTCCATGTAGGCCTTTCCAGCTTTTATATAATTTTCTCGCACTGAAAGATAATTTACTGCAGTCAGCTAATAGCATCTGTCCTTTGCTAAGACCCATGGCAAAATGTAATAAAAGTAGCCTTCTTTCCTGAGAAGTTATGACCAATAGGGAAGAGATCATGACTTGGCAGTCATGTCTTAAGAAATAATCCTACCTCAACTCTGGCAGAATTTTAAAAAGCAAATGATTTGGAACATGAAACAGGATACTGAGTATACAGAATAAATATATCAAGTTACCGTCAGTTGAGATATTCCACAGAATATCTCTTCTGACTTGAATGTTGTTTTATCAGATTATAATCAAATCCTTCTGTTGATAATTAAATTAATATTGGTATGTATTAGTTAGTTTTCACACTGATATAAAGAAATGCCCAAGACTCGGTAATTTGTAAAAGAAAGAGGTTGAATTGACTCACAGCCCCACATGGCTAGGGAGGCCTCAGGAAATTTAACAGTCATTGGGGAGGGGGAAGCAAGACACCTCCTTCACGAGGCAGCAGGAAAGAGACAAGTGAAGGACGGACTTCCAAACACTTATTAAACCATGAGATTTCATGAGAACTCACCCACTATCACGAGAACAGCATGGCGGAAACCGCTCCCATAATCCAACCACATCCCTCCCTCCACACGTGGGGATTACAATTTAATATGAGATTTGGGTGAGGATACAGAGCCAAACCATAACTCTCCTAAGGTAAATAAATAATATGTAAGCTGGCATTTTATTCTGCTTGCATATTTAGGACCTTGAGAACTGAGACTTTCTACTATATGATATCAGATTCAAGAACTACAAGGTTTAAGAAAAATATTTATTTAGAGAATCAATATGTTATACCATTTATTTTTACGATTTCTTGTTTCTTGACATTGTAATGCAAATATTATTTGATTCATAGATATGCATTTGTGGAAATTCTGCCTCTTTTCACACAACCACGCTACATTTTATTTCCCTTTATTCATTGCTTATCATATGACAGGGCCCCCTCCATGTCTTTCATTTGCTACCTGAGAGAGCCCAGCATTGCAACTTTAGCATTTCTAACTCTCTCTTTTAACACCCAACCTCATCCTTCACCCCATAATGACATATTTTCTTCACTTGTTAACACTAAATCAAATCCTAAAATCATAACATATGGCCAATAAGCACTATCTACGCTTCTAACTTTTGCTAAGGGTCTTCATATAAGCAATTTTATTAAAGATTTATAGACTCATGGATTACTCAAGATCAAATGATCCATAATAATGAAACCTGTCATTGCACACGTGAAGAAATTAAGACTGAGGAAGGTAGGTGGCTTGCCAAGGCTGATTAATGAAATGGGCGTATGTTAAATTTAAGTCAAGTTAGAATGAGAGGGTTTTTTGTGGTTTTTGGTTTTTTGCTAACCATTTTGGTGACATCATTTACCCTCTTTCAGAAATCAATGTAAATCCTGAAACATGGAAGTTTTGTTCAAATTATTTTGTTAAAATGAACAACAAGATTAACTTAAACAGAAAACTAAGTAGACCATAAATGAGTAAATGGATGTAGCAGCAATTAACATTATAATTATTAGGAAAATGAGACTGTTGAGCTTTCATATGAGACTGATGCTAGAGACATACTGAAGGCTACAGTGAAAGTTAAATCATGAATACAAGATAATAGTTCAGGTGGTAAGAAGATAATATGATTCAAAGGCCTAGAAGTGAGTCGTCTAAAAGAACACTAGCAATAGTATGAATTCCTCTTTAGTTATTAGTTTAATTTTCTAGCTCTTAAAAACATAATAATATTTATAATTATATGAAGCTAACTTAGGGCCTTGAATCTGGAACCTTTAAAACGAATGATTCTGAGAGAAAAAGAAAAAAGAAAACTTGAGTTTGTTTATTATATGTTATTCAATTTTCTTCATTTCCCTGAGTTCCAAAATACAATTTTTTGCTTCTTAAGGGAAGGGGGTGTGACCCTGTATAGGATGCAGTTAGAAACTAAATAAATTTTTAACTTAGATTTTTAGAATTGAATATTTATTTGAAAAGATGAGTCTATGGAAGTCATATATTTATTCCAGTGGAGCTGCTGTTGGAAGATCAATTTCTGAAAATGTTCAGAGTTTTTCAGCTAGCTTAGGTTTTGTACTTTATTAATGGAAACAGGTTGTATCACCCTATTTGTTAATAATTTAAAACAACTAACTGCAAATGACCTTCGGTGTATCAAAAAATTAGATGTAGGCTCAAAAGTTAATCTTTTCTGCACCTAGAATATTCAGAATAATGTGCCTAGTTGTGCTCTTCCCGGATCTAATTTCTTCCATGGGGCATTCCTCTTGCCACAGTTGCCAGACAGCCATTCTCATAGCCTGAGGCAAGTACACCTTTCCCTAATCATGTCGCTTCACACATCTTCACCTATACTATGACTACATAAGTGCACTTCTCTCTTAGAAACACATTACTCTCTCTTAAATGGGGCCTTCAAAATATAATTAAAAGCCAACCAACAACAGATGATTTCCATGTATATATAATTTATATAAGTTTACATATTTTATGTCATACATAGATATTAAATCAAGTGTTAAGTTTTTAATGTTATATCTTCATCTACTTGGCTAATTTTTCTAAGAACAAAACAAAAATTTCAATAGACTATGAAGAACACTAATTCTGAGAACAATCTCTGATGCCAAACCAAACACATTCTGAATCATAGGAAACATTTTTATTATTATTATTTTAAGTCCTGGGATACATGTGCAGAATGTTCAGGTTTGTTACAGAGGTTTGTTACATGTGCTATGTTGGTTTGCTGCACCTATCAACTTGTCATCTAGGATACATTTTTATTAAAGGAGTCTGGAAATGCAAAAATGTCTTCCATGATGAATAGTGATATTACATACAGGTGCAGAGGTGATATCACATAGAGTTGGACTTATATAAATTTGTAGAAGTACTTTTGTATTCCCATAAGACTAAGAAATGCATTTGTATATTGTTGGTGATTATATTTCACTCCAGCAAATCCTGACCAGCATCAAAACTAAATAAAAAGTGCAATTTTTATTGATACACTTTAGGAATATGAACACATTTAGTGTTCCATATGGTTAAAACTGGAAGGAATAAGAATTATCTTGTTTTGCTTCAAAATTTATTCTACAAGTACATTACAATTTTACTTTTTGAGCTCATTTCAATGTCACAAATTTCTAATAAATCTTCAATTTTTTTTTTTTTTTGAGATGAAGTTTCACTCAGGCTGGAGTGCAGTGGTGTGATCTTGATTCACAGCAACCTTCGCCTCCTGGATTCAAGCGATTCTCCTGCCTCAGCCTCCTGAGTAGCGGGGATCACAGGCATGCACCACCATGCCTGGCTAATTTTGTATTTTTAGTAGAGACGAGGTTTCTCCGTGTTGGTCAGGCTGGTCTCGAACTCCCAACCTCAGGTGATCCACCCACCTTGGCCTCCCAAAGCGCTGGGATTTCAGGCATGAGCCACTGTGCCCAGCCAAATCTTCAAATTAAAAAAAAAATTACTTCTAGTTATATTTACTCTTAAAAAAAATTGAAAGATTTTCTAAGTTGTAAATGTTATATTTATAAGATAAATTTATTAATACAACAATTTTTAGTTTCCAGATCTCATTAGGGTTTTTTTAAGTTATATGTGTTAAAAAAAGAAGAGTGAGATGAAGTATAAAAGAGATACAGAGTTGGGATATAAACCTAAGCATAAAGAACATACACATCCTATTTTTTTTACTATAATCCTCTTTTGCTCTAATAAAATACTTTTCACTGATTAGAAGCCCAAACTTGCTTATACTTTCCCCAATGCATCTGAAGAGCAAATAATTTTGCATAATTTCATGTCTTGTTTGATTACACACAGTGAAAGTTCAGTGCAAGTAGAACATTTTATTTTATTTTTTTAATTTCTCTCTGCTACATTTTTGTAATTTATAAATCTTGAAGTGTTACGGAATAGTCCAAGTTTTTCAATCATTGTTTTATTTCTCACTAGGATATCGTGCCAATTGTTTTTCAGGAAAAATTTGCATATTAATTTTTTCTCATTGTATGTATTATAAGATGAACTTTGTAGCAAAGCAAGGTTTTAATGTGGTCTTTTGGCAGAATGTGCGAAACTGAAATAAAGAGAACGTATTTGGAACTATGATAGGCTTCATGAAAATCTTTTCTGAGAGAGAGAAAAAGAGAGAAAATAATCAACGTGTAATGCCCAGCCCACCCAAACTCTGGCAAAATTTGAAATACATAGTTCAAACTTCTTTACTTATAATGAAAGTCCTTAAAATGCGTCTTGATAGTCTTTTGGGACCACTATTTTGTAGATTTGACATATTCATGAAAAGAAAACAAAAGGCACAAAGAAAAAAAAGTCTCTAGTAAAACATCTATTCTCATCCTGACATAGGCATCAAATTACTCTCTCCATAAGCAGTTGTAATAAACGAATATTGATTTACTACAGGACTTCTAAATATTAAATGTTTTTATATGAATTCTCAGTTACTTTTTTTTTCTAACTTTTAAGCCATTTTCCTGACTCTGTGTAAATTGTTCACACAAATAGGCAAAGGAATAAAGCAATTTAACTAAAGTGGGGAAACAAACAATTGTAAGTGTAGGTAGCAGAAGAGAATGCATTTTTTTCAAGTTATTCTATATCAAAGCCGCATGGATCTATTTTAGGACACTTTTACACAACAAAAGGAGATTTGCTGTCACTAAACCTAGTAATTTAGCTTTCTAAATACTGGTAAATGCTGGAAAATTTTAATTCTTTGTTTCTGTTTTCTCTAAAAGTAAGCCACTCTTACTTTTAGGCACCCAGTGAATTAGGTGTCATCTCTTATATATTGTTCCTAATGGAATGTAAGGACGGCTTTTAAGAAGGTGCCAGATGTGTGAGTCCTTTATTGCTGAGCAAGTGTCGCTTCTGTTTCTGAGGCTATGAAAAGGGTTCGCATGAAGAAATACAGCCATCATTTATATGTGACTAGCAGAATATATTTAAGGGACATATTCCTGTTTTATTAGAGGCAAGCCTTGAGATAGAAATCAAAAGATTATAATGAAAAATATGGCATGAAATAATAAATTAAAAATGAGAATCGTTTGTTGATTCTAATGTATCTTCAGGAGTTGGAATGGCAGTGGACGAGAGGAATGAGCTAATATAAATGCATGTTCTTAAATAAATATGCTCAATATGCTTGCTTTATTTTTTTAACAGGATGAAAGAAGCAGGAGTAGACCATAGGCAATGGAGGGGTCCCATATTATCCACCTGCAAGCAGTGCCCAATGGTCTATCCCAGCCCTGTTTGTGGTTCAGATGGTCATACCTACTCTTTTCAGGTAAAGACACCTACAGTTGTTCAGTATGAAATAAGTGATGAATACATATTAGTAAATGATTAAAACTATTGGTTATCCAATGTGATCATTCAAATTACTCATTTACCTTATGAAATAATATGAATAATCTCACTGGTTTGGAATATGATTCAATATGTATTTGTTTTTTCCATGTCAGAATTTTTAAGGTTTGAAATACTAAAGCTATGAACCCTCAAATATCAAAGCCAGCCTTTCCTTTGTTGCTACTATGAAAGGTGCCAGAAATGTTAGCATGCTGTACAATAGCTTTAGTGATCAATATTATTTTAACAACAATAAATGTGCTACAATCTGTCACTACAATTACTTTTTTTAATCACATATTTTATCTCCTATATTATCTCATTTAAGCCACCAAAAAAAACTCTTTACCAGATGAAAAAACCGGGATCAGAAAGGCAATTTGGCAAGTTTCACATATTTAGTTGACACTGAAGCCTTTGTGTCAACTAAGGCTTTGATAAAATCTCTGATTCAATGCCTTTGCTCTCTCTTCTACATTATTCTTCCTCACAATTAAGTGTCCCATATTGTTAAAATATTTTGGGATTTTTACAAACTTTGCCTAAATAAGACATTGATAAATTTTCTTAGCTTATGTAACAGAAAGGAAAGAGTTCAGACTCACTGTCTTTTATCTGAAACCCTAGGGACTGGATACATTTAAAAATTTAGATTTAAGAAATACATGTATTTTAGACAGGTAGTGTAGCATATTATGCAGCATCCCTAGAAGAAGCTTACTCTATAATTAAATGATCAAGCCAGGTGCAGTGGCTTATACCTGTAATCCCAGCATTTGGGAGGCCAAGGTGGGCAAATCACCTGAGTAAGGAATTTGAGACCAGCCTGGCCAACATGGTGAAACCCCATCTCTACTAAAAATACAAAAATGCGTCAGGCATGGTGGTAGGCGTCTGTAATCCCAGTTACTCGGGAGGCTGAGGCAGGAGAATCACTTGAACCAGGGAGGCGGAGGTTGCAGTGAGCTGTGCCATTGCACTCCAGCCTGGACAGCAAGAGCAAACCTGTTTCAAAAAACAAAAACATGTTAATATCCTTTTAAGCGACAATTTGAATATTCTTATTAAAGAGTATACATGAGATCTATAAATAACCTTTTCTTAGTTCATATCTGATTGTGCTTACTGCAAAGTTATTTCCAGAATTTTTTTACCTTTTAATAAAATGCTTTGGTTTTGTGGATACCTGCTTATGAATCACAATTTGTCTGAGCAAATATTTCCCCAAAACTTCCACTTGCCTTTTACAATTACAAATCTGGGCAACTTCACTACAATGCTCTTAATTAATTCAGTCACTAAATACATACATAGTACATACTAGGTGCCAAGTACCGTGTATCCTTAGTGAAGCTGTCTTATGTCTACCTGCTAAACTTTCATGGATGTATATAGAAGCGGAGTTATTGCTAGGAGAGGAGTGTGTCAGGGGTCCTTTCAACATGGTCTTGATCTTGGTGAATTTAACATGGTATGGGTAGGGCCTTGGCTTTGCAAGTTTAGTGAATTCATGTTGTCAGTACAAGGGAGAGTGAATCTATCTCGTATTATAAAATTCCACGTGGAAACGATGTATAAATCATTTTACGGATTTATTGACTTACAATGAAGGATGCAGATTGTAATATTCAAACTGATGGGAAGAGCTACAGAGGAAGCAAATTTTAATCCTAATTTTATCTGGTGATTGTAGATGATTGAACAAATGGAGTCAGTGGTAGAAAGATTGGAAATTTTTACTGGCATCCACCTAAGTAGAACTATGTCTTTCTCAACATTGGAAATATGTGCCAGAAGTTTGTCCCTAGGGTGTCATCATTCCCGAAGAGCGCTAACAGAAGTCTACGGGCTTCTGCTGACATTTTTGGGACTCTTTTTAGGTTTCTCTTAGCAGGTGATCCTTCCTTTCACAATTTAGTTTCATAGGATACCAAGTTACAATTAGAAGTGGAATTCTATTTGATGAGACTTGATTGATGAAGCTAGAGTTACTTAGCATGTAAGAAATAGCCCTCAGATTCTCATTCAAGACTAAAAGCACTTATTATACGTAGATTAATTCAGGTATATCTTCAATTTCATGGGGTTTCCTCATTGTTCTCCTTGGGCATGGGGCACACTGTGATACCTTGGCTTACAAATCATCTAATCTTATTAGCATTATCAACACAACCAATCTCATAGATAATTCATATTTGAATTATTATTTTTAATATTTATTCGCATAAATGTCACTTTTAACAAATGCTTTCTTTACATAGAAAGACATTACACAAAGCATGATTCAAGTGAATATAGGTCTCTAATAACCCTAAATCACCATTTTTATTTCTGTTAATTCTAATCTAACTTAGTGAGTTTTCCACTTTGGACCATCCATCCTAATCTTAAACTTTGGCATTGACAGCGATGAGACTAAGCTATATAAAACAATGAAAACTAAGTAGAACTCTTAACCCAGTAAAAATTTAGGTGAAACTATCCTTACTAATCTTTTCTTAAGAGTTTATTTGATTTGAATCTCAACTTAATGCCTTCAACATGTTGGTGATTTTTTGCTCCTCCCTCATAAGAAAGTATTGCCCTAGGCTATTTAGCTACTGGATCAAGAACAAAGACCACAGAGGCCAGTACCTTCTTGTAAATGTCATCTTATTATGTTCCCAACATCTGCTTATGAGAGTTGAAAATAGAATATAGGTAAGAGATCACAAGATCTTTCTTCTGGCTCTTGGATCACTAAAGTTTGTCAATAAACTTGCAAATTATGACAGGACAGATGTAAACACATTCGAACAATAATGATGAGCTCCAAATTCTAAGCTCAGTGGAATCCATGAAGCTCCTTGCTTGAAGTTGTAAATCATCCCCTGAGTAGTCCTGATATGTTAAAGATAAACCAGAAGCCAGATATGATGAGTCTTGGATGTGGGGCCCTACATTCAGTGTGGAAGTGTGATCTTGCTGTGGAAGCTTTTCCTATTCATCTGCTGAATTGTCGACCCATGCATTGATACAAAGGGGTTTTTAACACTACAAATAATATTCCTACAAGTTCTATTTTAGACCCACAATGTTTGTTCATTACTTTCAGCTCATTTTATAGACAGGAGATTATAAATTATATTTCCATTGCACATCCTAACTGGAGGTGAGGTCATTACGAAGTACAATAGGTGCAGGAGCTGGGGGATGTGGTGGGAAAGAAGGATATTAGAAGGTACACAAAGAAAGACTTAAGTCAAATGACATAACTAAGATATAATTTTGAAAGGTAAACTTCATTATGCAATGTGACCAATTTTGAATAATTATTTTATTTGAGTTCAAGCTTTTAAGTTAATTGGCTTTTCTAGAAATCCTCAGCAGAGTATTTTAAAAATGCATACACAGAAAGAAAAGTTAACAGGTGAGGAACTATGGATAAATAGGCTTACTTGAAAAAATATTGGGACATTTGTGATTTTCATAAAAAATATTTTTGGAACATTGTCTTTTCTCCTATTAAGAAAAATGATTTACTTTCTTTAGAAGCCTATTTAATCTTTCTTTTTAAAAGAACCAGTCTTCTTTGAATTCTTTCAAATTCAGCAATGCCAGAAAAATAAAAATATAAGTCTGTTCAAGGTTGTTTGAGAGGTAATCATTCTTGAAATTGACACAAAAGATGAAGGCCTTCATTTCTTTACTTCAGGCAAAGTCTATTTTGATTGTATTGTCAAGCTTCAATAAGAACTAGGAATCGTTCTTCAATACAGCATTTGTGTTAGATCATGGATATATTTCTCACTTTGTTATGTAAAATGTACATTACATTTGCCGTGAGCACAAGTCAATAAATAATACTAATGTTTCAGACTTGAGTAGAACATGTGTAATATAAACTCCCTGAGGACAACAGTGGATGTTTTTAAACTCTTTTCTATCATATTTTTAGTGATGCGCTGCTTGGCAATTGAACTAAACAATCGTGAATTCCTTAGAAATGAGTATTGTTCATAAAATTGTGTGTGTGTGTGTGTGTGTGTGTGTGTGGTTTTGAAGGAAGGCAAATATAAAGCTTACCTATTTTAGACTGCAGTTTTCTAAATCCAGCTGTAGAGATGCTACTTAAATTGATTTGGAATGGGGTCCCATGAATTGGAATTTTTAAAACTTCTCATGTGACTTTTATGTGTAGCCATGGCTGAGAATCACTGTGCATCCCTTCTAATTATTGCCTTTGAATACTTAAATAAAAGATAGGGGTGTGTGTGTGTGTGTGTGTCTGTGTGTGTGTGTGTGTGAACAATAACATTACCCTTAAAGGGGAAGGCCTAATTTTTTTATTACTATTCAAAAAATTTCTTTTTTTTTTTTTTTTTCTTTTTGAGACGGATTCTCACTCTGTTGCCCAGGCTGGAGTGCCATGGCCCAATCTGATTCACTGCGAGCTCCACCTCCCGGGTTCACGCCATTCTCCTGCCTCAGCCTCCCAAGTAGCTGGGACCACAGGCGCCCACCACCATGCCCGGCTAATTTTTGTTTTGTATTTTTAGCAGAGACGGGGTTTCATTGTATTAACCAGGTGGGCTTGATCTCCTGACCTCATGATCCACCCACCTCGGCCTCCCAAAGTGCCAGGATTACAGCCGTGAGCCACCGCACCCGGCTCAAAAAATTTCTATTTTAAGTTTCAACATGCTACTATAATGTTTTAACTTTTCTGTCATTTATTTTTTTCCATATTTGAGGCATGTTCTTACTTTCTCTTAATAGTTACTAATTCTAGCAACTATATGCACATTTTGAAAGGTAGATAATTTCTGACTCCTAATCATGAGAAATGTAATATGTTATACTTTTTAGTGTTTAGTTGTTCTATCTTCTTTCCTCTGAATATTTAGAGCTGAGATCATTTGATTTTGGAAGATCCACTGTCAGAAATGGATGTGCACTCTTTCCATGTGACTTGCTTTTCCACTTAGCTTGGGTTTGACTTTTGGCTGAGGTGTGCCGACTCGATCAATATCACACCACCAGAACATTACCATGGTCATTTATGGGGATCAATTCTTATTACAGCACTGAATATTACAGGAAATAATATGAATGAACTTTATCATAAAATTTCAAATTTAAAAGGAACTTAAAAGAACATCTAGGAAAAACTTCTATGCAATAAAGTCCCTGGTATGGAATCATATTCTGCGAGGTAAACCTCTATATTTGAGGAGTGTTCTAATTGTTAAAAAAGTCTTTGTCTCCTTACATTGATTTTGCTTCCAACACTCCCTATCCTTACTCCCTGGAGCCATGTGTTGAAGCACAAAATACATCCTCTCTTGTCTTCAGTTACTGGGAAAAATGTGAATTCTTAAATTTGCCACTTGCAGTGAAGAAGCAAACAGCCAAAAAACACTTGCAAAGCAGCTTCACATGGGGGAAAAGAACTCATTTTTTTGTTTGTTTTTGCTTTTCCAAATCCCTGATTGGCCATTGACTTGATCGATGACTGGTGCCTTTGAATAGAAGCTTCTAAGAGAACACAGGGCACCTTGCTCCGGAATACCTTCACCCCAGTCCCTTTATTTTTACATACGTTTCTGGATACTCAGTTCTTTTCCTAATGCCCTGATCCGTGTTTCCCACAGCTTGGTGCCAGTGGCCTATCTGTGGGGAAGGTATAATGTAATGAATCAGAGGCACAGGTGCCTGGTTTTTGTCTTCACAGTAATTTGTGTTTGATCTTGCAATATGGTATCCCATGGCCTTTGCACTACATTAACTTTCATAACCTCATATATACATGTGTGTGCATATGTATAATGTGCATGTACATATATAAATCAAACATTTATGTAGACCATATTTTCTGGCAAATACTTCAAATATTTTAAATATGTTAACTGGTTATTATCCCTCCTTTATAGGTGAGAACTGTGATGCACAGAGAATTTAAGTCATTTGACCAGTGTTACTCAGCTAAGTCCAGAGTCCATGTTCTTAACTGCCTTTCAATATTTTAATGTAAAATTGAAGCAAATTCATTTTTTAAATTAATTACCCTTCATTATTTTTCTATATTGCTACACATAATGTGGTAAATACCTTTATTTGAATCACTGAAAAATAAAATAAAATAAAATATATGGCATTTAAATTTATTGAGTTGTCTGTTACTTACTGGCTTAAAGCCTGTGATATCAGAGTAATAATAAAATATATTTTTAGATATTATGCGTGATAAATAAGCCTAACTCATCAACTTTCTATGATTATTACTTGTTACAGAAAACAATCTTCTGTGTCTTCTAGAAGCTTTAAAATTTTAACCGTTAGGTTTAGGACTGTGATACTCATTCGTTTTTGTATATAGTAGAAGGTAGGTTTTTTTTTTTTTTTTTTTTTTTTTTAATGTAGCCAACCAGGCCAGGCACAGTGGCCTACGCCTATAATCCCACCCTTTTGAGAAGCAGAAGTAAGAAAATTGTTTTAGCTCAGAAGGTCAAGACAAGCTTTGGTAACATGGCAAAAACCAGTTTCTACACAATTTTTTTTTTTTTTTAAGTAGCCAACCAGTTGCAGAATCATTTATAGCATCTTCCTTCATTGGATTGCTTTGATGTCTTTGTCAAAAATGAAATGGTCCTAAATGTGTGGGTCTGTTTCTGTCTTTATTATGTTCAGTGAACTATTTGTCCTTAAGCCTGTATCACATGTCTAATTTGTTGTACCTTAATACTGACTTTTGAATTCCGGTGCAAAGTCCAACTTTGTTATACCTTTTTACTATTGCTTTGGTGTTTACACTTTGCCTTTCCATATGAATTTCAGAATCAGTCTGTCAGTTTCTATAGAAAACAAGCTGGAGTCATTTTTTTAGATATTGTGCAGTACCAAATCTTCAAATCCACACATTTGGTATATCTCTCCATTTAGTTATATTTCATTAATTAATGTTTGGTAATTTTCAGTATAGGATTTCGTAATGCCCTTTATTAAATTTGTTAAGTAGTTTTTTATTGGTACTATTGTAAATTTAATTTTAATTCAATTTTTAGCTGTTTGCTGATAGTATATTGTTATATTGTTAATTTTCTATACTGACTTGTATATTGCCACTTTGTTAAATTCACTTATTATTTCTAGTAATGTTTTGTAGATCTCTCCAGATTATTTTACACATAATATCCTTCTCCGTGAATAGAGGCAGGTTTATTTCTTCCTTTTTTATCTTTCTGTTTCTTGCCTTAGGTTTTGGTTAGGACTTCCACTACAAGATTCAATGCATCTCCTTGCCTTAGTCCCAATTTATAAGAAAAGTGTTCAGTATTTTCAACATTAGGTATGAAGTTACCTATAGATTTTTGTATGTAAAAAAATGAAGTTTTAATAGAACTTAAGCCCATGTTAATTAAGTTTTCTGTAGCTATCACAGAATAGAACATATAATATCAGTGTCTTCATCCTGTGTTACTATATACTAAAAAAGGACTAACACCACATATATTCACTTGGGGAATTTTCATGTTAACTTTTATACCTTAGATAACTTGTAGTTAATAAACAGTCCATCTAGTTTGTATATATAAGGAACCCATTTGCCTAAAAAATCCTAAACTATGTAGAACATGTTTAAATATACATGTTCTTTAAGAGAAACGTAATGATAATAATACCAGGCATATACTTGTTGTGGTAATAGAAGTTCTAGTAATATTTGTAGTAATTGCTAAAATAATTGTACAATAATGTCAATTAATATCCTAAATATTTTATGTGTAGTAATTTAATCTTTAAAGAAATGTACAAGACTTTTTTATAATGATCTGCAAACTAAGGATAAAGAAAAGGAAGCCCATGTCAGCCATAAAGCTGGTGAATTACAATGCTGGAATTGGAGCCCAGTTAAGCTCACACACAGTTAACCACAGCACTGTACTGTGCAATAAAACTCCCAGCAAGACCTTAATTGATGCATTTATCACTTGTGAATTTTACCTTAATGATGTCCTTTGTAACATTAATTATTCATCACTTTGCCAAGGAAAAAAAACATGGGAGGCAATGGGAGAGATATAAAGAAACCATATATATTTCAACTCTTCAAAAAGATTGTAGAAAAGTAAATAGGTTATCCATGTGTATCTGTAAACCAACCTCTTTTTATCCTCCCTGTTTTTCTCCCCTTCTCAGACACTAATACCCCCAATTCTACTCTCTACTTCCAGGGGCTCAAAATATTTTTTAACTCCCTCATATGAGTGAGAACATGTGGTATTTATCTTTCTGTGCCTGGCTTATTTCAATTATTATAATGTTATTCATCTGTAAAGATAACTATAGCATGTGCCGTCCTTACTATGTTACTAGAAGTTATTCCAGCTGAGCTACTCAGAAAGTTTCTAGGTAATTAAGTAAATGTATGTACAGCACCTTTGGAAGAGCTCTATATTCCTTTTGTCAAAGGCACCCAACTCATATCAACAAACAAATATTCTTTAAAAAAATTAACATATCATGATTGCATAATGTGTGTTAATCAGTATTATTGTATTAATGTATTAATGAATGACTCAATTAAGCTAATGTGTTAATTTATATATGCATTGGCATCTTAATTTTAGCAATGCTATAAGATATATAACAAACACTAACATACCCTATTATTGTTCCCATTTTAAACATAAGAAATTGAAACAGATTTTAAATAAGTTCATAAAGGTATAGAGCTAGTGAAGAGCAGGAATAATACTATGGCTATGAATAAAAATATAGTTGATATAAAAGTATTACTATAATATTATTTTGTATAACATGTAATTAAACATGCTAATTTTATATCAGTAATAAATAATACACAGATGATTTTAAAATTAATATGACCTTTTTCTAGATAAAGAAAAAAATATGACATATATTGTATGTATATCAGTTTATAATCACTTGAATTATAAAATAAAGACAATAGAATGTGGCTGTCATATCCTTTTTAGGGTACCTGAGCAAATTATATTTTTTCCCACAATCACATTGGATATACTCTATGAGCACTGTATGTTTTAGTGGTCTTTAACCTCTTCCCACCCTAAATGTACTCCACCAAGAAAATTAGTCTTGTTATGTGAAATGACAGTGGGTTAAGTATGTTTTTGTATCTGAAGTAAGCAAAATAAACAGCCAAATTAAACTGGAAGGTAACAACTCTAATGTAGAAACTGAGAAAGTGAAAAAAAACCTGTCAATAACTAGAATCTGAAAATATTAAGATTAATGGCCTGTGAAAGAATGGTAGAGTAGGCTCGATGTGAAAGCATAGTGATGTCGATGAATCAGACAACCCCTCTGAACAGCTGTGCCTCCAGTGAAAAGAAAGCGGGAATATTTGTCATCAGGCACTAGGAATCTGAAAAGTAATCTACAGGTCCCTGCAGTAGCATGGGGTAATAATATCATTATTATGGTATAGTGTTGATGCTTTTGAGCTGCTCTTGCATGGATCTGGTGTTCTGAATTACACTACATCTGAGCAGAGGTCAGGCAAGCCCAAAGCTGAGAACATTTAATAATAATTTGTTTCTAACAATTTTAGAATTTTAAGTATTTAAAATACAAATCTTGTCTTGTTCTTGCTGTTGGCATTGTTCACTCTTGCTCCTGTTAGCTTGCCTCATTTTGTTTATTAGTCTATTTGTATTGTATTGGTGTGCTCCTTTATTTATAATATTTATTTAATTGCTTGTGAATTTGAGTTGGCAGAACAAACTCTGTGGAATCCTTAGAAGTTTGAATTCATAATAGATTTCTACAGAGAAAGTATATATTGAGGTTTCCAAGTATCGGGGGAATCCCTTAAATGTTCTCAGCTCCTTAACAGACATCAACTTTATAATATATATTAATGTATGAAGCATTTAAAAATTTAAAAATGATATTGAAATATTCAAGCAATACCAAACATACTTTCAGAAAAAAAATACTCAGCTTTTAAAAGAACCAAATAGCATTTATTTAATTAAAATATTATTTAATTAAAAATTAAGTCAGTAGATTAAACAGCAGATTAGATGAACTTGAAGATAATGAACTACAACTTATATATATGTGTGTACATGTACATGTATTATGTATGTAACATACAATAATAAACTAATATATGTATGTATCATATATAACATATGTGTGCAATATATGCAAATATTATATATAATATGTGTGTACATGCATATACATATGTATTTCTGAAAAATTATCCTAAAAGGTAGAATATGTAGACTGTAGAGTAGAATGAAAAAGTATCCAAAGTTTAATATGAAATATAGAAAGAGTAATCCGAAGTAATAACTCAGAGAAAATATTAGAAGATAATTTGGTTGAGAATTATCCAGAAGTGATGAAATACATGATTCCACAAGTATAGGAAACACAGTGTATGCCAAATAAGATAAATAAGAAGAAACTCAAGTCTAGATATGTTACAGTAAAATGAGAGATTACCAAAGTAAAGTCCATCCAGACAGAAAAGCCATATTACCTACCAAAAATACCGTACCATTATACCAACAAAAAGCATCTCAGCAAGATTAATGTGATTCAAAAAACAGTGGAAATGTACACTTACAGTATTGAAAGAAAATTTTTAAAAGTTCAAAAGCTAGTATTTCAGAAGGAAATACCTTCTAAGTCCGTCTGCTACATAAACATCCTTGAAAAGAGTGCACAGAAAAACAGCTGTCAGTGCCTCTGATTGCATGATGTGCAAAAATGTGAGTGAACCCAGGAGATCTGCCTCCAAACAGTATCTGCCCTTTGTTTCCACATCTTGGCTTCTAGAGAATGTTCCTCTACGTAGGCCACTCCATCAACATGTATTTGAACCAAATCTCTTCAATTTATCTCATGTAGCCTTTAATTAAGGATATCATGAAGGGAACTCTAAGAAGGAGGATGATACAAACCTGCAAGCAAAATTTATCTCAGCAGTGTCTCTGACCCCCCACTCCAGGGTCTCAGAGCCAGCCTCCTGGACACATCACATAAATCATCCAGATCTACCTTATACATCCAAGGTGACTTTTGCCTTATGTTTTTTCTTGGCCTTTCTACTTGGCCTGTGGAATTAAGTCAGGTACAGCAGGATACACTAGTGATTGCATAGATGTCACTACTTGACCTACAGAGAGGCATCTTGGACAATTGTGTCATCCAAAATATCTGGTCAGTGGACTGGGACTGACCTGAATGCCTTTCAGAAACAACGTCCTGTCACTGCTCACTTCACTTCACAAAATTTGTTAGTGAAACACTTATTATCAATTTTTCTAATTGCATACATCCTCTTACAAAACGAACTTCCTGCAAGGTGTCCATAAGTAATGAGCCTGGTGTCACACTTGGAAATACGTCACCTGTGATAAATTAATTTTAGAGAGAGCTCCTGAGTTAGCTGAGGACCACGTTATCTACTGGTGCTGTTTCCTAAAGTAGATGAGGGTCTCTAAGACCACCCCTGAGGTGTATGTCACTCTATTTTCAGTACAAAAACAAGTTAATGCCTGGTTTCCTTTCCAGAAGTACAATGCTAATAGTGCATATGGTGCCCTGGAAAGCAATTGTTGTTAAAACTGATGTTACTCTGCCGGTGGGACCTATATGGTTCATGGGACATAGATTGACAGTGTGTCAAATACGGCTCTCCAGCCTGCTGTCAGATCTCAGGTTTCCCAATTCAGTTAGAATAAAAGACTCTACTCCTTGTTTTTAGAGTGATAGCTTGAAGGAAGTGTGCCTAATTTGTCTTGGTTTTTCTAACAACCAGACTAGTAGCATTCATTCACCCCATAGAATGAGATGGGAGGTGGGAAAGATGTCTGATGGTGTTGACAGGTGATTTGCATGGGAGGTTCAGGAGCTGGTGCCATCTCTTGTTTCTAGACTTCTCTGGTGAGGTTGAGTGAAATGGAAAAATGAATGTCTGGGGAAGTCAGATCCAACACGCAGTTAACTTTAAGACACTTGCAACACTTTGGGAGACATACAAGGGCATTTTCCTTGGGGAGGAAAGATGTCAGGGTGACTTGGAAAAACAAAAGCTCATGAATGTTTCTTGTCCCTCTATTTATTTCACAGTCTAAGGTGTTCCCTCTCCAGGAATACCTGGTGTTGTTCCCCTTCTATCACCACAAGATTAGTGGGTCCCATTATGGTCACTAAAATTTTTCTTTCTTTCCATCAACTCCTAAACTTTACACAAGAACATTTTATCCATAAGAGTCTATTAGGAGGGACAGGGGAAGTTTTATAAAGAGAGACCCATTATGTTTTCAACTGTGGCCTGCGTGGGCTACTGTCAGTGGAATCAAAGAGCAGTGTGATCCACAACTGAGTTTAAATCCCTAAGGCCCCGTTTGGACAGGCTGCCAACTGGAGGGTGCAGCAACCAGGCCAGGCTACAGTTGCTGTTAGGGGAAGTAAAGAGAAATCCTCAATGTTTAAAATAGGCATATATAACCTCCTTTCATCTTATTTGCTACCCAGGAGCCAGTGAGAGGGTATACTCCTTTTCTGGGGACAGCAAAATTCAGGGACCAAATTGCCTTACTAAGGTGTGTGAATCATGTGAAGGTGAGGGAGGCAAAGACATAAATCTTTCTGAGTTTATTTTTTAAGAGCCAATCCTAATGCCTAACAATATCAGATTCTTGGGATGGTCAGGAGCATTGAAAGTGCTTGTATACCTTGCTGGTCAACCCATGACTGAGAAGATTTGGTTATAAAGGGTGCACTGTTGTCAGACTGCAAGTAGTGCAAAGAGCTAAACATATGACACATATTGGTTTTAAATCGTACAGTGATGCTGTCAGAGTCAGCTGGTAAAACTGGAACAGCAATAGCATTACCAGAAAAAGTCTCAGTAGAGATTTGTAGCTAAAGGTGCTCATTAGGGTTGTGGAGCCCCACAGGTAGGAGATGTGACACAGCTTGTGGGGTGGCTTGCAAATCAGCCTGTTGGTTTAGTTGACTTGTAAAGGACCAAGGAGAATGCCTAAGTAGAGAGTATACTCTCTCCAATACCCAAAGAATGCAGTAAGGTTTGGGGTCCACATTTTGGTGATAAGAATCAAAGAGATAGCAGTTTTTCTTCACAGTTGGAGAGATGAGCATTGTAAATCCACTCACAAAGCCCTAAGAAATATAGTATACAGGGGCCGGTAGCAGTGGCTCATACCTGTAATCCCAGCACTTTGGGAGGCCAAGGCAGACGGATCATGAGGTTAGGAGTTCAAGACTAGGCTGGCCAACATGGTGAAACCCCATCTCTACTAAAAATAAAATTAGACAGCTGTAGTGGTGGGCGCCTGTAATTTCAGCTACTCAGGAAGCTAAGGCAGGAGAATCACTTGAACCTGGGAGGCAGAGGTTGAGGTAAGCCGAGATCATGCCACTGCACTCCAGCCTGGGCGACAGAGCAAGACTCTGTCTCAAAAAAAAAAAAAAAAACAGAAAGAAAAGAAATATACTGAACAGATGCCAAACTTTGTTAGAGTTTATCAGTTATCTCTTCTGACAGAGGTGTAATAATACTGCAGTCAGAGTCATTGAGATTGAGACTTTGGACTTGACAAACCACAGAGTATCATCTGCATAGGAAAAGCTTTAGGCATTTAAGGTCTGTTAGCGTTATCCACAGAATTACAACCCATATATGTATATATTGAGAGAGAGAGAGAGAGAGATGAGGAGATTTATTATAGGAGTTGAGTCACGTGGTAATGGATGCTGACAAGTACCAAGATCTGTTGTCTACAAGCAGGAAAGTCAGGAAAGCTGATGATGTAATTCAGTCCGTGGCCCAAGGTGTGAGAGTCAAGGGACAGATGGTGTAAGTCCCAGATGTAAGTCCAAAACCCTGAGAGAAACGAGTGCTGATGTCAGAGGGCAGAAGATAGATGTCTCAAGGAGAGAGAGGCAATTTGCACTCCCTTGGCCTTTTTTATTCTATCCAGACCTCCACCAATAGGATGATGCCCACCCACATTGGTGAGAGGGTCTTCTGTATTCAGTCCACCAATTCAAATGCTCGTCTCTTCTGGAAACATCCTGATAGTCATGCCCAGAAATAATGTTTGACCATCTATATGGTATCCCTTAGCCCATTCAGATTGACACACGAAATAAACCATTGTATGAAGTTATACGCATCTATTTGTGGCAAATGATAAGAGGTTTCCACCTCCCATGAGAAAACTTTACACATGGATCTTGGCTCGCTCATGGTAAGGGATAATCTCTTCTACCATTTACCGGATAAAAAAGCACAAATACATAGCACATTGCTACCTAATGTGAATTCAGATGTGGAAGCAAGAATAGCATGCATTGAATTGGCCCCAAAAGCCTCACATGAAAGGTCATGTTGGCTTACATTCCTTATTACTTTTCATAGTGTAAACCCTGCCCAAACCCTACCAGTTGAATGCTGTGCCACCCCTCTCCAACAGAACCAAATATAACTGTGACTTGGGTTGGGTGCCTGCATCCAACACAGTCTTAAAAGCTTGAGTCACCCCCTATAGCAAAGTTCTTCAGTGTATGTGAATGAGTATACTGGACCTTCTGTCTCACTTGGAGAGGGAGAAACCTTGACCCACTGTCAAGATAACAACCCTTCCTCTCCCTGCCCAGAGATTAGTGAGCAATAACCAACCAAAGCATCATTGGAACAGTCTGAACCAAACCTACTGTCCAGACATGAAAAAATTTGTTTTTTTCTATTTTAGGGACAGGATCTTGCTGTGCCACACAGGCTGGAGTGCATTGATAAAATCAGACCACTGCAGCCTGGAATTCCAGGGCTCAATGATCCTCCTGCCTCAGCTTCCTAAGTAGCTTGGACTACAGGTGCACAATACCAGCCCAGCCACTTTTTTTTTTTTTTTTAATTTTTGTGTAGAGATAGGATCTTACTATGTTGCCCAAGCTGGTCACAAACTACTGGCCTCAAGTGATCCTCCTGCCTTGGGTTCCCAAAGTGCTGGGATTATAGGCCTAAGTCATTGCACCCAGACTAGGCTTGAAACTTTTAATGACAGAGAATATGGGTGAGTCTTTCACTACCCTTGTTCATGATTTGGGTGAAAGAATTCACTAGTGGATCTTCTAATATGGTCTATGGGACCTCTGTTCTTTCACTTACAGAAAGCCACTTCTCAGCCAGCATCTCATTGCCATTGCCAAAAACCACTAGAATTGTGAAGGATTTGAAAATTGTATCCTATTTGCAAGATGCTGCAGTTTCTTGGAGGTTGGCAGAAGACATAATACCCTGGGTCAGAAACAAAGGAATATTGTACTTAATGCACAGGCAGCATAATCTTTGATGTTCGTGTCAGTTCTTTCCACAAGTCCTGCAGGGGTAATGCACAATGGCATAGTTTGATGTTCTTCACACATTGATTTTGTGTTGCAGCTAAGGAAATCCCAATATTTTCTAAAAGACTGCAAACAATCCTGCCCAATCTTTGCCCATGCAGAGACATTATCTTTGTTTTACTGGACAGAAAAAAACCCTGCCCTCTCCTCCAGAAGGAGACACTACCTCTGCCTTGCAACTATATTTCCTAAACAAACAAAATTGAATAGATAATACAGAACAAAAGGCTGCCAGTGTCTCTGTTCCCACAAGATACAGCAATACATTGGGTACTTGTCCCCCAACACTACACAATAATAGGGCAGCTCTATTAATATTAGACAAACTAGATTTTCACATAAATGCCATAGAAAATGGCAGAGATAATTATTACATAATGATTAGTATGTTAATTTAACTGGAAAGTCTGATACAATAGTTCCAATCATGGAAGTGTATAATAAAATAGTCTCAAGATATATAAAGCAATTTTTACAAACTGTCATATCTCATAAGCACACAGTGAGATTTTAGTAATCTTAGTAATTAATGGAGCTACAGGGGAAAAAAAAGTTAATATTTTCCCCTGCCCTCCCTGACTCAAAGTAAATCAGAGGGACCCCCGACTGGTGAAGGGGGGAAGGGTTGAGCTCTCTAATATAGTCCTGATGGTAAACCTACCTGTATTTAAGAACATGGGCCATGTAGTTGGAAACGTTCCTAGAATTTTTATACTACAGAAGAAGGCAGCAAGAATGTAAGACTGATGCTATTGGACATTTAAGAAAATTGGTTGAACATATAACTAAATGTAAGTTTCTCATTCACGGAGAAAATATTTACAAACATGGAAAAAGGCAAGCGGCAAAGAATGCTGATATGTTGGAATGGCATTGGGGAAGGTAATCTCATGTGCAGTCTTTTGACCCCCAATCATCCATATAAAGATGGGCCATGAGCCTGGAACACTTCCTTACTGAGAGATAGGAAGGCCACACATCTGTGCTTGTATTAGCACCTTGTGTGGGAGTATCCCTTCCTGTTTCAAATGTAATGAGTATTCCTTTGTTCTGCTTAAGCATGCACCTGTGTGGCCCCCAGGCAGGCCCAAAGCTTTCAGGTTTTCAGATTCCATGTAAGAAAGGATGGGTCCCTCTACTGCAGCAGGAAATGGGTGCGCATCAGTTGCCTTGTGTCAGCTGCTGGAGGGTCCATTAGCCATGGGTGAGGGCAGGGCACAAACACACTGAAGCCCATCGTGCTCTGTCTCTTCCCCAAGTGAATAAAGCATTGTTTCTTCCAGGGCTGCCTTGTGAAAGTTTCTCTTGGTGACTCCCATGTTAGGATGCAATAGACAGAAGTGTGTAGGGTTCTCCCCTGAGATTGATAACCCAGAGTGTGTTCCTCTTGACAAATGGAGTTGGAGAGATCAGTATAATCTCATGTTGAGTATATTTTGTGTTTCTCCACAATATAAATACACAAGGTGCCTATAGAAATGGTTCCAGGTGTGTTTTTGTGCATGTGAATCCTAGAAAGATAGTTATTGTTTTTTACAATTATTTAATGTATTTTTAACCTTTGAATGGTTAACTAGTTAATGTATTTTTAACCTTTGAATGGTTGACTAGTTTGTTTCCACTCTCTGGTTCATGTTAACCTCGTGATTCTTCCTTTTTATACCCACTTCTCCTATAGAAACTTACTCTTAATGTTTTAACCGCTCTGATTAACAGTTCCTTCCTCTTCACTATGCCACCATTCCCAGGACTTCTCCTTCCCAAATGTGTGTTCTGGGCCCTGGTGTCAGATGTACAAATTTTCTTGAAGTGAGTCAACCGAGGGCATTTTAAGGCGTAGGAAATCATGGCTTTTTAGGTTAATCCCTCAGATTTACTCAAGGGGAGACGTTACACAGAGGAAACACAACGTTTTATGTGTCCGTATAACTGTGTCAAAGCTAAATTCACCAGCTCTTGCCCATCTTTCACATTTAGAAATCCCAAAATGTACTATTGCTACCAGTGCATAAAACGGCTTGGGGACCATTGATCATTTAACAGGTATCTTGGTTATAAAAATAGTACGTGTTTTAAAATAATCCCTTGGTATTTCTTAAGCATAATAAACAAGGAATTTCTTCATGTTTTATGTATTTTAAAGCAGTCAATATAACAATTAAGTTATGTAAACCACATAGACATTGAAATGTATGTACAAGCTATCACACGTCAGTATTTTTATGTTTGGGTAACCATTGAAATAATCTACTGCTTTGAAGTGTTCAAAGTCTTTTCTCTTGTTAGCTAAATTTAACCTTTTGCCCTGAATCTTTCCGCTCTTTACATTTTTTTTTTTTACAGTGCATCCCTTGTTGCTTACTCCCATTCTTTTAAAAATTTGACTATCATTTATATCTGTAAAATTAATTTCTTCTGAAATGCTATCCTCATGACCTTCTATTCTCACCTTATTTTTTATTATTTTTAACAACACTTGTATCTCTTTGAAACATCCTATTAGTCGTTATTTGACAAAGCTCGTATTACATACTAAGATAAATAATTAAAAAGTAAGGTAAGAGTAAGTAAAAATTATTGTATTAATCATATGTATCATACAAATCATTAAACAACATATTTTATAGATTTTATTTTACTTGAAGCTATTTTAATTGAAAGCAACATGAATCCATAGTAATTTAAACAAGAATTTTGATTTGAATGACAAAGTTTAATTAAACAAATAAAATCAAATTATTATAAGATAAATCTACTAGCCTTTTGGTCTTTCAATTTTTAAAATTTATTACCACATTTTGAAGTTTAGGATCATCCATGTGTCCAGTTGTTTTCTTTTTGACATTTTCTTATATGCCACTCCAGGCTATTGTGAGCTTTGTGTCAAATGCGAAATTTTTGCAGAGTATTTTAAGATGTGTTTAGCTTTGGGAGAAAAATAAAATATTCGTACTAATAGTTCCTGTTTGGAAAATTAGAGATATACTGGTCCAAAGGATATAGTACATATGAGAGAATGTGTTTAGCAAGTTAAGGGTTAGGTATAGTTTTGTTACTTTTTTTCCTGGCAGTTCTCCTTGGTCGGTTAATCTGGTTACGAACTGGAAGTATTTTAACTTGTCCGTGACTACATGACAAGGATTACGCACTTACTAGCCTGGATTGTAGTGTCCTTACTTCCCTCATCTCAGCTTAGTTAGCTTAAATTCAACTACTCCTTTACAATGCCCAGTTTCTAGATGCTATCTTGAATGCCTAAAGTTTGAAGCATAAGGTATAATGAAAAATTAACTTGCATATCTGTGAGCCTTAGAGACTGCTTGAATTAAGAATTTTAATATTCTTGGGACTCTGTGGGTCCATTTCTCATTTTCAGTTTGCCTGGGAGCACCTATGCTCACATCTCTAGTGTTGTCCTTGCAAGGGGCTTGCCTCTCTTGCCTCTGATTGAATTAAGAAAGCAGGAAAATGACTCTCACCTGCTCTGTGGTACAAGAATTTCCTTCCCTGCTGTGAGGCCAGTATGATATATTATTAATATAACATTTTGTAATATAAAAAGAAGTTTTTTGAAATCAAGTTTCTGGTGAGAAAAGGAAATGCTCCTCCAGTGAAGCAGGGTGTTATTCCATGATGAAATGTAGAGTGTTTCACAGAGAGAACAATAGTGTAGTGTCCACTGTGGTGCAGAGTGTTTTTAACGCGGTTACTGGGGTTAACTTCCTGTGTGTGTACGTATGCTGCAATTAAGGCATTTCTGTGTAAATGATATATCCTGATTGAATGAACAAATGGATTTAAGACTGGAGTCTTCATTTCCTCTTGTGGTTATGTTTGAATGGGAAACACCATTCAATAGGGATCAGAAGAACCTTAGTGAACGGTGTTTTCTTGGGAAAGGGTTGGCTGCAGCTGACTATGAGGAATGCTGTTTATGAGAGTTCAAAGCATGGCTTTGATATTGGCTATTTAAGGCATTAAAACTATAATACATTAGTCCGTCCAAGAGAGATTAAAATGGGGAATAAAAAAGTGATTCATGACATTCCGTATTTTCTGATTTTTTTTCACTTGAATGAAAACTTGTATCGCTACCAGAAGAAAAATAACATTGCTGCTATTTCTCTGCGGATTATGTACTTGTTCTACATTAGAACTATAAAATAGTGCTTGAATACCATTTCAGCCATATATTTTTTTATCAGTTGCATAAGCTCTCTAAACTTCATTTGAAAAATGTGTTGTAAAAATATGTCTATCTTATTTTTATGATCAAAAGAATAATACATCTAAACTGCTTAACACAGTGTTTGACATATAGTGGTGCCTTCACAAAAGTAGGCCATTGTCAACTGTATATTTTCTTGTTTTAGCTGATTTGTATTTTCTTGTTTCTCTAGATAATTAAGTTGGTTTGTAGAATCGTTATTGGCAGTTGGTTTGTAGAACTGTTATTTTATATGGATTACTTTAGTGAATGCCCGAGAAAAAATTCCTAATTCTGAAGGGAAATATGTAAGAGAGTTTGAGAATTGAATTAACCGTTTCATTGCATTACAGTAGACTAATGCCTAATCAAGGCTTCTCAATCTAGGCACTGTTGACATTTGAGGCCAGATAAATCTTTATTCTGGCAGTGGGGACTGTTCCGTGCATTGTAAGATGTTTAGCAGCATTCCTGGCTGCTAACTAGTAGATGCCAGAAACACTCACTCTCCCTTCTGCCTCCAGTTGTAACAAACAAAAATGTCTCAAATGTCCCCAAGAAGGGGGGAGCGAAATTATCCCCAGCTGAAAACCTCTGCTCTAAGCCATATATCAGGGCCATGATGATTTCATCAGCTTGAAAACTGGTAACAACAGCCTGTCTCAGTGTTTGCTGACCCTGAAGTTGGGATCTTTTCCATATGCTGCATTTTTCTCCAATAATATGATCATGTTTTCTTCTTCAAACCTCTTATTAAATAAATGACTATAAAACAACTTTCCGTGACTAGTGTCAAAATCATCTGCAGGCTTGCTTTTCACAAGAACTCATAACTTAAGTGATCTCAATACTCGGGGTCTTAGATAATCAGGAATGCATTAATCATGTCTGTCACTACAGTATTTGCATTTTTTGGTAATTATAGACTAATGAGCTTGGCCTTTATGTGATATTTTAGTTCACATATACCTTTATAAATATTTCAGCTTTGTGATAATTAAGTAAATTGAACATTATTAATTAGAATTCAATCAGTGGATATAGCTAAAAAATATTTCAAAGTAGCATTTTTAATGTCCTAATATTCTTGAGTAAAATTCTCCATGGAATTTTTTTCCAAAATTAATTCATAGGTGAGTAAAACTAAGTAGCTTTCTGATAAAAAGTAGCTAAAATCATATGATTATATACAAAAGGCATATTTGCTATGCATCTGATTCTGTTATTCTTCATAGAAATGCATAGAAAAAAGTTGTTGAGTAGAATCATTCTGAAATCATTTCACATACGAAGAAACTTTTGCAAAGCTATAGTTTTATCATTTCCTGAAAATCATAAAGACAGCTTTGAAATGTTTAAATTGTAATTTTGACAAAGAAAGCTAAAAGGTGAAACATATTTTTATGAAGATTAATCAAATTTTTATGAAGATTATGTAATTCTCTTGTAAGTTATTTTCCTAGTGCCTAACGATGTAAAAAATGACTCATCAACTTCTGGGCAGAAAATGTGATTCCTGTTATTAATAAACTAATAGTTGTTGTATGTTTGTTTTTCATTCAAATATTTGCCAGGCTTTTATGTTCTTTATATTTAAAAAATCACTGCTAAATAAACTACGTTTAAAGCATAAATGAGTGTGGTATAATACATCTATGAAGGGAGATAAACATATATTAAAATGATAAAATTTAATATTTGTTAAAATTAATATTGACTTTTGGCTTTGTCTGCTCATATACCACTAACAGTTGCTCCTGAACTTTTCTTAAATTATGTCATGAATCAGAATTATTATATGAGCCAGGTCAGGGTTCTGAAATATTAAGTTAACAGAAGTTACAGTGCAGAATATTAAATTTGAAGTTCCAAACTTTCATATAATTCATTTGGCTTTCATTAAAACATTCATAATTGCTTAACTATTTATGTCTACTTTTGATTAGATGTTGGACTTTTTAATTACATTTAAAAATGCACTGTGATTTTACTGACAAAATCATTTTTTTTAAATTTTTGAAGCATTGAATAATGAAAAATAATGATACCATTGAAAATGTTTTGTTCTCTTGAAAGGTTCAATATGCTACTATAAACATGTTCAAAGTCCTTAATAATTTTTAATCATTTGTCACAAGGCTAGTTAAGAATTTCAACTGTCCATTAAGGAGTTACTTGACAAGAAAAAATAAAAATATTGTAGAGACATGAGTAATCTGATTAGCTATTGGGTGCATTCAGTGCTTCTTGATATCAGCTGAAGCTGAATTAAATTAGTCACTGGTACATTTGTCGATTGGAGCCAGAAAGTCTACCCTATTTAATTTTAAAATCATTTTCTCTGAGTAAATTATGGCAGTAACCACTAAAGAAGTCATATTACTTTAGTTAGCAAGATCTATTTCTTTTAGAGTAGGAAGATAATTATTGACTCTTAAAAGATGGAGCACACATAGGCTCAAAATAAAGGGATAGAGGAAGATTTACCAAGCAAATGGAAAGAAAAAAAAAAAAAAAAAAAAAAAAAAAAAAAAAAAAAAGAAGGGGTTGCAATCCTAATCTCTGGTAAAACAGATTTTAAATCAACAGAGATCAAAAAAGACAAAGAAGGGCATTACATAATGGTAAAAAGATCAATGCAACAAGAAGAGTTACTATCCTAAATATATATGCACCCAATACAGGAGCACCCAGATTCATAAAACAAGTTCTTAGAGACCTACAAAGAGACTTAGACTCCCACACAATAATAGCAGGAGACTTTATCACCCCACTGTCAATCTTAGATCAACGAGACAGAAAATTCGTAAGGATATTCAGGACTTGAACTCAGCTCTGGACCAAGCAGACCTAATAGACATCTATCCATAGAACTCTCCATCCCAAATCAACAGAATATAAATTCTTCTCAGCAATACATCACATTTATTCTAAAATTGACCACATAACTGGGAGTATAATTTTTAATCATGTCAAATATGCAGTTATAAAATATTGTCTTAGAAATAAATGAAAGATACTTAGGCTTAAAATTCTACCAGGAGTAATGTTTACAAAACAAATCAAGCCAAACGCAACTAAAACTAAACTAAGAAGTTAGCAAGCAAATGAAAATCTCATGTGTCATAATATTTTTAATTGTTTAAGAGTATTCAGCTTTTACTAGCATTTACCGAGAGCCTGGTTCATGATAGCCACTGCATGGGGAAAAACTGTCTGTTTGGTTCTTAAAACTCTGGAAATTAGGTATCATTACCCCAGATTTTTTAATGGGAAAATTGAGGCTAAAAACATTTGAGCAACTAGCCCTAAATGTCACTTTTAGAAGATGGTACGCAGAAAATTTAGATTCAGGCATTCCTCTCTTCTAGACCACTTATTTATCCTTTTCCATTACATGTGTGGTGGAATCAGAAATGCACTGTCATCACCGTCTTAATTGTTTTCAATCCTGTGGTCATACAAGCACCACAGGAGAGAAGCGAGGCATGCTATACTGTTTTTTGTAAAACAAGTGAAATAAGGTCTGGGGCTTGTAGAAACATTCTTAGGTGACAATATCTTATTACAAATGCACATTAATTCCAATGTAAGACCTATGGGAAGTTCAGTCTAAAAACTATTTGCACACAAGGATTAGAGAGACACTAAGCACATCATCACACCAAAAATATGTGTGAAATATATATGCACACAGAGTATATTATATAAAGGCTACATAAATATTTGATTTATTTTGTATGTAAATATATATGTTTGTTCTCTATGTGTATGAATGTGTGTTTGAGCTATAGTGCTATGTTTGTGGGAAACCACAAGAAACTATAGAACTATTTGATGAACACATCAATTTATGAATATATATTTTATAATTCTTTGCCTAGGGTGATATAAGATGGGCCATTTGATGCTGTGTAAGCCACTGGCTAAAGACTGATGCATAGAGACTCTGTAGCCAAAACTTAGAGTTCAATAAGTAAGAGAAGACATGCTTACTTTAAGTAACCAAAACCGAGGTTACATTTAAGAAGCTCGAGATGTACTGTCAAACTCTATGTAATGCCTCTCTCCATTTGATTCTAAAATTTTCTATTCATGTCATGTAATAGATCTGGCAAACTAAGAAGGACTTTTAAAACTACTATATTTCTCAGTGATTGTTCACTAAAATGATACTCAAGGCAACTGCATTTCTGCCTTCTTTATGGAGCAGTGGTACACTACATAAGTGTGTAAAACTGCACTTTAGTATTGGAGATGCATTACCTCGTAGAAAAATCTCCAAATTATATGCATAAAAATTACCTTTCTTTCTAAAAAATTTCTTGAGTTTCTACTGATATAACTAAAGCATTTGAATTACTTTTTTTTCCTCTTTTTATACAGTGCAAACTAGAATATCAGGCATGTGTCTTAGGAAAACAGATCTCAGTCAAATGTGAAGGACATTGCCCGTGTCCTTCAGATAAGCCCACCAGTACAAGCAGAAATGTTAAGAGAGGTAAGTGACAAAAATATATTTATAATTTTACATCCATCCCTCTCTACTAAAATGTTTTGCAATAAATGTCATTAAATACACAATGAAGTTTGTTTTTATACAAATGCCTAATATCATTTATATTTTATTGAAGATATTTTCCTGTTAGCCTCAACTATTATAGCAAAAAATGATTTTCCATAGATTTCTATTTATTTTGATAGTAATAACTAGACACTTCTTTCCTATGTGCTCATCATATAGCAGAAATCTAAACCAATGCATTCTGTAAATAGTTGTGTCTAAAACATGTGTTTTAGATCACTCTTTTTCTTTTAGAGCAGCAAACTGATTATTGATAAAGTAGTAAGTAATTAAGTTGTTTGATCAGATCTGCAACTGCTCAATTCATACTAACCATTTTAAATAAATACGTCTGCCCCATGTATACAGTTGGTGTTTCATAATTTCCTGTGTAATAATTTTACAAGTTAAACTTTTTTTGACCAGATGAAGTCTTTAATCATTGTTTTCTTTAGTTTACTATCTAATAAAAATAAAATGCATTTAACTAGATATGTACTATAATATATAACCTGACTTTTCTTAAGATTATTTATTATAGCGTATATGGTATCATTATTATATTTGAAATATTGTTTATTCCTTTTTAAAAAGTCTCCATGGCTGCTAGTTCCAGTCCTTAGCACCTCCAGATAAAGAAGGAAGTGTGGAGAATAGATACATCTTTAAGTCAAAAAATATTTTAGAGCATAAGAGTACTGTCTTCAACAGTTATCATATAATTTATTACTAGTGAACTCTCCTAATAATTATTATTGGATGCCCTTATTAATGTGGATAAGTAACTTTTGCCCTTTTTTCTTAAAAATGTGAAGAATGGATTTTCAAATAGTAAAAATGTATTGAGTATGAAATTTCTTTAATATAAACTTATGTATTTTGTTGAGCATGATATACTTGTTATTCCATATTACAATACCATATAAATATTTTATTACAGATATAACTTCCAAACCTCAGTTGTGCCACTTGTATTGGTCTTAACTCATTAAGTAATATTTAAGATGAAAAAACAAAATAAAACTGAATGTTATAGCATTGCCTTTAAGAGAGACTAGTTAATTTTATTATTCAAAAATAAATTAGTTGATTTGAAAATTAATGGTAAATTAGTGTTCAATCATTAGATCATGTGAAGAAAGACACCAGTTGGTAGAAGAGAGATGTCATGCTGCCTTCCAGGAGTCCTGTTCTTTTTTTTCCATAAGTTATTGGGGTACAGGTAGTATTTGGCTGCATGAGTAAGTTCTTTAGTGGTAGTTTGTGAGATCCTGGCGGACCCATCACCCGAGCAGTATACACTGCACCATGTATGTTGCCCAGGAGCCCTGTTCTTTTAAGCTTCAACCTTGCTGACTCGCCCCGGTCTAAGTTTGACCACCCAGTGTGGGTCCTTCTGTAGTCCTCAGCCCTCATCTCCTCCAATCCACTGTTTTCAACATGGCACAAATAGAGACTTTCAGTACCAACTTGAGTATACTAATTAGCTCCCAGATAATCCAAAAGCTAATTGTGGTTTTCTTTTAACTGAAATTCTTTGATGTTTGTGCCTTCCTCATTCCCACTCCTGATGGAGTACATTTTCACAATTAAATTGAAGACACAATTGACCACATTTATCTTTGAAAATCACTTCAGGTGAGAAACAAGTCCTACCAGATTCACTATCCATGAGCCAATGTTTTCACTGAAGGCTATTAAGAACAACATTTGAAATGTGGTCATAGTAAGTGTATATCTCTAATGTATCACAGCCTTTCAACGAGATTTTACTTCAATGAGGTTTCCTGCATTTAGACTTATTTTTGAATGAAAAGATATTTTTGATGTAGTATTAATTTATGATAATCAACCACAAGCTGCAAAAGGAACTCTATGTGCATTAAAGATGGAAGATAGTACATCTGAAAAGAGGATCTCTTGTGAATAAGCAATAATTATTTTTCACATTACTCAAATTTTCTGTAGAGTGTGTATATTAATATATCAAGAAGCAAACTTTTAAAAGTCATATCATCAAGGGATAAGGATCATTTGTGTTCAATTGTGCGTAGAAAGAGAGGCAAGAAGAATTTAAACTAATGGTTTGACAAATTGTCAGGGCAACGCAAGTACAGGATTTTGCTACCTGCTATGGAAAAACAGAGTCAATTTTGCGTGTCATTTCTACACAGTGTCAAAGGCTGAGAGACAGGGGAAATATGAAACCGAGTTTAGTATCGTTTCTAATCTTTCAACTGTCATTTACATTAGAAGCATGCCTTAGGTAGACTGTACAGTGCAGGAAATTCTATTTAATATCATCTCTGTTCTAGAAAACGTGAGGAATAAACTACCAGCAATGAGATATTTCTTAAATCTTTCTGATTTCCTATATTTGAGGTCAAATTGGCACCATAATATGTTTTCCTATGTTAAGATCAGAATCTTTAATTCTACCTGAAATGCATTAAAACTAATAAATGTAGGTTTTCTTCATAAAGTATGAATAAAGTTTTCCTCTATTTCTCTAATGTACTTATTAACAAATGTGCATAAATTGGTCCAAATACATGCATTCAAGTATTTTAAAAAAATAAAAACACATACATTCCATGATTTAAACCCTAGATTCTGACTTTACATAAATAGATAAGCATACACTCTTCAATTAGTAACATAACTATACACTTTTCTCCTTTTCTAACTCATACATTTAGTATTACAGAGGCCAGTGCTTTGGGGTCCTTTAATGGATTCCCTCCTTTTCTTCCATCTTTTTTTGTTAATTTGTTTTTCAATTGCAAATAAAAAAGTATTATTTGTAAAGTAGGTCAAATTCATTCAAAGAATATTGATATTTCAGCTGATTTTTAGAGGCCTCTAATATTTTTATGGCTAGGAATATATGAGATTCATAATTGTGAGCATGGTCTATGAATAGAGCATCTTCCACAGATTCTATGTATATGTGTGTGTGTGTGTTTGTGTGTGTGTGTGTATAATACAATCCTAAGAATTAGAAAGGACATGCAAAACAAAAGTTCACTGAAAAATAACATTAAAAATATTGTAGAAAGCATTTATTTTTCAGTAGGATTTTTCTACCCTAGACAAATCTTAAGTTGTCTACACAGCAGTGGTACATAAGCACGGTAAACTTTAGACATATGACATATCTAAAGTGCTCCATTTGGTTATTAATTTCACTGGTTAGAATCAAAAGATCATTTTAATTGACATTTTCTGTTTGTCTCAAATTTGGGTATTCCAAAGTTCAAACTACTTTTCTTATGATTATGGGTTTTATGGTTTTATATATCTAAACTTTTAAAATTTAATTCATTTCAAGTTATATCAGTTTGAATATTTTAACCCCAACATGCATCTAAACACATACTCTTTATGCATCTTGATAGTTTGAATTGTTGAATTTCAGTGAAGCCTGAATAGAGAAGGAAAATAACCTATTTTTAAAAGTAACAGGTGAAGCTGGGTAAAAGTGAAGGAAGTAGAAAAGGAGCATGGAGCCCTAAAGGCCTTGGGCACCTTCAAGAAAACCATCCCTTTGCTCTAGGGTACAGAGTACTTTCAAGGAGGATACAGTGCAAATCGGTCATTGCCAGACATGAAAGCTTTGGAATTAATTTATCTCAGTCAGACATATGAAAATGTTTATGTTCTTGAGCAAAGAGTTAACATTTTTAAAACTGTTTTTCTAAGTTTTACTTGAAAAGAGTTAACAGTTTCTAGTAAATCTTAGAGAAACTTATTATGTTACTGAGACAATTTTTGCTTGTTTGTTTGAAGTTGGGGTGGGTGGTTATTTTAGAAATAAGGGAACCAAGTCCCAACGAGGATATAGATGAAGAAATAACAGGAGAAATTGAATTGGGGTAATATTGCTGAGATGAAATTCACAAGGCTTTAAATCCAACTGGATATGATGGACAAGGAAAAAGAATCCCTCTAAGATAATTCTGAATTTAGTAATCTGGGTGATTTATAGAATGCTAACCAAAAGGACTAGCTTATTTTTCTGGGCCCTTGGTTCATAATTCCTACTAATCCTCATCTGCATTTAAAAAAATACAACTAGAGGTTTCTTTTATTGGAAGCTGAGAATCATGTAACTTATCAAATTTCTCTTTTTGCCTTGTTCATGTAACTCTGTTATCCTATATACTAGACTTTAATCCTAAGTGTGTATGTGCATGTGCACATGTGTATGTGTGTTTGTTTAACCAGTTTATGGAATTTCTTTCTGGTTTATGCATTGTTATCCTGTGGAGTAGCCTAATTTATTCATTAAGGGTATAAATTTTAGAATTCCAGTCCTTCACTGCTGTGTGGTTCCTAGCTATATAATTAAGTTTATGAGTCTCATTTCTTCATCTGTAAAATATAGAATATATGAATCAGTGGGATTTATGGATATATTTCCTCAAATTTAACCATCTTTGCATTTATATTTCATTTCAACAGATTATATCTGTAAAATGCTGTTGAATCCTAGTAAATTAAGTGATTTTTTCATATATTAAATGCCATTTGTAATTTTATTTGTGGTACTTTTGACATCATATTGAGTGACAAAAGTTGAAGAGATTTAATTTTTTCTATAGTTAATAGTATGTATTTGCATATTTTGCAAAATATCTCTACATTAAGAGCTTGAAACAAATCATCAGTAAAAAATTCTTTAACCTGAAAGTTATTATTGGTCATTTTCTTTGACAAGTCTTTCACATTCTTCTATAGCTACTGGCCATTGCAACACATATTTACAGATACAGAGAGAGGGATATGTAGAGATATATGTAGTTATATACTGCTTCTTGATACAATTATTAGCTTAAATGGACATTATGTTATTTTGTAATTAAAAACAGTTTTTCTAGGTGATCAAAGTCATCAGGAAAGATAATAGCGAACTACCATCTGGACACATTTGTTAATGACTGTACTTCCATTCTTTTATGTTTTGGCAGTTATAATTTTGTGACATTATTTAAATTTTCTTAAATTCTTTATCACTTGATTTTTGACAATTTCTATCAGAATGTGTGTATTAAAATGCAAATTAGGCACTGTTAAAAGAAAGCAGTTTGTAATGATTCGTATGCTGTTGTCACAAGTTACTTAAAGATATTTTTTTCAAACCTTGGCCCTTGAGGTGAGCCATCCATTTCTAAGTACAATGGGTCCAGCAGTAAAGTACAAAAATCTTGTGGTTGCTTTTATTCTTTCTTGGGACCCACACCAGACACACGTTTGAGAAGGATTTGTAATGAGTCCTTCTTATATCAGAGATCATTGGTACCCATGAAATTTTGGCGTGGGGTCAAAGAGCATTCAACAACCACAACAAACAAAAAGATGCTGTTTATTTAACAAAAGATACTTCATCTGAGACTGATTGTATTACCTGTAGATGGATGTGGGGACAATGAGTATAGGTTTGTAAACTTTAGTTTTCTTTCCATATTAAATTGCAAAGTCTGATAGTTTTTATATGCAGTATGACAAGGTATGGGACTGAGTTATTCTATAATCTGACACAGCCATTTGTTCCATTATTCATTTCAGTACTCTGAATGCTATGGAACCCTATCAAGAAACAAAGTTTATTTCATTATTGTGCTATGATTATAAATTAACTGATTTAAGGAAAAAGTATTATTGATTAAGAATTAATGTATGCCTTTTTCCAAGTGGTGAATAATTTAGTTTTAACATTTAATTTTGTATGATGGAATTTTTTTGTATCCTCTGAATTATGAAATTAATTTTCACTGAGAAACAGATTAACATCAGTGTATTAATATACTCTTGCAACATGCATGCTTCTCCATAACTAATATAGTGTATTCATAAATCGTAAGTTCTTCTGTAATTTTGTTTAATTGGATCCATGGATAAATAAAATTAAGTAAGTTTATTGGCAAGTGTTGCATAATGATTTATAATAAAAATAAAGTTTTACTTATTTGGATTTTTTGAAATATGTTCTTGGATTAAATTAATGTGTCTGAAAACAGAACATAAGCTGAAAGGAGACAGTTTTCAATGTCTTTCTCTGAAGACTATTTTTGTGTGAAATAATAAATTTCATATTTTACACAAATGTTTTGCATTATCTATGAAACTAATGTTGGACTAAATTTTAACTTCCCTACTAATTTTACTTAGAAATTTTGAATTTTGAATTTATGTGGTTATATGTTATCAGACATAAAAGTGAAAAATAGCTCTGTATTAATTCTTGTAGCACTAAAGGACATTTATACTTATTCTTTGTTTAACTCCTTTCCAATACATAATATGGCATGTTCTTTTAAGATAACTATTTACAAAATGCAATATAAGCACTCACTTAAAAGCAGTGGTCATAGTCAAAATATTTAACAAGTTTGAACTGGGTCCCGACAAATCAGAATTGATGAAAGCCCCATCAGCACCACGGTACAGTGTGGTTTGGCCAGAAGATGAAATCAGAAACTGAGCATTTCTTGGTTTAAAATGGATATGTTGAGATATATTAAGATGTTGATATTGGTGAACTCTTTTCCTGAGATCTGTATGTTAAGATGAGTACATTTCTTGAAAAAGCACATTAAGTTACCCTGGAGGGAGTGATACTGTTTTTCAGACTATCTCTACACTTTAACTTATATCATGCTGACCTTACCTTAAGTGTGCTTTACACATTTTAATTCTAACATAGAAACCACATGCCATTCAAGCTTATTATAAGGAAGGAAATAAATAACAATTATATGCACAGATAATAGTGCAAAGTCAAATATTACTTCCACAATGCACATGACTGTCATCCCCCTTTCCACCGAGTATGTATCTTAAAAAGTGTGATCTACCACATATTCAACAGCATTTATTTGTACCAATATTAAATATAATGTACGATAGTAAGGAGATGTTTGCTATTACAATTCTAGTATAGAATGTATTAGCTTTCCAAATAGATAAATGAGGTCAATTGCTTTGTAGTTAGAAGATCTTCTGTGAAATCCTTTTGTATATAGAAGAATAATGAAATACATTTGAAGTTTAGCATCACACATTCTGAACAGTCTCTTGAAATGATATTTGAGCTTATAGTTTCTTTATGTAACTTATCAGCTTAAAAAAATCTAGGAGGATTTCAGGATCTCATGATAATTTTAAGCCTCAAAATAAGAAAGGAAAGCAAAGTGAATGCAGTATTTACAAAGCCTCATAAAGAGATTGTTGTTTTGATATTTCAGAAATAGGAAAAAATTCTCAAAGACTGTCAATTTTAGATACAGGACAAATATTATCTATGTTTTGTGGAGTGAAGAGAAATAATGAAGCTATATTGAATTAAAAGTAATAAATAAAAATGAATTCTTTTTCTGTAAAATATATTTGATACAAATAAGTTAGTTGAAGTAAAGACACTGTATATACAATTCTATACTTTTTTATTTTGTAATTGTACTTTGAAATTGCTTGGTTAATTACTGTTAATCAATTTACTACATTAATTTATCTTAGTAGTAAATAGTTTCTATTATGGATATATCATTTTCTGTTATTTGCAAATAACAAACTTTAGACATTTTGCAAGTGACTAAATAAGAAAAGGAAAAAAATGCAATTATGTGACTGATGTTTCTATTTACATGTTAATGTAAACTATGCCTGTGAATTTTTTAAATTTCAAAAACATTACAAAAGTAAAATTGTATTACATTTTATTCTATATAACAACTAAGTTAAAAGTATATCTTGAAAGTTTGTATGGTTTTCTGAGTTTTTGTTATAATACATCTTTTCAGTATTAGATTAGTTTATTTGGAAATTATATTACAAAGTCTATAAATAAATATGGAATAATATAACAAAGAAGTAATATATTTAGCAAATTATTGAACATACCAGTCCACAAAGATTTTCAGTGAATTCAACATTTATGAGGAATGTTATATATGGATTTTTAAATACTTAATGAGGGATAGATAAAGGTTAAACATGATGGTTCAAGAATGGAGGAGCATGAGCAATTAGGAAGTTGGTAAGAATTGAGGCTTGAAATGATTGTGATTAAAATATCAGAGATAGGAAGCAGATGATAGATTCAAGAAATGTTTAGGAAGTTAAATGGTTATGCCTTGTCAATTGACTTTAGGAAAGGAGAGGAGAATTAATGATAACTCCTGAGAAGATTATGGTGATAAAATCGGGATGGAAAAATTGTTAGAGAATGCAAACGACATGGGAAAGTTGTTAAGTTCAATATTGGACACAGTGTTTTTAAGGTGTCAATGGCCAAACCAAGTGTAGACACATTTGCCTTTACACATTTAAGAGAAGTAGTCTGGGTTCCTCCAAAGTAAATGCTGGAGAATTTACAGGTAATACATCAAATCATGAGAGTGAACAAAATCCGCTGAGGAACAGAAAGTGAGAAAAGCAGTGTCTGAATTCTGGAAAAGACTAACATGCATGGGTCAGAAAAGGAGGAAGAATCTGTGGAGGACTTAAGGAGAAACAGGAGAGAACAGTGTACCAGAAGCTGAGGAATAATTCTGACTTGAAAGAAATAAAGAGCTTGAGTCTTGACTACAGAAGGAATGTTCAGTAATATGACCCCTGAGAAATGACCACAGACTTCAGCAATTAGAATATCAGTAGTAACTATAGAAAAAGCAACTTCAGTCTAGCGGGAGTTCAGTAAAATAAAGTGAACAAATTACTTGACATATATAGTAGGTATCTGTATTAGTCTGTTCTTGCACTCCTATAAATAAATAGCTGAGATTGGTAATTTATAAAGAAAAGAGGTTTAATTGGCTCACAGTTCTGCAGACTGTACAGGAAGCATCAGGGCTTCTGCTGCTCAGGAAGCCTCAGGAAATTGCCAATCATAGTAGAAGGCAAAAGGGAAGCAGGCATGTCTTACGTGGCCAGAACAGGAGGCAGAGAGAGAAGAGGGAGATGGTACACTCTTTTAAACAACCAGATCTTATGAGAACTCGGGACAGTACCCAGGAAACTGCCCCCATAATCCAGTCGCCTCCCGCCAGGTCTCACCTCCAACACTGGAGCTTACAATTCAACATGAGATATGAGCTGGGACACAGATCCAAACCATATCAGTATCCAATAAATGTTTCTTCTCCCGCTGCTGTTCCATTCCCCATTCCCGACATATAATTTGTTTCAGTGGAGTTCAAAGAACACAGTACAAATGTAAAATATGAGGGAAAGTGGTGAAAATAACATTTATCTGGCATTTACTATATGCAAGGTAATTTGCCTTTGTCGTTTCATTTAGTTCTCAAAATATATATTTTCTTTTAAATCTTACACTTTTTTTTTAGAGTCAAAGTCCTGCTGTGTTTCCCAGGTTGGTCTGAAAGTCCTGATCTCAAGTGATCCTCCCACCTCAGCCTCCTGAGTAGCTAGAACTATAAGTGCACACCACCATGCCTGGCTAATTTTTTTTAATTTTTGTTTTTGTAGAGACAGAGTCTCACTATGTTGCTCAGGCTGATTTCTAAATCCTGGCCTCAAGCAATCCTCTTACCTCAGACCCCAAAGCGCTGGGATTACAGGCATGAGCCATCATGATCGTGCCTGGCTGTAACTCTTATTAGTAAACCGCTGGGAACATGAGGAAACTGAAATTCCAAAGTGAAGAGACATTTCTTTAACTTAAAATAGTTACCAGATAGTCTTTCTGCCTTCACTATCTACACTCTGCATATTTATGTGTTTTTAATTAAGAGACTGATTTTAACCCAGGTTTGTCACTTTTGTAAACTTTGGTTAAATCTCTTAAATTTGTTGAACATAAATTCATAGCCACTTTAAAGTAAAAGGGCTAAACTAACATCATTTTGCCCTTATTAGTATATGCTGGACACTCCTTTAGCTGCATGTATTATTTAAATGTCTTGTTTCATCTAGTCCTCACAAAGCCCTAGGATGTGGATGCTATTTGGATCCTTTCTTCACATTATACATGATTAACCTGAGCCACAGAGAAGTTAAGTAACCAGTCTAAAGTCACACAACTGGTAAGCACCAAAGCAAGGATTTGAAGAAATGTTTGCTGCCTCCTAATTACAGTGTCTTACTAGCCCTTTGGAGTCTCTCTTTCTGTTATGGTCATAAGTTATGTGCTCCTTCAATAACAGTATATAATTTTGGCGATATGTGTGAAATAACTTACAGTATTTGTATTATTTTACCAAGCAGAGATACATAAAGAATTGACATTGTATTTTTAAAATGAACTTACTAGAAGCCACAAGTTAAATATACATTTTAAAGAAGCAATGTTAAATCATTTGGGGTTGCTTGTTGCAAGTCCAAAAATTTATTGGCCTATGTTGCCTATGATTTTGGCCAACTTCTTATAAGTGTACATATTTGGGAGCCACATTTTCATGAAATATTACATAATAAATATTCTGAGATGCCAACAAGTAAACAGGCATCATTTATTTTTCTCTCCTTAGAAGTTTTGTTTTTATCTTTGTTTTAATTATTTTTTGAGATGTCACCCAGACTGGATTGCAGTGGCGTGATCTCGGCCCACTGCAACCTTCACTACCCGGGTTCAAGCAATTCTCTTGCCTCAGCCTCCTGAGTTGCTGGGATTCCAGGCATGCATCACTTTGCCCGGGTAATTTTTGTGTGTTTTTTTTTAATAAAGATGGGTTTCACCATATTGGCAAGGCTGGTCTCGACTCCTGACCTCAGGTGATCCACCTGCCTCAGTCTCCCAAAGTGCTGAGATTACAGGCGTGAGCCACCATGCCCAGCCGTTTTGTTTATATCTTTCCTGGTAGCATTTTTCATATTTCCAAGGTGATGCAGGATGATAGTTATGGTAGCAATAGATGATTTACTTAATGTATTACTAATTAGTCTTTTCTGTGCATTTATTGTAAAGTATATTTATACCAAATTTCTACCAATAATGGCAAAATGGCAAAATTATTACTGTTTCTACTATTTTTACATCATTAGTAGCATCAGTTAAATGTAAAATCACGTGTAATGAAGTTATTACTGCAAACAAAAAAATCAGTTCAAGAATTTTAATATTTTTCCCCAAATCATCTCTAAGAGTGAAAGTATGATTTATTGCTGAACAAAAATGACCTGTTAATGAGAATTTTACATTATAATGTACTCTGAAATGGATTGTGGAACTATTTTACCTCCTCTTCACTGTCCTTTTGAGATTTTCATCCTTTTTTTTTTCTATCCCTACCAAAGATCTGGTATTTAATAGCACCTGCTTTAAATCCTGTTACATTTGCCTAAGAATACATTTATATTTATTAGTATTTAGCTTATGTTTTCTGAACGTGAGAGCTCTAATTGCTTTTATTATTATGATTTTTTCTGTAATGGAACTCTTTGTTTAAAATTTGGCAGTTTTAACACCATAAAAGAAATATCTCAAATCTAATATCAGAATTTACCCAAAGCAAGAGTAATCAAGGAATGCTCAATGATACCAGAGAAAATAGCTGCAGAGAAATCTACTTTTTGAATCACAATCTACAATAAGTCTAAAATGGCTCTGAGAGGTTCAGAATTTTGGTTTCTATAAGAGAATTTTTGGACACAAAATAATTTGTGTACATGGTAAAATGCTAACTAGCACAAATCAAAATATAATGAGATCAATTGTTCTTGCACAAACCCTTAAAATCCTGTTTTATTAATTAGCGGTAACCACTTTAACCACTATGGTATTTCATTCTTTTTGATTGTTTCTATTGTAACTTTAATGTGTGTATCCTTTCACTGATAATGCATCAATTAGAGACAATAGTTACTATTTTGAAAAATAATTATTTATCTTATTTCTCTACCTCAAACTTCCCATAGTGATAGTGAATTATTACTACAGTTATCTCACTGGTAATTTTTAACCTTTCAATAAGTGTATATTTTTTTCTTGTTCCATCAAGTTCAGAAAAGTGTCACCAGCACCCTTAATTTTACAACAACTTCTGCTCTCATCTAGACTTCCTTCACCTACATATATTTTATGTTTTTTTACACTTAAATGTTATTATTTAACTAAAACAACTTTTCCATGATTAGTCTGGAGTTTGACACTAAATGTTAAAAATCAGCAAATACTATTAATATTGTTTGTAAATAATTTTTACCATAATACAGTATATTATGCTACATATATGTGTTCATCACCACTATAAAATGCTGTATGTCCTTGTGCCAATTAAACTAGAATGCCAACCGGATGGATCATCTATTCAATATTATCATTTGCTTAAAATCATGCCAAATTTTAGTTAACATGATATTTGATGTGTTTCTGCTTTTACTTTTATGTGTATTTATTTTATGCTAATTGTTTTCCCCAGGCCATAAGTTTTTGTTTCTTCAGTTTCTTAACTCTCTTCCATGGAGCTTCTAAATAGCTTTCTTTTTCATCAAGAGGAAAGAACAAAATTCCATTGCCATATTTTCAAAATTATTTAGTCTCAAATTGTAAGAAAATACCAGTCACATTCCCAGCATGTAGGAAAGCAATTCTCCACAGTGTGCCCACAAGTCTTGAACTATCTTTCCAAGCAAGCATCTGGAAGAATGTTTCCCTTCAAGTTAGTGGGTGGACTTACTGAATTAGACTATAACAAAGCCCCTCACTTCTCTGAGATTTGTTTATTTCCCATGGTAGTAAAGGTAATGCTTTCTTCCAAGGCAGCAGTGAGTAAATTTGCTCCTAATCCCATATAGGTTGTGCTTTTCCTGAGCCCCGTGCTCCTCAGCTGTAGCACAGATCTGTGCGCTCCGCCTTCCACTGGGCTAACTCCTGTTGCCTCTGTGGGATTTAAGGGGCAATGGGAACTCATGTGAACAAGAAGAAGCTTTTGCTACCTGCTATGCCATGAGTAGTAAACTGTCTAAATTCTTTCAGAGTTGTTTCAATTACTGACCAAATTTCTGAAAATGTGGCAACATCACAGCTTTCTGCTGCTTAGAAACCACTTGCTCTTCACTTGGCACTTTGTCTATTCTAGACCATTCTACACTCTGTTCCAATCCAGACCTGTTTGGTCCTAAACAGGCAGCAAATTCTCATCTGTAGTACTTGTAATTTGCACTCCTACTCTATGTCCATAATTATTCTAATTTAATATTTTCCATTTTCTTATATTGTCTTGCTTGGTTTTCTTGACTACAGCTATATGCCTTCATATTTTCTTTTATTATTATTATTATTATACTTTAAGTTCTAGGGTACATGTGCATAACGTGCAGGTTTGTTACATATGTATACTTGTGCCATGTTGGTGTGCTGCACCCATCAACTCGTCAGCACCCATCAACTGGTATAACTCCCAATGCAATCCCTCCCCTCTCCCCCTCCCCATAATAGGCCCCGGTGTGTGATCTTCCCCTTCCCAAGTCCAAGTGATCTCATTGTTCACTTCCCACCTATGAGTGAGAACATGCGGTGTTTGGTTTTCTGTTCTTGTGATAGTTTGCTGAGAATGATGGTTTCCAGCTGCATCCATGTCCTACAAAGGACACAAACTCATCCTTTTTTATGGCTGCATAGTATTCCATGGTGTATATGTGCCACATTTTCTTAATGCAGTCTGTCACTGATGGACATTTGGATTGATTCCAAGTCTTTGCTATTGTGAATAGTGCCGCAATGAACATACGTGTGCATGTGTCTTTATAGCAGCGTGATTTATAATCCTTTGGGTATATACCCAGTAATGGGATGGCTGGGTCATATGGTACTGCTCATTCTAGATCATTGAGGAATCGCCATACTGTTTTCCAAAATGGTTGAACTAGTTTACAATCCCACCAACAGTGTAAAAATGTTCCTATTTCTCTACATCCTCTCCAGCACCTGTTGTTTCCGGACTTTTTAATGATTACCATTCTGACAGTGTGAGATGATATCTCATTGTGGTTTTGATTTGCATTTCTCTGATGGCGAGTGATGATGAACATTTTTTCATGTGTCTGTTGGCTGTATGCATGTCTTCTTTTGAGAAATGTCTGTTCACATCCTTTGCCCACTTTTTGATGGGGTTGTTTGTTTGTTTCTTGTGAATTTGTTTGAATTCTTTGTAGGTTCTGGATGTTAGCTCTTTATCAGATGAGTAGATTGCAAAAATTTTCTCCCATTCTGTAGGTTACCTGTTCACTCTGATGGTAGTTTCTTTTGCTGTGAAGCTCTTTAGTTTAATTAGATCCCATTTGTCAATTTAGGCTTTTGTTGCCGTTGCTTTTGGTGTTTTAGACATGAAGTCCTTGCCCATGCCTATGTCCTGAATGGTATTACCTAGGTTTTCTTCTAGGGTTTTTATGGTATTAGGTCTAACATTTATGTCTCTAATCCATCTTGAATTAATTTTCGTATAAGGAGTAAGGAAAGGATTCAGTTTCAGCTTTCTACTTATGGCTAGCCAATTTTCCTAGCACCATTTATTAAATAGGGAATCCTTTCCCCATTTCTTGTTTTTCTCAGGTTTGTTAAAGATCAGATGGCTGTAGATGTGTGGTATTATTTCTGAGGACTCTGTTCTGTTCCATTGGTCTATATCTCTGTTTTGGTACCAGTACCATGCTGTTTTGGTTACTGTAGCCTTGTAGTATAGTTTGAAGTCAGGTAGCATGATGCCTCCAGCTTTGTTCGTTTGACTTAGGATTGTCTTGGCAATGTGGGCTCTCTTTTGGTTCCATATGAGCTTTAAAGCAGTTTTTTCCAATTCTGTGAAGAAACTCATTGGTAGCTTGATGGGGATGGCACTGAATCTATAAATTACCTTGGGCAGTATGGCCATTTTCACGATATTGATTCTTCCTATCCATGAGCATGGTATGTTAATATTTTCTTAAGGAATGTGTGGGTATGGTAAACTTTTTAGGGCCTTCGATATCAGAAAAGTCTTTACTTTGAGCATAGAATTGGTAAGTAGAATTTAATGCTGGATAAAATAGCATATTCCCTTGGTATGTCAAAACTTTGATTATTTGTCTTCTAACTTCTAGTGTTGTAGACAGAAATAATATTCTTTACATTATAGAAAATGCTGTATGAATAACTAAAAGAAATGTCATGATTATTTCACCATTAAAATTAATAATATAGACAAAAATATCATACCTACTAGAAAATCTAAGGCTATATGAACTAACTTGGGATTTTTGAACTATTTACTTTTTCTAAAAGTAAATATTTTAACAATACATAATTTCACCTTCTTATTTTTAAATATGCAAAAGTGTTACAGAAAAGTGACACTGATTATAAAAAGTAATAACCAACCTATCATAAATATTTTATGGCATTAGTGATTTACATATTATAAATATGACAAATATAACTATATGTCCTTTAAAAAACTTGTATATCACTCACTCCTCTATCAGATAATTTTCTTAAAGATATTAGCCATATGTAAGCATAGTGGAAGTTAAGGTGCACAGTTATTTGTTGAAGACAAAAATGTCTTACAATTTGGGCAGATTAGAATAGACTTCTGATATTCTAGTCTATTTATATAAATAGAAGGTATTGATATAATTACTTAACTAGGTCAGGCAAAAGAGTTATTATTAAAGTTCTACTACTTTAGGGATTACTTTTTCCAGTAAGATATTAAATTTGCATCTGCCCTAATTTCTGTCATTTTGCATATATGTCATGTACCAAATACAATTCCATAATTTACTTTTCGAAAAATTTTGATTATTATAAAATCTTCTATTTAAAACCCAAGTATCCAGGAAGTCACTTGATTCCTGCATTTAAACTCACAGATGTTGGGGCCACACATGTGTGTGCTTACATGAGTAATACTGCCACTGACCTGAAGTTTGATATTGAGGAGGTTAGCAATTACATGCTAATTCAGTTTCCTCTTCTACAATATATACAAAGTAAAATCCACTGGGTATTTGTGAAGATTAAATTGAATACACAAATACAATATTCTTAGCATGGTATGTAAATAATCAATTCTACTTATCAAAGACCTATATTTTTCAAGGGTCTGATGCTTTTCCCTACTTGGAAGCTAAACAGCCTTCCTGCCACAATCTCACAGCTGCTGGCAACATACAGGAGACTTTGAGATCAGAGATACAGGACTTTGTTGTTCACAACAAGAACTTCTTGCTTGCGTTCATTCTTCTTGAACACAAGCTCACAGGTGAGATTCAGCTCAGGAGAATGCTTTATACATGGTGGGGTTGAGTCTTAGCTGAGGAATACCGAGCTTAGGTAACCCCCATCCTTATAAGGAGGATGTAGCAAACTTGTCCAACCTCTACCCCAGAGAAAGACATTATCTCTACTATTCTGGAAAGCAACAGATTGTGTTCTCTCCCCTGCATGGAGACACTATCTCAATCTCCCAAGATCATTTGCTATACATGTATCTTCAAAATGACAGTCTAGGACAAAAGCTACTACAGGATGTGTGTACACACAAGAAACACTTGGGAAATTGTTCTTAACAATATTATTATCAAATCCATTCCTTCTTCTGAGTGAATACCCACATGCTTTTGAGATCTTTGATGCCACTTTGCCTTCCTCTTTTTCCTTTAGAATCTGTCCCTTTTGTTTCTATTGAGTTCTATATCCTTCCCCAACTACCAACCTATGTTCTTAGCATCTTGTACAGTGCCTAGTTTAGAGAAAATTATTGTTCAAATTAAATGAGTTGAGTTTATGAATGTATTAGTCAGGAATCAAACTAACTTAGTAGTAGCAGGGAATCTTAAAGAAAGGACATTAGAATTTATCTACACCATGATTGTCAAAGTCCATATATGTCTCCTCTCAGTATTTGAAATGAAAACGTTCATTTTTATTAAAATAGGCTTTATTTGTAGAGCAGTTTAGGTTCACAACAGTATTGAGCAGAAGGTACAGCGATTTAACATATAACCCATATATCCACATATGTATAGCCTCTTCCATTATCAACATCCCCCATCGTACTACTACATTTGTTGTAATTGATGAAGCTATTGATACATCATTATCATCCAAAGTCCATAGTTTACATTCAGTTTCACTCTTCTTATTGTACATATTATGGGCTTGGAGAAATTTATAATGACAAGTATCAGTCATTATGGTATTATACAAAATAGTTCATTGCCATAAAATTACTTTGTGCTCCACCTTTTCAGCTCTCTCTTCTCCAAGCCCTGGAAACCACTGATCTTTTTTTTTTTAACTTCTTAATTGTTCTTCTTTTGCAGAATGTCATTGCTATGGTTTGGTTTGTCCCCATCAAAACTCATGTTGAAATTTGATTCCCAGTCTGGTGGTGTTGGGAGGTGAGGCCTAGTGGAAAGTATTTGGGTCATAGCAGCAGATCCCTCATGGAGACTAATGCCCTCCGTCAGGGGTGAACGAGCTCTCCCTCTCTCCATGATGGATGAGATCTTAAGAGAGAAGGTTGTTAAAAAGACTCTGGCTTCCCCTGTTTCTCTTTCTTGCTTCCTTTTTCACCAGGTGATTGCTTTATGCGTGCCAGCTTCCCTTCTGCATTCCACCAGGAATTGAAGCAGCATAAGACCCTCACCAGATACAGATGCCCAATTTTGAACTTTCCAACCACCAGAATCATGAGCCAAATAAGGCTGTTTGTTTAAATAAACTATCCAATCTCAGGTATTCTGTTATAGCAACAAAAAAATAACTAAGACAGTCAAATAGTTAGAATCATATGCTATGCAACCTTTCAGATTGGCTCCTTTCACTTAGTAATGTTTATTTAAGTTTCTTTGATGTCCTTTCATGGCTTGATAGCTCATTTCTATTTGGTGGTAGAGAATAGTGCTTTGTCTGGATGCCCCACTGTGTGTATGTATCCATTTACATACTGAAGGATATCTTGGTTTCTTCCAAGTTTTGGCAACTGTGAGTAAATCTTTTATAAACATCCATGTACAGGTCTTTGTGCGGACATAAGTTTATGTGTATATCCATATGTATAGTTTATTTTTGTTTTTCCATTTTGAATTTTAGTTTGTCATTGCTAGTGTTTAGGAGGTTCACTTTATATCCTGCAACAATGCTAAATTAGCTTATTAATTTCAGGAAACTTTTGTAGATTCTTGAGCTTTTTCTATGTAGCCAGTAATGTTGTCAGTGAATATAGATAATTTTATTTCTCTAAATCCTATATGTACACTTTCCACCTTCTAGTACTTATTCTATTACTCATTCTTGTCTTATTACACTACTAGGACTTTTACTGTACTGTTTAATATGAGTGATGAGAGAGGATATTTTTCTTGTTCTGAACCTTAGGGGAAAATTTTTCAGTTTGTCATAATTAAAATAATATATATATATGTGTGTGTGTGTGTGTGTGTATGCATGTGTGTGTTTGTGTATGTATGCGTGTGCCCTTTATTAGATTGAGAAAGTTTTTCTTTATACTTTGTTTTGTCAAGAGTGAGTATTAAACTTTGTTAAATTATTTTTCTGCCTCATTTGGTATGGTCAATTTATTTTTTCTTGTTTGGTATTCTAATATGTTAAATTGCATTGATTTATGGATGCTGAACCAGGCTTACTTCTTGGAATAAATTCTGCTTACTCTTTTTATATTATTTTATATATAAATCAATCTATTAATATTTTTAAAGAATTTTTTGCTAAAATATCATAAGATATTTTAGTTTGTAATTTTCTCGTAATGTCTTTCTCTGGCATTAGTATTAGGGCAAAGACTGTCTTATATTATTTGCAGTGTTTCTTTCTCTTCTAATTTCTAGAAGATTTTGTGTAGAATTGGTAATTGTTTTTTCTAAATGTTCCGTATAATTCACCACTGAAGTACCTTGGCAGATATTTTCTTTTTTTGCACCATTTTAACCAAGTATTCAATTTTTAAAATAGGTGTAGGGCTAGTCAGATTATGTATTGCTCCTTAAAAGAGTTTTGGTAGTTTGAATCTGCCAAGGACATGGTTTGTTTTACTAAAATTATCAAAGTTATGAGCATATAGCTGTTAATAATACTATCTTGTTACCCTTTTAATGTCTATGAAACCAGTAGTGACGACCCTTTGGTCTGTCCCAACATTGCTAATTTTGCCCTCTTTATATTTAGTGGTTAATTCATCTCGATGTTTCTCAATTTTATTGATCTTTTCAAAGAATCGCCTTTTGGTTTCATTGATTTTATTTATTGATTTACGGTTTTAGTTACATTGACTTCTGCTTTTTATTATCATTTTCTTCCTTTTACTTGTTTATATTTAATTTGTTCCTCTTTCTTTAATACCTTGAGATGGAATTGTGTTAGTCCATTCTCACACTGCTATAAAGAAATGCCTCAGACTGGATAATTTATACAGGAAAGAGGTTCAATTGACTCATGATTCCACATGGCTGGGGAGGTCTCAGGAAACTTACAATCATGACAGAAGGCAAAGGGGGAGCAAGGACCTTCTTCACATGGTGGCAGGAGACACAAGCATGAGCAGGGGAAATGCCAGATGCTTATAAAACCATCAGATCTCGTGAAAACTTACTATTCTGAGAAGATCATGGGGGGAACTACCCCCATGATCCAATCACCTCCCACCTCATCCCTCCCTCAACATTTGGGAATTATGGGGACTACAATTCAAGATGACATTTGAGTGGTGTCACAGTCGAACTATATCAGGAAGATTAGGTTATCTTCTTTTCTAACATATCTATTCAATGCAAGAAATTTCCCTCTAGGCACTTCTTTAAGTTTCAAAAATTTTGATGAGTTGTATTTTCATTTAGCTCAAAGTAATTTTTAGTTTTTATTGAGACTTCATCTTGACTTGTGGGTTACTTAGAATTATTTTGTTTAATTATAAAATATTTGGGGCTTTTTCAGCTCTCTTGTTGATTTCTAGTTTACTTTCTTTATGTTCTAAGAATATACTTAATATGATTTTTATTATATTACATTTTTTATGATGTGTTTTATGACCCAGAATGTATTCTGTCTTGGTGAATGTTCCTTGCACATTTTAGAAGAATATGGGTTTGGGATGGAGTATTCTGTAAATAGCAATTAGACTGAGAAGATTGGTAGCACTATTTAGGTCCCTGATACACTTACTTATTTTTTTGTGCTTTATCAGTTACTGATAAACGTTGAAATCTTAACTATAATAGTGCCACTATTGACTTATTACTTTGATAGCTTTGGTTCCAGCTAAGCTGATCTCAGCTGTCTCTCTCTTGTGGGAGTAGAGCAGAATTCCCATTCCTGAAATGGGATACTGGACCAGCATTGCCCACTGGTGAAGTCCTTCTCCTAAAGACCAGGGATTCATTAGGGAGAATAGTCTAAGAAGATTTCATGATAACCACACTTCCCTTCCTGCTTCCAGGGCCATATGGAGAACTTTCTCAGATCCTCCCCATGAGGACATTGTAGGGTTCCTGAAGGACAAACTGTAAAGTGTGAGCCTTTGACCATAGCCCCAGGAGCTTCTCAGTTGCAAGCTGGACCACACTCAGCCTCCAGCAATTAATCAAAGTTACTCTTTAAGTATTCTACTTGTTTATGGCATTCATCAGCTTATGCTTTAAGTAAAAAATCCCAGGTACTGTATCTCTATGGACTTGCCTGCCTCTCTAGATTTCTTGTGGTGATCTGCCCTATAATATCAGTTATCTGAAGGGTCCCAAAAGAGTCATTGTTTTCCAGTTTTTTCAGGTTTTCTTAGTATAAGTATGGGAATGACTTTGAAGCTCCTTACATGTTGTAGGTAAAACTGTAAATCTCAAACACACAAACACACACACACACAGAATTGTATTAGTTATAATAACATAATGTATTGGTGTATAATGCTATCAGTTGCCTTTTGAATACAAAGATGGCACTGTGACTCAATGTAAACTGTTTTTACTAGACATGGTGCCATTTCTTTCATATGAATATTGTAGATTTTATAATATTGTTATCTTCTCACCCAGATTTTCTGGAAACCAAGAGCACAAATATGCCAAAAAGCTGCTCTCCTTGAGGGTTTAGTGTGGAGCTCTGAGAGAGAAAAGGGAGAGCCAAAGATCTTAATTTCCCTGGTTTACTTAGATGGCCTTATGCCTACTGCTTTAAGACTTTTGACTGTAGAATTTGGCATATGTTTAACTCTGATTGCTTGAACTGAAAAGACCAAAATATCAGCAATTTACATTTTGTGAAATTAGCAACGCTGTCCTTTAACTATTCCTGCTGATCCTGCAATATCAGGCACCAGAGAGTCCTCCCAGGCATTTGTCTGTGCTTGCTCAGTTAAGTCAAATGGAGAGCTCTGCTCCATTAGCCTGGGAGCAGCTTTGTAATTTTCTGAATAATTAATGAAAACATCAACAGTTCTCCCATCTAACTAAACATTTGGTTTTAATTGATTTTCTTAGCATACAGTTCTTTAAAACTTTATTTCCAAAAATTAGGCTTGATTATCAAAACTATAAATTTTATTAAAGCCACTAATGTATAAACACAAAATAATGCTAGTACATCATAGCATAGAAAAAAAGATAATAGAGAAATTTTGTAAATTTTGGCCAGAGACCATTCCATTTTCTTTAAATAGGCCCGAATTCCAAGTAGTTTGAGAAATGTACATGTAGCATGTAGCCATTGTTTTATTTTTGTGGGATTAAATGAAGAAAATTATATTGATATAGTTTGACTTTTTCAATAATGTTGTCCTTTTCTTCTAATGTTAAATAGATAAAAGTATGCGTAAGCTAAATTACTGTTTCTCAGAGAAATGTGAGTTTTCCTGGATTTATTTTATGATCTATACTTGAATACTATGGTCATCCTCCTGAGATTACCTCGATACAGGTTTTAAGAAAATTTAACTTCATACCTCCAAGTTAGTCCAGGTGACACTCAGTGTAAGATTTATACTCATTGTAAGATTTAACTTTTTAGAGACAGAGTCATGCTGTGTTGCCCAGGGTAGAGTTCGCTGGCATAATCATAAATCATACCTCACCATAGCCTCTATTCCTGGGCCCAAGCAATCCTCCCACCCTAGTCTCGTGATGAGTTACAGTTGCAGGCTTGTGCCTCCATGCCTAGTTTTTTTTTTGGTAGAGATAAGGTCTTGTTATGTTGCACAGGCTGGTTTCAAACTCCCAGTCTCATGTGATCCTCCCATCTCACCATCTCAGCCCCCCAAATTGTTGCGATTACATGTGTGAGCCACTGCACTTGGGAAATTTTAATATTTTGCTTCCAGAATGTGTAACTACAGCAGCAAGAAAAAACAAAAACTCAAAAATTACATAGTAGTTTGCAGTTAGCTAATTTATTTCCTTAAAATTACAACTGAAATGGAAGTAAAGAAGTTTAAATTCTCAAAAATTATTTTTTAAATAATGCCATTTATTTCTTAGTCCAACAAATCAAATGGTATATGTACCATATACATATGCTATGTACATATAAAAGTAAATAAATTTAAATTTAATTTAAAACATAAACTTTTTTTCTGGAACATATATATGTTGGGAGTCAAGAGTATTTTTACTTCAACATAATGTGTTTCTCAATTTCAGTTTTTCCTGTCACAAATTAGTATCGGGTACTTAAGATTAAAAACGTCATAATACCTTTATGCCCAAATTTATATGCCTACAAATAATGTTTTGTAACTATGACTAAATATAATTATTTTATGTTACCTTTATATTAGCATATACTACACATTTGCCTAATCTTTAAAACCATTAAATAGTTTTCTTTGCCTGTAATTATTTTTACTTATTTAATATAATTCATTAGTCAATCATCATTTAATATTTAGCCAAATAACTTTTCCAAAATTATGGAATTCATTTCCAGTGTATTATGCTTATAAACCACTCATCAACATGTGATTACTTATTAAATAATAATAATGACTGTTTTATGATAATCATAGTAGCTTAAACTCAGACTTCATTTGTACTGAAACCTGTCCATTATATCCTATAATTTTAAGTAACATTTTCTTTTTCTCACCAGTATTGAACACTCTTCTCTATCTCTTTCCCATGCATATTAAAACTCCATGGATGGAAAATATAAAAATAACTTCCATCACTATACCTGAGAAATTATTATCATTATCATCTTTATAGTTTTTATTATTGTGATCTTCATCTGGAATGTCAGAGGAAACAGTAATTTGAAATAAGACTGTTATTCCACAAAATCTCACTAAATCACTTCACTCTGAATTCTGCAAACTGTGCATTAAAATGATGCCTTCATCAGGTGTCTTCTTTACTGTTCTTACATGGGACTTCCAACTTAGGTTAAGCTTGCAGAGAGGAAGGTTCAATTTGTTCACTCTTAGTAGCTCCACAGTCATCGTCCAATTTAGTTAGAACTGAAGTATTCGTGATTACATTTATTCAGAAGCTCAGTTTTCTGTATGACAAATAATTTAAGAATCATGTTTTTAATCACATTTATCTTGAAATATTTCAAACTAGAAATAACACGGACATGCATTATGGAGTTGATGAGGTAATAATGCATTCACGAAGATTAAAAACGGTTTTCATTAAAGAAACCTATTTTTATTTGCAGGTATTTCACTAGCTGATTTCTGATTGGAAGTATAATACTTTCCAGGAGTATATCCTTTTGAAATACTCAGTTTTCATACAAGTTGTCAACCAGACTCATAGTTTGATCATAAGTTAATACTATATTCCATCTTACTTCTCTTTTGAGAAGTGTCTGTTCATATCCTTTGCCCACCTTTTGATTGAGTTGTTTGCTTTTTTCTTATAAATTTGTTTGAGTTCCTTGTAGACTCTGGATATTAGACCTTTGTCAGATGGATAGATTGAAAACATTTTCTCCCATTCTGTAGGTTACCTGTTCACTCTGATGATAGTTTCTTTTGCTGTGCAGAAGTTCTTTAGTTTAATTAGATCCCATTTGTCAATTTTGACTTTTGCTGCGATTGCTTTTGGGGTTTTAGCCATGAAGTCTTTGCCCATTTCTATGTCCTGAATGGTACTGCTTAGGTTTTCTTCTAGGGTTTTTATGATTTTAGGTTTTACATTTAAGTCTTTAATCCATCTTGAGATAATTTTTGTATAAGGTGTAAGGAAGCAGTCCAGTTTCTGTTTTCTGCATATGGCTAGCCAGTTTTCCCAGCACCATTTATTAAATAGGGAATCCTTTCCCCATTGCTTGTTTTTGTAAGGTCTGTTGAAGATCAGATGGTTGTAGATGTGTGGTGTTAGTTCTGAGCCTCCTGTTCTGTTGCATTGGTCTATATATCTGCTTGGTACCAGTTCCATGCTGTTTTGGTTATCATAGCCTTGCAGTATTCTTTGAACTCAGGTAGCAATGATGCCTCCGGCTTTGTTATTTTGCTTAGGATTGTCTTGGCTATAAGGGCTCTTTTTTAGTTCCATATGAAACTTAAAGTAGTTTTTTTCTAATTCTGCGAAGAAAGTCAATGGTAGCATGATAGAGATAGCATTGAATCTGTAAATTACTTTGGGCAGTATGGCCATTTCCATGGTATTGGTTCTTCCTATCCATGAGCATGTAATGTTTTTCCATTTGTTTGTGTCCTCTCTTATTTCCTTGAGCTGTGGTTTGTAGCTCTCCTTGAAGAGGTCCTTTATGTCCCTTGTAAGTTGTATTCCTAGGTATCTTATTCTCTTTGTAGCAATTGTGAATGGGAGTTCACTCATGATTTTAGCTCTCTGTTTGTCTGTTATTGGTGTATAGGAATGCTTGTGATTTTTGCACATTGGTTTTGTATCCTGAGACTTTGCTGAAGTTGCTTATCAGTTTAAGGAGTTTTTGGCCTGAGATGGTGGGGTTTTCTAAGTATATCATCATGTCATCTGCAAACAGAATCAATTTGACTTCCTCTTTTTCTATTTGAAAAATCTTTATGTCTTTTTCTTGCCTCATTGCCCTGGCCAGAATTTCCAATACTATGTTGAATAGGAGTGGTAAGAGAGGGAATCTTTGTCTTGTGCCAGTTTCAGAGGTAATGCTTCCAGCTATTGCCCATTCAATGTGATATTAGCTGTGAGTTTGTCGTAAATAACTCTTATTATTTTGAAATGTTCCATCAATACCTAATTCATTGAGAGATTTTATCAAGAAGGGATGTTGAATTTCATCAAAGGCCTTTTTTGCACTATTGAGATAATCATGTGGTTTTTGTCATTGGTTCCGTTTATGTGATGGATTACTTTTATTGATTTGCCTATGTTGAACCAGCCTTGCATCCCAGAGATGAAGCAGACTTGATTGTAGTGGATAAGCTTTTTGATGTGCTGCTGGATTTGGTTTGCCTGTGTTTTATTGGGGATTTTTGCATCAATGTTCATTAGGGATATTGGCCTGGAATTTTCTTTTTTTGTTGTGTCTCTGCCAGGTTTTGGTATTAGGATGATGCTGGCCTCATAAAATAAGTTAGGGAGTGGTCCCTCTTTTTCTATTGTTTGGAAGAGTTTCAGAAGGAATGGAACCAGATCCTATTTGTAGCACTGCTAGAATTTGGCTGTGAATCCATCTGGTCCTGGGCTTTTTTTTTCTGTTGGTAGGCTATTAATTACTGCCTCAATTTCAGAACTTGTTATGGTTCTATTCCGGGATTTGATTTCTTCCTGGTTGTGTCTTGGGAGGTTGTGTATGTGCAAGAATTTATTCATTTCTTCAAGACTTTCTTGTTTATTTGTGTAGAGGTATTTATAGCATTCTCTGATGGTAATTTGTATTTCTGTGGGATCAGTGGTGATCTCCCCTTTTTCATTGTTATTGGGTCTGTTTGATTCTTCTCTCTTTTCTTCTTTATTAGTCTTGCTAGTGGTCTATGTATTTTGTTAATCTTTTACAAAAACCGGCTCCTAGATTCATGGATATATTGAAGGGTTTTTTTGTGTCTGTATCACCTTCAGTTCTGCCCTGATCTTAGCTATTTCTTGTCTTCTGCTAGCTTTTGAATTTGATTGCTCTTGCTTCTTTAGTTCTTTTAATTGTGATGTCCGGTGTGTCAGTTTCAGGTCTTTCAAGGCTTCTGATATGGGCATTTAGTGCTATAAATTTCCCTCTTAACACTGCTTTAGCTATGTCCCAGAGATTCTGGTACGTTGTCTCTTTGTTCTCATTGGTTTCAAAGAACTTCATTATTTCTGCCTTAATTTTGTTATTTACCCAGCAGTCATTCAGGAGCAGGTTGTTCAATTTCCATGTAGTTGTGTGGTTTTGAGTGAATTTCTTAATCTTGAGTTCTAATTTGATTGCACTGTGGTCCGAGAAACTGTTACGATTTCCATTCTTTTGCATTTGCTGAGTAGTGTTTTACTTCCAATTGTGTGGTCAGTTTTAGAATATGTGCTATGTGGTCGGAGAAGAATGTACATTCTGTTTATTTGGGGTGGAGAGTTCTGTAAATATCTACTAGTTCTGCCTGGTCCAGAGCTGAGTTCAAATCCTGAATATCCTACTTCATTTTCTGTACCATTGATCTGTCTAATATTGACAGTGAGGTGTTAAAGTCTCCCACTGTTATTGTGTAGGAGTCTAAGTCTCTTTGTAGGTCTCTAAGAACTTGCTTTATCAATCTGAGTGCTCCTGTATTGGGTGCATATATATTTAGGATATTTAGCTCTTCTTGTTGCATTGATGCCTTTACCATTATGTTCTGCCATTCCTTGTCTTTTTTGAACTTTGTTGGTTTAAAGTCTGTTTTATCAGATACTTTGTTATCAGAGACTTGGATTGCAACCCCTGCTTTTTTTTTTTTTTTTTTTTTTTGCTTTCCATTTGCTTGGTAAATATTCCTCCATCACTTTATTGTGAGCCTATGTGTGTCTTTGAATGTGAGATGGGTCTCCTGAATACAGCCCACTGGTGGGTCTTGACTCTTTATCCAATTTGCCAGTCTGTATCTTTTAATTGGGACATTTAGCCCATTTACATTTAGGGTTAATATTTTTTATGTATGAATTTGATCCTGTCATCATGATGCTATCTGGTTATTTTACACATCCATTGATGCGGTTTTGTCATAGTGTCATTGGTCTTTGTGTTTTGGTGTGTTTTTGCAGTGGCTGGTAGTGGATTTTCCTTTCCATATTTAGTGCCTCCTTCAGGAGCTCTTGTAAGGCAGGCCTGGTGGTACAAAATCCCTCAGCGTTTGCTTGTCTGTAGAGGATTTTATTTCTCCTTTGCTTATAAAGCTTAGTTTGGCTGGATATGAAATTCTGGGTTGAAAATTGTTTTCTTTAAGAATGTTGAATATTGACCCCCACTCTATTTTGGCTTGTAGGGTTTCTGCAGAGAGATCCACTGTTAGTCCGATGGGCTTCACTTTGTAGGTAATGTGACCTTTCTCTCTGGCTGCCCTTAACATTTTTTCCGTCATTTCAACCTTAGAGAATCTGATGATTATGTGTCTAGATGTTGTTCTTCTCGAGAATAATCTTAGTGGTGTTCTCTGTATTTCCTGAATTTGAAGGAACAATTTTAAGTATGTAAAAATTATGATATTTGTGACCACAAATTGTAAATGATAATACAAATGAAAACAATGAGTAGACATAAAAGTCGTATGATAAATAGTAAATATCTGTTGAAAGCTCTTGAAAGAAAAATAATGGTAAAGATCTAGTTCAATCCTCATTTTTGCTTGACTTATCTGCTAGAAAAGGGGAAAAATCAGTATCACCAGCAAATAAAATGATTTGTGTAAGATTAACAAAGCATTTTATAGACTTTTTAATGACTACTCAGGAAGATTAAGTCTTTTTCCCAATATTTATGTATCTAACAGCATAACAAAGATTTGTAAAAGAGAACACTTAAAATGTTTAAAGTTTAGATTATTTTGTAATGTAAGATTAAAAAGTTAAAAGCAATACTAACTCTTAACCAAAATTAGTTATTTTTCTTTTACTCTCTTAATGTCATGTCACTTGTGTATGAGCCCATGAACTTGACAGATGCATTCTCTGTTACTTTTTATTCAATTTGCTACATTCAAGTCTTTTTCATAGTTTTACTTCCTTTCTATTTTTTATGTTTTTTCTTTCCAAGGCTCCTAACTTGGTTACCTTCAAATATCCCAAGGCACAAAAGCCATATCAAGTTCATCGAGTAGGAAGCCTACTTCCCACCTGCTTTTTCTAAATTTAATCACTGCACTTATTTTCTAGGCTTCTATTTCTGTCTTTGGATCCAATCTGAACCTACGTGCTGCATGAACTCCTGAATTTATACACACTTAAGCAGGGTTTAAATTGCTGTGCTAAAACCACAGCCAACTAAGAGAGCCAAGGAAAAACTTAATTTGATTAAGCAAAATATTTATTGAACAAAATGCCATCATTCAGGCTTGCTAGGATATACTGTAAATTTCTAGAGGGGCAGAAGGGAATAAAATATTACCTGGGGATTGCTAAAGTGGAGCTAATGGATCCACAGATGTAAAAGCAAATTTTTATAATATGGAAAAGCAAAGGGATGAGCATGACCTCAGAGGAATCCCACACCAGACAAACGTTGAAAAAAATTGCAGCTGCTGCCAAACACTCTTTGTAGAGACTTTCCTGACGTTTTCATTGCAATATAGATTGCAATTAAAATGTACAATCAAAAAACGAAATGTCTAATCAGGCTCTCAGGAATCCCAGTATGTTGTGGATGACCAGCATGAGTTCAGAGATCAGTTCTTCAGGGAAGTGCTGCCTATCGTAGCTCCTGGCTGGAGAGAGCCACACATAAATAGCACAGGAAGGGCAATCAAGATCCTGCACACTACAAAGGAAATTTATTTCACTTTAGTCTTCAACAAACGTATTGCTCAAGGTGATCTTGGCATTATATTTAAACATCTACTGAAATGAGTTATTTTGCCATTTTAAGAAGTGCTGACCTAGAATTTTGAAGTGGAATTCAGTAAAGTAGGATTTGCTTTTATCGAAGTATATCTAAGCACAAATGTTTCTAGTATTGCTAGTAAGAGACTTTGAGAAATACAGAAAGGCAGGAGAGAGAGAAGAGAGAGAGAGAGAGAGAGAGAGAGAGAGAGATTGACTGGTTGCTACTTTAACCTAAACTACTTGAGGGAAAGACTCTTATTCTTATACAGAGTTGCCTTCAGGACAGGCTCTTATCCGGGTTATTAATTTTATCAATTATCTTTATATAATCATATTCTGTGGCTTCAAATCAAACTAATAAGATGTGTTGCTTACTGCATTTATCATATGGAAAGGCTTCTATGTAGACATTCTCCTAGTGGAGATTGAATCAGAGTTATGGCTTTTGGATGATCCTAATTGTTTGATCATTCTGAGTCGGGAGAACTAATTACCACAGCTACTTGCCTAGGAAACAAAAAACAATAATTGACAGTTAAGGCTCTTCCCATTAAAATATTTATGTGCAATGGTACCCAAAATAATAATTATATTCCAGATTTTATCGTGTTCCCAGTAAAGATTGAGAATCACCAAACCCACATTATAACATGTATTCTATGAGGTTTACAAAGCAATTAAACATGAAGTTATAATTTCTGCATGTATATACATATATATATGAATTTGTCTGTGCATGTACACATATGTTTTCCTGTGTTCTGAGTGAGGAATGTAATGGGAGGTTGTTAAACACCTCCAGTCTCTTCCCATCATCTACTTGTTAACCTTTAATAATAAGTAGTGTTGGGAAGTGTATCTATGTTGGGCCTCTTCTATCTTCCTGATTCTTTATTGAATGAGTGTATTTTATATATATTAGGTTATATCACATATAACCTAGTATATATAAAGGATATATCATAGATTGCTTGCACTGCTTGATCATCGATTTTGCACAATTTAAGTATGAAACTCAGTATTTCTATTTGCAGCACTTAAACACCTATAGTAGTCTCATTAACTATTTAAAGTCTCTCTAGCTCTCTCTCCTCTTTCTTGCTTCCTTTTAAAAATTTGTTTTAAAGCTGTGTTCCTCATTTTTTCTCATAGTGGTGTAAAAAATTCTATTGCTGCTACATTTTTCAGTAATAAAAAATTTTCCTGAATAATTACACTTAAAATGTCTCCATCCCAGATAAGAAGTGATTGACAGTATGATACTTATCAAACAGAAGATTCTAATGCAAACAACACCATCCTGGCTAAATGGGCATCAATGCTAGTGTGATCATTCCAAGCATTATCTTCCCTGGAGCGCCCTAAAAATTCATTGCCAATAGATTTCTTTTATTTGACTTACAACACTTTAGGCGATGTGACACCTACTTTGCCTGATTTATAAGAACACAGAAAGTCTGTCACTCATTCCTACATAGTTGAGTGGCTTTCAGTTGTATTAGATTATCTTATGTTCTCTTACATTCCAGTGGCAAGATCAGTTCTAGTCACTGTGGTTAACCTAAATAGGTTATGGTCTTCTTGATAGATACTGGTAAATATTTGCTCTTGTCACCAATACATTTGTAAACTCTCTTCACAGATTACTTATAAAATATAGGATACTTCTGCTATTGATGGCTGTGTAGCATTTTCCTAGAATGTCTTTGGAAACTGTTATTTTCAAATGTGGTGCCCTATTTCTGAAGATGTGTCCTATTTAGTGCAAGGAACCCCCTGGGTGCTAATTATCCTTAACACATTCCCCTTCTGATCATTCTTTACAAAGAAAAATTATAGTTTGTCTATGTTCCCAAGGCCCGTTGAGTGAAATATCTGATTCAGAGTAATAATTTCATTCCAGTCGATTATAGGACACGTGAATTATCTAAGAAAGCTAATATTAGTGGCATATGTGCGTGATTACAAATATAAAAATGCTCTGGCACTAAAAATAGTCACTGTTTATCATATGATGTATCTATTGTGTGTCAAATATTAGCTGAAATATCCAAGACCAGTTTGTTTTCTTTGTAATTTATGATTAAAGAAGAGTGAATACATTTATGCAATTTTAAACACTTAATAGAATTGCTCCCACAGAATAGATGTGGTTGAGACATAAACCTCTATTAGAAATAATATCAGTGTTTGTTTTTTATATTTGTGTATCAGTCTAGGCCTTCTATATGTATATGTTTATGTATATTTTTATAATACTTAATAACAGAAATACATTTTGAGAAATGGGTCAGAAATGGCAAACAAGATGGAGTGCACTTACATAAACCTAGATGGCATAGCCCACTGCACATCTAGGCTATATGGTATAACCTATTGCCCTAGGCTACAAACCTGTACAGCGTGGTACTGCATTGAATACTGTAGACAATTGTAACACAGTGGTATTTATACTTTTAAACAAATCTAAACATAAAAAACGTAAAGCGTTGTGCTATAATGTGGCGGCTTCTACTACATTGCCATGGGATACAAATTTTTCTGCTCTGCTATAATTTTATGAGACCACCACTGAATATGCAGCCAGCTGTTGACTGAAATGTTATGTGACTTGCGACTGTGTATATACATGTAGCAAATTGTGAGTGTGTGTGTGTATATATAAATTTATTTATACTCACAATGAAAAGAGCCCAACAGTGAGCAGGAAAATAATAATGTGCTTGTATTTGTTTTATTTTAAAAATATTGTTATATTTCTGCTCATGTAGTACCTCACCTGATAGTCCTCCTCTGTCTTCTTATAATTTTTCTGAATTATTCTATTTTCATTTTTAGTAAATGATCTCCATTCCACGTATATGATCACATGTATTATACTTGATATTAAATACAACATATTTGCAGGGACTTGAAATTTACTGCTATTTTATATTTACCAAAAATCTGTTACTGAAAGTTAAGTCACTATGGCAGATGCAGTTTAAGAAAACTATAGATTTATTCTAGCCCAATAATTCTTAGTTTCTTTACTCTGTACTTATATGCTATAATATTAATGAGGTAAAGGCAAATAAGTACCATAAAAATATGGAGACAAAATTCTGTTGAAGTTTAAAAAAATTAGAATGGGCTTAATGGAAGAGTCACCATTTGACATAGACTAAAGATTGCATATTGAGATAGAAGCATGGAGAATGTAGGCAGAGCAAAGAACCCTATGAAATTCACAGCAATAAGATTTCACAAGGAGTCTGGTAAAACAGTGAGCCTTCCAAATTCTCAGTAGAAATATTTATACCTGATGCTGCCAGATACTGACTCTTATCTATGTGGTATTAAATTGGGTCTGAAATGGTTAGTGAGTATAATGGAAGAAATCACATTCTATTAAAAGAAATCTGCCTAGTATCTTCCATACCCAAGTGCAAGTGCTATGCTAGGGACTACAGGAATACACATAACCATATATTGTCCATGTTCTACATAATTATGTTACAAAGTCAGCTTTGTTAATGTTAGAATTCAAAATGTTGGCTGAAAGAATTAGCTAGGGTTAGTTTTACTTTGGGACTACAGGTTAAGGAGAATTTATTCCAATGTAATGTTATCCCTAAGATACATAGAAAAGGAGAATACAATTATAAGAAAATAGTATAATATAGAACACTCCTTTTTGGCAAGGCAAAAGGGCTAAAAACCTAACCATGTACAAACAGATCCCTGAAGGACTGTGGTTAGCCTGTCTGGCAGACAATTCCTATACTACTTCCTCAACATATGAATGAATTACTTGAATGATTTTATATTTGGAGCTGGAAAGACAGACATTTTATCTCTGAAATATCTTCAGAAAAGTTTTTTCTTAGGGTATTCAAATCACTTATAATAGAAAACTTAAATTCAACTTTTAAATTTTCTTCCAAGTTTTCCCTCATTTGCAGGAAAGAAGATGACTCTGAAATTCCTATCTCCGGTTATTTCTTGAACAAGTTTGGGTCCAAGGCATACTGGGACCTCCATAATGGATGAAAAGAAAGCCTAGTTCACTTTAGACAAATGAAATATCGAAGTTGGAGCAACAGGACTTTCCAGCTGGCTCATGCAGATTATCTGAAGGTCTCTGTCCAGCAGAATCCCCCTTGTGCCCAACTGTGTCCCTCATTTGGTACAGGTTTCTGCACCCACCAGTGTGAATGCAGTTGAGCTTCCTGCCAGAGGTGGGGTCAGAGCCTTGGGCAGTGACATAGAGGCCACATTCCCTGAGGAGCTCAGTGCAGCTCCTGTTGACCTCTGAGTGAAGACCATGCCACCTGCATGAGTGAGCTGGAAAAACAGAGAGAAACTACGACTTAAAACTCTTAAAACTTTAAAAGACAAACTGTCTTCCGTATGTAAATATGATATCATTTACCCATTTTAGAGTCAGAACAAGAAGTCGGTGTCTCTGAGTAACTCATTTTACCCTTGAAACCTGCCTATATGTGACTTCAGATGATATTTGGTTAGTGTGGCAGGTGTAGGAATCCAGGCACGGATTTGTAGAATTAGAAAATCAAACTGCCGAAGAAAAACACTGCTTTAATGTATACATGATTTCAATTCAGTCAATTTTTATTGACTACTAATGGGTAAGACACTCTTTTTTTTTTCCAGTCTATTGCATATCTATCTATATATAAAGAGATATAAATATCTAGAGAGAGAGAGATTTTTTTTTTTTTTTTTTTTTTTTTTTGAGATAGCCTTGCTCTTTCACCTAGGCTGGAGTGAAGTGGAACAATTTCGGCTCACTGCAACCTCCGCCTCCCAGGTTCAAGCGATTCTCCTGCCTCAGACCCCTGAGTAGCTGGGTCTATAGGCACATGTCACCATACCCAGATAATTTTTGTATTTTTAGTAGAGACAGGGTTTCACCATATTGGCCAGGATGCTCTCTATCTCCTGACCTCGTGATCCACCCGCCTCGACCTTCAAAAGTGCTGGGATTACAGGTGTGAGCAAACATGCCTGGCCTATTGTATATATTTTTATGTTTTTTTAATTGACAAATAACAATTACATATATTTATGGGGCACAATGCGACGTACAATGTATCCATTACAGAATGATCAAATTGGGCTAATTGGCATATCCTCAAAATTTTATCATTTCTTTGTGGTGAAACCATTCAAAATTCTCTTCCTCAGCTATTTTGAAATATACAAAACATAATTATTAACTACAGTCCCCATGCTGTGCAATGGAACATCAGCACTATTTCTCCTATCTAACCGAAACTTTGTACCATCGAACAACTTCTGCCCTATTCCTACCCACCCCACCTCCTCCTCCTCCTCCTCCTCCTCCTCCCCTCAGCCTCTGGTAACCACCATTTCATTCTCTACTTCTGTGAGTTCAGCTTTTTTAGACTCCACATGTAAATGAGATCATGCCATAGTTGTCTTTCTGTATCTGGTTTGTGTCACTTAACATAATCTCCCCTACATTAATCCATTTAACCTTTTCAGTAGTCTTCCACTAGAATGAAGGCTTGATGAGAAAAGATGATTTGTCTTCCTTGCCCTGGTAACCCTACCCCTATAAGAGTGTTTGTCAAAATGTGGTCCCCAGATGAGCAGAATCAGTATCACCTGAGAAAGTGTTCGAAACTTGGTAGAATTAGAAATACAAATCTTCAGGCCCCTCTACACACCTAATGTATCCGAAACTCAAGAAACAGGGGTCCAGAAACTTGTGTTTTAATTACCCTCCAGTGATTCTGATGTAAGATTTTCCTGGCACACGATGCATAAACTACAAGTTAAAGGAATTAAGTAAGGTTCAATAAGAATGGTAGTAGTGAGAAGACAGTAAGAACCACATTTTTGTTTTGTTTGTTTGTTTGTTTGTTTCTTCCTGTGCATACAAAATACGGAATAAAGACATTTATTTTACAGCAAAAATAGTTTTTCATGTGTATAAAGAGTAGCTGACCCACTTTAGTAAGAAACAGTTTGTACTACATGGAAAAATGCTGGTTAAAATTTCAGAGCAATCAGGAGCTAGTGCTAACCCCGTGTTACCAGTAAAGGTCAGCTGCTTTTAGGGAAAAATAAAATAGAGTTGCTTTGTCTCTGTAAGTGGCTATTTATCTCTGATCTGTTTGGTTTGAATATCACAGGTTGTTGTGAACTTAAACTACAATTTATTTTGATTTTTGTGTGTGCGTGTTTTAAAAATTTATGTTGCATTTCTCAATGAAATGTCAAGATCATAAAAAATCGTGTGAGAAGCGCTGAGCTGATTGTTGCAGGGTCAGGGGGAAACTTTTTCTTGGCCTTGTATGATTTGCTGAAAATTCACTGACAGCGAATTTCACTGTTCTCTTTGACAGTAAGTAAGTCTGTTCTGGTGTGGTTACATTCTGGTTTTAAAGGAAAAGGAAAACAATTGTTCGCAGGAATGGTTCTGGATCTTAGGCAGATAAAGGAACATCAACTTCTTTGAGACAGGCGGGGCGGGGGGGTGGCGGGGTCAAATCAGAGACTTTGAGAATTCTTCAATTCAGCATGTAAATGCGCTACAGTTTGGAGTATCGGTTTCTGAGTCCCAACATGATACTCCTGTTGATAACAGTGGAAAGAACTTTCCTAGCTCTTCATCAACAGAAAAAAATGCACCTACCCCTTAGAAGTTGCTCAGGGATCTTATGTATTTGTGTGTGTGTGTGTGTGTGTGTGTGTGTGTGTATGAGTTTTGTCAATAGCTCATTAACTTATTAATTACTTCTTCACTATTGGAATTCCAGCTGGAAAACAATTTTACTGTATCTGAAACTCCCCAGCCTCTCTCCACCTCCAACTCTCCCCTTCCTATTTAAACAATTGAGTCAATAGTATAATTTTGATAACATATTTTTGGGAATTAAGTTCTTAAGTTATATAAAAATAGCATACATTATCTTCAGTATTATGGACAGTGTATAATATGATTGACAGAAATCTTGAAATGAATTATAACTGTTGGTGAGGCTGTACTGTTATGCCCAGACTGTTTGTTCCCCGAAGAAGACCACCAGAGTCCAGAGTCAAAGCCAAGCGGCAAGGATCTTTAATGCAAGTTCGAACTTGGTCCCTCTGTTCCACAACATACAAGAGGGCCTGGAACAACGCGTGCGCTTGCTTTTTATAGCTCGAGGTAAACAGGACTTGTCAGGTTACAGAGGAACAAGGCATTTCTCTAGGCTACAGCATTACAATTGGTTTACATGTTAATGTGAAGTTATGCTTTTAGCAGCCTTCTTATCGGTTCCTGCGCTTTTACAAACGGTTGTAACCTTATTGGAGCTTCCCCAGGTGTTGTTTTTCTTAATGTGTTTGTGTCGGGCAGGCATATGGGGCTCAGGACGTTGGGACAAAATAGAGGATTGTGTGTACTGGCCCAGGACTAAGATATGTGGCAGACACTGGTAATTAGAGCAGGACAGAGACTTTCACAACGTTTGTCCTTACAATGTCTGGAGTCTGTAGATAACCTTAATCGGTTAGGTCCGGGGTCGATCTTTAACTAGGCTCAGGGCGCCGCCCGGGCTGTTTGCCTGTGGACTTCATTTCTGCCTCTTAGTCTCTTCATTTGATTTCTTTCAGTACATTTTTACAAAGTTTTTTTTAACAGAGTCAAAGAATCCAATTCATTGGAACTATCTGGGTATTTCTTAATTATTCTGCTCAGTGAACAAAGATGAACAAACAATAGCAAACATAATCTGTTCGTTAAATCAGGATTTGGACAATTGAAAATAGAATATATTTGTATTTCAAATCAAATCACATATTTGTTCAGAATTTACTGTGTACAGACTACCATGTTAAAGTGCTGTTGGAAAACAAAATGAATATCAGAATCCTCCTCTTACACCAAGAATCTACACAAAACATGAACACCAATGCAATGAAATTCTAGCATTCTAAGGTTTGCTCATGTAGGACAGTACTGTTCTTCTTTGCTTAGGGAGGGAGAGTTCATTTATGTAAAAGTTCAATATATCTACAATGGTTAGAATACCAGCAGGAAATACAAAATATATTGAGTTGAGCTATATGAAATTGTCTTTTTGTAGGTAAAAATCATAAAATATCAGACAATTTTATATTGCTCAAACTAACATTGTTTTAAAAGGCTGATTTACATTTTGTAGAAAATGGTGCTTTGTTTTTGGCTAATTTCATTATTGATTCTGTCTATGGCTGACTTTGGAGACCATTTTTTTTTTTTTTTTTGACAGAGTCTTGCTCTGTCACCCAGGGTAAAGTGCAGTGATGTGATCTTAGCTCACTGCAACCTCCACCTCCTGGGTTCAAGCTATTCTCATGCCTCAGCCTCCCAAGTAGCTGAGATTACAGACTTGTCCACCATGCCCAGCTAATCTAGTATTTTTAGTAGAGATGACTTTTCACCATTTGGCCAGGCTGGTCTGGAACTCCTGGCCTCAAGTGAACCACCTACCTCTGCCTCTCTGAGTGCTGGGATTACAGGAGTGAGCCACTGTGCCCAGCCCACCGTACAACTGCTATTTAGTTCCATTACCCATCCTGTAAAATGCTTTGCAAACTTCTGAGTGGAAAATTGAGAGAGAGTTTTACTGCCTTTGTGCACACCAAATTAAAAGACGTTATTGTGATCTTGAATAGTTGTTTCAGTTTCAAAAAAAAAAAAATGGTCCTCTGTGAAAATAATGTATAAAAATAAGAGGAGATCGACATGTAGGAAAAATTTTAGGCTGCTTAATATTTCCATTTTTATGTTATAAAATTGATGTAAACAATTTAGAAAAAAGTCTTCATACTTATTCTTACAATAAAATAACTATTTGCCTATCTTACATTTGACTTTGAATTTCACCTATTGCCAGTTTTAGTTCTTCTTCTATTACTGTTTTTTGTATTGAATAAATTATAAAATATGATTTAATTTTTAGAAATACTAGCAACCTATTTCAATATCTACATAGATACAATTTTAAATTTGTCATCAAATTTCAGGTTTTTTCCTTTGAGAATTTATAATTTTGGAGATGATATTAGGTCTTTATTTTATAAAAGAAAAAAAAATCACACCATAAAAGTAAGAAGAAAATAACCAGCCTAGAAATTGAGGTTAAAACTGAAAACTGCTTACATCTAGTGCAGAGATGGTCTCACTAATTCAGACTTTTACAGGCAGTTCATATACTTATTTTCTCATAGTTATGTTAATATTATAATATGAGCAATAAAATGCAACAGTTACCATTTTAACAATATGTTTTGAGACTTTCTTCTACTTTATTCAATCCTACATAGTGTTTCCATATATTATATGTACCTCTTTCCTTTAAAACCTCTGCTGACTTCTGTCATCTAAAGAATGAAGTTCCTAGATTTGGAAAGGAGAGGTTTATTCTCATCAAGGGTTGTAGCATGCAGGGGTCTGTACTGACAGCCTGGGAAGCATAGCCTCTGGTCAGAAGCCAGAAGCAAACACTTTGAGGAAGGAAAGAACAAGATGAGGATTTATGACTAGACAGAACCCCTCTATGGTTGGTGCTGTCTTATTGGAAAAGAATGCTAGTTGGTTGTTTTATGGAAATCACAAGCGAGCAGGGCAGTGTCAGGAGTGGTACAGGTCTTTCCAAAGGGTTCCTTTCTGTTTAAGTCTTAGTGAAGAAAGCTTAATGGTGGTTAGGGACGGAGGGGGTTTAATGGGGCCTGTCTGACCTCTTATCCTATCATGGCAGCAACTCAGTTTTCAAGGTTTCTCTGGAATCCCCTTTGCCAGGAAAAAGTCTGGTTCATTCTACTGACTGGAAAGTTTAGGGTTTTATTTTTCACTTATTTTCCTTAAAATAAAATTCAAATTTCTTAGCATCACATTCAGAGTACTTCAAAATCCAGAACCCTATTATATCACAAATTGATTGCATAGCACTTTAACTATAGAGATCTTTTATTCCATTCAGAATTTTTTATTAAAACATATCAAATGACCCACATTGAGATACACCACCTTAGACACATTTGTATGTCTACTGTCTACTGTCAAAAAACAGAAAATAAGTGTTGATAAAGATGCAGAGAAACCCTTGTATACAGTTGATGGGAATGTAAAATGATGCAATTGCTATGGAAAACAGTATTGCAGTTCCTAAAGTAGTTAACAATACAATTACCATATGATCCAGCAATTCCACTTCTGGGTTATACCCCCACAAAAATGAAAGCAGAGTATCAAAGAAAAATTTGTAGACCTGTGTCCATAGTAGCATTCCTTCCATTATCTAAAAGGTGGGAAGCAATCCAGGTGTCCATGGAGAGATAAGTGAATAAACAAAATGTGATATATACATAAATGAAATATTATTAATTCTTTAAAAAGTTAGAGAATTCTGGTACATGCTACAATATGGATGAACCTCAGGGCATTATGCTAATGCCAGTCCCAGAAAGATGGGTACTATGATTCCACTTACATGAGGTAGCTAACACAAATTCATTGAGACAGAAAGCAGAATGGCAGTTGCCAGGAACTGGGGAAGAAAGGGTGAATGGAGAGTTGCTGTTTAATGAGTACAGAGTTGCAGTTTCGCATGATGAAAATTACATTGTTGTAATAATACAACAATGTGAATGTACTTAATTCTACAGAAATGTGTGTATAAAAAATGATGACTGGTAAATTTTATGTTATGTTGTATTTTAACAGAGTTAAAATAAGATATTTTATAATAGTAAATGAATCTAGATGCCTTTAAATTTCATGCTCTCTTATGAAACCTTCCCTGGCCAAACAAGTATTAAATGATTTTTCTCTAATTGTGCCTATTATTAGTGGTCTCTCCTGTGGGGTGCAGACTCCAGGTTACTTGCGTTACTTTTAATGACAAAAAAAAAAACAAAAAAAACAAAAAAACACATAATTACTTTTGCATCAACCAAATAAAACAATCCACTATAGTACAGAATGAGCAGATTTGAATTTCTTTTTATTTTTGCTAAATGAAGGAATTACCATCTCCTTTATATGTAATATAATGTATGTAATATAATATGTATTATGTTATGTATACATACAATATATGTAATATACAGACTGACAGAAATACAAATGCACACACATAAATTATGTGTATAGAAACAGGAATGAATACAAAAAAATTACTGACCAAGATACCAGTTAGTTATCAGCCCTTTAATATTGCTTGTATATAGTATTTTTCTAATCTATTTAAAGGACTATATGCCTCACTTCCACAAACTATAGTCTCAGTGACAAGGCCTGTGTTTTAGATATTCATATATTTCTAAATTCTCTGAGTATATTCAAGTTGGTAAAATGTTGACTTCTTTACTTAAATGATTTCTTGGTTTTCTGAATAAAATGAAGTCTAATGATGCCCATGGTGTTGGTAAATATTGAACAGCAATCCATGGCGTAGTTTACATCACCTGTCAGAATAAAATAGTAAACAAAATTATCCATGTGATAATACAGAAAGGGTACAGCATTGCGCTTGGAACTAAGGGAGTAATTAAAAAAAAAAAAAAAAAAGAGGAAAACAGTAGCATACAGGAAGAAATTACACCAGGAACTATGCACATGCTCTCCTCAAACATTGGCCGGCATGTTGGCTTCCAGAATCTTATCAGTGACCACCTGCACAAGCGCCTCATATTTAAGCTCTGAACCAAAGAGTAGCAAATGTGGATATAATATATTCTGTTAGTACATACACAAGAGTTCAAATGTTGGCTCACTTTTGTTCATCAGACTGTTTTTGAAGGCAAGTACTTGTTTCATGAAGTATCCAGCCTGGAACACTCATAGCACGTGGCAGCACACCAAGCATTTCAAATGGGAATCCTTTCCTAGTACATCCAGCAAAAGACGCTTATTGACCATTTCTCTACATTGTGTTTTATATCTCAGAGCGTTTCAAAACATCACTCTGTAGCAAAAAGAATTCTGTCTGCCTTAAAGCCAACTGATTGGCCACAAGGATGCTGGAAACCCTGACAGAGGTAAATGGCAGGCAAATGTTTTAGTATTTTTTTCCCTTTTCCTCAAATTCAAAGTTTCTGACTCCCTTTTCTAGTCAATAAAAGTACATCTGTGCTGTAGTCATTTGACATTGATCAAAGCTCTACTGTACTCCATCAGTTTGTAAGTGTTATGCCCAGACCGTTTATTCCCCGAAGAAGACCACCAGAGTCCAGAGTCAAAGCCAAGCGGCAAGGATCTTGAATGCGAGTTCAAACTTGGTCCCTCCGTTCTACAACATACAAGAGGGCCTGGGACAATGCGTGCGCTTGCTATTTATAGCTCGAGGTAAACAGGACTTGTCAGGTTACAGAGGAACAAGGCATTTCTCTAGGCTACAGCATTACAATTGGTTTACATGTTAATGTGAAGTTATGCTTTTAGCAGCCTTCTGATCGGTTCCTGCGCTTTTACAAACGGTTGTAACCTTATTGGAGCTTCCCCAGGTGTTGTTTTTCTTAATGTGTTTGTGTCGGGCAGGCATATGGGGCTCAGGAAGTTGGGACAAAATAGAGGATTGTTTGTACTGGGCCCAGGACTAAGATATGTGGCAGACACTCGTAATTAGAGCAGGACAGAGACTTTCACAATGTTTGTCCTTACAATGTCTGGAGTCTATAGATAACCTTAATCGGTTAGGTCCGGGGTCGATCTTTAACTAGGCTCAGGGCAGCACCCGGGCTGTTTGCCTGTGGACTTCATTTCTGCCTCTTAGTCTCTTCATTTGATCTCTTTCATAAGTAACTTGCAATATGAGCATTTATAAACTTTAATGCAAATAAATACTGAAATTACTATGGTAGCTATAAGGTACTGCTTCAGAACTGAAGTTTTGGTTGTTATAATTTTTTAGAAGTTTCCAGGAGAACACCACTATCCAACATTCTGAATTTTAAGAACGATTGTGTGTAATTTGTAGGAAACTTGATTGTGATTTATTTTGGGTTACAAGCCAGATGGTTCCTAGCTTTGATTTTAGTAGTTTCATGAAATGTTCACAGAATGCAGATGATACAAATCTTTTGCCAGTTTGGCTGCATAACTAGAAGTCTTTGAATTATTACGTGCTTGACATCTGAATTATCAAAACTTTAGTGATGTTGCTTTTGTTTTTCTGTTTATTTCATTGTATGTAGAGCAATTTCTGCCTAATCAGTATTTTTTAAAGCTGACATATACCGAGATGTCTGGTGTTGGATTATTAAAATAATCCTGAAAATTGTCATTACAAGCTGTAAAAAAAGTAAACACAATTCTTAAAAAAAAAAAAAAAAAAAAAAACTAGGATTTTCCTTTTGAATTGTGGCTTACTTTTACCCCAAAATGCTCTACTTTTTCCAGATTCTAGGACAGCATGAAGGTAGCTTACTAATGTGTTATAAGCATAATCTCCGGTGCTGATTGTTCCGTCATAACACTGTGTCCAGGTAGAAATATCTGCATATTCCTGAACAGAGAATCAATACTGTTTTCCCTCAGAATTGCAAGTTTAGTGTATTCAGGTGCCTTATGACTTTAGAAAATATAACATCTTGATATGTTGAGTTCCTCAGAAACCTTTAATTTATATAAATAATTGGCCTGAAGGCAGAAATTCAATAAATGTTTAACAAGTCTCCCTATACTACATATCTGACTGAGTAATAAAATAAAAGGAATCTCCAAAGTTGCTTAACTCCTCCCAAAAGGGCTGTAAACTGGTAAATGAAAAGCACTTAGCTTGAAAAAGAAACTTACATCTGTCTTATTTAATCTATCATATGACCAGAATTTTGTAATACAGGATGTCCTATCAGTCTTCCATTTTGATGTAAATGAATGTTTGATTTTTGTTTTCTTCTTTCTCTCACTTTTTTTTTTAAATAGATCTCTTGATGGCTAGTGGGATTATTCTGCTTACTCACAGGGTAGCATTATACTTTTGTCAAAAGACAACTTTTTGACAAAATTAAGCACAGTCTTTCTTCTTGTTAGATTTGGTTTAATGTACTTTATGATTTAACCACATTTTAGGAACATTTTCTTGGGTTGATACTGTTTTGTGTACATTTCTTGGAAAATTAGGGATCAATTTTCTTCTTAAGTCTTCTGGTTTGTTTCTTTTTTTTTTTTTTTTTTTGAGACGGAGTCTCGCTCTGTCGCCCAGGCTGGAGTGCAGTGGCCGGATCTCAGCTCACTGCAAGCTCCGCCTCCCGGGTTTACGCCATTCTCTCGCCTCAGCCTCCCGAGTAGCTGGGACTACAGGCACCCGCCATCTCGCCCGGCTAATTTTTTTTTTTTTTTTTTTTTTTTTTTTTTTTTTTTGAGATGGAGTCTGGCTCTGCCGCCCAGGCTGGAGTGCAGTGGCCAGCTCTCAGCTCACTGCAAGCTCCGCCTCCGGTTCACGCCATTCTCCTGTCTCAGCCTCCCGAGTAGCTGGGACTACAGGCGCCCGCCTCGTCGCCCGGCTAGTTTTTTGTATTTTTTAGTAGAGACGGGGTTTCACCGTATTAGCCAGGAAGGTCTCGATCTCCTGACCTCGTGATCCGCCCGTCTCGGCCTCCCAAAGTGCTGGGATTACAGGCTTGAGCCACCGCGCCCGGCCTGGTTTGTTTCTTAAATATGTCATTAAAGACTGCAATATTCTGTTAGGCTGTTGAAAATTTTTAAATTGCCTTGCAAATTAACAGAGACCTAAGAAATTACACCCAAATCATTAAAATATAAATAAAACATAACACTAGCACAGTACAGTATTAAGTTCCTATTATTTACATAGGGTATTATAGTATACCAATTTCAGGTATGTGAAGTAAAGTGAGCAAATGTCCAAAAATAAAAGCAGGCTTTAAAGTATTTTACCAACTGTCTGACAAAAATGTATGACCAATGATGTTTCGGTTTGTGTCTGAAATATTAAACATTAGACATCATTTTTTTTCACTTACGATGAATCACATTTTTTCAGCCTTGTTTATTCCTATTCACTGTTAGGATGTTTGGACTACAATATTAGTCTAAATTAATTAAAAGGATAATCTATTAATCTACAATATAATCTAATAATGTAAAATTATATGTGATAATATGACTTACATTTATATCTGTATTTTTTACAATAGGAACATATTTTTTACAATATGAATCTATCACTTAAAAGGCAAATTATAGAAACATATTAAACTTTTTTTGCTATATTCTTACACCTTTAGTATAGTAATAGCATTTCTCTCATTTTGCTTCTTAGTCATAATCCCTGGCAGATCAAAAAGAAGTCATTTACCACATATCAACGTTTCAGTCAAGGGTGGATGGCATATATAAAGATGGTCTCATAGGTTATAATGGTGCTGAAAAATTCTTATTTCTTAGTGAGGTTGTAGCCCTCATTTAGTCTTAGCTCAAAGCATTGCCTTTTTTATGTTTAGACATGTTTAGATGCACAAATAGTTCCCATTGTGTTTTAATTGCCTACAGTATTTAGTGCAGGAGCATGCTCTGCAGGTTTGTAGCCTAGCAGCAACTGCTTTTACCATATAGGGTATACTCTCTAGGCTTAGGTAAGTGTATTCTGTGATGTTCTCAAGAGGACCACGTCACCTCAAGATGCATTTCTCAGAATCTATTCCCATAGTTAAGTGACATGTGACTGTATACCATTATGCAGCTCATTTTATTGCATCTTAGAGTAATTTTGGTCTCATTGCTTTAAAAATCACCTAGTTAATAATGTGGTGGGAAAAATTCAGAACAGGGCATTTTGGATTATGAGTTTGAAGTTGTTGAACTATTGTTTGGTAATTATAAAAGAGATGTTCTGGCCATTTGCGAACTGAGCTCCCAATCCTGTTTTCTACCCTCTGGTAAAGTTGGTTTGTTTGTTCTCCTAGAGACATTGTTTACAAAATAGAAACTACTTCAAAATTCCTTCAATTACTTAAACAGTACTCAGGAAGTATTTTTTTTTTTTTCTGAAATTCGAGAAAACATGTAAGATTATAAGTTAGAGCACAAAGTGAAATATTTAACATAAATTAAAGCCACAATTAGATTTGACAATTTTTTTTGTACAAGGCAGTGTAGTTGTATAGGGCACATGGTTTGTTTGCTAAAATTTCATATGCCCGGTGTCACTTTTTTACATTAATAAACATTTATTGAAAGGACAAATTTATTTTGGTTTACCAATTGTTCTTTTTGCCAAATGATTCAGTCCTAAATTACTAATTAATATATGATTTCAAGATTTTAGAATTATAAAATATGATTTCTTGTAGCTAATTTATCCTTATCTGTGATATGAGATTCATAAATTATTGAATGTGGTATAATATTACTGAATAGTGTGGATTACAGTAAAAAATTTTATATTTGTTTAACATATTAGATTATAGCAAATTCAATCATGTTTGTGAATTTTCATACTGGGTTACACCTATTCACAAATATTTTACTTTTGATAACAGCACATGCATTTGTATTCTGCCCCAGCGATCCAAAGATCAACAAAGGAAAAACCCAAGGACAATAAGATTAGACCCAGATATCACTAAACACAGAGCTATTTCAGCATATTTTGAACAACTATAGTCAGGAAAAGTGATGATAGTTACCCATTGTATATACACTGGTATTAGCCAGGGTTCTCCAAAGAAACAACAAATAGGATCTAGATATCGACAGATAGATAGATAGATAGATAATATAGATACAGATATATATCTATCTATACATATATCAAGAAAGAGACAGATACAGAGACAGACAGACAGACACTGGCAGGCAAGACACCCAGAAAAGTGCTGCAGTTTGAGTCCAAGGTGGTCTACTGGCAAGAAGTCAACCTTTTGCTTGTATGTGATTTGTTTTTCTAAGACCACCAGAGCGGGCACAAAAGAACCAGCGACTAGGCAAGCGTAGGAGCAAAACTGCAAGTTTATTTTGGTCACCTAAGGTGTGGGGAAGAGGTCTGTCGGCCTCTGGCAAAGAAGGCCAACAGAGTCCCCCGGTGGGGCTCTTGGACGGAGTTCCCGGAGTCCTGACATCCCAACGGGAATGGAGGACTGAGGAAGGCCGCACGTGGCGTCCCTCCGGAGCGGCTTTTCTAGGAGTGGGAGGGCAATAGGTGGGGCACGGGTGTGTCAGGGGGCGTTCCGCAGGTGCGACCAGGTAAATCTTGGTCTCTTCGGATTGACGTCACCTGGCGCATGCTCAGTTGGTCTGCACCTTCCTGGGCGCCGGCTGCATTTTCGCGCGCGCGGGAAAAGTTGGTGAAGAAGAACCCGGAAGTGCACCATCTTGCCTCCGTTCGTCCAAACATTCCAACCTTTTATTGGTAAGAGTGATAAGGGGCGCTGTGGTCTGTCTGGCTACTTCCTGCTGTTAAGGGGCGTCGTTAAGGTCGGGGCCCATGGTTGGCATTTGGACGTACGGATGAAGAATAAAATAAGGCACAGTATTAGTATAGGAATGAGGAATGGAAGCATTTGTTGGAATAGGGGCAAAACCCAGAAGGAAGGTCCCAGCAAGGTTGAGGAGTATGAGATAGTTAAGAAAATTTAGTAAGTTTGAGGCGAGTGGGGGAAAGCCAAACTGATTTCCACTGATTGCTTTCGGTAGGGGCCCTTTTTAGCTGGGAATGAGGAACAAGTGCGCAGAGTAGTTGTTGGCCAGGCAGCAATTAAGGAGTGGAGTTTTCGTGGAGTGGATGGCTTTCCGCTTACTCCTACTACAGAGATATTGGATGGAAGGCTAGGTCCAGAGAAGGACGGCAAAACAGAATAGGTAGCCTCGCTATTGATTAAAAAATTGATTGTCTTACCCGCTACCAGGAGAGTTACCCGCGCTCGGCGAGGGTGATGGGGGTCCCCGAGTCTCGGCACCTTCAGTTGTCGTCGTCTAGATGTAGGAGCTGGAAGGAGCTCCCAAGATCCTGGGAAAGGGGGTCACGTGGAGACGCAGCACCTGTTCTCAGGGTGGGGCAATCAGACTTCCAGTGTCCTCCCTGCTGGCAAGCAGGGCAGGGGGTTGCTGGTGGACGAGGGTTAGGACATTCACTGGCCCAATGTCCTGATGCCTTGCACTTATAGCAAGGCTGCGTTGGGGCTCGGGGACCTTGAGGACACCTGTTGGCATAGTGTCCTGCCTTGCTGCACTTATAGCAGGCTCCTTTCATGGCCTTGGAGTCTGTGGGGTGTGTACTCTCTGGCCTGGGGTTATGACTGTAAAGCCGCTGCTAGGAGCTGTAACTTCTGTTTGAGGCGAGCTTGCCGTCTCCTCTCTGGAGTTATAGACCTTAAAGGCTAATTTAACCAGGTCTTGTATTGGTGCCTGAGGACCATCCTCTACCTTTTGAAGTTTCTTACGAATGTCAGGAGCTGATTGAGAAATGAAATAAGACGCCAAAATGGTGGCCCCTGTGGGGGAGGCCGGATCTAACCGGGTATATTGGGTTAGAACTTCAGTCAGCCTATTTAAGAATGCGGCTGGATTTTCTTCTGGATTTTGAATTTCTTTTAATTTGTTAAAATTCACAGTTTTGTTTGAGGCTGCTTGCATACCAGCCAACAAACACTGAACCATTATGTCTCGCCTACGGCGCCCAGGCTGGCTTGCTTGGTAGTTCCAGTCTGGGTCTGCCGAGGGGGCTGCTTGCTCCCCTAGTGGGATGGCGGCGTCAGTTAAATGTAGTTGGTTGGCGTGCTGCCTGGCGGCCGCTAGGATGCGCTCTTGCTCCTCAGGGTTTAGGGTGGAGGTTAGGATAACCTGGAGGTCATGCCAAGTTAAGTCATAGGCCTGACAAAGGTATCTAAATTCCTTTATGTATATGGTAGGATTAGCTGAGAAATCACCTAAACGCGTCTCAATTTTGGAAAGATCGGCCAATGAAAAAGGGACATGTAGTCTGACTACCCCCTCCGCCCCAGCCACCTCTCACAAAGGTGCTAACACTGTAGGAGGGTGTGGGCAGAGATAGGGTACTCAAGACAGCCAGCTGGGGGCCCCGAAGGAGGCACAGGACCGAGTGGATTACTAGTAGATAAGGAGGAGGGAGGAGGAGTCTGGATGGGGGAAGGAGGAGGAGTCTGGGCAGGAAGGGAGGGGGTGGAGAGAGCGGGGAGAGAAGGAGGAGTATAGGGACGAGAGCTTAAGGCCCAAAAGCCTTGTACGTAATTAATTTCAGACCACTTGCCTAGCCGCTGGCAGAAATTGCTGAGGTCCATCACGCCACAGTGGAAAGGAAAATTAACCGCTTCCTCCTAAGGTTTTATTCGACCTGTAAGGTTTTTAAATTGGCTAGGAGGCACCCTAAGGGGGTGCTCTTTGGAAATTTGGACTGGGGGGTTTCCGGTTTGTTTCCTCTTTACTTACACAATGGACACAATGGAAATGGAAGTGGATCTCTGCCTGGCTTCAAAGCGTCCTTTGGAACCAGCAGAGACAGACTGGAGGCTCATGGAGCCAAAGTGGAGATTACCTTCAGGCGGATGTCTCCGTCCTGAACGGGTCTCCCGAGCCACTTGGTGGCTCCAAATGGACCTCGGACCTGCACAGGATTTCTGGCCGAGGGAGGTAAAGAGGAGACAAGGGCACTTACCCCAGAGAGGCCGGTGCTCTTTGGAAATTTGGACTGGGGGTTTCCCGTTTGTTTCCTCTTTACTTACACAATGGACACAATGGAAATGGAAGTGGATCTCTGCCTGGCTTCAAAGCGTCCTTTGGAACCAGCAGAGACAGACTGGAGGCTCATGGAGCCAAAGTGGAGATTACCTTCAGGCGGACGTCTCCATCCTGAACGGGTCTCCCGAGCCACTTGGTGGCTCAAAATGGACCTCGGACCTGCGCAGGATTTCTGGCCGAGGGAGGTAAAGAGGAGACAAGGGCACTTACACCAGAGAGGCCGTGAGAGTGAGAGAAGCCGGTCTCAGGTCCTGGTCCGTCTGCCGCGTGGGAGCAGGAGGAGGTTCCTCAACCCTTAGAGGCCTGAGGAGGGGTCTCCTCCCGGGTCTTCGGCACCAACTGATTTGTTTTTCTAAGACCACCAGAGCGGGCACAAAAGAACCAGCGACTAGGCAAGTGTAGGAGCAAAACTGCAAGTTTATTTTGGTCACCTAAGGTGTGGGGAAGAGGTCTGTCGGCCTCTGGCAAAGAAGGCCGACAGTCCCCCGGTGGGGCTCTCGGACGGAGTTCCCGGAGTCCTGACATCCCGACGGGAATGGAGGACTGAGGAAGGCCACGCGTAGCGTACCTCCGGAGCGGCTTTTCTAGGAGTGGGAGGGCAATAGGCGGGGCACGGGCGTGTCAGGGGGCGTTCTGCAGGTGCGACCAGGTAAATCTTGGTCTCTTCGGATTGACGTCACCTAGCGCATGCTCAGTTGGTCTGCACCTTCCTGGGCGCCGGCTGCATTTCCGAGCGCGCGGGAAAAGTTGGTGAAGAAGAACCCGGAAGTGCACCATCTTGCCTCCGTTCGTCCAAACAGTACGGTCTTCAGCTGATTGGATGAGGCTCAATCCCACTCTGAAAGGTAATTTCTTTACTCAAAGTTTACTGATTTAATGATTAATTGCATCTAAAAGAAAATGCCTTCACAGAACCATCTAGAATTATGTTTTATCAAACATCTGGATGCTGTGGCCTAGCCAGGCTGATTCATAGAATAGACCATGACATAAAGTATATGCTAAGACATGTATTACATCAATTTCCTATAGTCACTACAAAAATACTCTAAGGTAATCATATCATACCCTACTCAAAGATGGGGAAAAGTGGTTAATACACGTCAAGTAACTAGTAAAGGACGACGGTGATAGAATTTGAACTCAGGTAGCCATTTTTGTTTATTTGTTTGTTTTTGACCCAGAGAAATACAAGACATCAGTGGACTTTTCTAAGTAACTTCCCCAAATTGTAGTGGCTTAGAACCACTTTCAGTTGGGCGCGGTGGCTCAAGCCTGTAATCCTAGCACTTTGGGAGGCCGAGATGGGCGGATCATGAGATCAGGAGATCAAGACCATCCTGGCTAACACGGTGAAACCCCGTCTCTACTAAAAAATACAAAAAACTAGCTGGGCGAGGTGGCGGGCGGCTGTAGTCCCAGCTACTCGGGAGGCTGAAGCAGGAGAATGGTGTGAACCCAGTAGGCGGAGCTTGCAGTGAGCCGAGATCTGGCCACTGCACTCCAGCCTGGGTGACAGAGCGAGACTCCGTCTCAAAAAAAAAAATAAATAAATAAAGAACCACTTTCAGTCGGGGCTGGCTCAGTCACACGCTGTTGGCCCACATTGTGTTTATGCTTAGCTGGTTGCTGGGCTGGGGCTGAATTGTCTAAAAGGGACACATTCACATACTCAGTCATTAGCTCAGTGTAATCTAGGATGATGAGGATAGCTAGGCCACGTCTCTCATCACTTAGCAAACTAGCTCAGCCTTTTCTACATAATGATCTCAGAGTTTCAAGCCCCATCATTTAAGATGCTTTGAAGCCTCTGTTCATGTCACCTTTGGCAACATCCCACTGACAAAGTTACATTGTCAAACTAAATTCAAGGGATGCAGAGAGGGACACGTATTAGTTATTTTCTTATTGCATAGCAAATTATGACTTAGTGGTTTCAAACAACATGCATTTAATACTGTCACCCTTTCTGTAGATTCAGAGCCAACTGGATCCTTTGCTTGAGTACTTACAAGGCTGCAATCAAGCATGGGCCAGGGCTAGGGTCATGTGGGAGTCTCAGGGCTGTCTTCCAAGCTCCCAGATGGTTGGCAGAATTTATTTCCTTGAAATTACAAGATTCATGGTGGCTTCTTTTTTTAAGACTAGTAAGATAATTTTTGCTGCTGTATCTTGTCCCTTACTTCTATACCATTTTTAAAGGACTCACCTGTTAGGTGAGGTCCAAATGTACTGATGTCCTTTTTGATTAACTCACAGTCAACTGGTTAGAGGCTTAATTGCATCTGAAAGATCCCTTCACCTTTGCCAGATAACATAACCTAATCAAGGGAGAAATATTTCATCCTAGTCACTGATATTGCTGATACTCAAGAAGGTATCATATAGGCTGTGTAGAGCAGGAGGTAGGAATGGTCGAGATCTTCTTCGAATTCTGCCTTCCACAGACAGAGGGGAGGATTTGTAATATTACTTTGCAATAACATGTATGCAAAAAAAGGGGGCACTTATGGACACTATATATTTTTAATTTTTTTATAATTTTCCACTAAGAAATGAAAACAAATTAAGGAAGGGCATATTTATAAGAACTACTAAAAAGTGATGGACACAAAAATAAGAGCTAGAAAGTACAGGAAAACTAAGTAGATTTAAATTTTGAAGAAGTAGAAAATGATTCCTTATTTTTTAACAGTAGAAACCAGAAGCATAATGTAAAAGAATCTTTATTTTTTCTTACTTTAAGACATTTAAAAAAAAAATTGTAAATTGACAATTTATAATTGTAAAAATTTAAGTGAAATTGTTTTTCCTTTGCTTGAATCTACACTCAATATTCTTATTATTCTATGACATCCTACTGGTATAGCTAACATCTGGCGCTCCATAGCCAGAAATGGAAATGATTGAAAAACTTAGGAATTGATAACTGATCTTCAGTTAAATAGCCACAGCTCCATGTTTAAAGCCTTTTTGTACCCAAATTTCTAGCGTGTTTATATCAGTCTCTAATAATTGAAGAGTTAAACTTCAGACCCACAACACTTAGGCTTGCTTCTTTCCTCTCAAATAATCACTCTAAAATTAGTTTAAAAACTTTTGCTTCTGGAAAGATGAATTAGACGTAGGTTTTCCTATTCTTTCTTCTAAGTGCAATTAGAAATTTGAAAATTATGTCTATGAAAAACATGACTCTGAAATGTAAGGAGAAGGCCAACTAGCTAGGGACCTCAGGAACCAAGGAATAGGTAAGTTCCCTGGTTTATTTTATTTTATTTTATCTTACTGTTTTTGCATTATATAAACAATACTTGGAGCTGACAAACTAGAAAATCCAGAAACTAGAAAGCCCAGAAACATTAGATATGATGGGTACAGATAAAATAAACAACAAAAAAGTCCAACTAAACCCTCTTCTCTTTGTAGCCAAAGGGCAAGAACAAAGTAAATCTAACAAGAGAGAAAACTTTAGACAATAATTGCTCTCTTGCATCTAAATAAGATTTTAAAAATAATGTAGCCAGTATTCACCCAAATCAGACAGGGCTGAATAGGGAGCCTGGACTTCCAACATTTTCAAGTGATTGTGAAGTACCCCAACTATGTACCTAAGTACTATGAAAAAATGCTGTATAGGGAGCTGGAATTTTCCTCTCCACTAGGTGGAAATGAGTCTCCCTACTTAGACTTCACTTCCCCTGGAGATAATGAGACACCACTCCTTTTTCCTACTGAAGATATTACTGGGAATTCTGCACTGGGATAGACCCTTTAACTGAGGAGGTCAATGGAGCTGAAAGCTCTGGACCAACAATCTCAGTTCTTGTGATAGTGAGCAAAGAATTGCAAACTAACACTAAAATGCAAGCTCAAAGCAAAGTTTATTGAAGCATAGTAATACACACTCAGAGGGAGAGTGAACTGATTTTCCTGAAGTGAAATCAGCCCCTCTTTACAAAACCCAGGCGACTTTTATGGGGGTTTTGTGGGGAAGAGTTGAGGTTTGGGCTATGTCTGAATGACAGGATGATGGCATTTGATTGGCAGTTTCTGGTTATATAGCTAAAATTAAACTGTGCACATTCATACCCATAATTTGTTAAGAAAAGCCCACAGTCAGGAGGTAAAACCAGACGTAAATTGATTATAATGATGGTAAATGAGCTTTGGGTGAACTTGAGGACACAGTTCTATGTTACTGGGCCTGTGCCGTTTTAGGAGATTTTCCCTAGTTTTTCATTCTCCATGATTTTCTGGCCGCAGACTTTACCAGGAACTTCATCCATTAGTGTGGAGTTAGGGCAGTTCTGGGACTCTACTTAGATGGGCGAGCCACAGGCGGCCTTAGTGACAGCCTTTTTTGCTCTCTTCTCTTATGCCTTGCTAATGTCTAACTACCAAACAGAATGGTATAAGAGGAAGCCTCGTGGAAAGTCAAGACTTTCACTACCTCCTAGTAGTAATGAGACCCCTTCTTCCTGTGGTCAATGGAGGTTATTTTAGCAACAACAGTGAGACATTCCGTATGAGTGGTAGCCTACTAGGGAATAAGAACTCCCCTGTCACTCATCTGTAACCGGGAAGCACAACTCCTCAGTGTCAAGAGTGATGGAACAGTGAAGCAGGCTTCTGAAACCATCTGGCAGTAATGAGATGGTGGCCCTCTCACTTCTGCCATAGTAGTGTCAGAAAAGGCCAACTAAAATGAAGTATGAATCAGATCTTACTTATTACATAGTGCCCCAAATGTCTAGGTTTCAGTAGGAAGTTGCTCATCATTCCAACAACCAGGAAGACAACAGATTGAATGAAAAACGTAACGACAGACACTAATCCTCATAAGACAAATATGTTAGCGCTATATGAGAAAGTTTTTCTTTTTTTTTTTTTTAAGACAGGAGTCTTGCTCTGTTGCCCAGGCTGAAGTGCAGTGGCATGATCTCGGCTAACTGCAACCTCCGCCTCCTGGGTTTAAGTGATTCTCCTGCCTCAGCCTCCAAAGTAGCTGGATTACAGGCATCTGCCACCATGCCCATTGTTTTTTAATTATTATTGTTAGAAGTGGGGTTTCACTGTGTTAGCCAGGATGGTCTTGATCTCCTGACTTCATGGTCTGCCCACCTCAGCCTCCCAAAGTTCTAGGATTATAGGTGTGAGCCACCACACCGTTCTATGACAAAGATTTTAATGTAGCCATGATAAAGATATTTCAGTGACCAAGTATGAACATACTTGAAACAAATAGTTTTTTTAAAGTTCCAACAAATCAATAGAAAGTCTCAGCAAAGAAATGGAAAATGTAAAAAAAATAACCAATGAGTATTCTGGGATTAAAAAATATAAAAACCAAAATAAAATTAAAAACTCAGTGGGTTGACTCAGTAGCATAATGTAGGAGACAAAGGAAAAAATAATCAGTGAACTTAAAGGTAGAGTAATAAAATTATACAATCTAAGCAACACAGAGTAAATAAACCAAAACAAAAAACAGCAAAAACACCCAAATCCTTCTTACAGCAAAAGACCTAACATTTATATCATTTGAGTCTTTACCAGAAAAGGAAAACCAAGTGGAGTTTAAAAAGTTTTTGAGAAAACAACAGTGGAAAATGGCACATTTGACAAATGACATAAACCAACTTATTCAAGAAGCTGAGCACACCCCAAACAAGATAAAACTAAAGAAATCCACACCAAGACAAATCGAAGTCAAGTTCTGCAAAACTAAAGATGAAGAAAGAATCTGGAAAGCAATGAGAGGGAAACAACATTTATCTATAAAGGAAAAACAATTTGTTTGGCAATGGACCTAACATTAGAAACAATGAGGGCAAGAAGAAAGCAACACAATATATATCATGAGATGAAAGAAAAGAACTGTCAACCCAGAATCCTTTGTCAAGTGAAAATATCTTTCAAGAATTAAGGGAACATCAAAACATTTTCAGATGAAGGAAAACTAAAAAAAATTGTAGCAACCACAGCTTCCCTAAAAGAATAACTATAGGAAAGTCTGGAAAAGGAAAGAAAATGCTAAAGGAATCAATCTTGGAACATCAGAAAGGAAGAAAGGACTTGGTACGAAAAAGTATGAGTAGATACAATTGACTTTCCTTCTCCTATCTAGTGTTCCAGATTATGTTTCAGGACAGAAGCAATCATTGTAACTGTCTAAAATGATTCTAAATGTCCACAGGAAAAAAAATTACATTATATCTCATATAAGGGAAGGTAAAATCATGTAATGGGAAGTACAATTTCTATAGTTCTTTCTAACTAGTGAAATGATAATATCAGTGCAATCTATTGATGTTTTGTATATATAAGGTAATGGCTAGAGCAAGCAGTAAAAAGCTGTACAGGCCAGGTGTGGTGGCTCATGCCTTTAATCCCAGTATTTTGGAAAACTGAGACAGGAGGATCGCTGGAGTCCAGGAGTTTGAGACCAGCCTGGGGAACATGGTGAAACACCATCTCTACCTTAAAATAAAATACAGCTCAAGTCCAGAAGGTATTGGTGGGCTTATTCTGAAATTATTCACAGGGACCTTGAACGTTTAAGGCTAGGTTTAATGGCTAAAGCTGGTGTGTCTAACTTCACGGCACTCAGAAAGAAAAGAACTAAAACTTACATACCTAAAGTCAGCCAGGAATCTAAAGACTGCCTGGTCTTTAAAGATGAACAAAACTCCTGCCAGCTTTTTGTAGATGCAGTAATAAAGGAGAAAGTCCTCTCTGGGCACTTACTAAAGATGGTGAGGCAGTCTTTATTCAAGAGGTGTCATTGCAACAGGTATAGGAACCATGGCAATGGGGTCTTGCAATGGGGGCGAGATTGAACTCAATTCCAAATACAGTATGTACAAGTGGGAATTGATAGCCAAGTAGCAAGGCTCAGTTAATGAGTGGAAAATTACTGAGGTAAAACATCAGGAGTAAGGGAGATTTTAGTTTGACTCATCAGAATTATCTCTGAAAGTAGGCCAGGGTAATAAGATGTGGATGATGGTCAGATACCAAGATCGGGGGATTTTCACTAAATTGATTTAGCAGAATTCTTTCTCAGGCTAAGGTCGAACCTGGTCAGAAAGTACTCAAAGGAGAATTACTAAAGGTTTGATGGAAAGAGTCTTTTAAGGAATGGAGTGCCGTGTTCAACAGAAATCCATAGATCTCTAGATGAGGCAAAAACAAAAACCACTCCATAGGGGCCATCTTTACCAGCTAGGAAGTGGAACTGCCATAAAAAACAATCTTCACTGAGATAAATTCGCAGGGCAAAAAATCTCAAGTCACATAAAGAATACATGTCAATAGATTCAACTAAAAGAAAAGCAATAACAAAATTTCCTCTCAAGCTCTACAAAAAATAATGCCTTGTGGAAGTTTTAATATAAGTTCATTGTAGTTGTTTCTTTATGCCATTAGGGAAAGAAAATAAAAAGAATGGCCAACCAAAATATTAATTATGTGCTATTTTAAAAATATTTCTAAGCTGAAAAAAATGATAAAATCGTGTTGGGAATTTAATATATGAATCTTTGTTATATTATTCTTGCACTGTGTTGTGCTTTAAGCTTTCAGAAAATGACTCAAAAAACTGAAAAGGCATACTAAAATTAGCTAAAGTACTCCATTTAGGATATAGTGGGTCCTCATTTCATCTATTTATTAGATGCAGACAACTTGAGAGCAGAAAGACCAAGAATAAAAGTTACAATAAAATTTTACTCTGCTAAGATTCATATAGTTAACATAACAACACACTTTTTTGAAGGCATCTCAAAGGCTTCAATAATAAAACAAATTTTTTTTTTTTTTTTTTTTTTTTTGGGACGGAGTTTCACTCTTGTTGCCTAGGAGGTAGGAGTCCAATAGCATGATCCTGACTCACCGCAGCCTCCACCTCCCAGGTTCAAGTGATTATCCTGCCTCAGCCTCCTGAGTAGCTGGGATTACAGGCACGCACCACCATATCCAGCTATTTTAATTTTTTATTTTTAGTAGAGACAGGGTTTCTCCATGTTGGTCAGGCTGGTCCAGAACTCCCAATCTCAGGTGATCCGCCCACCTCGGCCTCCCAAAGTTCTGGCGTGAGCCACTGCGCCTGGCCAAAACAGAATTTGTTTAAGGATTATTTATATTGTCTCATGAAATTCCTCTGGTGATGAAGAAAAAGTGTCTACAAAGGATAGACAATGTTTAAAATCCACAAACGTATAGCCCGCTAAAGGTGAAATACAGAACAACATATAAGATAAATAACAAGTTATTCAAGAAATAGTTTGACAGAAAAGGAATAGTGAAGGTTTCATACAGATGTATGAAAAATGAAGGACTAGTTTCACATTAGCTACTCCCTTTCAGCCTTTTTTTGAATAGTTTAAGATATAACACAAAAAATTACCTCAGATGTTTAAATAAATAAAGAATTTATTTTGTTTCCTTTGGTATCTTCTACTTAAATATTGTTTTTGAACCTTTCTAACAAAATGCTGATGTCGTTGTCGACATTATAATCATTCTTGGCTTTATGAATTCTGTAAATAGACAAAATTTTTTTGGACATTATGATAATATTTAATAGATGCTTACATTGTAGGAAGAAATAATCTCAGTGATGATAATAGTTCTTTACAATCTAATGTGTAAGTCAGTGTAGCCGATTAGTTCAGAAATATTTACTATTCTGTGATGAATAACAATTTTATAGATAAATGTAAGACATCATTATTAACAGTACTTATATAAATATCACGATAAATTAACAGAAGAACATTTTTATTGGAAATCGATTTATACTTTGCAAATTCAGATTTTTACATATTAATGGTAAATCTTTGTAGATCGATTTTGGGAAGAGTAAAAACCATCCAAATTTACCTAGGAAGGTGTTCCAATAGTAAACAAAAAAGCCAAGATTTGTTTATGTAACTATTATTGAGAAATCAGAGTACAGTAGAAGTGCAGATTGACTGAAACATAGTCAAAATTTTCTAATTAAAAGAGAGATAAAGAAGAAGGAGGGAGAAAGAGAGAGGGAAAATACTTAGAATCCCTCACTCAAAAAAGCTTCTCAAGCAAAACATAGAATTCTGTGATCATATATATTTTGGAAAACAAGGGATTCATTTCCTAGACTTTTGTGGTGTTGTTGTTCATTTGTTTGTATTTTTCTCATCTGATTTCCAGAACTATTTAGCAGTTCAGGTATTTTGTGAAACATACTTCAATAAAAGATACCAAAGAAAATGTCCTATTAATCTCACACGAGAAAGAAGACTTGGGCTTCTATTTGGCAGTAGTATGTCCTAACAGAACATGGATCCCACTTGAATTTTCTCACCTGACCATAGAGAAGAAGTCTGATTCTCTCAACATTTATCATCTTCTTGAGCTCATCAGAGAGCTGTGGTGGCAAAGCCATCAAATAAACTGAATTTCAAAGAGGAGCAAGATCTCTCCAGTGAAGACAGGTGACATAGGCTGTTTCAGATCTGGCAGAGCATATGAGAAGAAGGTGGCTACCTATAAGCAATCAGAAGCTGGGGAATTGGATGAGCTAGCAAATCCCAATTACAGCAAAATGAGTTGGTTTGAGACACTTGCAGGCCAGAGAAACAAAGAGAGTTTGCAATCAATCCTACGTTATTTTCCATTGACTTTTATTGGTGCTCAAGAGAAAGATTTGGGACAGAGCAAAAGACCAGAGAAGTGTGCAATAATGTTAAGTCTCTGGGGAAACACATTCTCTCACCCCTCTTCCCCAAAGCAGGAAAAAAGTTCTTGCTTCTTGGGGAGGAGTAGAAGGAAAATGCTTTTGTTCTGGGTAAGATATTGGAAACCATCTTAGTGAGTTTCCTTCTAAAGCTGGGGTAGAAGCAAAGTCTCTCTGCTTGAGGAAAGACAAGACCACCTTTGAGCAGAGGAACAGACCACTCTTGAGCAGAAGAACCATTTTTCTTCCGAGAGAGGGCAGGTGACACAACACGTGCCCAAAGGCAACCACAGATAGAAGACAGAGTTTGGCTACCACTGGAAGGAGAAGCAAGAATGCTGAAAAGGACACACCACAGGTCCTAGGTGCACCAGGCAAGACTAAGAGATATAACTTAGAAGCCATTAGTGGAGAAAAAAATGATATCATAAAAATTCAGTTAATTCAAAAGGCAGAAAAAAGACAAAAAAAGAATGGGGAATATGTGGGGCAAATAGAATGTAACGAGAATATGTAACTAGTATATGGTAGCTTTAAATCCAACGATATTAAAATTACAATAAATGTAAATGTAATGCCAAATGTGTTTGCACCTAACAACATAATTTTAATGCATACAAAGCAAAAACTGATAGGAACCAAAAGGAAATGTGCATATCCACTATTAGAGTTGGAAACTGCAACGTTTGTCTCTTAGTAGCCAATACTACAAAAAGTGAGAAAATCAATAAATGTATAGAAGACCTGAATAACACTATCAACCAACTTAACGAAATTGACATTTATTTAACATATAACCCCCAAAGAGCAAAATACACATTCTTTTTAAGTGCACACATGATAGTCACCTAGTAACCCATATCTGGATCATTAAACAAACATCAACAGAATTGAAATCATGTGATGTATATTACCTGACAAAAATATAATTAAACTAGAAATTATTAAATATTTGGAAATTAAACTTCTAAATAAGCCATGGATTAAAGTGGTAGTCACAAATGAAATTAAAAAGATACACACAGACACACACACACACACAAACACACATATATTTGCTTTTTTAAAATCTTTAATTTTAGATTCAAGATACATGTGCAGGTTTATTACAAGGGTGTATTACATGATGCTGAGGTATTTGTTACAATCAATCCTGACACCTAGGTAGTGGGTATAGTACCTAATAGTTAGTTTTTCAATCCTCGTCCTCCTTCCTCCCACCCCACTCTAGTAGGACCCAGAGTTTATTGTTGTCATCTTTATGTCCATGCTTACCCAGTGTTTACCTCCCACTTATAAGTGAGAATATGCCCTATTTGGTTCTCTGTTCCTGCATTAATTTACCTAGGATAATAGCCCCTAGCTGCCTCCACATTGCTGCAAGGAAATTACTTTGTTCTTTTTCATGACTGCGTAGCATTCCATGATGTGTATCTACCACATTATCTTTAATCTACTATCGATGGATATCTAGGTTCATTCCATGTCTTTGCTATTGTGACTAGTACTGCATTGAAAATACATGTGTCTTTTGGTAGAACAGTTTATTTTCTTTTGAATATATACCAGTAATGGGGTTACTGAGTTGAATGTTAGTTCTGTTTTAAGTTCTTTGGAAAATGTCCAAACTGATTTCCACAGTAGCTGGACTAATTTACATTCCCACCAACAATGTACATGTTCTCTCTTTTCTCCTCAGTCTCACCAACATCTGTTGCTTTTTTGACTTTTTAATAATAACCATTCTGATTGGTGTGGGATGGTGTCTCATTATTGTTTTGCTTTGCATTTCTCTGACATTGGGCGTTTCATTGCTGACTAGCCATATTCAGAAGAAAGAAACTGGACTCCTACCTTTCACCATATACAAAAATTAACTGAAGATCGATTAAAGATTTAAATGTAAGGCCTCAAACTAAGAATCCTAGAAGAAAGCATGGGAAACATCATTCTGGACATTGGCCTTGGGATGTAATTGATGACTAAATTTTCCAAAGCAATTACAACAAAAACAAAAATTGAAAAATTGTACCTAATTAAACTAAAGAGCTTCTGCACAGCAAAAGACACTATCAACAGATTAATCAGACAATCTACAGAATGTGAGAAAACATTTGTAAGCTATATATCTGACAAAGATCTAGTACTCAGAATTTATAAGGAACTTAACAAGCAAAAAACAAATAACAACCCCATTAAAAAGGAGGCAAGAAACATGAACAGATGAGTTTCAAACGAAGACATGCAAGCAATCTAAGCTTTTCCCTTAAGAACTTAGAGAAAGAAGAGGAAATTAAGTATAAATGAAGCAGAGGGTAGGGAATATTAAAGATAAGAGCAGAAATAAATGAAATTAAAAAACAAAAATAGAGAACATTGATCAAACCAAAAGATGTTTTCAAAAAAAAAAATAGGTCCATATAATAGACAAGACTCTACTCAGATTGGTCAAGAAAATAAGAGAAAACACATATTACCATTATCGCCATAGATGTTATTTAATAGGATAATGAGAGTATGTTGTGAACAACTAATTTCAATGAATTTGATATGTTAAATGAAATAGACAAATAATTTCAAAAGCATAGATTACCAATGCTTACTCAAGAAGAAATTCATATATTGAATAGTCTTCTATCTTTTTTATCCTATATATTTTAATAAAATTTAGTTTGTAATTAAAAAGTATCCCACAAAGAAAACTCCAGACACAGATAGCTTCACTGGCAGTTTCTAACAGACATTTAAGAAAAAATAAAAAATGTTACTAGTTTCTACCCCAAATTTGCTAGACAATAGAAGAGAAAGGAATATATGCCAGCTCCCCTTATGAGGTTAACTTTGTCTTGACACAACTTACTATATTAAATGAAAACTACAAACATTAATAAGCAAATTCAAAAATGATTTAATAAAGGTAGTCTTTAAATTATCTGCTAACCTTTACATAGTGTAATCTCCAGTTAAACAAAATTACAACAATTTTGGATGTGTTGAGCCATGTTAATCTGGTATGTTATGTATACTTTATAATCTATATCAGCAGTATCTAATCTAATCTATGTCTGTGTTTGTGTTTGTCTCTATCTGTGCGGTGAGGTTACACCATTTCTGTAAAGCTTTTTGGAAACCACTTGCGAAAACCAGGTAGACCTGCTATCAGTTATTATATCATTTAAATTGGCTAATTAAAATCCTCATAAGCAAACATATAATATTTTCAATATTTCAGATAAAATTATTTTTAATAGAGAAACAGTAGATGCATCATCAGTCTTTTCAGTAGAAATATTGCATCTCAGCACATTCCTCTCTATGAAAAGGAAGATACAGTTCTCTTGGGGGGATTCAAGCCTTTTTGGACAAGCTTGAGTGAAATAAAGATCCACGGTCAAAAGAAATAGTTATTTCATTGAAATGTAACATTTGTAAATCCACAGTCACTGTGTATGTGATACCCTATATTCTGTAGACATTTTTATTGTTAATGTGTTAAAATGAACAAAGAATTGACCCAGATAAATTATTCTGCATTTTCACAATGCAAAACAATCATTTCCTACCACCATAATGTCAAGGAGGAAGCTTTTCATCTTAGAAATGTGGTTAAACTCTATGATAATATCATAATAGTGTGTGTGCCTTGGGAGATAAGTAATATGATACTGTGGGACAACTCTGGGTGTAAAATAAAAAGTGGGAAAAATTGTTCCCTACATAATATGATAAGCTACACAATATTATCTAATTCCTAAGTATTGCTGATAATAAATATTTTTCTCCTCTGGAAATAGTCAAACAAAAATGTATAAATCCAAGCTAAATTACATTTGGAAAAAAATCTAATTTTCTAATTGAATACAAAGGAAATTTTGAAAAATTTGGCTTATAAAAATGTATTATTGAAGTTTGAAATTATAGAACAAATAATATACCATGGTACTAAATTAATAAACTGTGACTAGTTTTTCTCTATATTTTTCCATTTATCGGGGATTAATATTCAGTCTAGTTCTATGGTATTTAAAATATATGTAAGAAGAAATCTATTGAACGTATCAACCAACAAATTTAGAAAAGCTGAAGATATTATACTAAAACTAATTAAGCTTGTAATTATAAAAAAATCAAAATAAGGGGAAATGATTAAACCATTGAATGCTGTGCTGCTTAAGTATTTTTCTGATGTATTTTCTTTTAAATAACAATTCAGATTTAAATGATTTGGAGAAATTTAAGTCATACTTATGGGCTGCTAAAAGTTTTTCATTAAAAAGAGAGATGCTCTGTAATATCTGAGACATATTTGGCATATGTTCCTCATAATGTGGTCTTAGAATGATTTCCATTCGGTCATATAGTTTTTTTTCCCATGATGAGTAAGGTATGTATAAGGGCCATTATTCTCACTCCCAGATTTGAAGTGGGTTTCAGGTGCAAAATACTGTAATGTATGGGGAACACCCTTGGTTTCAGCAAACTCTACAGATTTACTGCTAATCAGAGCAAGTAACAGCCAAGTCAAGCTGGCCAGAATGTACAGTCCTAACATATTTTTCTCACTTAAAATGATGCTGTTGTGGTTGTTTTTGCTGTTGTTTTCTCTAAATACTGACCTGAGCCATTTATTTTTCCCATGGGAAAGCCTAGTGGTAACTGAGGGCAGCTCTGTTTTGCTGTAAACAAAATAAAACTTGCTACTAGAGAATCCAAGTCCATGACACAGTAAGTGTTGAATAAATGTTTCTAAATTTTAAACTCAGTGAACGATTGTAATGACTGCCATTCTTTGGGTGCTTGTCTTATGCCAGGCAGTGTTCCCAGCTGCTGTATATACCCTTATCTCAGGTAAACAGCAAATCTCTTAATTACCTCTTCTTTTCTCCTTTCCAAAAGGCAGGAGGTGGTTCTTAGGAAGGAGATATATAGTAATTAAATCACTTGTGAAAGATTAAGTATTCAAGGAAAACTTCACTTAGAATTACTTCATATAGTTTGACACTATTGGTTCTTTATCAACAAGTAAGTTAATTCTAATCTTCAGGCTATGCGTTCCAGAAAATGTTGGCAAAGTAAAAGCAAAATGAAAAACACCATTGGAAAGATAAAGTTTGATTGAATATAGGGACCACTGACAGAGTCTGTACTTCCTTCAAACTTTAGATTACTAAATAAACAAAGCAAAATAAAATAAAATCATGTTTTTATTTTCTTAATGGACCCAGCAAAATGTTTAAGAAGATCTCTAATTATTTCAGTTTTGTCTTAGTCTCATTCTTTATCTGGTCTTTGGAGTCAAGTAAGACTGGACAATCTGATTCTCTCTCCAAGCCATTTGCCCTCTCAAAGGTGAATCAGACCTAACTTCACCTAAAACACAAGATGACTACGAAGGGGAGAGTAAGATAGATTTAAAGAAAATAATAAAAAAGGAATGCCACAGAAATCATGCTCGTGTTAAGGTACTGTGCTCCCAGAAATATGGGAAATGTTCGTTCCCACATAATCCAAGGTTAGAATGTAAATTGAAAAAAAAAACAACAACATTTTATTTATTGACTGTAAAATTATACATACTCTTTGGCCTATTAATTTCATGGCTTGGAAATTATCTTCAATATCCATTTGGAGAATTCTCCACAAAAATGTTAGCCACACCACATGATGTGGAGCCCAGAACAACTAGTTTGGCCATTCTCTTTCTGAAATGATTGCTCTTTCTTGTGATTTGAATGAATGAGTGAATGAATACATACATTTTGACTTGACAATTTATTAAATTACCACATTGCATTGACTCAGAGGTTAACAGATGATGCACCGTTATTTTATATGCTGCTAAGAAGTTGCCCACTTTACTTTTAAGGCACCTCCAATTGCCAAATTGTAAAACATTTAAGTAAGAAAAACAAATTACATCTTAGAATTGATGACATACAGTAATACACAATACAAAATACAGCTCGGTATTGATGTCTGCTTTGCAGATTATGGAAAAATATGTCATTTTTTGCAAGTTATTTTTAAACCTGTTTGTAATCTCTGTACTGCTTTTGTTTATTTAAAATATGAGTACTCTGTGCTTTGTGTCTGACTGGTACCCACATCTTGGCTCTTGGATCTTATAACTCTACTATATTACTTTCTTTCTTGAAAAATGTAATAGTTTTAGGGGAACAGGTGGTTTTGGTTACATGGATAAGTTATTTAGTGATGATTTCTGAGATTTTGGTGCACTTGTCACCCAAGCAGTGTACACTGTACTCAATACGCAGTCTTTTATTCCTAACTCCTCCCTTCCAAACTTCCCCCCGAGTCCCCAAAGTCCATGCTATCATTCTTATGCCTTTGCATCCTTATAGCTTAGCTCCCACTTGTAAGTGAGAACATACAATATTTGATTTGCCATTCCTGAGTTACTTCACTTAGAATAATGGACTCCAGCTCCATCCAGTTGTTGCCAAGGCCGTTCTGCAGTTGTTTTATGGCTGAATCGTATTCCATCCCATATATACCACATTTTTTATCCACTCATTGATTGAAAGGCATTTATGCTGGTTCCATATTTTTGCAATTGTGAATTGTGCTGCTATAAATATGAATGTGCAGGTGTCTTTTTCATGTGGACTTCTTTTCCTATGGATAGATACCTAGTAGTGGGATTACTAGATAGAATGGTAGTTTTACTGTAGTTCTTTAAGGAATCTCTACACTGTTTTCCACAGTGGTTGTACTAGTTTACATTCCCACCTGTAGTGTAAAATTGTTTCCTTTAGTTGTGAAAGGTGTTTTTTGACGTCTGTTATATTTCAGATGAGTATAGATAACCTTTACAGCAAAATAACTTAACTATTCAATAATAGGATATTATTGTAGTAAATTAATGTAACAATAATACAATCTTAATAGTTTTACTTTTCAGGTCAGAAAATATAAAAGAAAAACACTGGAACCTATGGTAAAATTAGGGCAAGATCAAATCTAATATTACTTGAGACCTAGACCTTCATCAAGTGGATTATTTTCTTAAGTACTTTGTCACATAATAGTAACTGTTTTTATTTCCATGGGTCATATGTATTTGAAATCTTTAGATTACTTATGAGCATAAAAACATCATGGACAACATAATGTCTGAATAAATGAAATGTTTCAAAGCCAAATTATTATTCCACAGTTCCATCTAATTAAATGTGATTCCATTCTTACAGGAGACCAATATTGCTAATTTCATGTATTCATCTTCATAGAGCAGGTTTAAATTGTTTTTTTCCCCATTGGCAATACAACTTTAGTAAAGTGTATCAATTAGCGTAATTTTCCCTGCAAGGATATGAGAACTCCAGATAATTATTGAACAATTACCTAAAAATAATGGGATTGATGATCTCTCATAGTATGTATAGAGATTGGTTATCTGGGATTGATAAATTTAGTTAACACTGTCATCAAAGGGGAAGATTCTTTCTATTTTTCTGTTCTTGTATCTTTAGTCTTATCAAGCTAACATGTAACCAAATACTAGTCCCTGCTAGTTCAAGAATCATGGAAAGAAACAGCAATGATCAATAAAAGAAAAGGCCTGATTCTTTCTTACATCTATATTTCATTTTTTTGTGTTAACCAAAGAAATCTTTCACAGACACTCCCAGCAGACTTAGTGTTCTGTGTCTTTGGCCAGAACTGGATCACATGCTCATTCAGAAATGTGACAGTAGCAAATTAACTTAGATCAGTCAGATCTTATCATACTAGAGAGAGAAGAAATACTCTGGAATAAGATCTAGGCTCTATAAGAGTGGAATAAAAGGGAAACAACTTTTGGGATGGCAGCAATCAGAGTTGGCTTCAGCAACTCTATGGTCCAAAGGCTCTACCTTTTTGGTTATAAATGGGATAATCTATTGGATGTATTGTAGAATACTTCAAGGGATTTGAGGCTGATCAAGGAAAAAGATGTGGTCACTACAGGTAGTAACAAACAAACTTATTGGGTAGCAATTGAACAGGTTGCATAAGATGAGAAATCCATCACAGCATGAGGCAGTTGAGAGGCTACGGCTCCCAGGGGTCACTATCTAGAAGGGAAATCAATGTCGAGGGGCATTGGAAGGGGACTGACCTGTCTTGGTGATGTCACTCAGGAGCAGGACCGGGACACTGGGTCAGGGAACCCCCTGGAAGCAGCAGCTTAGGGACTTAATACTGCAAGGCCCTATTTCATTAACCGATAACAGCTGTTGGGTGAGGTTTGGTAGATTATGCAAACCAGGCAGGTGCTAAAGGCAAAAATGTGCTTGGTTAGACTATTTTCTAAAATAATTGTATGTTTATAAATTTGAGTTTGGTGTCAGTGGGCTTTGGAGGTAATGAGTCTTAATCTGCCATCAAGAAATCAATAACCTAGAGGCAAAAAAAATAGAAGTTATCTTTGGCTCATTTCTATAACATCTATCTCATGATGTCATTGAGTTAGGACCAAATGAAACTAGGGATGTAGACGCAATGCACATTCACAAAGGAAATAGTGGATATTCATATTTTAATATTGATGAGAATTCATTCTTCTCCCTAGTGACTTGCGGTAGGATCACAGTGCTGCTTCCAGTGTTCCCTGACCCTTCAATCATGTTTGTTGTTGTTGTTGCTTTGGAAAGAGTGAGTCAGAATTTTCACAGAAATTATAAAATGACTTATGTCAGCATAAGCTAAGTATTGCAATACGACAATACCTAAATCTCAGCAACTTCATACAATGAAAGTTTACCTCTTTCTCACATAGCAGTCCAATAGAATGTACATCAGTCAACTTATGTTGTGACTCAGGCACCCAGGATTTTTTTTTATCTAGTGTCTCTCCTTCAGAGTCCTGTGTCAAGTCCTCTGGATTTGGTCAGAAGATGAAGGAAAATGGTAGAGAAAAAGTAAAGCTGTTTTCAATTGTCCCAGCTTGAAAGTGTTTATCATTTTGACTCACATTCCACTGGTGAAAACACAAGATTGTTTTTGAAAAAAGTCAAATGTTTATATTTTCACAATGAAGGTTTTAAATGTGTTGCAAAATAAACAACCTTTTCAGAAAGTCCAAAGAAGAATGTGAGTGTCCATCACAATGTAAACTCTTGGGAAGGAATGAGTTGAATTCCTGAGTATCAACTCCAGCCACATATGCATGTGGCTTCCTAACTATACATTTTTGGGTAGTTGTTAGCTTATAAGCTTATAAGATAAACTTATTTTTTGCTAGTTTAACTTAATTGTTTTTTCTTTTTGTACCAGTAACAGCAAGAGGAGAAATTTAAGCTTCTCTCACTTTTTAAAAGAAGATATTAAACCAAATGAAAGCTGCTTAATAAACAAGATAAATTCAAATCCTTAACATCTGTAGTTTTATATTAACTTTCTTGAGTTAAAGGCCCAGAACTTATTCACATTTTTCTAGATGGACTGAACAGAAGACATAGGTACTTAAGGGGAAAAAGGGATGATAAATTACAAGAATAAAAGATTTTTAGGAACCCATTGTTACCAGGATTTCTACTCAATCCTGTTTGAAAAAGACACCTTGGAGTGTATGGAGTGCAATAGTGCCTTTGAAAATGACTGTTATTCGATCCAAGAAACAATCAGCTTAACTGCCAGTTCTCCACATGAGCGATCAGACATCCTATGAGTGCCAAAAACTTTCTCAAAGAAATTATGAAACTGCTTCTATGGGTGACTCTATGCATCCTTAGGGCTGAAAAATCTCTGAGACATTTAAAAATAATAGCCAGAATTTATTGAGGGCTTCTGATGGCCAAAGAGTTTTCAAAGAGGTTTACAGGGAATAGCTCCTATAATTCCAATAATGACTCTGTGTGACAAATACTGATCCACATTTTCAGAGAGAAAATTAAGAGACAGCAACATTAAGCAATTTGCTTGAGTTCATTTCATTGGTCAGTGGAAAAAAAGGATAAGAAGGTCCAGCATTAAGCTTCAGAGCAAATACAATTCATGACTGTGCTACGTAGACTCTCACTAGGGAAATATGGCAGCTTCATTGTGAGATAAGCACTGATATGATTAGTGTGATCATAGAATTCAAAATCAAACCTCAGTGTTGTTTTTATTGTTAGGATCAAACTAGGTTTAAATAAAGGCAGAAATATTTCCAGAATATTCTATCTCAAAAAGCATTTTTAAAATGCTGTTCTATTTAAATACCTACTCAGTCATTTGTATATATGTTTTTTCAAACAGTTGATAGTTAATTGATCTATCCTAATAAACAATCACACATGTGATTTTTTTTGTTATACTTTAAGTTCTAGGGTACATGTGCACAACGGCAGGTTTGTTATATATGTATACATGTGCTATGTTGGTGTGCTGCAATTTTAACAGTTATGTTTAGATAATTGACATACCATAAAGTTCACTTGTTTCACATATACAGTTAATTCTAGGAAATTTACAAATGTGTGGAAACTTCACCACCATCTAATTTTAGAACATTTACATTATCCCCAAAGAAACCTCATGCTCATTTGTAGACATTGTTAATTCCCACCTCCATCTCCTGGCAACCAGTAATCTACTTTCTATCTCTATAAATTTTCCTTTCTGATCTCTGGTGTCTGGATTCTTCTTAGTGTCACTTTTTTTGAGGTTCATCTGTGTGGTAACAGGTTTCAGTACTTTGTTCCTTTTTATTGCTGCATAGTATTTCATTTCATGGATATACTACATTTTGTTTATCCACTTACCAGGAAATGAAAATTGGATAGGTTCCACTTTTTGATTGTTGTCAATAATACTGCTATGAACATTTCCATGCAAGTCCTTGTTTTCCCGTATGTTTTCATTTCTCTAACAGTGGGATTGCTGAGTCATACACAAGTTTACAGTTAAATTTTTAAGGAACTACCAAACTGTTTTTCAAAATGTCTTCAGCATTTTACATTTTCACCAGCAGCATATGAGAGTTCCAGTTGTGACAACACTTATTATACTGCATAACAAATTTTAGCTGTGAAGTTGTATTTCATTTTATTTCTTATTTGTGTTTCCCTAGTGACTAATGATGTTGAGAATCTTTTCATGTGCTTATCAGAAATTTGCATATCTTATTTAATAAAATATTCATTCATATGTTTTATATTTTTAATTTGATTTTTCTATTTTAACTGGATTATTTTAGGTCTCATTGAATTATAATATTTCTTTGTGTTTTCTGGCAGTTCAGTATCATGTATATCATTTGAAAACATTTTGTCTTTCTCTCAAGCTGTGACCTATCTTTTCACATTCTTGATAATGTCTTTGATGTGCAGACATTTTTAGTTTTTATGAGGTATGTCAATTATTTCATTTATTATTAGTGTTTTTGGTTTTGTAGCAAAGATGTCATCATAACCAAAGGTCACAATGATTTCTTTTTTTTCTGAAGCACTTTATAGTCTTAATTATTTTAAACAAATTTTTGAGATGGATCTCACTCTGTCACTCATACTGGAGTACAGTGGCATGATCTCCACTCCTTGCAGCCTCTACCTCACAGGATCCCGCGATCCTCCCATCTCAGCCTCCCAAGTACCTGGAACCACAGGTACACACCAACACACCCAGCTAATTTTTACATTTTTGTAGAGACGGGGTTTTGCCATGTTGCCCAGGCTGGTCTTAAATTCTTAGGCTCAAGTGAGTCACTCACCTCAACCTCCCAAAGTGCTATGTTTTAACTCTTAAAGCTGGGGATGCATTCACTTCAAGTTAATGTTTAGTATGAGAGTTGGCATCTTTGCAAAAAAATCAATTGACCATAAATCTTAAATTTATATGATCCTAAATGTAAGGATTTATATCTAGACTCCCAATTTTCTTCCATTAATCTAAATGTGTATCTGTATAAACCTCTACTGTTGTACTATACCAGTACTACATTGTTTTGTTTATTTTAACTTTATTTTTAGTTGAGGAATAATAGTTTTATCTATTTATGAAGTACAAAGTTTTGATATATGTATATGGAATGACTAAATCAAACATATTAACATATCCATTGTGTCATCACTTTCTTGTGATGAGAATATATAAAATGTGTTTTTATAAATAGCTGTCAAAATATATATCTTTATTAACTGTAGTCACTATGCTGTTCACTGTTTTAATTAGAGTCAATTTACTTGTTTCTGAAAAAGACTCTCCTGAGAATTTGATAGGCATTGCCTTCCATCTGTACATGAATTTGAAGAGAATCACCATCTTAAAAATTCATTGTCCATGCTGGGCACAGTGGCTAATGGCTATAATCTCAGCATTTGTAGAGGATGAGGCAGGGAGATCACTTGAGGCCAGGAGTTCAAGAATACTCTAGGCAATATAGCTAGATTCTGTCTCTATGAAAAATGATAAATATTAAGCTGAGCATGGTGGTGCATGCCTGTAGTCCCATCTACTTGGAAGGCTGTTGCAGGAGGATTGCTTGAACCCAAGAGTTAAGGCTGCCACTTCAGCCTGAGTGACACAGTAAGACCTTGTCTCAAAAAAAAAAAAAAGAATCTTCTAATTCATGAATGTGGGTATCTCTCAATTTCTTTAATCTTTAATTTCTTGCAGCAACTTGTGTAGTTTTAGTGTGTACCTGTTAAATTTATTCTAATTGCATTCATTTTGATACTTTTGTGAATGGAATTGTGTTCTTGATTACTTTTTTGATTGTTCATTGTTAGGAGTATATAATTATATTTGTGTACATTGATTCTGTATCCTGTGACCTTACTGAACTCCTTTATTAGTTCTATTAATTGTGTGTATGTTTGTGTGTATTCCTTAGGACTTTCTATACAGATCATGTTGTCTGTAAATGAAGACTGTTTTACTTTCTCCTTTTTAAATTCTGATACCTTATGTTTATTTCCCTTGCCTCCTTTCTCTGACTGAAAGCCTCCTCACTATGTTGAGTGTGAGTAGTAAGAACAGATATCTTGCATCGTTCTTTATGTTAGAGGGAAAGCATTTAGTCTTACACCTTCAATTATGATGTTAGTTGTAGGTAATTTTTTGTAGGTGCCCTTTGTCAGATTGAGGAAGCTCCCTCTTATTCCTAGATTTTGAGCATTTTTCTTGAGAATGAATGAATGGGTATTCGATATGTTGCATGATTTTTCTGCATCTATTGAGATCATCATGAGATCTTTCTTCTTTAATATGTGCAATTTAAAAATAATGACAAGGATAAGCAAGGATTTGAATTTGCTTTATTGTTTGTCCAAATATTACCAGGAGACTACTTATATGATATACTAAAAATCAGTGGTCATTTCACAAGTATATAATGTGTGGGAATATACTTTTATGTCTCAAATTATTAAAAAGTTTAGAGACTTTTAAAGGTATCTTGTGTTCCTATTAAATTTTCATTCATTAGTCTCTTTCAGTTATAAAAATAGAAAATTCACAAGGTTCTATTTTAAGTCCTGTTGATTGAAAAACATTTTAAGAGTCTCATCTGTAGTTGCAATAAGACTTAAACTAAGCTGAAATGTTTTAAAATCAAGTTTAGTATGGATATAAGTTATACTTTAACAGAAGTTTTAAAAGAAGTACAAATCTTAGGTGCAATTTTCAACAACAGCTTTTAGCATTAGTTGTGATAAGTGAAGTATGTGCCTATTTTAATTGTAACAAGAGAGAAAAAGAAACTTAGTAGATATGATGTTTTAAGTTTATATTGTGTAGAAAGCAAGTATAGTTAGTAATTTATGATCCATATAAAATTCCATAAATCAAAAGTAAGTTAAACTTAATCATGCAAAGGGAAGAAAAAATTGAAACTTCTTTTTAAAAGATTACTGCATAATACTCATCAAAATGTTTTTACTATAATGCTAGTTAAGGTATTGGTGTACTATACTAAACAAGAGTGTTGAATCACATAATAAAAGCTAACATTTATTGAACACCTTTATAATTATAGGCACTATACTGAGATAGTTAAAAGGATCCTCTTTTATTTTTAGTTGGCACATAATAATACACACACACACCACACACACACACATACACACACACACAATGAAATATCCTTCAGCTCCCCAAAAAAGGATGAAATCCTGTCATTCACAGCAACAGTAATGAGCCTGGGGAATATTATGTTAAGTGACATAGATTAGGAACAGAAAGATAAATATGACATATTTTCACTCATCTATGAGAGCGCTAGCTTCTTTTATTTTCAAAACAGTTATCTGACAAAAGTGATACTTGCATCATCTTGGACATATTGTTTAACTCTTTGTATCTTTTTTAATTTTAAAAAATGAACATTGTAATAGTAACGTAAGTCTTATGGTTACTGATATTATTTAAAAAATGGTAATTTTAAAGAGTTGAGAACAAGACCAGACACATTACATGTATTAACTAAATGCCCTTATTTTGTGTTTTGGGGCTGTATAGCTATGTGTGTATCTGCCAGTTACTGTCACAGTTTCTTAATCCACTCTTCTTCCTGAAATCTGTATTATATCTCCCTCTGCCCTTGAAGCTATTTTTATTCTTGTGTTCTCTTTTATTTGATATAAATGTTGTTACCTTGGTTTTCTTTAGATTTTAATTGCCTGTTTTTCTTTTTACCTGCCTTAAATTGGATTCTTTCTTAGAGCTCCTCTTTCTCTTGATTTAATGTCTCCAGACTCAGGATGAGGAAATGTTGACCAGGGGACTCTCAGGAGTGGATATTGTGTTTGTTTGAAACAAAATCTACTTTCCACCCAATTTTGATTCTTGTTTCACTTAATATTACTCTGTGACCCTGAACTTCTGCTACTATCAGTTGGGATGCAATACTCTATGGGTCCCTCACATTTATGCTCATATTATGAGCAAAGGCACTGTCTGCCCTCATTCTGGATTGTCTTTTCAAGGATGTCTACATGGTGAACAGCCTTAGAAGAAGATGAAAGTGTCTCCCTTGAGAGTAAAAGGCAGGTTTGCTTATGTCCTGGAAAGTAAGAGGTAATGTTTCTCACCTAGTGAAAAGGAAAGGTTTGTCTACAGCCCATTACAAAAGATACAGGTTTCCTAAACTCAAGTTTCCTTTCCTGTAGTGGAACACACTCTACAGGCTGGTATCACCTGTCCTTGTTGTGTCATCTGGCCCTTACCACATTGCCCTGTGAATGAGACCTTCGGGAAATAGTAAGAAAATGATTATCCTCTGACTGCTCCTATTGCTATGGGTAATAAACTGATCTTGGTTTCTTGCCCAGAGTCTGGGTCTTCTGCCAATATTCATAAAACTATGTCAGGCTACTGTGTAAGTAGGGTAAACATTCAGACTCATCATGTTCTTGACACTATTCTTCTACCACAAAGTGGAAAGAATAATAAAATGGCGCACCCAGTGCAAAGTTAAGATAAAAGGGCATCAAACCCCTCCCACTGCACTGGGCCCTCGACCTCTAGGCTAAGTTTTTCTGCTTAACACCATACCACAGAGGTCTTCTATCTTCTAGAAGATTTTTAATAGTGTTTCCCTTAATGTTTTCATCCTTATTTATTTCTTACTTCTGTGGTTTCTCTAGGTTTAGGCTCTGGAAGAGAATAAAGATTATATGCCTTCTCAATATTTTGTCAGACTGCATAGAATTTCTGTGATTTAAAATTAGTTCTGCATTCATCTTAACACAAAGTGCTTGACTTGTATACAATATCCTTTCCAATCAGCACAGTGATATTACGTGGCTCCAGAGGAAGTTTGTCCTTGAAGGGAAAAAAACAAAACAAAACAAAACATATTTGGCAGACTGGAAAATTGCATTCTTACGAAATACACAAAATGCTTTATAAAAATGCTACTTGACGGCAATGAAATTAATTAAAAATCCTCAGGGCCAAAATGTACACATACATAAGAATCATTTTGGCATGAATTAGCAGAATGAATAATGCAGTATTTAGCACCAATTACCTAGGATATATAAAGAAGTTTGAGACAGCCTAGAAGGACAGCACATACTAAAAATTATATAAATATACCCAGTTGAAATAGAATCTACGAACAAAGCCTATTCATTTTTAAAGCTAAAAAAACATTGAAGGGTAACTTAATTTTTAGCAAGACAGGGGCTTTTTATATAAATATAACATTAAATGAATTTGAAATGAATTACTTTCATTTCCAAAGAAGACAGAAAAGGACAAAATGAACTGCAATTAAAGCATAAATTATTTAAATTCATTTTCTAGATAATTACTTTATCTTAATAGAGGAATTATAAACAGTTCCTACCAGATTATGTTGTTAGATTTTTAACCTCTGTAATTGTAAGAATGCAATAGCATAATAGTAAGAACAATGTGAGTTGCAAAGCCTTTAATAACAGGATTTGTTACATTGTTATGCAATTTAGCTAGCTATATAGATTTGAGTTAACTATGTACATAGTCTAAGCCTCAGTTTCCTCTTTAAAACAGTGATAATGCCTCTTAGGGTTGATTAATGGGTTGATTATCTAAAATCCTATTAGTAGAGGTAACACTTTTTTCTTATTTATTTATTTATTATTTAACAGATAAGGTCTTGCTCTGTAGCCCAGGCTGGAGTGCAGTGGCACCATCATAGCTCATGTAACCCGGAATTACTGGGCTCAAGTAATCTGCCTCAGGCTCCCAGGTTGCTGGGCTTATAGGTGCCCACCACCAAGCCCAGACAATTTTTGTTGTTTTTGGTAGAGATAGGGTCTCGCTATGTTGCCCACTCCTGGCCTCAAGTGATCTTCCCACCTTCGCCTCCTGAAGTTCTGGGATTACAGGTGTGAGCCACCTTGCTTGCCCTACCTGTGTTAAATCCTAAAAATATGCACACCTTTTTAACAGATCGTATTCAATGTATGTAGGTGTTTTATGAAAGACATGATTTATTCAGAATTTTATAATCACATCAAATAAATGTATAGCTTTCCATTACTAATAAGGTCAGTATGGTCAATATTTAAGCTACATTTAATACCATTATAATTTTTATTCACTTTTTGTAATTATACAGTTTTGTGATCCTAAGTCTTTTTTTTTTTTTTTTTTTTTTTACTAATTAGTTGATGGGCCCACTATCGTCAGTCTGACAATGTGGGGAAAATTCCCAAATACAGAAAGGGTTTCTCCGTACATCAGTTAGATCTTAGTTTTGAAAAAGAAAAAAAATTATCATGAAGTTTTAAAATTAAGCCTTTCCATACTCATTCTAACAGTCATTTTAAGAAATGAATATACATACACAAGGAAACTTCAAAAAGTTCATGGAAAAATGGAATCAAAAGATAAAAGTAAAAAATAATGGGTTTTGTTTTTCAACATAAGCTCCATCAAGTTCAAAACACATTTGTAGCAATGATATCAGCCATCATTGAATCCATCCCTAAATAACTGAGGGGGCTCTGGGAATTTACCATGGAGTCTTTTTACTTTTTTGACTAGAGAAAAGTGGGTGCTGTATTAGTCAGGGTTCTCTAGAGGGACAGAACTAATAGGATATACATATATATGAAAGGGAGTTTATTGGGGAGAATTGGCTCACACACTCACAAGGCGAAATCCCAGCATAGGTCATCTGCAAGCTGGGGAAGAAAGAAGCGAGTAGTGGCTCAGTCCACCCAAATCCTCAGGAGCAGGCAAGTCAACAGTGCAGCCTTCAGTCTGTGGCCAAAGACCTGAGAGCTCCTAACAAACCACTGATGTAAGTCCAAGAGTCCAAAGGTCAAAAAACCTGGAGTCTGATGTCCAAGGGCTGGAGAAACAGAAGGAAACATCTAGCAAGGGAGAAAGCTGAGAGCCAGAAGACTCAGCAAGCCAGCTTATCCCACCTTTTCGCACCTGCTTTCTTCTAGCAGAGCTAGCAGCCTATTGGATGATTCCCACCCACCTAATGAGGCTCTTCCTCTCCCAGTCTACTGATTCAAATGTCAAACTCCTCTGGCAGCACCCTCACAGACACACCTGAAAACAACAGTTTACCTATGAGCCATCTAGGCATCCTTCAGTCCAATCCAGCTGACACCTAACATTAACCATCAGGGACCCTTTAAGGATTTTTTAAGATTAGAAAACAAATAAGTCAGAAGGAGCCATATTCGACTCTAAGATGGATGCCTAACGATTTCTCACTGAAACTCTCACAAAATCGCCGTTGTTTGATGAGAAGAATGAATAGGAGCATTTTCGTAGTGAAGAAGGACTCACTAGTGAAGATTTTCAGGGTTCTTTTCTGCTAAAATGGAAGATTATCAATGTGTAAATTGCTGGTTTTAGGGTGGGGGATATTGTTCCTGTAAACTTTTTGTAAGACATCAGTAATTCCACTGTTCTTTTACCCAAGTTTTACCATTAATTTGGTGTTTATTTGCACTTCAATTTTAGCAGAATTCGCGTTACTCTGATAGGGACTCTGAAAACCAATGCCTTATCCTCCCTAGTGCCTCAGATTAGATTCTATTCAGAAATGTTATAACAAGTAGTATCAGTTTATTTATTTGCATTTTATATTTTACTTTTTTTCATACCCTCTCTGAGAATATGAATTTATTTTGGTACAAAAGAATTTTGAAATCTATGCAGTGTTTTTCATAATATGCAGTTTCCATAAACTTACTGAAGACTCCTCTATATGCAATTTCAAATACATATATTTTCTTCTTTCCCTCAAATTTAATTGATATATAATTATATTTTACAATATTTATATGAAGCATATATTATATTATAAAAATATATAGTTATATCTATTACTCTAATTTTTCCCAATTATATTTTTGGATATCTCTTTTTGTGATAATAATTCCTCATTGAAATGAATTATTATTTGAATGAATAAATATTTGATAATAAACTTCTAGTTGTGATGGAATAATTTTAGAGTTGCTGTTCTTCAATTTGAGGGAAGTGAGGCATTGATGTTATTTCAGTTACATTCCTCAGAGCCTGCCTAATCCTTGAGTTTTCATTTCTATCTTCAGATTTGAATCTCAGGCTATGACTATGATATGTTATGTGAGAATATGCTGCAGACGCTTTCTAAACCTTCCCTGGATATTTATTGCTTATTCGATTGTACAGTTATTTAGCCTTTGTCCTACAGGCCATTAGTGGTCTTCCGAGTTGTGAAGAGACCATCAGATCAGATTTACTTTATGAAAATATGTTTTAATTTAAGTCATTTTAAGGTTTATGTTACATTAATCATGGACAGAATGTGTGTATGGAACATTAATCTGAAGCAGTGAGAGTAAGCAGCTGTGTTTCCCTGATACGATAACTATAGTATTTATGTTAATTATGCAATGAAGTGGAATCATTGGAATAGAAAATTCATTATGCTACATTAAAGAGAGAGGAAATAAAAGTGCAAATATTTATTGGTTTTAGAGTAAACTCCCACCAACTCCTCAAAACCCATAATACCTTTGATGATAGCATGTGACCAATGAACTTGAAAGAAATCATAATGTATTGTTACTCTGTATGTATATGCATGTGAGTATATGTGTGTATGTGTGAACTTTGAAAATATGTAACCTTTAAAATTTTAAGTAATAAATTTAATTCATCCCGGTGAAGAATTATGATCTGATGGAAGTATATCCCAAAATAGAAAAGTTCATTCCAATATCATATTGTTGACATATTTTAAATATTTTAGTTGAACTAATACAAATAGAAATACAATGGAAATAGAAGCACTATTTCTAAAAAGTTGTCCAATATCATTCAATTGGAATCTCTTTCTACATTTAGAGTGAAATGTTTATGACGAATTTGTTATCTTGAGTATGATAATTTATCTTAAGTGAAATCTCTATCATCTGCCTACTTCCCTTAAGGGGAATCACATGTACCACTTCATTTTTATCTGAATGAACAATTACTTTGTGTTGACTTTGCCTGTGTTATCTTACTCTATGTTAACTTTAATTCTTACGTTAACTTTACTTTTCGCATAAGCCCGATTAGAGTTTAAATTTAAATTAAACAGCATTTATTCGAATATTGAAGACCTAGTTGAAAGTGAGTCAAATATTAAATGGTAATCTCATATATTGGGTCATAGAAAATCATCATTATGCAATAAATACTTGATTAATTTTGTGCATTACTGTGATTTGGGTGAAGCCCTAAGCTCATTAAGAACAAGAGTTAAATTATCAATGAATGTGTTAAATCAAAGATATTGCGTAGAATAATGATTAATACAGGAAAATACTGATTGGAAACACTAATCAGTGTTTGAAAATGAACATTTCTATATTATTTAATGTTCCGATTAAATATTTGTCAAAATATGCAACAAAATGAGCAAAACACAGATCTTTAATTTTGAGAGTTGACTATCGCTTGCTATCTTTAGACAATTTGAAAAAATTAAGAATTAAACATCCTTATTATCCAATCTAGGCAGTCTCAATCTAAATAATAAAATGAAAACATTTTCCTAAAATACTCTTTCCAGGTAGTAATAAAAAAAATACTAAAAGATTCTTGAGAACTGGTATATTTCAAAAGTAAAATTTGATTGAGATGTAATAAAGTATAGCTTTGAAAATTAAATGAGGTAATTTTATCACTATGAATAAGTATACTGTGTTGCAAATAATAGCAATTCTCTTCCATTATTTTCCTGGGATGGCTGTTTCAAGATTACCATTACGTTCCATATTACTAAATTTAGCAATCACCAATCTCTTATCTTAACTGATCTCTGGGCCGGGCGCGGTGGCTCAAGCCTGTAATCCCAGCACTTTGGGAGGCCGAGACGGGCGGATCACGAGGTTAGGAGATGGAGACCATCCTGGCTAACACGGTGAAACCCCGTCTCTACTACAAAATACAAAAAACTAGCCGGGCGAGGTGGCGGGCGCCTGTAGTCCCAGCTACTCGGGAGGCTGAGGCAGGAGAATGGCGTAAACCCGGGAGGTGGAGCTTGCAGTGAGCTGAGATCCGGCCACTGCACTCCAGCCTGGGCGACAGAGCGAGACTCCGTCTCAAAAAAAATAAATAAATAAAAATTAAAAAAAATAAAAAATAAAAAATAAAAAATTAACTGATCTCTGAGGAGCATTCTGTATGAGTAACTTTGCCACTCTCATATGTGAATCATTCCATGGTCTCTAATCATGGTGTAATTAAACTAGAAATCAATATCAAAGATGATACTAAAATCTCCCACATCATTACACATTAAGAAATATACTACCAAATAATGTACGGGTCAAAGAAGAAATCACAATGGAGTGAAAAAACATGAAACTATAGAATAATAAAAACACTAGGTATCATAATTTATGGGATAGAGCTAAGACAGTGCTTAGAAAGAAATCTTTAGCCTGCAAACTTTAGATGTAAAAAAAAAAAGAAAAGCAGAATATCAGTGAGCAAATAATCTATCTTAGGAAGTTAAAAGAAAATAACAGATTAAACCCAAAAAGAAAGAAAATAATAAAGACAAGAGGACAAATGAATAAAAATGTCAAATAAAAATGCAATTCAGAGGATTGCAAAAGACAAAAGTTAGGTAAAATGATTGATAATGTAAAACAATTGATAATGAGAATGTGAAACAGAAGAAATGCACAAATGAATAATATCATTTATGGAGAAGGGGATAGCACAATAGAGTCATCAGAAATAAAAATACAATAAAATTTAAAACTTTTGGTCAATACATTTGAATATGAAGTTGAACTAGATAAATGTTGAAAAAAGGTCTTATAGAGTCATCAGAAATAAAAATACAATAAAATTTAAAACTTTTGGTCAATACATTTGAATATGAAGTTGAACTAGATAAATACTGAAAAAAAGTCTTACTTAAAATTGACAAACAAGAAATGTAAAATTTAAATTATTCAATCCTATTTGTAGTAGTAAAGTTATAAATTTACAGCTTTCTATAAATAAAAACTTAGGCCCAGATTTTTTATAAAAATGCTAGTTTTATTTACACATAAATAATAGAAGATGAAGTGGCACACTCCAGTTTATTTTATATGCTCAATGTTATTTGGCAACAAAATATAAAAGAAATTAATAGGTCCTTCTCATCCATAACTATAGTTATAAAAACCCTAAACTAATAATAAAAAATAACAATCTAGGAATATATTTTTTAAGAAAGTATATATCACAACAAAGTCGGATGAATTCCAGGATTTGAAGAAAGTTTTAACATTAAAAAATCAGTTTTGTTTATAACAATGAAAAAAATGCATTGTGAATCACATGCTTGAAATTATTTAATAAATTTCAATACTCATTGATGACAAAAAGCTCAAGGAATTAGTAATTAAATGGAAATTAGTTAATCTGAAAATAAATATCTATACAAACATATATAGCAAATATTTCTATTAATGAGATATTGAAAATAATGTTTTTAAGAATGAGTACAAGGACACACTCTGTAATGTCTTGCATTCAACATTTTATCTAACTGAGGTGGTATGTGGAGGGAAATTAAATAAAACTAATGTTAGTTATATGTTATTATGTTTTATTTGCTTTATGCACATGTCAGTTCCCTCTAGTTGAAGACTATCAGGGACACACATGGTGCTGAACAAAGGGATGTTGATTGGCTTACTGCAATAAAGGACAAGACACATTTGGATTTGTGATAATGATTTGGGGAAGGGTTCAACAAAGTGGGGCTTGACTCTGGATTGGATATTGGCAGAAGAGAAGATAAGTGGATATTTGGGTTGCTTAATAATTTTTATGGAGAAACAGGTAGGAATGAAGCAGACCTAAAACTACAATTGATAAATTTGTGGTTGTTATTCGTATTAGTCAGGAAAGGTGTTGGAGAGATATATTTGATTAATTTCATGGTATGAAGAAATTTTTGTTTTTGTCTGTGCTCATACATGATTACAGAGTAAACTTAATTTTTGTCTTGATCCATCATGGTCACGGAGTGGCCTTGTCTGATGCTGATGTTCTGAGAAGCACCATGGCTTAGTTGGGAGGCCAGAACAACTTAGGAACACCAAAGCTTCACAATTGGCACCCAGTCATCTCCAGCTATCAGGGGCTACTTATCTCTTTATCTCATATTCTATCAGTTGATTATTATATCAACATAGCAAAGTAAATGTCATTAGCTTTATCATATTGATGAAGCAAAAACAAAACCTGAAAGAATAATTTGTCTAAATCACTAAATCAAACCCAGAATTTGAACATTGACTCTCTGACTCAAAGTATTATCCTATTGCAACATCTCTTCATCTGGGGTCAGAGTTCGTGGAATGAACATAAATATGTATCAGAATTGTTTGTTAATATTTAAAATTATCTTCATTTATTCCTTAGTCATAGGATGATGTTAATCATTGAACAGAGGAGAATAGCCTAAAGATTTGGAATAAGAACTGAAAAGGAATATTCATTGGAATAGTATGGCTTAAGCCATAAAGGGAAGTGACCCTACAATACATAATCTGTTTAACAAGAGATTTTTGAATTTCCTGACCAACTGTCCACACTGACACTTTATAAGAATAGTAGGGGAATCAAAAAAAAAGAAGGAAAATAGGAAGGAAAGAAGGATGGAAGGCAAGCAGGAGGATGGAATAAATAACATATGTATTTTGAGCACATTAGTCTTCTAATATCAGCTTATTTATTTTTTACTGTTTAAGTTCATTATTAATGAGAGAAGTATGACAGAATCTGTAAACCATGTAATATTTGATCTAACTGTACTTTAATTATCATGTTTTCTTGTAACTCTGGCTTTTATTCTCCAAACATGTGTAAGAAACAAATTTATATCCATTTCCTAGTAAAAGATACTTGTTTAAAAGATCATTGAAATCAGTCTTCTGTAGTACTGATTCTGATTTGAAGTGGGAGCAAAGTGACTTCATTTGAGAAATAATGAGGTTTCCACATCATAAAACAGAAATATTCCTAGTCCATGAGAACCCATCCAATTTTGCCTCTGTTTGTAGATGACGACTTTATAGACAAGACTTAGAAATGCAGGAATCACTCTAGATGTTTCAAGGTAATATTATATGTTGCCATAACACCATAGCACTGAAAATGTTGGAGAAACAAAAGTCAAGGGTGGCAGATAGTAGAATCAGATTTTTACTAGCTTTCAGGAAGTGCATTAGTTAGCTCAGGCTGCCATAGTAAAATACCATAGACTGGATGACAAACAACAGAAGTGTCTTTTCTCACTATTCTAGAGGCTGAAGTCTGAGATCAGAGTGCCATGCAGCATGGGGGAGTTCGGGTGAGGGCTCCTTTCCTGGTTTGCAGATGGCAGCCTTCTTGCTGTGCCCTCACATGGTAGAGAGAGAGAGAGAATTTCTTCTTTGTATGAAACCACTGTCCTATCATATTAGGGCCCCACCTATTTGTCCTCATTTAACTTTAATTACCTCCCAGAGACCCTATTTGCAGATACAGTCTCATTGGCAGTTAGGACTTAAATGTTTGAGTTTGGGAGATAAATAATTCAGTCCATAGCAGGGAGAGAGATGGTAGATACCAAAATCAGCTGCAAAATCAACTAGAGGTCAGTGACTTTTTTTGCAAAAAAAAAAAAGACAATCAAACAAACAAAAAAACAAAGGGGCAGCTGCAAAATTTCACATCTAACAGTGTTCATTGGTCTACTTGCTCCTACTAGAGGAATAAAAATACTATGACTGCCCTTTTTCTGTGTTTCAAATATAGCTTGAGTCCCCCTGTTAAGGTAAAATTTGCTCTGGAAATATGCTGCAGGGATTCTGGAAATGTGATTTAAAGTTTTACGGCTTTATAATAGAGAACATAGCAAGATAAAATGGTCCCAAATTAGAAGTAGTTATTATGTCATTGACATGCTATTGAAACTAGTATGGAGAAGAAAAATCTCAAGAAAACTGTGAACTTCTACGGAAAGAAAATTTAGGAGCAGACAAAATATTATATAATTCAAATGCCGTCTGAGATCAAGAATTGGAAAATATATATAATCTAGGAAGGAATACAAATAGTAAGAATTTTTTTCCTCTTACCTGATAAATAGAAGAGTTGAAACAGATGATCATTAAATTTTGATTTCTTTTTTATAGTATGTGTCCTATTCAAACTTTAGCATTGGGAAAAGCAACTGATAGAAACGAGTTTAATCAAAAAGGTATTCTTGAGTACCTCACTCACTCTGCTCAACTGGCAGCAGTGGTCTTGAGGTCACACCAATGAATAAAATAATGAGACAGGTTAGGTTTTAACTAATATACATTTACTTTGTTTTATTAAAGAACACAGGGCAGACAACAACACAACATGCATAGCAACAGCACGGTGAAGCTCTCAGTGCTCCAGGCATGACTTTGCTAATCAGTCACTCTGCACTTAAACATGTAAGAAACTCCTTAAGTGATGAAGATGAGACAACATGATCCATCATACCTCGAGAGTCCACTGACCCTGTATTTTTTTTTTTTTTTTTTAAGGCTTTATACGTAGTCACTCAGTCCCACAACTAGCCATACAACTCTTTGAACGTTTTATGTCCAGTTTCTATTCTCCAAGCCAGCTGCATCACCTCACTACAGATTGCTTATTACTTGCAAAACTCAACAATAAAGTATATATTCTTGGTCTGGCATACAGTGCTTAGCTGAATTCTCATTTATTTTTTATCTGATATAACTATAAAGTATTCCCTCCTTTATCTGCAGTTTCACTTTCTGCAGTTTAAGTTACAGTCCTAAAATAGATGAGTACAGTTATAATACAATAAAATATATTGAAAGATAAAGATCAAATTCAAACAGTTCTTATTAAAGTATATTATAATAATTTTATTTTAATATTAGTTGTTGTTAATCTTTTACCGTGCCTAATTTGTAAATTAAAGTTTATTACAGGTATGTATGTATACCAAAACACTAAGTATATATAGGCTTCAGTACTATCCAAGGTTTCAAGTATCTACTGAGGGTCTTTGAATACATCCCGCATGAATAAAGTTGGGGGACTACTATACTATTAGAACTTCCTTGAGTTAGTGTTTTAAGTATCTGAACCTTAATTATAGGGGTGCATACTTTAAGACAAATGCATTAATAGTGTGAAACACTAATAATCCAAACAAACAATTGTATTTTTCCAAATTTTACTAAAATGTTGTCACCTACTTTACATAATACATTCACATATTTAATATATACATAGGACCAATAGTGTTTAAGATTTCTTAAAAATATATTTCATTTTATAAAAAATAATATTTTCATGAGAAGTTATGAAAATAGCCTTTTTAAATGCCGTTGTGTAACTTAGTTCATTAACATGCAAAATAGAAGTATCAATTATAGGTTAATTGCCTGAGAAAGAAATAATCTCCAGGGAGATGACCTTGTTTAAACAAAATTACTCACTTATGGTAAACTGTAAAATAGAATATATAAAAAATGTAGCATTATGTATTTATTGCAATCAAAAAGCTTACATAATTTATTATTGAGGTCTTGCCAAAGACTTGAGCCATGTGAAGTATTTGAGATACTAATAAAGAACCTTTTCTAATTTGTGGATTCAAATTAAAAAGTGATATACATCTAAATGTTTGTATATTATTTATATACATGAAATTTAAATAGCAATGAGGTGGCAATTAAGAAAATATACTTGTTTTAACAATATCACATAATTTAAGCATTTTTTTTCAACATTGCTTTTAAATGACATTGCTTTCCTACAACTCTTAATTACCTTTGAATCCAGTGTATGGAGTATAAACTCATTAACATCTTGTTGTGCTTTCCCACAAACAGCAACTACACTTGAATGCAGTTTTAGATTAGACCTTTTACTATGTGGAAGAAAACTGGCTAAACTATTTAAATAGTATTTATTGTAAGCAATTTTCTGAAACATGTACTTATGGTACTTTATGAACTTGAAAATGTGTCTACTTGTTTCAGACTTACATATTTTGTTCTTGCAAAGCCAGTCAGTTTTTATTATGTCAGATGATTGCCAAGTGTACCAACCTTTGAGCTTACGACTTCATTTTTTACCCCACAATAATTTTCTTAATGGCCACTAGAATTGATTGTAATAGCAGGCATGCCTTCTATCAATATTATGCAGGAGTAAAAGCAGTTCTTGGCAGTTCCTGAATGGAATTCATCTGATTAAATATTCATTTTTTGATTACCGTCTAACCTTCTGCAACCTCTACTGTCTGTCTTTTGCCATTAAAGATTAATCTGCCAGCCTATCATATAAAATAAGAATCTGAATGGATCTGTATGACTTTACCTCATCTATGAAATTGTATCAGACTATTATTTTTACCCGTTGTAGATATATGTGACCATTAAATTACCATCAAGTAGGAAAGAAAACCTACTAGAATGTAATGTTTATTTTATATGTATTATAAAACATATTTTCTGGATATTTAAAATTTGCCAGACCTACAAAAGTAGAATCTCAAGGAATGTTTATTTTAAAAAGAGTATCATTATATTTTCCATTGTTTTATTCATCCATCCATCCATTAATTGTAGAGATCTATTTATTTATTTATTATTTATTTATTTATTTATTTTTTATTTATTTATTTGAGATGGAGTCTCGCTCTGTCGCCCAGGCTGGAGTGCAGTGGCCGGATCTCAGCTCACAGCAAGCTCCGCCTCCCGGGTTCACGCCATTCTCCTGCCTCAGCCTCCTGAGTAGCTGGGACTACAGGCGCTCACCACCTCGCCCGGCTAGTTTTTTTTGTATTTTGTAGTAGAGACGGGGTTTCACCGTGTTAGCCAGGATGGTCTTGATCTCCTGACCTCGTGATCCGCCCGTGTCGGCCTCCCAAAGTGCTGGGATTACAGGCTTGAGCCACCGCACTCGGCCGAGATCTATTTATTATCAGTGTACTTCTATTGTGAAAATTAGGTATTCATGAAAAATATATAATAGGTGTAGTTCAATTTCCCTTTTGTGAAGTATCATTTGAAAAAAAAAAGGCATATGTTACACACACACATATCCATAGAATATTATTGCCCAGAAGAAAATATTGTTCTGTTGTAATTTAAAAAATGAAGTTTTGATGATAGTAGATATTATATCAATCTTGGAGATGCATATTGTTTGAAAGCATCTTAATTATCTAAATAAATTAGGCACAAATAAATTAGTTTAACACATTTTCAGCTCTGGCATTTTTTAAACTTACTTGACTTTGGAACATTCCTCATGAAACAACACAATACTCCACAGAATAGTAATTCTTGAGGATGTCTTGGGAAATGCTGTACTAGGATTGGCTGCCTAATCAGTGTATTTTTCTCAGGATGGCTAGAGACAAATGCATTATTTCTAGACATAGCACCATCAGTTACGCTTGGAGACAAAGGAGACAAATACATTTGGTTTTCCCATCACTTTATTCAGTATGTGAGTATGAGAGATAATTGTCATATTTAAGACATGTAATATTTAAGATTCCACAAGAAACACAAAGATTTCTAAATGTATATGAAGATTTAAAATATATCTAAAAACATGTATTTCAGAAAAAGAGCTTCTTAATGTTCACAATGCAAGTTTTAGGTAGTAACAGTCACATCCTGTGACATTGTGATAATGTGCCTCCAGCTCAGGGCTTGTCTACTGTTATGGCCTGAATTGTGTCATATGTTGAATCCCTAACCTCTTCTAACTCAGAATTTGGCTGTATTTGGTGATAGGCCCTTTAGGAGGTAAATAGGGTAATCTGAGGTCACATGGGTGGGCCCTAATCCAATCTGATTCATGACCTGCAAAGAGGGGAAGATTGTCTTTTGCAAGCCAAATAGACACCACAGGACAAAGAAAACCTGCTGACACCTTGATCTTGGACTCTACCCTCCCAAACTGTAAGAAGATACATTTCTGTTATTTATCTTTCACCCAGCCTGTGGTACTTTGTTATGGCAGCCCCAGAATTCTTACTTCTTACAAAACTTATACTTACTAAGAAACCTTATTACTACTCCTAAGCACGGATTGGGCCAAACCAAGAGAAAAGTCACAGTACAATGCTGCATTCACCCCTTTGCCAATAAAAAAAAATCTTCGAACTCCCATCATCCCATAGAAGCTGCTAGTGAACCCCTCTTTCTTTCAGTTTTATTTATTACTGCATGTTTCTGTGGTTTCTTTGAGAATATAGGGTAGCTATTAGAGTTAGAGAAGGCTTGTTCCTCTGATGAACAATACAGTTAAATTGCATTTAACAAAATAAGAGGAACAATCTTTTATATGTTCAGATGAATTAGATAAGTACATCTCACTGCTCTTTCCAGAAATACAAATTAGTAATAACTCTAGGCATAGAATTTTAATAGCCTTTTGGTTGCATTATTAAATGCCATAGATACATTTAAGTTTTAGGGTCGTGTTCCACTAGTAGAAAATATCAGCAGGTATTTGAAGCCTCAAATATATTGATTCAAATGTTTTAGATTAAAAAGTATGTTGGCACAAGCTAATATTCATTCTATCACTATCCTCAGGACATACATTGATTTATCTATGTTTTGCGGGACATTACATATCCCAACAAAGTTTGTCATCTTTAAGACATTTGCCTGGAATGCCACTTTTTCACTTGGTCTTGTCCCTAGTTACTCCTGCTTTTTGAGAGACCTTTTTATAACCTCAAATGCCACTGGCTGTCAGAACATAATGAATCATGTATTACTACTGCCAAAATGCCTGCTTGGAGACTCATCTATTCAACTTGTACTCTCTAATGTCTGAACAAAATGCCTTCAGTACAGAACAACTCCATCCTTAGGCTGGTCTTAAAAAAGCAAATTATTTATGAATCAAAGTTTCAGAAACACTTGTGAACATCAATATTCTTTAATGGCTATAGAAATTGTACCTCATGTTTTAATAAAACTGTGTGATTTATAGCAATGCTGAAGACCCATGGTTTTACTTTCAGAATTTATCACTTAAAAATTTTAGTGTGGCTTTAATACAGAGCACACTCAGACTGAAATAATCCTTAGTAAGGAATAATTTTGAAGATATATGTGCATGTGTGTTCATGTGTGTGTGCTTTATTTGTCAGAGAGCAATTGGAGACCAAGTTATCTGATTTTACACTTTTGTGCAACAGAAACACCACTACTGCAGACTCTACTTCAAATCTGTCCCTCTATGACAATTCCTGCGGGAATTTTTAAACTGAGTTTTTAAGAAAGAACATTTAGAATTGCTCAAATCTGCCCTGGAATGAAGCTTATGTGCAATTTACTCTAAAATCAGGCAATTAGTTGTCAGTTGTATACACATACATGCATATGTGTGAACATATTTTTTTACATATATATCCTGCTTTGGATTTTCAGTTCCTCTTCATTTACCAGGATAAGCTTCTAGAACAGCGCTAGGGCTGAACATTTGTGTCCCCTTCAAATTCTTGCATTCAAATCTTAATCCCCAAGCCGATGGTACCAGGAGGTGGGACCTGTGGGAGGTGATTATGTCATAAAGGCTGAGCCCATGTGAATTTGATTAGTGCCCTTATAAAGGAGGCCCAAGGGAGCTTGTTAGCCCTTCTGCCATGTGAAAACATAACAATAAAAATATGCCGTCTAGGAAGGGGGCCCTCACCAGACACTGAACCTGCTAAATCTGCCAGCACCTTGGCACAGCATCTGAACTGGGAGAAATATATTTCTGTTTATAAGCCACTCAGCCAAAACGGCTGTTATTACAGCTGATCAAAAGAATTGTTGTTCATCAGGCCAAAGTCATGCTGGTCCTTTTCCCTTCATTCATACTGTTCTTGTCCCTTCAATCTTTTCCTAATGTCTTGAGCCTCTGCTTGTTTATTTTCTCACAAAATCTTTATTCATTGATTTTTACAGACAAAAACTCAAATATACCTGCAAATGTTTAGCATCATTTACTTATTAGCCAGAAAATGTTTGCATATTCTCTAATTTATTTTTTCTCTAATGCATGTGTTCTTAGTGTTTTGTACATGTATTGCCTATCTCAAGGCAGTGATTAATATATTTTTTAATTTTGCTTTGGGAAAAACTTTCTGGCTCTGTGTTGAAAACATATCTCACAATTGAACAGAATGTAGAAGCTGACATTTACTTTAAAGCTTCATGAACATATTCCTGGGGGGAATTCAGGAATCTCTCTGTTTCTGGCTTTCTTTCATTGTTCAGTGTCTGCTATTCTGTAGACTACATATTCTACATTTATTTTTAGTGAGATTGTCCTAGATTAATATGTAATTCCTGCCATTTATGCTGCTTTATACTGGAGAACTTTTTCTAACCTTGATTGAGTTGTTTCAATTGCTTCATACCTCTACTACTTCATTTCTCAACAATTCAGTTATACATAAATAAATTATAAATAAAGCAATGCACATTTTAAATATATTTGAAATATTTTCTGGAATTTAAAGTTTGTATATAGTACAGAAACAAGTTGTCTATATGTACTGAGAGCCTTTAAATATTTATATTATTTGATCCAGTAACTGAATTTTTAAGGTTTTTCAAAGATAACCCAGTAATAAGATGCAGTAATAATTTGTTGAATAAAAGTTAATCCTAGATCTTTTTAATAAGCCCATAAATGAGGAACTATATTCTTGACACAATATTTATTGTGGAAATTTTTAACACGTTATGATATATTCATATAATGGAACTTTTCTATCTATCAGATACAGTCATGTGTTGTTTGATGACAGGAATATATTCCCCCTTTTTGGTAGGGAAAATGTTAATTTAAAATAATAAAAATTGTTTTGAATGAGGAGTACCAGATGTGCTACCAAATACCTGTGATTTGGACAAGGTAACGTGAATTCACTAGCTGATGGTGTTATAAAAGAAGCTAATACCCTGATGTTTGAGTTGATGAATGTGATCAATAATATATTTTATCATTTGTTATTGTGGGAACATCATAGAGCATAGTTAAACCAATCTACATGACGTAGCTTACTATAAACCTAGGTTACATGGTATAGCCTGTTGCTCCCAGGCTACAAATCTATACATCATGGCAATGTATTAAATACTGTAGGCAATTGTAACACAATGGTAAGTGTTTGTAAAGCTAAACATATCTAAACATAGAAAAAGTACAGTCAAAATATGGTATAAAAGATTAAAAATGATACACGTATATAGGACATTTACCAGGAATGAAGCATGCATGATGGGAAGTTGCACTGGGTGTCATTGAGTGAGTGGTGGTGAATGTGAAGGCCTAAGTCACTACTGTAGACTTTAGAGACACTGCACATTTGGGTTATAGTAAATATTTAAAAGTATCTTCTTTTACTCATCAAAATTAACCCTGGCTACTGTAACTTTTTACTTTATACAATTTTACTTTTTTTAACTTTTTGATACCGTATATTTCCTTTAACACACAACACATTGTACACTGTAAACAAATTTCACTTTCATTACATCCTTGTACTATAAATATTTTCCTATTTTTTATTTTTTACTTTTAAAACATTTTTTTGATAAACCTAAGACACAAACGTACACACTGGCCTAGGCCTACGTAGGGTCAGGATCATCAATATCACTGTCTTTCACCTTCACATCTTGTCCCACTAGAAGGTCTTCAGGGGCATTGACAGGCATAGAGCTGTCATCTCCTATGATAACAATGCCTTCTTCTGAAATACCTTCTGGTATTCTTCTGGAATACCTCCTGAAGGACCTGACCGAGGCTTTTCTTGAGGGGGTGTCACTCTTTTCAGAAATATATCTATAGTAGTTTGCTTGGTTTATTTCTTTTCTTTCATCATAGATTTGCTTGTAAGCAGATAATGCACCATTAATATTCCTCTTTATTAATAAGGACCTTTCAATGTTGAGGCATGTTTTCATACTTTTTTTTTTTTTGAGATGGAATCTCGCTCTGTCACCCAGGCTGGAGTGCAGTGGTGCGATCTCAGCTCACTGAAAGCTCCGCCTCCCGGGTTCATGCCATTCTCCTGCCTCAGCCTCCTGAGTAGCTGGGACTAGAGGCGCCCATCACCACGCTCAGCTAATTTTTTTGTATTTTTAGTAGAGACAGGGTTTCACCGTGTTAGCCAGGATAGTCTCAATCTCCTGACTTCATGATCTGCCCGCCTCAGCCTCCCAAAGTGCTGGGATTATAGGCATGAGCCACCGTGCCAGGCTGTTTTCATACTTTTTAAGGAACCTGTTGAGGTCTGCAAAGCCTTCTGCTAAATCTTTCACTGTGAACTTTCTTGTCAGGGTGTTCCTCTTCTTTTTCTTCTCAGTTTGCTTTTATTTTGCCTCTTTACCTCTGTGTTTCTGCTTCAGTTCCAACAAGTCCTCATTAGTCAATTTCTCAGGAATGACTTCTGGGAGTTCCTCAATGTCATCCTCTTCTACACGCAGATTAAAGTTGTTTGCCATCTCAACTACAGGCTTGTTGGTTTTTACAACGTTCTATTCTTGGAAAATTGTTTAAAATCATGGATGAACCTTTTAAGTACCTTCTTCCTGATGCCATTTATACACTCCTTGGCAACATCACCCTATGCCCAACCAAGGTCCAGGATAGAGTCACAAATGGCATAATCCTTCCAGAGTAGCATCAGTGTCTTCCGAATGTCTTCCTCAGTTGTAACAACAGCCTGGGCAAATGTCCTCAGGTAGTCGGACTTCAAAGCTGCCGTTACTCCTTGATCAATTGGCTGGATGAAAAAGGTGATGTTAGGAAGAAAAAACCCTCACTTTAATATTGGCATGAAGGTCACCAATAAAAGGAGACTGTACAGGAGCATTATCAACAATAAACCAAATCTTGACAGGCATGCTGTTCTTCAAACAGTACTTCCCCATTTTGCTCGTGTAGCAACTCAGACGGGCATCTTGGAAGAGGAGCTGGGTCATCCACAAATTATTGCTCCTGTAGTACACAGGGAATGTGTGTTTATTACTAATAGGCTTGAAAGTCCTGGCATTCTCACTGTGCCAGATCCCAAAGGGTTTCAATTTGTAGCCTGTAACATTGCCCCCAAACAAGACTCTTATCCCGTCCTTAAAACATCTTGGCATTAAGTTGGTGTTTATAGGGATGAAAGTTCTTTCAGGCATTTGTTCCCAGAATAGGGAGTTTTCATCCATATTGAAGATTTGCTCTCGCAAGTATTTTTTCTGCACAACCAGCTTATCTTATTGTGGAATCACACAATCTGATGTTTGGAAGTTCCAAAAATTCCTCAGCTGCTGTCACATCAGCCCTTACATACTCACCACTCACTTTTACATTATATAATGAATTATTCGTGAATTGTTTAAACTGCCCAGAGTTAACAGTACATTTCACATTGTAGTTGGGTACTGTCTTTTCTTAGCATATTGCAAACAGATTCTACTTTGGTTATAATTATCATGGTGCCAAGAGGGATATGTTTCTGTGTCTGCTCTTTAATCCAGTTCATCAGAAGTTTCTCTATATCTGATATAGGCCATTCTTGAATTTTTGTTAGTCTTGTTGTCTCCAAGAAGCAGATTCTCTAATAGATTCTGTCATTTTGTTCTTGTTGTTGATCATAGCTATGGTGGAATGGAATATGCCTGCCTGAAGAGCAATAACCACCACTGGTTTTCCACGTTCATAGTTCTTAATCACTTTTCATTTAGTCTCCATGACAGTCACTCTAAGGGGCCTCTTACTGGCAGCATTAGCAGTGGCTTTTGCATTGTTAGGGACCATGATGAACAAAACAAGAGAGTAAATCCACTGAGGTTACACAGTCAAGGGATGCAGTAAACACGAGATGTGTGAGGCTTCTGTGGGCTTAACACAGCATACTGTCTTAATGGAAACTTTTGGCTTAGTAAGTAGGATTACACTCTAAAGTGCTGATAAAAAGTAGAGTATAATAAATACATAAATCACTAGCATAGTTGTTTATTATAATGATCAGGTATTATATACTGTACATAATTATATGTATCGGACTTTCTTACCACTGCAGCACAGTAGATTAGTTTACAGCAACAACACTACAAACATGAGTGATGTGTTATACTATGACATTATTAGATAATAGGAATGTTTCAGCTCCATTGTAATCTTGTGGGAGCAACATTGTATATGATGTCCTTTGCACAAAACACGGTTATGCAGCATTTGACTGTATTTTGTTTTCAGATATTTTAACGACCTAAAAATTATCATTTTAAAACAATGAAAAGGTGTAACAGTAAATATTGTTTATCTAACATTATTCAAGCTATGCAAAATATGCATAGCAGAGATACACAATAAATATTTTATAGTAGCTACTTATTGATTATAGTGTTAAATATACTGGTTTATTTTTATTATTGTTAATATACATTATAATCTGCATTTACAAAATTGGCATCTCTTACTGTGTAGTCAGAAAAAATAAGTTTTTAATACTGTTATAAAAAACAGTAAAATGTTTCCATCACTCATGTAATGTAACGTTTAAAATTTCTAACAACTAGATGATTCATAAAAAATTTCTAACAACTAGATGATTCATAAATGACCTTTCAAATGAAAGAAAGAAACCATGATTATGGAAGATTAGAGCCTAGGAAAAGGAAATAGAGATTCTTGGAAGGCTATCATAAACTAAAAGTCACCAAAAATATATAAAAAGCCAAAAGAGTTATTCAAGATTATGTAATTTCTTCTTCTTATTTACATATTTGTAGCCAGGTTTATCTGAACGTGTATTGAATAAAAAAGATCAAATAAAGCAAATATCAAAGATTTGTTTTTAAAAAGCACCACTTAGAAATAAAGGTGGAAATCAGTGCCACTTAAATTATAAATATTAATTTATTATATTAAATTAATGATATTTAATATATTATATTGATATTATATTATAATTATTAATTAATACATCATTAATATATATTGTTTATAAATATTTATTGCCTTCTGTCACAGTGAGGTCTAAAAATAGAGCTAATTCAAGAATATATGATTATCTGTACTTGAATAATTAAGAGTAGAACCCAACAAGTTTAATCCTCCTGAGGCGGGGCGCGGTGGCTCACGCCTGTAATCCCAGCACTTTGGGAGGCCGAGGTGGGCGGATCACAAGGTCAGGAGATCGAGACCATCTTGGCTAACACGGTGAAACCCCATCTCTATAAAAATACAAAATATTAGCTGGGCGTGGTGGTGGGCACGTATAGTCCCAGCTACTCGGGAGGCTGAGGCAGGAGAATGGCGTGAATCCCGGAGGCGGAGCTTGCAGTGAGCAGAGATCGCACCACTGCACTCCAGCCTGGGAAACAGAGCGAGACTCCCTCTCAAAAAAATAAAAAAATAAAAATCCTCCTTACTCCTCTTCAATCTGAAATAAACATTGTGCCATCAGAGCATTTTGTCTTCTGTTGTCATTTTCATGTCTCTAGGACGTCGTGGCCCTATGTAATAGGAGGATTGGAGTTGACACTGAGAGACATGTTCTTTGGACTTTTCTTTGTGTAATGGACATATCTTGAAAGAAAATAATCACATTGGAACCAACTTAAGCCTTTTTTGCTTTTAGAGTAATTGTATTCTGCCAGATTTTAACTGTACTACACTCACATACAAACCAATCCCATCAGGAAGACCGTCAAAATTCCTAAACATTACATTGCTGGAAGGTGGTGGTAGCAAATATTTTTTACTGATGAAGAGTAAGGAATTATGTGTTTCACTTCTTCACCTCATAGATCAGACTTAGAAAAATCTCTTTACCAAATTTCATAAGGGAAAAAATAATAAATTATGCTTGGTATTTTGTGAACTAAATTTACTAAATTTGTTTAAATAACAAATGCCTATACTACTTCATTTCATCATCTGTGACATAAAGTATTGTTTTCTAACATTAAGCAAAAATGAATGGTGACCTTAGAAGTGCTTTAAAAAACTTTATGAATCAAGCCTAGTAGAGATAGGAGACAGCTTGTTAAATACAGTATTGGAACAAAACTGACAAAATTTTCTGAAAGATAATGCACAGTAAAATGTGGACTCTGCCTCTGATTTGAAACTTCCCAGAGCATCCCCTCTGCTTGGACCTCTGTATTTACATCTGAGCTTCCTTATTGTATAACATAATCATAAACAATTAACAACTCATATTGCCAAATATGAGTATATTCGTTCTTTAATAAATTCATGTTCTTGATAACTACATTTAAGTATGTTATAGTGCATCTTACTCAATTTAGGCTACTAAGAATAACAGAATGCCACAGGCTTATAAACAACAGAAATTTATTTCTCGCAATTCTGGAGACTGGAAGTGCAAGATCAGGGCAGCACCAGCAAATTCAGTGTCTGATCAAAGCCCGGGTCCCGGTTCATAGATGGCCTTCCTCTTGCTATGTTCTGACCTGGTGGAAGGGGAGAGGGATCTGACTGGATTCCATTTTAAAAGAGCAGTAATCCCAAACATGAAGCCTTTGCCCTCAGGGCCTAATCACCTCCCAGAGTACCTGCCTTCTAATTACCATAACACTGGATTAGGTGTTAACATATGAATCTGAGGGAACATAAACATTCAGTTAATACAATCTGAGGGACTGAGGGGACATTTTAAGCGATTTTTGTAATAGGCAGAGAGTTTTGTGCCTATTAAAATGTAAGAACTTATGTAAAAGTTAGAGACCTGAAAAAAATATTTATTGACTCTCAACTACAACATGAAAATAATAACAATTAATAGATACTGCATTTTATAGTTATAAAATATATCAACTTCGTTAATTTTTAAATTTTATATTTATCAAATTTAATTAATTTCAGGAAGTATATGGTTTAAACTTTCTAATTTGTCAAGAATCCCCGTTTTGGCCAACGGTTTCAGATAAATTATTGCTAATTTTAAAGTAAATCAGTTAATTATTGGCAAATGAAAATTAAATTGAAAAATTATTTAAAATGTTTTCAAAAGTTGTATACACAAAGTATTATTTTTAATAATACTCAAAACTAAGATGTCCTGGGCTTATGGAAGTTACTGAAATGTTCCTGAAATCTCTCCATCATATATAATTCTCATTATATATGAACCTTTCTGAAGAATAAATACTAAGAATCCGGAATGTGACTATACAGTATTCCTGTGTAGATATAATACTGGTATACTGTTTTTTGGTAGGAAAAGATGTTAATTTGAAATAATAGAAATTGTTTTAAATTAGGAATACTAGATGTGCTACCAAATACCTATGATTTGGGCAAGGTAACATGAATTCACTAGCTGATGGTGTTATAAAAGAAGCTAATACCTCAATGTTTGAGTTAATGAATATGATCAATAAATGTTCATTGTTTTCTCTCAGATCTCACCTCCATAGTGTACATGATGGAGTGTTATGCTGTTAACAAACTTGCTATTAAAAAAGTGTTGAATACACCACATAGCACAATTTAAATGACTGTGTTTGTATACATGTAGTATACCTGCATGATACATTTTTAAGAAATAGGGGCTGGGCATGGTGGCTCACGGCTGTAATCCTAGCACTTTGGGAGGCGGAGGCAGGTGAATCACCTGAGGTCAGGAGTTGGAGACAAGCCTGGCCAACATGGCAAAACCCTGTCTCTACTAAAAATACAAAAATTTGCTGGGCATGGTGGCGGGGGCTTGTAATTCTAGTTACTCGGGAGGCTGAGGCAGGAGAATAGCTTGAACCTGAAAGGTGGAAGTTGCAGTGAACCGAGATTGCACTACTGCATCCCAGCCTGGGTGACAAGAGTGAAACTCTGTCAAAAGGAACGGAAAGGAAAGGAGAGGAGAGAGGAGAAGAGAGGAGAGGAGAGGAGAGGAGGAGGAGAGGAGAGGGGAGGAGAGGAGAGAAAGAATTACTGGTCAAGGGTTAGATGCATTTGTAATTTTTTTAATTTTAAAATTTTGTTGACTTTTGAATATTAATACAGCTATATAGTACGTAATTCAAAAAGAGAAACAGATGAATGGTAAAAATAAAATTCTTTCACACCACTTTCTTCCCTTAATCCAGTTCCCTTGGGAGTTATGTCTTTACATAAATCCTTCTAGAGATATGTGATACTTACACAGGCATGTATGAATACGTAGAATTCCTCTTTTTCAAGTAGGTTTTTGTTTTCTTGTGCCTATCCCTTTAAGGGGAGCAGAAGACCCATGTCAAGATGGCTTAAACAGAGACTCCAGGCTAGAGTGTAAGCATTCGTATCAAGAGTACGCTATTTTTTTGCCTTGTCACCTCAGCCTCAGTCGTGGTGGACCTTATCAGTAAAAGTGATAGTTTCTTTGATTTTCACTATAACTTATTGTTTTCCCTGGATGAAAGGATGGCAATGAATTCTCTACATTGCTCTGTCCCTGGCCAAGAAATCTCAATCTTAACTGCCATCTTGCTCTGACCGGGCACACAGCACACACTCCGTAATTACCCTTCACCAGCTTCCTAGAATGTCCTTCACCTCTCTCTTCCATTAGTTCCTGTGACTCAGACATCCTGTTGCTGATTTTCTCTCTGGTGTATCACATATTGTAGTAGCATCCTGGGCAAAGATTGTATGGATTTTTAGTTTTGCAGACCCTGTATATGTAAAAAATTTCTTTACTTTACTTTCCCACCTGATTTCTCTTAGAAAGATGAAATAATTTTTATGTCACTATGCTGCCTTTCAATGTTATTTAAATATTGAAAGGCATTTCTGATTCCTTATTCTTTGTTTGTAACAATTTTAGTTACCCTCCCCCATGGAAGTTTATAAGATCATCATTTTGTCTCCAGTGTTCTAAAATGTCACAATGATTGGCTAATTTGGTCATCCCACCATACCAGGTACTGGGGGATTCCTTTTAATTTAGGAGCTGATTTCCTTTAGAGCGAGTGTGTCCAACTCATGGCCCATAGGCCACATGTGGCCCAGGATAGCTTTGAAGGCGACTCAACACAAATTTGTAAACTTTCTTAAAACATTATGAGATGTTTTTGCAATTTTTTTTAGCTCATCAGCTATCATTATTGTTAGTGTATTTTATTTGTTGCCTAAGACAATTCTTCCAATGTGGCCCAGGGAAGCCAAAAGATTGGATACACCTACTTTAGAACTAGGAAATGGTCTGAGATGGTATTACATTCAATTACATTACATTATGTTATTTATGATACATATAATGTATATGGTATATATTAAATGTAATAAAACATACTATAATTGCATAGTGTTTTAACCAAATGGACAAATGAGTATTAGCATGAATTACTTGTTAGTTGAGGAAATTGCACATTTACAGCATGCAGAGAAGATTGGTCTGCAATAACAATGCCCTCTAAACAATGTAAATTAGTGGCTTTTAAAATATATTTTCAAAGTATTTTTGCAGTAAATTACTAAATTTGAATACTATATTTTAATTCTAGTCACACACACATAATGTATGCTGCTAATAATGATATCTTTAAAAAATAAAGAGGAAGTTATTTTAGTTCCAAATGTCAAGGTTTTCCAGTACAATCTTTTTACAATAGAAACTTTATAGTACTTTCTTAAATATTTTATAGTTTTTTCCTAATCACAAGTTATACAGTTGTTTATTTTCTGTGATTAACAAATATATAGCATTAAATCAAATAGGAACAGTATTTATTTATTTATTTATTTATTTACTTATTTTTATTTTTATTTTTTTTGAGACGGAGTCTCGCTCTGTCACCCAGGCTGGAGTGCAGTGGCCGGATCTCAGCTCACTGCAAGCTCCGCCTCCCGGGTTCACTCCATTCTCCTGCCTCAGCCTCCCGAGTAGCTGGGACTACAGGCGCCCGCCACCTCGCCCGGCTAGTTTTTTGTATTTTGTAGTAGAGACGGGGTTTCACCGTGTTAGCCAGGATGGTCTCCATCTCCTGACCTTGTGATCCGCCCATCTCGGCCTCCCAAAGTGCTGGGATTACAGGCTTGAGCCACCGCTCCCGGCCGGAACAGTATATATTTATAACAGTGTATTCCTACACATACTGAGTATATGAATAAAGTATTATAAATTGTGACATCTTACAATAGGTATGGCCAACAATAAATGTATAATAATCATTTTGGATTTTCAACCCTGTAGTTTCTCTGATAACCTATCACCCCAGCATAAAAAAGTATTTATGACATAAATATTATGGCTCAACTTTTGTGGTGTTATCAATACAAATCCTCCAAGTGTCATATTCTAATGAAGAGTGCAAATAGAATTCCACTAATAATACTTCTTTATTAAATAAAATGTTTTTGTCATATTACATCTTATTTTAAAGCATGTATTTAACTTTAAAAAAGCTGAAACAGAGTCACACCTTTTTCTTTTAGTCGTCGTTACCTTTCAATGTATGGGAATAATGAGAGAAAAAGCACTAACGTTATACTAAGGTATTATTCAAGACTTGTGTTGTTTCTCTGTTTTTAGCATGCAGTGACCTGGAGTTCAGGGAAGTGGCAAACAGATTGCGGGACTGGTTCAAGGCCCTTCACGAAAGTGGAAGTCAAAACAAGAAGACAAAAACATTGCTGAGGACTGAGAGAAGCAGTAAGATTTCTAAATTTGATAATTGCTACTGTATCTGATATGAAGTTTTATTTCCAACGAACCACGGAGAACAAAACACATATTTCAGTATTTATTCACTGCATATATACTGAATAAAAATCAGAACATGATTACTTCCAAGCACACCTGCATTATTTTGCAGGGAAATAAGGCATTTGGGACAACTCTGATTGGAGGAAAAGGGAATGTCTCCTCAGAGGGTGTTTAGCTTTCAGTAGAGCAGAAAGAATGAGAATATTCTTCAGTGTTTTATTAAGGTGGTAAAGAATAGAACAACACAGAAAATAAAGGTAAAAAATTTGGAGTGCTTAGATTTTAAAAGAATACAACAGAACTCCCCCATGTGGTAGCCTGTCCAAGATTGGTTTGCTGATGTCTCTATTTTGACCCTGTGTGAAATGGATCAGTAGACAAGAGAGGATATCTGCAAATTAAATAAGTAAAATGCAGAAGGAATAAAAGAGCATATACCTCTTACAAATTTTTTTAATTATCAGTATAATTCTCTAAAAGTTTTTTTTTTAATTCCTTGGAAATAAGAAATACAAATTGAAATAGGGTATTTGTTATGAATAATTTTGTAAACTTTTCATTTTATATTATTTTCATTTGTATAAAAATTTGTTTATTATTTAATGCATATAAAAGGATATCGAAACACGGGTTGAATCTTTCAAAGATTGAAGCATGTGCTCCAAAACACAAGAAAAGGGGAAGGAGTAACAATTACAAGCCACATCTCTTGGCTGGCAAAGAAGAGCCACATGTGTGACATTCATCACCTGTCGTGATGTGACCCATCCATTCTCACCTGCTACCCTCAAAGTGCAGTTTCTAACAAAATGATGTAGTAGGATAACACAATCCTTTTTAGATTCCTAAAATGCTTTATTTTTTTTCACATTAAGAAATTTTCTACAATTTCAACCAATTGTAGTTATGAATCTAATTTACATAGTGAAATAATTTAATGCAGAAGTACAATTAAGCCATTACTTTTAGATTAGTAATTGTCTTTGAATGTGTAATGACTATCCATATATTTTCTTTTATGAATTTCACGAAGAAATTGTAGTATTTTTCATTTCCTGTAGGAGAATTCCTCAAACTTATCTCTGGATTTATTGGTTAATTTTTTGGCAAATGTAAATATTTTGATGCCTTTTAGCTTGAACTTGCCTAATAGAAATAATAATTCAGTATATTTGACTCTGTATTTATTGCCTCCCCATTGGAGTGGGGAGAAGGTTTCTTCCACACCTTTACATATTGATTTTTTAAAGATTCATGTTCACAACTGTTTTTAAAATTCATATCCACTCCCAATATTCATAGTTGAACATTTTTATTGCTTGCTCTAAAATTTCTCCTTTAAGCTAAGCTTGAGTTCAGGCTGATGCATCCTTCCAGATACGGAGATAGATAATGGAGAACATTTGCAACACTCAGCAAGGTGCCTGGGTAATGGTACACATTCACAAATATTTTCCTTTCTAGCTTTTTCTGTCAATAAATTCCATGAGACTCTCTAAAGGTAGTAGATTAATTATAAGAAACTTCTTTAGAGTTGAATATCTTTGGACAGGACAAGAAAAAGTGGGCCAAAGGATTATTTATGTATACTGCTCGAAGGAGTCAGAGGCCAGCTAGAAAAAAATTTCCAACGGGAAATTATCCATTAGAATAGATATGACAAATCCATAGACAAGAAATGGCTGGCTTCTTCAGGTCCTCAGATCTGTGCACCCTCTGTGTGAATCCTTCTTTGGCTCTATCTTATTTAATTTGTGAATCAATCCTCCAATATCAGACTCCCATCTCCTTTCTATTTTTATTTTCCCTTCTGAGCATTTATCAGTTCTAATATAGTGATAATCTAATGTTTATTTAATTCTCTCTCTCTCACCCAACCAGACTACTTAAACTCAAAGCAGTAAGAGGTCTTTATTCGCCACTGTATTTCCAGAACCTAGGACAGAGTTTGACATATAGTATTCACTAAATAAAACTGAAAGGAGTTAATGAATGAATGAAGCAAAGAAGCACTCAGTATGCTACATTGTGTACCCATACCATAGTTGAGGCACTCAATTAGTGCCCTAGGAATGATTATTGATAATATTCATTATTTTCATCATGACAGTTATTACTGTAGTCAATTTGTATGCTTTTATTTCTATGAGAAAGATCATGAGCACTGGAAGCAATGAGTCAAAATGTGCATGCATTTTAAATTACATAAGATAATAGATATTGCCAGACTGCTTTGTAAAAAGCTTAGGGCATTTTGCATTTTTACCAGCAAGACATGAGAGTTAACTTTTGCCTGCATGCCTAATAGCAAAACAAATTGCCATTCATTTTAACTTTTCCATTCTGATGAATATGCTACTATATTTCATTGTTAATTAAATTTGCATTTTCTTTATTAGTAGTGAATTTGAACATTAAAAAATGGGGGGAGACTAAAAAGCACAGTTTTCAACTTATCTGATATTAATGTTATCACTCCTACATTCCATTTTATCACATTAGTTTAGTATCTTTGCTAAAAATTTCTATCAACTTTTCTTTATTATATTCATTTAAGTGTCTCTCTTGTGAAAACCCATAGTTTGGTTTTGATTTTTTAATATGACAGTGAGCAAACATTGGGGTGTTTTAGGTTGTTTTTGGGTTTTTTTTTTGTTTTTTTTTTTTTTTGTTTTTTTTTGAGATGGAATTTCGCTTTTGTTGCCCAGGATAGAGTGCAATGGACTGATCTCGGTTCATTGTAACCTCCACCGCCAGTGTTGAGGCGATTCTCCTGCCTTAGCCTCCTGAGTAGCTGGGATTACAGGCATGTGTCACCACGCCCAGGTAATTTTGTATTTTTAGTAGAGACAAGGTTTCTCCATGTTGGTTGGGCTGGTTTTGAACTCCTGACCTCAGGTGATCCGCCTGCCTCGGCCTCCCAAAGTTCTGGGATTACAGGCATGAGCCACCACACCCGGCTACTTTTTGTATTTTTAATAATTAAGAATGTGGTTAAGTCAACATAAGGCAGAGAAAAATATTCTGATAAGGTATAGAATGTTTGTCTTCAGGCATTTTATAGTGAAGCCAAATAAAAATATATTTTACAATCTCTTATTTATAGCAAACAAAAAATCCAGTAACATTTTGTCATTTTAATAAAGAGAGAAAAATCAAATTTTAGTTTTGCATCAAAATAAAATTTGATGCTATTGTTAAAAATCGTATAAGAAACCTTAAAAAATAGCTAGCATTGACCATGAAAAAATAATGTGTTTCATGAATCTTTTATACTTTTTACATTTTATTCATTTGTTTACACATTTTTCACATTTTTAGGAAGATTAGTCATTTTCTATTAAGATAGCACTATATTTTTTAAAAAATAATGTCTTGTATATCTTGTTGACAAAGTTGCCTTATATCATGATTTTTCCTAAGAAAATCATTTATAATTTTTAATTAAAATTTCACTTTATAGCTGTAATTATGAGGTGGATAATTGTAAGGTTTGTCACCATTTTGTAGTAAATAAGCAGAAATTATGAATATAAATTTTATACTTTTTTAATATCCATACACTTCTTTATAGAATATCATTTTAATGTGGCAAGAATGACATGTGTATTAACAGATCCAAGTATATACAGCTTCTCTAAACTATAAAAATAAGAGTTAAAAAGTATATAAATTACAAAGCATGCTTTTGTGTTTTATCTTTTTAAAAATGATCTAGATATTAGGTTAGATATTGATTAAGGAATATCTATTAACTAATTTAATCTAATGTACATATAACATTTTAAACTACCAAAAATTCTTGGAGATTTTTTAAGTTGGCTTTATTAAAAAACATAATTACTGTTGAAATAATGCTTGTCATCTACGTGATTTAATTTGGTTAAAAACAAATTCATGGTTTCTTTTTCTTTCTTTTTTTTTTTTTTCTTTGAGATGGAGTCTCACTCTGTTGTCTAGGCTGGACTGCAAAGTCTTAGATATGTGATCTTTTCCAACCCCAAATAGAGATCAATAAAGGCCATAGGTACAATCCGGAAAAGTTGGCTGGAAATAGTGGCCAAAACAAGGGCCAATGCTTTGCCAAACATTGTTGAGCATGAATGCAAATATTAAGTTGAACCTCATGAAATTACCAGTTTTGGAACTACAAAACAATAGTTTTTAGAGGTCAACCTGATATAAGTCATCTAAGAATTGACTACTTGTTATATTTAAGTTAGTCTTTAGACTTTAACCTATTTTCTTTCACTGAGTAACACATACCTTTTATTTATGTTTAATTTCCCAGTTGTGTTATAACGGGTAAGGATACAAATTAAGCCATGATATTTTTCTCGTTTATCCTAATCTCATGATCCAGGATAATAATCTCATTCTTAGAATTTATATCCTAACTGCATGGTAGCTAATGATCCGTAGGCTGAGTGCAGAATGGGTAGCACGCTCTCTAACTTCATTTGTTTCCTAATCATAAGCCAGATTGCTAAAAACTGTGAGTACAGATTACTCTTAGGACTAATCATTGACTGCTGACTTCTCTGTGACTTCCAGAAAGTATTGTAGAATGTTTGATTAGTATAATTCCTCATAGTAAAGGCACATCCTTCATATTTGCCTTTTACTTGTCCTAGAACACTCTTCCCCCAGGTATCTGTATGGCTCGCTCCCTCTCTTCATCCAGCTTGTTGTCCAAACATTCCTCACTAGGTGCCTTCCCTTCCACCCCATCTAAAATAGCAACGGCACCCCAGAACATTCACTTCCTCTTTACACTGCTTTATTATTCTTTCTAGCAAATATTGCTACCTGATATACAAATGTTTACTAGCTTATTTTTTCTCTCTTCCAAATAAAATATAAGCACTCTAAGGTCAATAGTTTTCCACTGTAGAACCTGCAGGCACTATAAAAGGCCTTGGCATATGGTAGGGATTCAATAACAATTTGTTTAATGAATAAACTAAGAAGTCTAATCACAAATTGTTACCTAGACAATGCCCTGACTTCAGAAGAGTGATAAATTAGCCTATTGCTGCTTGCTTATATTTGCTACATAACATAGGTTCCAAAAGGGCAAGATTCTGAAGATAGTAGAATTGGATTAATAGGGTAAAAGCTTAATGAAATTTAAATGGAAAGATATTTTGCTTTTTCAAAAGTCAATGAACCTTGAAATTGGAATATAGTTTTATAAAGAAAGGGGGATTTTCTAGCCTCACATACTATCAAATCAACATTGCTATATATTTTGCATTAGTTAACATTTAAAGTATAATGAAATGTAGTCTTTTTTAGTAGCTATTTTAGTAATTATACTTAACTCTTAAACCTATTATGATAGTAACCTGAGATTTTAATCAACCAAATTGTATTACAGTATTTGCATGCAGAATTCCACAGTCATTACTCAAGAATTATATTTTACTTGAATCTTGGACAGTGTAAATATTTCATAGCTAAATGATTTGAGTTGATAAAATTGTCAAAAATGTCATAGCTTTAAAAAAATGAAGTTTATACAGTCTGTCATTATTTTTTAACAACCGACACCTAATTTTTATTTTATAAACTCAGGCTTCTTGAATATATTTTGATGGATTTATTTTAGAGCTATCACTGAAAAACAAAACAATGATCATAGAAAAGTAACTAAGATGGTAAAAGTCTTAAAATGTGTTTTATGATAATAAGTTGAAGGAAATGGAGCTATTTAGCCTCTCATCCTATTATTATTAGCATGAAAATGCTTGGTGATGCTTTATTCAATAAGAATATGTTGTATCCATTATTATCAATATACCTCAATTTTGTTTTATTATTTAAATCTCCAAAAATTGCATAGCAGAAATACTATACCCAGGCTTTTAAAAATATGGCTGCAATCGAGAATATATAGTTGTTGAAAGTGACACTGTACTAATTTCCCCTTTAACAATTTGGAGAGCATCAGGACATTGGCATCATATGAAAAATCCCCAGATTAGCAGAGTCTGACTCAGATTAAGAGAATGTCTTATTTCTGCTTTCCTACATGCCAAATGTTCTCCTCGGCAAGAGAAAATTATAGAATTATTTAAACCTCTAGGGTAAATGCATACATTCTAATTTCTTACCCAGATATTGCTCACTTTATGTCATGATGTCTTCACATTAAGAGAAAGATTGAATTTGGAATCAGATGGTTTAAAACAGTGCCACATTTTAATGCAATTAGGAGTCTTCTAGGTATAGCAGGAGACTTCATCTTTTGAAAACGAAATATTTGAGAAAATTAGATAAATTTTCTTATTTCAAGTAATAAAATGAGAGATCCAGATCATTGCTTATTTTGGTTCTAATTGCTGAGACATCTGGCACTTTCTTCTCTTTTATTCTGTAGATTCTAACTCCCTATGATAAAATTTAATTATATACTTAAGTATTACTAAAGTATTACATTAAGATTTGTAAATTTTAATTTTGCTGAAATTATATATTTCATATATAGCTAAATTAATGTAATCCCATGCAGCTTAAAAGTATTGTTATAAAATAAAAGTACTAAGTGACTGATGTACTGCAGTGAAATTATTTTGTTACATTATCATGTCCTGAGAAATTACTGCATTGGATCTACTAGGAACCAAACTTTTGGTTATTCTTTATTCTTTAGGAACTATATTATTCCAAAGAATGGCAAATTGCTATCAGCATTGGCTATTTTTTTAATGTTTCTCACTGGGTGAATGAAATGTTGTCAACTTTATTACATTCTGTTTTCAAAAATGTAAATATTTAATTTCAAAATAAAGCCATGTAGAGTGTTCAAGCAATTTTCACCAGTCATCTGAACTATCAGAACCTATTCAAAATGAAACAACAACCCTCGCAAAAAAAGACAATGAAGAGGTTAAGAAAAGACATCTACAGAAAAATAAAATAAAACACAAAATTGTATGTTACCACATATATTTAGTCAATTATAGTCAATTGTAAACATTATTCCTGTTAAACTTTACTCCAATGCCAGTTGAGTAATACATAAATCCTTGAATTTTTGCAAAATAAGTGTCTTGAAAGCATCAAGAAACGATAGTTAAAACCAACAGAAAAAGTATACATAAAAACAAGTAAAATAACTAAAAAACATTATTTGGGGTTGTTTAATGTGAAAACAAATGACTCTATATACCACTGCAGTTCTTGAACCATATGCTAGCCAATAAAAAAGCCATTAATTTTATGATGATTCCTTCGAGACATTAATGAGTGTTAACTCATTTTCAACATATCACAGCAAGGAAGAATTCATGTAACATTGTATATTTTCCATTTTCTTTATTTTTATATTTTGCATTTTGGTTGCATAAGTAATGCATGCTTATTTTGAAAAATAACACGTGGAGATATAATTAAGAGAGTATCTTTTCACCAACTCCATTCATTGCCTTTTTCATGTGGTAGAAAACTGTTGTCAGCCTGATTTATATGATTTTCCAATACTGCTTTTTTTTTTTTTTTTGAGACAGAGTCTTGTTCTGTTGCCCATGCTGAAATGCAGTGGCACGGTCTCAGCTCACTGCAACCACCATCTCCTAGGTTCAAGCTATTCTCCTGCCTCAGCCTCCCGAGTAGCTGGGATTACAGGCATGTTCCACCATGCCTGGCTAAATTTTGTGTTTTTAGTAGAGACAGGGTTTTGCCATGTTGGCCAGTCTGGTCTTGAAGTCCTGACCTCAAGTGATGCACTCACATCAGCCTCTCAAAGTTCTGGGATTACAGAAGGGAGCCACCATGCCCCACCAAATGTACTTCATTTTCATACAAAGATATTTATTTACATAAACAGACCTATTTAAAACAAATAGAAGATCATACTATGCACAGTATGTGCCAGCTCACTTATTATAACTTTATTTTAACCTTTTTTTTTTTTTTTTTTTTGAGATGGAGTCTCACTCTGTGGCCCAGGCTGGAGTGCAGTGGCCGGATCTCAGCTCACTGCAAGCTCCGCCTCCCGGGTTTACTGCCATTCTCCTGCCTCAGCCTCCCCAGTAGCTGGGACTACAGGCGCCCGCCACCTCGCCTGGCTAGTTTTTTGTGTTTTTTAGTAGAGACGGGGTTTCACCGTGTTAGCCAGGATGGTCTCTATCTCCTGACCTCGTGATCCGCCCGTCTCGGCCTCCCAAAGTGCTGGGATTACAGGCTTGAGCCATCGCGCCCGGCCCTATTTTAACCTTTTAACACTTCATTGTGTTGCAAATATTTTCTCACTACATCCTTTCTATTTTGACTTTAGAAAGTTCTTGTTCTTTAAGAAAGTCTTTCTTACAAAAATACTGACGTGTATATTCTCCTAATGTATATTTTTTTGCACTTAAATCTTTAAACCTATTTACAATTTATTAATGTGTGCTAGGATTCTGGCAATAAATTATGTACCCTTATTGAATTAAAAATAATATATTTGCAGTTAATTTTTGTTTATTCTTACGTTTGCATTTTCTTTGTAAATGCTACTTATTTTTTCATATTTCTTTATGTTATTGATTTCTACTGTAATTCTGGTTAGTTGTGGTATCAGACTTTGAATGATTTTAGTTCTTTAAATTTGTTGAGGTCTATTTTATGGCCCACCATATGTTCCATCTGTACCTAAAAGGAGCATGTATCCTGTTATTATTTGTTGGACTATTCTGCCAATAGAAATTATCCAAGTTTGTTGACAATTATTTTCAGATCTATACCCTTAATGTTTTTCTATCTACTTACTTTAGTGAGTACTTTTAGAACAGCGTTGACGTTTTCAGCTATAAATGTCTATTTCTTGTTCAGTTCTATTAGATTTTTTCTCAGGTATTCTGAAGACTCTTTTAAGATACATTATACAATTAGGGTTACTATATCTTCTTATTGAACTCCTTATTATGTGATGTATATTGGTTAATGCATACAAAAACACAAATAAAAAGTAGTAAGATTTCATGTTTGATAGCACAGTGGAAGAACTATAGTAAACTGTAATTTATTGTATGTTTCAAAATAACTAGAGAAGAGGACTTGGAATGCTCCCAAAACAAAGAAGTGATAAATCTTTAAGATGGAGGATACTCCAGTTACCCTGATTTGGTCATTATTCATTTTATATTTGTATCCAAATATCACATATACCCATAAATGTGTAAAGATATTATATATCCATATAACTTAAAACATATATTCATCTTTCTTTTTTTAAAATATAGTTTCACTGGGTAAAGTATATTGGGTTGAGAGCTTTGTGTTTTGTTTTGTTTTGTTTCAGCACGTTACCCCTGTCACACCACTGTTTCTGGCTTGTGGGTTTCAGCTGACAAATCTGCTATTTTCTTTACTACTCTAGTGAAATATGTATCTATTCTAGAGATGCTTCTCCTCATCACTCTTTAAACAGTTTGACTATGGTGCATCTAGATTTTGTTTGTATGTCTGTTTATTTGACTGGTTGGTGTTTATTCTGTTTGATGTTCTCTAAGATCCTTATCTCTGTGGTTTGATGTATTTCATTAATTTTGGAGAATTCTAAATTAATCATTGAAATATTCTTCAACCCATTTTTCTCTCTTTCTTCTTCTGATGTGTTAATTACTTCTCTCTTAGATTGTTTGATAATAACCACAGCTCTATTATGTTCTGTTGTCCTCCTACGCCTTTTCACCTTCTTCTTCTTCCTCCTTTGTCTCCTCCTCTCTTCCTCCTTCTCCTCTGTTTTCTTTTCTTCTCTTTCTCCTTGTCTTCCTCTGCCTCCTTCTCCCAAACAATTCTATTTGTTTCTCTCCTATAGTTTCCATCTGCAGTTTTAATGCAAGTGTTCACCACTTATACTACAGCCTTTAACCTATTAATCGTTGTAATTTTAAATCATTTCTCTGATTATGTGTACATCTGTTATTTCTAATCTGGTTCTGTCAAATGCTGTGTCTCTTGGCAGTGTTCATTGTTGGTTTATTTTCTTCTTCCTTTAATACATGTCCCTATCTTTTTGGTTAAAACTGGATATATTATGTAGAGCAGTAGGGATGGATGTAAATAACATTTGTGCCTAGAAATAGTGATGCCTCCTCTTTTGCATAGCTTTTATACAGCACTTGAGCCAATCTATTCTGATAATTAAACTAAGTTTTGGCTTTTATTTTATTCTTGTTATCCTCAGAGTATCCCAGGCTTCAAGTAACTATAGCATTGCCTTGTGCTTAGCATGAGACTGGCTTGCCACAGTCTTTTTCTTCACTTGTTTCTTAATGATTTCTCCTTTGCAACTGAGCCTCAGAGAAGGTCCCCCTTCTTGATTGGCCCCTCCACCACTGATAGAAGGTTGGCCCTTCTTAAGCAACATTTGATACCCTGGTAGTGGGAACATCCTTCATATTTCTGTTAAGCTACAGCTTTAGGAAGATACTGTGTATCTGCATCTCAAAGGTGGGACTTTCTCAGAAATCCTATTGCCACCCTAGTGGAAGAGGTTCTTTGATGGTCTGTACTCAGGATATTCTCCTGATCCTTTCCCAGGTACAGCTGTGTTTTTAACTCTTTTCCTTTGATGCAAGGGATTCTCACCTATATCTAGAGAGTGACAGGATATTGGGCTCACCCCCAGGAATTTAAGGTTTTCTTCCATAAGGTATGTAGGGAAGATGGATACGGATGGGAGTTCATACCTTTCCCACAGCAGCTTCTGCTTCTCAGGTGGTTTCTTGGGTCTCTTATCTTGCCCTAAGTCTTCTTTGACAGCACACACTGAGATCCTGGAGTCATTCTGTCAATGTTTATGAATTCCTCCTCTTTTTGTGGTTTCCAGAGGTTATTTACTGTCATGTTAGCCTACACTCAGCCTTTAGCAATTCACTGAAAATATAAATGGAATTGTTCTTATTAGCTTACATGGCATTTGGTATCTGTCTCAAGTAAGCCAGTGTTCACATTCCATCCTTTCTTGGAGGCACATGTCTCTTTTTAGATTCTGGGTTACTTCATTGCTCTGGCACATAAACTCACTTATGGATTCAAGAAAATTGTGGTTTTGCTAATTACTCAGACTTTTCTTATTGTTTATTTGTGAGCAATATTCTTTTCAACTTCTCACATTCTAGGTGAAACCAGTGAGTCCTAGCCTTTAATCCTAAATGATATTTTCATGAATGGAGACTATCGGGTTGAAAGTTTTCAATTATTTTTTTTTTCTTGACTTAATGATGTTATTCAACTCATTTTTGGTCTCTAAAATTTCTGACGAGGTGCCAGACAAATTGAATTACTGTTTACCTCTATGTGGCATATTCTTCCTGCTGCTTTCAAAATTGGCCTTAATCTTTAGCTCTTGAAAATTTGACTATGATTAGGAATGACCTTTGTGTCATTCTGCTTGAAAAATCCTGCATATCTTTAATTTGTAAATGTAAGCATTTAAGCAAATTTTCTGCCATTATTTCTTCAAATATTTTCTTACACGATTATCTTTCTTCTCTCTTCTGGAACTTCAATTGTCTATGTCATAATAGCACTTGATATTACCTAACAGTTCCCTGAGGTTCTATTTAGTTTTTTTTCCTCAATCTTTTTCTTTTTTTTTTTCAAATTAGATAATTTTGACTGATCTATATTCATGTTTACTTACCTTTTCCTTTGTCAATTTAGTTTAATTTACAAGGTTTTTTTCTGTTACTGTCATTCTTACAGTCTCATTTAGTTCATTCTTATAATTTCTATTTCTCTACTTTTAGTCTCTATTGTTGCAATTATTATGAGCATGTTTTCTTTTACCTTATTGAATTTAACAGTTTTAGTTGCTTTAAAATAATATCTGCTAATCCCAACAACTGGATCATCTCAAATGTATTCTTAATTGATTATTTTTACTTTTTTTGAGAATGAGTTCCATATTTCTGTTTTTAACATGTTTTTAACATGTCTCAAAATTCAAGATGGTGTTCTGGACCTTATGAATATGGAGTTGTGTGATGCTGCATTGCATTAGTTTCCCCAAAGAGTGTTGCTTGATTGATTTAACAGATGATTAACTTTGCTGGTCTCAAAATGGAAACTCACTTTCTTGGGTGCCAGCTTCAATCTCCATTCAGTGTTCTAATCTTTAGCAGAGGTGATTGAAGCCTGTGAAATACATATGTGGCTGATAGATCATCCGAGTTTTGGATAGGTGGTATTTGGTGATAATGTATCTCATTTTCTTCTTGGATTTCATCCTCTTTCCTCAGCGGCTATACACAACTTTCTGATTCTCCAGGCTAAAAAGTCTGCGTTGTTTTTTTTTGTTTGTTTGTTTGTTTGTTTTTTCCAGTGTTATTGCTACCTTGCACCATGAAAACTCTGCCTACCCCCAAGTTAAAAAACAGCAAAAATTGGAAATTCACTACACATAACTTCCTTCCTCAACACGCAGACTACAACAAGAATCTGCCTATTCTATTAACTCTTCATACCCTTCCTGCTTTAGAAAAAAAAAGTCTGAAATTTAATTATTTATCTGCATCTGTGTTCGTTCTATAAGACCATATTCAACAATTACTGAAAGTGGAAACTAAATTAATTTTTTAAATGACAGTTTGAAGAGAGGAATTTTGTCTTACCTGTCCTTGAATAACCGAGGCCTAGTAGTGTGTATTGAATCTTGTGTGGACCAGAATGGTGCTTTTCTTTTCATTACTTGCTGTTGACTCCTTCCCCTCACCAAATCTGACGGTATTACAGTACTTTAAAAATATTAAACTTTCATGAGTGAGGACAATTCAGTAATTCAGAATAGGTTTTGAAATGTACATTTACCCAGATTTTGCTTTCATGTGAATGATTTTACTCTGATTTATGTTCATCTCAGCTATGCTATTGAACTAAGCAAGTACAATTGATAATATAGGCCTGCTAGTTCATAAGATTGGGAACTCTACTGTTTATGTGTCTACATTCTAGAATTAAATCACCTCATTTACTACAATAACATAAATAATCAGGAAATGTTGAATTTTTTATTGTAAATATTTATATTTGATAGCTTCTGCATTTCAGAATTTTTTGAAATATTTTTGAAGAGAAGAGACATTGTTTGACAATTCTTACAAAAGATGACATGTCTTGTGGGGACTCTGGTGCTTTCCAAGGGATTACAAAGATTGGTGAGTGTGGGAGGATGAGAAGGCAAGACAAGCAAAAGCATTTTCAATATTAATAAGCACACTGTGGTCTGGACCTGGAATTTGTAATCTTTTAATAGTACTGATACCATAGGATTCAGCAATTAAACATAAGTATTTGCCTTATTTCATGTAATCCTTACAATTCTGCAAAGTAGTTATTGTTTACTTCACTTTATAGTTGAAATGGTTGAGAGGGAAAACCCAAAGTCACACAGTAAATGGTAGAGCTAGGATTTAACCCCAGGTTTTTTGGGTCTAAGAAATGTAACTTTTATGTATTTATATACTTTTTTTGAGATAAGGCCTCACTTTGTGACCTAGGCTAGAGTGCAGTGGTACAATTATAGCTCACTGCAGCTCCAAACTCTTGGGCTCAAGTGATTTTCCTGCCTCAACCTTCTTAGTAGTAGCTGTGACTGTAGGTGCATACCACCACAACTGGCTTAGTTTCTTATTTTTTATAGAGACAAGGGGTGAACCTCCTACCTTGCCTCACAAAGTGCTGGGATTAATGGCTTGAGCCACCACAGTGGGCTTGAAACCTATACTCTTTCACTAATTATGTAATCTCCCAGTCAATCTCTCAGAATCTAGGTAATAGCCAATATCAAGTACGTGACTCAGCTAGGTTGCAATAACTGCCTCTGGTATACATGTGCATGCTGGCACATATACATGCTTGGACAGAGAATGTTTTCCTATTGCATTTTACCTAGCTTGGGAATGTTTATAAAATATTAATAACAATTATTTTGCTTGTATTATACTGTTTCTCAATGTTTTTGTTCTTTCCATGTAAATAAAAAATAACTTAGATTGAGATAGATCAATATATACATATAAAACTATTAAATGAATTATACTAAAAATGTCAATCAACTCTCTAGAGAAAGATTTTTGTTCATTTAATTATTTCTGTGCTTTGTTTGCTTGCATTTATTATTGGTCTGTGTGTTAACTATTCAAAATTTATATAATGTTTCTGAGTTTTAGAATCCTGACATTTAATAATTACAAAGATGTTTGTAATATTCATATTTCTCACAGTTGAAAATGTTTTCTCAAAGTCCCTCAGTCTTTGTATTTCTGCCTAAAGGAATTATTTTAAATTATTATTTTTAATACAATTGTTTACTTATTGTTTATTTCCTTGATAATTTTCTATGCCCTTACGTGAATTTTCTTTATGTTAATGTATTCCATAACTCATGACATCTGCATGTAGCAGCAGATTTTTAGGTGGTTATATTACTTTCTTTTTACAATTAAAGAGTGATCTCTTCTCTTTCTAACATTATTTTCATGATGACATGTAGGATATTGGTCTTTTTCCTTAGATTAGTCCTTGAGTGAGTGTTGTTAAGTATTTTCCTTTCTAGATCCCTTTCTTAAGCTGTACCTGCCAGCTAATAATGATAAATTTGTACTGTTTGGGTTACATTCACTACCTGTAATCTCACTTAGTTTTTCGCATCCAAAGTTGTCAATGTTATCTAAGAAGATGATGAGTTAATGGAATATTTGCTTCCAAGCCATATTTTAAAATAATTTTGAAAATGTCCTTTGAATCCCAGCAGAAAATGTTTTTGTTGTTGTTTGTTTGTTTGTTTTGAGATGCAATCTTACTCTGTCGCCAGGCTGGAGTGCAGTGGCACAATCTCAGCTGACTGCAACCTCCACTTCCCTGGTTCAAGCGATTCTCCTGCCTCTTCCTCTCAAGTAGCTGGGACTACAGGCAGGCACCGCCACACCCAGCTAATTTTTGTATTTTTAGTAGAGAGGGGGTTTCACCATGTTGGCCAGGATGGTCTGAAGCTCTTGACCTCATGATCCGCCCTCCTTGGCCTCCCAAAGTGCTGGGATTGCAGGCGTGAGCCACCACGCCCAGCCCAGAGAATGTTTTTTATTTCCTTCCTCCTCTCCTTCTGTCCCTCTGTCAAACTTCTCTCCATCACGAAGTACTCTTACTGGTTTAACTCCTTTTAGATTTTCAAATTTCACCTCATGTGTTTCATCCTTTATTGAGCATTCCTGACACTCTGCACTATTTTCTTTTTTCTCTGTTCTTAAAGTACCTGCTCTACCACTTGTCACTTTGGGTTTGTTGTTGTTGTTTGAACGCACATTTATATATGTTCCATATTTTCTATTCTTCATGCTTGTGCCCCACCCTTTACGGTGTTTGGCATATACTTCGCACTTAATTCATTTAATCAGTTTTACAAAATATTTTTAAATTCATACTATTTGCCAAACATTGCCCGAGCCATTCAGGATTCCAACAGTGAATAAACGGACCTTTTTCACTTCATGGGCCACCCTCTGAGTCTGCCTTCCTGATTTCTTCTCAACTGTTTGATATCTAAATGTTGGTAGTCCCAAAGACTTCATACTTTTTCTTCTAGCTGTAATCATTACCTTTAAGATGTTGTTCAGTATCCCATTTAGAAAATCAGCTATATACAGATGATCTTCAAATTTATACTTGTAGCTTTGATTCCCAGAATCTTACATTTAACTCTGTGTTCCAATCATCTCTTGAAAGTTCAACAGGTGTTTCAAACTTAACATACCCAAAGCCAGATACCCCACACAAACTCACTCTTCTGCTGTCTTTCTCAACTCAGTAAATGTCAAGTCCATTATTTCAGTGGATCAGGTCAATCACCTGAAGCCATCCTTGAGAAAAGAAGCAGAGAGGAAGATGGGTGATCTCTAGGTAAAAGCCGCGTCTCTACTGTGACCTATGTGAGTGAGCAGACTACTCATGCTCTGACCCCATCAACTGCCACTTTCTCCTCATCCATTCTACTCCAGTCACGCTGGTTCATTTTGGGGAAAAATTTTCTTATTCTGAACTTTTTAGACAATAGCTACTATTTGGTGACATTGAGAGCTCTGGACTAGTGCTATCATTTCATCACTATATAATACAATACAAATATAATGTAATATTATATTTAATCTATCATACAGTCACTATGTATAATATATTATATATAGCATTGCATACATTATATTATACGATAAATATTTATAAACAAAATCAATAGACATAAAAAGGAAACTGAAGTTCTAACCTGAAATCTCATTCTTGTCACCACAATGAAAATTAGACTTTTAACTCATTTTCTGGTGCCTAATTTGTCTTATGTAAACATAGCCATTCCAGCTTTTGTGATTCAATATTCCATTATTTTACTCTTAACCAGTCTGTATTTTTATATCTAAAATGGGTCTCTTAGAGGCAGCATAGCATTGAGTTTGATATTTTTGTCTGGTCTGACAGTCTCTACCTTTTTTATGTAAGGATTAGACCATATTAATTTAATGATTGTCAATACGGTTGTGTTTAGAAGTTTCATCTTGTTATTATTTTATTTTCTTGCTATTATTTTCTTTTTCTTTTTCTCTCATCTTGCCTTATTTTCAATTAGACCTATCAGTTTTATATCTTTTCATGATTCACATTTCAGCTCCACAGTTGGTTTAGATGGGAGGCAAAAAATTACTTCTCAAAGATGCTCATATTCTAATCTCTGGACCTGTTATATTACATGGCAAATAGAACTAAGATTGCAGATGGAATTAAACTTATGAATCACCTGACTTTTAAATAAGGAGATTATCCTGGATTATCCAGATAGGCCCTATCTAATTGCATACATTCTTAAAAGTGGACATCTTTTCCCACCTGTATTAAAAAAGAAATGAGATGGTAAAGGAAGTGGAAGAAATGGTTGAAGATGAGGTAAGAGACCACACGCCTAGAAATATGGATGGTGGCTAGGTGGAAATTGTCCTCCAGTGGTAGCCATCAAGGAAATAGGGGCCCCAATACTCTAACTTCAAAGAACTAAATCTTGCCAATAACCCACTGAACAAAGAAACATTCTTTGACACGGCCCCAAAAAAGGAACTGCAGATACCTTGATTTTAGCGTTTTGAGATCTGTGTTGGACTTTTAGGTTACAGAATTATGAAATAATGAATTAATGTTAAGGTATTAAATTTCTTGGTCATCTGTTACAGCAACAATAACAAACTAACATAGTTAATTAACTATATTTTACTTTTTGATTTTTGCCCTAGGGTTTATAGTATACATCATTAACTTATCACAATGTACCTTCAAATAATATTGTAGCACTTCACATATGCTGTAAGAAATTTGCCAGAATTCACTTCGCTCCCTACCCCAGCACACAGGCATTTCATGCTATTAGTTTCATTCATTTTAATTCTACATATGTCGTACACTCCACAGTACTTTGTTATAGTTTTTGCTCTAAACAACTCATTAGCTTTTAAAGTGATTAAAATGAAGTGAAAAACGTTTTCTATGTTTACCTATATATGTAGCATTTCTGGCCCTCTTCATTTCTAGATGTAGATCCAAATTTCTATGTGGTATTATTACATTCTCTGTCAAGAAATTATTTTAACAACTCTTGAAATCTTTCAGCTTTACATTGTGTTTAGAAGGCCTTTCTTTTAGCTTAATTTTTGAGAGATAATTTTGCTAGGTATAGCTTTTTTCTTTGTTTAAGCACTTTAGAAATATTCCATTGTTTTCTGGCTTCATAGCCTCTGAGGAGAAGCTTGCTGCCATTCTCATCTTTGTTTCTCTGTACAAAATTTCTCCTGTTTCGGTATTTGTTCTGGCTACTTGTAAAGTTTTGTTTTTCTTTTTGATGCTGGCTTTCACGAATTTGTTTATGGTATGCTTTAGTTTCATTTTCTTTCTTTCTGCTACTTGATGTTAATTGTACTTTGTGTATCTGTGCATTTGTAATAGTTTTCAAATTTAAAAAGTTGTAATTCATTATTTCTTCATATAATTTTCTGAACCCCCACACTTTGAGTATTCTTCTGAGACCCCAATGTCTTATATCTTAAGGCAAGTGACATAGTCCCACAGCTCAGTAAGGCTCATGGTTGGTTTTTCTTTATCATATTCTTTCTCCTATGTGCTTTATTTTGGATAATGTCTTTCACATATCTTCAGTTTCAAGGATTATTTTTCTTCTGCGGGTGTCCAATGTGCTTTTAATACCATCCAGCATGGGTTTTTTTTCATTTACTACATGTTTCATTTCTAGACATTCTAGTTAGAATGTTGCATATAGTCTCCAGACAGAAAACCCTAATTGGCAAATCCCTAACTCATGCTATTCTGCTCAGTTTCTCTGGGCAGTTCCTTCAACCTACAAAACCCTGTAGCACATATCTCATCTACTTCTGCATCCTCCAAATTGAGTCTGACCTTTCAGAATTGGCTGAATCCCAGAGAAGTTTTTGTCTTTCATCTATTTGGCTATACCCATCTCTCTTTCCTCAGTGCTCTTTTCCTGCCAGACATAAGATAGATAACAGATACTCATTTTAGAAAGAGATGGTCATTTCTCTATGTAGACCCATGTATACTTCGGATCAAAAGCACACCAGAAATCTCACACCAAGGTTGCTTTATTCATGTAATCCTTGAGCTTTTGGCAACTTCTGGTAATAAGAGTAGTTTAAACCAATATCTCAAAATATGCTGTTTTAAAAATTTGCTTCAAGGTAATAGGGACATAATCTACATTTTTAACCTTACATTTCCAGAACCAAGATAAGAGCTTGCACAGTAAATAGGAAATAAAGAATTCCTATTTACTGTTTGTTTGAGTAGGATAACTCTGTTTTGATTCTATAAACAATTTTACAAAGAGAATTTAAACACCACCAAAAAAATAAACACTGCAATTCTTTCTCTAAACTTTTATGAAAATGCCAGAACTACCTCTTTCACCTATGTATTCCCATTTTCTAATATGGTGATTCACAGATAGCATTAAACTTCTGAAAAATAATAAAACAAATTCCCGAAAGTCTGTGAAATTATAAATTTTTCAAGCCCCCAAATCTCCAATTTAATTTTTAATCCTAAGTATTTATATTTTTATTTCTATCATGTTTATAACTCAAAGTATAACAAGAAAAAAAACTATCAAAATAGATTTTGTATTACTAGAACATAAAATTAGCTACAAAATCTGAGAGAATTGCACTCATGAATCTTTAAACTACTCTTCAAACCCTGTTGTTGAAGATTACATCTTTTTGATACTGTTTTCATAAGTCCCCATGTCTCCAATATATCCTCTCTTCCATGCAAGTAACTGAGTTATTAGTTTACTTTCACTTGTAATGAGTAGGAAAGAGAAAATTAAACAACAACTAGATGAGCAACATACAAATTAGAGCTCACTGAATCCCTAAAAATAAGAATTGTTGAAAGCAAATTTTTAAAATAGTTCAAAACACTGGCATTGCATCTGATGCTATTTAGGACACTGAGGTTAGTGAGGTCTGCAGCTTACCAGGGGTTACCCATGTGGAATAGTGTGTAGCTTGAATACAAACCCAGTTCCATCATTTCTCTATACTTGCTCTATCCAGTGCACCATCTGGCCTCCCATAACAACACATTTGCATTTGTAAAATTTCCTTGAGGGAAGCAGGAGACCAAGTAGCTGTATAAATTACGTGATGACTATTCTTTCTCTGGTCAACAGGTTTATGTGAAATAGCAGAGTGACCAACATATAGGGCATTATTAAAGTTATTACTCATTTTGTGTAAAGTATGCTTTTAAGGTATTATTTTCAGTTCTGTGAATAATATATATTTTATTTTTTGTTTACAGGATATTTTAAAATAATATTTACATATATCTAATGAGATGTTTATCATGATATACTGTTTATTTAAAGACATTTGATCAGTAAAGTAATATAAATAATATATAATTATAATGGTAACTGCTATTGAATGAATGACTAATTAGTACCAGATGCTTTCTGATTAATTAATTCTCACAACTATCCTGAAATGTAGAAACTACTATATCCACTTTAATTTGAAACAAATTACTCATGATGAATTTAATGCTCTACTTCTCTGACTATTCATTAGATATCCTACACTAGCTACCTGCTATGTTGACTTATTTTGCTTTCCGCTAATGGTGTCTTTCATATTTAACTAGTCATTTTCTCTCTTTGCCTTTAGGATTTGATACCAGTATCTTGCCAATTTGCAAGGACTCACTTGGCTGGATGTTTAACAGACTTGATACAAACTATGACCTGCTATTGGACCAGTCAGAGCTCAGAAGCATTTACCTTGATAAGAATGAACAGTGTACCAAGGCATTCTTCAATTCTTGTGACACATACAAGGACAGTTTAATATCTAACAATGAATGGTGCTACTGCTTCCAGAGACAGCAAGGTAAAAGATGAGACCCCTAACGATGCAAATAGTTGACCTGCATGTCAAATTTTACTTATTTTTTACGATAATAAAACAGTACACTATGCTCATTCATTTTATATACGTTTTTGTAATTCAAGTGTTTAATAAAAGAGCAAATAAGCAGCTTGTTGAGCAAACAACTCTGCCAGAGATGCAACACATGCTAAATAAGATGAAAAATAGTAATTAATATTTTATATTAATGCACTGCATTATAGTTTCCATTATGAGCCACCAAGAAGCACATAGAGATATAAGAACATAGATATTAAAAGTAATCATTAAAATTAATTTGCTATCTGCTTTGCCCACAATGTAAAATAATGAGTTTTTTATCACTATACTGTGGAGTTGTAATGTTCTATTTTGTGATCGTATTAAATGAGTTGAGTGAACCAGAGCATTCATAATAAAGTTATTTTTACTCTTTAGTTGAGTACAGTAACTTAACTGTTTATGAGCCACTCTTAAAAAAGTTTAAAAAATACATTTACTGTATTAAAATATGTATTATACACACAAACACACATTGTTGGCTATATTACATATGTGCTTTCAAGTTAAATACTCTTAAAAACCTCCATCCTAGTATTAATGGTAAGTGTGCATTTAAATAATTTAAAAAATAAAAAGTAGTAAATCCAGCTAAACTGCCAGAAAAATACATGTAGTCATAGACGCTTTTCTTATGATGACAAATGTTATTTTAGTTTTTTATTCTTATTTTTTGATGTTACGATAGCATATTTTTGGTGTCTATACACAAAAACATTTAAAATATTCTGAATAACTCTGAATGCTTCATCTACAGAAATAGATAAATACTTTTATCTTAGAATATTCTTGGGATTTGTAGCAATATTTGTAAGATTGATTAAAGGTACCCATAGCAAAATTTTACTTTATTTATGTTTCATTTAAAGAGCAGCATTCTCCCAAAGTGTTAATTTTTGTATAGCCATAAGAAGATTTACACTCTGATTCATTTAGTGCATAGCAGAAATAGTTTAATAAATGGTACCTAAGCTAGTAAAAGAGCTTATACAACTTCTCTAACACTTAGAATGGTTTGGGTAAACTCTTAGCCAACATTTCATTACTTTAATTGCTAGAAGTTACAAAAGTTCTCAGGGTAACTGAGAAGGCGTGCTAGTGATATGATACAACTTCGTTTTTGTGTATTCTTTTAGTTCAATAAGTACTTTTATTAAAAAGTAACCATTAATTTATATGGTGATTTTTTCAAATATTCCATCTTAGAATGTTTTCCTGAAATTCTTATTTACTGTAGCGATAGATAGATAGATAGATAGATAGATAGATACATAGATACTCTATATAGCTGCTATATATAGAGTGCTCTCTCTCTCAAAAATAGGATGGAATGAGAGGTTATTTAATCTAGGTTTACTTAAAACTGTAATGAAGACTACAGTTGCATAATGTGGAAAATAATGATGTTTTTCTAAAAAATAACTTTCACATTATAAAATTAAAGTTAACTTTGAAAGTTTAATAAATGAGGTTAAAAATTTCAGCTGGGCACAGTGGCTCGTGACTGTAATCCTCGCACTTTGGGAGGCCAAGGTGGGTGGATTGCATAAGCTCAGGAGTCCGAGACCAGTGTGTGCAACGTGGTAAGATCCTGTCTCTACAAAAAATACAAAAATTTGCCAGGAGTGGTGGTACATGCCTGTAGTCCTAGCTACTTAGAGATCTGAGGCAGGAGGGCGAGGTTGGAGGCTGCAGTGAGCTGAGATGGCACCTGTACCCTAAAGCCTGGGCAACAGAGTAACAGAGTGAGACCCTACCTCAACAACAACAACAACAACAACAACAACAACAAAAGGAACGTACAATTTCAAGCCAGTGAAATACTTGGAGTTTTCCAAGAGAAAAACATGTTTTAATTTTGATTAAGAAACAAGTTTGTTTCTATGGCTAATTTTCTAAAATCATGACAATCAAGAAATATAAAATGAACATGATTGTAATTTGTAGAATTCTTTATTCTTAGTAATCCTGAAAAAGTGAGTAGGAGGAATACTAATTTGGAATTTTAGCTACCTTACGTGTTAAGAATGTAGTTTCATAAAAATATGTCTACTTCTACTTACTCTAAAAAGTAAATCATTTATTAGTTGCTATTCCATTGAAAATGCTGTTGTGTAAGATAAAGGAATGATAAAGAAAACTAACATTTATTCAGCTCCACCTGGTCTTTCGTGTACATACAATTATTACTCAAATAGCCCTGTCAAAGTATAAATATTCCCATTTTATGGCTAAAGACTGAAGTTTATTCATACTCAATAACCTCACATTATGAAATGAGTACATGAATAAACTGGTATTTGAAATGAAACTCCTTGATTTCTGTCTTCAAACATTTTTAATTCTGCTTTCAGAAATAGCAAGGTAATTCTATATAAAATGTCATAGAATCATCAGAGCAACTTATTGGAAAGTCTTATTCAGCATGAATAACATCAGCAAATCGTTTTCCAATAACTAGTTTATGCAGTGTTTTTTCTCAAGAATGAAATGAAAATTAATGACGTTATTGGAGGTTATGTATACATTTAATAAACAGGAAGAGATATCAAAGTGTAGTGCATGGGGGATTAATTCATTTGTTTTAAAAGATATGGTTTTCCTATTAAATGAAATAAATATGGAGGATTTGGAATTGTGAATATTTGAAATTTCTATGAATGAAACGAACCTCATATAGTTTTAAAAGTATAACCATTCTATGAGAGCCTGCATGATCAATAATGTATTGAGAAGAAAAGTGAGTAAGGACAGTGGCTTATTTGTAAAACTGCTCGAGGGCTGCCTTGTTGTGAAACTTCAGGGCACCATTGATGGTGCAATTCAGGTAGATGGTACCCTGTTGGAGTTGTGCAGTACACAGGCTGTGCAGCCATACGCTGCCAACTGAAAGATTCATTCACAAACCTCCATAATGCCCACTTTCTTTTCAGTTTTGACTCTATATTATCTATATATATTTGACAGCCAAAAACAAATATTTCTTCGAAATGACTACTTACAAGGATAGAAAACATGCTTTGTATTGTAGTAACTGTTGGAAACATATAAGTATTTTAAATGTATTTATTCTAATTACATTTTATTTAGTTCAAAATTTCATGGGTAAATCAAAATGCATTGCTACTGTTGTATTGAAAATTACCAATTCCTAATATGATGACTCCAGTGTAGGGGTCTGGGTTTTTAAATTCAGAATGCAGAACAATGAACAATTTTATATTCAAAACAAATAACATCTGGAAATTTAACTTTTACTTTTTTTTCATCTTTTCCCATATTAGTTTAGAACAGTTAATAAAATATTCTGATTAAAGTTTATATTTTGTTGATTTGTGATTCTCATACAGTTTTTAAGCACATAAAATAAGAATTTAGCATAAACTTGAAACACTCGTTGGTAGTAAACACAATGGGGGAATACATCTTATGAGACGAATCCATGTGTATAATCTAAGCTGACCTATTAGTCCATACCCTATGTAAACCTAATAGTCTGATTCTGTCCAAACTTTAATGCAATTAGTTAGGTTACAATTCTTTATCTAGATCAGTTCTTTGCAAGTGAGTTTAAATGATAGATGAAGTCTCAATTAAATGCTCTAAGAATACATAAAGGCCAGACTTACAGAGCTGGCTTATAAATAATAAGAAACCAGTCTAAAACCAAATATTATATGTGCTTGAACAATCCAATCAGTCATGATTTTCTTGAAATTCTAAAATGTTCCCTTACACAGAGCTTGTAACACTGGTAGTCAGGATTATTCTCTGAGCTTACTAATCAAAATTCCAATCAAATGTACCTGGATTTTCAGGTATAGACTCAAATGCACCAGGATGTTCAAGTAAACATTGGAAATACTATTTCTGCTTTACAATAACTAGCCAATTACAACTAGAAGAATTGTTTTCAATATAATATTAAAACTTAAGCTGGACTCTTTGCTCTTAGTTCTCAGATGTCATATTTGGAGAGCTATGACATTTTAAATGTCTATATTAAAAAACTATGCAATTTGATTACTAATTCTTTAATATAAGAGACTCAGAAGATTATTAGGACTAACAAAGGAATCAATTGGATCAATTTCAAAATGAAATAGAGCAATATGGTAATTATACAAGATTTTCAAACATGTTTCTTTTTCTTTATGTTTTATTTTGATATTTTTATTTTATTTTTTATTATACTTCAAGTTCTAGGGTACATGTGCACAACATGTAGGTTTGTTACATATGTATACATGTGCAATGTTGGTGTGCTGTATCCATTAACTCTTCATTTACATTAGGTATTTCTCCCAGTGCTATCCGTCCCCACTCCATACACCCCATGACAGACCCTGGTGTGTGATGTTCCCCACCTTATGTCCAAGTGTTCTCATTGTTCAATTCCCACCTATGAGTGAGAACATGCAGTGTTTGGTTTTCTGTCCTTGTGACAGTTTGCTCAGAATGATGGTTTCCAGCTTCATCCATGTCCCTACAAAGGCCATGAACTCATCCTTTTTTATGGCTGCATAGTATTCCATGGTGTATATGTTCCACATTTTCTTAATTCAGTCTATCATTGATGGATATTTGGGCAGTTCCAAGTCTTTACTATTGTGAATAGTGCTGCAATAAACATATGTGTGCATGTATCTTTATAACAGCATGATTTATAATCCTTTGTGTATATACCCAGTAGTGGTATGGCTGGGTCAAATGGTATTTCTAGTTCTAGATCCTTGAGGAATCACCACACTGTCTTCCACAATGGTTGAACTAGTTTACAGTCCCACCAAGAGTGTAAAAGGGTTCCTATTTCCCCACATCATCTCCAGCACTTGTCTCCTGACTTTTTAATGATCACTGGTCCAACTAGTGTGAGATGGTATCTCATTGTGGTTTTGATTTGCATTTCTCTGTTGGGGAATGATGATGAGCATTTTTCCATGTGTCTGTTGGCTGCATAAATGTCTTCTTTGGAGAAGTGTCTGTTCACATCCTTCACCCACTTTTTGATGGGGTTGTTTGATTTTTTCTTGTAAATTTGTTTAAGTTCTTTGTGGATTTCGATGTTAGCCCTTTGTCAGATGGGTAGATTGTAAAAATGTTTTCCCATTCTGTAGGTTGCCTGTTCACTCTAATGGTAGTTTCTTTTGCTGTGAAGAAGCTCGGTAGTTTAATTTGATCCCATTTGTCAATTCTGGCTTTTGTTGCCATTGCTTTTGGTGTTTTAGTCATGAAGTCCTTGCCCATGTGTATGTCCTGACTGGTATTGCCTAGATTTTCTTCTAGGGTTTTTATGGTTTTAAGTATTTAATCCACCTTGAATTAATTTTTATATAAGGTGTAAGGAAGGGATCCAATTTCAGCTTTCTACATATGGCTAGCCAGTTTTCCCAGCACCAGTTATTAAATAGGGAATCCTTTCCCTATTTCTTGTTTTTTTTCAGGTTTGTCAAAGATCAGATGGTTGTAGATGTGTGGTATTATTTCTGAGGGCTCTGTTCTGTTCCACTGGTCTGTATCTCTGTTTTGATACCATTACCATGCTGTTTTGGTTACTGTAACCTTGTAGTATAGTTTGAAGTCAGGTAGCATGATGCCTCCAGATTGTTCTTTTGGCTTAGGATTGCCTTGGCAACGTGGGCTCTTTTTTGGTTTCATATGAGCTTTAAAGTAGTATTGTTCCAATTCTGTGAAGAAAGTCATTGTTAACTTGATGGGGATGACATTGAATCTATAAATTACCTTGGGCAGTATGGCCATTTTCACAATATTGATTATTCCTATCCATGAGCATGGAATGTTCTTCCATTTGTTTGTGTCCTCTTTTATTTTGTAGAGCAATGGTTTGTAGTGCTCCTTGAAGAGGTCTTTCACATCCCTTGTAAGTTGGATTCCTAGGTATTTTATTCTTTTTGAAACAATTGTGAATGGGAGTTCACTCATGATTTGACTCTCTGTTTGTCTGTTATTGGTGTATAAGAATGCTTGTGATTTTTCCACATTGATTTTGTATCCTGAGACTTTGCTGAAGTTGCTTATCAGCTTAAGGGGATTTTGGGCTGAAATGATTGGGTTTTCTAAAAATACAATCATGTCATCTGCAAACAGAGATAATTTGACTTCCTCTTTTCCTAACTGAATACCCTTTATTTCTTTCTCCTGCCTGATTGCCCTGACCAGAACTTCCAATACTATGTTGAATAGGAGTGGTGAGAGAGGGCATCCTTATCTTATGCCAGTTTTCAAAGGGAGTGCTTCCAGTTTTTGCCCATTCAGTATGATATTGGCTGTGGGTTTGTCATAAATAGCTCTTATTATTTTGAGATTTGTCCCATCAATAGCTAGTTTATTGAGAGTTTTTAACATGAAGGGCTGTTGAATTTTGTCAAAGGCCTTTTCTGCATCTATTGAGATAATCATGTGGTTTTTGTCTTTGGTTCTGTTTATGTGATGGATTACATTTATTGATTTGCGTATGTCGAACCAGCCTTGCATACCAGGGATGAAACCAACTTGATCTTGGTGGATAAGCTTTTTGATGTGCTGCTGGATTCAGTTTGCCAGTATTTTATTGAGGATTTTTGCATCGATGTTCATCAGGTATATTGATCTAAAATTCTCTTTTTTTGTTGTGTCTCTGCCAGGCTTTGGTATCAGGATGATGCTGGCCTCATAAAATGAATTAAGGAGGATTCCCTCTTTTTCTATTGATTGGAATAGTTTCAGAAGGAATGGTACCAGCTCCTTTTTGGTCCTCTGGTAGAATTTGGCTGTGAATCCATCTGGTCCTATACTTTTTTTGGTTGGTGGACTATTAATTATTGCCTCAATTTCAGAGCCTATTGGTCTATTCAGGGATTCAACTTCTTCCTGATTTAGTCTTGGGAGGGTGTATGTGTCCAGGAATTTATCCGTTTCTTCTAGATTTTCTTTTTTCTTTTTTTTTTTTTTTTTGAGATGGAGTCTTGCTCTGTCGCCCAGTCTGGAGTGCAGTGACGCAATCTCGGCTCACTGCAAGCTCTGCCTCCCAGGTTCACGCCATTCTTCTGCTTCAGCCTCTGGACTAGCTGGGACTACAGTCGCCCACCACCGTGCCCGGCCAATTTTTTTCCATTTTTAGTAGAGACGGGGTTTCACCGTGTTAGCCAGGATGGTCTTGATCTCCTGACCTTGTGATCCACCCGCCTTGGCCTCCCAAAGTGCTGGGATTACAGGCGTGAGCCACCGCACCCAGCCTAGATTTTCTATTTTATTTGCGTAGAGGTGTTTATAGTATTCTCTGATGGTAGTTTGTATTTCTGTGGAATTGGTGGTGATATCCCCTTTATCATTTTTTATTGCATCTATTTGATTCTTCTCTCTTTTCTTCTTTATTAGTCTTGCTAGCAGTCTATCTATTTTGTTGATCTTTTCAAAAAACCAGCTCCTGGATTCATTGATTTTTTAAAGGAGTTTTTGTGTCTCTATCTCCTTCAGTTCTCCTCTGATCTTAGTTATTTCTTGCCTTCTGTTAGCTTTTGAATGTGTTTGCTCTTGCTTCTTGAGTTCTTCTAATTGTGATGTTAGGGTGTCAATTTTAGATCTTTCCTGCTTTCTCTTGTGGGCATTTAGTGCTATAAATTTCCCTCTACACACTGTTTTAAATATCTTCCAAAGATTCTGGTATGTTGTGTCTTTGTTCTCATTGGTTTCGAAGAACATCTTTATTTCTGCCTTCATTTTGTTATGTACCCACTGGTCATTCAGGAGCAGGTTGTTCAGTTTCCATGTAGTTGTGCAGTTTTGAGTGAGTTTCTTAATCCTGAGTTCTAATTTGATTGCACTGTGATCTGAGAGACATTTTGTTATGATCTCTGTTCTTTTACATTTGCTGAGGAGTGCTTTACTTCCAACTATGTGGTCAATTCTGGAATAAGTGTGATGTGGTGCTGAGAAGAATGGATATTCTGTTAATTTGGGGTGGAGAGTTCTGTAGATGTCTATTAGATCCACTTGGTGAAGAGCTGAGTTCAAGTCCTGGATATCCTTGTTAAGTTTCTGTGTCGTTGATGTGTCTGTTGTTGACAGTGACATGTTAAAGTCTCCCATTATTATTGTATGTGAGTCTACATCTCTTTGTAGGTCTCTAAGACTTGCTTTATGAATCTGGGTGCTCCTGTGTTGGGTGCATATATACTTAGGATAATTAGCTCTTCTTGTTGAATTGATCTCTTTTACCATTATGTGATGGCCTTCTTTGTCTCTTTTGATCTTTGTTGGTTTAAAGTCTGTTTTATCAGACACTAGGATTGCAACCCCTGTATTGTTTTGTTTTGTTTTGTTTTCCATTTGCTTGGTAGGTCTTCCTTCATCCCTTTATTTTGAGCCTATATGTGTCTCTGCACATGAGATGGGTCTCCTGAATACAGCACATAATGGGTCTTTACTATTTATCCAATTTGCCAGTCTATGTCTTTTAATTGGGCGATTTAGCCCATTTACATTTAAGGTTAATATTGTTATGTGTGAATTTGAACCTGTCATTATGCTAGCTGGTTATTTTGCCCATTAGTTGATGCAGTTTCTTCCTAGCATTGATGGTCTTTAAAATTTGGCATGTTTTTGCAGTGGCTGGTACTGGTTGTTCCTTTCCATGTTTAGTGCTTCCTTCAGGAGCTCTTGTAAGTCAGGCCTGGTGGTGACAAAATCTCTCAGCATTTGCTTATCTGTAAAGGCTTTTATTTCTCCTTCAGTTATGAAGCTTAGTTTGGCTGGATATCAAATTCTGGGTTGAAAATTCTTTTCTTTAAGAATGTTGAATATTGGCCCCCACTCTCTTCTGGCTTGTAGGGTTTCTGCCAAGAGATCTGCTGTTAGTCTTATGGACTTCCCTTTGTGGGTAACCCGACCTTTCTCTCTGGCTGCCCTTAACATGTTTTCCTTCATTTCAACCTTGGCGAATCTGACAACTATATGTCTTGGGGTTGCTTTTCTTGAGGAGTATCTTTGTGGCATTCTCTGTATTTCCTGAATTTGAATGTTGGCCTGCCTTGCTAGGTTGGGGAAGTTATCCTGGATAACATCCTGAAGAGTGTTTTACAACTTGATTCCATTCTCCCCATCACTTTCAGTACACCAATCAAATGTAGATTTGATATTTTCACATAGTCCCATATATCTTGGAGGCTTTGTTCTCCATATATCTTGGAGCCATTTTTTTACATAAAATGTAATAATTGAATATTTTGAATTCAATATATTATAGACTTTTAAAATCATTTAAATTAATTATACTTTGCCTTTTTACTGAAAAGTTGTACCACAGGACAATAAGAAATAGTATGTTATTTTGCAGTTTTAATATTTTATAATGCCACTTTTATATAGCAAGCATTAACAGTAAGTTTTTAGACTATGAATACAAAATGCATTAAACTGCTTTCAGATAAGACTATATATTTTACATATTATGTATGTATATAATTATATGCAGTTATCTCTTGATATCCAAGGGGTATCGATGTCAGGACAATTTGTGAACACTTTTTTACTTTTAAACTTTTAAATAAGTTTTTACTCTTTTTCTCTAAACTTCTCTTCTCACTTCATTTCATTTATTTGATCTTTAATCACTGATACCCTTTCTTCCACTTGATCAAATCAGCTACTAAACCTTGTGCATGCATTGCATAGTTCTTGTGCCATGGTTTTCAGCTCCATCAGGTCATTTAAGGTCTTCTCTACACTGTTTATTCTAGTTAGTCATTTGTCCAATCTTTTTTCAAGGTTTTTAGCTTTCTTGTGGTGTGTTCAAACATCCTCCTTTAACTCAGAGGAATTTGTTATTACCGATCTTCAGAAGGCTACTTCTGTCAACTCGTCAAAGTTATTCTCTGTCCAGCTTTGTTCTGTTGCTGGTGAGGAGCTGAGAGAGATCCTTTGGAGGAGAAGAGGCGCTCTGGCTTTTAGAATTTTCAGGCTTTCTGCTCTGGTTTCTCCCCATCTTTGTGGTTTTATCTACCTTTGTTCTTTGATGATGGTGACCTACATATAGGGGTTTGGTGTGAATGTCCTTTTTGTTGATGTTACTGCTATTCTTTTCTGTTTGTTGGTGTACCTTCTAACAGTCAGGACCCTCAGCTATAGGTCTGTTGGTGTTTGCTGGAGATTCACTCCAGACTCTGTTTGCCTGGGTATCATCAGGGGAGACTGCAGAACAGCAAATGTTGCTGCCTGATCCTTCCTGTGGAAGCTTCATCTCAGAGGGGCACCTGGCTGTATGAGGTGTCCGTGAGCCCCTACTGGGAGATGTCTCCCAGTTAGGCTACTCGGGGGTCAGGGACCCACTTGAGGAGGCAGTCTCTTCGTTTGCAGATCTCAAACTCCATGCTGGGAGAACCACTGCTCTCTTCAAAGCTGTCAGAAAGGGATGTTTAAGTCTGCAGAAGTTTCTGCTATGTTTTGTTCAGCTATGCCCCACCCCCAGAGGTGGAATCTACAGAGGCAGGCAGGCCTTATTGAGCTGCAGTGGGCTCCACCCAGTTCGAGCTTCCTGGCTGCTTTGTTTACCTAGTCAAGCCTCAGCAATGGTGGACACCCCTCCCCAAGCCTCTCTGCTGCCTCACACAGTTCGATCTCGGACTGCCGTGCTAGCAGTGAGCAAGGCTCCTTCGTCATGGGACCCGCCAAACCAGGCGCAGGATATAATCTCCTGGTGTGTCATTTGCTAAGACCATGGGAAAAGCACATTATCAGGGTGGGAGTGTCCCAATATTCCAGGTACCGTCTGTCATGGCTTCCCTTGGCTAGGAAAGGAAATTCTCTCACTCCTTGTGCTTCCCTGGTGAGGCAATGCCCTGCCCTGCTTTGGCTCACACTCTGTGGGCAGCACCCACTTTCTCACCAGTCCCAATGAGATGAATGTGGTACCTCAGTTGGAAATGCAGAAATCACCCACCTTCTGCGTCGTTCACGCTGGGAGCTGTAGACTGGAGCTGTTCCTATTTGGCCATCTTGGAATGATTCTCTTTCTTTCCATTTTAGATTCTGTAAGATGAATTTTTTTTTAGATTTTGCAAGATTAAATTCACATATTAAACTACAAAATATATGTTAAGCAACTATCTCATTCTTTATTCCATTTTTTTACATAAAATGTAATAATTGAATATTTTGAATTCAATATATTATAGACTTTTAAAATCATTTAAATTAATTATACTTTGCCTTTTTACTGAAAAGTTGTACCACAGGACAATAAGAAATAGTATGTTATTTTGCAGTTTTAATATTTTATAATGCCACTTTTATATAGCAAGCATTAACAGTAAGTTTTTAGACTATGAATACAAAATGCATTAAACTGCTTTCAGATAAGACTATATATTTTACATATTATGTATGTATATAATTATATGCAGTTATCTCTTGATATCCAAGGGGTATCGATGTCAGGACAATTTGTGAACACTAAAATCAAGTCACTCAAATCCCTTCTATAAAATGGCAAAGTATTGACATATAACCTACACACGTCCTCTTATATTTAAACCATCTCTATATTTTTTATTTTTTGAAAATTTTCAATTAGCAGTTGGTTGAATCTGTAAGTGCAGAACTCACAGATACAAAGGGCCAATAGTAAATATAAGAGTAACAATATAAGACAAACTATATTGTGACTATTTAGAATTTTACATTTCTCTACAAATGTCCTCCTTCAAGTGGTTAAGTTTGAAAACAGGCAAAGATTATTTCCAAATTGATTTAAATGTTTTCAGCTTATTTTTAAATAATGGCTTATCAGAAATAATTTTATATTATATCCTGTTCCTAAATTGCATATATGGATGAAACTAAAAAGACCAATATCTCTTAACATTATACAATATTAAAATTTATAATAAGATCTTTAATATAGCTGGAAAGAAGCATTAACTTTTTCATACATTACTTGTATAACACAAAGCTATTTGTCTATATCATAGAAACTTTTAAATGAGGGGAAAACATAATCAGTTAATTGCTTCAGCAGCAGTCAATTAGTTGAATTCACATTTCTGACTTGTTTGACCTTTTAAAAGTAAATAAGTTTTTTTCATCATATAAGTATCTTTTATACTTTTAAAAAATTCGATCCAGGCATTCTGAGGAAAACCAAGGTGATATATATATTGACAATTAGGAAAGTAGCATGAGTGCTCTCTCTCTCTATGTAGATAGATATTAGATAGATAGATAGATAGATAGATAGATAGATAGATAGATAGATAGATAGATAGATAGATGATAGACACATGTATGTACCTATATGAATGTATCTTCATAAGTAAACCATTAATATGTAATATGTGTCTTCTGAAGGCACGCAAAGACCAAGTGAAGTTTGATAACATAGAAATTACACTTTCTTTGTTTAACTACAATCCTCTAAGTAACATTTTTAATGTCATTGCAGACCCACCTTGCCAGACGGAGCTCAGCAATATTCAGAAGCGGCAAGGGGTAAAGAAGCTCCTAGGTGAGTAATAGATCATTCTTCTGAAGGCTTTATTTCTTACATAAATAACCCCAGGGAAACAGCAGCATGAAATCAATATTAATCCAACAAAGATAGACTGCACTAAATTTCAGCAACAAAATTTATGAACTTTTTGAAAGCCATTAAACTTACTTTTATTACCTTACCTATTGAAAGATATTATGTCTGTTTTATTACCCTAATATAATGTTCATTTTGAAAGTTATTACGTAAAAAGAGAGATTTAAGCAATGCTAAAGTTAAAACATCAGCAGAAAATTCGGTTCTAATTCTATGGTTAAGATTTAAGAGTTGATGGCAAATATATATATATGTATGTGTGCTATTTAAAGCAAGTAGTTTTATAAATTGGGTGAAAAGGTGCTCTGAGTACCTCAGGGAAATTTGAACAGACTTGTTAGTATTTTTCATTAGTATTTTTTACTACCCTACTTTTAATAAATAAATGTATAAGTAGATAGATAGATATTTCAGATGTTATTCAAAGCCTTGAAATATTTGAATGTTTGGATATAAACAGATCATTAAACTATTACATATGAGTGGTTTATTCATATAACCACACAATTTTTAAGTAAACTATTTTTGGAATAGTTTTAAATTTATAAAAACGGTGACAAAGGTACATAGCTTCCAAACATTCTTCACCCAGCTTCCCCTAAATATAACATCTTGCATGTGCCAAATAATGATGGAACATTTGTAAAAATCTAAGAAATTAGCATTGCTGTAGTCCTATTAAGTGAGCTTCAGAGTTTATTTGGATATCACCAGTTTTGCCACTGTTCTTCTTTTTCTATTTTGGAATCCAAAGTGTGACACCACATATGCAATATTTATTTTCACATGTATTAACATACTTGTATATTTAGTGGCACATAACTCTAATGTCTCTGGATCTGATTAATCTGTTTTATATTTTGACTTACCATCTTTGTAATTACAATATATTATGCTTAAATAAGAGGATTTTTCACATTACTTGCAAATCCTTGTTTCAGTGGCCATAGTACAGAATTACAAATTTAGTGTTTTGTAATAAAACATTTTTAGGTGTGAAAATTACTAATGATAAAGGCTACAATGTGTCATGTTTGTTTTAACCCTGTTACAAGATGCAGGAGATATCACAGCTCACAAATGAAAATAATACATTCTGGCTGGGCACAGTGGCTCACGCCTGTAATCCTAACACTTTAGGAGGCCAGGGTAGGCACATCACCTGAGGTCAGAAGTTTGAGACCACCCTACCCAATATGGCAAAACCTCACCTCTACTGAAAATACAAAATTTAGCCTGGCATGGTGGTGTATGCCTGTAATCACGGCTACTCTGGAGTCTGAAGAAGGAGAATTGCTTGAACCAGGGAGGAAGATGTTGCAGTGAGCCAAGATGGTGCCACTGTACTCCAGCCTGGGTAACACAGCAAGATCCCATCTCAAAAAAATAATAATAATAACAATACGTTCGTATATAGGTTTGTCTTGGCAAATCAAAGTTTAGCCATGTACTATAAAGAAAGCCATTGAAATTCAACTTAAAAGTATTTTCTACAAACAAAAATCTGTTAGAATACAGATTTTGATTATTTGAAGGTATAAAAAAATATTTTGTGCCCATTCGGGAAGAGTTACCTTCATTATTCTTTCATAATATAAATGAAAATTTTTATAGAGAACACTAAAGGCTTTAAGCATTTCTTCTAATTTGGGTGGGGTAGTATATGCATCTGAAATTGATCACTTGTTATATACGAGTATGGTGCCATATGTCCTGATTTAGAGATTCAGTCTTTGAAAGGAAAAGAGAGTACTCTTAAGAATTATGCTAAAACTGGAGACATCAACCAACTTTACTGGCATAAAGTATCAATTATGGTCACATTAACTATACATCATAACATGTATATGTCAAATATGTCAAATCATGGTAGTTGTAAAAGCTGTAGATGTAACAACGTTGAATTTTTTCCCTTATTTCTTTCTGGCCTTGAATCCATAGAAAGTGTTCTGTAGTTAATGATATTCTGTATATCTCATTGAAAGATTAGCAGTTCAGCTATTTGAATAAATATAGTTTTTTAACTCTTAATAATTTGCATATAACAATTTTCAAACTTTTTGAGATAGTGAAATTTTGATGCCATATGGTTACAAGACTAAGTAAGTTTTGTCTTTTATCCACTTATTTATTTATTTATTTATTTATTTTAATTCACCAATAACTATCATGCTTCTGGTCACAGAAGAAAAAAATAGTCAGAAAATAAAAGAAAATTATCTCCTAGAACTTAAATTCTAGTTGGAGTACTTATAAAGAACATGATTTCACTTTTAAATGACTAATTAAGCATTTATCATAAGCATTGTGCCATGGAGTATGTTAGATTTTATAGATCTAAAAATAAGTCTCTGGCCGGGAACGATGGCTCATGCCTGTAATCCCAGTATTTTGGGAGGTTGAGGTGGAAGGATTACTTGAAGTCAGGAGTTCGAAGTCAGTCTTGACAACATGGTGAAACCCCATCTCTATTTAAAAACACAAAAATTAGCCCGGTGTGGTGGTACACGCCTGTAATCTCAGCCACTCAGGAGTCTGAGGTAGGAGAATCACTTGAACCTGGGAGACAGAGGTTGCAGTGAGCCGAGATCATGCCACTGCACTCCAGCCTGGGTAACGGAGAAAGACTCTGTCTCAGTAAATAAATAAATAAATTTGTCTATCTGTTCTACTATTCCCAATAGACTGTGTTCCCTCTAGACCATGGGTTTGAGATGTTCATACAACAATGAAAATGAAGAGAACCTAAATACTTCTAACTATAGATGATATCAAAATATAGTGGTGAAAGTCCGCAGGGACAGTCAACACACACACACACACACACACACACACACACATACACACATACACAGAGAACGGAAGAAGTAATCAGTAATCTTTCACTTGAAAAGATGACTTTAGATTGTGGGTCACATTTAAGTCACATCTTAAAATGGAAGAGAGAGGAGAGAGATTCTAGTTGACATAAATAATGTGTAAAGAGACAAAACAGCATTGAATTTGGGAAAAACAGAGAGTTTGATTTGGAAAGAGCTTGGGATATAGGAATGAACATTTGGGGAAATGAAAGTAGAAAGTTGCCGGTGATGGAGGCAGATGGTGACAGGTCTTCTGCCATGCTAAGTGGTCTGGGTGATTTAATATAAGCATGGCACTAATCAGATGTTAATTCTGTATTGTGCCTCTGAAACACTACAATTTGCACAGTGAGAACTAATGAAATAGTAATTTGCTTAACAAAGGAAATGAATCCATGAACTATAAGCAATTCACTGTGGCAATGGCCAGCTCCATGACAGAAAAGACTTCCCTGATTTCTTCTGAGGCATCACTGGTATCTATCCTGGAATATAGTGGACACTCCATATGTGTATGTCTTTAATGCATTAATGCATAATTTGGTGCCTATCAAAAAGGATCACAGCTTATTCATAAACTACATGTGTGTGTTTGTATGCCTGTGTGTTGTTTCAACAGGACAGTATATCCCCCTGTGTGATGAAGACGGTTACTATAAGCCAACACAATGCCATGGCAGTGTTGGACAGTGCTGGTGTGTTGACAGATATGGAAATGAAGTCATGGGATCCAGAATAAATGGTGTTGCAGATTGTGGTAAGGAGAAGGGTTACTTATTTCATAATTTCCCAAGCACAGAATTAAGTGCTTTAGAGCCTCATTCATTTGTTCAAGCATTTAATCAGGACTTACTCTATGCAAAGACTATAGAATATATAGGGTGGAGGAAGTGACAAAAAAACTTACTCCTAGCATGTTAAAAACTTGGATAGATAATAAGTGGTCATTGCATAATTTAGATTTTCTAGAGAGATTAATTAAAAGCTGGGTTCCTTTCCTACTTCATATTCAGAAAGTGGTTGAGATACTTCTTTTCCTCTCAGCTGAAGCAGACCTTTTTCATTCATCCTACTGCAAGTCAATAAACTCTATTTATCATGTCTTCAGATGACACCCTTTTGTCTGAATACCTCTGGAGATGGTGACTTAGGGAATATGTGGGTTAACCAGCCAAAGAAATACAAATCTTTTTAAAGTAAAAGTTCATAAATTATAGCTATATGAGCATGTTTCCTTGTACTTGAGTGAGGAAAATGTAATTTCATTGTTTAAAGGGAATTATAGTTAATATTCAAATTCTTTTTTAGGAGCATGCATTTTTTATATATATGTTTAAAATAGAATGTAACAATTAGTTGAACATAACATACATGCATTTTAAACTTTCCATTGTGGTACCATTTGTACTTCATAAAACATTTTTCTAGAATGCAAATGTAATTTTGTTTGTATTATAGACAGTTTTCATGACAAAAGCCACTTCATTGTACACACACACACACACACACACACCCCAGGAATTGATTCATTGTGTTTTAATTAATATAAATGATCATAAATGAAAATAAAGTACTTTTTAGTCTTGCATTTTAGAAAGTATTTAGATGTATTCTTCAAGCAAATTTTAGACTAATAAACTAAGACTGTTAAGAAAAAAAGATAAACAATAAAAGTAATCTCATTTAATCTTTACATTCCTGCTCTGAATCCATTTGTTCATAACATTTTTAATAGCTTAGTTTTGTTTGCTGACCTGGCCAATGCAATTAGATTTAAGTAGGAAGAAAGAGGATTCAGTAGCTGTCTTACATAAATTTTACATATAGGGAACACATCTTTGTAATATGTACTGTAAAGTAGTTGCATTTTAAATTACTTCAGTTGTCATTGATGACAATGATGGATACATAACTTTTTTATGTTGTAAATAAAAATTATATGGAGACGAGTTCCTTAAGTGAACAGGAACATTGTTTTCGGAATGTGGACATCTGAATTTTCTTAACATTTCATAACTAATACAGCAGATGAAGTGGGAGAATGAAACAATATTTTCTTCAGTTAAGATGGGAATTTTATTGTGTTGTCTTGTGAGATCAACCAATTTATAAACCTTGAATTACATCAATTGGATTTGTTATAATTAGATACAAAAGAATTATAAGAATAAAATATTAGAAAGAGTAGAAAATAAATCCACACCAGCATTGGAGAAGTTGAAAAGTCAATACGCGGTGAGTGCTAAGATGTATATGCATTATTGCCTCCATAAATATTAATAGTTATTATTATTATTTTTTTTTTTTTGAGACAGAGTCTCGCTCTGTCGCCCAGGCTGGAGTGCAGTGGCTGGATCTCAGCTCACTGCAAGCTCCGCCTCCCGGGTTTATGCCATTCTCCTGCCTCAGCCTCCCGAGTAGCTGGGACTACAGGTGTCCGCCACTTCGCCTGGCTAGTTTTTTGTGTTTTTTAGTAGAGACGGAGTTTCACCGTGTTAGCCAGGATGATCTTGACCTCCTGACCTCGTGATCCGCCCGTCTCAGCCTCCCAAAGTGCTGGGATTACAGGCTTGAGCCACCGTGCCCGGCCTAATAGTTATTTTTAAAATATTTTGTAAAATATTAGTTTTCTGTTGCTGTAGTAACAAATTCCCACTTAGTGGCTTAAAACAACAAACATTTATCCTACAGTTCCCTACCTCAGAAGTTCAACACAGGTCTCACTAAGCTCAACATTAACATGTCAGCAGGATGGTGCTCCTCTCTGGAGGCTTCAGGGGAAAATCTATTTCCTTGCCCTTTTCACCTCTTAGAGGCAGCTTGCATCCCTTGGTTCATGGACTCTTTCCTCTAATCTTAAGCCGACAACATTGCGTCTCTCATCATTCCTCTGTAGTCCTAGCTCCTTCCCACTCTATCTGGAAAACATTTTCTTATTTTAAGAACCTAAGTGACAATTTGGATCCACCTGGATAATTCAGGATAATCTCTCCAGTTCAAATTCCTTTACTTAGCCGTATTTGCAAAGTCACTTTTTCATGTAAGGTAACATATTTATAGGTTCTGGAGATTAGGAAATGGGCATATTTGGTGGGACACTTTTTCTGTCACACTTGTAGAAGGAATTTTAAATTAAAATGCACAGTCTGACATGAACTTCTATAAAAACTGGGCTGAGATCAATCTTGCATAACGCACCTCGATAATGATTCTGCTTTTAGCACATACATTTTAACAAATGATAGATTTTTAACGTGTGGTAATTTTCCAGAAAATGGATCTTTCCTTATCTTTGATAAATAAGATAGAAAAGCAATTACTTTTTAAAAAATATTCTTAATTTTTGTAAGGATTTTGTCTTTCATTAATTAACACTATTCAGTCAAATAAAGGTAATGTTTATGTTCACTTTTTTTAAGCTATAGATTTTGAGATCTCTGGAGATTTTGCTAGTGGAGATTTCCATGAATGGACTGATGATGAGGATGATGAAGATGATATTATGAATGATGAAGATGAAATTGAAGATGATGATGAAGATGAAGGGGATGATGATGATGGTGGTGATGATCATGATGGATACATTTGATTGATGACAGTTGAAATCAATAAATTCTACATTTCTAATATTTACAAAAATGATAGCCTATTTAAAATTATCTTCTTCCCCAATAACAAAATGATTCTAAACTTCACATATATTTTGTATAATTATTTGAAAAATTGCAGCTAAAGTTATAGAACTTTATGTTTAAATAAGAATGATTTGCTTTAAGTTTTTATATTCCTTACACAACAAGAAAATACATATGCAGTCTAGTCAGAGAAAATAAAGTTTTGAAGTGCTACTATAATAAATTTTTCATGAGAACAAACTTTGTAAATCTTCCATAAGCGAAATGACAGCCAGTGCTTGGGATTGTACATGTTAATTTTTTGAAAGATAATTCTAAGTGAAATTTAAAATGAATAAATTATTAATGACCTGGGTCCTGAGGATTTAAGAAAAATATGCATGCTTTAATTGCATTTCCAAAGTAGCATCTTGCTAGACCTAGATGAGTCAGGATAACAGAGAGATACCACATGGCAAGAAAAACAAAGTGACAATTGTAGAGTCCTCCATTGTGTTTACATTAATAGTGGTGTTTTTAACTATGAAATTATTCTGGATCTCATAGTACATTTTACAAAATGGCAAGTATGGAAAACCATGGATTCTGAAAATTAAAAATTTAGTTGTTCTTTCCAATGTGTATTTTAATTTGGATGGCAGTCTCATGCAGATTTTTAAAAATACTCTTTAATAACATGATTTATTTGACTTTCTAGATTTCTTTATCTTTCTGACCAGCAACTTAGGTTTCACAATTTAAATTAGGAAGACAAAGGGAAAGATTGATTTAAACCGTATTTTTACAAAGTTTGTCATTTGCCCCAAGGTCAAATTTTAAATTCTTAATTTTCATTTTATTTCCCATTTTAGATAAAATTTGCATTTAATCTTAGACTTATGTTATTTTTGTTAGTAGTGCCGAAACCTAGAGAACGTATTGTATGGTGCCTTGCAAAAATAGAAATAGAAAGATTTTAGCATGCATACCAATATAGTATATTACGCAATATATAAGCACACCTAATTAACAGATTAATAACAGTAAAGGTACTGCTGCTGGAATGAAGAAAATGGGATATGTTTCTTCCTTTTTTTCTATTGTTACATAATTGCCATGTGGACTTGTTTATGATTATTGTGTAGAGTAGCATTTAAGATTTAACTGTAGCAAAAATTACTTTAACCTCTGTATTTAAGTTAGCATGTTAATTAATTGTGTAGACATTTTGGCACACCATCACTTTTAACTATATCAGACCAATGGTTTTGTGCCCATAATAAAAATGGAAAATCCTGTTGAATGTTACATATTGGTATCTTTAATTTCAACAGTGGGTAAACTGGTTTCCCAGTATACAATTCATTGAAAGCAAAATTGATGAATTATTTCAATTTAATTTATACACACTCAATACAAACTTTAATGTTGACTTTATGTAATATTTAAAGTATAATGCATTTTCTTTTTTACTGTTTATGTATAGTTTACAAAATAAAGAATCTTATAACCAAATTGAACTGTTCCTCAATGGTTTTTCCGGAATACATATAGTAGCATGAAGGCTTCTTAATCGAGTCTTTGATTTTTAAAATGAATGCATCACAATCTAGCTAGGGGAGTTTCCTGAAATTTTAGAATTTCAAAATTAGAGCTCTTGGAATCTTAAATATTATTTTTCAATGTATGTTAAAAATGTTTTTTTGTTGGTGATGGTTTGTTTTGTTTTATTTGTCATAATATTGTAAAATGGATCATATTTTTGTCAAGGCTGTATTTTAAAACCCACTTTTATGGTGTCATACTTAACATATTTGGCCAAATTTCTATAGCAGCATTTTGAAGAGTGGTCAGATAGCCTTGTCTATTTAACAAATGTATATAAATATAACTGATTGGGAAGAGACAAAAACAAATTATATACAGACGTTTAGCAAATGAATGTAACATAACAAATACAGTAATGTTGAAGTTAGGCTGTTTTTCTAAAGAAGCGTCTCTTAGACTCCCAAGAAAGCAATTAAATCAACAGCAAATAGAATATAAAAAAAGATTACACTATAAAACTTTATGTAAATTATTTGTATACTATATATTTGTGTGTGTATAAAAATTCTATTTGTAATGTATATTAGATCTTTTCATCATCATTTAATTCATTTTAAATATTTTCATACAATACAATTATGCCTATACATTTATCCCCCCAAAATATAAATATTGGACAGCTACTGTAAATCAGACAGTATTCTACACACTAGATATTCATTAATGAACAAACTAACTATGAAGTGTAAAGACAGGCAATATATTTATTTCTAGCCCGTAATACAATATGGCTATAATCTCCATTGGAATAAACCAAAGAAAGATATTTACTAGATTTAATTTGAATAAGAAATGAGGTATTTTGATCCCCCAATGAGAGTCCTTGATAGAAACCCCAAATCTTAACATTTTAATTAAAAAGAATCCAAGTATCTCAACAGTTTGTTCTTTCTTAAATTGAAATCTGATTCATAGGTATAAAGTCATACAATACAGTCTGTAATAGTCTCTTATCTTTCTCATCTGTGTTATTTAGAAAGCACACATGCAACTCAAAAATTACAAGACATTCGGAATCACAGCAAATTGAAAACTGAAACATTAGAGAAAATGAGTAGAAGAAACATAAAAATAAAATAGCAAGTGTTCCTTTTATGCCAAAATCTAATATGGAAATTAATGATGCTTTATTGTTGTGCCTCTCGGGGATGGTAATTCTGCCTAATACTATTGAGGGAAAAAAGCTAAGTTTAAAATAAACATGAAACATTTTAATATTGATCAAAATGATATGTGACCCAATTCAAACTCTGTATTTCTGCCAATCATTTAATAGAAAAAATCCATCGAACCAAAATATCAAAATTATTAGCAAAAATGTTCTAACTAATGAAACAGCTGCTAAGAGTACTTTATCCTGTGTATACATTTTTACAGTATTTTTATTTTACATGAAACTGATGATGTGAAAAGTAACTCATAAGCATTGATGATCCTTATAGGCTAGTGATAGTTTATTTAGAGCATATTTACAGAATTGCAGGAATAAATACACATTTTGTAACAAACATTTTGATGCATTTTTTATATAAAATTAGTGAAGTGTCATTGTTAGCTATATGCAATAGATTATTAAGGGCTCCATACACAGTCTACTTTTAGAGATTTCTAATAACTTGGGGGGAAAGTGGAGAATGAGCCACACTGAATACAGCCATCATAAGTAATGTGCTTGTTCTGCCAGACACAAGTGTGCACATATGCATGCACAAACACATGTGTGCATACATGATTAGTCCAGTGTTTTCTTTGAATTTAAAATATTCAGTGCATCGATTCACATTTATTTCTCTTATCTTTTGTTCATGATGAATAAAAAGTACTAGACCATATCATACATTGCTCAGATGAAGTAAGAAAATTTAAAAATCTAGAACATTTAAAGTGGTATGAAGATATAAATAAATGATAATATGAGCTCCTTGTAGCTTATTCTATTTGACATTATTTTAAATCTAATAGCTGATATGAAGGTTGATATAATGAAAGGCAACATTTTCACTCTTTCTAGCACACGTTTTTACAGAAAATAATATCAACTGTTTAATTCTGTGTTTTAAAAGTATTTCATGAATTATAACTTGGCTTCATGAAACTTTTATTAATGATTAAGTCAATGAACACTTCAAAAAGAACATCTTAAGCTTTTGCTGTATACTATATATGTGTCATCCCTCCTGTGACAAGACAAATCGGAATAGTCCTTTTGAATAGTAATTATTTTCTCTCCTCAATTGTATATGAATATCTGTTGTCATTATTCTACTTAATATCTTTACCTAATTTCTATGTCTCAGTTAAAAGCTTAGCAAGTAAAATTAAGATAAATGAATATATGGTTCAACTTGATTTAAAATGGCAAAGCAAACCGTTGTAGGTGGAAAGATGTTTTTTAAATTGCAACAACCAATAAACACCATCACATCCATATTCAACTCTTTCAAAGACATCCTTGGGGAATACATTTTTAATATATTTTAATCATCAACCATCCCATTCATCCTTAAATGTACAAATACACATATTTCTAGGTTTGAAGTCTTATATGCCTTATCTTTCTTATCTGTCAAATGTAGCTTAATGTATTTATCCAGGAGAATTTATGTGAAGGTTACATGCAACACAAATTTAAAGCAGGAGCACTGTGTTTATCATGTAGTAAATGTCCACTAAATGCTGATTTTTTTTTTCAGATCTTTAAAATAGGTTAACAACAACAGTATTACTGAAGTTTTCAAGATGTGCTATAGAATTATCTTCTCTTTTTACAGCTTTATTCACAGTAATTCAAACAAATGATCCAGTTGATAGTACTCTCATACACTAAGTAGACATAATAAATCGTGCTCACATCATAGAGCCAGTGTGACGATAAAATGAGTTAACACATGGTGTCTGGACCATAGTAAATACCAAATAAATGTAATTATTTTTTTTACTTATAGAAGCTTATGAGGCATAGTAGAAGTCATATGAAGAAATGAAAAAATAAACTTTAAACCCAAGTATCTTAACTAGTTGGCTTCCCTAAGTAATTATGCATTTTTGAATAGATACATTTCAAGAGAAACGTGAACTAGAGTTGATGTCAACTTACTATATGTACCATACATTAAATGTCATATACATTAAATTCAAGCAATCAACTAAGAGATGGGTATTATTTTTTCTTATAATAGAGATGAAGTATCCTAGAAATCACTAATACTCATCATTCCTGGTTCCTCTCTCCTTTCTAAACACATGTTATACCTTCCTTTTTTCTTCACAGTCAAATTGAGGTCATGCAACTAGTTCTGGCCAACTGAATGTGAGTTGAAGTCATGTGTATGACTCTTGACAAGGCAAGTGTCACTGCCGTCAGTTTACAGGCAGTTGGAATGGAACCGTGATACTACTATATCTTTACCCGTGTCTCTCAGTTCCACTGGTTATTGAACCATGTCATGCTACTTCCATATTTACATTTGCAACAACTATCCAAAACTAATGCCTTCTTCTTAATCAACATGCAACATGTTTTGAAGCCATCTCAAATCCTTGTAAAGGGAAGCAGAACATAAACAAGTTAATTCTGCTGTTTAATGAAATATATTTGTGTAGCAGTCCAGGAAATGTAATTCCTGGAGTCAAATCTCTGAGCTCAATCTGATGCTGCTTTGTGACGTTGGGCAAATAATGAACTTCGCTGTAACTGGTTTTCTTCATGTGTAAAGTAATAGTAGTGTTAGGATTTAATTCATAAGGCTATAATAGTGCTTCAGTGGACATTCTAGTAAAATACCTAGCTCAAAAAATTTAGCTACAATAATAATAATAAAAAGACAGTAAGTGTAGTGATAAAAGCCATGGACAGTATAGTCTACCAGGTCTGAATCCCGGCTCTGGCACTCATGGACTGCATGACTTTAGGCAAGTTACTTGACATCTCCATGGCTTAGTTTTCTCATCAGTGAAATAGGTATGAGATTAATGCTCACCTTAGCACATGTGGCAGAGGATTACAAACTTTAATACTTATGAAAATACTTAAAACAATGCCTAGCCACATAGTCAGCAATGAATAATAGTTATTATTAAGAAGAGGGAAATGAAGAAAAGTAAAATCAATAAACCAACCACTATTTTAGATCCATTATATTTTTAAGATGAGAATATAGACATTGTTATTCCTGTTTTCTGTGTTACAAAACAGCTAGTCCAGAGAACTAAGGTGATCTCTAAAGGTCACCAGGGATATCAATGTAGAAACTAAAGCCCAAACTTAAGAAACACCAGCTCAATGCAGTTCAATATCAACTTGTTCTTGAGCTCTCATAAATGTTCTCTCTTAAAATGTAATTCCTAATTAAGGGCTAACCTTTTCAAAACATTGATTATCCACAGTGCCTTATCCAAAAGAATGGTTATTAATAGAAAATTCTTAATGTAATTTCACTTTAATTCTATTTTTTTTTTTTTTTTTTTTTTTTGAGACCGAGTTTCACTCTTGTTGCCCAGGCTGGAGTGCACTGGTGCCATCTTGGCTCACTGTAGACTCCACCTACCTATTTCAAGTGACTCTTCTGCCTCAGCCTCCCCAGTAGCTGGGATTACAGGCATCTGTCACCATTCCTGGCTAATTTTTTGTATGTTTAGTAGAGACGGGGTTTCACTATGTTGGCCAGACTGGTCTTGAACTCCTAACTTCAAGAGATCCGCCTGCCTCAGCTCCCAAAGTGCTGGGATTACAGGTGTGAACCACCGCACCTGGCCATAATTCTAATTTTTAATGTGTCTTTTTAATTGGTATGTTAAATAGTGCTGAGTTTCAATGTTCTTTTTTGCCCCATGGGGGTAACATGTAGAACTACCAGAGTGAAAATAAAAACAACAAATAGAGACTATAAGTTTGTTTTAGAGCTTACCAGAGGTTGCATCAAAGTGTAATTTAGAACTTACTAGATTAAAAAAAAAAAACATATTTTTTTTAAAAAGCATTCTTGTAATTTAAAAACAATTTATTATTTTGGGGGGGATGAAAAAATAGAGGTGGAACTATTAGAAGTGTGGACAAAACAATTTCACATTCTCAGATAGCTTCTAAGGAGTATAGATATGTGACAAATCATGTCACATTTGTAAAAAAATTTAAGAACTCTTATTTCCTCATATAAGTAAATATTAGTATGATAATAGACCATTATTGGTAAACTACTCAGTTTATTTTAGTCAAGTACAATATTTCTTGCTGGAAAATGTAAATATTTACACATTTTTCTCTTTCAGGATCATGTGTTCCAGGCACTCATCCTTTTTACTCCAAACAACCAATACTTTTTTACAACTAATTTGATCATCTGGAGAAATACAGATAAAAGATAAAGGGAAAATGCCCTTTACTATAAGACATGTTTGTGGAAAAATTTACCAAAAGAAGCCTCTAATTTGGACCTTACTTTCTTCTTATAAAATTAAACAATAGCAAAATAGATTGTGTAGATGTCATATTTGGCGAAAGAAAAAAAATGAATGATTTTGTACAAGGGTGGTTCAGTTAGTCATGTGAATCTTGGACTATTGAGACTCTTTATTTGATTGATTAATGTGTATTTGGTGTCAACCTCATAATTACAAGAGCAATGCGTAACTATGTCAATCTTAGTTTAGTTTCTAAAATTTGAGATAATTTGAATAAATTTTTGTTTCCATGCGAGTCATCTGGGTATTAATTTTTATTGAGCATACCTAGAAGGATTATTATTTGAAATAAAGCTGCATGCTGACAGTTTAGAGTGAGGAGAAACAGAAGTCAATAACTGTAAGTAAGTTATGTTATATTATATTTTACATTAATTATCACATACACTTGGCGTTTAATACACTTAAAAGTGTTCCAGTGCCACAAATGCATTTTTAACTTGAATCACTCCTACTCCAAGCAGATGAGAATAAACTGCTCTCTTGGTGCTATGCTTTAAATATGGTCTGCTTGACTCTGCCAGATCTCATGTTGAAATTTGGTCTCTAGTGTTGGTGGTGGGGGATGCTTGGGGGTGTTTGGGTCATGGGGGTGGATCCCTCATCAATGACTTGGTGAGATTCTTGTAGGAGTGACAAGAAGTGGTTGTTGAAAAAAGTCCAGCAGCTCCTTCCCTCTCTCGTTTCTTCCTTGCCATGTGATTTCTGCCCACACCTCTTTCCTTCTCCCTCCACCATGAGTAGAAGCAATCTGACTTTCTGACCAGGAGATGCTGGCACCCTATTTCTTGTACAGCCTGCAGAACATGAGCCAGATAAACCTCTTTCCTTTATAAATTACCCATCCTCAGATATTCCTTTATAGCAGCACAAACTGACTAAGACAATTGGCTAGTAAGGAAACCTAGCCATTCACCCAGCATCCAATTTCAACATAGCTTTACAAGACCTATCTCTTCCTTTTTTTTACTAGTGACAAACTCTTATTTGTATTTTAACACCCCCCCAACTTTTTTTTTTTTTTTTTCTTTTTGGGGACTGAGTCTCACTCTGTCGCCAGGCTGGAGTGCAGTGGCTCAATCTCGGCTCCTTGCAACCTCCACCTCCCCAGGTTCAATTGATTCTCCTGCCTCTACCTCCCAAGTAGCTGGGATTACAGGCACACATCACTACGCCCAGCTAATTTTTGTATTTTTAGTAGAGACAGGGTTACACCATGTTTACCAGGATGGTCTCTATCTCTTGACCTCGTGATCCGCCTGCCTTGGCCTCCCAAAGCGCTGAGATTACAGGCGTGAACCACCGTGTCAGGCCTAATCCCATTTTATTTTTACTTATTTTTTTTTAGGAAAATTGCAATATAGTTTGAAGTCAGGTAGCATGATGCCTCCAGCTTTGTTCTTTTTGCTTAGGATTGTTTTGGCTCTATGGGCTCTTTTTTGGTTCCATGTGAATTGTAAAGTAGTTTTTCTAATTCTGTAAAGAATGTCAATGGTAGTTTAGTGGCAATAGCATTGAATCTATAAATTACTTTGGGTGGCATGGCATTTTCACAATATTGATTCTTCTGATCTATGAGCATGGAATGTTTTTGCATTTGTTTGTGTCCTCTCTGATTTCTTTGAGCAGTGATTTGTAGTTCTCTTCAAGGAGAACTTCATTTCCCTTTTTGGCTGTATTTATAGGTACTTTATTCTCTTTGTTGCAATTGTGAATAGGAGTTCATTCATGATTTGGCTCTCTACTTGTCTATTGTTGGTGTATAGGAATGCTTTTGATTTCTGCATATTGATTTTGTATCCTAAGACTTTGCTGAAGTTGTTTATCAGCTTAAGGAAATTCTGGGCCAACAAACATGAAAAAAAGTTCAACATCACTGATCACTAGAGAAATGCAAATCAAGACCTCAATGAGATTCCATCTCATGCCGGTCAGAATGATGATTATTAAGAAGTTAAGAAGCAACAGATGCTGGTGAGGTTGCAGAGAAATAGGAAAACTTTTACACTATTGGTGGAAATGTAAGTTAGTTCAACCATTGTGGAAGACAGTGTGGCAATTCCTCAAAGACCTAGAACCAGACATATAATTTGACCCAGCAATCCTATTACTGAGCATATACCCAAAGAAATATAAATTATTCTATTATAAAGACATATGCATACATATGTTCATTGCAGCACTATTCCCAATAATAAAGATATGGAATCAATCAAAACACCCATCAATGATAGACTAAATAAAGAAAATGTGGTAAATATATACCATGGAATACCATGCAGCCATAAAAAGGAATGAGAGCATGTCCTTTTCAGGGACAAGGTTAAAGTATGAAGTAATTATCCTCAGCAAACAAACACAGGAACAAAAAAATCAAACCTCACATGTTCTCACTTTTAAGTGAGAGCCGAACAGTGAGAACACATAGACACAGAGAGACGAACAACACATGCTGTGGCCTGTCAGGGAAGGGCAGTGAGAGGAAGAACATCGGGATCAATAACTAATGCATGTGGAGCTTCATACCTAGGTGATGGGTTGATAGGTGCAGCCAACCACCATGGCACACATTTCCCTGCATAGCAAACCTGCACATCCTGCACGTGTATCCTGAAACTTAAAATAAAATAATTTTTTTTTAAAAAAGAAAGATAACTGCAAACCATAGGGTATACAAAAAACTTTGACAAATATCTTTGAAGAATGCTCAGTGTATACCAAACTACCACCAATAGTTTCTAGTTGTCTTTATAATGATCTCTAACAGGAAGTGACTTTATGACTCGTTTTAGCTGGATAATAATAACATATCCTCTGGTGTGATTATAGGAACAGTTGTGCCAGAATCTGGTCCAGAATCTTGCAAGGTGAAAGCACAGTTGATATAGCAGCTCAGTTGTATTATTCCCAGGGTGGCTGCAACCCGAGCCTCTTTAATGCCAGGAAAGACGTTGTCAAGCCTCGCCAAAACAACCGCACTCTGTTCATGTAGTACTTCAAGCAGATTAATTTTAGCCCTGGACTTTGATGGGGTTCCATTCAAAGAGCCGTTCAGTTAAAACATGGTCTAGGACATGCTATAAGGAAGATCTGTTAAACATTTATAAATATCACAGTCTATTTTAATCCTTCATGCTCAAGGAAAAGAATGACAGATAATAAAGCCCAAAATGAAAATTAAATGTATGTAATAGATATTGCATGCTCTTTCTGTAGTACCTAGTTAAAAATATAGCATCTGTATTAATCATTTTCAAAGGGCATTCCTAGGGTATTGCTCATGCATGCAGTATTATGGATGCGGCTACACCTGGATGTGTAATGCTCCATGCAATCTTTTGTGTCTCCAATACTGACTTCTGAAAATAAAAATGACATATGAAAGAAGAGAAAACACATCAGTCAATTTAACACTTGTCAGTGTCCAAATGAGCAGAGGGTAATATTAATACATATAATTAATCTAGGGAAGTTCTATTGGATTTTCATGACCTTTGTAATTTTTATACCCCAATAGCATATATATCCTAGCAAATGGCCATTATAAATGGAACTCTTTGTGAAAAATACAGGCTATTAGCCAGAAGGTGGTCATGAGGAAAGAGATTGCAAGGAATTCTATGAATAGTGATATCCCTTTAAGAGAAAAAGAAAATAGCTGAGTCCCTAGATCCGGAGGTGAGCAACAAATGGCTAGTATAATTGTGGCCTGAGTCCAAAAAGTCATACTCTCCAGACTTAGCAGAAGCAGCTTTGCAGTGTTCGATGGCTACCAAATTAAATAAAGTCAAAATTGTTTGATTAAATAACTATGTTCGTAGGCCTTCCTTTTTTCCTCTTTCACCTTTAGTCAAAAGTATTGCCCTAGCCACTCTCTAATGGAAGAAGAAAATTGTCTTTCTTAAGCATGTTTCATGTCAAGCACTTAGTTTTATCCTGATAGTAATTATATGACACTTGACATATGCAATTCAAACAAAGTTGTGAAAACTTATTTTTAATTGATCCCCTCCTTTATCTTGTCAATTCCCTATAGCAGCATGTTGGCTAGTGAACAGTTCATCAGCTTTGCTGACCAGGTGAGGCCTTGATTTAAAAGTTTCTATCACTCTAACAATTCATTTGTGTTTCTTTTCATCAAAAAACAAAAAGAATGACTAAATATCATCTTGCTTAACGGTAGTACACATTGTTAATATTTCCACATGGATATTTATAACTGGCTGCAAAATAATTGATTATGCTATGCCATACTCCCTCAAACTTCTGTTAAACATGATGATTCATTATTTTCCTTCAAGTTCTAGCTATCTCAGAAATGGCTGAAGGTTGTTACCTCTCTTTTCTACTTCTCCCTTCTTGCAAAGTGTTAGAAATTATGAGTCAGTTTCCAAAGCACATGTGTGCCATTGCACGCATACACACACGCACAGACACACAGTTTCCTAGACCCGTACACAATAAAGATAAAGAAAATACCCATTTATTTTCATATAATCAGAGAATTTACTTTGAAACATTTTGAAGTTTTTATTCTTCCTTCCAAAACACATGTAATGAGCACATATATAGAATATAATGACACTTAGAAAGTTGTTTATCAATTTCAATATGTTGAAAACTAATTATGCTGAAGGTTCTATCAAAGATGTGCTGGTATTGATGGAGCCTGTAACGATGTCTTCCTTGCATGAAAAGGCCATAAACAAATTGCTGTTGCCTTACAAGCACATTAATTTCTCATTGTAGGAGGAAGTTTATTTTTGACAGACTGAGCCTACAGTCCAAGCATTACCACCTGCTTAATCATAAAAGCATATTCTGTAATATAATTGAGTTCTAAGTTAACTCCTTCATAAAATTCATGAGAAAATAAGTGATTGGGTATTAAAGTAAAATACTGAGTGATTATTTTATATTCTTTCTATTTATTTATTTACTTTGAGATGGAGTCTGGCTCTGTCTCCCAGGCTGGAGTGCAGTGGTGCCATCTCGGCTCACTGTGAGCTCCACCTCCTGGGTTCATGCCATTCTCCTGCCTCAGCCTCTCGAGTAGCTGGGACTACAGGTGCCCACCACCATGCCTGACTAATTTTTTTTTACTTTTTAGTACAGAGGGCATTTCACCATGTTAGCCAGGATGGTCTCGATCTCCTGACCTCGTGATCCGCCTGCCTCAGCCTCCCAAAGTCCTGGGATTACAGGCGTGAGCCAACATACCTGGCTGATTATTTTACATTCTTATATAAATGCCTATAACTACCAATAGTAATAGTAATACCAATAGTAAAGCTATTAGTAAATAATCTACCAAACCTACGTAACAATAGTTCTAGTATAATAATGTGAATTATCTGACTTCTGTAATTGTTTTTTAAAAACACAAGTTGGACAACGTAGTGAGACCTTGTTTCTACAAAAAATGTTTTCTTTTCTTTTTTAATTAGCTGGGCATGATGTCATGTACCTATAGTCCCAACTACTTCGGAGGCTATGATGGGAGGATTGCTTGAACTGAGGATTTGGAGGCTGCAGTGAGCTATGATCATGCCACTGCATTCCAGCCTGATAAAGAGTAAAACTCTATTCCTAAAAATAATTATAATAACAATTTCATAAAAGCAAGTGCTTAACTGAAGTATTCAATATACTTAACTACAAAGCAAAAGTGATCTTGATATATAATTTCATAGAGAAAAGCATTTGGCAAATTTATGAACAAAAATGTTTAATCTTTTTTTTTTTTTTTTTTTTTTTTACAAAAAATTGGAATCCCTAGATATGGCAAGCAAGGAGAAAATTTTCAAGCAAATAGAAAATTAAACCTCCACTCAAGTCTCATGTTAGCCGTGAAGCCTTTCCTAGAAACTGTTACCCCTTTTTAGACAGGTATTCTGCTCGTTCTCTGTATTTTCACAGTGAGTTATAACAACTTTCACCCCTTTCTCATGGAACTCACCCCACTCTCATGGAATGCTGGAATGTAGCTATTATTTGCATATCAATCTCACAGACATGAGAATGGCTTACTCTTTTAAATCGCAGCAATAAACACCACCGCTAGATATAGCTGATGCTGAACACGTGTTAAGAAAGGAAATTATTAGGCAGAAAGCAAACAGCTCATAATGCTAAAGGGACACCGTAATGCAGGGTAGGATGACAGTAAGCTAGAGCTTGAGATGGGGAAGAGAGGCTGGCAATTGAACCAATTAGGAAAAGTTAAGTCTGCTAGTTGCTGAGTTCTAGAAATACTTTAATGGAGAGCTGTGTAAGAATTTATTTCTAAAATATTTCTAGAATAAGAATTAAAGGAAAAACTATTAAAAACACTTTACCAGTGAGTCTTAGACTTTTATATGTTTTCAATCTCCTATGTATGAACATTTATTATATTGTTTCCAACATTTTGCAATTACAAATAATGTGTGCATATGTACTTTTGGATTTTTAAATGATATTTTCAGTGAAGATTCTTAGAAGTGGGATTGTTGGTTAAACAGTAAGTAGATGTGTAGGTATTTGTTAGGATTTCAAAATTACTGCCAAAAGGTTGTACCACTTTGCAGTCCCACCAGCAATGTGTTGAAGTGCATGTTTTTTCACAGCCCCAATAATAGAATGTGTTTCTTTTTATAGACTTTAAATCAGGGTAGACAATTCAAAGACATTTTGAATCCATAAAGGCAAGAGTCAAAAAGGCGGTTCAAGAGAGTGGTGGAATTAACCTACAGCATATCCATGTAATTAAGTACATTGAGGGTTTGAAAAAATAAGTGAGGAAGACTTCTTTGAAGTTAAACGAAGTAATTTTCAGGATACAATTTTTAAGTGAGCAAAAGCAAAGGATGTGTACACAGAATATCTCTCACAAGGTACTTATTTTAATTGCATAGAAAAAAATAACTTTATATTGGATAAACAGAGCAGACACCAGGTTAACAATGAAGTCACGGCTAATACTCTTAAAAATAAGACATACCTACAATCTATGTCTCCTGATATGCACTACAATAAAAAAGGCACAATATCATTTCTATGACCTTCTTGCGAAACTTCATAATGGCAATTTAATCTTAAGAAAACATCAGATAGTGCTCACCGAGAGTGACATCAGCAACATGGTAGAAATAGGAAGCTCCTGACTTCCTCCACATCTGGATGCGCCAAAAAGATCCATAAAAAGACATATTATAATCAAATTACTAAAAATTATACTAAGTTGAAAGCATCAAGGAGAAAATGAATTATTACATATAAGGGAATATCCATAAGACTATCAAAGAATTTTTCAGCAGAAACCTTGAAGGCCAAAAGGTAGTAGAATAGTAAATTCAACATACTGAAATTAAAAAATAAAAGTGCTAATCAGAAATATCATACCAAGAATTATTGTCCTTCAAAAATAAATGGGTAATAAAGACTTTCTTAGACAAACAAAGGCTGAGACAGTTTACCACCACTAGGCCAGCCCTACACAAAATGCTAAAGGTTGCTCTTCAGGTTGAAGGAAGAGGACATTAGCTGTAACATGAAAACATATAAAAGTACAAGACTCACTGGTAAAGTAAGTACATTGTCAAATCCAAAACACTCTAATACCATAAAGGAAGTAGGCAAATCAATTATATTTCTAGAATAAGAGTTAAAGGAAAAACTATTAAAAACAAAACTACAATAACTTGTTACGAGGTGCAAATTACAAAAAGATATAAAATGTGACATCAAAACCATAAAATGTGGGAGGAGGAAGAATACAAGTGTACAGTTTATATATGCAATTAAAATTAACTTATCAAATTAAAATAGTCTACTGTAATATAAAATATTTTACACAAGTCTTAGGGCAACCAAAAAATGAAAACCTATAATAGATACACAAAAGATAAAAAGGAAATATTTAAAGAATAACACTAGGAGTCATCAAATCACAAAGAACGAAAACGAGAGAGGAGGAAAGGAACAAAAAGTTTATAAAACTATCAGAAAACAATTAAAAATAGCACCAGTAAGTTCCTTACCTATCAGTAATTACTTTAAATGTAAAAGGAATAAATTATTGTGTCAAAAAACATAGAGTGGCCAAAATGGATATATATACAAACTCATACAAACTGTCACACACATCCATATGAAGAGACCACCAAACAGGCTTTGTGTGAGCAACAAAGCTTTTAAATCACCTTGGTGAAGGCAGACTGAGTCCAAAAAAGGAGTGAGTGAAGGGAGATAAGGGTGGGACAGTTTTATAGGATTTGGGTAGGTAGTGGAAAAGTACAGTTAAAGGAGGTTTCCTCTTGTGGGCAGGGGCGGGGGTCACAACGGGCAGGGTGGGGAGATCATGAGACTCATTTTCCAAGGGGGGAATGTCACAAGGTCGATTGATTAGTTAGGGTGGGGCAGGAACAAATCACAATGGTGGAATGTCATCTTTTGTGGCTCTTCAGTTGCTCCAGGCCATCTGGATCTATATGTGCAGGTCACAGGAGTTATGATGGCTTAGCTTGGGCTCAGAGGCCTGACATTCCTGTCTTCTTATATTAATAAGAAAAACAAAACAAAATAGTGGTGAAGTGTTGGGGCATCAAAAATTTTGGGGGGTGGTATGTAGAGATAATGGGTGATGCTTCTCAGGACTGCTTCAGGTGGGATTGGGGTGGTGTGAGGAACCACAAAAGATGACATTCCACCATTGTGATTTGTTCCTGCCCCACCCTAACTAATCAATCGACCTTGTGACATTTCCCCCTCAGACAGTGAGTCTCATGATCTCCCCACCCTGCACCTTATGATACCCACCCCTGCCTGCAAGAGATAACCACCTTTAACTGTAGTTTTCCACTACCTACCCAAATCCTATAAAACTGCCCCACCTCTATCTCCCTTTGCTGACTCTCTTTTCGGACTCAGCCCACTTGCACCCAAGTGAAATAAATAGTCTTGCTGCTCACACAAAGCCTGTTGGTGGTCTCTTCACACAGACTCCCATGACACAAACACACATAGACCCAGTTATATTCTGTCTACAAAAGACTCACTTAGCCTTAGAGGATAGTGATAGAATGAAAGTGAAGAGTTGGAAAAATATATTTTATGCAAATGGATACAAAAAGAGAGCAAGTGTAGCTATGATTATTTCAAACAAAATAAACTTTAGGGCAAAAGAGATAAAATAAAGGTCATTATATGGTGATAAAGAAGTCAATCCATCAAGAGACATAATTGTAAATATATATATATGTGAGTGTATACTATATATGTATACACACACACACAACATCAGAGCATCTTTATATACTTGTAAGTATATAAAGCAAGTATTAAAAGATCTGAAAGTAAACATAGACTGACTGGAACACAATTATACTTGGGGATTTCAAACCTCACTTTCAACATAGAACAGGTCATCCAGACAGAAAACAAATAAGGAAACATTGAACTTCAAACACACTTTAGATCAAATGGACCTGCACAGACATGCCAAACATTGTACTAACAACAGAAAACATATTTTCCTTGAGTACATATAAACACATTTTCCTCAAGTACCTGTAAAACATTCTCAAGAATATTTAGACCCCAAAACAAGTCTTAACAATTTTAAGAAGATTGAAATCATATCTTTCAAGTATATTTTCTAAGACTATATGAAACTAGAAACTAATAAGTGAGTAAATTATGGGAAATTAACAAATAAGTAAAAATTGAGCAATATGCTTGATATTGAACAACTATTGGTCAAAGAAGAAATTAAAGGAGAAAATGTCTTAAGACAAATGAAAATGAAAATACAAACTGCCGAAACTATAGAATTCATCAAAAACAGTTCTAAGTAGATAGTTCATAGCAATAAATACATCAAAAAAGAACAACCTCAAATAACTAAACAACTTTAGAATACACCTCAAGAAACTTTTAAAATGAGCCCAAAATAAGTAGAAGGAGGGAAATAACAAATAACAGAGTAGAAATAGTGGAAATAAAGACTAGAAAAACAACAGAAAAGATAAACAGAAATTAGAATTATTTTTCTGAAAAGCTAAGCACAATTGGCAAACCCTTAGTGAGACTAAGAAAAAAAGAGAAAAAAATTCAAATAAAATAAAATATGAAACATGAGATGTTACAACTGATAACACACACAAAAAAATGATTATAGCAGACACTATGGGAAAAAATAGGCAACTTAAAAGAAATAGATGAATTTCTAAAAACATATAACTTACCTAGAGTGAACAAAGAATAACTTGGAAATCTGAACAGACCAATCATGAGTAAGCAAGTTGAATTAGTAATTTAAAATCTTACATCAAAGAAAAGCTTAAGGTTTCACAGATGAATTCTACAAAAAACTTATAAAAGAACTAATACCAATCCTTCTCAAACTCCTTCAAATTTGAAGAAGTGGGAATATTTCCAAACTTACGAGGCCAGTATCACCTTGACACCAAAATCAGACAACAACACTGTAAGAAAACTACTGACCAATATCACTGATGAATATAGATGCAAATATCAATGTAATACTAGCAAACTGTATTCAACAGTATATTAAAAGGATTAATCATCATGATGTTGTGGGATATATTCCAGGAATGCAAGGTTGATTCAACACATGCAAATCAGTACGTATGCTTCACCATATTAGCAGAAATAAGAAGAAAAAAACATACGATGGTCCCAATAGGTGCAGAAAAAACATTTGACAAAATTCAACACCACTCATGATTAAAACTCTCACAAAATTAGGCATGGAAAGAATGTTGTATTAGGGTTCTCTAGAGCGACAGAACTAATAGGATAGATGTATAGAAAGAGGCAAGTTTATTAAAAAGTCCTTAAAATGTCTGATTATTTTCCTTTCCTCAGTGCACAGTTACCCTGGTAAAAGACCGGAGGTCTCCTTGGGAAAAGATAGGAGAAAGATTAACAGCATATATTGTAGGTAGCATACTGGGACCTTCCTCAAGGGGAGCTGGTCTCCTCTTCATTCAAAGGGTTCTGTGTCTGTAAACTGGTTCAAATCTGAAAATTGATTGAGGGGTTATGATTCTCTGTTTTTCTGTTTTGTTTTGTTTTGTTTTGTTGTTGTTGTTTCTTTTGTTTTGTTTTGTTTTTTGTAATGGAGTTTCACTCTCGTCGCCCAGGCTGGAGTGCATTGATGCGATCTGAGATCACCGCAATCTCCTACCTCCCAGGTTCAAGCGATTCTCCTGTCTCAGTCTCCCGAGTAGCTGGGATTACAGGTGCCCGCCACCACGCCTGGCTAATTTTTTGTATTTGTAGTAGAGATGGGATTTCACCATGTTGGGCAGGTTGGTCTCTAACTCCTGACGTCAGGTGATCTGCTGGCCTTGACCTCCAAAAGTGCTGGGATTACAGGCATGAGCCACTGCGCCCGACGATTATGTTTTTATAATTTAAATTACTCTTTTGTCCACTCGACCTGGAAGCTTTCTGCTTATATAAATTAAGTTAGAATGCAGTAGGCTTCCTAACGTCTTCACTTCTGGGAATTCTGTGATTCATTAGCCAGTGCAGGGTTCTACATGAGTCACACTATTCTGATTGCCACTTTGCCTCTGCTGTTCATTAGGGTAACTACACCCACCTTACTTTTGATGGTTGAGTGCCGTCGCTTGACCTCTGCCACCTAGGGATCCCATTGCATTTAAATTTTGCAGTTGAGTGAAAAGAAGTGTCTGTTATATGAGAGAAGAGCAATTACATAACTCTTCAAGGATGCAGGTGCTGCCCTCACAAATCTGTTTCACAAAGTATTGGTCAAGGGTCTATCTTCTGGACTCTCCCAGCTGGGATGAGTAGGTCTAAAGTGACTAATCCACTCCAACCTCCCAATTTCCCTAAGCCTTTGGATCCTCTCCTCTACTTTAAACCAAGGGTGATTAGGCATTTCCAGCTCACTCACAGTTGGCCATCTTTTAATTCGTATTTCAGATAACCAAGAAAATAAAGGTTCTATTAGAACCTTTTTAAGCTCTATTAATAATTAAATAAATTATCAAAACTTAATTTCTTTAATATAAGTGAATGAAAGATGAGTTCCTGTCTCTTTCAAGTAAATGTCTTGGGAGTGATGATATAACCAATGTTAGTTTAGAAAATAGTAAATATTTGGACATGTTCTATTATACATTAAATGTTCCTATAAAGCTACCCTCATGAAAATACTGTAATCCTTTCAACACAAAATTTTTAAAAAGATCCAAAAGACATAAAAATAAAAATAAAATGTATTTGTTAGGCACAGTGGCTTACACATGTAATCCCAGCTTTTTGGGAGGCTGAGGGAGGAGGATTGATTAAGGACAAGATTTTGAGATTTTGAAGTTGCAGTGAGCTATGATTGCACCACTGCACTCCAGCCTGTCAGAGTGCAAGAGCCTGTATAGAGAGATATATCTATATCTATAATATCTATCTATTTACATATCATACACATATGTGATATGGAAAATTAGTATAGCAATAATTCATAAGTCAAGTAGTATAATTAGTAAGTCTCCTGGAAAAAATACATAATTCACGCCTTAAGTCACATGTATAAAAAATAAATTAATAAATGTCTGATTATTAAATATAAAAATTAATAAATGATTAACTTTTAAAATGAACCCATAAAAGTTCTAAAGGAAAAATATAAGTGACTACTTATAGGACCTCTGCATAGAATAAGACCTTCTAATGTTTCCAAAATCAGAGACTCTAAAAGAAAGATAGGTAGATATCATTATATTAAAATATTAAAATAATATAATTGTTTTAATTTTATGTGAAACAAAATACTGTAAACCTTTTTTAAACTCAACATATTTGACAAAGAGTTGTAGCAATGACATACACAGAGGGCTAATATTCTGTTAACAACTATCCCTTGATGACATAAATAATATATTTTAATGACTACATTTCTAAGACAAAATACACATACACACCCCTCTGATAACAATAGACTCAGGTATAGTAATGTTCCTATATTGTAAAGATGGTATAAAAAATTGACGATAATATGGAAAACTTCATCTAAAGTCTTAAATACATATCAATAAAATCATGTAAATATTTGTGAAGAATTTTTCTACAGTATGAGCAACGTTGTGCTATTTGTAATACAGATAATCAAAAACAAGCTGAATGTCCTAATGCTAGCAAAATGGTAAATCAGTGTTGGTGCACATCAAACAAACAAACAAAAGAAGGAATATCATGCAGTCAATAAACTGGAGACTTGAGGAAGATATTTGATGACATGTATAATTGTTCACAGTATAGTAAATAAAATGAATATATATCTGTATATAGAAACAGTACTATTTTTACACATATAAAGACCATGTAATATTCATACAGATTTTTAAACAATTTATATATACACATAAAAAGAATACATATAAATTTTCTATGTATAGACTATACATAATTATTCACATATAAAACAAGATATATTGAAATATATACACATACATTTTTATTTAGTTTGGATGTGTGTCCCTGCCCAAATCTCATGTTGAAATGTAATCCCCAATGTTTAAGGTGGGACCTGATGGGAAGTGTTTGGATCATGGGGTCGGATTTCTCATTAAGAATTTAGCACCATCGCCTTGGTGCTGGTGCTGCCCTCATGATAATGAGTGCATTCATGTGAGATCTAGTCATTTAAAAGTGTGGGGCACTTCCCACCCTTCTCTTGCTCCTGCTTTTGCCATGTAATGTGCCTGCTCCCCCTTTGCCTTCCACCATGATTATAAGTTTCCTGAGGCATCCAGAAAAGCAGGAGCCACTAAGCTTCCTGTATGGCCTGCAGAACTGTGAGCCAATTAAACTTTCTATCTTATAAATTGCCCACTCTCCTTAGTTTTATACATATATTATATATAAAATATATATATAATATATATAATGTATAATATATATAATATATATAATATGTGTGTGTGTGTGTATATATATAGTTTTATTTTGTTTTAAGTTCCAGGATACATGTGCAGGATGTGCAGGTTTGTTACATAGTTAAATGTTGCCATGGTGGTTTACTGCACCTATCAATCCAACACCTAGGTATTAAGCCCCACATGCATTAGCTATTTATGCTGATGTGCTCCCTTCCTCCACCCCCCTACCCAACAGGCCCCTGTGTGTGTTGTTCCCCTCCCTGTGTCCATGTGTTCTCATCATTCAGCTCCCACTTATAAATGAGAACATGCAATGTTTGGTTTTCTGTTCCTGTGTTAGTTTGCTGAGGATAATGGCTGCCAGCTTCATCCACGTCCCTGCAAGGAACATAATCTTGTTCCTTTTTATGACTGCATAGTATTTCATGGTGTATATTTACCACATTTTCTTTATCTAGTCTATTATAGATGGGCATTTGGATTAATTCCATATCTTTGCTATTGTGAGTAGTGCTGCAATGAGCACATGTGTGCATATGTCTTTATAATAGAATAATTTATATTTCTTTGAGTATATGCCCAGTAGTGGGATTGCTGGGTCAAATGGTATGTCTGGTTCTAGGTCTTTGAGGAATTGCCACACTGTCTTCCACAATGGTTGAACTCACTTACATTCCCACCAACAGTGTAAAAGCATTCCTATTTCTCCACAGCCTCACCACCATCTATTGTTTCTTGGCTTTTTAATAATTGCCATTCTGACTGGTGTGAGATGATATCTCACTATGGTTTTGATTTTCATTTCTCTAATGCTCAATTATGTTAAGCTTTTTTTCATAAGTTTGTTGGCTGCATAAATGTCTTCTTTTAAGAAGTGTCTGTTCATGTCCTTTGCCCAATTTTTGGTAAGGTTGTTTGTTTTTTCTTGTAAATTTGTTTAAGTTATTTATAGATTCTGGATATTAGACCTTTGTCAGATAGATAGACTGCAAAAATTTCCTCCCATTCCATAGGTTATCTGTTCACTCTGATGATAGTTTCTTTTGCTGTGCAGAAGCTCTTTAGTTAATTAGGTCTCAGTTGTCAATTTTTGCTTTTGTTACAATTGCTTTTGATGTTTTTGTCATGAATTCATTTCCCATGCCTGTGTCCTGAATAGTATTGCTTAGATTTTCTTCTAGGGGTTTTCATAGTTTGGCGTTTTACATTTAAGTCTTCTTTTTTTTTTTTTTTTTGAGGCAGAGTCTTGCTCTGTCACCCAGGCTGGAGTGCAGTGACACGATCTCAGCTCACTGAAACCACTGCCTCCTGGGTTCAAGCAATTCTCCTGCCTCAGCCTCCTGAGACATGTAAGTCTTTAACACAACTTGAGTTGGTTTTGGCATTCCTATACAACAATAGACAAGCAGAGAGCCAAATCATGAATTAACTTCCATTCACAATTGCTGCAAAGAGAATAAAATACCTAACAATACTGCTAACAAGGGATGTGAAAAACCTCTTCAAGAACTACAAACCATTGCTCAAGGATATCAGAGAGGACACAAACAAATGGAAAAACATCCTATGCTTGTGGATAGGAGGAATCAATATCATGAAAAATGCCCATATTGCCAAAGTAATTTATAGATTTGATGCTATTCCCATCAAAGAATTGATATTCTTCACAAAATTAGAAAAAAAATACCTTAAAACCCATATGGAACCAAAACAGAGCCCATATAGCCAAACAAACCTAAGCAAAAAGAACAAAGTTGGAGGTATCATGCTATCCAACTTCAAACTATATTACAAGGCTACAGAAACTAAAACAGCATAGTACTGGTACTAAAACAGATACATAGACCAATGGAACAGAATATAGACCTCAGAAATAAAACCACACATCTACAACCATCTAATCTTCGACAAACCTTACAAAAACAAGCAATGGGGAAAGAATTCCCTAGTTAATCAATGGTGCTTGGAAAATTGGCTAGCCATATGCAGAAAATTGAAACTAGACCACTTCCTTACACCTTATATAGTCTCAGATATTTCTTTATAGTGATACAAAAATGGACTAATATACATAGTTACACAGTTATATATACACACATATATACACACATAAATATGTAAGAATGTTTATCATAAATCAAATACTATGTTTATATATGGATATACATATGTATTATATATATTTATATCTGTAAGAAAGAATCACTGTATTTCACTTACCATATTGAACCATTACATGTGCATTTTTAGTGGTGAAATTTTAAATTAGTTTTCTTTTATTTTTATGCTATTTTGTACTCTTCAATAGATTCTAAACTTTATGTAAAGTTTTTGAAATGTACTGCAATGTCTCTAATTTTGTAATCTTGGATTGGTTGGGGAACTGAATATGAAGAATTCTAGATTTTCCACTTTACTATAGTTGGCTAGGTCTTTCAGTAGCTATTGTGTAAATGAAACAGTTTTTTCTTGAGTGCTTCTACAGAGGAACAGGAGGTGCTTTTTTAAAAAAACATATTTCCTTTTCACTTTTAAAGTGTCAATTTTTCACCACATAAGAGATAGTTTGTCGCATGGAAAATAAGTTTTCCCCCCGTGATTTCTCATGACTGCCCCTCTGCCTCTTGATTTTTCACCATGCTGACTCATAATTCCTCCTAGTTCCATGCCTCAATCAGACTCTTGTTCAGATTGACTTTGTTCGTCTTTCTGCTTCTTTGACTCTCAGGTTCACTTGTTCCTTTGATACTACTCTCGCTATCTTTACACTTTGGTAATAAGCTCTATTAGACAAACCAAGCTACTCTTAGCTTTTTGCAAGGAACAGGCTAACCAGAACATTTTAAAAATCGAAAGTATATTTCAAATACTTGCTTTAATAACATAACAAAAAATAATATGTGCTTTTACTTCCCTATTTTCATTTAGTTATATCAGTTATGCTATAAAAATATTTATCAAAAGATTTTCAAACCAGCTAAAATTGCACGTCTTGTTGAATAGATGATGATATTATTCCTTCTAAAAGAGTTTATTTTATGACACTGGTCCCTGATGCTAATTTATCCAGAGATTTTATAAAGCACACTAATATATGTGAGGATATAGAAAACATCTTAAAAGAGAGTTTGCATGAGCAGTTTTTAATTTATAGGGTTGGAAGAGAAAACTTATCATATATTATTACTTAATTTACCAAAATTTACAAAGACATCAAATACATTGGCCACATTCAAGATTTCTGGATTCTGGATTAAAATATAGCAATTAAAGTAGCTATTTATGTACTTAAAACTCTCTTAACTGTTATCCCCGGAAGCTGTGAATAGCACTCTAATTTTTAAATTTCCTTTGAAAAATCAAAGGACCTAGATATGCTAAAGGTGTGAAACCTAGAATACCAAAATAAGATTGAGAATAGAAATGGCAACGCTTAAAGTAATTCCAAGCTCATTGTGATTAGGTGCCAGTAAAGTTTTGTAAGAGTTTCCTAGAGTAACTTCTCTTTTTCATTTTAGATAAAACTCTTAAACATACGAATGGAGATGTTATTTCTGTAACCTTACTATCCAAGATCTAGGGAAAAGAATATTAAGATAACTTTGGTCATCTCTCTTCTCATTATTTTTCAAGATTGCAGTCTCTCATGTTTCATTATAGATTAAAATGATACAATGATTGTGTAGGACAATTAAGAATGATAATGTATGACATAAATGTCAACAAGAGTAATTTGCTGTAAAAACAAAAGTTACAACGACCTTTTTCCAAAGTTTTGTCTCAACTGAATAACTTCCTCTATGTTCTGAAATAGGAAACTTGTCATTATATTGAAGGAAAATTAATTGAACCTACTCATAAGGTACTGAATAAAATTGAAGCAGCATAAGAAAACAAGACCTTTCTTGTTGTCCTCCTCTCTTCTGTTCACATAGTATCTCTATCCCTTAACATTTTTTTTTTTTACCAAGATTGCTGTAATTGTCTTCTAACAGATCACTATTTTTTCCAGATTCTCCTAACTCCAACTTCCATTAACATCTTCTTCAAATGACTGCAGCTATTTTTACTAAAATGTGCACTGGATTACCCTCTTAGCTTGGATTATTTGATGATTTTCAGTCACTTCCAAACCCTTGTATGGCCCCTCCAATCTACGCAGACATATGTGTGTCCCTACATTGTATACTTTGGTTAGCCAGAATAGTATGTCCTGCTGTCATTTGCCTTTGTGTCCTGGCATTTTGTTAGGAATAGCGCTCTTTCTTCTCCCTCTATATAACTCCAACTCATTTTTCAAGACTCAGTACAAGTCAAGATAGGATTCAGGTCACCCATGTTCGATGATTCTCCTTGGGATGCTTATCCTTGTGGGAGGAAGATACAGACCCAGCCTGCTTGACTAAATTGAAATTGTGACTTGCTTTGCCTAATTACATGAATGCAGACTTGGCGAGAACTTATAGAGTCAGAATAAGCATAATACTCCGTGATCCTTTTCCTATACTATGAGATGGAGGACAATACAAATAGTGGCTGTTCCATCAGTTTGTGTATCCAAGTGAAGATGATACAGACCAGGATAATAACTGACCTGTAATAGACAGGTAGCACAGAAGCCACTGAGATTTTTTTCAGTGCTCTGTTGCTACAGCATGAACTAAACTGCCATGACTGATGCATTATCTATTTCAGCATTGTAATTGATAGCTTTATTGTTGTTTTTCATTATGTCTCTCCACTGGCCTTTGAAGTCTGAAGAAAGAAACTGCAATTTCCAACTCTTTTTTAAAAATAGCAAATAGTACAATGCATCAAGCATTAAAGGAAGGAAATAAATGTTGAAAGAAGAAATGAGAATAAAGGTTTGTTGTAGAAATTTAAATCAGCTCTTCTAGCAACTCTGGGATGCAGATAAAACTTCAATAATTTTTCACTTATACGATAAATCAGCATTTTGATTCTCTGCAACTGGTTTGTTTAGATTTAATAGAGACTAGGTAGATAGATTTAAGCACATGCATTTGTTTTCATTTCTCCAACAATCACTTATTAGTGTCTCTCATTTACCAAGCACATGACAGGCATTGTTGTAGATGGATAGAAACCCTGCACTCAAGGAGTGCATTGAGCAGTGCTAGGAGAAAAAATGGGCTAGTGTAATGAGCATTTAATATAGAATATGATCACCACAATGAAGAAAATCATCAAAAGAACATTCAAGAGTTAGTACGACTTATTCAGGTACAAAGAGCAGGTCAGGCATTTTAGTTAGAGGAAACAGTGGGCATAAAGGCCCAGAGTCAAGGGAAAGCAGAGACTATGAAGTAGAACATGGAACTGATGAGTAAGATGTGAGGCGTGAGTGGTCAGCATGGGGCTGGAGTAGTAATCAGACCACATCACCGGGCACTAATGTGCCACATCCAGTGCATTTATCACAAATGCACTAAGGAAAGCATTGAACATTTTTCATTAGAACGTTATGAGACCAAATTTGTGATATAGGAGTTGCATTCTATTGGTATGTGGAGAATAGATGCAGATGGTGAGGACAGTGAAACTAAAGACATAAACAAGATTTTAAAAGGTGGCCTTGTGTTTAAAAAAAGATGAGCTGGGGCATGCATATCTTCTTTCTTAAGAACTTCAAAAGTGGTAAGAAATTTTCAACTACAGTTGAAGCAGGTGATGTGAGGTGGTGATGGTAATCAAATTTACCAGGAGACAAAATCAATGAAGGGTAGCGACAAATATATATTTGCTGGAGTGACTGATAATGGCTGGGTGGAAATGGGCGATTCATGTCTATTGCGGAACACTTGCACACTTGCTGCGTAGGTCCCTTCATGCGTCTTTCCTCCACCTCCTGCTTGCATGAGCTCCATCTCGACCATGGCTTCTTCACTCCTTCAAGCAACATACCTGTCTCCTACATCACTTCCTGTGTCTTTAAAATAATCCATCCATTCTGAGACATGAGATTGTTTCTGCTCTTTATTAAAAAAGATCTTAAAACAGATGGTACAGTGATAGCAATATGTGATCAATAACTCACATAAACTTCATACAAGCAGTCATTTCAGGAGGAAGCAATTATACAGGAGGAATGGAAAGACAAGATATAGAGCTTGACAGAAAAGGTGAGAAGACCTTAAAAGACAAGAATTTTTTTAAAAAAATTTACATGTTCTAAAAAAAAAATTCTTCCACTACTGAAAAATTAATCAATATGTCCCTGTATTTTAATATAGCAAAGTAATTCAAATAGCACATCTTGAAAAGCACCTTGGGGTATTTCCAGATAAGAGATATTGTCATAATATAAAAGGCTATTTTTCACTCTTTGGTATTACATATTTCTCTTTTAATAAGTTTGTCTGCTTCAGGGTAATAACATTTTGTTACATGTGGCAGAGTGTTTTGATGTGTATCAAGATTCCTGTTTACCACTTTATCTTCTTTGAGATCCCGTTGCACACAGCTATTTGGGGCCTGAGGGAAAAGGGATCTAGGTGACAGAATGACAAATTGAAATGTTTGACAATCTTCTTGCAGTTTTTGGTCCCATTGGGATCTGATGTGAGTAAAATTGTGATGATCCGACTTACGGCACAGTAAACTGCATTGGCAGAACAGCCTTAGGTCACTTGGAAAGAGTAGTTGCAAGTCAGTGATATATTAGAATTTTTAAAAATATTTACTATAATAACATGGGTTGAAGGATTTATAAAGGCATGTAGGGTAAAAGGTGGGGATTCTTTCTGCAAAGTTTTATGATCTAGGTTACGGTATGTGCAGTCACAGTGGTTGTTTTTCCCAAAGGACAATGTCGTGCAGAGATTAAGCACTAAAATAGAAATAAGAACATCCATTCACACACTGGTCTCATCATTTGCCCTTTATTTCTTTATCTTTTAAAGAAGCCATAGCCCCTCTTTTCTATTTTGGAAAGTGTTATGACTAAGACTGAAGCAAATACACATAATACTTAGAGTTAGTAAGTGGAAGGTTATTGTTATAAGTGTGTAAAGCTCTGAATTAATAGGGCACCATTTCTCCCAAGCATATTTGACAGGATATGCAAGACCTAAATTATGAAATACTTACTTGAAGTTACTTGCTATTACTTCAAATGAGAACTTGTCAACAAAATGTTTTTAAAAATAAATAAAAATATAAAAACTGAAACTATATAGTAATTATTGAGTATTCAGACATCCTAAAAAGGGACATATGTATGTACCTCATTGAAATGATAAATAGGATATTTTAATCAGTGCTGTATTGATTTTAATGGATGGTTTTATTATAAATCTTGGAAAATATTTGTAGATCTAAGTTAGAAGTGTCATAGGAGGTACTTGAAAAGGACACTGCCCACATTTGACTGTCACACTCTTTAGAATGATTATTCTTTTAATACTTTTAGCAAAAAGACTGTGATCATCCTTGTCCCATTGGAGGAGGATGGGGGCACATACATTGCAAGCTCTATTGTTTTTACCATGCCTTAAGTGAAATAGCATTCAAACAAGCCAAGAAAACTCTTGGTTTAAAATTTTATAAACTTAGAATACCTTGTTACTATGTCTATTTTGTGGTTTGTTCTAAAAACTGTGCAGTCCTATAGGGTGATTTGTCCTAAGATCTGGACTGTCCGATACAGTCATCGCTAGCCGATGTTGCTGTTGAGGACTTGAAAGGAGACTAGTACATCCGAGGAACAACTGAATTTTTTTATTTTGATTAAGTTTTAATACTAAGGCAGTGTGTGATTATTAATTTTATGTGTCAACTTGTCTGAATTAAGGAATAACTGGAAAACTGAGAAAGCACTATTTTTGGGTGTGTCTCTGTGAGAGTGTTTGCAGAGGGGATGAGCAAGTGAGTCTGAGAGGGCTAGATTGGGAAGATACATCCTAAAGTTGTACAGGTTCCATCCAATTTGCTGGTGATCTGCAGAGAAAAAAAGAAACAGGTGAAAAACCCAAAGGTGAATGTGTTGATAGCTTCACTTAAACTCCTCAGCCTATGCATTTCAGGACACACACCAGCAGGCCCCTGGATTGCCAGGTCTTTGGCCTCAGACTGAGACAGTTACATCAGCTTCCCTGGTTCTTTGGACTTGAACTGAGTCAACTACCAGCATCTAGGGTCTCCAGCTTGTAGACTGTCATGTGACTTCCAAGCCTCTATAAATGCATGAGATAATCTCCCTAATAAATCTCCTCTCATATATATTATATATTACAAATATATAGCTCTTATATATATGAAATATATATAGCTACTATACATAGGAGCTATAGATATAACTCCTATATACAGGATATATATATACACCTTCTATATACATTATATATCTATATCTATATATCTATATCTATATCTATATCTATATCTATATATCTCCTGTTGATCTTGTCTCTCCTGAAAACCATGACTAGTATATTGTAAAAAAATATTCGTCTGTTAAACATAGTTTTGTTGTTTTCCTGGACTGTATCTCATTTTAAACTTGCATTGCATAAGACATTTTGGTGCATCGTAGCATGTTTAGGACATATATCATTTCTAGTACTACGCTTATGGAAACACATAGATTCAGCTTGATCATTAAGTGGTGCAGGAAACTATTTTGTTTTAAACATATGAGTGATTCTGATGCAAAGATCAAATGAAGATGCAAAAGCTAGAACTGTTACCAGAACAGTTGAGAGAGAGAAAGAGAACTTTGCCCATTTCAGGATTAAAGACAATTACAACCTGGTGCAGTAGAGCAAAAATAGAAGAGCTGTGTGTTGTGTGAAACAAATAGGATAAATTTGACAAAAGGGAAAATATTAAAAGACATTTTTGACAGATAGATAAAAATTTGATGAAGAATTTTCTCCCAACCTTCAAAAACTATTAACAAACTAGTTGTCTAAAATCACAATAAAGTGAGCAACAAAAAATACTGATGATTTAAAACTGTAGGTCATCAGCCTATAATTCTGGCCAGTTAAAATGTGGCTGAGTTCTTGCACAAAAATCCACCACATTTTTAGGTGAAGATATGGTAAAAGAAAAAAAAATTATTTTAATTATTTTTTGAGAAAATTATGATGAAAAAACTAAAAAAGATATTTTATGAAATTGAAGAATCTGTAATGAAGCCATCAAATAATTTTCCATAGAATATAAAACCATTCTAATAATATCAAAGTTTCATGGATTCAAATTCTGCAAACTTGAAAACAGTTAACCTTAGATGTGTCATACAAGAGACTGTCCAATTAACATACTGGTATGTTTTGTGTGAGAGGGCTTCTAAATACACAAATAAATGTTGTTATTTTGCAGACTAAATAATTAATATCTTTGCAAAGATATTTTCAATCTTTTATATATGTTAAAGAATAACTAGAAAAAAATTAATTTTACTCATGTGTACAGTGCTCCAGCTCTATTAGATCAAAGATCCAGAATTATTGGAATTTTTAAATATGAGACAACTTCAAAGACAAATCAAATTTCCTAAAAAATATGAACCAGGTTTGTTAGTGTATATGCAAATAATAAAAGGAAAATCGTGTTTGAACTTTTTATGGGAAAAGTTTTAAGTATGGTTGCAAAAGCATGGGTATGTGAGTCTTACTTTTCAACTCTAAATTTTAGGAAATCTAAATAAAGATTATTTTTTAAGACAAATTTGCATCAAATTGGGATATGCTGTAAGTGTAAAATACCCACCACGTTTTAAATTTTGAGTAGAAAAAATTTAAATATTTTTAAATGTTTACATTAATTACATGTTAAAATGATAATATTTGGGGTATGCTTTATTATATAACATATTATGAAAATTAACTTCCCCCACTCTTTTTTAACTTTAAAAAAATTGGCTACTAAAATATTTAAAATACATGTATGGGTTACATCATATTTGCATTGGGCAAAACTGGCTGTTTAGAAATGTTATTGATCAAAGTTTTTGTTGTTATTATTGTATATTTAGATCCTCCTTCTAAAATTGCAAACTATTCTAAAATTGTAAACCATTTCCTCTATGCCATAGATTAGCCATTCAACATATTATGTAATGTTAACAAAACATTTTTAGTTTATAATTCATTATAATTATTTTATTTGTGAATTAAAAAGCATGTATAACAATTGGCATGTTTTATTGGTGAAATCGTTATCTGACAAGAGAAAACAAATGGACTTAAAGTATCAATAAAATATCACAAGAAACAAAGTTTGTAAAAAGTTAAGCTCCATATTTTGGATAGCAGATAAATCATAGTTAACATGTCAATATTTAATAATATTATTCATTTAAAGGTAGCCAGAACTCCAATCCTCTTTAATGATTCTAGAGTGCTCCATATTTAAAGATTTCTAAATATTCCATATTATGTGAATGTTGGATAATATTTTCCAGTTTTGTATTGAGAAAATTGATGTATAAATATAATAAATGAATTGAAGTTTCGATGGTTATTAGGATGACAACAAGAAGTATATTGATACCTATATCTGCATAGTCATAGATCGTCAAATTTTGCTTGTTTCCTAAGACTTACACCTTTTTTTAACTGCGAAATGGTAACTTGCCTTCTTTTTTTTTTTTTTTTTTGAGACGGAGTCTCCCTGTGTCGCCCAGGCTGGAGTGCAGTGGCGCGATCTCTGCTCACTGCAAGCTCCGCCTCCCGGGTTCCCGCCATTCTCCCGCCTCAGCCTCCGAGTAGCTGGGACTACAGGCGCCCGCCGCCGCGCCCGGCTAGTTTTTTGTATTTTTAGTAGAGTCGGGGTTTCACCGTGTTAGCCAGGATGGTCTCCATCTCCTGACCTCGTGATCCGCCCGCCTCGGCCTCCCAAAGTGCTGGAATTACAGGCTTGAGCCACCGCGCCCGGCCGGTAACTTGCCTTCTAACAATTTATGTGGTGCTTGAAATTTTTAGCAGAAGAAAAATCAAATTACATTTTTTATTTGTTTACTGGTTTATTTTGTTCTTAGTAAGCCTGTGAATGTATTCATTAATTCAAAATGATTTGCAAATTCTTTTTTTTTTTAATTCACCAAATCTCATCAACTTTGAACTCAGTGATATTAATATAGATGTCAGAGTTTAGTTGGTCATAGTTGGAATATTATGCCATCATTATGGAAAACATTATAAATCAAGGCTTATTTTTGATTTTTTTCCCTTTGAGAGTTGGTTGTAAATCATGTTACCAACATGCCATAGTGAAAACGTCAATTTTACTGAGTACTACTTTGTACAAATGCTAAGAATGACTTGAAAATACTTGAAAATGAAACAGGTTCAGTGAGTTTTAGTAATTTAAGGATAAACTGCCCATATTCAGGAGGGTAACACAAGGCTCACTTTCAGCCTTTTCTTTACTCCCTTTTACCATACTTTTATTGGATTAAAAAGCATGGATATAAATAGAAATGGATAGATTGTGGTTCTTGGGAAACGAAGCACTAAAACAATCTTTGTGCATTTTTCAAAGGGAACTCAGAGTACAGCTAGATTAGCAAATCAGGAAGTAGGCTCAAGAAGAAAATGACTCTGCTAGAAAGACCTGTCTCTTGGGGTTGAAGACTGAGATGTGTCCACAGTGACAAGCTGAGGGTTGGCTTGGAAGGGATCATGAACTGTCCTTGAAAAACTCTTCATCCTCACATCTGGTGACATCTCTCTTCTGGAGCATTAAGATATTCTCAGCCTATTCACTTCCTATCTTCATGCTGAAACTCTTTCCCACTTTTGAAATGCACTCCTCTCCCTACACTTTTCAGTTGCTACTTTGTACGCCTTTATGCTTCCTGATTCAGCTCAAGTCTAGAGTGGAGTGAAGGCTTTTCCTGTCTTCCAGGGCACTCCTAGCTTACCCATATCATGTAAGTTATCATGCTGTTCAATAGGATATGTTTATTTCTCTGCCTTCTCCACAAAACAGTAAGGGCTTGGACAGCCAAAATGTGTCTTTTCCAATTTTATATTCCCATTGACTAGCATATTGGGTAGCACAAGCTGGACCCTCAATAAACGTTTGCTGAAGTATGAAACTGCCAAGTAAAGCTCTGGATTTGGGCAGTTTGTTTAAACAAGCCCTTCTGCATATGATCTTTAGGCTTTATGTAAATTCTAAGGACTGCCTCCATGTCCCAGCTTTCACTGGAAATAATTCCAGTAAGATTATTGTAGTCAGTTTTCAACCATATAAATGGCAGAATGCCAAAAGTGACATATTCAGTCCATTAGTTGACAATCTAGTACCAAGCTTAAGGCTGATCTGTTTCCATTTAGGAATATTTCTCTAAATGCCTTGATATGAAATCTAAAATCATCTAGTCAACTACAGAATAGGCATATTATAAATGTCTGATAAAAATATAAACATATAATCAAGAATACCAATATTACCATTGCCAGCATGAAAGTCATTTCAGACTTAGCTTTCTAAAATAAAATAATGAGAAACTGCCTATATGAGGCTTATTTCCTTCAGACTAAATATACACTTGCCGTAGTAATGAAAGTTTTAGGAATTTTGGGATCAACACCATCACTACATTTGGAATGGATTTTAAAACAGATTATTCTCGTTCAGAGGATAAGTGAATGTCTTTAACATCCATAAGATAAATTAATGCTTAATTCCTTAATGGCTTCTAGACAAAGATACAGTTGATTCTTAGGGCTTTTCACCTGTTTTGCAGTGAAAAATGACAAATTAATGAAAGTCATCTCACGAGGTATTTCCACCAAGCACTCTGTAGACTAAGCAAGTTAGTTAATTTCTTTGTGTTTCCTTAAGACAGAAGTTAGGACAATTCGCAAATTATACAGACATAGCAAGAAGGACTGCTTTTGAATATTAACAAACAGTAGGCTAGACTTGTCAGGAGGAACTTATCTTTGGGAAGGCATATGTTTAGTAATGTAGAGGAGGGAAAAGCTGGTTATTAAGGATAGAATGTTGCATATAATGCTATAAGAATAATCAAAATATCCAAGATCTAACTGAATCTTCACATGTTTTCATGATTTCCTGCAGACTGTTATGTCCATAATGACTTTCAACTTTGGGATAAACCTGAAGTATTCTGATTTGACTGCACAGATCATGAGCTACCAGCTGATGTTTATGTACAGGTAATCACCAAACCACCAGACGTGGGTGCTGGCGTCAGTGTCCCTATCCACATCTGTTTCTTCACATACTAATTTCACTATTTTGAAATTTGTTTCTTTCCAATTTTTTTCCCTTTTTCATTCATAATAAATATTTTTCAAAATATTTATTGAGTACTTACCATGGGCCAAGTACCTCTCTAAGTAATGGAAATATAAAGGTGACCGAAATCAGTTTTATTTTTGCATTCACAGAGCTGAGGGTCTTGTGTTTCAAATAGATATTAAGCAGATGATTCCTTATATAAGGAATAACTATAAAATGAGATAAGACTTACAAAAGAGAGATAACAATGTTGTAAAGATTTAAAGTCTGAGAAAGTGGTTCCACTCTAGAGTCTAGAAAATGTCTTTCCTAAGAGGTGTTTTTTCTGAGACTTAAAAGACAAATAAGATCTAAGTGAAGCACAGGTGAAAAACCAGCATGTGGAAAGACTGAAGTAGGAGAAAACATGATATGTTCCAACACCAACACATGAGAAAATTTTATTTACAGACTCGTCTGTAGAACATGAAAGAGACAATAGTGCAATTTAGGGCTGGAAAGGTAAGTAGAACTCCCTCTCATGTCCTTGTAAACTCTAAACTCTAGAGGTGTACATGGCCTTGTGGAAAAATATAAATATGTGTGTGTATATACATCTATATTTATACATATAAATAGAGAGAATGCACTTTGTACACTACACTAAACATACACGTATTTAATTTATTAGCAGTGGAAAGATAGTAAATGTCTTAAGGGTAAGGGATTCTCACAATATAACATATACCTTTTTAAAGAGACTATCATCATTGTAGTTTGGAGAATGGATTGGAAAACTGTTGAGTACATGTGGGAAAACCAATAAAGGATTGTCCATAAGTTAAACATGGTGATAAATTGATACCCTTTAGTTGTATTTAAGAAATAAAGTCAAGGAGTAGATTATATGTAGGGGGTGAAAGTTAAAAAAAGATATTAAATTGAAATATTTATTCATAATAATCCAATATTATGTATAATAATATGTATTTTTCTAGTGCTATAGAGAGGTCTAATAAAAAGCAAAAGCAGGAATATTGTAATAGATGGATTAGAATTAAGATCCACCAAAATAACAAGAAAAAAGAAATGCATTCCATCATTTAAAAAAATAATATGAAAATATTATAGAGAAAAGATTGCAACTATTGATGGCAAAATAATTGATGGCAAAATGTAGTTAAGCTCGCTATTTATAAAATAAATATATTTGATATTTTATTTGATGAAAATTCTTTTTCATTCAAACGAAAATTCAATCTGGAAAGAATATAATGAATATACATTTGAGGGCTTATTTGAGCATCTATATATGTTTTATAAAATATAATATGTAGTGTGACTTTCATGAGATTCAAGCAAATCATTGTGTAATCCTCCTCAAAGGAAGAGGTGCTTTGATATGTCAACTGATAGTCTTGGCATTAATCTCGACAATGTTGGATAGACCTTAGACAGATTTATTAGGCTGAGAGACTTTTATTTAAGGCCAGAGATGAATAGATTACAGAGAAGAACAGTGCATTAGATGTCTATATCAAGATCTCCACATAAGCATAGAATTTAAGTGTACTAATCAAGTTTCCCTTATATCTTTTTATGCAGCAGATAAAGTTTATCAAAAGTACGATTATGAAAGAACTAGAACAAAGGCAGAATTAGTGCTTGTCCTTCTTGCCTTATACCTGAGAAACAAAAAGAAAGAGAAAGAAAAGTGTGAGGCCTATCATTTGGTACTAAGGCTGTTTGTCACTGATGAAAGGAGAAAAAAATAACAGTTCCAGCAGCAACTAGTTCAAGGATTCCTGAGGATGTAGCAAGGACAATTCTTTTTTGAAAGCATAGAAAAAAATACCTATGAGGTTTCACTGAAAATAATTTTCAATCCATTTAGATGAATATTCCATGCAGAAAAAAAATTACAAGTATCAGAACCTCTGCCAATGCTGGTGTTCAATGCTTGACATCAATACTGACCTAAGAATATATCCTATCCCACTTCTATACTCTTAGTTTCCAACCGGATCAGGTAGCTATTACTTAATACCATACCTAATTCTACCCAGAAACTTCAGCTTTAATTCAATATTTCAACTAGGGCAGACTTTTGGCTAAGAGTACTCTGCCCTCCTTAGTGATTGTGAAAGTGACCTGAAATGTGAACTTCAAATATACACAAGTACAGTACTCCGGAATAGGAGGTATACTTACTGCTAAATGATGTGGCTAGTTAGAGAAAGAGACCACCAGTGAGTTTTTGTTCTCCCAATATTATTCCTCAGTATATGACCCCACTCTCCATAAACATGATACCCCAAAATGTATGTTATAGATAGGGTCAACATTTTTAAGATAGATACTGCTCAAATGACTTATATTCAGCACTTGAAACTGTGGGTTATTTTGTATGATGGCACTTGCCCAATTCCACATAATTTGTAGTATGTTAATCATGGCCAGTAGCATCTCACAGAGTCATACAAATCCCCAGAGAGAATAACATTCTTATTGAAATGGACTATTACCTGCTGAATCAACTGCCTGCTTCCAAGGAGTTGTTGTTTATGCATAAGGCATACCATTTTTATTTAAATATATGAAGCATGAAATTAGCCATAGTCTTTTATTAACACTTATTTAATTTTTTTTCTTCACTTTAGATTTATATATGTTATTCTTCAAGGCTGATAGGGAGGAACCTAGATGATAAATGAATGATTTGGCATTCATTAAGAGAGAAGAGAGAGATCTGCTTCCATCTGGGCAATCTTGAAGTGATACAATGAGGGTTTTTTAAAGTTGATAAAGAAAACGTGTGGCCGGGATCGGTGACTCATGCCTGTAATCCCAGCACTTTGGGAGACCGAGGTGGGTGGATCATGAGGTCAAGAGATCGAGACCATCCTGGCTAACATGCTGAAACCCTATCTCTACTAAAAATACAAAAAAATTAGCTGAGCGTGGAGGCAGGCGCCTGTAATCCCAGCTACTCGGGAGGCTGAGGCAGGAGAATGGCACTTGCAGTGAGCCGAGATCATGCCACGGCCCTCCAGGTTGGGTGACAGTGCGAGACTCAGTCTCAAAAAAAAAAAAAAAAAGAAAGAAAAGAAAAAAAAGAAACCGTGTGTGTGTGTGTGTGTGGGTGTGTGTGTGTGTATGTGCATGTGTGTGTTATGCTGACTATAAATGAATTCATATTTTAAGCAAATTTCTATCCATTTGTATCCTCAATTATATAAATAGATAACATCTCTGTATTGCAACCACACAAACACATAAGGTAGCACAGGCATCTTTTTCAAGCAAAATGATGGCTGGTTTAAAGCTACGTCTCTCTTGGAAAAAGTTTGGTATAACTTTGGTCAGACAGTAGGGTGACTGGATTAAATTACAAGCATCACGCTTATGATCTCATGTTGTTCACAATCAAGTAAATTTGTCTAGCTATCTGTATATGCATTTATATGGATACTGAAATGATAGAATTGGATTGGACTAAGTCCATTAACATGATTGTGTATGCCTTCTGTGTCCTTAAAAGTTTTTCATTTTTGATGCTATGTGTGTGTGCACTTGTGTCTGTGGGTAGGAGAGGATTAGACAGTGAGGGACAAGGAAGAGGGACAAAAACAGAAAGATACAGAGAGATTGAGAGAGAGAACATTGTTGAGGGAAAAGAAAAGTATACAAAATGCATGACTAATGAAAAGAATATAAATTACGAATCATTGCACATTCACTATGAGCAAACATTGTTGGTTGCTTTCTCCTATGCTGCCTTATTTTACCCCCATCATATTCTACTTATTGGTTATTATTGTGAACATTTTACAGATGAGGAAACAGGTTACTACAGTTATCTTTCTAGATACAGAATGCATAGCGAAATAGGATTAAATTCACACTTGCCTGTCTGCCAAATTCCAAACCCATTACATTCCCACTGTATTATGTCACTAGTTCTAAGAAAATGAGGCAAGCTATAGCTTATTACCTTGGGATAATATCTCAAAACTTAATAATGGTTTTTGTTGATAATAATCAACATTATATGTCAGATGAGTCTTTGAACAGAAAAGACAAAAGATCAGTTAACAGGTTTTATTCAGTGAGAATAAAGAAAACTATGTTGTGAGAAAAAAATATTTTCTTTTGAGCAGTTTATAGGCTATTTGGGTCAATAATTCTTTCAAGAATTTTTTAATGTGGTTTTTCATTCATAAAAGAATGAATTTAGCACAATTAGGAGGATCTAGTTTGAAATGGCATCTGTTTCTACCAAGACATCCTGAACACAAATGGAACACATCAGGCGTTAAAGATCAGGATGCTTACTTTTATGGATATTTTAATTTTGCAAATAATAACTAATATTCTTGCAAAAATGAAGAATGAATTTTTATTCTGAAAAGGAATGTGCTTTTCCAGGATCCCAAAGAGAGATAAATAATAAAATATGCCCGTGTAAATTTTGGGTTATCACAACTTTATTGAATGGAACTAGAACATGGAGGTATTTGAGTTTTATATCACCATGAAAATATTTAAATGCAGTTAAATTTTTTAAAAGTATTTCTGTCATTTGTACAAGAATATGATTATTCATTCTAGAGCAATACAAAGCAAACGAGACTACAGTTTTGAGGGCAATAACTTTGAAAAATAGTGCAAATCTAATTTAAAATAATGGTGCTATATTTCTTATTGACATTATTTTATAAGCTTCCAAAGTGAGTGATCCTTCTTCCAAGTCCTATGCTGGCCATTGACCTTCTGTTATGTTCATATGTTTATATCTTGCTACCAAAGAAGATGGTAAATTTGCCATGAGATATAAGGAAAATTGACACTGAAAGTCACCACTGTGTTTTGTAAAAAATGAAAAAAACATGCCAGCCCATCAGTGACCTATGCTTTTCAAACTATTACACTGTGAGGTATATAAAATAGAAACACATTGATTTGTTTGAAGATTATGTCCATAAAAGACATAACTATTTTAACACTCCAACAAAGTTATCTGGAATTAAAGAACCAAGGAGATTTCTGTGTCTATGGATCATTTTAAAAAGCCTTCATGAGTCAGACGGCGTAAATCTAGAAGAGCAACCCAAGGTTCAAACAGCTGAAACACAAAAAGTCTACAGAGACCAGAGAGTTGAGGGTAGAACTGAGGTCAGGACTCAGTGTTTGAAGTATTTGAAGCTGAGTCCAGAGAAACCCAAGTTTTGCAAATGCACGATCACTTGGGCACTAGGTAAAAGGCGGTAGGAGGATGGGATGAGATCTCTGGGAAAGGCTCAAAGAGCGATGCATTTTGGTTTAGGCTTTCTTGGACTAAGGCCTTATGGGATTGTGTTTAGAGAGCTATGGACAAGACTGAAAAGCATTTTGATAAATGAGACTTTTCCCAAATATTGTTGGGAGAAAAGGAATGAGATAGTGGATTAGAAAATACTTCTGAATCAAGTCAAAAGTGCAAATCTTGAGCAATATTCTATGAATGTTCAAGATCCCTGGGATTGAAGAAAATACTGCTACACTTCTCCATTCTCTTTTTCTCTCAATCCTTGACTTTTCCCTTTCTGACACTAAGTTTTGTTTTCATTTGTTTGTTATTTGTTTTCTTACTTTTTTATTGTCTTATTTTTATTTTTTAAGATTCAGGAAATTACCTGAAAAATAACAGACTGCTACATATTCCAGCATGAGGAATCAGAGAAGTATGATTTTTTTTTTCTTCTTACTTCTTTCCTTTCCTTTGACCATACTTCCTTACAATCTTACACATTATTTTTAGTCAAGATTTGTGACAGCTGGGACACTCTGGTGAATCGTGGCTGTAGAGCTGAGAAGCCCACCCATCCTAATGTGTTCTTCCCCTCTCCTCTGAGTCTGTGACTGCAAGAAAAAAAGTTTATCTTTCTCATATTTGGTTTTGCTTTTGTTTGTTTTATCATGTGGTTGTGTATGAACTCTTTTCCCTATGATAGCTATCCATGGACAACATCTAACATAAAACTTCTTATACTGATTTCTTCATGCTTTCTTGCACTGGATTCCTCCTTTTAGCATGCGATTCCTTGGACAACACTTGATAGAACTCTGTAAATTTTTTACATAGTATGTAAAGTTTTGTTTGACATTTACATGATGAACATGAACTACTGGTACACTACACTTGGTTTCAAGACATGACACAATTAAAAAAAAATCCATCAAATATGGATTTAGTCCTAACAGCCCAGTTGATGAAACATCTAATTTCAGTCATCTGGTGCTTGTTCTTCACAGTGGTTCCAGTTACACTGCAGAAAATAGAATCCTTAGCAAGGGATTTGTTCCAAGATATTGATGTTTCTGGAATGACTGATAGGGTTATAGATATAGACTCTGTGAGAAATTTTTAATTTGATTCCCTGGGTGGTCTATCAAAGTAATTACTGCATTCAAATTGAGAAACTGCTGCTCCATGGCTTTAGAGCCATACCCTGTTGCTCATCAGGAATCCTCCACATTCAGGAAGTTTCTCACTACATCAAGCCATAGAACCATTATCTTACACATCAGAAAAATAGATGCATTGCAATAAGTCTCTGCTAACACAGTAGTTGAATGAGTAAATGTCTCTAAGAGTAGGTTTATGTGACAAGTAACAGAAGCTTTGGGAGTACTACTTCTGCCTCAGTTTCTCCTCATCTTACAATGCATCTGATTTAGTACAAATCTGAACCACATTCTGAAATCATTGGGGTCTAGACAATGTAATGTTTAGCCTTCCCAGTATATGGTACAGGAATGAACGAACACTCAAAGAAAGCTGGTATTTTTGCTGCACCTCAATCCCCCATATCCATTATAACTCCTTCTCCTTTCTTATTGTGCAAAACTTGCACATGATGGAATTTATGAAACATTGTTAAAGACCTCTGATCAGTTTTGTTATGGTTACTGATGAAATACTAATTTCCAAGGCTATGTGGACAGCTCCTCCTTTATGCCATATTTTAGAATCACTTACTCTCAATAAGCTTCTTTGATTTCTGATGCCAAGTATACCTGCAGCTGCCCTCATCAGTAGACCTGACATCTCAGGTCTCATTCATCAGTACTGGGAAAACAATCAACTGTATTCTGAGTCTCTGGCACCCTAACCATTTCCATGTGTTTGTCAGAGTCTTCTCTTATTCAAAGTATAGAATCTCCCCTATTCTCTTCTGAGACAACTTAACTCCATTCCACTTTAAAGACTGGAATGGTTGAAAACCCTGAGCTCAATAAAACAAACCAAATTCCCTCAAGTGAGAGAAAATATTTAAAATCTCGTTTATGCTGCTTCTTTTCTGATAAATGGAGTGAAGCAAAAAGGAAAGGCAATAATTGATTTTACAATAACTCATTGTTGAAGTCTATGTGCATTTTCACACCTGTTCAGTGTGGAGCAGGTCGAGAATGGCTCATAGTTTTCTTTGGATTATTGAAGGGATCAGTGATTGCAATAGGTTAAAATCACTGCCTTAGATGATTCCATTCTAAGCTAGGGATGCTCTTTATGGCTCTTTCTCAGCCTAAAGGTTCTTCTACAGACGTCTCAAAAAAGACTGGCACCCCTTCTAAGCTCTGGCACTCATTCTAGATTTAATTTGGCAAACTCTGTTTTATTGTTTTGCCTCTTGGCCATTGCTTATTGGAAACACTTCACTTCACTTAGGGCTTAGCCTCTCTATGTGCCCACTGACATCAAATTTCAGATTTTTTATTGCTTCCTCAATTCCCTTCCCTGGAAATCAGAGTCTATATCTTCTATTCCTCATACACGACTGCTGTCCTCAGATCCTGGAAGCCCAGACTCAGCTGATATCACTTCCTATTGTTAGTGCCATGATTTTCTTCTTATTTGGATGAGAGAAAAATGTAATCTGCTATTAAATATATTTTGTGTATAAGACTTTGCAGCATTTAACTTTAGTGCCTACCAAATATAAAAATTAAATTTATTACGTTAAATTGAGCCAACTTTATTTTATATTTAGGTACGATATACAGTATTTTAATATATAATCAAAATTATCACTGTACTATGATACTAGGAAAAGATCCTGACTTTAAAAATCAATTTACATTACTTGAAGAATGTGTGATGTTGCCATACCAGCTGTGATCGTGAAGGGTAAGTGATAACACATCCAAGTTTGATTCCTTGAAGATTGGTCACCCACTGAAATGCCCCCATAAATCAACTACCGCAGAGTAGTTAAAGCAATCAGTAGTAACCAAACATAAAGCTTGAGGTTCACTCCCTGATTGCACTAGGGGAGAGGTTTGTCCTTTCACAACCATGAAAAAGTCTCATGCAGCAAACCCTGAGAGTCGTTTCCAATAGAATGCAACTGCAACTGGAATGCTCGAGCCCAGATCTTCTGATGATTTCAGATGCAGGACTAGTGGCTCCCTTGAACTGCGAACACAGAGCTGGCAGGTTCTGTGATGTCATATTGTTATTATATCCTGGACCTTGATCCCATAAGAGGTTGGATCGGTACCTTTCTAGTCCTAGTGCTAAAAAGTCCTGTAGCTCAAGACCCATGCCTGGAATTGAACATCTGCACCACTCTAGAATGCAATTGAAAACACAGGACATAAACACCTACTGATACTATTCTATCTCCATTACTTTTTATTAATAGTGCTACTCCAGCAGGTCTAGAGTTGGAGCTTCTGGGCCATTTGCTTCTGTTCTCAGCATCAAGTTGATGCCAGCAGGGGCACATGTTTAACTCCAGACTGGTTAAAAAGGGCGAACTGAATAGGGCCACATCTATTTCCTTTACCTTTGCAATGCCATATCGAATTTCTGGATCAATATTTCTTGCCATATGGACATTCTGCTAGCTGTTTACTCTTTAGTGAAGGTGCGGATGCATGCACTCAACTGCCAGAGGAGCACGGGAATAGGAGAGTGTTTTGGTGCCCGGATGACTTCTCAGTGTTCACTGGGGTGGTCTTAGTGGATATAGTCATATGGAATGAATACTTTTCATGGAAAACTCTTGCTATCAGAAAGGGCATACATGAAGCATACAATGTGAGATAGTAAAGATGCGTGTTGTAGTTTATGTCCTAAAACCTTCCGGGAAAACTGCCAGGCTGCCTTGAATTCTTTGAAGTGTCTCGTTCAGGCAATGGCATTCATCACTAATCTATTATAACACTGACTTGCCATCTTGTGCTGGACATGCCTGTGGGGTGACAGGGACCCATTTCAGTGTTTTCTAATTTGCTGTTCTGTTCCTGATGCAGACAAACCTGAAAATTCCACATAGTTACAGAATCCAGGACCTGGTTCTCAGAAATAGATTGATTGAGATGCTAAGGTAGTTTGAGCTTTGGCTTTACCTCCAAGAGGCCATTGTATCTAATATATATTATAAATATTATTTCCTCAAAGGGCTCTCAAATTTCGTAAGTGTCAGGCCCAAAAAGAATGTGGTTACACAATTGCTGCCAATGGAAATAACTATCATCAACGAATCCTGTAATGAGTGTGAGCAAGTCAAGCCAGTGTCTGTTCCACTCTCCAGGACTGAGACATTTTCCTCAGGCAGAGGAAGAGGTGTGGAAGCAGCACTGTAGGCTCTGGTCAGCTTTCTCTTGAGCTCACAGTTGAGCTGCAGATATAGCCTTTTTGCACATACCGAATTGGATAATGTGATTCTCTGGGCCATTCTTTCGAAGACTTTTTTTTGTCATGTCTACTCATCTTCAACTGTCTTCAGTAAAAATGTCAGTGACTAGCCTCACAGTCCTTGAAGACTGTTGCATGATGTTTAGAAGCTAGGATTTTGCATCAGGGTAGATTGGGAGAAAACTGATTTAAGGCTGATCTTCTGCAGGAAGATTTCCCAGAAAATGCTTATTATTCTTTCTTCTAATGTATTATTAGAGCTGTAGTAGATGTAGAAGTCTTTTGGGTTGACAAGGAAAGATCAGAAATGGTACATCCTCTACTCAGCAGAGGATCTCTGTTTCCTTTAAATTCCATTAACTGAATGAGACACATTTTTTATTTCTCTGGATGCATGAGGCTGTTCTTGCATTGTTATAAAGAAATACCTGAGACTGGGTAATATATAAGAAAAGACGTTTTGACTCACGGTTCTGCAGCCTGTACAGGAAGCAGAATGCTGGCATCTGTTTTTGGGAGGCCTCAGAGAGCTAACAATAATGGTGAAATATGAAGGGGGAGCGGGTGTCTCGCATGGGGGAATGGAAGCAGGAGAGAGACAGTGAGTAGAGAGGTGTAACAAACAACCAGATCTCTTGAGAACTCACTCACTATTGTGAGGACAGCATCAGGCCACGGAGGATCTGACCTCATTAGCCAAACATCTCCTACAAGGCCCCACTCCCAACACTGGGGATTATAATTCAACAAGAGATTTGATGGGGACATATGTTCAAGCTATATCAAAGAGTGAATCAAAAGTCTCTATTTTAATATACATTAATATCTCCCCTTTTCAGTCTTGCAATGGCATTGTTGACTTGAGTAAAAGTAAGAGAATAAATGATACAAGACAGAAAACCTTCCCCAATACACTTTTGCTTCAAATTGTGGCCATTCTTATTGCTTTACCTGCCTAGAATTCTCTTTCATTCCCCCGATATTTCACATCCATTTGATACATGATACACACACTGTAAAATTCAAAAAGGTATTTTAGTATGCACACTGTGGACTTCTCATCTACTTTATCAATTGGGGTTTGGTTACAGAAAACAAGCTGTATCTCTTATGTCAAGTGAAAGCAAGAATTTAATCTGAAAGATTTGAAACAAAATCCAGTATTAAGAAAATATTTGGCATTAAGTATTATTTGGAATAGGGGTTTGATATTTGGGAGAATAATATTTTATTAAAATCTTCTTACTGTTGATTGACACTAGCCAGATACCATTGTGTGAGTTAATACCAAATTGTTTGATAGAAGAAGGGGTCCTACTAAAAATATTTCAATGAGTGAGTTGGAATTATGTGGCTTTGCTCACTTTTTTCTGCATAGCAGCACCAAGTTAAATCGAATCATGGTCTGATGATGTTGCTTGTTTACTGTGCCCTCACAGGAGCGCCTTTGAACATTTGCCACTTTAAAAAAGAAAGCTGTCAATCCATCTTGATTTGTAGGTCTCTTTGGGAGATGAACATTTCTTTGTTGTTGAAAGGCTCAAAAAACAAACAATCCAGATGGCTGCTATCTGCACTACACATCATTCCTTCCCTTCAGGTTTTTATCTGCAGTATATTTATTACAACTGCATTGTTTTCTCTCAGTTGATATTTTGCCATTATTGGCTTAAACTGATAGAAATCTTAGCCTTATTCCTTTTCTTCCTTTTTTTTTTTTTTCATTTAGAACAACTGGGGATTAAAAGATACAAATTAATAGTGTATTAAGTAGACTGCCTTTGTAGCAAAGCAGAAAGATTTTAAATAGGCTGAATTTGAAGCATTACCATTTAAGCCTTATTTTCAAAAATTATTTTACTTAATTCTTTATATATTTATACATATACATAATTTAGATATATGTATTTACATACATTTAAAAATCAGCTTTACTGAGATATACTTTACATTTAACAAAATGAACTTCATTAAGTATATATTTTGATGAGATCTGAAAATTTCATATACCTGTGTAACCACTAGAAAAAATAATACACATAATATTTATATTAACCTCAACTTTCTTTACGGCACTTCCCAGACAACTGTACACATGTCTGACCCAAAAAAACTACTGAACTGCTTTCTGTCACTAAAGATTACTTTGTCGTTTTTAGAGTTTCAAATGGAATCCTACTGGGTGTATTCTTTTGTGTGTGAAGTCTGTCTCTCAGTTGAATGGGTGTCAGCTTCATCTCCTTGTTACTATTTGATCAGTAGTTCATTTATTTTTATTGGTGAATAGTCATCCAATGTAATGCTATGCCTTTTCTTGTTAAATCTAATTTATCAACCTCTTGTGGTTACTGCTCTTTGAATTATAATTAGGAAATTTGTACAAATCCTAAGATCAGGATATTCTTCAATGCAATGTGTTAGAAACATTATGGCTTGGACACTTACATTTACATTTAAAATCTATTTGAAATTTCTGTTACGTATCAGATTAAAGGCAAGGTTATTGTCTGCATATGGGTACCAGTTCACTCAGCACCATGTATCAATATAATAATCCTGTAATTACTCTTACCACAATATTCTTTGTTGTCAAGCAGGTGAAAAAATACATAAATATTTGTTCTGAGACTCATTTATATTTCATTTATGTATCTATTATTGAAATATTACTATATAGTTTAAATTACTATAGCTTTGTAGTAAGTTATGATATCTAAAATGGTAAATCCTTCATGGTGTTCTACTTCTTGAAGACTGCGTTGGATGTTCTGAACGCTTTGAATTTCCATATATATTTTACATCAGCTTGTAAATAGCCACCAAAAACATGCAAGATTTCTTTTTTCTGCAATTTTCTTGAAACTATACTTTGGGAAAAATTAAACTTTCAATATATTAAGCCTAACAATCATAAATGGCTAATTTTATAATCATTAAAGCAGTCTTTAATTTTTTAAATAATTTTAATATTTTGACATATTTTGACCACACACTGTGGTTCACATCTGTTATCCCACCATTTTGAGAGGCCAAGGCTGGAGAATTGCTTGAGCCCAGGAGTTTGACATCAGCCAGGGCAACATAGCAAATCCCTGTCTCTACAAAAAATACAAAAATTAACTGAGCATGGTGGTGCATGCCTTTAGTCCCAGCTACTAAGGAGGCTAAGGCAGGAAGATTGCTTGAACCCTGGAGGTCAAGGCTGCAGTGAGCCATGATTGCACCATGGTACTCCAGCCAAGGCAACAGAGAGAGACTCTGTCCCCACGCTCCCCCAAAAATTCACGTATTGAGTGGAATGTTTGCTAAACTTTTTCTTAGATTGAATCACAAGTAGTTGCTTTGTGTATACATTAAATGTGCTATTTTTTGTTGCGATTATATACAGATTTGAGTTTTATATTGACACTAAATCCAGCAGATTTGGTTAATTTACTTAATAATTATATTAATTTATAGAATATTTATTACTTTCTATTTAAACAATGTTGCCATATTCAAATTGTATGTAGTACTGTGTAGACACACATACACATGAACTTACATTACACTTTTACATATTTATAAACACACACACACACAAATATACATATAAACAAATGTCTACTGTTCAGGTTAGGCACTCTAGTATATGTTTAATAGAAATAGTGAAAGTAGATCGTCTGACTGATTTTTCAATATAGAATAAGAACTTTCAATATTTCACTATTAGTTATGAGGCAAACTGCAGATTTTTGGTACACACATTACACCAGGGTAAGGAAATGTTAATCTACTTCTAGTTTTCTGTTTACAGAACTTATTAATAATTTAATAGACATTGTTATTCTTATAAACGATAGAAATTTGAGTTTTCTCTTATATTTACAATTTCCAAAACTCTTCATGTCTTCATAATAACATTACGATCTGGGAACATTTTTATTGTGCTTGATAAATTTTTTGTAGTATTTTATTGGTCTGAATCTGTCCATTAAAAAAGTTATTAATTTGTAAATATCTGAAAGCTTTTGCCTCCATTTCTGAAGATTATTTTTGCTGAATATAAAAATCTAGTTTCATCTAGTGTTTTGATAATGTCAAATTTTTGTCTTCTGATGCCCATAATTATTGATGGGAATTCATTTGTCAGTCCTATTGTTGCTACCCTAAAGGTGATATGACATTTTTCCTTCAACTGCTTTACAGATTTTTCTTTTTATCTTTCGTTTTCAGCAATTTTAATAGAATACTTGTTGGTGTGGTTTTCTTGTTATATGTCTTCCTTTGAGCGCATTGATAATTTTGGATCTCAGGTTTGATGTCTTTCATAGGTTTTGAAAATTTTTTAGTCAGTAGCTCTTAAATATTGCTTGTGACCCATTTCCTTTCTCCTTTCCTTCTGTTATTCTAATTACATGGATGTCAGATCTATTGGCACTGTCTCTTATGTTTATTTTATTCCTTATTCCAAGTACTTTTTTCTCTCTTTTAGTTTGGATCAATAATTTTCTATTCCAATGTTAATGATCTGCAGCTAAACTCAAAAATGAGTTCTTAGTTTGAGTTACTGCATTTTCTGTTCTAGAATCTTGATTTTCTTTGTAGATTACAATTTACTAGTGAAATTCTCCATCTTTTTATTGACTGCCTTAAAAATAATTATTTTAATCCTTTGAAAGTTTATGTCTAATTATTTTAAACTCTGGACTACTTTAAGGTCTGTTTCATTTTTAGTATGGATTTTGTTAATGATCCAGACAGTATATTTTAAGACAATCTCCAGATTTTTTGATACTACTCTCATCAAGTGGTGATATATCTCCCATTGGAACTGTCAGACCTTAGTGACTCACTTGTATTCAATAAAATACAGTGGAAATGACACTATATAGAAGTCGAAGCTATGTTAGAAATGGCAATAGAGTTTCCACCTGGATTCCTCGGAATGAGAACTTATCTTGAAGCCTTCAATCACCATAGATTATGTCATATATCCTAAGACCACCATACTCCCAAGAATGCCAAATTAAGTCACATAGAAATATAATACATTGTGAGCTCTAAGTCAGGCTTTGGACACAGGACAAGAGGCAAAAGAGATGCCTAGAGCAAAATAAAAACAATTAAGAAAATATTCACTGTTAGAGTCTTGCAAGTAATGGCTTTTTATAAAAAAAAAAAAAATGTGCTTTTGAGTTTTATACTGTAGGTGTCTTCAGAAGACACTCCCTCTCAGGGCCTTGGAAGTGCCACACCTGCACTTTCATGACCCTCAGCGGGAATGCCTCCTTAAATTTTGCATCCTAAGCACCTCTCTTGTGCCACTCTAGGCCAAGTTCTTCTCTGAGTTTACATGGAGAGGGAGACACTCAGCTATTCCCCACCTGCTGCAGCCCACACTAGAGGCTTCCTCAACAGTCTGACCACAACTATGTAAAAGGTCTTTTGCTAGAAATGCCCAGCCAATCCCTACACCAGTTGCTGATGCACAGAAACATTCTGGATAAAAAAAAAAATATTTGTTGTTGTTTTAGACCGAAAAACCACCAAATGTTTAGATTACCTGCTATGTAATAGTTGATAACCAAAACAGTGCTATTATTTTATGCATGGTAATTTCTGATTGAATGTTATACATTGTGTGTGAAAACTTTCAGGATCTGAAGATCATATTTCCTTCTTCCAGAGAAAATTTAATTTCTCTGGAAGACAGATTAACTTATTAAAAGAGTAATGAAGGTGATCTGAAGCTTAATTTTCAGAGGGTTTATTCTAGTTTGCAAGTTTAAGGTTTTTTTCTTTCTCTGGTTTTAATTCTAAAGTGAAATGTTTTCTCTTTCTTGTAACATTCTAAGGTACATTTGTGTGTATGTCTGTGTCTCTGTGTGTGTGTGTGTGTGTGTGTGTTCTTGGGTCTGTGAGATGGACAAAAGCTTAGGCTTCTTGTTTAACCTTTTAACAGCAGGTTTCTCCTATGCTTCTTCCCATTTTTGACCGGAGCATCTCAAGATTCACCAAATAACATTGAGGACAAACCTGGGCACAATGTCCAATTCACTTCTCCAGTAATCCAGTTAGTCAAGCATTTTGTCCAAGTTCTGTCTTTTTAGTACTTATACATTTTAATTTTTGCCTTCCATGCCAGCAAGACTGCCAACAACTCTGGACCACAATTTCAGCTAAACTTCAATGGCCTCAGACAGGTAATGGGAAAAGTCCCTGTGGAAAAGTGACGGTTAATGTGAATCTCACATAAATGAGTTTCCGTCATATCTTGGATCTTGCTTTCTTCCCTCACTCCATGTCTTAGCGGCTGCATTTACTTAACAATGAAACTAAAGAGATGTTTTTATTTTCATCCTGTTTTACACTTTTTGGTCAGTTATAGATATAGGTCTTTCCAAGCTTTTTTTGCAGTTTGACACAATGGGAAATTTATTTCTATCTGATATTTTCTGTTACATTTTAATTCATTTCAAATATATTTATATTTATATATTTTGAATACGCACTATGTAACTTTTATTTTTATAACATTGGTCAAAATGTGTTTTCTGTCTTCAAGGACTTTAAACTCTAGTGATGGTTTTGGATCAAATTGATAAACTCAAATCACGTGTAGAGTAATATATATTGAAAAATATTTATAATAGTTTTGATACTGTTGGTGCTATATGTCTTTTAGTTTTACTGCCTGGTCTAAGAGCCATCTCCTTCATATATTCTAACTATTAAAATCCTATATTTATCTGTTTTGTAACCTGTGTCTGAGTGAGGCAACCATGCTGCCATCTGTTATATTTCTTGTATGATGGCTGTTGCCCTCATTATAGGTTATTGCAAGTCTCCAAGGGATAGAATCTCTTTGCCTTTGAGCCATTTTCCAACTAAATAAAAATGGCTTGCATTTCCTCTTGTCACTGCACAAGCTGTATTGTAAAGATTGCCTCAATTACAGCATCACTTATGTTATCTTAAGCAGAATTGATTTTGTTTTCATTTTGTGGGAATGAAAGTTGGCTCAGTAAAAGCTTTTCTAAGTACCGTGTTGCTGTATTTCATGTACCTCAATCTTCACGTCATGCTGATTTTGCATAATAATAGTGACATTATTTAGTATTTATTCTGGATATTTAGACAGAAAAGCATTCTGAGATACAATCTACCATATGTGTACTAGAGGAAGAAGACATTCTTTAGAGTTCATTATCACAAAATTAAAACAACTGGGTAGTTCTTTCAATTTAGCATTAAGACATTAATGTCAAGTATCTTCTATTATTCTGGCCAAAGCCAGTAATTTTTATAGGAGAACAGAATGGATCTTGTCACTAAGCTTTTGTACTCTGTTAGATAATGTGAGAGGTATATTATCTGTGTCTGAGCATTTTTCAATTCATCTTTCTATTTTTTCATAAAGATACAGCTAAAATATTTTTTAACTTGCTGAAAGCCAAATGCCAAATCCTAAATACCTTTAGGATCTGATAACACTACCATGCACCATTTCCATCAGCCTCAGTTCTTGATTTTTCTGTTCAGATATTTCTGTATTCACTTGAATTGAGTGTAGGTGCTTTTTCATCACTTTTAGTAAAAAATGGCACTTAATCTGAAGTAGGAAGAAACACAAAGTAAATCATAGCATATGCAATAGGACAAAACTGAGATCCAAGAGAACTGAGCTCTACTTTTGTTGCCATAATTTAATGTATGATCATGGAAAGTAACTTGATTTGGCATATCTTCGCTTATAACGTAGGTGGAATATATTTAATAAGCTTTAAGTTTTCTTTCCATGAACCATGTGAGAATTTTATGACAGTTAGCATAGTCCTAGTCACATGTAAGCCATCCCAGAAAAAATGCTTAGTAATCCTATTATTTATTAATTCAGCTTCAGAGAGTACATGTTTTTTCTCAAATGCTTGAACAGTTTTTAAAAAATATTTTTATATATTTATAAATTTTAATTTTCTTTTACTAGACTTAATGTCATTGAACTTTTTACATTAGGGTCTATTTTCCAAACCTTTTATAATATTTGTTACTTGTCTCTTAATATGTATAATACTCTGAATTCTTTGAGATGTCACCGTCTCTCAACCTTCTTCTATCTTTAGCAAATTCCATCTTACACTAGAGTATAATCACTAATTGATACAGCTTATCCTCTGTGAAAATGTAAATCAAATTTAATGTTTAGAAAATAAAACCCAAGCTTCAAACCATCTCCATGCTAGACATTGAATATATATATCACAGAGGCTTTTGAGAAGTATCTTATTTAATTTTAGAATAGATTGTAAGCAGAATAAAATCAATGAAAACCATGTAATAGTAATATTATTTCACTTTTTATACAAAACTAAACATTATGTAGACTTTATATTGTAGTAATTGATATAAAACTGATCTTGTACATAAATGGTGATATTTTTGGTCAGTATGATAAATCTAAATGCCAAACATATTTTTAGACTAAGAATTACACTAATAATTCAAGATATTTTCATGTTAACTTTTAGAAATCTTAAAATATTTATGGAAAATGTCTGCATTATGTTATCATATCTAAGTTCATATTAAACATATTATCAGACTCACGATGTGCTATTCTTTCTGGTTCCATAATCCTAAAAAACACAGAGACACCAAGTAGAACCATTCTGAAAACAAGTGATGTGACAAAATTTTAAAACACTTTTATGTTGTTCTATTAACCCTGAAACTACTTTTAAGTAAAAAGCATCACCTATGTTCTAACTATTTATGAAGCACACACACTCTCTATTTAAAATACTGACTTCCACTTATCCCTACCACAAATCATAGAGTCAAACATCCACATACACTTTTTCCTACCACCCAACTTGGCAAAAATTACTCATAATTTTCTCCTAATAGTACTCATATACTAATCATACACTAAGTTGTCAGATTTTCTGATTTTAAATCTACTTTTCTTACATACTAGATATATGACATTGCTTATTAATGTATGTATTGAAAATTATGCTCCTTACTGGTAATATTTGCACCAACCTTATGGAGTTTAAGGATCTAAAGAGAGACATATGCAAAATTCTAATTATAATACCTCCTTTGTCTCTTTTCTTTTAAATCAACGAATACTGTTGAATACAGTGTTGATTATTGGAAGCTTGCCCTTGTAGTATCTTTTGTGTGAAGCACATGTTTCATATAATAATCAACCAGTTCCCAATTTTGAAATATTGTTTTCCAATATTTTTCTACTCCAAATTATGCTTTATTGCATGCTTGCTTGCATATGTTTGCATATTTGTCTTATTTAAACTTTAATAACTATTTTCAAATTGTTCTCTAAAATGATTATAACAAGTTAAATTCTTACCAAGAATACAATTGTCTTTCCCAGCACTCAACTTCTCAATCTTTTAAAGATATCTTCTAATCAGTAAAATGAAATATCATTAGTGTTTTTACATTTTATTGATCATTCTGAAAGATAATAATCCTGTAATTTTCATATGCATTGATCAGTTGAGTTGAATATCTTTAAAATTGTGTTTTATAGGAGCTCTTTGGACTTTAGGGATATTAGCTCTTGTTTTTTTTTCCCCCCACGTGGTAAATGTTTTCTCCGTTTTTTAATTTTTATTTTGAATATATTTATGGTCTATTTTTGAAGATTTAAATTTAACTTTAGGTAATCTGTTCTGCCTTCATTTTTGTTGGTTTTGTTCTTTATAGTTTCTGAGTCCTGCTTACAAAAGCACCCTCCTGGTAAGGATGTATAAAAGTTATAGGTCCTGCATATCTCTTCAATGTTCTATAACAATAAAACCAATATTCTCTAAGTGTCGAGTAAACCAGGACTACACTTTCCCCTCAGGCTTCCATTGTGACTGTGTGCGGAAGTGGACATTCCTGCAATAATGGTCAACCTTTGACAGAGGTAGAGTGTAAATACAACAGTAATGACTTTGTAAGAACAAATTCTTTTCTAAAAATTATCATTTTAAAAAAGAAAACACACATATTGAAGGGCAAGAGAGGTCTGTTTCAATGCATTTTACAAGGATGATTTTCAATATATAACCTCTCTTCAAATCACATGAGCCTGGGAATTTGGCAGTTAATCTATTTTGAAATAATTCAATCTTTATCTCAATCTAATCTTATATCCTACCTAGTCTTAACTCATGTGTTAATTTCTGTTTTTACAATGTTTTTCACTTTTGACTTTCTCTTCCATAAAGTTAATGGGAAGAGAAATATGTGTATTAATTTTTGACCACATTTCCCATAAATATTTCAAAATGCATAAACTGTGTGTGTGTATGTGTTTCAAAAACAGTGTGGGAAGAGTTAGATAGCAATAGCAATCAAATAAATTCAAATCATTAGGCATTTCTTACTCAGTATCTCACTTCATGACTTTCAGATAAAGACTAGTGCTGGAATCATCTTTATGTTTGCTCATATGTCTGGCACTTGAGGTTCAGTGTCTCAAAGAGTTGAGGAATGGAATAGCTGAGTTTCCTCAGCCAACCCTTTTATCTCTGTGTGGCCTCTCTCTGTGATATATCCAGCAAGGTAGCTTCCTAAGTGCCTGACTCTTACAGAGAGAAAGAGAGAGAGAGAGAGAGAGAGAGAGAGAGAGAGAGAGAAGAAACCACGTGGAAATTATATCACCTTCCTCAATGTAGCCTTGATAATCACTCAGCGTCATTTCCATCTTAATCTTTCCACACAGACAATAACAAGGGTATTTCAATATTGAAGAAGAAGACACAGAGACTCTACATTTCTATAAGAAGTATGGTAAGTAACTTGTACACGTGTAAAAACACAATTATGATGTCAAAAAAGAAGAAATTCTTTAAATTATTTCAGATACAAAAATACCATAGAATGCCATATAACATGAAACTGATGATAAACTTCTCTAAATATTAAGAAGGAAAGATCTTTAATACATTTAACTTTGAAATATTTTCATTTTTAATATATTGAGATATATCATCACACATGTGTGTTGACTCCTAAAATGTTTAACAGGTCGAAATATAACAATCTCATTGTTTTAGTTATATTTCATTTTTCATGTGGCTAACAATAATACAGAGAGTTGGGGTGAACATGTATGATCCAAAAGACTTTTGTTCCTCACAGTTTAGCTGAATATACTACTTGAAGTAACTAGAATATGTATTTGTTATACTGATCTGGAGAATTTGGTGCTCATTTTATCACATCTCTGAATGTTTTATAACAGCAGAAGTTATTATGTTCTTTAATGTGAACATTCTTATCTTTATCTATATGTGGTGAAACTATAGACAAATAAGACAGATAAAACTGTATTTTTTCAGGTTTGTGCTAGTAAAAGAACCAGGAGTCAGTTTTAGGGTTTAATTTATACCTAAATCTTCTCTCTCCATAAACTTTTAGGAACTACAGTGAATCTGGACAACTCAATTTGAAAATCAGTGCAATGATAATCTCCACTCTCTCTTTTATCAATAAAACATTCATGTATGAATAGCTCAAATTTATTTTTCTGGTTTAAACATAAAAAAGTTTATACCCAGTCTCTTTTACAGAAATACTAATAGTCATGCTTAGATGTATTTGCTCACTATTTTATCCACTAATATCCAGTCACTTTCTGCTTCTCATCAAAATTTCTCAAAAAAATAAGTATATAATTGATATTTCTCCTTTACTTCTTTTTTTTTTTTTTTTTTTTTTTTTTTTTTTTTTTTGAGACGGAGTCTTGCTCTGTCACCCAGGCTGGAGTGCAGTGGCCGGATCTCAGCTCACTGCAAGCTCCGCCTCCCGGGTTCACGCCATTCTCCTGCCTCAGCCTCCGGAGTAGCTGGGACTACAGGCGCCCGCCACCTCGCCCGGCTAGTTTTTTGTATTTTTTTTTTGTAGAGACGGGGTTTCACCGTGTTAGCCAGGATGGTCTCGATCTCCTGACCTCGTGATCCACCCGTCTCGGCCTCCCAAAGTGCTGGGATTACAGGCTTGAGCCACCGCGCCCGGCCTTTCTCCTTTACTTCTTAGTGAACTTTATTATTCACATTTAACTTCCTGAAACTCAGCAGTCAATATAATTAACAATGGCATTCAAATAGTATAATTCGGTGGGTATTTTCTAATTCTTTCCACTTAATGTCACCATGTATAGAATTCCTTGAACCACTTTAATCTCTACACTTTTTTTCTATACTTGCATTGTCTACTTTATGTAGCTTTTATAGCTTTATTTTTTTATTCATTTGCTCAACATAGACATACTTCCTGCCTTTTTTTGGAATAAATAGTTTGGTGGAAGACACATAGAAGTGCACAGGAAACTACCATACAGTGTTATTATCATTATTGTAAAGTTCATGATGTTGTGCAGATATATGGGAGAGATGCCTATTTCAGGCTCATGAATTATAGAAGGCTTCTTGGAGACGGTGGGCTCTCAACTTATTCCAGAGGACAAGTAGGAATTATTCAACACAAGAATTACTTAGAAGTGGGAAATTATCCCAAACAGAGGAAGTAGTATTAAGAAGGGGTCTGATATAAGAGAGTGTATGGGGAAATTGAAAGCTCAGTCTGGTTGACTTTTGTGAGGTGGAATGTGTTAAGAGTTGAAACTGAAGGGATAAATCTGGGCCAAATTTGCCAGGATATATTATTTCAGCCCTATATAAACTATAAACCATTGAGTAGTTTACAATCATAAAGTGTATACTCAGTTAGGTTTATTTTATTCACTCTATTTTATACTTGTTTCTCTTTTATGAATGTATGTTCTATTTCCATTTGTTCCTCTCTCCTACTCTCTTTGAGTTTACCTAGATACATCTTTATAAAAATCACATATGTTTAGCTTACCAATTTTAAGGCTTTGTTTTCTTTTCATATATACATTTACTACCTTAATTTTTCTCTGAGAATTGATTTAATTGTACAAAGAAAGAACTGATATATCTTTTCATTATCCTTATTTTTAAAATACTTTTCAATTTGTATTATTGTTCATCATTTCATCAATGGGTTAGTTTAATATCTATATTATAATTTCTAAATTTATGGGCATTTCTTTTTATAAAATTGTATTGATTTTTAGCTTATTTGCAGTGGGGTCAGCAATCATACCTTGTAGGATTTCAACTCTTCAAAATTTGTTGATACTTGTTTTTTGACTAAAGTACCCATATAAATTATATCCAAACAAGCACACTTTAAAGGGTGAAACAGGGAAATAATAATTAATGTTGAAACAACAGGAAAGAACCAAAAGTATCTCAGGCAAACAGGATGTATTGTTACTGTATTTATAACTCAATATGTGGCCAATATTTGTAAATTATCTATGTGTTCTTGAAAATAATACATTATTTGAAAGTCTTGGGTGTAGTGTCATAGTTAGGAGACCATTAGGTGAGCTTTATTAATTTTTATAACATTTGTATTCTTATTGAAGTTTTATTTGATTGTTTCATTGGTTACTGAGAGATTTATGTTGAAATCTCCAATATGATTTAGACTGATTTCACCTTTCAGTTTTGCAACTTTTGTCTTAACTCTTTGAGACCATGGAATTGCATGCATATATATAGGAATTCTTAGTTTGAACCCAGGAGGTGGAGGTTGCAGTGAGCCAAGATTGTGCCACTGTACTGCAGCCTGGGTGACAGAGCAAGACTCTGTCTCAAAAAATAAAAACAAATAAAAATAAAAATAAATAAATAAATATTTCGTATTATTAGTTAATTGAAAATTTTATTAGGAAATCATTAATTTTTCCTATGAATGCTTTTTTGTTTCAGCATCTAATTTGCCTGACATTAACAATATTACTATCATTATTTGATAATTTGTATTGTATATCTTTTTATTAATTTAAAAAAATGGAAAGTCATTATTTCCTCAAATATTATTTCAGCATATTTCGTGTATTTTCTCTTAGTAGGACAGTAGGACTATAGTTGAACTTTTTTATTATTTCTAACTATATTTTCTATATATTTATGCATATATGTGCTATAATGTTTCTTATCAACAGTATCTTATTGATTGTTTTACAATTAGCAATAATTGTTGTTCTTTAATTGGTATTTATTCTATTTACATTTAATGTATTTATTCCCTTTTCATTTAATGTCTTTAATGACATATTTATATTTGAATTTATCATCTTACTGTAGTCTTTCTGTTTGGTTCAGCTATTCAGTTCTATATCTGTTTTCCCTTCTCATATGTTACTCTTCTTCACTTTAGCAAGGTATTTTTAAATTTTCTCTTTACCTATTGTATTTTGATAATTATTCACCTTCAATATTTTAATATGTGGTCAATATAAATTCTTGTAACATTTTTAAGTATGTATTCTTATATAGAATATATACTAATGTATATATCAATAATATATAATAAATATGAATTCTAATACATATTTATATATGGTATATATATAATATATATACACACACACACACACCCCCAAGTGTCTTATGCTACCCTTACAAGTTTTATTCTCTACTAGTAAAGGTATCATGATAATAGGAATTTTATACTCCTTTTGGAAAAGAAGAAAGCAAATAAATTAGAAAACTTTAATTTCATGACTTACATGTTATTGTTCTTGTGTTTTCTGATTACATATGTGTATATACAGAAAGACAGATTATATAAATTCTGTTGACTAAATTTATTCAAATACCTGTTTACTTGTATCACCATTTTCTAATAGTTTTATATTTTTATTCCTTTATGTATCTCCAACAACACTTCTGAGAATCTCACTCTCTAGTTAAGGATATCTTCATAATTTCCTGTTTTTCTTTTTTAGAACATGATTTTTATTTACTATTATTTTGTAAAGATTCTGGAGGAAGTGTTGATTTTTAAGACAGAATATACATTCAGTTAAGACATCGAATACCTTTCTCATTACATGTGCTTGACTCTTATAAAACATATTGAGAAGTATTTTTATGAGATTTTAAAATTATTTTGTTGTTACACATATGGTTTTTATTTTTTGATTTTTATTTTTTGCTTTAGGGGTTTTGCTGTTTTACTACAGTTTCTTTTTTTTTTTTTTTTTTATTATACTTTAAGTTCTAGGGTACATGTGCATGACGTTTATATCATGTATAACTCCCCAATGCAATCCCTCCCTCCTCCCCCCTCCCCATGATAGGCCCCAGTGTGTGATGTTCCCCTTCCCGAGTCCAAGTGATCTCATTGTTCAGTTCCCACCTATGAGTGAGAACATGCGGTGTTTGGTTTTCTCTTCTTGTGATAGTTTGCTAAGAATGATGGATTCCAGCTGCATCCATGTCCCTACAAAGGACGCAAACTCATCCTTTTTTTATGGCTGCATAGTATTCCATGGTGTATATGTGCCACATTTTCTTAATCCAGTCTGTCACAGATGGACATTTGGGTTGATTCCAAGTCTTTGCTATTGTGAATAGTGCCGCAATAAACATACGTGTGCATGTGTCTTTGTAGTAGAGTAATTTATAATCCTTTGGGTATATACCCAGTAGTGGGATGGCTGGGTCATATGGTACATCTAGTTCTAGATCCTTGAGGAATCGCCATACTGTTTTCCATAATGGTTGAACTAGTTTACAATCCCACCAACAGTGTAAAAGTGTTCCTATTTCTCCACATCCTCTCCAGCACCTGTTGTTTCCTGACTTCTTAATGATTGCCATTCTAACTGGTGTGAGATGGTATCTCATTGTGGTTTTGATTTGCATTTCTCTGATGGCGAGTGATGATGAGCATTTTTTCATGTGTCTGTTGGCTGTATGGATGTCTTCTTTTGAGAAATGTCTGTTCATATCCTTTCCCCACTTTTTGATGGGGTTGTTTGTTTTTTTCTTGTATATTTGTTTGAGTTCTTTGTAGATTCTGGATATTAGCCCTTTGTCAGATGAGTAGGTTGCAAAAATTTTTTCCCATTCTGTAGGTTGCCTGTTCACTCTGATGGTAGTTTCTTTTGCTGTGCAAAAGCTCTTTAGTTTAATGAGATCCCATGTGTCAATTTTTGCTTTTGCTGCCGTTGCTTTTGGTGTTTTAGACATGAAGTCCTTGCCCATGCCTATGTCCTGAATGGTACTACCTAGATTTTCTTCTAGGGTTTTTATGGTATTAGGTCTAACATTTAAGTGTCTGATCCATCTTGAATTAATTTTCGTATAAGGGGTAAGGAAAGGATCCAGTTTCAGCTTAAAGCTTTACTTTCATTCATCTTGCTTGTGTTTCATTAAACATCTTGAATTTTTGGATTACTGGCCTTCATCATTTTTTGAAAAGCTTAGTCATTATTTCTTCTAATGTTACTTCCCCTATTTTCTATATTTCTTGCTAGTAAGGCTATAATTGAACGTTATTTTTAGTACTTCTCTCACTATGCTCTCTATATCTTTTATCTTCTCTTGTTTTATTGTTTTGAATCTCTCTCCTTTATTCCAGATGGATTACTGTGAGTTCTCTCCTGTGTTGGTAATTATCTCTTCAGTTTTGTGTAATACACAGTTATATAAGTTTGGTGCACCAACCAAATACAAACATTGTATTATTTTTCTGGGACTGTCATACCACAAACTGGGTATTTAGACAAACAGGTAGCCTCAGGTATTTCTTGGCTTATAGATGACTGTCTTCTCCCTGTGCTTTACATTGTTTTCCATGTATGATTGTCTTTGTGTTCAAATCTTTCTTTTTTAAGGAATCCAGTAATATGTATCAGGGCCCATTCTAATGAGCACATTTTAACTTGAATGCCTTTGAAATGATACTATTTTCATTTAACATCTCATTCTGAATACTGAATATTCTGAATATACTGAATATGCTGAATATACTGAACATTCTGAATACTTCAATATTTCTTTTTTTGGAGGTAACAATGTATCTTAAAACATCATTTACAGATTTCTTAATTTTGGCTAATTTTTCTTTTCCTTTTTTTTTTTTTTGGCCAGAGTTTCAATTCAGTTCTTTTAAAAATAATAATAATAATAAGTGTCATTTCCTTTCTATAGTTTCCAGTTCTCAGCCAAAATTATTCATTTTTAACGGTTATTTTCCTGAACATTTTAAGCATATTTACTTTACAGTGTTAGCAACAACAATAACAACAAAACAGATTTGTGGAGGAGTTTGTGAAAAATCTATGTATATTTTTGAGGGAAGTTAAGCAATTGTGTAATGGCTAAACATGTGTAGCATACATTCTCCCTTCACTTTGCCGTGAGATTTCAATATTAAAATTAGGGAGATTTTGGCTCAACATGTCATATGGTGAACTACTGGGCACAAAGGAGGTTTTTGCATATCCTCTATAAGCCAGTGGAAACTGGCTGGAGGTCTGTGGCAGTTTATCAGGAAGGAACGTTTGTAAGGCTCATCCTTAGTCTATTGAGAGTTGTGGCAGGACTGCAAAGTGGGAGAAAGTATCAGAAGGGTAAGGAGAAAAGCCTGCATTAGGTAGTCTTTAAGCAGGAAGCTATAAGTTTTTTAATTAGCAGGTTCCAGGTGGTCAGTCAGTCACTACCAGGTGTTCTGTCTGAGGTCAGCTGGGGAATTTTTCAGCCATAGCTGTTTTAACATGTTTTTGAGAAATTGGTTCTGCTTCATTATAGGAATAAAAACCTTGTGACAGGTAGTGACATGTATTTTATTTGTGAGCCCAGGGATACGTGACCAACCTCTCACTCTGCCATGACCATTTGGTTCTGTTTTGTAGTTTTAGTATGTCTCTTTTTAGCCAGAGAGTTCATTGTGTTTGTCTCCTGAAGTGTATTTTAACAATAGTCAGTATACTAATTTCTTTTTTTTTAATACTCTTTTTTTTCTTTTTTATTATACTTTAAGTTCTAGGGTACATGCGCACAACGTGCAGGTTTGTTACATATGTATACTTGTGCCATGTTGGTGTGCTGCACCCATCAACTCGTCAGCACCCATCAACTCGTCATTTACATCGGGTATAACTCCCAATGCCATCCCTCCCCCACCCCCTTCCCATAATAGGCCCTGGTGTGTGATGTTCCCCTAATTTCAATATCAAGAGTCACTTTAGGTTAGTTTTCGCTGATTTTCCTTTTTGATAGTTTTCATTTATATTCAATTTTGTCTTGTCTTTGGTTAACATTGTTTTTGCCTAAATAATTTCGGAAACAACGCTAACATTTTCTTTTTCTGAGGGAATTTTTACATGATTATATAAGGTACTTATTGGCACAAGCAATCAAGTGGATGTATCTCTATAAATACAAAACAAAAAGACTATAAGAAAAAATAAATCATTATTAGATATAGAGAGTATCACTAACTAATTTTAAAAGCATTAGTGAGATAAAAGATTTAACAATTTAAGACACATGAATTTCTGATAGTACATGGAATAAAAATTAATAAAACTAGAGAGAGCAACTGATAATAGTTGGATGTTTTACCATAATTCTCTCCATATGATGAGACCCTGTCTATATCCCCAAAACAAATAAATATATAATAATTTTAAAAAGAGACAAAAATCAATAGTTATAGAATATTTGGACATAATACACATGCTTAATCTAATGAACATACAAAATATCAGTGGAGCTTATTAGAAAGTGTGTTCTTCTCAAGGAAATCTAGAACATTTACACAAATTAGTCATGCACTAGACCACTAAGCAAATCCCAACAAAGTTCAAAGAACAGTTTCATACAGATAGAGGTAATAGTCAAAATATTTATCAACTGTTACACTATGGGGCTGATAAATTGAAAAAGATGCCTGGCAAGTTAGATGAATACTTGATTAACAATCATAAAGTAATACAGTCAGCTCTTCCATAATTGTGGCTTTCCCACCACAAATTTAACCAACCATAGATAGAAAATATTTTAAAAAACAATTATAACATATAGTATAACAATTATTTTCAAATCATTTACATTGTATTAGATATAAACAATCTAGAGATGATATAAAGTATATGGGAGGATGTGTGTAAGTTATATGCAAATACAGTGCCATTATATGAGGGATTTGAGCATCCATGGATTTTGGTATCTGAGGGGGTCCTGGAACCAATTCCTCAGATGCTGAGGGATGACTATACATCCTGTCATGTGATACTGGCTGAACGTCAGCCCTGAATATAGGCTTTGTTTTTATTATTAGACAATTAAGATAAAAATAATTTTAAAAATCATGTATATTTGGAAACTGACAAACATGCTTCTAAATAACTCATGAGTCAAAGAAAAAAATGAGACTTAGAAATTACTTAGAACTGAAAGATAAAGTTTCTATATTAAAATTAGGTATTTAGAGGATATCTATTGTTGTTCATGGTGGAATGGTAGGTGGTAGACACAATAATCTCTCTCCTTTTTCAAACTATTTCTTCACTTAGTTTCTGACAAAATATTCTCAGGTTTCTTTTTTACTGCTGTTGCTGCTTTAGCAGTCTTACTTGCCAGATCTTTCACTGTATTGTCTAAATATTGGAGTTCCCCACAGCTCAGTTCTTAAATCTCATCTATTTTCCCTCACTATACTCTCCCCGTTGGTTATTTCATCCAGCCTCAAGATACTAAGTGTAATCTATATGCTCAAGGCCACCAAATATATACCACTAGGCAGCTCTTCTCCCCTGAACATCAGGACAGAATATCAACTGCCCACTTGGTACCTTTGAATGAGTTGACTAACTAGAATTGTTTAAAACTACTACTTCTAGAACCTAACATTTCCTAAAATGAGCTTCTGATATTTAATTGCCAACCCTGTTACTCTTACAGTTTTTCAAACTCATTAAATGGCAACAAAATTCAACCTGTAGCTCAGACGGAAATACGGAACGTTCTTCTGATCTGCTCTCTTTCTTGCCATATTCTGTGTGTTTTATCCTCAAAATCTGTCCAGAATCCAATTTATTCTTTCAACCCCCACTGCTACTACTCTTCTCTAATCTACATTCCGTGTATTGTAGATGATTGGAAGGGCTTCATATCTATTCTCCCTAACTTCTACTACTATCCCTTTTCATTTATCTTCAATTTAGCAGCTAAAGTGATCTGGTTAATCCTAGCTAAATAAATGTGTTTTTTTTCCTTGAAGTCATGCAATAATTGTCTAGTTAACTTGCTGAAAGCCAGTATTGGCTGGGGGTGGGGGCTCATGCCTCTAATCCTAGCACTTTAGGAGGCTAAGCCAGGCAGATCACTTAAGTCCAGGACCTTGAGATCAGCCTGGGCAACATGATGAAACCTGGTCTCTACAAAAAGTACAAAAATTAGCCAAGCATGGTAGCTCACGTCTGTAGTCCTAGCTACTTAGGATGCTGAGGCAGGAGGCTCACTTGAGCCTGGGAGGTTGAGGTTGAGGCTGCAGTGAGTAATTATTGTATCATTGCACTCCGGCCTGGGTGACAGAGCAAGACCCTCTCTTAAAATAAAATAAAATAAAATAAAACAAAATAAAATAAAATAAAAGTTTCAAATGAATAGCTCATCCTCTTATCTTTTTAGGTCTTCATTCAAATATCAACCCAAAATTTGGCTGTCTGTCTACAATATTTAAAATGGCATTTCTTCCCTTATCATGACATCACCTTTGGCCTTCCTTTCTCTAGTTTTCTCATGAGCCCTTAAACAAGATTGCTATTTCTATTATTTAATCCTTTTTATTGACTCTTTTCAGTAAGTAGTAAATCCCACAAGGATAGAGATTTCTATCTGTAGCATTCTACAATGTATTTACAGACTGTTGAACTGTACCTGACCATATTAAATATTCAATATTCTTCAATATATATTTGTTGAGTTAATGAATGATTGTGTAAGTGACTAATACACTACAGAATGAAGAAATATGATTGCAGCAATAATATCTGAGATATGCATATAAATGTGAGCATAGAAATTGGAAAATTTTGGTAAAATAAAGAGCCATATCCTGGGTAGAGGAGTAATAATTACATTAATTAAAGTTTTATTTCAAAGTGTGCATAAGTAGATTAACTGAACTATTATATTTTCTTTCAATTAATACACTATTTAATTAGATTAAAACCTTTTCATGTGAAATATATGTTTGAATTTTTATATGCAATTTTATTTGATTGGATAATTTATTTCCATAATAACTTGGGTTAGTGTGCTGGGCCTTAGCCTTAAAAAGTTTACATACTGCTTAATTAATATTTGAGTCTATTTCACACATCTTTTGTCAGTGCTGTTTTAAAATCTCCCACAGAGACAATTAGTGATTCTGTGGGCATGAAAGAACCATATAGTTTGAAACATGCGTTAAAGAATGGTAAGTTCTTACCTACAATATTTATTTAGGAAATTAATAGATATCCTCCAACTTCAACTTTAGGTTACACACCAGTACAGCTTCACACAAACAAGTGAAGCAGAAAGCCAAGGTTTGTCACACTGACAACCATTCCAATAGCTCTAAAAGTGCAGAACAAGACAGCTGACTGAAATTCCTGTTGGTGTTTCACATTCTCAATTTGAGTCTACTTTTGTTAAATGGTGTATCTTAGGCTCATCCTTTCAAAGAAAGAACTTAGAGAAATATGAAAACATTAAAATCTCAATACCACAAGGATCAACCATAAATGATTTCCGCCTCAAGTTATTTCAGGTCAAAAAATCAACCACATGACAGTTCAAAAATATATGAGAAGGACATTTGTTTCCACAAACCTGAAAAAAAAAAAAATCACTTACTAAGTCATAGTTTTAGTTTTAAGAAATATTAACTGGAACTTACTTATTCATCTGTCCTCATTGCTTCTTAGTTTGCATATACTCTTTTAAGTTTTTGATAGTATTATAAATTCTTATTACTCAAAGCTATCTTCTAGTCATTAACCATCATTACCTGGAATCGATCATCTGCAGGCAGTAAAGAAAATCTTCATATAACCCTTGTGAATTAGCCTTTGGCCATAAAATAGCTTGATTCAGGCAAAGTCAGGTTTATTTGCTATCAAATTTTATTTTCCTTTGACTCAGTCACATAGTAAAATAGAGGCACTATATAAGCATTTATATCCAGATTATCACTGTTTTACACTGGGTGCTCCAGAGGCAAAGCCTGAGACTGGGTTTCAAGGGAACATGATTTATTGGAGAAGTACTATTCAGGGGGAAACAATCTGTTAAGGGAGTGAACAAAGTAAGAGGAGGAGGGCAAGAAGCTAAACAAGAATGTGGCCTCAGTTCTACTATTGGCCTTCTCCAAAGCATAGAGATTGGATTCTAAAGCCTGTATTACAACAGAAACTTGGGCCCCATTTCATTGAGGGCTTTGAGTTTTGTATCCCTTTGTTAGTCAGACAGTGGCTACTCTGCTGGTGAAAGGTGTAACCTCCCGGGTCTTCCTGGTGCTGTTAATCCCCATCAGCCAAGGAAATCCTTTCAAGAAGGTCATAGGCATAAACCATTAGCCACGACACTTGTAACCACTAAAGAATGGGCATGCTAACTGGAAAATAAGAACTGGAAAGAATATCAACATCATCTACATTAGTCTATTCCTTGCACTCACATTACATTTACTACATTAGGGAAACAACTATACAAGAGTTCAGTTAGTCAGAATTTCATTTTGGAAGAAGTTGCTTTAGTGGGATAAACTACAGCCCCAAATGTTATTGTTAATCCTAAAACCATAGGATATATTCATCACATCCCTCCTTTACCACTTATTTCATTTCCCCCCCCCACCCCTTGGGTGAGAGGAAACTTCCACTATTGAAGTGGCTTCCCTGGTGGGGTGACTCAGACCCACATCACTGAGAGATCTGAGCCTGTTTTTTCTGCTTTTATCTGGCTATGGCTGCTATACTTGAATATTTCTATTTAACACTGTACATAGGAATAGCAAAAGATGTTCAGCAGATTATATGAATGCCAAATATTCCTTCCTGACCCTATTAAGAAGGAGTAGTCCTACAGTCTTAGGATATTCAGCTTCAATTACTCCTGCTGGTATTGTAACTCATTTTTGAGCCTGCTGGCCTACTGGAATGAAGAGCTCAGATTCCTGATTTAAAATTGTTGAGATTCTGACCATATCCCTTGATACATTTGCCTCCTCTCTGGAAACCAAGCCATCTAGTTATATAGAGTTTAAGAAACTGTGGGATAAATACAAATACCCTCAATGGGTTTTTAAAAGTGAAGGTCACTTTTATTTCTACCCAGTGTTTCTCAGACTCATGTAGTCTGTCAATGGAGGGCAAAGAAAGATATAATAGCAATTTGTTTAAGGTATATTACCTATCCTGAAGGGTGGCACCTTATTCTCTGAGGTATCATCTCCAAGCTGGTTTCTCTGCTATGTTTTCAAGGATCTTTTCTACTACTCTATTAAGTCAGTCATTTCTGGGTGGGTCATATTGTAATAGAACCATTCAATCCTATGGTTTTGTGGCCACCAACAAATCATTGCTATGATGTTATGTGGGCTCCCATGTCAGTAGTACGTACTCTGTGAGCCCTTGAATACTGATGTTGGCTGAGGCATTGCAGGTTAGATATGCATATTTATATCCAGAGTAAATACCAGTCCTGATCAGAGTAATCATTGCTATTGCTTGGCTGGAAAATATTCCATGTCATTCAGTTGCCATCAGAAACCTTATTGATTCTTTGAGACATGGTACCATATCGGAGATTCAACCTCAGTATCTTCTCATGACAGATCAAAATTCAGCAGAGGCAGTGACTAGATTAGAATTTGTGAGAGAAATCCAAGGTGTTGGCCCCATGGATAACCTCCATCTCTGCCACATGGCTATTCCATTCATGATTCTATTGTATTAATACTGTGGAGTGTGAGGATAGAAACTGATACCTATTGGCCAAGTCATCCTATCCACCTGGTTGTTTAGTGATCTTCTATAATGCATAGTTGCTGGTGGGCATTAACAATTCTCCAAATATAAAGAGTTTCCCATTATGCATCCAGTTCTATAAATCTATCCAGACATTTCTTTCCTAGACCTCCATGTAGGAGATCGGTCAGGGTGGTGGGAGAAACTACAGGAAAATGAGCAGGCATTCTGAAAGGTCAGAAGGCTCTGCACAGCTTTTGGGGATAATAAGCTGAAGGCAGCTCTTCTCTTACCCTGAGGCAGAGGGCGAGGAATGGGTACAAGAGAATGCAGGGGAATTTATCTTAAATAGGCTTGTTAACTTATGTTGTCCGGAAACTGACTTTTGATCATCCACACCCAAGACTGCTTCCTGAATGGAGGAACAATAATGTTAATTACCCACAGATTGTGTTGACTCCAGGATTTCAGCATTATATCTCTACTGAATAAAAGCAAGCAGCTCCAGCTCGAGACTGCTCACTCTCCATCCATTAAGTGCCCAGCAGTCAGTCCCCTGGCTGCTCTTACATGGCATACTTGTGTCTGAGTACTCCTTTTATCTGTCGCTCAGCCAGGGTCTGCAGGACAGACCCGGCACCTCCAGGCTCTACTAATTTTAAAAATCTCACTCTTTTTAGGCCATCTAAATTATCTTCTACTGCTTGTAAGTGTCTTACTTCCTTCCTCCCTCTCTCTCTCTCTCTTTCTCTCTTTTTATCCATATATATGTATATATCTATTTGTATGTGTGTATATATAAAATTGCATATACTTCTCAAGTGAGAAAAGTTGCATTTGTATACACATGCATATGTGTACACACACCCCTCAGGTGATTTCTATTGCTCACAAACTGCATGATGATCTACACTACCCTACTGGCATCATTTCCACACTAATTTTTCCCTAGAGGCTGCTGTGTAGACAAATTTTACCCAAACATAGTTTGGGGTTTTATCTGATGCTGTAAGTGGTCATTCTGGTTTTACCAGGTCATGTCCTTCTATGTTGAGTTCTCACAACTCTATCATTCCCCCATGGCATTTTTTTCCAAGTTTATCAGTCTAGACTTTTTGTGTCTATAAATCTCTGTAGATTTGCTACTTGTTTTTGATCTGTAAGAAAGTCTTTTATATGTACTTTATTTGGAACAGCCAAAGATAAAAACCTGCTAAAGGATTTTCTAAAGTATATTTTTACAGTATGTCTACACTCTTCACAGTATAAGACACTAGATCCTATAATATGTTATTTACCATGAGAATCTACCTTTATGGCAATTTTTATGGAAGAATCAAAGTCTCAAGTAATTCATGTTCTTTTTAAAATTATTTTTAAATGGTACCTGAGGAATCTGACGAAATAGTTTTGTTTCTATATAATTTCAGATAAGTGAATTATCCCCAAATTATACCTACCGCTAATATATAGATCTATTGTATTTAGGTAATTTGATATGCCCTAGAAAACGTAACAGTTCTGTCAATTGAACTTCTGGTAAGGAAGTGGATTCTACAGGAATGACTATACTATATATTTTAATGAATCCTGATATTTTCGTTTACATATTTAATATAAAAGCGACCTATTCAAAAACATTAAGTCACATTTGGGTTTTGGGATGTACAAAAAATCTGTTGTGAGAATGGACAATTCCTTAATTACAGATATACAACTGTGTAATTTTCCGTCATTGGTGTTACAGATTTGGTGTATTAGGAGATAGTAAGATGAGAAAGAGAAAGTCACAGTAATCAATCATTTGTTAGTTAGTATAAATATATTGAGTGTTTTTTTAGGAACATAAAATTTCACTAATTATAGTAACCTCAGGTTTACAAGCGATCCTGTTACAAAATCTAAAAGTGCTTTAATTAATTTAATTATAGCCTGAATTTTTTGGAGGCAAGCAAGTTAAACCTTGGCTACTGGATCAAAGTTAGTTTCTTATTTTTTTATGGTTGAGTCATTTTTATTGATACATAATAATTACACATATTTATGGAGTAGCAGGGAGGGAGGATGAAAAGAGTTTGGCTAATTAGTACAAAAATACAGGTTAAGTAGATGAAATGACAGGTTTTTATTTGACTTTATTTTCTATTTTTTATTTTAATTTTTGTGGGCACATAGTATTTGTATATATTTATTGAACATATGAGATGTTTTCATATAGGTATGCAATGCATAGTAATCACATCATGTAAAATGGGGTATCCATCCCCCAAGCATTTAGTTCAGATGGGTTTTTGACATGTATCAAGTTGTTGAGATAACACTTCTTGTAGATGCCCTAATCTCTTCATGTTTGCTCAACAGATTTTTGATAATCTGAATTTTTATATGCTCTACTTTAATTAATCTGTCTAGACTTGTAGTGTTGTAGTGTTTTGTCCTTAGGATTCTGGGACTATAGCTAATTTTCTGGTAATTAATCAAGTCATGAATACTATATAGGTATAGTGATGCCTAGTTCCATTTTGATCTAATCATGACTTGGGATTGAAGCATATTTTTTATGAAAAGAGATATTACCTATTGTATTTGTAGTAATGTGTTACCACGAATAAGTACGTATTCTTATAATGAAGGCAAAATATCAGAATTTGGAACTTTGGAAAGGACATAGGATGGTGAAAAATACTCAATACTTAAATGACTCTAGCAAATTGAAGTAAATGAAGTAAATGAATGAAATGAAGTTAATTTTTCCTCTCGCTATCTATAATCTACTAGACTACAAGTATACCTTTTATTATCTTCTTTCATAATCTGACACCCGTGTTTTTTTTTCTTTAGTCAAAACTTCTTTTTCTTTCACTTGCTACCAGTCAATGTGTCCTCTAGCTTTTTGGGTCGTATTTTACTCTAAGGGATCTGATATATAGAGCTGGGATGAATGGTTGATTATAGTGGCATACATAGCAACAAGAAAGGTGTACTGTCCATATATAGTTATCAACAAATTCTCCTTGGAAATTTAGATAAAGGTCACGGAGTTTTGGGGTGCTTATGTTTCCCTGGAAGCAATATCATTGGACAGATTTTGGACAGTTCTCTTTGTGTTTCTTAGCCATCATGGAAAATTGGTTTCTTTAATGGCTTTTTGTTCATGGTATGTACTGGTTTCTGTATGTCACAGTTCCCATTTCACACAGATAATCTTTTTTTTTTTTTTTTCTTTTTCTGGAGTGGAGAGTTATTTTGTTTAAAGAGCCGAAAGTTTTGCCAATTATCAATTTGTTTACTTTCTAAATTTCTGAAAATGTCCATCCACACACCGGAAATTCAAGGATTTTATTTTATTTTTTAAAACCCCTAATTCATGTTTACGAAGAAAGAATAACATTTTTACTCCAGTTGCTGGGTCCTACCCTGTAGTACTGAAACTTTTAATGTTTGAAAGCTTTCTGGCATCTAGTTTTAGTTTACAACTTTGAGTTTTTGTCTAGTCTAATCTTAAAATGTTCTCAAATTGCTTTACGTGGTGTATTTTATTTTTATTAGCCTGTAAAGGGAATTATTTTAAAATTTAATACAAATGGGTTTTTTAAATTTTAATCTTATTTTTAAGCATTTCTTAAATGCTTAAAAATTTTGTTTTTTAAATGCTTAAAAAATAGAGCAACAGTTAATGGGACTAATTGATGTAGACCTTTAGGCACAATTAGTATCTAACAAAATTATTAATTCTGTGACAAATTTCAGCCCGTATCTCCAAAAGTTAGAAAAAAATTCCATTATGGAGATACTTTTGTTCTAGACCATGGCTTTAATTCAGCTCCCCTAGGTCTGCTTCTGGTCTAGAAATTTTAAAATGTGATTATTATTTTCCTTTGAAAATCCTAAAGAAAGGGTGACATTTGGAAGGTCAGGTAAAGGAACAGAAGGAATAGAAAAAAAAAATTAATGGGTTGCTCAGATAAAGTGAGTACGAGAGAGAGAGAGGTGAGTTGAATAGGATTTGAAAAGGGGTAGAGTCTCTGAAGGGGACTCTCGTAGAGTTCGAATTTTGTTTTCAAACGTTAGCATGCTGCCCACATGTTAGCTATTAAATGTTTGTTGTTTTGATTCCTAGTATTTTTGGGATTTCTCTTAAATACATCCATTCATTGATTTTGACATAAGAAAATTGCCCCATAATAGACATGGATATTATGAATCAGAATAAGTTTGCCGTTTAGTAAGGAAAGAGTGAGACTTCAGGTCACAGTGTGATTTATATAGGGAATAGTTCTAGGAGGAGTTGAGACTTTGGCATAGACTCCCTGTCATAGAAACACAAATGGCAAATGAAACAGGTGACCATGGGGTGGTCATGATTATTGAAAAGTAAACTGTTTTGGATAGTGGCAAACATTTTGAGACCAAGCTGAAGCGAGGGAGAGCTGTAAATCAATGACTCAAGAGTAAATCACGCTAAGTAATGTGAGCTTCTTTCACAAATTGACGAGTCCCCCTTATGATGGTCATGACAGAAAGGCAAAATTTGACAAGTTGTTATTTCAAGATAAAATTATTTAAAATGTCAAGATGGAAACCGAAAAGCATTACACCCTAAGTGTATGGTCTTTCTTAGCACAGATCCCGCTAAATATCTGTACTGAAATATAATTGATAAAAATGTTAGGCCAGACATGGTGACTCTTGCCTATAATCCCAGCACTTTGGGAGGCTGAGGAGGGAGAATTGCTTGAGACCAGGAGATGGAAACCAGCCTGGGCAACATAGTGATACACTGTCTCTACAAAAAAAAAAAAAAAAAAAAAAAATTAATGTATACCTAGGTGTGGTGGCATGCACCTGTAGCCCTAGCTACTTGGAAAGCTGAGGCAGAGGGTTCATTTGAGCCTGGGAGGTCAAGGCTGTAGTGAGTTATGGTCATACTACTGCACTCCTGGGCAGCCTGGGTGACAATGAAAGACCCTGTCTCAACAAACAAACAAACAAACAAACAAAAACTTTTACATTATGTTTTAAATGATTACTGACTTTATATTGGTCTTAACATGGGTATGTAGTCAAATATTTTGAATTGAGCAATAGGCATAAGTTTTTTTCCAGAAAAGGAAGAAACTTTATAAAAGGCATATTGCAACAGAAAAAAAAAAAAAAAAGTTACTCATTTTCATGGCATGTAAATTTATTTCCTCTTTTTTAAAAGAATTTCTCCAAAAGGGTTTTTCCCATTAAAATAATTCTTACCTCCATCTTACCTTAGTTGAAATGAAACATAAAAATTTGAACTGATTTTATTAAACAAAAATTTATTTACTGTAGCACTATAAATTGATATACAGTGTATAAATTTACAAAACATTTTTGGAGATATTATCTCATCTACTTATATTCAAAATGCATAGTATCTCTAGATTAGGTTGTTCTCAACATAAGATAAATTCACTAACCCTCTCTCACATATTTAAGAAATAAAAAGTCAACTGTTTTTATAAAATTAGATTATAAGTTAAGTGCTATGGCTCTGACTAGAATTTTTAATAATGATAGATGGAATCATATTATTGAGATTGTGCTAGTATTGAAACACTGAGGAGTAATAACTTTTTAATTGTCTTGCCATTTAAGTATAAGCAAATGCTCTGTTATTATTTATAATTACTGAGAATTGCTGCGTGTGAGCTGTAAGTCAAAAATATTAAAAATTGCCCTATATGAAAACCACTATAATTAGAGATGGCATTCACCTTAGCTAAAATTAGTTTATATGTTTAACTTCCACGGGTATATCATTATTATTTTTTAAATGATTTTTAATACTTACATGAACCATTAACATTGTATTTCTTCATGTGTTTTTCACTATGTGACCTTGTTCTCACTGTCACCTGAGTTAGAGTTTTAATGTCATTTTTAGCTCAGTGCCTGAAACATAGGAAATAAATTTAATGATAATTATGGATATTTATAAGACCAGGTATCAAATTTAAAAGGAACACTATCTGACTAAATTAGTTGATGTTATAATAATGTCAACATTTTAATGAAGCCTTTATAATTTCCAAAGTGCTTTTTTATATATTATCATTATTTTAAGAATGATTTTGAGCATTATGTGTCAAGTATCATTCTGGACACTGATGACAGTGTTAATCAATCAAACAGAAAAATAAATCTGCATTGATGCAATGTCTGCTTACATTATAATAACAGGAAATACTGTCAATACAAATAAAATAAATACTGCAGAATACAAAAAAAATACTTTTATGTCATATAATGATAAGTATAATGAGGAAAACAAAAAAATTGGTTTTAATGTTTTAAACATTAAAGGGAGGGAGATGAGGAGTGTGGAAATGGTTGCAATTTTAAGCATTGTGGTCATAAAAGACCTCCATAGAGAGCAATTTATAATCAAGGTCTTGATGGAAAAGAGGAAGTCCCGATCTCTAGGTGAATAGAATCTAGGCAATGGGCATTGCAAGTTCAAAGAAGCTGAGGCGAGAGTAAACCTGGATACAGTGTAGAATACGTCATGGAGAGACTTGTGTAGTGCCAAATCATGTCAATCCACCATAAGAGATCTGTCTTTCTTTAGGTCTGAGTGGGAAACCACTGGGGGAACTTGAGTTGTTAACTAGTCGAAATGAGTTAGAATTTTAGGTGATATATAAAAGAAAAAGGGTGATGACGTGAATAAAAGTAGTGTAGGTGGAGCTAGTGACATGTTTTATTTATTTATTTGTCTATTTATCTATTTATTTTTGAGACGGAGTCCCTCTTTGTCACCCAGACTGGAGTGCAGTGGTATGACCTCGGCTCACTGCAACTTCTGCCTCCCGCGTTCAAGTGATTCTTCTGCCTCGGCTCCTGAGTAGCTGGGATTACAGGCACGTGCCACCATGCCCAGCTAGTTTTTGTATTTTTAGTAGAGATGGGGTTTCACCACATTAGCCAGACTGCTCTCGATCTCCTGACTTCATGATCTGCCCACCTCGACCTGTCAAAGTAGGATTACAGACGTGAGCCACTGCACTCAGCCGTGATATATTTTAAAAGAATTGACTCCTGGATTTGTTATGGGGCATGAAAGAAAGAGATTAATCAAGAGTGAGTCTTGGACTTTCAGTCAGATCAACTTGAAGATTGGATTTGGCCATGAACTTCAGTAGGGAAGACTGCAGGAGCTATATGTCTTGAGAGAAAGATAAGGAATTTATTTCTGAATGTTTAAAGTTTGAGAGATCAAATACAGATGGAAGTTGATATTTTAAAACCATGGACATACATGTTTGCCTAGAGTTCTGTGGAGGTGATTAGGTTAGAAGTATAATTTGGCAACCGCAAACATATAAGTAGCATTTAAAGCTTTGGGTAGGCACAGAAATACAAACAACCCTCAGAAAATACTATAAAAACCTCCATGCAAATAAACCAGAAAATGTAGAAGAAATGAATAAATTCCTGGACACATACAGCCTTCTAAGCTTGAACCAGAAAAAAAGCTGAATCCCCGAATAAACCAGTAACAAGTGCTGAAATTGAGGCAGTAAATACACTACCAACCAAAAAAAAAAAAAAAAAGTCCAGGGCCAGACAGTCTGATAGCTGAATTCTATGAAAGTTACAAAGAGGAGCTGGTACCATTTCTTTTGAAACTATTTCAAACAAATGAAAAGGAGGGACTTCTCCCTAACTCACTTTATGAGGCCAGCATCATCCTGATACCAAAACCTCACAAAGATACAACAAAAAAGAAAACTTTAGGCCAATATCCCTGATGGAAATCAGTGCAGAAATCCTCAATAAAATACTCATAAACCAAATCCAGCAGCACATCAAAAAGCTTATGCACCACAATAAAGTCATCTTCATCCCTGGGATGCAAGACTGGCTCAACATATGCAACTAAATATATGTAATTCATCACATAAACCAAACTAAAGACAAAAATCATGATTATCTCAATAGACACAGAAAAGGCCCTCAATAAAATTAAACATCCTTTCATGTTAAAAACTATCAATAAACTAGATATTGACAGAACATAACTCAAAATAATAAGAGCCATTTATGACAAACCCACATCAAATATCAAACTGAATAAGCAAAAGCAAGAAGCATTCCCCCTGAAATCTGGCACAAAACAAGGATGCCCCCTCTCATCACTCTTATTCAACATAGTATTGGAAGTTCTAGTCAAGGTAATTGGTAAGAGAGAGAAACAAAGGTGTTCAAATAGAAAGAAAGGAAGCCAAATTCTCTTTGTTTACAGATGACATTATTGTATATCTAGAAAACCTCATTGTCTCAGTCCAAAAGCTTCTTAAGCTGATAAGCAACTTCAGCAGTCTCAGGATACAAAATCAACATGCAAAAATCAAAAGCATTCCTATACACCAACAATAGACAAGCAGAGAGTCAAATCATGAATGAGTTTCTATTCACAATTGCCACAAAGATAATAAAATACCTAGGAACACAGCTAACAACAGAAGTGAAGAACCTTTTCAAGGAGAATTACAAACCACTGCTCAAGGAAATCAGAGAGGGCACAAACAAATGGAAAAACATTCTATGCCCATAGAAAGTATCAATGTCATGGAAATGGCCACGCTGCGTATGACTAGCCATACGCAGAAAATTAAAACTAGACCCCTTCCTTACACCTTATACAAAAATTAACTCAACATGGATTAAAGACTTAAATGTAAAACCCAAAACTCTAAAAACCCTTGAAAAAAATCTAGGCAATCTCATTCAGGGCATAGGCATGGGCAAAGATTTCATGACAAAACGTCTAAAGCAATTGCAACAGAAGCAAAAGTTGGCAAATGGTATATCTAATTAAACTAAAGAACTTCTACACAGCACAAGAAACTATCATCAGAGTGAACAGACAACCTACAGAATGGGGGAAATTTTCGGCAATGTATCTACCTGACAAAGGTCTAATATCCAGAATCTACAAGGAACTTAAATAAATTTACACACACACACACACACACACACACACAAACTTTAGAAGGTAGGCAAAGGACATGAAAGTAGGCAAAGGACATGAACAGACATTTCTCAAAAGAAGACATTTATGCAGCCAATGAACATATGAAAAAAAGCTCAGCATTACTGATCTTTAAAGAAATGCAAATCAAAACCACAATCAGATGCCATCTCACACCAGTCAGAATGGTGAGTAATAAAAAGTCAAGAACCAACAGATGCTGGTGAGGCTGTGGAGAAATAAGAACACTTTGACACTGTTGGTGGGAATGTAAATTAGTTCAACCATTGTGGAAGACAGTGTGGCAATTCCTCAAAGACCTGGAACCAGAACTACCATTTGACTTAGCAATTCTATTACTGGGTATATACCAAAAGGAATATAAATCAGTCTATTATAAAGATACATGCACATGTATGTTCATTCCAGCACTATTCACAATGGCAAGCCATGGAATCAACCCAAATGCCCACCAATGATAGAGTGGATAAAGAAAATGTGGTATGTATACACCATGAAATACTATACAGCCTTTAAAAGGAATGAGGTCATGTCCTTTGCAGGGACATGAATGGAGCTGGAAGCCATTATCCTCAGCAAACTAACACAGGAACAGAAAATCAAATACTGCATGTTTTCACTTCTAATTGGGAGCTGAACAATGAGAACACATGGACTCAGGGAGGGGAACAACACACTGGAGCCTGTCAGAGGAGATGGGGAGGGAAGGCTTCAAGACAAATAGCTAATGGATGTGGGACTTAATACTTAGGTAATGGGTTGATAGGTGCAGCAAACCACCATGGCACATGTTTACCTATGTAACATACCTACACGTCCTGCACATGTAATACAGAACTTAAAATCAAATTAAATTAAATTGAAAAAAAAGATTTGACACGCATTAAAAAAAAAAAAAAAGCTTTGGGTAAGAGTGAATTACTACAGAAGGGAAATTGGGTAGAGAAAGATAGAGATCTGAGAACTGAGCCTTGGGACACATCCATGCTAGTGCATTGAGGAAGAAAAAGAACAAGCAAAAAGAGCTGAGAATGAGGGATCGTGTAACAGGAGCAATAAAGAGAGTAAATTTCTTGGAATCAGTGTGAGAAAAATAGTTCAAGAAGGAGGAAATAGTCAAATATAAGAGTGTCAATGAAGGTTCAAGTAATTTGAGAATGAATTATTTCATTTACCAGTGTGAAAATTATCGGTGATTTTGCAAGAGCCAATTCAGCAGCAATATCCAGGAAAAGGTTCAAGAGTAAATTTAGGGGGAGGAAGTAACTGGAATCATTGAGTAATAACAACTGTTTTAGGAAAGGGAGGAGAAAAAGGACAATGGCTAGAAAAGGATGCGAAGTTTTAGTAGATAGCAATGGAATTGGAGGCAGGTCATGTGGGCACAGGTGCTCGCAGAAGTGTGGGTGCAATGGTGGAAGGTTGTGGGAATCTCTTCTACTGTATTTTATGAGTCAACTGGATTTCAGATCATCTTCTAAGAGTGAAGATAGGACTGGAAATCTTAGGGTTTTGAGAAGAGGAACATGTAAAATCATCATCCATGAGAGGAGGAGAGTGAGTGAACTACATAGAGGCTTGTACTAAAATTACAGGAAAGCAATAATGGCCAATTTGAAGTTAGGTGTCCTACATTTAAAGCACGATAGTCAGCATGCCTGCTGTGGCTCAGATATGGTTTGTTTGGCCCCACTATATTTCATGTGAACTTTGATCCCGAGTGCTGAAGTTGGGACCTGGTGGGAGGTTTTTGAATCGTGGGGTGGATATCTCCCGAATGGCTCTCTGCCATTCCTACTGGAGTGATTGAGTTCTTACACTTAGTTACTGTGAGAACAGGTTGTTGAAAAGAGCCTGGAACCTCTTCGTCTATCTTCTTTCCTCCATCGCCATGTGATGCCTGCTCCCTTTCACCTTCCGCTGTGAATGAAAGCTTCCTAATGCCATCACCAGAAGATGTTGGTGTCATGCTTCCTGTACAGCCTGCACAATGATGAGCCAAATAAACCTATTTTCTTTATAAATTGCCGAGCCTCAGGTATTCCTTTATAGCAAAACAAATGGACTAAGAAGATGGCTGTGTATTTTTCTCCTATCATATTTGAATGCACAGGTGTAGTTATAGGCTAGGAGGAGATGAGATTACAATTCAAATGAAGATTTGTCCAGCATCCATGTATTCGACAGGGAACCTAAGGCAAAAGTGAGGTTTTGGAATTTCAGCTATTTATAGAGAGGAGTGAGACAATAAGGAAGCAATGAAAATATGTTAGGATCGATAACTTGTATATACTAGCGGGGTGTAAAACTCATAAATAATAATCTATATGTGAGAAGCAATGAAAATATGTTAGGATTGATGACTTGTACATACTAGTGGGGTCTAAAACTCATACATGCTAATCCACATGTGAGGCCATATACGTAATTTCCATTTTCAAATGGCAAAAAAATCCAGTCTCAGAAATTTTAGATGAGATGCCTGTTCCAAAATTGAACACATTGACACAGTTTATGTCAATCCCCAAATTGTAGACATTTTCTGACCCCGCACTTACTGTTTTTCCACAAGGTTAAGCTCAATCCCTCCACAGTAATAACGGAAGATGCCTCTCTAAAATAGTTGACTTTTAAAAGATAATCACTTTGTCATTTTCCACAGTGATAACCCCAGGAATTATTTTAGTAAGTACCTACTTTTGAGCAGACATCTCTCGATTTGATGATCTCTCACCTGAGTGCCTTTATACTCAATCTTAAATATCTATGAACTTTTTCCTTCAGTTCTATAGCTTAGTTGAAAAAATAAAAAATAAAAATATTATACTTATTTAAATGCGACCCTTGTTTGGCTTTATATTGAGCATGTTACCAATGCCTTGTGCCAAATGAAACTTCCGTACTAACTTCATGTTCCTCTTTAACCATCTGGTCATTTAAAAATTCAGATTTATCACCAGTTAAATGCAACACTGATTTGTTGTTATTCATGAACATTTGTCAAGCTTATATTTACCCAATCCCACAAACTCAAAACTAATTGAGAGTAAGGACTTGGAAATAAGGATTTGTTAGCTCAAATAGAATTAGCTTCTCATGTTATCTATTCCTTGCCCAGTGGCCAGGGACTGATTGGTCTAGATGGGGAAAGGGGCACGCATCCAGCGAAACTAATTGGAAAATGGGACAGCAGCAAAGGAAAAAATGTAATCATTTAAAGTAGTTATATGTGGTGGTTTTTGTAAAAACCTCTGCTCCAGGAGACTCTTCATGTTTTAGACCTGCAGCCTGGCACGACAGCATCTGTGATTAACCATGGGGAAACTTCACTCCCAGCATGTCCTCAACATAATAATTTGACATAATATTCATCAATTTATCACAAATGCAAAAATGAATTATGCTTTCCAATGGCATTTTTTGCAATATTCTATAGTAAAAAACATACCACCTGAGGTTATATAGCTAAGTTTTACGTGTGGCTTTCAATCTAAGAGTTTTGATTCTTTGGGTAAGTCATTTTACTTCTGAGCCTCAATTTACTCATCTACACAATAGGTTTTTTTTTTTTTTTGAGATTGGCAAACTTTTTAAATTTCTATGTTTCAAAATTGACAATCTGAATTAATTCGTTTTGCTTTGAGACATATGGTAATTAGAATGATCACCTATTGTCCCACATCTCTTCCCTTTATCTTCTGGTTTTTCTGTTTTGTTTTGCTGTTCATACTATTATATATGGACAGGGTTTATAATATTTACAGTCTGTTAGGGATGATAATTTCCAGTTTCTTAGGTTCAATCTCACATCTGAATGGACCACCAGACCTTGTATCATGGCTTCTCTATTTTTTAATTCATATTAACTGATTTCTTAATTGGCTACACAACAAAATGTTAATGATAGTAGGAACTATCTCACAAGAATGTTTTAAGAATAAAATTAAGTAAATCATAAGTAAGACAATTTTAGGGAATCGATATTCAGTGAGCCATGACTCATGTTAGGCACATTACATATACATGCCTTCAAGGGCAAATTATCTCCATTTCTTTAGATGCACAAATTAAAACTCGCTGGTGATAATTAGTGGGTCAAAAATAACAGGATAATGATGAAAGATAGTGACAACGCTCAAAGCCGGGTCTGATGAAATCGTGGGCAGTTTGTAAACTATACAGACATACTAGTGACAGCTTTACTTCTGTGGAAGATGTGCTTTCACACTGGGATGCATTCTGTCTGTGATTCATCCCCTGTTGTATAAAATTTAGACTTTTGCAGGGTATGCTTGGAGCAAGAGGTAAATTGCTTAGGATATAACTGGAAGGACCACTAGTGGTGTCCAAAAGGTCGGGTATTTAAGCTTCAGAAGCAGAACTAGGATTCCTATATAACTGTAAGAATGCATTTAAAGTAATGAATACCCAGCAAAAAGATGAAGAAGATAAATCAATTATATGAGCATTCTAGGTTATTCAAATGTTCATTTTGAAGTTTAGATTAAAACCTTTAAACTAGGCAATATGAAAATGTGTGCCTTAGCTCTTTTTATGTTAAGTAGAAATAAAAGCAATGGTCTTTTCATTACACACGTTCTTGTTTCTTTCTTATAATTTATGAAGATCATAGTAAGATCCCACATTAGAGAACATAACTTAAAATTGTTTCTTCCAATTAATAAATAAAAGTACACGGAAAAATTAAAGTGATACTAGTTTGACTATTTCTCAGTATCCAAGATGTCTTTATTTATTATGCTTTACAATTCCACCTATTATTTTCTTCACTTCAACATAAAATAAATTGAAGAATTATGTCCTCCAATTTTTTTTTGCCATATCATATGTCATAAGTTTACTTACATCTGTATATCTAAACAATTCCAGTTGCTGGTATGTTTCAGGAGGAAGTAATGAGTGTATACTATTTTTATTTATATTTAAACTTATACTTGCAGCATAATTTTCAATAGTCTTTTACCAGAGGCCAGAAAAGGAGGAGGATGAAGGAAAAAATACATAAATGTACTTCTTGTTGCTGAAATGTACACTTAAAAATGATAAAGATGGTAAATAATATAAATATATTTTACCTCAAAAAAATAGCTTTAATAAAATTGTGGCAATATGAATGCCTCTAAGTAGAAATTTCATATAGTAAAATACTATAGAGTTATGTATCTACACACACACACACACACACACACACACACACACAGACACACTACAGATATTAGTAGAATCCTTTACTCTGGGTGGTACAATCAGAGGAAATCTTAAAGATTTCTGTGTACCTTGCAGTAAGTTATAAATTTCTTTCAAATTTATATGACTTTTATAATTTAAAAGATTACTTATTTAAAAAATATAAAAACGGTGTGTTTTCTATAAAATAGCACTTGCAAAATAAAAAAGCACCCCCCAAATTTTTTTTTTTTTTTTACAACATTTCATCATTCAAACCTTTGAATAGAACATTAAGTACAAGGCCATTTCCTAAGACCTATTGGAAGAAAAGTATATTTAACAAAATTACTGTCATTCCAAGTAATCATACAAGCAAAAGAAAAGAAACTTTGTTTGACTTCCTATCATCACAAGCTTAAATTAAATTTTCTTCTTTTTGTTTCTTTGTTTTCAAATCTGTTTTGTTTCTGTGTAGCTTAGAAAAGGATCATTTTGTGTGAATTCCTCATCTCTATAGGAACTCTAAGAAAATAGAGAAAGAACTGGCGAAGTTGGAACAAACACAAGCAATAAAATTTGGGTTTTTTGGCTCTTTTGTTGTTGGTGATTGTCCAGCCATCTTTATTTTTTATTGTTGCTGAAATTCTTCACCTGCCCATTTTGTATTGCCTCTGCCCCCCGTGGAATGGAGTGTTCTTCCAGGCCCTCATTGTGGGAGGAAAGGATTGGCTATCATAGATAATAGCATCAGCGGGAAAGTTGTTTTCATCTTTGCCAATGTGTTTGGGAATCTGAGGTAAAGGAAATGAGTGCTTTCTTGTTATAAGGCTTTGCTCTATTTCTTTTCATTCTCCTTGATTGAAACTAACGTTTTTTAAATGGCTACTTAGTAAAAGGATTTAGCCTTTCTTTCCTATTGAAGCTAAAATGAAAGCCTTTAAAAGTGTAACTTTTCTCCGAAGGTAATGTATCACCAATGTGTATGAGTGTGTGTGTGTGTGTGTGTATGGTGTGTGCATGTAACATACATATATATATGTGTAGCTACATGTACACACACACACGCACGCACACCCCAAAGATGGACTTTAATCACAAAAATCTCAAGATGAAATTATTTAATGAACTGTTTTCCAAAATGCACAGTGTAAAGATTAGTTACACAGGAAGATGTAGTTGTTTTAGAGAAAAGATTTCAAGCAAAGAACAATAAAAAATAAAAATTGAGAAACAATAGAAAATAAAAGAAAAACAATAGAAAATAAAATTAAACCATGTTTTTAATCAAAATTTCTTAAAGCTTTATATACTTATGTGCACTGTAAACTTTATAAAATAAATAATATAACCTGTTCTTATCTTATTTGGCAATAAAATTCTTTCTTTATGAGGCAGTTTTCATGATTACTGTTAGGTACAATATCTGCTGAGTGATTCTTTCCTAGGGCTTAAGGGATTGTGATAATAATTGAAAATATCTATTGACAAAAAATAGATATTATATAAGACATCAACAAGGTGATGAATATAAATTCAATATATAAAAAGAAAAACAGAATAAAACAGTACAATAGCAACAAAAAACAAATAGAACACCCAAGATCATATTAAAAAGGCAGACTCATTTGGATAATATATATATATGTATATGTATATGTATATGTACACATGCACACATGCTTCTCTTGAACATACATATATGCTCAAGATTTATATATATGATTTATGAAATGTATCATATATATTATAAAATATATATTGTCTTTTATATGTTATATTATATTCCCTACATTAGTATGTAAGATTTATATTTCATATATATACACATATATGTTCAACATTTGCACAAGTCTGTTTACTACAGCATTCTACATAAAAATAAGTAATAAATTGTTAATAAAATTAGCAATAGCTTTAATGAATCAGATTTTTTCATGCAACCAATATCCATAAACAGATAATTCTCTATGGGTTTCTCATATTTCTTCATGTTTCTGAGAAAAGACACTGACTGCCACTGATTCGTATTATTTTTTCAAGGATTTTTGTGCAGTGAACAGTCTTAGAAGATAGAAAAATGTTTTGCATGATTACTGTCCATTTGAAAGCACTCAGGTTCCCTATAGTTCAGTGTTTCTCTCCTGTACCACAATTCTCTGCATGCCCAGGAGTCACCTGGACCTCTTTGAATTTTCCCATGAGTATTGGGGCTTCAGGCAAAAGAAAATGTATTAGATACTCTGACCTCTCCTACTGTTGAGAAAATTAATATCCTTTGTCTCTGACCCAAGAGTGTTATGTCTTCAACAACTATAAAACTGTAGCAGGCTGACTTGCAAGCTAGCAAATATTATAAAATCTCAGACTTCTCCTAATTCTTGAAAAAAGAAAACAAAATGAAAATTAGAGCCACATATATTAATATCAGCAAATCTATAAAATATAATGTAAAAAGAAACAAGTCAAGCACGCACAATATAACTGCTTACATAAGATTTTAAAATGTGCAAAAATGTTACTATATATATTTTTTATGGGTATATATATATAATAGAGATATAATATTATTCCTCTTGTATGGTAAACACTTGAAATGGACTGCATGTTTGTGTTCCCCTAAATTTATATGTCAAAATCTTAAATCCCAATGTGATGGCTTTAGGAGGTGATTAAGAAACTGAAGGAAACTGGGTGGAACCCTCACGAATGAGAGTAGTGCCCTTATTGAAAAAAAAACAAAAAAAACTGGAAGGCTTTCTCATCCTTGTTATCTCATGTCAGGATATAGGAAAAGACTGTCTGAAACTCAGAAGAGGGTTCTAACCAGAACCAAACTATCCTGGCACCCTGATCTCAGACTTTTAGCCTACAGAACTATGAGAAATAAATGTCTAATGTTTAGTTCCGTAGTCTATGGTAGTTTGTCATAACAATTTGAACTCACTAACACAGAAATTGGTACCTAAAAGTGGGGATGCTACTGTGACAAAGACCTAAAAACTTAGAAGTAACTTTAGAATTGGGTAAGGGGTAAAAGCTGAATGTGTTTGGAAGTGCATGCTAGGAAAAGTCTAGATTGTCATAAATGAATTTTAAACACAATTCTGTTGAGAACTCGGAAAGAAAAGAGGAGAGCTACAGATAATGCCTCTGCCTTCTCAGGGCATACCTGAGTAATCATGAAGAGAATATAGGTTGAAATAAGAATGGTATAGACCACTCTGATAATGTATCAGATGAAAATGTAGAACACATTATTGGAAACTGGAGGAAAGACTATCCATGCCATAAACTGGCAAAGAACACGGCTGAATCATGTTTATGTGCTAGTGTTTTGTGGAAGGCAAACTTGTGAGTGATGAAATTGTATATTTAGCCAAGGACACTTCTAAGCAATGTGTTAAAGGAGTGGCTTGATTTCTCCTGATGGCTTATCATAAAATGTAAGAAAAAGAAAGATGAATTGAAGATGTTATTGATCATCAAGAAAGGAACCAGAACTTGAAGACTTAGATAATTCTTTGCCTGTACATATTACAAAAATTGAGAAACAGTGTTCAGAAGAGAACACTACCAGTGTGAACCACAGACTTGGTCAACCATCTCAGCAAAAGCCAGGAATAGGGATTGGATCACAACAGCAGAAGCATTGACAGCAGTAACTAGAGAAACCAGAGAAAACAGGACAAAATGGAGGAAGACTGTCAGACTTCTTAGACCCCAGGACCAGACCATAGAGCTGTTCAGCTGCAAACACAGGTTATCATTGAAAAAAACAAGGGAAGACGGCCTCAAATGCATAGGCATAGGGAGCAGGACACCTCCACCTGGACTTCAAAGGACAAGAAGGATATCCAGAAGAGCCCTGGGGTGCTACCTTTTCCCTGACAGAGAATCATGGCATGGGTGGGGCCACCCCAAAAAGCTGTGGCATGGGTGAAGTCAATACAGAAAGAGATAGCATGGGCAGTGCCCCACTGAACTGTGGGAGGGATGTTGCCACGTCAGTGGCTCCAGAAGGCAGGACCTCTGCCCCAGTTTATCTGAAGGTGGAACTGCCATTCCAGTGGGGCTGGAAGGCAGGGTATGGAGCCAAAGCAGATTATTCTCGAACCTTAAGATCTCACGGCGTTTGCCTTGCTTGTGTTAGTACTTACTTAGAACCTCTTACCCTTTCATTGTTCCCTATTCTGCCTTTTGGAATACGGATGATTATCAATACTTATGCCAACACTGTATTTTGGAAGCATGTCACTCTTTTGGAGAAAAATTTTGCCTCAGGATAAATTATACCTTGAGTCTCACCCATTTATTAAATCACCATTGATTTAGATGAGGTTTAGGTAAGATTTTGGACTTTAGACTTTAGAGTTGATGCTGGAATGAGTTAAAACTTTTAGAACTGTTGGAATGGAATGAATATATTTTGCATGTGAGAAGGACATGAATTTTGAAAGGTCAGGGGCAGAAAGTATTTGACTGAATGTTGTGTCCTCTCAAAATGTATATGTCGAAATCCTAGTCCCTGAGGTGATATTAGAGGTAGAGTCTTGGGAAGGTAATTAGATTCAGGTACAGTCTCCCAGATCATGAGGGTGAAGCCTTATTGAATGGGAATAGTGCTGTTATAAAAGGGACACCAGAGAGCATTCTCACTCTCTGCCACTAAAGACACAAGAAGATAGCAGGCTGCAACTCAGAAAAGGGCCCCCACTATTTCCTGATGATGCTTGGAAACTTGATCTCAGACTGTCAGCCTCCAGAACTGTAAGAAATTAATTAATGTCGCTTAAATCTCCCAGGTTATGGTAATTTTTTATATCAGCCAGAACTAAGGCGATACCTAAGGCTAGAGCTGGAATGAAATCATTTGTAATAGATTTTTTTTTTTAAAGAAATCTGGAGAACTCTGGGGTCTTACATGACATATAAAGAGCTGAGAAGCCATCATTTCTGCCTTTACAACAGCAAAAAAAAAAAAAAAAAAAAAAAAAAAAGCTGAACAAACAACTCTGTTTCGATCTGTCAGAAAAAATATTTGCAAAACACATATCTGGCAAATGTCATGTATCAAAAATATACAAAGAACTCTTAAAATTTAGCAATAAGAAAATAAGCAACCCAATTAAAAATGGGCCAAAGGTATGAATAGACACTTCACCAAAGAAGATATACACATAATTAAGCTTATGAAAAGATGCTCAACATCATATATAATTAGGGAATTGAATATTAAGTAAGTACTACTTCATGGCAGTAGAATTGCTAAAACTCAAAACAGATCCCATCAAATGTTGAAGAGGATGTAGAACAACAGAAACTTTCATTTATTGCTTGTGAGAATGCAAAATTGTACAGCCAATCTGGAAGATAGTCTGGCAGTGCTTACACAGCTAAACATAATCTTACCATAGAATCCAGCAATCATGCCCTTTAGTATTTATGCAAATTAGTTGAAAACTTACGTCCACAAAGAAAAAAATATTGTGCATGAATGTTTACAGCAACTTTATTCATAAATACCAAAATTGGAAGGAATCTAGATGTTCTTCAATAGTGAATAAACAGGGTGACCCATAAAATAGAAAAAATGACCTATCAAGTTATGAAAAGACATGGAGGAATCTTAAGTGAATATTGCTAAGTAGTTAGTCATTCTGAAAAGAATACATACTGCATGATCCCAAATACTGTGAAATATAAGTAATATGACTGTGAAATATAAGGAATATATATATTAATGTATTTGTCTCTGTCCCTGGTTCCTGGCACAGAACTACTAAAATCTCTGTAATCTCCTGAGCAATAGGAATGCCAAAAGAATATTTTGTTCCAGTATTAGGTTACTTTCCTAGTTCCTAAGACAGATCTCCTAAGTAAGACCTTTGTAATTTCCTGAGTGATAGGAGCACCTTCTCTTCTAATGAGGCTACTCCTGGTGGGCTCCTGGATAGGGGTTGGTCACCAGAAAAATTAAGCCATGAGTAGAAGCTTGAAGCTTTCAGCCTTGGAAACCCAATTCTCCAGAGAGGGGAGAGGGGACTAGAAATACAGTGAATAATTAGTATGTCTACTGATAATGCTTCCACAAAAATCCCTAAACTAGGGAATTTGAGGAGCTTCCTATTTGGTGAATGCACCTACCTGTCAGGAGAGTGGCACACTCCAGCTCCACAAAGGACAGAAGCTCCTGCACGCAGAGTCCTTCCAGACTTTGCCCTACGTATCTCTCCTTCTGGCTCTTCACCTGTATTCTTAATTGCATTCTTTAGTAACAAACCTAAAAACTAAGTGAAGTGCTTCCCTGAGTTCTGTGAGCCTTTCTAGCAAATTAATGGAACCCTAGGAGGGGGTCGTGGGAAACCTGATTTATAGCCAGTGGGTCAAAAGTATAGCTAACAACCTACTACTTACAACTGGAAAATGAAATGGGAGGCAGTCTTATAAGACTGAGTCCTCAGCCTGTAAGATTTGACAGTATCTCCAGGTAAATAGTATCAGAATTCAGTTAACTTCTAGGACACCGAGCTGAAGACTGCTGGAGAGTTACCTGGTATGTGGGGAAAACTCCCCACACATCTGTTGTCAGAAGTATTGTGTTGTGTGAGTGTGTGTAGTAGCAGAAGAAGTTCTACTACATATATATCAAACAATAACATTCTGGAAAGAGTAAAAGTATGGAGAGGATAAAATGATTAGTCATTACTAGGGATTCAGCAGAAGAAAAGGAAGATGTAATAGGTGGAGCAAAGGGATCTTTAGGGCAGTGAAACTATTCTGTTTGATGCTGTAATGATGGATTTATGACGTTTTTACATTCGTCAAAATGCACAGAACTGCCTATCACAAAGAGTGAATCCTGATGTAAACCATGGACTTAAATTAATTATCATATATTAATATTGGTTTATCAGTTGTAACAAATGTACCACACTAATGAAAGATGTTACTAAAATAAACTATTTGGGGTTCAGAGGGTACATGGAAACTCTACTTCTGTTCAATTTTCCTGTAATCCTAAAAATCCTCTAAAAATTAAAGTCTATTACTTAAAAAAAAATTGAAGAAATCAAGGCAAATTTATAGAATTCAATGCAGCTAGCTATGGGTACTAGTATTTGGTATACTTCAAAAATCGTTCTTGTATATATCACTTATTTGTGCTGAAATAAATATACATATTACCTAATTACTTTGGTCATCTTTATTCTAAAAAATGCTCTGATTTCTTTTTTGTCATCTCTTATCAAGACAACCTTAAAGAAAAAACACTTCACATTCTGGTCTATTCATTTTGCTGTTGCTTTTATGTAACTTGACATCCTTTGTTTACCATTCCAAGTATTGCATTTACATTCTTGTCCTACTCTGCCTTAGGACAGTTATGCTACTGTAACAGAACACCTGAGAATGGGTAATTTAAAAGGAACATAAATGTATCTGCTCATCGTTTTGGAGGCCGGAAGTCCAAGATCAAGTTACCAGCATCTGGTGAAGGCCTTCTTCACACGGCAGAAGACAGAAGAGCAAGAGCTCAAGAGAGCTAACCCCACACTCACAGGCCCTTCTCTAATGGCATTATACACCTCCCCCTAGGCTTCGCCCTCCAACAGTGTTGCATTGGAGATTCAGTTTCCAACACATGAATTCCAGGGACACATTCAGACCATAGTGTATTGCATCTCTCTGCTTTCTTTCTCCAATGTGAGAAATCAGAAACATCTAGCAATATTTTTTCATGGGCCTCAATGATTCAAACTTGCAAATATTTCCCTTCAGTTTCTAAGCTCTGTTTGTGCATCTTGAGACAAGGTTTTTAAGAGACAAACGCATGCTAATGACTGGCTATCTGCAGAAAATATCTTCAGATAATATGTGTCTTATGGTAAGTTCCCTAGCTTCTATATGGCGATTTGTGTGTCATGTCAAAAATTTATTGGATATTTCTCTTGGGAACAATACCTGTGAGGGAGTGATTGGAACAGCTTGCCTTAAGTAGATGTGGGATTCAGCTGCAGTCACAGCAGAAGCCTTAGCTGATCCTCTGAAGAGCTCTGGAGCTGCTATGGCTCTTAAGTGTTATCCCCAACTAGGGCCAGAGGAATAGGAATTTGGAACTCTGCATTCACCAGTTGTAGGATGCAGGCTATCCCAAGGGAAAGATTCATCTGTAAAATGTCTGCAGCCAACACTCCGAGAAGCAAGTGCCTCAGTTCAAAACATGACATCTGTGTGGCACCCTATGACATCTACTGCAATTCATCACTTGTGCTACTCAGATCTATTTTAGCATAATAATTTTATCCTACCTTGAAAGAACTCCTCCTGGAACCTGTTTTCATTTCCTGAAGAAGACTGAAAAAGACGCTGAGTGTGGTTGTTCATATCTATAAATGCAGCACTTTGGGAGGCTAAGGTGGGAGGATCGCTTGAACCCAGGAGTTGGAATCCAGTCTGGGCAACATAGCAAGAGCTCATCTCTACTAAAAAATTAGCCAGGCAAGATGATGTGTGCCTGTAGTCCTGTCTGTTCAGGAGACTGAGGAAGGAGGATCATTTGAGCACAGGAATTTGAGGCTGCAGTGAGCTATGATCGTGCCACTTGCCACTGTACTCCACCCTGGGCAACAGAATAAGACTCTGTCTCTTACAAAAAAAAAAAAAAAAAAGGTTGGTTAGTAGGATAAACTATAGTCCCTGTAGCTGCAGTATCTACTCTATACATCCTTCAACCTTGGTTAGAAATTCTGGATCTGAAGAGTCTACATCTTTGGCCTCTCTATACTTAAAAAGTCATAGCTACTACACCGGCCCATTTGCCAACAAGATTGGGCAAAGGAGTACCAGAGATACCCAACTGTACTTGAAACCCAGTATGTTCTTCCCAATGCTTGTGGTAAAGTAAGAGTCCTTTTTCTCATGGAAAATTATCAATGGTGACTCCTTTCATGTCAATTTCCTGGCATCTACAGCTTAAACTTTTGTGGAAATCTTACTGCTTCCCACAGTTGAAGAAGTCTACCGTAAATACTCAGATAACAGGTTGAAAGGGAAATGAAACACCAACAGTGGTTGTGTATGAATTTCTATTGCTACATAAAAATTATCACAAATTTAGCAGCTTAAAATAACCCCCATTTATTATCTCCTAGTTGCTGTAGGCCATCTCTGCTCAGATCTCAAACAGCTGAAATCAAGGTGTCATCCAGAGCTTCTCTCTTATTTGAGGCTCAGGATTCTCCTTTGAGTTTATGCAAGTTATTTGCAGAATTGTGATTAAAGTGCTGAAATCCTCTTTCCCTTGCTGGCTTTCAGCTCTGGGTCACTCTCTACTCCTAGAGACTACTCAGGTTTCTTGCTACTTTGCAAAGACAGAAGCAGAGAATTTCTGAACTGTGGAATCTCCCTCATATTGAGTTTCTTCTTCAGGAAGAGCAGCATTGCATTTAAGAGCTCACCTGGTTAGAGCAGACTCACCAAGGTAAATCTCGCTTTCTTAAAGTCAGCTGGTCCATATACCGTAACCTACTCATGCCAATGACTATAATTTTATACTTACAGATTCTGCCCACACACAAGGAGAAACTATTATACAATGATGAGGCAAATTTTAGAATTCTTCCTACACTGAAGGTAAGGAGGACCATATCTACTTCCACACCTTAGTTCTCAGACTCATATTCTATCAGTTGGAGATTTCACCATATAAAGATTCATGATTTATAGCAGGGAGCAGCAAGGAGTTTGCTTCTTCTTAAAGTAGTAGATAATATTTTTAGATTTTTTTTGTACATATGGCCTCTGCCATAGCCACTCGCCTCTACTGTGGCAAAGCAGCTGAAGGAAGTATGTAAAGGCATGAGTATGTCAATGTTCCAACAGCATCTTACTTACAAAAACAGAGGGCAAAGCTGGATTTGGCATGTGGGCCAAAGTTTGCTAACCTCTGATTTACAATGTACACTGTAGCCTAGAGAATGTCAACCCATTTTCACAAATCTCTGCATCTGAATTTTTGTTCTAGCGGGGCCTTCAACAGCCTGTTCTGTTGCTCTATCTGGCTGGCGGTGTCTGGATAGCATGTTATCCTATAGGACCAGAAGATCGCATGGTCGATTGCCCACTTGCTCAGCAGACTTGCTATAAAGTGGAGGCTTTGTTTTGACACAATGCAGTATGTGATTTGTATCAGTAGAAAATAACTCTGTCTACTCTCAGCTAGAGGTTGCAGTTGAGGCCCTACAGGCAGGAAAGAAAGGCAAATTTATATCCAGAATATGTGTCTGTTCTTATCTAAGTCAATTGCTATTCCATAGAATGAACTGGTCACCAATAAGTGATTGGTCTCCTCAAGGACTGGAGTACTATCAGGAGATTTATGTTTCAGGGTGAATAGAATACACTGGCAAAACCAAAGATCACATATCATGTACCCTAGGCCATAAGAATCATCTCCAGATAGGATAACATATCTGGTACAGCAGCTGAAAATGAAGCTTAAGCTTCCTTGAATTTGATGTCATTCACTTTCATCCTCCAGTATCTGTTGCACTTTTGGAAAACCACGTTACTAAAATAAATGGGAATATTATGGAGATAACACTTACGTTGTTCAGGTATTTAAGAGTGATGCTGTTCTCTACCATTCCCACTTAGATATGATAGTATTTTGGTTTGCTTTCTTGGTTGATTGCGTGGAGTTTCAAAAGCTCCTACTTACTCTTTTTCACTGATAAGCTAATCCCCCTACAAGCCAAGGAAACAATGTCCAATATATGGTGTATACCCATTGCAATTACACAGTAGGTGACTGGAGAAAGGTCCGTGGAATGTTGATACACCCAGCAGACCCACTGCAGCTGGACCTGGGCCTAGAATTCTGCCTATTCCTTGTGTCTCTTTTGTACGTCCCTAGGACAGAGGCCATAATGATACACTGGATCTCTGGAAATCAGTGTTAATTCATGACTGTTTTCAGAAGTTCTCACAGTGCCTGAATGTCACCCTATTCTCATTGTGCTAATATTCAAAAATGACTGTTGGATCCTTCAAGAAAGACTGGAGTGATCATTGCTGCACAAATTTGCCACGGTATTGCAGTCTCCTTCCTCCTAGGGGCCTGCCTTACCTTTAGTCATTGGGTTCTAGGTCTGAGAAGTAGCTAAGATCTGGAAACTAGGCAATAATTTTCAAACTTCTTTAGCCTCCTGATCATTCTTCTTGCTTTCATTTTCATTGTCCAGATAGATCAGTACTCTTGCTCAATGCGTATTTACCTTACTGCCAACAAGGCCATGCTCTGTTAAATATCTTCATAGTTCTCTGTGGTTTAGCCCTCTAGTTGCCATTGCAAACTTACTCCTCGTTTATTTAATTCTACCCACTTTTAATTAAGAAGTTTATGTGATACTTCTACTTGGGATTCTATTATCTCTATTGCTGTTAGGTGGTGTAGATACAAATGCAACCAAAACTGACCACGAAGACAGCCACCACATAGAAATGTGTATTATGCATGTGTACTGCACACTGAGTATATCTAATCCTTCACTGGAAACTCTCCCTATATAGATATAGATATAGATATAGATATAGATATATGTTTCCCAACACGTTCCACATGCCTGAGATAGATATATAGATATATTGATATATCTATCTATCTATATATGCCATAGTATATCTGCTCTTACATGCCCACTATTATAAACCCTTTGGTCCTTTTCACTATGGCAGTTCTGGCATTTTTACTTCACTTAGTGTCGGCCATGGCCCTCTGTTATCTTCCAAGAGCCATCCTAGAATCTTTTTTGCACCACCTTTCAGGGCACATTCTAAGCCTCTAAATGCAGCTCATTTGCATATTTATGGGAGTATGCTCCTATGATTAGTTTCTATATCTACAGCTCCTACAGAGATGAACTCTTCCTTACGCAGTTTTATGTCTCCCAACTTTAACTGAGGAATTTCAGGATCCAATCCTTCACATCTTCTCTTAGTTTATGTTCTGTAGTACATGTTGACTAGATACTGGAGTTACTATGGGGTATAGGCCCTTTCTTTTCTGAGCAGTCCCAGCATGGCTCTGTTATGAATTAAAACTAGTCATTGCTCTGGCACTCAGAAGAAGTAGAATGAATCCTGGAGGCAGCGGCTATGAGTTACCTTGCAAGGCAGAATCCTTGCTAGCTTTCAACAGAGAGGTAAGGACCACTTCTTCAAACTCAAGAATTTCAGGGTATCTAGGCTTTCGAGATTATCAGTGCATTAACTCTGATGTGTCCATCAGAAAATTCCAGGTCCTACTCCTTTTCATCAGGGCCTTAACCTTGGAAAAAAAATCACCAGGGTTGTGATTTTCTCTTCCTATATAAAGTGGATCTTCAGATTTTTTTTTTTCCTCTGCAGCTGCAGTAAATTAGTTTCTTTTTATATGTTGCCAAGGAGACCTTCGGTGTTTTTCTCTAGGGCATCAGTCGCACTCCTCAACACCCTATCTGATTCCATTGTCCTTATAATTATTACTTTCTCAACACCTTCCATATGCCTGAGTTATATCTGCTAGGGCATTTGTTCAGCCAGTGTTTTCTTCCAGTTCAACATTTCTACAAATTTAACATCTGTGCTCCTACCACATGCCAGATATTATCATACTCCACTGAGAGTGGAGCGAGGGTGATGATTTCTCCGTGTTCGCAGGCGGGAGGGTTGTCCACCTCCAAATCTCACTTAGAGTATGCTTCTTCAGACCACCTTTGACCAACTCTTTGAGTTTAGATTCTGCAGAAAATAAGCTCTGGGTGTAAAATGTGTGTGCAGGATTTTAATTTGTGTGTGCTTTTGGAAAGAACACCTGTGAGGTGACGATGGAAGGAGAAGAAGCTGATCTGTGATGTGTTACAAACTGAGGCCTCACAAGCTGGAATGTCTCTTCTTAGTTGTTTTAAACTAAGGCAAGGGAGTTGGGTTTTGGACATCCACAGTGACAAGTATTGGACGCAGGCAGCCTCTGAGAAGTTGTCTAATTTGGGGCCAGGCAATGTCTTTCAATCACTGGTGATTTCAAGGTGGGACTCAGTTGTGAGCTCTTAGCACCCTGCCTTTCTAGCAGCTGGAGTGTAAGTGCTTAGGCAAATCTGGGAGGCAAACCACAGCAGCCATTAGAATGTACTTTCTTCTTTTAAGAGGGGCTTTAGAACAATACAAAAAAGATCTTTAACTTGTATTCAATGTGAAAAACACAGCTTAATACATATGTAATAGTTTCGCTCATTTAACAGGTGTTTATTGATCATGATAGGCATTGCGTTACACAATTTATGTTGAAATCAATGTTCACTGTGGGTATTACCACTATTCTAGTTACAGTAGAGCTTAATTTGAGATAAAAGAGCTTTTAAAATGAAACAAAAATGTCCTACATATCCTGATGACACTTCTTTGCTTCATATTAATAAAAAGATGTGAAGATAATTAGCATGAGAATTTTCTAGTGATCATATTAATCACTTTATAGCTTTATATTCATGCATTCTAAAGGTCATCATTTTATTTTAAAAGTCACATGTTCTTTCTCAGCAAGTTTTAACTAATCTCTTTTCTTTGTTGTTAATTGGGACATGTTGACATTATAGATTTTTATTCTTAAAAAAAAGTAGATGAGACATTATAGGCAGCTCCGTTTGTAAGTCATTACTTTTAGGAATCAAACCTTCCTGTGGCAACAAATCCTTTCTTTTTTATTGTACTTGAATACCTGGCTGGGTTTCTCCTCCACTTGGTGATGTGATATAACATCCTGCTGGTTTTGATGTAGCTATTACTGCATAATAAGAGAGCAATTGTGCATTCAATCTCAGCGTGTTCAATTGTGTACTCGATATATCCTCAGTCAGGGAAACTTAAAGACACACTCCGGAGCCCTGGATTTGGAAATTTAAAAAGGCTTATTTTATGTTTTCATGTAATACCAACCGATTTGTTTAACTTTCCTTGATGTTGCCACAGGTTTAAAATGATTTCATTTAATTTGTCTGGCTTATTGTGAACTAACAATATAAAATAAGGAGAAATATATTTCTAGAGTCATTTTATGTAGACTAATAGATATATTTATTCTGAAACTGCTTCTCCTTAGGGATGATGAAACTCTGCTTTTAAAACATTCTGGTAGAAGTGATTGACTCTTTTAAAAATAAGATTGTAATAGTCCAGAAAACATAAAGTTTAGAGATTTTTTTTTCTCTTTTTTTCCTTTCTTTTTTTTATTTATTTTTATTTTTATTTATTTTTATTTTTTTGAGACAGGATCTCATTGTGCCACCCAGGCTGGAGTGTGGTGGAGGGATCATGGCTCACTGCAGTACTGACCTCCTAGGCTCAAGCAATCCTTATATCTCAGCCTCCTGAGTAGCTGGGACTATAGGCACATGCCACCACACCCTGCTAAATTTGTATTTTTTGTAGAGACAGTGTTTCACCATGTTGCCCAGGCTGGTTTCTAACTCCCGAGCTCAAGCAATCCACCCATCTTTGCCTCCCAAAGTACTGCGATTATAGGCATGAGCTACCACCCCCAGCCTGAGATTTAATTGTGTCTGTGTATATGGTGGCAAGCAAGAGTCACTCTTTAGTTTATCTATGCAAAGTGATGGGCATAGCAGAAAGAATTTAGCTCGAATCACTCAAAGATTCATTATTACAACTAATATTAATAATACTGAATGTACACTCTTCAAACTACATAAAAATACACGGTAAAGAGAAAACCTCATAATACCACCTCAACCATGTCTAGGGGTATTCATTATCAAAAATTTGGTTGTATTAATATACAACATCTTATGATATATAAATATCTTTATGTTTGTCAGTATGTTTTCTGATTTAGAATGGGATATATAATTTTCTTCTTCAACTTGAAAATTTTATGCTATATTATCTTGTGGACTTATATCTACCTTCTTTTAAATGATTGCATGATTTTGTTATGGTTATATGGTGGTTTGTACCTTCCTTATCAGTTGCTTCTTCATTTATTCAATAAGTATATACTATTTCATGCTCAGCACTGCAAATATAGTTGTAAACATGACAGAAGACTTTTTCTACCTTCACAGATTTTCTATAAAAAGGAGATATGTCATAAATAACAAAATATTTGTTTATTTATGGATGTGAATATTATTAGTTGTGTTTCATTACAAATAATGCTACTGTGCATAACATTATCCATTTCATTTCCACATGTATGTAAATATCTGTAAGATAAATTCCTATAAGTAGAATTGCTGGCTTAAAAAATACCTAAAATTCAAACTAGTTCAAATTGCCCGCTATAAATGTCCTCAATAGTTTTTTAAATTTACTAATACTCTATGAATGTAATCATTTTCCAACTTACTTTCTAGTATTGAATGTTGTAAAATATTTCATTATCAGCCAATCTTATAGGTGACAAATTGTATCTCATTAATGCTTTATTTTGCTTTGAGTGTGACTTATATTTTGGTAATATTATTAATCTTATCTATTTTTATACATAAAGTTTATTCTATTTTCAGATCATGTTTATATTGATTGATTGATTTAAAAGTTCCCTTGCATATTAGAGATTGTTATTGTTTACTAAATATGTTAGTTAACTGGTTCCATTTTGTCATTTATTCTTTCATTTGCTTGTGTAAACTTTGCCATATATTTTTAAAGAAATGAATTTTAATTCATTTCTTTAAATGAAATTTAAAGACATTACATGACTAGTTATTCATGCATAGGCTATGTATTTCTGTGGAAGACTTTTTCCATAACGATATTTTAAAATATTAACTAAGAGTAACTCTGGATCCAGACAAGATGGAATACATGCATTCTAATCTATTCCTCCTGCTAGTTGCAACTAATACTCTGAGCAAAATACATAAAGTAACGATCAGAAGACTCTGAAAATAACAACTCAAAACAAATAAGACAAACCTAGTAGGAATCTTAGATTCACTGCAATCTCAATTAAAATCCCAAATATTTTTGAAAGTAGCATCAACTTCCAAAACTTATATGAAAATGTAAAAGGCTAAGAATAGTCAAGATTTGACAAAAAGACATAAAAAAGAAAGATGTAATCTAACCTCTATCTATGTATTTATAAACCTGCAGTAAATAAGATAATGTACTATGAGCTCAAGGATAGTCACTTGGACTTATTGTGGATAAGCGTTGTTTTGAAGATTGGCTAATGCAAATAATGCATGTTCTTCTGTATATGGCTGAGACCACTGGCTTGTACTGCACAAATATATGCAGTCTTATAATACAGAATTTGTTTGTAATAATGTCTTACAAATATACTATTTGAAGATGAAATGCTTTTTCAGATATCAAATAACATGTTTGTTAATGCATTTTACAAGTATTTTTTAAAGTTTATGCCTTTAAAGTAATTCTCTTGAATTTATTATGTTTGGTGGCACACTGGTTCCTTGGAAGCACTTTTTCCCACTGGGATAATAGTTAAGTGAGAATATTCTTCATGCTTTTAAATGATAAATAAATATGAAAGGAAATATAATACTTCAACACATTTTAATGTAAAGTTCAGTGATTTCACTTGGCGTTAATCCATGCAATTTAGCCTAAAAAGGGGTAGAAAATAGTACGTTTCAAAGATGAAAGTGCTGTAAGATTTAGCAATGCATATCAAGGATGTTTCCAGAGTAAACAGCTCATTAGCAACTTTATCCACAAGGAGGACACGATCTAGTTATAATGTTTACTTATTCCTTAAATCAAAATTGATACTTTCTTAGATTACACAAAAGATCTGAATTACTTACAATAAAGCCAACAGGATAGTATCAATACTTTGCAATTTTTAGGGTACCAAAAAAGACAACTACAAACATATTTTTAGTAGTAAAACTTGAAGAATGAGTGGTAATTTTTATTGGGAGACAGAAGGTGTGAGAAAAATCATTGATTATTCTCCCAATGCTTTCCCACTGGTCTGAACCTAAAATTCCCCTTTCACTGTATGGGTTTTATTCAGTGATATATTGAAGGCTTTGTGTTTAGCTACCCATGTACTATGTAATATGCAGATGTTTTTACTACATTGTAGGTAACATAAAATGTATCAGGTCATTTTCAGGACAGTTTTTGATAAGTGGAAATGCAATATTACATTTCCTTTCTGGAGGCTCTGAAGATAATTTGTTTCCTGGCTGTTTACTATTTCTTGCCACTAACCACATTCACTTCCTCATGACCCCCTTCTGCCAGCTTCAGATAATGTAATGGTGAGCCTTTCTTTCTCACATTATATAAACCTTCCCTCCCCTCCCTCTTAAGGATCTCTGTCATAGCATTAGGTCCATGTGCATAATTTAGGATAATCATGCTGTCTTAACCATATTAGTAACCTTAATTATATCTGCAACATTAATTCCCCTCGGCATACACAGTAAAATATTCATAGGTTCGAGGGATTCAAATGTCAACCTCACTAGAGGGACATTATTCTCATTATTTTGCCTACCACATAAATAAATGTCTTCATAATCATTTAAGATCAAGAAGTAGTGACAGAAAAGTACTGTAGGAACAAACATATGAGAGACTATGTAAAAATACTTAATTACTCCATTAAACATTTATTTTACTCTTGTTATTCATTATTTATCTTTTTATATTTTTTTAATCATCTAGATGAAGTGATGTTATCATTGAAAAAACTGTGAGTCCTGGCTACTGACAATTTTCTTTTTCTCAAGACAGTTTCAGGGAGTTACAAAAAACACACTTTCTAGTGGATTAAAGATAGAGCTCAAATTCCAGCAATGCAAAATCTTTATTTGTGCTCTAGTTTCTTTCTCTTTCTTAAAACCAAGATTTCAACTTGATAGGCTTAACACAATATTAGTCTTAGAGTTTCACACCATATAAATAAAAATACCCTCAGATGTTGAATTTTATTCTCTCTATATAATAAATAAATTATATTCCATGATTCTGTTATAGGCATTAAAAAAATTTTTTTTACGTAAAATGTCTTTCTAAATAAAGTGTTTTCTACAAATGTAGTTGAAGCTCGCTTATTTTGATAGCATATCTTGTGCAAGCTATGTAGCTGTATATTAATGAGAGGTCAAATCTCCAAGGAACTTTGTTCTATCAAATATGAAGGAAAGGTGGATGCCCCTAAAATCTGCAACATTTTGGCATTTTATATTTTTTTCCCAATATTCTGAGACAATCAGCAATGTTACCATGTTAATTTTTCCATATTTCCTTCAGACATACAATAGTGTAGAGTGACATTGATCCCAACTACTAGATAATTGAGATTAAAAAGTTTAAAATCTTAACATGAAAGAAAATAATTAAATAGGAATACTTATAAAAATAAACTGAAAATTATACAATAATGGGTAACTTCTAGTTATTACTGATTATCATTTTCTAAAACAGACAGTATCATATTTAGATTTGTAATAAAAGTCCTAAAATATTAAAATTGATATCTGTTAGCCAAATATAAACTCACATTTTCAATGCTTTTTAGATTATAGATCAAATACGACACCACATAAAAATAGGAGTTTATTCAATCAATTATTCATTCAAAAGCACATTTATTTTGTATTCCAAGCACTGGAAATAGAGTACTGACAACAGTATTATCATTCATGGAGCTTAAATTCTAATAAATGATTAATTTTAAAGTTTTACACAATATTACAAAATGATATGTCAAGAAAATAAGCAATTATTGCTATTATTTATCTGTACTATTTCCAAAACTATTTGAAAGTAAAGTGTATCAAGGATCAAATTTTTTTAAGTTACATTATTTCTTGCAATGATATATTTGTTCCTATGGGACAAACTCTCCCACAGATAACAGCTATGACCTGTAAAATAATGATTTAAAAAATCAAGTTTTGGAAAACATTTAGGATTTGGCCAAGGTATCTTATGTAGGACCAATAACATTGGATGGAGATTTCATCTGACATGCACATCACAGAAAAAAATACTTTGGAGTTTGAAATAACCCAAGTTAACTGTCTGCTAAAACAAACAAACAAACAAAAGATTGGCACCAAATAAAACAGCAAACAAAATTTCTTCAGAGGAACATAACAGGATCAAAAGCCTCTACAATAGCACATCATGTATAATGTGCAGAATAGATTGCAAATTTAGACATAAAAAGAAACAAGAAAAAGTAAATGATACACGTTTACATTTTTGAAATGTCAATCAATCGAAACTGACACTTAGTGACGATGATGCTTGAGATAGTTTGGGTATTTGTCCCCCCCAAATCTTATACTGAAATGTGATCCCCAGTGTTGGTGGCAGGGTCTGAGGGGAGGTGTTTTGGTCATGGGAGAGGATCCCCCAGGAATGCTTGGTGCCCTCCTCAGTAATGAAAACACAGAAGCTCTGGTGGTTGAAGAGTCTGAGACACCTCTACTCCCACTCCCTCTCTTGCCATGTAACATACCTCCTCCCTCTTGGCCTTCTGACTTGAGGAAAAGCTTCCTGAGGCCCCACCAGAAGAAGATGCCAGTGTCGTGCTTGTATAACCCGCACAACCATGAGCTAAATACATTTGTTTTCTTTATATATTACTCAGCCTCAGGCATTCCTTTATAGCAATGCAAAACAGACTAACACAGTATTGAACTTAAAGCACCTATAATAATTATGCTCAAGAATGAACTGTAGTCCCCCCACTTACTTGTGATTTCACTTTCTACAGCTTCATTTACTCACGGTAAACCACAGTATGAAAATATTAAGCGGAAATCTCAGAAATAAAGAATTGGTAAGTTTTACATTGTATGCCATTCTGAGTAGTGAGATGAACTCTTGCACTGCACTGCACCATACCACCCAGGACATGAATCATCCCTTTGCCAGTGTAAATAAAAGAAATTTTATTTTCAGATCTACAATAATAACAAATCTTCTGTCCGTGAAATCATAAGCAGTATATCGTTATAATTGTTCTATGTTATTATTAGGTATTGTTGATAAACTTTTACTTTGCCAAAAAATTAAACTTTATTATAGGTATGAATGTATAAGAAAAAAAATCTCAGAAGTATCTCCGAATAAAAATTATATGGTATTCTGTGGTATTTAATGAAGTTTGGTGGTAGAAAAATAATGTCATTTAAATGAAAGATTAAATTTTTGATACCATTGTGGGTCAAACAATTGCTGGCAAAAAGTATAATTTGTCAGTCTTGGTATCAGCCCAAATTCTCAGACAACATGGGAACCTATGGATTAACATAAAAGCACAAAACGAAATACATGTGTCTGTCCATCAACAGCTAGACTGCAGCCATGACTCAGAGCCATAAAACCATGCTATGCCTTGATTCTTAGCACTCTTTCATAATAAATATTTGTTGTTTTAAGGTAAAAACTGCTGGGGCAATGTGTTTCATGCCATATAATACGTAAATCTATTTTTATTATGAAATACACCATAAATATTAGGCTATTATAAAGTGGAAAGTAAAAGGACGGTGTTGAAAATCTATTTAATATAATTTTCCAGATCCGTTTAACCATGGGTTTACTGCTTTATGTTGCTGATGGCCCCCTAGGAACATCATGTAGCACTAACCACAGGCGTAGGCCACAAAGGGGGGATTCCATCTTAACAGTTTTTTAATGAGTTTTCGTTTGTCATAGTTTTATACATCTTAACATTAGATTACTTTTATTATTTAGCTCCATTTATTATGAAATTTTGATTTACAATCTCATTTTGCAGAAAAGGATTCATTTTCACTTTTTGAAATTTTGTGGTTTTGATATTGGCTGCCCTTGCCTTTATTCCCACATTCCGACATGAATCGGTTGGGGAGTATCTCAGAGCTTCGTATGATCTCATTAGACAGTTTGTTTTGTTTCTGCTCCCTCCCTAGATTCTATATGCATTTTTTCACCCATCTAAATCTTTTTTTGATGTAAGCTATACCTTAAGAAACTATCAACAACAACTTCAACTTTTTTTCCAGACTTCTTTCACAATGGGGAAAGCCTTCCCTGAGTGCTTAAGTTTAAGAAGTGAGCCTGGGGCAGGGCGCGGTGGCTCAAGTCTGTAATCCCAGCACTTTGGGAGGCCGAGACGGGCGGATCACAAGGTCAGGAGATCGAGACCATCCTGGCTAACACGGTGAAACCCCGTCTCTACTAAAAATACAGAAGCTAGCGGGGCGAAGTGGCGGGCGCCTGTAGTCCCAGCTACTTGGGAGGCTGAGGCAGGAGAATGGCGTAAACCAGGGAGGCGGAGCTTGCAGTGAGCTGAGATCCGGCCACTGCACTCCAGTCCGGGCGACAGAATGAGACTCCGCCTCAAAAAAAAAAAAAAAAGAAGTGAGCCTGGATCCAATCTCCTGTTTCTCATGAAGCGCTTTCTCTGCCTCACAGGAACTGATTTCTCCACAAATATTGCAGCCTCCAGTGGCCATATAATTTATCAACTAAACCAGAGTGAAAAGGGACAATATTAATAATTGTGGGTAAAAAACAACTGTAGACTTAGACTGTCTCAAGCAAATCAGCGCCTAGGGACAAACATGAATACCACATGGTGGCAGGGCCTGTCGGCAATGTTTTTAGTTTTAGTTTTTGTGTTTTTTTGTTTAAAAAAAAAACTTATTTTCCTTCATCTCTATATTTAGAAATTGATGAGGGCATATCAAACTTGATTTCAGGTTAAATGATTGCTCAGTTTTACCTCTTAGCTTCAAATTTTATTTGTTTTGTATTACTACACTAATTCAATCTGAGTTTCGCATACTGCCACGTGCATTTCTTATGCTGTTCCATTTAATAAAAGGTTTTATTATTTGTTTTAACTTTTGAATATTCCCTACTACTCTAAATCACATTGGAATAACTAGGAAAAAGAATTGTACACAAAGGATAGATAATTTTTGAGCAGTTTTCCATAAAAACATGTGCAAGAGGGAAATAACTTGCAGGTTACTGTTGCTCAAACTCTGCACATTACAAATGAAGTCTTGACTTCAAAATAGGCCTTGGTCAGCTCCTGGGAGATATCTTCCAAGCCCTTAGAATATTGTGCCTGATAAAAATGTTTTGTTTGCCTAAGGTTTTGTAACATGCATTACTAATTTGATCAGATAGTCATGGGTCCTGGAAATCATTCTTGGAGAAAGGAGGAAATACAGGACATGAGGACATGCAGTCAAGCAATACAATAGAAGGATTGGACATCTGATAGGATTAAAAACGGCCAGAATGATAATATAGAGGAAATAAATAGAAAAATGAAAAGTGTAGGTTAGGCTGTGATATTGGAGATTAAGATTTTGGAAGTGGTGGATTTTCTGGCAGTAAAGGATTCTAGAATATGACCAGGATAATGATCAGTTAAGAAAGGAGTAAGGACAACATTATTATACAGGATATATAGTTACTGTTACACAGGATATATAGTGTAGTTACTGAACGGCCAGGGTGTCAGACGACGTGTAGATGTACATGCTGAGTACAAGTTATTCAAGAGTAAAGGTATATTTACCCTGTATCCTCCTCAGCCCCATTACTGCACATGCTTCAAGGAAAGTGATGTTTTTTCATTTTTCCACCATTTTAAATATTGTGGTTTAATACATATAACATAAATTGTACTATCTTAGCCATTTTAATTATATAGCGCAGTGATAATAAATACATTTATAAGGAGCAGTCATTACTACCATCTATCTCCAGATATCTTCATCTTGTAAAATTAAAAGTCTATATTCATTAAACAATAACTCCTCATTTGCCCCTCCTCCCAACTCTTGGAATCTACCATTCTACTTTCTGTCTCTATGATTTTGAATACTGTACATACTTCATAGACATGGAAGAAAACAGTATTCATTTTTGTGTATGCATGTGTGTGCCTGGCTTGTTTCACTTAGCATAATGCTCTCAAGTGTCTTCCATGTTGTAGTGTATGTTAGAATTTCCTTCTCATTAACGCTGATTAATTTTCGATTGTATGTATCTATCACATTTTCTTGTTTATTCAGTGATTAACATTTGGGCTGCTTCCATGTTTTAATTATTGTAAATCATGATGCTATTGATATGAGGGTAAAAATATATCATTGGGATGCTGGTTTCAATCCTTTGGGGCATATATCCAGAAGTAGAATTATTGGACCATAGGATAATTCTATTTTTAATATTTTGAGTAACCACCATACTCTTTTCTACAGTGGCTGTATCATGTTTCATTTCTACTAACAATGTGCAAAGGTTACAATTACTCCATATCCTCACCAACACTTGTTATTTTATGTTTTTGATAGTATCTATCCTATGTGTGTGAGGTGGTATCTCAATGTAGTTTTGCTTTGCGTTTTACTAATGTTGAGCATCTTTTAGTGTGTTTATTGGCCAGTTGTACTCATTTGTGTATCTTCTTTAGAGAAACAGCTGCTCACATCCATTTCTCATTATTGAATAGGCTTGGGTTTGTTGTTCAGTTAGGTGTTCTTTATGTATTCTGGATATTAATCTCCTGGATTTATATGATTTGGAAGTATTTTCTCCCAATTTGTGCATTGCCTTTTTACTCTGTGAATAGTGTCTTTTGATGCACAAAATTTAAAATGTTAATGAAGTTCTATTTGTCTAGCTCTTTTTTTTGTCACCTGTGCCTTTGGTATTATATTCTGAAATTATTGTCAAATCCAATGTCATAAACTGTTTGCCCTATGTTTTCTTCGAAGAGTTTTTAGTTTCAGGCCTATAATAGGTCTTTGATACATTGTAAACTAATTTTTGTGTATGATATTAGGTAAGGGTCTAAATTTGCTATTTCACATGGGGGTTGTTTATTCATTTCCAATTCAGAAGCCCCCCACCTGTTTTTTTCCTTGACTAATTGCTCTGGCTAGAACTTCCAGCATTATATTGAATAGAAGTAGAGAAAGTCGGCATCTTTTTCTTATTCCTGAGGCTAGAGGATAAGTTTTTAGTCTTTAACCACTGAGTGTGATGTTCACTGTGGGTGTTTTGTTGTTGTTGTTGTTGTTTTTATCTGGTCCTTTTATGTTGGAGAAATTTTTGCTATTTCTAGTTTATTGAGTGCTTTCACCACTAAAAAACTCCTTTACTTTTATATATATAAAAAAAGTCATGAATTTTGTCATATGCCTTTTCTTTTTTTATTATTATTATTATACTTTAAGTTCTAGGGTACATGTGCACAACGTGCAGGTTTCTTACATTTGTATACTTGTGGCATGTTGGTGTGCTGCACCCATCAACTCGTCAGCACCCATCAACTCGTCATTTACATCAGGTATAACTCCCAGTGCAATCCCTCGCCCTTCCCCCCTCCCCATAATAGGCCCTGGTGTGTGATCTTCCCCTTCCCGAGTCCAAGTGATCTCATTGTTCAGTTCCCACCTATGAGTGAGAACATGCAGTGTTTGGTTTTCTGTTCTTGTGATAGTTTGCTGAGAATGATGGTTTCCAGCTGCATCCATGTCCCTACAAAGGACACAAACTCATCCTTTTTTATGGCTGCATAGTATTCCATGGTGGATATGTGCCACATTTTCTTAATCCAGTCTGTCACTGATGGACATTTGGGTTGATTCCAAGTCTTTACTATTGTGAATAGTGCCACAATGAACATACGTGTGCATGTGTCTTTATAGCAGCATGATTTATAATCCTTTGGGTATATACCCAGTAATGGGATGGCTGGGTCATATGGTACTTCTAGTTCTAGATCCTTGAGGAATTGCCATACTGTTTTCCACAATGGTTGAACTAGTTTACAATTCCACCAACAGTGTAAAAGTGTTCCTATTTCTCCATATCCTCTCCAGCACCTGTTGTTGTTTCCTGACTTTTTAATGATTGCCATTCTAACTGGTGTGAGATGGTACCTCATTGTGGTTTTGATTTGTATTTCTCTGATGGCCGGTGATGACGAGCATATTTTCATGTGTCTGTTGGCTGTATGAATGTCTTCTTTTGAGAAGTGTCTGTTCATATCCTTTGCCCACTTTTTGATGGGGTTGTTTGTTTTTTTCTTGTAAATTTGTATGAGTTCTTTGTAGGTTCTGGATATTAGCACTTTGTCAGATGAGTAGATTGCAAAAATTTTCTCCCATTCTGTAGGTTGCTGGTTCACTCTGATAGTAGTTTCTTTTGCTGTGCAGAAACTCTTTAGTTTAATTAGATCCCATTTGTCAATTTTGGCTTTTGTTGCCGTTGCTTTTGGTGTTTTAGACATGAAGTCCTTGCCCATGCCTATGTCCTGAATGGTATTGCCTAGGTTTTCTTCTAGGGTTTTTATAGTATTAGATCTAACATTTAAGTCTCTAATCCATCTTGAATTAATTTTCATATATGGAGTAAGGAAAGGATCCAGTATCAGCTTTCTATTTATGGCTAGCCAATTTTCCCAGCACCGTTTATTAAATAGGGAATCCTTTCCCCATTTCTTGTTTCTCTCAGGTTTGTCAAAGATCAGATGGCTGTAGATGTGTGGTATTATTTCTGAGGACTCTGTTTTGTTCCATTGGTCTATATCTCTGTTTTGGTACCGGTACCATGCTGTTTTGGTTACTGTAGCCTTGTAGTATAGTTTGAAGTCAGGTAGTGTGATGCCTCCAGCTTTGTTCTTTTGACTTAAGATTATCATGGCAATGTGGGCTCTTTTTTGGTGTCATATGCCTTTTCTACATCAATTGAGATCACCATCCTTCAGTATATTAATATAGCATATTACACTGATTTTTTTTTTTAATATTGGATTACCCTTACATTGCAGAGTAAATCTCACTTGCTCATAATGTATAATCACTTTAATATTCTGTTGAATTCAGTTTGCTAGTATTTTGTTGAGGATTTTTTTTTTTTTTGAGATGGAATCTCGATCTGTCGCCCAGGCTGGAGTGCAGTGGCTGGATCTCAGCTCACTGCAAGCTCCCCCTCCCAGATTTTTACGCCATTCTCCTGCTTCAGCCTCCCGAGTAGCTGTGACTACAGGCACCCGCCACCTCGCCCAGCTAGTTTTTTGTATTTTTTTGTAGAGACGGGGTTTCACTGTGTTAGCCAGGATGGTCTGGATCTCCTGACCTCGTAATCTGCCCGTCTTGGCCTCCCAAAGTGCTGGGATTACAAGCTTGAGCCACTGCCCCTGGCAGAGGATTTTTGTGTCAATATTCATAATGAATATTGGCCTGCAGTTTTCTTTCCTTGTAATGTCTTTGTCTGGCTTTAATATCCAGTTAATGAGTAGCCTCCTAGAAGGAGTTAGGAAGTATTCCATCCTTTTCAATTTTTTGGAAAAGTTAGAGAAGGATTAGTGTTAGTTCTTTAAATGTTTGGTAGAATTCACTGGAGAAGCCACCAGGCACATGGCCTTTGTTTGTCAGGGAATTTTTATTTACTGATTTAATCTAGTTTACTAGTTGTAGGTCTATTGCTTTTATTTAATATTAATTGTTTTATTCTGATTTTCTATTTATTTGTGATTTAGTTTTTATAGTTTTGTGTTTCTAGGAATTTTTCCATATAAATCTAGGTTATCCAATCAGTTGATATGCAGTTTTTCATAGTACTGTCTTATAACCCTTTTAATGTCTGTAGAATTGGTCATAATGCCCCTACTTTCCTTTCTGAGTTTAGTAATTTGAATTTTCTCTCTTTTTTAGTCCATCTAGCTAAAGGTGTTTTTTTTTTTTTTTTTGGTCGTTTTAAAGAAATAACTTTTTATTTCATTGATTTTTCTTTTTATTTTTTTTCCAGTCTCTATTTCATTTATCTCTGCTCTTTTTTAAATTACTTCTTTGCTTCTGTCAGCTTTGGTTTTAGTTTGTTCTTCTTTTCCTAGATCCTTAAGTGGTAAAGCCAGATTGTTGATTTGAAATATTTCTTATTTTTTAATGTGCTTATAGCTATAAATTCCCTTTTAGTATTGCTTTCTCTGCACCCTTAAGTTTTAGTATGCTGTGTTTTTATTTTCATTCTTCTCTAAGTATAAAGAGAAAAATGAAGAGGGGAAAAGAGAGCACCAGTCATCTAAGTTACCTAGAAGGGACTTGTGCTAGAATGAGGAGGCTTGGAATAATGGATGGAGGTGCAACAACAATGGCCATTCATTTCTTAATCTGTACCTCTATCATTAGAAACAGCAGTCAGCAATCAGAGCACAAATCCCCAAGATTGGTAGGGCAGGCAGAATTGTTTTTGCCCACCCTGCTTGTGCAAGTTGAGTGCAAGCTGCTCCAAGAATATATGCATGGCTGCCTGCGATGGTACTGAAGGATGGGGAACCATAGTTATTGTGTTAAGAGCTGAAATTGACTGAAAATTACTACAATTTACCATCCAAGCCTTCCCCTGGAAATCACAAGCCTTTGATAGTCTCTACGGTTCCAAATATGGTCACATATCACTTACCAAAGGGGATACATTTTAAGAAATGCATTCTTAGGCAATTTTGTTATTGTAAGAACATCATGGAGTGTACTTACACAAAGCTAAGTCGTATAGTCTACTATACATCTAAGCTATATGGTATAGCCATTGCTACTAAGGTACAAAACTGTACAGCATGTTACTTTACTAAATACTGGAGGTAGTTGTAGCACAATGGTAAGTATTTGTGCATCTAAACATATTTAAATGAAGCAAAGATGCAGTGAAATCTATGCAGTCTGTCATTGACTGAAACACCATTATGTACACATGATTTTAGTTACCTTAGACAGATTCCACCACAGCAATTTTGATCCAGGTGTGGATACAGATAACTGGTACTTCTCACTCTGCCATTTTCCCAGAGTGCTCTGCCTCTTTCATTTATTCTTTACACCATCAAGTTCCTGATACAGACTGTGCATCTAAATTGAAAATCATTGTATGTATTGAAGGAATTGACATTTTATATGACAGCAAATCAAGAGTAATTTTTTTTTTTAATCCTATTAAGATTTCCCTTTCAGGAAAATTGGAAGACCCACTGCTCCTAGTCTTTATAGTTTTTTTTCTCAGCAATTACTGTTGCTATTCTTCCAAATACATAAATTTTCACATCAAAAGGTCCCTCGTCAATATAAAAATATACTTTTAATAGATGAAGTCTCTACTTCTTTCCTTTCTCTCTCCATGTCTCTTTCTTTTACTATTACACACACACACACATACACACACACACTCACTCACACAATCCCCAGTAATGCTTTGATTCTTCCAAGTTAAGAAGGTGATAACTGTATAGGGCAGAAGTCGGCAAAAGATTTTAAGGCCAGATGGTAAATATTTTAGGCTTGTGAACTACCAGTTCTGTTGCAGCTACTCCTCAGTTTTAGGGAAAAATCAACTGTAGACAATACTCAAATCAATGAGTGTGGCTGTGGATCAATACAACTTTATATACAAAACTAGGTGAAAAGTTTGAAGGCCTATGTTTAGTGACTCTTGCCCTAGTGCGTTAAGAATTAAAAAGACAAAAGGAGTTAAATGCTTAAATCACTGTTTATAGTGCTAAAGTGTACATATTCAGTAGAATTTGCCTATGGTGGTATTTTCTTGTTTCTAGTTTCACATTTGTTAAAATTTGAACTTTTTCATGGTACTTTAAAAAATAATTTCCATCAATTTGGATTTCAAAGATCTAAGTCAATAATTGACTCTCATTAAATTCTGTCTCTGTTTTACTTTATTAATACTTTATATGATTAGTGCTTATTATCGTATAATGCAACTGCTTTTATATTACCATGGAGTTATTGTTATATGTCTTTATATAGCTACATGTAACTATACCTACATCTCTCTATTTTGAGAAGTGATATCTGTCAGCTTTGCATAAGATTTTCAAGGGTATTAAAGATACATTATTTTTAAAAATTCCTCCACAGAATTTTTGAATTTCAGATATTTTAAGAGACTATTAAAGGGAAACAAATAATTGTTTATAATTATTTAAAATAAATTAATAATGTCTTAGGTTTATATTATGGCCATCTGTTGATCCTCTTTTGGAAAATAGCATTACAAATTTTCTCTCAAAAATATTAAGTAAGACTTCAGGGTGTATACAAGATTTTAAGTAATGACTAAAGTCTTTATTTTTTGTAAAGTCTAGGTTTTCTGTAACTTCCATAAGAATTAATGTTTATATTTTGGCAGGAGGTTGACAACTTACATGTTAGTTAAATCAAGTAAAGATCATTTCTTCCCATTTTAATTAATCCAATTCTTCCTGCTGATAGAACACAAGTCAGGGATCTTCACTTGCTTTTCTGTCTCTTGTATCTTTCAGTCATAAAAATTAACAGAGGGGCAGAAAATAGCAAGATGTTTTGTAAGGTTCTTGATTCTCACCAAATGAGAATTTCTAGCAAAATATTCATTTTAGATAAAACTGAAAGATATTAAAAGTGAAATTATGAATAGAGGAGCAGAAGAGATTCTGATGAAGAAATTGCTGAGTTATTTTGCCAATCTCAGTGAGAGAACACTAAATGTTTAATGGCATTATAATGATGATAAGCTTAGAATTAGCTTGCTTCAGCAGTGTTCATGCCCAGAGAGAATAGTTGATGCACTTTAAAATGTCATTTAAATAGGATTTACATAGATAGGGATAGTTAGATACACATATAGATATCAACTAATATTTGTTTTGCTTTGACAATTGCTTATTACTGCAATCTATGACAACACACATAAGAATATATTAAAATATTTTTCACAGCCATTGAAAAAGGCAAATGAGTCAGTTGCCATGGGATTTTTAATTAAAAAATTGATGACCAAATCCAGGCATGTTAATATTTTAAATTATTATTTTTCTAGATTAGACAATTTTATAGTCTAGAGTGTTGACCACTACATGATACATCCAGTGAATATTAGATAATTTTAACAAATTGAGGATATAAATGAAAAGAAGCAGATCTTCCATTGTTTGTGATTGCATAAAAGAATATTCAGATGTTAGATATCTAAGTCAGATAAGGCTCTATCCCTAGAAAAACAAGTAACAGAGAAGTCTGTTCCTTCGGTCACATGGAGCTTCACAATTTCATATAACTCAAGTTTAATTGTACTCTTTTGCTATGAGTATCAGGTCTCTGAATTAGCTAGTAGTAATAACATCCAGAATCCTGGTTAAACATGTTTTATCTAGAAAATTACTATCAATACCCACATATTTTTATGCAGCAATAAATCATTCAATACAAAGCACAAACTCTTGATCATTTAATAAACTATTGATAATGAACTTTGTAGTGTTTCAGGCTACCTTTCTTATCAGACCTAATATAACTTCAAATAAGCCAGTTGAATTCAGATAAATCTAGAAAGAAAATATATTTTCCCAGCTCTGATGGAGCTCTAGTGTTATGCCCAGACCGTTTATTCCCCGAAGAAGACCACCAGAGTCCAGAGTCAAAGCCAAGCGGCAAGGATCTTTACTGCAAGTTCGAACTTGGTCCCTCTGCTCCATAGCATACAAGAGGGCCCCGAATGATGCATGTGCTCGCTTTTTATAGCCCGATGTAAACAGGATATGTAAGGTTACAGAGAAACAAGGGAATTCTTTGGGTTACAGCATTACAATTGGTTAACATTTTAAGTTACACATTTAGCAGTTTTTTTATTGGTTCCCGCGCTTTCAGTAAAACCACTCCACAAACAGTTGTGACCTTATCGGGGACTCTCCAGGTGGTGTTTTTCTAAAGTTGAGACAAATGGAGGAAGGTTTGCACTGGGCCCAGGAAGTTGAGACAAATGGAGGAATGTTTGCACTGGGCCCAGGAAGTTGAGACAAATGGAGGAATGTTTGCACTGGGCCCAGGAAGTTGAGACAAATGGAGGAATGTTTGCACTGGGCCCAGGAAGTTGAGACAAATGGAGGAATGTTTGTACTGGGCCCAGGACTGAGATATATGGAGGAATGTGTTTGTACTGGGCCCAGGACTGAGATATATGTTTGCTTTCTTACACTAGGTAATAGTAATTGACAGAGAAACATTATTTCTTAACTGTGTTACCATAGCTAATTGCAGTTTTCTTTTATCTTTCATGCATTTATAGACATCTAATCATTTAGCAATTATTTTTTTTCCTTTTTTAGACTAAGTTTTATACAGAACATAACAGTTATTTCATACGGTGAGGTCCTGGAGCTGAGCTGGATATTCAATGTATTAAAATGATCATATCACAAAACTAGCAAAGTCCTTCATATTCCAGCCTTACCCGCTCCTCATCAAGAGTACATGTTTTTAATAATGCAAGACTCCAGATAAAACGAAGTGAAAACTCACAGCTCACTTTGATTTGAAGAATTTATTATCAAAACATCATTTTAAATATTTAAGAAGGAATGGCAAAACCACTGAAACCCTCTACGTCTTCTGGGCTGTAACTGTCAATTTTTGCTAGTTCGTTTTATTTTTTAGCAGTGGTTTGCAAACACTATTTCAGAACGGATATGTTTGTCTCTTGGAGAGAACTAATTATCTGAATAACGCCTGAGACAGGAGCCAGGTGACTCTTCTGTTATTGACACGGTGAAAAATAAAACAAAAAGCGAACACAGCATTTCTTGGATGGTGGCTTGTTCTTAGTCCGTGGATTGATCAGATCTATATTTACATGGAAATTGCTGGGGATGAATGTTTGTGACTTTATTGCATGACAAAGCCAGGATAGTAGTGCTCTCCATTCAATTTTCCCAAGGAATGGCTGGGTGCGGTGGCTCACTTCTGTAATCCCAGCACTTTGGGAGGCCGAGACGGGCGGATCAAGAGGTCTGTCTTCATAATTAGAGTGCATTTCTTATAAATGACATATAGTTGGGTCTTTCCTTTTTGGATCCACTCTGACAGTCTATCTTTCAATTGGTGTATTTAGTCTATTTATGTTAATAGTGAATATTGATATAATTGCAGGACTCTCTATCATAGTTGTTTTGTTTTCTAGCCTTTGCCCTTATTTTGTGTTTCTATTTTTTTGTCCTTCACTGTTTTTCAGTTGTATTTGTTTTCATTTGAGCATTTCTTATGGTTCTATTTTCTCTTTTCTTAGCATATCAATTATATTTATTTTCCTTTCTTTACTGGTTGCCCTAGAGTTTGGAATATGCATTTAAAACTAATCCAAGTCCATTTTCTTTTTTTTTTTTTTTTTTTTTTTTTGAGGCGGAGTCTCGCTCTGTCGCCTGGACTGGAGTGCAGTGGCCGGATCTCAGCTCACTGCAAGCTCCATCTCCCAGGTTTACGCCATTCTCCTGCCTCAGCCTCCCGAGTAGCTGGGACTACAGGCGCCGCCACCTCGCCCGGCTAGTTTTTGTATTTTTTTTTAGTAGAGGCGGGGTTTCACCGTGTTAGCCAGGATGGTCTCTATCTCCTGACCTCGTGATCCGCCCGTCTCGGCCTCCCAAAGTGCTGGGATTACAGGCTTGAGCCACCGCGCCCGGCCCAAGTCCATTTTCAAATAACACTTTACTCCTTCAGTGATCTTAATTCTTGCTTCTTGTTATTTTTATCATTGCTACCATGTACTTCAATTATCCTTATGCTATAATCATGCAATACCTTATGCTATATTTTGAAAAAACTGTTATATATTAGATCATTTGGGTAGAAAAATAAAAGATTTTATTTTACTTTTATTTTTTCTGCAGTTTTAAAAAATATACAAATTTATCATCTTTATCATTTTTTTCTCCATTAATTTTTGTAAAGGTTCTTGTAAGACAGATCCACTGGTAACAAAGTTCCTTAATGTTTGCCTATCAGAGAAAGACTTTTTTCATTTCCCAGGGGTAATTTTGCTAGTTACAGTATTCTATGTTATTTTTTTTGACGCTATAAACATTTTCTCCATTCTCTTGATTGCATTGTTTTTGAAAATGAATGTAACTCTTACTCTTGCTCCTCATTAGATAATGTACATTTTTCCTCTGCCTTCTTTCAAGATCTTCTGCGGTGAATGTGATACAGAATGATAAGCTATGCAAGTGAACATGACTATGATAGAAGTGTAGATTTTTTTGATATTTATCCTACTTGATATTTTCTGGGCTTCTTAGATTTGTAGTTTGGTCTCTGACATTCATTCGGGAAAAATTATCAGTCATTAGTTCTTCAAACATTTCTTCTGTTCTTTTCTCTCTTCTCTCTGTTGTTACTGTTACATACATTATACTTTTTTATGTGTCCCACAATATTTAGATAATCAGGTTTCTTTATTTTTTCTTCTTCTTCTTTAGGCTTTTTTTCCTCTGCTTTTTAGTTTTGGGAGTTTCCTACTAATGGGTCCACCAAAGGTATTCTTCATTTATGTTGATGTTTTTGCTTTTAGTATTTAATTCAATTCTTCCTTAGAATTTTCATCTCTGCCTATATTACTCATCTGTTCATGTATGTTGTCTATTTTATCGAATGGATATTAATGGATAAACTTTGATATGCCTTGGCATGTTAATCACTGTTTTTGTTTTAATTCCAAGCCTGCTAATTTCAAAATCCTAACCATATCTGAGTCTGGTTCTTATGCTTGGTCTGTCTTAAAACTGTGTTTTATTTGCTTTTATTTTTTTTTTCTTCTTTTTAATGTGATTTATAATCTTAGTTGAAAAGAGGCATGATATATTCAGTAATAGGAGCTGTGGTAAATAGGCATTTAGGGATGTGGAGGTAATGAGTTGGGGAAATAGAGAAGAACTAAAAGTCGAAGAACTAATCAGGAGACTTCAGAATGCCTTCTTTGCATTCTATTGTTCTTAGACTTTTAAGGAACTAACATACCTAGACTATGACCTTCACAAGTCCTTGTCAGTTTACCCATTGCTTTCAGGAAGGACAGATGGCTAGAGGTAGCTGGAGTTGGATATTTCTCGTTCCCCATGTGGAAGGCTAGAACAGGGTAGAATAGAGTATTTTTCTTACTCTAGGTCAGGTAGGCCCTGGCATAACTCAGTTTACTTTGTGATGAGTGGTTTCTCATGAGGGAAGGCATTGTTAAAAACAGAATATTTTGGGTATATTTCAATGTGTCTACTTTACCCCTCCCTCTGCTGGAAGAAAGAGTTGTTTTTTCTCCTATCTTCACTGAGAATTTGTAGGACTCTAGAAGGTAAAATTCACAAAAGTGTGTAGTTTTCTCTATGATCCCTGGATTTACCAGCTCTCAAACTTGTCCACACTGAGTCTCTAGAATTCATTACTTACAGTTTAGGTTTTCCCACCCTAGTACTAGTTCCCACAGAAGTTTCTACTCATGGATTTTTGCTCTGTCTTTCTCTGTATCTGCCTTCCTGTATGCCTAATTCTGGAAGCAGAAGTTTGCTCTGTGAACAAAAGACTGGAAAGGAGAATGTTAGATTCCAGGAGAAATTCCAAGTTTCTCCTCAAAACCCTTCTTTAGGCTTCCCAGTTAAATCAATATTGTCCTTGAGCTTAAGAAGCTCATCTATATTTGGCTATTGTCTGTCTCCTTTGATTATAATAAAAACACCAATTCAATATCTATTTCTATTTGGGAACCAGATCTGAGGGATGTTTCCCCACCTGAGGCTCATGGTCTCCTGATGACTGTTATTTTCAGTTCATTTAGCCTTACTCTAATGATAAACCTTTCTTTTTAAGTCTGAAGGACATTCTTAACTCTTGCTTTAAAATTATGAAAACTTCTAAGTGTTTATGTTTAGTTTTCCAGATGTTCATATAGTTTTTGAGATCCATGGACGGCCTTTAGAGCAGTTTTTCAGGCAGTTTTATGCACAGGTTTTGTGTCTTCTTGAGTCCTCAGATTTTAATATAATCAAATAATATTCCACTGTCGACATATTGACACAGAAATTCTTTCACGCTGCTTTGTCAGCTAGAGACCTCTGCAGCTGACAACACCCCTGCCTGGACATCGCTTAGCTCTGGGCTCTCTAGAAGAGACACCCCATCCACTTGGTCATTCAGGCTGCACTTAGCTTGCACCTCAGCCTGAATCCCTGCTCGCTGCAGGATTCACACTCAGCCTGTGGCTGGGCCATGCATGCTTCAGCCTCTCCATGCTACAACTTGTTCAGTTCTGCTGCCCTGCTCTGGCCCATGACTCCAGGGCTGGTCCAGTCCCACTGCTGCTTCCTGTTGTGTGGGGTGGCTGCCTGGCACCAGTAGAGGGTTGGATGGCTAGAGTGTTACACAGGTCCTGAGTTCTTGTCTTACATGCAAGAAGAATAAGGTCACATTGACAAAGGAAGGGTAAGAAGGATGGAGAAGAGTTTTATTAAGCAACAGAACTTCTTTCAGTAAAGAGGGGATTTGAAGTTGGTGGACCCCAAACCAAAGTCGACTATTTTCCCCAATCCAAAAGTCAAAAGACTCAAAGTGTGGCTGAGTCCGGGACTTTTATGAACTCAGAATGGGGGAGTGCATGCTGATTGGTTTGTAAGTACACAAAAAAGGCCTAAAAAAGGCATCACTCAGAAGTGGGCATGACAGTGCAAAAAACCAATTAGGGAAGTGTAGGTATATGTAAAATAGGTGAGGGGTAGGAATCAATCAGAGGAAAGTGCATGAAATGGTAAGAGAGGATCTCAATTCAGTCCGTGGATTTATCCAAGACTTGGAGCTTGGCTTTCACACTTTAAACTGTCCTGGTTTGAAGCTGGGGTTTCACTGAGGACCCACCCCTTTCTGTCTAGGATTTGTCTGCCTCCTGCCACTAGCAATATTTTCTAACAATGCTGAGGTCTAGAAAAGTGCCCTTGCTCTTCAAAATATTAAATAGTTGTGACAGTAAACTCAGCTGTTCTAATTCATAATGGAGCATGAAAGTAGCACTATGAAACACTGACATTCCAAAAGAAAAAGCTCAATCGACCAGTCTGAAGTCCATCTCCCAGACTGACTAAAAGTAGAGATTTATATAGCAGTGAAGAGATGTAAGCATGTGTGGGAAGACAGTAACTCAGTAGAGGTAAGGAAGCAGTCATGATGAATGAGCGACCTGGCATCTCATTGTCTGGATGAGAGGATCTAGGAAGTTTCAATTCTTTCATGCTTTCTGAGAGGCTGAGCATCCTTTCCTGAGGAAGGAACTCAGAAAAAAACAAATATTAGTTTCAACTTTTAAGACCAGAAGGGTCAATTTATATATTTATACAAAAAAGCTGTCTATTGGACTACTGGGTCAGTTTCAACATTAGATTTTGACTTGACTTACCGATCATTTTTGTTAATTTATATTCTCTATATATAGTTGACCTGGACTTTTTCAATGGCAATTTCATAACTTTTAAGGCTTTAAAATATAGTTATATTTAGAGTTAGATTTGACTTTATCCTCATGCAAAAACTGTATATAGTAAGTAAAAGCTAAGTGTAAATCTGTACACATAATTCGGGGAACCTTGAAAAGCTAACTATGTAGGCAAGATGTTATCAACTCCACGGTAGACAAAGTGTATATTACTGACTGGTTGTCTTGGAGATGAGATATTCAGGGCCACGTAGGAATACAATTCAAACCTATCCCTCAGCAAGGTCTTATGAACAATACCATTCTCAAGTGATATAGACCTATAAAACACCAGTCTACTGATAAGAACTGTGAGTTTCCTATTTATTGAATTTTGTTTATGTAATCGATTTTGTCTCAGGATCTTGAACCACCCTGAAATTTTAATATGGTGCTTTTATTCAGCATAGAAATTGAAGAATGTTATTGTGAGCATGCCTAGAGGAAAAAAAATGTGTATTTTAAAATGTTACTAGAGTGAAAAAAACTTCTATTTTTGCCTGATTCACTCTTAAAGTTATTGATACTTGTACAGTAGGGTGTAAATAGTGAACTAAGATGAGAATGTTTTAAAAATACTCTTAGCCATTATTACACTTAGGCATTAACATTGATAATGTTTTTTTCATTAATCTAAGTTACTTTTACTGTGAGTAGAGAAAATTAATGTCGCTTAAATATTTCCTAAATTATTTTATTTCACATTATTATGTCTCAGGAGGTATATAAAACTCTAGCCTATGGCAATAAGAGAAGATAACATTTTAAAATTTCTTTTTAGAATTTTAATATGTGCATATAAACAGAAATATGCATAAATAGTCCATTTCTCTCTCATTGAGTTTTCATAAAATGAACACTGTCCCTCTAGCACCCAGACCAAGAAACATATAACCAGAAACTTACCCCTGGCTGTCTTTCTATCTCTATTCCTCAGTTAGGTAACTACAATCCTGACTTTAAATATACTAGAATAGATAATCTTGTGTGTGATTTTAATGTAAATGAAATCATACAATATGCATTGTTTTGTGTTTGGCTTTTCTCAGCATTATATTTGTGAGATCCATCCATAATACCCCCACACTCTCATGCTTCATAGTGTTCCATATTATGCATTTTATTTTATTTAAGGATTTGTTCTTTGCATTAGTACTGATTTTTGTTTTTTATTATTTATCTATTCTCTAGTTGATAGGCATATGGTTGTTCTAGATTTTGACTATTATAAATAGTATAGTTGTGATTTTGTATAGATTTTGGCTATTATAAATAGCATTACCTTTGTTTCAGTAGGGGTTAAGAGGTATGACAAAGAAGAGTTCACTTTATAGAGTTAAAAGAGGAAACACTGAAAGAGTGTCTGATTGGCAGGTGTTCAATTAAGGTGGGACTTTGGGAAGTGGGAGATTTCTAATCGATCTTCAGGCACATTTGATAGTCCCTGATTGGGTGCAAGGGAGCATTTCAAAAGAAAAAGTGCTTTTCATTGCTTGAATGGAGAATTTTCCATGGCTGAGCCAACTCCTGGAACAAGTGGGGGTGATATTATAGAAGTCAAACTGTCATAATGGTTTTTATGCACCAGAAGGAAGTATTTGGCCATAGAAAGAGGTTTCTCAGGGCATTATTTTATAATTTTTCATGGGGAGATTAAAGTATTCATGTGTAGGGTTCCAGTCTGATTTATGACCACGAAAAGTAACACAAATATTTTCTCTTTGGCCAAACTCTAGTCAGGCTCCTTTAAGCCCTCTAGGCGTAGATCTTCAGTGCCTGTTCTGTTCCTGTCAAGTTGCATTACCAGTTTTAGCAAGAATTCTGCGAAGTCCATTTAGAACAAACCCCTCCTTGATGTCTGATCATCCTCATCTGATAATTTTTTTTTTTTTTCTGAGATGGAGTTTCACTCTTATTGCCCAGGCTGCAGTGCAATGGCATGATCTAGGCTCACTGCAACCTCTGCCTTCCAGGTTCAAGCAATTCTCTTTCCTTGGCCTCTCAAGTAGCTGGGATTACAGGAGTGTGCCGCCATGCCAAGCTAATTTTGTATTTTTAGTAGAGACTGGGTTTCATCATGTTAGTCAGGCTGGTTTCAAACTTGTATCCCCTTCCACCATCCTGCAGATGATGTCTGCTCACCCTGGTCTGCCTTCAGCAAGAATCCTGTTAGGTCAACTTAACCAGAATCTCCCTTTATCCCTGAATTTTTTTCTTAGTAAATTTTCATTCACTGAGCTCCACTCACAATGCAAACTATTCCTTGGCTATGAACACACATTTTTATTCTTGTATTTCAAGTTCAGTTTGATTTATACTGGAGTCTCTTGTCCTCTATTGCAAGAGTTCTTGATTAAGATCTGCTTTACCACTCAAGCCATTATCCAGTTCTGTTTTTCTTTAACAGAGAAATAAATAAAATTAAATAAAACAAAAAATACAGACAACAAATGACATTAACTCTGGCTAATGAATCTCAAATAAAATATCAGGTGTATATTAACACATTAGTCTGGTTGCATGGTGCCAAAATAAGCCATAGTTCCTTTTCAATCTTTTCTCCATAGTGCTGAGAAGGATATTGACTTGGATGATCCTCCTGAAAGCCTCTTGGGAGTTCTGGCCAAGCAAAGTGCTCAGTAGACAACGGTGTGCAACCCAGAAGCCCCAGCTTCTCTGCCAACAACAATTAATTCGCTGATATAGAAGAGCAGCTTTCCTCTAAACACAATATAAACTGTAAAGTGTAAGTTCAGTTTATATTACACTAACAAAGCTCAGCATTTACTCCTAAATAGAATACTCAATAATGCCATCTGAAGCAGGCATGCTTTCTTTCAGTGAATTTAGATAACATCCAAGAAAAATAAGTAGGTAGTTATTTTATATGTGTATAACTAAAAGGCACATTTAAACATGACACTTAATCTCACATAGGAGACCTCTGCTTCCCAAAGCCAATTGACTTTTGCCCTTTTAGAATAATTGAAAAATGTAAAATTCCTAACAAATTTAAAATATCTGTTTTAATGAATAAAACAAAGAGCAAATCTCATAACACCTATTCACCACTATGCTTCTGTTTATCCTTGAATATTTAAATTTTGCATTCTGTCTTACTCTGAAATGGTCAAGTTGAAGAAAAATGCACAATCTTTATTTTTCAAATTTATTAATTTTAAATTATATCTATTAGGCCATTCTTGCATTCCTGTCAAGAAATACCTTAGCCTGGGTAATTTATAAGAAGAGAACTTAATTGGCTCATGCTTCTGCAGGCTGTACAGGAAGCATAGCACTGACATTTACTTCTAGGGAGGTCTCAGGAAGGTTTTCCTCATGGTCAAAGGCAAAGGGGAGTAGTCACAGCTCATGGCCAGAGCAGGAACAAGATAGAAATACCACAGGGAGGAGATATCACACACTTTTAAATGACCATACTTCATGAGAACACACTCACTATCACAAAGACAGCACCAAGCCATGAGGGATCTGCTCTTGTGATCCAAACACTTCCCACCAGGTCCCATCTCTGGTCTTGGGAATTATAGCTCAACATGAGATTTCAGCAGGGGCAAAAATCCAACTATATTATTCTTTCCCTGGCCTCTCCCAAATCACATGTCCTTCTTACATTGCATAATATAATCATGCCTTCCCAACAGTCCCCCAAAGACTTAACTCATTCCAGCATTAACTAGTTATTAGTCCAAATTTGGACTTATTAATTAGTCCAAAGTCTAATCTGAAAGAAGGCAAATCCCTTCTACTTATGAACCTATAAAATTAAAAAAAAAAAAAAAAAAACATTGTTTACCACCAAGGTACAATGGAAGTATAGGCATTGTGTAATCATTCCCATTCCAAAAGAAATCAGCCAAATGAAAAGGGCAAGTTCAGAACACAGCAAGGCAGTCATTAAATCTTAAATCTCCAAAATAATCCCTTTTACTTCCTGGCCCACCTCCAGGGCACATTGGTGGAAGAGGTGGGCTTCTAATGCCTTGGACAGCTCCACCTTTGCAACTTTGCAAGTTCCAGGTCCTAGGGCTGTTCTCATAGGCTCGATTTGACCTGTTGCGTTTCCAGGTGCAGGGTTCAAGCTGCTGGTGGTTCTATCATTCTCAAATCTGGAGGATGGTGGGACCCTGGCCACAGCTCCACTAGGCAGTGCCCCAGTGGGAACTCTCTGTTGGGTCTCCAATGCTACATCTCCCCTCCACAATAGAAGGGCTTCTGTGAAGACTAGTAGGGCTTCCATGAGGGCTTCACCACTGAAGAAAGCTTCTGCCTGGGTGTCCAGGCTTTTCCTTATATTCTCTGAAATCCAGGCAGAGGCTGCCAAGAATCCATGACTCTTGCACTCTATACACCTGCAGACTGAATGCTATGTGGAAGCCACCAGGCTTATAGCTTGCATTCTCTAAAGCAGCCTGAGCTGTATCTGGGCCCCTTTAAGCCACAGGTATAGCTGGAGCAGCCAAGATGTGGGAAGCAGTGTCCTGAGGCTGTGCAGGGCAGTGGGGCCCTGAGTCAGACCCATGAAATCATTCTTCCCTTTTAGGCCTCTATACCTGTTATGGGAGGGGCTAGGAAGGTCTCTGAAATGCCCTCAAGGCCTTTTCCCCCATTTTCTTGGATATTAGCACTTGGCTCCCTTTCAGTTATGCAAATATTGCCAGCAGGTGATTGTTCCACAGCCTGCTTGAATTTCTCTTCCAAAAAAGCTTTTTCTTTCTCTGTCACATGGCCAGGACTGCAAATCTTCCAATCTTTTATGCTCTGCTTTCCTTTAAAATATGTTTCAACTGTAAGTCATTTATTCACTCTGGCACCTAAGAATAGGTTGTTAGAAGCAGCCACACCATTTCTTGAAAACTTTGCTCTTAAAAAACTTCTTCCACCAGCTACTTTAGGTCATCACTCTCAAATTAACTTCCACAGATCTTTAGAGCATGAACACAATGCAGTCAAATCTTTTGCTAAGGCGTAACACACATGACCTTTGCTTCAGTTCCCAATAACTTTCTGATTTCCATTTGAGACCTTGTCAGCCTGAATTTGCTGTTAATGTTACTATTAGCATTTTCATCACAACAATTTAACTGGTCTTTAAGAAGTTGTACCCAGTCATAGTGGCTCACCCCCATAATCCCAGCACTTTAGGAAGCTGACACAGGCAGATCACCTGAGGTCAAGAGTTCAAGACCAGTCTGGCCAACATGGTGAAACTCCCTCTCTACTAAAAATACAGAAGAAAAAAAAAAAAAAAACCAATTAGTGATGGTGGTGGTGTGTGATTGTAGTTCCAGCTACTCTGGAGGCTGACACAGGAGAACCACTTGAACCCAGAAGGTGGAGGTTGCAGTGAGCTGATATCATGACACTGCACTCTAGCCTGGGCAATAAAAGCAAAACTCTGTCTCAAAAAAAAAAGAAGAAGTTTCTAACTTTCCCTCATCTACCTGTCTTCTTCTGAGCCCTCCAAACTCTTCCAACCCCTGTCATTACCCAGTTTCAAAGCCTCTTCCACATTTTCAGGTATCTTTATAGCAACTCCCCACTCCTCAGTACCAATTTTCTGTGTTAGTCCATTCTTGCATTGCTATAAAAAACTACCTGAATATGGGTAATTTATAAGTAAAGAGGTTTAATTGGCTCACATTTCTTCAGGCTGTACAGGAAACGTAGCACTGCCATTTGCTTTGGGTGAGACTTCAGGAAGGTTTCACTCATGGCAGAAGGTGAAGCAGGAGCAAGCACATCACACGGCCAGAGAAAGAACAAGAGAGAGAAAGTTTGTGCAGCTGAGAAGTATATACTTGTAAATGACTGGATCACACAAGAACTTTCTCACTATTGCAAAGACGATGGCACAAAGTCATAAGGGATCTGTTTACCCCCATGATCCAAACATCTCCCACTAGGACCCACTTCTGGCATTGGTAATTATATTTCAACATGATATTCAGGCAGTGATAAATATCAAAACTATATCATTATATGTATTTCTTATGTACAACATAATGTTTTGAAATATGTATATACTTTCTGGAATTGTTAAATCTAGCTAATTAACAATGATTTATCTCACATAAATTTTTATGGTAAGAACACTCAAAATCTCATTTCAGCAGTTCTCAAAAATACAATATATTGTCATTATTTATAGTCAACCATGCTATACAATAGGTCTCTTGAGTTTATTTCTCCTTTATTACCATAATAATGTAGCCTTTGACCAGCAACTCCCCAATGCTCCCCTCACTCTCTAACCACCGCAGCCTCTAGTAACCATCATTCTACTCCCGAATTATATGAGATCAACTTTTTAACATCCTACCTGTTATTGGAAATACCAATATAGATGTGACTTTATCAACTGAGATAAACTCTAAGCTTAGGAAAACCAAGTTTCTATGGGTGGAGGGTTCAGAGCCCAGCTGGCATGGAAAATGTCTAAATTCCTATGGGTATAAGTTCTAGTAATAGGAACTATCAAGCAAATTATCAAAACTCTGATTTACAACCCAGATCACTACAACTCTGATTGGATAGAGAAATGTCCTTACAAACATTCTCTTCTGATAAGCTACTGCGGAATTCAAGACAGTTTCAACCAACTTACAGAGCCTGCACACAAATTATCTTCAAGTTCTATAGTTCACTTTTTGACCTAAAGTGCCAGATTCTACCTCATTTTAATGCTAAAATCCCACACCAAAGTGAACATGGAATGTATGTTACATATGTTTACCCACTGCACATGTGCTTGACTCCCCTCAAAAATATGTATAGCTTTTCCCCTCCATCCTGATGATTGACTTTATGTATGACTTTATTGTATGATACCAACTTTGTGGGGTGTAAAATCTAATCTGTCCTTCCCCTCTTCAAGGAGAGAGCACTTTTCTCAATGCTGGGGATATTTTCTTCCTAGCTCAGAAACCAATATTGTCAATAAGATTCTCTTTTCTATTATTGAGCCATCCTGGTGGTCTTTTGAAAAACACACATATGAGTGAAATCGAGTGGCTTTTGTATTTCTGTGCCGGGCTTATTTTGCTTAATCTAATTTCTTCCAGGTTTATCCTTGTTGTTGAAAATGTCAGGACTCACTTTTCTATTGCTAAATGATATCCCATTGTGTGTATTTACTAAATTTTTTGTTCACTCACCCATTGAGGGACATTTAGGTTGATTGTATTATGTTTTACAGTCAGGTAGTGTTATGTCTCTAGTTTTTTCCTTTTTGCTCAAGATTGCTTTGGTAATTGGAAGTTGTTTGCTATTCCATGGATATTTTAAGATGTTTAACATTTCTGTAAAGAATGTCATTGATGTTTTGATGATGATTACATTTAATCTATAGATAACTTTGGATAGTATGAATGTTTTAACAATATTAATACTTCTAATACATAAACATGGCATATCTCTCAATTTATTCATGTCTTCTTCCGTATCTACCATCAGTGTTTTGTAATTTTCAGTGTAGAGATATTTCATCACTTGGTTAAATTTATTCCTAAATACTTTTTGTAGCTGTTATAAATGCCATTGCTTTCTTTTTCTTTTTTGGATGGTTCACTGTTACTGTATAGAAGTGCTACTGATTTTTGTATGCTGACTTTATCTTTCAACTTTACAAAATTTGTTTATCAGTCCTAACAGTTTTTTTCATAGAGTCTTTAGAGTTTTTTTTTATATAAAAGATCATGTAATCTACAATTGAGAACAATTTAACTTTTTCTTTCCTAATTTGGATTTTTTCTTTTTTTTTCTCCTCACCTAATTCCTCAGGCAAGGACTTGTAGCACCATGTGGAAGAGAAGTGGTAAGAGTGGTCATCCTTGTTTTGTTTCAGCTCTTAGAGGAAAATGTTTCAACTTTTCCTCATTCAATTTAATGTTAGGCCTTTGTTGTGTTGACATAAATTCCTTTTATATCTAATTTGTTGAGAGTTTTTTATGATGAAGAAATGTTGAATTTTGTCCAATATTCATCTATTGAAATTGTTTTTCCCTATATTCTGTTAATGTGATGTATATATTTATCGATTTATGCATGTTGAGCTATCCTTGCATATCTAGGATGAGCCTTACTTAATTATGGTGGATGATTTTTCAAAGGTCTGTTAAATCCAGTTTAATAGTATTTTGCTAAGAATTTTGTATCTATGTGGATTGGGGATATTGACTTGTATTTTTGTTATTTTTTTATTGTGATATTGTCTGATTTTGTTATTAAGGTAATGCTGGCATTGTGAAATAAATTAGGAAGTATTCTTTCCTTTTCAATTTTTTTCAAGAGTTTGAGAAGAATTGGTTTTTCTTTAAATGTTTTCTAGAATTCAATTGTGAAACCTTCAGGTCCTCAGAATTTTGTTTGATGGAAAACATTTATTACTAATTCAATCTTCTTATTCATTATTGTTTTGTACAAATTTTCTTTACAATTTAATCTTGAAAAGTCGTATATGTTCAGACACACTCATCTGTTTTTTCTAGGTAACTAAATTTGTTGGCATATAATTGTTTTAACTGTGTCTTCTGGTCTTTTGTATATCTATGATGTCAGTTGTAATGTCTCCTGTGGGCCATTCTCACATGGCCATTAAAAAATATCTGAGACTGGGTAATTTATAAAGAAAAGAGGCTTAATTAGTTCATAGTTCCCCAGGCTGTACAGGAAGCATATTAGCTTTTGCTTCTGGAGAGGCCTCAGGAAACTTACAATCATGGCAGAAGGCAAAGGGGAAGCAGGCCTGTCTTACATGGCCTAAGACAATTAAAGACAATTAAGCAATTGTCAGAAAAGATACTTGACATGATTACTACTCATTTGAATTTGCAAAGACTTTTTTGTTGACTAATTTATTTTCTGTCCCAGAGAATGTTCTGTTTGCAGGTGAGCAGAATGTGTATTCTGCAGTTAGTGGGTAGAAATATTCTATATATGTCTGTTAGTTCCATTTGATTTAGAGTATAGTTTAAATCCCATGTTTCCTTGTTGACTATCTCTATACATAGTCTGTCGACTGCCGGAAGTGGGGTTAAAAATCTGATGCTATTATTGTATTGTAGTCTAATTTCACCTTCAGATCTATTAACGTTTGCTTTATATATTTAGGTGATCTAATATTGGGTGCATTTTTGTTTATAGTTGTGATATTCCCTTGCTAAACTGACCCTTTCTTTATCGTTATATGATACCTCATTTGTCTTCTTTTTACAGTTTTAAATTTATAGTTTATTTTATCTAAATATAGCTATTCTGCTCTTTTTAAATTTCCAGTTTCATGAGATATCTTTTTCTGTCCCATCATTTCATTCTATGTGTTTCTTTGAAGGTGAAGTATGCTTTTTTTTTTTAAATCCATTGCACCATACTATGCCTTTTAATAAACAAATTTAATCAATTTACATTTAAAGTAATTATTGATAGGTAAAGATTTATGACTGTCATTTTGTTATTTGTTCTCTAGTTTTGCAGATACTTTCCTTACCTCTTTCTATCTTTTCTTTCGCTTAAGTAATTTTTCTTTAGCAGTATGTTTTGATTTCTTGTTTTTATTTTGGGTGTGTAAGATTTTGCTTTGTAGTTACCATGAGGCTTAGAGAAAACATTGTATAGTTTTAACTGTATAACTATATAAGCTAACAACAATTTAATATTGATTGCAAATAAAACCCTCTACACTTTACTTGCTTTCCTCCATTTTGAATTTTTATTGTCACAATTTACACTGCCTCACATTGCATATTCCTTTAAATTATTGTAATTATTATTGCTTTTAACATTTTTTCTTTTAATCCTCATACTAAAGATATAAACAATTCATATACCACCAACAGAGAATTAAAGGTTTCTGATTCTGTGCACTTACTTTTCCCAGTGGATTTTGTACTTCCAATGTTTTTGTGTTACCCATTAACATTTTTTGTTTGTTTTAACTTGAAGAACTCTCTTTAGCATTTCTTGTAAGGTAGGTCTTGAGGTAATGAACTCCCTCAGCTTTTAGTTATCTGAGAAAGTCTTACCTCTTTTTTGTTTCTGAAGGGAGCTTTGCTGGGTGCTATTTTCTTAGTTGTCAGTTTTGCTTCGTTTTGTTTTTTTTTCATTCGGCACCTTGAATATATCATCCTACTGTCTCCTGACCTGTAAGATTTCTGCTGAGAAATTTGCTGTTAGGTGTATTGGAATTCCCTTACATGTTATTTGTTTCTTTCTCTTGCTACTGTCAGAATGTTTTCTTTGGCTTTAATTTCGAAAGTTTGACTACGTTATGTCATGGGGTAGTCTTAATTGAATTGAATCTGAGTAGAGACTCTTGACCTTCCTGTTCTTGGATATTTATATCCTTCTACAGGGTTGGAAAGAGTTTTTTGCCATTATTTCTTTAAATCCACTACCCCCTTTATCTTTCTTTACTCTCTCGACACCAATAACTCAAACATTTGCCTTTGTAATGGTGTTCCATAAGTCCGGTAAGTTTTCTTCATTACTTTTCATTATTTTTTCTCCTTTCTCCTCTAGCAATATATTTTCAAATAACCTGTCTTGAAGTCACAGATTCTTTCTGTCTGCTGTTGATGCTATTTTATTTTTCATTTTGCTCATTGTATTTTCGGAGTCAGAATTTCCACTTTTTTTTTATTATTATGTCATTCTCTCTGTTAAATTTCTCTAAATTTCTGATGTATTGCTCTGTATTTTATTTGTTTGCTGAGTTTTCTTTAAAGAGCTATTTTAATTTCTTTAGAATGCAGTTAATTCATCCCTTTTACTTTTGGGTCAGTCACCGGCAGCTTATTATGTCCGTTTGGTGATATAATATTTCCCTGATTGTTCTTGGTCCTTTTGGTCATGCATCAATGTCTATTCATTTAAGGATTATGTATTTATTGAAGATTTTGCAGTCTGGCTTTAACTGAGAATGTCCTCAACTGTAAACCTGTCCAAAAATTCTAAGCAGGTTGTGGTCCCTAAACCCATGACCACTGCAGCTGTTGTAGCACCAGAGGGCACACTAAGTCCAGGACTGTTGCAGCTGGCACCACCCTGGCTGAAGCCTTTTGGCTTTAATGGTTGGCACAGTGGTTGGCTAAAATTAACCTGGGGAACATTCAATGAGGGCTCCTGGGCTGCACTGGGAAGTCATCCAGAGATTTAAGCCTGGAAGACCCACTGACCATGTTTTCTGCTGTGTAATGCAGAAAACTGCTGGTAGGTAGTTTTCTTCATGGCTAAAATGCAGACCAACCACCAAGATCTACATGCTTGTTGCTGTGAGCCCCATCCTTGTTGTTGGTTTCTAACTGACCCCAGATGGTTTAGTTTGTCGATATAACCAAGGTTTCCTTTGAAATGAATCAAGTGTGAGCCTCCTGTGAAGGATCCCAGAAGCTGAATGTTCACTTCCAACCCACTTTTCCTACTGTAAACACTCAAAGTGTGGGGAAATTCTCTCTGTGTGGTGCTATGCTGTCGTGGAGAAGCAGTGACACAGTCAAAGAGAGCCATTCCTCTTACCACTTGATCAAGACTTTTCTGGGTTTTGTGGTCCGAGGGGCTATCTTAGCTTCACTTCCAAGTTCTGGTATATTCACAGTGGTATTCTTGTCTGTGGATAGCTACTAGTTGAATTTCTGTGAAGAGGAGTAAAACAAAAGAACTCTTATTTTGTCATCTCACAGTGTCACCACTTTAATTTTTTAAATTATCATATTGTGATCCAGAAGTTTGAGTAAATGAAAAATAAATGTAAAAGCTCTGCTTGATGTGAAGACAAAAGTTCAAGAGAATTCTGTTGGATTTTAATCACAGAACTTCAATGGGGAAGTCATTTATCTGTGATTGTACTGCAACATGCTTTCTATGCTATAGTAAGATACTATTTAAAATTAGTTGACTTTTTGGCTCAGAAATAACAAATGTTGGGAATACTTTTTGGATATAAAAAATAAACAATGAAAGGAATATTGTATGGTACATATATTGATTTATCCTTTGGGTGGGTCTTCATTACTCATCTCTACTATTTTATTCTATCCTAATTCATTTTACAACCATATTTATGTGCAATTTGGAAGTTCTGTCTTTCTGCTATCCATCTGCTAGCCAGTTGTCTAACATAAAATTAGCATGTTCCGAAATGTTAATGGCAGTAAAATGATCTAATATGCCTTTGCTTCCATAGAGACTAAAAGAACATTTATCCACCTATCTCTATGTGCACATTATAAAACTTAAAACTATCTATGAGAGCTCTACAAATCTGGAGTTTTGGCACAAGATTTATAATAGTAATGAGTGTAGGATTTGCACATTATCTCTGAAAATAGTTTCCAATTTTTATTAAAATTTCTAGTTACTTTAAATCTTTTGGATAGTGAGAAGTTTCCAGTAAATATTTCCATAAAGCTTTTGGTAACACAGAAGATTACAATGGTATTAAAATCAATATTCCACCACTGGTAACTAAAAAAAAAAACCCTCAAAATTAAAAAAAATAGCAAGAAATACTCTAAATTTAATTGAAATATAACTATATAACAATAAATAAAGTGCATGGTACTTTTAAATAATAAAATTTGGAGTGTTATATTCTTAAAAGATTAAATGAGTTCCCCAAAAAATTTAACAAAATTCTTTCCTAATGAAGTAAAAATAATAGAAGACATTTTAATACATATGAATGCACTTCTATGTCAAATTAAATATATTATTAATGACAATACATGTAATATTCTCATAAAAGTTAAGAAAAAAATGATTCTGCTTTTGCCATTACTAATTATTGTTTATCCATATCTGCCCAGTATAGTTAGTCAGACATGGAATATAAATTAGTTTTAATTAAGAATAAAAAATTGGCCAGGCATGGTGGCTCACACCTGTAATCCCAGCACTTTGGGAGGCTGAGGCAGGAGGATCACTTGAGGTCAGGAGTTTGAGGCCAGCCTGACCAACATAGTGAAACCCCGTCTCTGCTAAAAACACAAAAATTATCTGGGTGTGGTGGCAGGAACCTGTAATCCCAGCTACTCAGGAAGCTGAGGCAGGAGAATCACTTGAACCCAGAAAGCAGAGGTTGCAGTGAGCTGAGATTGCACCATTGCACTGCAACCTGGGCAACAGAACAAGACTCCATCTCAATAAATAAATAAATAAATAAAAGCTAAAAGAAAGAGAGAAAGGAAGAAAACATTATGACATTATGAACTTGTGACCTGAATGGTATCTAAAAAGTACAAAAGATTATATTGAAATTTATACTGGATTTACCAGAAAATAAAGGTTGGGTGTTAGGTTCTTACTTTTCCCAGGCAGCATAAGGTTTCTTCACATTTTCAACAGTAAAATCTATGGGCTGGTTATTTTTTATTTAGTTTACATGCCCATGTTGCAGATCAGTGGAATTTATAAAGAAACTTTGTGTTAATATTTGTAAAGAAAGTGAGTTCTACAAAAAATAATAAGCTAAAACAGAGTCATTCCATCAATATATCAGTGTCCCATATAAAACATGTATTTCTCCAAATTTTTAGCCATCTTGTAGGTCATGGGCACTAACAAATGGAAGCAAAGCTAGACTGGGGTCCTTCAGTCCCTTCTGCACCAAGTTTGGGGACACCCATGAGTCCATGAGGAGGGTCCGTGGTGTCCAGGTGGAATAATTGAGTCAAGACAAAGCCAATCTGGTGAGTGCCTTTCAAAGCGGAGAATGCATAGTTTTTCTGACTTTGAAACATTCACTTTGTCTGAAAATGAAGAATTTCAGAAAACCGCTTATGAAAGTGCTCTTTTTTGAAATGGAGTCTGTCGTCCAGGCCGGAGTGCAGTGGCTATTTATAGGCGAGGTCATCGTGCACTGCAGTCTTAAACTTCTGGGCTCAAGCAATCATCCTGCCTCATTCCTCTGAGTAATTAGTCCTACAAGTGTACACCACAGTTAAGTGCCTGGCCCAAGGTGCCCTCTCTTGATATAAAAAAAGTATGTAATAAAATCTTGATAAAGAATTAGTTCTTCTAAATCAGGTAAATTTGTTCATTTTGCAACCTCTCTCCATGGTATTATAGGAAAAATAGTCAACTATATAGAAAGAGCACAAACTCATTCACAGGATTTCAGTAATACCTAAATTTTCAGTGAGAGAGTAGATTTTCTAAGTATTTTATGTAATAAGATACAGATAACTGAATTAGTTGACATAGTAATACATGGAAATTGTATATTATTAATATGTAATTATGCATAAGAAACATTCACTTTATTTGTAAGAGGATTTTCAAATTAGTCATATTTTATTTATAGTAACTAAGTCTATTTTCCTTTATTTGAAGATGGCAGTCAATTTAATTGATCTTATTTAGCAAGCTGTTAAAATAGACTTGCAATTATCTATGATGATGTAAAGTAATACTCTTCAGGACTCATTCTCATTACAGAAATGGTTGAACAGACTTTACTTAGATACTCCAAGAGAGTAAATTTTTATATCACTATTATATATGACTTAAATGTTCCAAAAATTAGCATTAAAGGTAACTCTTTTAAATTTACAGGAAAAAAAACCCAAAAACATAACAATGAAATGACACTGAGTAAAATACCTAACAATTTTATGTCATTGTTTAACATTAACACATCATTCATTAAGAATAGCAAAAATATCTGCTTTCCAGTCCTAGCCCATTGGTGGAAAATTTAAACTTTTTTCTCTCAAAATTTAAATACTTGCAATTAACTTAAACTAGAAATATAAATCTGAGTATATATCATGTTAGTCTTTAACCAGTTTTTAATCACACAGAGCTAAGTTACTTTCCTTTAAATAGTTTATAGATATCAGGCCTGTTTACGTAGTTTTATATATATATATAAATTTTATATATATATAAATTATATACATATAAATTTTATATATATATGTTTTTATAGTTATATGAATTCATACTCATTTATCTGATTCAAATCCAACAGTACAGGTTTCATTCTAGCTTTCCTCTATTGCTTATTTGTAACTTCTCTCTGACAATTGATTTACTTATTTTTACTACTCCAACATATAAATAAAGTAGTAGCAAAAGTGTTATCCTATACCTTTGTGAAAAATTCACCAAATAGATAAGTGTGTACTGACATTTCTTTTTGTCTTTTGCTTATAGGAACCACTGAAAACATTGCTTTACAAAATTACTTAGGTCAGCTAACTTTTCCCCTACTCCCTTCCGTGATATTATATCATGCATTTGTAATGCAGCTAAATTCCTCTTTTATACTCTGCATTCCATTATGGGAATTTCCAATTTCCATGCAGTACATTTTATGGTATATAGTTTGTGGGTTTTGAGAAATGCTTAGCGATGTATCTACCATCCAAGTACCATATTGTTACCTGAATAAAAACCTCTTCCTTTTTATTACAGATAGTATGTTGTTGTATGGATATGCCAGTTTGTTTATATTTATCTGTCGAAGAACACCTTGGTCCCTTCCAAATTTTGCAAAATTTTTCATAAAACTGAAATATATGTATACACACACATATATATACACACACACATATATACATTCATATTTTCCATATTTTGTATATACATTTATATTTCATATTTTATGTTAACATAAGTTTTCAATTTATTGGGATAAATACCTAGGACTAGGATGTCATTTTGATTTTAATTTGTATTTCTCTAATAACTGATAATGTTGGACATCTTTTATATGTTTATTTTCCATCTTTATATCTCCTTTGTGACTTTTCCATTCAGATCATTTGCCTTTTTAAAACTGTTTATTTTCTTATTGTTGAATTTTAAGAGTCTATATGTATTTTGGAAACATATCTTTTATCAGATATTGGACTAGCAAGTAAGTTCTTTCCATGTATGGCTTGTCAAGGTTAACTCTACAGCCTTTGGTCTAAGTCACTAAGGGGTTGAAACCGCCATTATAAAGTAGATAGAAGAAAAATAATAAAGAATTGAGCAGGTATGTGATGGAAGATGTACAGTTCAGCTTATGGCAAGTAAATTTTGAGATTTCTATTAGACATACAAAAGGTGATGTCAAGTAGACCTTTGGATATGTAAGTCTGGATTTGAGGAGGAAAATCTAGGCTGCAAAAAAAAAAACTTAGTAGTTATCAGACATATTTGGTAAAGTCATGAGACTAAATGAAACCACCAAGGGAGTGAGTACAATTACATAGAAAAATAGGGTCAAGGAAGCCTAGGAAACTGCAATTTTAGGCAGTCAGAAAAAGAGGAGAAAATGACAAAAGAGAGTGTGATAGAGAAATAAATGGGCAAGGTGGAGAACAGTAAGAGGATAGTATCTGAAAGCCAAGAGAAAGAATTCCATAAATTTTAAGACAGAGGAAGTGATCTATGTTGGCAGCTGCTGCTGATACATAAAGTACTGAGACTAAGAGATGACAAATGGATTGTCATTTAACAATGTGAAGATATCCTAGATGGGGAACACATGATGCAGAAAGGAGATGAGAGATTTGCTAAAGCATGTGCTCATATGATAAAAGGGGAAGGGGGCTGGGGCACAAATTGAGACACTGGGCTTTTCTCACAGTAATAGGTAAAGGGGGTATATTGGATCAGACAAAGGTAGATTGGAGGAAGTTGAGGAACATTATGGAAGTTCTCTTCTTATGTCTACTATATTCTCAAAGAATTAAGAGTCAAAGTCAGTATCTGAGAGTAAGGAGATGGGAGAAGTGGTTGGAAATTTGAGGAGACAGAAGCTATGACATACTTGTCTGGGAGAGGCTGCATATTTATAATAATTTCTTTAAAAGACTGCTTAGTAAAAATCAGCATTTTAAGATATACCATTTTCTATGTGTTTTCTTACTTTTTGACCTAAGTGTATATTTTTAATTGTATCTTTTGCTTAAGAAATACATGCTGACAATATATTCTTCACTGTAATATTTGGATTTTAAATTTGGAAAATATTGTTTTTTGTTGAGATATCCTTTGTCAGCTACTTAATAGAATTCTCAGAAACAAGCATCACTCTTTTGAGCACTACAGAAAGATTAATTTTTTTGTAAAATTAATTAATGAAATCATCAAGACCAATTAGTTCAAAAGATCAGAAACAGGTTATGGCTACTTTCACAATTAGAGAGGCAAAGATCATTTTTGTTTATTTTTCTGTTCCAGAGATATCAATTATCATAAGTAATTTACCTACTATATACAAGCACTTGGAAATTTAAATACAGTTTATTTGTCACCGAGAGAAAGCAAAGATAGGCTAATGTATTAAAAGAAAAGAATGATTAGCAAATTCATTCATTGGTGACCTGTTTACTGCCTAATCATCATCTCTTTTTATCCTAGAAACATGTTTACAGAGAGTTTCTAGGAGACTTTAGTTTGGTGAAAAAATCTTCGCCTTCATTTCTGCAACCGGTTTGTAATTTTTAAATCTTTATTGCAAAAAAGTTAACATATTTATTAATATGCTCTATATTTTTATTATTTCTTTTAAAATGTTTAAAAGTTTAACAGGGAACAAATTATTTATATAGTTTATTTTCATTATTTCTTTAAAAATGTTTAAGAGTGTAAGAGAAAACAAACTATTTATGTAATTTTCTCCTGTTTGAATTTTTGTTTTACATTGTTTTGTTTTTCTTAAGGGAGCTTAGTGATATAACAACTCTTTATAATCTATGGGGACTATATTTTTGAACATATTGATTAAAAAATTACCTGAGATTTTTTTCTCCCCTCAAGAGCTCATAAGATTAAGTCCCAAGGAATACTAAAGCAAATTGCATTAGCAACCATGCAACTGCCACAGGCTAGGTTATTGAAAGTAGTTCAGTATGGTTATGTGTGTGTATGGATGTATGTGTGTGTGTGTGTACACCATACATATACACATAAAATTTTCAAAAGCAGGCAAAACTATTCTATGGTGGTAGAAGACAGATAGTGTCTCTCTTTGGAGGCAGAAGTAGGGGTCAGTAAATAACTGGCAAAGGCTATAAGGTTGCTTCTGATCATGATGCATTTATTTGTGTGCCGATTATGCAAGCATTTTTGTGAAAAATCTGTGAGCTATGTATACACATTTATGATATTTCTGTATTCAGGTTATACATTTCCATGAAAAAAACTACCAAAAATGGGAAACCGGGGCTTTCTTTTCTGTTGATACCATGGAATACTCTTGAACTTCCTCTCACAACCCAACTGTAGGATGTGTACAATTTCTCCCAGTCATGTGCTCGCAGTGTGAGGGAGTCCTGGCAGTTCGGGACCAAAGAAGTCTCCAAACTTCGAGGTCTTCCACTATCACAGTCGGAAGAAAAACCTGCGAACAATGCGGTTGGCTTCTATACAACTGCAAACATGCGGCTGGCTTCTGAAGGTTATATTCATGTAGAACAATATGCTCAAGAGAAGAAAATTAACACTAATTTTGAACTGATTCTAAAACATTATGTAAATAAAGAGAAACAAAATTATAATTTTAATTTGTGATCAATACAGAAAGATACATTATCTAGTCTTCTAAGTTTTTTCTGTTTAATAATTTATCCTAAGTGTGGTACAAGAATAAGTATCCACAGCACTTGAACAACTTTCATGGAAATGTAGACGTAACAGACATGCATGATATACACAGTTTTACACTATCAGCTAAAGCATTAGCCTTTTTCTTTCTGCTATACTTAGCTTGCATATCCTTATCACCGAGAAAAATCTTTGATTTTTTTTTTTTTTTTTTTTGAGGCGGAGTCTCGCTCTGCCGCCCGGACTGGAGTGCAGTGGCTGGATCTCAGCTCACTGCAAGCTCCGCCTCCGGGTTCACGCCATTCTCCTGCCTCAGCCTCCCGAGTAGCTGGGACTACAGGCGCCCGCCACCTCGCCCGGCTAGTTTTTGTATTTTTAGTAGAGACGGGGTTTCACCGTGTTAGCCAGGATGGTCTCCATCTCCTGACCTCGTGATCCGCCCATCTCGGCCTCCCAAAGTGCTGGGATTACAGGCTTGAGCCACCACGCCCGGCCAAATCTTTGATTTTTTTATGCTTTTGTTTCAGGATCTTGAAATTTTTTGAGAAAAAAGAACAAAAGATAGACAACTCATGCTTATACAAGTTTTCTATTGTGGTTGCAGCAAAGTACCACAAACTTAGTGACTTAAACAACACAAATTTATCATCTTAAATTCTGTAGGGTTGAAGTCCAAGAAAGTTCTCACCGGGCAAAAATCAAGGTGTCGGCAAGGTGTGTTCCTTTCTAGAGACTTTATGAAGAGATACATTTCCTTGCCTTTCCCACTTTTTAAAGGTTGCCACATTTTTTGTTTTTTTGTTTTTTGTTTTTTGTTTTTTGTTTTTTTTTGAGACGGAGTCTCGCTCTGTCGCCCAGACTAGAGTGCTGTGGCCAGATCTCAGCTCACTGCAAGCTCCGCCTCCCGGGTTCACGCCATTCTCCTGCCTCAGCCTCCCGAGTAGCTGGGACTACAGGCGCCCGCCACCTCGCCCGGCTAATTTTTTATATTTTTTAGTAGAGACGGGGTTTCACCGTGTTAGCCAGGATGGTCTCGATCTCCTGACCTCGTGATCCGCCCGTCTCGGCCTCCCAAAGTGCTGGGATTACAGGCTTGAGCCACCGCGCCCGGCCTCTTTAGTCATCTTTAGTCTTCAAAGTCAGCAGTGTTGGTCTCTCTGATCATTCTGCCACATTTACATCTCCTGGTGACTCAACCTGGGAATGATTTTTCTGCTTTTCAGAACCCAAGAGATTTCAGTATAACCATCAGGATAATCCAAGATCATCTTTCCATCTCAAGGTCATATTGGTTTAATTTAATCACATTTGTAAAGCCACTTTGCCATGGGAGGTAACAGTCACAAGTTGTAGGGATTAGGACTTGGATCACAATAGTCATGAACTATCTTAGCGTCCTCTCGAGCATTTAACAATTGTTAATCTCTAACTGACTCATACATTATTTACTCTGATTCATAACACATTCCTTCTGATTCCTTAGCATTTTTTTATTAGGTATTTCAAGACTACAATTTTATCACAATTTATGCATATGGCAGAACCAAGTAACACTAGGTCTTAAGTCTTTTTGTTTCAAGTTCAATATTTCTATATAACTTCTCAATCTCAATAAACCTGCGTAACTTCCAATATTTTCTTTCCATTTTCTTTTCAGTTTAGAGTCTGCCTTGTTCTGATGCCATCTTACCACTGTAAGGATCTTGTCTGGTTGTTATTTGTCTCACTTACCTTTTAAAATTTATTTTCCACCATCCACTGGCCTCTTCCCTGGAGCTATAAATACTCAAGTTTTCCCAGTATTAAGCTAAGTATACTATAGAGAAGGAAAGAAAGAGAGAGAGAGAGAGAGAGAAATAAAGGAAAAAATAAAGTTACCAACATGTAATTTTACTTGTAAAACTTTCTGTAATTAGAATATTACTTGTAAAATTTCTATAATTAGAATTTTAAATGTAAAATTCCAATTAAAGCATTTTTTCCGTTTTCTTTTTATTAACATTTTAAAGAGTATTTAGACAGAAAATGAGTAACAAAAGTCCAATTGAGACATTCATCAGTAAATGAAAGGAAGGAGCACCTTAGTAAAATCATTCCTCAGTTCTAGAAGATAGTCCACTTAGATCAATATGAAAGAGCAACTCTGCTCATTGATTTCATACTTAGTAGATTAATATTTTTAATCATATAGTAATAGGAAATTTTTGCTATTTATTGACCATAAAATATTGTTCTGCAGTTTTTGTTTATACTTTAGAAGGAACCAATTAAGTACATTTTCAATAATATGCAAAATATATAAAAAATAATAAATATTTTTATTACTTTGTATGGTAGTGAAACAACTGAGTTTGAGTAAAAGTCTTTGTAGTTTTACAAGAAGAAAAGTTATACTCTTAGAGCTTTGCAAGTATTATTTTATATGGGCAAATGATATTTATATTCAAAAGAGTTTACACTATTCATAATATGTGGAAATTTTATTGAACAAATTATTTTTTATGTTAAAAATAACTATCTTGTCTTTGATTTATAACAGAGGGGAAAAAAATGTTAGGATACATTATACTTGACAGAAGACCTGCATTTAATTCTCATAATTCATACTGTTTACATCTCTAGCATATTTCTATGGGCCCATAATTCTATGGTAAATTATTTCCAGAAATTGCTTAAATCTTAAAATATAAAGTTGTGCTTAATGAAATTATAGTTTAATATGTTATCTCTTTTAAATGGTATAAATGGTTCAAAGGGTTTATTATTATGACATCTCAGAATCTTGCAAATCATTTAAAAAATGTTTCTTGGCTTAAATTACAATTTTAAGATTTTGTTCAATGTAAAGACCCTGGACATGTAATTAAATTTAAATTAATAGCTTTTAGAAATCTGTAAAATTTCTATATTAAAAATAAAGATACATGATTAACTAAAGTTTAAATTAGCATTTTAAATTTTTTATAGAAAAATAACTCCATTAACAGAGTATGTGTTCATGTATATACACATGTAATCACCTGAAAATGTGTCAGTTATATAAAACATATTCTGTGGAGAAAAAGATAGTAAAATAGATAGTTCTTTGCTTCTATCTTTAGTTTTATCTTGTATACAAACAAAATTCTAGCAAATATTCCCAAGTAGATAATTATTTTAAATGATATGAGAAATAAAATACAAATCAGAGATAACAAACAAGGGTTTTCTTAAGGGAATGTTTACATGCATAAAGTTTTATTTTACATAATAATACATATGTTAAACAATTCCAAAATGACAATCTAGACTTAGTGTTATCATTTGCATAATTCAATGCTAAAATTAAATTTTTTTTATTCATGTGTCCACTAACATTAATTAATTTTAAACATTTATAAAGAATTCTAAAATAAAATAGAAGACAAATTTGAGACCACACTAAAAATGTAAAAGATCTGAAAGGTAAGCTTGTAGCTCTGATTTGATGATGTCTATGGATTGTGAATTTAAAAAAAGAAAGTGTATTTTGTTTAAGTTTGTTAAGTGTCAATGTTAAGGGTTTTATTCATGAAGAAGAAGACTTATGAATAATTTACCAAACACTGTTGTATGGGAGATATATAAAAACAAAATTAGAATTAGTGTTCTCTTTCTATAAAGTGACAATATTTTTCTGTATCTAGATATAATTTGCATTATCAAAATATTTACCTAATTAGTTGAAATTTTTGAAATAATCCTGAATCATTTTGACAAAATGTCCTTATTTTTGAAAAAGAATTAAGTTCTTAATATTCAGTGATATGTATTGCTGTGTATTTTCAAAATATTTTTATAACCACTTCTTTATTTATATACCACTATTTTCTTACTATTTATCTCTTCTTATGACCCCTCTCGGTATATTTTTGTCTTTCCCCAATTCAGATTCTAAATTTCAAAGCAAACTAAACTATGAAAAAGGCTTTTAAACTTTAACTTGTGCAAAGAGGGGTTTCTTGGAACAATCACCAGGTAACATAAAGTTTTGCTCTTTCTCCACATAAAACGAAGTTTATAGAAATAATTAGGATTCTTTGGCATTATTTAAATTTTAATTAACCCAATACTCCTACTAAAGCTCTTTAGTTGATTAAATGTAGGCGAAAAATCCTGACGGAAAAAATAAATTTCAATTCTCATAATTATGTATAAATTGCAAATACCAATATATTCTAATAACTGTGTACTTCTTAAGGACATATTTGTTTTTATAGTCAAAGACTGTTTAAAGAAACTTTCTACCAAAAGATATATTCCTAAATTGCTGTGTTCTAATTTCCTTGGTAGTCAGGGATAATCATAACATAATTTAAGATATAAGGCAAGAAACCCCAAAGATTTTCAGTACTCTCATTTTATACAGCATTATTTACCCCTGGAGTATAATTAAACACATCATTATATATAAATTTTGTGCTGCATCTCAAAAAGGGATTCCACTCTTATAATTCTGATTCTGGTACAGGAAATTTAATCTTCCAGGTGAGACATCAAAGAATATGTGTAGTTGAGCCTCAAGGAAAATGATTACTAGAAGTTGTCAACAGCTACAGCAACAATAAAACTCTACAACTTTGAGACTTCGCTTTCTATCTCACAATTGAAGAGATCTAAGCCATCTTCAAATCATGAAAACCTATATTAGCTTAAAATCTTAGGCCAAGGCCCTTTAGAAACTTCTAGACAATTTTTGAGAGGATATAACCTTTTATCAAGAACGTTGATCGAGATGATAAGTACGGAAAGCAGACAGTTTCTACACATGATCCAGAAAAAAACTCCAAAGGATTAAAGGCACAGCTTACCATGTTTTAATCTGCTTACATTTGTTCTCTCATAGTTATATTCTTTCCTCTTCATGTATTCATTGCCTAGATTATTAACATATTCCTTAACCTCTTATTTATGATATCCATATATATTTTATTCTTAATTTTGTTTTTGGACCCTTTGGTCACCCCTTTTTGTGTATTCAATACCTGTCTTTAGATTAAAATGATTCTCCTATATAATAACTGTGTTTATAGTTCCATTCATTTGGATGGCAGCTAATTTCTTCTGACACTAGTTTCATGTAATAAACTCCATTATTGGACTCAAGCACCAAATGACCCTTTAGATGACCATAAAATACTGGATCCGATGGTCAGAAATATATATGAAAAAAACGATTAAATCATGCCTCGATATGGAGGTATCTGTCTTAACAATAACAACACTCAGCAACCATTCCTTGGAGTTTGTCTTTGTGGCCAAACATGCACAGGAATAGAGTTTCTGTACTATTATCTTCTGTTTAAAACATGACTACAAACCGTGAATTACATCCTTCTCTTAGTTATTTTGTGCTATAGTGTCTGAACGTGTCATCTCCATAGTATGGAAGATTGCTGCATAGACATTGTTCTATCAAGTGATCCAAAAAATGACCTTCAAATAAAAAGAACAAAAAAAATCTGGTACCGATAAATGTTGGAAAGACTACCAGCAGAGCCTTTTCGTATATCCACAATACAGCAGAAAAACAGTGACGATTTAAATGTCTTGTGTTAACAGACTGTGATGTAATCTCCGTGGTGGGCAGACCAGTGACTAAATAGGGAAAGGTCTGAGAAATGAGAACTTTAACCAATGTAGTTTTCCCCCAGTGGTAAAAAAAAAAAAGACAGTTACCTGAATACTTTTTTTGTGACTGTATTATTAAGACTGATGTAAATAAAAGATATATTAGATTGCGGTTCTATGAAATATTTATGCTCTGAAAATACAATGTGAATTAACAAAAACACAAAACGTCTGAATTACCAAGTCTAGAAGCCTGCTGACCACATTTCGGTGGAAGACGTCATCTCACCATGCCCATGAGTCTACAGTTATTCTGTCATACACACTGCCCAATCTCAAGTAGTTCCCAACTTTGCAAGGCTTCTCTTAAATTCAGTTATTCAGTCCAGGCTCTAAAATTTCATTCTTCTCTTCTTTCCCTTTTTGAGGTGCTGATAAGTATCAACCAACATCCAGCAGGGAGGAGAGGTTCACACTTATAATCCCAGCACTTTGGGAGGCAGAAGCCCGAGGATCGCTTCAGTTCAGGAGTTCGAGATCAGCATGGACAATGTGGTGAAACCTCACTCTTACAAAAAATACAAAGATTAGCTGGGTATGGTGGCACATGCCTGTAGTCCCAGCTACTCCGGAGGCTGAGGTGGGAGGATCACTTGAGCCCAGGAGGCAGAGGTTGCAGTGAGCCAAGATCGTGCCACTGCACTCCAGCCCAGGTAACATTTCAAGACCTCATCTCAGAAAAAAAAAAAAAAGAATCAACCAAAGATATATATTTTTCAGTTCAGTAATTCTGTTTATCCAATAGTATTTTCTGATAGTGCTTTGCTAAACTGAAAGTTGACAAAAGCTATAAATAAACAAATCAATGGTTTATCTCTGGAATAGCAAGATATGCCAGAAGTTGAATTGGGAATAAATTTGTTCCACAATAGATGCAATAACAATAAAACGCCAAGAAACCATGCCCACCAGAAAGGTACAGGATCTACATAAATAACGCAATAAAATCGTATCGGAAGACAAAGAAAATCTCAACAACAGAAAAGTATGCCACATACTTGGGATGAAAATATTTCATAAATTTGAAAAACAGTATTCATTTCTCCCAAATTATTATAGAAGTTATACAATTTTAGAAGGGCACAATATTTTTGTTTTCTTTTTAATTCATTAAATCTGGCTGGAGATTAGTATAAAAAACATGAAAACCAAAAACCATGAGATACAGTTGTCCTACTAGATCAGCATCTTCTCTAATGGCACTGTAATGAAATCTAGCTCTATTGTGCTGGATATGAGAAAAAGAATAATCTCACAAATCATTGGTGGATGCATATGTTGTCACAGCCTATTTGGAAAGCAATGTAGTAATATATATTAAAATTTAAAATACATACACATTTTGACTTCACAGTCTTACTCCTGGGAATTTTTCCTCACAGAAATAAAAGCATAATGGACACAAAAACATACTTATTGCAAAAATTCTTATAGTGGTAAAGACTAGGAAACCAAGGAAATGTGCAAATGAGAAATGCTTAAATAAATGATGTCAAATCCACACCAAGAATACCATGCAGTTCAATAAAAATAATATGTTAGTACAGCACTTCTCAAAGTTTTATTTATAAAATCCTGTATATATGTACATACATATTCATTTATATACATATATGTATATAAAGTATATATACTAAAAATCTAAGGATACATATGTTATATAATTCTGTAAAACAATAGCTGGGTGCAGTGGCTCAGACCTGTAATCCCAGGACTTTGGGAGACCAAGGCAGGTGGATCACCTGAGGTCAGAGTTTCGAGGCCAACCTGACCAACATGGTGAAACCATGTCTCTACTAAAATTACAAAATTTGCCAGACATGGTCATGGGCACCTATAATCACAGCTACTCACGAGGCTGAGGCAGGAGAATTGCTTGAACCCAGGAGGTGGAGGTTGCTGTGAGCCAAGATTATGCCATTGCACTCCAGCCTGGGCAATAGAGCAAGATTCTATCTCAAAAATATTATACACACACACACACACACACACACACACACACATATATGAAGTAGTAAAATACATAGAAGTCTCTAAAATAATTGCCAAAATAACCTTTTATATGTGTTTAATACATGCATATATACAAATATGTATCTATACAGTTATAGGAGGATTGATAAAAATATATAGGGTTTTTGTATGGGTTTGTGGTTATGGTAACAGTTTGAAACTGTTGTGTATGGAGGTGAAGAATAAAGAGAAAAGAGAAGTAAGGCACAAAAAAGCAGCAGAAAATTAAAAATTTGTATATTTATGATAATTTATATATGTGAATGTATGTGCATCCAGTATTTATACGAATAGATTAAAATATTCCCCAAATTGAGAAAAAGTCAAAGAAAACATATATTAAGAAAGCATTTTGGATCTACATCTGCCCCCACCCCACCCCTGAACTCACAGGTAAAGAAGGCTATTTGGGAGCTTGCTGTCTCTAGGTAAGTTTGTTTGCTTGTTTGTTTTGTGAGCTTGGCTTCTGGACTGTATTTTTGGATGGAGCAGGAAATTGACATCTGGCTTCTGGATATGATTTGTTGGAAGTTTGGGGAATAGGGGGATGGATGCTAATTATGAGGTCAGATCTGAGATAATAAAAATAAAAGCAAATCCTACCAAAATAATACCGGGCTTTGAAATCTTAAGATAGACACTGGCATAGACAGTTGATGTGCACTGGTATCCAGTAAGCTCCTTTACATTTCCCAGTACCCATTAAAAACATTTTGGAACCACGCAATGAGTTCAGTCAACGAATAGTATGCAGATAACAATATGTGTCTCTTAGGAGTTGAGATGATTTGTCTGCTTTACGTGGCTCTACCATAGTGACGTTGGAGGCTGTATGTTTCAGATAGCACAGATACATGACAGAAAATGACCATAGCCTTACTAAGGTAGAAATTTTGCTACCTTGAAATGAATTGCTGCTTTAAGAAATTCAAATGTATGGCAGAGTTTTAGGGGCAGTAAATAGTTAAAAAAACAAAAAACAAAAAAAAAAAACACAAGCTGAAGTTGGAAAATAGAAAATGAAACAGCAAACACTTTAAGAAAATTATCAGCCAAAATATGTATGAAAGTTGATATGAGGAATAACTTGAAAAATATAAGATTAGTAATGAAATTCAACACTCCTTGTCTGTGTTTGGTGTGTGATTACAAGAAAGAAGATAATTCAAGAAGAAATTAAGATTGTGTTTTATTGTGGTTTTGATTTTTTTAAAAAAAGTTAGATACAAAGGTTAACAGAAAAATTAAAAATGGTCAATAAAAATGACTCAATTGCATTCAAAGAAAAATGAGATTTAAGGTGTGGCCGATACCAAACTCTCAGTTAGATCAAGTGACTCAGAGGAAAGGTTGATGAAGTGGTTGACCTTCCCCAAGCAAAGCTAATGGCTTCAAGGAAGCCAGCATTAGGCTAAGGCAGATGAGCAGGGGGCAAGGAAGCAAAGGAATCACACTTGAGCCTGTCACCAGAAAGGAACTTGACTGCATTTAATGGAAGACGGGAGTGACTGGAAACCATGGACAAAAGCTTACCATAGTCTTGAATTACTCAGTTGCCAAAGAAATCACAAATCCAGATTTTACAAAATTTTTAACTTTATCATCCTTAAAACATTATTTAGACATTTATACTTTTCACCAGGAAAAAGCTATGAAAGCCGAGTAGCACTCAAGGATATAGTCTTTCAAACCCTCTTCATATACACAAAAAAGTAGATACAGACAAAGGGGCTTCTCTGGAGAAAGGATTCAAATTCTCCTTAAAGAATTCCTCTACACCCTAAAGATAGCAGGCCTGACCCATGGGACTTTAGAATTGCTAAAGACCAGTGATCGTTATGTCTTCTCATCTTTCCTCTTTCTTAATAAAGTGATTATTGCAGTTTTCCAGTTCATATTTCACCACTTTATTTTAAGCACGTGGTGTGTGAAGGTGGAAGTAATTTGCATTTATGTATCCCTTTTGACTGAAGAAAGAAAATTCCACAGGTGATGAAGAGGCTACTGCATCATTTAGCAATCTTAGATGTTTACATGGATACATTAACAAGAGGGAACTTTGTGTGGATTCTCTCAGAGAAGTCAGAAACTGTTGTGATGGAAAGAACAAAACAAAGGGATACTTGGTAAACAGGAAGATTGCCTAAATTATTTCTTAGTGGTTATCTGTGAGTCCTTTTGAATACTGCATCATACCTTAGAGTTAGGAATGGTGCTAGTTTCGACCAATGGATTGAAGGTAAATGAAAGAGTCAGTTCTGGGTTAGAACAAACAATCATCAGAATGTCACTTTCATCTCTCCCTTCCTCCTCTGCAGTAGCCATGGAACCATGTATTCCAGATGAGGTTGGTTCAAGGTGGATGAAGGATGTCTGTCTTGCATGACAGTTTGGGTGAGTGACAAATGAATTTTCTTTGTGTAAAGCCATTGAGATATTGGAGTGTTCTTATTATAGCGGGCAGTTTAAAATATACTGACTGGTACACTGAACACACTGACCTAGTTCAGGGCTTGAGAAAAGCTTTCTGGGAAATTAATATTTGAATGAGCTCTGACACATATGTAGGCATTTACAATGCAGGATGTTTCTATGGAGAGGGAAAATGTACGACATATGAAGACTTTATGATCCTTGCTACTGTGAAACAGACACTCTGAATATTACAAATGCAAGCAAAATAAATTTAATAAAGAATGTGCAGGCTCAGAAGTAGCACTCAGGATAGAGATTTGCACTGGTACGGCGCAGCCCATAACCTCAAGTAATCATCCTCACCATTGTCGTTGGTGGCCCAGGAAAACTCCACAATTTGTTCCCATATGCTTGAAACCCAAGGTGACTATGTCTAAATGCTGTGAGGGTTTATAGATTTTCCCACAGCCAATGTCAGAATTAGACATAGGTTTATAGCGCAGTGAAGATTTGATCAGTGGGAGCTGTTAGGTAAGTAAAAAGACACATTTATTAACTGTCAAATTCTTCTTCTCAGATAGCAAGAACTTAATCAATTCTTACGTAAAGAATTCTTTCCTAGCAGTGCTGACAGCCTATTTTCTTGTTTCTTTTCACATTCCATTGTGTGGAACTAAAGTACTCGTGAATTAACACTGCATTCACAGTGATGGCAAAGAGAGTTGAAGAGAACTTTACAGTATTAAAAATTCATACCATCCTTAAATTTATAATTTAAATGAAATATTAGTGAAGTGCTACATCAGTTATTTATTTTGGCAACAAAATTGAAGTTAAATATAGTATTCATTTTTATAAAGATATATACTGTTTTGCTACATTTTCAGTGTTTAAATTCAGTTTAACTTAAGTAACTCTGATTTGTATTTTTAATTTTTCATTATTTGTAATTTACCTTTTACATTTAATAATAGTTTTGAAGAAATTTAATTATCTTTGAATACCAAGGTGTTTTGTTGAAAGAACAGGGATGGAAATTTTGTTAAAGCATCATGTATATTTTGTTAACTTTCATTTTAACAAAATCACTACTTTTAGTTATTTAGGTGCATAAATGTCAATCTCCCTTCAATAAAACCCTGAAACTTGTACAATCATAAATTTAGTAGTTTTTAACATTTTTGTCATAGTTTCAGTCAGATAAAAATCTGAACTTTATATACATTTCTGACTTTTATTTTTAGTAAGATAAATATTTTATTTGATAGTTTATTAGATTTATTAGCTTTTATAATTATACAATTAACATTTTAAATACATGGTAGTCTTCTCCATGAGCCTACTCCTGCTCTAAGTTCACAGATATTAGGAGGAGCATGCAGCACAGTAAAAGTAGTAAATATGTGAAAAAGTATGGAGTTTCCAAGAACTAAACCAAGTTTAGTCATTATGCTCATTGAGGCTGCAGAGGTGGGCAGGGACACTGTAGGTCCTCAAAGGTTATAGATAGAAGTCTGGTGTTTACCAGAAGTATGAAGAAACTATTTAGGAATGTGATCACATTATTGACTCATTCATTCACTTTGGTAATTATTAAGAAATTATTTTTATAGAGTCATACAAATTTCTAGCTCATGGAGATAAGAATTAAGTATAAATACAAATACATGCTAATGGGAATACTTTTTTTCCTGAAAAGGTAACGGATAAAAGATTACAAATTTGGTACAGTCTCTACTGGTTGGGTGATGAGAGCACCAAAATCTCAGAAATCACCACTAAATAACTTATTCAGCCAGACGCAGTGGCTCACGCCTGTAATCTCAGCACTTTGGGAGGCTGAGGCGGAGGATTACCTGAGGTCAGGAATTTGAGGCCAGCCTGGCCAACATGGTGAAACCCCGTCTCTATTAAAAATACAAAAAAGTGGCCGGGCGCGGTGGCTCAAGCCTGTAATCCCAGCACTTTGGGAGGCCGAGACGGGCGGATCACGAGGTCAGGAGATCAAGACCATCCTGGCTAACAAGGTGAACCCCGTCTCTACTAAAAAAATACAAAAAACTAGCCGGGCGAGGTGGCGGGCGCCTGTAGTCCCAGCTACTCGGGAGGCTGAGGCAGGAGAATGGCGTAAACCCGGGAGGCGGAGCTTGCAGTGAGCTGAGATCCGGCCACTGCACTCCAGCCTGGGCGGCAGAGCGAGACTCCGTCTCAAAAAAAAAAAAAAAAATACAAAAAAGTTAGCCATGCGTGGTTGTGGGTGCCTGTAATCCCAGCTACTCAGGAGGCTGAAGCACGAGAATTGCTTGAACCCGGGAGGTGGAGGTTGCCGTAAGCCGAGACCACGCCCATTGCACTCCAGCCTGGGTAACCAGAGCAAAACTCCGTCTAAAAAAAAAAAAAAAAAAGCTTATTCATGTAACCAAATACCACCTGTTCCCCAAAAACCTATGGAAAAAAAATGATACCATAAATAATGAGCTTGGAAAAACTACTAATGTCTCAATCTAACAAAGTAAAACCTTAAAAGCAGTTGCCTTGTCTAACTTCCTGACTCCCTCCATTTTGTGTTGATAGCTGGAAGTTATTGGAAAGCTTGCTGAACTTCTTTCTCTCTTTGGACCGTATTTCTGAGCGACAGAGAGGCTCTTCGAAACTTACCCTCTTTATAGATAAAGAAGTAGTCTTTTCCATTCAGACTTCCTTTTAAGAACTTGGGTGATGCTTTATAATCTTTTTCTATCTTATTACAAAATAGTTGACATTACCCACAACAGGTATTAAGTTAATCACATTTATATAGACCACAGAGCACCTTTAAAGGACGGAAAACCTAAGTTTAAAACAAAAGAATAGATCTTGAAAATGTAGTTGTGAAGCCTATTGGGTACAGAAAGCAATACCCCAAAATATGACACTTTGGCATGTGACTCATTGGAATTAAAGAAAATTGAAGGATCTTAGAAACAAGCCTCAGAACCAAGGTCTTTCTCTGACCTTTCCCCTCCTCCCTGTCTCTCTGATCTTTCCTCTTTGTGAAGAAAAAAAAGGACTCTCTCTAGAATTTCGTTTTCTGACTAAGAAAGCTACTTTCCAAAAGAAATGCAATTATTTTAAAAATCCCCTTCCTAAGAATCACATCAAATAACCCGAAAAGATTAACCACCAGAGAAGGAAAGAGACTGAGAGTCATCACCACACCTAGACAGACCTCTCATCTATTCTTCTGAGGGCAGCTCCAAGAGAATACCTGGGAAACTTTATCTGGATAAAAAGACTACCTTTGTTCACAGGGACGCTCTGCCACTTGCCTTCTCACCATCTCCCTCAGAGTTCAAAGGAACTTTACTTACTCCTTGCTCTATAAAGAAGGGTGTATAAGCATCTGGACCTCATCGGGCTACTGAGTAATCATTTTCCTGTGATTCCCCTGGCTTATGTACATTAAATAAATTTTGTATGCCTTTTTCTCCTATTAAAAATAAATAAATAGAAAACATATGTACCTATTACCATATGTTGTTTATGTTTAATGTATTATTCATCAAATAATATATTTAATTAAAAATACAAACAATTAAATACAAATAACATGTTTATATTTAATATGTTATATTATATAAATAATGTATAATATGATTGTTATAAGCTATTTACATTTAATGTATTATTCATCAATAATATATTTAATTAAAATATAAACAATTAAATACAAATAAGATGTTTATATTTAATATAAGTTATATTACATATAAATAATATATAATATAATAATTATTATAAGCTATTTATATTTAAAAGCTCAAACTTTTCCTGAAGAAAAAAGGGGATAATAACGAACAGAGTGATGAAAAGAATGGTTGGGGTTAATTAAATCTTTACCAGTTTCTATTGAAAATATTATATCTGCTATATTATAAAGATTGATGAAGGCCCAGAGTATACATGGAGAATCTGTTTGGATGGTACTTTAATGATCCAAAAAAAAGTTGTTAGCTTTGACTAACATGGGTCAGCAGAAATATAATTGAATGAAAATAATTTAAAAGTAAACACCAAGAGAAGGGAGAGACTGTGTCAAAGATGAATATTAGGTTTCTGGCATACAAAGATGAATCAATGCTGTTACCATTAAGCAAGATCGGAAGTGCTGAAAGTGAAACAATTATAAAGCAGAGACTACGAATTTAGCTTTTTGCATGTGTATTTTGAAGTTCTTTTGTAGCCTCCAAGTGTATCTGTATATATATATATACAAATATGTACTGTATACATATACAGTATACAGATACACTTGGAGGCTACAAAAGTACTTATATAGTATATATATACATATTATCTGAGACAAAAATGGACAAGTTTGAGCTCTGAACATATTTAAATATTCTGATAAAAACTTTAGTTTACAGGTGCTGACTCAGTAGAAGAGATTAAAAATCATATGCTTTTTCTGGGGAGACAGCCACAGAGATTGTTCTCAGAAGTAAATTAACAACTCTTCAAGTGTAAAATCAAAGGACGTGAGAATTATGATAGTTGTTGGTAGGTTTTTATATTGGTAGTTGATGCTAATCAATTTTTCCCAAAGGAATCTAGTGTCTCAGGTTCTCTGGGAAGTATGATATAAATGCATTTACTAAAAATGATGGAAGAAATATTAAAATTTTGAGTATTATTGGAGAAATGTAAAAGTAGTCATTGTAGAGGATAAGAGAGTGAGTTAACCTGGTTAAACTGTGGGGTAGTTGATTTTTATTGGAACCAATCTGCCTTGCTGTGTGACTTCCCAACACTCTTCTGCTCTGGTTTATCTAGAAAACACATAGATATGCTTCTGCAAGTTTTAACTGACAGTCTCAATGAATAGATAAAGGAGAAAGAATTTATAATATAAAGAGTTGTTTAAAGTGACATATCAGGTAATCCAATGAAGGAATTAAGAAAATGAGATCTCAGATGTATTAGAAACCAACTGAGCTGTCTATGGATGCCAGTACTGATTGTATTAGCAATAGTTAAACAAGGTACTCAGGTCGGGCATCTTCCGGTGAGAGGAGAAGCACAGCAGTTCTGACTGGTAGAACAGTTCAGAGTGTGTGACTAGGGAACTGGTTGGCTACAGCACATTATAGGAAAGAGCCTCTCCAACATGGCAGTCTGCTTCATCAACACATGTAAGTCAAGAAAACAGTAAAAAGATTCTGCTACCAATAATTCATTTTTGTCATCTAATCACAGAAGTGATAAACTTTTGTAAACTGTTCACAGAAGTGACATCCCCCTGTTTTTCTAAATTCTATTGGTTAGAAACAAATCGCTAAATTTAGCCCACCCTCCAGAGGAGAGGATTATACACAAGCGTGAATACTGGGATGTAGGAATTATTGGCATCATAGAAGTCTACCTATCACATCTGCATATCTGTCTATCTATCTGTTTATCTATCTATCTATCTATCTATCTATCATCTATCATCTATTAATCAGTCATCATGTATGCTATCATTGTGTGTATGCTATCACTAAATTATACACGTTTGATACAATGTTAAGTATATATGCTGAGTACATTTAAAATTCAAATATAACTTTTGATTTTACAAAAACCATATCAAACATACAAAGTTTCCTATTTTCCAAGAAACATTGACGGTCTTTCATACTTCTTTTGAAGTAAACAATATGGCAGACTTTAGGTATAAATTTGTTAAAAAAAAATCAGAAGTGTAACTTAAAAATATCAGAAATAGCTGATGATTAAATGGTACAAAAGGTAGTTCTAGCATTCCCTTATCCTCATATTTCCACATTATTTTGGCATTATGTGGTCCACCATTGTTAAGGTATCCCTGTATAGCAAAATACCTCAAGATTTAGTTATTTAAACAATAACCATTTATTTAGGTCCTCATTCATCTAATCTCAGCTAAACGATTCTTCTGGTTCCCCATGTGTCTCACTCCTTCACGTGTCTATGGTGACTTATGGGTCAGTTAGGTGACTCTGTTATGTGGTTGGCTGGAAGCTGCCTGAGGAACCTAAGCTGTCCCCAAAATGGTCTCTCATTCCCCAGCAAACTAGCATGGGTTGTTGGCATAGCATGACCTGGGTTCCAGACAGGGAGCATGAATTTGCCTAGCCCCTTGAAGGATAGGCTGAGAATTGGCACATCACTGCTTCTGCCACATTCTCTTAACCAAAGCAAGTCACCAGGCCCAGGCCAGTCAGATCCAACAAGTAAGGAAATAGACACCAGCTCTTGATGGAAAGTGCTGTAAACTCATATTACACAATGGTGTAGATGCAGTGAATGGTAAGAAATTGTAGCCATTTATTTCTGGTCTTATTTTCTTGAAAAGATGACTCTGGGTTGAAACTATTCTCAAATATGTTCAGAGAAGTTTACATTTTTTCTAATTCAGATAAAAGACTGTGTAGTCAAATGTATTTTAGAGGTGAAGTGGCAGGTAAAAGTCACTGCATTCCAGTTCATTGTTTTGTAAGGAAAAAGGGGTTGGAAATAATCCTAGTCAATGTCTCATGTTTTCATGTAAAATATGAACCTATTTCTCATGTCAAAACATGCACACACACACACACACACACACACACATTTGGCCCTCTCTATATAATAATTAAATCACAAGTGTATAAATAATCACTTATACAAGCCAATTTTTTTTTTAAAATTAGGTCTCACGGTTCTAGCTATAAATTATAGCTTTGTATCCCTCAATCCCCTCATCTCAAATCATTAACAGCTGGCAATGGTGCTCAGCTATTAGCTCATTAATCTCCTCTGTTTCAGTTCCCTTCATGACACATGGCTCTAGGGTGTTGTTCAGTTACCATATGTGGTTGTGCTGGATGTTCCCACCAAATTGGGCCCAAATAGCTCGCTGAAGAGGTAAGTGGATCTGAAACGCGTCCTGTTTTCCAAGACGGTGTGCTTTTCAGTAGAGCACTTCAGCCCAGAGGGAGGGATGTCCAGAAAAATTGGTGAATGGACTTGAGGGCATTCTGAAGATTGCCCATCAAAACCCAAAACATATCATTGCAATTTGATTAGTGATACCTGTCAAATGTTTTAATACTTTGTTATGGAAAACGAAAACATATGACAAAGGTAGAGATTGTGCCTGAGGCTGTTACTGAGTTGCTGTTTCTTGTTATGTACCAGTGGCTTCGACACCATTGATAGCTCTGAGGTGGTGCACTGCCTGCACAGCACACGATTCCCTGTGCTTTCACTGCCATTTTCACAAAAAATTAGAAGGACGTGTGTAAACACATAAATGCTCAAATTTTTTCCACAATATCACAGAATATCAGGTACTAATTACTATGGAGCATTTCAGGAAATTGAACAGAGCTTTTAAGCCATTAAGAAAAAAAAAGATTGGGCCGGGCGCGGTGGCTCAAGCCTGTAATCCCAGCACTTTGGGAGGCCGAGACGGGCGGATCACGAGGTCAGGAGATCGAGACCATCCTGGCTAACATGGTGAAACCCCGTCTCTACTAAAAATACAAAAAAAAAAAAAAACTAGCCGGGCGAGGTGGCGGGCGCCTGTAGTCCCAGCTACTCGGGAGGCTGAGGCAGGAGAATGGCGTAAATCCGGGAGGCGGAGCTTGCAGTGAGCTGAGATCTGGCCACTGCACTCCAGTCCGGGCGACAGAGCGAGACTCTGCCTCAAAAAAAAAAAAAAAAAAAAAAAAAAAAAGAAAAAAAAAGATTGAAATAATTTGCTTGTTTGGTTTTGTTCTATTATAATGATAATTGAAAGAAATGGAAGGGCCATTCCCCTCCATATTAGATAAGACAATTTTTTATAGGCACTGGTTGTTATTCTGTGTGAGTAATTTCAATAGAAAACAGATGATAATATTATTTAATTATACAGTAGACATGTATACTTATTTAAAGTCAAGCAAATCAGGAGTATAGAATCAAATACGAAAATTCTTATGCTCAAAATACCTCCCACTCTCTGCACTTAAAATTGAGTCCTGTAGTTGTAATTGTTCTTAGTGGTTAGCATGTATATTTCTTCATATTTTTCTATATATGCATGAATACACATATATACATACACACACATATATACATTTATTCCAGAAAAATTATTTTAGAATAAAGAGCCTTTATTAATTTAATTTTGTTTTATTTAATAACACACTATGGACATCTCTCAGTACAGAGTAAATAGGAATCTACCACAGTTTCAAAATGTACTATTTGACATTATATATTTAATATAATATACAGTCTTTCATTGATCAATGTTTCAGTTGATTTCAATTATTTACTAATATGTAACACTTTAATTAATTCTTTACTCATGTATTATTATGAATAAAAATATTCCTGGATATTTAATTGGGAAATTGAAAAGTATGTGGTAGGCAGAATGAATGTTCTGTCTCCCTTCCCTTCAAAGTGTCTACGTTCTAATATGCAGAACTGTGAATGTTACCTTACGTGGCAAAAAGGAATTTGCAGGTGTCATGAAGTTAAGGATCTTGAGATAGGAAGACTAGATTGGATTCTCCAGGTGGACCCTAATTGTAATTACAATATAGGTCAAAGGTGGGAGAAGATGATGTGGGGAGGGAAGCAAAACTCAGATAGATAAATAGCTGAGAGATAAATAGAAAAAAAAAATACAGACCTATGTGTATACTAAGTTTTGTATATATACATATATTTGCTTGCTCTGTTGGCTGAGAGGGTACAGTGCCAATGACACTTCAGTACCTTATATCTTGATTTGTAAATATTATTCTCTATGAAAAGACAACTGGCTTTCTTGGAGAAATGACTGATTCCTTGGTTGGGGCCAAAAAATGACAAGATGATCCTCCAGGGGATGTGTGTGTGTGTGTGTGTGTGTGTGTGTGTGTGCAAAAAGTAAGGAAGTACTGAAAGAAACTAAGAAAAAATAAGAGGATAGAGCATGTCAACAAGGCACACAAGTCTATCTGAAATAGTCCTAATAGCCAAAGCTGAAACAATTTAAGCAACAAAATAAATAATAATGATACAGGATTCTAACCTAAGGTTAGAATTTTTATAAGGTCTAAATAAATGGGGGAAGAGGCAAATCTTCTTTATAGATGAGTTCTAAATGTGACACAGAAACTTACTACTCCAGGATTAGAGGTTAATTTATTTCTTCTTGAATGTGAGCTGGATTTAGTGACTTCTAATAATTAGAGTATGAAAAAGATAACGCAGTAATTTTAAAGCAGAAAAACTTGAAACTATGGTGGCCAAGTGATGTGATTTGAATGTGTGTCCCCTTCAAAATTCATGTTAAAACTTAATTTCCATTGTGATGGTATGAAGCAGTGAGGCCTTTGGGAAAGTGATTAAGTTGTGAGAGCCCTGCACTCTTGAACGGCTTAGTGCCTTATTCAAAGGCTGGGGGGATTTTGTTTAGGCCTCTCTTGCTGTTCTTTCATGTAAGCATGCAACCCTTATTTATCCTCTTTCTGCTCTTTCATCCCTTCCACCTTTTAAGGAAATCTAGAGGGCACCATATATAAGGAATATGCCTTCCCCCAGACCCCGGACCTTCTAGTACCTTGATCTCAGACTTCTCAGCTTCCAGAACTGTGAACAAGTAAAGTCCTGTCTTTTATAAGTTATTCATTCTCAGGCAAAAATCAGGTATTTTGTGATAGCAGCACAAATGGACTAAGACACCAAGTGATCAAAGTTGACATCACCAGGGATGTGTAATATTCTCACGCATCCTTCATATAATTAGAAGACAACGGCACTTCGCCTACATGTTATTCTTCTCCTGAACCTATAATGCAACCTAATTGCTCAAATTTAGGGAATTCTGCGAAATATTTAAGCAGTATTCTTCAAAATTATTGAGGTCCTGAAAAGCAAGGAAAAACTGACAAACTTACAGATTTGGCAATGAATAAGCAGATATGACAACAACTGGAACTGATCTCAGATTTTAAAAAATCAGTGGAAAAGCTGATAAAATCCAAATAAAGGCTCTGTTTTAGTTAACAGTATACCAATATTAATTTTCTAGTTGAGATAAGTATACTATATAAAACAACTATATGAAATGCTAATCTTTGGGGAAGCTAGCTGAAGAGGATATGGAAACTTTTTGTACTATTTTGCAATTTTTTGATAATCTAAAAGTATTTCAAATAAAATGATAAAAAATAAATTATTTAGCATTTAAATATATAATCACAAAAAATTCACCCAGCTCCAAAAGCAGTGAAAAAAATACTATGAAACATTTAATAAGATCAAACCTTTTACTCAACAAGGTAGCCAAATAGTCACAGAGCTTTAGTCATTTGTTTTTTACACATCATCTTAATTACTGACTTTCTAGAATTATTTAGGAAAATATTTTTGAGAGCATGAAATACAAAGATCATATCATTAATGAAACAAATATAAAAGTGTTCCATTTGTTTAAGCAAATTTTTTTTCAGATAGCAGCCAATCCTACTTCTTTATATAAAAATACTCACCATATTAATTTACTTTACAACTGGGTTGAATACTTTTTCTTTATAAAGTTTTACTTTTAAAAGCTCATTGTAGATGCTGTGAATCCTGCTGAGATTAGTTTAGTGAATATTAAATTTTTCTCCATGATTGAAAGAACATACAGTTACCCAAATGCAAGGTACTATTAAGTGTCCTATGCTGGAGCATGTGAATTTTTCCCCAAAATAGTTTAGCCTAATAGCAAAGCAAAAATTGTTCACATTGTCACAGATTTACAAAGTGAACTCATGAAAGCAATCCCTGATTTTTTCATGCACCTGAAAGCTGAGCACAATACCATTGAAAAGAATCTTAATAGAATTAAGGACCCCCTGGACTAAAATGGATAATTACTGCCATTATAACCTGTAGGAGAAAAGAAAAATCTCAAAATATTGCCCACCATAGAGGAAGCATTTAAAATACTGAACTTTAAAGATTCTGTAGCTTTCTTTAAAATGAAGCCCTAAACTAGATTGCAGATAAGCCTTAGAATTTTATCTTTTTTCTAGCCTGAAGCGCTCAATTTGGGTTTGGGTTTCTCTCCAAACTTACCAGGCACCCTGCCCCACCCTGGTCCTTATTTTGGTCATAAATATCCTCTTCTGTCTCTTTCCTTGTTCTGATGTTGATAGGTGGTCCAGATCTCAAAAAGTAATTTAGCTCATAATGTATCTTCCTTCTCTGTCTCATTTAGTAATTTTTTTTTTTTTTTTTCTCAGACCAGGATGTCACTCTGTTTCCCAGGCTAGAGTGCAGTGGTGCAATCACAGCTCACTGCAGCCTCAACTTCCAAGGCTCAAGAGATCCTCCCACCTCAGTCTCCTGAGTTGTTAGGAATCCAGGCGTGTGCACCAGGCCTACCTAATTTTTTATTTTATGTAGAGACATGGTTTCACTCTTTGGCCCCGTCTGGTCTTGAGCTCCTGGACACAAGTAATCCTCCTGCCTCTGTTTCCCAAAGTATTGGAATTACAGGTGTGAGCCACCACACCAAACCTTTTAGTAATTTTTATGAACCAAAATTTTGGCAATACTTTTAAAGTCTTTTACTGATCAATTCTGACAGTTGTACAATTGGTTTAATAATGACCAGCTATTTAAGATAAAAGAAAGTAAACACAAAATGTCTATTTTTTTTTTTTTTTTGCCACACATGTATGTGGACAGTATATTGCCAACTAAATGTTTCATCCCTCTCTAGTTGGTTGCTACACATAATACTAAGACTACAAAATCTGTCTATGCAAGTCATTTATTTTCATCATCTTTTACATTTTTGTAACTAAAGATTTATTGAGAATGCTCTAGGAATGCTCTAGGAAACTAGCAATGCAGAAAAACAAAAAAGTTGTTACTGGCCACAAGGAGCTTATGGCCTCAAGATCTTAAGTTTGCAATTTACTCATGTATTATTAATAGTGGTCACAAAACATTTTCATAACTTTATGTTAAAATGTTAATGTGCAACTTGCTTAAAAGAAAGCTAAAATAAATATTGGCATTTAAAAATAAATAGAATCTATATTTTTTGTTTATTATTTAATTGAATACTTAGATAACAATAACAGATTATCATTAACTGCTACCTATAAGTTAGGTGCTAGGTAGCTATCTAAATTAGGTTATTTACTACTGACTAGTGTTCTAAAGGGAAATTTCTATTCATTTTAATGTGAGTTGAGGCACAATAACTAGAACCAAAGTCACACAGCTAGTAAGTGGGGAATTTAAAGGTAAACCAAATTGTGTCTAGCTGGTTGTAAAGCTTATGAACCTATGTACAGTGCAACATGTATCACACTGATTGATTTGCATATGTCAAACCATCCTTGCATCTCAGGGATAAATCCCACTTATCCTTTGATTAATAATCTTTCTAATGTATTGTTGGATTAACTTTGCTATTATTTTGTTGAAGATTTTTGCATCAATATTAACCAGAGATATTGGCCTGCAGTTTTCTTTTTTGATGTGTCTTTGTCTGATTTTGGTATCAGGGTAATATTGGCCTCATAGAATGAATTTGGAAGTGTTCCCTCTTCTTCTATTTTTTGGAATAGTTTGAGTAGGATTGATTTTTTTTTCTTTAAGTGCTTGATAAAATTCAGAAATAAACCCATCAGATCCTCGGCTTTTCTTTATTGGAAGAATTTTTGTTAAAATTCTTCAATTTCATACCTTGTTACTGGTTCAGTAAAACTAAATTTTTGTGATTAGTCAATGGTGTTTAAGGGTAAAAAGAAAAAGTCCAATGTATCAATCAGCAATGATGGACTATTTTAAAATATATACAAGTTTGAACAATTTTGGCTGAATATGCCACTTTTTGCATAAACGAATATTAAATTGTTGCTTACAACTATGAGAAAAACAACACAAAACAGCCATCCAAATCATCAGTTCGATATCCATTTTCTAGCATTAAAAAAGGAAAAGAAAGACAAAAGCAAAAGAAAAAACAAAAACACCATGTTGAAGAAAAGACTAGAAGTATTTAGATTTTTGTTTTAAAGCACATATTGATTTCTTATTTATCTAGTTATTATGGTCAGCCTTTTAAATGGTTTCATCTACCACTAATAACCCTATTTTCTCTTTAATGTCAAGACTATGTCACATGAATTGGGTTTCAGCCTTTTTTTTTTTTTAGATGGAGTCTCGCTGTGTCACCCAGGCTGGAGCGCATTGGCATGATCTTGACTCACTGTAACTTTCGCCTCCTAGGTTCAAGCAATTCTCCTGCCTCAGCCTCCTGAGTAGCTGGGATTACAGGCATGCACCACCCACCCGGCTAATTTTTGTATTTTCAGTGGAGACAGGGTTTCACCATGTTGATCAGACTGGTCTTGAACTCCCAACCTCGTGATTCACCTGCCTCAGCCTCCCAAAGTGCTGAGATTACAGAGGTGAGACATCGCACTGGGCCAGGTTTTGGCATTTTACCAGTAGGACTTTCTACCATGAATTTCAGTGTTTTGAACATGTGAAAAAAAATGGAATACAAGAAGATATAACAGATAATTTTATGGCCTCAGGCAAAATATTGTTCATTTTTAGGATAAGCATGAATAATTTAAGATGATAATACTGGTTAAGAGCTCAAATTAGAAAATGTGAATTTGAGGGTAGATATTATTAAATGGTAAAAGATAATATATTAGTCTCAATATGAAATTAACCCTCAGCCCTTCCCACTCCCTTAACATCCCTCAACAGTGCATAGTGAACTAGTAAGATAGTCTTTTAATCCCAAACAACAACAAAAAAACTAATGCTGTGTTTTCTGCTCCTTCTACAGCATTTCTTCATGCACCTCGAATAACTAAAAATTCACCTCTAGAATTCTATCCCAGTAGAAATGCCACTTAAAAGAAACACTTAGAAGCACTCTGAGGCCCACCTGCTTGCATTCCCCCCAAAAATAGAATGTAAAGTCAAAGGGGTAATAGAGTTTAATGCGAGGCCATTTGCAAAGATAGGTGTAGATAGGTTTAAGGAAAAAGAGCCACAGACACTCCCACGGCTCTACCTGTGGGTGTAGTGACCCTAAAAAGAGTGGCCACCCTCAAACTGTGTCCAGGCAGGTGGAAGAATAAATATCCTAATGTCCCTCTCCTTCTGGCCTCTGATCTGTTCAACTCAAGTGGAAGCCATGGGGTAAGGGAGCCTGTGCAAGTCATGGGATAAGGGAGCCTGAGTAATGTAGTGCACAGAGATCTGCCTCTGCTGAAAATAGTGGAACCGAGATGGGTGGAGTGAGGAAGACAGAGAGAATAAGAGGATTCAATATGATTAGATGTGAATGTGGTTCTACCACTCAGGAATGACTAGAAATTTTCAGTCTCTAGCCTTCAGAACAATCTTGTCAAAATTAAAATAATTGCTATGGTAGTAACTGTATTTAATATGACAATTCTTAACTATTTCTAAGTTTGCTTTTTCTCTCAAGTAGTAACTCGATTGCTGCTTCAGTAGTACCTAACATGATATACTTAATAAATAATGACTGGTCAGAATAATAAGAAACCAGCTAAAGACTGGGAACAGAGGTTCCGAACAGAACCAGAATCAGCAGCTTTTACCACCAGGCAATTAAAATAGACAAAGGAAAGTTTGAGACACTCACATATTTGATTAGGCATCTAATTTGATGTTTATTTTCACAACAAAATTTGTCATTCTATTGGTCTCTATTCTTCAACAGAGTTTATGATGCTCATTCTAGAAAAAATTAATAAGTGTGTTCCTGGCCTGTGCCAAAGGCTTTTTTTATATTATGTCATTTAATCTTACAACAACCCTGTAAGGTATGTTCTGTTTTCCTGTTTTTCACAGGAGAAAGGAAAACTCAGAACTATTTTGTTAACTATCCAAGATCACATAGCAAATAAAATTTGTTTTTTTAACCAAGTCTTCCTGAATCCAAGGTCCGCGTTCCTGATCATCTTACAATACTAGCGTCTTATCATAACCAGAAATATAAAGAAACATAATTTTAAGCATTTTCTTCTTATATGTATTCAAATATACACACCCCAAAACAAAAAGAACTTCCTGTATTGTATTAGTTGTAGGCACAGGTTTAGTCTTGAAAATAAGCATTAAGATTCTCAGGATATACTTATCACTGCTTTCCTTAAGCCGTTTGTTAACATCTCTCATCCTACCAGGATTCTGTCTCCTGAAATCTTCTCTGCTGTGTTCTTTGTTTTGTCACATCTTTCCTTCTTAGGAAATTAAAATAAATCTTTGTCCACATTGATCTTATCTGCTTCTCTATGGCCCTTAGACATAACTTTTTATTTGATAAGTACAGAAATTAGGTCTTCCTCTGACTTTTCTGTGTTATTCAAATTTATTTTCTTCTAAATTTAAATCTATGCCATTCCCCCTTTCTATCCTATAGCATTTGCATATTCTGCTCTTTGTACTTCTCAACATAAAAGTACATTCTGATTTCTTTCTCATTCTATCTGTGCTCTGTTTCTGATTAGCTCTTTGAGTAGAGCCCTTTCTGTTAATATTTTTTTCAATATCTTCTCACTATTTACATTTATTAAATCTCATATTATATTCCTCTGCCATTTGATATTTTCTTGAGCTGTTAACAAGTAGAACTTTTTGATATTATGTATTTTAAACACAGTATGTTTCTCAAGAGCATGGAAGAAACAAGTAAGCTTAATTCAAATTGTTAATATTCAATCACCCAACAAATGTTTATTAAGCACTGATTACACACTCAGCACTCTGTAGGATCTAGGCATGTGAGAAATGAATAAGCAATCAAAATCTCTATCCTCACAGAGATCAAACTCTAGTCAGGAGAAAGAGAATAACAGAGAATTAATAACCATATAAATAAACTCTATATCATATAACAGGTGCTATGAATAAAATAAGCCAGAAGAGGGTATACGAAGGGTGAGGGTGATGATACAGCTTTATAAAAGATGGCAGAGAAACATCTTTGAGAAGATAACGTTTGAAGAATGGTCTGAGAATGGTGAAGCTGTGTGTGTTAAGAGAAAGAGAGAATATAATCCTGGGAAGGGTGCTCTTAGAAGAGGGAAGAACAAGTACAAAGACCCTTAGGTAGAAGCAGGCTGCTGTGTGCTTACGTAGCACATCAAGGAAGCCTGCGTAGCTAGAGACAAGTGGGTTGAAAGAGATAATAACTTGCAGCCTCCTACGTCATTGTAAGGACTGTGGCTAGTACACTGAATGACAGAGGAAGGCTTGGAAGGGTTGGGAAAGAGCACCAATAACTCATTTAATATGACTAGTCTTTAGAATTATATTTAGCATCCAATTCTATTAGATGTGGATTTTGTTATAAGTCTCTAACAGAGTCTTAAAGCCAAGTGTTTAGTACTGTAAGAAAGTGACACACTAAATTATAAATATTGTAAATATTTTGATTAACTTTACTGTAGACTGTGCTGATTTTAAAGTGTTTACCCAACACCAAGTTCTTGTCTTTGGGGTACTGTTATGTTTAAACTATTTATTCAGCAAGATGATTAAATATGGTTCTGTGTAACTGTATTGCTGTGTGTGGTGTGCCTCTTATAAGTGTAAGGATGTATACATTCTGTTCATAACCATACTGCCAGGAGCCAATACACATTACCATAGTGCTTGTAAAACCAACTGGATAGGAATTTTACACAGACTAATGGCAATCTGGTAATTCATTAAAGAGAAAGCAGCTCGGATAAATAAAACTTTGGAAATGCCCAGAGGTACAGTGGCCACTGCAGAATGATATTTGTATGTGTCTCATGAATGTAAAACCACCTTAGAAAGTGATGATCCACATTTGCTCTATTATTCTCTTAAGTGGAGAAATCTTTCTATAGCCACGTTGCTCTCAAAAGGCAGTTTTCCCATTTTACACTTTCACATATGTATTTTTTTCTGCTGTAAATAACCAAATTTAATAACATTTTATTGATTATTATCAGAAAATATTTTCTTCAATGGGAAGTTGTTCCAGAAAAACAGATAAAGATTAACCAAAAATAATTAAACTCATTCATTTACAACCCTCCTTGGGGCAGTTAACTGCAATAGATACAGTTACTTATGTATTCTTTTCAGAATAGTCATAATTTTGCTATTTAATACTGTATGATAACATGTGCCACTTGTCCGTCTTAATATTTTGGCAATATACCCCTAGATTTTGGCATGTTGTTTTTAACTTCACAAATGCTTCACTTTTAAACCTCTGTTAGTCTGTGATTTAGGGCTCATAACTTTCATGGTTTGTAATAGAGTGGGGGAGACTCTTTACTTTTGACAACACCACTCCCCTTAAGGCATTTTCAGGATGATTACTGTGTATGACAAATGGTCATACTCCATTTGATTCCTGAATTAAACAGAGAACATCAATCCAGGGGTGGGAAATGGGGGGTTTACAGTCAGGTCATTTCAATACTACTTAATGTATGTACATGGCCCAACTGAAGTGGAAACTCTTAATATTTTCATAAAAATGAAATAGACTTAGTAATCTGAGGGCAGGGACATAGCATGATGAGGCACTGACATCTTTGATTGTTCACCTCATGCCCTTGGTCCCAGTGCTGGGTAATCTGACAGCTTCATGTCCTTCTGGAAATGTAAAGGACTGGTGACGGATGGTGGTAATGTTAATGCTTCCATTTGTCCTATAGTCTCTTGGTTGCCTGCTCAATAGGAGGAAACTAAGTGAGTGGGAATTAGGTCCAACCAAGCATTTAGATAAATCATATGCTCCCTCTTTAGTCCAGTCCTAATAATGCTTACTCATTAATCAGAAAAGGCATTCTCTGGTCTATCCCCCTGCCAAGAATATTACATTAGAAATAAAGACTTAATTATTATGAATTTATTTACTTCTGAAAGCCTATCATTAGAAGTGAGGTCTAATTATTATTGACTCAAACACATTGTTTTGCTACTTAATACTATTTTGTAGTGAACCATACAGGTATTGAGACATTTCTAGAATCTGCAGATGCTTAATGAGCACAAATTTTCATTTGCTTTTGTTATTAGTTTTAAGTACAAAAATCTAATCTTTGCTTGTTTCTTGACATACTTGGTCAAACTGATAGCGGCAGGAGGCAGACAAATGTCTAGGCAGATAGGGGCAGGTCTTTGGTAAAACTCCACCTTCAAGCCAAAAACATCCTGAAGGCTGAAAGACAGGACTACTGGTTCCAGATGAAACCTGCACCCTGGAGTGAGAACTGTTTCCATTAGTCTGCCCTTTCCTGATTGGTTCTTTCTAAATAATGCTTTTCAATTATTTGACTGTTGCCTTTTCCAGTGCTACCGATGGTCCACCCTTCCCCATTCTGTGCAAATAAAAACCCCAGACTCAGCCACACTGGGAGAGATGACCTGACTTCAGGTGAGAGACCACCCTCCTAGCCCCTCTCCTTGGAGAGCTTTTTAGTTGCTCAAGAAAATTCTCTGTTGTCATCACCCTTCAATTGTCAGTGTGACCTCATTCTTCTTGGATGCAGGACAAGAACTTGGGATCCACCAAATGGTAGGTATTCAGAAGGCTGCAACACTGTGGCCCTCTGCCCTCCACTGGTGTAAAACAGGCACCCCATGTAACAGGAAGCAGTGGCAGAGTTGAGCCAGCCGTGGAGCACAGGCCAGAGCAGGGCAAGAGGCTGACTGAGCTGTTAACATGCCAATGTCCATAGGGCTGCAGATAGTGGAACTAAAAGAGCTAATTGGCATGGCATAACACCCCCTTTGGGGATTCAGAGTCAAGGGCACCCCTGCCTGGGTGCCCCTGCATTCCCCTTGGGGTGCCACACCTGGTCCAGCCACAAGCCCTGCACAAAGTACACCCCTGTGCCGGCATTTGGAATGACCAACTGGACCCCACACTTGCTTGCTCACACACCCCCTCCCACCAAAGACTGAGTGCACAGTCGTGGTGGCTGTAGGATCTGCACCTGAGCACAAGCCAGAAACGACCCAGCAGGTCAAGTAGATGGTGTGTCTTCTGCCACAAGCCTAGCAAAGGGGCAGAGAAAAATTCTGCATCAAAACAATCAGAAACTCTTTTGGCAAGTCATAAGAAATTATAAATTGTTTAAAATGTGCTTGACATTTTGTGATTTAAAATGATGATAATAGAAATACAGCCATTATTTGTTTCCAGTGAAACTGTAACAGTGAATACATAGGTGATTATTCTGAAATTCTGGAATTCTCTGGAGGAAACACTCCTAACAATATATGCTAATATATCTCTATTTTAGATACTAGTATATTGCATTATAAAAGGATAGATAATCTAAGTTTGGTGAGGTTGTTGAAATAAATATTCAGGTTTTTAGCAGTCAAATAATACATTTTCACTTGATTTGGAAAAATAAGGAGATCCTGGGAGGTTGTCTAAAATCAAGTCAGCTAGCTGCAAACCTCTTAGAAACATTTTTGTGGAACTCATTAGTTGGGTAAAAATAACACCAAAACAAAAAAAGCAAATTGCATAAGGAAAAGAGCTGCTTTTGTCAGCCATAGCACATACAGTGTGTTTGCAATAAAATAATAGTTACATACCTTGTTTACCTGAAGTGTGTAAATGTTTTAATAATGTTAGGTTTTTCTCCTAGCATATTTCAACAGCACCATCTTGTTATGTTTGTTTGCAAGTATATAGCAACATATAAATATTAATCAATATTTAGTAAAAATCAGACCCAATATTTTCAGTTCATCTAGTTATTACTGTTCATCCTTGCTGTGTTTATTTGGCCTTGTGCCTGAGTGCTTGTTATTTGAAATAAATAAATTCATTGCATAAACTGTGGTCTCATTTTTCACATGGTTTGCTCCGTTGCAACAGGATGTCTTTCAGTTCTGACCGTCTTCCTTTATATTTTAAATTTCAGTAGTATTTGGTGTACAGGTGATTTTTGGTTACATGGATGAGTTCTTTAGTGCTGAATTCTGAGATTTTAGTGCAGTCATCATCCTAGCAGTATACACTGTACCCAGTACGTAGTCTTTAGTCCTCATTCCCACCCCCAATTTCCCCTTCTGAATCCACAAAGTCCATTATATCCCATTGTATGTTTTGGCGTCCTCATAGCTTAGTTCCCACTTAGAGGTGAGACCATATATTATTCGATTTTCCATTCCTGAGTTACTTCACTTAGAATAATGGCTTCTGGCTCCATCCAAATTTCTTCAAAACACATTATTTCATTCTTTCAAAGGCTGAGTAATATTTCATGGTGTATATATAGCACACTTTCCTTAGCCACTCATTGGTTAATGGACAAGTACAGTGATTCAAAATTTTTGCACTTGTGAATTGTACTGCTATACACATGCATGTGCATACATCTTCTTTATATAATGACTTTTTTTCCGTTGGGTAGATATCCAGTAGTATAATTGCTGGATCTACTGGTAGATCTACTTTTAGGTTTTTAAGGAATATCCATAATGTTTTCAATATTGGTTGTGCTAATTTACATTTCCACCAGCAGTATAGAAGTGTTCCCTGTTTATCACATCTATGGCAATATATATTGTTTTTCAACTCTTAATTATGGCCATTATTGCAGGAGTAAGGTGGTATCTCATTGTGTTTTTGACTTGCATTTCCCTGATGATTAGTGATGTTCAGCATCTTTTCATGTTTGTTAGCCATTTGTATATCTTCTTTTGATAAATTTCTACTCGTGTTCTTTGCCCTCTATATGAAGGGGTTATTTGTTTTTTGTTTTTTGTTTTTTGTTTTTTCTGCTGATTTGTTTGAGTTCCTTTTAGATTCTGTATATTAGTTATTTTTCTTCCTATTCTTTGGGTTGTCTGTTTACTCATGATTATTTGTTTTGCTGTACAGGAGCTTTTTAGTTTAATTAGATCCCATTTATTTATTTTTGTTTTGTTGTATTTGCTTTTAATGATTTAGTAATGAATGCTTTGTCTAAGCCAATGTTCAGAAGAGTTTTTCCGATGTTATCTTCTAGAACTATTATAGTTTCAGGTCTTAGATTTAAGTCTTTGATCCATCTTGAATTTATTTTTGTATAAAGTAAGAGATGGGCTTGTCATATGCGGCTTTTATTACTTTGAGGTAAGCCCCTTCTATGCCTATTTTGTTGAGGGTTTTTGTTATTAAGAGAGGCTGGAATTTATCAACTGCTTTTTCTGTATTTATTGGGATGATCGTACGTTTCTTGTTTTAATTTGTTTATTGACTTGCATATGCTAACCTATCCCTGCATCCCTGGTATAAAACCCACTTGATGGTGATATACTATCTTTTTGATGTGCAGTTTTATTTAGTTACCTGGTATTTTGTTGAGGACTTTTGCATCTGTGCTCATCTGGGACAGTGGTCTGCAGTTTTTCGTTGTTGTTTTTTTTTTATTGTTGTTGTTGTTGTTATGTCCTTTCCTGGTTTTGATATTAGACCAAGGAAGATTTCCTCAATTGCTTGTTCAAATAAGGTTTCCAAACTTTTAGCCTTGTCTTCTCCCTCAGGAAGGCCAACCATTTTTAGGTTTGGCTTTTCCACATAATGTCATATTTCTTAAAGACTTTGTTCACGTCATTTGATTATTTTTCTTTATCTTTGTCTAATCGGATTAATTTGAAAGCCTTGTCTTTGAGCTCTGAAATTCTTTCTTCTACTTGTTCTAATGTATTATTTAAACTTTCCACTGCATTTTGTATTTCCCTACCTGTGTTTTCCATTTCACTTTCATTTTCTGGTTTTTCTTTATGCTATCTATATCTCCGCAAAATTTGTCATTAATATCCTGAATTGTTTCTTTATGTCAATTTTCACTTTTCTCTGGTATCTCCTTAAGTAACTTAATAATCAACCTTCTGAATTCTTTTTTTTTTTTTTTTTTTTTCTTTTTGAGGCGGAGTCTCGCTCTGTCGCCCGGACTGGAGTGCAGTGGCCAGATCTCAGCTCACTGCAAGCTCTGCCTCCCAGGTTTACGCCATTCTCCTGCCTCAGCCTCCTGAGTAGCTGGGACTACAGGCGACCGCCACCTCGCTCGGCTAGTTTTTTGTATTTTTAGTAGAGATGGGGTTTCACCGTGTTAGCCAGGATGGTCTCGATCTCCTGACCTCGTGATCCGCCCGTCTCCGCCTCCCAAAGTGCTGGGATTACAGGCTTGAGCCACCGCGCCCGGCCTGAATTCTTTATTGACTATTTCAAAGATGTCTTACTGGTTTGGAGTCATTGCTGGAGAGCTAGTGTACTATTTTAGGGGTGTTTATAGAATCTTGTTTTGTCATTTTATCAGAATTACTTTTGTGGTTCCTCCTCATTTCGATAGATTATTTCTTCAAATTGCCTTGCCAGACTACAGTGATTGATATTGCTCTTCTGGGTCTAGCCAGAAAGGGCTGCCACACTCCAGACACTACAGGCTAATGCTGGGGAATATCTTCAAGGTATCTGGTGATGTGACCTGTCTTCAAGCTTTCCAGGAGTGGGTACCAGTATAAGCACTGATGGAGGTGGCAAGGGAGTGGCATAGACTCTGTGAGGTTCCTTGGTTGTAGATGGGCTTAGTGTGCTGGTTTTCTCAAATGCTGGTTATGACTGTAGTGACCTTGTCATGTAAGCAGACTCAGGATTTCTGGGTAGTGAGGGCACTGTATGCAATGGTGATAGCTGAGGTTATGTATTTATTTTCTCCTTCCTGGGTGCAGTGTTATTCTACCTGGAGACATGAGAATAGACTGTCAGTCTCCAGCCAGGAGGTGGTGCTTGCAAGAGAGCACCAGCTGTAGTAGTTGTAGTGGGATTTGAGCTTGCCCCAAATTGCCCAGGGGGAAGTAATCTGGTTTCACAGGCAATGGGCAGCACTACAAAAGCTCCCAAAACTTTATGTCTTTTGTGTTAAGCTATCAGGGCAGTTGGCGGAGTACAACAAGGTTGGGAAAGGGTTAGCTATGACAATCTGCTTTTAAATCTTAGAGATTTTTTTGTCTTAAATAGTGAGTAATAAAATACATGTGGAGTTAAATAACACCATCAAATCAGTTTATCAAAACAGAAATTTAGAAATTATTCTTTACTCTTCCTTCTTTCAACTAGTCATTAAATCCTGTGGAGAGACAGTTGATTAAATAGAGACTTACTACTTTACTTCAAACCACTAAGAATGGGAGAAAATTTTTGCAATCTACTCATCTGACAAAAGGCTAATATCCAGAACCTACAAGGAACTCAAACAAATTTACAAGAAAAAAACAAGCAACCCCATCAAAAAGTGGGCAAGGGATATGAACAGACATTTCTCAAAAGAAGACATGGATACAGCCAACAGACACATGAAAAAATGATCGTCATCACTGGCCATCAGAGAAATGAAATCAAAACCACAATGAGATATCATCTCACACCAGTTAGAATGGCAATCAATAAAGAGTCAGGAAACAACAGGTGCTGGAGAGGATGTGGAGAAATAGGAACACTTTTACACTGTTGGTGGGATTGTAAACTAGTTCAACCATTATGGAAAACAGTGTGGCGATTCCTCAAGGATCTAGAACGAGAAGTACCATATGACCCAGCCATCCCATTACTGGGTATATAACCAAAGGATTATAAATCATGCTGCTATAAAGACACATGCACACATATATTCATTGCGACACTATTAACAGTAGCACAGACTTGGAATCAACCCAAATGTCCATCAGTGACAGACTGGATTAAGAAAATGTGTCATATATACACCATGGAATACTATGCAGCCATAAAAGAGGATGAGTTTGTGTCCTTTGTAGGGACATGGATGCAGCTGGAAACCATCATTCTCAGCAAACTATCACAAGAACAGAAAACCAAACACCGCATGTTCTCACTCATAGGTGGGAACTGAACAACGAGATCACTTGGACTCGGGAAGGGGAACATCACACATCGGGGCTTATTATGGGGAGGGGGGAGGGGTTGCATTAGGAGTTATACCTGATGTAAATGACCAGTTGATGGGTGCTGACGAGTTGATGGGTGCAGCACATCAACATGGCACAAGTATACACATGTAACAAACCTGCATGTTACACACATGTACCCTAGAACTTAAAGTATAATAATAAAAAAAAATAAAAAAATAAAAAAAAAACACTATTGGCTTTTACTGGGGCTATTGAGGTGACCCCTATGAAGTCCCCAGCCTTCAGCGTGGTTTTCTTCTAAATATCAATCTCCTGCTTCAAATCTTTCAGAGTTTTTGTTTGTTTGTTTGTTTTTCTTTTTTGGACACGTGTAAAATTCAAAGTCTTTGAAATGCCACAAAGAATCTTAATAATCGGTATCTTGTGAATCTCACTTGTTGTATTCTTCTTACGCAAACATTTCTTTGCTCTGATATGCAAAACCATTTATAATTCTATATTTGCACACATTATTCTCTCTTGATTGCCTGATCTCTACCAATATCCTTCAAGAGTTAACACAAGTGTTAACTTTGTTAAGAGGATTTCTTTGACTCAAGAGTAGTTTTCAGCAATACATTTTGAACATCTCCTTTCAAAAGTATTGCACTAGGCTGTTGAGATAAATATTGAATGAGATAATTACCTTGCCTTTGAAAATGCCACAGGTTATTATTGATCAACTATATTCCCTTCTCTGTAGTTTCATAGTATCTCACATGAACTGTGAATATTACTGGTGTTATAATATACCACAGTGGTTAACTTATGTGTCGGCCTCTCTTTCCAAAAAAAAAATGTCATTGGTTTAATGATTATGGACATTCATCAATGTCTCCAAATTCTGTGAATGTCTTTACTAAATATTTATAAATGAATACAAAATGGTCCTGTTCTTGGCATAACTTATTTCTAGTACTTGGGAATGGAGATCCACTAATTTTCTTAAAGTAAAAAAGTCATATTTTCTTCTTTGTCAACACCGTGATTGTAAGCTGCTTAAGTTTTAGAGCCATAACTTCTATTTCTTTTTAATCTCCTTAAATTGTCTTTGGGCTCTCCATTTACTGGATTCTCAACATGTGTTCTTAATGGATTAAAGATAGCCATAATTTGAAGACACTGGTGAAAAATAAAAGGCACACATAAAAAACAACAGACAATTTTTCCAGGTTATAAATATATTAACATTTTATTATTGCATGAGGACTGACATTGTCACTGTGAGGCACATTTTATGTTCATTAAAAACAAATGCATAGCATTTGGAAGTTCTTTGATTTCATTTAAGTTTAAAATAAAAAGAAAAATCTAATATAATGTAATAAAGATTTAAATTTCAAATATTAAAAATTAAACCACTAAAGAAACAGAGGAAGAAAATTATTGTATTTTATTATTGAAGACTTAATTTTATATATTACCAGAGACTATTGTTTTTGATACTTTTTTCTTTGAGAATTTATGTTTTGAAAACTCATATAAGACACAGACTCATCAACATTAAAATTAAATTTTCTTAATATTATACAGCAAACATAGACTTGACTAGAGTGTCATTTGTTTCAGATCATTACTCCACATTTGATGCATTTTGCTTAAACATTCATGTCATTGATTTTCAAATTTTTTAATGCCATGGAAATATGTGTTTACCTATGAATTTACAGGGAATACAAGGTGTTAGATAGATAAAATTACCTGAAGACTTGATGGAGGTTTTTGATCTCTATCTGCTCTATCCTCCTTTCCCACTTAGTTTCCTAGGATGCCTAAGTGCTATGCAGAGAAGGCTGTAAGGGAAATGATTGGCATATTTTAATTGTGTAAGTGCCAGAAATTTATCTTGTCTTCAAATTCTTATACCCTACCCCAGTCACACTGGAGTGCTCTGGTGAATGGTGAGTATTTGCTTCAGAGGAACTGAAACATACATAGTATTTAATTTCTTTCTCGCTACTAGGGTCTTATTCTTGAGGTTTGGATTCTTTGATTGGACTTTGCCATCCGATCACCACATTACCACTCTTGGATTTACTAAGAGTTTTCCCTAGTCCCCTTGTCTACATTTGTAATATCCGAAATCTGACCACACAGACTTTTAACCTATAACCTAGGTCTTATTTGGCATTTATCTTGCTTGTGTAGAACTGACTTCTAAATCTTTATCACTGCTGTAACAATGAGCTACCAGCAATGTCGCTCTTAGACTTGAGCTAAGGGAGGCCTTCCCCCTGGGCCCCATACCTGAAGGAATCCTAATTTTGGAGTATCTTTAAAGTAAGCTCCCTTCAGTGACTAGGACTGGCCATGCAGGCAGGTGTTCTCATCTCTAATTCAGCCCCATGTGGGTCCCAATGGCCAGAGCATCTACTTGAAATTTTCTAACCCCCTTCCAATGTCTGAGACTAGCAGTGGCTGGCAGTACCTTGTACTGTTTCTCTTATTCAGCAATGAGAAGCTATTTGACTTGCCAGGTCAGTACAAAAAAAAAAAAAAAAAAATAGAGCAGTTTTTATCTGGTGTCTTACAGTGTTGCTTGGAATGTTCATTCTCTGCACCCAGACACCATACTGTAAATATCCTGGTCTAAAGGAGAAAGACATGTGGAGATCTGCTGAATCCATACTGTGAGTCATGTCAGACCAGGTACAAGGAATAAGAAGAGGAAAGAAGTCTGCAAATTACTCCAGCCCCCAGCAGATTGATCAGTCCTAGACTTTCAGTCACTTCAGCTGAGATCCAAGGTATCTTGATGAAAAGAACATACCATCTCCTTTCTGGATTCCTGACCCCTGAAGATATGGAATTACATTGTGGGACAATTTGTTACTCAGACATGGTTAGTCAGGAGAGAATGTGGTTCCTGGAAAAAGATTATTTTCATGGTAATACCTGAAATATGTGGCTTTGGTTTGGGGACCAGGTAGTAAACAGAAACCTGATAGGCCTCAAGGAATGTAGGGGTGAAGAGTTACAGGAAAAGCTTACTGGTAGCTAGAGGAAAGGGGATACATTTCATGTAGTGGAGTGTTGCTGCTTGTAGTGATATGGATTATGCGAAATGCACCTAATGAGTTGCATGATATAGCTAAAGAGGCTTATGGGCACAGTGCTAAAGGTACTGACTGCTTTTTCTATTTGCTTACAATAAATTATGAGAGGAGAGAGATGAACTAAAAAAATAAACTAGTCAGGTTTAAAGTAGCATTTTAAGAAAATATTGATGACTTCGGGAATGTATTTTCACGACAGCAATGTATTCTCAAAAAAAGAGCCTCAGAGAAAAGATCAAGTCTTGGGTGCTGTCAGGAGAACCTAGTCTCATGGTAAAGACTAAGACAAAGGTATGATTGTCAAATTCCTTATTTTCCTTGCAGATTGATTTAAATTGGTATATCATAGCACTTCTCAGTTACATAAAAAGTTTTATGCGTTTTAAGAGTGTGCCTCAGAGATTAAAAAAAAAATGGACTTTTAGGAATCTTCTCTTTTTCTTTGGCAGTAATATTCTGTTGTTCTCCTAAAATTTTAGAAGTGTTTGTTCAAAACATGCTTAAGCAGCTTTGTTTCCTATTCCCATTCATTAATTTAACATGCTATTTTATGTGTGCATCTTTATTGAAATATAATGCATCAATAAAGCTGCTTTTTTTATAGAGTCCACAATTTGATTAGTTTTAACACATGTATGCAACTGTAACATTAACAAATTCAACAAAAAGAACAAGCCCATGCCTCTTATCCCCCACCCCCAATCTCTAGGTAAACACTGATCAGTTTTCATTTTTTAAATAACACATAAATGTAATCACACATTGTGTATACTGTTTTGTTCATCATTTCTCATTCCAGATCAATTTTTTGAGTTTCATCCGTGTTGTGTCATTTATCACTCATTCATTACTTTTTCCTGCTAAGTAGTATTATATTGTATAGATATGCCACCCTTTGTTTATTCGTTCCCCTCTAGATAGACTTTTGAGTTGTTTCTGGGTTTTTGCTGTTATCTGGGTTTTAGCTACTGTAAACATTTGAATTCGAGTGTCTGGGATGATCTATGCTTTTATTTCTCTGGTGTGAAAGACCTGCAAGTGGAATGTCCAGATCATAGGGTTGACAGGTGTAATTCAAACTTTTTTTTTTTTTTTTTTGAGGCAGAGTCTCGCTCTGTCGCCCAGGCTGAGTGCAGTGGTGTGATCTCAACTCACTACAAGCTCCGCCTCCCAGGTTCAAGCCATTCTCCTGCCTCAGCCTCCGGAGTAGCTGGGATTACAGGAGCCTGCCACTATGCCCGGCTAATTTTTTGTATTTTTAGTAGAGATGGGGTTTCACCGTGCTAGCCAGGATGGTCTCGATCTCCTGACCTCGTGATCCGCCTGCCTCGGCCTCCCAAAGTGCTGGGATTACAGGCTTGAGCCACCGCGCCCGGTGAGTTCAAACTTTTTAAGAAACTGCCAGCCAGGCGCGGTGGTTCACGCCTATAATCCCAGCACTTTGGGAGGCTGAGGCGGGCAGATTAGGAGGTCAGGAGATTGAGATCATTCTGGCTACCCCGTCTCTACTAAAAATAAAAATAAAAAAATAAAAATAAAAATAAAAATTAGCCGGGCGTGGTGGCACGAACCTGTAGTCCCAGCTACTCCGGAGGCTGAGGCAGGAGAATGGCGTGAACCCAGGAGGCGGAGCTTGCAGTGAGCCGAGATCACGCCACTGTACTCCAGCCTGGGCGACAGAGCAAGACTCTGTCTCAATTTAAAAAAAAAAAAAAAAAAAAGGAAAGAAACTGCCAAACTGTTTTCTAAGTTGGTATCATTTTACCTCACAGCACTGTAAGAGAGCTCCAGTTATTTCATATCCATGTCAATACCTGGTATATTCTTTTAAAAAAAAATGGCCATTCTAGTGAAATGTACAGTGATATCTCATTGTAATTTTATTTGCATTTTCCTAATGAATAGTAATGTTGAATATCATTTCACATTCTTATTTCAAAAGGTATATCTTCTTTGGAGAAGTGCTTATGTTTCTCCCGGTTATGGGTCATCTTTTGTTAGAATAGGCAGATAGCAAGACATAATAAGCAGGAAGGGGAGCCCCTGAGAAAAGGAGGTCAGGAAAATTTCGTGCTCCGGAGACCACTTGAAACAGTCATTCCAAACACCAGCAGAAAGGAGAGGAAACACTTATGCAGAAAGGAATCCCCCTTTAAGATATCCAGTAACCACACACTCTGCAGCTAACCTGTCAGAATGTAGCTAGCTGCATGCTGATAAGGAATGAAGGAGGACAAAGGAGAACTTCTTAAGAGACATGCAGCACAATAAGCATAGATTTAACCGCTATACGACCTTCCTGGAGTTGCAGTAATGAGCAATGCTGCAATTAGGTAGAATTTGTATCCGCACTAGCACATCAACTGACAGAGAGTAAGGGAGAATCCCAGAAACCTGGGGCAGAAACTAGGTGGGGAAAAGGCAGGCACTTAAGGCAGAATTGGGAAACTAGACAATGACAAAGGCAGAGACTTGAGACAGAGGCAGGAACAGTCTGACATAATCAAAACCACAGTGCAGAATTCTCAGGACTGCTGGCTCATTCTCTCTCTCTCTCTTTTCTTTTTTTGTTTTTGTTTTTGTTTTTTGTTTGTTTGTTTTGTTTTGTTTTGTTTTTGTTTTTTGAGAGGGTATCTCACTCTGTTTCCCAGGCTGAAGTACAGTGGCTCTGTCTCAGCTCACTGCAACCTCTGCCTCCCGGGTTCAAGCTATTCTCCTGCCTCAGCCTCCCGGGTAGCTGGGACTACAGGCTCCCGCCACCATGCTTGGCTGTTTTTTTGTTTTTTGTTTTTTTGTTTTGTATTTTTAGTAGAGACAGATCTTCACCAAGTTGGCCAGTCTGGTCTTAAACTCCTAACTTCATGTGATCCTCCTACCTTGGCCTCCCAAGTTAATTCTCTTTTGAGCAGCCTGCTCTGCCTCCTCTTTCAGAATATACCATCTCTCCTGCTACTTAACCCTTGCTGCTACTACTACTGTTTTCCCAGGCAGACCAGCCTGGAGATGTTTTCTGTCTGGATCAGTCTGCTCCTCTCTTGGGGTATATTCTTTCAATAAATTATGTGCCTTTTATTTTTCTTCAACAAACCTTTGCTTACTTTACTAAGTCTCTTGGCCAAATTCTTTCTCATGAATAAGATAAGAACCAAGTACTCCTGCACTTCTTGGTAACAATCTTTTCCTGCTTCGTGGCATGTATGATAATTATAGATTGGAAATCAGACATTAAGATTTTACATTGTACGGTGCTGAGTTTCTTTCTTTAATACAGTGGATTTTTCTAGTATGCAGCTACTTTACTTAGGATTAATTTGCTTCTGTCTTTTCTTTAAAATTTCTTTTGAAAATTTTAATTTCTTATTTGGATATTTAACGACAATTCTTTTAACTTTTAAGGGTTGTTCTAGAATTTCAATCTGCATTATTAATTAATCACAGTATATTTAAGGTTAGTTTTGTACCATTTCACTTTGAATGCAATTATCTTGGGACAGTGAAGTTCCATGTAACCCCTTCTTTTGTGCTATATTAAAATATATATCTATTTACATTATGAAATCCACAATATATATTGTTAAAATTTTTTTACCAAAAATGTGTTTTTAAGGAAACTAAGATATTAAAAATTATCATTTTATTTATCTACATATATGTCATTTCTGGTGCTGTTCATTCATTCCTGTAGATCTGAGTTTCTAAGTGACATTATTCAGCCAGAATAATATCTGAAATTTCTTGTAATTCAGGTGCGAATTCAAACAATTCTTTGAGCTCTCATTTATCTGAAAATGAAGAATTATTTTTGAATAATATTTTCATTAGATATAAAATTTTGGTTTTACATTTTTTCCCTTTCAACACTTCAAGTATGTAACTTCATGATCTTTTGTCTGTCATTGTTTTTGACGAGAAATGAGCCATTATATCATTGTTTCTGCACATAATAGCTTATTTTTTTTCACTGACTATATTTAAGGTTTTCTTCTTCATTTTGTTTTTAGTATTATGATTATTCTATGCCTACTTTTCTTTGTATTTATTTTCTATAAATGTGCTTTTCTATGTATTTATTCCTCTTGGGTTTCACCATAATATTGGTTGATTTTTAAAATCAAATCTGAAAATTTTTCATATATTAGTTCCTATAGTATGTTTTCTCCATCATTCACTGTATTGTTGCCTTCCGAGATTCCAATCACACACTATGAGAACATTGTGTGTTATTCCACAGGTGATTCATGATCAATTCATACATTTTAATTATTTTTCTTCTCTGTTTCAGTTTGTATAGATTTTATTTCTATGATTTCAAGGTCATAATATTTCTTCTGCACTCTGTAATTTGTGCTTAAGTCCAGGCCCAGGCATACCAAAAATAATGACCTCAGGTATTGCAGAATGCGTTGCACAAATACATCAATAGATAATGTAAAGCACAGTTGTGTTTATAATTATGGCTTAATGGAAGCTCATTTATGCTAAAACAAGATAAAATACTCCAAATTCCTGCTGTTATCTGCTAATGAAGTAATAGAATAACTAAAGAGAGGAAAATAATCTGTAAAGTATTAACTGAATCCACAGTTTCTACTCTGGAATGGGCATTTGTTTATGCAAAAATCATGTTGAACACTTACCTTTATGATGAACAAACAGAAATGGTTTTCTCACAGCTCTTATAACATTGGCAACTATTGTCCAGTGGAATATTTTGAGTCAAGGGCTTATTAAATTCTATATATACTGCAAAAATAGTTGATTTGTTTAATATTTAAAGGAATTATGTTTTCCTATAAAAATATTTTTATTGCTAAGATTTGACAACATAGCAAATTTCTTTATTTGTAAAACTAATAATAGTTTTAAAATGCTAATAGCTAAGATGTAATGAACACCTTTGTTGTGATAGATACTGCTTCAATCTAAAGAGGTGTTCCTGAAAATAACTCACTTAATTTATCGTGATACTTGTGGCTTGAACATGGGGCAAAAACAGTAGCCAACAACTCTAAGACAGTTACTCTGATGAAGGTGTTCAGAAATATATTAGCTGGCCAATTATAAGATGATTGACCCACCCTGTGTCTCTTCCTGCCTGCTGCTGCCCAGAGTATCCTAGGAAAATTAACTTTCTCAGGAGTCTTTTTATGTCTTGAAGTTTTTCTAGGGTATTGATGATGATGGGTGGCAATTCCATGCAGAGCCTCCATTCCCAAAACCATGGTCACTGTCAAGAGCTTATTAAGCAAGCACAGGGTGGTGTATTAGTATGTTTTCATGCTGCTGATAAAGACATACCCAAGACTGGGTAATTTATAAAGAAACAGAGGTTTAATGGACTCACAGCTCCACATGGCTCAGGAGGCCTCACAATCATGGAGGAAGGTGAAAGACAAGAGAGAGAACTTGTGCAAGGAAACTCCCCCTTATAAAGCCATCAGATCCTGTGAGACTTATTCACTATCACGAGAACAGCATGGGAAAGGTCTGCCCCCATGATTCAATTACCTCTCACCGGGTTCCTCCCACAATACATGGGAATTGTGGGAGCTACCATTTAAGAAGAGATTTGGGCGAAGATACAGCCAAACCATATCAGGCAGCTAGGAATAGAAGTTAACTAATTTGCAGTAGGCTTACCCAGATGATTGATAATAATGTTCTACTTTCTGGATGCCATTGGTGATAATTTGTTTAAGATACTTACATGACTATAGTCTCATATTATTTGAGTGTTCCAAAAATATAATTCTTTTCAACACCTCCTAGTTATGATTCTCCACAGTCTTTATCTTGATAAGAGCCATGACCATGGAGTAGAAGAGTGGAACACAATTTAAAATTCTAGAAATGGCACCTGTTTTTGGAAAAACATTAGTATTTAACCATGTTGACATTTTAAACCAAGGAGAAAATAAATACATAAACATATGATGTGATATCTATCTTAAATTTTGACTGCAAAAATCATATCCCTACTTACTACTTCAGCAAAACAAAGTAGAAGTAGCTTAATGAATTAAATATGAAAGGAAAAGTATTATATGACTAGATTTTAATGGAAGCAGATACATAAATAGCTTTTTAGTGAGGAATATTTTCATACATTTAATAAATTTGTTAAATATATACGATATAGCTAGAACTGTATAACTCTTGGCACCTGACAATGAATGGTACAGATGTAATCTCTGCCCTTGTAGAGATAACATTGAACAAATATAACTGTTTTTTTAAAAGAATGAAATTATTATGAATTAAAATGAGCTCTATAAAGAAAAAAAAAGAGTCAAAGAAGATGATTATGTTGTTGTAGAATTCTCCACTTTAGAAATAATGAGCAGTGAACATTGATGTGAGATAATTTCTGAGTTGAGACATAAATGATGAGGTTTGCCCACACAAGCTTAACAGGAAAGCATGATATATGAGTGGCAGTAGAATGCGCAAATCTCGCAAAGTGTACCCAAAGGAGATAGGATGACCAGTGCCTAGATGGGCTAGGGAGATGATACAGAAGATGGAAAATAAGATTGTTAACAACTTTCATTTAGAAAAATATAACCAAACTAAAAACCAGAGAGGAGTCTAGAATAAATTATTTACAAGTGACTATGTCAGAATAATGTCTTCATTTATGTTTTTAAAGTAAGTCAAAAGGAAAACTTAATACCATGAGAGAAAAATGGACTAAGGACATAAACTTACAAATCATGATTTAGATATCCATATAACCAACAAAGGTAAAACAATAAATATGTTTAAACTCACAAAAGACTTAAATGAACTTAGCATAGATTAAATTTTTATTAATTATAAAATCAAACGTTCTCTTGCATTTAGTGAAAAAAAATTATATTGTTTTGGAGGTAAGATTATCTGCATTGTTTAACTTATACTTTTGACTTTAATTAATATTGGTTATATAATTTGAAATATTAAGTATGTAGTTTTAAAAAATATAGTGCTAATATTGTGATTATTTTTCATAACTTAGATACAATACTCTTCCTTTGATACTTAATCTTATAACAAGATATTGTTTGTCTCTAGTTATTCCAAATGTAAGAAAGAAGATATTTTTTCCAAAAGTAATTTTTTTCTTCTTTCTTGTAGCAATAGCCATTTAAAAGACTTTCATTATTATATACTAAATTTCACTCAATTGTAAAAACAGTGTTAAAAATAATTCATCTGTCTTTTTCCTTAATGGAAAAAATAATCACTTAGTGTTCTTTTAAGTGAACTTGCTACTCTTCAGGTCATATGTAACTATATTTTTAAATAGAAAAATCAAATGTAATTTTTTATATTCAAATCTTTTGTATTTTTCTCAACTGTAAAATGTTAAGCCTTTAAAAAATACATTTATATTGTATCAAGCACTTATTTTTTAAAAATTGCCATTAAGCTTTTCACTTTAGAGAATAAAACATTAGTTGTCATGGTGTTACTCTTGTCTCATTTAAAAATATAGTTCTCAATAACATTCTTTCACTTAAAAAATACAGCAAATTGCTACCTGGTTGAATTAACAAAGGAAAATATAGGGACTGAAAACTAAAATCTTATAAAAATGTGAGTAAAGTCACTGCAGTTTTTAAAAATATAATATCATTAAAAGCCTATGACCATGCATAGTGTCTTCAAACTGTGAAAGTTCTCATGTGATATGCATAACTATCGCACAAAAAAATAATTAAACATGATCCCTTTGTATTCCCCATGATCTAATTATCTTCATAAAGAATTTTGCTGAGCTTTTAATTGTATTAATGAAAAGTGCACTTTTGACTTTCATCTTACCTGATATAACATTAGACAGTTTGCCATTTCCTTTTGCTGAGGCACTTTCTTCACTAAATAAGGCAGATTGCAAAGAATTCTCACACATTTCTTGTGACTCTTTGCAAAGCAGTTTTAATTTCCAATGCTCTTTTTTCTGAACTGTAATTGTTACCATCTTTGACCAACAGTATATGATAGAAATGTTCTTGCAGAGTTCTGATCATAAACCTCAGGAAACACTGCAGAGTTTGTACTCTCTGTATTGGAAACCTTCCTCCATGGAAACAATCCAAAGTTAGCCTCCAGAAGGATGGGACACCTTGTGAGCGGAGGCCTCAGCTATGCCACTGTCACCAGATGAGGTCCAGAGGTATAAAGGAGCCCAGGTGATTACATGAAGTAGAAAGAAGCCACTCTTGCAGAGCCCAGCCTAAAACATCAACCCAGACAACCATGAACAATAAGCAAACACTGGTTTGCTATTAAGCCACTACATTTTACAGCAGTTTGTTATAGGCCAATAGATATTTAATGCACTTGTCTTTCAGGACACCAAATCTTGGTTTTCCTCATACCTTTGTCGCCATTGCTTCTGAGTCTGTTTTGTTGATCATTCCTTTTCTGTTTCTCTCTTTGGATGAAATAGAGTTCTCTCCTTTATCGCTGTCTTTATAATCAGATTTATAAAGACAAATGGCTTAAAGTCAAATGGCTTCAAATACCATCATCATGCTGACAATTACTAAATTTATATATTTAGAACTCTCACCTAAACTCTAGATTTATATGTCCAAATACCTACTTATTTCCATTTATACATCTACTAGGCATCCAAACTTCTTGTCTCCAAAATCTTACTCCTGGTTTTCCTCTCCAAGTGTGCTCTTCCAAGACTTGCTCATCTGAATGATTGACAAGTCTATTATACTAATTCCTCAGACCAGCATCCTTAGTGTGATTCTTGCCTGCTTCTTGTGTCTCACACCCCACATCCAATCCATGAAAAAACCCTTTGTCTCCACCATAAAATTATTATACAGTATCTTGTCACTTCTCATCACTTCCAACTTACCATCTTGGTTCAAGCCACTATTATCTCTCACCTGGATTGTTGCTATCGCCCTCTAGATGATCTCTTAATTTGCTTTCTTGACACACAATCTCCTCTTTTGCTGTATTCTTCAACCGATTCAACAGACAATTCAGTATCATTCGATTAAAACATAAGTCAGATTGTATTATAGATCTCCTTAAAACCTTCCACTAGATTCCAAGGCTGTACGTCACCAATTTTCTCTCATCACTTTTTAATATAACCTCTTATTTATCTTATTTTCCCTGGATATACTCCATTTCACTATTCTTTTTTGCTCTCCTAGAAATTGCCGGAAACAAATTCAATTTGTTTTTTTCCTGCTGGAAACTTTTTTCTCCTACTGTAATCATGAATCACATGCTCACTTCCTTCCAATCTTTGCTTAAATGTTATTGTCTCAGCAGCGTTTCTCCTGACCATTTTATCTGAAATTACATTGCATTCCCCATTCAACCCTCTGGTATCTATTCTTTCTACGTTATTTATTTTTATGCCACTTATTACTTTCTAATCTAGTGTATGTGCATGCGCGCCTGTGTGTGTGTGTGTGTGTGTGTGTGTGTGTGTGTGTGAGAGAGAGAGAGAGAGAGAGAGAAGGTATGCTATCAATTTTTTTTCTTGTTTCCCTGGCTAGAATGTAAGTTCTACGAGAACAGAAAATTTTGTCTTTTTCATTCACCATTCTGTTTCTAGTGCTTGGAACAGTAACTGACTTTTAATAGTTGTCCTGTATTTCTTTCAAATGTATTAGTTTGGTGATTGTTCGAATAGCTATAAAACTCAGTTTCTTAATATATCAAATAGGAACGATAATGCATTTACTTCAAAGAGTTACTATGAGGATTAAATGAAATGCTCTCCTTCATTTTTGATTTTTGTAATTATTGTTTTATCGTTTTTCCTAAGTCTGTGTAGTTAATAATTTATCAATTTTGATAATCTTTTCAAAAAACCAACTTTTGGTTTTATTAATTTTATTGTTGTTTTATTTCATTGACTTCTGCTCTGATTTTTACCATTTCCTTTGACTGTGTTTGTAATAGCTGCTTTCAAACCTTTGTCGCTAAATCCAGCTTCAAGGTCCATTTAAAGCAAGTTTAAATTGACTATATTTCATCCTTAATACTAGTAAGAATTTCCTGTTTCTTTGCATATCTGGGACTGTTTTATTATGAAAGCTAGACATTTAGACAATATTTTAACAACTATGGATCCTGTTTTATTTTTCTTCCTCAGTGTACAGCCACTGATGTCTCTGCTGGTTTTTAATTCTTATTTTAGTTTTCGGTCTGCATCCCCCATGTCAACCCTTTGCATAGTTTAGTCATCACTTACTGCTGTGGATGGAGGTTATGCTCGAACACCACAAGCCCACAAGGCTTTCGTCTGCTAATTGGACAGGATGCGACCTGGAATGCATGTAATGCTGTAGTCTGTTCCGAAATCTCCTTTGGAGCTCATGATTTGCAGGACTCTCTTTGATCTCTCTCACGCAAGCAGAGTTTCTGTCAGCCTGGAGACTGTGGAGAACTTACCTCATTCCTTCTATCTATCGTTCCCTCAGTTTTCAGAATCTCCCTGTTAAATTTCTGGCTGAGCCGTTTCTTGCCCTGAACCAGGACGACAAACTCAATTTTTCCTGACTGTTCGCAACAAAATCTACCACTTGTAGTTAGCAAAGCCATAGGTGTTTACATCTCTGGTTCTGGATTGAATTTTCTATGTTGAGTATCAAAGCTGCTGTTTTATATATATATATATTTTTGGCCAGATCCAATTTGATGAAACTAAAGTGTACACCTGTAAATGGGGTGGGAGGGCGGAGATTAGGGTGTAATGGGGTAATCTCCAGCAAGAAGACCACCGACTCCAGTTTTTCTCAGTTTTTCCAGGATAAGCACACCTCAATTTATTTTCTAATTTTGATTAATTTCCAGTGTACCTGAAATGTTTCTGACAATTTTTTCCTGATTTTATACTTTATTTCTTCCGAGAGGGATTACCCAATTTGGCAATCTCTTCAGGTTGCTCTTACCAGGAATGCCTCTTACTATTTCATTGTAAATAACTCAAATATACTACATTTTCAAGAATAAGCTCTAAATTATGTGCCTGAAGTTTTAAATTTACATGGTAAACACAAATATGGATAATATCCAAGATTTTCAGATGTGCAGGTATCTATAATAGTAGGACCAAATGGAATTTTAAAAAATAGCTGGCAATCTGCCATGGTGTCACAGAACTTGACTAAAGAATCTAAGAGCAGGAATTGTTTTTAACAAATCAATTTTCCTACTGATTTGAATTAAGCATATGCCTCTGTGAAACATCTTTAATCATAAAAGCATTTATGAAAATTAGTGTTTCAAAATGTGAAGCATCAGAGTATATGTCTCTATCTGAAGAGCATGTAATTATATGTCAGAGATTGTCAGATTTCTCTTTCTTTCTTTCTTTCCTTCCTTCCTTCTTTTTTTTTTTTTTTTTTTTGAGATGGAGCTTTTGTTGCCCAGGCTGGAGTGCAATGATGTGATCTCGGCTCACTGAAACCTCTACCTCCCAGCTTCAAGTGATTCTCCTGCCTCAGCCTCCTGAGTAGCTGGGATTACAGATACCTGCCACCATGCCCAGCTAATTTTTTGTATTTTTAGTAGAGATGGGGTTTCACTATGTTGGCCAGGCTGGTCTCGAACTCCTGACCTCAGGCAATCCACCCACCTCAGCCTCCCAAAGTGCGATTAGTGTCTAATCCTCTAGGATTAGAGGTGTGAGCCACCTCCCAGGCCCTGTGTTGTCAAATTTCTGCTGAATTGCTTCCTCCTTGTTTGACTATTGCTCTGGCACTTTGCTCCAACTGAATAATACAGGGTAGAAAAAGCAAAGACTAAAAATTGCTGTCCTCTTGTCTGAGCCAGAAATAATTTTAAGAATTGAAGTGAATGAATTTGCAGAACTCAATGATACTTAACCATTCTCTCCTTCCCTAATCTTTCCATCTCTTCAGTCCCCAGGAACAGAAAACAGAGAAATAACCAAAAACAACGGGTGGAATCCTAGCTCTGTCCATATGGCTTTTCCACTGCTGTTTAGTCATGCCTGGGCTTTCCTTCCGTGAACAGACATTGAAGTGGCCACCAACTGGTTCTCCGGAAGTTTGGTGAAACTATGAAACAGTTGCCACACAAGTGTTGCCTCTTCTGACTGTGAGCTGATTTCTTTTCAGGAGTTCACCCAGAAAAAAAAGCATTATGAAATCATCTCTTTGGGTCATCTTAAGTAATTTATAAAGCTGTATTTGACTAGTAATACTTCTGGGATTTTAATGAAGTGGATAAATTCAGTGAAAAGTCAGAAGTCAGTGAGCAGAAAGGTGCACTTTTCCCCTGAAGAGGTTGCCAAGGAACCCTTTTCCATGGAGTAAGAAATCATGACCTTTCAAAGCTTGTCTTTCCCACCGATGCTTCTCACCATGTTACCGATTTGAAAGACCAAGTTTTTTTCTGTTTTTAGTTTTTCTCATAAAAGAAAAGAAGGAATCAGGTTTTACCTTCAATAAGTAAGAAAACCTCTATCTCATTACTTTCTGTTTTTCAGTAAGTCCCTAAAATGGTGATGGCTTTTCAAATTTCTCTAAGAAAGTAATGTTTATGCTATTCTTTACTCTTCACCAATCCTTTGACTTTACCCCTTAACATCTAGCCAACTGGACACCTTAGGACTGTGAAACTTGGTAACGTTACAGTGAGCTCATAAGGCTGATTTCGTTTTCTCAACAATGATCTGAAGTCACTTGTAAGTATGCTAGCTCTTCCTAATGAGTCACTTTTTTTTCAAATTTCCAACATTTAAGTAAGCCCAACACGCAAATTGAGACTGTATTGATTTTAAAATGTGAATACTAAACTCTCTTTTCCTTTTATTTAAATTATAGAAAAATTATGCCACAAAGAAAGAGCCAATTATGCATTTGATGGAAGTTATCATTCGAAATCAATTTAGTTTGTCTGTCCTGCACACCCCTTCCGCATAGTCACTACTTTATCATCTTGGGAAAAAATTATCTTTCTCTTTTGTCTAAATAGAAAAATAATGGTGTTGATTCACATCACAGGATAAATTTCATTTCCAAGTAAATAATGTGCAATAATTACAATGCACATATAGATTTTTTTGGTCTGAGCCAAGACGTACTGAGAACAGGAAATCATATCATTTATCACCTTCTGATATGAAAGATTGTTTCTCCCAGTGGCTGCTGCTTGTTTACAGTTAGTAACAGCAGGTGGGGAGGAAGAAGCAACTCACTGCTTGCTTTGCTTCAAAGTGATTTATACAATTCTTAGCGATACAGACAATATATATGATGGATGTGCTGTTTAATTAGACTGTTGTAAAAGCTGTAATTACATCTACTAAGTGCAATTTTATGTGTGTGTACATAAGCAATTTCAAGGAATGTCATTTGTACTCCACCAGGCATTGTCTGGGCTTTTGGAATTGGTTTTGGGGTATACGTGTGTGTCTTCTGGGTTTTTATTTCGTTATCAATACGGACTTCTAAATAAAAGAATCTATTCAGAAATATCCTTTGAAAATATGAAGGATAAGAAAACCGTAAGAGATCTTTAGTATGAACTTTTGGGACACAAACATGATCAGTTCTACAATTTAAATTAAGCCACTTAAAACCTTCCATTTTGAACATTAAAAAAAATGTCTGATAATCCAATCTGTTGAACAGCTCATACAGGCATTAGCAGTGAAGTCTACAGAAGTAATAGTGTTCACCATATTCAATTTAGACGAACATTTGTGTCATGTTCATACCCTCTTTGTGATCCATTAGTAAAATGGCTTTGCCTTATTACGTGGTGTAAAAGTGATTTATTTTAAGGTTGCTATTAGACTTTGGACTCATGCTGCAACTTCAGCTGTTAGAGAGCTATTGTAGCCAATACAAATGCATTCTACATCTGAAGTTGATGAAAAACATTTGCCAAAAGGCAAAAGAAAAGCGACTTGAACAGCTCAGAGATTCTATGTAAATGAGCTGCTGTTATTTTATTGTTTTCGTTTTCAAATTTTCCTTTTTATTACAATCTATTAACAGCACGGGTAGGCAAATTATATGTGCAGTATTTTCAAACTTTATTCTCAGAAAATTATAAATTTACTACTTGAACATAAATTATTTTTAAATGGAAATATTGTTATTTAATAGGGCTAAATAATCTTATTTACTTAAAAAATATATACAAATGAAATAGTCTAAAAAAGTGAACCCCTTCATCTGCAAATCTAACTTATATCACCTATATTATTAACTCTTTTCTGTCAGTCTCTGTCTCCACTCCATGTCACTTCCTCTCCAACTCTTTGCACCCTATGTTGTAAACCATGCCTGGTCTACATTAGACTTTTTGAAACCCCCAGTGGGGAAGAGTTAAAGTCAATATTTTGGCAATTGTTATGTGATCAGGAACATAAGGACAAAGCTTTGAAATGCCAGTAGATCAACCAGATTTACTATGTTATGCGTGTGAATAATTGTTGAAGTTGTAAAAATTGATTGCAGCTCCCTCCTCTCTAATTCATATTTTACTGAGTTTAAGTTTCTTCACTCTAAACATTATTAAAAGTAGAACAGTTTGATAATAAAACAGACGAAGTAGATGAACTTAACAAACTTCATTCTTCCATGTTCCAGGACTCGGCCCCCATCTTTCCTCATAGGTACTGAAGTCCAGGTGGAGAAATGATCAGCTGCACTGACAAAATGCTTTAAATAACTAATAAATATATATTTCTTTCTCATATCTTAATTTGATTTTGTGGGATTACTTCATACACAGAAGCTTGAGTTTGGAATAGCTTTATGAAAATGAAAACCACATCCAAATATGTTCTTAAAATGCAGTGACTTTTGAAAACTAGAAGATAGCTTATTGTTTGAAATATGTTTTCTTATTTCCTAAGTATTTTCTTAAGAATCAAATAATCATAACTAAGACATTTTTGGATGTATGTGTCACAAAATACAAATTTTCAACGATTAACAATAAAACATTTATAAATCTGCTTATTTACATTTAGTTCATAAGCTCATAGTCAGTCTATGTAACAAAGCAGCATGAATTAATGGTTAAGAAGGTGGATTTTGGAGCCAAATTTCCTTGGCTCAAATTTTTATTCTGAGACTTATTACCTGTGTGATCTTGAGCAACTTGAGCTTCCTAAGATTCTATTTCAATTTAAGAAATGTGCATTAAAAAGATCTTTTTAATACATTTATATATGAGTCATAGTACACATTTTATGAATGATATCTTGTATTACCTTACAAGAAGAAATGCTATTATCAGACATACAATTCTCAAAATGATATCCACATCTTTGCTTTCTTGTCATTTCCAACTTTAAGGGCTTTGGACTGCTTTAGATGATATTTCTAGTATTTCTTGAGTGTCTATTTTGAGCCAGTCAGTGTCATATGTGGGAAGAAAGCACAGTAACTAAAATAGAAAAAGAATTTCTTTTTGATGAGTTAATGACTACAATGACTCATGCACTAGTTGACAACTGAGGATAAGTTGAGGGAAGCTATCGTTTCTCTCAGGTCTCATAGCAGAGGCCAAATTGCTTAGCAGAGAACCTTCTGCCTAGTAAGTGTCCATAAGGATTAGCTGTTATTATTTACTGTACATCTCTTCTGAGTCTTATTTAAAGATGATATTTCTGTAATTCAGAGTAAATGTCCTAGCTGTACTGGCTATAACCTAGTAATGCAGACATACTGAAGTCAGACTTTGATTGTTTTTCTTTTTAGTCTGATACGTAAAGGAGTGATATAAGCGTGACCTTTCTTCCCTTTCTCCCTCAAGTTGCCTGTATTTGCCTGCATTTTTTTTTTTTTTTTTTTCTGAGACAGAGTGTTGCTCTGTCACCCAGGCTGGAGTGCAGTGGCGAGATCTTGGCTCACTGCAAGCTCCGCCTCCTGGGTTCATGCCATTCTCCCGCCTCAGCCTCCTGAGTAGCTGGGACTACAGGCACCCAAAACCGCACCCAGCTAATTTTTTGTATTTTTAGTAGAGACGGGGTTTCACCGTATTAGCCAGGATGGTCTTGATCTCCTGACTTTGTGATTCGCCCGCTTTGGCCTCCCAAAGTGCTGGGATAACAGGTGTGAGCCACTGTGCTCAGTTGCCTGTATTTCTTCTTTTTAAAATTCCATCTTCCCCCAGAGTGAACCTTTAATACGATGAGCTTCAACAAACTTAAGAGAATTATTTGACATAGATGACTGGTTTGTAGAAGAAATAATAGACACCTAGACATGGTGTAGAGTATTTAGCACTGACTTCTCTATTAAAATTAACATTATTTATGTTGTTCACACTTAATCAATAGCTATGTAGCTATACTGAAGTAGAACACAGAAACAAAACTATGATTCTAGAAATGTCATAGGAACTCAATCACAATCTTCATATACTAGGCCAGGATATATTATGAGGCTTATCATGATTTTTGGTGCTTATGCAGCAACATGTCCATGACTTATTTCTTGAAAGGCAAAAATGTCTGTCTTACATTTTACAAATAACTCTCAGTAAGTCAGAAGACCACAAACTTACTATTGGCTGTGACTGTGAACATATGTGAGAACAAGGGTGATGGGAAACTAGCCAGGGCACATGTGAACAGATGTAAAGACTCTTAAGTAACCTGGTTTATCTCCTTTCCAGTGTGCTCCTTACTCAAAAGTAGAACTTATTACAGAATAACAGAAAGACACAGACGACTTTGGAGTATGATTTACGTTGTCTTAATTTTCTATGAAATTTAGAAGATTGCTGATATTTTTGAGAGAGTTGGAGCTAAGCATCAGAAGTAGTCTTCTTCTTGATATAATAATAACAAATAGAGAAAAGAAATGGAACATTTTTAACTTAAAACATCAGTTTACATTCAAATGAGCTTTTCTAGGATGTATATGAGAGAAAGATATATTTGTTTTCATTAAACCAACTATTTAAGAATATAGTTGACCCTTGATTTTTGACTGCACCTGTTGCTGGTGCCTCAAGCCCCTCATTGTTCAAGAGTCGACTGTATAGTCACAGTACAATTCATTCTACACATCTTCCACACACCATCAAAAACGACACTGAAAAAGTTAGGACATCATTTCTTATAGCAAGAAGAGGACCCAACTTATCTTGAGAAACAGAGAGAGATTAGCAGATGTCAGTTCTCATAAGTGAGTGAGTTCTTAGATTTTTCATGTTCAAAGCAGGAAAAAATAAAGAAGTCACATTGATTGGATACTTACTATGTACCAGGAACTATGCTAGCTGCATTTATAATCTTATTACCTTAATGGAAGTGTATGATTAAATTTTTTTCTCAGCATTGTGTCAATTATCTCAAGGGTCCACTCTTGTCATTTACATTTGCCATAAAAATCTATGGAATAAGCAGTATAAATGCAGTCCATGTTTTCGGGGAGTGGAGAAGCCAATGAAAATTTTAATCTATACTCAGTAACATAGCTTCAAGATGGGCCAAAGTCTTTAATCAAAGATAGATGACTATGTCTATGTGTTCTGGCTCTAAGAACTGCCCAATCTCTAAATCCCTTTTTGGCATCTGCCATGTGGAACAATGTTTTCAGAGATTTACAGAGCAAAAAGCAAATATCAGATTTTTTGAAAAACTGTCTGTAATTCAACTTTTCATCTTGATTTCTAACATGATTACTCTGAACTTCAGGTGATTTCATCTGTGTTCTTGGAATAAAAATAATATGAAAAATTTAGAAATTTAAATCCAAAATAAAATATCACATTTTTTTTGGAATTAATGCATACTTTCTATTTAAGAAGAATGACTTTGATCAAGCCTGAACTCTGGTCAATCTTTCATTTTTATGTTTTAATAGAAAATTTCAAAACTTTTTGTTATTATTTAAATATTCTCCAAGAAACTAAACAGAGGGCTTTTTCCTATGTTTTCAATAAGTGACACCAAAGCTTCTTTATTTTGACAAATGCTGTCCAACATTGAGAACATGGATGTCATAAAACATAATGGTATGGTATCTCCTCCTCTGACATCTAAAAGGATGGTTATCTTTTTAATTTTCAGATATACAATATGTTGTTATAAACTATAATCACTGTGATGTTTATTAGATTTCTCCGACTTATTTCTCCTATCTAACTAAAATTTTGTATACCTTCACCAACATATTCCCAACTCTCTCACCCTCAGCTTCTGGCAACCACTATTCTATTCTCTGCTTCTGTGAGTTTGACTTTTTAAATTTTCACATATAAATGAGATCATGTGGCATTTGTCTTTTTGTTCCTGTCTTATTTCTCTTAACATATGCCACTCATGTTCAGCCATGTTGTCACAAATGACAGGATTTTTTTCTGTTTCAAGGCTGAATAGTATCTAATTATATATATAATATATATATCATATATATGATATATGAAACCACATTTTCTTTATTCATTCATTTTTTGATGAACACTCAAGTAAACTCCATGTTTTGGTTATTATGAGTAATACTGCAATGAACATGGTAGTACAGATAACTCTTTGACATAGTGATTTTACTTCCTTTGTATATATAACCAGTGGTAGGATTACTAGATTGTATGGCAGCTCTATTTTTAATTTTCTGACAAATCTCCACACTATTTTCCATAAGAACTGTACTAATTTCCATTCACATTAGCGGTGTACAAAAGTTCTCTTTTTTTCCACATCCTCACCAACACTTGTTATCTTTTGTCTTTTTTGTAATAGCCATTGTAACAGGAATAAGCTGATATTTTCTTGTGGTTTTTATTTGCATTTATCTGATGATTAGTGATGTTGAGCATTTTTCCATATACCTGCCAGTCATTCGTATGTCTTCTTTTGAAAAATGTCTGTGTTGGTCCTTTATTATTGCATTTTAATTCCTTCCTTAGGTTTTGGCAGTTAGAGGAAAGGGAACTTTGTTAAAAAGACCTAAGTTTTCTTGAAATAATCTAGGATAATTTGTCTCATCAGTAAGTGAGGCTTATATTTACTCTTGTTGGAATAACAATACACTTTATAAGCAAATAAGGGTTTACTGGTATACATACATATCATCTAGCATAATCTAACATCAACCAGAAAGACAAGTATTTTAGTAACTGTGACAAGAAAAGTCTTCACCTCTTGCTGATTGTGAATCCCTGTAACACTCTGAACACTTTATTTAAATGAGATTTTTTTGTGTTCCTCTCATCCTACTTTCTTGGTGATTGACAGTGATCTATCGCTCACAAAGCAGAAGCTCTGATAGAATAATGAAAAGCTGATCGCTTTCCTCTTCCAACACAGTGTCTTTTCATCTCTTTCTCTAATCTCTGCTTATTGTTCATCTTTGGCATTGTCAGTCACCAGGTTGTACAGTTTACAAATACGGGTGTGACAAGGGAGAAAAAATAGTCAATCCAATAACGTGAAGTCTTACCAAGTACCTGCCTGGCTGCAGTTTGAAACTCCTTCTCCAAGCTCCTATAGAAACCAGATCAGGGCTAAGATAACTGTTTTTCTTTTAAAAAGCAGTTAGATTTTCCCCCTTCTCTCTGAAGAGCTACTCTGAGTGACTGAGTGAGATGGCTTATTCAAGGACCCCGTCTTCTTTTGTTGGACAGAAACTGGTCAAATTTTGGAAAGCAATGAAAAGAGAGCCAGTGACATCTGGGTTTCTCTTTGTTAGAGAAAATACATGCATGGTATATAGAAAAAAAAACTCATATAAATATTTGGCTTTCAGACAAATACAGTTTAATGCCTATTACTATGTTTGAAATGAAAATAAACTCATTGCGAAATTTCTTATTAACCAGAACTTGCAGATTTTGGTTCACAGAGCTGAATATACTCATTGCAACAGTAATAAACTCTCACTGTTTAAAAAATATCTTTCATTTATGTAATTTATCTATTTGTATCTTAAAAGTAAATTCAAGTTTGATTGAAATTAAGTTTAATTGGTTATTCAGAAAACTGAATATATTCTTTATGTAGATACTTGCACTTAAAATTAAACAATATGATTTTAAATATAGAAATAATGCCCAACATTTTTCATAATTGTTGTACCAAGTAAATAAGGTAACAGAAGAATGTGACCTTACCCAGAGCCTAGCAATTTATGGGTCTTCAATTAATAATGGCTATTGTAATTATGATTTTCTTCTTGTTATATTAAAAATTCAAAGATATGAAGAAATCTACCAAGGAGTAACTAAAATTGGAAAATATAATGCATTACACTTAGTTTGAATCAAAAGCACATGTCATAAGACCTGATTGAAACTGATCTGTCATCACCATATTCAGTGTAATAAAGCTATTGCACATTGTATTCTGAACTGATCTGACTTCATGTGAGATATTGTGTAGTATTCTGGGTAAACTTTCTTTTTTTTTTTTTTTTTGAGACGGAGTCTCGCTCTATCGCCAGGGGTGGAGTGCAGTGGCCGGATCTCAGCTCACTGCAAGCTCCGCCTCCTGGGTTTATAGGCCATTCTCCTGCCTCAGCCTCCCGAGTAGCTGGGACTACAGGCACCCGCCACGTCGCCCGGCTACTTTTTTGTATTTTTTAGTAGAGAGGGGGTTTCACCGTGTTAGCCAGGACGGTCTCGATCTCCTGACCTCGTGATCCGCCCGTCTCGGCCTCCCAAAGTGCTGGGATTACAGGCTTGAGCCACTGCGCCCGGCCCTGGGTAAACTTTCTTTAGACATACACACAGAATATTCTCCCACTTACATATGTACAGGAAAGTTTTCTAAGCTGGAATATTTGGAAGTCATACCATATAACAAAACCTAAAATTTAGTCTGGAAAAGAAGAGTCTTAGCGAGGAAATCTTGATTTTCTTCAAATATTAATTACACCATGTTCAATGCGATTAGACATAGTTATGTGAAGTATCAAAGAACAAAATTAGAACCAATAACTGTGATAAGAATTTGGGTTTAATATTAAAGAAAAACATTTTAAAGTTAAAGTTATGGGAGACTCTGCTGCTGGTAAGGTATAAGGTTCTATTTGATCAACCTTGGTATAAAACAACTTTAAATTCTGCATAAATTATAAAATCAACTATCTGAAGACACTGCAGAGTGAGCAAAAATAGAATGAACCAAAGAAGATGGAACTTACACACGATTCACTAAAGAAGACAGCATCCTAACTTGCCTGGGACAGACTCTAGACTTCCCAAGCAGAGGCACTCAGATGGAAAACTCACAGTTCTACTGGCTTGAAAAACTAGAAGCTGGGTATGGTAGCCTTCTGTTATTACCACAACAAATTACCAAAAGCTTAGTGGATTAAAGTAATGAAAACATATCTTATTACAGTTCTTTAGGTCTGAAACTTGATGTGATTTCACCGAGCTAACATCAAGGTGTTGGCAGGGCTATGTTTCTTTCTTGAGGTTCTGGAGGAGGATCCATTTCCTTGCCTTTTTCAATTCTAGAGGCCATACCCATTCCTTTGCTCATGGATGCTTCCTGTACCTACAAAACTAGCAATGCATTAATTCTCTGACCCTTTATTAAATCTGTCTCTGACCAAAGCCAAAATGGTTTTCTGGTTTTAAGGATTCACATGATTAGACCAAGCCTACTCAGAAAATCTAGAATAATCTCTCCATGTCAAGATGAAAGAGATCAAATGAAGAGACTAAGAGGCAGAAATGAAGTCCACAGGCAAACAGCCCGGGCGGCGCCCTGAGCCTAGTTAAAGATCGACCCCGGACCTAACCGATTAAGGTTATCTATAGACTCCAGACATTGTAAGACAAACGTTGTGAAAGTCTCTGTCCTGCTCTAATTACCAGTGTCTGCCACATATCTTAGTCCTGGGCCCAGTACAAACAATCCTCTATTTTGTCCCAACTTCCTGAGCCCCATATGCCTGCCCGACACAAACACATGAAGAAAAACAACACCTGGGGAGCTCCAATAAGGTTACAACCGTTTGTAAAAGCGCAGGACCGATAAGAAGGCTGCTAAAAGCATAACTTCACATTAACATGTAAACCCATTGTAATGCTGTAGCCTAGAGAAATGCCTTGTTCCTCTGTAACCTGACAAGTCCTGTTTACCTCGAGCTATAAATAGCAAGCACACGCATTGTTTGGGGCCCTCTTGTATGTTGTGGAACGGAGGGACCAAGTTCGAACTTGCATTAAAGATCCTTGCCGCTTGGCTTTGACTCTGGACTCTGGTGGTCTTCTTCGGGGAACCAACGGTCTGGGCATAACAAAGATCCATAACCTTTATCACATTTTTGAAGTCCCTTTCGCCATGTAGGTAACATATACAGGTTCTGGAGATCAGGACATAGAGGTCTTTGGTGGGGAAAGTCATTGTTCTGCTTACCACAGTGGGGACTGGGGAAACTACAGTTTGTAGAAAATGAGAGAAGTGATATTCCAGACTAGAAAAAGCCAGAAAAGGGTACTGTCAAATTGTATGATAAGTTTTGTCCAGTTATCTGAAACACCAGTGCATGACACAGATTCCAAACAGTCCAGCAAAGGCTATATAAAAGACCTGTGGTAAAATGTAAGCTCCTGTCCGCTATAGAGGAAGAGAGGTTTTCGGTTTTAGTGTACCTAAGCAAACTGCATGCTTACGTTGCAATAATAATAGTAGTAATCATTAAAGGTGTCAAATAGCTTGAAAAAGCCTCCAAAATGAATTCCTTATCAAGGAAATATCCAAATAGACCCTGGCTGGTGGTCTTTAGAAAACACTACGTTGCATGGAAGGTTGAGCTACCCAGGATTCAAAGTACTTTTCAAATCTAAACTTTTTTGATCATGATATTTGTTCCATGAGAAATAGGTTTACATTTTTTGAAAGGCTATGTCTTTAAAGTTTTGAGGCAGTAAAGCTTAAATCTTTTTGGGATTCCAGAATTCCTAGAGGAATTTAGAAGAGTGTTAAACTATTGGATAGGCATGATTATGAATAACTATCAAAAGCCCAAGGTTAGTTTATTATGTTTAGCTGAAACCCTGAAGAGGAAAAGAAACTATTATTTATTTAATTAATCTTACATGTCAGAAAATTGACTCAGTAATTTTCATATACTAGTCATTTACTTTGCAAAAGTTCTTTTGAAGAATAAATTATTCTTATTTTCAGAGGAAGATACTGAGGATAAGAAGTTGAGTAGCTCCTCAGAAGTCACAGATTTGGTAAGTGGTAGACCCCTATGGCCATTTAAATGCCAGCTGAGTTACATCATCTGCTGTCCTACTGGGAAACTCACTTGGGGAACTTCTGTTGCCACAACCTTGAGAACATAATGACAATAAGAGTAATTAAAATCTTCTCGTGTAATAACAACAAAATTAAATGAGAAGTTAGATCTTGGCTGAATTGGTGTTGTTTTCTGATATTTATATATACATATCGACATAAGAGCAAATACATACTTTTATTTTCTTTAGTTGAAAAGGTAATAGTAGTCTTTAACATTCCTTTCTTTTCTAGCTTATCTTCAAGATTTATTTCTCCTTATAATTCATGCATATTCTCTTTTTAAAGTTTTCCTCATCGTGAAATATTTCACTTATTTTATAACAGTCCTCCATATGCCTGTCATATTGCCAAAAAGTTCACTGTGATTTTATCTGATGCTTCACTTCTCCTGGTGCCTTTACCGATAAATTACAAAGCTTCTGTTCACAAACAGTGGAAAGAGGGAGAACATGGCACACCTATTTCTTAACAAGAGATGAAATCTCGTGGAAAGATTGGTAATTTAATTGTGCCATTAAAAGTACCCAGCAATAACTTAATACTGAGATAAGTAAAGGACAAAGAAGAAAAAGGGTTAAAACAAACTATTTTATCTAAAGGGGAGAAATCCAAATGCTAACAATCTTAATTTTGGGGTACAAATAAAAATCTATCACTAGGAGGCAAGGAGAAATATATTACCCTGTATCAAAGAAGAAACAGAGAAACATATATTGCTATCTCAGTAGGAACATTTCAATCTAGACATAAGAATACTCACAATGTATATGGACTTTTACAGTTTCTCATAGATTAAGGGTTGCATAATTGCAATATTTGAAAGCTTGGGCAGTAAAATAAAATAAGATTTATAATCTCCAATATCAAGTGGACTTTAATGCTAACCCACAATCTCTCTCATTTTCCTCGGCCAGTTCACTTTCCCAGGGATTATTTAAAATATCCTTTACTTTTTTAAAACATCAACTCTATATTCCACAGTAAATGACCTCTTACCCAGGTGTCATAGATAATATTAGATAGCATCTTACTTTTCAATCACAAAATTGGTTAAAACAGCATTTCATAGACAAATTTATCAGAAACATTTATCAAATTTTATTAACTTGCAGCAGAGAAATCAAAATCATGAAAAAAAATTGCCATTTCAGAGAGTACGAAAAATAGGGTACCATTTCAGAGAGGGTATGAAATATTTCAATCTTATAAATGACGAGTTTTGTTTTTCAGAAATAAAGTTTTGTTTTAGTTCTCAAGGTTAAAGAATGTGTGTGTGTGTGTGTGTGTGTGTGCGTGTATGAGAAAGAGAGAACGTATTTTATATACCCATAAAAGTTGTTAAAAAGAAAGACTGGTAACATGGTTCAAGATGACATCGATATCTTCTGTTATCTTCTGTCAGAATAATAACAGTATATAGAAAAAACAAATATTAAAGATACATCTGTATATTAAGTTAGAATTTAATAATTTCACACCTTAGCATTAGTGCACAATACAGTCAACTAACAGGGAAGCATAAATTGGAATCAGACAGAAAACAGAGGTAGAAGACCAAGCAACAATATAGTTCTAATTTTAAACATACCACTATTACAGATTGTTTTAGGCTGCAAAGGAGCAGGATACAAAATACACTCATTTGTTAAGCTTGGGCCAAAACTTTTCCTTTGACAAATCTGTCAATTTACCTGGCTCATAGATTTCCTCTTCCCTGTCATTAACTGTAGTGGAAGTCAGTTTCCATCTTTTTTAAAAAAGCAAATCCTTCTGCCCTTCCTAGTGACTTACTCTATTCACTATCCCTGAACTCTCTTGAATCTTCGATTGCTTTTCTGTACTGAATTATAATAATCAGTATTTACACACACTCAAGAAACTTTCTTCTGAATCAAGTACAGTACACACAACCCTCTAGACTTTGATCCTTCCAACCTTCGGTCTGCTAATCTTTCTCAGTTCATAACCAATGATTGAGATGATTTTTTTCTGACCTTACAAATGCAAATACCTTTTCCAATATCACCATTGCTCGTTCTTTTTTGTTAAATTCAATGTACACTTCTATATATACTTGTCTAGACACACCTATATATTTATATATAATTTTAGCCATTTTATTACTTAATGATTTATTAGCATTGACATTTCATATGGTTTGGCTCTGTCTCTCCACTTAAATCTCATTTCGATTTGTAATCTCCATAAACCCCACGTGTCAAGTGAGGATCAGGTGGGAGGTGCTTGGAGCATGGGAGCCGTTTCCCCCATGCTGTTCTCATGATAGTGAGTGAGTTCTTAAAAGATCTGATGGTTTTATAAGGGGCTCTTCCCCCTTCATTCTCACACTAACATCATGTACTAAAATCTCTACAGTCTGATTTCTGCTACCATCCCTGCCTCTTTATGGATCATGGCTTCCTACCCTTGCCCACTCAAGCCACAGTGTCCTGTTAAAAATTTCAGGTAGTTGCTATAATCCTTTCTATCACAAAACTGTTTTTCACTTGATATCCCCTCTTTGGGACATGTTTTTCCTCATCCTTTTATTACCATAACAACACCAACTCATCCTTTAAAGTGCAGCTGAAGGACTATTCTTTCCAGATCCTTCCTGGACCTCCCTATTATCCCTCTTATTATGTATGTATCTCTTCATGGTGCATTTCGTATTATGATTTTACAAGCACTTCTGTTATGAGTATTTGATTTCTATTAATTTTAGTAATAGTCAACTCCACTGATTTTTTTTTTACCAGCTTTATATTCACTGTGTCTAGTGAAGTGCTAAGCATTATAAATAAGTCAATGGATAACTAATATCAATGCTCACCACTGTAAAAATAAACATTTTGGTATTTCATTTTCATGTGTTATGTCCAGTTACATAGTGTAAGTAGATCGGTTCTCTTACAAGTGTATCAATTCATACCAGCTACAAATGAATTATCCATTACAAAAAGCTAAAATTTGAAAGAGAGGGAAGGATAAAATGTCAACTATTAAAAATTGAAATAACCACCTTGATTAAAGTGAATACCAAGATTTATAGTTGATTGTGTTCCCCAGATCAACAGTTATTTCAACATTTTTTAGACACGTTCATAGTTGAAAGTATTTCTTCATGAAATGTGTAAAATGGCTTCACAAAACACTTGCAGAAACTCTCTCTTACACATTTCAAAGTGAAGGGAGTAAAACTGCCCATAAAACTCCCGTTAATGTCAATGAGAATCACTGACAAATTCCCAAGCAATACTTTGAAAACATCTTCATTGTTGCCTTGGGGCTATTGCTAAATCTGTGCACAAATAAGATTTAGCTCTTAAAGAGACAATTGCTTTTATGCTGCTGAGCCTGTAGCTTCATTGATGCTAAACAGAGATGGCAACACAAGAATGCACCATTCTTGTTACTTACCTGAAAGGCATTATTACACTCTTTCTCTTCTGTGTCCTAATTTAAAACAAGCAAAGCAAATCTTTTTCAAAATAAAGCTGCAATATGATTAAATGGAGGTGACTTCATCTTTTTTCTTTTTTTCCAAATATGTAGACATAAAACTCTATTTATCCACTCTATTTATGAACCAGTTGCAGAAATTTCCCCTCAGATACATAAAATAATAATGACCAATTAAATTTGATTTACTATACTCATAATTTAAGACAATATAAATTATCTTTGATTTTGATCCAAACATTAGATTGCAAAACTTAGAATACCAAAAAAGAAAGACTATTTTTATGTACTCTCTAGGACTCTGTTCTTTAGTGTGATATTTTAAGGAGACACTTTATACATTGGTCAAAACAAGTTTTCAAATTCTAGACCCCAGGTTTTTGAGTACATGTGTACAAAGCATTTAAATGAGAAAGAAGCAATTGAAAATGGATCTTATGGAAAACTTTAAATAGCATGAGTGACTATTGCATTTCACTCTGCCACTTCTTCCGTAATTGTTTTCTAGGTTTTCAATTTACCATAGGGAAATGAGGATTTTGAAAATAAGCAGACTTGCCTTTTCTAACTGAATAAATGGAGTGGAAAGCAAGAAAGAAGGAATACTCATAAACAGAAATCAATGGAAATCCTCAGTAGTGTCAAAATTGTGTTAGCCTTTTTATTTGTTGAAAGAAGTAATTGTTTTTATATTTGTTAACATTTGCACAATTATATTTCAAATTTATTTATTTATTTATTTATTTATTGAGATGGAGTTTCGCTCTGTCACCCAGGCTGGAGTGCAATGGTGCGATCTCAGCTCACTGCAATCTCCGCCTCCCAGGTTCACACGATTCTCCTGCCTCACACTCCTGAGTAGCCAGGATCACAGGTGTCTGCCACCATGCCCAGCTAATTTTTGTATTTTTAGTAGAGAAGGGGTTTCACCATGTTGGCCAGGCTGGTCTGGAACTCCTGACCTCAGGTAATCCACCCTCCTCAGTCTCTCAAAGTGCTGGTATTATAGGTGTGAGCCACCACGCCCAGCCAAATTATTTAATGTCTTAGTTTGCCATTCGTTCATTCCTCTTCGTAGATGGCACCTTACTCTGTAGTGGCCATTGGTTTTGAGAATCGCTATATGTTAAAGCCAAAAGATAAACGGATTCCATTATTTTCTTACTGTGAAAAAATGTTCAAGTTCTATAGCATTGGCATCTTGAGCAGCCCTGACTTGGTTTACATCTCCTTTCCTAAAAATAAATTCCATAACCTGGTGTGTAAATCATGTTGAGAACAACCTCATTTCCTTTTTTTTTTTTTTTGAGACAGAGTCTCACTCTGTCGCCCAGGCTGGAGTGCAGTGGCTGGATCTCAGTTCACTGCAAGCTCCGCCTCCCGGGTTCACGCCATTCTCCTGCCTCAGCCTCCCGAGTAGCTGGGACTACAGGCGCCCGCCACCTCGCTCGGCTAGTTTTTTGTATTTTTTAGTAGAGACGGGGTTTCACAGTGTTAGCCAGGATGGTCTCGATCTCCTGACCTCATGATCCGCCCGTCTCGGCCTCCCAAAGTGCTGGGATTACAGGCTTGAGCCACCGCGCCCTGCCGAGAACAACCTCATTTTCTACATTTTGCTTGTGATTATCAGAAGTTGCCCCAAACTTAAAACCCTGCTGGGCCTAAAGGAAAATTTCAATGGTGGAGTTAGTTTCATTTTAGTACCTGGGGAGAAGAAGGGACGATAACTCACACAGTAAGTCCTAGAGGCAGAAAGGAATCCACTGTATTCTTCAGTACAAAGGTAATGGATCGTCAATTCTTCTACAGCAGGTTTCAATATCAGAAAATTTAGTATGTTCTACTTGTTCTTGTCTGCCTCTATTCTAGAGAGTCTAATAGCTTTATCTGTAGAGGTTTGAGAGGAACACAAAACCGTGAATAAGTAAAGAAACGTAAATCACTGAAGGAAGCTCAATAAGCAAAGTGTAGAACACTAAACTGATTATACAACATAGATTTTTTCCAAATCACAAGTATACAATGAAAGAGGATTACTTCAACAATTAAGTCATGAAATTTCTGTTTGTTCCATGAACTACATTCCATGGACTACATAACCCAAAAACCCTCTCACTAAAAAATACTTTGAAATACTCAAAAAATTATTATGTCTTTAAATGTATAGATGAGTTTAGAAGAAAATAAGATAAATCTCAAGAAATCAACTACAAAGTCATGTCTGTGTGAAATTGCAAATCAATCTTCTATATAAAACTGGATACATCCTCAGTAATAGGTGTTCCAGAAAAATAAATAAATAAATAAGTGTCTTAGAAGAGGTAGATGTAATGGAAATATGTCTTTCTTGACTTGGGATCCTTAACATTTCAGAATCACAGTTATTCCCTCAATCAGTCTGTGATGTAAATGCATGTTATTGAGTAGCTCAGGACCCTACACTGAATAAATAACACATTAGGCAGTCCTAAGGCAGAGAGCCTTGGAAACTTGGCAAAAGCAAATGCCAAATTGGTGTGGACAGTTACACCCTCAATCCAGGTCACATAAGATTCAAAAACAGGATGATTTGAAATTTAAAAAAAAAAAAAATCTCCCATAAACAAACTGCATCACATATAATGAACTAATCTAAATTTCAGGTAACAGAAAAATTAAATGAACATTAGAAAATAATGATATTTATGATGATAAAAACAAAATTGTAAAAATGGAAGATTAAAGGAGAGGATGACAGTATTTTTAAAAGGACAGATTTGTAAAATAAAATCTTGATACTAACAACAGCCATTGAAATGATAACATAAGTAGATGGTTTAAATAACAGTTTAGGTAAGGCAAAGAAAAGAGTAAATGTCCCCTAGAAGTGATTCTTTGCTGAGAATGAAACACAGAGTGTGATCAAAATGGAATATATGGAAAAGGGATTGAGAGATGGAGAATAGAATAATAATGTCCAGTGTATATGCAATATAAGTTATAGAAAGAATAAAAACAAAGGGTACAGACAACTTTCGAAGAAATGCTGAGTGAACATTTTTCAGACCTGACAAAAGACATGGCATTCATAATGGGCATCACCAGTCCAGAATACTTAACACGACTCCTGTACCCATTCACATTGTGAGACCATAAAATTCCAACAACATAGAAGATCGTTTTTCAAGATGTCTGACTAGACCCATGGGTTGCCAGTTGTCTCCATGAAGAAGATAAATGTTAGTGGTGAATGGACACATTCCAAATGGAAAACTGAGGGAAGAAAGCCAGGGCCTGTTGGAGTGCCTATGGGAAAAGCTGGGATGCAGAAAAAGAAAGCTGCAGGAGTCTGCAGAGATTGACTCCAAAGGAACTCAGAGCCCGGTGGAAAGAGTTGGTAGGAGTGCCTCTCTGCTGCTCCCCTCACCTCTGCGACAATCCGCTGACTGCTACACTGTGGGGAAGCCCCTCTGCCCTCATAACCCAAGGCAATGCTATCTGTGACGATTTGGGAACTTCTAGGAGATGCAGAACCACGTGGCCAGCTCATGCGGGCATGCTGTACTCCCCACCAGGCCTGAACCCAGATGGCAGGCGCCATACTGGTGGTGCATTCATGATGGGTCACTGCTCTGGGCAGGGTTCTTCTGCCCTTGAGTCACCGCACCACCAGATCCCTCCCAAACACACCGCACAACTCAGTCTGACTTTGGCATGCACAGGGGACTAGCGGGTCACTGAGTAATACAACCCTGGGTGTGGACCACCCCTCAGGGAGAAGGGAACAAAGCCTGAGAGAATCCCTCTTGAGACAAAGAAAACGTGGGTGCAGCGCCAGTCACCGAAGGGGGCAGCACTGATGCCTGGGAACAGACGTGGAGAAAGGGTGCTCTGCTGCTCCACCCCCATCCTCTGTTGTGGTTGCAGCAGTGGTTCTTTATCCTGGGGTCTGGCGCATATGCACCCAGAGAGTTCTCCTTCACTTTTCGTAGCTGCACCATGCCCCGCTGAAAGCGAGCCTTTATATAAAGGTTTGAGCCCAACTTCGCCTTCCCACACACAGCAGCAGCAATGCAGGACAGACAAGTCGCAGAGTCTGGACCTATCAGCACTGTGACTGGGAAACAAAGGACAAAATCTTTATGAACTGAGGGTCATGAGTCCTGCAACAGGGGCATTATAGGGAAGCAGACCGTGTTCCTGCCAGCTCAGGATGAGGAACGGGTGCTATCCCTTAAGCTCCCCTTCCTCCGAGGCCTCAGTGCACATCCCAACAGAATCTTATCCTGCCATTTCCTGCATCACCTAGTATGCTTCCCTAGTCATCAGCCTACCTGAGGGTGAGCCGGTCATTGCTCTTAAGCGCCACCTGTTGGACTGCAGTAGAAGGCGCATAAGCGCGAACGAGGGGAGGAATTAGGTTCTATTTCTGCAAAGGAAGGGTATCAAATAGTTTGTGAACATAGTTTACCTTCAATATCTCTGTATATTATTATTTGTTATATACTGTTATTCCAAAGAACACTGAGTAGATTGACTACAATTGCTGACTTTGTCTTTTGTCCCTTTATCCCTTTAAATCCTCAACCTAAAAACAGATTCTAAAAACGGTACTTCTCAGAAGCTCTTCATGCCAGCCAGCCCAAACCACATTGTCATCACTAAGGCTAACGTGACCTTTCAAAGCCATAACTTATTTAAAAGGATCCCAGCATTAGGCACTACTGGCATTTCTGCTTCCTTAAAATACCATCCTTCATCGTTTCTCTGGCACCACGCTCTCATGGTGTTCTCTTCTTCTATTTCCTACCCACGTTTTATGTTCCATGTTATCAACCTATTATGAAAGTGTGAACGTTCTTCAGAGTGGTGCCCTAAAAACTATCCTGTCCTTTCCCCTTGGTTCCTTTTTTTGGGAGTCTTTTTCCAGATTATATGCAATTCATATTTATTTTTCTTAGCAATCTCTTGGAAGGGCATGAACTCTTTGTTTTTTCTTCCTCTCCCTATGCATTCATATGAGGAATGAGTTTACACGTCTGTATTTTTTTCCTGGGTCCTGCAGTATTAGAGTTCAAGGTGCCTATGTGCACTCTCCCTGGGCAACCACAGTTACTCTTTCGACTTGAGTTATTACCTAATTGCTGTTCATTCCCAAATCTCTACCCTCAGCAGGGACATCTCTGCTGAGCTCTTGACCCATATATTCAACTGATTCTGAGACCCTCCTCTCAAATGCTGCCAGCACTTCTGCTTCTGCATCTAAAACTGAACTTCTCTTTGTCTCCAAATGTACTTCCCTTAATAGCTTTCCAGAGTAGTTTCATCTTAGTATCATCTTCTCTATTCCCGAATATATAACCTTTGATGTGATTCTTTATTCCTCCACCTCTCCCATTCAAAAACACTCCCACAGCCCTAGCATTTCCACCTCTTAATATTAGGTGTATACACTCTCTTCCTTCTCCACTGTCCCTGCATAAACACAGGGATTCCTCAACTCAGCTGCCTCCTAATGACCTTCATCTCTCCAATATCATTCCATTATGGATACTAGCCCCAAAGGGACGCTTTCAAAATTCACACCTTATTGTGTCTTTCCCCAGCTTAACAATTTTCAGCTATTTGGCATTCTGTGTGGAATAATGTGTAAAAACTGTCGTGTGGTCTCCAAGGTGTCTCATTGTTATGCCCAGACCGTTTATTCCCCGAAGAAGACCACCAGAGTCCAGAGTCAAAGCCAAGCAGCAAGGATCTTTAATGCAAGTTCGAACTTGGTCTCTCCATTCTACAACATACAAGAGGGCCCCAAACAATGCGTACGCTTGCTTTTTATAGCTCGAGGTAAACAGGACTTGTCAGGTTACAGAGGAACAAGGCATTTCTCTAGGTTACAGCATTACAATTGGTTTACATTTTAAGTTATACTTTTAGCAGCCTTCTTATTGGTTCCTGTGCTTTTACAAACGGTTGTAACCTTATTGGAGCTTCTCCAGGTGTTGTTTTTCTTCTAAAGTTGAGATATATGGAGGAATGTGTTTGTGTCGGGCCCAGGAAGTGGAGGCATATGGGGGGATGTGATGTGTCGGGCTCAAAGCTGTGATATGTGGAGGAATGTGTTCTTTCATCATGAGATAATCCCTGCTTACTTCAGGCTTCACCACCACTGCCACTCCCCCACATCTACTACATTTCAACATGTTTAATTACATTCTTCATTATAAAGATGACCAATATCTAACGCAGACTTCCTCCCTTTGTCTTTTGCCTACAATTGTTTGAATGGCTCCTCTTTTTTCCTTCCCTGATTATTGAGTAAAAATAAATAAATTCAAAAATTTCTTTAAAGAAGTGTGTCTGCAGAATTGTCAGCTCTGCAAATAAGGTTGTAGTAAAAAAATTAATTGAAGGATTTTGATGTTTTGCTTAAAGATACGTGCTGTCAAAGTTTCAGTGTTTATGAAAGACAGCTGAAGTTCATAAAATGCATGTGAAGGGGCGGCCTGCCCCTCCACATCTGTGGGTGTTTCTCCTCAGGTGGGAGGAGAGACTGAGAGAAGAAATAAGACACAGAAACAAAGTATAGAGAAAGAAAAGTGGTCCCAGGGGACCCGCACTCAGCATAGGGAGGATCCGCGCTGGCACTGGTCTCTGAGTTTCCTCAGTATTTATTGATCATTAATTCTACCATATCGGAGAGGGGGATGTGGTGGGACAATAGGGTAATAGTGTGGAAAGGGTCAGCAGGAAAACATGTGAACAAAGGTTTCTGTGTCATAAATAAGTTTAAGGAAAGGTGCTGTGCCTTAATGCGCACATATACAAACATCTCAGTGCATTAAAGAGCAGCATTGCCGCTAGCACGTCTCACCTCCAGCCTTAAGGCGGTTTTCTCCTATCTCCGTAAATAGAACATACAATCGGGTTTTACACCCAGGCATTCCATTGCCCAGGGAGGAGCAGGAGACAGATGCCTTCTTCTTCTTCTTTTTTTTTTTTTTTTTTTTTTTTTTGAGACGGAGTCTCGCTCTGTCGCCAGGGCTGGAGTGCAGTGGTCGGATCTCAGCTCACTGCAAGCTCCGCCTTCCGGGTTTAGGCCATTCTCCTGCCTCAGCCTCCACAGTAGCTGGGACTACAGGCGCCCGCCACCTCGCCCGGCTAGATTTTTGTATTTTTTTTTTTTTAGTAGAGACGGGGTTTCACCGTGTTAACCAGGATGGTCTCGATCTCCTGAGCTCGTGATCCGCCCGTCTCGGCCTCCCAAAGTGCTGGGATTACAGGCTTGAGTCACCGCGCCCGGCCTCCTTCTTCTTATCTCAACTGCAAAGAGGCCTTCCTCTTTCACTAATCCTCCTCAGCACAGACCCTTTACAGGTGTCAGGCTGGGGGGTGGTCAGGTCTTTCCCTGCCCTCCAGGTCATATCTCAGGCTATCACATGGGGAGAAACCTTGGACAATACCTGGCTTTCCTAGGCAGAGGTCCCTGCAGCCACAGTGTATTGTCTCCCTGGGTACTTGAAATTAGAGAATGGAGATGACTTCTAACAAGCATACTGCCTTCAAGCACTTTTTAAACAAAGCACATCCTGCATAGCCCTCAATCCATTAAACCTTGAGTCAACACAGCACAAGTCTCTGGGAGCACAAGGTTGGGGCAAGGGTAACAGATTAACAGCATCTCAAGGCAGAAGAATTTATCTTAGTACAGAACAAAATGGAGTCTCTTATGTCTACTTCTTTCTACATAGACACAGTAACAGTCTGATCTCTCTTTTCCCCACAGCATGAAGTAAACAAATAAAATGTCTGGCTATAGACCACCAGGAACATATCCACAGTGCCACAATGAAGGCCTCTGCAAAAAGCATTAAGTGGGAATTGTTAAAGGATTATGGTTTGTTATGAATGATTTTTTCAAGAGCTACAGGAAGCGGAGGTTTTCTCTGAACTGGGTGTTCTCAGGAAGAGGTAATAATTCTATAATTGGGTATCTTGGATTTTTCAGTTTTGTTGTTGTTGTTTTCATTGAGAAAGGAGGAGTAACAGTTGGAGCCATGACTGGTAAAGAAGCAGCATTCACTGAGGCGAGACGGGAGGGAGGGAAATCGGTCACATTTGTGGTTTACACAGTTTCTTGTTTTTATCTGTACTCAGTGAAAGTTAGAAAAGTGTCAGCTTGTATCACGATCACAGAGTACCTCCTCAGATGTCATTTTTCCTGAAATTGTGTGTGTTTAAAAGAAAAAAGCTATGGCCTAGCTCTTAATATCATAATAAACTCTCAAGGCTATTTTTTTCTTTCTCAAAAAGAGGGAATTAGAGACCACATAAGACAAAAAAAAAAAAGAAAGATTGTAAGCCTCCCTAAAAGCAATCACTTCAGCCTTCTCTTCCATGTCAAATAGATGGAAGTGATTGCAGTAAGTGATGGAGAGGGATGGGCGATGAGAAGTGATTTTGGATAAAATTTTAATGCTCACAGAATCTTTGTGAAACTATTCCCATGAATGGGGTTTCATTTGGGATATTGCTAACTCCCATGGTGTGGAAGCTGCTATGATGATAATCATTTCTCTTAAGATTCTGTTTCCTATGGGGTTCTGTGATCACAGAAGCTGTAGTTACAGTGTATGGAATGAATATTGTGTAGATGTTGTATATATCCTGATTATCTATAAAATATACATTGATTAAATTTGTATCTGGTTTCATGAGCATGACAGTCTTGGAGCTTTTGCTCAGAGTGCTTCTTACCTTTAACAGTCTCCTATCCACTTCCCTATCCACTAAACCCTACTTATAGGCTTTAGATGAAAATTCTCTTCCTTGTGTAACCTTCCCCTTGGCCATTGTGATTATTTTTATGCCTTCGTCAGGATACTGAACTTTGCTTATCAGACACTTGGCATGATTTATTGTAACTATTTTTCACTATCTGTCTCTCCACTGCTGGACTCTAAGTTCAGTAGAGAAAGGAACCATACTTGTCTTGTTAAGAGTTATGTCTCCTGCAACTAGCAATACATTAAATTAAATCAAAATTTATTTTTGCTATTAAAGTTGCAAAAAAATGCTTGGTTTGTGGTAGGTACTCGATAAACAATTGTTGAATTAAGTTATTAATAAAACTTGTGGGGAAACACTTCAAACATCTTTAGTAAACTGAAATATTTATTTTCTTCTCTTTTTCTTGTATGTGTTCCTTAATGCGTCAGCAGCATTCATTCACTTTTATTTCTTTCAACAATGTTTACAAAGGCATACGGTATGCCGTATATTTTGTTAGACGTTTGGATATGATTCTAAACCCTGACTCAAGCAGGGCTTTGTTGCCACAGAGATCTGTTGGCTACAGACGAGCAATGTAACAGTAGAGTACTTACGTAATAAACACTTGCCTGGAGAAAATTCAGGTTGTTATAGAAACACACAGGAATATGTTGAGGCAGACTTGTTTGTGAGAAGAAAAGCACACTTAAACTAGCACAAGCAAAGGAGTATTTACTATAAAGATACGCATGACGTGGTAAGGGATCCTGAAATGCAAAGAGAGGAATGGTAAATGGATGTCAATACATTATAGCCAAGGTTCAGAGTTCAGGCTCTCAAAGGAGACTGCAAAGATTAGTCTTTGGGAGGCATCATTTGCTCACTCTTTGGCCTTAAGAAAAAGTTATTTAACTTCTCTGTGCCTTGGTGTTCCCATATGTAGAGTGGTAATAACTGTGGACCCAACCTCTTAAAGTAGTTGGGAAGATAAAACGAGTTAATCTTTGTGAACCATTTGGAATACTACCTGACACAGGATTCATTTGCAGTAAGTGTTAATTTTTGATTTTAATGGAATAGTGCTTTTTTGAGATGGAGTTTTGCAAGTGGTTCTGTATGTAAGACATACCTGGGAGCTAAAAATGTCTTGGATCCTGGCTCTCACTTAATACTTTGCACACCCAAATTTTCTTGCTTACCACTGTTTAGCTTCTTTATCTCATTTTTAGGTCAGTCTCCCAAGGATGACTATGCAGTCTGAACACTAGCAATGATCTCTTAACTGCAGCTTCTAACAATTATTGCCTAATTATTTTTGTGTTTCTTATTTTATGTTTCCAGGGGATGGAATAAGATTGGCATATCCTATCTGCATCATAGGCCAGAGAGGTCCTTAGCTTTCCTTTAGTCCGTATGTGCTACCTATAGCCCAGCCACTGTTGTTTCGAGAGGATGCATATACAAATCAGAAAATAATGCAAGTTGAACAATGTTGAAAATATGCCAATTCTAACATTTTATTATACATTCCTAAGAAGAAGAAGGTTAAAATTTCTAGGGAAAACAATACCAATGAAGTAAAATGAATTTGTTGCAAAGTAAATTTAATTCTATATAAAATAATAAAAGTAAACCTATAGATTTCTTTCCAGCTTCATTGAGCTATGATTTGAAAATAGAAATTGTCTATATTTAAGGTATATTACATGATGTTTTGACATATGTATATATTGTCAACTGTACCACAATCAAGTTAATTATTATATCCATCACTTCACAGAGTTGCCATATTTTGTGTGTAGGGTGAGAATATTTAAGATCTTTTTCAGCAAATTACAAATATATAATACAATATTCTAAACTACAGTCACCGTGCTTTACATTAAATCTCCAGAACTTATTTATTCTGCATAAGGGAAGCTTCATAAAAAGTATATTTTTCAATGTGTTTCTGAGCTAAAAAGAATGTAAGGAAAATTACTATATGCCAAATATCTGAATGAAATCAGAATTCCATAGAGGTAAAAAACTCAAAAGCCTGTGAGTCCCTGAAAGCCCATGCCAATCTTTGCTGACTTTGAGCTTCTGTTTTAATGTCTGTGAAGTATGTGGGAATCGAGGGAAAAGTTCAGTGTTCGCTTGGAGAAATCACATTAGAAAGTTAGCAGAAGAGCCAGCGAGGCACTAGGTGGTGGGAAAAATTCTATCTCACCTGAAAATGGATAAAAGCTTTCCGTAAAGTTGTGACCCTGTATGTATTTGGGACCTACCTGTGTAGTATCCAAAAACATCAAGTAGATAGATATTTATTGCAAAGTGTTCCCTGGTATGTAGAGCCTGCAGACATCAAATACAAATGCCTCATGGAAGAAAGTAAACCATACAGGATAGCATACTTAGGAGCAATGACAATATTCATAATCGAATGATTTGGATACCTCAGTGATTACTGAGATTACTGAGAAGTATTTTATAACTCTTTTTAGATACTTATATATTTATTTGTAGTAATATTTGTATCCATATTCATAACATTTAGAGTGAAGTTTTTGTTATTTAATTTCAATATTCACTGCTTCTACTTTTATAATAACATCCCTAATCATAAATTATTTACTTGATTACTCTCTCAAATTCCATTGACCAAATTTCACTTTATGTATTCTAGAGATGTGTATATATCTGAGTTATCATATATCAAAGCAAGTTCTTCTGTTTCATAAACATATGAAATACAATATCACAAAGAGTATGTTATATTGAATCACAACATTTTCCCCTAAAAATATCTGCCATTGTTCTAGAATTTCAGTACTCAGTGTTCCTGAGTAAAGAATGACTTTCCTTGTTTTGTAGGATACCTTATATTTTCTTCCCTTGTGTTCCAGAAATCTTTTATCCCTTAAATTCAAAATTGTGTCAACCAATTCTAGAGGTTTTTTTATTGTTATCATTTCAGATTTTAACTGGATGATTGATTGAAAGTAACAGTCCTTGATTGTTTTCTTATGAGAAAGAGATTTATTCCAGGATATCGACGACATTTTTCTACAGCCAGAAGCACTGAATGAAGTACTGCAACTCCCAAAGTGCACTGCTTCCTTAGCTCTTCCTGGACCAAACCCGTTTCATTACTACCTTTACATACCCAGAAGTAAACCATTCATTTAGATTCATATAGATGCATCAGGGAAGGTGTTGATCAGTGTATGAAATAGCCTACATCATACTACCTATTAAAATAATGTATGCAAAGATATTCTCTTTCTTACATCAAATGCTGTTCTTTCACATTCTGCAATATCTAGTTCATCTCTTACACATTTATGTGTTGTGGTCTACTATGAATTGATAAAGAAAGAAGCTGATTAAATTCAAGGTAAATTTATCTTTTAGGTACTATTAATTATTTCTGTAAGAACACATAGTGTAAATAGATATATTATAATTCATATTATAAATACTCTGCATGTTAATACTTAAACATTCATTGTTCTTGATATCCCAGCTCCAACATGCTTTAGGCAGAAGAATTTAGTTAAAGAAAGAGCAGAGTAAAGGGGGTTGAGAGGGACAATCCTAGAGACTGGGGGTAGTTCACTAAGAATAGAATAGTTCACTAAGAATACACGTGAAGAAGAGCTGTCAGTACTTTAGTTCCGTTTGGCCAAGATGAACTACAGAGCAAAATTAAATGCAGGACATGCCTTCAACAACATACCAACACTTTTGTCTTTGTAGAAATTATTTGTTCTGTACATTAAATAAAATTCAAGTTCAGAAGAATAAATATAAAACTGTAGATATTAATTACAATTTCTATCTTTTTTTTTCTGGAAACAAGTAAAATAAAGTTGCAAAAACTCACTTCTCATAAAAGAGATCTTACCTATTGATACTTCCCCTTTGTGTATGAGGTTCGTTTCTACCTCTCCAGTATACAGCATAATGCGTTATTCCTTTTATTATCAATACTAATTTTTCAGATATAGTTTATCACAGTAAAATGATTGAAAAAGAGTTTATTTGCCTCTTATCTTTATAGGAAACCATTGCAGCTCCAATGAACCATTACCTGTCTTAGAGAAGAATAGTTTAATGTTTACATTTTGTGTAATCTTCTTAAAATAAGAAAATGAGCTTGGTAAATGTGATTGCTGAGTTAGCTAAGTATTTAGCTAATACTGTGATCAATGCTTAATTTTTTCCTCATTAATGATTTTACTAAACTTGTAACGGCATCCAGTTGAGGTCAAACATTTTTTCTCAGTTCTATGTAGAATTCATTTAACACTTTGAAATTATGCTTTGAGAAAAACAGATATTTAGTCTCACGCACAAATGAATTTTATAAATCCATCATTTTTTGATAGAGTTGACATCTGGCATGGCTTAAATGAGTTTAAACAATAGCCATAAGAGTCTCTTACAAAGTCAGTGAACATCAGCTCATGGTTTTTCCCAAGGATCTATCATGACTTTATATGGATAGTCTTGAAAAGTTTCATCTTGTCTTCACTCATTTTCTACTGGTTTTATAGTCTCATCATAGACTAACCTAAAACTCTTTGTTCACCTCTTGCATACTGGTTTCCATCTGGCCTTGTCCTCCTATGACAGGGACCACTAATTAGGAGTGTGTTACTGAGAATAAATGCCAAGATAAAAAGGATAACAGAATCTTTATTTTATTGCCTTTTCCCTGTCAATGAAAAGAATCAAACTCTGTAAAATATTTGAAGAGCTTTATTCTAAGCCAAATATGAGTGACCCTGACCTCTGATACAGCCATTAGGAGGTCCTGAGAACATGTGGCCAATGTAGTCTGGGTGCAGCTTGGTTTTATAAATTTTAGGGAGGCATGAGACATCAATCAAATACACTTAAGAAATACGTTGGTTTGGTCCAGAAAGTGGGGGCTTCAAGCTTATGGGTAGATTTTAAAACTTTCTGGTTGACAACTGGTTGAGTTTATTTAAAGACCTGGGATCAACAGAATGGAATCTCTGGGTTAAGATAGAGGACTGTAGAGACCAAAGTTCTTATTTGCACAGTAAGCTCTAAGGTAGTAGGCTTCAGAGAGAATAGGTTGTAAAATGTTTCTTATCAGACTTGAAGTCCCTGTCCATGTTAATGCCTGAGAGGTATAAGGAGGCATGTCTGACCCCCACTTCCCATCATGGTCTGAAGCAGTCCCTCAGGTTAAATTTTAAGAGTCCTGGGTAAGCAGTAAGTCCATTCAGATGGTTGAGGGGAGGTGCTTAGAATTTTATTTTTGGTTTACATCCCCATAGTTACCAAGAATTTACTTCTCTGTGAGTCAAGGTTCCATTCATTTGATTGATGGGTCTTCTGCTGTAGCTTCATACTGCAAAACTGCCTATTAGTTGTAGAGAAAACTGAGAATGTTAAGTTGCCAATGATACTTGACATGAGTATTTAGATGAAATGAGGAAAAAGAACCAACACATTTAGGGTGACAATTGGTTTTACTAAAGTCCTGCAACTTAATTTAAAAAATGCAAAATCCTCGTGGAATACAACGACCACCTGGTAGAAGTGGAGAATAGAATCTTTAAAATAAAATATAGTGAATTAAAAATAGTAGAACCATGAATCTTAGTAGTATTGCTATTAAAATACTCTTAGAGGATACCATTCTATTATTTGTTGAAATGTATAATCAAAAGTGATAAATAGTACAGATTAGTCTAATGGTTTTCAAACCGGTTGGTCTCAGATTGTGACTGAACTATTAAAATATTTTGGGAATGCAAAGGACTTTTTGTTCATACATGTTCACTATGTTATTAACTGCATTAGAAACTAAAAGAGATGCTTAAAATATTTATGTATTTAGTAATAAAAATAATCTATTATGTAACATAAACAATATTTAAATAATATAGTTATGTTTTGCCAAATACAAAGATGAGAGAGAATTGACATTGTGTTTAACTTATCAAATATGTTAATATCTGGCTCAATAGAAGAGATCTAGATTGCTATATCTGATTCTACATTCAGTCTGTTGTGATATCACCCGTGAGGTAGCTTTCAGAAAACATCACTGTATACACTTGAAAAAGACGAATATCATCTTAGTATTATTAGGAAAATAGTTTTATCCAAAAAATCCTTTAAAAGGGCCTCTGGAGACTCTTAAAGGGGTCTCCAGAGACCTTCAGGTTATGGTTTGATACTGCTGGAGTCATAGTTAAGAGAATGGATTTCAGAGTTGGACTGGTTAGGCATGAGTCCTCTTCATCACATGCTAGTTATTTTTCTTGCTTAACCCTTGTAAACCTCAAATATCCCATTTACAAAACAGACTTAATAATAATAACTATTTAACAAAATTGTTTTGAGATTTAAAATATACATTTGTCAAATGTAACTCACTAATACTAAAAAAAAAAATAATTGTTCTTATTAAACAATGCAAGTGTCTATCAAAGTGGACTTCTAGAAACCAAACTGCAATGGTTATATATTTTTCAAATTATTTGTTTGAACTATTCGTGACCATTCAACATGTTCGAAAAGTTTTTAAAGAGTTTTTGACTTATACAACCATAAAACTAACTGAACCATGGGGCTCTCTTTATTGTCAACAGGATACAGGATTCCCTGTGTATGTAAAACAAAATCCTGCCAACCTCCTTTAAAAGCAAAACAAAACAAAACAAAACAAAACAAAAAAAACAAAAAAAGTCTAAAAAATAAAATTAAGAAAAAAGGAGAGAGGTGACTGAAGCCGGGTGATTAGACATAGACAGTGACTTGCTTCAAGATGGCAGTCTGTGTAATACACAATCTCAATTGCTTTATTAAACATATATTTTTGACAATTCTAGGTAGGAAAAATCTAACTAACTGAGATAGTGATGACATGATTAGGCATAAGTTTGAAATATTTATTTATAGAAACATTATGAAAGCATGTAAGACATACCGTAATGAACACTATTTTTTAAGCAGGGGTAAGACAAAAGCTGTAAATTGCAAAAGTTAAAGATGTAACTATTGTATTTATTATTATAATTAAATAAAATTTACAAAAGAGCCAAGCTGATACATAGGCAAGGGATTCTTAATGATTACTGTGTAGAACATTAATTAGGCAGAGTGAATTTTCTTAAATTCTGATTCCACAAATATGAACCCAAGTATTATATGTTTAATGCTTAATTTAAATCTGTAGACTTACATAATTTACATAAATGCTTGGTTTTCAGCTTTATTGGTTTATTTTACCATCTATAAGTAGTATTTCATCAGTAATTGCTTTTTGTAAATTATAAGTGCAGTTAGAACATACCTAAAATCATGCTAATAGACAAATGGATTCCTAACAGTCAAAATGAACAGGATACCCCATTTATTTCCTCCTGTGTCCTTTCTCATAACTTTCATGTGAGGGTTCTTGTTTAACATGTTCTGTTCCTATTGTCAGTCCTCACCTTACAAGCCACCCCCATCTGAACAATTCACTTCAGGTGCCCGGAATGCCACAAACCATGAGGTAGTAGAAGTAATGCCTCACAAATCTACGCAGGACTGAGGACAAGGGTGGTGTCTGCCCAGGATCTTCATGTAATCATCTCCTTACCGATCATAGATGACAGAAAGAATATAATGAAAACAGAAAAAGACTTCAGACAGACTTTAAGCCAGACTCTTGGTGAAAGTAAAATACCTGTATTTGAAATTATAGGTAGACACTAAACATCAAAGTAGCATCAGAGAAAAAGCTAATAAAAGACAAACAGAGAAAATTATGAAATCTATTTCTAATTAGAATTCCAAGGTTCTTTTTCATCTGGAAATTTTCTCCCCTATCTCAGAACATTCAAGAAATATTCTTTAGCAGTAATAACATAGGAAAACTCATTGCAAGTTCTTTTACAACCCCAAGTGAGTAAGTTTTTTGGGAGACTGGAGACTAGGGAGAAGTAGATGAAGACACAATAATCTCTTTTCTAGACATTCTAAATGGATTGTCTCAATCTTTGCTTCAAGTTTAGACTTACTAGTAGGCTGCTGCTTGATACCCTGCAGGAGTTTCAGGAAACCTCACATGCCTCAAATTACACTTTCTTCTTTTACTAGCTGACCCTTGAAATTATTTTAACACAGGCCATTGATTTTACTTCTATAATTAAAATGTAAAAGATTAAATGATAATAGCCTAGCCATAGAAGAAAAAGCACAGTGATTGTAAACACTTTTAAGTGCCTTAAATCTTTCTTGAAAATTAATCCTGTCTGAGTAGAAAGAAAGAGATAATGCAATAAGATTATATGAGGGAAATATAGGTACATAGAAACATAGAAAGATAAGGTTCAGAGTAAAGAAGACAAAAATCATGTATTTCACATCAAATAGGATTTATTTAACATTAGTAAATATATACGGAAATATATATAACATAAGAATTCTTGGGTCGCCTTAAAGTAGAATAAATATATACAGAATATATATAACATAAGAATTCTTGGGTCGCCTTAAAGTAGAATAAATATATACAGAAATATATATAACATAATGTAAGTTCCTGGGTTGCCTTAGAATAAATTCCTGGTTGCCTTAGAAAACTGGAATTCTTTCTTGTGCCTTAAAAAAAAAAAAAAGCCTGAAATTAATGAAGGAGAGCAAATAAAAACACATATAACTTAATCCTTTAGCATAATTGGAAAACAGAGTACCATGAACACAAATTTGTTTGTAAATAGAGAAATAACCATCAAGCTGGTATCATATGACTGTTCAGAGAGGGAAGTGGAAAGCTTAAAACCAATAAGCGCAGTATAACATCAACATCCAAGAAAGTTCTACACCAAGTGAGAAATACCGAGAACATTTCTGACAGCTGACAGATGAAAGCACTCCTACAGGGAATGCATAAGAAATTATCCAAAATTTGATAATAAGGCAAAAAAGATACAATTAATCTTATAATTAAAATATATGAAGTTATTGTCATGTAGGATGTTTAGCATGTTTTTATTAAACTATTCAATTTATTTCGGCATTTATTGGCATGTATGTTTCATTGAACATACACACACATATATACACACATAAGTATTTATATCTTCTTTGTTATCCTATAATACTATTTGTTTCCTTCTATTAATGTGGTAAATAAACAAACATTGATATGGAATCATTACATATTTATATTCTAATTATGGTTTTAATATTTTGAAAATTATACTTGATAGATCTAAGATTTAGTCTTGAGAAGACATTGGTTCCAGCAGGGAAGGTGGTGACTAGGAAGGTAGACAATCTTGGAAATTTGGTGATCGAAGAGGTTTATTTCAAGGAACTGGGTACTTGATTGTGGGGCCTGGAAAGTCTAAAATCTGTAGGGTAGGTCAACAGGCGGGAAACCCCTGGACAGTAGTTAAAGTTGTAGTCTTGAGGTAGACTTATTCTTCAGAGAAACCTCAGCTTTGGAGGTCAGGAGTTCAAGACAAGCTTAGCCAACATGGCGACACCACACGTCTACTGAAAGTACAAAATTTAACTGGATGTGGGGATGGGCACCTGTAATCCCAGCTGTTTGGAAGTCTGAGGCATGAGAATTGCTTGAACCCAGGAGGCAGAGGTTGCAGTGAGTCGAGATCGTGCCACCCTGGGCGACAGAGTTAGACTCCATCTCAATAAATAAATAGATAAATAAATAAATAGTTATATATTTTAGTATTTTTGTTTTATATCAGATAGAAAAATAAAGAAGTTATGAATAGAAATATCTTCATACTATCTTCCACATTACCTATTAGTTAACTTTACTGATGTTCTTCATTTGTTTTCATAATTACTATCCTTCCATTTAACCCTGAAGTTCTTCCTTCAGAAAGATGTATTTTGTGTATGGCAGTTCTTCTAGTAACAAATTCTCTCAGTTTTTGTTTATCACGGAATATCTTGATTTGTCTTTTTTGATACATATTTGTATATAATTGCTCTCATTTTATTGCACTGTGTCCTCTTTTTATAGTACATCTGACACATACATTAAATAACTATAGAGACAACTTTTCTACTTTTTAAAGAAGTGTTGCTAGACGTAGAATTTTTGCTTGAAAATCTTTTTTTCCTGCACTTTGAATTTTGTATTCTGTTGCCTTCTGGCCTCCATAGGTTCTGACAAGAATTTAGAGGTTAGTCTTACCGAAGTTTTCTGTGTATAATAAATTGCTATCACTTGCTCCTTTTAATAATCTCTTTTTGTCTTTTGCTTTAAATTACGTGATTATATTGTGCTTGCAAGTATAACTTTTTAGTTTATCCTACTTAGATTTAATTGACCTTCTTGGAAATGTGCATTCAAGTTTGTCATCAAATTTGGCAAGTTGTTAGCCATTGTTTTTTTTCAATATTCTTTCTGCTCCCTCATTACTCTCCTTTCTTTCTGAAACTCCCATTGTGCATATACTGGTACTTGATGATGCTCCACAAGTTGCTAAATATCTGTTAATTTCTTGTTATTATTTTTTTCCTTTTTGTTCCTCAGACTAGATATCATTTGACCTATATTCAAGTTCATTGTTTCTTAATTGTGCCAGTTCAAAATGTTGCTGAGTTTTTCTATATTTTAAAATTTCAGTTACCGTATTTTTCATCTCCAGAATTTTCATTTGGTTCTCTTTTTAAAAATATTTTCTATTTATTTATTAATATATTTGATAAGATTTATTTTTTACCCTTCTTTAATTATTTAGACATGGTTTCCTTTATTTAGTTAAACATATTTGTAAAGGCTGATTTAAAGTCTTTGTCTAGTAAATCTTGTGTTTAGATTTCCTTAAGACTATTTCTTTTCCTTCCTATGGGTCATAAATTGCTTTTTTTTTTTTTTGCATACTTTACAATTTCTCATTGGAAACTGCACATTGAGAAAGACAGTATTAAATGAGAATATTTGTATATTTAATATTTATGCTTTCTCTATTACTTAAGTATTTTTTCATCATAGTATATCATTTTAATAGATTTCTTCACTAAAATATTCAAGATTTTCCCTTTGGGTGAAATTTAATATTTTATTTTTTAATATATTTATATTTATAGATATAACTATAAATCACATTTTCATTTTTGCCTTTAGTTGAAGAAGTTTTCATAGCTCAATAAAATAAACAGAATAAATCATTTTATTGTATATTTTATAAGAGCTAACTGCTGTTATAAAACTGTAACTGTAACTCATTGACTGAAATGATGTTGAAATGAAAAATAAACACAATAGGCAAACACAAACTCTCTGTGATTTACACTTCTGTGCTTTATAGTTCGACTTATCTGAAAATGTGAGGAAGAAAATTATCTGTTTTATTGACAGAGGTGCTACAATATCCTGGAAAATGACATGATTTGTAATGGAATTTCTGGATTTTAATCCAGTTGTACCTGTAACAATTTCTGCTTGCTTATAAAATGAGTTACTTATTTTTCTGAGTCACATTTCTTCATGATTTTACATGAAAAGGAAACAATACTTGCTATACAAGTATTATAAGTATAAGCTACTTATACAAGTAACTGTATTAACTAATACAATTAGCAATAGCTAACTGTAAGGACTAAATTAGATAATTTATTTGACAATATTTTGCGGGCCAGTTAAAGTGCGGTGTAAGTATAAGCAATTATTCTTTGTTCATCATAGTTCATCACGTTTGTTCGTTCACAAATAATTATATTCTTTGAGGGAGTTATCTGCATCAAGTCTGTATGCATTTGCAATTAATTATATACTTGAAAAATATTTCATCTTGCTTCATACGTTTTATTAAGGATTAAGGGAGTTTTACAACAATATCAAACTCAAACATTTTGCTTACAAAGTGTTGATATGAACATTAGGCATCAGATTACAGGCTACTTTAGGGGAATTTTTAGCATTATAATATATGCCTCTCAATCAGATACTACACCATAGCATAATATTATTGAAAAATATCTCTGAGTTTTTAAGATAAATTAAAAGTACCTATTATACTCAGTCCAATGTCAGGAAGGTTGTAAACAAAACTTTTCAAATATTTATTAAAGTTTGCTGGCCAGACTCTGCAATGATCAGTTTCAGTATGAATATATAACTAAATCATCTCACATTTTTGAAAAAAATAAAAGTTTTATAATGCCTCAAAAGAATTTAACTTTCATAATTTGTTTCCAATTTAATACTTCCTAGGAGGTATTCTCACATTGAAAAAATCAATCTGCTAAATAAATCTCATTCAAATATTTACTTAGGTACTATGTTGAAGTAATAATCAGTAGAAATATTTTAAACAACACATATTGAAGCCTAACAAGCTAAGATTGGCTTTCAGACAATCAATTGATACTTTTGTCCACATTTAGAGATTTCCCGTGTTACCTACACATTTTCTTGCTCATATAGCGTGAAAATTTCCCTGAATGGGGAATCATAAGTGTAATACCATAATAGACAGTTCAAGTGATGAGGTCTTTGGAGCAAATGGTGAACTATTTCCCTGCATTTTAATTCACAGATAATTGTCATATACAATGCTTTTTCTCTCATTGTGCAATTGTGCTGATACTTTTACCTATACCCTTTCAAGTGTAGGATAGCCTACATTAAATTAGACTGAATGAGGAAAATTAGTTTAATCTGGACAAGTGTTGAATGTTTTACAGATTGGCAAACGTCAAATCCCATCAGACAATTAGCATGTACCTTTGAGTGCTGTATGGCAAACACTGGTTCTTAAATAGGCCATCTTGTTCTAAACAGATTCATGTAAGAACAACAGAATCAGACCTCTCAGGATGACTTATCATGTGTTTCTTAGTCATTACATTATCTTCTAGTTTTTATTTTGTCTTCTCACTTTGGACATAGGTTTTAGCTATAGTATTTTTACTTACTAGTTGCTTTCTTTTAAGGCCTTGATTATTCACGGTATCTCAGGTCACAGATTGAACCTACCACCTTCTTATGATTAACAAGTGCTGTCACTGTGAACATTCATTTTACCTTGTCTAGCTCTATACCACTTTAGAGAGTATATTACCTCTGTCAGCCTCCAACACACAAGAATTCATCCACCATTGGTATATACTATTTTTCTGCCTTTTGGAGAAGGTATAAGGTAAAACTAAAGTAACAGAAAGCCAGAAGGTAGCTTTTGAGAATTTTAAGGAGTAGAAGCAAAACTTTAGATACTGCTATTAAAATAACGTCTATTTATGTTATCTACGTTATTAATTTGCTCAACAGATAACAAATAACTTATTTTCATAAATGTATAGTTTTGCTGGTAGTTGTGGTGCTTCTAATTTCTAAGTTTGACCGAATGTGTTTTTATATATCTATGTATATTCTTTAATTCTATCATGTAAATCACTGGCAGTTTGCAATCTGTCTTTCTCTGCTTGACTTAATGCATTACATTTTCTACCAATTTTTAGTAGCAAGGGAAATGCTCCATATTACTACAACTCCTAAATAGAGCTTCGTATTTGAGAAATTTTATAATCTGGTTAATATAATAGTAAAGAAGACTATGGTTAAGGAAACGAATGATGAATTTAAAATAAAAGCGCCAAATAGAAAAGAAAAATGCTAAAAGGTGTATTTATTTTTTCGTTTGAGCTGTTTTTTTTTTTTTTTTTTTTGATGGACAACTCTAGGTAACATGATCCATAAATGAGGCAAATATATTTTTCTTGAGGAATACTGAAACCTGATACAATTTTATGAAAGGAAACTGATATTGAGTGAAGGAAGATCTTCCTATAATCAGTGAGGAAGGAGTGGTAGGTCAGACAGACTAGATAATTGGGTCTTGAAACTGTGGTTCAAGACTCTCTCAAAATTATTCTTTATTTTTCTCTGTTAATTCAGCTTTTCTGGTAGTGTTGAAAATCAGAAGTTAAGATTAAGTTACGTCTACCAGCCTTCAACACACAAGTCAAACTAAGATAATTCAGTTCTATCATAGTTATACCACAACAGCATTCTCATCACCTAAAATTTAGCATATCTCACTTATTGATTTTTCTCTGCCTTTGTTTAACAATATATTCTAGAATACAACAGAATTCTTCCATTTTTGGTATATGTTTTCATAAACTCTTTGCCATCACCACAATCAAGATATAGGTTCAAATATTTACAATTCATGTCTTTCTCTGTCTCTCTGAAACCATTAATTTTTTTTCTTAACAGTGGGTCTCATTTTCTAGAATTTCATGTCAATAAAAGTATAAATATTACACTATAGTCTCCATATTAGACTAATATTCTGAGATTCATCTAGGTTGTTTTACTGTAACAATATTTTGTACTACAATTGTTTATCCATTTATCAGATGAAAAACATTTGTGTTTTTCCAAGTTTGGGTTTATTTTGAAAAAAAATTTTTGGAAGAGTTTTGTCAGATACACATTTTGTAATTTGTCCTCCAGTCTGTGGCTTACTTTCTCATTTTCTTATGAAGAAAAGAATTACAAAAGACTCTAGCTTTTTGAAGTCTGCTTTACCGATTTTTTGGTATGTTTCAGTTTTTTGTCTTGTTTAAGGAATCTTTTCCTAACTCAATGTCACAAAGGTTTCTTTCTTTGTTTTCTTATAGAAATTGTAGAATTTTAGCTCAGAGAAGGATAGAGATAGAAAGGTACATTTTGATACATTTTATGTGAGGCACAGGTTTATTTCATTTTATTTTCATACAAATATTCAGTCTTTTTAATACCACTTATTGAAAATATTATTATTCGTTATTGAATTACCTTGGCATCTTTGCAAAAAAAAATCAATGGAACAAATAGGTGTTTGGAATCTATATTTGGTCCCATTAATCATGTATCTATTAAATGTTAGCCTCTCTTGATTATTGTAGCTACTATAGTAAACATTTGAATACAGCAGTATGAGTTATCTACTCTTGTTCTTTTTCAAAATTCAATACACTAATCTAGATGATTTTCATTTTCAAATAATCTTTGGACTTGTTTTTCTTCTTCCCAAACATATTTTCTAGGATTCTAATAGATGTTACATTGACTTTAGGATTTTATTTTACATAATTATGATGCATGTAAATAAATACAATGTTACATGTTGTACTCCAGTATACATTACTATTATTTCTTTTTCCAGCCTTAATGCACTGACTAGACTCTCCAGTAAATAGTTACATAGAATTTGTGAGAGATACCTTTACTTTGTCCTGATCTTAAGTAGAAAGCCTTGAGACTTTTATCATTTATTTTATATTAGCTGTGGGTTTTTCTTAGATACATTCTATTAAACTGGGGGAATTCATTTCTATTTATAGCTTGCTGAAATTTTAAAAAATTACTACTACTATTACTTATTATAATTATTATTAGAGACAGCCTCTTGCTCTGTCACCCAGGCCGGAGTGCTGTGGCAGGATCATAGCTCACTCTAACTTCAAACTCCTGAGCTGAAGTGATCCTCTCACCTTAGCCTCCCAACTAGCTAGGACTACAGGCATGCACCACCATACCTGGCTAACATTTTATGTCATTTTTTTTAAAGAGACAGGGTCCTGCTATGTTGCCCAGGCTGGTCTCAAACTCCTGGTCTCAAGTAATCCTCTTCCCTTGGCCTCCCAAAACATTGGAATTGCAGGTGACAGTCACCATGCTGGTCCCTGAAAATTTTTAACATGAATCGATGTTAAATTTTTTTGAAGATCTTTTTTGATATCCTAATTAGGTACTCTTTACATAATTTTTCTTCCTTTTAGTATTAACATGATTAATTTACATTAATGGATTTTCAGACGTTAAAATTGTATTACATTTCCATGATAACTTCCACTTATTAATGATGCATGATCCTTTTGATAAATGACCGAATTCAGTTTGCTAAAATTTTGTTAAAGATCTTGAATCTATTTTCGTAAGAAATTTTACTCTGTGGTTCTCTCTTCTTGTGATGTCCACAATATTTGGAAAAAATATTGAGGTCAGTGCAATATTGGAATCCTAAATTCAGTTGAAATATTATCCCTCCCCATTTTATTTTTTGACATAATTTATAAGAGATCATTAAAATGTCTTTCTAGAATATTTGAAATAATTCACCAGTGAGAACATTTGAGCTTTAGCTTTTCTTTGAAGGTAAGGTTTTCAATTGTAAATTCAATTCCTTTATTTAATATAGGTCTTTTCAAGTTTTCTACATTTTCTCAGACAGTTGTAGCATTTTTATACTTCAGTAAATTTGTCCACTTCATCTAAGTTGTCAAATTTATTGCATAAAATTATTAATTCTATTCTATTATTATCCTGTTAATGTCCGTAGGGCCTTTAGTGACGTCTCCGCTTTCTATCTTGATATTGGTCATTGGCAATTTCTCTATTTATCTGTTTGTGTACCATTTTACCAATTTTGTAGATTTTTTTCAAAGAATTAACATTTGATTTTATTGACCTCTCCTCTACTTATTTTATGTATAATCAACTTATGCTCTTAGGCATTTATCTCTATCTGCTTTGGCTTTATTTTTCGATGACTAGTTTCTTAAGTTGGAAACATTGATTTTAGATCTTTCTATATTTCTAATATATGCATTAAAACTATGCATTTTCAGTAAGCACTGCTTTACTTACTTTTCTAGTATATTGATACGTTTTATTTTATTTAATTGGCAGTGTTTTTTCTATTTACCTAGTGATTTCACTTTTGAATAGTGCTATGTAAAATTATATTGTTTAAAATTGTATTTTGTGTTAAATTTAAATATTTGGGTTTACCTAGTTGTCTTATACTTGTTAATTTTTAATGTAATTCAAAATTGTCTGATACATAAACTCTATTTGATAACAATTTTTAAATTTAAGGAAAATTTTTTGGCCCAGTAAATGGTCTATTCTAGTGGATAATTTCAAGTATTCATATGAATACTTGAAGAAAATGTGTTCTATACATATCAACTAGGTTCATAGTATTGTTCAGATTTTCTGTATATTTGGTAAAATTTTTTGTCAATTTATTTTGACAATTGCTAAGAAATGATGTTAAAATCACTAAATGTGTCTTGGTAATTGTGTATTTTTTAAATGTATTTTGAAGCCCTGCTATTAGGCAAAACATTTTTTGTAATTATTTTTCTTTCTGATAAGTTGACCCCTTAAAAAAATTAAACACTATTTTTATCTTTAATGATAGATTATCTTTAATAAAATATTTTTCTGATACTGATTTAGTCTCATCCCTTTTCTGCTATTTGTGTAGTGTAACTTTTTCCATGAATTTCTTTCAAACATTTATGTTTATAGTACATATCTTGAAGACAGCAAATAAGTAGATCTTGCTTATTTAATCCAATCTGACAAATCCTTTCTATTTAATTGCACATTTAGTGTAATTATTAATACAATTGAGTTGAGTTACCATTTTGTTATTAGGTTTCATTTGTCCTACTTTTTTATCTTTAATGTTTCTTCTTTTTTGAGTATTTTACTGTACTAAAAACTCATACTTTTATGATTCATTGTTTGTGTTTGTTCAGGGGATTACATATACATCCTTAGTTTTCCCAATTGTTGCTGTTATTATGATACTACTGCAAATTAAATATAGAAACTTTGCAGCCATGAGATCATTGCCCCTACCCTATATTTTATTGCTAGTTTTAGTATTTTATTTATATGTTCTGTAACCCTACAAAATAATGCTACAAACTTAGCTTTAAACCAATTTATGAATTACATAGTAATTAAGAAGAAGATGACAAAATACGTTTTCATATTTACCTAATATTTACAATTTCCATGCTTGTTATTTCTTTCTCTGTACCCCTCCTCCACTGATGGTGATGCAAACTCCCTATAAGTATTTAATTGCATTAGTTCTGTCTTTAGTGCCTTCATGTAGTGGCTTGTTTACTATGTCCACCTTTTACAGTTATTTTCTGCTGACAGGGTTGGGAGTCTATGCAGTAGTATCTTACACAATCGTTAGCAGGAATTTGACTCCATACATTTTAAACTTTCTTCACATTACTAAATTTTATGACCCTGGGATTATAGTTCTCTTGCTGGGATATCATACTTTATAAATAGCAGTGGTTAGAGAAGGATTAAAATTCAAGTACACAAAATTCAACACAATGCCTCTTGTACTGAAAGAAATCAACATTTCTCTAAAACAGTGTATTCACAAAGCATTATCTGGTTTGTAACTAAAAACATTACATAATTTTAAATTAGCAGCAAATCTGTGGATAAGTATTTATAATCCAGATTTTACCATCAGGACAAACTGAAGTATATTGACATGACCAGCTTCACAAACATGAGCCTTCAAGCCTTATGCTTTCCCCAGTACACTGTGCTGCAGCTACTGGTGACGAGAACCTTGTGAATAGAAAAACACCTGGGCGTGGTTGCTCAGGCCTGTAGTTCCAGCACTTTGGGAGGCCGAAGTGGGCAGAATGCCTTCGCTCAGGAGTTTCAGACCAGCCTGGGCAAAATGGTGAAATCCTGTTTGTATTAAAAAATAATAATGCTTAAAAAAAAGAAAAACAGATAAGAAGTCACAAGTAAAGATCATACCTTTTCTATCCTGATTCAGGACAAGTGTTATCCATTGTCTGTGAATTTCTTTTTGAAATAAATAAAGGAGTTCATCAGGTGTTTCAAATTATAATTTATTTAACAGACCTTGCCAGTTCACTTACACAGAATTGTTTCTAAGATTGAAAGCCTGAATACTAGAAATTAGTTTTAATGAAATGTAAGTGTTTTCCAAATGCAGGACATGGATTACATAAAGTGATTTGAAGAGGTCCAAAGTATATCGATTTCCAAGATTTTAGGCCTAGATTGCCTGACATAGTAGAGATATAATAGGTTCTGACAATTGTATGTCTAAATATTTCCCCAAGGGATTCTGATAAGTATTGAATTCAGTAAACCATTTGAATGATGAATCTTGAAATGTAGGCTATAATGAAGAAGGAGAGGATTTTTCTTTTGTTTTGTTTTTATAATAAATAAACCACACATTCCTGACAGTGACGTGTTGTTCTCATTTTTGCAATTAAGAGTCTGATTCCAGAGGAGGATGCTAAATTTCTGAAACTGTAGTAATTTGGGGAATTGGTATAAACAATTATATAGCTGAGCAAGCCTGTATCTTAACCTTACCTTGAGTCTATTATAGAATTTACCTTTATAGTAGAAAAAATAAAAGCCTACTGCATACTGTAGCTTTTATTTAGTTCTTGTGCCATTTCTTTGTTTGTTTAAGTATGAGGCAAAGTATAACCTGAGGTCATCTCTGAGATGCAGTGAAGTGAGAGACCATACTGTGGCCTGGGTGCACTTGAGGCTGCAGCTACATAGTGGTGACTTAGGAAGCCTATTGGTGCTGCAGGCTTCTGCTAGAAAAAAATGACCAAAAAAATCATTCTTTATCCTATTCTTCTCAATAACAAACCTAGCTGGAGAACAACAAGCAAATAAAGTTTTGGAAAATTGTTACTTAAAACAGAACAGAAAAAAGTCATTAATAATTCTCTTTCAAAGGAAGCGACTGAGTAGTAGAGATCTGGACTACACTATAACTTGCTGATGTCAGGCAATTTCATTTAACATACATGTAGTCACTGCACTAAAATCAAGACTTCATAAAGATTATTTAGAATATTTCAAAGAATTTTACACCCAGAACATAATTCTTAGTAGACATAAATGTTATTTATCTTCCTTTCTTTATAACCATGTGAGAGGCATTATATTCAAAGGAAAAAAAAAAAGCAATGAACTAGAAATCAGGATGTCTGCTCCTTAGGCTCTCTTTGGCTATTTACTGGCTCTGTTTTTTTGCAATCACTAGACAGTCTTTATTCTTCATTCCTGTTGAATAGACTTCATGCCAATTGCTCTAACCACCACTTATGTTTGCTTTTAAAAACCCTGAAACACCATCCAAATATGCTATTATTACTAAATGGAAAGCTGAAGAGGGAAAACAAGATATTTTGATGTCAAAAGGAAGAAAAATACCATGTATTTTAGTCTCAATGATCCAGACTCAGTGCCTAACTTGATCATATTTGCCAGGAATGAAATGCTCTGTATTTCCACTCCACGTTGCTGGTGTAAGTAAAGCCCTACAGTTCAGATGTGAAGAAAGGAGCATGAGGTATGACAAGGAATATGTTAGAATCTCTTGGAGAATATAAATATATGTGTCTGTATGTGTAAGCTCTGAGCTAGATTTCTATTCCTTTGTGAAGTTGCTTTTTATATTCAGTTAATACAGATTGTAACAATGATCATTTTCTCTGCATTACAGATAAAATGGAAGAACCTCTGGTTTTACTTTCATTGAAGATCATTTTGGGTTATGAATTTCATGACGTAAAAGCCTGGCAATGAAATACACATTTGGAATACTGCAGAAGGGCTTTGCTTCTTTTTTTAAAGATGATATTGAATAGAAAATTTCTGCTAAACACTCTATGCCCAGACAGGTACCATATAAAATATATAACTCATAATCATATTCACACTTTTCTTAGGACTTCGAAAATTTCAACAATATGAACTGCATGTAGGGAGCATAATGATATTACATAAAATATTAATTTCAATCTAAAGCAAGTTGAATACAGCAATAAATAATCAGTTGGAATTTACTAAAATACCTGGTCTACTACTATGTCCTTTCAATGACTCCTTTATTTAATTTAAGACTTTATTGTAGGTTGTGTAGGAAACACAAAAACAAATACAAGATGAACACAAACACCACCGTACCCAATATTAAAAACTGAGAGTGGAGTTAGGGAGACACATATGTATACACCTGATAGTAAACTCAAGGATGCCCAAGTGCAGTGGAATTTCAGAAAATGAAGGAGAGATAGCAGGTTTCTGAGTACAGTGGACAGTTTCAGAGGAATGTGGTATTTAAGCTCCCCTTGGAAGATGATATTTAAGCTCCCCATGGGGGGATGGCTAACACTGGCAAAGAGAGACTATCCCTTTAACATGTGGACAGTTATGTAAATGATACTCAAGATGGGTAATAAACCAACATTAAGCAGTTCTGTCGTGATTTTTGTTTTCTGTTTCTTGCCGTAGAGAGGAATGTAATGCAGGTGAACCAGAATTCGTTGTATCTATTCAATTTAAAACGGATGCTCTCTGAAGATAAAACATAAATAAATGAAAGTAAAGATTATAAGGGTATGTGTCTACAGTACTGATCTGGGGTAGAGGCTGACCTGGTCCCAGTCTGACACAAACAAATACATAACGACAGATATCGTGTCTCTTTTCCTGCATTCTCACATTTCTAGGAATTATGACTTTCTTTGGGTTTTCAAGTGTCCTAGACTTTTAAAACCAAGTTATTCATGTTATAGGACATATGGACATTCACAATGTAAGATACCTGGAGACCAAGCAGGTTCTTGGAACTTATGTGGGTGCCATTCTTGTTAAATGGTTAATAGGCAATGATGTGCTGGCTGCTCTAAAAGGGAGGATGTCATTGGGTCACACCAAGGACAGCTAACATGGCTTCTGGACTTAGCAGATGCACAGAGAAAAGGAGACCAAACAGGTTGGGCATTGACAGGGCTCTGGGGTGCAGGTCCCAGGGGTGAATCCCCAGTCTGGTGGGGAATAGATGACTTCTATTTTTCTGACCTAGTTCTGCCAAATAGATATGCTATTAGATGCCTAGTAGATACCTAGTAGCCATCTATGCCAAACCTCAGTGCTATCTCCCCTGTCATCCCTCTAGTCCTGGGAACCTACCTGATCATGGCTGAGAAACTTTACTCTGACTCACCAAGCCTTTCCATACTCTGAGTTCCCTCAAGAGTTAGCCTCCATTTTTTAAATCTCAAAAACCTTTGTGTGTTTTACCAAAGTGATAGTCATTATCTGCTGTATATATTAGCTAAGGCCACAAATGGTAGGGAGAGGCAGGATGAAGGAAAGATCAGAAATCTCAAAACAAAAGACAAAGCAAACAAAACAGCTAGGAGAGAAAAGTCTCCATTTCCATTGTCTGCAATATCCTTCCATTGCAGTTTTCTCTAAGTTGCCCTTGCTAACCTAAACATTGTGGGGAAGTGAACCAAACAATTTCTTTTATTTTGTTTATCTTTATGACAAATTTCATATTCTGAGAAAAAATAGAAAAATAGGTTCAGGGATGGAGATTTTACATTTTACACATACCATTACATACTTTGCTTTTAACAGCTCTCTTTCTCAGAAAGCAATGGAATCACTTCTGGTGCAAACTTTGCTCTTAATCTTAAAGCCATGGTATAAGAGGGAAATAATTGATGGTATAAAACAGAGTAGTTTGAAGAACTTGTAGAGCACAGGAGAAAGAAAAATACCAAGCCCTCTGGAATTGTGATGGAGGCCCTAAATGTATAGGCTCTGTGAAAGCACACTTGGCCAGTATTAAAATGATAAGATATGTATTTTTGGTGTTTTTGATTATGGCTTCTGAATTCCAATACCCTAATTTCTACATACTTCAATTAAGTTAAGATAAACTGAAGCTGTTTTGGAAATAAACTTTAAGGTGAGAAAGACTTAAGAACATCCAAGTCGTAACCACTGGAAATGAGTGATAAAGTTGTATCTAATGAAATAAAATAATGGATTCATTATGTATAGTAATATTACTTCTTGCTTGTATCTTTTCATAAATAACAAATCTAAAATTTAACATTTATTTTCTAAGATTTTAGTTTTTGACATCCTGGAATGAGGGTTTGTCAGTATGGCAGTGATTTATGTCTGCATTTATACATCTGTATTAAAATTTTGACATTAACGTTAACTAGTATAATTTTGCCATGTTTCTACAAATTCAGTTTTGATTCTAATACATGTCTTACCCATTACTAGTGAAATTCTAATTTTCTTATGTAACATTTATAATAGCTTCTCTAGATAGCCTGAAATGTGGGCCTGATGTAAGTCAAATGCAGCAAAACTTTGGTATGTGAAAGATCTGCAAAAAGTACTTGAAATAATAGTTATGGTAACTCTGATTTCTGTATTCAGAATGCCAAAAATATGGCTGTTCATACCTAGGAAGTATCTTTACCTGTATGTCCCTTTTGACAGTCATTATTCAAAACCACAAACTTCATAACCCACTTTTCTTATCCTTTAAGACTATAAAGCAAGCAAATTATCAGAATTAATGCAGTCACAGTCGTGAGGGAAATAAATCACAATGAATGGCAGTAAGAGCTGCTTTGACTTTAAACAGGAGGTCAATTTTTGCAGGTCAGAATATTTATTATTGGAAAACTCACTGTTTTATGTAATATGATGCTTCTGCTGCTTCAATATAAATAGAGCAATGCCCCCAAATGCCCTTTTCTTCTTAAGTACAGCGAAGAAATCAGGTGCTGAAATGATTGGGTCTGATAAGTTTCATTTCAGCAAGGAATAAAATCAATCAAGGATGTTCAATGGAAACAACAAAGAAAAGAGGATTAATGCATTATTTAGACAAAAGACGTCTTCTCTACTTGAAGTTTATGCCACAGTGTGGGTATAATGAATGGTTGCCCAAAGCCAGTGGTTATTTGAATTCTTTTTTCACTTAGGTTATTTGTCATTAAAGAAATTCCCAGGGGGTTTATTTTAGCATTAACTGATTTTTTAAAAACGACACAAAAGAATTCTCATCCACACTGATTTTAGGAAAAGTGTAACTTTGCTCATTCTCAGAATGGAAATCAAGCTTAAGTGTATATGACTTTTATATGATATAAAAATTATGGTTTCATGAAGTTTTTTCTCAATATATTCATTTCAGAAAGTTTTCTCTACATGACAGTAACATTTAGGACTATCTGGAGATTATTTTATCTACCTCAAATTATTTTTTAAAAATAAGCAGTGCATTGATGGCACTTGGCACTTGTAATGTAAGCTTACCTGAACATATTAGGATGTCCCAAAATTGATTTCCCTACAGCTTACTCTATTGTTTGTATTAGACATATATGCTAAAAAGCTACGTTTGCATATCATCTGATTTTGCGTACACAGTAACGCTTTGTGCTATATTGGAAACCGTTTTCTTATTTTGCTAAAAATATGGTAAAAACCAACTACTTTTCACGTTTGAATATTTTTACCAACTTCTTCCAAAGTTACATGTATTATTTGAATGTATTTCATTTCAGTAGTTAATTATTTAACTCTGTTGGTTTTCTGCTATCATTTAATTCATTCATCATATTTCTACTGGTTACTTAATACACTCTGGCCCCAGTAAGAGGCATTAATAAACATATCATGGATTCTATCCTCAAAAAACATAGTCTAATAACAGATTGTGAAATGCAAAATATTTTCATAACTTGTGTTAAGGGATTAAAATATGTAAAATTTACAACTATGACAAAATGGGGGAAATTACCAATTCTGTTTTTGAGAAGGGAGAGTGGAAGGCTTTTTTGAACGAGGGGTATTTCGACTATGCATGTAAAAGTAAGCCCTGTAAAGGCAAGCAGCAGTACGTGTATTAAGATATACAGGTTGAGGCAGCATGATTTATTCAAATATTTGAAATAATTTCTCTATGTGCATAAATGTAAACCAAAAAAACAGTTTGTATAAACATGAAAAAGTATGCTGGAATCAGATTATGATTGACTATATTTGTGTGTCTATTGTTTATCTTCTTTGTCCAGCAGAGTTTCTCTCCTAGATATCCATGCTTCTAATGATGGTTTAGGTTTAATCTTTGTTGACTATTAACACAAACGCCATACTCAAGTAAGTTTCTAAAATTATCTATGCTTATGGGAAATGAAATTTAACAAGTGTATTAGTCCATTTTCACACTGCTGATAAAGACATACCTGAGACTGGGCAATTTACAAAAGAAAAAAGTTTAATGGACTTACAGTTCCACGTGGGTGGGGAGGCCTCACAATCATGGCAGAAAGCAAGGAGGAGCAAGTCATGTCTTACATGGATGGCAGCAAGTAAAGAGAGACAGCTTGTATAGGAAACTCTTGTTTTTAAAACCTTCAGATCTCATGAGACTTATTCACTATCATGAGAACAGCATGGGAAAGAACCACCCCCATGATTCAGTTACCTCCCACCAGGTCCCTCCCACAACAGGAGGGAATTCAGGATGAGATTTAGGTGGGGAGACAGCCAAACCATATCATTCCTTGCCTGGCCCCTCCCAAGTCTCATGTCCTTACATTTCAAAACCAATCATGCCTTTCCAACAGTCTCCTAAAGTCTTAACTCATTTCAGCATTAACTCAAAAGTCCACAGTCCAAAGTCTCATCTGAAACAAGGAACGTCCCTTATGCCTATGAACCTGTAAAATCAAAAGCAAGCTAGTTTATTCCTAGATACTATGAGGGTACAGGCATTGGGTAAACACAGTCATTCCAAATGGGAGAAACTGGCCAAAACAAAGGGGCTACAGGACCCATGCAAGTCTAAAATCTAGCAGGACAGTCAAATCTTAAAGTTCCAAAATAATCTTTTTTGACTCCATGTCTCACATCCAGGTTATGCTGATGCAAGAAGTGGATTCCCATGGTCTTGGGCCACTCTAACTCTGTGACTTTGCAGGGTCCAACTTCTCTCCTGGCTGCTTTCATGAGCAGGTGTTGAGTGTCTGTGGCTTTTCCAGGTGCACGGTGCAAGCTGTTGGTGTATCTGTCATTCTGGGGTCTGGAGGATGGTGGTCCTCTTCTCACAGTTCCACTAGGCAGTGCCCCAATAGAGATTCTGTTTGGGGGCTCCAACCCCACATTTCTCTTGTGCACTTCCTTAGCAGAGATTCTCTATGAGGACCCTGCCCCTACAGCAAACTTCTGCCTGGGCATCCAGGCATTTCCATATATCTTCTGCAATCTAGGCAGAAGTTCCCAAACCTCAGTTTTTGACTTCTGTGCACTCGCAGGCTCACCACCACATAGAAGCTGCCAAGGGTTGGGGCTTACACCCTCTGAAGCCATGGCTTAAGTGTTATGTTGGCCCATTTCAGTCATGGCTGTAGTGGCCGGGATGCAAGGTTCCAAGTCTCTAGGCTGCACATAGCACATGGACCCTGGACCCAGCCCACAAAACCACTATTTTCTCCTAGGCCTCTGGGCCTGTGATGGGAGATACTGCTGTGAAGACCTCTGACATGCCCTGGAGACATTTTGCCCTCCTTTCTCTTGGGGATTAACATTTGGCTCATCATTGCTTATGCAAATTTCTGCAGCCAGCTTGAGTTTCTCCTCAGAAAATGGGATTTTCTTTTTTATCGCATTGCCAGGCTGCAAATTTTCCAAATTTTTGTACTCTGCTTCCCATATAAAACTGAATGCTTTTAACAGCACCCAAGTCACCTCTTGAATGCTTTGCTGCTTAGAAATTTCTTCTAGCACATACCCTAAATCTTCTCTGTCAAATTCAAAGTTCTACAAATCTCTAGGGCAGGGTAAAATATTGCCAGTGTCTTTGCTAAAACATAACAAGAGTCATCTTTGCTCCAGTTCCCAACAAGTACCCTCATCTCCATCTGAGACCACCTCAACGTGGATTTCATTGTCCATATCGCTATCAGCATTTTGAGCAAAGCCATTCAACAAGTCTCTAGGAAGTTCCAAACTTTCCCACATTTTCCTTTCTTTTTCTGAGCCCTCCAAACTGTTCCAACCCCTGCCTGTTACCTAGTTTTTCAAAGTCACTTCCACATCCTAAGATATCTCTTCAGCAGTGCCCTACTCTACTGGTACCCATTTACTGTATTAGTCTGTTTTCATGCCCAAGACTGGGCAACTTGCAAAAGAAAGAGATCTAATGGACTTACAGTTCCATGTGGCTGGGGAGGCCTCACAATCGTGGCAGTAGGCAAGGAGGAGCACTTCATGTCTTACATGGATGGCAGCAGGTAAAGAGAGTGGACTTGTAGAGGAAACTCTCATTTTTAAAACCATCAGATCTCATGAGACTTATTCACTATCACAAGAACAGCATAAGAAAGACCCGTCTCGGCGGATCACGAGGTCAGGAGATCGAGACCATCCTGGCTAACACGGTGAAACCCCGTCTCTACTAAAAAATACAAAAAAATTAGCCAGGCGAGGTGGCGGGCGCCTATAATCCCAGCTACTCGGGAGGCTGAGACAGGAGAATGGCGTGAACCTGGGAGGCGGAGCTTGCAGTGAGCTGAGATCTGGCCACAGCACTCCAGCCTGGGCGGCAGAGCGAGACTCCGTCTCAAAAAAAAAAAAAAAAAAAAAAAAGAAGACCCGTCTCTATGATTCAATTACCTCCCACCAGGTCCCTCCCACAGCATATGGGAATTCAGGATGAAATTTGGGTGGGGACGCAGCCAAACAATATCAATGAACAACACTACAAGTTTTCTAAAAGAAATAAAATTTATCAAATATAACATTATGAAAATAATGGAGTTTTCAATTTCACAGATAAGTGACTTAATTAGAACAATAAAACATATAATCATCAATCTATATTACATATAATAAGCAATACATATGCCATATTAATATCCGTATTGTTGTATGTATTGAGCATGTTATTATTTTCTAGAATTTTGTTGTAATATTAAAGTAAGATGTCCATAAAACAATTTCTCACTCAATCATGTATTTTCCATAGATTGTTTCCCCAAACTATAATTGGAATTATAATGTATCATTTACTGTTGTTGTATATCAAAACAGTCCAACATTTAAAGACTTAACAATTTGTTTCTTATAATACAGTGGATTGACTGGACAGTTCTTCAGCTGGTCTCATCTCAACTGGGTCACTTGCATCTGCACTGAGCTAGTGTTTGTCTGGGGTTTTTGACCAAGTTGCCTTGATTGCCTTCTACATAGCATCTCTACATGGCTTTAGGTTGGACTTCATCCGAGCATGGTGGCTCAGGGCTCTGAGAGTATAATAAGGTAACTGTCAGACTTCTTCAAGCTTGATCTGGAAATGCCATTGTGCTGATTCTTTCCCCTTCTATTGGGCAAACAAGTCACTAAATCAGCTTAGACTTAAGAGGAGGTAAAATAGTCTCCAGTACTTACAGGAGAAAAAGCATTTCCAAATAAAAATTAAGACTTTTTTTGGACACTTTTGGAGTTCACACACTGTGATGAACTTAACTACCTTGCTAATTTCTTTATTGAGTAACTTGGTTACAAAATGATATGTACAAAATACAATGTTGTAAAAAGTGATCAAATTGACATACTTAACCTAAATTTACTACTTTCAATTCTATAATGCTGAAAGAACTCTTCAATATCAGAAAAGAAGAAAATATTTTTTCTTCTTTTTTTAAGTTTTTTTTTCAAGAGAACATTCTATTTTTTATTTCTAATTTAGTTTCATTGTGATAAGAGAAGATTAACAAAGTATTGGAGGACTGATATGCATTTAAATTCATTGATTTTTGTTTTGTTTTGTTTTGTTTTTAAAGACAGGTTCTTGTTCGTCATTCAGGCTTGGATGCTGTGGCATGATAATAGCTCACTGCAATCTTTAACTCCGGGGCTCAAACCACCCCTGATTCAGCTTCCCATGTAGCTAGGACTACAGGCACACACCACCACACCTGGAAAATTTTTTTCTTTTAATTGTTTTGTAGAGACAAGGTCTTGCAATGTTGCCCAGGCTGATCTCAAACCTCTGGCCTCAAGAAAACCTCCTGTTTTGGACTCTCAAAAAATGGATGAGTTTTATTGTTTGTTTGTTTGTTTGTCTGTCCCAGAATGTGTTTCCTCTTGCTGATTTCTTTGTGTGTGTACCTTAAAAGAATTTGTACTCTCTGCCCTCAGTGGAGCGTTCGATGAATGTTATTTAGATCAAGTTGGTAGACTATAGTGTTCATGTCTTCTGCATAATTACTAATTTGTGTCTACTTGTTCTATCAACTATTAAGAGTGGTGCTAAACTCTTTGAATATACTTGTTGATTTGTCTATATCTTCTTGCAGTTCTATTAGTTTTTGCTTCATTTATTTTGGAGTTCTTCTATCAGGTAATTAAACACTGATGGATTGATTTATCACTATGAAATGACCCATATTATCCCTGACAGTACATATATATACTATTACATATAATATATATATATATATAATATATATATATATATATATATATATATATATATGTATATACATATGCCCTGAAACCAATAATCCATGGATACTGGAGGGACAACTGTATGTTTAAAAAATCAAAGGATGAAAAAGAATGTACTATTCTAAAACTAATCTTAAGGTAGCTTGAGTGGCTATACTAGTATTAGAAAAAGCAGATTCCAGGGCATGTATGTCTATAGATTACCTATTATACCTAATAAAATGTGTGTGCTATGTAATAGTTGTTGCACTGTATTGTTTATGGAATAATGACCCAAAAAATACTCTGTACATGTTAAGCACAGATGCATTTTTTCTGAAATATTTTCAATTCAAATTGGTTCTTGTTGTTTTTTCAGTTTTTCTGTTACTTCAAGGGTAAGTATCATACTTCTAGGATATAGTCCTGGGGTATCAGCTGAGAGCATGGAATATTTACCAAGCCTACTAATTCGGTTAACTGTTGAAATACTTGTTCAGTGCTTTTATACAGTCTCAACTCCTGCTTTTGGTTGGGCTTCTTAGAGCTTTTCTTGTACACCTTGAGAGATGAAAAAGTCTAAAATAAAAATGGAATACAGATTTTGGGGTTCAGTTATATGCATTCCTTGAGATTTTTGTCCCCTCGAATCGCAACTGCTGTGACTGTACTTAAATCCAGTGTTTCCTAAGCCCAGGGAGACTTTGGCTTTCTTCTCTGAATCCATTCCACACAGTAAGCTGAAAATACCCTAAAGGAGAAATGTTGCCATAAATATGCGTTCTATTGATTCCTTTTATCTCTCGGGGATTATAACTCTTAAAGAACTATGAATGGTGGTCACTTTCAAATGCCTTCAAATGATTTCCGTGTGTTGTTTGTCCAGCTGTTATACTTTGTTGGAAGGATTAGACTGCTAGAAGTGAATCAAAGATACCTGAGCCAGGGAATCCAGACAGAAAATAAAGAACCCAGACAGAAAAAGATAACAATAGAAGCTTGGACATTTAAGAAAATCACATAAATGCTAAAATAAGATATATAAATTAGTACCTTTAGTAAATGTATTCCTTAAATAGGGAGACATAGATTAATTCTGGAAGATAAAATAACAGAATTATCACAAAAACTAGAATAAAAATACATGGATTTAGAAATTATAAGCCTAGAAAGACATTGTTGCTAAATTCAGAATATTTAACACATGAATATTAGAAGTTTTAAAATGAGTTCAGAGAATTTCCATAAAAAACATATAGTGCTGTAAATAATAAAGATAAATTGTAGAATGAATTGTTATGATACAAACCTAATGCATATTTAGATAAGATAATTAAACTCCATGGATAAAGATAAATTAGTATACATTTTGAAACAAGAAAATCAAGTTATCCTTGAAGCTAGATTGGCATCCTTGAAGCTAGTATCTAGATAGTAGCACTTTGTGTCTTTTTAAGTCTTTGATCAAAGATTTATCTAGTGTGAATTTCTTGTCAAGCGATTATTTTTTCTGTGAATTTGTTATTACATATTTTCATTTTATCATATGTTGATCTGATGATTTATCTTGCTGTCTACTTTTGAATTAGTTAATTTTAAAAATTATGGCCCGGTACGTATTTTTGGTTAATGTCCCAAGTATGTGTGTATATATACATATATATGTATGTGTGTATATGTACATATATATGTTCTACTTAGATATATATGGCTGGTTCTATAAACAAATTACTAATTCAGCTTGATTAGAATTTAGTTTTTCTTATGTCTTTTTTATCTTTTGCTTATTTTTATATGTTCAGTTCTTAAAGAGGCATATTAAGTCTCCCTCTCTATGTGAATTGTTTTATCAAATTTCTTTATGATCAAGTAGTTTTTTACTTTATGCACTTGGCTGCTGTGTTTTATACATGTAGATTTATAATGGTTACTTATTGTTTTATTATACCTTTTATTATTACCTAATATCTGTTGGTATTATGTTTATTGACTTTAGCTGATATCTGTGTATAATCTCTGTACTAAATATTTTTTCAATCTTTTTTTCATTTTAAGTGCTTTTGTTGCTTAGCAATGTTATTAAGCTTTGTGTCTTAAAGGGAGTTTTTTAGTACATATACATTTAATGTATGACATATATATCTTGCTTTTACATTTATGCAGCTGATAGTTTTCTTCATTTTTAAAAACAATTATGATATGACCAAGGTATGTTTTTTTCATTATATTTTCCTTCTATGTTTATAAGATGTACCATTTTTCTATATTTCTTTTATGTTGACTTTCCCAATCACACTTGTTTGCACAATTCATTTCTACTTAAAATAATTCATAACTGGAAACTTAGGAGGAAAATCATGCATTGGAGACTTTAGTCATGCTTCTTTTTGAATGGATGTCACTTATAGAATCTAAAGGAAAATGTGAACAATTCTTTCTCAACCAGGATGCACCTTACCAGATTCCCATTTTTTATGGGAAGGGATGAAACATTAATTTAGGCTCTTGAAGTATCATCCTGAAATAATGATTGCCATCAGCCTTTACAACACAACGTGCCTACGTGGTAGATTTATAGGAAATGTCCTACCTCTATGCTTTAGCTGTCACTGACTTCAGCCTTTTTTACAGACCAAAAAATAAAGAGCCTGTAATTTGTTAGAAGACATGTACCTCTCTTAAACTCTGAGCAGACAATGTTGACAAATTACATGTTGACCTATTTTAAAAGTCCTCATTTAAAGCTGAATCACATTTAAAGGTTTCAGAGGACCTGCCCTATATCTTTTCAGGTCAGAATAGCTGTAAAAGTAGGGGTTCTCTTGATGGATGGGCTAATTTTTGTATTTCACTAAAGCACAGGTATAAATAGATACTAATGATTTTTTAGAATCCTTGATGGCTTCTAGCACGCTCTACATATTAATTATCTAATCATTCTAAGTTCTTTGATTTTTCTCGGGAGGAGGTTGCTGCAGGATGTCAAAGATTTTACAGCTTGAGTCTGTGGACGCATTAAATAGACACAAAGCATGGATCACATGTGAGAAGCAAAGTTGTCACAATGGTGTATAACGATTATGCTAGCCATACTCATTAATCCAGGTTCCTTAGAAGTTTAATATAAATAATATATATCACACAATTTTATTGCCATTCCAGAAATTTGTACTAATGGATGTAGTAAAGGATGCTACAAGTTTTTGAGGGATAATATATTAATAAGGATAAACCAGATTATGCCACAGCGACAAGAAGTCCCTGAATCTAAGTGCCTTCAAATAGTAAATATTCTTTCTTTTTTCTCACATAATTTGTCCAGTGCAAGTTGCTCAAGCATAATGGATATTATGGTAATTTGAAGCACCAGTCTAGTTTAATAATCACTATGTTAAATACTGCCTGTTGCTCTGTCAGAGAGAAGAGAAATAAATGCTGGGGACTCTTAACTAAATGCTCTTCTCAGATCACTATCATACCCATTTACAACTCATTGTGAAGAAATGGCCATGTAACCCTATGCACCCAAAAGTGGACTGCGAAGTGTAGGACTGACTACCTCACAGTATATGGGCACAAACTATGTTTTCTTTATATTTCAGTCATGAATATACAAAATTCAATTTTGGATATGTCCAATCAGTGTTATATTCTGTTCTCATGGAGACCGTGTAGCAGGTGGCCTGTCAAATTCCATCAAGTTAATCACGCAGAGCACATGGTGAGGACCATGGAATGATTTCTTAGACTTACCTGCGGAAAATTATTTCTGTTTTATTACTACATGACAAAGATCTTTGGGTCTGATCTTTGGGTCTTTATGAGAAACAAGCTTTCGATATTAAAAAAAAATTAACTGAAGTATAAATAAATGTAATAAAATAAAAATAAACATTCTGCAGATGTTCTAATTTCATGTTAATAAAATATGTAATAAGTGAATAATATTCTAGTGAAGTCATGCACCCTAATAATTTGTTATAATTTTGCTATTTTGAAGCATTTAGGTTTCATATTTTCAAGTCATAAAGAACATTAAAATGGACAAATAATTGCAAAACATTTTTCTAAATTTTTAGGTTATTTACACAAACAAATAGAAAAGAAATTATTGAGACAGATATTAGTATGCTCAAAGTTCTTTGCCATATTTCTTAGCTGTTGAATTATATTTATATTCAATATGTTTATAGAACAAATGCTATGTGCTAACCACTTTCCTAAGTGACCACATACTCATAAAACACACACACCACACACCAAAGAACAATCTCGGGTATTATGAAGTTCACATTACTGTGGCATGAAACTAATAATAAAAAGTAAATTAATAAGATAATTTCAGACTGCCAAAAGTGCCATGATACAGCACATAGGGATATTATGATAGAGATTTGAAGCCTCTTTAGGAACTAGAAGGAGGGATCTCTTTATGGAAGGTTTATCTGAGCTGATAACTAAATTATGTGAGGAAAAAAAGCAATCTAGGTGAATGCTTTGTGTGAGATTTTCATCAATAAGTGAATGACTGTTATACGGTGTATGGGTAGTATTCTCAGTTATTTACATAGGTAGATCTCATAGATGAAACTTTGTGTTTTTGGAACCATTGTCGAAAACTGACCATAAATGAGTGGATCGATTTATGGGCTCTTGGTTCTGTTCCATTGGTCCATATGTCTATTTTTATGGTGGTAACATGCAGGTTTTATTACTATAGGTCTGTAATATATTTTGAAATCAAGTAGTATAATGTCACCAGCTTTTTTTTTCTTCATTTTGCTCAAAATTGCTTTGGTTATTTGGGGTCTTTTCTGTTGAAATTTTAGGTTGCTTATTCTATTTCTGTGAAAATTATCAGCAGAATTTGATTGAGATTACACTGAATCTACTGATTACTTTGAGACATTTTCACATTATTAATTCTTCCAATCCAAGAACATGGAAAATCTTACCATTTATTTGGCTCTTTTCCAATTTCTTTCATCAATATTTGTTTTGTTTGTTTGTTTGTTTTTGAGATGGAGTCTCGCTCTACCACCCAGGCCAGAGTGAAGTGGCACGACCTTGGCTCACTGCAACCTTAACCTCCCGGGTTCAAACAATACTCCTGCCTCAGCCTCCCAAGTAGCTGGGACTACAGGCATGCACCACCATGCCCAATAATTTTTGTGTTTATTTTAGTAGAGATGGGGTTTTGCCATGTTGGGCAGGCTAGTCTGGAACTCCTGACCTCAAATGATCCGCCCGCCTTGGTCTCCCAAAGTTCTGGGATTACAGGCATGAGTCACTATGCCCGGCTTCATCAATGTTTTATAGTTTTTAGTACACAGATCTTTTACCTCATTCATTAAATTTATTCCTAAGTATTTTGCTTTTTATTGCTATTCTAAGTAGGATTGTTTTCTTGATTTTTTGTATAGTTATTTGTTAGTGTACAATAATGCTACTGATTTTTGTATGTTGATTTTTTCTTCTGTTACTTTAGCAAATTTGTTTATTCCAATAGTCTTTTGGTGGAGCATTTAGAATTTTCTATTTATAAGATCATGCCATGTTAGCTTGCTTTAACTTATTTTATTATTTAGAAGTCTTTTATTTCTTTCTCTTGCTTAATTGTACTCACTAAGACTTTCAGTACTATGTTGAATCCAAGTGACTTTTGTCTTTTTGTTCCTGATCTTAGAAGTTTGTAAATTTGTACTACTGAATGTCATGGATATTAGCTGTGGGCTTGTGATATATGGTTATTTTTGTTGAGGCAAATTCCCTGTATACCTAATTTGCAGAGAGTCTTATCAAGAAAGAATTTTGAATTTTGTCAAATGCTTTTACTGCATCTATTGGTATGATCATAGGTTTTTTGTTCTTTACTTTGTTAATGTGATATATCTCATTCATTGATTTACCTAAATTGAATCATCTTTGCATCCCAGGAATAAATCTTACTTCACCGTGATGAATGATCTTTGTAACTTGTGTTGGATTTGGGTTTGCTAGTATTTTGTTGAGGATTTTGTGGCTGTGTTCAACAAGGATATTAGCTTCAAATTTTCTTTTCTGATAGTGCGTTTGGCTAGCTTTGGTATCAAGGTAATTTTGGTCTCAAAAAATGAGTTTGGAAGTGTTCTTATTGTTCAATTTTTTTGGATGAGTTGAGGAAGAATTGATATTAGTTCTTTCAGTGAATGTGAAATTCAGGCATAAAGCCATCAAAACTTGCACTTTTCTTTTGATGGAAATATTTTTCTTACTTAATTAATCTACTTGCTTGTTATTGGGTTGTTCAGATTTTTAAAATTTTTTTTTTTTTTTTTTTTATTATACTTTAAGTTCTAGGGTACATGTGCATAACGTTTATATCATGTATAACTCCCCAGTGCAATCCCTCCCTCCTCCCCCCTCCCCATGATAGGCCCCAGTGTGTGATGTTCCCCTTCCCGAGTCCAAGTGATCTCATTGTTCAGTTCCCACCTATGAGTGAGAACATGCGGTGTTTGGTTTTCTGTTCTTGTGATAGTTTGCTAAGAATGATGGTTTCCAGCTGCATCCATGTCCCTACAAAGGACGCAAACTCATCCTTTTTTATGGCTGCATAGTATTCCATGGTGTATATGTGCCACATTTTCTTAATCCAGTCTGTCACAGATGGACATTTGGGTTGATTCCAAGTCTTTGCTATTGTGAATAGTGCCGCAATAAACATACGTGTGCATGTGTCTTTGTAGTAGAGTAATTTATAATCCTTTGGGTATATACCCAGTAGTGGGATGGCTGGGTCATATGGTACATCTAGTTCTAGATCCTTGAGGAATCGCCATACTGTTTTCCATAATGGTTGAACTAGTTTACAATCCCACCAACAGTGTAAAAGTGTTCCTATTTCTCCACATCCTCTCCAACATCTATTGTTTCCTGACTTCTTAATGATTGCCATTCTAACTGGTGTGAGATGGTATCTCATTGTGGTTTTGATTTGCATTTCTCTGCCTTGGAAGGTTGTATCTTACTAGGAATTTACCCGTTTATTCTAGGTTATTCAATTTGTTAGAATATAATTGCTCATAGTAGTCTCTTACGATCCTTTTACTTCTCTGGTATCAGTTGCAGTGCTTCTTATTTCAGTTCTTCTTTTATTATTTGTGCCTTCTTTTTTTCTTAGTGTAACCAAATATTTGTCAGTGCTGCTTATAATTTCAAAGAAACTTCTTTTTTTTTTCTGTTGTTTATTTAGTCTCTATTTTATTTATTTCTACTCTAATTTTTGTTATTTTCTTTCTTCTGCTAATTTTGGGCTTTGCATTTCCTTTTTTAGTTATTTGAAAAATAATATCAGGTTGTTTATTTGAGATATTTCTTTTTTTAGTGTAGGAATCTATCACTATAAAATTTCCTCTTAGAACTGCCCTTGGCTTTTGGTGCATCTCATAGGTTTTAGTATGTTGTGTTTCCATTTTTGCTTGTCTCAAGATATTTTTAGTTATCTCTTTTAGGTACAGTCTCTTCAATAAGCGGTGGTCAGAAAACTGGATATTCACATGCAGAAGAATGAAATTAGACCCTTACTAGCACCATAGAGATAAATGAACCCAAAATATATTAAAAACTTAAATAAGTAAGAACTTTAAAGGTACTAGAAGAAAATATAGAGTTAAAAACTTCTTGACATTTGTCTAGGCAATGATATTTTTGATATGGCTCCAAAAGGACAGGCAACAAAAATAGACAAATAGGATTATATCAAACTAAAAAAACTTCTGCACAGCCAAGGAATCAATCAACAGAGTGAAGAACTACATTTTTGGAGAATGTGCCTCAGATTGGAAGAAAATATTTGTAAGCCATGCATCTAATAAAAGGTTAATATCTAAAATATATAAAGAACTCAAACAACTTAATACCAAGACAACAATCTAACTAACATATGGGAAAAGAACCTGAATAGGTATTTCTGAAGAGTACATACAAAAGGCTAACAGGTATATAAAAAGGAGCTTAACATCGCTAACCATCAGGAAAATGCAAACTAGAGCCACAATGTGATGTTATTTCACCTCGGTAATAGTGACATTTTATCAAAAAGAAAAAGATAACAAGTGTTGGTGAGAATGTGGTGATAAGTGAACACTTGTACACTGTTGGTAGGAATGTAAGTTAGTGTAGCCATTATGGAAAACAGTATGGAGGTTCCTCAAAAATTAAAAATAGAACTAGTATATGATTCCGCAATCCCACTGAGGGGTATATATTCAAAGAGAATAAAATCAGTATGTGAAAGAAAAAGCTTTTCATAAAGTCCAAAATCTTTCATAATAATAATGCTCAAGAAACTAGGCATCAAAGGAACATACCTCAAAATAATAACAGCCATCTATGACAAAGCCACAGCCCACATCATACTGAATGGGAAAAACCAGAAAACATTTATCTTGAAACCTGGAATAAGACATGGGTGTCGACTCTCATCACTCCTATTCAAAACATTATTGAGAAGTCCTTGCCAATGCAATCAGGCAAGATAAAGAAATAAAGGCATCCAAATAGGAAAAGAAGAAAAAATATCTATCTTCACTGACAATATGATTCTACACAGAGAAAATCCTAAAGACTCTGTCAAAATGCTCCCAGAACTGATGAACGATTTCATTAAAGTTTCAGAATATAAAATCAATATACAAAAATTATTAGCATTTTCTATACACGAGTAATATTCAAGCTGAGACCTAAATCAAGAAAGTAACCCCATTTACAGTAGCTTTGAAAACAAAATAAAATATCAAGGATTACCTCTAACCATGGAGGTGAAAGATCTCTAGAAGAAGAGCTACAAAACTGTTGAAAAATAATGTCAGGTTTTTTATTTGAGATATTTCTTTTTTAAAATGTAGGAATCTATCACTATAAAATATCCTCTTAGAACTGCTTTTGGCTTTTGGTGCATCTCAGAGGTTTTAGTATGTTGTCTTTCCATTTCTGTTTGTCTCAAGATATTTTAAATTATCTTGAGAAATCAGATATTGAAAGAAATCAGAGATGACACAAACAAATGGGAAAACATTCTATGCTCATGGATTGGAAGAATCAATATCATTAAAATGGCCCTACTGCCCCAAACAATCTACATATTCAGGGTTATTCCTATCAAGCTACCAATGTCATTTTTCACAGAGTTAGAAAAATATACTCTAATATTCATATTGAAACCACAAAGAACCTGAATAGCCAAAGTGATCCCTAAACAAAAAGAGCAAAGCTAGATGCATTGCATTACTTGACTTCAAACTATACTCTAAGGCTACAGTAACCAAGACAGTATGATACTGGTACAAAACAGGCATATAGACCAATGGAACAGAACAGAATACCCAGAAATAAAGCTGCACACCTACATCCATCTGATCTTTGACAAAGTCAACAAAAGAAAGCAATGGGGAAAGGACTCCCTTTTCAATAAATGTTTCTGGAATAGCTGGCTATCCATATTCAGAAGAATGAAACTGGACCCCTACCTTCACTTATATACAAAAATTAACTCAAGATGAATTAAAGCCTTGAATATAAGACCTCGAACTGTAACTAACAGTCCTTGAAGAAAACCTAGGAAACAACATTCTGGACATCAGCCTTGGGAAAGAATTTATGACTAAGCCCTCAAAAACAATTGCAACAAAAACAAAAATTAAGAAGTAGGACCTAACTAAACTAAAGAGCTCTGCACAGCAAATAAACTCTACACAGAGTAAACACACAACCTACAGACTGGTAGAAAATATTTGCAAACTGTGCAACCAACAAAAGTCTAATATCCAGAATCTAAAACGAATTTAAACTTTTCAACAAGTAAAAAGCAAATAACTCCATTAAAAATGAACAAACAACATGAACAGACATTCTGCAAAGGAAGACATACAAGCGGCCAATAAACATTAAAAAATTATCAACATCACTAATCATCAGAGAGATGCAAATCAAAACCACAATGGGATACCATCTTGCACCAGTCAGAACGACTATTATTAAAAGGTAAAAAAACACCAGTTGCCAAGGTCGGGGATAAAAGAGAACACTCACATACTGTGTTCTCTTTTACCTGAGGGAATGTAAACTAGTTAAGCCACTGAAAAACCAGTTTGGAGATTTTTCAAAGAACTTAAAACAGCGCTACCATTTGAGCCAATAATCCCAATCCCATTACTGGGTATATAGCAAAAAAAAAAAAAAAAAAAAAAAGTTATTTTACCAAAAAGACACTTCTACTTGTGGGTTCAGTGTGTTCATCACAACAGTATTCACAATAGCATAAACATGAACTCAGCTAAAGAACTCATCAATGCTGGATTGGATAAAGAAAATGTGGTACATAAACACCATGAAATACTGTGCAGCCATAAAGAGGACTGAAATCATGTCCTTTGCAGCAACATGAATGCAGCTGAAGGACATTATCCTAAGTGATTTAACACAGGAACAGAAAACCAAATACCACATGTTCTCACTTACACGTGAGAGCTAAACACTGGATACAAATGGACATAAAGGTAGCAACAATAGACACTGGAAACTACTAGAGGAGAGGAAAGAAGAAGGGAGGAAGGGTTGAAAAATTAACTATTGAGTATTATGCTCTGTACCTGGATGACAGGATCAATCATACTCCAAACCTCAGCATCACACAAGATACCCAGGTAACAAGCCCACACATGTACACTTGAATCTAAAATAAAAGTTCAAATTGTAAGAAAAAAGAAAGAAGTCAGTATGGCAAAGATATATGTGCACTCTCACGTTCTTTTGAGCATTATTCACAATAGCCACATTATTCACGATAGCCAACCTGTGGAATCAACACACACTCATCAACAGATGAATGGCTAGAGTGTGAGATTATATATATATCTCAATGGAATACTATTCAGCCCTAAAGAAATAAGTAAATTTTATCATTTGCAGCTACGTAGATGAACCTGGAGGACATTATGCTAAGTGAAATATGCCACAAACAGAAAGACAAATATTATGTGATCTCAATTGTATGTGGAACCTAAAATTTAAATTCATAGAACCAGAAAATAAAATGATGATTGTCACAGCCATGATTGTCAGAGCCTGGGGCTTTTGGAGGATACAGAGATGATTGTCAAATTTCAGTTAGACAGGCTGGATAAATTTTGGAGACGTAATGTATAGCATGGTGACTATAGTTAATAAGAATGCGTTGTATATATGAAAATTAAGAGAGTAATCTTAAATGTTCTCAATAAACCCACAAAATAGATAAATATGTGAAGTGATGATGTTTGAATTATCGTGATTTAATCACATCACAATGTATCAAGACATCACATTATATGCTACAAATATGTACAATGTTTATTGGCCAGTTATACCTTAGAAAAGCTACAGAAAAAGAAAATTTATGTGGGACATGTTCACATTTGAAATGTAAATAGTCCTACAGGGGAGAGTAAATTCAATAATCTGTCATTAACACCTGATGTGTAACTGATATACCAAGTCCTGGAGTGAAGGAAGGTGAACTGGGATTCTGAGGGTAGAGAGAAAAGATTGGGAATCTCTGGTATTGAGCTAAAAAAAGGGCAGGTGGGGAGTTATAGGCTCATGGAAAAAGCTCTGAACCATGGCAAAGAGTGGCTATAAAGATTGGTGAATAAGCAATAATCATTAAGTCTCTATATTTCAGCCAAAGAGAAGCCTGGTTACATCACCTGCTTCTTTTATTCTTTGTCAGTTGTCTTTCCGCTTATTTCTCATTATCTATCCATCTTATTTTATTGCTATCACTTTTTTTCTACTTTCATAAGAAAGCATTAAAAATACATTACTCCACTCTGATTATGAAATGATTTTGCCAAAAGTCCTTAAACATCCACCAAGGTAATTGTTGCTAGTTGAATAAGCACTGATATTCTGAGACTAGAAATTCAATATAGGATTCATTTAAGCATCAAAATGGCTTCTGGGTGTCTTTTTTACTCATTATCTTAAGTTGTCTGGAAGCCTGATTTAAACATAAAACTGTTTTTTCTCCCCATGTGCACAGTATAATAAAACAAAATAACTTGGTAAAATTAAGCCAATATTTATTATTTGGGGAAAACGTCCATCCTTTTTCCAGAGAGGACATATTCGTCACATTCCAGAACTCTTAAACAAAAGTGTTTACATACTGTGGCACTACCCATGGATACGTGTAATAGACCTTTCATTACTCAAAAAGACATTCTGAGCTGACCGAGAACATATATAAATTTCCTGTGTGTATCACAGAAACAGGGCTTTTACCGTCATAATTAGCATTAAGCATCAGAAGCCCATCCTCCAACTTAAGATCCATATTCATTGCCCTCTCCAAATGAAAAACATTAACAAGGTTATAATGCCACCTAACATGATACAAACATCTTGTATAGAGCTGAAAATGCAGAAACACCTTCCTCAAAACACAAGGACCTTGAGTGATGTTTACTATTCTACTTGATATGCTGTAACTTAGATACTATAATATAAAATAAGCAATACTTAATATTATATATTTTTTATATATACTATTATATAAAGTCCATATACATTATATGTTACATGATAAGGTAATAAGAATAGTAGATACAAAGATATTTGATATATATGCAAACACACACACATATTCATAACAAAATAAGGAGGAACACTCATGTCAGTTACATTCTTCATTTCTGCAACTGGTTACATCCTGTAATTGGTATTTATAATTATCTTTTTTCACTATCCATTCTGTATTCTCTTTGCCTTCAGCAGGTATCTGAGCTGATGATGGTTTCTACCAAATGGGGTGATACACAAGATTATTCCTAAAGGATCTGAGCCATGCATGGTCCTGCTGGATTGGGTTGTTGTCATTTTCCAATGACCCTAATAACAGGACATGGTAGCACAAAGAAACTCTCTAAGGGAGATCCCATATTCCAAACACACTCTTCTTTACCTCCCTTGTGAAGTAGTTGCCCAATTTCCACTCAGTAATCAGGAACAATCACCCCAGTCACCATAGTAACTCTTTGTTTGCCTGTTGAGTAAGAGACATAAAGAGTTCAAAGTGGCTAAGCAGGAGTTTTAATTTAACGCAATTGCTGTTGTGTCTCCCGGTGGATGAATTTCTCTCTTTCGAACTGTGACTTCTAGGTCAGCAGAACATAAAAGTTTTGGGAGCAGAAATCAAAAATGTTGCCAGTAAGACGCTGGGCATAAAAATGAGTGGTCCTACTCCCATATCCAATTCTTAGTTTCTAGACTCATGAACCCTGGTTATGGGAGGAACAGCACTGTGCATTGCATGCTGATTCAGAGCATATATAGCCTTCTGGGAAATTTTGTACCAGTCCTATAAGGTGTTATTCCCTAGCTGGCACTGTAAATAATGACTTATTTCCTCTTTAGGATGTGGGGAACATGATAAGACCAGTAAATTCCATGAGCATAGGCTGATTACTGCACTTCTTTTGCTATGAAGTGAGCTACTTGAACAGATGCTATGTGTGGAATGTCCTGACATTAGAAAAGGCATTCTGTCAGTCCACAGATGGTAGTCTTGGCAGAAGCATGGCATACAGGGAAGGTGAATCCATAGCTGGAGTTAGTGCCTTTTCCAGTAAGAGCAACATCCTATTCTTATAAGATAGAGGTGGTCCATTGTAATCAACCTTCAACCAGGTAGCTGTCTGATAACTTCAGGAAATGGTCCCAGATTGGAAACTCAGAATTGGTTTCTGATGCTGGCAGATTGGACATTCAGAGGTGGCCATAGCTAGGTTAGTCTTGGCCAGTGGAAATCTACTTCTTATTCAACATATAACATCATCCTAGTGACTATGGTCACCTTGTTCACAATCCAACTGAGTGTTAATAGGAGTGGCTGAGGAAACAGACCAATGGATATCCCTAGAATGGGTCAACATATACATTTGATTAGTAAAATCCTCCTCTGGTTAGAGGTGAACATTCACATGGAACACAAATATCCTCATAGGTTTTTTTGGTCCATTCATAGAGGTTTATCTATACATCTCTTCCCAAGATTTCCTTGTCACATATTTTCCAATTATGTTCTTTCCAAGTATTTGACCATATAGTTAAATCATTGGCCACAGTCCACGAATCAGTATATAATCACACACCTGACAATTTATTCTTCCAAGCAAATAAAACCTGTTCTAAATTCTGCCTACTTGGGAGAATTTCCTTCACCACTGTCCTATAGAAACATCCCAGAAAGGGGCAGTAGGAATATCCCAGAAAGTTGTCACATAGTCTGGCAGGTCATCTCTGCATATAGCACAGAACCATCTGTAATCCATGTTTGTCTTCTCTTGCTCTGGCAAATGACCATAGAAAACTCCCATGAGGTGCAGGATGGAGGAGAGAGGGCTGTGTAGCTAGAGTGGAGACTATGGCTATTTGGACTGCTTCATGTAATTTATTTAGGACTTACTCAGGACAGATTACATATTTTCCATGTTCATTTGATGATGACGTCTTGCTATGCATGTACAATTTTATGGCTTTGTGGGTCAGATAAAGCCTAGCATACTGGGCTGTTCAGGTCACATGGTAACTTAGTGGATCATGGTCTGTAAGCCATAGTAGGAAGCCGTTCTTGTTTCTCAAAATGAGAGAAGTTATCTGCAGAGAATGGCAGGGCTTTGCTTCAAAATCCTAAAGGCCTATACTGCATTCATTTACAGGAGACTGCCAAAGGCTTTAAACAACATCCCTACCTGCTGTTGACATATCAATAAATATTGGATCTGCTGGATCATTTTCCCCAAGTTACAGACCAGTGTACACAGCAGCCTGAACTTGTTCTGTGCCCCGACTCAAAGCAAGTGGCTTCTGGATCTGATGCTGGCGGATTGGACATTCAGAGGTGGCCATAGCTAGGTTAGTCTTGGTGAGTGGAAATCTACTTCTTATTCAACATATAACTTCATCCTAGTGAATGAACATATAACTTCACCTAGTAAATAGGTGAGAGTAACATCCAAATAAAGAATATGATACCTCCACAACCCAAAGAGGCCCACTAGGATAGTGTGCCTCTTTTATGGTTGCAGGAGAAAATACTTACGACAACTTGTCCTTCATAAAACAAATCTTAACAAGTATAAAATAATTAAATCTTACAAAAATGTATTCTCTGATCATAATGGAATAAAACTAGTAACCAATGAAGAAAGATAAGAAAATCTCCAAAATATGAAAATTAAACTACATACTTTTGAAGAATTCATTGTCAAACCAGAAGTCTCAAGATAAATTAGGAAACATTAGGAATTAAACAAAAAGGGAAGTATGACAAAATTTGTGGAATACAGCTAAAGCAGTACTTAAAAGAAATAAAAAGTAGGAAAAAAAAAGCCACACATGAATGATACAAATTTATCTTAGTCAAACTGGAAAGTACAATATAAACTCAAACCAAGAATAAGAAAGAAACAATAAAGTAAAATAAAAAAATCAGTGACATTGAAAACAGGAAAACAATAGAGAACAATCAAGGAAACCAAAAGTAATCTCCTTGAAAAGGATGATAAAATTGATATACCTCAAGCGATATTTACAAAGATGGAAAGAAAATACATATTACCAGCATTGGGGACAAATGAGGATATCATTTTATCCCCTGCAGATATGAAAAGGATAGTAAAGTAACGTAATGAAAAATTATAAACACACAACTATGAAAGCCAAATGAAATGTGCCGTTTTCAAGAAAACGGCAAACTACCAAAACTTACACATGGTAAAATAAATAGCTAAACTTCTTTATATCTATTAAAGAAATTTATGTCATAGGTCAAAATATACTGTAAAAGAAATCTCTGAGAAAATCTATGAAACATTTAAAGAAGCCATAACACCAATTATCCATAATCTCCTCCATAAAATAAAGGAGATAATATATTCAAACTCATTGTATGAGTCAGAATTACCCTGAAATTAACAGAGTAAAACAAAAAGACTGCAAACTGATATCCTTCATGGAAAGAAGTGAAAAAGTAAGTTTCAACAAAATATTAGCAAATAAAATATACGGATATTTACAAATAAAACTCTACTACAACCAAATGAGGTTAGTCACAGGATGGCAAAGCTGACTCAATATTCAAAAATCAATGTAATGTCTCTATCAACTACTCTAAAGCAGAAGTTGGCCAAGTCTGGTCCCAGGGTAAAATGTAGCCAGTGAACTATTTTGATGTGGATCACATTCTGAAAATAATGTTTACCTTTTAAACATTGTCTAAAAGAAAAAAGTCAGATGCAACAGAAACCATATGGCCCACAAAATCTAAAATACTTGGTTCTTTACTAGAAAAGTTTGCTAACCCTTGATCTAAAGAAGTAAACCCCATTATTGTTCAATTTAGGCACAAAAGCATTTGACACAATCCAATACTCACTTGTGATAAAAATCCCAAGCATACTAGATAGAGAAAGAAATTGCTCAACTTGATAAAGGGCATCTACAAAATGCTACAATTAATATCATACTTAAGAAAGACTGAATAGTTCTATATAGGATTAGGAGCAAAGCAAGTATGTCCACTATCATCATTGCAACTGGAAATCTTACTGAGTCCTAGTCTGTGTAATAAGTTAAAATACAATACAATTTAAAAAGAAATGAAATATATTTAACTTAAATAAAATAAAATACATTAAATTAAAAAAATAAAAGGCATTTATCTCTGAAAAGATTTGAAAGGAAGAAGTAAAATTACCCCTATCTGTGGCCAACATAATTGTTTGTGTAGAAAATCCCAAGAAATTGACCAAAAAACCACAAAACAAACAGAAAACAATAATTAAAAAACTCTAATAAATGAGTTTATCAAGGTTATAGGCTATGATATCATCCTACAGAAAAGTCAATAATTTTTCTACAGATAGTCATGGCATTTGGAAACAGAAATTTCAAAATGAGTAGAGGAAAACTGGCAGCTATTGAGTTCCCTTATGAGACTAGAGTTTTCCACTTTTTATATTATCACTCCCCCCATTTGTTTTAACAAGATTGACAACAGTAAGAAGTGCAAGTGAAAAGATGTGAAGTAACGAGAAGTAACAGAAACAAAACATAATCAGCAAACTGTGGGTAAGTTTAGCTCATAGTCCATATTTTATAGAGTTAAGGCTACACAGTGGTGAAGTGAAACTATTGCCGCCTTATTCCATGCTTAAGAGATGGATGAGGAGCCTAGGGTGTTGCCTAAAGGTGACTTTGGCTTTGGAGTGGGGAGTAAAGATTTCTGGCAATATTGATACAGGCTTCGTGTCCCTTTTGTTTTAACCATTTAAAGCCTTTATGAAAACTGTATTAAATCAAAACAAAACAGAGCAGGTATCTCTATTTTGTCTAAGGAATGCCTGACTTCTTTTGTTTAGTACCCACCACTTGTTAATTTCCTTAATTCTCCCTCAACGTTTAATTTCTATTTTTTAACATATGAAGCAGTCTTGTCTTTTTGTCATGGTAAAGCCCCTGTAGTCGACACTCTAAGGCTTTCACTTAATGTGAAACAAAAGTGAAGTGATCAAACAGATCCAGAGAATCAAAAGTCAGTTTTAAATAAAGATAAATGCATCAGTACTATCCATATTCTTACCCATACTTCTGTGGAATTAGGAAGCACAGAAGTATAGAGTTTTCCTTTATAGATAATCAACGAAAAAGCATGAAGTGTTCATTTCTCTTGAAACAGAGTAAGTTCCTACATAGTAAAAGGTACATGGGATTTGGATTCGGACAGACACTTATTTAAATTTGAACTTTGGCTTTTACTTGCTGTATGAATTTGGGAAACTACTCAACTCTTTGAGTCTCAGTAATCTCATAGTAACACCGTAACAATAGCCAAATTGCAGAGCTTATGTGAGGATTAAGAAGGTGTCCAAAATTTGTAGAATATAGTTGCTACTGCCTTGGGATCTCTTTTTAGGCCTGATATAAGTGGTCTGAGACCCAGTAGCACTCCATCACCTTTGGCTGAGTTAAAACTTGCCCTCCCAGTTTGGTTATTTGTGATATAGCCCACCTGTTTATCTACTAACCCCAAACCTAACACATCTCAGAGCTGCTAACTATGATAGAATCTTGCAAATAAGTTCCATCTTCTCATATGTTTTCTTTAAAATAGCCCATCCACAGTCTCCCTTGGGAAAGCCTAACGGGTAACTCCCTTGGAACTTAAAGGCGTTATCCCACACTGTCCCTCTTTCTCTCTCTTTTGTTCTCACGCTCTCACTCCCTCTCTCTTTCCCTTCCAGCTGGTAGGGATGCTGCACACATCAGCATCCCTAACCTCTCTGGGACTTGTACTTAATAAGTGTCTTCTGTTTCATGCATTTTAGTTTCATCTCCTCGTTGGGTTTCACCTGACACACACACCCAAACCTGACTTTCCCCTCTTCAGGGCTGTCCTAGAGTATGGCTATATTGGCTTAATGGCCATTCTCAAGAGAGAGATTTTAAGACCAAATTAGAGAGGAACCATAACAGTTAAAGTTATAAGGTAAAGATAATAACTTCAGTCATGAACTGGGAAGAGTTTGAACACCAGATAAGTTGAAAGTGTTGTAATTAATTTTTTCCTATGGCATTTGTGAAACCTTTATTCAAAATTGGCATACTGTTGTATTGATATATGTGCTGTATTTTATTTCGTGTAAACAAATTATCTTGCCTCCATACATTTGTATGAAAGTATATTGGACTACACTAGTTATATCACTTATTATTGATTAGGCTATTATAGAAAATCCCATAAAATTTTAGCAACTTATGAAAGAAAGAAGGAATAGAAATGTTCAGGCATCTACATAAGCTAATTATTTTGCAAAATTGTACATCTAGTCTAAAATTATTGCTGTGTGTTATGTAGTGTCCCATTTGACAGTCTTGGCTTTCTGTGTGATGAATTACATTTGTGTCTAAAGTTTATTTTTAAAATAAATTATATTTATAATTTACTTAATGGTATTTACTATAGAACAGAGGAAAACTTTACAGTAGAGACAGGGAAAACATACACTTAGTAATTATGGAACTTATATTATTGGATGGGTTGAAGAATTCAAATATTAATCAGGTTCTATCATAATGCCCAATTAAGGGCCTCTTATTGCTCTTAGTGTTATTGTTCTGATAATATGGGTAAGATATCATGTATTTAACTTTTTAATTTTTTTTGTTTGCACACAAAGATAACTAGATTTACAATTCTCACAAGAGGTCAAACTACTGAGAAGAACATGTAAAATACAGTATAGGAAATAAAGTTATTGTATTTCATGCAAACATAACTAATACTAATTAGCGTTTATTGCACATTTAGTTCTGTACAAAGAGTTTAATATACATTTTAAAATGCAATTTTTGCAATAATCTAATGAGAGTTATAGTTATTATTTACCTTTCACAAACTTTTGCAGGGTCTTACAAATACTAACGACAAAGCTGGAGCCTTGAGAACAGAGCTAGCTGGTGTCACATCTGGGCTTGAACAAAGAGAATGCAGCCATATACTTGCCCTCCCACTTTGGTTGTTTGTCATATAGCCCACCTTCTTTATGCTTTCCAATTCTGGAAGAATCTAGCTTAAAAGCTAGATATGCTCTATCATTTTACAAATCTCCACTGCTTGCATAAAATTTCCTGTTCATTTGTACATTGTTAATGCATGTTGCTTTGCTTTTTCTAAAATTATTTATCAATTTGAGCAGTTCTTCCGGGTAGAGTAAGATGTTTCAGGGACATTCATGCACTGAGAGAACTGTCTCGGTGTGAGTACTATGTACAATTTAGTGGAAAACCATTATACTTTAAAAAAATTTGTATGGTGTAAAAAGCTCTATGTTAGATATAGGCACAAAGAAAAATTACTCCGGTTATAAACTATATATCATTAAAAAAAAGCAGTAATCTGGCTTCAATAGATAGGGATAGCTTCTCTTGCCATCTTTTCTTATACTTATCTTTTCTTCTTTAAAAGCCTGTCACTATAACTTAACTGTGCTGTAACATTCCCCATTCCTATAATTCCCTTGGGATTGGGGAAGTTTATAATGTGTGGGTTGGGACAGTTCTATTCCAGAGTCATGGGCATCGTGTACCTTTTAGTTGCAGTTTATAGATAGAATACTAATTATTTGCCTCTATGTATGGCATAGCTAAAACATTCTATGATCTGCATAATGAACTGATCCAGGGTGACACCCAGGAAAGCTCTCAACTTTTCTTGTTGTTGTTGACAGTAACTTTCTATCTTGATGCAAAGATATCAGGTGATACTGAATTATAGTGGAAGTGATTTATGAGATGATTTTGTCAATCAACACTCTTTACATTTAAATAGTACACCATGGTTGGAATAAGAAGTATAAAATAATGGCCCCAGACTGCAAGAAGTTCATTCATGCAATTGCATTTTGTGCAGAAATTGCAAAAAAAGGAAATAAATATAGTAGAATAATGACTGCTTAATGAGGGTATACAAATGCTATATGCCATAGAGAAGGGAAAGAAAATTGCCATATTACTGGAAGGTGGAGTGGGTGAAGAGGGAGAGAGGGGAAGGTAAAGCCATCTATTAGGTACTGTACTTGCTACCTGGGGGATGGGATCATTCATATTAAAACTTCAGTGACACAAAATTTACCCTTGTAACAAACTTGCACATGTACCCCCAAATCTAAAAGTTGGAAATAACCATACATCGGACTAGAAACTCTGCTTGTGAAACATGGGATTTAACTAAATGTTAAAATACCTAGCAAAAGCTGCTAGTAAAATGGTTGTATGTATGTTGAAAAATTTTTTGGATAATTGAGCCTACTTGGTCAGAAGTCTTTTTTTGTTGTTATTATTTGGTATCATGACACAACCTTCTCTCCTTTTTTGGTCTACATTATCTGGAATAATTGACAAGGAAGACGGAATATGGCCTTCTCCGCAGACTGAGCAAAATAAACTGACACTGTCTTCTTCCTACCATTTTCAGCAGGGCAACGTAACAGATACTTGACGATTTTACATTTTTGATTATCTGAAAATTTGCACTCTTCAACACTGCCCGGAAAAAAATTCTTGAAATACAAAGAAATAAGCTGATAGTTCAATGGAAGAATTATTTAGATACAATATATCAAGTCCCACACAGACACTGAAGGAAAGAGTATCAGATACAGTATGGCATTTGCAAACTGAGTGAATAAAAAAAACCACTACATATATCTTTTATCAAAATATGGAAAAATTACTAATTACAACAGTTTTTTTTTCCTCTCCATTCTTCACTCAACATTTTTATTACTTATTTACTAAATAAATTATTCTTAAAAACTTTTTCTCCACTTTTGGGGGTACATATTTTCAAAAGGCTCATAGGCTGGGAGGTGAGATTCTCTAGGAGGCATGCTTTCAAGTAAAATGATGTAATTTCTAAACTAAATTCTGGAGAACATAGGGCTAGTCACACTCAGAGCTTTGGTCTCCTGAATGGGTATCCTTGTTCTGAGAGAAATGAATCAATCTGAGCTGCAGAAAGATTTTTCTTTAGGGGCAATGTCTTCTCAAAAGAAAATCTGATTAGGAGAGAAAAGCAATCCCTCAGTTGAGAGAAGCTTGGAAAGACACATCTACAGATTCATATTTAACATTTAAAATGTAGTATGTTTTGTGGGTAAATCATCCACCAGTCTATCCTAAAGAATATTCAGTACATTTTTCTTTCATGCTCTTTTGGTATAGATTTGCTTCTGGCAATAAGGAAAAGATTGAATCCTGCTTTAGGGCACAGCCTGAGTTTTACATTTGCTACCAGAGGCTGCCTACAGGAGGCTCATCACATTTAAGTTGTGTAAAGTATATATGTTCAATGACAATTAAAGTATCCTACTTACTGCTGGGTTTTGAGAAATAAAGGGGAAAATGTGTTTACTTGATTGAGGTAAACCTTAACTTAATGCTCCACATATTTCCTTAGGTTATCTTTTTTGTAAAATAGCTTAATACTTGTAAACCATTTCAAACAAAACTGAAATTTGATGGGGAAAGCTAGATTGAAACCCCAAAATAGTTAGATGTATCAGATTAAGCATGAAACATACAGCCTGTATAACAAAATAGTTCTTTTTATATGCTAAGAAATAGAAAATTTGAGAAAAATATTTCCTTCTCTAAAAGTAAGAATTTAACAATTATATAATAAGCAAACAGGCCATTTTCAAAGTACCCTTAAAAATAATCAAATTTTTCAGCCTAAATGATGGTAATTAAAAATTTATAGAACTTACACTCCTAACTTTTCATTACTATTTTCACAAATGGCATTTTATGAAAGTATGATTTCATATATATTTATAATAAATAACTAAAATCAATAAAATTTATATTCAATAAACAATTCCTTGAATTGGTTCTAAAAGAAGTCATATATCACACCTACATGCAGTTCTTTCTTCTGAGTCCATTTTATGTCACATATTAAAGAAACATTATTTATGGCATATGACTACTCTGGTGATAATTTGTCAGTGGATTATAAAGCTTCCATTAATTCTCCAAATGTCTAAAATGTAACAAATTAGCAACTATTAAAGTGTAAATGGATTTGTTCCATTTAACAAATCAATTGTTTAGAACCATAGCTGACATATTCAATGTGCAATTTGCAATAATAAATGAGTTTATGGCTTTATTATATCCCAATGCATATGCAGTGGCCCTGTGGAAAAAATAATTTCAAGAACACAACTTTTCCTTTCAAACGGCAACATTGTTTAGAAATGCCCTAAAGAGTTGAAGTCAGTTAAAATTAATACCATAGGTCAGTGTAAAAGCAATGTTTCAGAACCATTATAAAGGACAAAATGCTCTGATGCAAGAACTTTAAGCTAACTCTCCTTTGGGGAAAAGCTTCAGAAACATCCATGGGTGTTTTCACAGCAAATAAGTATTAACTATTCACTGTTAAATAAGAACAAATAATAAAATTTAGAGTAAGAAGAATTAAAGATTAGTTTTAGTCTGGAGAATTGCAGAAATAAGGCAATGCATTCTAGAAATATTTGGGGACCACCAAAATTGTTTATTTACATACAGTATTTGCAATCTATTAAACCCCAGGATGTTTTAGATTTTGTCTGAGAATAGTTATTTGCATAAGTAACTGAGCAGCACCTACTTGTAAATAGCAAAAACTGCCTCAGAATGAACTGTGGAGCATATGTTCTTTTGATAACTTGCCCTTAAAACCTCTATTGCATGCACAGATATTTCAATTTTAAGTAGATTATTTTTCTGGATGTTCCCATTTTTGAGGGGGGGTGGGGGGGATGAGGGTTGGATGATGAAGATAGAATAATGTTGCTCTTATATTTTTTATAGAAAATAAAGATGTACCACAAAATTATGAGCAACTCTCTAATAAGTGAATGAGTTTCTTTTACTTAAACGATTTTTTTTTTTTTTGCCAAAGAGTAAACATTGTCCATAAGAGTGACCTTTAGAAGTTTCCTTTTTGTTGTTTTTGTTGTTATTGTTTGTCCTAGAAGAGAATTGAGTAACAGTATGCCTGTGATGGTAAAAATAACTCTCCAGCCTCAAGAAATCCCGTTAAATCTGTTGTAAGCAATGCAGCTCTGCACAGTCTCTGTGAGACCCAGTGTTTTAATGTTGGCTCATCAAGCACATTAGCACAGCCTGAATTAGGAACCAGAGAGAACAGACCTACTTTTATTCTGATTGGAATACATATTAAGGTTTATTCAGTTCCCTGATTAGTACTTACTCTTTCTCACCATCCTTTTCCCTGCTCTCCTGAACAAACATATTGGGATTCAAATCTCAGCTTAGATGTTACTTCCTTCTCTTGCAGCCTTCCTGGACTTTAAAATTGGGTTACATACTTAATTTATGTTCCCACATCCCCCAGTAAATATCATACTGGCTTACACTTTCCTGTTTCTCTGTCTATAGCACCCACCAACTACAAACTCAAGTTAACTCCTAGACACTTAGGATACTCAACATGAATGAAGCACTCAACCTGGTATTATGATACTCAATTTTTGTTGAAGAGATCACTTGAAGGGATTTATAATGATTTGTATTTGTTTAAGGAAATGGAATAAATGAATTATGTGGGTTAGAAGAGTTTATGTTATCTTTTCTATATTATACTGGCTTATCTATTAATAATTGTTTGCCTCACCTACAACATGTTGTATTCCCAGCACCAAGTATGTGACTGGTGCATATTACCTGCTCTAAGTGTTATTGGATTTACATATAAACAAACAATGCATGGCGCTGGCTAGGCAGCTAAAAGAAATACACTGCTATGGTACAAATGAATCTCAAATTCTTCTGTTGGATATTTAACCTCCAATGCAACAGTGCTGGGTGGTGGGACCTGATGACAGATATTTAGGTAATGAGGGTTCCACCCTCACAAATGAATTAATGCTGCTATTAAAGGGCTTGTGGGAGTGGATTTCCTCTTTTTTGTTGTTCCGCTATTTGAGGAATAGTGTGTCTCTCAGAATAAGCAATGTTCAAGGCACCATCTTAGAATCAGTGGCTACTTCTAAGATGGTGCCTTGAACATTTGGTGCTTACTAAACCTGCTAGCACCTTGTTCTTGAACTTCCCCAGCCTCCATAACTATGGGAAATAATTTTCTCTTTCTTTATGAATTATTCAGTGCGTGATATGTTACAGCAGCACAAATGGACTAAGAAACACATATGTTCTTTTTGTACGCCTGTTGCTTATTTGCCAGGAAAGCATGTATATGGTGTAGAAACTTACAAATTTATGCCTAAGGAAACATTCAGAAAGAGGCAATATTCTTTTTGGAAATAACAGCTAGTTATTTTTTTAGATGATATCTCCTTGGTTCAACATTTCTTTTTCCCCAGCCATATCTTTTTCTTGATATTTTACAAAGACAACCAAAATATATATTGAAACTAATTCTGAACATTAGATGAGCAATCTACACAGCTAACAGTATACATTTTAAAATACATTGTCATTTGTTTATAGATATATAACAATATATTTAGAAAATAAATTTGTATATTGTTATAAACATATAAACTCTGCTAGGAATTGTCAGTTTCTCATGAGTAGTTCCTCTTGGTGAATCATTTGGCATGGTACTATGAGGAAACTGCATTCTTTCGATTCTTCAATTTCTGGTTCTGGGGTGTTTAATTTCAAGATGGTCACTTGCTTCTATCAGGTATAAATTACAACCCTGGGTTTTGGGATTCTGAGGAGGATATGGTTTTGCAAGGATGAATCAAGTTAATGCACATATATAAAGAGTAGAAATCAGGTCTATGAACAAATGAACAAACCTGTGAGAGAATCAAGTGTGAGCATAGGGGTCTAAGGCCAGAATTCAAGGAGTGCAAAAGCCAAGGGAAAGGTCAAAAATGGCTGCTCTGGTGAGCATGTCCAATGTATAATTTCATTCAACACTCTCTTCCATGTGGGATTTTAAACAGAGTATCCAGAATCTCTCAGGAAATCCACACCTCTAAAGATTCTTCTGTACTTTAGTACAGGGATTACAGCTGCCTTTTATTATAAATAGTTGCGTATGGATGTCTTTTCTCTCCTATCTGGCAATTTCCAAAGAACGTGGTCAGTGTATAGAACAGTTTTGAAGAATCTGTATTTTATTTCTCCAGTCTTTGAATCCTTTGGAATGGCAGACATTATGCTGGATTAAAACTCATTCTTGCTCTTTAACAATGGCCTACTGTGTTTTTACAGATTTGTCTTATCGCAAATCTCTTGTCCCTTGACCCTAAACACATCCTCTAAGTTCAACCTTTCTGTTTCTCCAGAAGAGGAATCAGCAAACTAAGGTATCAGTTTAAATCTAAATGACCACCTGTTGTGGAAATAAAGTTTAATTGTAATTCTTCTATGCTCATTCCTTCTTGCATTTTCCATGGCTTTTTTATCAAAAGCACAAATGAGTAGTTTTGATAGAATATTTTAGGTATACAAAACCTAAAATAATTGCCTTTGACCCTTTACAGGAAAAGTTTGTAAACTCCTCTTCTTGCTGTAGCCTCTATCTCAAGTTGAATTTAGATTACAAAAAAATTCTACTGAATATAATGTATTTATTTTTTCTCAGTTGGCCTTTATCTGTTACTCTGCAAAGTATAAGATAGGAACTGAGCATATTCAGCTGATATTAATGCACACATGCCTAACTAATCGGTCCATTATTAACAACAGATTATTCACAATGTTCAATTTGTAGTTTTCTTTATCTGAAACAGAACTCTATCTTGTAAGTATACAAGATTATAAAAATAATTTTTATATAATAAATTATATATATATAAATCTGTTGCTGACTGCATCAGTAACAGATTTCTAAAAACAATTTTTGTTCTATTTTTAAGTAACTTACAGATTCAAACTTTATTCAGTTACGTATGGGCCATTAACAGTTAACAGCTGTCAGATAAGGTCAGACAAAATGACTCGTTAATGTCATGGTTTAGAAAAGTCTGACCAACTGTTTTGATTTCTATAGTTAGTTATTGACTAACCATTTCCACAAGAATTTCCCGTCCTTTAGTCTCATGGGTTCACAGAGAGGGAACTACCCAGGTAAAATAAGTTCAGCCATATTGGAAAAATTTTTAGCATTAATACTGGAGAAATTTTTAGCATCCCAGGTAAAATTAAGTATAATTTAATTGATTACATACTTGTGCGTGTGTATTTGTGGAAGGGTGGCAAACTACACACATGATTTTATCAACTTTGAACTAAAAGATTTTGATCGCAACATTTAGTTGCTTTTCATCCAGTTTAGTTAACTTTATTTACAAATTGCATATTAATGAATTAAATAAACAAATGGGAAACTTTTAAATAAGAGTGACTACACTGGGGAAGAGAGCAGAGCAAGTTATCCAAACAGAAGCCTCCCCGATCATTCTCCCCACAGTAACACCAAATTGAGCAAAACTATATACACTAAAAGAGCACCTTCATAGGAACCAAGAAAAAGGTGAGTGATCCAAATACCTGGTTTTAACTTTATATCACAGAAAGAATCACCGAAAAGAGCAGGACGACGGTCTTGAATTGCTGACACCACCACTCCCCACTCCCCTGGCAGTGACCATATGGCAGAGAATCTGTGTACTTAGGGGAGGGAGAGCATAGTGATCGTGGGACTTTGCATTGGAACTCAGTGCTGCCCTGTCACAATGAAAAGCAATACCAGGCAGAAATCAGTGGGTACCCATGGAGGGAGCATTTAGAAGAGCCCTAGCTGGATGGGAATCATCCATCCCAGTGGTTGGAATCAGAGTTCTGGCAATCCTTGCTGCCACCACCGGTTAAAGGGTTCTGAGGTCCAAAATAGACTTAAAAGGCAGTCTAGGTTTTAAAGGATGCAATTTTTGGGCAAGACCTGGTGCTCTGCTGGTCTTGAAGCCAGTGGGCTTAGGGGGCACATGACTTAGTGAGAAACCAGCCAGGCAGCTAAGGGAGTGCTTGCATCACCTCTCCCCAAACCCCAGGCAGTCTGGCTTGCAGCTCCAAAAGAGGCTTCTTTCTGATTTCCTTCATTTCTTTCATGTGTCTACTAAAAATACAAAAATTAGCTGGGCATGGTGGTGCTTGCCTGTAGTCCCAGCTACTTGGGAGGCTGAGGCAGGAGAATCATTTGAACCCAGGAGGCAGAGGTTGCAGTGAGCGGAGATCATGTCACTGCATTCCAGTCTGATGACAGAGTAAGACTCCATCAAAAAAAAAAAAAAAACACTTATTTGCAAGCTCCATGGTAACATCAAATCAATAAACATGCAAATGTCAATGAAAGGAGTCAAATTCTTTAAAATATTTGAAAAGATTTATTCTGAGCCAAATATGAATGCCCATGGCCCATGATACAGACCTTAAGAGGTCCCAAGAACATGTGCCCAAGGTGGTCAGGGCACAGCTTAGTTTTATACATTTTAAGTAGGCATGAGATATCAATCAAATACATTTAAGAAATACATTGGTTTAGTCCAGAGAGGTGGGATGACTTAAAGTGGGGGCGTCCAGGCTACAGGTGTATTTAAACATTTCCTGACTGACAATTGGTTGAGTTAATCTAAAGACCTGGGATGACAGAAAGGAAATGTTCAGGATAAGATGAAAGATTACGGAGACCAAGTTTCTTTTGTAGTCTTATTGTGACTGCACTTATAGACAATAGATGACAAATGTTTCCTATTCACATCTTTAAAAGGTACTAGACTTTTAGTTAATCTCTTTAGGACTGGGAGAGTCTGGAAGAAAAAGATCTATCTATGTTAATAGAGATTCTTTACAGATGCAAGCTTCCTCCACAAAGAATAGCTTTGCAGGGCTGTTTCAAGATATGGCAAAGAAACATGCTTTGAGGTAAAATATGTTGGTTTTCTTTCTTTTCTTATAATGTTATGCCAGAGTCAGGTTAAAAAGTAAGTCATGATATATAGAGTTAAATAAAACACATCTGATGAGAATTTACAATTTCTAGGGCACGACTCCTTAGATCCCTTAGATAGGAATTTGGGCAAGATAAGAAAAATCAGAGTTTAGTCCTCACGACAGATACACATACACAAGAAAAGCAAAAAAATCAAAAGATACCACCAGAGTAAATCAGCTTCTCTAAAACAAAGACAGGAAGGCAGGAAATAGGGAAGAGAAGACCACAAAACAGCCAGAAAACAAGTAATACAATGTCAGGAGTAAGTTGTTACTTATCAATAATGAAACTGAATGTAAATGGAGTAAACTCTTTGATCAAAAGACATAGAATGACTGAATAAATAAGCAAAGAACAAGAACCAATGACCTGTTGCCTACAATAAACACACTTTGAAACAGCTATATTGTCTGGGGTATAGACCCGGTGTTCATCTTCTCGTGCCAGGAATATTTAGGACATGAACACATACAAGGAGTTTGGGAGCAGAGGTTTAATAGGCAGAAGCAAGAGAAAGGCAAACAGCTCTCTCTCGATAGAGAGAGGTTACTTCCAAGAGAAAAGACTGGCTGGCAGTGGATGCACTAGATTTTGTAGCCTGGCTTGAGGAGGCAGTGTCCGATTTACTTAGGGCTCAAAGATTGGTTCAATCAGGTGTGATGTTTACATAGCACGCAGGGAAGGCTGGTTGCTCCACCCTAATCTTTGAATTCTCTACTTGACTGGCACCGTTATGTCTGCTCCTTATCTTACACGTGACTGGTGGAGAAAGGAAGATGGAGCCACCATCTGGAACATGTCTAGTCCCTAGTTCCTGCCAGCATTCACCTATGCAAGCTCCCAGCTTCCTTGTCTATGTATGAAGTTTGTCTTACAGGGTGCTCTTTTTTAGAAATGATTAGGGGCTGCTTTTCATTAAAAATAAAAGCCTTACTGAGCACTTCCATACCCTCACTATATGACTAACTGATTTCTTCTTAATTCCTGTATCATTCCCCCCTCAGGAGTGTCAACCCTAACTGCTGTTAGGGGATGTTGGGTGACAACTCTTTCTGGTGACTTTCTCTGAAAAGGGGCGTCATGTGGGGAAGAGCAGCTAGGGCTTCTCCTAGGGTCAATCTAAGAATCCTCGGAAGAAAGGCATGTGCCTGTGTGTTTCAACCTGCAGCACCATTTGGAGGTTAGTTACTTCTAAGTGAGAGGAAACAATTTGAGTTACAGTAATGAGTAGACAATATTCAAACATTAATATAAAACATGAGCAAGAAGGGGCTTAATAATGGAGCTAGCTACTTCCACAGTGAAGACTGTAATTCCTTAAAGAGGGATTTTAGCCATCCAGGGCTGGACCCTGCGTTTTCTCTTAACTGGTCGATGATTTTAACTTCATCTTTAAGCACCTGTAGGTTTTCTTCTACTTGACTACAAGTGTTGACCCAGAAGCAGCATGCTTCATTTAAAACTACGCTGGTACCCTCCTACATTGGTTATAAGGACATCCAAGGCCCATCTATTCTGTGTGTTGCTACTGAGGCTAAAGAGGCTATGGATTGTTTTTGTGCTTCTGTGGCTCCTACTACTGTCTTCCATTTTGCTGCATCATAATGGAAATATTAAGTACTAACCTTTCAAGGAGAGGAATACCAGAAGAGGTCTCTGGTTCTAGAATTTTCCATTCATGTTTTTTCTATGATGGAATTTCCATCTGGTGGAAGAAATTTCTCAGCAGCAAAGCATTCAAGAAGTGACTTGGGTGCAGTGAAAGGTATTCAGCTTTATAAGGGAAGCAGAGCATAAAAGTTCAGAAATCTGCAGCCTGACAATGTGATAGAAAAGAAAATCCCATTTTCTGAGGAGAAATTCAAGCTGGCTACAGAAATTTGCATAAGCAATGAGGAGCCTAATGTTAATCATCAAAACACTGGGGAAAATGTCTCCAGGGCAGTTCTGAGGTCTTTACTGCAGCCCCTGACATCACAGACCCAGAGGCTGATGAGAAAAAAAATGGTTTTGTGGGCTGGGCCCAGGGCCCACCAACCTAGGCTGTCGGTGCCCTGCGTCCCAGCCACTCCAGCCATGGCTGAAAGGGACCAATGCAGAGCTTGGGCCATGTCTTCAGAGGGTGCAGGCCTCAACCCTTGGCAGCTTCCACGTGGTGTTGAGTGTGTGAGTGAACAGAAGCCAAGAATTGAAGTTTGGGAACTTCCACCTAGATTTCAGAAGATGTACGGAAGTGCCTGGATGATCAGCCATAAGTTTGCTGCAGGCGCAAGGCACTCATGTAGAACCTCTGCTAGGGTAGTTCAGAAGGGAAATATGGTATCAGAGTCTCTACTGGGCCCCCACCTAGTGGAGCTGTGAGAAGAGGGCCACCATCCTCCAGGCCCCAGAAAGGTAGATCCACTGACAGTTTGCACTGTTTGCCTGGAAAAGCTGCAGACACTCAACACCAGCCTGTGAAAGCAGCTTGGAGGGAGGCTGTACCCTGCAAAGCCACAGGGTCCAAGGTGCCCGAGTACATGGAAACCCACCTCTTGCATCAGTGTCACCTGGATGTGAGACCTAGAATCAAAAAAGGTCATCTTAGAGCTTTAAGATTTGAATGCCCACTGGATTTCAGACTTACATAGGCCCTGTAATCACTCTGTTTTGGCCAGTTTCTCCATTTGGAATGGCTGTATTTACCAAACACCTGTACACACATTGTATCTAGAAAGTAACTAGCTTGCTTTTGATTTTACAGGCTCATAGGTGGAAGGAGCTTGCCTTGTCTCAGATGAGACTTTGGATTGGATTTTTGGGTTAATGCTGAAATGAGTTTAAGACTTGGGGGGACTGTTGGTAAGACATGTTTGATTTTGAAATATGAGGACATGAGATCTGGAGGGGCCAGAGGTGGAATGATATGATTCAGCTGTGTGTTTCCACCCAAATCTCATCTTGAAGTATACTCCCATAATTCCTATGTTTTGTGGGAGGAACCCAGTGGGAGATAATTTGAATCATGGGGCCAGTCTCCCCCATACTATTCTCATGATAGTGAATAAGTCTCACTAGATCTGATGATTTTATCAGGTGTTTCTGCTTTTGCGTCTTCCTCATTTTCTCTTGCCACCACCATCTACAAAGTGCCTTTCACCTCCCGCTATGAATCTGAGGCCTCCCCAGCCATGTGGAACTGTAAGTCAAATTAAACATCTTCCTCTTCTCAGTATCTAGTATGTCTTTATGAGCAGCATGAAAATGAACTAATACAGAAGGAATACTTTGCAACTCATTCAACAAAGCCAGTATTACCCTGATACCAAAACCAGACAAAGACACATCAGAACAAGTATGCTACAGGCCAATATCCTTGATAAATATTGATGCAAAAATCCTCAACAAAATACTTGCAAATCAAATTTAACAACATATTTAAAAGATTATTCATCATGACTATGCAAGATTTATCCCAGGGATGCAACAATGGCTCAACATTCACAAATCAATCAGTGTGATACATTGTATCAACAGAATGACAGATGAAAACCATATGATTATATCAAATGATGCAGAAAAATAATTTGATATGTTTCAGCATACCTTCATGGTAAAAACTCTCAAAAACCTGTGAATGGAAGGAATATACCTCAACATAATAAAAGCCATGTACACAGATATATAGCTAGTATCATTCTGAATGGGGCCAAATTGAAAGCCTTTCCACTGAGTTCCAGAAAACAATAAGGGTGCCCAATTTCATCGCTGTTATTCAACATAGCACTGGAAGTCCTAGATAGAATAGTTAGGCAAGAGAATAAAATAAAAGGCAACTGGTGGCTCACACCTGTAATCCCAGCACTTTGGGAGGCCGAGGCGGGCGGATCACGAGGTCAGGAGATTGAGACCATCCTGGCTAACACAGTGAAACCCCGTCTCTACCAAAAGTACAAAAAATTAGCTGGGCGTGGTGGCAGGCGCCTGTAGTCCCAGCTACTTGGGAGGCTGAGGCAGGAGAATGGCGTGAACCCGGGAGGCGGAGCTTGCAGTGAGCCGAGATCGCTCCACTCTGCTCCAGCCTGGGCGACAGAGCAAGACTCCGTCCCCCCCCAAAAAAAAAAAAAAAAAAATTAGAGAGGGAGGGGCAAGATGGCCGATTAGTAAAAGCTGTGGTCCATGGCATTCATGGAGATCAATGAAAGGGGCTGGTGAGTGAATACAGCACCTTCCACTGAAATATCCAGGTACTCGCCTTAGAACTGATCAGGTAAACAACTCAACCCATAGAGAATAAAGGAAGGCACGGTAGGGCAATGGCCCACCTGGGAGTGACACACAGCCAAGGGAACCTGCACCCTCAGCCAATGGAAGCAGTGAGTGAATGTGAGAATCTGGGAAAACATACTTCTCCCACGTATCTTTTCAACCCATGGATCAGGAGATCCCCTTGTGAGCCCAGGCCACCAGGACTTTGGGTCCAACACACACAACTCTGTGGAGTGTCAGCAGAGCAGCTGCTCAGGCATGCGCAGAGACACAGGAGTTTTACATGCTCTGGCTCCAGGATCCCCAACAAATGTGTCTGGTAGGACAAGATGGGCAAGGTGGGAGGTCCATACATAACCCTAGGAAAGGGTCTGAATCCAGGAAGCTGAGCAGCATCAGTCTGTGGGCACCATTTCCACGTCACTTCACAAGATAGGATCCACTGTCTTGGAATTCCACTCAGCCACTAGCAACAAGGTGGAACCTCCCTGAGATGAGATGGAGGCCTTGTGGGGCAGGGGTGGGCCGCCATCTCTGCTGTTTGATCAACTCAGCTGTTTCAGCTTGTAGGCTCTGGAGAATTCAAACTCTCCGTAGGAGAAAGGGTCCCCTCAGCACAGCTGCTCTGGCAAAAAGTGTCCAGACTGCTTCTTGAAGCATGACCCTGATCCACTCCTCTTCACTGGGCAGGACCTCCCAGCCACGGACTTTAGTGACCCCCAACAGTGTTATACAGGCAAACTCTGATCTCTCCCTGGGACGGAGTGTCCCTACAAGGTAAGGGGCAGACCACAACCTTGGTTGTTTGAATGACTGAGGTGTTCATCCTGGGGCTTTGGAGAGTTTAAGCCCGTGGGTAGCTAGACTGCTTGTTTAAGCAGAACCCTGATCCACTCCTCCTCATGAGGCAAATCCTCCCAGCTGGAGCCTCCAGCCACACCCACATGTGTTCTACAGCCAATAGAGTTTCAGTTACTGCCTGGGAGGAAGTGCTTGGAAGGTGGGGCAGGCCGCCCCCTTTGCAGTTCAGGTGTCTCAGCTAGTCCAGTCTGTAGACTTTGGAGACCTCAAACAAACTGAGGGCTAAAGGAATGTGAAACACAGCACAGCTGCTCTACCAAAAAGCAGCCAGACTGTTTTGTTAAGAGGATCTCTAATCCAATTTCTCCTGACTGGGTGAGACCTCTCAACCAGGGTCTCTAACCACCTTCTGCAGGTATGTTGGAGCTGGTAACAGGTCAGTACCCCCCTGGGATGGAGCTTGCAGAGAAAGGGAGCTCCAGAACTTGTCATCTTTGCTGTTTCACAAACTTCACTGGTGATACCTATAGGTACGGGAAAAACTGAGATGACTAGGATTTGAAGCAGACTCCCAGAAAACCTCAGAAGCCCTCTGGAAGAGTGTACTGACTGGTAAAAGAAGAACAAACAGAAAACAACAACAACAGAACCCCCAAAAAACACATCCATAGGTCAACAACCTCAAAGAGTGAAGGTCGATAAGCTCACAAAAATGAGAAAGAATTAATGCAAAAATGTTGAAATCTCAAAAAGTCAGAGTGCTCTTTTTCCTCCAAATAATGGCAACACCTCTCCAGCAAGGGCCCAGACCTGGGCTGAGGCTGAGATAGCTGAAATGACAGAAGCAGGCCTAGGAATGTAGATAAAAATTAACATTGCTGAGGTGAAGGAGCATGTGACCAAATGCAAAGAAGCTAAGAATCATAATAAAACAATGCAAGAGCTGACAGCAAAATTAGCTGGTTCAGAGAGGAGCATAACCAACCTGATAGAGGTGAAAAACACACTACACGAATTTCACAATGCAATGATAAATATTAATAGAAGAATAGACCAAGTGAAGGAAAGAACCTCAGAGCTTGAAGACTCCCTCTCTGAAATGAGAAATGTAGACAAGGATAGAGGTTGTTCCCTCTCACTGCTATTTAAAATAGTATTGGAGTTCTGGCCAGGGCAATCAGGGAAGAGGAAGAAATAAAGGTATTTGAATAGAAAGAGTGGAAGTCAAACTATCTTTGTTTGCAGATGATGTGATCCTATATCTAGAAAACCCCATTGTCTCAGCCCAAAAACTTCTTAAGCGGATAAACAATTTCAGCAAAGTCTCAGGATACAAAATCAATGTGCAAAAATTGCCAACTTTCCTATACACCAACAACAGGCAAGTCGAGAGCCAAATTACAAATGAACTTCCATTCATAATAGCCACAAAAAGAATAAAAGACCTAGGAGTACAACTATTAAAGAAAGTGAAGGACATCTTCAAGGAGACCTATAAACCACTGTTAAGAAGTCAGAGATGATACAAACACATGGGAAAACATTCTATGCTCATGTATAGGAAGAATCGATATGAAAATGGCCATACTGCCCAAAGCAATTGATGTATTCAGTGCTATTCCCATTAAATGACCATTGATATTCTTCACAGAATTAGAAAAAGAAACTTTTAAAATTCATGTAGAACCAAAAAAGAGCCCAAATAGCCAAGGCAATCCTAAGCGAAAAGAACAAAGCTGGAGGCATCAATGCTACCTGCCTTCAAACTATGCTATAAGGCTGTAGTAATCAAAACAGTACGATACTGGTACAATAACAGACACATGAACCGATACAACATAATAGAGAACCCAGAAATAAAACCACATACCTATAACCATCTGACCTTCAACAAACCTGACAAAAACAAGCAATGGGGAAAGACTCCCTATTTAATAAATGGTGCTAGGTGAACTAGCCAGCCAAGTCAAATGCAGAAAACTTAAAGTGGACCATAGAACAAAAATCAACTCACCATACATTACACCATAGACAAAAATTAACTCAAGATGGATTAAAGACTTACATGTCTAAAACTACAGAAATTCTGGAAGAAAACCTAGGTGATACCATTCAGGACGCAGGCACCAGCAAAGATTTCATAACGAAGATGCCAAAAGCAATTGCAATGAAAGCAAAAACTGAACAATGGGAGCTAACTAAAGAGCTTCTGCACAGCAAAATAAACTGTCATCAGAGTAAACAGATAACCTACAGAATAGCAAAAATTTTTGCAAACTATTCATCTGACAATGGTCTAATATCCAACATCTATAAGGAACTTAAACAAATTTACAAGAAAAAAAAACAGCCCTGTTCAAAAGTGGTCAAAGGACACAAACTGACACTTCTCAAAAGAAGATAGATATGTGGCCAACAAGTATATGAAAAAAAGCTCAACATCGCTGACATTAGGAAAATGCAAATCAAAACCACAATGAGATATCATCTCACACCAGTCGGAATGGTTGTTATTAAAAAGTCAAAAATAACAGATGCTGGCAAGGTTGTGAAGAAAAAGTAACGCTTTTACATTGTTGGTGGGAGTATAAATTAGTTCAACCATTGTGGAAGACAATGTGGAGATTCCTCATAGACCTAAAAGCAGAAATACTATTCAACCCAGCAATCCCATCACTGAGTATATACCCAAAGGAATATAAATTGTTCTATTATAAAGACATATGCATGTTTATGTTCATTGCAGCACTATTCACAATAGCAAAGACATGGGATCAACCTGAATGTCCATCAATGATAGACTAGAAAAAGAAAATGTGGTACATATACACCATGGAATACTATGGAGCTATAAAAAGAAACAAGATAATTTCCTTTTTCAGGACATAGATAGAGCTGGAGGCCATCATCTTTAGCAAACTAATGCAGGAACAGAAAACCAAATACCGCATGCGCTCACTTATCAGTGGGAGCTGAATGATGAGAATACATGGGCACATGATGAGAACAACACACACTAGGGCCTATCAGAGGGTGGGGAGTGGGAGGAGGGAGAGCATCAGGAAGAATAGCTAATAGATGCTGGGCTTAATACCTGGGTGATGGGATGATGTGTGCAGCAAACCACCATGGCACACATTTATCTATGTAACAAACATGTACATCCTGCACATGTACCCCTCAACTTAAAATATAAGCTGGAAATAAAAATATATAAAATAAAAAATCCTGAAGATTAATACCCCCAGAGAGAAAAGAGATATATTTGATCCACTGAAAAAGAATCCTATTTAAAAGGTAGTATCAAAGAACAAGATAGAACTCTTGGAAGTTAAATATCTGATAACTTTTCTTAAACATTTAATATCAGGATTGGAAGAGAAATAGAGAAAAAAAATGAAGAAAAGGAAAGATAATTAGAAAATCAATCAGGAGACCCAACTGTCTCATATGGGGTTCCAGACACAAAGAACAGAGAAAATAAAGGTAAGAAAATTACCAGAGGAAGATTGTCAAAGACATACCCCAGAATTGAAGGATATTCTGTTCTATTGTTATTTTAAAAGATCACCAAATTGCAGAGAGAAAAAGAAAGAAAGTAAAAAATGAATAGAAAATGAAAGAAAAGAAAAATAGTTAACATTAAATTGTATGAGTCATTAAAAAAAGATTGTAAATTATTCTCAAGAGAAAGAACAAAAGTTCACATATAAAGAATCAAGTATCTATGTTCTAGTTTTGTTGCTTTATAAACCCACTTAGTGGCTTAAATTACCAACAATTTATTCATCTTATGAGGTGGCTGGAGGATTCACTTCCAAGATGGTTCCCCTACATGGCTGGCAAGTTGATGTTAGTTGTCAGGTGGTGGCTCAGCTGGAATTGAGGACCAGAGACCTGGATTCCTCTCCTTGTGGGTCTCTTCATGAGCCTGCTTGGGCTGCCTCACAGCATGGTTGTGTTTCCAAAGCAAGTATCCCAACAGATATGAAGTGGGAGCTGGAATTTTCGTCTAACATAATTGTCAATTCTGCCATATTCTAGTAGTCAAGAAATCAGTGACCAGATTTAAGGGGAGGAGACAGAAATTTTACCTCTCATTAGGAATGCTGGTGAGGAATTTAGGGGCTATGTTTTAATGTTGCCAAAAGGTTCTATGTCCACATCTATGAACAATGGGTCCCATTCATTGTCACATGAGAAATGGTAATATGGTTTGGGTGTGTGTCCCTGCCAAATCTCATGTTGATATATGACTCCCAATATTGGAGATGGGGACTAGTGGAAGGTGATTGGATCATGGGGATGGATCCCTCACGAATGGTTTAGCATCATCCTCTTGGTGATAAGTGAGTTTTTGCTCATTCAGTTCACATGAAATCTGGTTGTTTAAAACTCTAGGATGGCCCTCTTCTTCTTATTCCCTCTCCTACCATGTGATATGTCTGCTTCTTCCTAACCCTCCACCATGACTGTAAGCTTCCTGAGGCCCACACTAGAAGCTGAGCAGATGTTGGTGCCATGCTTGTATGGCCTAGAACCATGAGCCAATGAAACCTCTTAGCTTTATGAAAGAGAGAGAGAGAGAGAGAAAAGAAAAGAAAAGAAAAGAAAAGAAAAGAAAAAAAAAGAAAAGAAAGAAAAAGAAAGAGAAAAAAGGTATCCTTGTTTGCAGATGATATGATCCTATATTTGGAAAAACCTAAAACTCCGTCACAAAATGATCAGAACTAGCCAAGTCAGTAAAGTTGCAGGATATAATATCAATATACAAAAATTAGCAGTATTTCTATATGCCAACAGCAAACAATCTGAAAAAGAAATCAAGAAACTAATTTCATACACAATAGCTACAAATAAAACAAATTACCTAGGAATTAACTCAACCAAAGAAGTGAAAGTTCTCTACAAAGAAAATTATAAAACATTGATAAAAGAAATTGAAAAGGGCACAATAAAATGGAAAGATATTCCATGTTCATGTATTGGAAGGATAAATATAAAATGTCCATAGTGTGTAAAGCAATCCACAGATTCAGTGCAATTTCTATCAAAATACCAATGACATGCTTCAAGTAAATGCTAAAAAAAATCAAAAATTATATGGAACCACAAAAGACCCAGAGTAGCCAAAGCTATTCTAAGCAAAAATAGTAAAACTGGAGGAATCACATTACCTGACTTCAAATTATACTACAAATATGTAGTAACCAAAACAGCATGGTACAGGCATAATATCAGATACATAGACCAATGGAACTGAATAGTAAATCAAGAAGCAAATCCATAATTTTACAGTGAGCTCATTTTAAAAAAATTTACCAAGAACATATATTGGAAAATGGACAGTGTCTTCTATAAATGGGGCTAGGAAAACTGGATATCCACCAGGCATGGTGACTCACACCTGTAATCCCAGAACTTTGGGAGGCTGAGGCGGGCACATCATGAGGTCAGGAGATTGAGACCATCCTGGCTAACACGGTGAAATCCCGTCTCTACTGAAAAAAAAAAAAATACAAAAAATTAGCCAGGCATGGTGGCAGGTGCCTATAGTCCCAGCTACTTGGGAGGCTGAGGCAGGAGAATGGTATGAACCTGGGAGATTGAGCTTGCAGTGAGCCGAGATGTGCCACTGCACTACAGCCTGGGAGACAGAGCGAGACTCCATCTCAAAAAAAAAAAAAAGACCTGGATATCTACACACAGATAAATGAAACTAGACCCACATCTCTCACCATATACAAAAATCAAATCAGGATGGAATGGAATAAAGACTTTAACATAGACCTCAAACTATGAAACTACTAAAATAAAACATTGAGGAAACTCTTCAGTACATTAGACTGGGCAAAGTTGTTTTGGGTAATACCCCACAATCCCAGTCAATCAATGGATCACATCAAGTTAAAAAGCTTTTATATAGCAAAGGAAACAATCAACAAAGTGAAGAGAAAACCTACAGAATGGAGAAAATATTTGCAAACTATCCATCTGGCAAAAGATTAGTAAGGAGAATACATAAGGAACTCAAACAACTCTATAGGAAAAAATCTAATCATCGATTAAAAAAATATACAAAACATCTGAGTAGACATTTCTCAACAGAAGACATACCATTAGTCTACCTTTTTCTTAATTACATGCCCTTAACATTAATAACAGCTTGCAGTTTAGAGCATAGACATTTATTTAATTTTTTAATTGGGAGAAGGACAATCTCTTCTATAAATGGTGCTGGGAAAACTGGATATCCATATGCAGAAGAATGACACTAGACCCCTACCTCCCACCATATAAAAATCAAACAAGAATGGATTGAAGACAAATCTGCCACATTTTTTAATTGCTAGTGTCCCTGTGTTAGTCTTCTAAGACTGCAATAACAAAATATTATAGACTAGATGGCTTAAACCACAGAAATTTATTTCCTCAGTTCTCAAGGCTAGAAGGTTAAGATCAAGGTGTCCATCTATTTGATACCTGGTGAGGACTCCATCCTGGCTTGTAGACCATGTGCACAGGGAAAAAGAGAGCAAGCTCTTTGGCATTTCTTCTGATAAGGACATCAATCCTATTGGATCAAGTCCCACTCCTATGAGCTCATTTCAACTTAACTTCTTCCTTAGGAGCCCCATCTTCAAATGTAGCCACAGCTAGGAGATTAGGATATCAAGGCATAAATTTGAAGGGGACACAAACATTCAATTCATAACAATTCTGTGTAAGAGTTTGTTTCATTCAATGTGTTCTGCATAATTGGAGTTATCCGCTTCATTTTCTAAAATAATTTATTTTATTTTATTGCTCTGGTCTTTACTAAGGATTTGCTATTCAGCCCCTTTGCAGATGCTCTATGTCTAGGATCAAAGTTTTCATGCATTTATAGCAATAGAAAATCCATCTGAAACATTCATAAGCAAGAATAAGTCTTGCCTGAAGTATAGGCCGAAAACAGATATCCCACCGAAAAACACTATGTCACTTCCTGGGTGTATTATAAAAGCCCCTATTGGAATCACTGTCTTAGCTTACTAGTGAAAGAATCAGATGAGAAAATAAGTAATTTTTAAGTGTTCATCCTGGTCACCAGAAAACAGTGCTGTGTGACTGAGAAGATGAAAACAGTGCTTTTACATTTCTAAGGTCAAATTGCACATGGCTCCAATGAAGGATCTCAAAGACCTTCAATTGCATAAGTGGCACTGCGATTGAAAAACAGTAGTCAATTCCATGACTATCTGAAGAATTTTGTACAAATCATTTGACCTAAGCCATATTGTCACCTGAAAAAGTAGGAATAATAATGTCTAACTTAAGGTGGTATAAGTAAAGGCAAATAAGTAATGTCTAAGCATATTGTGAATTGTAAAGCTCTAAGAAACTCTAAATGAACTCATATTATTAATATTCTCTGAATCAAAATAAATATTAAGTAGCTTCTAATCTCTTGGCCGTAATTCACAGTAAGAGGAATTGTTATTCTTTCCTTTAAATCTGTCAATTGGTTGTTAACCTAGGGAACAAGAACTTCCTTGAATAATATTCTCTTATTTTAGATAAGAAAATGAAAAGGAACTAAAATTTTAGATTGATTTCTCAATTAAAATAGAGGAAATGAATTAGAGTATACATTTTCAAGCATGAGAATCTCTTCCAAACCACATATAAAGATTGACTTCTTATGCTTTGAAATACACATTTTTTCAGAAAGAATAAGAAACTAAGAAAAATGTGCTTTTTATTCTTTTTGTAAATATTCAACTTTGTAAGCTAAGATGCAAACATGTGAAAGTTGAATTAAAAGTGAGCCTAGAATTAAATACAGTTGAAAGTAATTCTGCTCAACAGGCGAAACATACTTAACCTCGGGGACAAATATGTCAGTTAAATGTGTATTCTCAGATTTGTGAATCAAAAGACACATCCAAATTTGTATGATGATTGCAGAATTAGCTCATTTTGATACTCTAATTTGAGGTTAAGAAAAGAGAAAAACTGTATTCTTATTAAAAGTAGGAATTATTTCCTGTTTACTAGCCTAATAGTTATTTTGACTGATTTTCACCCAGGAAATCTAAAGGGAGTTAGAGAATTTTTACAAATTCAAAGTAAACTGTATTTCAGGGAAAGGGAAATGAGGAAATATGTGAATAAACTTCAAATAATAAAAAACTTAATAGTTATAATTTTTTTCATGATTCATTTGCCATAAATTGTATAAGAAATACTAAATGTACTAGTGGAAAAAACACATCATCTACATATTTTATGCATAGAGAGTCTGTGGAGAAACACCAAGAACATCTATTTCTATGAGAAACATCAAAGAAACAATGTTAAGCATTAAAAAATATTCTTAGAGGCACTTTACGCTGTTTTTATACAATAGCCAAAATGTGAATTAAGTCAACACAGTAGGACATTGACTTGTAACTTTTAGCTTTTTTTTTTTTTTTTTTTTTGAGACGTAGCCGCTCTGTCACCCAGGCTGGAGTTCAGTGGCACGATCTCGGCTCACTGCAAACTCTGCCTCCCAGGTTCAAGCAATTCTTCTGCAAGTAGCTGGGATTACAGGCATGCACCACCATGCCTGGCTAAGTTTTGCATATTTAGTATAGACGGGATTTCACCATGTTGGTCAGGCTGGTCTCTAACTCCTGACCTCGTGATCTGCCTGCCTCGGCCTCCCGAAGTGCTGGGATTACATGCCCCGCTCCCAGCCAACCTTTAACTATTTTAAGTGTTCAAGTAGTGAGTTTATAAAAAAAATTGTATAGTTAATTTAGTTTTTTTGTTAAATTAACATTTCAAAAAACTTCCCATGAGGATAATTTAGAAATTTAGTATGAAAAATCTTTTTACTTACTCTCACCTTTCATTACCATGTTTTGTGAAGAAATATGTGACTCTGTCCATAGTAAAATGGTTACTTTTGAAGCCATCAATGAATCATAGTAAAAATAAACATTTTAAAATTGCCCTCTTTATGAAGGGAAGAAAATGGAAGAGTACAATTCATGTTCACTTTCCTTTGAAGTTTGCTATGTGCTATATATTGAACATATGTGTGTAGAATGCTCTGGGGTAAATCTGAAAGCAGAAACAAATCATGACATTTATAACCATTTGCTAACACTTGGCTAGATTATTTTAGGCTGTCATAAATTTGTAGTGGGTTACCATCTGTGTCTCTTTAAAATTTATAACAAGGAAGGAAGGAGACTATGTCTCAAGACTTTGAGAGTTTACTCTCTGGGCATGAATTTAAACCATCTATTTTTTGCCCTAAATCAAGGGACTGTGTGTACTAGTGATTTTTCTTACATTCATGGCAATTACTACTGAATACTAATGCAGCTATGTTTTATACTGCAGAATCCATTTTTACATATAGTCTCTATTAGACAATCAAGAAATTCTCCTACTTGTTATTTTATTGTTCTGTTCATGTGAATATAGTTCTTGCTCCTCTCCTAAACTGTATGATTATTACTAAAATTAATTGCAACTAGTTAGTAAAATGTACTCTGTGGGTGTTATAACCCATCTGATGTGACTAATATACTTTTTAGTTCTCACTTCTTTAAAACATTTGTTCTATCGTATATGAAAGTTTTAAGTCACCCAAATTAGAAATGACAGTGATAATAACTTGACATTTAATTCAATTTTAGCCATCAACTTCAGTACATGAATTAAAAATATAGACACAGAGAAGGAAATGAAAATTTTTATTTCCTTTTAAACAGCATATCCTTCTTAGATTGCTTTTTGAATACTCCTATTACATGTGAAGTACTTGTGAAGTGAAAATATCTCCTCTGAAATGGGCAAAGTGATTATGTACTGATTTCTGTGCTACAGTAATTAGCTTTTCAAAGGTTAGCAATTTTAGTTTAGCATTTGAGGGCTCAATGCTTTATCCTGTATTTTTGTATTTCTGTATACTTTTATTACTGGCATAATTTAAGGGCAGTCACATTCTACAATGCCTATGAACATGGCACTTTACTTCCATCTTATGGATCAGTTGCTTAGCAACTGTGTGGAGGATGATCAGATCTAATATCTCTCTCCAGAAAATGTCAACAACTAAATGGAATAAGTTAGAAGTTTCACAATATTTTAGCAGTTTACCATATATGAAGGATTAGTAAGTAGATTCATTTTCCAATATATTTTATTTTTGTTCCTAAAAACTAAGGCTCTTTTTGAATTACATTATTTGGAAGTTAAATATAACTTTTTACTCGATCTTCAAGTTACTCCTGATAGTTGAAGATTTGTGTCACGTGTTAGTTCTTAGATTAATCAAAGTTTTGTAACTAACCAAAAATATTATTTTAACTGAACACCTGTTACTTTCAAAATCGATTTTTACCTCCACTCAATGTTTTTACTCCATCAAACATTGACAATCCTAGTCAATGTTACATAAGTGACCAAAGCTTTAGAAGGTAAAGGAGTTAAGGGAAAGAGATAACAATAATATCCTTTGGTGTGATTTAAGAAAGGAAAATAATGATAGATTTATTGGATACTATGGATAGATAAGACAATGAAAAACTTTCTAGAATAGTTAAGCTTCCCTGAATGCCTCTTAAATATATAGAGTAAATAAAAATAACATTTGTAAAGGCACTTAACATTTTTTTCTTAAATCATTTTAATGCAATTAGTATATAATTTAAAATGGAACCGCTACCTCTAGCAATAGCTGCTATGAATGGTTTACCACATCAAATAATACATGAAAGAGACATCTCCAGGGAAAAAAACTGACTGTGTTACATTTGGAGATGTAGATTTGTTCTACAAAGACATTGTGACAATTTACATTTTGATTTAAACTATTGTATTCATTCATTTAACAAATATTTATTGAGTATGTACCAGATACAAAAATCGATTCAGGTTATGAAGAAGTGGGAAGTCAGGAAGTACAACAATGTGTACAATATATTTTAATACTCTCAAGTAGTTAATTACATGAGTTATGAATTTAGCTTTAAGATTGTCACTGAGTTCATCAGCAAAGGTAATAGCTTATCTAAATAAAGTGATTTTACGTAATAGCTCAAATTAAATTATCTACAGGAATATTTAGAGAATTTTTAGAAATAATTCCACACGTAAATTATAATAGACTCATAATGCACTGTATATATAGACAATAGTGAAATTAATAGCTTTTTTAAAATTAGGTATTTTAAAAGACACCAAAGAGAAAACATAAAGGATACCAACACAAATTTTGGCCACGAATTGTAATTCCGGTAGATTTTTAGAATAGGTATTATGTGGATGAATAAATTTTCTATATAGCGAAGAAGCAGAAGTAGTTTTTTCATTGAAAAGTACTGATTGCAATACAGATCAAAATCACATGAGCAAAGATTATTAATATTTTTTTGGCAAGAATTAAAATGTGAGACTAGTCAAACCCAGGGCCTGTGTGCTTGTTGCAGTATTCCCACGTTCCTAAACAGTCTGTGTTCTATTAGTCAATTAGTATATTGATCAAATAGTGACAGCTGGTGCCAAGAGCCTTTGAAGTTCAAGAGAATTATAAAATTATACACTAGTTTCTAAATGTTAGTGAATATGTTAAATCCTTTTACAACACAATGACTAAAATCAATCTGTCAATATATCTTTATTATCGTAGTGAACCATAAGCATTGACTCATTCAATGGTTTTGTTTTACATTTTTGAAATTATTCTATTTAAAACAAATTTTAGACTTATTAAAATGATGATTTGTCATAATGTGCTAAGATGTGATTTGCTTTGAATTAAATACTTTTCTAACTTTATTTGCCCTTATGTTAGTTATGTATTCTATGGGTTAATTCTGGAATTAAACATGCTTTCTTCCCTTATTAGAATCTAATGAAGATTATTATTTTTAAAACCTTAACTCTATTTGTTCCATGTCATTTTTGCATTATTGTTTTCACGAATTTTTTTTTTTTTTTTGAGACGGAGTCTGGCTCTGTCGCCCAGGCAGGAGTGCAGTGGCCGGATCTCAGCTCACTGCAAGCTCCGCCTCCCGGGTTCACGCCATTCTCCTGCCTCAGCCTCCCGAGTAGCTGGGACTACAGGCGCCCGCCACCTCGCCCAGCTAGTTTTTTTTGTATTTTTAGTAGAGACGGGGTTTCACCGTGTTAGCCAGGATGGTCTCGATCTCCTGACCTCATGATCTGCCCGTCTCGGCCTCCCAAAGTGCTGGGATTACAGGCTTGAGCCACCGCGCCCGGCCACGAATTTTAATTATCTCTTATTTTAACTCCATAAGACATTACTATCATTGCATTGTCAGTAAATAATAATTTATAAATATTCACATTTTTACTCTTTCTAGCACTCTTTATTCCTACTTACATTTACATATTTCCTTCATGATCATTTTTCTTCTTCCTGTTTAACTCCATTTAGCACTTAGAGCTTCTTTTACAGGAGGTCTTCTGATCGTAAATGGACAGGTTTATTTGTCTGAAAACATGTTTCTGCCTTCTTCATTTCTAAAGAACATTTTTACTAGGTTAATAGTTATTTGCTTTTAGTACTTACAATATTTTATTCCATTTTCTTCTTAGGAAGTCCACTTTAAAGTCAATATATATGTTCTCTTTGGCATTAGAACTGCTTTAAGAATCTGACTGGGTGCATGCAGTGGCTCATGACTGTAATCCCAACACTTTGGGAGGCTGAAGTGGGTGGATCACCTGAGGTTGGGAGTTTGAGTCCAGCCTGGCCAACATGGTGAAACCCCATCTTTACTAAATATACAAAAATTAGTCTGTTGTAGTGGCACATCCCTGTAATCCCAACTACTCAGGAGGCTGAGGCATGAGAATTGCTTGAACCCGGGAGGCGGAAATTGCTGTGAGTCGAGATGCCACCACTGCACTCCAGCCTGGATGACAGAGCAAGACTCTGTTTAAAAAAAAAGAAAGAAAAAGAAAAAAAGAAAACTTCTCTTGCTTCTCATTTTCCACAGTATGACTGATATTTACTGGGATGTTTGTTTGTTTGTTTTGTTTATTACTTATTTATTTTTTCTGTTGGAATTATCTGAGCTTCTTAAATCTGTAGATCTATAGGTTAACATCCTTCATCAGCTAAGGAAAACCTTTGGCCAGTGTCTCTGAGTATTCCTAACCCGGTCTCTCCTGCCATGTTGGAGATACAGATACAGATAAACAGACATATATAAATATGAAAAGAGAAACTAGATCGATAGATATGGACATCTGAGCATGGCTTGCATAATTTTTATAGCTTATTTTTTCCTGTTTGTTTTAAATACCTTAGTAAGTACAGAGGAACCTTGCAGAAGGAGTGGGGAAACTGTGGTATTTTCTGGGAACACCTGGAAGACTGGTACCGACCCTTGAGTAATGTAAGAATGAGAAATGCTAGCTAGTGATTTATAATGTATTGGTAAAGTTTTACATTTCCTTCGAGGCATCTAAAACTGCATATCAACATCATTTAGGAATACATGGATCATTGGTTTGCATGTTCCATAAACAGTTATATAGCCTGATTTTAGTAGTAGGACTAGCAGAACAAAAAAGATCTCTCAGTAAATACAGTTACATAACCTGATTTTAGTAGTAGGACTAGCAGAACTAAAAAGATCTCTAAGTAAAATTGTGACTGCACTTCTCTGACACAAAGTTACCATCCACATTTCTTGATAATTCATAATCCAATAGAGTAAATCCTGTGCCATTTAGAAAGGAGCATTTAAGGGCTTCACTTGTAAATTTGCAAAATGATCAATGGCTGTCTGTCATTTAATTATCCTGCTGTACTATCGGCGTTACCTTTATGTGAGTACACCACGTAGAAAATTTTGAGTTCTTTTAATCATCCAACCCTAAGTAATTGTGGTAATCTCTGCTTCAATTTGCATGTTTTCTATTTACTTGCTTTAAAGTTTAATTAACTAATCCTACATTCTCTTCTGTCTGATCTACTTTTAAGCCTAGCCATTGTATTTTTGATTTCGGATCGTATATATTTTAGATTTTGAATGACTTTTAATTATTTACAAAGATTCCATTTTTCATTTTGTATGTCTTATCTTCTACTTGCCTAGACATGTTAATTGTTTTAAAATTCTTGCCTTCTAAGACCAATATGTGTATTACTGGGGAGTTTGTTCCCTTTTTATGTTTTCTTTCTTTTAGTCATATCATGTTGCTGCTTCACGTGTCTAGACATTTTGATTGAATGCCAGATGCTTTGTAAACACACACACACTCTCTCTCTCTCATTTAGAGTCCTCCAATGACATTTCTTCCTCCAGAGTTGGTTGCCTCTTGCCTGTATTTGGCATGCAGAGCAATCACAGATCCCGATGCCCTTCAGCAGATCAGTACAATCAGGGACTGAGCTGAGACCTAGCTTGCAGTTGGGTAAGACTTATTCTATATCAATCTTGACCCTATTCCTAGGGAGTGGCCCTCCAGTGTTTCTTCTCCTCTGCTTTCTCTGAACTTATACTGCTACTTCTGGACTTTTTATTGTTTTATTGCCCTGTCAAGCTAGTTGTTTACCGATATTGCAGTGTTTTAATTGTAAATGCTGAAGAGTATATTTGAACATCTGATCGGACTAGGTGCTCCCCATTTCTCTCCTTTGCAGGAGATGCATTCTTTACCATTTACCCTTAATATAACTTTAGAAATAATTGTTTAGCACCTCCACAAAATGGTGCTACTATTCCATTTAGTTAATATATTAACAAGAAAATAAAGGCACATTTATGATGTTGATTTTTCCTTTCAAAGAGGTGATGTTCTATTTGTTCTATTATAACTTTTGCTTGGGAGTGTTTAAGTATTTGTCATATACATTTCCCACATCTCTTGCTTATATTTATGCTTATGTATTTTATTTTAGTGTTACTAACACAAGAAATTTTAGTTTCAATTGTATCTTATGAATTGTTGCTGTTTGTAGGTATGAAGACTATTAAAATTTATTTATTTGATGTTAATTTTATGTCTTAACTTCCTGAGTTTTGTTGTTATTTAGATTTGCATTTTGTTTTTCTAATATAGTATATTATTATCTATAATAATCTTACATTTTCTTTCAAATTGTTGTACATCTCTTTTCCTTTGACTGATTGCATCATTAGACTGGCTAATAAAACATTAACTAGCAGGTGAAAAATAATAATTATTCTCTTTTTCCTGTCCCAAGGATTTTACCATGCTAACAGTATACTCTTCAATTTCTATTTCAAGTGATTTTTATCAGTAAAGTGTGTTGGTTTTGTCATATGGCTTTTTAGCATTGTAAAGAGATAATCATTTGATATTTTTCTCCTAAGAAATATCAATTGTATTAATCATTGTATTAATATTGGCTTCATTACTGTTTATTTAAAATAATTAAAACTTTACAATATGCTAAAATAGTAAAATAACATATTAAAATACCATATAACATATTGAAAATATCAATACCAAAAATATCATAGCATGCTACATTATTTTTGGATGAGCTGCTGGATTTTTTGCTAACAGTTTTACTTAGAATCACTCAATCAATAATCATAAGTGAGACTTTTTTCTTATGATTTCTTTATCTGATTTAGAAATCAATATTACGCTTCCTTAATAAAAACAATTTGGAAATTTTCTTACTTTATCTATAATCTGGAATCATTTAAGAAGTATTAAGATCTCTGGAGTTTTAAATTTTGGTATAACTCTTCTGTGAAAGCATCCGTACATGACACCTTTATTGGTGTGGGGGATAAGAAAAAGGCAGTGAGAAATTTCATGATTTTATTTTAGTTCTATGGCGATTTTTCTGTTTGCAGTTTCTATGTTTTTGTTATTTGTTTAATATATATTATAAAGTTTATTTGAATTTAGTTGCACAAATTTCTGTTTCAAGAGTTATTTCTTCTCTTTGAGATTATTTTGTATACTTGTGTTATTTTATTCTTTTGAGATTTCTTAACTTCCATATTTGTGCTATGTCTTTTTTATGTTTTACTGGGCAAATAGTTTATTTTGTCTATTTTCTTTTTTAAGATCTGACCTTTTGTAAAATTTTAATATTAGCTCTATTAGTCCTACATTTATTCATTTAATTTTTTAACCATATTTAAATATGTTTTTGTATTTTCCATTACAGTACTTTTAGTCCTTTTTGGGAGTGGGGGAAGTAGTGTTGCCATGTTTTTATTTATTTTTCTAGTTTCACGAGTTAATAATTTATCATCCTTTTTTCATTTTAATTGATATAACTAAGCTTTGCATTTTTCAATGATCATTGCTGTAATTATGTTTCATAGATTATGATATTGGCATGTTTATTATCATTTTTCATTAAACAGGCTACAATTTTGCTTCTTCTCCAGGGCCAAGCATTATTTAGTGTAATAACACTAATTTTCTCTAGGAGAAATATTTTAGTTTTTATTTTGCTATTATTTTTAGTTTTTATTAAATTCTAATTAAAGTACTATTTGTCTTACTGCTACCTTATGTAGCTTATAGTGTTTTTACCTAAGGCATAATGAACTTTTATAAATGCACTATGATTACTTAAGAATATGGTACATTTTCCTTTATCAAGCTCTAAATAGCAAACTATACCCTGTAGCTCTATATTAATAATTACACTAACAAGTAATGTTCTTACATTTGCTATTTTATTTTAAAATTTTGTCCATTTGACCTCGTCTTTGACTGAGAATAGTTTTTTATCACTTAATTTTTATAATTTCTATTTCTACTTATTTATTCCCCAATTTTCTGTAGTTCCTGCTTTACAAAGGAGATTTCTACCTTATTTCACTTGACAAATATAACTTCTTGCATGTTTTTCCTGTGATCTATGGTCTTTAGATTATATAATGTACTGCTCTTCTCTGTGTCAGTAGAACATGTTTTCTTGAATTCTATTATGTCTTTTATTAGAGTTATACCTTGTGTGAACAAAAATGGTTGAATTCTTGAATGAAACACACACAAATAACAAATCTTACCATAATCAGACATTTCTAATGATTCAAACAATACAGGTAATCACAGGCTGCAGGCTAAGCATTCTTTTCTTGGAGAAGTCCTATAGTATCCATTAATTCCCTTTTTTCCCCTCTAATAGGATGTATCATGGCTTCAGCTTTCACAGAGATTTGCTATGATTGATGAATGTGGAAAATTGCATACAGGGAGCCACTTTATTCTGGAGCCTCCCCATTTTAATACAAATATAATTAGTGTCAATTATACTCTGTGTGTGTCTATATCCTTTCTCCAGACAAAGGTGCCTCATGCATCCACAAAATTCAGTTCTGTTAACTATAAACAATACAGACAGACTAGAAATATCCACTCTAATAATTATGCACAGCAGTTTAAGCTCTTATATCACAAATGAATAATAAAATCTGTTGAGTATTTCAATTAGGAAGGATGATCATTTTTAGACTGCATAAGTGCTCAAGAAGTTCTGAAATAATTTATCTATGAAGACATTGATTGAGAACAGAATCTTATTAGGGCTTTTTAAAATACAGAATTCAGACATGCTTAAAAATATAAGCACATTGTTGGACACCAAAGATAATAATAATTAATGTAGACAGGGAAATTGAACTTTAGAGAACATAGATATTTTTATTGGTACCAAATTTTGTATCTGAATGTAGCTAAGAGCAATTCACACATTTATGTATTTTAAAAATGTGAGCTTAACTTTATTCTGTGCTACAACCTTGTTGTCTTTTAAGGGGAGGGAATATTTACCATCTTTCACTTTTCGGGTACTACAACACACACAACAAGTTTCAAAACAGCAATGAGTATTTAACATATATTATTTAAAAAATGTATTCCAGGGAAAGTTAATGGTATATAAGTTTGTAAAACTATAAGAAGCCTAATATAAACTCACTCCAAAACTCTTAGATTCTTTTTCTGATGTACAAGTCATTAAATTTTAAATTAAAACCCATCTCTTCATTTTTTCTTATTAATACTAATATTACAAAATATAATATTTTGAGTACTATATTTTTCTCATGAGGGGGAACAGTTTTATTTTTCCTCACATATACTAAATATATAATTTCCTTAGAATATTAGGAATTCAATATCAATTAAAAGTTTGTGATCATATTGCTATTTAAAAATTTTTAATTGCGATAAAATACACAGAACATAAAATTTACCACCTTAACTATCTTCAAAGTAAATTTTGGTGACATTAAGTACATTCACATTGTTTTGCTATCATCACTACCATTCATCCACAGAACTCTTTACCTTGAAAAAATATAACTTTGTACCTATTAAACAACAACTTCCCATCCTTCTGTCTCTCTAACCCCTGGCCACCAACATTCTACTTTTTGCCTCTATTAATTTAACTACTGAGGTACTGCATATAAGTGGAATTATACAGCATTTATGTCTTTATGACCGGCTTATTTCACTTAGCATAATGTCTTTAAAATTCACGCATATTGTAGTATGTGTCAAAATTTCTTTTATTTTTAAGACTGAATAATATCCCCCATTGAACATATATGCCAAATTTTGTTTACCTACACCTATTGATGGACACTTGGATTGTGAATAATGTTATCATGAACAAGTGTTGACAAATCTCTTTCTGTCCTTATTTTCACCCCTTTTGGATATATATCCAGAAGTGAAATTGCCTGAACATACAGTAATTCTATTTTTAATTATTTAAGGAACTTCCTTTTACTTTTCCTATAGTGACTACACAGTTTTTCATTCCCACCAACAGTGCACAAAGGGTCCAATTTCTCCACTTCTCACCAACAATTATTTTCTGGGCTTTTTTGTTTGTTTGCTTACTTGATTTCCTTTCGGTGTTTTTTGTTGGTTCCTCTGTTTAGAGTAACTATTCTAATGGGTGTGAGGTCGTATCTCATTTTGGTTTCAATTAGCATTGTGCTAATGATTAGTGATATTGAGCATCTTCTCATGTGTTTATTGGTGATTTGCTTATCTTCTTTAGACAAATATCTATTCAAGTTCTTTACCCATTTTTTAAAAATTGTGTTGTTCGTTCATTTTTATTGTTTTTAAATTGCAGCTCATTATATACTCTCAATATTAACCCATTGTCAGATGTATCATTTACAAATATTTTCTCCCATTCTTTGAGTTGCTTTTTCACTCTGTTGACGGTGCCCTTAGATGTATGGAAATTTTAAGTTTTCTGTAGTTCAATTTGTTAATTTTCTTGCTTTGTTGCTTGTGTTTTGGTGTCAAGTTTAAGACATTATTGTTAAATTCAGTGTCCTAAACTTTTATCTTACGTTTTCTTCTAAGAGTTTATAGTCTTAGCTTTTACATTTACCCTTTAATTTTGATTTAATTTTGAGTGTGGGATAAATAAAGGTCCAACTTTATTCGTTTACATGTAGCTATTCAGTTTTCCAGCACCACTTGTTACAAAGACTGTCTTTTCCTTCATTGAATGGTCTTGGCACCCAAGGTTAAAATCACTTGACCATGTATGTCACGGTATATTTCTGGAATATCTATTCTATTTCATTGGTCTATATGGCTGCCTTTATGCCTGCCCCACTACTCTGTTTTGATTGCTGTAGATTTGCAATAAATTTTGAAATCAGGAAATGTGAAACCTCCAAATTTATTCTTATTTTTCATAATTGTGTGTGTGATACCTCCAGCTTAATTCTTCTTTCTCAAGATTGTTTTAGGTATTTGGTGTTTCTTGAGATTTCAGGTGAATTTTAGGACACATTTTTCTGTTTCTGCAGACACACATATACACACATTATTTGGTAGAGATTATATTGAATATGTAGATCACTTTGATTAGTATTGACATCTTAACAATATTCACTTTTCTAAATCATGAAGGTGAAATGTCTTTATTTATTGGTGTCTTCTTTAATTACTTTGGCCAAAATTTTGGAATTTTCAGCATATGTCTTTCCCTTTCTGGGTTAGATTTATTCCTAAGAATTTGTATTATCTATCTATCTATGTATCTATCTATCTATCTATCTATCTATCTTAGAGACGTAGTCTTGCTCTGTCACCCAGGCTGCAGTGCAGTGGCCTGATCGCGGCTCCCTGCAAGGTCCGCCTCCCGGGTTCACGCCATTCTTTCACCTCAGCCTCCAAAATAGTTGGGACTACAGGCACCCGCCACCACGCCAGGCTATTTTTTTTGTTTTTTCGGTGTGTGTTTTTAGTAGAGACGGAGTTTCACCGTGTTAGCGAGGGTGGTCTTAATCTCCTGACATCGTGATCTGCCTGCCTCGGCTTCCAAGGTGCTGGGATTACAGGCCTGAGCCACCGCGCCCGGCCAGAATTTTTATTATTTTTGATGTTACTGTAAATGAAATTGTTTTCTTAGCTTCTTAATTTTATTTTTGAAATGTTCATGTTAGTTTATAGAAACACAACTGATTTCTATGCACTGATTTTGTATTCTGTGACTTAGCTAAATTTACCAAATAGTAATTTAATTTACTAAATTATTTAGTTTTTGTATGGAATCTTTAAAATTTTTTACATATAAGATCATGTTATCTATGAGCAGATTTAATTGTATTTCTCCCTTTCCAATTTGAATGTTTTGATGAAATTCTTTTAATTTAAATATCATTAAAGTAGCAAGTCCTTTAATTTCTCTTTAGAAGTTATATTGAATTTAAAATAACCACAAGGCAACAAAACAGAAGAATCTTTTATCCAGACTTAACATCCACTTTGAAAAAATTATCATAATCCCATGAGTTTAGTTCCTAAAATCATTAATTTATCATTTAAAAAATCTCTGCTTTTACTAGTATATATGAAATGTTCATAGCTGCCCTCTGGCCCACACACAAACATTGAAACTGAAACATCACTCAATATTTATGATGGTTTATACTCTAAATGAGTTACCTAGCCTAAGTTACGTTAACTTTCTTTATGTATTTTTTAAAGACGTGGAAAAGACTATGAGTGCAATACTTTGCAAAGTCGATGATTTTCTTCCTGCTCCAATTTGGGTCAGGTTTTCTCCAAAAAAATAAATATTTAGGACTCAAGCAAGGCAATTATCACTTCTCAGCCTTTTGCCCAAGATCAAGTAAAGTAAAGCACTTGCCAATGATGACCCCCGAATGAACTTACATTTTCTACATTTGCTTCATCAAGGAATACAGTAGTGCTTCTCTGTCATCTCTAAAAATACATACTATTTTTATGAAGGATATTTTATGGTAATTTTATCAAATAATATACATTTGTATATAAGATGTATGCCTTTGAAGTGTGAGAAGGACATGGTAAACAGTGAATTTATACCTGCAAACAGTTTGCATGAATCCTTTTTAATATGTGTGAACAACTGATACATAGAACAGGATGAATTAACTATATGAATTAATTCAATCCATATTTATTTTACTTTTTCACTAATATGACTATCAAGAATTTTTCCTACAGATGCATTAGCACGAGCATGCAAAGATATATGTAATGCACATCTATGTGCATGAGGAATATTTCTGCAGTTCTGTTTAAGATACCAATGCTTCGAAACAGCCCAATAAGTAAATAATAATCATCAATAAATTAATAAATCTCTATAAAAAGGAAAATGTGTGAGATAACTATTCATTTCAGAAAATATACATTGAATGATTGCATTTTCTAAAAATGTTTATGTGTTCTTGTCCGTCTAAATGTTACCTATTTGTGTATGAGCATCAATATGATATTGCTTTAAGAAACAAAAGTCTTAGATGCATAAAAGCTTTTGATATTGCTACCTCTAAGGAAGAGTTTTGGTGTGAAAATATTTAGAAAAAGTTATTATAATTTAGATAAATTATCTAAAACTTTAACAATTTAAAATATAGCATTGTTATATATTTTCTTTCTGCTGTTGCTGATACTACGTATGAGGATAAGACCTACATATACACAGATATGAGTGTAAATCCACTTGACATGAATTTTAAAGCATTTATTATACAATTCTGGTAAAGTCTATGAATAAGCTTAACGTAAAAAATACATTCTCAGGCAAATAGTCATGACATTTTTAAAAAAGAAAACATTACAAAAACAAATGTACCATGAGTAAGTTTGTATCAGGTATCCGTTCTATCCTGGATTTAAAAGGATCATTAACTTCACTGCAGAATTTAAGCAGGTGGTATGTAGAAAGAAACCCATCTATCAAGAATAAACATTTTAAAATATATGAGTCCATTGAGGTTCCTTGTGTAAACATTGTGTTCAAGGAGCTAGAAAAGTAAATTCAGTTATTTGATTTGTGTTTGCAGCTAACCAGGTGGTTGCAGCTAGACTTTTGTCCTGCAAGAACAGTTTTCTGCTTCTGTCTCATTGCAACAAAGTAACAGACAGACTGAAGATTTCTGCCTGTGGTTCAGCCCTGAGGAGCTTCAGATCCTCACTCCTTCATGGCTCTAAGAAAACTTCTAACCCCTGTACTCTACTTTGAGGACTATCATTTAGCTGTATTGCTACATTTAAGCAGTGGTGTACTACAGGGAAAAAGAGACCCCAGCCAGCCCTGATTTGTAGTGTTGCAGTGTAAGTGCTCCCACCCTGGCTGGTTTCAAGCTACCAATGTGCTGTCTCTGGATAAATATGGAGTTGGGTAGAGGTGTCAATAATCAGCTCTCATAAGCCATTGCAAGCTGGCTCCAGCACATCACTGATTTAAGATGCATTTAGTCTCTGTTCACTTATTTATACAACATAAAACTATAATTTTGTTACATTCTTAAAATGACTTTTTATTACATACATTACACATGCACACACACCCATAGAAGTTTGTGTATCTGTATTTGTATATGTGTGTGTATCTGTCTCTCCACATATATATATATACACACACACACATATATACGTATGTATAGATGCATTTTTCTATCCTTTTCTTATTCCACAATGATATGATGTCTGGTAATATTCTAGCAAGAGGTTGATGAGAAAAGCTTGGTCCCAAAATGAAGATGACCTGCAGCAGGGCCACAGCTGAGTTACAGTGGACTGTGTTCTGTGGTACGAGCAGTACAAGCCTTTGTTGTTGTAAGCAACTGGTTTTGGGGAGTCATATGTTACCCCTCCATAATTTACCACACCATATGTAAGATACGGCCTCTATGACCTAATGGAGTGGCCTGGGGAAGCATGACAGCCTGGCAATGAAAGAAATTCAGGTTAAAATATACTAGTTGGAGGAAATAATCTTTTCAAAATTGGTTCAGTAAATGTCCGGCAATGTAGTCCCTTGTATTTTGAATTATACCTTTCTCCTAGTTACGTAACTGGGAATTCAAAATAACAGTGACAGCTTACAATGCATTTTTAGGTATGTAAGAAGTTATTCTCACAAACGACTTTACGTTGCAATCCCAGCTCAAGTAAACATTTATGAACAAATCATCTAACCTTGGTCTTCTTTTTAAAGCACCTCTGAATGAGGTATGATATGCAATCTTTACTTAAGTCATCATAATCCCTTTTACAATGAGAAGTCTAATGCACACAACAGACTTAAATGTACTGCTGATGTTTCATCAAGATGAGCTTTAAAATAATTACCCTCATGTCAATGCTTTCTCTTATAAAAACCTAAGATCAGTCTTCCATTGCCTGCCATTCCTTCTTTTAGCCTAGCCCTTTGCACTTTTTAAATGATTGGGGTAGGAAGGGTATTGTAGACCTTGCTACATTTCAAAAGGAATCACCAAAGCTTCCTAAAGTGCCTCACAATTCCTGTCGTAAATATGACATGATACATACAGGCATATTGAACGTGGCTCTCCTCCCAGCTTCCCCCATTTGGCTCCCGTCTTAGAGTCTTTGTCAGTCCTTATGCTATCTCCCCATTTTGGTTTCACTAATGTCTAGTGCATTTAAAACAAACAAACAAACAAACAAAAACTTCATTAAAACATTTTTTAAAGGATTTTCTCCTTAGTTCTACCAAATCTGTAGTTCAATTGTTGTAAAAGCAGTGAGGGACAGTGAAACTTACCTGGGGATCTTTATCCAATTACACAAATCTTTAAATTCTTCCCAAATTTCTGAAGTGATATCACTATATTACACAGAGAGTTACTAGGTGTAGATGAATAATCAGATGAAATTAGGAAAAAACTTCCCAGGTGATTTTGGTAGGCCCATTTTTCACATCACTCCACCCCTCACTGTCATCGTCCTTTAGGAATCACGAGTGTTTTAATTCTGTATTTCCCAAACTTGGTTGCATCGAAATCACATGAAGAGATGAAAAACAACAGCAACAAGAAAATCAAAAACTCAAAACAATGTTTAGGCTTACTGTGATGTACTAAATTTCGGTCTCTGGAGTTGAGGCTGGAAACCTGGACTGTGAATAGCTTACAACTAATTCTGATGTAGATTCACTACTTTTAATTAGGCCTGTCCCCCCAGGAAAACAACTGGGTAAAATTCTCACTCTGCCATCTTTGGCTGAAGGTCCTGAGGTCTCAATTTCAGAGCTGTGGTGGGAATCATTTCTAACTAAGTCTTTTATCACATCTTCCTCGCTGACGGTGACTCTTTCACGTTTAAGAATTTGTGATTTCATTGAATCCTCTTGAAAAATCCATGATAATCTCACTGTCTTCAAGTCAGCCAATTAGCAAATTAATTTCCATCTGCAAGCTTAATTCTCCTTTGCCATGTAACCTATTTACAGGTTCTGGTGACTAGGACATGGAAAACTTTGATGTCCACTGTTCTTGCTATCACACTCCTTATAAAATGGATAAAAATTATTTTTAAAATTTTGTTATGGGTATGTGTTCCAATGTGTGTCTGTGTGTGTGTGTGTGTGTGGGGGTGTCCATGTCCTGATACAAAACATAATTTTTACTATGGGTACTAAACAAAACCAAACTACAGCAAATACGTCTATTGATCCACCTGCCTATCTGTCATTTACCTTTCTATTTTTCTGTCTATCTCTATATATAGAAAACCACTAGGGTATTATTTTAACCTTTTGCTTTCTTTCTTCACATCTAGAGTTTTTCTGAAGAAAAAAATATGTGAATTCAATTTCAGAAGTAGTCTGAAATAATACAGACAGTCTTCTTTAATATGATAGTCTCTATATAGTAAAACATGTCTATTATATGTAATTTACAAAACTCTATTTGTAAATAGAGTACAAATAGTTCTTAAACTGATTTACCCTTGAATTTGGAAATTAAAAGTGAAACAAATTTACTTTCAAATTGATTTGAGGTTGTATGTAATGTGAAATCGTTTGAAAACATCAGAATTAATATTTCAATGGGAAGAAATAAATACATGTAATACCACATATGTATTAGTTAATAAAAATGTGTTTTCCAGTGATGAAGACAAAATTAAAACCATCAAGATCATAAGTTTTATTATTTACTACAGGGAAACATTCCATTTTTATTTTATTATGTATCACTAGATTCAAAAGAAAGTTACTATGTGGATAAACACAAAGGGAAAAATAATTTGTGTAACATGATGAACAAATTTTCGGCACTTATCAAAAAATACCCAAATTTGATATTTTCAAGTAAATATTATTTTGTAAACTCTGAATAAAATTAAAGTTATAAACAATGGAATATTGACATTCAACTTGTATGCCAGGTTGCTCTGGTAAACCTCAAACCCTTCACAGGTTTCTTTTCAAAGAGATCCATATGTGAAAGTTAGTTTTGATATAACTAAGTTTATATACTCTTAGTGTTTAATTGATCATACAAAATATGAACCATGCTGTGTAAAATGTGTACAATTTGCTACTGACAAGTGTTGGCAGAACTTATATCTTAAAATGATTGAGCACTTACTGAAAGCTTAAGAACGCTTGTCATTCATGTGCTTAAACCTTAAGCATTTTCTCACAAAGGACAACAAAAAGGCAAACAATGTTTAAAGAAAAACTGTAAACTGAACACAAATTAATATAGATTTAATTTAATCATAATTGCTAACTTGTTTAACTTGTTTAACTCTGTTTCTTCCTTGAATTCTCTTCAGGGTGCCACCAGAGAGTCTTACTTATTTGGGAAAAAGAATGTGTTGCAGATGGCTAGTGGTGGGAAATCGAAGGCAGAAATGCTAACATTCAATTCAGAGAATGGGGAAATGTCATATATAGAAGTATGTTTCTATCTACGATCTGTAAGTCCTATCATTGACTTAAATATAAGGCCAGCAATTAGGACAGTAATAAAATTCTCTTTTTCTTTCTGGCTGAGATTTAACTATTTTAGTTAACTTTGGAAGCACAGCCATTCCGTGGCTGAAATATCTGTTGAATTACCAGTGTTGTTGCTTTATGCTGTTGAGTCTAATAAACCCATAAGCGAAAGTGAAACTGTGCACAAATGCCAATTTGACATCTATAGCAAGAATTTAGGACCAAATACGTTAAAGGTTGCCCATTTAGTAGTAGCTCGCGTTTATTCGGAAATTGCTTTGCCAAGATCTATGTAAGGTGATTAATGTACGTTGTCATTTAATTTTCACAGAACTATTTTTACTAGCATTTCGGAGATGAGAGAAAAGAAAAAAATATATATTTTTTTCTTTTTATATACTCGTAATAAAGGCTGGACCAAGATTTGAAAACAAGAACTGAAAAAAAATTGTTACATTTTGATCATTATGCGATTCTAAAAGTGTAAAGCAAGTATACTAAAAATAGAGTACAAATAGTTCTTAAATCTGGTTTACCTTTGAATTCAGATATTGAATGGATGTAATTGTCTTTCTTTTTTTATTTTCCAGCTTTATGGAAATATAATTCACAAATAAAATTGTGTATTTTATAGTGCATGACATAATCTTTTGTTATACATATACATTTTGAAATAATTACAATCAAGCTCGTTAACATAACTATCATCTCACATTATTACCTTGTGTGTGTGGTGAGAGTACTTAAAATGGACTCTCTCACCAACTTCCAAGTATACAATACAGTATTATTAACTGAAGTCATCATGCTGTACTTACTCCTGAACTTACTCATCATTTTTTTTTCAATTCAACTTTTATTTAGATACATATGCAGGTTTATTACATGAGTATATCACATCCAGGTAGTGAGCATAGTAGCCAATAGGTAATTTTTCAACCTATACCCTCTGCTCTCCCTTCCCCCTCTAACAGTCTGCAATATTTGTTGTCCCCAAGTTTATGTCCATGTGTGCTCAATGTTTTGTCTCTACTTGTAAGATAGACCTGCATGTTGAACATAAGTCAATACAGTATTTGATTTTCTGTTCTTGCATTAGTTCACTTAGGATTATGGCCTCCAGTTCCATCCATGTTACTGCAAATGATATGTTATCATTCTTTTTAATTGCTGCATGGTGTTCTGTGGTGTACATGTACCACATTTTCTTTATTCAATCCACCATTAATGGGTACCAAGGTTGATTCCATGTCTTTTCTATTGTAAACAGCATGGCAATAAACTTACTTGTTACTGCAACTTTCTACCCTTTGGCCAATATCTCCCCATTCCCTCTAATGTAGTCCCTGGTTGCCACGCGTGTACACACAGAAAGAGAGAGAGAAAAACCCTCATATATATGTAAGGAGTCTATGCAAATGATTAGCTGGCTGCTGATCTGTCCATATTGTAAGGAAACTATATGGAAGACATAAAACAAAAAAGTTACTGCCAGAAAGTAGGTGGAAAATTCCCAAGAGCTCCCACAGGCCTATTGACTCTTTATGTTCTCATCAGTAAGATGGAAAGACCTCCTACTACATGGAGTGTCAAGTAGAAGTAGGGTCCTCAGAGTATTGCCTTCATAGTGAGGGGAAATTAGCCTCAAGCTAAAGACCACTCTGGATTCACTCTAACAAAGTTTAAAAGTAAGCTTTAAGGTTCCAAACTGAGTCCAAGTAACTCAAATACATTGCAGTAAAAGCCTAATACTCTTTGAAGAAATACAAATATATCATCTAAAAATATAAATCACAAAATCTGACATCTAAAAAAAGTGATCAGGCATGCAAATATACTAAATATAATCCATAATCAAGGTAATATTAATTAGTAGATACATAAGAACAAGTGACAGAATTGTCAGATAAAGACATTGAAAGAGCAATTATAAATACATACCACATATTCAAAATATAGCGAAAAGCATGAACATAATTAAGCAAGTAAGGGAAGTTGCAGAAAGATCCAAATTAAACTCCTGGAGATGAAAAACATAATATCTGATAAAAATACACTGGGTGGAGTTAGCTGCAGATTTAGCATCAATGAAGAAAAGATTTAAAAAATATATATTTGAAGACATACAATAAACCAGTCCAAATTAAAACGCAGAGAGAAACATGTCTGAAGAAAAAATGAACAAAGTATTATGTGAGAAAAAAATGAAGCAGTTTACTTTAGATGTATCTGGAGTCCCAAAAGGAGAGGAGAAATGGGGTTGGGTAAGGAAGGGGAAGCAAAATATTTGAAAAGCTAGTAGCTGAAAAGTTTCCAAATTTGATGAAAATTATGAATTTATAGTTTCATGAAATATAATGGACCACAAGCAAATATGCATAAAAAACACCATAAAAGTGCACCATAATCACAGCAGCTGAGCCAAAGAAGTATACCCAAATGTGGTATTTGGTTCTTTCATATACGGAGCACAGTATATCTTTCATAATGGTAGAGTGTACAGGGGACCACCCAAATTATCTTTCATATTTGAATTAGTATTTCAGGTATCAGAACACTGAATCCTAAGAAACTCTATTCAAGCAAGAGGCCGCTTTTTGCCATATACGTACCCCATCTAGATACGTACAGATATCTGCTGTTTTCTATTCGCTAAGTTCAGTAAACATGATATCACCAATGCATTGAACCAACATGATATTCTATGGCATGATGAAATGATCAGTTTCTCTCAGGAGAGTTGATATATGCTTAAGAAAAACGGAAACGTGTTCTGCTGTCCCCATCCAGTGAAAGCAGAATTCTTCTATTCATTTGTTTGAAGTAAAAATTATTCTCCAATTAATACCTGTGTACCATTTTGTCCTGTGTAAATACCATATTCAATTGGAGGTATTATCTAATGTTTAACTAACTTACATTAATTTTTCAAGGAATAAATATCTTTTTTCACAGACAAAACAACTGAATGAAAGGACCTTGTAATACGTTTCACCAACTTTTCTTTTATTTAAGATTTTATTTATGCAGTAATCTTTGTGATATACCTGGAGATTTGGTATTGTTTCAGGCAAGCCTCTTTAAACAGAAAATTAGGAACTATTTCTGTTGGCATAGAAATGAGATATTTGGTTTGCAGTATAGTGAGAATTATTGAAAATTTTGTAAAATTTTACAATTAAAATTGTAAAACGTCAGCTTTACAATTCACAAGTGAATGTCTTAACTATTTCATTAAATGCTTTGAAGTCATTCTACATTTACTTCAGAAACTTGTTGGATCAAACTCTAGGTCTTAATTTTGGCTGTATGAGCCCTGGAGCTTAAAAGTTTAAGAGATTCTCTTCAAGAAATTGTAACAAATCTCTGGATCAGTCACTATCCCTGGAGATAATTTGAAGTGTATAACCTGGTATTTTATTTCTGCTTTGCACAGGACAGCCTACCTTGTATCTATCATACCTATCATATTTTACTATGTCATTTTTCACTCTACCTATTCAAGTTGTTTTCAAAGGACAATTTATTCCAGCTGAACACAAATGATAATGTCAGTAATCAGGGTTCAGCTCTATGCAGCATATGGAACAACAGCTTCCTGTCCTATAACGTCAATCAGATTCTCACTGACTTCAATAAAACAGATTACATTCCCATCCAAAAACATCTATTACATAGACCTACTTTTGGTACCAAACACAATATGAGTTACAGGCAACAAAAACCACACTTTAGCTATTTTAAATAAAATGGCTTTAATATAAGGTGTCAGATACTTACAAATAATGAGAAGGGCTGCCACAGCAAGACCTGAACTGAAACCAGCAATGACTCCCCCACAAATATGCACTTTGGCCCCTAAGAACACTGCTATATCTGTTAATAAATCATGATGCTCATTTTTAAACTGTTAGTTCCAAAGTTAGCCACTTTCATCAAAACCTGGGAATGACGAATGGATCTCTACAACAGCTGGTTGTGGGAACATAATGCCCTACATGGAATCTGGGAATTGGGAAGTTGTGTCTGTTAACTTCAGTTATAGGAAAATGCTACTTTAGCTATGATACGGCAACAGAAACTTCCTACCAAAACAATCTGCTTCAGTAGATCCTTCATTGCTCCAATAAATTCTGTTAATACAACACCGCCTAGTGTACTTAAACAATACTGCTTCTCAACTCTAGGAAAAGTACCCAAATCTACCATGGGTACTTCTGATTGAATGATTTCAGTGAAATCCTGGATTTTATTTCTAGGATTTTATTTTTAATTCTGTTGTTTTACATGTTTATATAAATAGAAATAATTTAGCCACAGCAGTTTTTAAAAAATATGTCCATCCATAGAGAGCATTTATGAAGAGTCTGGATGCAAATAACTAGATTGTCTTCTCCATCAGTGAAGACAGCTTTGTACATATTTATGTTCTGTAGTTTATACCATTTAATATATTTTTGTTTGCTTTCCAAATATATTGTTCATAAAGTACTTTAACAATACTAAATGTTCTCTTATAAATCACATAATAATCTTACACCATGCACTCGCCAGGTTTAGATATACATACCTCAAGGTGGAATGGTCCTTCTAGTTGACAGTCACCATCACATTTACTTCGACTCAATTCTGTCCACTCTCCTCAAATGAGCCATATTTTTATTATTCCTAAATCCTTACCTCTTTTCACAATCCCTTTCACTAATTCCAGATAAACGCTTAAAGCTTCTTATTATAAATATCTGTTAGAAAAATCACAGTAGCTCATCAAAATCAATGTGTCATCTGAATGTGTCTTATTTTAAAAAGTCAGCTACTGTTGTAGCATTCTTTCATCTTAATTCATGAAATAACTATAGATTATATTTAAACAACATCCTGACAACCATATTTGCCTTTAATTCTCCTTGTCTCTTTATTCTTCTATTAGATTTTAAAGTCCTTATTTAAAAAGATATATTTATTTATTATATGCCATATTCACTACATTTTATTGTGATTATATGTTGCTGTGTCTCTATTTCCAACTGGACTGTGACAGTTGATTTTTTCCAAACAGAAGCATTGGTTCAATATTATGGTTTATTTATATTTATATCACCAGGATTCATTTATTGAGTGCCCAACATAATGTTCTAAATAAATAAACAAACCAATACAAACACACATTTTTCTTATATACATACACCTGCATAAATGGAGTCAGAATAAAGTAGGTGGAAAACAGAATTTCATGCAGCACATTGAATTTAAGTAGAAAGTGAATACATTTCACATGTGTTTTAAGTTAATTCTGCCATTTTTTAAAAAAGAAATTGAATAAGACATTAAATAACAACAAAAATTTTAGGAATTATAACATAAAACTTTCTGTGTTTTGTTCACTACAGGTTTTGTCACTAAAGAACTAAATGTAAGTAGGTATATGTACACAGTACAATGATAGTATCTACTCAAAACTGTATTTGGTAATGGGCATATTGCTCTCTTGAACAAAAATTTTAGCCATGCCTAACAACACTAATTTGCCAGAACCATACTAAAGATCGATTAAAAGTATCAAAGCATTTGGAGTCTAGTTGATATATGTGATTATGAGTCAATTTAAACTATCATAGAATAACAACACTGTTTTTTAACAATACAAATAAAGCAAAAATGTACACAACAACATTTTATAAACCAAAATCAAAGTGATGATCTAATTTGGTGTGGCCTATGTCAAAGTTTCACTCAGAACTCCAAAGAGGGAAAGTATTTGATATCATTCTAAGAAACCAGGCACTATATACTTGAGAGGAATAAAACCTGGAAAGCAGACAGACCACCAACTTATTTATTCAATTATTTATCCAATAAATGCCTATCAAATAACTTCTTCGTGCTTGGGAAACATTTAAATATCAAACTGAACAATAAGACACACAAAAACTCCTATTCTTTGGAGTGTAAATGCTACTGAGGTGACTGCCCAAAAACTGGGAACATAATTAATATTAAATTAAATAGTATCATAGAAGGTGATGTGAGCAATGCAAAAACTAGAGAAAAGTCACAGGGATTAAAAGTGTCAGGTAAGTGTGTGCAGAAATTTTTGCAATGTGGCAATTTAAATAGAAGTTCCAGAGAACAGTTCACTGGGAGGGCAACATTTGAGTAAAGATTTGAAGCCACTACAATGGTTAACCGTGTGAATATATGGAGGAATGGTATTCCAGGGAGAGGGAGAATGGAATATAGAAGTCATTAAAACAAAATTACATAAGAAAGAACTGTAAAGAGGACACTAGCTAGAAAAAGACGGACAGGTGGGAGTAGTAGAGGAGGTCAGAGGAAACAGAAGGGATAGTATGAAATAATTGTCTAAATAAGGAAGTATAGGCTGTGCAGTGGCTCACACCTATAATCCCAGCACTTTGGGAGGCTGAGGCAGGCAGATCACTTGAGGCCAGGAGTTCGAGACCAGCCTGGACAACATGGCAAAACCCCATCTCTACTAAAAATACAAAAACTAGCCAGGCGCAGTGGCACGTGCCTGTAGTCTAAGCTACTTGGGAAGCTGAGGCAGGAGAATCGCTGGAATCTGGGAGGTGGAAGCTGTAGTGAGCTGAGATTGTGCCATTGCAATCCAGCCTGGGCGATAAAGCAGGACTCTATTTCAAAAAAAGAAAAAAAAAGAAAAAAAGGAAGTAGCAGTATTGTCAGACAATATTAATGCTCAGTCAATATTCATAGTCATAAATTTAGAATGTGGCTAATCAGTATCCTCTTGTATTTGTCCCAAGCCACATTCAGCCGGGCAGGTGAAGATGTGCAATAGATGAAGAGCTAAATTTCATCAGGGTTGCAGTTACTACACAGTCAGATCCATAATACATAGAATACAGCCTACTCAGTGGCATTCCCCTTTCTGACCCAATTTTATAACTTACTTATTTGAGCACAAGACAAATGAAAATCTATTTGAGAATAGCAAGTGCCTTCAATATAGCAAGAAACAAATATCTTAGAAGCAATAAAAAAGGTATTTCCCTTTGAGCTAAGCTACATACTTTCTGTTAGTTATTCAAAATTCACTGAGCTGAAAGTTACAGAAATTGGATTACTATTGAAAATTGAGAAAATAATATAGTATTCCAAAGGAATTATACAGTTCAGAATTATATAATTTCAACAAAGTGTTTGAGACGAATAGAACTTTCCCCCAAGAGTTTATTTTGCTGCATTGAAATTTTATTAAACAGATGATCAGCCATAACATAAAGCTATAGAATATATTCTATGAAGTAAAAATACATAGCACTTCCTTGTGAATTTTCTTTAAATGGTCAAATAATTTATTATTATTAGTTCAAGTGATGAGGGATTGTATCAAATGTTACAGAAGTGGATAACACAAAATCTATAACTTTTCTTTCCCTACCTTTCCTTACTAATAATTTATCATATGTTTGAGTCCTATTTTCTTCCCATTATGTCTATAGTTAAAAAGAAACCCTCTTCTGTAAATGAGCATTATGATTCTCTTCTGAACTTCTTAAACTTAAGCCCATCTATGATGCTTCCAAGTTAACAGCACCATGCCCTTCCAAAGGCATAGAAACAGTGGGTAGTTACAGCCACCCAACCCCATTTTTGCATAGAAGATATTGTTACCATGGCAACACAGGACAACAGCAAGCAGCAGCACACTGGTAAGTTCCCTGAACTTTAATAAATGGCTCTCTTTTATTTAGTGCTACATTCATTGCCTATACAAGATTTAAAAATCAACAGGATGCTAAAATCTGCAATGCCCATATAAAATTATTTAGAAAGGCCATTTCTTGCTTCCACAATTTTTATGTGCCTTGTAAATTAGTGCTTTTCAGTATTTACATGACTTATCACTCTACAAAAACATGACTGGTTGAAATAGAAGAGTAGTAAATAGAAAGCAATTTAACATGAGTTAGTGTCTCACTATTTCATATTTAGTTTTGTTAAGTATATATGTGTGGGCACACCTCTCTCTCTGTCCGTAATTCTTATCTCTAGGATCTGACTCCATCAGATAAAATTGTTTTTTTTCTTTTAAACTCATTTTTAATGAGATTTCTACCTCCATTGAAAATGAAACCACATTACGTAAGGCAAGTGCTCAATATAACTGTGCTTGATTAGTCATCAAAGTCATATAGTTTGTATTTATAAAACCAGTAATTAACACTTAAAATAACTCATTTCACTCATGGAAGATATGAGTTATTCACATTTTTAGTGAAAACATCAAAATAAAAGACTCTCATTCTCTCAGACTTCAGTGTTTTAAAATTCTGTCATTTAAAATTGTCTAACAACTCTTTTTTCTACCCCTCACATCCCTCTAGTCTTTATCAGGATGTTTTTATTTATTTATGTATTTATTTATTGATGTGTTCCACTTCTAATTTTAACCAATAATTGGCTTTATTTGTGCTGGAATAATGACTTCCTGCCTTGACATGGTAGGTCTTGATCTTTGATTCTCAGGAACAAGTTGACAAGCCTGGTATGATTTTGTATCTCCTCTTTGTTCTCTAACTCCTGGCTGTCCAAAACACATGACACGTATTATTTTAGACTGTGATGAGTCTGTAATCATGTTTTATTTTTCTGGCTTTAAAAAAGGCAGAACTTGAAGTTCACAAAAATATTTTTTAAATAAGAAGTTTTATAGGCTGGGCGTGGTGGCTCAAGCCTGTAATCCGAGCACTTTGAGAGGTCGAGGCGGATGAGTTCAGGAGTTTGAGACCAGCCTGATCAACATGGCGAAACCCCTTCTCTACTAAAAATACAAAAATTACCTGGGTGTGGTGGCGTGCGACTGTAGTCCCAGCTACTCAGGAAGCTGAGGCAAGAGAATCACTTGAACCCGGGAGGCAGAAGTTGCAGTGAGCTGAGATCACACCACTGCACTCCAGCCTGGGCAACAGAGGGAGACTCCATCTTAAAAATAAAAATAAAAAGTTTTGTCAAGATAATAATTTACATACCATGCAATTTACCCACTTATATGTACAATTCACTGATTTTAGTATATTTACAGGTTTGTGCAACTGTCACCATAGTCAGTTTTAGAACATACTTATCATCTTAAAAATAAATATGAATATAAATCCATATTTAGGAAGTTACGGGTGGTTGGCCACTATGAATGATCTTTAACTTTGTTGTAATAGCTGCTTTGCAACATGACTCTGCAGAAGTGTACTTTATATAATCAATTTTCAATTGAACTATATTATTTATAATTGTATTTACTCTCATTGTTAATTAGATGTGTCAAAATTGCAGATTTTAATCTATTTTTTCTTTTGATTTCCTAAAGACTAGTTTCAAACTAAATTTTATTAATCAATTTTACTTCCTTTTTTTATTTTTTATTTTTTGAGAGGGAGTTTCCCTCTTGTTGCCCAGATTGATGTGCAATGGCGTGATCTCTTCAACTTCCACCTCCTGGGTTCAAGTGATTCTCCTGCCTCAGCCCCCTGAGTAGCTGGGATGACAGGCGCCCACCACCATGCCTGGCTGTTTTTTGTATTTTTAGTAGAGACCAGGTTTCGCCATGTTGGCCAGGCTGCTGTCGAACTCCTGACCTCAGGTGATCCAACTACCTCAACCTCCCAAAGTGTTGGGATTACAGACGTGAGCCACCACACCCAGCCAATTTTGTTATTCTTTATATTCAACTTCTTAAGTTGAATCAGTCTATTTATTTTCTTCTTTCCATAATAATCTACTTTATAATATTTAATTCTAAATTGTCACACAGTGTTCAACCAAATTGCTATAATTACTCTCATTTCTTAATGTAGGCCATTTATGCATCATTCCTGGAAACCGTATATTCCAGAGGGCTTAGCTACAAGATGGATAAGGAATATCTGACCCACATTCGCATTCATTATGGTGCATTTACCCCCATAATCCAGTTTTAGAGCATTTTCCATCACCAAATAAAATCATATGGGCCCATTTACAATCCCCATTCCCACTCACAGCCCCAGGTAGCCAGTAGTATATTTTGTATCTCTTTTGGGCATTTCTCATAAATAGAGCTATACAACAAGTATTTTTATGTGTTTGAGTTCCTTAATTTAGCATTATCTGTTCATGTTTGAAAAGAAACACCTCCATTTGGTTGGGAAAGGGGATCATTTTAAGTTTAGTAAGACAAATCAAAGGCTCTATTTTGAGGATCTAGACAGCTCCCATTAACATATAAAATATTTCTATTGTCATAGAGTTATATTTCTGCAGATTATGTTTCTTTTTAGAGTGAGTGTGTGTTTGGTGGTTTTTGTTTTGTTTTGCCCCTATGGGGAAGGTCTATCAGTCTCTGGATTGCCTCCTATTATGCCCTTCCTGAACCATGTGTACTTAGGTAATTTGATTAAAACTTTACATGTTTAGTGAAAACTCCAGCATCCTACCCAATTACTACAGATATCCTGGGGAAGACATACTTAATTTTCTTGTTTCATTTAAATATACATATTGCACTCTTTTGGTGTTGGTCAAACTCCCTTTTTTTTTTTTTTTTTTTTTTTTTAGGTGAAGTTTCCCTCTTGTTCCCCAGGCTGGAGTGCAATGGCACTATTTCGGCTCACTACAACCTCTGCCTCTCAGGTTCAAGTGATTCTCCTGCTTCAGCCCCCTGAGTAGCTGGGATTACAGGTGCCCACCAACACAGCCAGTTAATTTTTGTATTTTTAGTAGAGATGGGGTTTCACTGTGTTGGCCAAGCTAGTCTCAAACTCCTGACTTCAGGTGATCCACCCGCCTCAGCCTCCCAAAGTGCTGGGATTACAGGCGTGAGTACTGCACCCAGCCCAAACTCTGTTTCTTCAAGTTAAAATGAATTAACCACTAGAGGTGAGGTAGCTTTATCTAATTGGAGAGAAAAACTAAAAGTGGTTCCATGGCTATGCATCACATCCGAAAACTAAATGTTAAATGTTGTATATCCAACTTATTAAAATACATTGGTCCTTATCTCCTCCAGAGAATATTGCCTTTAACCATGTTAATGGGACTATTCTGCCTCAATAAATTATTTTCATCTCTGCTTCTTTTAAGGTTTTATTTTGTTGTGCTAAGAAGAGCTAGTTACATATTAAGTGCTGAATTTATATTCGCATTTGCCATAGTTCTTTGATGGTTTTTACTCATTCCTGTCATGATTTGTTGCAATTATGTCGATAACAAAGAGATGTCTTACCATGAGAGAAATTCTGATGTCATCTCTTAAGACACTTGTCTCCTACTTCCTGGCCCTCTCCTTCACACTCACTCGCTCCCTCTTGCTCTCCCTTTCCCTGCTCACAAGTCCGATGATAACTTAGACTATCGTTGTTTGCTATGTGGATTAAACCCATATTCAGAATTTTCTGTAGTGAAATGTGTTGCTTTTAGAATCAGAATGCTATGTTTACCTACTTGTGTCAAATGAGGACATATAAAATAAAAATTTCTAAAAGTCACCAATTTAAAAATGTTCAGTTAAAAAAAAAATGACATGAACCTCTCCTGCCTCTTCAAAACAGATATTCTTGAGTCAGTTTCCATCTGAATGGAGTAAGCACAGAAGATCTCGGTCTACTTTCTCGCTGGTCGTAACAATATCATCTTGCAGACTAATTGCCTCTGGTCAGAGGAAATTAGGTTGAGGCCCTTAGGATCCTTCCCCACATCATTCTTGTTCGAAAATTCTGCTGAATCCTCTCTTGTTTCACAGGAGCTACTGACATTCATTCTTGACCTTATTTCACAGGTTTAAACAACTTACATGAAGCTTCAGTTCATGCAAATACAAAAGATGTTTCAGAATTAATGTGGCTTGTAAAAGGTTTGAAAATTATTATGACTTAGATTTGAATGAAGCAATCTAATGTAAAAAATAAAGCAGAAAACAGGTCAAAGAGGCCATGTGAGTGTAACGTTACTAACATACATTACAATGGGGAAATAATCACTTTGAGTTGATGCTGAAGTACTGTAGAAGCACAGATCCACTGAGAAACACAATTGATTTGGATCATGATGTTTTAAATTATAACGTTTTTATTTTCATCAAGGAAGATTTTGGATTAGAAACAAAAATTTTATATAACATTAATTGTTGTTGGAGGAAAGTAGTGAGATGAATATTTTTGTCATATTGGTAAGTTTCACCATTATAGCAAATATTATATATTAACATAATACTAACATACAACGTTTGTGAATATATGTGAGATACTAATGAACATGCATGCCTTTTTTGTCATTCCACAGTTATTTCAAACACCATGTTAAAGTCAAGTGATGCCAAAATCTGTTTCCCTACATGTGTAATCATTTTTCTATGTCCTTTGAAAAGTTTGGCAATTCTCATTTTCAAGAAGAAAATTTAAATATAAATTACCAAATATAAATTAGGTATTCTATTTTCTCTGAAAAATTACTTCAGAAAGTTTCTCAACGTAATTAAATGAATTCTAGAAGTCAGGTTATGTTATTCAAGACTTTTAAAAATATCTCTTATGTAAATACATAAAATGGACTCTTTAAAATACAGTTGGCCCTCCGTATCCCTAGATGACTGTTTCTAGGATCCCCTGTAAATACCGAAATCCAGGAATGATCAAGTTTCTTATGTAAGGTGGCATAGGATTTACATATAATCTCGCATTCTCACATATACTTTAAATATCTTTAAATTACTCATAATACCTATAACAATATAAATGTTGTATAAATAGTTGTTATGCTATATTGCTTAGGGAATGATGACAAGAAAAAAAATCCTCGTATTTGTTCAATGTAGACACAGTCATCCAATTTGTTTTCCAAATATTTTTGATCTGCAATTGACTGAATTCACAGATGTGGAATCTGTGAATATGTGGCACCGACTGTACATAATTGCATTACCCTTTTAAAAGTGTGAAATATGGGTAAAACAATTAGCTATTTCTTGTGTTTACATGAAGATCAATACTTCAAAAGTTATTACAGTTTATAATAGTAATTTGAGAATATTTGACTTGAATTTAGGAAAAGTGTTATGTTAAGCTTAGATCTGAAAGTCTTATTTTAATTTCAAAATTAAAACATTATCCTCTTCCAAAGTAATGAAATCATAGCCTTTCATCATCAGCAAAGACCTGAGAGATTTTCTCGGAGAAAATGTAGCTACCAAATGTCCTTACAGAGTTGGCATTCATGGTGATAATCTCTGTATTACAGTTGCATTCTTGGTACTGCCTTCCTTTAGGTTTAGATATTAACCATATACTTATTTCATAATTAAGCTACTTTTATTTTCCATGATCTGGAGTAATCTATGGAATGTTTGAAAAATCTGATATTTGATAGTTTTGCAGAGTTCCTCATTCCTTCACTCTATGTTTTCTTGAGCTAAATTTATGGTTCCTTACTCTGTTAATTCTGTCAAGAAAATATTATACCTGTAATCCCAGCACTTTGGGAGGCCGAGACGGGCGGATCACGAGGTCAGGAGATCAAGACCATCCTGGCTAATACGGTGAAACCCTGTCTCTACTAAAAATACAAAAACTAGCCGGGCGAGATGGCGGGCGCCTGTAGTCCCAGCTACTCGGGAGGCTGAGGCAGGAGAATGGCGGAAACCCGGGAGGCGGAGCTTGCAGTGAGCTGAGATCTGGCCACTGCACTCCAGTCCGGGCGACAGAGCGAGACTCCGCCTCAAAAAAAAAAAAAAAAAAAAAAAAAAAAAAAAAAAAGAAAATATTATATTAATTTGCCATTTGGATTTACTCTTTCTCTATTCATTACTTAAGAAGTTTTTATGTTCATTTTTGTTGTTTTCTTTATTATGTTATTTATATTTCCCTAGTTTTTGAGCTAGGCATTTAGTTAACTTATGTTAATTCTTTCGTTTTATTGATAAAATTGTTTAGGCATATAAATTTTCTCAGATTACTGTTTTAAATGCATCTCATAAGATTATATACATATGTGTGTGTATACATATATACATATATTTACTTATCTATAGTTTCTATTAACATATTTTATAAATGCTGACATTTTAGTTTATAATTAATCTGCCACCCAAGACTTACTTAATGGGAAGTTTTGAATTTTCAGGTGGATGAACTTTTTTCTATATTAGTGTGTGTGTGTGTGTGTGTGTGTGTGTGAGAGAGAGAGAGAGAGAGAGGGAGAGAGAGATAGAGAGAGAGATGTGCTTCAGAGAGGAGGTAAAATGTTAAAAGAAAACAATTCAAATAAAAATACAATTTAAAATATCATTGACTGTGTTATTTAATTTTACTAACAATATATTGTTTAAAGACCATGACAATGTTCTTAAGAATTCCACAATAAATACTTCATAATATCATTCTAGTTTCCACTGTTACAAAATATTTTGAATAAAACTTCTCATAGCATCAGGAAATTTAATAAATACTCTACTACAACAAAGAGATGGCATCACAGAATCAGAAGTATTAGAATACAAATGTTACTGAATTTAATTTCTGGCAGGATGTCACACTTAAATACTTGAACAAACTTTTTGGTATACCCAGAATAACTGAACAAAAACATTGTATGGATTATTGAGGCCAAAAATGTCAAGAAAATGCTCATTTGTCAGGATAAGCCACTCTTGCAGACAGCAGTTACCTGTGGTATCATTGTCACCTGATACTCCACAGCCAGAATGTTAACATGCCGTATGCCAGAAGGAAGAGTAGAGTGGAAAATCATACTAGAGATGTCTTCATTAAGCTCCAATTTGTGACAGGTTACATTTTAATGGTTAAACTAAGAGGAATGTAATTCCTGTTCTGAAGACAAAAATAATTGACAATAATTGTCATTTTCTTCCTTGAATCTGCAAAATAAAAAAAAATAAAGAAGATAAGAAAGATAAGACTATTCCTTGAGGCTTTCTTATCATGAACTTATATTTGCATTTATGTTGGGCTATAATTCACACTACTCGTATGTATTGGAAAACCACATGCCTCTATATGGTCTTTGAAATAATAAAAATAATAATAAATATTTGTTTGAGACATCCCTGAGTTAGTAATGACTGCACCTGCCAGCAGAAGCAAAGGAAATACTACCAGAAGAAATGCACTTAAATCCAGTCATCGAAGTATGTGCTTAACAAATACTCTCAATAATTCTGAACTTATAATTAAATAAAAAAATGAAAAAAGCATAAGAGAAAACAAGTCACCAGGAGAAAGAGTCAGAAGAAACATATAACAAGACAAGCAATTATCTAATATTTTGAAAAGATAATAGATATCAGCATAAACTTACAAGGAATGTAAAACAAGAAAGTGTAATGCAATTAAATAAATAAAGGAAAAATAAAAAGTATAATGAAGGAACAAAATATTAATACTACCAATATTCACCAGGCAAAGACTTTCCCCTGTGGTTCTAGTCATCAGACTGGCACACGAGTACCAAGCCTCTAGGCCAACCCCGGTGCCAACCTGCAAACCCAGGCTTTAGATCTCTGCAGGGACCAGGAATGCCTCACCACCAGCCTGGCCCCACTAGTCTCATCCTCCACACCACCCTCAACACAATTTTGGCCTCTACGGACTCAGCCTCCAGCCCCTCCCAGTGTCAGGCTTGTACCCATCAACCCCAGCTCCAGAATGGTCCTTGCTCACTCAGGACCCAATCTGCCCCAGTGTCAGGCCAGGTTGCACAGCCTCAAACTTGAAAGCAACACCTACAGCCAGCTCCAGATTCACTCCAGCACCAGGCCAGCCTCAGTGGCTTCAAGCTTCAGAAGAATCCTAACACTAGACTGAACCCGGGGCCCCAGGTTGGAGCCCACAGACCCAGAATTCTGGCCTGTCCAACACCAGGCCAGCCTCTGCAGCCCCATGCTCCAACAGATCCAGGATCTGAAGACCAAGGGCTCACACTCATTGCAGTAGACCCCAGCATAAGGCCAGCAGACATAGATGCAGACTCCACGGCTGTCTCTGAGACCCAGGTTCCTAGTTGGTCCTCAAAGTCCCAGGACCCAAGCCTCTCTCCAAATATTCAGCATTATAGATCCAACTCAGAGCCATTCCAGCTCCTGGGGCACCAGGCTCCAGGACTGTCTCTGTGTACTCAGTCACCGGGCCCATCCCTGCAAATGGCTGGCACTTGCACATTCAGGCTTATGAAATAACCTAGTACTACGAAATCCCTTGTCAATCCGGGATTTAGGATGGCCCCAATGAATACAGGATCCAAACCTGCTTCTGCAGACCCCGTCAAAAGGTCCACCCCAGTGGCTCCTGGGATGAGACTAGACTCTATGAACCAATAATCTATGTCCATCATGGCAGGCTCAAGTTTTATGTCCACCTGCAATAAACCCAGGGTCCAGGGCCAAAACAGCAGATCTAGGAGCTAAGTCTGCCCACCTGTTAACCCAGGCTCCGGGCTAGCCTGCATAAGAATTCTAGCAGCAAATTTCCCATAGACCGTGACAGATAGGCTGCCCAGAATCTTGGAATGAGCTGACTGGTAAGTGGCTTTCCCAGCTAAAGTCAGTATGCAAAGACTGGAATAAGTCCCTATTTATTCAAATGCATAGACAACAACACCATAGCCACAAAGAACATGAACAATCAGGAAGTCATGGCACAATTAAAAGAACAAAATAAAGTATGAGTCACCAATCCAAAATAAACAAATATTGATGATCTGCTTGAAAAAATTGATGTAGTCATCTTAAAGAGGATCCCTGAGTTACAAGAGAATATAGCTAGACAATTAAATGAAATCAGAAAACAAATAGCCAAACAAATGCGTTCAGCAAAGAGATAGACAAGATTTTTTAAAAAACAGAACAAAACAAATGGAAACTCTGGAGTTAAAGAACACCATAACCAAACCTAAAGTTTCCACAGAGAGCTTCTAAAGAGGACTTGATCAAACAGATGAAACAATCAGGGAGATCATAAACAGGTCATTTGATATTACCCAGTCAGCGTAACAAAGAAAAGAAAAGAAAAGAAAAGAGAAAAGTGAAGAAAGCCCATGAAAATAATGGGATACAATCAAATAATCCAATTTACACATTATGGATATCTAATAAGAAGCAAAGAAAGAGAAAGGGGAAGGAAACTGACTTTTAAAAAGTTTTAGAAAGCTTTCCAAATTTGGGGAAAGAGTTAAATATCCAGGTACAGGAAGCTTAAAAGCTTCCATAAGACTCAATCCAAACAAGACTGCACCAAAACATTTTAAAATCAAACTGTAAAAATCATGAAAGGAGATCCTGGTAGCTGTAAAAGAAAAGAAGCATATTACACACAAGGGAATTCTAATATGGCTATCAGTAGATTTCTCATCAGAAACCACACAAACCAGGAGATAATACAATGACATATTTAAAGTGCTGAAAGAAAACAAACAAACGAACAAAAAATCTGTCACCCAGAATCCTTTATCAGCAAAGATTTTCAAAAATTAAGAAGAGATGAAGACTTTATCAGACTAACAAAAGTTGAGGGAGTTTATCACAAAAGCCCTACTTTACAAGAAATGCTAAAATGAGTTAGCTGAAAGAAAATGATACTAAGTAGTAACATGAAAACACATGGATGTATACAACTCACTGGGAAAAATGAAAACATAGTCAAATTCAGAATACTATAATGATACTGTGTGAAAAACTTACATATTTAGTATGAAGATTAAATTTAAAACTATTAAAAATAAAAATAGCAATAATAATTTGTTAACGGATAGATCATATAAAAATGTGGATTGTGACAACAACATAAAGTTGAGGAATTGAAAAGTATAGGGATTTTGTATACAATTGAAGTTAAGTCTTTATGAACTTTAGCATATAACCTAGTATGACAAAAAAAGAAAAAAATTATAATAGATACACAAAAGATAAAGAGAAAGAAAACAAAGCATACCACTGGAGAAAACCATCAAATCACAAAGACAGCAAGGGAGATAGAAAGGAACAAAGGACCTACAAAATAGTGAGAAAACAATTAACAAAATGTCAGTAGTAAGTCCTTTCCTGTTGCTAATTACCTTGAGTGCAAATGAATTAAATTATACAATCAAAAGACACAGAATGGCTGAATAAATAAAAGCAAAACAAACGAAATCAAGGCCCAACTATATGCTGCTCACAAGAAAAGATTCACTTCGCCTTTAAGAACACACAGAGACTTAAAGTGAAGGAATGGAAAAGGATTCGTGTGAATAGAATGCAAAAGAGAGTATAGGTAGCTATATATTTATCAGATAAAACAGACTTTAAGCCAATAACTATAAAAACAGACACAGAAGAACATTATATGACTAAAACAAATATGTTTTAGTCATATAATGACTAAATATAGCAATTATAAATTAGCAATTATAAATATATACGTACCCAACATTAGAATGCCAAATATATACGTAAAGTAAATATTAATGGATCTGAAGAGAAAAATTGACTGATAAATAGTAACAGTAGGGGACTTTAATACCTTACTTACAGCAATGGATATATCATTCAGACAGAAAATCAATAAGGAAACACTGCACTTTCTCACAAAATACTTTAATATAGTTGTGTCAGTAACCATTTTGAGGCCTGACATAACTTGATGGAAACCCAGTGTACTGTGTCACTTTTGCCCTGGTTATATCAACATCCCTCCTTGTGTGTTGTCTACGATATAACTCACTTGTTCCCCATCTCATTGACCCCAAAGCCAACACAACCTACAGCTATGGACAACAATAAAACCTAATGGTCAACACCAGTTGATGTAAAAAATTTCCTCTCTTTGTGTGTGTTTTCTTTAAACTAGCCAATCCACAACCCCCATGGAAAAAGCTAAGGGATAATGCCCATGAACCTTAATAAAGGTATAGTTCCATGGGGCCTCTCTTGCACTCCCCACTTGCTGGTTGAACTTCTTGCCACCTTCAGAGTACCCATTGTCCTCCCTTTAGCACCCCAACTTCTCTTGTACGTGTGCATAATAAATTCCTTTTGTTCATGCATTTTGGATTTACTTCCTATTTGTGTTTTACCTGACACACCTGAACCCAATTTTCTCTCTGGTGAGTTCTTCTAAAGAACGACTATTTTGGCTTACAGTCACTCTGAAGAAAGAAACCTGAAGACCAAAATAGAGAAAAATATCCTAATAGAATTACAACAAACTTGAACTACACATTAGACAAAATAGGCCTAACAGAAACACATCCAACAGTAGTAGAATATACATTTTCCTCAAGAACACACAGAACAGTCTCCAGAATAGATCATATCTTAGGCTACAAAACAAACATTAACAAATTTAAGAAAATTGAAACATATCAAGTATCTTTTCAATCACAATGATCTTAAACTAGAAACAAATAACACAAAAATATTAGAAAATGCACAAACATATAAAAATTAAATAATATCAGAAGTCCATTCCAAGATGGCCGAATAGGAACAGCTCTGTTCTGCAGCTCCCAGCATGATCGATGCAGAAGTCACGTGATTTCTGCATTTCCAACTGAGGTACCTGGTTCATATCACTGGGACTGGTCGGAAAGTGGGTGCAGCCCATGGAGGGAAATCCGAAGCAGGGTGGGGCATCGCCTCACCTGGGAAGTGCAGGGATTGGGGAATTTCCCTTTCCTAAAAAGATTATGATTCACTGACGTATCAGATGACTGTTAGCATTTTTTAGCAATAAGATATTTTTAAATTAAGGTTTGTACACTTTTTATAGACACAATGCTATTGCAGACTTAAAAGATTACAACATAGTGTAAATATAAATTTTATAGCTGCCAGGAAACTAAAAAGTCTGTGTGACTTACTCTATTGCAGTATGTGCTTTATTATAGTGGTCTGGAATTGAACCCACAGTATCTATGAGGTATAGCTGTACCATATAGGTCTCATAATATGCATTTTAACACATGGTAACATTCCTCACATACCAAACGCAAGGCCGGGTGTGGTGACATGCACCTATAGTACCAGCTGCTCAGGAGGCTGAGGTGGGAGGATCACTTGAGGCCAGGAGTTCAAAGCTATAATGTGCACTGATCATGTCTGTGAATACCCACCACATTCCAGCCTGGACAACACAGCAAGACCCTGTCTTAAAAAATACAAAAGTATATTTTTGACAAAGCTAATAGCCCAGTTAAATGGTGTAATATATACATGGTGAGATGGGTTCTTTTTCTTTTTTTCTTTTTTTTTGCTTTTGAGACAGAGTCTCACTCTGTCACCAAGGCTAAAGTGTAGTGGCATGATCTTGGCTCACTGCAACCTCCACCTCCCGGATTCAAGCAATTCTCCTGCCTCAGCCTCTCTAGTAGCTGGGATTACAGGCACCTGTCACCGTGCCCAACTAACGTTTGCATTTTTAGTAGAGACAGGATTTCACCATGCTGGTCAGGTTGGTCTCGAACTCCTGATCTCAAATGATCCACCTGCTTTGGCCTCCCAAAGTGCTGGGATTACAGGTGTGAGCCACCATGCTTGGCTGACAGGTTCATTTGCTATGCAGAGTCATTTCTGTAATGATAGTTATACTACATACTTTTGGATTTATCCCACTGAAATGGATTTTTCTTTGAAGTTGCACTGGGTTACATGATTTGTTTTCAAAAATGCTTCCTGATAGAAGATAAAAAGATATTGTTCTTCACTATAGATTTTCTTGGTGAACAGCTATTTTTCTCTTGCTGCATTTATTTTTAAAGAACTTGGAAAGCTCAACTGTGACATCCCTTTAAAAATGAAATATGTTAAAGACACAGATTCTTCTAAGTACATATATGCTTTTAATGTCTAGGTAAAATGTTATCAATCCATTAGCAAAGCTAGAGTGTGTCTTCATCATTAGGTAAAGGCAAATTGTTTTTCTCATACCTGATAGATCTATTTAATAAGGTATATTTGACAAAGTGGTAAGAAAATTTTTAACTGTGGACTACTGAGTTGGTAAATGCTTTACTAACTACTAACATTTATATGTGCATATACCAATAAACATGTATACATAGATGAATACACATATAAGTGAACTCACTCCATCCTACACATACTTATACAGCAGTATTTTTTCTTTTTTAAAAATATTTACATTCATTAAAAGCATACTTTGTTTAAAGTTCAGTTTATATTAATAAAATAAAGCCCTTTAGAAATAAAATATAATCATAGACTAAAAATCACTTTTACTGATACACGATTTTATCAAATAATTTTGAACACCGTGATGCAATGTATAACTCCCTAGGGCAATATGTGTTACCCAATTTGACTGAGTTGGTGGTTCAGGTTATGGCAAGAGAATGCAGAAGTTTCATTTTCAACCTTTCTTCCTCCTTCTTCTACTAAATACCAGATAAAACAACTAGGACAACTAAATTAAAACAAACAGCAAACTTGGATGACATCTTCAAATGTTGTCAAAGAAACTCCACCTGAAAACATAGCTTGAAAGTAGCAAGACACTCCCAAAGATGGTAGGAGCAGAGGGTTTTTAAATCAAGGGAACAGGAGTGGTAATGACGGATCCTACAATCACAGAATTCAGAAATAACAAACATGCCTGGCAGAAACATTATGGCTCTACCCTGAATACAGTGATTGGGTCTGCAGTAGAGCAGTGAAACTGAGTCATTAAGAGGAAAATTCTTTGCAGACTCCAGTTTGAGTGTAAGTGTCATCAAAGGCACCACGAAAGGACAGACCTCACAGGGAGTAGCTAACGACCTCAGGAAGACCAAAAAGTTCTGAGGTGGTATACACAAAGATTTCAGAAATATCCAGCAAATATTTGTAGGTAGTGCATTCAGACTGCTCAGGGCAGCAGAGCTAAGATAACATGGAGAGAATGGGATTGGGTAGTAGAGAGAAAGTGTTCCAGAGAAAGGAAATCTCAACAAGTATCAATAAAATTCAGTTTTAAAGGTCAGAGTTTGGCCGGGTGCAGTGGTTCACACCTGTAATCCCAGCACTTTGGCAGACCGAGGTGGGTGGATCATTTGAGGTCAGGAGTTTGAGACCAGTCTGGCTAACATGGTGAAACCCTGTCTCTACCAAAAAAAAAATATATATATATATATATTAAAAAAAAGAACTTGGCATGGTAGCTCATGACTGTAGTACCAGCTGCTCGGGAGGCTGAGACAGGAGAATTGCTTGAACAAGGGAGGCAAGGTTGCAGTGAGCTGACATCATGCCACTGCACTCCAGCCTAGGCAACAGAGTGAGACTCTGTCTCAAAAAAAAAAATGCAGAGCTTATCTGTGAAAGGCAGGTTTGGGTTGCCCTGAAACCAAGATATCTCACACATATTTTGGTGTGTAACAATCTAAAGACAAAGTTATTCTATGTGATGAGAAAGATCCCTGGGATCGGCACCTGAAAGTTTGCAGACATTGCTATGGTTGACTACAATTCTTTTTCCTGCTATACTGTATCTTTACCTTTCTCAAAGCTTTATCATAGAATTTTCTGTGGAGTTTTGTGAGTTCTCTTTTAATCTCCTGAGCCCTTTCAATAATCTGGCTATGTGTTATTGCCACAAGAACTTTCATGAAGAATAAGATTGCATTGATTGCTAGGACTTCATTGAGTTTACAGATCAGATTGTATCAACTGGATTGTGTCTGCTAAAATCTGTATTACGCTTGCTAATATACTACTCGTTAATCTACTGATGACCTGTCAAACCTATATCCAAATCCCAAATCACTTTCTGGGGATAAAATAGTTTTACCTAACACCTACATTAGGATGGCTTAAGTGAATCTCCCTTTCAATATATCTAAAATTGAACTTATAAACTCTTCCCTTGGATACACACTCCTGTGACTCTCAGTTTCTATTGTTGTTTCCTTGAAGTGGGATCTAGAAGTGTCCAGGTTTGGCCCATAATTTTACCCAGAGATTCAACTACTTTTCAATTCTCCATTCCCTCTCCACATTCAGGCACCCTCATTTCAGGTCCTTAAACACAGAAGAACTGATTACTTCGTCTGCCTAGACTATTGTTCAGTTTGATTGCTTCCAAGTGAGCTAAGGCCACAGAAGCAAGGGGCATTTTTTATATAAAGAGTTCTGGTAGCTTTTTAAAAATAACCCATAAACACTGGAGCAGTGATTACCATCCAACTCTGACAAAGAAGCATGATTACTTATGAAGCATTCACAATATAAATTCCTTCCATGTCTCTGGGGAGGTTTGTCCTCTCTGGTACACATCTCCCTAGATCAGGAAAAAAACAACAACTTTAATCTCTAGTAGAGTATCTCTTCTTTTTAGGGAAATAAGGCTCTAGAGTCAGACCAACTGGCTCCACCACTTTATCTCTGACAATTTACATCATCTTTAAAGGCCTGTTTCTCATTCATAAAAGTGAATAAAATGATAGAAAATGTCTAATAAAGTTATTGTGAAGATAAAATGATTTTCTAAGGATAAATAAATGGATAATAGTAATTTCATGATAAATTACATATGAATGTATTCTAATTATTATTTTTAAAAATATTCATTTCCACTTGAATAGGCTACTCAAAGTTTTCTAAATATATGAGTCTCATATATATATGAATATATATGTTTGGTTATATATAGGATATAAAATGATTTTCTAAGAATAAATAAATGGATAATGGTAATTCCATGAAAATTATATATGAATGTATTGTAACTATTATTTCAAAAAATATTTGGCCAGGCATGGTGGCTCACGCTTGTAATCCCAGCACTTTGAGAGGCCAAGGTGGGCGCATCACCTGAGGTCAGGAGTTCAAGACCAGCCTGGCCAACATGGCAAAACCCTGTCTCTACTAAAAATACAAAAAAAAAAAAAAAATTAGCTGGGTACAGTGGCGGGCACCTGTAATCTTAGCTACTCAGGAGGCTGAGGCAGGAGAATTTCTTGAACCCAGGAGGTAGGGATTGCAGTGAGCTGAGATCGTGCCATTGCACTCCAGTCTGGATGACAAGAATGAAATTCCGCCTCAAAAAAAAAAAAAAAAAATTCATACCTGAACAGACTACTGAAAGTTTTCTAAATATGTCTGAGTCTCTAATGTGATCTTCCAAACCATCTTATCTTGCATTCAGATTTAGGATAACTTCAATCCTACTCAGGAAAAGCAATTTGAACTTGATGCTCTCCTCAAATATTAGAGTGTAACAACCTCTTCTTCCCCTCTAAACCAAAAAGCACTTATTCATATATTACATGTGGCATCATATTGTAATTTAACTTTTCAAAAATTATATATTTACATACACACACACACACACACACACACATACATATATATTCAGGGGCTCTGTCACCCAGGCTGGAGTACCATAGCATGATCACAAATATAGCTCATTGCAAACTTAAACTCACTTAGCTTCCCCAAATATTAATACTTTATAAAATCATAATGCAATTGTGAAAACACAAAATTAATGTTGGGACAGTAGTATTAACTAATCTGCAAACTTTATTCAACCTACAAGTTATACTACTAACGTCCTTTTTCAGGTGCAGTCCCACAGTGCGTTTTGCTTCATGTCTCCTTAATCGCCTCCAATCCGGAAGAGATTTGTCTTTCATGATTTTGACAAGTTTAAACGATACTGTCCAGTTATTCTGTAAATGTCTCTAAATTTGGGTTTGGTTTTTTTTGTGAATAAATTCCGATTGTGCAGATACCACACGTATAACATCATGTCCTTCTCAGTGGATAATATCAAGCAAGGTATCATATTAATATTTCCGCAGTAAATTTAACATCGATCACTTGGTTAAGGTGGAATCTGACAAGTTTCTCCAGTATGATTTTTTCCTTTGTAATTAATACATATTTTCTTGGGAGATTATTTGAAACTATGCAATTAACCTATTTTTAATCATACTTCTATTCATTAAGTTTAGCATCTACTGATAATTCTTGCCTACAGCAAATAAGAGGGTAATGTTCACAAAGTGTTGATTTTATATTTTCATTCTTTTTTCTTCATTTATTGATTGGAATTCTACTGCAGGGAAGAACAATTCTTTCACTCCCATTTATTTATTCATTCAATTATTTATGTATATCAGCACAGACTTATGAATATTTATTTTTCCCATGGTTACAATCTTCAAACTAGCTCCACATAATTTTGACACGCCCCTATCATGTATTGAGCATTTTATTTATTACTAATAAGTTTGAATAATTTTATGTATGTATGCTTCACAGTTTTATTTCTCATTTTACATAGTATGCATTTATATTGTTAATACAATCTGCCTAAAAATGAACAATTTTTTAAATACTGTATACACATATAGTATATTATGAGATGATTCATGGTTAATTTTTTAATCTTGAATCTGTGTTTCCAAAATTTCAAGAACGCTATAATTTCAAATACTAATAGTTCTGTTATTCTACTTTCTTCTGAGGATTGTCTTTGTATGCTTGGTGCACGAAAATAATCAGATATACCGCATTTTCTGCAATGCTCATAATGTAATTAGAATAAATAATGATTCAATATATTGTAATTTGGCTTCCTCATCTATATATTCTAAACTAATGCTGCCTCAATAATTTTTTACTTTGAAAAATTTTTCTCTAATGTACAATTTTTAAAAGATTAGCTATTTGAAATAATTAGATGTATTCCTCTATGGTGCTAAACAAATTTTGTTCAAAAATATTTTTTATTAAAATGTTTATATAATAATCTTAATAGGCTAAAGCTATTATAAAATATAATCAATAGAAGGATGGAGGAAATTACCACAAGTAAACACATAAAAAAGGAAAATATCTGTATATCTTAATTTTCAATACTTTTGAAGAATATGTAGAGACCTAATTCATATATTATTTTTATTCTACTTTTCCTTTACCTCAAATATTTTATGTTTTCTTGAAGCAAATTATTTTAGGTGTTTCTGTCATCCTCTTCATATCCTTTATTGAACAATCTGGTGAGAGGACAAAATTAATAAATGTAGTGCCAGATGGATATTGAATGTTTGCTATTCTTTCACCAATCTATTTTCTTTATATAAGAATATTTTGATATGTCATAAATTTTTCACAGTTATAACATGACTTAGAAAACAATTTGTATTAAAATCCTGGCTGGTGCAGATTTTGATTTATAATTAAAAATATATAATATTTTAAACAAATTATTGCAATAAGTTTTCTACCATGTTTTTATATAAGGATAATTACTAATCATCAATTAAATATAGTAAATGACAGTAAGTAGAAATAAGCTGTAAAATAGTTCACTTTCTGTGTTTTCCTTTTGTTTTTGTTTTGTTTTGTTTTCTGAGACAGAGTTTCGCTCTTGTCACCCAGGCTTGAGTGTAATGACGTGATCACTGCAACCTCTGCCTCCTGAGTTCAAGGAATTCTCGTGCCTCAGCCTCCCAAGTCGCTGGGATCACAGGCGACCACCATCACATCCGGCTAATTTTTTTGTATTTTTAGTAGAGATGAGGTTTCACCGTGTTTGTCAGGCTGGTCTCAAACTCCTGACCTCAGGGGATGCCCGCTTCCTTGGCCTCATGCAGTGCTGGGATTACATGCATGAGCCACTGTGTCTAGCCACCTTCTGTGTGATCTTATTTCTCTTCATTATCTGCCAGCAATGGGAAAGGTTTGCATTTTGCCCTTCCTCCAGTCACCATTTCTGGATTCCCTGTCTGAGATTTGACACACTCTTCTTCTTTCTCATCCGGAAGTAAATATTTTTTACACCCAACATTTCCTGTCCACTTTTTCTGTCATTTTTATAACTCTACAATAGATCTAATATATTTTTAAAAGTATTTTTTAATTTCCTCTTTTTCACTTTAATACATTTTATTTTTTTAAAGCACTTTTAGGTTCACAAGAAAACTGAGCAGAAGGTACAAAGATTTCTTACATACATATAGACTCCCCTGTATCAGTGTCATCCACCAGAGTGGCACATTTTTTTCAACTGATGAACCTACATTGACAGACACATCATTATCATTCCATCATTTACATTAGGGCTCACTCTTGGTGGTGTACTTTCTATGAGTTTGGACAAATTGATAATGACATTTATCTACTATTGCAATATTATACATTTTCACTGCTCTAAAAAATTTTCTGTTCTCTGCCCATTCCTCCCCTTCTCCCCCAATCTCTGGTAACCCTTGATCATTTTAATGTAACCCTGGTTTTGCCTTTTCTAGAATGTCATATAACCGGAAGCATATAGCATGTAGCCTTTGCAGATTAGCTTATTTTACATAATAATATGCATTTATAATCCCTCCATATCACTTAATGGCTTGATAGCTCATTTCTTTTTAGCACTGAAAAATAACCATTGTCTGGCTGTACCACAGTTTATTTACCATTCACTTACTGAAGGACATGAGCATTGCTTCCGAGATAGACAATGATGAATAAAGCTGCTGTAAACATTCATGTGCAGGCTCTGGGTGGACATAAATTTTCAACTCCTTTGGGTAAATACCAAGAAGCATGACTGCTGTTATTATATGGTAGGAATATGTTTAGTTTTGTAAGAAACCACCAAACCATCTTTCAAAGTGGCTCTACCATTTTGCATTCCCAACAGTAATGGTTGAAATTTCTGTTGTTCCACATCCTCACCAGCACTGGTGTCAGTGTTCTGGGTTTTGGCCTTTCTAAGAGGTGTGTAGTGATGCCTCAGTGTGTTTTAAATTGCATTTCCCAGAAGAAAGAGGATGCGGAACACTGTCATACATACTTATTTGACATCTGTATATCTTGTTTGGTGAGGTGTCTATTAAGGTTTTGGCTAATTATTTAAGCATATTTTTTCATTAATGAAAAGTAGCAATTTATGTTAAGAAACAATTATATTTAGAGCAGAAAAATATTTTAGAAATATCTATATTTGAGTTCAAAGCATAGCTAAGCAAAGTGATTGAATTCACATTCTATAAATTAGCTCAAGATGTGAAAAACAAAACTAAAATTTAAATCTTCATTTGAATCTATTTCCAGCACCTGAAGAATTTTCCCATGTTATCTGCATTAAGTTAATTTTTTAATGTAATATGGAGGAATTTCAGAGAAAGACATGATTGTGGAACAAAACTAGAAAATGAGAAGCTCCACTTAAAATCTCAAAGATCCAACCAAGGCATTGTTAAATTGAACTTACTCTTTAACTACAATTAAAAAAAAAACAAAATCAAGGCCGGGCACAGTGGCTCACACCTATAATCCCAGCAATTTGGGAGGCCGAGGCAGGTGGATCACCTGAAGTTGGGAGTTTGAGATGAGCTTGACCAACATGGAGAAACCCCTTCTCTACTAAAAATATAAAATTAGCTGGGTGTGGTGGTGCATGCCTGTAATCCCAGCTACTTGGGAGGCTGAGGCAAGAGAATCACTTGAACCCAGGAGGCAGAGGTTGCGGTGAGCTGCGAGTGTGACATTGCACTCCAGCCTAGGCAACAAGAGCAAAACTCCATCTGAAAAAATAAAAAAAGAAGAAAACAAAGACATGAGGGGATTTAATGAAAGTAAAATAATATACATATAATAACTGTATAGTCTGAACTTAACATTGTTGCCATTTCTCTGCAGTTTTCAAAGTTTTCATTTACCTGTTTCAAAATATACTTGAATATCTGTTTCATAAAAGATGATAAATTAGAAAACATTTATAAAAAATACAATAAGAAAATTGCCATTAATAATAAATAACTTAGCATATTTATTATAAGCATGCTATAGTGATTAGGCACTCAGATCTTGAGTGAGACAGACTGTTGCGGGAAGTCAGGGACCCTGAACTGAGGGACCAGCTGGAACCAAGGCAGAAGGACATAAATTGTGAAGATTTCATGAACATCTATCAGTTCCCAAAATAAATACTTCTATAATTTCTTACGCCTGTCTTTACTGCAATCTCTGAACAAAAATTGTGAATATTTCATGGACATTTATCACTTCCCTAATAATACTCTTATGATTTCTTATGCCTGTCTTTACTTTAATCTCTTAATCCCATTATCTTCGTAAGCTGAGAATGTACGTCACCTCAGGACCACTATTGTACAAACTGATTGTAAAACATGTGTGTTTGAACAATATGAAATCAGTGCACCTTGAAAAGAACACAATAACAGTGATTTTCAGGGAATAAGGGAAGATAACCATAAGGTCTCACTGCCTGCGGGTTCAGGCAGAATAGAGCCATATTTTTCTTCTTGCAGAGAGCCTATAAATGGATGTGCAAGTAGGAGAGATATTGCTGAATTCTTTCCCCAGCAAGGAACACCCTGGGGAAGGAACGCATTCCTGGGGGGAGGTCTATAAATGGCTGCTCTGAGATTGTCTGTCTTATGCGGTTGAAATAAGAAACGAAATATACCCTGGTCTCCTGCAGTACCCTCAGGCTTACTAGCATTGGGAAATTCCAGCCTGGTAAATTTTGGTCAGACTGGTTCTCTGCTCTCCAATCTTGTTTTCTGTTAAGATGTCTATGAAGACAATATGTGCACAGTGGGACATAGACCCTCATTGGCAATTCTAATTTTGTCCTTTGCCTTGTGATCTTTATTACCCTTTGAATCATGTGGTCTTTGTGACTTACTCCCTGTTCATACACCCCACCTCCCTTTTAAAATCCCTAATAAAAACTTGCTGGTTTTGTGGCTCAGGGAGCATTATGGACCTACTGATATGTGATGTCATCCCTGGCAGCCCAGCTGTAAAATACCTCTCTTTGTACTTTTTCTCTTTATTTCTCAGACAGGCCGACAGGGTAAATAGAAAGAACCTATGTTGAAATATTGGGAGCTTGTTCCCCCCATAACAGACTCACTCAAAACCTTTTCTACCACTTAGCTGTGAAACGTTGAGTGTGTTTTTAAATTCTCTGTCCCTCTTCCTTGTCTACAAAACTGGGATAATACCAATACCAAATTGATAGATTTGCTAGGAAGATTAAAGGACATAATACATATTGTTGTAATTATTTGTCATTATTATAACCAAGCATGTTAAAATGCAGCCATAAATGTCTAACAGACCTCTCTCTCTTTAAGAAAGTGACTTAAGTAAGACAAAAGTTTAACCTTTCCTTCAGCTCCCAAAATAAATATGGATAAAGTAATCATCAGTTTGACCGGAATAAAAAGCTGTGTCAAAAGCATATATATATGTATACATATTTCAAAACCAAGGTGAACAGATAAATGACCCTCGAGTCACACCCATTTCTGGCACAGAAACTTACGGTAAGCACTTGGATCTAGTGTGCCACTGAGTGGAAGACCCATGTTGGAACTTAATAAATGTTTGATTAAAGGACCTATTTTTCATTTCAAACATTTATATCTAGAATTTTATGTTCTTTCATTTCAGTTTTAGGCACTTATTTCTACCTTCTGCATAGATATGAAGTTTTAAAAATGCAAGAATTGGCAGTAGCTAGTTCAAGAATGGTATGATCAAAACGCTTTAAAGGAAATACAGATATAAAGAAAATTTCAACACATGAAAAAGCCACACAACACATGTGGATGACATTCAAGCATGGGGAATATTGCAGACATTTTGTGTTGTGAAATAAAGACTTTAAAAGAAATATCAACACCCAGGTTAATATTTATGATTTATATGTTATTATTAAGGATTACATATGGAATTTTCATCCTATCCTAGTCAAGCTGTTTGTGTTTTAAAGGAAAATGTAAAACTTCCTATATCTAAGCCTCTAATAAATTTTATACCTAAGGGTAGTTCCAGAACTGAAGAAAATAGCTGGCACAGGTTATACCCAAATAACTTGTTCTAATTTCTTTTTGGTGACTTCAAAATGAGAGCCTTCACTCACCAATTTATTCATTAAAGGTAACTGTTATTTGACTGGTTATTTTGTGCTAAGATATGGACCTAACTTAGTATATAACAGTTACAAACCTAACTTTTCAAACCTCCAATAGGTCCTGCTTTCCCCCAGATTGATGCTGAAATCTCATCTACAATAGGGTCCATGGATGTTCTACTTCTGCTTGAACACTTTTAGTGATGAAAATTTAGTTTTGACTGGAAATTAGTGACCACAGATTTTGGTCAAAACTAACTCATTTGAAATGAAAGCTTTTTGAGACATTTTGAAAGTATGTAGAACGAAACTTAAAAAAACTAGAAACCTAATTTAACCTAAATCAGACCATTTTAATTACTTTAATCTCTGTAATAATTAGAAGTAATATATTTTTTTCTCCTTTTTATTTTAACAGGGCAGAAGCTCAGACACATCTGGACTGAGTAACAATAACAAAAAAATAGAAAATGTAGCAATTATTTTTAATTGCTAGGTTTAGTGTAGAACAATCTAAAATTACTAAAGCTTCCATTTTTTTCTGGCACTTTAATTTGGAACTCAGTCAAGTAATTGTCTGCTATGGCAATCTAAATTATATTAAGTCAACTTACAAATGGACTATTTTACGAATCATAGATGAGGGAAAAAGCCATTAAAGTAAATAAAAATGGATGTAGAAGAATATTAAAGGATAACTACTCTGAACTGAGACCAAGATTGTAATCACATTTTTCAACATATGAGATAGAAGGAGAAAAATCTTATATAAACTCTAACCTTTAGTAGTTAAACCATATTCTGATACTCATGTTCATATTAGGTGTTGTAATTTAAGGGTTTTTGCCAATCTAAAGCACATAAAAAGGAAAATATGTTGGATCATTAAAAAGATTCAGAGTGGTTCACATGTAAAATAGCTGATGTGACTGGAGTAATTTAGATAAGAAAATGTCAAGAAAGAAATGGCAACTTTGTAAAAAGCTCTAGAATACCTGATATAGAATAGGAATTCTTGTAAATTTCTGTGGGAATGTAGACTAAACTAGAACTGAAGAATGAATGTGACCAAAGGGTGCATTTGTAATTAATTTGAAAAATAATTTTCTGTCAATTCAATATAGAAAAACATAATTAAAATTAGTGATTTTCATCACCAAAATGTCACTTGTGAAGTGTAGAAGATTAAGTTTTAGGGAGGATGTAAAGAGAATACATGTGTCAAGTAGAATGTTAGATTAGATATATGACAATATTATAACTTACCTAATATAAGAGCCATAAATGTAACCACCCAATGGGTTCTTCTTGCCTGCTGCCCACCTAGAGATGAATTATCAAGACAATGGAATTGCAATAGAGAATTTAATACATGTGGAGCCAGCTAAACAGGAGACCAGGGTTTTATTGCTGAAATCCGTCTTTCAGAAAATTTGGAGTCCAGGGTTTTTCTAGTCTTTTTTTTTTTTGAAATGGTGTCTCACTCTGTCACCCAGGCTGGAGTGCAATGGTGCGATCTCAGCTCACTGCAACCTGCACCTCCCAGGTTCAAGCGATTCTCCTGCCTCAGCTTCCCAAGTAGCTGGGATTACAGGCATGCACAACCACACCTGGCTAATTGTTGTATTTTTGGTAGAGAAGGGATTTCTCCATGTTGGTCAGACTGGTCTCGAGGTCCCAACCTCAGGTAATCCTCCTGCCTCGGTCTCCCAAAGAACTGGGATTACAGGCATGAGTCACTGTGCCCGGCCTGAGTCTAAGGTTTTAAAGATAGTTTGGCACTGGTCCATCAGAAGGCAGGGCCTGAAAAATACCTCAAACACCAATCTTAGGTTTTACAATAGTGATGTTATCCATAGGAGCAACTGGGGAGGTTAGGAATCTTGTAGCCTCTGGCTGCTTGATTCCTGAACCATAATTGTTAACCTTTTGGCTTAGTTGTTAGTTTTACAAAGGCGGTCAGGTCCTTAGGAAAGGAGGGGGTTTGTTTCAGGAAAGGGTTGTTAACTTTGTTTCAGTTACACTATAAACTAAATTCCTCCTATAGTTAGGTCAGCCTATGCCCTACCTAAGGACAATTTGAAGGTCAAAGGCAAGATGGAGTCAGTTACGTAATAACTATTTCTATGTCATAATTTTTCTCACTGTTACAATTTTTGCAAAGGTAGTTTCATAAATGGAGGCTCAGATGCCAGAAATTCAATTTATTTTGTCTTCTTATAATAGATTGACCTGTAGTCTTTTCTTTTACAGAAAGTTACAATTAATATGTGTGATCATTTTCTCAAAATTCAAAGCCAAATCTGAAATTTGAGTCAAATATTAGAAAAACAATCCCTTATTTCTTATCACTGCATATTCCTCCATAAAAAAGCATAAAATTAAACTTACCAACATGCCTGAGCAAAGACTAAAATAATTTCTCTATAGCAAACTGTCTTTCTGAAATATTTTCAATTGAAATAAGCTCAATATCAGAAGTAAGTCAATATTTGCCTCATGTCTTGGTGTATGGTTTGAAATGTCCAATGTAAGTAAGAAATATCTTTTAAATGGCAGGACACGGTGGCTCATGCCTATATCAGCACTTTGGGAGGCCAAGGTGGGTGGATAGCAAGGTCAGGAGTTCCAGACCAGCCTTGCCAACATTGTGAAACTCTGTTTCTATTAAAAATATAAAAATTAGCCAGGCGTGGTGTCATGCTCCTGTTGTCCCAGCTACTTGGGAGGCGGAGGCAGGAGAATCACTTGAATCTGGGAGGCAGAGGTTGCAGTGAGCCAAGATCACACCACTGTACTCCAGTCTAAGCGACAGAGTAAGACTCTGTCTCAAAAAAAAAAAAAAAAAAATTATTTTAAAGTCACTATGGGTTTTTAAAATGCATTTGAATGTTTTATTCTAGTAAAGTAAAATTGAGAAACATTTAATATAAACTTTTTGCAAATTTTTTTGTGTAAAATTGATGCTTTCAGAAAATGTACCACATTTATCCAGTAACTTGGTACACCTAAACTTGAAGGAAATCCTAGTCCTCAGGTGGAGAAAGACAACATTAAAATGTCACATATATAGTATAAGAAATCTGTGCTTATTTAAAATTAAAATGCATTATCGATATTCCAATGAACTGTTGCCATATTTCAAAATAATTATAAGCACAACAATCTTTATTCAGCTAACAAATAAAAATTTAAAAATACATAATTGTAGGAGAGTTATGAACATGAAAGAATATTTGCAAGCTTCTTTATTAAAGGAATAGTTAAAATCATTTTGTATAAAGCAGTTTTACCATTTATTTGCATTTGGAAAATGTAAAACACTTCCATTGCAATTACATTAAATTAGTATAAAAGCTTTATAAAATTAAGCCATTATAGTTTAGACCATTGGTCGAAAGAGCTACTTGAAGATATGAAATGAAAAGTAAGACTATGACAAATATATTTCATAACTGCTCACTGCCTGAGCAACCAAGTGGAAGATGTACTTTCAATACAATATGATTAGATTATATGAGGGACAGAGGGACAGAGTTCTCCATCAAGTAGACTGAACCCTAACAGTTGCCTCACAGTCATCACGCTTAAATATTAAATTAAATCACTGATTTAAAAACTAGAAAATTGTAGAGAGGATAAGCACTCTGTTTCTGAAACATGACAAAGAGAATAGAAGGAGGATGATCCTGAAGAGCTTTGTGTTGTCATCCTTAACAATTTTTTTCTTAATATACTAAAGAATTTTAAAAATGAGATTAACATGATCAATTGTTTATTTTAGAAAAATTAACTTACTAGATATTTCAAATAAGAACAGGGTGGAAGGATTGGACATAGACAATATGAAAGTTTTTAGGTAAAAGATAATGAAAACTTAAAGTCAGGCAGTGACATATAGATAGTAGGAATGGTATTTACTTGACATTAAATAAAATATAAGTGAAAAGATCTGGTACTCATTTTAATGCAGGGAGGTCAAAGAGATGAAGAAATTCATGAAAAATTTTGGGTGGCTAGCATGACCACATGAAAGGGGAATCATTTTTTTTTTTTGAGATAGATACTGTAGGGGAAAGACCAGTGCATCATACTGCAGAGAAGGGGAGATTAAATAAATAATGCAATTGGATATGACCCTATTGAATTGAAGTGTATATGGGATATTGATGGAAGTTGTTTAGGACAGGATTATAAATAGGAATCTGAAGCTCACTAAAGAGATTTGAGTTGGAGATGAGAATTTGTATATACATCATGAGTTTTAGATGAGATCTGAGTCAAGATACCTGGAAAATATTGTGCAGGTTAGTATGTAGACTAGTAGTCCAAGGATAAAAAATATATTTAAAAAACCCTCCACCATTAAAGAACATCTCACAAAGAGGATAGGAAAGTCTGTTAGAAAAGAGTATTAAGTGAAAGCACTATAATCAAAACAAGGAATGAGAAAGCTTTAAAAATACTGATGTCTTTTTACACTAGTAAAAACAGTCAGATAAGTTTTCTGTAGGACTCGGTAACTAGAAGACTTTTGGGTTATGAATCTGCATTGGAGAATGAAAACCAGATTTCTTAAAATGATGTAGTATTGAATTCCATGTTGACTCCTCTTTCAAAACATTTAGTGATAAAATGAAATATTAAGATAGGACCACATTATTTCAAGAGAAATATAGAATGTACAGAGGACTTCATTAGAAAGAAGAGCCTGTAAGATGTTTATAGCTATAGGAGAGTCATTTTATATGTACAAATTAAAACACAGAAAATAAAATGTAAAGATCATAGATAAGACCTTTATAAGATTTGAAGAAGCTAATAGGGAGTAAGTGGAGAAATTAGGAGGAAAGAAAATCTTTCTCAATATCACAAGAATGCCAACAAAATTATTTATAATCTGGCATGATCTGGTATCAATTAATTAACCCTTTTGTCTTCTGTTATGGGAGCTGAAGGCCTCAGATGTTTCTTTGCATTTCTCTGAGTTTCTACTGTTAGATGTATCTATGTACAGGGAGATGCCAATACAATGTTCGTACTCCTCCTTTAAGTGTGGTATAAGAAGGAAACCAGAGGCAGACCACAAACCCTGGTATTAAAAGATAGAATTGGACCTGCCCATTTTCAGATCTTAAGTCCACTGTGGGCCAGGCATGGTGGCTCGCGCCTGTAATCCCAGCACTTTGGGAGGCTGAGGCAGGCAGATCACGAGGTCAGAGGATCGAGACCATCCTGGCCAACATGGTGAAAGCCCATCTCTACTAAAAAAAATACAAAAAATTAGCCAGACGTGGTGGCAGGCACCTGTAGTCCCAGGTACTTGGGAGGCAGAGGCAGGAGAATGGCATGAACCTGGGAGGCGGAGCCTGCAGTGAGCAGAGATAGCACCACAGACCTCCAGCATGGGCAACAAAGCGAGACTCTGTCTCAAAAAAAAAAAAAGAAAGAAAGAAAAAAGAAAAAACAAAGAAAGAAAGAAAAAATAAGAAAAGTCCATTGTGGAGGAGAGAATGCTCAGCTCGGCAAAACTATTGGTCTCCCTAAAACTCTCCCTAAAACTGATATTTATTCACCCTGTTTATTCACAGAGTCACCTTGATTTTGTTTCCACACTCTGTCAGCACCAGGGTACTGATTGCTATTTCACGGTTTTTCGCCAAAACAGCAGGCAAATGATGTTTCAGCAGGCAATGCTTTTCCCAATGCATGCTTGGGAAAATGCTTTCACTAAAATCTTCTGGTACACAATGTTTTTCACTGTGACATTTCACCCTCTTTTCCTTTTTGACTCAATTTCTTCCCTTACGTGTGACCCAACTACTTCTTGTTAACCGAGTAATTCTCGGAGATCATATGCCAGGTTTTTCAGCCCTTGTCAGGTTTCAACATGACCTGGGGTAGAACAAATGCTGGTGGATGGTGGCAAGTAGGTGAAAGAACACTCAGGGTACCATAGGCAGTTGCAACATGGCTTTATTCTCTTCCACCACTACAGAGTCAGCAGTGAAGTTATATCACTCACAGACAATAATGGCTCAAAGCCAGATATGAGCTCACATAAGCAGTTTACATTAAATGGCTACATAAATATGATTACATAATGCATGGGGTTGTGCACCTGCACTCCAAACCTGCTGTGTCTTGCTGTACTGGATGTCAGCCTCGGTATACTCCTGACTGAAACACAATCATTTTCCTTACACTCTACCCACTAACTCAAGGGAGTCCTCCTAGTGGGGAGATGTGCCCACAGGGCAGAACCCTGGACCCATAGGCTGTAGCAGCAACACAGAGAGCAGCAATTCACTACTAATATTCCCTGCTATGCTGCCCATAATTATTAGGCTCTGGCCTATACTCTTCAGTAAGGTTCTCAATTGTCTTGATTTCCTGGGAAACTTCCTGCAAAGCTGCTGTTAATGTTTTGTTGATTGTCAGAGATGAAGGTACAACATTGCATCCCCAAAAGAGCACAGATGCCACCTTGGGCAGCAGTTAATATGTCTAGGACCATCTGGGTCTGCAGTACCACCCTCCTGGTTTGATCAACCTCATCTGCAAATAGAAGGAGGGCAACTCAGGTGTAATTCAGCGCTCAAGCAGTATGCTCCCCAAGTGCATAACTTGCATTTCTACAGTGATGACATCTGTTGCAGAGATGTTTAATGCTAAGGGGTAGAGCCACCAGGGGGCTCATTGCACTCGCAGAAACAAGGAAGGTAGCACCTCCCAGTTATGTATGCTTATATGCAACGTGGGTATAACAGTGGCAGGAACATAAGGCCATCCCCAGGTACAGCAGCCAGTCCAGTTAGCTGGCAAATATGGCCATCCCATGTCTCCACTGACCCATATACTCCCAGGGGACACAAAGTCCATTGGGGTCCAGCTTGATGAGGCTGCCTATTTCATCATACATTTGGTGTGGTGACATATGTTATATTTATGCAGGCTATGACAGGCAACCACCACACAGTGATGTTACCCTAGTGATGTTCTATACATTGTGGTACCTGTAGTGGGGGCATCATGTGTTTTCCCACCAACCAGTACATCCATTATAGAGTTATGAGTTAGCCAGGGAGCGGGCATGCCATGGGTTTTGTGGCAACCCCTATGCAAAGTTTGCCATGTCATTTTCCATACTTCAGCCATGGGACCCCAAGTCTCTAACCATGTCTAGTTTTCCACAGAAGCTGGATATATGTGCCAGGGTACACTGTCTGCAGCTGCTACTGAAAGAATGGTGCAGATCCAACAGGTGGAAACATTGGTCATCTCAACATAGGTGTGGGCTCATTCCACAGTGCCACTGGAGCATGTCAACCTATGGTCAAAACTGCAAAGCAGGCACAGGTACTATCAAGGGTAAATCATGCCCTTCGGGCAAAATACAAGCCATATCTTCACCTCTGGATAACAATGCAGCCCCCAAGGGCTTCTGCACTGGGCAATGGTACCACACCTTCTCAACTCCCATGGTTCCTTTGGGTCTTGTATCCATGCCAAAGTCACTGAGGAACTTACAATAGGTCACACAGACAATACATATGTCCCCAGAAGGAACGTATCACAGAGGCCATATATTAAATATCCAAGGAGTGATATGTAAATCACACTGGAGGTCCTCTTCCCAGGGGGTTACAATAGGCAGCCATCAGCAATGGGGAACTTGAAGGATCCACAGCCAAAACCAGCTTTTTTGCTCCCTGTCTATAGTGGCATAGGGGCAGGCAACAACAGATTACCATTCATCCACATACCTGGTCAGAGGACGTCATCTTTGGTGTGTATCTGTAACTGGATGGGGGCAATGGCTTGGTTTAGCAATGCCTCCACTGGGGCCACGCCACCTTTCTGTGGCTGTTCATTCAGTTTGGAGCATCAGGTCCAACCTTGAACTCTACCCTGCAAAGACAGGGAAGTAACAGGAAAGCATAACTTGTTTTCAGGAGTTCATTATATCGCTCAATCATACCAGCAGCTTGTGGGTTATATGGAACATGGAACTTCCACTGTATGTTGATCCATTGTGCCCACTGTTGTACCTGCTGTCCAGCAAACTGTGTTCCCCTATCACTTTCAACGGTCAGGGGATGACCGTATAGAGCACACAAGTTTTGCGGGGCCCGAATGGTATGTCGTTAGTCAGTGATCCTGCAAGGGTAGGCAAACAACAGACCAGTGGCTCTGTCTACAGCCGTCAGCACATGCGTATGCCCCTGTGACCTTGACAGCAGCCCCATGTAGTTTGTTTGCCATCTAGTCAAGAGCATCTGCCCTACCATCACTTGTGTAACACTGGGCAGCTGTCTCCATCTGGAGTATGCCTGTGCGCAGGCTGGGCACTTCTGGTAGGCCTCCTAGATATCTTGCATGGGCAAGGAGAGACCCCAGCTCTTACTGACATGTTGCATTAATTTACTCCTTGCATGACCCAATTTTCGATGCAGCCATAGGGCTACATCTTATGTAGGTGCTGACTCCGTCCATCAAACCTTGGCCAAAGCATCTGCCTCATCATTGCTGGGGGCAGCCAAAGGCACACGGCCTGACACATGATAAATAGTTACATCTTTTTGGAGGCCCATTTCCCATAGGTCTTGCACATGACCTGGCCCCAAATGGGCGGGTGGACAACTAGCCAATTTTGAAACTTCCAGGTAGTTAACCACAAGGTCAGGCCTCTATAATCAGTGCAGATTACCATAGGTGTTTCCTCCTTGGTGATCACTGTCCACACTTCCCTGAGTTCAGCCCACTGACTACTTTGTCCACACCCAGTATCAAACCATATGGTATCAGTACTAGGTTGGACCGTAACAGTGGCCCAGGCAGCAGTAACACCTCGGGTGGACCCTTCCATATACCATGCCTCATAGGGAATATGGGGGCACCCCTCTTTGGATGTTGATAGCTCAGGATTTAAGAGTACCTCAGGCTGACTCATGGCCTTATCTTACATCAGAACTACAGGTCCCAAGACTTCTCATAATTCTGCTGCTAAGGAGCTCGTACTCACGGCACTCCGCTGTTCTAAGTAGGCACCCAACTTTGCTAACGTGGATGTCTGTGCCATCCCAGTTCAGGGGGTCGTTATCCATGAATGTACCCCCTCCGTTGGGTAAGTCGTCCACACAACTACCGTAGCCCATCCCGTCACACTCTCACTCACAAGCCTGAAGGGTGGCATATGTCCCTGCTAATTGCTTCTCTATCAATGAATACCAGAGCTCAGCTCCCTTCCAAACTTGGGACCTAAAGCCTACTGGTGTTCTAAAGTGCTCCGTGTGCTTCCATAGGCCCCAGCCAAAACCATCTGCAGTTACATGCACACTGATTTCAAATGGGCATCCTGGGTCAAAGACTCATAGGACCGGCACTTGCTGTGTGGCCCACATGGCTGTAGAAAAGCCATCTCAGCCTCATTGTCTCAATCCTAGGTAGTTCCCTTTTTTGTCAACTGATAAAATAGTTTTATCATCTGAGCCAAATGGGGCACAAATGCCCACCAATATCCCAAGAGGCCCACAAAAGTATGTAGCTGCCTCACCATGGTTGGGCCAGAAACATGCCTGAATTTTGTGGATGATGGCCTCTGATATGGCCTTAGTCTTACCTGATCAGATAACTTCCTATAATTTAACAGATTATCCAGGCCCTTGGACCTTGGATTCATTGACAGCCCCTACATGCTGCCAAATGTTGTCACAAGAGGGGTGCTGCCGCTTCTAAATTTTCAAGAGAATCAGAAGTTAACATAATATCAATATAATGGAATACACGGACCCCTTTTGGACATTTCCAGGTGGCTAAATCCATGGCAACAAGACGATGACATATGGTGGGACTATGCATATAGCCCTATGACACGACTGTGAAAGTCCACTGTTGCCCTCCCCATGCAAAGGCAAATTGTTCGTGGCTCTCTGGAGCAATGTTGATTGAGAAGTATGCACTGGCAAAGTCCACCACATAGTGATACTGTCACAATTCCATCATCAATCAGTCCATCAAATCCATAATAGACAGTACAGCTGCATGTAAAGAAAGTATTGCTTTACTTAGTTCTTGATAATCCACCATCATTCACCAAGTTACAGCAGGCTTCCTGACTGGCCATACTGGAGAATTGTAGGGGCTGTGGGAGCTACACACTATCTGCACCTCCTGTAACTTCTTAATAGTCTCAGTTCTCTCCATATGCCCACCTGGGAAGCAGTATTGACGAGTGGAAGTAACCCATTGGGGTGGTGGGAGGACCTGGGCCAGGGATGCATACGTCCACCCACAGAATGTGTTCAGGTATAGGAGAGACATACACAGTGTATAAGCAGGAAGCCAAGCAGCCAATGCCAAGGTGCAAAGATACAGGTTTCACTTTCACTGACCATTTTCCATATCTGTCTATGCATGCAGCCCTGCCTGGAAACTTATCCACTTTCCCACAGATGAGGCTACAATCTATGCCAGTGTCTACCAGTGCCAGCAGCCACTGTACATTGGTGGGGGACCAGTGGATTGCCAATTCCACAAGTGGCCTCCAGTAGTCTGGTGTCCCCCAAAGCCGGGGACCTTGGCCAGTTCCCTAATCAAGCAGAAAAGGCTCTGTAACTCCACCTGTCTGCAAGTAGTACTTGAGCTGGAGCATCCAGGCGGGACGGGGTCGAGCAGCATCGCCCTTCTCCCTCTTGGGCATTTTGCAGAATTGTTGCTCCAGGGACAATTGCCTCCACAAAGCTAACAGCACTTCATTGGGTTGCTTAACAATTTTCTCTCAGTCAACCCCAGCCAAAATCAAATCAATCCACATCTGCCCACATCTCTGCTGGGGTCCCTTTTTGTCCCATTGGGTCGTCTGCTGTTGAAGGGGTACCTTCCTCTTTTTTGTGACACAGGCTCCTTTTTCCTGCCTATGGCCCTCTGCTTCCCCAAGGGCCACCATGGCAGTAGTCACCTCATGTATGTGGTGCCCCACATATAGAGTGACGACAGCAGCCAGAGAGCCAAAGGCGCTTGTCAGCACAGAGCCCAATACAAGGTCCCTCATGTGGGAGGTAAAGCAATCATCATCTGGCCCTCAGGTACTCAGATTAAACATAGCCTGCTGCATACCCATCTCTTGAATTACTTGCACCAAATCTGTATACAATTGCCATTTATTCACAGTTTTTGGTATTTCTCTGGCATCATTCCATACTGTTTGTATGGCTGCCATCAGCCGTTCAATTAGCATGTAGTTGCCTTGTCCCTGTGCTAACCTCCTGCTCACCTGTAATCATTGATGGAGGAAGGAATGGATCATAATGGAGGCCAACTTTTCCATTTCGGAGGCATACAATACTGTTGCTCCCTCATCCCAAAGATGAAGCGTCGAATCTGGTAGGGCTTCCCCTGAGCACTGCCAACACTGTTTACCCAATTCCTGCAACTCAACTGGGGTATAGGCAGTGTATGACGTGTGCCCTGTCATAGCAGAGGGTCCCTGAGCCTGCCCCTGGGTCCCCAATGGCTGTCCATGCTCTATTTTCTGATGGTCCACTGGGCAAACCCACAACAGAGGTTCTTCTTCCTAGGTATCAGACAGAGCAGGGGTCTCTGACCAGGATGGTGGTCCTGCCTGCACTAATGGCAGCCCCTAATTCACATTCCAAGCTGTGTAGCTGGGCTTCCAGGTGCTCTGCTTACATCTAGAGGTCCCTTAACTATGCTTCATTCTGCATGAACTCAGCATGCACTTCCTATAGCATAGCCAAAAATGCCTATCCAACTCTTCCAGCAAAGGTGCGCTCCTTCTCAGTGCTCTGTGCTTCCAGGTACTTAAGCGCCTTCCCCATGCTCATCGGGGACCCATTCACCAGTACCCATGTTTCTACCATGGCCCATCCTAGCAGAATGGCAGCCACTGGGTGTCATAACCCATGCTGGGGCCACATGGCTGACCTGGGATAATCAGGGGCCGAGGGCTCACTCACCTCAGGGTCCTGCCAGCTACATCAACTGTCAGGTTCCAATGCAAGCTGGGGTCCAAGGGGAGCTGGTAGACAGTGGTGGGTAGCTGAAAGAACACTCAAGGGATTGTGGGCAGTTGGGACATGGCTTTAATCTCTCTGCCATCTACAGAGTCAGCAATACAGTCATATTACCCATAGATAATAATGGCTCAAAGCCAGATATGAGATCACACAAACAGGTTACGTTAAATGGCTACATAAATGTGATTACCTTATGCACAGGGTTGTGCACCTGCACTCCAAACTTGCTGTGTCATCTGTACCAGATGTCTACCTTGGCCTACTCCTGACTGAAACACAATCATTTTCCTCAAAGCCCTGTCAACTTCTTGTATGGGTCTGTGGCATCTCTAGTGTTTAGAAGAAGGAGAAGAAGGAGGCAGCAGTTCATCCCTTCTTATCAGGAACCAGTAGACAAATGTCTTTTTTTCTCAATGGATGTTGTTGTAAAGATGGGAATATTGCTTATGTTAATGCACTCTATAATGTTTTCTTGCTTTCTCTTAACTATAATTACTCTCTCTTTTAGAGAGCATTTTGCTAGTCCCAAATTTGATTCCTGAATAACAAATATGTTCCAAACAGACTTTGTTACGAAGTCTAATTCAAGATGGCTCTGTTCATTGTTTTGTATTTACAAACAAAAATAAATGTCCCAAAATATGGAGTCACATTCTTTTGGAAATTGCATTCAATAGCATGAGAAAGTTATCCTGGTTCTTTAAGCCAATTTGATCTATACATTTTAAGTCCTATACCTCTTAGCATTGAAAATACTATACTTTTATCAGATATATAGTTTTATAATAATTCGGTGATATTTGCTGCTTGTGCACTATCATATCTGTGTCTATGTGCACATTCTTAGGCTCAACTCTAGACCAGTAAATCAGAATCTTTACCTTAACAAAATTAACTTTGAAGAAACATTTCTCTAGACCATAATTAAGATGCAACAAATAATTGGGATTAAATAAACCATGTAGTGTAACCAGTCTTCCAACTAAGTTACAAATAAAAACTAAAAGATAACTCACAAGAATCTATAAGTTTGTGAGTTTTAAATGAGGTCAAAATAATTGATGAAGGAAAGAGGAAGTTGACATGGAAATTTAAAATGCTTACAAATGGATAATTAACATACTACCTATGACACTTAAGAAACCAGCTAAAATATTTAGACAAAAATGTACAACCATTAATGCTAATACTTACAAAAGAAAAATGTGGAAAATCAAATTTAATATTTAACCTAACAAATGAGTAAACTATAAGCAGAATAAATTCAGGAAAATTACATGGTAAGAAGTAGTAAAGATACACATGGAGGCTGGGTGTGGTGGCTCATGCCTGTAATCCCAGCACTTTGGGAGGCTGAGGCAGGTGGATCACAAGGTCAGGAGTTTGATGCCAGCCTGTCTAACATAAGGAAACTCCGTCTCTACTAAAAATACAAAAAAATTAGCTGGATGTGGTGATAGGCGACAGTAATCCCAGCTACTTGGGAAACTTAGCGGGGGAATCACTTGAACCCAGGAAGTGGAGGTTGCATTGAGCCGAGGTTGCACCACTGTATTCCAGCCCAGAAGACAGTGCAAGACTTTGTCTCAAAAAGAAAAAAAAAAAAAGATACTTATACTTACGGAATAAATGAAAAAAGGAAACATATGATAACAAAGATTAAGAAAGCAAGTATTCATTTTTAAAAAATACTGAAAAATAGATTAATAGATTAACATATAGCCAGATTGATTCAATATATAGAGAAGGAAAACTAAACAGTATAATGAAATAAAAAGAAATAACATTTTAAAAACCAAGGAGTTACCATTTGGTTCCTAATGTTACAAATAAGAAAATGTAGGCTTTGGGATACATCCTACCCTAAAGAATGGAACTTGTAAGTAGAAGTTCTAAAATTTGAGCACAGGTCAGTACAACTCCAGAGTCAGTGCATTTAAATTCTAGGCAGTGCATCACCCCTTTTATTATGGCAAACAAAACTTTAAAAATTCAGCTCATCAATTCTCCTAATTAAACTTGCATAATTCACCCTTTCACATCTTGAGTACTGTTCAGCTAACCTTCTCTCATTTTGTCAAATCATTCTGTGCTCTCGAAACTGAATACGTACCATTTTGTCTGACATAAAAAAATTGAGTTAATCAGACATTAATTCCATCTCTTTGCATGAATGTCTTATAAACTTATCATTATGCGTGCACTCATTTCCTTTTCATTCATATGTTTATATACATACATGCATACATACATACATTTGCTCAAACAGAAATAACAAGACAATATTCTTTATCCTTCCTCTGCCCTCTGGTCAATCTTAGCAAGTAGAAGGGGTAGGTGACCAAAGCTGTTAAATTAAGAGTATTGCCAATAATTATCTGTTAAGTTAATTTAAAAGGCCAGACTCTAAGCTACTTAAGAACAAAGGTCAGGTCTTCTTTTTCCCTTATGTCCTTAGTACTCAGTATAATAAGTGACTAAATTTGCACACTTGAGGCCATTTCATGTAGGTAAATAATTCTACACATCAATGTTACTTAAAATAGTACTGTCTCATTAAGAAACATTTAGATTTTGCTCTACTTACTCTGTTTATGATGGAGAGGAGTGAAAAATATGCTTTAGAACACAACTCATCCCACATAGTCATACAGAAGGAAAGAATGCAGGGCAACATGTGCACACACACACCCTTTGTTTCCTTTCTAGTATTGGCTCTCCAAACCCTTAATCAAATTTTAATGAAATAAAATACATCAAATAAGAATACAGAAACATTCACGATGGAGTTATTTATTTTGCAGCATATATAATTTGCATCAATACACTGCTAGAAAGCAATGTGTACAGTAAATGGTGTTTATTGAGCTTCCTGGATCTGTGACTTGGCTTCTGTCACTACTTTAGAAAAAAATTATGGTCATTATTCATTCAAATATTTCTTCTGCTCCTTCTCTATTTCTTTGACTTCTGGTATTCCTAATATATGTGTCATATTTAATATCTTTGGAAATTGTCTACTATTCTTGCATGTTCTCTTGTTTTTATTATATTATTATTATTATTTTTTAAATTGTCTTTGTATTTTAGTTAGAGAAGTTTCTATGGGAGTATCCTCAGGTTTACTGATACTGTGCTCAGACATGTTCAGTCTACTGATGAGCCAATCAGAGACATTCTTGATTTCTGTTAAACTGCTTTTGATTTGTGGTTTGTTTTTATAGCCCTTTCCACTGTAATCTGTTACACCAGTGCCCTCTGTTGGTTTGGCACTGAGGTGTGGGTGACATAAGTGTTTTACTACTTTGTGATAAAATGTCAGTATTTTTGTTTGCCCGTGTCTGTACTGTGACTTTCACAAGTGTTTTCTCTAGAGGTTTGGCTTCCTCTCTCCTCCCTACCTTTGGCAAGACAGGAATGCTAGAGAAGGCTAGAGCTGGAACAGTGCCCTACCTCTAGCTGGGAGAAGACGCTGGTAAGTCTTTTTACTAGAGAGAGAATAGGTTTTTGTTTTAACGAATGCTCAGTATGACTCCAGTTACTGTTCCAGATAAGGTCTCAGCTATGGCTGTCTGGATTTGCCCATCAGTCTAGATTTCAGAATGGTGGTTTGCCTTGGAATCTCAGTTCTCAGATGGGTCCAAGAAAAATAATTAATTTTCATTGTTTCACCTTTTACTTATTGTAAGGTTGTGAATGATGGCTTTCCATTTTTTACAGGCCAGAACTGTATTTTGTTGTTGAATGTTTTGTCTCTTTATAATGCTAAAAACTAAATGCTTGAGATCAAACCAGAAAAAAAATGAATTAAAATTACAACAACAACAGAAAATATTGGTTATTCTCAATGCACATGCTATCCTATTTTCCTTTCTCTTTTGGCAAGTCATATTTTGTTCCTGAATTAATCATACTGTTTCCGATTCATGCTTCTCCAGAGGCTACCAAGTACCTCATAGAAATATATTTGTGAGGAAGCCATCCTTGCCTCCCCTCACACATCTGAAGCACTTTAGACTAAGGCAGGATACATATATGTAGATTGGCTAATAAAAAATTGATAATCACACTTGTTATGAAAAAATAGAAAATATTTGAAACTTTGTTTTAAAACTTAGTTTAAATTATGTATATTCTATTATGTGATGTGTTAAAGCAGTTTTTCAAATTTTGTACATTTAAACAACAGTAATGTCCAAAGAATGAGATTTGAAAATAGGAGATTAAATGCCAGCAAAACTAAACATCTCCCAACAGAGCTATGATATTTGACAGTTGTGAAATCTCTGAAGACATTTCAGTTTTATTTATTAGGTAAAGCTGTCACAGTTTATACACACCATGAAACTCCAAAGCGACTATTATCAAATGACAGTACAGCTTGACATACCTGAAGGTAGTTACAAGAGCATATAAGAATTGATCAATAGTATTTAAAAGAAGAAAAATGAATATGAAATTATGGTCAGAATATGAATTATGGTCAGTAAGAAACTCTGAAAACACTGGGAAGAGTAATTGTATTTTTGGGGCACAATGTGGAAACATTCTCATTATCATATCATATTAAATAAACTGCCTACTAAACAATTGTCTCACCCTCTATATATTGATAAGGGAGTCAATTGTTGAAAAGATGGCATAGTAAGTTTCCACTAATTAGATATTTTTTAAAAAAACAGCCTATTTTTTAAAATTCTCTCTGCATGAATGCCGCTGTAAAGGGTAAAGCCAGGGTTAGGAGTACAGAGAGCTTTTCTTAAGGGTACTATCCATCTCCTCTTGTTTATCTGTGATCACTGCGCTCCAAGGTCCTCAAACTGCCAGGTATTCCTATCAATTTCAGTTCCTGAAACGTGCATACATTCACTTCCTTAAACATGAATACATTCACTTCCTTTGCTTTGCTTATTCACGAAGCTTCCTTCATTAAATAAAATTTCTGCCATTTTTTACCTGACCAACTCCTAGTCTTTTCTAAAATTCAACTCATATACCATCTTTTGTAGAACATCTTCTCTCCTGACTTCATTGTTCACTTAATAATTCCCTCACCATACTTTTTGTTATCTTACTATCTATGAAGCTATGTAAAAAATAGTAACTGCTCAAATGTAAGAGTATATGATGGGACAGCTGGGTATTCACATGCAAAAAAGAATAAAGTTGTACCTCATGATGGTTAATACTGAGGTCAACTTGATCAGATTGTAGCATACAAAGTATTGATCCTGGCTGTGTCTGTGAGGGTGCTGCCAAAGGAGATTAACATTTAAATTAGTGGGCTGGGAAAGGCAACCCACCCCTTAATCTGGGTGGGCACCATCTAATCAGCTGCCAGTGTGGCTAGAATATAAGCAGGAGGCAGAAAAATGTGAAAAGAGAGAGTGACCTAGCCTCCCAGCCTTCATCTTTCTCCCGTGCTGGGTGCTTCCTGCCCTCGAATATCGGACTCCAAATTCTCCAGTTTGGGAACTTGGACTGGCTCTCCTTGCTCCTCAGCCTACAGATGGCCTATTGTGGAACTTTGTGATCATGTGAGTTAATACTTAATAAACTCTCTTTATACATAAATATATGTTCTACTAGTTCTGTCCCTCTAGAGAATCCTAATACATACTTTTACCTCACACTGTATACAAAATTAACTCAAAAAGGACCAAAGAACCAAACGCAAGACCTAAAGTATGGACCTCTTAGGAAAAAACACAGAAGTACATCTTTGTATCTTTGGATTTTCCAATGGTTGCTTAGTTAATGCACAAAAGCACAAGCAACAAAAGAAAAAATAGAAACATTAGGCTTCATCAAATAAAAAAATTATTTTGTGTTGAAAATTATACCATCAAGAAAGTGAAAAAACAGACCTAGAATCAGAGAAAATATTTGCAAATCAAATGTATGATAAATCTCTAGGTTAAATAAAGAGCTATTACAACTCCTTAATTTAAAATTTCAATTATAAAATGGACAAAAGTTTCTAATACACATTTCTGTAAAGTAAGCATATGAAAAGATGTTCAACATCTGTATTAGTTTCCTATTGCTGCTGTGGCAAACTGTCACTAATTTAGTGGTTTAAAACTACATGAATTAATTAGCTTATAGGTCTAAAGTTAAGCAGTCCAAAATAGTTCTCATAAGGCTATGCTTCTTCTGGAGTAACGCTTCTGGAAAAACATCTATTTTATTGATTTTCAGCTTCTAGAGGCTGCCGCATTCCTTGGCTCATGTCCCTTTCTTCTGTCTCCAAAGAGAGTCTCATACTATTAATGTTGGTGCAAAAGTCATTACTGTTTTTGCCATTAAAAGTCATGGCAAAAATTACGTAAATATGTAACAGTTTATACACACCATGAAAAGAAATGGCAAAAACAGAAATTACTTTTGCACCAAGCTAATATGTTCAAATTTCTCTCTCTCTCTCCCTCTCTTTTGACTTTCATGTGACTCCCTCTTTCACATTTATAGGACCCATGTGATTACATTAGGTCCATCCAGGTAATCTAGCATAACCTCCTTACTGTAAGGTCAACTGATTAGCAATACTGATTCTTTCTGCAACCTTAATTCTCCCTTGCCATGTAAAATAACACATTCATAGATTCCAGGGATTAGGACCTGGGCTTCATTGAGGGCCATTTTCTGTCTATCACATCATCATTAGTTTTTAGGGACATGTGAATTAAAACCACAATGAGATATCACATTATACCCATTAGGATGCCATTATCAGAGAGCCAGACAATAACAAGTAATTACAGTGATTTGGAGAAATTAGAACCTAAATGTTTTGCTGATGGAAATGTAAAATGGTACAGCCACTTCCAATTTGACAGTTTCTCAAATGTCTAAATACAGATTTACTACAGGACCTCAAAAACTACACTCCTAGGTGTTTATCCAAGAGAGTTGAAATATACATTCACCCCCCAAAAAAGTGTACACAATTCATCATAGAATAATTATTCCTGATATATGAAAAGTGAAAATATATCAAATGCCTGTTCGTTACTGAATGGATAAGTAACATAGGATACATTTATACATTGGAATGTTACTCAACCACGAAAAGGAATGAAGTACTGATACATACCATAACATGGATGAACTTTTGAAACTTGCCAAGTGCAATTAATTAGACATAAAAGACCACATATGATATAATTCCATTTGTATGTAATGTCTAGAAAATACAAATCTATAGATAAAGAAAGTAGATTAGTGGTTGCCAGAGGCCAGAGGTAGAAGGGATTGGGGGTGACTACTGAAAGATACAGGGTTTTTGGGGGCAGAATGATGAAAATATTCTGAAATTTGAAAGTAATAATGATTGCACAACTTTGTGACTATATTAAAACCACTGAATTTTACACTTTCAAATGATACATTTTATGGTATGTGAATTTTATCTTAATTTGAAAAATGTTGAAAAGCTCATGACACACATACCAAGCCCTGTGCTAAGGTGTTACGTACTTTTCTTATACCCTAGCTACTTATTTAACTCTGACAACTACCTTTTGATGTGATTGTTATTGTTATTGCTATCACTTTCAGGCAAGAAACCATGGGCAAAGTGAAAGTAAATGACTTTTCCAAGGGTGAATAGCAAATAGGTAGCAGAAGAAAGAGGTGAGCCCTGGGATCTGGCTCCACAGCTCACTCCCTGAGTTGCACAGCTGTCCAGCTTCACTGTCAGTGCACAAGGGTTGTCTTACCAAACAAACTTTAGGTTCCTTGTTGCCAAAAGTGTGATGAGATTTTGTGACCTCCAGTGTCCAGCATATGGACAGTGATGTAACATGGACTCTGAAAGGGAGGAGTAAGATAGTGTTATGACTATAATCGCGTGCCTGAGTTGATTACTAACTGTATGATTTTGAAAACCTGAGTCACATCTCTAACTAGCATAGTTATTTTGAATTGTTTTAACTGAGAAAGTAACAGTAACTAGCTCACAAAGCTGTTGTAAGTATTAAGTGAGGTATACATAAAGAACCTGTTACAGTGTTTGAGACTCATTCATATATTCATCTATTATTTCAGCAAATATTTATTGTGTGCCTACTCTTTGTTTCAGACACTCTTTTAAGTGCTAATGCACTTAAGCAAATATAAGAATCCTTTCTGCTATTGTACTTACATTCTGGATGGAGACATAAATAATATAATAAACATATAAACTATATTATATGCTACTATATGGCAGGAGATTAGAAGTTCTGTAGAAAAATAAAATAAAGCGAGCAATGAAGATGCAGCATGATGAGTATGCAGAAAGGCTGCGATTCAACTGAGAAGACATTTGAACAAAAACTTGAAAGAGATAAAGGGCACATACATCTGGGTAGAGGAACAGCAGTGCATAAGTTTTGAAGAGGGAATGTATCCAGCATGTTTGAAAATGTAAGGCTGGTATGGATGGAATTGGGTGAGTAAGAAAGAGATGAAGAGTAAATAGGAGATTCAGTCTGGAAGCTCACAGGGAGGTCAGAGCTTGTAGATGAGTGTAGGTTTATAGGCTAGGCTTTATGGATCAAGCAAATAATTTTGGATTTGATTTTGAGTTCGACAAAGAGCCATTGGAAAGTTTTGTTTTGTTTTTTATTAAAAGAGTGAATAACTTTCATTTTGGAAAGACTACCGTAACTGCTATGTTGAGAACAGACCATAGAGAGAGGACCGTAAGAATAGAAGAGAGGGTAGTTAGGAAACTACTGCTCATCCAGGAGAGTTAACGTGACTCAGCTGAGGAAGAGATTTGAGGAGGTGGTGACACATTGTCTGACGTTAGGCTATTTTCACAATACAGCCAACAGAATTGGCTGATATTTTGGATGGTTAGTGTGAGAATTATGAAAGGATCCAAGAATGCCTCTAGTGTTTTTAGCCTGAGATGGGGAAGGATAGTGTTGGAATTAAGTGAGAAAGAAGAACTAAGAATACATCCAGTTAGGAAGAGAGATTAGGAGTTCATTTTTTGAAAATCTTAATGAAATTTTACATTTTTGAACACATAAAGGAAGAATTTAAAAAGAACATCGAAGTCGTTAGAATTATCTATCTGATATTTTATAAACCTTAGGTAAATAAGTAAATATTTAACCATGATGTTTCTTCCACCTAAGTAACCACTTAGCTTGGTAATACTTTCATAAACAGAGAGTAGTCATTTCATTTGAAGATAGAAAGCTGAGTTTATTAAAGCTTCTGAAGATGCTTTATTGTTTTTCTCCTACAAATATTAAAGTTTAATCCCACATACAAGAAGTTATGTTGAAGATGGATAAATATGTTATGTATTATTCCTCAAGCTAACATATATTACTAGAACTTTTTCTTAGCACAAGTCATTTTGTAATGTAGCTATGGCAAGATTGCTGCAGCTTAAATTATATAACTTGAAAGTTACCTAAAAATTACTAATTTAATTGAAGCAGAACTATGTTTGTGAAAGAGAAAGACAGGAAAATTAATTGTTTTCATTTGTCTTAGTTTCTCATAACGTAATGACGAAGTTAGAGAAATGTTCTAGCAAGGGGCCACTCTTTCCTTGCCCAGGAAAATGCTATTATTAATTTAGCTTTCATGGAATGTGCAAATTAATGTAAAATGTCATTGCCAGAAACACCTGTACACTGTAATTGCTTCTATTATTTATAAACTACACAGTAAAAAATGAAGGAAATAAACTGGAAACCATAAAGCTATGGTATGTAATAGAAGACTAGCAGACAGAATTATTTGATAGGAGAGGCATTTATTCATTCAACAAATACTGATGAGTGTCTATTATTTGCCAGGTAATATTATAGATAAATGAAATTAAGGGCTGCAAAACAGTCCTACTGATAAAATGACATAGAGAAACAATTATTTTATCTCATGTTTTTGTTGTATCAGTAGCAGCTATAAATCATTTGCTGAGTCAGATTTCTCCAATAATTAAACAACTTAATGGAACAAATTCAGAAAGCAAATTCACCATCCTGATGTCTTCAACCTTTCTTAGAATAAGAGAGTTGAAAAATAACTCAAAGTTTCTTTGGGGATTAGCCTTTTGTCCGTTAACATTAACATCAAAACCCAAAGCAATTCCAATGTAATTGGCAAAACGACAAACATTTCCTAAACAGGCTTTCAGGGAACTGAATGATTCCTGAAATGATACCTGGTTTATTCTTCTAATGTCTCTAGGAGATTCTGATTAAAAATCAGTTGCAATAGTGAAATTATTATTAACATATTATGGTAATAAAAGCTCCATTTACTGAATTTCAGCTTCACATAGACAGTTGGAAGGATATCTGGCATGTATAAACATCTGGGCTTCAATGCTGTACTCTCGTACTTTTTTCTGTGACTGTTTTTGATCAAACAATTACTGTTGATTAAAGAGGCAAATCCAAAAACTCAATCTTTGAGAAGTGTTTTTATTCTATCTTAAGCTCTTCTTCCTAGCAAAATTTTATTTTCCTTTTTCATTTAAAAATTTAGTAAGCAAAATAATATTTTCCACATCTTTCTCCAAACTTCTCTTAGCCTCACATCTCTCTAACTTTATAATACATATGACTCTATACCAAAACATTTCTCTACTCTATTCTACAAAGCCAGTTTCTTATTTTTTTCTCTAGATCTCAATCCCCATATCTTAGATTTTGACCACTCCCTTTCCAGAGTTTTCCAGCATGATGCCCCTATTGGGCAATTCTCTTCTGCCTTTCCATGTGCATGAGTATCCTTAGTATTTCTTTCTTGCCAATTTGCCTTTGAAATATATGATGTAACTGCTGTTTTCATTTCCTTAGTATCCAATCTTCCTGTCTCTTTCTATTTAACATTGATCAAATACTAAACAGAGAAACCAGGTTTTGCTGTTCTGTTTTATCAAATTCTTGAATACTGTTCTCAACTTTTATTCAGATGGCACATATGACGGAGACTGTGAGTATAGGAGGACAGCCTTCATGTGGCTGAAACCCTGACGATAAGGATGGGGTTAACATTAGATGTAGAATTAGAAAACTCAAGATGAACTCATAATCTTGACAGTATACATCCTCCCACTTTATGATGGTAGAAGTGTCCCAAAAGTACCAGCACTACTACTAGTGTGTATCCACCAGTGCACATGTGTATCCACTATGCAGATCATGGTTTATATTACTATGCAGCCAAAGCCAACCGGACTCCTTGCAAGGTAGCCCTTTCCATGACTTGAGTCAGGAACCAGTTTTTATACGTGTTAATGAAATATAGTGTTCAATAGTGTATTTCAAGATAACACATTAGCTCACTGTCCTAATGAGTGGGAGTAAAGGCACAATATAGGCCCTTATCTCCCAGGACATGCTTGGTATTAACAAGGCATTGATAATTTTTTGAAATAATGGTAATAAATCAGGAAAGTACATTAGGTTGACAAGGAAATGAGTTATGCCCATTAAAAATAAAACATTTAGTGAGAGAAGGAGAGAGGGGGGGCAAGATCATGTGATAACCTGAGGTTTAAATGAAAGGATTAGGTTTAAGAGTCTTACTTATCAAACAAGTAATGTGTACTCTGGTGGTGCCCAACCTTTTTGGGACCGGTTTTGTGGAAGATAATTTTTTCCACAGATGGAGGGGAGGATGGTTTTGGGATGACATTGTTCCACCTCAGATCATCAGGCATTAGAATCTTATAAGGAGCACACAACTTAGATCCTTCACATGCACAGTTCACAATAGGGTTCGTGCTCCTGTGTCAATCGAATGCCACTGCTGATCTGACAGGAGGTGCAGCTCAGAGGTGCAGCTCAGGCATTAATGCTCACTCTCCCACCACTCACCACCTGCTGTGCAGCCCAGTTCCTAACAGGACACAGATCGCTACTGGTCCACGCCTGAGGGTTGGGGACCAGTGCTCTGGAAAGAAAGCTGATCTAGGAAACATGAATCAGTTATAAAATATTTAGGATCAGTGATAAAAATTTTTGATAATTCATATAAATAATATGATCTGACCTGAGAGGGTCTTTTTTCTCAGTGGAGGAGGGGTTATTTAAGATTACCTGGAAAGTGTCATAGTAAAAAGGTTCTAAGTTCCAAGGAGTTATAAAATTGAACAGAGAAAAAGACAACATGGATTAAACCAATAGTATTATAGTTTAGAACAAATTTTTGTTTAAATATTTTCACATAATGTGGATTTATTATTGTTCAAAATATTAGGGAAATTTAAGAATCAGACAAAATAAGTGTCATTGCAAAATTAAGTTTTAAGAAATTAAATTTGTGATTAGTATTAAATGTTAAAAATAGATTTATTAGAACAAGTTTTGGCAGTAAAATACATAAATTTAGCACATTAAGCATAAAAAATAGTAAGTAGAAAATGTGTATATGCACATTCAAAAGGCCCTGGTGCATTAACAAATATATTCAGCCTAATGATGCATAAAATATACTGATTTATTTTTATCCTTTTTATTTTATTTATATTGGCATTTTCTTTTACTGTAACTCATTTTTTTTTTACTTTTCACATATGTTCAGCTAACTACAGAACATTTCCATTTCAACTCAGTGTGCATAAAAATAAACACACCATTTTCTCCAAGAAAAAATGTTATCTCTGCATATATGCTTTTGGTAACCAATTTCTAGGCCCTAAAAATGCAAATCTTTAGGCGATTTTAGCTCATGTCTGTACTTTAGTCTTAATGCCCTATCAGGCATGACATATTTCTTAAAAATAACTCTAGCATCTGTTCTTTCCTTAATATTTCCATTGTTCCCATCATATAAAAAGCTTCTACCACTGAAAATGGTTTCCTAACTTGTAGCTTTCATTTTAATTGTTCATATCTCATAATCTTTGTGCACACCTATGATACAGTTCATTTTTTCTTTCATGGATTTTATCATGTCTTAGCTTCAAACATATTGCCTACAAAGAAAACACTCATGTTTGCTGCTTGGTTTTCAAGAACACACACACACACACACACACACAGACTCACTTCCTCTCTCAAGCACACACACACACATGCATGCCATGACACTTTAGCAGACCTACTTCCTATCTTCCCACTCTCCATCTTGAATTAACCACACAAGTCAAAATGGTCTCACAACTAGCCTTTGGGTTTATCATTGTACTAACAGAGACTAACTCAAGCCCTAGAACATACTCTGGACTCAGTCCAAGTTTATTACACAGAGCCCCACGTGCTTCTCAAATACCATGCTTAGGGAACCTCTATCCATTTTCACCCTTAGGATGGACTTATTTTACATCCTGCTTGCCTAAATTCTACTCAGCTTTTAAAGCTCACTAATTTCCAACTTATCTCTAACACTTTTGCATACTGTTATACACAGCTATCTTTTCTTTTTTTCTACAATATTTTGGCATTTAGAATATAGTATCATGATCTTTAGTTATTTCTAGAAGTAGATTATAACCTTCCTAGAAAGGATAACTTCTCATTTTTTGATGTATTTACCATAATGTCTAGCAGAGTGTTAAGCATATAACAGGTAATTAATAAAACATGCAATTATATCCTAACAGATGATTTAATATACTCATTGTCAGGCCTCTGAGCCCAAGTCAAGCCATCGCATCCCTTGTGACTTGCACGTATAAGACCAGATGGCCTGAAGTAACTGAAGAATCACAAAAGAAGTGTAAATGCCCTGCCTCGCCTTAACTGATGACATTCCACCACAAAAGAAGTGAAAATGGCCGGTCCTTGTCTTAAGCCATGATATTATCTTGTGAAATTCCTTTTCCTGGCCCATCCTGGCTCAAAAATCTCTCCCACTGAGCACCCTGTGACCCCCACTCCTGCTCACCAGAGAACAACCCCCCTTTGACTGTAGTTTTCCTTTATCTACCCAAATCCTATAAAACGGCCTCACCCTTATCTCCCTTCACTGAGTCTCTTTTCGGACTCAGCCCACCTGCACCCAGGTGAAATAAGCAGCCATGTTGCTCACACAAAGCCTGTTTGGTGGTCTCTTCACACAGACGCGCATGACACTAATTACTTCAGCAAAAATGTATTGGGTAACTTTTCTATGATATATATGCTGGACATTGAACATACCGTGAAAAAATATCATCCTTTTATAGTTCCTTAAACATTTTGCAATGAGAAAAACAAATAAGAGTTATGTCAATAGAATAGGAGAAACACCACACGAAAAAGGAATGGAATTTTCGGGAAGGGGGTACTGTATTACAGAATATTAAGAAAATAATGTGATATATATATATATATATATACACACACACACACACACATATGGACTTGAGCACTGTAATCTTTTATTTTGTTTTACGTGGTTGATTACTTGGCTTATTACAAGTTTCCCAAAGTAAAATTAAGTTTTATGAGAAAACAAACCCTCTCTAGCTAACTCTTGATTACATACTCTCTGACTAGCATATTGTCTAGAATATATTAATAATATTAGAAATAAATTACTAAATAAAGTAATAAATATTTACTTAATTATGAATACAAGACATTTACAATGGCTTGGTTAATAGTCATTTAAGTTTGTCTGTTTGTGGTTTGGCAGAGGCTGGTGGGTGGGGGGTGAGGAGTTAGAAAGTTTTAAAAGAGTTACTTTAATACAAAGATTTTGTAAAAGATCCACAGAAAGAGAGAAAGCAAGACAAGATACCAGAATACGTGCTTTGCAATAATCACTCTGGCACTGGTATGGAAATGAATCTGAAGAGATAAGATAGCATATAGAAAACTAACTTGGAGGGTATTGCCTATGTAAATCAGGACCTAAACAAAGTTAACAGCAGTGGAATAAAAACAAGAGTATAGATTCTAGAAATATTTAAGTAATAGAAATATAAATTGATAGAGCCATTGTGAAGAATATTCTGGTACATTTGTAGACCAGAAAATGTACACTTAGGTATATATCACATAGAGAAGCTTAACTGCATAATGCATTCTAGTCAACATAGTCAACGTAGCTGCTCCTGTTTGGCAGAATAGATAGATTAAATTTGGTGCATGCACACTATGGAGTATTATACAAAAGTTACAAACAACACATTAGATGTATACAAATAATTATATGCCTTGAACTTAAAAATATAGTGCTTAGTTTAAAAAGTAAGATTAGGCTGGGCACCAGTGGCTCACGCCTGTAAACCCAGCACTTTGGGAGGCCAAGGCAGGCGGATCACGAGTTCAGCAGATCCAAACCATCCTGGCTAACACGGTGGAACCCTGTCTCCACTAAAAATACAAAACATTAGCTGGGCGTGGTAGCGGGCACCTGTAGTCCCAGCTACTCAGGAGGCTGAGGCAGGAGAATGGCGTGAACCCGGGAGGCTGAGGTTGCTGTGAGCCGAGATCGCGCCGCTGCACTCCAGCCTGGGTGACGAAGCGAGAGTTCGTCTCAAAAAAAAAAAAAAAAAAAAAAAAAGTCTGATTAAAAAATATAAGATTAAAAATATAATAGCTAAGATATTTATATTTACATAATAAAACAGATGCAGGCTGGTCCGAGGGCAGTGATATTTACAACAAATTGATCAGAAGTTAACAGATTTATTTGTTCCTCTTCCACTTCTACTATTTCACTTGACTAGCCTTTAAAAATAAATAATTACATGCATACGAAACAATAACATCCTCTTCTGCAATAAATAAAATATGCATACTAAATACAAGAAGATCAACCTCTTATTTCAGGAAAAAATGCTTTTTTTATTGGTATTACAGCAAATCTATAGATTTTCTTTAGTAGAATTAACATTATATTGAGCTTTCTTAATCAAAAACAGTAAAACATAATTCATTTATTCAAATCGTTTCATTTGTTCTAATCTTGTCTTAAAGGTAAAAATTTAAAGGCAACAAAAAAGGAGACATAGAAAAATGATGTTTCAGGGAGAGTTTATTTGAACAAACATGTTGCTGCCCTTATAGTGAGAACTACAGGAATACCTATATCCTGGCTTGCTAATTTGCTGTTATAAACTTTCCAAATAACTAACTAGAATGATGATGAATAAAATTGTTTCCACTTCTTGCTCTGTATTCCGAAAAGAAGAAAGGGTTTTGGGAAGGGCCTTCCCTGTGCCTTATGTATGCCTGCACTTAGATGTCTTTAAGTCTTGTTCCAAAAGTCATCTTTGAATAAATTCCTGTAGCCCACAATCAAAGACCATACCAGGCATTCCTGAGCAATCTCGTAGATCTTTGACATACAGTGGCAGCGTTACACACTAATAAAGTTTAAATAACTTAAATACATTAAGAGGACTAGGTCTCATTTTGAAGGAGTTTTTAAAACTATAATTTATGCCTAGAAATCTTTTTTTCCCAATTGTTAGCACTTCCCTAAGTGAAACTGCTGATGCAGATCTAGGCTCTTTGCTTCCCCCACATCATTGTCTCAGAGATGAAACTGACAATCACTGTAATCACTCAGGTTAAGTGTCTCCCATTGTGATTATGCTCCAACTCCCTGTCTCTATTGATTATTGATTGAGTCATCATTTTAAAGATGAAAATTTTTTCACTCAAAAGCCTTCTCCAACGATGAGTGTATCCTTCCGGTGACCCTTGAAGAAGTTAACCCCTGGCAGGATGTGGCATTGCACAAATAATTGCTAAAGTGTTGCACACTCTGGTCTTTATGGGACAACTCAACTCTCTAAGCCAAGTGAAAATGAGCTTCCCCTTACTGAATTATTCTTTGTTTTTAATTCGTTCTGAAAAGATTCATAGAAATTTGTTTTCAAAAGCCTAAAAGAATCGTCAAATTATTTCTCTGACAAAGTTTCCATTTGTTTTATTGCATGTCGGCATAAAGAAAAATTATAAAATTGGTCTGCTTCCTAAAATACTATCATTTTAATTTCTTTGAAAAATTAGAGAAAACTCTTCAAACATTAATTTCCCTGAGTTCAAGTTCCTGAGGGGCAAGATACAAGTTCCTAAAAGGCAAGTTCCTGAAAGGCAAGGCAATGAGTCAACCTAGCTGGATTTTAGCTCTGCCCCCTCTAGCTATGAGACGTGGGTCAAGTTAAATCCCACGAATATCCATTTTCTCCTACGTAAATGAGAATAATACTGTCCACCTCACAGAACCATTGTGTGAATTAGCAGCCGTAAGCAGAAGGTGTTTGGCCATGGTAGGCGTGTAATAATTGAGAGCGATGGTTATGATTATTTAGACATGCAAAGATGGAGTAAAAATAAAGGTCAGGGATTTCAGAGCCTGTCACAGATAGATTAAAATCTTAGCTTTCAGTTACATCGGCCAGAAGTTTCACTCTACTGAGACACATTTCCTTCTCAGTATTCCCTGATTTGTGTGTGTGCTTTGTTGAAAGAGATTTGTTTTCTATGTCTTTGCTAATAATTATGATTGGAAAAAAAGGGGAAAGTCCAAGTTAAGATGCATTGCTTTTCTAGTTTTTTTTTTAATATTTTAATTATTTAGGGGTACATAGCAGCTGTATGTATTTATGGGGTACATGTGATGTTGTGATACAGGCATACAATATGTAATAATCACATCAGGATAAATGGGGGATACATCACCTCAAGCGTTTAACATTTCTTTGTGTTAGGAACATTCTAATTCCATTCTTTTAGTTATTTTAAAATAACTAAATTATTGTTGACTGTTCTCACCCTGTCGTGCTATCAATTACTAGATTTTATTTATTCTATGTTTTTGTACCTTTTTCCAATCACAAATATTAAGACATAGAAATAAATCTCTTTTAACAAAGCACACACACAATATCTCATCATCTGACTGATTGACCACTAACGTTAATGACTAAGCTTGTTTATAATTTTTACCATCTCTTCTAAAAGGAGTAGATGGGGTGAAGGTCATTCTTAATTCCATTTTAACTTCTCATCTTGGAGATTCTTGCAGGTCTTATTCTAATAGACACTGCTCACAGATTATCAATATATGTTTCAGGTCTATCTAAGCACAAAAGTATCCATTATGCATCCTCTTTCAAGGTTATCAAAATCTTACCTCTGCTTGTGGCTGTGATGTTTTTAATTTCCCATTCCATTGCTTGTGAGTAGAAAGTCAACGGTACTTTGAAATACATACTTTAAAATTATTTTCAAAACTACTTACAATTTTCCAGATATGGTGGCCAAACCATTCTGATTGGCAGTACATTTACATCATATGTGATACATCATACAGAATAATAATATACCCAACAATTTTTACTAAGTATTACAAAAATTACTTAGTAAAAGAAGTATTGTAGCTGCTTTCTGCAACAACTAACACTGGCAAAAGATGGGCATATCAAATGATTTCTGAGTTATAATAAAGAAAAAGAAAATATGATTATCTCTAGGTTTCAGTCAGGTCATTTCAGCCAAGACGGATACCAATTTACTATTGTGAATGAATTTGATCAAATTTTGGAATTTCAGATTCAATCCTATTTTGCACTTGAAAAATACAGTACACATTACCTAATTGTTTAACATTAATTTAAAGTAAATTTTATGATAACAATATATAAAAAGGTCGTATTTGTGTAGTGAAAAATTTGTGGTTTAGAGCAGATATATGCATATCACATGGCTATAAATTAACGTATGTTACATGCAAATACATCAGAAGGAGGAAGTCAAGCAAGCTCTCTGCACCACCTACATTATAGTCTCAAAGGTAGACTTTACACCGATGTCCTCAACTTATCAGCTAGTGGCTCCTTTCTATATCTATCTAAATGTGTAGTCTTTTTTCCTTAACTTTTTTGCCCAGCTTTTTTCAATGTATATCTTCTACCTGGCTGAATCATGACTAACAAAGCCGGATTTTCTGACAGAGGCCAGCAAGTGTTAATGTGTTTATGGTAGCTGGGCACGTTAAACCTCGTAATGGCCAAAAGAAGTCTCTTTACCCAGCACTGTGCATTTCTATCCAAACGCATTCTCCAAGCGTTTAAGTGAATAAATTCACTCAGTGACCTTGTGGATATCGATGGTCATTTTGGACTTAAAATATTTGAAATTGCTTATTTAACTTCAGCTCAAACAACTCCTCAAGCTCAACAACCAATTAAAGCTCATCAAAAATTCTACTTCTATTAGTCACCTCCTGGTTGGGAATACTTTCAAGTCTCAGACCACTTAGTAAAATTATCCATGGTAATTATAATGTCGATAGGCTAAAGAAGATAAATTATTTTAAAGAATATTCTTTCTTTGCATCTAAGGTATACATTGGCTGGATGATACATTAGGGTATTTTACAGTTTATATAGTACTTGCCTACCCTAGGCTTTAGTGAAAGGAAAATTCCCCTATTAATATCTGCTTCAAATATAGAATGTACATTTTATTGACATTTTATTTAAAGAAAACTTGTAGCAACTCCATGAAGGACAAACATTTCGGCATAAACAGATTGACAGATATGACCTCTGACTCAACATCAACATTCAGTTCTCAGTTGCCCTGCTTATTAACAAACTATTCATTAACAAGCAATCTGTCACTAGACAGCTCCAGCGAGTTTATCTGTCATGATGATGATCTATGGTGTGTTTACCCGAAAGCCTTATTGCTTAGTGTTCCTCAGGGGCACTCCCATTGAAGGCTTTAGTTGCTTTATGGTTGATGCTCCCTTATGGACTGTCATTGCCCTTGTAATCACAGAGAGCTTTTCTTACTGAAGAATAAGCTTCTAGTGATCCTGCCATCACAAGCTCGGCAGGGCTCTCACATGTTCAGCTCGGCCTGTCAGCGTCATGCTCGTCCTGGTACTTTTTAATTAGTTTCTGACATGTCCAAGCAGCTGTCTTCTGGAAGCATTTCAACTACCTACAGTTTTCGCCTTGGCTGACTGAGAGTAATTCAATGCCATGATAAGTATTATAACATATATTAACTATGTCTGATGGTTCTAAGTCTTGCTCCAACCTCTGTAATATTTTTAGCAGCCATACAAATCTGAGCCAATCACATTTCTCTGGAGAGGATTTCCTAGACTTTGCTCATATTCATTAATTTAAATAATTGTCTTCACATATGTATAGCAACATTAATGTTTGCACAGAGTCAAAAGTTAATAGTTGTTCCTCAGTGACTTTTTATATTTGATTTTTTCAGTATTCAAAAATACTGCTATAAAGAAAATGATAAAACAAAATATAAGGGATCAAAACAACTAACTAGAATATAAAAATCAGTTATGAAATTGATCAATGTAGCCATTTCTTGCTATTCCTGTCATTAACTGTCCACTGTTTTTTTTCTTTATGGTTTTACTTGTGCTTATGGAGTGAAATGAGGTAAGGAGAAAGCCCAACTCCAAATCCCTTTTAGCTATATTATTAGATAACTTTATTCAGTTGGGAATGATGTTTAATAGATGGATACTCTAAAAGCCCTAACTTGACTACTATGCAATCTATGCATGTAGCAAAATTGTAGTTGTACCCTGTAAATTTATACAAAAATAAATACCTAAATAAATAAATAAGTAAATGGCATATTTTTTTAAAAAGTACTAAATCAGATAACATTAGAATTAAAAGGGAAATAGTTTGGCTCCTTGGGCATATCCTGCGAAAGAATTAGGAGAAATAATTTTTTCAATAAGGAAAGCAGAGCTCTGCAAGATTCCTCTTTTACTCAGGGTATTGGTATTTAGGAAGAAATGAAGGGTGTGTAATAGAAAAAGACAAGTGCACGTAGGCAGGAAAACTAATATGAACGAGTAAATATCTAGCTAAACAAGTTTTCTAGAGAAATTCAGTTGAAACTGTTGTCAATTTATATATTTGATGACATAGAAAGGTTACAAAGCTAAAGTATAAGCAGGAGAGAAATTTTTTCTATTAACATGTCAAGTTTAATTGTCCTTTCCCATTATGCAGCAAAACATTGTTTCTAAGAGTTCAGAGTCTTATCTCAGTAATATTCATGAATGTTTCTCACGTGTGGTGGTTTACATTATCACAAAAAATAAAATTCCTGCTCTCTAAAGCTAGAAAAAATATACTGTGGTTTAATACCAGAGGTATTCTTCTTAGCAAATATGCCTCTTCACTGGGAGTAGAAATCCATTTTCACTCTGGTTCAAAATGGTGAATTTCTTTCTGCACTGAGAAGAAAGTTCTATAACCATTCATGTGGTTCCAATATGGAAAAACACACTGGGAAGAACACAGAGGAAGTTGCCCAAGGATGTTCAGAGTAAGACACTGACCAGGAACAAATACAGAAGTCTCTCCAACGAAGGCTAGAACACACTATAACATTTTGGAGGGAACAAAACTTCCTTAATACTATAATTAGCAAATACTCTAGTTAAAGCAAATTTGAAGAAAATGTGGAAGTCAAGGCAACCCCCTCCCCAACACACACACACACACACACACACACACACACACACAATGTATTCAATTTATTCATTGACGAGGTTTAAGCACCTTGGACTCCTTTCTGATTTTTGAATGACAGTCTTATTTCTCCATAGTGCCTCATTTGTCTGGAATGACACCTCCCCAGTTTTTGCAAATCTGCCTCCTTCACATTACTCAGTCTCTGTGCAATACATCTGAAGTTTCTGCTCCCTCATCAGTCTTTCTAGGAATGCCTTTTTTCTGTTTTTGGATCCAATCCAGAATACTACATTGCATTTAGACCCAGTGTTTTAAATATTTTTTAAAACACGAGGCTCAGAAGACACATGCATCTTTTTTCAAAACGTGGACTTTGATGACTTGTCATATGGACAACATAATTTTTATTCTCTTTTAGTTTTATTCTACTCACTTGTATTTTATTCACATTTAAATGGGGGGAAATAACTATCTTCTTTGATTCTACAAGTACTTTTTTGTTATGCATCTCCAAAATTGAAGTAAGAAAACATTGGACTGTTGTGTGTATCATTCTTCGAGGCAGATATCATCAATGTAGGTGTCTAAAACCACTAAATCCTGTATCATAGTTCTATTTTTCTCTTCATCCTTATTAGTTTAATGGTTTCAATATCTCCCAACTATATGAACTTGGGAAAATAACCCTTTTTTGATTTATTTCAATAATTTTGAGGAACAGGTAGTTTTTGGTTACATGGAGAAGTTCTTTGGTGGTAATTACTGAGATTTGTTGCACCCATCAAGAGTAATATACACTGCACCCAATGTGTAGTCTTTTATCCCTCACCCTCCTCCCACCCTTACCCTCAAGTCTCCAAAATCCAATATATCATTCTTATTTACTTTTGTCTAGGTAACGTAGCTCCCACTTATAAAAGAGAACATACAATATTTGGTTTTCCATTTCTGAATTACTTCACTTAGAATAATCACCTCCAATTCCATCTGGGTTGCTGCGAATGCCATTATTTCATTTCTTTTTATGGCTGAGTAGTATTCCATGGTGTATATATACCACATTTGCTTTATCTACTTGGTCAATGGGCATTTAGGCTGGTTCCATATTTTTGCAATTACAAATTGTGCTCCTATAAATATGTGTGGGCAAGCATCTTTTTCATATAATGACTTATTTTCCTTTGGGTAAATACCCAGACATGGGATTGCTGGGTTAAATGGTAGTTTCGCTTTTAGCTCTTTAAGAAATCACCGTACTGTTTTTCATAGTGGTTGTACTAGTTTACATTCCCATCCGCAGCTTAAAAGTGCTCCCTTGTCACCACATCCATGCCAAAATCTATTATTTTTTAATTTTTTATTATTGCCATTCTTACAGGAGTATGTTGGTATCACATTGTTATTTTTATCTGCATTTCCCTGATAATTAATGATGTTGAGCAAGTCTTTTTTCATGATTAGTGGTCATTTGTATATCTTCTTTTGAGAATTGTCTGTGCATGTCCTTGCCAATTTTTGATGGTTTTTTTAATTGCTGATTTGTTTGAGTTCCTCGTAGATTCTGAATATTAGTACTTTGTCAGAAGCATAGTTTGAGAATATTTTCACCCCTTCTGTGTGTAGTCTGTTTTACTCTGCTGATTATTTTGCTGTGCACGAGCTTTTTACTTTAATTACATCCCAACTATTTATCTTTATTTTTGTTGCATTTGCTTTTAAGTTCTTGGTCATGAAGCCTTTGGTTAAGCCAGTGTCTATAAGGGTTTTTCCAATGTTATCTTCTAGAATTTTTGTGATTTCAGGTCCTAGATTTAAGTCTTTGATCCATCTTGAGTTGATTTTTGTATAAGGTGAAAGACGGGTGTCCAGTTTCATTCTTCTACATGTGTTTTGCCATTTATCCCAGCACCATTTGATGAATAGGGTGTTCTTTTCTCATTTTCTATTGCTTTGTCAAAAATCAATTGACTCCAAGCATTTGGCTTTATTCTGGGTTCTCTATTCTGTTCCATTGGCCTATGTTTATGTCAGTGTCATGTTGTGTTGGTAAATATAGCATTGTAGTATAGTTTAAAGTCAGGTAATGTGATGCCTCAAGATTGTTCTTTTTGCTTTGTCTTGCTTTGGCTGTGTAAGATCTTTTTTTGTTCCATATGAGTTTTAGGATTTTTTTTCTAGTTCTGTGAAAAATGATGTTGGTACTTTGATGGGAATTGCACTGAATCTGTAGATTGCATTTGGCAATATGGTCATTTTCACTACACTGATTCTACCCATCCATTTGCTTTCGTTTGAATCATTGATGATTTCTTTCAGCAGTGTTTTGTAGTGTTTTTTTTTTTTTTGTAGAGATATTTTACCTCCTTTGTTAGTAGATTCCTAAGTATAGCAGGGCTACTGATTTGTGTACATTGATTTTTTTAATCCAGAAACTTTACTGAACTCATTTATCAAATCTAGGAGCTTTATGAATGATTCCTTAGGGTTTTCTAGGTATACAGTCATAACTTTGGCAAACAGCAGCACTTTGACTTCTTCTTTACTGATTTGGATGTCCTTTATTTATTTCTCTTGTCTGATTGCTCTGGCTAGGACTTCCAGTACTACGTTGAACAGAAGCAGAGAAAGCAGAAACCTCCTCTTGTTCCAGTTCTCAGGGGGAATGCTTTCAATTTTTCCCTGTTCAATGTAGTATTGGCTGTGGGTTTTCCATATATGGCTTGTATTACCTTGAGGTATGATCCTTCTACGCCAATTTTGCTGAGAGTTTTGATCATACAGTGATACTGGATTTTGTCAAATGCTTTTTCTGTGTCTGTTGAGATGATCGTATGATTTTTTAAAAATCCTGTTTATGTGATGTATCACATTTATTGACTTGTGTGTGGTAAATCAACCCTGCATCCCTGGTATGAAACCCACTTGATCATGGTGTATTATCTTCTTGATGTGCTGTTGGATTTGGTTAGTTAGTATTTTGTTGAGGATTTTTGCATCTATGTTCATCAAGGATATTGGTCTGTTGTTTTGTTGTTGTTATGCCCTTTCCTGGTTTTAGAATTAGGGTTTTATTGACTTTATAGAACGATTTAGAGAGGATTCCTTCTTTCTCTATCTTTTGGAATAGTTTCAGTAAGATTGATAGCAATTCTTTTTTGAAAGTCTGATAAAATTGAGCTGTGAATCCATCTGGTCTTGGACTTTATTTGTTGGCAATTTTTTAATTACTGTTTCAATCTCACCACTTGTTACTTGTCTGTACAGAGTATCTATTTTTTCCTTATTTAATCTGGGAAGGTTGTATATTTACAGGACTTTTTTCATCTTATCCAGATTTTCTAGTTTGTGTGCATAAAGGTGTTCATAGTAGCCTTGGGTAATCTTTTGTATTCCTGGGGTATCAGTTGTAATAACTGCTGTTTCATTTCTAATTGAGCTTAACTGAATCTTCTCTCTTCTTTTCTTGGTTAATCTCACTAATCTCACTAATTATCTTTTCAAGAAAATAGGTTTCTGTTTCATCTATATTTTGTATTTTTTGTTGTTGTTTTCATTTCATTTAGTTCTGCTCTGATTTTGTTTAATTTCTTTTCTTCTGCTGGGTTTGGGTTGGCTTGTTCTTACTTCTCTAGTTCCTTGAGGTGTGACCTTAGATTTTCTATTTGTGCTCCTTCAGTCTTATTGATGTAGGCATTTAATGCTATGAACTCTCCTATTAGCACTACTTTTGCTGCATCCCATATGTTTTGATAAGTTTTATCTCTATTATCATCCAGCTCAAAAAATTTTTTAAATTTCAATTTTGATTTAATTCTTGGCCCAAAGACCATTCAAGGACAGATTATATAATTTCCATGTATTTGTGAAGTTTGGGGGGTTCCTATTAAATTTAATTTCCAGTTTCCTATTAAATTTATTTCACTGTTATCTGAGAGGATATTTGATATAATTTTTATTTTCTTAAATTTGAGACTTGTTTTGTGACCTATCATATGATCTATCTTGGAGAATGTTTCATGTACTGAAGAAAAGAATGTATATACTGCAGTTGTTTGGTAGAATGTTCTGTAAATATCTGTTAAGTTTTCTTGTTGTAAAGTATAGTTAAAGTCCATTGTTTCTTTTTTGAGTTTCTGTCTTGATTGACAGGTCTAGTGCTATCAGTGGAGCATTGAAGGTCCCCATGTCACCCAGGTTGGAGTGTGATGGTGCAATCTTGGCTCACTGAAAACTCCACTTTCTGAGTTCAAGCGATTTTCCTGCCTCAGCCTTCTGAGTAGCTGGGATTACAGGTGCCTGTCACCACGCCTGGCTAATATTTGTATTTTTAGTAGAGAAGGGGTTTCACCATGTTGGCCAGGCAGGTCTTGAACTCCTGACCTCAGGCAATCCACCCACCTCACCTTCCAAAGTGCTGGGATTACAGGCATAAACCACTATGCCTGGCCCATCCTTGTCTTTTCTTACTGTTGTTGCTTTAAAGTCTGTTTTGTCTGCTATAAGAATAGGTACTTCTGCTTGCTTTTGCTTTCCATTTGAAAAGAATATCTTTTTCCACCCCATTTCCTCAGGTTTATGTGAGTCCTATGTGTTAACTGAGTCTCTTAAAGACAGAAGATACTTGGTTGATGGATTTTTATCCATGCTGCCATTCTGTATCTTTTTAAGCAGAGTATTTATGCCACTTACATTCAAAGTTAGTATTGAGATGTGATGTATTGTTATATTCATCATGTTAGTTGTTGCCTTAATACTTTGTTTCCTTTTTCATTGTGTTATTGTTTTATGGGCTCTGTGAGATATATGATTTAAGGATGTTCTATTTTGGCGTACTTCAAGGTTTTGTGTCTGTATTTAGAACTCCTTGCAGCATTTCCTGTAGTGTTGGCTTAGTAGCAGTAACACTTGTTTGTCTGAAAAATACTTTATCTCTCTTTTGTTTATAGAAGCTTGGTTTTGTTGGATACAAAATCTTTGGCTGACAATTATTTTGTTTCAGGAGTCTAAAGATGAGACCCCAGTCCCTTCTGGCTTCTAAGGTGTCTGCTGAGAAGTCTGCTGTTAATCTGATAGGTTTTCCTTTACAGGTTACCTGATGCTTTGTCTCACAGCTCCTAAGACTCTTTCCTTTGTCTCAACTTTAAATAACCTCATGAATATATGCCTAGGTGATGATCTTTTTGCCATGAATTTTCCAGCTGCTCTTTGAGCTTCTCATATTTGGATATCTAGATCTCTAGCAAGGCCAGGGAAGTTTTCTTCAATTATTCACTCAAATAAGTTTTCCAAGAACAACAGTTATTCTTAGATTTGGCTGTTTCGCGTAATCCCTAATTTTTAACACAACCCCTAATTTCTTAGAGGCTTTGTTCATTTTATAAAATTATTTTTTGTCTTCATCTGATTAGTTTAATTCCAAAGCCTTGTCTTCAATCTCTGGAATTCTTTCTTTGACTTGTTTCAGTCTATTATTCAAACTGTTGGCTGGACACAGTGGTTAATGCCTGTAATCCTAGCACTCTGGGAGCCCACCAGGGGTGGAGGACTTGAGGCCAGGAGTTCAAGACCAGCCCAGGCAATATGGCAAAACCCCTTCGCTACTAAAAATACAAAAATTAGCCGAACATGATGGTGCACACCTGTGGTCTCAACTACTTGGGAGGCTGAGGCATGAGAATCTCTTTAACCCAGGAAGCGGAGGTTGCAGGGAGCAGAGATTGTGCCACTGGACTCCAGTCTGGGCAACAGAGGAAGACTTTGCCAAAAAAAAAAAAAAAAAAAAAAAAGAAACTGTTTACTAAACTTTGTATTTCTATAAGTTTGTCTTTCATTTCAAGATGATGTGATTTCTTTTTTTCTTTATGGTATCTATTTCTCTGAAGAATTTTAATCTATATCCTGTATTGTTTTTAAAATTTCTTTAAGTTGTTTTTTGCCTTTCTCTGCTATCTCCTTGAGTGGCTTAGTAATCAACCTTCTGAATTATTTATCTGGCAATTCAGGTATTTCTGCTTGATTTGGATCCATTGCTGGGGAGTTGGTGTGATCTTCTGGGGATGTTATAGAAATTTGTTTTGTCATATTACCAGAATTACTTTTCTGGTTGCTTCTAATTTGGGTAGACTAACTCAGTGGAGAGGTCTGAAACTCAAGGGATGCTATTGACGTTCTCATGTCCCATGAGGTGATCCCTTGATCCAGGCCATGAAGTATCCCTGCTGAGAAAGCAAGCATGGCTTTTGGCTTTTAGAACTCACCTTTTTCCATCTGCCCTCTCTGTCAGTGGCAACTTCTGAGCTCCTGTACTAGCTAGCTCATATCCATAGCAGCTCCCACTTGTCCCCCAGACTCTGCTCAAGAAAACTGATGCCTAGTCAAAAGCACTACCAGTTTTAGTTGGGAGCTTCCTTTGTCCAGCAACCCCTCCGCAATTCCACTGGCTGCCTTCCTCAAGGGCCCTTGGGAGATACGGTCAGAGGTTGCTTCCCACAGCTCAAGCTGGAGACTGGGAATGTATTCAAGGCACTTCCCACTGCTACTTTAACTTTTATATTTCTTAGGACTGCCTAAACCCATTTCATCTCTAGGCAAGGTTAAATCTTTCTTTTGTGATCTGGCTTTTCAGTTTCCCCAGTGCAGATGTATGTTCTGAGGTATGGTTTCCCCTTCTCACACTTCAGAAACTCGCAATTTTTTACCCGTCACACATGATTTGCAGCGGTGTGCTGCTTCTTTCAAAGGATCTGTGAATTCTTTCGGTTTTCCTGGTACGTTCTTGTAGTGGTTCTTGGAGCAAAATATCATGGTGTGAGTCTCCACGTGCTGTTCTGTTCATCCATGTGGGAGCTACAAGTGTGCCCTGTCTCCTATCCACCATCTCCCCTCATTCCTTTTAAACATTTTATATAGTACTAATAGCATTACATTATATATGAGTAACTAAGGGGTAAAGATATAAAATGAATTTAACATAGTATTCTAAGTGTTAAAAGCCAAAATAGGATTACAGTTGCTGGATTTCTCACTTTGCAAAATAGTAAAGGTTTTGCAGGTTACCAAGAAATATAGGGGTTAGCCCAGAGTTCTAAATATGAAGTCAAGTTAAACTTTCTGTTTCAAATACTGTTCAGCTCTGTCCTGCAGGGATTTCCTTTATTTAATTTTTGCTTTGTAATCAACACATTTTAACGTTTAGCCATATCTCACCTACCTACTATGTGCATTCTTAACAGGAAAAGATTGTTGTATATTAAATAATCAAGTTTTAACAGCTATTTGGAAAACTTAATATAAATTCATGTTTCACTTGAGGGTTTACAGTGAAACTAAAATTCATTTTGGCATTTTGGTAATTTCTATCCCAAAATTTGTGTATGGCATAGTAGTTTTCCTCCTGTATACAAAATTATTTAATATTTGGATTTTAATAAATTTATAATAAAGCATTAAGAAAATATAAAGCTCTATGACCCCAACAAAACATAAATACTACCATCAACTTCGTGACAGATATTGCACAAGTCTTTTTCTACACTCACCTGCCTTTATTATGATATGCATAACATATAGACACATCTCTACTTGTACTGAAGCATGATGAAATAACATTTTGTAATTATCTTCATATTTAACAGTTTGTCAACATACCATGCATATTTCCTTTGTTATTATTAATTATAATTACCTTATTATCATTCTCATTAATTACATTTATATTTTAATAAGCTATGTACAATATAGTTAAATGTTATTATATATTATGTATTAATCTACCATCAATATGTTTGTGGCTGCCAATTCCTTGTCACATGAATTTATTTATTCAATCTCCTAGTTAACATTTTTCACAATATACGCAACACTATTATAAGCAGTCTATATAAAGGAAAGAGTATGTAAGATTTTATTTTTCAATAATGAATTATTAGAAATGAAAGGTATGGGTCAAATTGCACACATTTTTAAATGGAATGGAATACATTTCTCCATTGAAATGATTTACAGATTTTTTATGCCACCAGCAGTGTAATAGGGGACCACTTTTCCCAGCATTTGTGATGGTAGCGACCAAACATTTTATTCCCTCTCCTTATTTCATAACCCAGAGAGCAGCTAATTCTCTTTTTGGGTGACAGTGAGAGAACCAAAAATAAATAAGTATTTATTCAGAACATTCCAATGTTATTGGATCCTGAGGCCACAGGTATATTGGAAATGATCAAAAACTTTATAATATTTAATTTTCAAAATATAATTTTATATATATACAGTTTTGATCATAGAAAAATAAGTGATATGACTGTATGTCATATTATTAACAAAAAAGGTTTGTGTCTTGTGTTTTGTTTTTGTTTTTTTTTCATTCATCCATTTGAAAGGCAGGGCACTCAGGTCACTGGGTTTTTGACATGTTTTACAAATAGTCATTGCATGCCTTGTTTATTCCGAGGGTTCCCTCAGGAAATATAAAATTCAACTTTTGGTCACTTCAGTTTCTGATTCCTTTACAGACTGAATGCAAACAATATTAGCATGCATATTACAGTTAAATTCATCTGAGCTGATTTATTTGTGTTTCATCAAATACATTGAAGTTATTAAATATAAAAGTCACAGAAAGAAAGCTAAACTCAGCTCTCTACTTTTATTAATATACTTTTATATATTCAGAAAACTGTACCAATATTTCAAGAACTCATATCTATTTAGTACATAAAAAACAATAACATGAGAGAAAGTAATGACTGATAAAGACAATTTTTTCATTACAAATTCTTGTTTTGAAATGGTATATTAAAAAGGATGAATCAGTAGGGAATTTGATTAATTCACTCTATTGTAAAGTTATATCTTAATTTTATTCCTTTTTTCTTTTCTCTATTTTTTTCCTTTCTTTTTAACATTTGACTTTTGCGATAGAATAATGATTAAATTAAGTATTCCTTGTAATAAATAGTAGCTCCTTCCTTCATCCAATAAGCTCATAATAAATATTGTTAAGTGAATGAATGAGTAATAAAATTGATATTTCCTTTATTTTATTTAATTCATGTCATTAATGACAGTTTACAGACAGGATTTAAATTACGTGAGAAAAAATAGAGTATTAATTTCATATAAAATAGAAGTAGGAAATGTAACTTCACGTGATAGAGAAAAATTGGTTTCCAAATTATTATATAAAATACTATCTTATTTCATAGAATCACAGGGGAACTTGTTTCTCAACAATATGACAGAAATGTTTCTACAAAATTAATCAAAGTAAAAGAAAGTGCCAAGGAAGAAATCAATACAGGTTAAAATAAAAGAATCGCAAATGATTGGAAAGTTGTAGCATGTAGATTATTATCAAAGATTTGCCAACAAATCAAATAATCTTTGAAGAAAGTAAAAATAACTTTTTTCACTTTCAGATTAAAAAAGACAGAATATTTACTAAGCAATCACTAATATTTAAGTTAAATATCTGATTAATGTCAACATTAAACATGTTTTATTTAAAAAGTCATTATTAACTAGATAAAGTAACTTTTTAAGCATAAGCATCCTTGAGTTACACAGAATAATAGATTAGTTAAAGATACAAGGTAAAATATTTATGACATAGGTTGAAAATGCAAAATTGCTGCCTTGCATAACATTTTAATATTGCAAGATAACTTCTTGATGTTTAGTTATAGAATGAACACTCTTTTATTTTCACTCTACAGTTCACAGTTTAGTGATTTTTACAGTCTGTGCGGAAAACAAAAAACCGTAAGTGAAAAATCCTAGGGCCAGAAGTGTACTAATTCACACAATACAGTAGCAGAAGAAACTGTATGCTTTGTAAACAGGGCTAGCTTCATAAGCATATGACAGGCTCAAAATAGCCAGTACCTGGCTCTATGTGCTTCTGTAGCTTTCTCGAGATCATTGTTTTATGTTTGAATCTGTGCCTTGTGTATGTGAAGTTTGGTGGGACAATTGAGTATGTACCCACGTGAGAAGAGGAGCTTTGTGTAATGTCCATGTATGCCATACTTTGCCACCCTTCTCACATAGGGTTTGCCGTGTCTCCCGAGCATAGAATCCCGATGGACCTATGATGTGTTCCCAACTGACTTCGACAAGACTCAAAGCAAGCACAAGGTAAATATCGTTCGGTCTATGACTGAAGTTCTGTTTGCTGATAGTCCCAAGGGGCCAAATTTTCCACTGGACTCAGAACTTGAACTCAGAAAAATGGTGGCATTTTGAGAAATATCAATGACCAAGGAACCCTATCATATGCTTTTTTACTTGTGATACTTCCCTGAAATAGCCAACCTCTTAAAACAAATTCATGACGTATATGGAATACCCCATAGTACCTTTACCTTTCGGTCCTTCATTACTCACCAGTAAGGTAAAGGTAGAAGATTTTGGAAAAATGTACACATATCAGGAAGTAGAACAAAATCAATTGAGTTAAATTTGTGTGAGACTTTTGCTCTTCTAATAAGAATGGAATACAACGGATACCTGAGCTACAAAATACGAATTATAATAATTTAGTAATTCCACAAATTAGGTAAATGACCTTATATTTGCATTAGACACTGACATTGCAAAAGAGAAAGCTGAGTGATCAAATTAACGTTAACAATTTAAAATTGTATGTTTTGAACTTACGTCATTAGTTTGAATATGTTACAAGTGCCATGACAAATAAGAGAGACAGCAGCCATGGAAAATAGAAAAAAGTCATTTTATATTTTAGTACACTTTAAAATATTTGATATCTGATTTTGAAACAAGGAGTCCACATTCTTTATTTTGCTGGATTTGAAGTAGTTAGCCAGTCATGCTCTTAGACTAAGACTTAAACTGATTATTCTACTTGTGTTAGTCATGGCATCTGAAATCCCATGTGTCATTCAAATTGATGGTTCTGTCAATGACACACACAGAAGGAAGATGCTGAAATAGTAAAGGCTATAATTATCAAGAATGGGGACCAAAATAAAAAGCAATAGATTTTGTTGTGAACAGACAAAATATCAAGAAATATGAGGGGAATCTGTAAAGTTACAAAGATTATGGAGCATCAAATGCAAGCAAAATTTTTAAAAAAACCACAACAAACAAACTTCAGAAAATAGTGGAATGGACTGGGCGCAGTGGCTCACACCTGTAATCCCAGAATTTTGGGAGCCTAGGCCGGTGGATTCCCTGAGGTCAGAAGTTTGAGACCAGCCTGGCCAACATAGTGAAACCCTGTCTCTACTAAAAATATTTTTTAAAGTAGCCGGATGTGGTGGCACATGCCTATAGTCCCAGCTACTAAGGAGCCTGAGGCAGGAGAATTGCTTGAACCAGGCAGGCAGAGGTTGCAGTGAGCTGAGATTGAGCCACTGCACTCCAGCCTGGGCGACAGAGTGAGAGTCTGTCTCAAAATAAATAAATAAATAGATGTAACGTACTATTCTTGAAAGATGCAACATTATAAATTGAGGACAAAATAAAAGTAAACTAATAAAAGTAAATTGATTTAAAACATTGGAAGTCAATAATTTACTTTGAATATTATAACATTGTTCAATGGATACAGGTTGGGGCTTTCAGACTCCAACAACAACCCCTATTGCATTGACTCCTCTCTGTCAATCCATGCATATGGTATTCTGGGGAGTTGCTTATAGCCAACTATCTGTCCGGAGGCAGAAAGCTTCAGCCTAATTTACATGAGTATACATGATATCATGGTGCTACCCAGAAGGGAAGAGGTAGAGCTTTGCAGTATGGGCCTTCCATAATCCTGAAGAACCCTAGTGAGGGAAAATACTCCAGTGTCTGGAGCTTCAAGCAGCGTATTTTGTGGTTCCCTTCATCTGGAGAAGAGATGGACAGAAGTTCAGAACTATACTGGTTCACGGGCAGCTGCTAACAGTTTGGGTGGATGTTCATGATTTGGGAGGAGCAGGATTGGAAGATTGGTGATGAGGAAATCTAGGCAAGAGTTATGTGGATGAACCTCTCAGATTGAAAGAGACTGGGAAGATATTTGTGTTACTGGTAAATGCAAACCTAAGGGTTTCCAGTGCAAAGAAGGCTCTTAATAATCAAGTAGAATAAATGATGCACTTTGTGGATGCTAGTCAGATTCTTTCCCGAGCCATAGCTCAGTGGGCCCATGAACAAAGTATCTGTTCTGGCAAGAATGGAAACTATGCCTGCTTTCAAAAAATTAAAAGATTTTAAGAGGGTGGATTTTAAAGATTCTCACTACAAAAAATTGAGGTAATAGATATTTTTATTAGCCTGGTTTAGCCATTCCACAATGTATACAAACATCAAAACATCATGATGTGTGCCATAAATATATTAAATTTTGTCAATTAAAAAATATATTTTTAAAAACAAGTAAATTTTTAAAAGACAGTATAGGCCAGCATCCACCTCATTTATGGATATTCAGTAAACTGGCAAAATAATTTCTCTTCAACTCCTAATTGTGAAACTGTTTTATCATGCCAAACTTTCTATTTTATTGAATGATGTCTTATGCGTGTACTATGAGAAATATGATTTTTAAATTAATCTGCTAGTGTGGGTAATTATATTAAATTTTTTTACATTTTATACTAGCTTGTATTTTGGGAAAATGCATACAAACGCATATGTGCTCAAGTATATTGTTCGAGAAGTTTGAGGAAATAAATATCACTACTCCACTCTATATATAGAACATTTTCATAACCACAAAACCTTTTTACATACTCCTCTATCAATACACCTTTTCACACAAAAGGTTCATGAGTTTTATCAGCATAGGGTAATTTTGTCTATGTGAGAAGTTCATTTAGATGGCATCATACAGTATACATATTTCATAAATGGCCTTTTTTCCCCCACTGCGTATAATAGTTTTGTTATTCATTCATGTTGTGGGTGTTAGAAGTAACTAGAAATGTGTTCCTCTTTATTGAAAAGCAGTATTCCATTGTGGAAAGGTACCACAGTTTGTCTATCTATTCTCTATTGATGAACATAGGATTGATTTTACTTTAGGATTTGTATGAATTAAACCACCATAAATGTTGGGGTCCGTGTGTTTCCTAAACAAAGGAATGAACACACAAGACAACACAAGACAAGACAAACATGGCGGCCACCCCAAATGGTGCGCTCTGCTTTATTTTATACAGTCATTTGTGGAATGTTGCCAAGTCACAAGACACATTGTTGCTTTTCTGACCTTTCCCTGACTTTCTGGATTTTCAAGATGTTTACACATAAACAAGCCCCCAGGGTCTGCTGTTTGCAGCTGGCTCCTTTGTCCTCCCTGCAAACAGGGAAGGAACACCCTGCTTCTTTTGCAAGAGCAGGACTTATTGGGAACATCTCATTTGTGGGCACGTAGTCCTCTACAATAAACATTTTTTATAAGTCTTCCTTGCTAACATGGTTGACTGAAAAAGAGTCACAACATCCATACATTTTAAAAAGAACTTTATTTCTAAGGAGGCTATGTCCTGCAGGCAGGAAGCCAGGCTCCAGCCAAGATCTTAAAGCTTCAAAGGAGAGAAAGAAGAGGTCAGTATATATACTAAAAGGAGAAGCAGGGTGTACATATTCAAAAGGATAGAGGAGGAGTTATGAATATTCATGAAGATGTGTGAGGCATACACATGAATCATAGAGAAACATCTGATCCATGTTCACTTTGGTGTACAAACTTACCATTTAAATACATTATAATTAAGTCCTACAAGTTAAAAGGTGAAATGTAGGGCACAAGTCCTGTGCATCCTCAGGAGAGTGGCCAAAACTAGTTCCAGGCCTGCAGTCAGTTATCAAGAAGAAAATCTTTGTGAGGTGCAGTGGCTAATGCTGGTAATCCCAGCACTTTGGGAGGCTGAGAATGGAGGATCACTTGAGAAAAGGAGTTTGAAACCAGCCTGGGTAACATAGTGAGACCTCATCTCAACAAAAAATACAAAAATAAGCTAAGCATGGTGGTGCACATCTGTAGTCTCAGTTACTTGTGAAACTAAGGCAGGAAGATCACATGATCCTAGAAGTTTGAGGCTGCCGTGATCATACCACTGTACTGCAGCCTGGGTAACAGAACAACAACCTGTCTCTTAAAACAAACAAACAAACAAATGTGGTCCAGAATAGCTGTCGTGTCAGAACCATAAAAACAGGCGGAAGTCACCAAGTGGTCCAGGTCTTGGGCCTTTTGTTCTTTCAAGCCAACCTTTTGACAAAATCTAATCACAATTATTAAAAGGAAAGAGGATGGCAGTAAATGTGATGTGGACACTCTCTGTCCTGCCGTGGCAGGGCGGTTTGCAGGGGCCATTGAAAATAATATGCTAAGAATAGATAAGGCTCAAGGACAGTATCTCTAGCTAGCTGCACTTTCAATGAACTCCAGTAGTCAAGGACAGTATCTCTAGTTGAACTTTTAATGAACTCTAGTAGGCGCCAAGAAGGCAGACAAAGTAAGAAAGAACTTAGAGACAAGGAACTAAGCAGAATGCATAGGTTGCATATATGCAACCTTCCTTCTTCTCCAATAAGCAGAAGGTTATATCTGGGTGCAGAAAGTTTGTTTGGCATTGTGTTATTTTTGCTGACGTGGAATTTATGGAGTATAAATAAAGTGAGGCGGAGGCTCTAGGCGCGGCCGCCATGTTCTCTGTTTGTCTTTGTCTCTTGTGTGTGTTCATTCTCCACCACCCCCGGCACGGTCCCCAATATGGTTAAAATTTTAGCTAAAGGAGAGTCTATTAGTTTGCTGGAAGGGGTTAGGACTTCTATTTCAGTGCTCAAAATATATTTTCATTTCTCTAGGGTATGTACCCAGGAGTTGATTTGCTGAATCCAAGAATAAGTGTACATTTTCATTGTGTAAATAAATTTGCCAAGCCCTAGTGATTGAGCCATTTTATACTACCACAAAATATATGACAGATCATTTTTCTTTATGCCAACATTTGTTTTCAGTCTTTAAACATTTTAATGGAAACTCATTATGGTTTTTATTTGCATTTCCCTTAATCACAATGATCACATTTTCATGTGCTTATTCATATTATCTCCCTTTGTGACCACTCATTTTTATTTATATTTATTGTGAATTTATACATTTAGTTATTTAAATAGTTTTATGTGCCAACTTGGCTAGACTATAATACTGAATTGTTTAGTCAAACACTAATCTAGGGGTTGCTGTGAAAGTATTTTGTAGACCTGGTAACATCTACAACTAGTTGACCTTTAAGTAAATTACCTTCAACAACATGGGTAGGCCTCATCTAGTCAGTTGAAGCTCTTAAGCTCAAAAAACCAAAGATTTTGTATGGTAGAAGACATTTTGCCTCAAGGCTGAAAAATCAACTCCTGCCTGAGTTTCTAGCCTGCCATGGCGCCTGCTCCACAGATTTTAAATTTGACACAATTGTGTGAACTAATTCCTCAAAACAAATCTCTCTTTCTCTCTCTATATATATGTATATATATAAACATGCACAATTTTCATATTTACATACATGTATACACATATATACATATGTACGCGTGTATATATATATAAAATACACAACATGCATATATGTATATATAAACATATGTAATAATTTTCTGACAATCTTTTTGTTTATGAAATTTTAAAAATATTTTATTTATCTTTTTATATAGAACCAATTTTTAACTACACTTACCCTACATTTGGATTCCTATTTTCTACTTCATTAGTTTCTGCTCTTATTTTTTATGCTTCCTATTACATTTTAGGTATGCTGTTTTACAAACTTTATGATTTGCCTGATTAGCTAAGATGCATCCTTCCTTCTTCTCCAATATATCTTCTTCAAGGCTGTATTTCCCCTAATGTTATGGATTCCGCACTCAAGTTTCTATTATTTTTAACAAACACAACACCAACTATTTTTATCTTAACATAATTTTTATTTAAATAGAATTTTAAGTATATATTCCCTCAGTGTGAATAACTTCACAAAATAGCCTATAGGTTATTTTGAAGGATGTTTCCAAACTTGCAAACTATTGGGTGTTCTTTATTTACAGTCAGTTCTACTTTAATTTCATTCTGAACAAATAATGTAGTTTATGTGATAATTGTTTTAATATGTTCTCAGAATTGCTTTATTAACTAATACATCGTCAACTTTGTAAACGTTTAATCAGTTATTGAAAATAATGTATATTCCTTTTATCTTGAGATTGAGGTGTTCACCAGAGTGTATCAGTTAGTTCGTTGTTATGTTGTTTAGTTAACTCTTCTCCCATCATGGTGGTGAGACGCAAAATTTGCCCTTGCAATTTTGCAGTACTTGCCTTATGTATTTTGAAGCTATGTTATCAGATGCACACAAATTCTAATTATTCTATTACACCGCTTTATTTTATCACTTTAGCAAATACATCATTGATAATATGAGGTGATTTTTCTTTTTCTCTTTTAGTCTACTTAATCTGATATTTGTATAGCTGCCATAATATACAGGTTTTTCTTTTGGTCTTTCTGCATCCTCAAGTTTTTTTTTTTTTTTTTTTTTTTTTGAAGCTCATATTATTTATTTTTTTAAATTTTTTTATTATTATTATACTTTAAGTTCTAGGGTACATGTGCATAACGTGCAGGTTTGTTACATAGGTATACTTGTGCCATGTTGGTGTGCTGCACCCATCAACTCGTCAGCACCCATCAATTCATCATTTATATCAGGTATAACTCCCAATGCAATCCCTCTCCCCTCCCCCTTCCCCATGATAGGCCCCAGTGTGTGATGTTCCCCTTCCCGAGTCCAGGTGATCTCATTGTTCAGTTCCCACCTATAAGTGAGAACATGCGGTGTTTGGTTTTCTGTTCTTGTGATAGTTTGCTAAGAATGATGGTTTCCAGCTGCATCCATGTCCCTACAAAGGACGCAAACTCATCCTTTTTTATGGCTGCATAGTATTCCATGGTGTATATGTGCCACATTTTCTTAATCCAGTCTGTCCCAGCATCCTCAAGTTTTTTAAATTGATTTTTATGTTATAGATTAAACCAAACTACAATTTAATAATGTCTCTCGTCAATGTTTGAACAGTACAAATAACTTTGTGAAGTTCTTTGGAATTCATAACTAGTTTCTGGTCTTTATTATCCAAAATTGTAGTACTCCTTGTTATTATGCTTCCAGAATGATTTATTAGTATTTCATTATCATTGTAACTATCATCACTCTTATTATCTGTTATACTATCGATCTTTGTTAGATTTACCCATATGCACATCAGTCCCTACACTGACTAAACCTTTTGGGATTTTACCCTTACTTTCTGGGTTGATTTTCATATTTTGTGAAGTTAGTGGTCTACTTTCTTTCAGCAAGGGATTTTTCCCCTTTCTATGTGTGTCTGTAAACATTTTTATTTCACCCTTTTTGCATGATGGCACATTTAGACATGCAATTCTATATTGACAGTTATTTTAACTCACCCCTTAGAAGATATTTTACTATCTTATAGTTTAGTCTTTTTCAGGTGAGAAATCAGGCCTAATTCTCATGATCATTAACTTCTAAGTAGTCCATCCTTTTCCCTCTTACTGCTTTTAAAATATTGACCTTGCTGTTGAGTTTTGTTATTTCAGTACAACATGCCAAGGTATGCATATCTTTTTTTATCTTGCTCAAGACTCATTATAACTCTTCATACCGAAGATCTATTTGTTTTATGAATTCATAAAAAAATTTAGTGACAGTTTTTTAAATTGTATTGCTTCCCTGTTCTCTATCTGCTTTTTCTGAAATACCTTGATGATTAATGCAATCCTTGATCCATGCTCAGTGACTTAAATTCTATTCCTTATTTTTCTTCTTTTTATTTCTCTGTGTTGTATTAGAGACATTGTTAAGACCTACTTTTTTTCCAATTGTGTGTAATTTACTTGTCAAGCTATTCATTGAGGGTTTTGTCTATTTTAAATGAATAATGATTTTTATTTATAAAAATTTGAGTTATTTCTCCTTCAAAGCTGCTTTTTTACTCTTCAGAGCCTCTAATACTTTTATGCACTCGAGTTCTTTATATCCTTAGCAATACCAAACATTTAATGTAGAGTCTAGATTATCTGGTATGTGAGGCTTGGGAGGAGGGGTGGATTTGAATATTGTGACTTTTTTGCTACTGACTCATTTGTGATGGATTTTCCTGTTTGTTATATTTTGTGATTTTGACTTATGAACTCATATTCAGCTGAGCTTTATGTATATAAATAGCATATGACCTGGATCAAGTCGCATCTATCCAGAGATAGACATGGTTTGCTAGTGATAACAAATCCAGTGGGATTTGCCATAAACAGACAAATTTTTTCATTAATACCTTTCACTGAAGATTCCTAATGTCATGAATAGTAAAAACTCAATCCAAAACATCAGCACATACAGGCCTATAGATATGGATAATAATGATTATTCTGATTTGGAATTCAAGCCAAGACAGACAAGCTTGTCTCATGTCTCTCTGTATTCATGAGTAGAATTTTTTACATTACAGCCTTTTCCTCAGAAGAGAGCCTTTTGAGATCTCATCTTTATTCATGAATCTTAATTCCATTATCCCGCTTCAAACGGAGCAAGGTTTCACCTTCTGTCTCTACCTGATGTTAATGCTTTGGGTTCCAAGTCCCTGTTCACTTTTTAGCACCTGAGGATTTCACTACTTTCCTGTAAATCAACCAAGCATTTTGATAATGGAGGTTCTTTTAATATTTCATTCTGGAAGTCTATAATACTGAAAACTTTTGAGATGATCTAGTGTATTGACAAAAATGGAAATCTGCAAATCAATTTTGGATCCAGGATATTAATTACCTATTCCTCAATAAAAACTTTATATTTATCAGAACACTTACATATATCTAGGTTTTTATCTTCCCCATATCACTAGAATATAAGTTATTTAGGGGTAACACATTGTGTCTCTGGTTCACTGTTGTACCCTCAGCTCATTCAAGAGCGACTGACACATACTAATAGATGCTTAATACTAATTTGTTGAGTAAATGCATAATGAATAAATGAATTCATAAAATTGTCATTAATCTAACAATTTCCACATTCTGAAATCATTATTAAATGATAGGCTATAGGTTAGCCTCATCTTTTACATCTGTGAGTTAAACACAAGTTTTATGATCTAGACTAGCGGTCATTTTTTTCCTACTTATTAATCCCACATTAACCTTTCTACAGATAGATAGATGTGCAATCATGCTTATGATCATTCTTCCTTTGATACTGATATTTAATACCAAAATGTATTAAATTTTTAAATATTCAATTATAAAACTCATGAAAGTTTGCCCCACAACCTCAGTAAAATAGCATTTCAATAATCTGTAGGACTATAAGGAAAGCATGGAGAGAGCACATTATCTTACTAGTTTAATGACTCATTTCCGCATGACAGAGGCGTATCCTGCTAGACATTCTTTTGGTACACTTTCACTTTCCTCCTCAATTATTGATTATTTACATCTGCCACAATCTATTTTCTCCATGGTAACTCTTTCTAATTAACTTAATTTTGCAACCTTGCCAAACATATGAAAATCTTATTCTTTGAGCCAAGTTCATAAACAGAAAAAGAAAAGCACTGATGATTATGCCCAACTTTTGAACTGGATTTTACATAAAGAATTTTACATAAACACTGGACTTTACATGAAGAATTCAGAGCTTTATTAATAAGAATATAGGAAAAATATAGATAGTAGAGAGATAGATGATTGATAGATATTCCACCTAAAGATGTAATCTTTATTGCTGGCATCTATTTTTCGCAACATTTAAATCTGATGAAATTTCCAATTGGCTCTCTTTGATTTAGGTTACAACGGAAATGCTAGATATGTAATTTCCCCAGTAGTCATATTCCTCTCTAAAAAAACAAGCGGAAAGTCCCCTAAATGACCCTACCAGGGTATCTGGAAGGTATTTTAAATCTTTCATATTAAGGTGGCTGAGTACAATACAGCAACAAACTGCCAAGTCTCGATCTGCAAACCAGCTCTCTGTGTGCTTTATACCTGTGTATCTAACTGCCTACTGTGCATCTCTGATAACATGCACAGTAGGCTACAATATGCTCAACAGGCTCACTGTTTATTACTCTTCCTCTTTCCCACAAAATACAAAATACCTGATCTTCCTCTTATATTCCCCATCTCACTTTCCTTCCTTGCCACTATATATTGGATGCATCTGATTCCCAAGTTCCTAACCCCTATATATCCTATTATCTCTTGATTACTTCAATTCATTGCGATCCCTGATGCCACGCTTGGTTTAACTGGGTCTTGCCTGGTTTAACTGGGTTCCAGCCTCTAGTTTGTTTTCCCATATTTCTTTCCCTATATGTAGGCAGAGTGATTTCTTAAAGCCAAAAGATCAATGTCATTCCCCTGCTTAACACTTCACTATCAGATTCTGAAGGTCCTTCTTGCTCCAGACCTAATTGGATCATTTACTATATGCATTAAGCTCCAACAATACTGAACCCTGTTCAGATGGCCAGAACTGGCATACACCAAATTATTATCTTGATATAGTCTTCTTCCTGCAACTCGAGGCTTTTTCTTCAATCTATAGAAAGACAGTTCTGATTTCCCTCAAACCAAGACCAGGTCATACATTCTTCCTAAGTACTTTCATCAATTTCTGAAATTAAACCCATAGTAGTTATTACCACATTGCTGCAATTGACTACTGTTTCTCCTACTTTGCTTCCTCTTTAGCAATCAACAACAAAACTGGGACTTTATTAGCAACGTCAATTCTGTTATATTATCTGGAAATTACAATAATTGTTTAAAGGAGCTATATGTATATTTCTGAAACTTCTTAGAAGAAATGACTAGAAAATATTTTCTATTATGGTATCCCTTCATGGGGATTGACACTAAGAATGGCTGCCATTTTCTGGTATGATAAATAAATTAATATATATATATGTGTGTGTGTGTGTGTATCTCTATATATATATGTCTATATCTATATCTTATCTCTTATAGAAAGCAAGTTGATTGCCCACTGTATTAATATTTATCAACTAGAGCTCTATTGAAATTTTGGTTGGGACAATACTTTGTTGTATGGGACTGGCTTTATTTCAAGATGTTTAAAATTTATGGGTACTCCATCCTGATTATATGCCAGTAACACTGCCAGTGATTGTGAAAACCCAATCACACAGATTTCCAAATGCCCACTAGAGAGAAAAGAGGCAGTAGCACTCTTAGTTAAGAAGCACTGCTTTGTAAATGCATGCTATTCTTTTGCTCAGTAGCTTGAGGCTGTATTTGCATTTACATCAGCTTTGGATCTTCAACTTGGATAGAAATGCAAAAGGATTACATAAATCAATTTTAACACCAAGGACATATTTTGTTGCTGTTTTTATTGGTAACATTCTATTACAGCCCTTATTTCAAGGTACTACTTTAATGGGTCTCCATACAATTTATCTCTTGGTTTTCTTTTTTTGTTTGTTTGTTTGTATTTCTAGGTCAAACTACCTGCAGTGAGCAGGGCATATGACTTTAATTGCCCAGCACTGTGAGAGAATGTTGGGACCTCTGCCTCAATATTAGACTCAGGAACTAAAAACCCAAATTCATCAGAAATACTATTGCTATAGCACATTCATATTGATCCAGACTTACTGACTATATTTATTTTTAGAAAGTATTAACAAACTTTGGTAAGAACTAAACTCTAAACATGCTGGTCTCTGTTGTGGCTTTAAAACACAGCCATGCATTGATACCCTTCCCTTTGAGAAATGAAGTCCGTTTTGCTTGTCCTTGAATCTTGTGACTGTTTTGACAAGCAGAGCATGGCATAAACACTATTAGGTGACTTTTGTGGCTATGCTGTAAAGACCTCATTCACTGAAATATCCATTCATGGACCCCTGAACCTCTACGCAAAAAGTCCAGTAACCCAGAGATTGTCATGTTTGGAGAAAGCCTGATCTATATGGAGAAGCAATGAGAAGACAATCTGATCAACGAGTTGAAGTCCATCCCAGACATCATACATGTGAATTAAAAGTATCCAGATAACTCCAGCCCCCAGGTGTTCCAGTCACCCCAGGCATTTGAAACTGTCAATCCAAGATCCCATTCATTATGGAAAAAAGGCATACATTAATGAGGCCAGAATCTCTGAGCATAATACAATAATTTTTGTTTCATACCACTAGTTTTTGGGGTAGCTTTACACGTAGCATTAGCCAAATGAAGTGTGTGTGTATGCATATGTATATTGATATGATTTAGATCTGTGTTCCCGCCAAATCTCTTATTGAATTGTAATGTGCAATGTTGGAGGTGAGGCCTGGTGGGAAGTTATTGAATCATGAGGGCAGATTTATTATGAATGGCATAGCACCATCCCTTTGGTACTGTACTCCTTATAGTAATTCTCGTGAGATCTGGTTGTTTAAGTGCAGCACCTTCCCCATAGCTCTCTCTAGTTTCTGCCCCTGCTGTGTAAGACACCTGCTTCCTCTTTGTCTTCTGCCATGATTGGAAGCTTCCTGAGGCCTCCCCAAAAGCAGAAACTTCTATGCTCCCTTTACAGTCTGCAGAACCATGAGTAAATTAAACCTCTTTTCTTTATGAATTACCCAGTCTCAGGTATTTTTATGGCATTGTGAGAATGGGCTAATACATATATCAATACATAAATGCATTTATGTAAATAAATACATGTGTGTGTATATTTAAATATGGCTATATACACATATAAACAGCCAAGTATAAAGTAATATTAACAAGTGATATAAGGTAAGAGTAAGGTGATCTAGATGGTAGTTTTAGTAGCAGTTAGTCCTCATTTTGAGTCAACCTCTTAATATCAAGTTTCACATTTTTAAAGTAGGGAAAACAATGTTTTTGCAAAGGTCCTATGCTATCAGCATCAAAACAAATGATATATACGTAAGCACTTTGCACTTTGTAAATGGAAATATTGGTTTTAAGATAAACTGTTTCCATGCTAAGGAGACAAGTAATTTTTTTAAGTCTTGGTAATAATCAGACAGATGTAACATTAATGCCCAAGTGATAATCATTTCTATAGATTTGATATCATTATTTGCAATGTAGCTTTTGCAGATTAAGAAATGCATGTACTGTCATGGATTATGTTTACAGTTTGCCGCTCAAATTCACTGCCAGGCATTATAAAGCACTAACCAAGTTTATAAGTTTCTGGTGACTAAATGGAAACAATTGAGAACTAGAACTCTTTGAAACCTTTATAAAAAATACTATTGGGAAATATAAACACTCTGCTTTTTCCAAAATATTTTTTCGAGGGAAAGTCCTACATGCTTACTATAAACCTATCGCTACTCTATAGCTTCAATTCTCATCTACAGACATCAAGAGAGACTGAAATATCACCCCTTCTTATCTTAAAACGTCTTCTCACCACTATCTTTCTTAAGACCAACAACACAAAATCTCCCCCTAATTAATCTTCCTGCAGTCCTCCTTGTCTCACTTCATGGAAAAATTCTTCTTTCAATTTGCATGGGCCCCCATTTTGGAATCATCCATGAGTCTCTTCTTTCTCTCATAAATCACAACCCACATGTTTTCTTTCAGCAAATCCTATTGATACCACCTGCTAACAAATTCAGGGGCTGACCACATCTCACTAACTCCATTGATATCACTTTGCCCCAAGCCACCATCTTCTGCATTTTGAAATACCCAACTGACGAGTCTCAGGCATTTCATGCTTGTCTCTAGTGTTGTCTAAGCAACACAGCCATGATGATGCTTCTAAAATTCAAATTGGATTACCTTTTCTCTGCTGAACCTCTCCAATGACTTCCCATCTTACTCATGGTGAAATTCTTACCATGAGTCTGGCTCCTTTATGATGTCATCTCCTAATATTCTCAATTTCTCTCATTCCACTCTAGCAACACTTACCTTCTTACTATTTCTAGAACCTTCCAGGCATGCTATGATTTCAACAGCTTGTAACTGCTATTCCTGCACCTGAATCTTACACTGCTTCCCATCTGGTTCTTTAATGTTATCTTCCTGGGGAAATTATTGTGAACCCTGTTTTTATTAACTAAATATGAACACTCACAAACATTTTCAAAAGCAGAGAGAGCAGTATTATGAATTCTCATACATATATCATATATATATATATATTATATATATATATATATATACCATCTAGATAAAAAAAATCAACTCAGGGTTGAATTTCATCCATGGTCCTTTCTATTTATCTACACTGGACCATAGATTATTTTCAAGAAAATGCCAGACATGATATTATTTCATTCATAAATATGTTCACACTTATTGAATGTATACTTCTTACCTTGGGCAACACCCTTTTCCTTTACTTGGTTTATTTTTCTTCATACCACTTACTATTATCTAACATTTTGTACCAACTCCTTCTTTGATTTACTTTCTCTCTTCAACCTCCATTAGAATGTAATCTCCGTAAGAGTGAAGAGTTTTATATAGTTTGTTCACTGATACATTTACATTGATTATTATGACAGTATACTAGTACTGGTCACGTAAGTGTTCAATAAACATTTGGTGACTATGAAAACATATTACTTGGTGCTCAAAACTATAATATTTATGTCACTTGCCTTTACTAAATATGCACTGTTTCTCCTAGCTACATATGAAAAGAAGCATACTCCCAAATGCTGAATCTAGAGTTTCAGATGTAAAGCTATATGCTGGTGAGAAATGGCTTTTATTTTGCATTATCCTTGCAAAAGGGATGAATCACACAACGTTCACTTCCTAGCATTCTCAGAAGGTGAACTAAAATGCCTTTAAAACATTCAATTTACATTTCTGAAAAAGAAACAATCACATATTCAATCTAACAATATTTGCATGCACCTGCCAACAGACAAACACATTCATTAAGCCTATAGAGGAATGTATGCATGTAGAAACAATACTGCATTCACATGACAAGAAAAGGAAAATAACTGTATAAATGTGCCCACTGGTATTAGTGCTGAATACTAATAACGTGTCGGTACCCTGAAGTGACTAAATATATGCCAAAGCGTGCTTGCCGTTTCAATCATTTCAAATAATTTCAACAAATAAAAGTATTTTGGAATTCATCTTTCATCCAGAGAGCGATTCTGCACAATCTCCTCTGGGATTCATTTAAGGCCAGCTTTTCTCTATTATACTTTGTGCATAGCCTTGGGCTTATTGTGAATTTCCATGGTTGATTTTATTTTATATGAATGCCAGGATCATATACTTTCATTTCTATTCATTATTTCTGGCCTTAGCATGACCTTTAGTTTTATTTTTATTGCCCTTTTCTCAACCATCAACAATCCTGGTTTTATTGCAACAGAGCAATAATGTTACATACTTTGGAAAATAAGGTAATTGAGACTTACTTCAGTTTCAACATGTGTTCTTTGAACCACAAAGTCAGTGCATTTTTCAAAGCATTTAGACTGTCCAATCATCACGTATAAAAATGAGCATGTGAAATGACATAGGTTTGCAATATAAAAGTATAGATATTTCCCTTGGCCTCTGTTTCTGTTGGAAACAGAAGGCATCTTTGACTCTCTCCATTCTGTAATCAACAGCATTTTGGGGTCCTGGAACTCCATGGTCCCAAAGCAGAAGATGTGAATCAAAACTTTGAGCATCTTTTTATAAATATTTATATGTAGTGGTTGAATTACCTTTCGATCTTGGTCATAGATATTATTATTGCTCTGGAAAATAGCTGCATTTAATAACTTTTTTTCATTTTCCACCATAAGGAATTAACAGAAGCAAAACCCTTGGAGAGAGAGAGAGAATAATAATCTCAAAAGGCATCTTGGCCAGGCGTGGCAGCTCACACCTGTAATCCTAGCCCTTTGGGAGGCCGAGGCAGGTGGATCACAAGATCAGGAGATCGAGACCATCCTGGCCAACACAGTGAAACCCTGTCTCTACTAAAAAAAAAAAAATAAATAAATCCAAAAAAAATTAGCTGCGAGTGGTGGTGAGTGCCTGTAGTCCCAGCTACTTGGGAGGCTGAGGCAGGAAAGTCGCTTGAACCCGGGATGCGGAGGTTGCAATGAGCCAAGATCACACCACTGTACTCCAGCCTGGTGACAGAGCGAGACTCAGTATCAAAAAAAAAAAAAAAAAAAAGTCATTTTAGTACAATTTGCAAAGAGATTAATCAGGAGAACTCAAAAATAAATTAAATAAAAATATACATTTGGATTGCAATATAAAATTTCATTGTTTTAAAACAATACATTGTCTAAATGATCTAAAAGCCAACAAAAAGTTGACTATTTTTAGTCTTAGGCATTTGTGTAGATATCAGGCAAAACCCTAAATGATAAATGGAAGAGATACAATTTTGTCAAATAGATAACATTAATATTTTATCAAGTTATGTATCCAATATTTAGCATACTGTTACTCAAATAATAGATTTTAATTTATTACATATACTTCATGCATATGAATTCAACCCATGTAGCAAAGCAGAAACTTGAAAAAAACATAGCTAAACGAACAAAAGTAGAATCCATCAATATCTGTAACAGCAACATTTGAATTAAAACTTTTCACTGAATGGTACTCAGCTAAATAAATTGCAATGTATTCATTCAACAAGTATTTGTTAAGCATATTAAAATAAGCCCAAGATAGTAGTAAGTGGTAGGAATCCAGTAAATTAGAAATAAAGTCACTTTTTTCCACATTCTTCCAATGGGAGAACATAACTGAAACTAAGAATTTGCAATAAAATGTGGTAAGAGAAGTAATGGAAGAACACCAGAAATGGTGAATGAAATTGGTGAAAACAGTTAAAATCTTCAAGAAAACATAAAAGATTTAAAATGTAAATTTAAGCAGAGTCCATTATGCTGTTTGAAAGCACAGGAGCATTCACTTCATAGAGAGACGCATGAATAGAAAGTCCAGAAGAATTAATGTAACGCGAACATTTAGATTTTAACTTTTTCCTTTTATGAATAATACAGCCAAAAAGTCTTTGCGACTCCATTGTATTATTGGCTAAAAACAGAATACTGATTTAAAGACTACAAGCTTCCTAAAAATAAGGCTTATTACCATTATACTTATTACCACTGGTAGTTCGTATTGTTTTTCATAACCATTGAATTATAGTCCTTTGTGCAATAATATGTAGGTGACAATTTTTCATGTAGCTGTCAGTATTACAAATGAAGCATTGTTAACATAATTATTTTTCCTTTTCCAGAAGTCTGCTCTTTTTATGTGGAAACTTGTAAAACTTTCTGCTTATCTTTTATGGTTAGTCATACATGTTGATTTATGTATTTTCTTTGTATTCCTCAAGACTTGGGAGATAGTTTATACAAAGATTTACATGTTGCAGTTCAAAGAAATTTTGAAATTATTTGTTGAATTATTACTTCTCCATTCTTTAATTTGTATCTTTTTAAGACTTCTTATACTTAAGTTACTGTTTTCTGAGGTTTGTCCTTGAAATCAGTAGTTGTTTTCTCACTTTTAATTTAGATTACATTCCATTTTTTCTCCCAGCTATGACACATTTCTTTCAAAAGACTGTTTGCTTTTGTTTCGCTATTTTTGTCTTATGTAACCTTTTGGGCTATAATCAAAAATCCTTGGAAATCTGTTTTGTTTCTTGTTAAAATTTTCTTCTTTGAGTTTCATCGTTGCTGATTCCACAGGATCTTTCTCTACTAATTTTTAATTTGTTTCTACTCATCCCCTTACTGAATCTCTACTTTTTACATGTCCATGCATGCTTTTCCTCAAACATCATCAAACACCCATTCAAGTCTCACTTTTGGCATCTCTTGTTCTGTGACAGATTAGCTACATAGAAATGTATTGCTATTTCTGATTTTGTGGACACAAAATTTTAATCAGTTACTACTATCTGATGGAGATTGAGTTTGAGGTTTCTATTTCTAGAGTTCTCAATGCAAAACTAAAGCCCTCTGCCACTGTAAAATAGGGGAGCATCTTGATCTGCCAATGGAGATTCCTATGCTCTTCCTAACTTGACAAGATTTAAATTCACTCCCGTTGCTCACCTGGAGTAAAGAGTCTTTTTCTATGGCTTCTCTTTTGCAGGGGTTTCTCTCATCATTTGGTGTCAGCAATAATGACTTTTTACACCCATTATTGGATTTAAAGATTCTGTGAGACCTAGCCTTCTCAGATGTATGTTCAAGCTCCATTATTATCACTTTTATTTGTTACACTATTGCAAAGGGTGAGTTGGGAAGCACCAAAGCAAAGACTAGAGTTTTTAAATGGTAGAATACACATTTAGTTATTACAGGTTTTAATTCATTTTGTTTTCCCCTTTGCTATGGGATTAAGAACAATTAAGCATGCAGTGAGTTCTCCTGAGGAAGCATTCTTACATAGTGGGTCTAAAAGCTTAGATAAAATGAATCACTCCATCAGTGGTTATTCCCTGGAGAGTTCAGTTGCTATAATGATAAGTAAGGTGTTTAGAGCTAAGTCATCAAATAACTTCCTGAGTTTTGTAAGAGAATTGCTCATTAATATAATTAATGGCAGCTGTTATAAAACAAATTAAACCAAAATGTCAATTTTAATTTGCAGTAATGACAACAAATGAAATCTAATATGAATCCAATATTTTTATTTCCCATTGCTGCAAGTTATTGCTTGTTACAATTTGTCCTCAAGTTATTACTTGTTGCAATTTGTTGGTTATTAGTATTATAACCATCTTTTATGTTTAGATTCGACAATAAGAATTCATATAGGAATGCACAATTACTTCATTTAGCTAGAAATAAAACTAAAATGATTTCATAACTAGAATAATAGTTGAAATGAAAACTACCACTAAAATGAGAATGACGTATTAGAACAAATACAAACTAAAATGTAAACTAGTTTACTACAACTTACAACACTCTGGTTATAATCAGTCATGAAAGGAAAATAATCATGGGTCCTTATTTCAACAAGATTGATTAACTTCCAAATCTTTGTTTCCACTTGTCGAGCAGCATAAACATTCACATACATATCTGTTAGTATTTTGATAATTTAATCCTTACAAAATCCATAAGACAAATGTACTAACATTATCTTCATTTTGCAGACGAAGAAATCAAAGCAATTGGAAGTTAAGTAACTTTTTCTGAGTCATGTAGCTATGATTTGAATATAGACATCTGACTCCAGAACCTGGGCTCTTACTCTGATGCTGTCTAGACAGAGTGAAATAGATGTCAACTGTATATTGTAGAAGAAAAAGATTTATATATAATACTTCTTACTGAAAAGTGGGGAAAATTTACAGACAGAATTCCCTGCTCTGTGGAAATAAAAACATATTTCATTATATAGTCTACCTATTATATATATATTCTACATTACGCATATATGTGTGTGTATATATATATAATATATAAATTCTATAAGTTATTTTTGGTTTACAATGGTATTAAATTTAAACTATAATTCCTTTAAATGTGCTCTTAAATTGGGCACTATGAAATGAGGTCTTAAAAAGTGGTAAATGTTACTAAGCAACAAAATACATGATTAAAAATAAAAGAGATAAAGAACTCTTACCTACCTATCTCCAACTCTTCCAGCTTTGAGATCATTTCTTCCTTTAATACACAAAGGAAATACTGTAGGAGTTGTGGGAATTTAAGTCTGCATGCTCCTGCATTCTTATTCCCTCAATAACTACCTTCTGCTTGTCTGTCTGTCAAGAAACAGCTTTTCTCTGGTTTACCTCTGAGCCAGCCTACATTGCAGTCAATTTCTTGATGATTGCCTAGTAACAAACCATTTTTTCTTTCCTGGAACGCTTGCCCTCTTTCTATACCACTGTCTCAACACTGGATACCAAACCACTTCTTTTACTCTTTACACTTTCGGTAATGAGATTACCGTGTGTGGTAGACTTTAACTGAAGGTTTCATCTAAATGAGAATAATTTGAAACAGGAAAATGTGATAAAACTGGATGCTACTTCTACCTTGCTTTTCACTCTGAAAATCTACCCTCTCTGGAGATCTCATTTTTGCTAGTTGTCAGATGTCTCATCTGATTTTACTCAGACTACCAGTCCCAAATTCTCAAACCCCAAATTCCTGTTACGTATTATACACAGTAAGTTATTTTGTCTAAACTTCTCTAGACTACTATGCTTACTTTTCCCCCTTCCTGTATAACCCAAAAAGATTAATCATATATATGGTTTAGAATGCAGAAACAGAAATTTCTATGTTGAATGAGCTATATTTTTCCTACCTAATACAATTACTTGGGGAAAGACAGAGTATGATAATGGGGTGTACTTCTGTGTGCTTTGGACAAAAAAAGGATCAAATAAGATTGCTGAATGTTGAAAAATAAACTTTATTATGAAAAAGAAAGTATGGTGCTACCTAACCCCAAACACGTTAATATTAGGAAATAACACAGAAGCACATAATTTTCTTAATTATTAATTAATGTGCTTGTATTCATTAAGTTAAGGTGAGCTATGCCAGAGAATCAACCTGGAATCTTATTAAACTCAGATTTATGGCTGGCCCACTTAAGATTCCATTGTGGGTCAGGAGACCCTCCTTTACAGCTTTCCAGTCACTCCGAAGTCCACACTGCATTTCTACAGAAACTGTAGCACCTCAGAACACTTCACTTCAAGCCACAAGAGAGAAAGGGTATGCTAAAATCTCACACCAACTCTTAACTGACAAGGACCTGGTCACATGATCCCATCTTAGCCAAAGGGAGGCTGGTAAAAATCTTGTGTGTGTACCCAGGACACGAGCCAGAAAGTGGCACCAGCTCTGCAACAATTCCTATTCCTAACAAATGAATGTCCTCCCTGAATATGAAGTGTCATGGTATTTCAATTGTTTAACTCTTTGACACTTTACTTAACATGAACTTTTGAAGTACTAAAGTGCAAGATTTAAGCAAAATCTCTTCTATAGCTAAGAAACAAAATTTGAGTTGATCTCAAACCTGAAAGGTATTGTTAATTCTGACTAGTGAGTGTGAGACTCTATAAACAGAACATTACTCCATAACTGGACATTTCACGGTATTTAAAGTACTTATCAAAGATATCCATACTAACTATAAATTTCAGAGTTGATAAAAGTTGATGCAATTATTCTTTTTACTCATCAGCAATTTGTATACATCTGATATTAAAGCCAACTGCAGCATATTGCATTTATATAGGTTTCAGCAGCTCAATCATCTCATTAAATTAATCTTCCTAAGCATTTTTATATTTGATTATCCTGTGTAGTATACAAAAATTTTCTTTGCCTACCAGACTTTTTACATTATTTATGATAACTAGAATAGTCCTACTTTCAGGGAATTTTCTTTTTCAAAAACAGCCAATTATTTTGCTGTTGTTTGATCTACCATAGCTTTTTGTCTTTAGAAAATGATATGCATTCCCTCTATAACAAAATATAATTCATGCTCCCTATAGAAAACACAGACCAGGAGAAGAAAACAATCATTAACTAAGATTTCTCACACCAGAAATATTCAGTATTATCACTTTATCCATATACTTTACCAGTCACATAAACGTGTGGGTCTAGGAATACATACACATTCCTGGAATACACACATATTCTTTGTCATTCATTTTTGGTTTTGCAAAAATTTGATAGCATACTTCCAAAGGCCTTTCTTTAAAAGCTTAACTTTCAAAGCACAAAATACCCAATGAAAAAGGAAGAAGAAGCATGAAGACAGTGATTAATTTAAATAGCATTCAGGTAAACCTACCCTCAGTCCAACATATGCAGACAATATTCTTTAGGAAAAAATCATGTAACACAGGAAACATTTAAATTTAGTTATGCATTTTATACAATAGAGATTGAAGGCAATACTCAAAATCTAGGAATTGAAAACCACTTGCAATTTTCAATGAATGTATTAATTTTTATCAGAAAATGTTTACCTAACTTAATTTGCAAACATCAAGACCTCTTTGGGTTCTTGTCACCACAATCAGCACTCTGTAAAACACTTGGCAGAAAAAAAATAATAATAATGTATTCTTTATTAATGAACGTTCCAGGAAATGACAGAAAAAACAGTATCGTAATCTTATTTGTACCTCTTTGACTTTATGGGTATGTTAATTGAAATTTGAAATGTTTTGAAATTCTTAAGGAATTGCTTCAAATATATAGTGAGAATTTTGTTTTCAAAGTCCATTGTTACTCAAATATTGTCACAAACTTACAAAATTATAGCCTATTGTATTCTTCATTTTGTTGTACACATGTGATGACTATATAACAATGTATTATATATGTCATATGTTATCTGTTTTATGTTACATGTGCATGTATGTATATATCTAAATAGACATATATACAAATGCATGTCTTATACAGTTACTATCTATCCAACTAATAGTGAAGGTGTCTAAATAAAGCATAAAAAGTCAGAATACTTGGAAGTCAAATTCTAGTTCCTCAACCAACACGCTTTGTATACCTACACAAATCACTTTTGATTTTGCCAAAGTTTTAACTAATTTACATTTCTGAGATATTGTCTTGAGCTACAAGAGATATTTTTATTTTATTCTTTGGATTTGTAAGTTAATACTTTGTGTAATCTTGATATTGTTTACAATGCAGTTGGATTGAAGACTATGGAAATTTATGCATTTTCTATCTCTACTTGCTGTGAGAAATGTCTGCTCCAAATAAGACTATCATAAATTCTACCATGAATTGAAATCATTCTGCTTTATTCATGCCCCTCTGAGATAGTAATTATTCACAAATTGTATCACCCACTGTGTTTTACAAGATTCTCATTTCTGTTATATAAGTTCAAGTGTGTCCATGTAAGTCATATTGTCACCTATTTTATTATTTCAGTAATCTCAATTCATCATTTGATATTTTCAGGATCTCTTTATGGTAACCAATTAAGAAAACAGTGCAATCATCTTCATAAATGAATGTTTAGTATTTTTCAATTCTTACTTCATATAAATTGCTTTGATTCAAGAGACACTCCTCTTTTTGCAGAAGAAAAAATGTGGGCATTGGTTATCTGAAAGCCATTGTGAAGAATATTATTAACATAGAGTTTATTTTCCTCTCTATCATTCTTATTACTCTCTAAATGTGCAAAACTTATTTTTTCTTATGTTTCTATAACTTTTCTAAAAGAAAAAAGGTAAGACATTCTCACTTTGGTTGTGTTTACAACGTATTCAACACAGAACATAAGAAATAGAAAGCTTTAAAGTAGGATAATTTCTATATAAACAGATTATATTAAAATCTTGAAAGTTGATTTGTTTCAGATCTAAATGGAATTAACATATTATGAGTTTTTATTGACTGAAAATGTCAGTCAGTCATCACAGATAACCTAAGCCATTCATTCATTTATCTTCACTTAATTAGTAGACAATTATTGTTTATGTTCAAAAACTATTTTGAGTGTTATCACTGAGTATTTTAGAGTAATTGATCTGAAAATTTCCCAGAATAGGAAAAGGATATGTGAATATTTATATTACATTTTAATTTCTCAACCTTGCCAATTATTTACTTATTCTTCCTGTAATTTTATTATTAGACCTCTATCATTTCAGTGTACAAGTGGCAATACATTGGAAATATTTTAAGATTAATAAGTTGTAGATATCTGATATATTTAATTAGACAAAATTATCTTAGAAAGAATCAACTAAATACTTCTTTACTAATAAAAATAACAGATGGTCCAGAAACAAAGTAAAGTACACATATGTTTGATCACTCAAACATTCTCAGGTAAGCATTTCCATATTCAAATTGTAGCACAATTTTAACCTTGAATTTTTAGCAACAAGAACCTTACTTTAGAGATCAATTTTTTTCAACCCACTAACTCATTACTGAAGAGATAAGAAGATTAATAATCAATCATCTGTATAACTTTTATTGTAAAACACTGTGACGTCCAATCATTTTTCTCTTCAATTCCTTATTTTTATCTCCTAAATTCACTCAGAAACTATTTTGTCCTCCTTCTCTCAATTCCAGCAGCATCCTCTCTCTTTGTTGACTTTTAAATATCAGTTAATTTAATGCACTAGAGAACCAAATCTCTCTCTTTTACTCCGGAATAACGCCTGACTCTGATGACATACAATCTTTCTGATATTTTATGTCTTTTCTATTTTCATACCTGCATCCGTAGCCCCTAGTTACACTGACTATGCATCTATTGCATCACCATGTCTGTTTTCCTAACAAAGTCTCCTTCAAAGTCCATTTATCCCGTGTATAAAGCAAGATGATCAGGTTTTATTTGCGAAATATTGCAATTAATTGGATCACTCTTTTGAAAATAATATTAAATATAACAATTTGAGTAGACTTTCTAAGAAGGAATTATCATCTCTAATGATTTACCTGGTGGCTAATTCCATATTTTTAAAAAGACGCTGCTCCTAAGCCTCTGAGGTCTTTCTTTCACATCTTAGAATCTATGCCAAGCCCCTCCACCACACACACATTATGCTTCAGGCTGTGTGACGCTCTTTGTATGTTCTTCAATGTACCTGCTGCTTTGCACAAACCTGTTGGGGAAACCAGCCCCGCACCACCCAGCGGATACCCCGAGTCCGGCGGAGACAAAGCAGTTAGAAAGAGACAGAATAAGCGTTTAAAAGGCGAGTCCGGGCCGGGCGCGGTGACTCAAGCCTGTAATCTCAGCACTTTGCGAGGCCGAGACGGGCGGATCACGAGGTCAGGAGATCGAGACCATCCTGGCTAACACGGTGAGACCCCGTCTCTCCTAAAAAAAATACAAAAAAAAAAAAAAACTAGCCGGGCGAGGTGGCGGGCGCCTGTAGTCCCAGCTACTCGGGAGGCTGAGGCAGGAGAATGGCGTGAACCCGGGAGGCGGAGCTTGCAGTGAGCTGAGATCTGGCCACTGCACTCCAGCCTGGGCGACAGAGCGAGACTCCGTCTCAAATGAAAAAAAAAAAAAAAGCGGGTCCGGAGGGGTCGGGAGCGTCGGAGACTTGCTCAGGGACCAGAGCTCTCCGTCTCCGCCCAATTTATTGGTTTACAAGCTCTTTGTTCTTAGGGCACTTGGGAGGGAGAGGAAGGGATGAGGAAAATGATTAATCAGTGAAGGAGAATTCGTGAGTCATTCGGTAAGATGTATAGCAGGGGCGGTTTCTGTGAATTTCCTTGAGTAAAGGCATGTGTCTAAACTACTTAAAACGGGTGGGAGCGAGTTTCAAGAGGAGCCAAGATGTTTGATTATACTCCACTGCTTCAAGAGAGTGTTACCTCCCTGAGCAACCTGTGGAAGGCCGCTGAGCGGTTATGCTTTCGGGGCATAAAGACATGAAGGCAATAAGGAGACTTTTCTCCTCAGAGGCTGCCCATGGATCCGGATGGGTATCTCACACAGGGGAGACCAACTCAGCTGGCACCCCAGAAATTCTCTTTCCCACAGAAACCACTTCTCTTTTGGATCCTTTCTTCCTCCTCCTTGTCTTGACTGACTCCTATGCATCCTTGAAGACCCAGTTTACATCACCTGGGACTCTTCCCTGACTCCTGGATTCTGTGTTCTAGACTTCTTTTAATTCCCCACAAAGCAGCAATTCTCCATCTGCCTCCTCCAGTAGACATGGGGCTTAACTTTCTTCACGACCATTTTTTCAAAGACTGCATAACAGAGTGCATGATACATATTTGATACTCAATGTGTTTAAATATATTATAACAAATGAATTATTATTCAGAATAAGCTACTCCCGCCTTAACAGTGAACCCCTCTGAACTTTTTCACCAGTACCCAAACTTTGCCAGATTCTGGATCAATTTATTGCATTTTATCAGTGCTCATAAAGCAATCTTCCTTCTCCACACTGCTTAGTTTCTTCCTAGACTGGTTTTGTGTGCTTTGCTTTTGTATTCATATGAAAACATTTTCACTCATTAAAACAAGTTTCTTCTCCTATGTTCAAAATAAACCCAATTTAATCAACCAACAAGATCATGATAACCAAATCTTAGCACCTGATGTAACTTAAATTTTTCTCAGCGGGAGCTTAGAAAACTATATTGCAGAACCCACAGTGAGACACTTTAAATGAGGATAGGGCTCTTAAAGAGGAATGGGGAATGCACACGATGGGTTTTCATTATTTTAGTAGTTTTCTTGTGTGTTCCAAGTCATTTTTATGGTCATACTATGAAGTTTTCTATGCAAATAAAATTGATTTGGTTTTAAAGAAAGAACTTTTAATACAAAAACAACTAAGTAAATAATCACAGACATGCAGACATGCAGACGTGGTGAAAGTTGTGTCAATATTATATTAATGATGTTTGAACACTTATTTTTTGAGACGAAGTCTCACACTGTCGCCCAGGCTGGAGTGCAGTGGTGTGATCTCGGTTCACTGCAACCTCTGCCTCGAGGGTTCAAGTGATTCTCACGCTTCAGCCTCCCAAGCGGCTGGAATTACAGGCGCCCGTCACCACACCCAGGTAATTTTTAAATTTTTAATGGAGATGGGATTTCACCATGTTGGCCAGGATGATATCAACCTGCCTTGCCCTCTCAAAATGCTGGGATTACAGGCATAAGCTACCACACCTGGCCTGAATACTTTTATAATAAAAAGACTAGTAGGTTTTACAGTAAATATATTGATCCCAAAAAGAGAAACTATTTTTACATATGAGCAAATCAGCAAAGTTTTGGTGAGTAAAACACACTGTTTTATCACTTACACTTCTATTTGCAAGGACTCTAGATGATGGTGTGTTCCATTTATCAAAAACTGTTTCCGTTTTCTTCATCACTATAATAGAGAATTTGATTTACTTTGTTGACAAATTTGAAAAAGCATGCCATAACATGCTTCCAAATTGGGATTTATTGTAATTTTTAAATTTTTTTGAAAGGATAATGATAAGCATTCTTGATTAGAAGAAATGTTTCAGCCTGGCATAGTGGCTCATGCCTGTAATCCTAGCACTTTGGGAGGCTGAGGCAGGTGGATCACCTGAGGTCAGGAGTTGGAGACCAGCCTGGCCAACATGGTGAAACCCCATCTCTATTAAAAATACAAAAAATTAACTGCGCATGGTGGTGGGTGCCTGCAATCCCAGTTACTTTGGAGGTTGAGGCAGGAGAATCGTGTGAACCCAGGAGGCAGAGGTTGCAGTGAGCCAAGATCACACCATTGCACTCCAACCTGGGCAATAGGATGAAATTCTGTCTCAAAAAAAAAAAAAAACAAAAAGAAGAAGAAGAAGAAATATTTCACTTTTGTAAATCATAATTTGCTCATGACTAAGATCTTAATTCTTTGAAATAGTAAAGGAAATGGAGATTATAAAAAACTGGATTTTTAATGCTTTAAGTTGATGTAAAAAGACATTTTCTACATCAACATATTCATCTATTTAAAAAAAAAAACATGACCTGCAGCTAGAATTAAGCTTTAAGACTCTACTTGCTCTGCCTGACTGCAATTTTTAGAAATAATCCAGTCCATCATGTGAAAATATATGACTTATGGCCAAGAAATTAGTAATTTAGAAAAGATCTAGTAATTATCAAATGAGAACTTAAAAATATATATTTATGTTAATCAACAAATAACTGAAGCTAAAGGAAATGAGTCATAATGTTATTTTTGGAAAAACTAATATGTGCTATAGGGAATGTATTACGCCTTGTTTTAATGGTGCTGGCTTTTTTTGTTTAAAAATTTGCTCATTTACAATTCAGACGTCCTCAAGGACAAGTTCTTTTGCTATTATTTTTCTTTCAGAATTAAAAGTCTTAGCAATAAGTCTTAAATAAATTGGCATACAAATATCCAGATAGGAACATCGCACTGCAATAAAGGAGGATTTCCTAAAAAGTATTTTTACGTTATATTAAATCAAATGATTTTGTCCATTATATTGCCAGTAGATTTTATAAAGAATAAGTTATAAAGAAGAATAATAAGAAGAAAACGGAAACGGTTTTTGATAAATGGAACACGCCATCATCTAGAGTCCTTGCAAATAGAAGTGTATGTGATAAAACAGTGTGTTTTACTCACCAAAACTTTGCTGATTTGCTCATATGTAAAAATGGTTTCTCTTTTTGGGATCAATATATTTACTGTAAAACCTAGTAGTCTTTTTATTATGTTATAAAGAATAAGTCAGCAAAAGATGTTATGTGAAACAGTTTAAATAAATTAGTTCTTATTCATAGTGCTTCTTTCATACCTGGAAATTGATAACTCTGTTTCTTCATCTTGCTCCCACACTCTCAACTTTAGAAATCTCTGTATACAAAGGAGTAGAGATTATTAATGTAAATAACAGACATGAAAGAACAAGAATGATGTGTATACAGAAATTAGAAATTATAAAAACGGTTCCATAATGAATGAATAAAGCAAATGTGGTGTATATTTACACTATGGAAAGCTATTCATCCATAAAAAGAATGAAAGCAAGTCATGTGCAGCAACATGGATGAACCTGGAGGGTATTACACTGAGTAAAATAAGCCAGGTACAGAATACAAATACTGCACGTTCTCACTCATTTCTGAGAGCTAAAAAAAGAAAAAAGAAAAAAATGCATCTCATGTGGAAGTAGAAAGTAGAATAGTAGTTACCAGAAACTGGAGATGGTAGGGAGGAGAGTAAGATGGGAACAAGTTGTTAATAGGTGCAAAGTTACAATTAGAACTAAGAAAGAATAAGTTCTGGTGTCCTATCGCACAGTAGGGTGACTGTCAACAATAAATTATTGCATATCTCAAAACTGCTAGAAGAGAGAATTTTCCATCCTCCCAACACAAAGAAAATGATTTGCAGTAATGGATATTCTACTTACCTTGAATTCAACGTTACACATTGTATACATTTATCAAAACATCATTTAGTGCCCCATAAATATGTACAATTATTATGTGACAATAAGAAAAAGATTACAGATCTAAAAGAATGAAAGGAGTCAGTATTTATTCATTGATTGTTCTGAGTTAACTGATGAGTAGGTGATTTAAAGTGACATTATCTAATATGATATTTGCAATAACTCATAGGGATGGTTACAAATGCTGACATTTTACATTTATGGAAAGATATTATTAATAGGTACTATTGTCTTGATAATGTTGCATAACTAGTAAGTGGTAAATCAGAAATTTGAGATTGAATCATATGGTTCTGATTTCTGTGTACATTTTGTTAGTTATATTTCTTTATTTTGCATTCCTATTTTTTTTCTGTTTATATGTTGACTATGATGTTCTTCCTTGGAGGGTGTTATGTACTACTAATCAAACAACATAAAAAGTATCCTTTAGCACAGTTCTAGCTGAAGGAAGACTGAATGCAGAATAAGAAAATAATAAATCAACAATCAAGGAGAAGTCAAGGTGAGTGGTTTCAAAAACCATTTCATCATATTGTTGAGTTGAAATTAGAACTTGAAGTAAACAATATTCTCATATCAGAAGGCTAAATATGTAGGAGAAACATCTGACTTCTGTTATATTTGAACGGAGAACCTATCTTGAGGCTCAGATTCTACAGTTCTTCCCAGAGGGTCTCAGGATAGGCTTATGCAAATAGCTGTTGAAATTCCTTGGCTTTAGTGGACTGAAGTTGCTCCCACAAAACTTGTTTTCCATTGACCCCTGAACCGTAAATACCTGGTCTCACTGAATTGTTTTATATTTCCTAACAGGTATGAAGATCATGGATATGAAATAGATATTTCAAGCTAATGCAGTAATTTGCATGCACATGAGTTTTCCATTTTTTTTTTACAACAGGTTAGAAACCGTCCTTGTTTGAGGCACCAAAAAGCACTCTAGTAAGTCCTCATCAAGCAGTTTATATTTCGATTGCCTGAGACTCTCTTATTATCTAACCTTTCTCCCATACAATGAACAAATGAAATAGAAGACCTAGAATCTAAACACAACACAAAATTCCACTTTTATTGAAGTGAAGCTAGAAGTTTCCCTATCAAGATCTGATTCAGAGTGCACAAGTGGAGTCTGGAAGACGCTAAGAAAATGTAGCAGGGAGGCATAGAAGTAAGTCCTCAACTAGATAACTGGGCCTCTACATTAGCTCAATCAGAGGTTGCAGATTGTCTCTATGAGCCCCAGCATTCCTCCAAATTCTACTTTCCATTCCTGTTCATACCCAGTGGGCCTTGCAATTCTGCTTCCTTCCCTTTGATCTCATTGGAATGGTCTAGTTCAAATCAGATTTTTGATCATCACCTCAAATTCACAATGTTCACTCCAACATTCACCAGGTAACACCAGCATGGTATCTCCATTAATGTTTCCTCTCTCTGTACTTTGTAATTTTCAGGAAGTGCCTCTGGATAATCTGGTATCTTAGCTTGTTACAGCTGAAGGCCATCTGCTACATTCACCAAGTTTTATATTAAATTAACATTATTTTATAATATATTTTCTCTGTGTATTGGTAATGACCCATTTCTACTGATTTACTTTCAATCATCAAACATGATTTCCCATTTGCCTCTAAAATGCATTTTGGAGGGAACAAACTCATGCTCAGAAGTTGGACTCTTTTTCAATTCAGAGTATTATCCTCTTTTGCCATTGATCTAGAAAAGTTTAGTTTTTACCATTACCATAATTGTCCCCAAATTAACAGCCTTACACAGTGAACTCTTCTCAACCTCAGGAGTTGTATATCTAAAAATATTGCATAGTTGAGAAAAAGCCCTGGCAAAGGATATAAAAGTATCATAAAAATTATGTTTAGAAGATAATGTAGTCATTAAAGATAATGTAGTAAGGGACTTCCTTTAAATAATGTCAGTGGTTCATACATGTGTTTATAACCAATCTCTTCCAAAGCCCAACCCAACATGGTGTGCACATTGTCAGCCAAAGAAGTAAGGAAAGAGGACAGTAGCATCAATATTTTGGAAGCTGAAAGCAGTCATACCTAACTTAGCATGGAGAGAGCACTAAAACATGTGCTGGCGTTGCATGAAATCCAGAAGCAAGTTGGTTGGTGCTGAGATCACCTAAGGCCTCAGAATCCAGAAGCCTCAAGTGCTTCTCCAAAACAGAGACAGCTGGGGCTGACCCGCCTTCCTCCAAAATCCTCTTTTCTTTCTCATGCACCTGGACAACTCCCACTCCAACAATCCTGGGAGAAGAATCAAAGCTTTACCTTCGAGAGAGTTTGAACCACAGTCCCTCTAAACTCTGCAAAATAGTGAGTGTCGTTCCAAGTGGTGGCACTCTGGCTGAAGTTGGGAATTAAGTGAAAAGTCTGCGCATGGAACAGTGTGGTTTCCACCCTCAAACCTTCACTTGGCTCAAAAAAAATTTGGCAGCCATTTTTATAACTTATGTCCAGGAATTAGAAACTTTCTCACTAGTAAAATTTGCTAATGCAAGAGAGGAAACTCAGAGACATTGATAATGAGATTTCCCACACACATACACACAAAATATTTCAACCTGGGCACATTGCAGTGCAGTCCACCGACAGACATGTGGCACATATAAAATCTGAGGTGATGATAGTTAATGTGTTTGCAAGTAAGTGTAGTTCCTAGGAAAAGAAAATGTTGTCAACTATTGTTTCTTTTCCACCTTGAGTGAAACACAAATAGAGACTATAAAGGGTAATGTAAAAAGAGAAGAAAAATAAAATATAATCAGATATTTTATTTTTGTATGTATGTATAAAGCATGGTATTTGAAGTTCACATTTGGCAAAACTGGCATGAGAGTTTAACTCTCTATGTTAAGTGCAAGTAGTTTTTCTTTCCATGATTTTGTTTTTCTTAACCACTAATCTCTGTATGTTGATAGTCATTTCAAAATGATAGGAAACTTTTCTTGGGATAAATATTAGCATCATCAGGAAAGTTCACTAATATTCAAATTAGTATAAACCAACCATTTTAACAAGTCACACAAAACTAATGTCTCAAAACTGCAGGATTGTTACAAGTAAATTCAATAATTAGATTCCTTTGATAAAAATCAAGGGTTTGACCCAGAAAGTAAAGAACAATTTTGACTTTGCGTATCTCTACAGATATCATTGTGTTCTTAGGATCCAATCCTGAATATTTATTAATAAATTTTGATTTCAAAAATGAAGTATCATGTTTCCTCCCTCTCTTACCATGTATGAATCAACTATACCATTTTATAAGTTGTTGATTTGGAATATTTCTGAAATTCTTAGCTGCACATTTATGATTTGATTCACAGACTTACTTTCTTTGAAAGTGGTTTTGTTACTGAGAACATTTAATATTCTTTTATAGCTAAGGTAAAAGAAAAAAGAGAATAACTCTACTTCTGAAATGGAAACACAAATGAGCACAATAAGTGAAACTTTAAGCACTTTTCAGTGAAAAGACATTTTACAAAAACTATAAAAGTTAAATTCCTTCTTTTTGGTGACATGTTTTTTTTCCTGATACAAAATTCATATTTGCAAATAGTTGTCTGGACACCATTATACTTTTCTAACCCACCATATCTTTTCCTTCCTCCACACTAAACTTTGTTCATCCTAATAACTAAAATGAGACTTTAATTTTCAGGTGATCACCAACTGTAATACTTAACGACAAAAATTTTTAAAAATTGCAAACTTTTGCCATGAAATAATTAATTCCAATAAATCCTATACGACTTAATATATATATGTGTGTGTGTATATACATATACATACACACACATATACACACACATATATATATGCACGCGCACACACACACACACCTATATATATATTGTATCTATACATATATATATGTATCTATCTGTATTTTCTGGTTCCTTTAAACAACAGAATTTGGATTCCAGAAATAATATCATCATTCTGAGGTGAACAGACAATTGTTCAGTGTTTTATTCCTTAGGAGAATTTCTTAGGATCAGGATTAGCCCAGCAGAGGGATTTTGCTAGGAGGAAAGAAAACCAGCATATATTTTTGCAGTTATATTTAGCAGGACTGGCATTATGAATTAGAAAGTTGAAGACTCACAAACATACAGCTGATCTTCCCCATGGGCTATTTACTGAATTCTAAGATGACATATGAAGCTGGGGTGCTGAGCCGAAGCTGAAGAGGAAGGTGAACAACCTTCACATTTTATGGAACCTAGGAGAACCATTAGAGGGACGGAGTCTAACATAAACACAAGGCTAGAATCACCCTCAAAGCATTTGCCATATTATGAAGCAATGCGAGATTTTGCTCTTTGAGTTTTTCTTTAGACAGAAACTCCAAGCTTCTGAAGGATATAACTGAATCTGCCACATCATAGCCTAACAGGACAGAAGGAACACATGCTTGACAGATCACCCAGCAAGCTCAGGAGATGAATAGAGGAACTCTCCCTCCCCTCCCCGCCACGTGTCCTTGATTAACAGTACCTATTTTGGCTCCCAAAACAAATTTTGCCAGCCCGTTTTTCAACTTACATTCAGGAACTGGAAACTATTGCTCCTGCAAAATTCATTAACCCAAGAAGAGAAGCTGAGAGACATTGAAAGTGAGATAGCCACAAAGAAAGCAGTTCAGCCCGGGCACACTGCAGAGCAGCCCACCAAGAGACGTGCAGTATTGATTAAATGGTACCCACAACTAGAATAAGACAGGGTGCTGCATGAATTGTATATTTTTTATTTTATAAGATGTAATTGCTGGGGTACACTGTCCATAAAGATAAGTGGAACAGAATGGAAACTTATTTTATGCTAATGTCACACAATTATTTGATCCCTTTAATTTGAAAATAAAAATAGGAATTTGATACCAAGTGACAGTTTTGTGATCTGTCAACTGCCAACTTTTTTACAGTCCCTTTTCACCTACTGAAAAAAACATTGAAAGTCACTAAGTTTCTTAGTGTTTAATATGTAGTTATTAAAGTTAGACATTTCTGAATTCCTATAGCAATATTTCATACTGTTGCTCCATAAGGGAACTCAGATGTATTTCTACCCAGGTAACATGGTATATAGTAAAATTAGCACTGGGTACTAGGGATGCCATTTCTTGTAAAACATGGAAAGAAACTATGAAGGATTACACTAGCTCAGAGGGTAGTTCTCATGAATATAAATTTTAGATACTAGTGTCATGGAAATCTAAAATCTGCAAATTGAGTCATTAAAACTATACTTGTCCCACTGTCCTTGTAAAATCTTTCTGTGCTCCTAGATGGTATCTGCACAGCATTTTCAATTTGCTCATAAAGGACACCAGCATTTGGAAAATGGGCAGATGAGGAGGAACTGAGAAAGTAAAGCTGGAAGGAAAATCACTAAAGTGCAGTCACGGAATGAAAGGTTGATGATAAAATAATGTGATGAAGAAGTCAAGTAAAATAAGGAGCAAAATGTCCCTTCCCAAGCCCCCACCTGCTGTGGTTCTCTTCCCCTGTTGGCAGCTCTCCCTCTGCTCACTGAGCTCCAGTCCTGAATCCAAGAAAACATCAGGTTCCTGGTCTCAGGATCTGTTCACTGGCTCAACTCCCTGCCAGGAATGATATTTCCTGGCCCTGTTCAGTCTCTCAGCTCTTTCTTGCCCAATTTGCAATCAGGCTTCAAGTCTCAATATCACATCCTTGTGACAGCTTCCCAAACTCACATATTTGGTTACATCCTTCCATTCTGGAGTTTACCACTAATCACAATTATTGTGTGTTGGTTTAATGGCTCTGTCTCTTGCTGAACTTTGTAAGTTCGGAAGCTGTAGAGGCTACTATCAAACTTGGACACTGGTATATCACTAACAGCTGCTGTGAAATTCTCCATTAATTCGTTTTTATCATAAATATGTAACGTAAAAATTACACATATATCTATATATATGCATATAAACATGATAAAATTTTTAAAAAGTGAACACTTGTGTTCACCTTGCAACCTTCAAGTGTAAGTAATAAAACATTAATCAATTAGAAAATCAAAAACATATTTGTAAAGGGTATATGGTTGACCACATTCAAATTCTCACAGGATGGGGCAACAGTGGGTAAGAGAAAACAAGAAAGAAAAAAGTAAACATCAAGAAAACATGTAAGACAGAATTGGCCTCAAACACAAGGAATCTGCCTCTTCTAAAGTAGTAAGAGAGAGGGTAGATATAGGTGGGTGGAAAATGTGTAGGTCTTGTGGCTGGAAGTTGATGAATTTTTCTACAATGGCCTCTATTATTATTATTATTATTATTATTATTATTATTATTATTTTTAGTGAAGTGTGAGTAAAAATAGTTTTTTGTTTTTTGGTTTTTTTTAGGACAAGAATCACATTGTCTTGTTCATAGGGTAAATGTTCAAGAAATGTACTTTGAAGTAATGAAAGATTATTGGAGATGTTTAGAGATCATGCACTTTTACAAGCATCAACATGGGAGTTATATGTATACCTACAATGCTTCTAAACCTTTCTGCTATCAAAAAAAACCAATGAATCCCGCATAAGTATATTCCTCCCCGTTTATATGTCATATGTTTATGTTGGAAAGAATTTGGTGTCTGGTCCTATTTGCTCCCGTCATTGCACTTCAGGAAACTCAAAAGCCAGCCCTCTGGGACTCCAGAACACACACCACAACCATCGTGAAAATGCTGCCTCGGGGTGGGCAATTTGTCATCAGACGTCTACACTGAATCATTGGTGGCCCAGGAGAGCTGCCTTTGGAATAAAACTGTCTGCAGTGTCTAACACTGCCTCCAAGAATGAGGTCAGTACCTGCAACTTGGTAGCTGGGGCCAGGTTGTTTGCACATGTTGCTTGTATAGAGCTGGGCCTTAGCATCACACTTCTCTCAGAAAGGAGGGTGCCTTCCCTCAACGTAGTGCTCTTATTGCACTGAGAGGGAGCTGTGGGAAAGGAGGTGCTCATGAACCAGAACTCCTTGAGAGGCACACACAGCGCTGCCCTAGTGCAGACAAGAGCCTCTGGAATTTGAGAGGTTACAGGTTCTGAACCCTAAGCTGCCATTTTCCTTCCTCAATAATCTTTAAAATTCTTTACAAGTGACTGAATGTTTAATTGGTTTCAACACGAAGAACAAGATTTCTTATACTACAACTTGCCCATCCCTAAAGTATTAATTTTAAGGCATGTGGTGGTTAGTTGGAATGTGTTTCTAAGAAGAGTATGAGGATCTTTTTCAGAGAATCATGCTTTGTCATTGGTGTCTTATTTCAGAGAATTATGCTTTGTAATTGATGTCTAATTAAAGTTTCATATATATGCAGAAAAATGCATGCATCATAGTGGTACAGTGAAATGAATTTTCACAGTGATCGTATCTGTGTACATGCCACCCAGAGCATTGCCAAACACCCAGAAGCAACCAGTCGAGTAAATACTATTGTTACTACTTACACCATAAGTATGTTTTGCTTGGTTTTGAAATTTCTATAAATAAAATCAGTAGTCCATACTCCTGTGTATTTGATCCTTTTATTTAACTCAGTCTTTGTGAAAATTACAAGTTGCAGCAATACTTCATTAATTTTCATTACTTTGTGGTATCCTGTTATACGGATATTCTATATTTATCCAATGTGTCCTTGACAAATTTGGTGGCTTCCGTTTAAGGATTACTGACAAGTTATTATGCTTTCAATTCTTTTTTACGTATCTTTTGTTGTACATAGGTAAATATTTCTTTTGGGTAGACACCTAGCAGTGGATATGTTTCAACTTTAGTAGATACTGCCAAATGATTATTCAAAGCATCTATCTATTCAAAACTCCTACAAGCAATAGATGAAATTTCCAAAGTATGGACACCCTCTCATTGTGTTTGTTATACTTGAACCAGTGCTAATTAGTCAATATCAAAGGAGCAGAGACTGACCCTGAAGTTTTGATAGGGCAAGTTTTCTTAAGAAAACCAGGCAGCCACTAAGTTCCAATTCAATTCAGCAGACTGCTTCTATCCTGGGTGATGAGCAATTTGCCTTTATTAGAATCAACACTTAGTCCAGATATTGGACGGTCACCCTAGAAACTAACCAAGGGCTTATGGTAATCTAATGGCTTGCATATGATACTGTGATGACTGACCGCACTTACCAACGCTCACTTTCCCCTACCTATAAAATGTATCCTGTGTGAGCCTGCATACTTAAACTCTGCTGGTTCTCAGGGAAACGTCATTCTACCAGAGATCACAATAAGATTTCCACTGGACGTGAAGATGCAATTATCAGTCACTTTCATCTCCTCTACTCAAGAGACCACCAGGCAAATGAAGAAGCCGCAGTATAGGCAGAGGTAATCAAGTCTGATTTCCAGGAGAAGCTGCAGTTGCTGCTCTGTTATCAGAAAAGAATAGAGCTTGTTTAAAAGCCTGGAGATTCATTGAGCCATCTTTGGTATTCGAGATCCAGTGATAATAATAGTATTAATTGCTACAATAATATTATAGAATTGTTTTATTAGTTGTGAGACAACTTACTTCCCAATTAGTCTAGAGTGTTGCTTTGGGCCTGGAGGTTGGCCGTGTTCACGATTTGGGTTCTAAGCCCGCCCTCCCGTGGGGTGCAAGGCTAGAGAGGTTTTTCGTTTGTTGTTGTTGTTGTTGTTGTTTTAAGTTTTGTTGTTATTGTTTCCTAAGTAAAATCAAGATCCTTCAGGATAGGAACTGGATTTAGTGAAACTAACTTCTGACCAGTGTTTAGTATGAATGATCCTAGGGTTGTGTTTTGAAGAAACTCTCTCTGTATTTCTGGAGAACATTCAGGGAAATTTGCAAATGAACAGGAATTAGATGGATTATTATTTTGTTAATGCAATTTTTGGCTTTTTGTGTCCACCTAGGAGTTATGCTTGTTTAGTCTCTTTCAACTAGAACAGCCCTTGGTCTTTCAATTGTTCTTTTTACTGTTGTCTTTCATGACATGAACTCTCGTTAAAGAGTTTGGCCAGTCATATTGTACAATGTCTCATTCTCTGGATTAGTCTTATTTTTCCCACATGTATTTGGGTCTAGTTAAACATTTTTAATAAGAAATCTTCATAACTGAAAAAAAAGAATACTGCATAAGTGGTTTTGAAAGTTATCTTTGCTTGCTTCTAGAGACAAATTGTACATATTCTGAAAATTAATTGAGTTAGTATTTTGATTACTCTATGAAATAATATTCATTATTACATATTAAATAACAGGTCTTAAAAATTGTACCTCATTCTCCAAAAAAAGGCTCAGGGCATTCAAAGGAAACAATGGAGTCAGGTTCTGTATCAGTTACTAAGATAAAATGAGGAGGAAAGACCACAGTCAAATAGATAGGATAAGCCTTTATAAAAGTCTTCATATCAAGACTTTTAAACCAAGACAGGAAGTGTTTTAAAAGGGATTCAAAAGCAAATCTAGAGAATTATATAAATCTGTATAAACCAATAGTCCTAATCATTATGTGTCCTTTACTAATTGAAATTGTTGTATTAAATTGGTTTTGAAAGACATCTACATGTATCTTCTTTCTGATCTTATTATGGTGTGGCATGTAATGTAAACATAACATTTTGTTCATTTAGGACTTCTGTTCATTATTGACAAGGATCTTAATGAATTAAAATTCATTAAGAATTTCTTAGATTCCTTATAATTGTCTTAAGTCAGATAAATGATCACTTACACCAAAAATTATGAGATTGCACAAATATAAAATTCATATATAACAAAATATAATGTGTAATGATATAGTGTAAAATATACTAACTTTGACCCACATTTAAAAGCAAAATTTGTTCATATATTTATTACATAATGCTACAAACTGTGGTCTAAAGTTCTCTACTAAGTCACCTGAGAAAGATGGTGTCATGAAAAGGACAAAGGTGTTTTACACACCAGAACCAGCTTTGGTGCTGCTTAGATGACCACCAGGTGGCATCAAGGGCTTGCTTCCTTATATCTTTAATTAAGACTTTCCACTGAAATCGGGGGATATAGGGATGCTGCAGTAATTAGGCATTATTGCTATGTCCCATGTTTTCTTAATTAGCTTAAAAATAAGGTACTCTGTTTATTAGGTTTACCATCTGGGGATATTTCACGGGGGTGTTGTCAAAATAAAAAGAAAGGATTCAATCTGTCATGAAACTGACTTACTTTCCTATAATGAAGACACACTGTACACCTTTAAGGAATGCATAGAATCACATTCACGTTTATTATAAATGCTGACACTATCAAAAATATTTCTCCTAAAATGACTTTTTTTCCACATTTAAAATATCCTTGACAATTAGAGGTGTTATGACACAAAGTTTACCAGATAAATGTTAATACCCTATTATAGTTACACCAATCCCTTCCATGTCCACAATGCAGTCTTCATGTCAATCATTGACCAAATCCATATTAAGTAATTATGGGTGGGTTCATTTGCTTATGTATTGCATTCTGATAGGAAATTCCACTCTCCTCCATTTTGGTATTTTTAAATAATTTAGCCAAAGCCATTTAGTTTTGTCAACATGTGGCTTGCTTTGCTTTACAATTTGCTTGAAGACCCCCTTCTAAAAACCACATTTTTGTATATGAAGTACTAAGAGGTCACTTTCAGAATCTCAGTGAAAACAAATTTATCAGGTACAATTGATACAGGTTGGAACTGTGTGCCCCCGCCACTCCTTATATGCAGGAATTTTTTCACACCAACCTAGTCAAAAATACAGTATTCACGGATTCAATATCCGTATTTGGAGGGCCGACTTTTCCTGTTTTCCAGTTCTGCAAAGGAGACTGCAGAACTTGAGTACAGGCAGATTTCAGGGTATGCCGGGTCCTGGAACCAATCCCCCATGTATACGGAAGGAGAACTGTACTTTTTTCTGTTGATACTACCAGTTAATTCAGTTCTAAGGATTCTATTTTAAGTTGACATTATTACTGTGAGATTTCACCAAAGCTTTTAAAATTTAAGATTCCTTGGAATATTTTAGTCCAAAAATAAATGCATTATAGAAATAGACTTTAATTCAAGATCAGCAGAATAAGAAGCTAATTAAGTGAAAAGTAATTATGATTATTAATCATGAAATTATTTTTAAGGATCTATTTTTAGACAAAGAGCCTTTTTCTTCCTTCTGCCTCTACTTAAAACTCTAACTTGAGAAGGAATGAACTCCTTCTCTAAACATCTATTAAGAAACTATCAGCCTAAATTTCCATAATTGCCAAGTTAAAATCAAATCTTTCCTGAATTTTTTTACTGTTAAGCTCTTATCTCAAAAGTAATGATAATATTAATAACACTGGGTAATCATCTGATGCGATCAGGGAGTGAGAGAATGAACTCTTCAGAATACTTTGCCCAATGAGTCGATGCCATCCAAACCCACAAATGCATGAAATTTCTTGTATTGTCTGACTAAGAAAACAGAACGTTTTCATGTGGAATACTTCCTTATAATGAATAATGAATTTCCGTGTACTTTTAAAGGGCAATTAATTCTCATTGAATTTCAAAGAGAGATTTAAAATGTGTAATCCCTCAAAAAAATCATAGCTACCTTTTTTAATGGACATGAAGTTAAATTTTACTAATTCTAACTCTCTTAAACAAATGAACAATCAAAATATGAATAATGTTGTGGCAGAGACTATGTACATTTTGTTAAAAAAGTGACGTATATGAGTTGTCCTAAGCTGCAAAATTATTGAAAATGGTCACATACTATGTAAAATTCCTTTATTGAGACTTCATTTTTTCTTTACTTTTTTTTTTTTTTTTTTTTTTTTACTTTAAGTTCTGGGATACAAGTACAGAACATGCAGGTTTGTTACATGGGTATACATGCTATGGTGGTTTGCTGCACCTATCAACCCATCATGTAGATTTTAAGCCCCGCATGCCTGCCCCCACCACCTCCCACCAACAGGCCCCAGTGAGTGATGTTCCCCTCCCTGTGTCCCTGTGTTCTCTGTGTTCAACTCCAGCTTATGAGTGAGAACATGCAGTATTTTAAGACAATGTATCTGTTTGGATAAGCTCATTACAATTGTGTCTCCTTCATAGAAGAATGTGTTTGGGTGAGAAACCATGATCACATTTTTTACTTAAAGATACATTTTAATTAATTTGATATCATAAGTTCATTATGAGGAACCAATATGTTGTAGAAACAGAGCATACAAAAGCCTACAAAGAAATTAGCACAGTATCTGTTCTATGTCCTACAACAGCCCAGTTTCATAGGCATTTAAGAATATCTCTCCCTGGCAGACCAAGAAATTGAAGCAACTCAGAGATTCTCAGAAAGAGAAATGCCACATGGCTAAAGGTACTGCAGATGAAATCAACTGAAATAAAGTGAATCAAGGTTGGTTCCTGCTCTCCAGGTAGGTGTGGGCAGTTAAAAATATTTCTGGTATGGCAGAAGTGATAGAATAAATGATCCTTAAGGGCATGTAATTAAATTCTCTGATCTTAGTGGTTCAGTTATATCATGTTACACTGAGTTTGTTGGCTATATAACCAGAAAGTTTAAGAGTGTATAAATAATATCTGTTCTTATCCTAACGTCAAAAACTATCTAAAATTTTTTGTCTATCTCAAATGTATGGTGTAATTCCACTAGTAGACTCACTCAAATTTTTACTAGTTTTAAAAAAATTTAATAGGAAAAGATTAACAGTTTTGTAGACAAAAGAAAATATTTGGCTAAAAGATACCTGACCCTTGACCTGCAGGCTGCAATAATCAATTGGTGGGGTGGGTAGCATGTTTCTCAAATTACGTCTTGCTTGAGCATTTTATCAGCAATATTTCTCCCTCAAAAATGAGGTTGTGAATTATATAATTTAGTAAGATTTCATCCTCAACCAGATTTGGGACAATAGTACTTTTAAAATCTCTCCTTTAGAGCAATGCAGTCTTTCAAGATCTGTGTTAGGAAAATATACTTCTCCTTGGGTATTTGTGCCCTCCACTCAAATTAAATTGTCTTAAAATTTTTAACATCCAATCCATTTTCAAGGGAGGCCGAGATGGGCGGATCACGAGGTCAGGAGATGGAGACCATCCTTGCTAACACGTTGACACCCCGTCTCTACTAAAAAAAAAAATACAAAAAACTAGCCGGACGACGTGGTGGGCGCCTGTAGTCCCAGCTACTCGGGAGGCTGAGGCAGGAGAATGGCGTAAACCCGGGAGGCGGAGCTTGCAGTGAGCTGAGATCCGGCCACTGCACTCCAGCCTGGGCGACAGAGCCAGACTCTGTCTCAAAAAAAAAAAAAAAGAAAGAAAGACGTTAGATAACATTTATTATGGAATGAAAATAGACATTTAAGAAACCTTCAGTAGACTGAAGAATGATGTATAGCATCTGACTTGAAAAAAATTACTTATGTGTTTTACACACGAATGTTGGCAAATATAGCTATGATACGTAATATTCATTTTAGTTTATTTAAATGTTTAGGTTAATATTTATAATATCTGGTAATTTCATTATTTGCAACTGAATCTGGGATAACAAATGTTTAGATAAATTAAATATAAAATGTGTGAAATATTCAAAATTATTGTAGAGTAATTTTTAACATTTTTTCTGCTCGTTACACACGTTTACTGTAGATGAGCTTGTCTTATCTATGGATTAAAGTAGCCCTCTGCTCATGATTCCTAAAAACCTGGCCCAGGTTTTTTTCCTGAATTTTACATTCATTCATTTAATAATTCAAAAAATGTTTTGTGCTTACTAAAGTTACTTCTTTAGGTTATGTATGTTAGTTCTCATATAATTGAGGAAGAACGAACACACGCGTAGAGGAAGCAGTCAATAATTAAAGGATAGTTTAGTACTTTATTCTGCACTATCCAATGTGTCGGCCACTAACCAGAGATGACAACTAAGAAATGGAAATATAGCTCATCTAAATTGAGATTTCGCACGAAAAGCAAAAAGTAAAATATCTTATTAATAATTTTACATGTATATCTTGAAATATTTTAGACAGATTAGATCAGATGACATATTAATAAGATTAGTATTGTCGACATCTTTTAGCTTTTCATGGGTCTATTAGAAAATTAAAAATTACATATGTGTGTCACATTATATTCTGTTAGACAACACTGATGAATAATATAATAAATATAATATGATATGATATAAGTGCTATTGAGAAAATGAGGCTGTGGCCCACTGTTTTACAGCGGGCTGTCAGAAAAAGCCTCTCTAAGGATTTGGAAATCTGCAGGACATGAGAAAGCAAGCACTGTGACTATCTGGAGGAAACTTGTTCCAGGCTGAGGAAACGGCAAGAACAAATCCCAGAGATAAGCGTGTAGGTTCAACAGCATGACTTAGGGCATCTTTCTTGCCATTGTTCTAGTCCTTCTGCTTTGTTCCAAAATTGTGGATCTTCTATTGCCCGCCTGTTTTTTTCTTTTAATCCATAAGTGTGTCAGCCTTCCTTCACTCTTTCACATTCTGACAATTACAAATCCTATTTATTCACTTCCTATCTGCCAAACCTGTTTATTTCTCTTCACTCCCATCTCTACTCCCCGAGTCCAGGTCATCAACATTCTATGCCTTGGTTACTATAATAGTCTTTTAACAGATCTCCAAGCATCTTGTCCACCTCTATTTTAGTGGGGTCTTACGTCTTACTAACTTAGGTGTCGCAACTGCCCTGTATCTTAGTGTCTTACAAGTAAGATTTATGTCTTTCTTACATTCTTCTCCCTCACAGGTCAGCTTTTTCTTTGTTTTATGACTTCTTCATTTGGTATCCAAGCTCAAAACGTGTCTTCTCTCTGAAATTGAGGTAAAAGAGATATAATATAACCCCTTAATGGCACATATAACTTCTGCTCGGAAGCCACACATTCACTGCTTCTCCTTAATTAAGTGGCTGAGTCCGATGTCACAGTTCATTAGGTTTAATTCTCCTCCGGGACCTGCACCAGAAGAGAGGGCTAGCACATATTTTGAAAATAAAATGATCTACGAAAATTCAACTGCCAATGTCACTGAAATTTATTCATAATGTTTCTAAAGTATACATCTAACTATTTTACTATTCTAAATCAAGTTTTGCTTTTCCATTATTATTATTGGAAAAATATTAAATTTCTTAAGATGATTAGAAATCTTTCCAAAATTGGTATCCTGTGTGCCATTCTACATCCATCTCTTTGTCATTTTTCCTCTCTCGATACTTCTAGCCTATATTCTCTGATAAAACTCTGTCTCTCCCAGAGTGGCTCCTGCTATTAAATAGTCTTCAATGCAGATGTGACTTTATGTAGAAAAAAATACCATTAGAGCCTTCCATAACCTCCTCCTATCTTAAGGAGGTTATAGATCTCATGTATGGATTTTTTGGCACTGAGGCTTATCCTTTTAAACTCTACTTAATATCTATTTTCAACTATTGTGTTACTTGTTCAATTATTTGTGTCTCAACCCTCATATTTAAATTTTAGTGAGAAAAGGAAAAGTTTCTGCGTAGGGTGTGACACATGGTAAATACTGTTTGTTGAATAAATGAAGTGATTTTATAACAAGAACATTTCAAAAAACTAAATTCATATAAATTATCAAGATATTTATTGTCCATTCAGCGTAGTGGAGAATATGAAGTAAATCCTATTTTTATTTAAATAAAGAGGAAAATTGCATAAAAACATCTCAATGTACTTCCTCAAAATTAACTCAACTAGCTGTAATACACGGAAGTTAGTTTAAAACAAACAAACCAAAAAAAAAAAACAACAAAAAAACCAATTTTGTTTGCTAGAAGTTACGGACTTTCAATTAACAAATCACAAAGTGCTTTGAAGCAGATGGTTAAGATTTTGTTACTTTCTCAGACAAAGATAATTGTATATAATTTAGATATTTGAACACTCCAGTCAATTATAAGAAACATGAGAGTTTTTTAGAATTATCTTTCACTGTTGCTCTTTGAAACCTGCTCTGATGTTGCCACATAAAAATCGTTCTTCTGTAAAGTCCACAGTGACAAAACCATTGATTACAGATTAATTGATAGTGTAGATTGCTCATTTGTGCTTCATGAGTCTAGCAATTTTTTTAAATACACAATTTAAAAAGACATCTAAGAACTTATTCCTAAGAGTGTGAAGAAAGACATATAGTTTAACCATGCTATTATTGGGTATTTTGTGGTAGAAATATTCTGAAATGCTTTTGATGTGCCTTAAACATCTTTATTACAGACTCAGTGAATTAACAGATTACGTTGTTGTGAAATGTATCTCCTTAAGTTTGTTTAGATTTGTTTTCTTGTTTGTTGTTTGCTTTGCTTATAAAATAAATGTATACTTTTTATGCCACCCGCCAGACTACCAGAAATACTTCTGAAGGGAAACAGAATTGCATATTGCTTGATTTGGTTGGGATCATTGCATTTTTAAATAGTTATAAGAATTTAAAATATTTAGGCTCAAAGTTAATCTTTCTTTCTCTTTCCCAAGTAGATACTCAGAGACACATATACACATATTTTCCCCATAATAGTGAATATGCTGTTTTTCCTTTAACACAGATCTATGCACAACTCACTGTTTGCACAGACTGGTGTATATCACTCAGACAATGAGCAGATTAACCCACTCTTTTTAAAGCAATTAGATTAACAGTTGAATAAACATGTTAAATATTAAAGTTAAATAGTTAACTTTATATTTAAATAGTATTATACAAACATTTTCAAAGCAGGTCTCATCATCAAAGTTATAGACCATATTTCCTAGAGAGATAATTCAATTATACTATAAATGGATTTCTGAAACACAAGTTTGTGAAAAAAGCATTTGTTAGATTTCTAGTAAAATGACAAAGCATTATGATTTGCAAAATGGAGTATTATTCACATATATGCCCTAATCATCAGAAAAGGAAGTAGTGTTATTTTCTTTACTTTGCTGTTGTTTGTTTACAGAAACGATCACATTAATACTGAATAATATGGCACTCTTGAAATCAAATAACAACAAATGCAGGGAAAAATAATGTACTATTTTGGTGTGAAAGATTTCTTTTCAAATGAATTGTTTTATGTAGAACAAAAAATAATATCGTTAAAGAATACATGTTCTCCAAAAGGAAAACAAAGTCAGAGTTGTTTTTTTTTTTCCTCTGAAATATCTTCCCCATCAACCTCTTTATTTTTCTTGGAGCTTCTGGAAATAGTAATTCTGAATCCCATAGTTTAATGTTTCAATGTTGTACCTGATGCAGATAATTGTGATTTTGTTGTGGCAGCAAGAGATGAAATCCCGAATTTACAATTAGATATAGAGTCTTACAAAGTAGGGTTTGTTCTCAGAATTCCATCCACACATACATCCATATCTACGTCCATCCATCCATATGTCCACAATCCTGCCTGCCCATATGATACAGTTGAAATATTTATCAGCCTGTTGTTCTTCCCTTTCCTCCCTCCCCAAGTAATCCCATAGTTGCTACATTATGGGAAGTACCAAACATTCAGAGGGATAGGTTTGGGTGACCAAAGCAGCAGGAAAGCACATAGGGAACTAAGTGGTCTGTTAACAACCCGTATACTTAGACATCAATATGTTAATAACTCTTACAGCTTTATCAGTGCAACCCAACTGAATATTTACCCTTCCTGCCTAATCAGTAAACACTTTTTCTGCCCTTTTTATGTGCTGTGCTTCTGGCCACTCTTAACATTCTTACCTTGCAGTGGTGAAAATAAGATAAGTAATTATATTGCAATGTCATCAGTTTTAATAAATGAATGAAGTGTTCTTGGAGCAATGCTATTATTAGTGTATAGAAACAAACCTGATTTGTGTATGTTGACTTTATATGCTGCAACTTCGCTGAATTTGTTTTTTAGTTCTTACAAGTTTTTTGTGGACTCTTCAGAGTTCTATATATATATATATAAAATCATGTAATTTGTAAACAGAGACAATTTTACTTCATTTCTGATTCTAATGTCCTTTATTTCCTTTTCTTGTTTAATTGCCTCACTAGAACTTCCAGTTCTATGTTAAATAGAAATGGTGAGAGTGGGCATCCTTGTCTTGCTCATGACATAAATACTTTTGGCTTTTCACTGATAAGTATGATATCAGCTCTGGGCTTATTACATATAGCCTGTATTATGAAATTACAGAAAGAATGAAAGCACATTCTTTCTATACCAATTATACTTCTATAGCAATAAGCATGTACTTTACTTTTTCTATACCTAAATTATTGAGTGTTTTTATATCATGCATGATTATCAAATTTTGTCAAAAGTTTTTTCTGCATTTAGTGAAATGATCACACTTTTTATCTTTTATTCTGTTAAAATGAAGTGTCATATTTATTGATTTGCATCAGGTGTTGAACCATCCTGGCTTTCTAGGGATAAATCCCACTTGATCCTGGTGTGTAATGGTTAGTATTGTCAATTTGATTGGATTGAGAGATGCAAATTATTGTTCCTGGGTGTGTCTGTGATGGTGTTGACAAAGATGATTAACATCCTTTGTTAATCAGTGGACTGGAAGAAGCAGACTCACCCTCCAACTGGCTGGGCACCATCTAATCAGTTGCCAGTGTGGCTGGAATAAAATCAGGCAGAAGAACTTGAAAGGACTAGATGCCTGAGTCTTCCAGCTTAGATCCTTCTCCTGTGCTGCATGCTTCCTGCCCTGGAACATCGGACTCCAAGTTCTTCAGCTTTTGGATTCTTAGAACTACACTAGTGGTTTGCCAGGGGCTCTTAGGCCTTCAGCCATAGAATGAAGGCTGTGCTGTTGGCTTCCTCACATTTGAAATTTTGGGACTTGGACTGGCTTCCTTGCTCCTCAGTTGACAGATGTCTTATTGTGGACTTCACCTCATCTTCACTGATGTGAGTCAATATGCCTTAAAAAACTCTCATATATACATCGATCCTATTTGTCCTGTCCCTCTGGAGAGTCCTCACTAATACATGGTGTATGACCCTTTTAATGTGTTGATTCATTTATTTGCTAGTGTTTTGTTGAGAATTTTGGCATGTATGTTCATGAAGAATATTGGCCTGTGATTTTCTTTTCTTGCAGCATCTCTGTCTGGCTTTGGCATTAAGGTAATGTTCAGTTTGGAAGCATTCCTTCTTCAGTTTTTTGGAAGAGTTTGAGGAGGCACAAATAAATGAAAAGACATCCCATACCTATAGTTTAGAATGATTAATATAGTTAAAATATCAATGCTATGCAAATCTATCTACAGATTCACTATGATCTCAATTAAAATTCCAATGGCATTTTCCATAAAAACAGAAAATACGTCTTAAAATTTATATGAAATCACAAAAGGTCCCAAATAGGCAAAGCAATCTTGAGAAAGAACAAAGCTGAATGCATCATGCTTCATGCTTTCAAAATATATTGCAAAGCTACGATTATTAAAACAGTATGGTACTGCTATATGGACAGACTAATATATAAATGGCACAGAATAGAGAGTCCAGAAATAAACTCACACATATATAATCAACTGATCTTCAACAAGAATGTCAATGATGCACAGTGGAGAAAGGATAGTCTATTCAACAAATGGTGTTGGGAAAACTGGATATTCACATATAAAAGAATAAAATTAGATCCCCATCTTACACTATACACAAAAATCAACTCAAATGGCATAAGACTTGAACATGAGACTTAAAACTGTAAAACTCCTCAAATCATGGGGAAACCTTTGCAGAAACTGGTCTTGGCAATGATTTCTCAGATTTGACACCAAAAGCACAGGCAACAAAACCAAAAATAGACAGATGGGACTACAGTAAATTAAAAAGTTGATGCATAGCAAAGACAAGACTCATCAGAGTGAAAACATAACCTAAGGAATATATGAATATATTTGCAAACTACCTATATGACAAAGGATTAATGTTCAACATATATAAGTAGTTCCTAAGTAAAATAAATTATACATTTATAATTTAAATAAAATAAATTGAGTAATTTAAATTATACATAGTAAACAAAAATACCCATAAAAAAAAAAAGGGCAAAGGACTTAAGTAGACATTGCTCCAAAGAAGACATTCAAATGACCATCAGGTATACGACAGGGAGCTGAGAACCACTAATTATCAGGGAAATGCATGTAAAACACAATGAGATATCACCTCACAACTGCTAGCATGGCTACTATCAAAAATAAAAACAAAATGTAACAAATGTTTCTGAGGATGTGAAGATAAGGAAACCTTAATACATTTTTTTAATTATTATTATTATACTTTAAGTTCTAGGGTACATGTGCACAACATGCAGGTTTGTTACATATGTATACATGTGCCATGTTGGTGTGCTGCACACATTAACTTGTCATTTACATTAGGTATATCTCCTAATGCTATCCTTCCCTCCTCCCCCCACCCCATGACAAGGCCTGGTGTGTGATGTTTCCCTCCCTGTATCCAAGCGTTCTGATTGTTCAGTTCCCACCTATGAGCAAGAACATGCGGTGTTTGGTTTTCTGTCCTGGTGATAGTTTGCTGAGAATGATGGTTTCCAGCTTCATCCATGTCCCTACGAAGGACGTGAACTCATCCTTTTTTATGGCTGCATAGTATTCCATGGTGTATATGCCACATTTTCTTAATCCAGTCTATCACTGATGAACATTTGAGTGGGTTCCAAGTCTTTGTTATTGTGAATAATGCCTCAATAAACATATGTGTGCATGTGTCTTTAAAGCAGCATGATTTATAATCCTTTGGCTATATACCCAGTAATGGGATGGCTGGGTCAAATGGCATTTCTAGTTCTAGAAACCTTAAAACATTATTAGTGGAAATATAAATGGTGCAGCCACTATGGGAAATAATATTGAGCTTTCTCAAAAAATTAAAACTTGAACTACCTTATCATCTGGTAAAAATATTTTTTCTGCTTTAGTTATTTTACATATTGAAATCATTAATGTAAAAAAGTTTTTCTAAGTTGCTGTACTCTACAAAATTTTATTACAATTTTCTAAAGAATTTTATATTTTTGAAAATAATTTAGGATATACCAATTTTAAGGGTCTTACTATAACATAAAACCAATTTAAATATTTCTATCAATTATTTTTTATCTCTTCTTTTTCTCTCAGTATTTTATTTTCATATTCTTTTAGAAGATAAATTATATACCCACCCCAGCCTTATAAACCATGAACTTTATTTGAATTTATTAGATCTGGAAGCTCATGCTGCTTCCATAGGCTGTTTCTTTTTTCCTTCTGCCTCCTTGGAACTGGCATATCGTGCATTCAAGAGGTCCTTAAAGTTAAAAAAAAAAAAAACAAACTCAATTTACAAACGGAGAACTGAATATATAGCAAAGCAAATGATGTACCAGGATCAGAAAGGTTTCTATTGTCAGACTAGACATAACACACAGGAGTCTCTTCTCTCTGTTATTTGTCTTTTCTTTTGAATGGTGCTTTATGATTGTGATTATATGGGTATAACAAATGCATTTGGAATGAAATTCAAAAGGGTATGGTGGTAGAAGCAAACATATCTCTCTTCGGAAGCCACACTCTACTGTCCAAATGTAAACAATGTTAGGATCTGATTTTAATATAGATCCCTTTAACTAAAAGATAAATGAGTGTAAATTTGCAATACATCCCAGAAGGGGTATCCCCGTTTTGTTTTGTTTTGTTTTGCTCAGCTCAAATCAATTTTCTTTGATGTGGATAGTGCAAGCCCCAGAAGGGAAGGGCACAGACACAGAACAACTGAACAGAAAGAAGGAGGAGATCCTGGGCTTTCCCAGGAATGACCAGATGCCTTCTCCTGTGGCCCCTCATTCCAGCCTGAAGCAGCCTCACACAAGGTACTGGCATAAGAGAGTCTGAGCTGACTTTCAGACCCACTTCATAGAAAATGCCTTTATATTAAACACCTCTGTACAGAGCACAAAATGCATCTGCATAGGTTGAGGTCAAGAGGAGAGACTATTTTTGATGAGTGTGTAAAGGAGGGGTTCTTTTTGGAATATACCACACAGCAAATGCCACCTAGCAAATGCTCTTCCAAATGACACACTGTACAGTTGCTGTTAACAGCCCTAATGGCCCAAAGTACTGACCATGATCCTGTTTACTCTTTTCTTCCTCTCTTTTTTCTTACTTCCTTTTCCTCCTCACTGTTTCTTCTTATCTTCCTTCTTTCCTCTCTTTCTAGTCTTCTTTTTTTTTGAAGGAGAAGGAACAGTCATGTAATTTCCTTTTTGACACTAATTTCTTAACAAATGCAATGAATAACAAAACTCTATCAATTGGAAATCTTAAATGGGATAAATCAAACAGAAAAAAAAAAAAAAAATGTGTGCCTTGATCTTGGACTTCTCAGCCTCCAGAACTGTGAGAAATAAATTTCCACTGTTGCAGCTCAAATGCACTGACATGTCACCTATTCAACATTTAGCCATTAACATGTTGGAGTCAGGAGAGAAGGAATCAAGTGAATTGTATTAGTAAATGATTAGTTATGCCTAAGATAAAATTAACCTGTTTTCTACAGCCTAGCATTAGTTAGATATAGAGTTCAAATTAACTCATAAATATTAAAATGATAGGCTGAAGACAAGGGTACTACTTGATGTGTAACCCATCTTGAAGTAAGGCTAACACAAAAACTGCAGCTAAAGTGCTGCTAGTCTACTGTGGAAACTCTTCATATAGAGCACCTATGAGATCTGCATTAGGACACATTTCCTGCAGGGGGGCAGATAATCCATCTACACCTACTATTAATGCTAATTATAAATATTTCGTTTACCTATAAATTAATACTTTACTCAAATGTTGCTATTAGAATTTCCAACATATTAGTCAAAAAATTAAAACAAGAAATTACATTTATTCTAGGTGTCTTCAATAAAAGCACTTTATAGTATGTTTTCTGCAATTTCCTCTATCAAAATGCCCTTCATATAGAAATTTCCCAGTGACCCCTTTTTAAAAAAGTGACCAAGTGAATTATTTGCTTAGATATTTTCTTAGACATGTTTTTTCTATTATTTTTATTTAATAATAAGTAGCAGAAATTGTTTCTTACTGATAATACATTTTTAATTTAATAAGCATATATAATAATTTCTCCCCAAGTTGGAAAGAGCTCATCAGAGCTCAGGAATGCATAACCTTTATGCTTATGATCAATAACTAAATTTGTGATGAAAAAAGTTAGAATATATACTACCTTTAAAAAGACAGTGAAAATATATTAATATTTGCATGACCTTTGGAATGGCCAGACTAAGTTAATGAAAGTTCTAAATTATTATTTATTTCATAATGTTTTGAAACAAGTTCAATTTCAATTACATTTGCTGAATGGATTTAACAAAATGCAAACACTGATACATAAATAAATACACATTTTTGAACATAGATAATTAAAGTTCCTTGGGGGACAGACTTCTTTATTTATAGAGTGGAAGATATCTACATTATAATCCAATTATTTAACTCCCTGCATGTCCATTTACATTCTGTGAAACAAAGAAGCTAAAGTCAATGATACATTAAGTTTTTCCCTTTAATTTCAACTTTTATTGCATATATAAGGAGTACATATGCAGGTTTGTTACATGGGTATATTGTACCCAGATAGTGAGCATGTACCCAGTGGGTAGATTTCAATCCATGTCCCCCCACAACTCTCTCCCTTTAGTAGTCCCCACAGTGTCTGTTGTTCCCATATTATGTCCGCAGGTGGTGAATGTTTAGCTCCCACTTATACTTGAGGACATGCAGTATTTGGTTTTCTATTCTTGTGTGAATTCATTGAGAATAATTACCTCCAGCTTCATTCTCATTGTTGCAAAAGATATGATTTTATTGCTTTTTATGGTTAGCAGAAAATTTTAAACCAAGCTTGTACAGATATATATATTTTAAAATGTTTGGAGTATCTTAGCCTCAAGTATTCTACTGTATTGCTATACAATCAAGAAAATGTATGGCTTTTAGGAAGCTAATAATTTTGATTAGTTCATAATATATGACATGCATTAAAAGTTACTGAGACAATTTGGAAATATTTGCATAGTCTGCAATTTTTTTTTCTCAGTTTTTATTAATGAGTGAAAAAATATTTCCTTAGTTCTTCTATGAAGAGAGATAAACATTTTACTTCTCTGAATTTTGAAATGTTTTACCATTGGGTGCTTAGCTTTTTAATAATCAATTATTATTTTCTGTTATTTTATTTTGTGTTTTAAATACACCTTTTAAGATTATTTAAAATATGGTGGTCTCATTTAAAATACAGTGCTTTTTTCACTGTCTATCTTGACTTCTGGTGATGAATTTTTGTTTTGTTAGATTTGAGTCCCAACTGTGTTTCAATATCAGCTCATCAACTGGTTATTAATTTAAATTCCACTGAATATTGCTGGAAGCTGACCAGTGTATGCACAACGTGACACTGAAACAGATCAAAACAATGCATATTGCAATAATTCTAGGAACTGATGTCCACAGGCAACAACTGTAATTATTCTTCACACTAACAGTTATTTCCCCCTCTCTAGAGAAAATTATTAACATATGCATTTTAATTGGCTTTAAGAAATGGTATAATGATGTAGAAATTGGCAATGGAGTTTAGAACACTGGGCAACTGAATGCATCTGCAGCCGTATTGGCTACGGTTTTCAGTAGAAAGTGAACTAATGGTGTTTAATGAATCAGGCTTAATCCATTATTGATGACTAACATACAAATAACAAGTAGATTAATTAAAACTACCATCAGAAATCATTTAAAGATCTAACATCCTCCATTAAACAATAATATAAAACAAATACCATACTAAGGAGTATTCAACATAAAGTTATTTCTTTCAACAATGTAGTATATAGATATATTTTTTCAATAAGTAAACATCAAAACTTTGATTTCATCAACTACAGATGGTCTCCAACTTATTATTTTACTTAACAATTTTTTGAGTTTATGATGGTGCAAAAGCAATACATGTTCAGTAGAAACCATTCTGTTTTTCATTTTCAGTACGGTATTCAATAAATTACATGAGATATTCAACACTTTATTATAAAGTAGGATTTGTATATGATGATTATGCCCAAGTGTAGGCTAATATAAATGTTCTGAACACATTTAAGGTAGGCTAAGCGTCTCACTCTGTCACCCATGCTGGAGTGCAGTGGTGCAATCTCTGTTCACTGCAGCCTCTGCCTCCCAGATTCCAGTGATTCTCCTGCCTCAGCCTCCTGGGTACCTGGGATTACAGGCACCCAACAACATGCCTGGCTAAGTTTTGTATTTTTTTTAGTAGAGACAGGGTTTCACCATGTTGGCCGGGCTGATCTTGAACTCCTAATCTCCGGTAATTCACCTGCTTCAGCCTCCCAAAGTGCTCAGATTACAGGTGTGAGATACCACGCCTTTTACTCACTGAGCTTTACCAGTATCTTGAGTCAAAAATTGTTCTAGAGCCCGGGATTTCAGCCCTGTCTCTCTTCTCTAATCCCTTATCAACCTGGCAGAGTTCTCTCTGATTCTAGAACCTGACCTTTAACTCCTTGCACACCTAAGATGAAAACTGGATTCTTATGGTGATTTTGTCTCTAAACTTTAACCTTCTCTTGCTTCTGCAAGTATTTCTTCAGGGTGGTAAGCAGAAAACAATTGGTCATAAAGTCTTGAATTCCTCATGTGTTACGCAAACTTCATTTAAAATCATTCTAGAAAAGCCATCCACATGCCACCTACCCAGCAGTACACTTTATTCTCTAGGGAAAAAAAAAAGAGAGGACTGTGGTGCCTTGAATCCATATTGTTTTATACATCTATTTCTTGGTACACATTGTTCATGTTGTTTATCAAAGTCCTGCCTTTTGTCATAGAAGTTTCTTCATGAATGAATACAGGTGTTCCTGGAGAAAATACAAATATTGATAGATAATGTCGTGTTCTGGCTGCACTTAAAGGCCAAGAGATGCTTATGAAGCCGAAACAGGTAGGAAAAAAGTACTCTTTTAAAATATTGTTTTTCTCTTTCTTTAGAGATATAAGCTCGACTTATTCCATTGGGAGTATTTAGTGGTCTAAATGAGAACAACTTTGATAGAAATAGAGCTAGAACTGCAATCATTTTCCTGTCTAAGCATGGCACTTTACACAAGAAAAAAAAAGACTCACAAGCATGAGACTAAATTTAATAACGTCTTATATCCTTTCCCAACCAAGTAGAGAACAAAAGGCATTTCTCTAAGGGGAAAAAAGCATATAGGATTTCAATCTTTCATCCTTCTAGACAGTGTAAGGTTGCACATTTAATGTGGAAAGGAAATTTGTATGTGTCAGTGGTGAGGAGTTGCTGTATAAGGCTAAAAACTTTTCTGAGTCTTCTGAATCCTTTTTGCAAAGAATTGAGCCTGAGGGAACTCTTGGGAACCCTCAGTGAGGTAAAATACCTTTCAATATTTAGATTATTTTACCCTCTGCGAATAACTTTAATTCACTGCCTGAATCACACCTCATGCAAATCTCAAATAGTCATTGTATTATTTTGGTACAAAAGTAATTGTGGTTTTGTCATTACCTTTAAAGGCATTACATAATATATGAATTGCTTCATGAAGTAGAGCAGATGTATTCGTTTTCAAACTTATTTCAGCCATAAGGACATATATTCAACCAATAAAAGCAGAACCGCTCTGATGGAGAGGCTGAAAGTTGACAAGGAAAGTCCTCCAGTTTCTGGGCAGTAGCTGCTGAAGCATCTGCAAAGAGGTCCGTAAGTCTTATTTGGAAAGTCACTGATGTTACGCTGTCAATTTTAGATCTTTCCTGTTTTCTCTTGTAGGCATTTAGTGCTACAAATTTCCCTCTACACACTGCTTTAAATGTGTCCCAGAGACTGATGTGTTTGATCTCTGTTCTCATTGGTTTCAAAGAATATCTTTATTTCTGCCTTCATTTCCTTATGTATTCAGTAGTCATTCAGGAGCAGGCTGTTCAGTTTCCATGTAGATGAGCACTTTTGATTGAGTTTCTTAATCCTGAGTTCTAGTTTGATTGCCCTGTGGTCTGAGAGACAGTTTGTTATCATTTCTGTGCTTTTACATTTGCTGAGGAGTGCTTTACTTCCAACTATATGGTCAATTTTGGAATAAGTGCTATGTGGTGCTGAGAAGAAGGTATATTCTGTTGATTTGGGGCGGAGAGTTTTGTAGATGTCTATTAAGTCTGCTTGGTACAGAACTGAGTTCAATTCCTGGATATCCTTTTTAACTTTCTGTCTCATTGATCTGTCTAATGTTGACAGTGGGGTCTTAAAGCCTCCTATTATTATTGTGTGGGAGTCTAAGTCTCTTTGTAGGTCTCTAAGGACTCGCATTATGAATCTGGGTGCTCCTGTATTGGGTGCATAGATATTTAGGATAGTTAGCTTTTCTTGTTGAATTGATCCCTTTACTCTTATGTAATGGCCTTCTTTGTCTCTTTTGATCTTTGTTGGTTTAAAGTCTGTTTTATCAGTGACAAGGATTGCAACCCCTGCCTTTTGTGGTTTTCCATTTGCTTGGTAGATCTAAAACTGACACCCTAACATCACAATTAAAATAACTAGAGAAGCAAGAGCAAACACATTCGAAAGCTAGCAAAAGGCAAGAAATAACTAAGCTCAGAGCAGAACTGAAGGAGATAAAGACACAAAAACCCTTCAAAAAATCAAAAAATCAATTAACCCAAGAGCTGGTTTTTTGAAAAGATCAACAAAATGATAGACCGCTAGCAAGACTAATAAAGAAGAAAAGAGAGAAGAATCAAATAGACACAATAAAAAATGATAAAGGGGATATCACCACCGATCCCACAGAAATACAAACTACCATCAAAGAATACTATAAACACCTCTATGCAAATAAACTAGAAAATCTAGAAGAAATGGATAAATTCCTGGACACATACACCCTCTCAAGACTAAACCAGGAAGAAGTTGAATCCCTGAATAGACCAATAACAGGCTCTGAAATTGAGGCAATAATTAATAGGCTACCACCCAAAAAAAGTCCAGGACCAGACGGAGTCACAGCCAAATTCTACAAGAGGTACAAGGAAGAGCTGAAACTATTCCAATCAAGAGAAAAAGAGGGAATCCTCCCTAACTCATTGTATCAGACTAGCATCATTCTGATACCAGTGCCTAGCAGAGACACAACAAAAAAAGAGAAGTTTAGACCAATACCCCTGATGAACATCGATGCAAAAATCCTCAGTAAAATACTGGCAAACTGAATCCAGCAGCACATCAAAAAGCTTATCCACCATGATCAAGTGGGCTTCATCCCTGGGATGCAAGGCTGGATCAACATACGCAAATCAAAAAATGTAATCCAGCATATAAACAGAATCAAAGACAAAAACCACATGATTATCTCAATAGATGCACAAAAGGCCTTTGAAAATTCAACAGCCCTTCATGTTAAAAACTTTCAATAAATTAGGTACTGATGGGATATATCTCAAAATAATAAGAGCTATTTATTACACACCCACAACCAATAGCATACTGAATGGGCAAAAACTGGAAGCAGTCCCATTGAAAACTGGCACAAGACAGGGATGCCCTCTCTCACCACTCCTGTTCAACATAGTGTCAGAAGTTCTGGCCAGGGCAATCAGGCAGGAGAAAGAAATAAAGGGTGTTCAGTTAGGAAAAGAGGAAGTCAAATTGTCCCTGTTTGCAGATGACAGGATTGTATATTTAGAACACCCCATCATCTCAGCCCAAAATCTCCTTAAGCTGATAAGCAACTTCAGCAAAGTCTCAGGATACAAAATCAGTGTGCAAAAATCACAGGCATTCTTACACACCAATAACAAACAGAGAGCCAAATCAAGAGTGAACTCCCATTCACAATTGCTAAAAAGAGAATAAAATACCTAGGAATCCAACTTACAAGGGATGTGAAGGACCTCTTCAAGGAGAACTACTAACTACTGCTCAACGAAATAAAAGAGGACACAAACAAATGGAAGAACATTCCATGCTCATGGATAGGAAGAATCAGTATGGTGAAAATGGCCATACTGCCGAAGGTAATTTATAAATTCAATGTCATCCCCATCAAGCTACCAAAGACTTTCTTCACAGAATTGGAAAATCTACTTTAAAATTCATATGGAAGCAAAAAAGAGCCTACATTGCCAAGACAATCCTAAGGCAAAAGAACAAAGCTAGAGACATCACGCTACCTGACTTCAAACTATACTACAAGGCTACAGTAACCAAAACGGCATGATACTGGTACCAAAACAGAGATAATAGACTAATGGAGCAGAATAGAGCCCTCAGAAATAATATCACACATCTAAAACCATTTGATCTTTGACAAACCTGACAAAAACAAGAAATGGGGAAAGGATTCCCTATTTAATAAATGGTGCGGGGGAAACTGGCTGGCCATATGTAGAAAGCTGAAACAGGATCCCTTCCTTACACCTTATACAAAAATTAATTCACGATGGATTAAGAACTTAAATGTTCAACCTAAAACCATAAAAACCCTAGAAGAAAACCTAGGCAATACCATTCAGGACATAGGCATGGACAAGGACTTTCTGTCTAAAACATGAAAGCAATGGCAACAAAAGCCAAAATTGACAAATGGAATCTAATTAAACTAAAGAACTTCTGCACAGCAAAAGAAACTACCATCAGAGTGAACAGGCAACCTACAGAATGGGTGAAAATTTTTGCAATATACTCATCTGACAAAGGGCTAATATACAGAACCCACAAAGAATTCAAACAAATTTACAAGAAAAAAATGAGCAACCCCATCCAAAAGTGTGTGAAGGATATGAACAGACACTTCTCAAAAGAAGACATTTATGCAGCCAACAGACACATGAAAAAATGCTCATTATCACTGGCCATCAGAGAAATACAAATCAAAACCACAATGAGATACCATCTCACACCAGTTAGAATGGTGATCATTAAAAAGTCAGGAAACAACAGGCGCTGGAGAGGATGTGGAGAAATAGGAACACTTTTACACTGTTGATGAGGCTGTAAACTAGTTCAACCATTGTGGAAGACAGTGTGGCAATTCCTCAAGGATCTAGAGCTAGAAATACCATTTGACCCAGCCATCCCATTACTGGGTATATACCCAAAGGATTATAAATCATGCTGCTATAAAGACATATGCACATGTGTGTTTATTGCAGCACTATTCACAATAGCAGAGACTTGGAACAAATCCAAATGTCCATCAATGATAGACTGGATTAAGAAAATGTGGCACATATATACCATGGAATACTATGCAGCCATAAAAAAGGATGAGTTCACCTCCTTCGTAGGGACATGGATGAAGCTGGAAACCATCATTCTCAGCAAACTATCACCAGGACAGAAAACCAAACACCGCATGTTCTTGCTCATAGGTGGGAATTGAACAATCAGAACACTTGGATACAGGAAGGGAAACATCACACACCAGGCCTTGTCATGGGGTGGGGGGAGGAGGGAAGGATAGCATTAGGAGATATACCTAATGTAAATGACAAGTTAATGTGTGCAGCACACCAACATGACACAAGTATACATATGTAACAAACCTGCATGTTGTGCACATGTACCCTAGAACTTAAAGTATAATAAAAAAAAAGAAAAGAAAGTCACTGAATGGTTTGAAAATGACTTTACTCATCAAGCCAAGATATTGGAGTGTTTGTGCATAAGTTTATGTAACCGAAGAAAAATACCATAAAACTACATGCCATTTTAACTGTAACTAGATGGAACTGTATCTGTGAACTACATATAAATGATGCAGAAATCCAGAGGATTGTTGAGGTTGAAAAATCCCCTACATGAGAAAAATAACTCCATAAAAATTGTTTCTTTACCGATAGCTTCCAAAATTGAAAGTAAAGTTCATAAAATAACTAAATCATAAGTAAAAGAAAACCATTAAAATGTTTTGAATTCACAAATACCAGATCTCCAACAATAAAACTTCTTACACTGGTGTGAAGCAATTTTGATTTATCCAATGGATGTGATAACAATTTAAAGTACTACAATGGGAAGCGTCCCTTTGCAATATAAATGTTGAGACTTAAAAGCTCCAGATACTATAAAAGTAATGACACAACTCTGATAACATCCCCTATGGTTAAAACATGGTCACATTTTCTAGAAATAAAACTGAAAACCAATGATATTATGTAATAGATTCAGTTTGTTGTGTGTCTCAGGAAAAATGCATCAGAATATGTTCATGCGTTAGTGAAATATTTTAGAGAAAAAAAATTGTCACTTTTTCTATCATAACTGATGCTGAAATAATGTTATAAATTATTCATTGTGTTAAGACTGACTAGAAATACATTTATCTCATGCCATACATGCCATGCAATACAACTCACGCTATGCAGTACAACTCAGATTTGCAAAGATATTTATGAATAGATGTAATCAACCCCACCCTTTCCTAGAACACTCAGTTTAAGATACTACAGAGGAAAACAATAATTTGTGGACAGACTATTAAGTTAGAAAAGTTTCCACGTTAAAACTGTTTTAAAATTTTTTAATTCCTCAAACTTTATAAAACTAAAACAAGAGAAAAGAAACACTATATTGAGAAATGTGCAGAACGTTTTATCCCAATAATTTGTGTCTAGTTTTGTTAAGTAATCTTGCGTCCACACGTTTCTGGAGATAGAAAAATAAAACAGTTGCTGCCCTTGTGGAATTGATACTCATCTAATTTTATTGTAACATAATTAATATTTTTAAACTTATATATAAAGTTGGTATATCTGTAGATCGCTTCCGTAAGTAGAAAAATAAGTAGATTTCATTTTATAAAGGATAACGGAGACACTTTGTATAAGGCTAAAATTATTAGATGAGAAACAATTTCTGTACAATTCAAGCAAATAAGACCTCCTTTGCTAGAATGCTTGAAGTAACCATATGTTAGAGAGCTTCCCAACAATGATTCATATTTTTAAAACAATTTTCTTATGCAATTCTGCCTCTGAATGCTTTGCTTACATCATCCTATACTTCTGATAAAGATAGTATTACTCGGAGAAAAAAAGCAGTAGCTTCAGGGTACAGAATTGAGATGAATGAAAACAATAGGAATGGTAAAGACAACTCAGAGCTTGTGTAACATTTCGTCAGTCTGGGTCTTCACAACTTCCTCAAACCAGTTTTATGTTGTCTCCTGAGGCTGCAAAACACTGTCTTTAAATAGTAAAGTTCTATGTAAAGTTAATAATATATTTAAGCACTCTCATTCAGAAGGAAAAAGCCTTAGAGAAACTAAATTTAGTATAAAAGTAGATAATCTTTTTGAAATTAAAAAAAAAAAATTCTGATTCTTAGTGTAACTCTGTGTATAAGTTTTTTCATTGAAAAGTAATATTTTAGTCTGGATGCAGTGGCTCCCGCCTGTAATCCCAGCACGTTGGGAAGCCGATATGGACAGATCATGAGGTCAGGAGATCGAGACCATCCTGGCTAACATGGTGAAACCCTGTCTCTACTAAAAAAAAATACAAAAAATTAGCCAGGCGTGGTGGCAGGCACCTGTAGTCCCAGCTACACAGGAGGCTGTGGCAGGAGAATGGTGTGAACCCAGAAGGCGGAGCTTGCAGTGAACCAAGATCACACCACTGCACTCCAGCCTAGGCGACAGAGACTCCATCTTAAAAAAAAAAAAAAAAAAGAAACAAAAGTAATGTTTTGTATTCCATGTTTTTGCTTCATAAAATTCAGGAAGGTAGTCAAAACAAAATAAAAATGTCAAACATTTCAAATGATGTCTTTCTTTAAGAGGGATATATTATCTCATTTTTTTCTTCAAGATAATATGTAGTCATAAACATTGGAGCTAGTACAAAGATGCTTTCCAATAATTGGATGGTATATGAAAAGCAAGACATTCCAAAAATACAAGTTTACATAAAAGATCTCATTGCTTAAAACACACACGTTTTGGTTGAAGACTTCTTTACATAAACCATATAGCAAAGAAAGACAAATGCAAGAATTTTAAAAATCAAATTTACTTGCTGAAGTAATTCAACTTTCCAAAGAAACAGGAAGTTAGAAAACATACAGGCCAGGTGCAGTGGCTCACACCTACAATCCCAGCACTTCGGGAGGCCGAATAACAAGATCAGGAGTTCAAGACCAGCCTGGCCAACATAGTGAAACCCTGTCTCTATTAAAAATACAAAAAATTCGCTGGGCATAGTGGCAGGTGGCAGTAATCCAAGCTACTCGGGAGGCTGAGTCAGAAGAATTGCTTGAAGCTGGGAGGCAGAGGTTGCAGTCAGAGAAGATCACACCACTGTACTCCAGCTTGGGTGACAGAGCAAAAGCCCAACTAAAAAATAAATAAATAAATAAAACGTGGTAATACATGTATGTGTTGGGTGTAATTTAGAACTTTTATTATTCTAGAAATAGTACAAGAGCACTTAAAGCCATGGCTTCTCAAATTGGCATGTCCAACCCTTTTACTGTCTCCTATTCCCCCCAGAGTATCAGATGCTTCATACAAAAACTGTCATTTTGGTATACGTGCTCCCTGAGACAGGGCGGCTTGTGGTTCTACCTCTTTGACCAGTTATTTTATATTTATTTTTAAATGTGCATACTTATTTGAGAGCTGAATTGTGTATACTCAGTATTTTTTATTGATGAGGCTGAGGAAAGGGTAGAGAACAGTGAAGGCAGGATTCCATGAACACTGTCCAAGAGTACCTCTAAGACTAAAGAAACCTAAGTGGCTATCAGCAAGTGAGTTAAAGGAATTTCTTATTGGCACTGATCCCAACCTGAGAAGAAGTAATCATAAGATACTGAGGTGTACGGGGAAAAGGAAGAAGAATATCATTAATATTCTAAGATAATGTCTTGGGGATAAATATTTAATAGCTCTGTTCTATACCTAATAATGTTTCCCTTTTATTTTTAAATAATATTAATAGTACATTAACATGATCAAATACAAAAAGTATATATAGTTTTTTGAGACGGAGTATCTCTCTGTCACCTAGGCTAGGCTGAAGTGCAGTGGCACAATCTTAGCTCACTGCAGCCTCTGCCTCCTGAGTTTAAGCAATTCTCACGTCCCAGTTTCCTAAGCAGCTAGGATTATAGGCATCCCCCACCATGCCTGGCTAATTTTTATATTTTTAGTAGAGATGCTGTTTCACTGTGTTGGCCAGGCTGGTCTCAAACTCCTGGACTCAAGTGATCTGCCCAATGTGCCCTCCCAAAGTACAGGGATTACAAGCATGAGCCACCGTGCCCAGCTGGAAAGCATTTTCTAATGTTGACATTGCTTAATCTCTAGGTCACTACTTGGTTGTAAAATATTTATTTCAATATCATACTGAGTATAAAATGTTAATCTAGTTTAGAATTGTTATGACTTTATTCTTGGTGAAAATAATCTATGAAGCTGTTATTATGTCAAATTTTATTATTAAAGTTATATTTCATGCTAAGTTACTTTACCTGTCTTCTTGAGAAAACAAACACAACAAAGGATTCTATTACCCATCGTTTGGTTCTTTAATCTCTAGGTACAATCATAAGTTCAGTATCTAAAAGTTAGAATAAAGAATATCATTGACATCATACAAGATACCATCAAATTATTTAAAAGTGTTCAGCAATCATTTTCTCCCTTTTATTCAAGTAAAAAATCTTATTACTGAAGTAATTATATATTGTATAACCTCAGAGATAAAATTATACATCACATAATTAAGCTTATTATCATTCAAGACATGTGATACTTTCATACATTTCCTAGTCACTAACTGAGTTTATATCACTAAAAAAAATCTTGGATTAAAAAAGAGTTTAGTATTGACAGAGGATTCTTAGAGTGACACTTCACCAGCAGGAAACCTCTGTGGTTGATGCTACCCATACTTAAGCTTTGCTCACCACCTCTAGCCTTGTTCTACCCACTAGACCCAAGCTGGCTGAGCTTGGCTTGCACCACTGGCCCAGATCCCATGCCTGCGAAAGGCATGCCAGGCACCGGGAGGCAAGGGTTGTGTGAGCAAGCAAGCGCAGGTTCAGGCCACTGCACACAGCCGGGCATACCGGCTGCTGTGGTGGGTTGGGGGGTCCCAGGCACCAGTACCCATGCTGGCTGGCTCTGTGCAAGGATACAGCTGAATTAGATGTACTGCAAGCAGTTTCCACTGTGGGTACCCACATCCAGACAAGGGGGACACAGTGGCACCTGGCAGCTTGGAGACACTAGGAACTGCAGAGCCCCAAAGAGGATGTCATAGTCCTGGCTTGGGGAACCCCTAGGTCTGGGCTCCCTGAAGGGCCACACCTTTTCTCTCCTTCTCCTTACTAGCAACATGGTAAGCAGGGGAGGAGCATGTTTCAGCCATTTGTGTTACAGTTCTTTCAGTCCCTCCATTCAGCAGGTCCCAAGTTCTTGTCCCATGTCTGAGAAGAATGAGGTACACGGACAACTGGAGAGTGAGCAAGGTGGAGAGGAAAGTCATTGAGCTACAGAACAGCTCTCAGAAGACCCAAAGTCAGTAGCTCCTTTCCACAGGCAGGATGTCCCAATGAGTGTCCAACTCTCAGTGGAGAGAAGACTCATAGTGGGTAGCTCCTTTCCTCAGGCAGGTCATCGCAACATGTGTGTGAGTCTGGCTGAGTCTGGGGGTTTTATATGCTCAGAATTGAGGAAGTGTATGTTGACTGGTCTGTGAGTGGCCATGAGCAAGACTGGAAAAAGTATCATTCAATTGGCCAAATGGTAATCAATGAAATTCTTACTCTGGGCTACAGACTTTGCCTGGAACTGATAACCTGGCCCCCAGCCTTCAGGCCATCCCTGGATTGAAGGTGGGGTTTTACCAGGGACCCACCCCTTCCTACCTGGGAACCTGTCTGCCTTTAGCATGCGATCCATGGCATCCAGGCTGTCTGCACCAGGAAGCCCCCGCAGACCCATACCAAGCCACCCTCAGCATCCCCAGCCCCTCTGCCATGCTCGTTGGTGCCCGAAGTCCAGAGGCAGCCAAGGTAGCAGGGGGTTGGCATGTCAGCGCCACCCTGAGTGCACACACACCCTTCCAGGTTGTGACAATCACAACTTTGCCCTGCCCTGAAGTAGGTGCCAGGAGCAGGGAGAGTCAGGGAGCAAGAGCAGGCACTTTCAAGCCTGAGGGGGCAGGGGGCTTCCTGGGCCCCCAGGAGCTCAGGGATGCTGGGGTGGCTGTGGCTGTGCCAGGGAGCACAGGGAGCACAGGCCCCTACCCCTCCAACTCAGTAGGAGGCGGGGCTCTCACCTGTTCCCAGCTCCCACTGGTTCCACAGAGTACACAGCCCCAGTTGTACCTCCCCCACTGCAGCCAGTGGCCTCACAGTTGCTGCTCCATATGGACCGCTGTCACCATCACTATTGTTGAAATTCATGGATACATAATTCTTGAAAAAAGTAATTATAGTTTTGACATTTGCATTAACTTTTTGAACTAGATAAAATGTGAATTAAGAAGGTGCTATGATTTGAATGTCCCCTCCAAATTCCAGCTCATGTTGAAATGTAATTGTCATTGTAGCAGTATTAAGAACTGGGACGTTTAAGAGGTGATTAGGCCATGCGGGCTGTGCCCTCCCAGTGTGGTATTAAAGCCATCACAAAAGGGTGAGTTCACCTGCTCCTGCTCTGTCACCCTTTTGTGTTTGCCAGGCATGTAATGACACTGCAAGAAGGCCCTGACCAGATGCCAACATCTAGATATTGGACCTACCAGTGCAATCTGTGAGACCAACATACATGCCCCTTCATCAGGTCAGATGGACACTAAGGTTATGGAAACAAAGTTATCTATTAGTTGAAGATTCAAGGCATCCATCATGGTAGCTCCCTAAACTCCAATGGCTAAACTCCCCAAAAATAGAGACTATCAAGCCTTTTCTAACTGATTTATAGCCTAGAGCAGACAGCTCTGATCAGACAGTGGACTGGCCTAAAAACATTCTTTTCTGATAAGCTACTGCAGACCTAAGCCAGTTTCAGCCAGCTTATAGAGGCTGTACACAAACTGTCTTCATGTTTTGCAGTTCACTTTTTTGACATAAAGAGTCAAATTCTACCCCATTTTATTGCTGAAACTCCACCCGAAAGTGAACATGGGATGTAGGTTTATATATATGTGTGTGTGTGTATATATATAAACATAAATATATATACATAAATAATATATAATATATACATAAATAAACATAATACATAAACATAAATAAACATAAATACATAAACACAAATATATATTTATATATTATATATAATGTATATATTATTTCTAAATTATATATATTTATATATATTTATGAGGGTGGCTGAACAAATACTCAATGGGTGTAGCATATATACATGTGTGTTTGTGTGTGTGTGTGTGTGTGAAATGCTGCCCTCAAAAATATGTGCAGCTTTTGCCTCGAGCCTATTGAATATGTATGAGTCTATTGTGTGATACAGCCCCCGTGAGGCACAAAACCAAGCTGCTCTTCACCTCATCAAAGAGAGAGCACCTCTGGCACATATTGAAGACTATTTCTTCCCCATTTGCAAACTAATTTCACCAATAAAGCTTGCCTTTTTACAACGGAGCCATCCTGGTGGTCTTTTGGATGGTGTCAGCCTCCAGAACTGTGAGCCAATAAATTTCTGTTTATTATAAATTACTCCATCTGTGGTATTCTGTTACAACAGCAAAAAATGTATTAAGACAGGAATTGATACCAGAGAAGTGGAGTGTGATATAACAAATACCTGAAAATGCAGGAGTGGCTGTGAAACTGGGTAGTGAGTAGACACTGGAGAAAACAAACAAACCTATATTTCCATGAATGAAGCATGTAGGGTAATTCTGTTCAGGGCTCAAAAGCGGAGAGGTGCAGGAAAGGTCTCAAACTTCTTAGAGATTACATTACTGGTTAATATCAAAATGTTGATAGAAATATGAACATTGAAGAACATTCTGATGAAGTCTTAGAAACGAGGAATATCTTATTGGAAACTAGATAAAGGGTCACCCTGTTACAAAGTGTCGAGGAAATTGGCTGGCTTGTGTTCCTGCCCAAAAGCTTTATGCAAGACAGAATTGAAGAGCAGTGAACTAGGATATCTGATGAAAGAAATCTACAAGCAGCAAAGCTTTCAGGGTGCTGTGTGACTCCTTTTAATTGCATCCAGTAAAATGTGAGAAGAGAGAAATGATTTAAAGATGGAATTTATAATTAAAAGTAAAATAGAATATAAAGATACAGAAAATTTCCATCCTGGCTATGTAAAGAATGAAAAGGCTTGCTTAGGAGAGAAAACCAAGGGTATGACCAAGCAGCCTGTGATAAGATTAGTTTGAATAGAAGAAAGCCAGGTGCTATTCATCAAAACAATGGAGGAATGATCCCAGAGATATTTCAGAAATCTTCAAAGCTGGCCCTCCCATCATAAGCCTGGAATGCTAGTATATTGAGAGCAGAAATATTTCAAAGGAAAAGTTTAGCATGTCCATGGAAGCTTAGCATTCACTGCCCTATACTACCTCAAGTAACGCTTAACAGCGTTCCTCAGCCATCCCAGCCATGGCTCCAGCCATCCCAGGGTGGCTCCACCTGTTGCTCTGGCAGGTACAGGTGATGAACCTCACCAGTGTCCACATGGTTTCAATTCTGTGGGCACACAGAGTTCATGAGCTGGGGAGTAGTAGATGATTACACCTAAATTTCAAAGGATGCTATGGAGACCAGAAACAAAGGTGGAGCTGCCATAGAAAGCCCACAGGGGTGGGGATTAGGGGTTGCACCACACCTGAGACCCAGAATTATAGAAACACTAAACTTCAACACCAGCCTGGGAGAGCTATGGTCAACCTATTAGAGCTACTGCATGGGCTGAACCTAGCAAAGCCTAGAGGCAGTATTGCCTAAGGCCTTGGGAGCCCAACCCCCACCCAAAAGAGCCCAGAAGGCAGGACAGGAAATCTACAGGCTAAAGATTTAATGTTGTTTACACTATTGGGTTTTGGACTTACTTAGAACCTATTTGTCCTTTTTTGTGTGTAATTCTCCCTTTTAGATTGGGAATATTTATTCTGTGTCTGTCCCATCATTGCATTTTGGAAATAGGTAACTAATACGCTTGATTTCACAGTCTCATAGCTAGAGGGGAATTTGTCTCAGGATGAATTGCTCCTTGAGTCTCATCCTTGTCTGATTTAGATGAAACTTTGAACTTGGACACCTGAGTTGATGCTGGAACAAGTTAAAACTTGTGCGGCTATTAGGATGGAATCAATGTATTTCATATATAGGAAGATGAGTTTTGAAGGGTCAGGGACAAAATGCTATGGTTTGAATGTCTCCTTTAAAACTTGTGTTGAAATTTAACTGCCATTGTAACAGTATTAAGAGGTAGGACTTTTAAAGAGGTGATCAGACTGAGGACTCTGCCCTTATGGGTGTAATGCCATAAGAAAAAGGTGAGTTTAGCCCCTCCCATTCTCCCATCATCTCACCCTATGCCATGTAATGACATTGGAAGAAGGTTCTCACCAGATGCTTGTACCTTTATGCTAGACTTCCCGGCCTCCAGAAGTGTCAACCAATACATTTTCATCCATTATATGTTACCCAATTATCTGTGACTTTCTGTTATAGCAGCACAAAATGGACAAATACAGAAGAGAATCAATATTTGCCAAAATATGTATGTTTAACCCCTTCCTAAATTTCATACTGAAATGACTAAATCAATATAGAAAAGATACATACCTGTTTAAATCCAGAAACCATTTTACAAATGTATCCAAAACTTTAAGTTACCATCACGATGGTACTGGTAGAGCAATTTGGATGAAAGGTTCACCCCTCTCAACATCTTAGTGGTCTCCGCTCTCATTGAGAAAACCACCTGTTGTGAACTGATACATGTGACAAAGCCCTATACCCGCCAGCTCCAGGAGCACACTTGCAGAAAAGTTCTTCTACCTAGTGCAGTTGAACTTATAAGAGAATATTCAGCAGTACAAGATGTATGAGGAGGATAAACGTCTCGAAAGACGGAAGCCAAACTGAGCACCAGTCATAATAACTAACAGTAACTGAGTGCTTATAATGTGCCAGGCATTCTACTGTGTGCATTTAAATAAATTATTTCATGTAATCTTTGCAAGAAGTCCAATTAACAAGTGAGTTTAAATAACTTGCCCAATGTCACCAGGCAAATGAGACATTTAGCTGGGATTTGAATTCATGCAGTCTGACTCCATCCAGAATCTTGGCTCATAACGGCAGAGCTGGCTGGTCTCATCTCTAATGCATATTATAGTTACCAGGAATAGCAGTTTAAAAAAAGAATCATTATCCTTTACTTTAAAAGAAAACCTTACTCCCAGTTTTAGACCATTCAAATAGAAACTTTTTAAAGCTTCTAAGTTGATTCTAATGTGAAGCCATTGAGAATTACTGTACTCATAAATATTGTGAAGATCAAATAAATTTTTGTTGAATAAGAATGATTGTAGGAAACAAAAAAAAATATTTTTTATTTTATTTTCATTGACAGTCAAAGAGGACACTGAGGCAATAGATGTTTGCTGATTTTGTCTGCCTGAAATTTATGCTCTCTTCTTATAACAGCATTATAATTATGTTTTGGAGCAACACTTTTCATCTAATCAGATAATGAGTGTTCCACTATAAAGGATGGCATTCTCCTCCCTAGCCAAAGAGTGAATACCCATTCAGAAATAATTCAATTTGGCACTCACTTCCAGAAATTTGTATCTTGAAAAATGAAACAACAAGATAAAAAGGTTGAGGTTAATTTATCTTAACATTGGTGTCCTAAAGAGTCTTTCCTTGAGCATAAATCTGTAGGAATTATGTGTTTTTATGTTCTCATTAAGTAATTTTTATATTTCCTTACATATACACAAGCATACACATTATGTGTATATAATATGTACATATATATCTACATATGCATGTGCATATGTTTTCTCTTGTACATTGTTCTGAGCCAATTTCTCTTTCTTGGAAAAAAAAAAAAAGACGAACTTTAGCTATAACACATAGTTGTGCCAGAACAGACTTCAGGCAATAAATCTTCAGAGAAATTAATAATTTAATTAACTATGTCACAATAGAGTATCAGGGTAGAACGTGATATTAATTTATAAACACGAAGTATGAGCAAAGGTTTATTTCTGTTTGCTTTGAGTCAGCCATGTATCCACTTAAAAACAGAGATTTTTTAAATGATCAGAAATCTCGAACTATGTGTCATGTTTATTACATTTATAGCATTGTATAAATCAAAGCAAAATTTTAAAAAGAGCAAAGTGCCTATATTCTAGTTTGAAAGTAGATGATGGAAGTTTCTCATCATGTTACAGTAGTCTTTTATTAATATGCCCTTAGAGCTGAGGTCACCAAAGTACAAGTATTATGGTTGAATCTAAGTAAGTGCTGCTAAATTACAGAATCCATGATTTAACAGTCTTACCAAGTTATGTAAAAGCTTTATATTTAAGATACTATGTACTTTATCAAATAGATAAGATCCTAACAATTGGAAAAGGTATATCTGAGGGGATTCGCTATGAAGTAATTGGAATAATTAATAAATATTTTCTAATTTATTTTTTAACCCAAAACTTATTGAGAAAACTTCCATGAAAGAACACTGAACATTAGAACGGATGACTATTCAAAAAAGATGATGAGAGAGCAGAGGGTATGAAATGAGATTTGAGCAAAGAAACAGAAAGGAAAAGAAAGATCATATAAAACCATCTCAAATACAAGGTGATATTAGAAAAATGAAAGAATAGAATTAGGGGAAATCATCAGAAGATATATATAAAACAATGTAACAATTGAAAAGTTATGAGAAAAGAGTTAACATAAGTTAAAGACAAAATAAGAATATTGAAGTTAGATAGAATAGATCCAACATGCACCTAGTTAATTTCCCATGGAAAATAAATAATAATGGAGTAGAGCAATTATTTTAAAATTATAATTTAAGAGAGCCTTCTAAAATGAAGTAGACATGTAACTTCACATTGAAGAAAATCCGGGAAAAAGTTACCCAGAACATTCAACACTAATATTGCTGGTCCCAAAAGATAAAAAGATAAACAGACAGTGAAGAAAATTGATCAGTTAATTATTAGGAGGAAAAGCCAACCCAACTTCAATTTTCTCAGAGCCACATTTATCACCATTAGGCAATGAAGGGCACTTAACAAACACAAGGAGAAAAAATACACAAGTCAAGGATTTGCTGCCTAGCCAAACTCTCAAGTATAAAGACCAATTACACATAGTTTTGAAGTTGGAAAATCTCATGAATTGCTTTTCCTATGGGTACTTATTGGAAAAACTACTGGAGATTTCATTTTGGACAACCAAGTAGTGACTGAATAACTTACTGCAAAAGCAATCAGAGTGAGCATTGAACATATTTAACTGTCCGACTCACACTAAGAAAAATGTGTTTTATTTAATACATAAAAGTGAGGATTACATAAATAAAACAAAATAAAATTTTTTCATGCAATGTTAATACTGAAATAGATTTAAAAATTGGAAGACAAAAAAGAAATTTAGAATGCTTGTGGCCACATTTGTAAAAGAGCGAAGTCAAAGTTACTGCATCAAGCTGACAAATTATGAAATACCAATAATGGCAATTTATCAGCTATAGTTGGATCTAACTGAAATACATGAAAGTCACTAATTTTAAAAGTACAATTTGATGAGATATGACAAGTGCAGGGTCATGCAACTACCACCATAATCAACAGAAACAGATGAAATTAAGCATAGAAATGTCAACATTAAAACAATCATTAAAAACTGTTTAATGTGCTTTCATGCACATGCACTTGAAAAGATGGATAAATATAAAATTTTATAGAAAAATATAATTTAAGAAAACTAGATAAGAGAAGACAAAAAAGTTCAATTTGGGGAAATGGAAAAAGCTATAAAATTATAATTTCCCACAAAGTTGAATGCCTTTATGATTTTATAAAGAAATTCTAACAAATTACATAGAGCAAATAATTCTAGAAAAACACTAAAAATTTATTTTTTAGAATTCACTGTAATACTCATAAAATTGGGGAAAGATATATCAAATTTAATAGTAAAAAAATCAAATACATAGAATATAGCAGATTATATAACGTGTACAAACCCACTACACTGGAAATATTTTTGAAATTCACAAAGAACTTATTATTTTTTGTGAAAAACCGAGACTCCATGTTTTCAAAATTGTAACACCATAAAAACGCCAATCCTCCATAAGCTAATTTATAAATTCATAGTAAACCCTAAAATTAATATACATTTTATTGTCAAAACAATGAAGTCTAAATTTGATTTGACAAAAACAAATATTTCTTTCAAAAAATCAGTGAATAAGTACTCACTTTATTAGATGTTAGAACATACTAAAAAGTTTCAGTAATTAAAATACTGAAGGAAGAGAGAAAAATAGAGGTTGAGGCTGTCTCTGGAACAAAACAAAGAATTCTCCGTGACTATAGAGGAAAAAAAAATTTCATTTAAAAATTTTCCATTTTATGACTGATTTTTAATTAAATAAATTTGTTAGGTGAGGAAAACGTGAATCAATGTTAGATTTATTGTTGTCTTCCAGTTTTGCGTTTTTCTTTTATTCAGATTTTTAAAATATTTAATTAAAGTTTTATACTTTCCTAATAAAGACCTTGAGCACATCTTATATTTATTCCTCATTATTTAATAAGTTTCATCCTTTGTTTGAGTTTGATATTTTTCTATCGCATTTTTAGTGGTTTGTCGGAAAGATAAAAAACCCACTATTGTTACATAGGTATGTTATATCTGGTCAACTTAAAGAAAAAAACTTAGGTCATTTAGTGCCATTTTAATCTTTCCAATCTAAAGTCTGCACTGGTTGAAACTTACTAGAGTATCACTTCTAGCTAAGCCTACAGAAGGAAGAACTCAACATGTGTCCTTAAATATTTTTCTGTTCCATTTATCTAAAGAATTTACTTGGAGCAATGTCACATCCCCAAGGAGATTCTAGGATGGATGAGAAAGGGATCCTTGAAAACTTTTCTTGTCTCAATTTTACATCTTGAACCCTCATGAAATCAGAGATCTGCAGCACTTTATACAGGGAATATTTGCCTCTCTCCTGTCTGTACTTCAAAAATCGTACGTAAAACTTTAAAGTCAGTTAAAATCTTTCATATAAGAATGTTTCTCCTGGAGAATCCTTTCAACTTAAGAAGGTGTGAAGCTGTAGAAAACCATTACCTCCAGAGTTACAGTTTTCAGTTCAACTGTTAGTACTGATAAAGAATAGTTGTCCAGGAGTCAGTGAATTATATTTGTTCACAAACAAGAATATCATATCTCAGCCAATACAGCAATAGGAAATAATTTCCTCAAAGGAGTTATATAAATTTATAGATAAGGAGTACATTCAAGATCAAAATCTTTTGGTATGTCGTTGGAAAAGTTTTTTAATTCATGTAAAAATATTAGCTTGAAGAGAATGTTCAGGCTGAGCTATAAGCTGTTGCCACATATATGTAGAACTATGAAGATTTACCCCCAACATTATAATCTTGAAAGGAAAAGTTTTCTCTTGAGTCCGTGTCAAAGGACTGGTATACATACCGATTTATATATATATATGTGTGTGTGTGTGTGTGTGTATATATATATGTATGTATGTATATATACACACACACACATATTGGTGTATATATATATTGGTATATATATACATGTCGGTATATATATAGTATTTAAAATGTGAAATTTGTTTCACAATGTGCTAAATCTCAGCATTTATGTATTCATGTTACAGGAACATCTCTTTTTTTGAGACGGAGTCTCACTCTGTCCACCAGGCTGGAGTGCAGTGGCACGATCTCGGCTCACTGCAAGCTCCGCCTCCTGGGTTCACGCCATTCTCCTGCCTCAGCCTCCCTAGTAGTTGGCACTACAGGCGCCCGCCACCGTGCCCGGCTAATTTTTTATATTTTTGGTATAGACGGGGTTTCACCGTGGTCTCGATCTCCTGACCTTGTGATCCGCCCTCCTCGGCCTCCCAAAGTGCTGGGATTACAGGCGTGAGCCACCGCGCCCGGCCAGGAACATCTTAATACATAACCTCAGGTGGGTAAGTGCTACTCCATCAATATGTTCATTATTTCTAAAGAGGCAAAGCAGGGCGAAAAACAGGCCAAAGTCCCCATATTAATAGTAAACACTTGTCAAATATTTTGCAAGCTACTGACCAATAAATGTCATGTTCAAAACTATGCCTTCTATTCTAAGAACATATATATGTCTGTATTTTTATATATGCAGATATATATGTTCTTAGAGTATATCTAAGATTTTTAAAAATTTTATTTTTATTTTATTTTATTTTACCCTACCAAAGCTTACTGTCTCTTGGTCAAAATGTCATTTTCTATTAAAAAATACAGTTTGTTTCTCTTTGGCATTCTTTCAGTCTGCACATATTTACCAAAAATAGCAAAGTAGAATGCATTTTATAAGGTTAAAATATTTTACCTTGAAGAAATTTAGCAATTATGATTCTACATAAAGACGCTATCTATTATTGAGTAAACAGAAAGACAGCACACCAAGAGAAAAACAAAGAATAAAATGATGGAAAATAATCTATCTACATTTCTCCTCTTCAATCTGTAATAATCCATAAATATAAAGAAAAAATACTAAATGAATAAATGTTTATTTTAATACAACTGAAGTTTATTTTTAGAATTTTTTTGAGGAAAAAGACTGGAGAATTTTACATTTTATTGTCCTTATTTCATACAGAGACGGGAAGTGGGGGTTTTTGAAGTTAATGAGCTAAGATTTTATTCAAATCTGAAAATGATTAACAAAATGCAGACCAAAATTATGAAGAATATGGAAGACTATATGAAAAACTGGCATATATACAAAAACAAAAACAAAAACAAAACCCAGAACTCAGTTCTGGATAATAATAATTAAATTATTTGACAATAACTTCAAATAAAATATACAATAGGAAGAGAAATATAGATTTTCTTACTCCATCTTGTAATTACCAAAGTAAGAGTCAGCCTAAAATCTAAATTAATAGAAAATATTATTTTATCAAATGGGTATAATAGATATTAAACTAACTTCCCATAAGAGATTCAGCAGGTAGAAAAGAACTGAGACAAATAGCGTACCCTTAGAGTTATTCTAAAATATATCCTTCAAATTTTAAGATGGTTTACTTATAGCTCTCACTAAATGGTACTTGGTGCCACTGGCAGATATTATATTGTGATTTCTGATGCAAGCAAATGGTAGACCATGGTAGTGCAGAAAGCCTCTTATTAAGAATACCTAGTGGCCGGGAGTGGTAGCTCACGCCTGTAATCCCGGCACTTTGGAAGGCATACGTGGGAGGATCACTTAAGGTCAGGAGTTCTAGATCTGCCTGGCCATGATGGTGAAACCTCATCTCTATTAAAAATACAAAAATTAGCCAGGCGTAGTTGTGGGTACTTGTAATCCCAGCAACTTGGGAGGATAAGGCCAGAGAATCACTTGAACCCACGAGACAGAGGTTGCAGTGAGCTGAAATCGTGCAACTGCACTCCAGTAATACTAGGTACAACCTGAAATATAATAATAATAAATAAATGTTTAACATAAAAATAAAAAATGTAAATTATCTTCAGATGTTTAAAAAGAAAGTTTTCCTCTAAAGTCCAAATTATCTGTGAAAATATAAAGGCAAAATACTAATTAAATGAATGTTTTAATAAAGCTTATTTATTATTTAGATTTTTTCAAAATATTTGAAATTGTAATAAAATAGCAAAAATTACACTTAATATTTTATATTTATGTTTATAGTATTTTGTATTTTCATACAAATATACTATTCAGAAATCTAGCATTAATGTCCCTCTCATTTTTGGTAACAAATAGGTAAGGGTAATGATGTACATATATATAGAATATATTAAATATAAATATAGTAATATATCTACAAAATGTTAGAGAGATGGAGGAAATATACATATATATATATGCACACAAACACACACATTATTTATTTGCAGGACATATGAGTTGTTTCAAATTTAAATTGTTCTTAAGAGGTAGGAGCAATTTTTGGGTAAACAGAGTCAATCCGAAAATATTGTTACACTCCTACTGAAACACAAGGAAAACAAGGACATGTTGCTTTGTATGACTGGGAAATATTTCAGACTTCAAGAATTACTGCATGGATTAAGCAATGTATATAGGTAAGCTCTATAAAGCATGTGACTCAAAACAGGCTTCTTTCTCATCCAGGAGCAGGGGTGGAAATGGTAATGGGGAGAAAGAAATGGAAATTCGTTCTTGAGAGATACTTCAATAACTTACCTTTCTATTTCAGGCTTCAGTGAAAGAGAAAGGTGGGTATTAAATATAAGATCCCATACATGTAAAACATTATAAACACATATAACGGGCTATTAAAATAGACGTTTTAAGTACAATTATAGTAGATGTAAAATTAACAGAGAAAGATTCTTAAGTGTATAATTTACTATGCAAATGTCTATCCAACTAGATCAAGAACGTATAGAGGTTAGACTGTGATGAAGGAATAGAATCTGTGAAGAGATTTTGTTGGAGATTCTTTGCCACGCAATGAGACCTGCTTACTGTATAGGAGAAATAGAGAACATTTGTTATGCCCAGACCGTTTGTTCCCCGAAAAAGACCACCAGAGTCCAGAGTCAAAGCCAAGCGGCAAGGATCTTTAATGCAAGTTCGAACTTGGTCCCTCCGTTCCACAACATACAGGAGGGCCTTGAACAATGCGTGCGCTTGCCTTTTATAGCCTAATGTAAACAGGACTTGTAAAGTTGCAGAGGAATGAGGGAATTCTCTAGGTTACAGCATTACAATTGGTTAACATTTTAAGTTTATACATTTAGCAGTTTTTTTATTGGTTCCCGCGCTCTCACAAACGGCTGTGTTCCTATCGGGGATTTTCCAGGTGGTGTCCTTCTAAAGTTGAGATATATGGTAGTCTTTGAATTGAAAGATATATGGTAGGGAGACATATGGTGGGATGAGCCCAGGAAGTTGAGGGATATATGGAGGGGAGACATATGGTGGGATATGTTTATACTGGGCTCAGGAAGTTGAGAGATATATGGCAAGCACTAGTAATTAGAACAGAAAAAGAACAAGACAGGGACTTTCACATTGCTTGTCTATACAACATCTGAAATCTATAGATAACATTATCGGTTAGGTCCGGCGTCAACTTCTAACTAGGCTCAAGGCGCCGCCCGGGCTGCCTGCCTGTAGATTTCATTTGGTCTCTTTCACATTCAGTAAATTAAGTTATAAGAAAGCAATTTCAAAAATAATATAAAATAAAATGCTTAAAATAGTTGAGGAAATTGTTATGAATACATAGATATAAGGAATAAATAAGTGAGTGAAAAAATAAAACATAACATTAGGATACATATCATGTTTTAAGAAAACATAAACATTCAAAGATCTACAATTAGCTATTTTTAATTAGATTAAATGGCAAATAGGATGAAATATTAACTTCCTAATTAGGTAACAACCATTGTTCAAATGCGCATACCTTATCACGAAGAGAAGGTATAGAGAAAAATGAAGAAAATAAAATATTTTTAATAGAGGAACTTTGTTGCAAACATTCAAAAGAACGATCATATTAAGTGCCTAAAACTTTGGCATAGAAGATACGAGTGACATGACTTCTTTTATTTTTTAATTTTTTTCTTGCAATTCATTAGTAATGCAACTAATGTTCATGTAGATTGAAGGTAGGCATATGTAATTTTAATGTATTTCTAAGTGCATACTAATTCTAATGAGCCTTATCTATAAACCTTATTATCTACCAAAGTTCACTATTAACAATGTTAGCCCTGGTCTCAGGAGACATCTAAAGTTGAATTGTGCAAAACTTATATATTCACTGCTTCCTCAACTTGACAGGTTCCAACTATCCTGAAAAAGCAATGGCTTTTGGCAGATTGTTCTGGCTATTAGCTTTATATACTCTTTTCTGTATGTTAACTTGAAAGCAGTTTTATATCAGTTGCATAAATCACAACCATTTCTAAAGTGAAGAAAATAGACCACCTGACTGCACTACAAAAGCGATTGTAGATCTTCAGAAAGACTATCAAATACTTCACAAATATAACAAAATAAGACATGCATAAATCTAAGCTCTCTCAGTTTCCTCAGGGAAAATGTAAAAAGATAAGACTCTGAATTGTGCATAAGCAGCTTGATTTCATTTTAAAGAGTTCTTTTTAAGATCAACTGACTGATGCACTGTCAGGAAAATAGTTAAAATAAATTTGAGGACCAGTTTGAAAGCTTTTCACAAGATATAGAATTCTTATTAACCTGCTTTGGTATTCACTAACAAAATGAATAGAGCCCAAAATAAACTGACAATTAAAACTTAACTGCAGATCAAATATTTAAAAATAAAAAAGGAACTATTAAGAAAAGCATGAAGCCCTCTATATTTTAACAGAAGATCAATTTTTAATAGTAGTTTTACTCCAACATACAGTTTTAAAAAGATATCCAAGTAAAGTTAAATATACAGTGATTTAAAATTGGGACTTTTTTTCAGTAATGGGTTTTGTGGAACACATGTACCACGTGATTGTTTGTGAAAAACTATTTGGAGTCATGTATGTTTAGAACTTACAAACTGAGAGGGAAATTAATGGTTAGAAGGGTAGGTTCTAGAGCGAATTGTCTGGATTATCATTTTAGTTCTGCCACTTTCTAGTTCCTAACCCTTGTATAATTTAAATATTGATGTGTCTCAGTTTCCTTATCTTTAAAATTGAAATAAAAATAGTGCATTTCTTAGATAAGTATTGTTAGTATTAAATGAATTAATATGTGAGCAACTATAACAAACACCTGGTACAATGCCTAATTCATAGTGATGTTGGTGATATAGCTGGGCTGTGTCCCCACCCAAACCTCATTTTGAATTGTAGTTTCCATAATCCTCATGTGTAAAGGGAGGGACCAGGTGGAGGTAATTGGATCTTGGACGTGGTTTCTCCCATGCTGTTCTCATGACAGTGAGTGAGCCTCACGAGATCAGATGGCTTTTATAAGCATCTGCCATTTTCCCTGCTTGCACTCATTCTCTCTTCTGCCACCCGGTGAAGAGGTGTCCTCTCATTATGGTAAGTTTCCTGAGGCCTCCCCAGACATGTGGACTGTGAGTCAATTAAATCTCTTTTCTTTATAAATTACCCAGTCTCAGGTATTTCTTCATAGCAGCATGAGAACAGACGAATACAGTAAGTTGGTACCAGGTGTAGTGGAGCCCTGCAGTAACGATACCTGAAAATGTGAACACAACTTTGGAACTTGGTAACAGGCAAAGGTTGGAACACTTTGGAGGGTGCAAAAGAAGAGAGAAAGAGGTGAGAAAGTTTGGAACTTCCTAAAGACTTGTTGGATGGCTTTGACTAAAATGCTGATAGTGATAGGGACAATGAAGTCCAGGCTGAGGTGGTCCCAGATGGAGATGAGGAACTTGTTGGGAACTAGAGCAAAGGTGACTCTTGCTATGTTTTAGCAAAGAAACTGGTGGCATTTTGACCCTGCCCTAGAGATCTGTGAAACTTTGAACTTAAGAAAAATAATTTAAGGGATCTGGCGGAAGAAATTTCTAAGCAGTAAAGCATTCAAAATGTGACGTTGGTACTCTTAAAAGCATTCAGTTTTATATATTCACAAAGATATGGTCTGGAATTGGAACTTACATTTAAAAGGGAAGCAAAGCATAGAAGTCTAGAAAATGTACAGCCTGATGATGCAGTGGAAAAGAAAAACCCATTTTCTGAGGAGAAATTCAAGCCAGCTGCAGAAATTTGCATAAGTAATGAATAGCCAAATATTAATCTCCAAGACAATGTGGAAAATGTCTCCAGGACATGTCAAAGGTCTTCACGGCAGCCCCTTGCATCACAGGCCCAGAGGCCTAGGACGAAAAAATTGTTAGGTGGGCTAGGCCCAGGGCCTTGCTGCCTTGTGCAGACTCAGGACTTTGTATACTAGGTCCCAGCCATGGCTAAAAGGAGCCAATGTACAGTGCAGGCCATTGCTTCGGAAGGTGCAAGCCCCAAGCCTTGGTGCCTTACATGTGGTGTTAGGCCTGCTGGTGCACAGAAGTCAAGAATTGAGGTTTGGAAACCTCCCCCTAGATCTCAGAGGATCTACGGAAATGCCTAGATGTCAAGGCAGAAGTTTGCTGCAGGTTTGGAGTCCTCATGGTGAACCTCTGCTAGGGAAGTGCAGAAGGGAAATGTGGGGTCAGAGCCCCCACACAGAGTCCTCACTGCAGCACTTCCTAGTGGAACTGTGAGAAGAGGGCCACTGTCTTCAGACTCCAAAATGTTATATCCACCAACACCTTACACTGTGCACCTGGAAAAACAGGATCTGCTCAATGCTAGCTCATGAAAGCAGTCAAGAGTGGGACTGTATCCTGCAAAACCACAGGGGTGGAGCTGCCCAAGGCTGTGGGAGCCCAGTTCTTGCATCAGTAAGACCTGAATGTGAGACATGGAGCCAAGGAGATTATTTTGGAACTTTAAGGTTTAATGACTACCCTATTGGAGTTTGGACTTGCATTGGGCCTGAAGCCCCCCTGATTTGGCCAATTTTTCCCATTTGGAATAGTAAATATACCCAATGCCTATAGCCCCTTCGTGTCTAGGAAGTAACTAACTTGTTTTTGGTTTTACGGGTTCATGGGCAGAAGGGATTGCCTTTTCTCAGATGAGACTTTGGACTTGAACTTTTGGGTTAATGTTGGAATGTGCTAAGACTTTGGGGGACTGTTGGAAAGGCATGATTATGTTTTCAAACATGAGGACATGAGATGTGGTAGGGGCCACTGGTGTAATTATATGGTTTGACTGTGTCTCTACCCAAATCTCATTTAGAGTTGTAGTTCCCAGAATCCACATGTGTCATTGGTGGAAACAGGTGGAAGTAATTGGATCATGGGGGCAGTTTCTCCCATGCTTTTCTTTATAAGTTCCCCAGTGATATGGTTTGGCTGTGCCTCCATTCAAATCTTAACTTGAATTGTATATCTCAGTGTGGGAGGAACCCAAGAGGAGGTAATTAAATCATGGGGGCAAGTCTTCCCAGTGCTATTCTCATAATAGTGAATAAGTCTCATGAAATCAGATGAGTTTATCAGGGGTTTCTGCTTTTACTTCTTCCTCATTTTCTCTTGTTGCCACAAAGTAAGAAATGCCTCTCGTCTCTTGCATGATTCTGAGACCTCTGCAGCCATGAAGAACTGTAAGTTCAATTAAACCTCTTTCTCTTCCCAGTCTCAGGTATGTCTTTATCAACATTGTGAAAATGTACTAATAGAATAAATTGGTACCAGGAGTGTGGTGTTGCTGAAGATACCTGAAAATGTGGAAGTGACATTGGAACTGAGTAACAGGCAGAGATTGGAACAGTTTGGAGGGCTCAGAAGAAGACAGGAAAATGTGGGAAAGTTTGGAACTTCTTAGTGGCTTATTGAATGGCTTTGACAAAAATGCCAATACTGATATGAACAATAAGGTCTAGGCTGAGGTGGTCTCAGATGGAGATGAGAAACTTGTTGGGAACTGGAGCAAAGGTGACTCTTCCTATGTTTTAGCAAAGAGATTGGCAGCATTTGGTCCCTATTCTAGAGATCTGTGGAAATTTGAACTTGAGAGAGATGATTTAGGGTGTCTGGCAGAAGAAATTTCTAAGCAGGAAAGCATTCAAGAGGTGACATGGGTACTGTTAAAAGCATTCCATTTTAAAAAGGAAACAGAGCATAAAAGTTCAGAAAATTTGCATCCTATTGATGCAGTAGGAAAGAAAATCCCATTTTCTGGGAGAAATTCAAGCTCGCTGCAGAAATGTGCATGAGTAGCAAGGAGCCTAATATTAATCCCCAAGATGGAGAAATGTCTCCAGACTATGTCAGAGACCCTTGTGGCAGCCCCTCCCATCACTGGCCCAGAGGACCAGGAGGAAAAAGTGGTTTTGTGGGCTGGGTCCAGGGTCCCCATGCTGTGTGCTGCCTAAAGATTTGGTGCCCTGTATCCCAGCCACTCCAGCCATGGCTGAAAGGGGCCAATGTACAACTTGGGTTGTGGCTTCAGAGGGTGGAAGCCACAAGCCTTGACAGTTTCCACATGATATTGAGCCTCCAGGTGCACAGAAGTCAAGAACTGAGGTTTGGGAACCTCCTCCTAGATTTCAGAAAATGTATGGCAATGCCTGGATGCCCAGGCAAAAGTTTGCTGCAGGGGTGGGGCCCTCATGAACCTCTACTAGGGCAGTGCAGAAGGGAAATGTGGGGTCAGAGAACCCCACACAGAGTCTCTACTGGGGCACTGCCTAATGAAGTTGTGAGAAGAGGGCCACCAGCCTCCAAACCCCAGAATAGTAGCTCCACTGTCAGTTTGTACTGTGCACCTGGAAAAGCTGTAGTTACTCAATGCCAGACCATGAAAACAGTCAGGAGGGAGGCTGCACCTTGCAAAGCCAGAAGCAGAGCTGCCAGACCATAGGAACCCACCTCTTGCATCAGCATTATCTGGTTGTGAGACCTGGAGTCAAAGGAGATTATTTTAAAGTTTTAAAATTTGACTTCCCCATTGGATTTTGGACTTTTATGGGCCCTGTAACCACCTTATTTTGGCCAATTTCTCCCATTTGGAACAGCTGTACTTTCCCAATGCTTGTAACCGCATTGTATCTAGGAAGTAACTAGCTTGCTTTTGATTTTACAGGCTCATAGGTAATAGGGTCTTACCTCTTCACAGTCGAGACAATGGACTGTGGACTTTGGGGTTGATGCTGAAATGAGTTAAGACTTTGGGGAACTGTTGGGAAGGTATGATTTGTTTTGAAATGTGAAGACATGAGATTTGAGGGAGGCAGGGGCAGAATGATATGGCTTGACTGTGTCTCCATTCAAATCTCAACTTGAACTGTATCTCCCAGAATTCCCTTGTGTTGTGGGAGAGACCTCTGGGGTGGTGATTGAATCATACGGGACATCCTTCCCTGTGGTATCCTCATGATAGTTAATAAATCTCATGAAACCTGATGGGTTTATCAGAGGTTTCCATTTCTGCTTCTTCCTCATTTTATCTTGCTGCCACCTTATAATAAGTGCCTTTCACTTCCTGCTATGATTCTGACACTTCCCCAGCCATGTGGAAATGTAAGTTTAGTTAAACTTCTTCCTCTTCCCAGTCTTGGGATCTCGTTATGAGCAGCATAAAACCAGACTAATATACCCAGTCTTGGGTATGTCTTCACAGCAGCGTGAGAATGGACTAATACAGCTTGTAATCTGTTGTGTAATGCTTAAAACATGCTTCTAAACTTCCAAGAGAAAGCAATATAGATAGACCCCAACTTACAAGGGTTCACTTACAATTTTTGTATTTATGATGGTAAGAAAGAGATACACATTTGGAAAAACATGTACTTCAAGGGTTTATGAGGATGTAACCCCATTCTAAGTCAAGCAGCATCTGTATTTTCATCCATTCTCAGATGAGGAATGGATATCAGAATTCTTCCCATATTTCAAAGGTTGGGTATCATATTCAACATTGCTTGAAAATTTTTAGTGATGAAGACAAGCTGTGAAAAACTAAGAAATTACCTTGTTACTCAATTAGTGTTTCAGAGATAAATTTTAATTAAATTTTTGTCTGCAAAAATAGCATCTAGACACCCAAATAAAGATTCTATGACATAATTTTCAGCCAAAAAAAACTTGGCTGGGCACTGTGGCCAATGCCTGTAATCCCAGAAATTTGGGAGGCCAAAGCGGGCAGATCACGCAGGAGTTTGAGACCAGCCTGGCCAACATGGTGAGACCCCATCTCTACCAAAAATACAAAAAATTAGCTGGGTGTAGTGGCGGGAGCCTGCAATCCAAGCTACTTGGGAGGTTGAGGCAGGAGAATCGCTTGAACGTGGGAGGCAGAGGTTGCAGTAAGCCAAGATCATGCTGCTGTACTCCAGCACAGGTGAAAGTGTGAGACTCCATCTCAAAAAATAAAAATAAAAAATAAAAAAATAAAAATAAAAATAAAAAAACTACATAGTTTTACTTTAAGTAAAAATCAGTGATAGATTTCGAACAAATATTCTTAACTTTGTAAAAAGAATTCTATCACTTGATAAATTATCTGGTAGTTAATTCCCTTAAGTAGATTATAATAGGATCAAACATATTGAAATGTTATGTACAATATTTTACATCGGACGTGCAAACTGTAGACTCAGGATGTTAAAGCAGAAAGAGATCTAGAAAAGCATGCAGGTCACCCTTCCCAAGTGGATTATCCATGGCCATGGCCATGTGACATGCTAATAACAAGGTCTGAATGCCCATTTTACTTCTTTCCAAAAAACGGAATGACATACCTGCTGATGATGATTCACTAAGTTAAGTAGATTACATGTAGGAAAATTTTCTTAAAATTTACCAAGAACAACATATTTTGGATCAAAAGCAAATTTCCTGAAAGAGTAGTTTTCACTTTTTCAGCTTATGCTGTAAAACATCATTATTTTACAGTATCTAATATAAAACAGTTACCCCTGGAAAGGGCCATATAATTTCCACACACCTTTATTTAAGTACATCAGGCAGTCAAGAAATATAGGTTGAATAAAGAACATTTCTACCTGAAGTATAATCAACAGTATTTTCTTTAGACTTTTCTAAAGATGTTTGCCTATTATCTTTTGGTACTAAGGAATTTATTCTTGTACATTGCATATTTAAATATATTCTTTTAGGATGACTAAATTTAAAATTCACTGCATTCAGCACAATTACTACCTACATCTTCCACAATACTGAACTATTTATTTGAACAAGAGCATTTAAAGATATTCAATTTTGTTCATTGTATCTTGAGGTATAATTATGCAAGCCACTGAATTTTATAGTTTGTCTGTTTTACAATAAGACTCAATGGTCTGGCAAAAACACTGATATAAAAGGCTATCATTTATTTTCTATATTAGGAACTGTATTTCTAGTGTTCAGGGAGTTAACCACAAAGTGTCAGAACTCACTGGGTTTTGATTTTTATGTTGAATAAAGATGATCATTTAAGAAGCTGATCTATCTTAAGAATTAAGTCTTCAAATACGAAATGAGAGAAAATATGACCTTTGAGAAAATCATTCATGAGAAGAAGAAGTAAACAAAATAACTGGGTATGTAATTTCTTATTTCTATTAAAACTAAAAATAAGTGTTTTGAATATAGTTAGCTTTGATCACACTGGTCAGCTTTCCAAAGAATAACATTCTTACTGATTTTAGTATTAATATTTATAAATTCGTCTGAAAGACTATAAATTACTAAGCTGATATAAACATTGTTAAGGAGACAGTATAGACATCAATTCCAAACTTTGTTGGATTTATGATCAAAGTATCCATTGGGCTGGTAAGCAAGATATACTTCGAAGTCAGCAAATACTATAAGCATCTTAATTTCAACAATTAAAATGATTTCAAAGTAATATGATATATTTAATATTTAAATTATGTCAATAATATTTAAATGATCAGATTTTAACAATCAAGAATTGAATATAAACAAATAAAAGGAGTTAAGCTGTCTTTTAAAAACCTATATGGTTATAGGTAGATATCTCTTTACATATAACTAAAATCTCTTCTACTGTCCTTTATTTAGCATTACAGGGAAATTAAGGAAGAATCTTCTCCATTGAACTGACTTTTTCAGATGAAATGGGACTATAACTATCAATACTTTTTCTTCATATTTTTAGAATTTTAAAGATTAATACATTTTACTATTCTTTATGTCCTTAAAATATGGCACATGAGGACTCCATAGGGCAGGTTGCTTTTTAATGGCCCCGAACTGGCATTCTCTGACACAATATCATGCTCTATCTTAACTCACAATCTCATTATTACTTATTCTTCTGTTCATTTTCCTCCTTTTTCTCACTATTTTTCTGAATATTTCTTTCTCCAGCCTCTCTCCCTATTAACACCTACTTTTTCCATTCACCTTGAGTTGCCCTTCAAATACAGGACACTAATGAAGAGTATGGCTGGTAGTTAGGAGTATAATTATTTTATTTTGGATATATATTTGAATAACTTTGCAACTGAGTTTATTTATTCCTAAACTAGAGATCCCACTTTAAAAATTTTGTGAGTATTAAATATGTGTGTGAAGTGTGCACAATGCACAATGTAGACAGCCAGTTATAAACACAAAAATGACAGGTATTATGACCACTGTCAATAATAACAGAGTAGTGTTAGTAGAATAATAGCTAATGCTTCCTACTTTCTTACTTCCTAAGTCATATTCTAAATGCTTTGCATGTATAAACTAAGTGATTCCATAATAACTGTATGAGGTATATGTTATTGATACCTCCGATTTACACATAATAAAAACTGAATCCAGAGAGGTTACAGGTATTGATCATGTCATAACTGTTGGTAGGATTTTGAACCCAAGCACTTTTGCTAGGAGAACAAGAACTTTAACACCACACTAAATTTACAGTAACAAACAATATTTTATCCAATATGATATATTATATTTTGTTTCTGTTTTGCTGTTTGAATTTTCCAGAATGATTTTGTTATTTTTATTGGCTAACATCTGGTATGATTATTTAATATATACATATATAATAATTATATATATACACACGTACTTTGAAATGTAGAGCACTGATGAAGAACTTTTGTATATGTAATAAGAAATTCTGGAAAGTTTTTCTTAGTAGAGGCAAACAAAACCAAAAGTTTTTCTTTTGCATTGTGATAATTTATGATTTAGGCCAACAGCGCCTCCAACTAGCTGATGAGCAAAATGCTTCACCTCTCTGAGGGAGTGCTCTGTTTCATAACTCATAAATTGATATGTAGATGGCCTAAAATATTCTTCCTGGTTTCAAAATACATGAACAATTATTTAGGAATATAATAAATATTAATATTTTCATATAAATGCAGACAGCAGTCAAAATTATGTCTAGAAACAAAATTTATATTAAAGTAAAACAGGATTATGAGTCAATTTATGTGTAATATTTTTTAAAAACTACATGTTTTGAAGTATTTAAAACAAGTAGAAACTGTATGACTGTTTTTTGCTGGATTTTAAATTATAAATGTTAACCTGATGCTTACATCTAAATAAATATAAGTATATGCAGATATACATTGTTTCTCAGACATAGGGGAAAATTATAGAATGTAAAATATGAAACAGAAAGAGAGAGAGAAGAAGGAGAAAGATCTTATCCACATTAATTAAAATAATAGCTAAAGGATTTTCATGTTGAGTAAAAAAGTAAAATTGTCTATGAATATAGGAATTTTAGAGGTTCTTTTCGCTTGTTGCTTTTGTTTTGTTTCTTAAGTAACCAAACTAGGCCTGATAAAGCCACCTTTGGGGACAAAATTTAGAAGACATGTTGCAAAAAGTGATATATTCAAGGTGAGAGACTGATGTTTATTGTGCAACTACTGTGTGGCAGGGCCTGTACCAATCATTTTGACATATTTTACACATTTTCATAAGAACACTGCACTGTATTTCAGTGACACACATAGAATATTTGACACCTGGAGCAAATTCTTTTAACAACCCTTCCTCAGTATGGCATTATTTCAGCCTTACTATCTTATTGGCTGAATGTGTTTGTATGGAACTTGAGTCCATTCTTTGTTATTCCAAGAACCAATTATGGCAGACCCCACTGGTAGTTTACCCAATAAATTTTTCCATTTCACTTTTTTTCTTGCCTGTCTCTCACTAAAGAGGCTAAATGTGAGAGAGGTATTTTATTCCCCAATCTCTTCTAGGGCTAAAGCTAGACGTGTTTTTGGCCTTGAAAAGAGTCAGAAAGTCTGCTGCAGTACTAAGGAAAAGATGTTTCCCTTTGATAAATTAAAGGAATGGGGAACAAGGGAAGAAGGAATAGGGAGAAAGAGAGAAACCTTTTTTCATGTTCTTGTATTTTACATGGTTGTGAGAAGACATGATGCAGATTGCTCTGGCAGTCCAGTTGTGACCATGAGACAAAAAGTCAATAGAATCCATCTAGGGCCGGGCACGGTGGCTCACGCCTGTAATCCCAACAGTTTGGGAGGCTGAGGAGAGTGGATCATGAGGTCAGGAGATCCAGACCATCCTGCCTAACACTGTGAAACCCCATGTCTACCAAAAACACAAAAAATTAGCTGTAGCGTGGTGGTGTGAGCCTGTAGTCCCAGCTACTCAGGAGGCTGAGGCAGGAGAAGTGCTTGAACATGGGAGGCAGAGGTTGCAGTGAGACAAGATCATGCCACTGCACTCCAGCCTGGGAGACAGGGAAGACTCCGCCTCAAAAAACAAACAAACAAACAAACAAACAAACAAAAAAGAATCCATCTAAATGCCAATGCTGCAACCAGACCCCACTGAGACACTGAAACAATCCAGGAACTGAAATTTTGTTAATACTGATAATTAAATCTTTTGTAATGTAAACTCCTACTAGATGGGTATATGCTACTTTCAATAGCTTCTTACTTGATATATGAAAACAACATCCAATTATGTAATTTTTTTCATCAAAGTTAAGTGGTAAGAAAATATTGGAAAATTAGATAAAAGAAAAGCTCAATTCTATCACTAAAACAAAACAAAATGAAAACTCCACACACAAAAAATCATACAGATACATGTTTTTTTTAAGGCCCAAAAATAATCATTTGGAAAAAATATGGTACAACATTAATAAAGCCTGGAAAAAAGTGGAACCCAGTTAAAATATTTGTTGAATGAATTAATGTAACTAGAAATTAATTCTTAGTAAAAACACCATTTTTAAAAAATATCTAGCACGAGATGCTTTGTTCCATCTTAAATTTAATACCTAATGCAGAGAGCAACCTAAAAAAAAAAAACAAAAAAAAAAAACCTTTATTCATTTTATTGGTGGATTTTTTGATGTATTATTTTATTTTCATTAAAAACTGTTGTTCCAATATTTAGAATGTTTAAAGTAACATTCATTAATAGTCAATGAGCAACTATTTTCACTCAGCAAGGAATACCAGCAACTCAGGTAAGTATTTATACTAGAAACACATATACCTAAGGAAAAGAAGCAAACCTTATCATTAACAATTAAAAAACACTTTTTTATATATAGTATTTTATAACAGTGTGATTTCATGTCAAAAAATTTTTACACCTAAAAACGAAGGATTCCTCCACCCTTCAATATAGCTTATTCTTAAATATTAAGAAATTTGACAATGTTTGAAAAAACTATGATTTTAGCAGAAAACAAAAAAAGCATAAACTATAATTTTAGAAAATAACAAGGAGGAGAATTTGATATTGTAAACTGGCTAAAGAGACAGGTATCTGAAGACTAAAAATGGAAACTGCAACAGGGATAAATACTTCAAGTAATAAGTGCAGGAAGAGCTATTACCCCTGGTGCTGGTGTTGTAGGACTTTTCCTTAGTTCAGCTAAAGGTGGGTCCCACAGCCATGAAAATTCAGGCTTGGAGACAATTTGAAGAGCAAGACAGGATTTTATTGGATGAAAGGCAACAAAAGAGAGAGGGAAACAGGGACTCTCGCAAGACCAGAGTCCCTGCCAGAGCACTTCTGCCAGGCTGCTCAAATCCCAGTTTCCACAGAGGAGGAGGAGGGCCAGGCTCCACCATGCTGCAAACGTGATGAGCTTCCCACGTCTCCACCCCAGTGTGCAGGCAGGTTGGAGTTTCTCCAGGGACCTCCTCCCATCTGGCTGTCTCATTGCCCCTCTAAGGAAGTCATCTAACTGCTGTTAGATTAAGGGTAAGGACAAAGACCAATCTTAACTGCTTCCTGGTGACAGGGGATGCTGTTTGGGGAAAACAGCAGTCAGAGCTCCCTCAGAGGCCTATCTAAAGGTTCCCGGCAGAAGGAGCCATCATTAGAGGCTCTCCTTGCGACTGTTTGGAGTCTGATGGACCGAAGGCAAGAAAAGACAAACTGGGTTATTAGAAAATGTGTAACAAAACAAAACAAGGGGAGGGGTAAGGACAGCTCAAAAATCCTAGGGCTTTGACCAGTTTGCAAAGGGAGAGGGAATACAAAAGCCTAACTGGTTAAGAAAAACGTTATCCTTTTGCTGGCATATGAGGCTTCTGGTTTTCTTCCCAGAGCCCAATCCTAAACCAACTAGTTTAAGGTTTGGGAAATTAACTCTTTCCAGTTTGGAGGATGCATCTGAGGGGAGGGTCCCATAGTAGGGAGACACAATTAAATCAGTAAAGAGAGAACCAAGGAGGAGGGAGGAAAAAAGAAGGCACCTTTTAAAGGAGTCCCAAAGGTTAAGGATGCATTTGAAAAGGATAAGAACTGAAGATGAATGGCTACCCATCTAGAAAGAGGGGAACAGGTGTTCCTAGTTTCCTTCTCTTCCTAGCAGATAACCAGGGTAACTTGGGGAGAGAAGGAAGAGTGTCTTCTTTCCCTTCTTCCATCCTTGGATCCCCAAGTCCCAGTGACCTTGGCAGGTGCTGCCATGAGTGTAAATGCGGCTTGCACCCGTGAAGCAGGGAGAGGCTTAGAGAACAGAAATTATCTGCTCTCACCTAGGCTTCCATTTCCCCTTTCATCAGTAGCCTTGGAGTTCCCTAGACCTCATTTATGCCATGGATATTAACATGGCCTTTATCCATGGAAAGGAAGCTTGGCTTGGCTTAATTGGCAAGAATCAGCCATGCTCACCTGCGCTGTGCCTTTTAACCTCTCTTGTTGTCTGCCTCTGGATACCTCAGATCCAGATTTCCTTCCTGGGGCTTTGACCCAAAGCTTGGAATTGAGTCTGGGACAAAAATGTGTCTCAGGAGGTTGCACAGACTCCTCATCATAAGCTGAATGCTAAGGGGGAACTGTGGAACTGAGTTCTCCTCCAACAAGGGACAGAAAAGGATACCTTGTGACACGCAGGTAACTGGTGGCTATACTCATGCTTGCTGGGATTCGGGTGCATGGTGTTGGCTTTGGTTAGCTCCCTTGATCTTATTTTTCCCAAAGGAAACCTCTGGGTGATGGACACCCTATGTATTTCCTATGTATTCCACCACCTGGCAGGATTTGCAGGATAATTGCTCAGAACTAGAATATTGACCCAGATTTTTACATTACCCGTCCCTTTTGTTCTCTCTGAGCTGCAGCCAGATACTGCTGGTTGTTTCACAGAAACACACAAGGTTAGTCTAAAATGTAGGCGAAAACCTAATAACAACTAATGAGTTTAGAATTTAATGACAAATGTATAAGTTTTGAAACATGATTTCTCTCTCTCCAGTCTTCATTTTTGTTAAAAAACTGTCATAGGACTGAGCTGTTTGAAAAAGTAGACTTTAGTATTTTACTTGGCCTGATCATTTGCATAAAGTGCAGCAAGAATAATTATTTCTATGTAGGTCTTTTGGATTGGCTTTGATGAAAGTTTTTTCCACGTGGAATCTCAGATAAGACCTTCTAAAGCCAAGCTCACCCATGGGTATGTATCCTCAAATATCTGTGAGTTGGGTGATCCTCCCCTCTTAATGGTCCCAAGATAAACTTGGAGCTCCTGGACCTGTTAGAAAGTGACATTCTTTCCTGACTACAGGTCAGGGACCCTGTACAGGGACTGTGTTGATTAGAGTATGAGGCCAGTCTCCCATGGGGCTTTTATCAGCTCTACAAGTCAAGTCTGACTCTTTAAATGGAAGCATACACTTCCAATCAAAACCTTGGTAAAATGACCAGTTTTCCAATTGTGTCCAGTGCAAAATAAAAATGGATTCTTATTGCACTGATGCAGACAATTATATTGCCATGACAATACTTACAGATAGTTTCCAAATTCTAGAGGAACCAGGCAGAGAGAAACAAACATGCTCCAAATTTTGATCATAGAAGTATACCTTACTCAATTATTCAAGGCTGTACATAGCTCAAAATAAGTTTTCTGGACTCTGAGAAACAAAACAAAGATCAGCAATAGTCCAACCAAAAGTCGAAAAGATTTGCTTCAACTTTCTGAGCTCAGTCCTTTAGTTAACTCTGGTTTTGCTCAATATACGTGAACATTTCAGCTCTTTATGAGCTCTATACATTTTCCTTTATTCCAATGTCACAATCTCCAAAGTTATCAGATATCTTATTGTCTCAAATACAATCAGAAATTGTATTTACGAGTACCTGTCAGAGCTCTGCAGTTCATTATGAACCATCTTCAAAAAGGATTAAAACAACACAACAATTGTCTGTGAATAGCAAAATGTCCAGAGTAGTTAGAGTTAGGAATAGGATTGACAAAGAAGTTTGGTTATCTCCATAGTTTACAGTAACTTAACATAAATGTTGTAATTATGATTGATAGCATATACTTAGACTTTCCTGACACCTGGCTTTTTGGATAGTTCAAAGGGCCCCTGGAATGTCCAGAAAAAAGAGGTAAATAGGATTATTTGCCATGTTTAGGTATATAGGATTGCCAAAATAATATTAACCTTCTTTAGGTTAAATCTTGGTAAATAATGCTAATATATGTTCCAAAATTGTGTGAGATTTCTAAAATTTTAAAGTCTAAAGAGTCTTCAGACACTGCTTCTTGGTACTAACGAAGCACCAACAGACTGCCTCTGAGAGTGGAAAAAAAAAAAAGCACTGAAAATTGAATCCAGTTTCACTACCAGGATGAAGAGCCATTGGCTGTGATGACACTGAGTGGCGGACCAACCAAAGAGAATGGCTCCTACACCACAATGCACAGGATAGGAAGATAGATTTAGAGCTGAGAAACAATTAAGAATTGGCACAGTCCATTCTTTCCGTTACTTCACTACACAAATTTGAACATGGCAATGATAATAATCTTACATTGTCACTTAATAATAAGCAATTATGTTTCATACACATGACTGTTTTCTCACTTCCAAAATCAGTAGAAAACACAAAGTCCCAATAACAATGGTGTGCATCTATGGGCAACAGGGTAGTATCCATGACTAGATGATACCTTCTCCCCAAATTGGAAGGAGGTCCTACCTGAATATTTCATTGCATAAAGACTACATTGTGAAGTTAGCAGCCAGTAACAATACTTACATAATCAGAAGAAGAAGAGAGGCAATAAGAAGTAAATTTACATATATATTCAATTTATAAATACATAACAATTTAGAAAGAGAATATGCACAGCTGTCAGTTCTCACAGTTATTGTTCAGGTAATTATTCATAAGGCCCTTGTTGAGATGCGTAATTTTTTTCTTCCTTATGCGGTGCCTATTTCCTTTAGTCATGCTTTTTGAAAGCATATTTCCATAGAAAGACAGGTTGTCTGTTTCTGATTCACTATGAACTTCGAGCTTCTTTTTTCAAATACTTTCCTTATGAGTTAATTGATGTTCCAAAAGACTTCCATATATTTTATAGGCATAATAAAAAGAATGTTTCCATGGAAATCCAAAATAAGTTATCTATGCATGAACATACTAACTTCAACATTGTATCACATTGTATTCTGTTAAAAATCAAGGCAGCAAAACATTTTTATCCAAAGTCATATTTGAAAAGTGATTTAAGGAATTTTTATCTAATAGTTATATTTAACAATACAATAACTGTCTTGTATTATATGTATGACTATACAGCAGACTATATGTAAAATTACTCAACCTTGTACTGGCAGTTCTAGCCAAGGGAATTGGACAAGGTAAAGAAGGAAAATAAAGATAGAAAGAAGTAAACCTCTATTCACAGATAACATTCTTGAGCATAGAGAAACCTAAGCAATCAGCTAATTTCTAAGAATTGAAAAACAAATTCAGTGAGGTTATAGGATACAACATGATTACATAACAATTGACTGCATTTCTATACACTAGCAATGAATAATACCAAAGTAAAATTTGGAAAACCATTTAAAATAGTCTGAAAAAATAAAACATTAAGGAATAAAATTAACAAAAGAAGTGCAAGTCTATACACTAAAAACTACAATATATTGTTGACAGAAATTAAAGAAGGACTAAGTAAATGGTAAGACAGCCCATAAGTTATTAAAAGGACAATATTGTTAAAATTTGCAGGTTTATCTATGGATTTGACACAATGATTAACAAAAACCCTAACTTCCTTCTTTGCAAAAATGACAAACCCTTCCTAAAATGCATTTGACAATGCAAAGGACTCTGACTAGCCACAACCATCTTGAAAAAGTTGGAATATTCAGTTTCCTATTTGAAAACGTACCTCAGTATACAAGATAGTGTCATATTGGCATAAGGATAGACATACTGATCAATGGGATTGCAGTAAAAATCCAGATGTAAATCCCTATAATCAACTGATATTTGACAAATTTGCCAAAGCATTCAATGATGAAATATTAGTTTTTTCAACAAAGGGTTCAGGAATAACTTAATGTCCACATGCAAAGAAATAAAGTTAGATCTGTATTTCACCCCGTGTAAAAAATTAGCACAAAATGGAATATAGACTTAAATGTAAGAGCTAAAACTGTAGAACGCTTAGAAAAATAGCATAGTAATAAATGTTTCCTAGAAAAGACACCAGAAGCACACACACAAAACGTATAAATTGTATTTCATCAATAATAAAATATTTTGGAATTCAAAGGACACTGTCAAGAAAATGAAAAGAAAATTCAGAATGGAAGAAAATATTTGCAAATTATATATCTGATAAGGGACTTATATCAGAATATGTAAAATAGTCTTACAACTCAGCTGTTAAAAGACAATTTACCCAGTTAAAAAAAAAAAAAAACTGTAAAAGGCAGGTATAAAAATTCAGTTGTAGATGAAGAGTAAGTTCTAGAGGTCTGCACTACAACATGGCACCTGTAATACATGAAATTGTATTGTACACTTCAAATTTTGTTAATAACATCCAGGCATGGTGGCTCATGCCTATAATCCCAGCATTTTGGGAGGCCAAAACAGGAAGATTGTTTGAACCCAGAAGTTCAAGACTCACCTGGGCAACATGGCAAACCCCTATCTCTACAAAAATTATCTAGGCATAGTGATGACTGCCTGCAGTCCCAGCTTCTTAGAAGGCTGAGGCAGGAGGATCACCTGAACCCTGGGAGGTCGAAGCTGCAGTAAGCCCTGATAGCACCACTGTACTCCAACCTGGGCAGCAGAATGAAACTGTGTATTGGAACAAAAAAAATGTTAACAGGGCAGATTGCATATTAAATGTTCTTGCCTCAATTAAAAAAAAATAAAGTGACTGACAGAATTTTTTTTTTAAATATTGGCAAAAGATTTGAATAGACCTTTCTTCAGAGGTTACACAAATGACCAATAACCACAGGCAAAGTGTTCAGCACCATTAGTCACTAAAGACATGCAAATCAAAACCACAATGAAATATCTCTTCACATTTACTGGTGTTGCTGAAATTTTTAAAAATCAGACAATAAAAGAATTGACAAAGATATACAGAAATTGAAACTTCCAACACTGCTGGGGGACATGCAACATGATGCCACCACTTTAAACGCAGTTTGGCTTTTCCTCAAACTATTAAATGTACAATTACCATATGGCCCCAAAAGTTCACTCGCAAGTGTATAACCAAGAAATAAAAATGTAAGCTTCAAACAGAACAAAACAAGAAACACATGAATAGCAGCATTATTCATAATAGCCAAAGGGAAAAATCAACCAAATGCCCATCAATTCATGAATGGATAAACAAAATAGGTGTATTCATACAATGGAATCCTTTTCGGCAATAAACAAAGGGATAAAGTACTGATATTTGAATAAACCTTGAAATCGTTATGTTAAATGAATACAGCTAGACACAAAAGATGACATTGTATCATTCCATTTAAATGAATTGCACAGAATAGACAAAGAAAGACAAGAAGTAAGTTTGTAGTTTTAAGATAGGTGGAGAGTGACTATTAAGAGTATGTAGTTTCCTTTTTGGGTGATAAAAATATTTTCAAATTAATTAGTGGTGAGAGTTGCACAACTCCAAGAATATACAACAACAACAACAACAACTCTACCAAATTCTACAGTTTAAAACGGTGACTGTTATAGTATGTGAATTATATCCCAACAAAGTGGTTAAGATTTTTTTTAATCATCTACTGCAGCCCAGTTGTGAATAAATTCCTGGGCAGGAAGCTAAAGGAACCTCTACCACCTCTCACCCACTTGGCTATAGAGTTTGTAAAAGATATAGGATGCCCTTCATCTCCAATCAACTGCTCTGCCAAAAATGAGGTACCGATCTTATATCACATGCTATCAGAAGAGAAGGAGTCTTGAGTTTAACTTTGAAATTTTGTTTAGACCAAAAAATATTATTTATCCAGTTCATGAGATATTTAATTCCTATCCAGCTTGTCAAGTAGTAAAACCCAGTCACATTTCTCCCACTAACCAGTGTTAATGGAAGCAAGTAATGATTTTATTGTGTTTCATTATCTATGGCACTTCATTAACATGTAAAAGAGACAATGGTAGTTGTAAATGTACCATTTTAATAGCTTTGAGGAATGAAAACAGTTTGCAACATTAAGTTTTTACATTAGGATTTGCTATATGATTTCATTATGATCAGATTCAATGCTTTTTAAGAAAGCAATTGCATCTATAAAACACTCTTAAAGCTAGAAATACAGTGTATCTTCCTTATTAAAACTTCGAGAACCAGCTCTGTTTAAATGAAAAAAAAAAAAAAGCAGATATAAAGTTTTACAGGTTTTCAATGAATTTAGTTAACATAAACTGCATAAACACATTCAGAACTTATGTTGTTTAGTTAGTTGATGGTTAGTTGTTACTGAATTATCTGAACAGTAAACTTATTTCTTTATGGAGAGACAGGCACAATAGATAGAAATAGTAATCAACTTCCATTTTTAAATTATCATCCAATGTTTTTCAAGACAATATAAAAAATTGAAAAAATAATGATAGTGTTAGAAAATATTAAATACATTGTTTGTGTCTGTTTCATTATTTCAAGCCAAAGTGGTTCAATATGCTCTTTTAATAATTTAGCATTCTTAACAGCTATAATAGACTATAATAGACTCTCCTTCAAAAGTCTCATTTAAACGGTGAATACAAATTAAAAGCTGATTGTCTTAATAAAATAGACAATAATAGAGAATTCCATATGCATTTTTTTAATATCTTGCAGTATTTGGAAACTTTATTAACTTTGCCACTCTGCTATCAACATCCCTCAGTCATTCAATTATATTTTGCAATAGAAGACACAATGACCACAATGACTTCCTGTGTGTTTATATTCAATGAACAACATTCTATGCACATATATGCTGTAAATTAATTGTATTGTATTTTAAAATATCCAATAACAAAATAATGTAATATATTTATGCTTCTTTACATGTTCATTTTAACAATACCTTTGAAATATGCTTGTATCCATACACAAAGACCCTTATTGTAATAGCATTATTATTTTATGTATTGATGTACAAGAATTAATTTTAAATATTCTTCTTAATAAACATTCTGCATCCTACATTTCCATATGTAAATGAAAGTATTTTACAAATATAAAAATGAATATAAAGAATAAATTGTTAAAAGGAAGATTATCAGGTAAAAGTATATTTGACCCAAAAATGTCTTTAATAGTTTTTATGTTGTCAATTATCTTTTTTTTATAAAATTGAGACAATCACAACTTCCCTCAAATTGTATCAGTTTACATTCCAATAATAAATGAATACCTATTGTCTTATAACTTTAATATAAGTAAATTTTTTATCTGCTATGTTAGTTCATTTTCACACTGCTGATGAAGGCGTACCCGAGACTGGGTGATTTACAAAAGAAACCGGTTTAATGGACTTACATTTCCACGTGGCTGGAGAAGCCTCACAATCATGGTGGAAGGAAGGATGAGCAAGTCATGTCTTACATGGATGGCAGCAGGCAAAGAGAGAGACGGTGCAGGGAAACTTGCCCTTATAGAACCATCAGATCCTGTGAGACTTATTCACTATCATGAGAACAGCATGGGAAAGACCTGCCTACATGATTAAACTATCTCCCACTGGGTCCCTCGCACAACACATGGGAATTCAAGATGAGATTTGGGTGAGGACACAGGTAAACACTAACATTTGACCCCTGACTCCTCCCAAATCTCATGTCCTCATATTTCAAAACCAATCATGCCTTCCCAACACCTCAGCATTAACTCAAAAGTCCACAGTCCAAAGTCTCATCTGAGACAAGGCAAGTGTCTTTCGCCTAAGAGCCTGTAAAATCAAAAACAAGTCACTTACATCCTAGATACAATGGGGGTGCAGGCATTGGGTAAATACAGCCATTCCAAATGGGAGAAATTGGCCATAACAAAGAGGCTACAGGCCCCCTGCAAGTCTGAAATCCAGCTGGGCAGTGAAATTTTAAAGTTCCAAAATGATCTCCTATGACTCCAGGTCTCACGTCCAGATCACGCTGAGCAAGACGTGGGTTCCCATGGTCTCAGGCAGCCTGCCCCTGTGGCTTTGCAGGTTGCAGCTTCCCTCCTGGCTACTCTCATGGGCTGGCATTGAGTATCTCTGGCTTTTCCAGGGGCATGGTGCTAGCTAATATCCTCAGGTCTGGAGGATGGTGTCCCTCTTCTCACAGCTCCACTAGGCAGTGTTCCAGTAGGGACTCTGTGTGGGGGCTCTGATCCCACATTTCTCTTCTGCACTGCCCTAGTAGAGGTTCTCTATGAGGACCACACCCCTGCAGGAAACTTCTGCCTTGACCCCCAGGCATTTCCAAACATCTTCTGAAATGTAGGCATAGGTTTCCAAACCTCTATTCTTGACTTTTGTGCACTCACAGGCTCAACACCTTGTGGAAGTTACCAAGGCTTGAGGCTTGCACCATCTGAAGCCACAGCCTGAGCTGTACCTTGGCCCCTTTTAGCCATAGCTAGAGCAGCTGGAACACAGGGTATCAAGTCCCTAGGCTGCACACAGCATGGGGATCCTGGACCCAGCCCACAAAACCATCTTTTTCTCATCAGTTTCCCTATAATGGGAGGGGCTGCCTTAAAGGCCTCTGAAATGCTCTAGAGACATTTTCTCCATTGTCTTGGTGATTAACATTAGGTTCTTCATTACTTATGCAGATTTCTTCAGCTGGCTTGAATTTCTTCCAGAAAATGGGATTTTCTTTTTTATTGCATTGTCAGGCTGCAAATTTTCCAAACTTTTATGCTCCGCTTCCTTTATAAAACTGAATGCCTTTAACAGCACCCAAGTCACCTCTTGAATGCTTTTCTGCTTAGAAATGTCTTCTGCCAGATACCCTAAATCATCTGTCTCAAGTTCAATGTTCCACAAATCTCGACGGCAAGGGCAAAATGCCTCCAGTCTCTTTGCTAAAACATAACAAAAGTCACCTTTGCTCCAGTTCCAACAAGTTCCTCATCTTCATCTGAGACCACCTCAGCCTGGATTTCATTGTTCATATCATTAGCAGCATTTTGGTCAAAGTCATTCAACAGGTATCTAGGAAGTTTCCCACATTTTTCTGTCTTCTTCTGAGCCCTCCAAGCTTTTCCAACACCTGCTTGTTACTCAGTTCCAAAGTTGCCTCCACATTTTTGGATATTTTTTAAGCAGCACTCCACTCTACTGGTACCAATTTAGTGTATTAGTTCCTTTTCCACTGCTGATAAAGAGATACCCGAGACTGGGCAATTTACAAAAGATAAAGGTTTAAAGGACTTACAGTTCCACATGGCTGGGGAGACCTCACAATAATGGTGGAAGGCAAGGAAGAGCAAGTCACGTCTTACGTGATATGGCAGCAGGCAAGGAGAGAGAGACTACACAGGGAAACTCCCCCTTATAGAACCATTAGATCCTGTGAGACTTATTCACTATCACAAGAACAGCACAAGAAAGTTCGGCCCATGTAATTCAATTACCTCCCACAGTGTCCCTCCTATAACACATGGGAATTCAACATGAGATTTGGGTGGGGACACAACAAATCATATCATCAACCAAATTAATAAATAAAAATGGCATAGAATGATAATATAAAAAATCATTAACAATGCTTTAATGCCCTACAATCTTTTGCCATCATCTCTTTTTTTGCCTGTCTCCCCTTCATGATGTGAGACCTTGGGGAAAGATCAGTGAGTCTTATGCCTATTTCCTAAAACACAGTGTTGCCTAAGGAGCATGAGAAATGATAGTAGGTACACTGAGCAAACACTGCATGAGGGTGTTGTGATGAAAAGGAGTTGTGTTGTCAGTGTCCTGCCTGGGACCTGTGGCCTGGAAGAGACAATGTTAGATTACAGGCTATTCAATAATAAACTTCAGTAATTTATATTTAAATAACAACACCCAGTGAAAAATTCTTCAATGACAATTGTATGCCTGGTTTTTGTTAGATGCTGAAGATAAAGATGAAAAGACAGCCCCCCACCCTCAAGGGGATCACTGCTCCAGAAGTAAGCCTGTCCTGACTTTTGTTGTCATCTTCTGTGTTTTGCTTTATAATGTCACCATATATATGTGATAGCAACAGGAGACAGACAAATTCTTAGGTAGACAGGGATGGGTCCCTAGTGAAACTTGACCTTCAGACTAAAGACAGCCTGAAGCCTGAAAATTGAAATGCCAGTTTCAGATAGAGTCCATGACGAGAGTGAGAACTTCCATCCCTGCCTTACCCACTCTCACTCAACTGTTTTTTTTTTTTTTTTTGAATGATGCCATTTAACCAATTGAATAGTGTTTGTTCCAAGACCATGTATGCACAAATCAGCAGGCACTCCCCCATTCTAAGCCCATAAAAACCCGGACTCAGCCTCATAGATGGCTACTTCTTTCAGGGTCCCCTCCTGAAGCTGAGAGTTTTCCTTCTGTCAGTCAATAAAATTCTTCTCTGCCTTATACACTCTTGGTGTCTGTGTACCTTATTCCTCTAGGTTGTAGGACAAGAACTTGGAACTTGGCAAGCTTCAGGCAACAGGAATAAAGGAGCTGTAACCCTCTTGCTCACTGAGCTGTGTGCAGTGGGAATAAAATAATTGTAGCCCTCCTTCCTGCTCACTGAACAATGGGAAAGAAGAAGCCACTGGGTGCCAATCCCTACTGCTCACTGAACTATGGGAGCGAACGAGCCACAGGACACCACGTCCACTCATTTGCCAAGCTACAGGAATGAAGGAGTGAAAAGGCTGCTGGGCACCACTCCCTCCCACTTGCCAAACTACTGGAGCTGCAATGTGTGCACTCATAATTTACTTTTGCCTAGGTTTGAAATTGTATACTAATGAAATGGTATCACATAATCAGTCCTTCCTGTCTGGCTTCTTTCACTCAACACTGTTTGCGAGATTCATACATGTTGTTAAGTGTATAGCTGTAATTTTTTCACTTCCACCATTTTCTTGTATTCCATTGAATGAAGATGTCACAAATTATTTATTCCTTCTACTATGATTGACATTTGGGCTGTTTCTAATTAGGAAATATTACAAATAATACTTCATTAAACACTCGTCTACATATCTCCTGGTCCACATGTGTAAGCGTTTCTCTGTTGGGTCACTGGATGTAAATCTTAACTTTTACTATGTAATGGTTTGACAAAGAATGGTAGCAATTTTCATCCCATCAATATCTTAAGATGGTTTGCATTGCTCTAGATTCTTACCAACATTTGATAAAATTGTATTTTTAAAAACCTGGCTATTATAATTCTTATTATAAATTAATATGAGTCTATATATATTCATGATATAATACTAGACCTTAGCATCCTTAGAAGTAGTATCACTTCAGTTTCTTTAATATAAACATCTAGTTGTGGCTTCTGTTGTTACTCTCTTTAAGGTATTAGATGAATATATACTTCTAATGTCATGTAACCACTCTTATAATTCTTTTCCCTTTGGTTTAGTAAGTCTTATGTATTGTTTTTAAAAACACTCCTCTCCCCAAGGTTACAAAGATTTTTCCTGAACAATCATCTAAAGACTTTATAGTTTTGCCTTTTTTTTTTCTTTTGAGATGGAGTCTTCCTCTGTCACCCAGGGTAGAGTACAATGGCGTGATCTCAGCTCACTGAAACCTCTGCCTTCTAGGTTCAAGGTATTTTCCTGCCTCAATCTCTAGAGTAACTAGGATTACAGGTGATCACTTTCCTTTCATGTAGGCTTTTTGTGCACTTGGAATTGGTGTGAGATGCATTTTAATTTTTATTTGTATTTTTCTTCCTATATGAGAGCTTTAACATCTTATTATATATTGAGTTATCATATGACTTTTTTCATTATGTACTTTCTTCATTTTTGTACTTGATATATTTCTTAATTTTTACAAATTTGAAATTAATGGATTGATGGATTAACTTGCTGCCTGTGATGAGCTGAAAGTGTGTTGTTCCAGTGTGTTTCTTGTGTTCTATGTTTATTGTATTTTCTGCCAAATGGAAAATTTTATTTTTATGAAGTAAAATTCACTATGCTTTTGTGGTTACTGGGTGTGGCTTTAAACTTAGAAACACTTTCCCATACTGAGTTTTATACAATTATGAAAATATTGTTCATACTTTTATATTTATTAATTGATCAAAACTCATTTGTATTAGATATGAGATATATATCTAATATTTTTCTTATGATTGTTATAATCCATATTTGATGATACTGTGAAGACACATATTTTACATATAACAAATCATCACATGGATTGTATTTTATAGCTGGACTTTCCAATTTGTTTTATTGTACCTTAAGGAACCAGTCATGTAAATTACCACAGAGCTGTTTTTACTATAGAATTTTCACCAAGACAGAGACAAGACCCCAGGTTAAAGAAAAATAAAAGCAGAAAGAGGGTAGCATAGGTGAGAGGGCTAAATGTAGCTCTAGATTATGTTTCTGCTGTGTAGCTCCGAGCAATGAAGCATAGCCATACTGTTGACTCCCCTACATACACACACGCCTAAGCACACACATAAACACACTACAAACCACTAGAAAAGATTGTATTATTTTCACTTGGTCTACAAAAAATGAAAGAGACATTTCTATGGAGAATTTTCCGTTATGAATATTGAATATATATACCAGAATAAAGAGAAAATAAAGATTGATTTCTTTATATCTACTGTTTTAATACCCAATACAATGTAATCTTTATGTTTTTAAGTGTACAGCAAGTAAAAAAGAATAGGATGTAGAAAAGATTGGAAGATAAACATTTGGGGGCAAGAATCTAGAATATGGTAAATAAAAGTAAGAAAAAAGTGGGAAAATTTCAGAACAAAATAAAGATAAAAAATAACAGGAAAATATATACTTCTTGGTCTTTTACACAGAAAGTGAACATAATATTACTTTTAAGACTGAACATTTAACTTCTAAAGAATTAATGCAAAATTTGGGTAAATGGAGATATTTACCTCCATGCTCAATACTGCTTTTATTTTTATATGATTCCCTAAACTTGAAATTCTTTTATCCCACAATTCCATCTATACACTCCTTTCCTGGTTTGTCTTCATCTTGAAATACACCTCAGTTGTATTTTGGGGATTCATCCTTTATCATCCTCCTTTAAATATTGGAGTTCTCTGAAGTTTTAAATTTTTATCACTTTGCTCAATTTACGCATTTGCATAGCTCCAACTTCAACCTAAATGTTAACAACATATATTTACGAGTGGGTACATGTTTGCTGGTGTGCGCATGTATTTTAGATCAGTGCTTCTCAAAATTAAACATGTATTTAAATCGTAAGGATCAGATTTAACTGAAGATTCTGATTCTGTGGATTTGAGTTAGGTCCTGAGATTCTGCATTTCTAATAACATTTCAGGTGGTGCCAATGCTATTTTTCCAAAGACCATGCTTTGATTAGCAAAGATTTAGACACTTCTTTGGAGTGCCAGATCTTTATATCCAACTATCTATTGGAGATTCCCACAGGATTGCTCCATCGTCACTCAAACCATGTACAAACTGATTTTATCCATATACCTTCTCAAACTTTATCTTTCTATATTCTCTATCTCAGTGTGTAAAACATTCAAATAAGAAATTTCCCAAATGAGAAACACAGGAATTGTCACTGATTTCTCCCTATTCTTCAGTGTATGACTTTCAATCAATTCTTAAATTCCACTAATTCTTCTCAGACATGTCTCTTATTACTAAACCCTGTCAGCTTTTGCTTTATTTCAGAATCACACCAAATTTTGCTCTGATTACTCCAACAACCTCAGAAGCGATCTTCCTCCCTCTAATCTTCCATGCTTCAATTATATTCTAAATTTAGTGAATTTCTAAATTATATAGCTGATGATGTCACTCTCATACATAAGAGTTTCTGGTAGATTTTAAGACATAATCTGAAGATCTTAGCACTCTTCAAATTGTTACTTACCTGTGAAGTCTAATATCACCTTTCTCTAAATCATAGATCGTACTTCAGTTGTATAGGACACATAGGGTTCCCTTGTCATTGTGCCTTTGCATAGAATTTTATTTCTGTCCAGACTAACCACACTGCATTTTCATGCAATGAAGAGCTTTCCATTTTTTACAAATGGTGTGAGACTTACTATCTAAGCACCACCAACAAGCCCTAGTTTGGGAAAAGTTCCTATTTGATGGTCATCTTCCATAAACGTGCATTGGAGCCCTTGCCATACTGTCCTATAACCATTAGTATGCTTCTCTCTCCCCATTATCTTATTTGCTCCTTAAGAACAGAAAATGGGTCTCATGATTCTATATATACTCAAATCCTTGCACAGTGTCTAGGATATAATTGATTCACCAAATTACCTGTTAATATATTTTTTAAGTGATGAACAAGTCTTTAATATCCTTAATATCTTCTGAATGGGTAAAAAATTTGAAATTATTAACAACATGCTTTTAATAGCTCACATATATTACTGTACTTTATTTTAAAATTATTTAACATATTGAATATTATTAATGTCAACTCAAATCCTCTTACACAATGATCTTGATTAGCCACCAATTATGTATAATCTGTCTTCCTGAAATACTCTTCTAATTTAGTCTCCATTTCCCATGTTTTACTTCAACTCAAACTATACAGGTTTACCATATTATTCTCCTTAGGGTATGCAAAATATCATTTCCTCTTTGAAAAACCTGTGTTTTTTCTTTATAGTGTTAGATACAATTATCAGATTCTTATCAATGGTCTTAGCCTATTTAGGCTGCTATAACAAAATGCCATAGACTGGGTGGCTTATGAACAACAAAAATTTATTTCTCACAGTTCTGGAGCCTGGGAAGTCCATAATCAAGGTGTTAAGATAGTCAGTGTTTGGTGAAGGCCCACTACCTCATTCCTAGGCTGCTTTCTTCTTGCTGTAACCTGACATGGTAGAAGAGGTGAGGGAGTTCTTTGGGACATTTTTGTAAATAAGGGCATTACATTATTCTCTTCTCATGCTGCTTTGAAGAAATACACAAGACTGGATAATTTATAAAGAAAAGAGGTTTAATTGATTCACAGTTCCACATGGCTTGGAGGCCTAAGCACACTTACAATCACGGCGGAAGAAGAAACATGTTCTTCTTCACAAGGCAGCAGGAGAGAGAGAAGTGTTGAGCGAAGGGGTAGAAGCGACTTCTAAAACCATCAGATCTCTTGAGAACTCACTATCACAAGAACAGCAGCATGGGGGTAACCACCTCCATCCATTAATGAGGGCTCCACCATCATTACTTAATCACCTCCCTAGGTTCCAACCTAGTAATACTATCACACTGGACATTAGGATTTCAACATATGAATTTTGGGGAAACATGAACTTTCAGTCCATTATATTGAGATCCTCCACCTTCTAGTCTCATCATAGCTTTTATAATTTTCTCACTAACTTTTTTCTATTATGTAACCTACTCTGCACCTCAGCTTAGTTTTCTGTAAACATTTTCTATTTCTGTACCTTAGCTCATACATTCCCCTCATGAAGGCATATGTTCAAATCTTTCAAAGCTCTATTTAAATTCTACCTCTCTGGGAAAACCCCCTTTCTCCAAATTTAAGCAAATTATCCATCTGTCAATTTCTACAGCCCCTTATAATGTAGTATTCTAAGGCATGCATTAATTTCCACATTGTCTTATTACTAGTTAAAAGTGTGTCTTGTTTTCTCTGCTGAACAGGAAGCTACTATTGTATAGAATTAATGTCTAACTTATTTCTGCATTTAATACTTTCTATGACTCCAAAGCAATAGACAAAACAGGGAAAAGAACAGAGGCCTCTAAGATAGAAAGAGATAGCAGAGCTATGACACTGAACATTCATTTCTAGATACATAGGCAAAGAGGCAGCTGACGATGTTCAGATTTACTGGAGGGAAACAAAGTCTCCTTAACATTAAAATTATAAAGTTGGGAACTTTTCTGTAGAGCGATAAATTGTTTTCTGCCAACAAGTGAGAAAATCTTGGGACATACTGAATAGGACCCACTGATTTTACTTAAAATCAAGATCTATATTTTTAAATAAATGTATACTACAGACCAAAAAATAAACTAATTTTAACCATATCCAACTTTTGTTTTTAGAAAATACTTGCTTAGAAACCTGTTTGAAGGATGAGATAGGTGCAAAAAGGGCACACTGGACATAAATGTCAGTATGCTATTACAAAGCACCTGTAGTTTGCTGTATGCGAATTATATTAAACTAAGCATAAAACAAAATTCACATGCTTCTCAATGCATATTTAGGATTAGTCATTCTCTACAAATCCATTTGTTCTGTTCATAAAAGCCCAAGTAAAGAACTCCCAGGTATTTTTTGCTGGAAAGAATAAGTTATTTGTATTCAAGTCAAGATTTTAGTTTGCAAAAAAGCAAAAATCAAATGAGTAATACTTGTAATGGAATGTTGCTAAAATAAGATATATTTCTGCCTGTGTGCTATTTATCATATATACATATATATACACACACACACATATATATACATATATTTTTTTACTTGATAATACTCCAAATTGTGAACCTACATGTAAGTATATGTACAAAATCAATGATTAATTTTAATTTTAAATATTTCACCTTTAATATACAATGTGTTTTTTTTTAGATCAAAAAGTATTTTACTCATTTTTTAAAATACACACATATGTCAATTTTAAGACAGCATGCATTTTACAAAATGCAAAGCTACAACATTTAACAAAGTATAGGGCATAAATACTAATTTAAGGAAGAAAGTTTGAAACAAAATATGATTCAACAGGAACTTAGAAATGGAAACTAAAACAGCTAATTTTAATACATAAGAAAAATTGACAATTTTATGGTTCTTAAAAATACACTACCACCAGAAAACCTCTATATACCAAGAGCTAATTTAATTTCTTGTGCAAGGTTTGCATTTCCAAATCTCACATATCCCCTATTTTCATAGCCTGTTGCCTTATACACGAATTATTACAAAATGACAAAACAAAAAAGGAAAGCTGCTGTATCGTAAATTGTCAATTGTCACTCTAAAATGCTCACAATCTCAGGCTTGGTATGTTCTTACGCTTTGCCAATAAAATCTAACTAAAATTTATATGGTTTATTTTCCTGCTCTTTTTAAGTGGCAATTATTCTTCTGCCTCATATGGTTCGCTTTATCTGATTGACAAAGAAGTTAGCTACTTCAATGACCTAAGGCAAGATCTAATTTCCAGGAAGTTTTAATAAACCAGAGCCTCTAGGCATTAAGAAGAGTCTGAGGCAGATATTCTGTCTAATATGATTGTGCTAATAATGTTTCCCAAGTACAATTTTTAAACCTTCTCGGATGTATATATCACAATTCTAATATTCTTATTATATTTCATCTTTTCTTTACTTAATACTAAAGTTCTACTTCCTCTGAAAAGCTCTTTATCATATACCTGCATTCTCTAAGGCTTCAGAAAATTCCAGAATCATACTGTGCCCTCTCTCAACACAAATTCCCATTGGTTTTAGCTGATTCTGAAAACACATTCACTTTTAAACATGAGATATTTCAACATCACGTTTCTTCAATATCATTGCCATGAATATATGTTAAAAGATGCATTTCTTTATAACTAGATCTTATTTTTAATACAATCATTATATGTTTATGATATATCGATTAGATATATGTAGGAGTGATTGGAAATATATATATATATATATATATAATTTTGTCTATTCCAACCATTTCCTACAGGAAAGACAGCATAAGATTCATCCTCAGAAACATTATCTTGAAATTGCTTCATCATAAGCTGTGACATAGTTAAATCTCTTCTTCAAACCATATTCTGGTAATTTCTGCTGTCTTCATCTTTCTACTTTAAATACAGCTGAGAAAGTCGATTGGGTGGGAGTTGACTCATGTAAACACCATCTGGTTCCTTAGTTAGAAGTTTGGTAATGCAGCACTTTCGCAGACCCATATCATTTTTACCAACCCTACTGACTTCCTTCAGAATTCCCTGGGAGACAAGGAGGGTGCCTTTCAGAGTACTACCTTAAATTATGAGATCAAACTGCCTTCCATTTTGGATTTTTTTTTTTTAATAAAAATAAATTGTCAAACAGTGTGAAGTTCCACAAACAGAAGGATCTCGTTCTTTAGAAATATGTCACCACATGGTATCTTTGATTCTAAGCAGCAGCATCTCAGGCAAGCAGTTTCCAACTGTCCTTAGAAATGGGTTTCCTCCATTCGTAAGATTCTTATTTCATGGATATTGCAACCTGCTGTGTTGTTGCAAACGATGTAACCTGAAGGGAAATAGTAAGCTTGAACATGTGGGGATAAATTTTCCTTGGTTTATCTTTACCAAAGTTTTGCGAATTATCATTATTATGCTTTTAAGGTAACTACAAAGGATGAATTACAAAGTAACAACCTAGTACACCGAAAAGAAAAGGAAAAGAAATCTGATCTTTGGCTCTTGTCTGTGCACTCCATGAGATAAGAAATAGACTGTCCAACTGCCTGAAATGAGGTATTTTTCAGATGCTGCTAACCTGCAGCTAAGTGCCAGTAGGAATGGGGGAAAAATGATTTTAATTCACTGAAGCTAGTTATTGTTCAAAATAATTGCCGGTGTAGAATAATACCTTTTGGAGGTTCATGTTTGTGTGGAGGGGGAGATAGCTGCTAGTTTCTCACTAGGAATACAATTTCCTATCTTGTCCATTTCAATGACAGAGGCAAAATAGCTTACTACACAGATCCAGATCAGGAAAGCAACACAGAAAAGGAAGTAATTGGAAAACGAAGAAGCAACCAAATGCTGTGAAAAGAAATCTAAACTAAAATCATATCATAATATTCTGTGGGGTGTCTTTTATTACCTTTAAACACAAGAATGGTTTTCTTCACGCCTGTCTCTATATTCCAAAAAATTCTGAGAGTTTCATTTTGTACCTGATCAAAAAAAAAAAAAAAAAAAGCCACAACCACACACAAATATAATAACTTCCCACATCCCAAAGTAATGATTTCCACAGCCACGAGATGCTGTTTTTATTCATTTTAATAACATTTTCTCATTGAACATGTTTAACAAGTCTCAATGGTATCCTAACTTGAACCTCCTTCCTTCTACCAAAACATGCCTGCCACATTCTTCAACCACACTCCTAGGCAGAGCACAAAGCTAGTCGACTCCCTGGTGCCTTTGTTTTTAATTTTTTTTGGTGGGGGTTGGGGGAGACAGAATCTCGCTCTGTTACCCAGACTAGAATGCAGTGGCATGATCCCGGCTCACTACAACCATGGCCTGACAGGTTCAAGCAATTCTCCTGCCTCAACCTACTAAGCAGATGTGAGTGCAGGCATGCGCCACCATGCCTGGCTAATTGTCTTCTTCTTCTTCTTCTTTTTTTTTTTTGGTAAAGATAGGGTTTCACCATGTTGGCCAAGCTGGTCTGGAACTCCTGACTTCAAGTGATCTGCCCACCTCTGCCTCCCAAATTGCTGGGTTTACAGGCGCAAGCCACTGCACGGGCCCCTAGTACCTCTCTCCATCAGCTTAGCTACCACAGTTAGTGACAAGGAAGCCTAAGAAGGTCACCCTGTGAGCAAACTACAACCAGTTTTGATGGCTATTCTCACCAATTAATTTGAGAATGACTTATAATAATACACGCATAGCAATTGAAGTTATTAAAAAGACCAAAATCCTTTCATTGTTTGTGGTCATTTACAGACATGTCAGCAGCAATAGAAACTGTAAGTTAGGCAATCAACAGAGACAATCAGGAGAAATGGACCACTCTAACATAGCTCTGAAGGTCGCTCTGTGGCAAGTAGCTAAAATTTAAAGTAACAGGTTTAAATTCATCCCTGTGGATTAGTAGAGACTGGGTAATAGATGTCACCGGGTATTTTTTCAGTCATTTTCTCTGCTTGCTATTCTTACATGGGTTATTTGTTCAAATAATGGATATTGATTTAGTTTTGATTTGAAGGTCCAGAGAACATTTTATAAGTGCATGCAGGCTTCAAATAACAAAGTTTATTTAATGTCATGTTTTTATAAATTATAGATTTTATTGTATTTGTTAATCATAACATACTATAATTTGAGAATCAGGTATAAATTGCCTGTAGAAATTCTTATATATTGGTCTATTTACTTTTTGAAATATATAAAGCATATGTTATATCTTTGTTAAACCAATAACAATCTTCGCAGACACAACTCCATATCCAATTGTACTTTTATTCCTCTATGAAATAACTACATTATTAATTAACTTAACTTGTAACTAAACTAATAATGATAGCAGCTAATGCATATGAGTGTTTCTCATGCGGCAGACACTCTTTTAAGTGTATTTTGTATGTGTAACTTATTTATTACTTACAGATCTATGAGATGGGTACTATTATAGACTCCATTCTTCCGAAGAAAACAATTCAGGTACTGAGAAATAAAGTAATGAACCCAAGGTCACCTAAGCGATAAGGAATAAAGCTACTATTCAAACCCTGGAAAGTCTTGGCTTAGGGTCAACACTCTACCCCTTCCTTAAAATGTATATTTGCCTTACTGCTTTTCCAAATTAACTTCCTCAATCCAAAAGAAGGGGAAACACAAGTATTAAAGTCTACCACACTTAACAGCATTTCGGCATCAGTCAGCGTCGTATTTCTAGGTGATGAGACGTGCATGCACCCAAACATACTATCCACTAAAGCCTGAAATTGTGTTAGATACACCCAAACATCTTTACCCTGCTGATTTCTCTTCATTTGTACTAACTGAAGGCTACTCAGTCTAACGTGACCTTTTAAAATGGGAACATTTTCAAATGGGTAATCTGTTGGTGTCTGGGATTTCATCCAAAAATACTTGAAGGCTAAGGGGTAGTCAATAGCTTCTGGCTAGTATCCTGGGGTGATGACTTCACTCATATGTCTGCCAATTAATACTACTGTTGTCTGGGAACTTAGATAAGGCCCGCTGATTATCAGCACTGGGTATGCGGGGATGCGATCTATACAGTTCCACAGCGCCCTAAGTACAGAAGGACCTCATGCTTGGTTTGGTGCTCTGCTATTGCCATCTTAAAATTCTAAACACTTTTGTCTTTAAGTTTGTGTTTTCTGGTACTAATGGGTCAACAAAGCTTGCATGTGAGCGAAACAGATATGTGCAAGACACATGTCCGCCATTCCTTTCTCCCCATTCGCATATAATGTTTGTGATACCTCATGAGCACAGAATTTCAGAGGACCAGGATATGTGGCTGTTTGGTGACACTTGAAGCCGGTAAACGAAAAGCATTTATATCTACTATTGAGTAAGTGAGGTGGAGAGGTTGCTGACAGCTCCAAGAGGACATATTTTCCTTTGAACCATAATTTGCCTCCAAAACAATAGGAAGACAATGACTTTCTGAGAACCATGTGTGAGCGAGAAATTTAATCATGTCCATTCTTACTCATAATATATATATTGGCCAATCATTAACGCTAAAATGGTGATATGGAAAAAAGGGAAAGATGGAGAAACTCATAGCATCTTTTTCTTTCAGTTCCTCCTTGCTTATAAGCAAGCTGGAGTTGGAGAATGTTCATAGAACATGTGTGTATGGAGAAGTAAAAACTGAGAGTCTGGGAGTAGTGGGCTTACGCCTCTAATCCCAGCTGTGTGGGAGGCTGAGGCGGGTGGATCACTTGATCCAAGAAGTTGGAGACCAGCCTAGGAAACATAGCGAGACCTGTCTCTACAAAAATATAAAAATGAAAATAAAATTATCTGGGTGTGGTGTGCCACACCTGCAGTCCTAGCTACTCGAGATGCTGTGTTTGGAGTACTGCTTGAGCCCAGGAGCTCCAGGTTGCAATGAGCCATGATGTAGTACTCCAGCCTGGGCCACAGAGCAAGACCCTGTCTAAAAAGAATAGAAATTAAAAAATTTGTTTTTAAAGAAACTACTGAATCTTGTGTCATGCTTCTATTCTTCTAACAGGAATAAAATATTTATGCATGTATGAGCTATGAAATACGAATTATGTAATTTTGGTGATTGTTTACATGAGTTAAATATTCTTATTTTTGCATTTAAAACTGGAACTTCACAATATAAAGATGCTCAGTAAAAGTCATCGAAATAACTTTACATTTTAATTTTCCCTACTTAAAACATGAAATAACATACAAAAACACAAGAAACTGAAAGACAGTTTGCAGAAGAAAAATCTTTATAGTTCGGTACTTTAATCATATTTTTTTCTGCTGTATGAACAAGGAGTCCCACGTTTTCATTTTTGTGCTGGGTCATGCAAATTGTGTAACTGCCTCTCACACTTGCACCTGATCTCTCCATTACATTGAATTTTAGGAAATCTTTTTTAGCACGTTGTACACTCAAGTGATTTGTTTCTTTCTTTTGATAATATAATGAATTATGTTACAGAATGGTACAATGCAATGAGGGAAAGCATTGCTTCCCCTTCCTTAGTAGCTCTTCTCATTTTCTCCAGGCTGAGAAATTCTCTTCTAGTCTGTTCTGGGAGGCGAATAGTCAATGGGAGCTGACAGCAGATAGAGAAGAAATAACCTACCAGTTTCAAGTGCTCTGCCCTCAAACATTTTGTTAATTTTAAGACCCCCACCCACTGTCCTCTCTATGACTTTGGTTTTTATGAACCAAAGGCAGGAATCTTTTTTTCACCCTGTTTCCAGATAACCACATTTTGCACTGATGTAAGATTACAGAAAGATTCCAATGCTTGTCTGGAAGAAAAAGCAATGGCAACAGAAAGTAAGCAACAAATGTAAATGAAGACCCCAAAAATGCCATCTTGCCACACCATAATAAAGTTATGTGCCCTGTTTTAAGTTGATTGAATCTTTTTAAACTACAAATGTCTCCATTCTCTAAGACAAGCTACTATATAAGCATACAAGGTTTTTGAAAGTTGCTGTCCTTTTTTTAGGCGTCTGTGTTTTGCTTTTGCCACAAATCATGACCACACAATGATTTGAATACATTTTTAAGGCTACACTTCCTATGCGGATTATCTTTTCTAATGCCATTTTATTATCATTGTTAGCATACATGTTGTTAATGAATTGTCATTATTTGATAGTATCTTAAAAATTCCTCTAAAATCTTTAAAATTCACTGCCTTTTGTATGTGTAATATACTGCAAAGTGAAATTTTTCTTGTCACCCCCAACTGAGCACATGGGGCTCAAACCAGCAGGAAGAAAATTTCTAAAGAAAGTCTCCAGCAATAATGAACAGACAATGCCTGCAGGACTTAAAGACAGATGGCCAATGTAGTTCAGTAATAATCATCCCAGCAGATCCCAGCAGCACATCCCAAGTCTATCTGATACACAATTCTTTCATGTTTTAAAATGTCTGAAATCAAGTGTTCTTATGTTCAATACCATTGTAGAGTTACTTAGGACTGGCGGAAGTTCAGATATAGTTACCACTGCTGTGCACATGATACAATAAGTACAAAAGAGCCAGCATCACCAATGCATAACGTGTACTACTGTTCTGGAAGAAGATCCTGGAGACAATAGGGGAACACTGTTAACCCTAGAAACCAATGTTTGTACAGGACAGGTACATATAGAGGTCAATCATAGAGACAGTTTCAAGGGAGAATCTATAGTTCCCTAGATACGTATAATCACAAAACCCACCTAAGAGCACAGGACACTGGCTATTGAGTTGTTTATGGATCCTATCAAAAAAACACCTCATCCCTACAACTCCTGATGACACAAAGTACATAATAAATGAACAACATGGACATTGATGACTATAATCCTGTTATGAGACAGTTCTAGAAATATATTAACCAATGTATGGCACACATTCTTGTCCCATTGTGGCACAGTTCAGTTGGTAGTATTGATGCTCACTTAATTAGCCACAACATAAGATAATGCTGCATCCTATGATTGATAGTATTTTTTTAAAAAAAGAAAAAAAGGAAGGGGAGAGGAAAATGAAAACCTTGAAGTTTCTACTAAAAGTAATATCCATGGAGAAGAAGCTTGCACCCAAGTCCTGTAAAGTCAAGTGAAGAGAACTTAAGAACAAATCTCATAAAAGTTAGGAGTGACTCAACAGGAAATGACCATCTCTCAGGAAAGGCCGAATGCCTACTTGTACAATGCATTTGTTAGTCTTCTCGGAATCTGTGTAAATAACGAACAGGAGAAATGAGAGAACAGCTATAGAAAAGTCTGCATGTTCGCCATTTGTGTTTGCAAGGGTTTCTTTGTTTCACAGAAGGAATGTCTCAGCTTAGAAAGAAACCAGATTTGCTCCCTTTTGCTCTTGCCCCACACAAGAGATTGACTCCCCATGTAAGGTAATCAAATTTCAAAAGGTGAAAGTTTGTATTATTGATAAAGAGCTGAAGTAAATAGGTAGAAAAGACTTAATCAGAATTGGCTTTCCCAAGTCAGGAACTTGGGCACTGGGACAGACCCAAAGGCTCTGCATAAAAGAGCCATCACCCAGGTGCCTGCTTCACGGAAGACATTCTTACTCAGTGTCAGCCAGTGAAGCAGCAGTAACATGGAATATAATCACATGCACCATTATGCAAGCAGGCTTTTGCCCATCCACCCTAATGCCTGCCTGGCTCCACAGTGGCTAGAATTCAATCAAAAAAAGGGATATGGTGTTTTATAAAGCAGACGCTTCTTCATACAGGTCCTTTTAGGAAAGAGTTAAGCCACTGCTTGAGGATAGAAGAAGAGACAAAATTGGAGTTTTCAACTGGATTGAACTTAAGATAACTGGAAATGAAAGGAAGGCTATGAGGCCTGCCTGGAACGCTGTTAAGGGGCTCTAAATGAGAGATTTGACAGAGCACAGTGGAAGGATGTGATTGGAAAAGAAAAGTGCAGACTGCTCCATTATCCAGTTACATTTATGTGACAAGCATTTTAAAATGTAATATATCTTCCTCATATTCACCTGCCTGAGCACACCATACAAAAACAAACACAGAGAGATTCACAAAGTCTATACTGTCATCCAGTTGAACTCTATAGAGATTTTACATAATCTCAGCCTCCAAAGTAATTCATCAAGCACTTTGGATATAATGTTAGAATTTTTTTCTGGGCTTCATTTTTAAACAATGCTACTAACTATATTTTGTAACAGCCCACTAGTCTATAATTCTAGTTATAATGTCAATAGTATAACTCTTAGTAATCTTTTTGCCAATAGTTTATACTTCTTTGTTAGCTTACTTCAAATGATGCTAAAACGCATTTTCATTGTCAGATTTTAATTTTGTTTACATAAAATTTTATCAATATCATATTATGCAGTTCAGTTTATGCTGAAAGAAGTTGAAAACTGTATGTGTTTATTCAACTTGATTTGTTTTAATTTACTGTGACGATTTTAGGTACCTGACTCCATATCAATCATTAGGCTCACCTTAATTTTGCAAAACGATTCTAACCAGTCTTGACCTAATTCTCATAGACTAATTTTTCATGTGTGTTTGCCTTCCATTAGCTAAAAGTATAAAACTAAAACCGTTAAATATTCTGTTTTTCCTTAGAATGAGTACTTTGTTAGCAAAATATGTAGATAAAATCCTTGGAACATGCGTTCCAAAGATTGTGTGGCCCAGAAAAAGAAAAGAGAGTAAGAGAAGTAGTAACAGAAAAGTGTAAAATACTTTTGCAGAATATTTTTAAAACTTTCTTCACTGGATTTTTAAATATTGGAAATAAATTAATGGGTGAATCAGTTTGTCTATGTAACCATTTTAATAGAATCTATTTTCTGAGTCTTGCCCCTTCTACAACTCTTCACTAGTGTTACCTAAAGGATGATATGATTGGTGATAATTGTCATAATATTTTCTTGCCTTTGATTGACTTTTGTGCATTCTTGACATCTGATTCTCAATTAATAAGCAGCTGTAACTGTGATTAACACTATTGAAGATTCAGTAGCTGCCTGAATTTTATGGCTTTTATTCTTGTTGCCTTTTATCAACCTCATTCATTGGCAAGTTTTAAAAATTTCTGCTTTTAAATTGAAGGGGAAATTATCATACATCACATAAAACATTTTTTAACCTAAGTTGTATAGGGCATATTAAGACCTAAGAGTTAACAACAAGCTTTTAATATAGGGGGAAAAGATGAATACTATCCCAATAGACTATAAGGTGGGTCTCACACCTGCTCCTTACTGCACAAATGGCTTTACACAGGCACAAGAGTGTGACCCAAAGAGTTGAGTCATAGCCTTTCCCAGTAGTTAATTGAGTCATGGGCATCTATAAAATGTACATGAGTGTGTATTCACTGAAATGATTTTTTAAAGACAAAAGTAGAATATTTATAAGAATTCAAAAGTATGAACAAAACTGGCATGAGAGAATTTAAGGTGTGCAAGAAACCAAATGATTCAATGTGAAGTATTATTTGTAAGTGAAGTATAAAGATTTGTAGAATTAAAAACTTTATACCTAGCAGTATGGCAGCTTAATAGTCTAAAGAGTTCTCACTCTACAACAAAACAGATAGTCTCTTATGCGTTTTGTTATTGCATTCTTGGGCTCAGGCTTTTAGGGAGTGGGACTGAAAGGAAACATGAATTGGAACCTGAAGTGAACTTGAGCTGTAAACCTAAAGGAGAAATAAATCTTCCCTGAGAAAGGAGGGCCAGTTTTTGGGCAAGAAGCAATATGAAGGAACATATTCTTAGCCCAAAAAGACCAAAATCACATCAGGTTAGTAGCTTCTCCTTACAAGCAAAAGCACATGCAAATTCTTTTTTTTTTTTTTTTTATACTTTAAGTTCTAGGGTACATGTGCATAACGTGCAGGTTTGTTACATATGTATATTTGTGCCTTGTTGGTGTGCTGCACCCATCAACTCGTCAGCACCCATCGATTCATCATTTATATCATGTATAACTCCCCAATGCAATCCCTCCCTCCTCCCCCCTCCCCATGATAGGCCCCAGTGTGTGATGTTCCCCTTCCCGAGTCCAAGTGATCTCATTGTTCAGTTCCCACCTATGAGTGAGAACATGCGGTGTTTGGTTTTCTCTTCTTGTGATAGTTTGCTAAGAGTGATGGTTTCCAGCTGCATCCATGTCCCTACAAAGGACGCAAACTCATCCTTTTTTATGGCTGCATAGTATTCCATGGTGTATATGTGCCACATTTTCTTAATCCAGTCTGTCACAGATGGACATTTGGGTTGATTCCAAGTCTTGCCATTGTGAATAGTGCCGCAATAAACATACGTGTGCATGTGTCTTTGTAGTAGAATAATTTATAATCCTTTGGGTATATACCCAGTAGTGGGATGGCTGGGTCATATGGTACATCTAGTTCTAGATCCTTGAGGAATTGCCATACTGTTTTCCATAATGGTTGAACTAGTTTACAATCCCACCAACAGTGTAAAAGTGTTCCTATTTCTCCACATCCTCTCCAACACCTGTTGTTTCCTGACTTCTTAATGATTGCCATTCTAACTGTTGTGAGATGGTATCTCATTGTGGTTTTGATTTGCATTTCTCTGATGGCGAGTGATGATGAGCATTTTTTCATGTGTCTGTTGGCTGTATGGATGTCTTCTTTTGAGAAATGTCTGTTCATATCCTTTGCCCACTTTTTGATGGGGTTGTTTGTTTTTTTCTTGTATATTTGTTTGAGTTCTTTGTAGATTCTGGATATTAGCCCTTTGTCAGATGAGTAGGTTGCAAAAATTTTCTCCCATTCTGTAGGTTGCCTGTTCACTCTGATGGTAGTTTCTTTAGCTGTGCAAAAGCTCTTTAGTTTAATTAGATCCCATTTGTCAATTTTGGCTTTTGCTGCCAGCACATGCAAATTCTATGTAGAAAAGCATTATAAATTTAGGTCCTCAGGTTTTCCACTAAAAGCCATCAAATATAAAAGTTCCGGCCTAGCATGGTGTCTCACGCCTGTAACCCCAGCACTTTGGGTGGCCGAGGCAAGCAGATCACGAGGTCAGAAGATAGAGACCATCTTGGCTAACATGGTGAAACTCCATCTCTACTAAAAATACAAAAAAATTAGCCATGTGTGGTGGTGGGCACCTGTAGTCCCTGCTACTTGGGAGGCTGAGCCAGGAGAATGGTGTGAACCCAGGAGGCAGAGCTCACAGTGAGCCGAGATCACACCACTGCACTCCAGCCTATGCAACAGAGTGAGACTCCATCTCAAACAAACAAACAAAAAAAGAGTTCCAACTCCAGCAGTAGAGATTGTTGCACAACAAAAAAATGAACTTTCTTACATATAATAATTATGAACTCTGAACAAAACACCAAACAATTTTCTGAAGCAATTGTTAAGGGACAAAGGTCATGCAGAAACTGGAAGAGAGTCAACACTAGAAGAAAGGTCCAGCACTTTCTTCCTTTTAAGGCTCTTTGATTCTGATCAGACTCTAGCCTTACTGGCTTGAAGAGTTAGAGGACAGAAGTCAGTGCTACCATAATAGCTGGAAATAGAGAAGACATGTGACAAATGACAGAGATCCAGAGAGGAAGGCCAACTGTGCAAATGCAATCTAGCCAAATTTCAGAGTGATCCCTGAATTATAAATGTACAAAGTAGACTTCAAGCAGTCCAGTGAAGCCCAAAATAGATGAACAGGTATTTCAGCAGTTCTGACTGCAGGGAAGACAAAGTATGGATTTTTAGTTCAGTCAAGTTAACCAATCACTGTAAAAAAAAAAAAAAAAAAAAAATCACTCTTAAAAAGAACATAACAGAATCCATAGTCAGAACAGATAACATTGAAGTGTTCAGAATATAGTTCAAAATTAATATTTACAATACAAAATCAGAAAATGACACTCATTCTCAAGGGACAAATAAATTAATAGAGATCAAATCTAAGATAACTCAGTTGCTAAAATTAGTAGACAAGGACTTTAAGGCAACTATTATATCCATACTTGAAGGACATAAAATAAAATATGTTCATAATGAATAAACATATAGTAAATTTCAGCACGAAAAACAATATATCTAAAAATGGTAATTCAAGAGCTAGAAATACTAATATTTCAAGTAAAAGTTGTATTCAATGGGATTAAGAGCAAATTAGATACAAGAGGAAGAAGGGTTAGTGAATTTAAAGACAGGTCAATAAAAATTATACAATTGAAAGAGAGGATACAAGGTTAAAAAATAAAATAATTGACAGATATTTCACTATTGGACAAGACTAGCTCTTTCAACACAAAGCAAGATTTCGATAAACCCACCTAGACTAGTGAGCAAATAAAGGAGCTGGGTAGTATTCACATCTCCTCCAGGTATCTCGAGCCTGTGACTGCTTCATTTTATTAAAATATTATTATTTAACACATCAGTTTACTACTTAACAGATTATGAGCGAATATAAAAGATGTATTCCAAAGTCAAACAGAACTGTTGGTATTATCTGTATTGCTCTGAAAATCATACCAAGTATGAATTTCAAAATTTCTTTGACAAATAATAATATGTCATATGGGAAAGAACAGTGATATGGGGCTTTCAAAGTTCTCATCTTAGTGATCTACAGGTATTACCTTTGAAGAGGTCACTCTTCACCAAATGTAAGATTGAATTAATCTTTCAGTATAGTATGTACAACCTTTCCCTAAAGCCTAGTGTTTTTCGGTAATTTATGATCCTATCAGGAGTATTTAGTCCTGGTATTTACAATGACCAAGACTTACACTTGGGCCAATTTTCTACATATTTCTTTTGTTTTAAATAATGCAATAGATAGCTTTCTACAATTACTGTTTTTTCTCCTATCTCTGCAGAATTGAAAGAGTATAGAGGATTTGTAAAATCCTCTGACTGATGTTTGCCTCCTGTCCTGGAATGCTCATGCCATTGCAATAAGAGTAATAAATTAAACAAATTGCCATCTAGTTCAGATGGGGGAAGATTTCTTAAATTTGACAATCCTTTGAAGAACTTATTTATAGAGAAAATTGAAATAATAAAAAGAAACATTCAAAGTCTTTCCAAGCAATATATCTGAAATACAGACACTAGAGCATAAAGTTTTGTTAATTTAATAAAATACAGTAACAACTATTTGACAATCCTTGTTTGATGTGATTCACAAAAATTAACTCATACAATTTTCACTTTTACACGAGGTAACTGAAGTCCAGAGTGGTTCAGTAACCTGCCCAAGATGACACAGCTAACAAGGGCCAGAATCAGGATTGGAACTTAGTATCCTTTCAGAGTTTGAGTTAATTCCCAGCCTAATAGGATCCTTTCAGTACTGATGTGTGAAAATATGACACCTGAGGACAATCACAAAAATGTTATTCATATACACATTTCCTCCAAAAAAAAAAAAATCAAAAGTCACCATGTGCTCTTCTAGATTTCCTGAACAGGAATCTGAATCTTATGTATGCTACTTTCATCTAGATTGCTCTGGCTTTTAGATAGATGTCTGCTGAGATCTCTGGAAAAACAAAATTTTTTAACTTTCTCTTTCTCTAAGAAACTTGTCAACATACTTTTCTGTTTGACGTAGTTGTAAAATTCATAGCTTTTACGAAGAATTTTATCCTGGAAAGATCTTTGGAGGAAAACACATAGATTATTATAAACTTAACACAGAACAAAGATCAGTTGCGAGGAAACACATAGATTGTGATAAACTTAACACGGAGCAAAAATCAGTTGTGGTTAAAAAGAAGACATTACCATAATATTCACAGAAATATATTTTTTACCTATCACATTGTCCCTTCCAGTAATTGAGTTTTGTGGCAATCCTGAAGATAATAAATTAAATAAGGGAATTTGAGGAAAATCAACTAGAACAGTATAGTTTATATCTGGGAGTGGGGGATGCTTACACATTTATGCTCTATTTTTATTATGTCTTGATACTGATTTGTTTTTCATAACATGCTTTATTTCTTATCCTTTGTAAATGATATGGGCAGATGAATATTTTTTCTCTTATCTTTCACCTTGCCTGTTACCTGGGAAATTGAGACTAAAAAAATACAGCACTAAAAGGAAATTGAGGTTAAAAAAAACAAAACAAAATAATGAGCCGGGTGCGGTGGCTCATACCTGTAATCCCAGCACGTTGGGAGGCCAGGGCAGGTGGATCATTTGAGGTGGGGAGTTCAAGACCAGCCTGATCACCATGGAGAAACCTCATATCTACTAAAAATACAAAAAATTAGCCAAGCATTGTGGTTCATGCCTGTATTCCCAGATACTCGGAAGGCTGAGGTAGGAGAATCGCTTGAATCCTGGAGGCGGAGACTGCAGTGAGCCAAGATCTCACCATTGCACTACAGCCCGGGCAACAGGACAGAAACTCTGTCTCAAAAAAAAAAAAAGTTGAAAAAAATAATCCCACACTTCTCAGTGTCTTTCATTTTATAACCAAGTCTCTCCAGCTTCCAATAGTGTACACGAGGCTGAACACTCACCAGAGTGAACTACAGTGCCCCGAAGAGGAGCAACATAAAAGTGAAACAGGGTATGAGGACAGAAACAGCAATACATTTTCATCCTATTAATTCTGAGTGAATTTTATTTGAATTATTATGAGTCTACAGAAGATCTTGGAATTAACTTACAGGATGCAGATTCAGTCAATAAAAAGATATGTGGGAAAATTTTGAGAAACTGGTAATTTACAATAGCAACTAATTAAAATAATTTTGTTTGTCTTTGGACTTTTTAATTTATGTTTATATTTGCACCTACATGCTGATAAGTTGTAAATTCACATTTTAAACAAAATGAAGTCAGAAACCCTCAAAGAACCAATAGAAGGGATGTCTCTTTCAAAAGAACAAGGTTGCAAAACTTTGGAATGACAATTGGTATTTTCTGTACCATCTCTCTCTGGCCTCACTCAGCCCCTTTTACAACACAATCACATATCACTGAAGAAAATTAAGTGGAGATAATCTAGAGCTAGAAAATCTAGTGCTAGAAAAGATCTCAGAGAATAGTTGGACCTGGATATTCCATTAAAAATACATCCCCGCCGACAGGTGACATAGGTAGCTGTTGCTGTGTAACTGTGGAAATAGAGTTCATGCTCCTTCTGGAGGTCCATTCATTGTCTAGGTGACCACATGGCTCACTGAATACAAGTTCAACAGTGTTTCATATTCAGATGCTCAATTCAAACCATAAATCTACAATCGTATATGAGTTATTTCAATTTCAAGTGTTTTAAACAACTTCATTCCAACAACAGCAATGACAACAGCATTGTCTAACGAAAGGTCTAGTGGAAACACATATGGGGAAATATCACTCTCCTCAGGACTGTCAACTTGTGAACTCTAGTCCACATCTTTACACTTATTTTAGAGTTGAGGAAACCGACATCTGAAGAGGCAAAGAGATAATCTAAGTCCAAAAAGCAAATTAGAGGGAGAGCTAAAATATGAATCTCAGTATTACTCACCCACTGTTTTAGTGTCTTTTATTTTATACTTTACGGTATATTTTCATATATCAGCAAAGCAGTAGATATATGACACGTATATGTGAATTATATATGAATATGAAATATTCTAATTCATATGATATATGAATTAGAAAAAAAATGTTCATTGCTTACAATCACTTAACAGTTGAGAGAAGAGGCTCTAGAGCCAAAATGATTTAATATATATGCCAGTTGCACCAGCTTCTACTAGTTCCTGTGAATGCAAACTCTCTATTACCCATTTTTCTTCCCTCCAAAGTAGGAAAAATACTGTCACTGTCTTTGGGTTGTTGTAAAAATTAAATGATATAATAATGTATGTAAAGTGTTTATAAAACCACGTGGCATATATTATTCTTAATAAATGTTAACTGCCATTATCATCTCCATCATCATCATCATCATAGATTCCATGGCCTCAATCCTGCTATGTTCTCAAATTGACCTTTTGCAATCTCATTTCAGTTAATAACATTTATGTTACCAGGGCCTCCTCAAATACAGCAAGTTTACTGCTACTTCCGTGTTCTTATACTTGCTGATCCCTGCCTTGTAATTCATGACTCACTGCCTCACTTAGTGCAGGTCTAGGCTCAATTGATGGCTCAGGCCAGCTGTGGTGGTTCATGCTAGCTGTGGTGGCTCATGCTTATAATCCCAGCACTTTGGGAGGCTGAGGTGGGTGGATTGCTTGAGGCCAGGAGTTCAGAACCAGCCTGGCCAACATAGTGAAACCCCATCTCTACTAAAAGTACAAAAATTGGCCAGACGTGGTGGGGGGCGCCTGTCATCGCAGCTACTCAGAAGGCTGAGGCAGGAGAATCGCTTGAACCCGGGAGGCAGAAGTTGCAGTGAGCCAAGATCACACCATTGCACTCCAGCCTGGGCAACAAGAGCAAAACTCCATCTCAAACAATAATAATAACAAATAAATGTCACCCTCACATGTATGTCTTCCAGGACTACTCTTGTGAAACTAATTATGCTATGTGATGTCCCAATTATACTATGTCATGTCCCATAATTCTTCATTGTTTTTCTTAATGGAACTTAACATTTGTGAGATTATATAACGTACTTACTTGTATCCTTTTTTGTCAGTCTCTGCCTCCTACCTCTAAATGTGATTTCCACGAAGATGATAATACAGTTTTTGTTCAGTAGCCCCAATGCATAGAGCACCATATAGCATACAGCACAGAGTAGGTATTCAATACGATTTGCTGAACGAAATAAAGACTGACATGAATGAATGAGTGCCAAATGAAACTTTCTGATAGAAGCAAGTGGACAGTAAAAACCCTGAGTAACATGTAGCCCCTAAAGAAGATTTTATATGCTAATATAAAAATCTGAGTTTGCCAACTGACAATGACCGTGTGACTTTAGATACAAAGGTGTTTGGAGGATTTTGTCTCAAGATATTCTGTTGTTGATTTTTTTTTTTTTCAGGCAAAGACAAGATGCTTAAATATTGCTTTCTAACACACTTTTTAAAGATGCATAATTCAAATGAGACAATGTAAACAAATTATAGTTTTGAAAGTATTTGATAGTTTCCCTTCTTGAATGCTATTACTTCTATCATATCTTCCGCTATTCATCCACCAAGTTCTCAAAGATGTTTGCAATTTAGCTATATCCAAATGTGATTAGTGGCGGCTGCATTTTATAAAAATGTTATTATTAAAAAAGCCTTGACAAATGCCATTTTTTTCTATTATTTTGATTCTACCTTTAATTTTTTCATAAAAATACTGCTCTTTGCAGAAGAGAAATGATAATGTTTCCTTAAAACAACATGAACCATATCAAAGATAGCCAGAGAGTATATGGTTCATACTATTTCAGCAAAACATTCTGAGCTGAAAATTTTTCTGTGTGTACAATGTTTTGTCTGGAAGACCAAGCAAGCTATGACATCATTCACTAAGCACATTGGTTTGGAAGAAAAAGAGCAATACTGACATCTAGTGTTCGTGAGTTATAAGACAGGAATGATGTTTTCCTTTAAAAACATGCATTCTAACGAAGAGCATGCATCACATTGAGGGAATGAATAGGCAGAGACCCCCTTGCAGACAAGTAAAATAATCAGCGTCAATTCATGACACAACCTCTGATTCATCTAACAAAGTGTTTATATTCGTGAAAAAAACAAGCGTTTGAAACAACTGTTACTGTTGACAAAAAAAAAAAACACAAAAAACTAGATGTCCATAGTTAGTTTATGTGGGCTCAGACTTTTGCACCCACCGAGTGAAGACAGCTAGTACTGGGAAAACAGAAAGAGAAGCTAAGACCATGGTAGAGGTTGTGACATAAGCATTCATTTAAAATCCCGGGAGTGGTAGGCATCCCTGAGATGCCAACTGCTGAAGCTACTGAAGTTAAAATAGTACAACAGGTGTTCTCATTGTGTGACTCCCACTTACAAGTGAGAACATGCGGCATTTGGTTTTCTATTCCTATGTTAGAGTTCTGAGAATGATGGCTTCTAGATTTATCTATGTCCCTACAAAGGACATGAACTCATTCTTTTTTATGTCTGCATAGTATTCCATGGTGTGTATGTACCACATTTTCTTTAGTCTATCATTGATGGGCATTTGGGTTGGTTCCATGTCTTTGCTATTGTGAATATTGCTGCAATAAACATACGGAACACATGGATGCAGGGAGGGGAACACCACACACCTGGGCCTGTCGGGGGTTGCGGGCAAAGGGAGGGAGAGCGTTAGGACAAGTACCTAATGCATGCAGGGCTTAAAACCTAGATGACAGGTTGATAGGTGCAGCAAACCACCATGGCACATGTATACCTATGTAACAAGCCTGCACGTTCTGCACATGTATCCCAAACTTAAAGTAAAATTTAAAAAACTAGTACAACAGCCCACAAATGCCAACTCTGAGGACTCATCTATTCACTTCAGCTAGCTCCAAACTCTGTTCCCTCAAAAGATTAAATAATTCCACTGCCTTAAGAGTAATACTTGCTATGGAAAAGACCTTAAGTGGAAATTTACCCTGCCTTCTAGGCATTATTCCATAGCAGCGCTTTCCTGCATACTCCAGAACTCTTCAATAGGCATTTCGATGATTTCATCTGCTGTCATTATTTAGGAAAGGCATCAGAAATAAGCTACTAGCCAGGTTATCATTTAAATGAGGCCACGAGGAAGCATGGTCTGGATACACAGTGATTTCCATTTCACCCATTTGAAATTTTCCTAGAGACATCTACAGAAAATTAGTATGATTCAAGTACAACATGTCTACATTTATTTTCTCTGGCTCTGATTTTATTGAGGTATACGCCTGCACTGGATATCATTAAGTGTGCCAGAAGGAAACTTGAGAACCAGAACTCTCCTTTCCTGCCTCCAAAACAGTCCTAAATCCCCATGTTGGGCTATACAACCTTGGAAAGTTATACAGTCAAGTTTCCACCCTAACAGAAGCAGCTAGAAACAAAATGACAAATGAGAACTATGTACTGAAATCAAATACATACATGAAATTGCTCTATAGTAGGGAAAGTTGTATATGTTTTCTTAATCACTGTATTTTATTTACCTCTTCATAATGAATATAGGTAATTCTCAGATCTCACAGACGTTTCTCTTTCTTGAGTTTAGATGTGTCTTCCATGGTTACAATCTGATAATTAAACAGAATAACTACTATATTCTGAATCAGACTACATTGGGAAGGTGATCACTACTTGCTCACAAAAGATCTATTAAAGAATTCCTCCTGTTTGGCGAGGCCCAGAGGGTTCTGAATCAAAAGAACCACCTAACGATAGTCTTTGATATATAGGGTGTCTCTATATATGTTACCTAATACATTTGCTCCATTTTTAAAAACAAATATCTGGCACAAATATTGTTGTGAACAGATGCTAATAGTCATTATTTTAGAGACCTTCCCTTGTTATTAAAATATAAGCAAACACAATGATGATGTGTTTTTCAGGGAAAGAGGCACAAAAATAGGAAAATTCCAAGGGAAGTGAGTAAAAATCATAATTATGGTCCTGATGGTAGAAGAACAAGATGCTGCTGCTCTACCAATGAAGACTTGGAAAGAAGGTATTTATTATCTTAATCGAAGACGGAGATCTGTCTAATTTATTCTTCATAGAATAATGTAAGGTGTGAGGGACAGTATATAAGCACCTGGAACAATCAACTCAAGATAAAAGCAGACAACTAGGCAAGAGACAGTTTGGGCAGTTCATCCTATACAACACATTATCTTTTTCTTTTCTCTCTCTCTCTTTTTTTTAAAAATTATTTATCTATTTATTTATTTATTTATTGACTGTTACAGGTTCTGGCTAGTCTCAAACTCCTGGCCTCAAGCAATTCTCCCACCTCAGCCTCCCAGAGTGTTGGGATTACAGTCATGAGCCACTGCACCCAGCCCCTAGCCCACATTTTAGAAGCAAGAAGATGCTGAGAAAATTTCAAAGATAGGGAAATCTCACATACACACACACACACACACACACACACTCCAAGTATAGAGTGCATTTGGCATTTGCAACCACTCTTTTGCACATATATGTTAAGTAAATTTAAAGTGGGGATGTAGGGAAATAAATTCTTAAAAATATGCAAATTGCAAAGGGCAGAAAATCTTGAGACTAAAAATACCCAAAATGTAAAAATTAAGATGAAATATGTGTTTAGGACTCAAGAGACACATAACTTTAAAAGCCTGCATTGAATTTACATTTGTGTACAATTCACAAGCAAACTCAGAGATGTTTTAAAAAATGGAGTTTAAGGCAAGAAAAAGACATAGGCTGAATTGTGTGTTAAGTACAAAGTTCAGGTTTTCTCTGTAAAAATCCACGGAAACCTCTTTGCCTACCTCATTAAGATGAAACTAACCACAAAACCCAAAATGAAGTATAATGGCTAAGTCCTGTATGCACAGGTTCAAAGTTTCTGTTTTGAAATTTGTGCTATCTGAGTACCTGAGAGTTGACAGAATTAAATAAGAAATTAATGAAGAGCTCAGGCTGACTCTCCTTATTTATGCTGAACAATGTCTGGTATCTTGTCTGACAAAATCAACTACTGAATAGTATTTGATGACAAATACAAAGAAAATGGGCAGTTCTATCTCTAAAGTAATAAATTCAGCAATAAACTTTTTTAGAAAAGCTTAAAGCCTTAAGAAATGAAATTTTATGTTCAAATAAAAATAGAAATTGCCTATTGTAATTTTTATGCCTGGAAGTAAGAACAGTTCCACATTTCATTTTCAATTTTAAATCAGACACCTACCCATTGTTATAAACTCCAGGAATACAAGGTTTTGAAAAAATGATAATATGTTAGATAACAGCACTCTTACGCCGAGAGCAGCTAAAGGAGCAAGATGTAGACTTCCATTAGGATAGCTTGTCAAGCAAGTCCAAATGGTGTGTGAAATATTGCCAGTGATGAGTGACATTTAGCGACAAGATCAAAGTTCAGTGCAAGTCATCGATGTCTCTGATAGATATCATTTAGTTCACTCAACCCAGGTGTTCGTTAAGTAGATAGGACTTGCAGTTTTCAAAGTTTTTGTTTACAGTACATTCAGATAATTATTTGCATACCTTAGTTAGCATTGATTTTATGCATTTTACTTTCATGTAGTAAATCTGAAGGAAGAAAAAGCTAAAACAGTGATAGTATATTCTCATGTGTGAATAATAACTAAGCATTTATTGAATTTTTGCTATGGGATATCATTTTTCCACAAGCTTTGTTCACATAATTTAATTTAATAATCTCAACAAGCCTAGGAGCTAGTTTTACTAACATTATTTTTATTTTCCCGAGGGCACACTGAAGTACTGAAGATTCAAATAAAATGTTCAAGGTGGTGCAGCTAACAAGCCCAGAGGTAGGATTTGAGCATAGTCCAGGAGAGTCTGGGCTTGTAACACCTTTGTCACGCTGTTCCTTACTTGGAAACAATTTTATGTAAGCCTGGGGTCCAGTCACTTACTATAAACTGTAAATCATATCAGTGAAACAGAAAAAGGCCAGTGTGTCTGTTTTTTATTCTGATCTGAAAGAGAGTTGAAAACTTGAAAAAAAAAAAAAAAAAAAGCAAAGAAATCTCTTTGGCTTTTGTATTGAAAAATTACTGTAAGGAAAAGCTAAATGACTTACATATCTAAGTACATTGTATAACTGTTGTTTGGCATCCAACACTTCTACCTGCCAGCCATGGATAAAGACAGGGATAGATTTGAATACTGGATCTCAGCAGTAATTATATTAATTTAATTAATTATACCTCAGTTTTTCATTTATAAAATGGGAAAAATAAAACCTACCATGAGGTATTGTTACAGATCTATGCTATAAATGAAAAACATGAAGTATGCTGCACAGCACACACTACATACCCAACAAATAGTAGTTCTTAATTATGGTGCTGCAGAATTGGTACTCATGGCACTAACAATTTTTTTGAGAATAGTAATACATAATTCCATAATTAGTTCAATCAAAACAGAAATACACAGTAGAAGAATGAAGAGAGTAGACAAAATTAGAAAGTGATAACTATTTCAGCCCCTTGAATAAATCAGCATATTCATACAAATGTCAAATTTTATACTTATTTGGCTAAAATTAATATATATGTATATATTTAGTAGGTACTTCATCTCACTCTTATTTTGTTCTTTAGTTTTCTCTTCATTTTACCCTACCGTCTTTTATCCCCAAAATTAAATAGAAAAATAGAATCTACATACTTTCAAGACAGTAATATTTTGGGCAATATTTGGACATAATATTTCCTTTGTACATAGAGATTTATGTTTTTCTGGATATAATGTCTATAATATAGCACTACAGGTGGTTAAGATCCTCAGACCATTTTGTTTGATCTTTTGTCAAAAAATGAAAAAGAAATCACATGTATAGCAACTGTTTTCATAATCACCAAGAACTAGAAATCATCATTCATCAACAGATGAATGGATGGAAGACTGCTTAGCGATAGAAAGCAATGAACTATTATTAAATGCAACAATGTGTAGGATATCAATCTCAAAGGCATTATGCTGAGTGGAAGAAGCTATGCTCAAAAAGTTGCTGTGTGATTTCATTCCTTCTGCAAAAGGCAAAATCGTATGGGTGGAAAACAAATCAATGTTTGCCAGATGTTGAACAGAGGAGGAGATCATATGCAAAGAGACGTGATGAAACTTTTGGGGGGAATGGAACGATATGTCATGTTGTTGTGGTTTCCAAGGCTAGCACAAGAATGAAAACATGGAACTCATTGTTCATACAACAGAAAAGAATAATTAGGGAAAAAATTAGGAAGATGCAATGGATGCACCTTCATAAAGATTCCTAAGTTGTCTCCTTTTTTGAGATGATCTTAATAATCTTTGATAGCTACCTTATTATTTGGTATAGTAAATTGTTCCAGTTTCATCTTGTCCATTTCCTGCCTAGGTCTCCAACCCAAATCAGCTATTTCTCCAAGAATTCTTGGTTTCTTTTTAACAATAAATGGAATTTAAAGTTCACATTTTTCATACCAAGGATGCCATTTAAACATTATTTCTAGGTCATTGGAATGGACAGAATTAGCAAATAACTTATGAAATCATAGTCTAATTTCCAGTTTAAGTCAGCACTATAACATGTAGAAGTAACAGTAGATATACTGTTAACATTTTCTACCACTTAACATTTTCTGTATGACATTGATAACTTCTTTTTTCACACCAAGGGTCCTTTTTATTAAGGGCAAAGGAAATGACAGAACTAGAGCATTCCATGTAGATCAATTTGCTTTAAACTGCAATAAATGTAGAACAGTAAGAATAACAGTTCTCATGCTAACATGATTCTTTTTGATTAATAAAAATGATTATTTTTGCCCATGCCATCCTTTTTAGTGTTTATTCTGTATCCCCATTGTTACATATATTGTTATGATGTCCCATAATCTGTCTCTTTCTCCCTTAGTCATTCTTAATTCTATAAGTAACTACATAGTCAAGCAATGTTAACCACCAATCATTTTTTGATGACTCTATTGTCATTTTGGTTGTGTGAAGCTCATTTTTAGTAGATTCCTTTAAAAAATCCCATTAAAATATTTTGAGTTAGTGCATGTTAAGAGTTACTGCATGTCAATAACACTTTCTTTTTTAGATGGGGGTCAGTTTTGCTGGATATAAAATTGTTTGCTTCGAATTTTTTTCCTTGAGACTCTTACATATATTACTCCATTTTTTTCATAAAATATTACTATTGAACAGTCTGATGCTAAGTTGCATTTTCCTTATAAATTACATGTTCGTTTTACTCAGACACCTAAAGAATCTTTTGACTTTTTCTTTAAAGTCCAGTAATTTTACTAGGTTAAGTGCTGGTATTAGTCTTCTCATTTGCTCTTCTAATATGTTTTGTTAAGTCTTTTCCTTTATTTTAGGACAAATTTTGTTTATTATATAATGAACATTTATAGTATTTTGTTGTCCTTATTGTTCCCTTACTTTGGTTTTCTTCTTTAAAGGTTGACTTTCTCTGTATCTTGAATCTTCTTCAGCTATTTTCAATATTTGCCACTTCTTCTGAAATCATTTTTAGCATTTTCTTTAAAGTTCTCCTTTTTATCTACTTAAAGACTTTTCTTTTGCTCTTGTATTTCTTCTATTGAAGTCTTAATTTTTAAAATATTTTTTCTTTTCTTTCTAATTCTTCCTCAGGTTTTATCATTTCATTTCAGTTTTTGCAATTCTGATTTATGGTGTTGTTTCATAATTTATATCATTTTAAATATCTCTGCTTTTCTGAATTGTTTTGAGATTGTGTTTTTGAAGCTTGTACTTTGTGTAAGAAGGTGATTCTTCTCTTTAATATTTTAATATACTAACATTAATTGGATTTTGTTCTTTCTTAAATATTTCCTGTTGTTCATTTTTATGCAAATTTCTTTTTCTGACTTTTAGAGTGAAGTTTAAGACAGCTTTTCTAACTTCACAAAGCTTCCTCCTCTGTTATATTTAAGTAGTGCCAAAAAACGTAAAGTCTTGCCTTCTGAGATTCCCTCACTTTGTAATCCGTTTCTACTTTTATTTGGACCTTCGTCTTCGTTTGTTCTGCTGCTGTTACACTCTGCTCAGTGAGGAGGCCTCACTCGAAAATAAATGTCTAGTGGTTCAGTTTCCCAAGTTCAGGGCAGCTAGACTGCTCCAGCGACTTTAGTTCTTACTAAAAAACACGTGCATTTACCCACTAGCACAGTGGGCAAATTCCCACCTGGTTTCATCAGCTCTTCTAAAATTTGCACCTCTTTTATTTCAGTGAATATCCATTAGAAATTCGGGGATTCTCCTTTTCTCAGGCCTGTCAGATTCTCTTTGCTTTCTCCAGAACAGATGATGAAAACATAGGTCGTGTGGTTGATGGTGCATTCCCCTCCCATTAGTAGTTTTGGAATGTCTTGTCCCGAGCTTTATGGTAAATATTCTCCATATGCATTTGTGTTTTCACCTCTAGTCTCTCTGTGTGTTTTAACATCAGGATTCAGAAAGATCAAAAATTATGCTGCCAGTGTCACTGTACTCTTAGCTGTTTCTCTCAGATTTGCTTTTAACAGTGTTAATTCTTTTTTGTGCACCAAATCCTTTTTGGTTTGTGTGTTTAATTCTACTCCATCTGAATGTTTATGCAGAGGTTAAAGAATGTTTGACAGACTTTGCACTTAGGCAGTTTACTAAGATACTGAATTCTGCATAACTGTGGGAGAGCTCAGATTTTATCTCCTGCTAAACATTTTTACTTTTTAAATTTCTGGTTGTGAATTTACTACATTATGTAACCTGTTTTAACATCAGAGTGATCATCATTAAATATGTAAATTCTCCTTGCTTCCCTGTATTCCCTTCCTATGATTTTGAATGCAATTGTTGATATCAAAAAAAGTCAAGTCCCTTTTAGACATTTTTTTTTACTCTTTTATTGGATCATCTTCCAGGTTTCAGCAAGCTTAGTCTTTAAAAGAAAGTGTTGTTATATGGCTTAAACATGACTGACTTTTTCATTTTCATATTTATCTGTCACAGTAAAACTGTCATTGTAAAGTATAAAATATAAAAAGCAAAAAACGATAAAGAAATAAAGAAGGACGAAGCAGATTGGCATTAAAATGAAAAGATAAAGGAAAAAACAAGAACAATTTAAGAATAAGATTTTAATTTTTTTATTTTATTAGTAAGATATGGATGTCAACCTGATAATTGTTAATCCTGTTTTTGCACAAACAGTGCAATTCCCTGAAAAAGATGCATCCATAAATATTTAATAGTTGCTTGTGGTGAAATATAGCTTATTAGGTCAGCCTATAAATTTAGAACGAAATTTCCTCAAGGGGAAAACTATCCCTAATGTGATATTTCATCTGTGCTGACCTAGAAAAGCTCTAAAAACTCAGTGGGGTTTCTAATTTGTGCAAACATCTGTGATGGCTCTCCTGTTTTCTTTATTACTTTTTGATTTTCACATCATGTACTTTTTTTGGCTCTTGTTTTCACTAACTTCCTTCCTACTAAATGCACTGTGTATGTATGGATCCTTAAGAGCATAAGATCTAGAAAAAAGTTTACAATTTTGACAACTATTAAATTTTCCTACACATGTACTAACAAAATCGCCAAAGTAAAACTCTAGAGTCTCAGAGATTTAGGGGATTGGAAAGTTTTGAGCTCTCTTGGCATCTTTTTTTTTTTTTTTTTGAGATGGAGTCTCACTCTGTTGCCCACGCTGGGGTGCAGTGGCATGATCATGGCTCACTGCAACCTTTGCCTCCCAGGTTCAAGCAATTCTTCTGCCTCAGCCACCCGAGTAGCTGGTACTACAGGCGTGTACCACCACACCCGGCTAATTTTTGTATTTTTAGTAGAGATGGGGTTTCATCATATTGGCCAGGCTGGTCTCGAACTCCTGACCTCATGATTCACCCACCTCGGCCTTCCAAAGTGCTGGGATTACAGGGGTGAGCCACTGTACCCGGCCGGCACCTGCATTTATTATAAGCATTTGTTTGCAAATCTTTTACCTCTTCTACTTGTCTGTGATCATTTCCTCTTGTTTCAGTAATTAGTACCTTTGTGAATTCTCCTAAGATTTACTATGCGTCCCAACGGCTTCATTGATTCCTTGCAAAATTCTGTGTGTTTTACTTTTTATTATAACTTATCTTACTGGGAGAAGCATGAATGCATCTGATTTCCAGGAGAGATAAGCAGTGTACAAATTATAAGACAATTTTACAAAAAGCTGAAGACTTCCAAGTGTTAAGTAAAATCTAAATTTGGAAACATGTTTAAATGAAATTCTCCAGATCGCTACATAATGCAAGGTTATTCAATTATCTGTTTGTTTTATGTTTTACATAGTTGGATTTGTTTGGGTAAATTAGACTCATGTTTATTTATAGTTCTAAGTAATAATGTTTTGCTTTCCTTATTTAAATTTTTCCAGGTGTATCAAAATAAACGCACAGTATTTTGGCAGAGCTAAGATGTTCCTGTTTTTCCTATTATCTCATTAAGTTAGAAGTGTCAGGCCAGCTAATACTTTAAATGTTCAAGACGCTAGATCATGATTATCACACATCTACCAACTGCTTGAGAGGTCAAATTGAGAAGGAGATGATAATTAGAAAATACTTCTGAAAATAATATTAGAATAACCTCACCACACGTTATAAAGCTGATTACCACAGACACTGATGGAAGGCTTCCATTTCTTCCATAACCACTAGGATTCTTCTGCCCACGTAATGGTGACGCAATTTCCTCACACATCCGACATTTCCACTGAACACTGTTGACTCTGAGTTGGCTGTCAGCAAAATATTCAACATCCTCAAGGTACTCTGAATATTCACTTTATTAAACTGCTCTATCGGCAATCAGACTACTCTCTGAAGGCATAACTTAACCTGCAGTACTATCAAGATTGGATACATCATTTTCCTCTGATACTCCTTTTAACTGTTGAAAGCGGTTAATAGCCAACTTATTGAACATCACTATGTATTAGGCTTAACTCACTTAATCCCTAAAATAATCCTATGAGATAAAAAATGTCCTTCTCAATTTACCAGTGAGGAAGGTGATATCCTGAGAATTTAAGTAACTTACCCAAGATCGCCACACTGACTGAGTGACATAAGTTAATTTGATTGCAAGCTCATCCTTGAAAAAAAATCACTGTGATTTAATACCTCCCAAAGGCAGTAGGTAACCTCATTAAACTTTACTGCATATTCCAGAACATTTCTTTTCCTTGAAAAAGCATAATCCCCTGAAGTTCAAATTACCAGATAATATCACTGACATTTCTGTGTTAAAGAGGTCAACTATTGACCTCCCTGTTATCCTCCCTCATTTACTGCAGTACTAAATTACAGGATTTCCACAAATAGTCATGTTACCATTCTGAGTGGCTTTTATATCTGTTCAAAATGTAACTATTGAACTCACTCAATAGTCATTCTGTAGTTTTGTCATTTTTGATTGCTGCATGGCTCCCACTCTCTGGTCGCAACCTCCCCAATCTTCCTAGCTAACTTACTCTAGCAGTTAGAGCATTTCCCTGATACTATGAGCATCTCTAATCCATTAGCCCAACCTTTCTGACTCCTCACTACATGAATCTCTAACTTTAGCACTAACCAAGATCCCTACTATATTTTCCTAGTCAATTCACCCTTTCATTCTTCAGGATGATCATTTCATTATTACCCTCTCCATTTAAATTTTCAACACTCTTCTTTCTCTCTTCAATTCCATGATTTTGCTTCTTATTTCTCTGGGGAAATAAAATCACTCCAAAGAGATTTTCTCATCTTCTCACCACCACATCTATGAACCAGTCAGCACAAATGCATTTATAAGCATGTATTCTCACTTCCCACATGTTAAAAAAATAGATTATACATCCACCCTACTCTCATCTAGAGCCAACTCCTTTGCTTGTGCACAAGACCCTCCTCTCTCCTCTTAGCCACTACATTAAGGCCTCCGGCCCCTCCAGTCTGATTCATGGAATCTGCTTTTACTATGTTCCACTGATTTCTATTTTATCAGTTCCAATGGTCAACTTTTAGTCCCCATATTTTGATTCTAACTCTTTGTAGCCCTGGGCAGAGTAACCAATCCTTTGTTAGAGTACTTCACTTCCCAAACTCTCCACTCTGCTGATTTTCCCCTTTTTTCAAGCCTTCCCAGTCTCCTTTTCTGGATTTTAATGTAAACCGTCATATTACAAAGAAAGGTGGAAGAATCAGAAAGTATTTCAAAAATCTTATAAATAATACATGCTCACATTTGGTTCACTGTTTAGCAAGACATTTATTTTCAAAAGGCTGAAACTAGAGATGAGCATTTTTGCTAAAATGCCATATAAGCCAAAATGTCATATGTACGAAAATGAGGGAAAGTTTCCCCATTGTTAGTATTTAATTTACACATCACTCATGAACCAATTTATATATAAATTTTCCCAAAGATTTCACTGAACTGTTGTCATACATATAATATTCTGGTTTCAGAATGTGTGGAGGAAAAACAAAATGCCATTACTCTTTAGACAACCATAGAAAATTATGTCATTTCATAAACTTAACCTTCCAAGAATTTAAGTTAAAGTCTGTGGGAAATATGCAGTGTCTGTATTTGAGAAAGGCCTAGAAGAAATGCAAAAGAGATGGAGAGCGTTTATTTTAAGATACTTCCATCTTAGTTGAAAGGTACTTCCCGTTGAAAAATTCATTTAAAATATTCTGTGTTTCTGAGATCCATTACTAAAGATTCCTTTCAAATACCTGGATAAAAACCCGTGTTCCTAAGGCTGTGCCATTTCCATTTAAGAAAGTGTTTGCTAGTAAATTGGCATGTAAGATTTAAAAATTAGATTTGATTTGAACAATGATGAACATAAAAGACACTCTACATTTTCCCCTCATCTTCTTTGAACTTGGCGGATTTCTCATGGGAGCTGGCCTCACACTGAAAAACTCTGGTAGGGTGGAGTGAGGTTATGTCAGCAGCTTTGTTTGCAGCCCACACACTGACACAGTGTGGCTGTGTATTAAATCCAAGTTTAATAACTCGTTCCCATGACAGACTTGTGAGCCAAACCAACAGAGGAGGAGCACATATTCATGTTGTAAATAGCTTTAGGCAGATTGCTCTTGAGTAAAGCATCAAGGTCAGTTTGTCATTGTTAACTTTGTTTTCTATTTTCCAGGAAAAATTCACTGAGATACTAATTTCTTTTTAAATTACCTGAAGGGCTGTCCAACCATTGAGATCAGAATTGTACCTGCTCAAATTATCTTGCAAGAGCTGGTACAAGGCCACAGTGTTTTCCATTTTCGTTTAGAACTTAAAAATTAGAGACAACTACTGCATCCGACTGTAATGACAGATGCATTGTCTACACTGACCTATTTGAACTGATATGACAACTGCTTGGCAACTGCAGCATTCTTTGTTTTATGCCAAGAATATCCTTTGCTCTATCCTCTCTTGTCCCCCTACAAACATCCCCATGCAGGTTCAGCTAATTAGATTAGCACCATTGTTCCAGGAACCTTTAAGCTTTATATCCATCTATAAAATTCTATTAAATAGTTTCTATAAAATAGTTTCATCCATCTAGTGAAGAGAGGGAAGGTCATTTTAGATGTGTCTGTGTATCTATGTTATGTATCTTATATCACTGGATATATCTCTTGACATGGGAAGAAATGAGGTTCCCCTCCAGCATACCTTCTTTAAAGTATGTTATGCTTGCTCTTCCCAATCCTGAGTATTTAAAAAGGAAGAACCAATGTAAAAATTAATAGCTGTATTTATCAGTGAGAATCTATACTCAAATCAGTTAATCTTCAACAAATTATTTTTCCTAAACAAGTTTGCTTAAAAAAATTTATATAATCTCTTTAACACTAATACATTTTATACAAGAGGGACATTTCTTTAAGATAAAGAGCATATTATGTAAAAACAAACTCAATATTTTTAAAGGTTCCATTTTTTATACCATCTGGCACTTAAAAAAAAATTTTAATGCAATTTTTAAAACTATTTTGTGAAACACTAAAATACTGTGAGAGGATAAGAGATTCTAAGAAGTTTTGCATGATTAAACAACATGGGAAAATTGTCCCATAAGTTCCCTACAGATTCACAATGCATATAAGTAAAATAAATGCTCTGATTTGATCTATAGAAAGGAAACAAATTAACTAGTGATAAAGCAATTGACTAGAGAACTTTTTCTTAGAAAACCCATTATTGAAATGCGATTTGGCAAACACTCCAATAAGATAGGAATATTAGGAGTATATTTCTTTTGTTCTTTTAAAATAAATAATAGAATAATTAATTTCTAATAACCTAGCAGTAACCTGAGAGGGCTTAAAGGAAGCTATTTCTACAAACTCCAATAATCAATTTTTTTTAATCCCAAAGTATTTTAAAAGGCCTGTAGAGGTAGATTAGTCATTAGATAACTGACTAATCCTTCCACCAGTAAACACCATCTTGTATAAAATAGAAAAAAGTTTTAAAAAGGTGCTCCCAAAGATCATAATATGATTACCTCTTACTCATTTCTTTTACATACCAAATAATTTTAGTTTCTTTAACAATTCATGCATATACCAATCATTTAGTACAATGTATTGGAGATAAAGCCACTACCATGATACTTCTTAAAAACAAGATCTGCTTTCCAGGAGTCAGGAGTTTCACAAGGCATGTTATCATGTGTCTCCTAGACTAGAATCCTACATGCTGGCAGTGACAACTTTTCTCTAACAGTCAGAACTCTCTTTGCCTGGGGCCAGTTCAAGTAGTGTTCAAGCTTCATTTGGCACATCTCACGCTGTGGTCTGAATGTGTACCCTTCAAACTTCAGGCGTTGAAACTTAATGGCCAATGTGGTGGCATTGAGAGGCGGGAGCTTTAAGACATGATTAGTTCATGAGGGCCCCTCCCTCCTGAGTGGGATTGAGGCTTTTATATCAAAGGCTTCACATAGCATTAGAGCCTCTTGCCTTTTTGCCTTTTTGCCTTCTGCCGTGTAAGGACATGGCATACCTGTCTTACCAGACAACTGAACCTGCTGGTGCCTTGATCTTGGACTTCCCAGCCTCCAGAACTGTGAGATAAATTTTTAACTTCATCAGAATGCCTTGTGGTATTCTGTTGCATCAGCACAAAATGAACTAAAATACCCTATTCCTTACATCTAGTGAAAGTGAGGCCTACCACAGAATTTTTATATTTTGAAGACACAGATCAGATCAAGTCTTGCACTTTATAAACTATCCCACTCTCCTCTACTTGTTCTTTTTCTTCTTCATCTTCTTTGCCTTCTTTTTCTTTAGCCCCAGGGAGCATTAATGGTGTTGCTCTGAAGATTCTTTCCCCTAACACCCTTGTTGGGGTATTCGTTCTCTAATAATGTCACCTCCTATGTCCATCTCATGGTGGACAGCCAATCCTAGTTTTAACACAAAAACCAAATTGCTTTATAGTGTTTTTTTGTTCTTTGTGTCATTTGACTGAAATTTGGAAGAGCGTAAGAGATAAACACATATGCCCATAAACTTTTGAGCTAGAAATGTGTCCCATATAATAGCTGCTTTCATTCATTTTGGTTTTACAAATGAATGGTTTAGATATGTTTATATCCAGGAAGTTAAAATATTCACAAATACCAACACTTTGCATCTGTGGTCAATAAAACCAAAAGGTGTAGTCAGATTCCTACTATGACTATTAAAAGCTAATTATGAATCACCTCAAAAATCATAAAAATATGTAAATGTTTTACAGTGTGTAGATTTTGAACTTACAAAATACTACATGATTGTCTTAACAAATCTGACTCAGAAATGTATGATATAAATCTCACTGTTCTTCTTTCTCTCCTGCTCCTATTTATAGTAAACTACAACTGCTCGATAGCTTAGTGAGTATTACTCAAGTTTTTTCTGTTTCTCACTTCTATTCATTTATCACAGATTTTTCTGTTCAGTTTTTAAAATTGTATTCTATTCTACATATAGCTAGCTATAACATAAAACACTACAAAAAATTTCTATCATTTAAACCTTGTTTGTTCATGCAAAAATTTCAAGGTTGTTTCACCCTGGTAGTAAATATAAGCATTCTTTATTATTTAGATTGTTGTGTACCTTTTATTTTTTTGGAAAAATTCACTTTGTCTATTCATAGATGGTTAACTTATTTTCAATCATTTATTTATAATATTTCTGCAAGAAATATTCTCTTTTACCTTTGGAAGAGTATCATAGTTAGACAAAATAACAGAAGTAAAATTGTTGGTTATTTGGTACACTAATTGTTGGTTATTTTGTATTTTTATACAAGTAGTTAAATCGTTTCCAAAAGAATGTACCAATGTGTTAGTTCATTCTCATGCTGCTGTAAAAGACTTTCTGAGACTGGGTAATTTATAAAGGAAAGAGGTTTAATTGACTCACAGTTCCATATGGCTGGGGAGGCCATTCTCTGAAATCCAGATGGAGGTTCCCAAATCTCAATTCTTGATTTCTGTGCACCTGCAGGCTCAACACCACATAGAAACTCCCAGCACTTGGGGCTTGCACCCTCTGAAGCCATGACCCAAGCTGTATTTGGGCCCATTTTAGCCATGGCTAGAGTGGCTGGGACACAGGATACCAACTCCCTAGGCTGCACACAACAGAGGGGCCCTGCGGCCAGTTCACTAAACCATTTTTCCCTCTAAGGCCTCTGGGTCTGTCATGGGAGAGTCTGCCCTGAAGGTCTCTGACATGCCCTGGAGACATTTCCCACCATTGTCTTGGTGATTAAGATTCGGCTCCTTGTTACTTAGGCAAATTTCTGTAGCAGGCTTAAATTTCTCCCCAGAAAGTGAGATTTTCTTTTCTATCACCTCATCAGTCTGCAAATTTTCCAAACATTTATTACTTCCCTTTTAACTGTAAGTTCCAATTCCAAATCATATTTTGTGAATACATAAAACTGAATCCTTTTAACAAAACCCAATCACCCCTTGAATACTTGCTGCTTAGAAATTTCTTCCTCCAGATACCCTAAATCATCCCTCTCAAGTTTAAAGTTCCACAGATCTCTAAAGCAAGGGCAAAATGCTACCAGTCTCCTTGCTAAAACATAGCAAGAATTACTTTTATTCCAGTTCCTAATTAGTTCCTCATCTCCATCTGAGACCATGTCAGCATGAACTTCATTATCCATATCACTATCAGCATTTTGGTCAAAGCCATTCAGAAAGTTTCTAGGAAGTTCCAAACTTTCCCACATCATCCTGTCTTCTTCTGAGCCCGCCAAAGTGTTCGAATCTCTGCCTGTAACCCAGTTCCAAAGTCACTTACCCATTTTGGGGTATCTTTGCAGCAGTGCCCTACTACTTGGTACCAGTCTTCTATATCAGCCCATTCTCATGCTGCTATAAAGGACTGCCTGAAACTGGGTAATTTATAAAATAAAGAGGTTTAATTGACTAACAGTTCTGCATGGCTGGGGAAGCTTCAGAAACTTACAATCATAGCAGAAGGGAAAGCAAATATATCCTTCTTCACATGATGGCAGGGAGTAGAAGTGCCAAACAAAAGCAGAAAAAGCCCCTATAAAACCATCAGGTCTCTTGAGAACTTACTATCATGAAAACAGAAGCATGGGGGTAACCACCCCCATGATTCACTTACCTCCCATCGCGTCCCTCCCATGACATGTGTGAATTGTGGAAACTGCAATTCAAGATGATATTTGGGTGGGGACATAGCTAAATCACATCAAGCAACGTACACTCCCACAATTGGTGCCCATATCTTCACAGAGCCACCCACACAAGATATTACCAATCGATTTTACTGTTTGCATCGGTCAACATAGTGGTACCTTGGCATAGAACATTACATAAATATGTAATCCCCAAATCCCAATGGTTTAACAAAATCTAAATTTTATGTATTTATCACCAAAGTTTTCTCTCCTCCTAACCTTGTCACTAAGCCATCTGGAACCAACATTTCTGAAATTTGCTGCAGAAGTCTGGAAGAGAGATGATGTTTAAACGTCCAGGCACAGCAGTGATGAATATTGCTTCCTCTTGCCAGGCTTGGCACCCATCACCTGCCCCATCTAATTGCAAACGAATAGGGAAACATAATATTCTTACATGCCATGAAGGAGGGGAGCAATGGTTATGGGTGAATACTGGAAGTTACCATCTTACTCTTACTAATATAATGTGTGAAAAATGTTATCTCATTATGGTTTTAGTTTATATTTCTCTCTGGTGATGTTTCTACTGTGTGTTTTTTTTTTTTTTTTTTGTGAGACGGAGTCTTGCTCTGTCCCCCAGGCTGGAGTGCAGTGGCCGGATCTCAGCTCACTGAAAGCTCCGCCTCCCGGGTTCACACCATTCTCCTGCCTCAGCCTCCCAAGTAGCTGGGACTACAGGCACCCGCCACCTCGCCCGGCTAGTTTTTTTTTTTTTGTATTTTTTAGTAGAGACGGGGTTTCACCGTGTTAGCCAGGATGGTCTCGATCTCCTGACCTCATGATCTGCCCGTCTCGGCCTCCCAAAGTACTGGGATTACAGGCTTGAGCCACTGCGCCCGGCCTGTTTTTGTTTTTTAAATTAAGCACTTTTTAATTTTTATCACTGATTTATGGAACATCATAACATGCTATGCATAATAACTTTTCTTTCTGTATATTACAAATGTCTCTCAGGCTTTCTGCTATTAATTATAATCATAACATTTTAAATAAGTGGACGTCCTTGAGAAAAGTATAAGATGCCACACAATACAGGTTGGGGTCTTTTATTTACATTAACCAAACTTTGAGGTTATGAGGCTAAAAAGACACACACTCAAAAGTGCCGTATTTCAGGTGTCAAAGTGGAGACAGTAATGCTGCATTACCTCAGCCTAGTTTCTGGGTTATTTTTCTCGTCTTCACATCTGTAATTTTATTTTAACCAAAGCTCAGAATTTTTGAGAGGCTGTCCATGATTGAGGACTGTCATTTTAAGCTATAAATAGCAAACAAGAGACCCAATCAAATAAACAAGGCCTAAAAGCCTGGTGAACAAGAATAGCATGGTGCATGTTACAGTTCTGAACAAACTGGAGTGGGCTGTCAACAGAATCACATTAATCACTTAAAAACATACACAAATAATACAAACACTTGTGCCCAAAATTTGAATAATTAACAAAAGGAGCAGGTAAACAATGAGAATGTAAATCAATAAATCAGATGCAGAGTCCAGGAAATCAACATATAAATGTTAGTACCAAGCAGATTGCACAGATTGCAAGGGAAGGCCTACCTGTTTGTTGCCCTGGTTTTAAGGTCCCTGCTGAGAGTTCAGTACAAAGCATGTCCATAGGCTGATATTTGATGGGTTAGGCTGACCTCTAAGCACAAGATGTCCAAAACTACCCATTTTCTCTATTTGTTTTTCCTTTTTATAACCTTCGGAAAAATCTTTCTGTAAAGCAAGAAATAATGGTTGCCCTTCCAAACGAGCATTTCTGGTCTTTTGAAAGCAAGCATGGTTGTTAGAGAAGGTTCTGAAAGGAAAATTTCTTATCACAGCTCCCACGGCAGATGCCAACACAGCAATTCTTTCCCCAGGAAATGTGTAACAAAGCATCATGCAGGTATGTCCACTCCCCTCATGCAATCCGAAACAGACATCCTATCACAGACCACAAATGATGACAAATACAATAGGACGGTGAATGCACTTTGCACGCCACTGTAACCGTGGCTGTGTTATCATCACTTCTGCCATAAAACACATTTCTGCAGACTCTAAATCACATTAGCCATAAGCTGTGTTCCAGGCTGGAAGTTGGACTACAGAGCCATAACTGAAAGCAACATTGTTAAGCTGAATGTCAAAAGAATTGAGGTTACACAGTTGTAAACAAAACAGAAATTCAGCAGGATTTAGGATTAAGGTAATAATTTGATTCCATAAGAGTTTTCTATTTTTAAACTATGTTTTTCAAGGCATGAATCCAGGACATGGAATTTATAATCTCTGCCTTATTTAATGCATTGTCCCTCATATTGCCTGTTGCCAAAACTGTCCTGACATAAGGCGGAGAACCTAAATATAAACGATTGAATCAAAACATTACTGAAATGACAACCATATCAAAATGTAATTTAAAATAAGATATTTTCCACAAATTCAAGTTCTCTTTTCCAGGAACATTCCAAGCCCATAGTTAGTTTTGAAAGATGATTTTTTATTCTTGCACATACCAGTGCCTTGTAAGTATAAACCGAGTGGCCTGGGAGTTTCTGAGAACAGATGTATGGCCCAGAAGGAGGCAAGGAAGGTCTTTGAGATGCAGCCCTGTCATTTCCCACCCTACCACATCATCACACCACGGTAGTGAGCTATAAGCACCAAATCGCATTACCTACTTGTGTTATACTCCACTAGGGTCACAGATTCTATTTACTTCAGGAGTCATCAAGGTGACATTCCTAAGTGAAAAGGAGCAGATTAAATACAACGGGAGTGCTTAGGTATGAGATAAACTATACCACAACAACCCTGTGCTGACTAAAGACATTCACATTTTTAAAGAAATTAATTAGAGTTGTCAGTTAAAATTAACCAAATGCACATAAATGTTTCTGAATCGATTCTGTTAAAATGAGCACTTCTCCAAGGTGATGCTAAGTTATAATGTGCCAGTCCATCCGCCAAAGTTAGAGCAGTATCTAATATTAAGAGTTTTGTGACTACCATTTTCATAGTTGAACTGAAGGAATGCTCTTAAAAGAGTTGTGATCAGACAGACATTCAAGCTCCCATCTTACTTCCTTCAAAGACTCTGAAGGCAGATGGGGGCAATGGGAAGATGTAAAGAGCCATCAGACAAGAAGAGCACATAGGCAATGCCATGCCATTGAAAAAGAAAAGCAGACCATGAGGAAAACTGTACCTCTCCCTCTAAGCTTTTGGAATTTTCCCTAGGGTCCCCTCCTGGGAGTATCTCTTCCTTAATCAGTGCCCTACAATTGCTCCATCAAGAATATCAATGGTCATTTGTATTTAAATGAATAACTTCTAATCCAAAATAAATGTGCTAATACTGGAATTTCAACAAGTGATTTAGGGATGTGAGAAGTGGAAAATACTACCAGGATTATTAAAATCATGCTATTGGGATGAACTACTACATAAACTGTGTGTAAACGGAGATGTGGTCAGGCCTGGTCGCTCACACCTGTAATCCCAGCATTTTGAGAGGCTGAAACAGGCCAATCACTTGAGCCCTGGAGTTCGAGACTGGCTTGGGCAATAAAGTGAGGCCCTTTCTCTACAAAAAATTTTCAAAATTCAAAAGTTTAAAACATTAGCCAGGCATGCTGTGGTTCCAGCTACTCAGGGTGCTGAGGTGGGAGGCTCACTTAAGCCCAGGAGGTCAAGGCTGCAGAAAGCTGTGATAGAGTCACTGCACTCCAGCCTGGGCAACAGAGTGAGACCCTGTCTCAAAAAAATAAAAAATACATAAAATACTTAGAATAAGAGAAGTATTCCTAGAATTCTGTTGGAATACAGTCAGAAAATAATGTAGAGGCTATTAGTCCTATCGTATTCTTTTACAGATAGCATGACTGACACCCAAAAGAGTGATGTTCTATATGCAAGATAGTTTTATGATAATTTTATGATAGTTTTATGATAATTATCACCCTTTTAGACTTCTGTAACAGAACCAGAGCTGGAATTCAAATAGTTGGATTCCTTTTTTTTTTTTTTTTTTTTTTTGAGACGGAGTCTGGCTCTGTCTCCCAGACTGGAGTGCAGTGGCCTGATCTCAGCTCACTGCAAGCTCCGCCTCCCGGGTTTAGGCCATTCTCCTGCCTCAGCCTCCGGAGTAGCTGGGACTACAGGCGCCCGCCACCTCGCCCGGCTAGCTTTCTTTTGTATTTTTAGTAGAGACGGGGTTTCACTGTGTTAGCCAGGATGATCTCGATCTCCTGACCTCGTGATCCACCCGTCTCGGCCTCCCAAAGTGCTGGGATTACAGGCTTGAGCCACCGCGCCCGGCCAATAGTTGGATTCCTAATCCAATCCTGGTTCCTTCTACCACAGCATATGTTCTCCTTGTCAAAGCATATCTATCTCAGTAGATTGTTTCTTTTCCACCATGACAGATAGACTGGGGAAAGCAAAGCCAAGGAGAAAGGAAAGATCACCCTCCTCAGGTAGCCTTCGCGTGGGCGCGGGGAGCGGGGGCGGGGGCGGGGCGGGGACGGGGGGTGGCGCCAGGGTAGGGTAGAGAAATTTTCCTGTGCTGTTGTGAAGTATAAAACAAAGTTTGAATGAGTCATGATATAGCAAGTCCATAATACATTTTGCACTCCTAAAAAGAACAAATCTAGCAGTTCAAATAGAGTGAAAAAAAACTATAAATTGCAGAAAATCTACCTTCTTTATCAAAATTACAAACTGAGCTATATGATTCACTCAAGTTAGCATTTTCAAAAATTCACAAAAGTCCACACTGGTAGAAGTATTAAGAGTAGGTAAAAAAAGTAATAATTGAGAGGTTGATAGCTTTTGTACAGAGGGAGCAAAATTCTCTACATTTCTACTAAAACACTTAGTTTTTATAAAGATCTTTTATTTAACATAAATGCTAGCAACTACTTCCCTCATTTTGAAAACGTTTTTATACTTTTGCTTACACTCTGTGTTTTCTTTCCTGCCTGGGATGTGATTGTGAAATACACAGATGCTCCTCAACTTACAGTGAGGTTATGTCCAGGTAAACCCACCATAAACTAAAACTATAGTTGAAAATGCACTTAGCACACTTAACCTACCAACATCATAACTTAGCCGAGCCTGCCTTAAATATTTTCAGAACACTTACAATAGCCCACAGCTGGGCAAAATCATCTAACAAAAAGCCTGTTTTACAATAAAGTGTTATTTCATGCAATTTATTGAATACTGTACTGACAGTGAAAACCAGAATGGCTGCATGGGTACTTAGGCTAGGGTTCTTACTAAATGCTATAACTTTCATAACATTGTAAGTCTGAAAAATTGTAACTCAAATCCTTGTGAGTTGGGACCATCTGTATGTATAAATACATAGTCAATCTTTGGTCTTCATGGGCCCTGCATCAGCAGATTCAACTTGGATCAAAAATATTTGGGAATCTTGGGGTATGCTTAAGTTAAAACAAAACAAAAAAGCAAAGCAAATTTGGAAAAATAATAAATAGCAGTACAACAATAATAATACAAATGTTTAAAATACAGTATAACAACTATTTACATAACATTTACATTGTATTGGGTGTTATAAGTAATCTAGAGATGATTTAAAGTGTAATGGAGGGCGTTTATAGGTTTTATGCAAATGCTACACCATTTTATATAAAGGGACATGAGCATTCTCAGATTTTGGTATCCACGGGGGTCCTGAAACCAATCCACCAGGGATACCAATGGATGACTGCACATGTATGTAAAATCTCCTCTTGAAAATATTTTCATATAATTGCTTGATTTCCTGCCTATACCAAAAGCAGCCCAGAGGACACTGGCATTAAAAACCCAGCTCCACGTCATCAAGTTGCGTTTCTTACCCATTTAAATAGTGGAGAACGGACTGAGGTCATTTCAGCCTCAAGACAAGCTCTAATCACTTCCTTTACCAGATAAAACTGTGTGGTTGAGGTGAGTACTACAGATATTCTGGGGGAAACACTAGAGGAGCAAGCTACTGGGTGATTCAATTAGTCTTTCTTTCTCCCCTACAAGGAGCTGAGATGACAGGTTTGTGTCAGGATCTGTAGGAATCTCCAGGTGAAGAGCCCTTTGGCATCGCCCTTCCCAGGCACAACTTCTATCTCTTGGATCCTGTTCTGCCTCCACACAAGATGTGTGCACTGGGCTGGAGATGCCTCCAGATCTCACCTTGAACAGGAAACTCCACCTAGGCAATGAACTGAATGTTTCTGTGTCCCTCCAAAAGGACTGTATTGAACCCCCATTCACAGTGTGATGTTATTGGGCAGTGGGGTCTGTGGGAGGTAATTAGGACATGAGGATGTAGCCCTCGTGAATATGATTAGCACTCTTAGAAAAAGAAGCTACAGAGTTAATTTGTTCGCTTTCCATCCTGGGAGAATACAATGAGAAATTGCCTATCTGCAACCCTGAAGAGGCTCATCAGAACCCAACCATGCTGGCAACCTCGGCTCAGACTTCCAGCTCCAGAACTATGAGAAATAATTGTGTGTATTTTATAAGTCTCCTAGTCTATGGTAATTTGTTAAAGCAGCTTGAGCTAAGACAACCCTTATTGCTCCATGGCCTTCTGAGCAGCTTTTGCCCATTTCTCAGGACTCACTGACTCCCGCTTTCAGTTGCTGTTCACATGGGACCCAGTTCCTCTTCCGCCTTCAAAGTTCTCATTTGAATATTGGCTACTGCCACCAAGATCTGCACCTGCACCTGTGACAGTGGCCTTCCTACTCACAGGGACTTGGGAAGAATGGGCGTTGTTCTGTTCCCTCTCTTCTAGGGCATCCCCTGTCTCCATGGCCAGGTATGGGTTCAAAGTTCCTATTGACCCATAGGAAAAGTTCCTATTCTATTTGCAGAAACACATTTGACCTTCCACATTACCTAAGTTAGTTGATCTATTCTCCCTGTGGATAAATATTTATTGAATGTTTTTATGTGTCAATCATTGCTTGGTCTGGAAACATGATTGTCTCTTCCCTCAAGGAGTTCATTGTCTCAGAAGGAACTCCTCCTATCTTCCCAAGACTGAGAATTTTAACAACTTCCTGTCCTTCATCTAACATTTAGTTTACCATCAAATTGTTCTAATTCTATTACTTTCTAACCTATTTCCCCTAAACTGGAGAAGCCATTCATTTTCTCAGTCTGTAACTTACTTATTGAAACAATATTTCCCACCTTAGAGAAATTGCCTAGCTTATTCTCCATTAAGAACAACCCTGTGGCGGGGGAAAAAAGCAACCCACCTCACTATTCCAATAAAACTGGAACAGGGTTAAACACTAATAAAGCTTATACTAATAATAAAGCTTATACTAATAATAAAGCTTATACTAATAAAATTTTCATGCCCGGGAATTTGGCAAGCAGAGAAAGCTAATCCAAAGAGAGACTCAGAGAGAAGATGAGAGCATACAAAAAGACACAGGTAACCATGCAGAGACATTCAAGCAGAGTGATGGTTTTCCTATACCTTGAAAGCATGTAAGTTCTGAAAGATCAAGCTACTTTTTATAAGAATTCTCTGATAGTTCCACTAATCATTTTTCCTGCCACCGAATGACTTTCATTTAAAATACTTAATTTCCATGCTCAAAATCACCACCAATCATAGGCAACCTTCATGTCTTACTGGGTGTACTGTAATAGAACTCTTAGTAGTTTCAGGTTTAATACATTCCCTTTCTTAATTTTAAAATATTTCATTCACAAATAAAGATCATATATATTTAAGGAATACAATGTGACAGCCTGATATAGATTGTGTAATGATTATTATAGTAAAATTAATTAACACAGCCAGCACCACCCACACTGTACATCAGATCCCCGAACTTATAATTCATGAGTTATAAGTGTTATAAGTTATTATGTTCATCTTATAACTGAAATTTTGTACCCTTTCATCAGCATCTCCCAATTTTCCCCACTTCTCAGTCCCTGGCAACCTCCATTCTACTCTGTTTCCATTAGTTCAACTTCTCCAGATTCCAACAATAAGTGATATCATGCAGTATGTGTCTCTCTGTGTCTGGGTTATTTCTCTTAGCATAATTTCTAATATATTCTTAACATAGACTACAGTGCTACCAGCTAAAATAGATACCATTCATGACATACTTTGCTGCAACCTTTAAAATGTCCCCATTGTCTACAAAATGATGTCTGCATACCTTAGCATAGCATTCCAGGACCTGTATAATCTGTACGCTCTGTAGCTAGGCTGCTTTTACACACACACACACACACACAGAACATTTCTCAGTGGTACACTGAGCATTTTCCTGAACCCACATTAATCAATGCATACTCTTCTTTCCTCATGTTTTATCTTCTCTGAACTCTCTTTTCTTCATAGGCAATCACCTAAGTCTATTCATCTTTCACAGTCTAACCCAACTGGCATTTTCTTGATGAAGACTTCCACAATTAACATTTCTGTACCATTCTTCATGCCTCCATAAGACTAGAAATTGATATTTCAATTTCACAAAGTCCAATAAAGTTTAATCAACCCTGCAAAACTCAATGAAATTATTATATTTATAATCATACAGTATCCAATCACAAAGTTAGCATTCAAGCAAGATCAGATTCCAATATGCTTGCCCTCCTCACTACAATAATTTTCTCGTTATTATAAAGTTTTTCTTTGTTGGGTCAATAATTCTCACGTTATGACTTGAATAATTTATTTGTATATACAGATAGACTAAAGAGATGGTTGATTATTATAACAGACTTGCAAAGAAAGCTTTATTGTTCAAAAGTCACTTCTTTTTCAATATTCATTTTTAACCCTAAGAAGAGAACATTAATTTTAGGATCAAAACACATAGTAACATAAGTTTTTGTTAATATAATCCAATTGCCTTTGACACTAAATGCAAATATTTTCTTAGAAAAACTTATAGTTTATGGCTTAATATTTTACTCGAAACCATAAAAAATATAAAATTTCAAGCCTAAAGTAATCCCATTAAATGCTATAATTATTTAATTCAACTCCATATCAAATTTTACATTATTCAAAGGCAGTCTTTTTAAAGAAGTAAGCAAATTGATGGAATTATATACTGGGTAAACCTGGACATACAATTGGTTCAGAAAAATGTAGGTATTAATTCACTATGATTTTCCTTTGAAATTTGAAGCCAGTTGTATGGTTCTAAGTCAGGAAAACTGATGAGAAAATGTTTATTTGAAGCTTTTTTAAATGACAAAATTGGGTATAAAGAGAGTATCCTCTGCTAAAGTGTCTTATATCCTATGCTATTTAATCTTTGAGTTTTTATGTATCCTAATACGAAATTCAGAATTTGCATTGATGAACTTTCCTTAAAGTATGTTTTGAAGAACAGTCATAAGTAAATGTTAAATCATTACTTAATATAACTCTCTCAAAGACTTAGAATATAGAAATTATAATAAGCTCTGTGGATCATTACAATGTAGTAAACCATTTACTCTTACATAATTTGTCATTAACTAATCTCTTTTGAACACAGGAACTATTATTTTATGATATTGTAAACAAATAATGGTACAAGTTTCCCTTTGGGAATTTCTGTCTTGTGTGGAGGACATCTCTGTGACTTTTCTGAGGCCATGTGATGAAGCACAGAAGATCACCCTTTGGAAGCTTTTCAACTTTCCACATTAGAGAGTGCTCCAAATGGAGGGCATGGAATTCCTGAAGGAGGACCTACCTGGTCCTCTCTGAAGAGGTCTTCAGTGAATAAGTGGGCTGGAGGGAAGCAGAGCAAGAGCAAGGTCCCGAGAAAACCATACATGTCACCTACCAGGAGATCACCATTTCTACAGGGCTACTAGGATCTAACTAGAGCAATTGGAAGCAGAGTGAGGACATGGACACTTGTCAATGACTGGCATAGCCTCCCCACCCACCTATATACTTTCATTCTCAAAAGCCTGAACCCAAATGTGGGAAGTGTAGAAGAGATGACACAGAGGCACACAGAGAGGCCTCTCTTTCAAATCACAGGTGACAAATTGATCCATTGGTTGACGGATGTGAGAAACAAAAATTCAAAATCATCCGAGATTAAATTTGTAATTCAGGTATTTTAAAACACAAAGTTATCCGAAAATTTTAAAATTTTTTCTCAAGTTGTCTTTATGAATTGAAAGAGATTCTGCATAGCATAATGGGACTCACTAATTAGAAAAAAAGAGAGAAATTTTATATTTGTATCATTGATTTGAGAATCCTTGTGAAAAAATCTATGACTTTCTCACTGCTCCTTGAACAAAGATATTGTAAGTCCTTTATATTTTATCTCAGCATGAAGCAGACAGTAGATGCTCAAACTGTGAAAGTTGAATGAATGAATAACTGCAGAGATATTAGTAAAGCAGTGTAAAACCCAGACTCTCCATATCTAAAAGTGCTCATATTCAAACAATTCTCCTCTGTATGCATACTTTTAATATTTCTTCAGGCTTAAGAATGATATATATATATATATCACAGAAGGAGAAAATCTTGGTTATGGTTTTAAAGATGGATCTAAATGAATTTCCAACATGACTGGATAGAAGATAAGTAGGAACAGTTTTTTAATCATAATTTTTCTTGTAGCCAGAGCTACAGATTTTTACAGTTTTTTAGTGTGACAATATCCATATAACTGAGCAATATATTTTCCATCTATTAAGTTTTCAAATACATGCATAACTCAGCTGTGCTTTGGGAAGAGGCAAATATAAACATAGATATATCTGTGATGGTAAATGGTGAGACTTTAAACAAATGAAAAGAAAGGATGATGAGAGAAGTGAATTTCTTGCGAAAGCCACAAGTGTTACCAGATGTTTGCCTTAAAATATATGTTCTATTCAGTAATGCATTACTTTTTACTGAGTAGTCACTTTTTAGAGGTGGGGCAGTTTGCACCTGAAGTCTAATCTGGAGAAATAAGAAATGATCTTATTAACATACTACAACATAGATATAGAAAGAGAAGTTTTCATGGAAAAGACTTCTGATAATCTTAGAAAAACTAAAGCTATAGGAAAAGGTCCTCATGAAGGATCATGACTAGTAGCTTGATATTTACTCTGCAGAAAATGGAGATCAATTACTAAAAGAGTTTAAGATGGAGATCCATGGTCAGATTTTTGTTTCAGATTAGCCCCTTTAAAAAAAAAATGAATAAGTTGAGGGTACATGTGAAGGTTTGTTACACAGGTAAAAACATGTCATAGGAGTTTGTTGTACATATTATTTCATCACTCAGGTATTAAGCCCAGTACTCAATAATTATCTTTTCTGCTCCTCTCTCTCCTCCCAGCTTCCCTACTCAAGTAGACCTCAGTGTCTTTGTCTGTTGTTTACTCCTTTGTGTTAATAAGTTCTTATCATTCAGCTCTCACTTATAAGTGAGAACATGTGACTTTTGGTTTACTGTTCCTGCGTTAGTTTGCTAAGGATAATAGCCTCCAGCTCCATCCATGTTCCTGCAAAAAAAAACATGATCTAGTTCTTTTTATGGCTGCATAGTATTCCACGGTGTATACATACCACATTTTCTTTATCCAATCTGTCATTGATGGGCATTTAGGCTAATTCCATTTCTTTGCCATCCTGAATAGTGCTTCAGTGAACATTCGCATGGATGTGTCTTTATGGTAGAATGATTTATATTCCTCTGGGTATATACCCAGTAATAGGGTTGCTGGGTTGAATGATAGTTCTGCTTTTAGCTTTTTGAGGACTCGTCAGACTATAGATTAACCCCTTCAGCAGCTCTGAGGGGAGTGAAGTCTAGAATCTCAATGCAGGGAGACTTTGCAATAATGCAGACAAAGGATGATGACAGTCTACACCAGAGTTCTTTTAGCAGGAATAAAAATTAGGGACTGATTCAAAAACTGTGTATGGAATGAAATGACAGTATACAGTAATTTGATTAAACATTAAATGTAAGAATGGGATACGAAGCAAAGAGAATGCCTAGGTTTGTAGCTTCGGTGACTGGATGAAGGTGAATGGGATTTAGTGTGTTGGAGCACAGAGGAAACATGGGGTTCAGGAAGAAGATGATAATCATGTATCTCTGAGTGAAAAAATTGACAGCTTTTACGGGACACAAGGCATCATTTAAAACCTGAAGATATAATTCCTGTAACTTGACAATTGTGTGCCTTCAAATTAAAGTACATTTCAATGATAGTACAAATTAGTTCTATGCTCCTCAGCTGTTCAGAGAAAATGAAATGAAGGAGTTCAACAAATCACTCATGCTGATTCAAAGTAGCTCTGAAATTCAATGATAATATAAACAACTAATCTGCTTTTGCTTTTCCATTGGCAATTTTAGTGGATACTGGCATGATATATAGATAGAGCTAGAGAGAGAGAGAAAGAGAGAGAGAGAGCGCCAAAATCTCCAGCAAATATAATCGCTTGCTCTCCTTTTCAATCAATGTCAGGTGTTAGAATTAGCTTTGAGTATAACAGATGTTATAACTTCAGGTTTTCATGGGTTAAAAGACTAATGACTAAATGACTGTTAGTACATCAAGAAAGCCAGTAGGGAGCTCTAAATCCAATTTATATCTCAACACTTTCTCCAGTGATGAGCTGGTGGCCTCAAGCCCTCAGGAGCTCTGATAGCATGAGAATGAATTGGGAGGTGGTAGCAAACCCAAGCAGGAGATAGGGAAAATAATCTGAATATTGCCCCTGGTAACCAATAATTTTAACACATAATTGTAACAGTTTCCTAACTCACTTAACTTTGAAGCATTTGAGAACATCTTGTTTCTTCTAATAGGAACAGATGGGTGTATCATAGATGATCACAGTCTAAACACTTCACGCAGTGGCCTCCTCATTCCCTCATTCCCACGTGGTTTGCACTTTTTTTTTTTTTTTTTTTGCTATTTGCTAATATATTTTATAAAATGTCCAAAAGAAAACACCACCAAATATTGAGTTGCCTCAGGGAAAGGTCATTCATTCTACCTGCTTCTTAATATCACAAAGCCTCTAGGCTCCATTCCCTGTGCTCTTCAGAATAAACAAATGTTCCATTACTGTACTACTGAAAACATGCTTGGATAACTTTTTAAGTTATTTTTTCAATTCATTTGAATTCAAACCTGCAATGTTACATCAACCAATAGTGCTTATATATATACCTTTTTCTTCTTTATGAATAAAACCAATGCACTTCAAAGCTGTCTATTCAAATCAAGTTTAACAGATTACTAATTCTTAGAAATTCATTGTTGTGACTTTTAATATATTCTCAAAAATACATCAGCCTATCTTTAAGTTATTGTTTTTGAATCTCATCCTATTTTTTAGAATAGCACAGAGTGTTTTAGAGTGGTTTTTTTTTTCCAAACTAATATGACTTTAACTGCCTCTTTCCCAGAGCATAAGCTACCTGATGTCCTTGTGAAGAAGACCTGTTTATCATACTCACAAATCTGTATTTCCTGGGGAAGATTCTGCTATCAAACACAACTTCCAAAAATAAGATTTCAGTGAGGTATGTCGACGAGGTGGTACTCCGCATTTACCCGTTGTGCTTGTAATTGTCAGTTCTCACCAAAAACCCAAATATGTAGTTTTGATTATTTGCTTGTCCATGGTCCATTAAGTTTTGTTTCATTTTTGTGTTTTGGATGTTTGGTTTTGAGTTTGTTTTTTGTTTTGCCTCAGCTACAGAAGGAAAGAAAAATCACTGTAAGGCCCAGGAAGCAGAATTGGCTGTTCACTGGTTTTCTGAATTGCCACAGTCTTCCCCATTCATTCCATGTACTCAACTCAGAGCTTGCAATTGCTTGTCTTCCTTCTGGCTCTTACTCCTGCTCATGGGGTAAGAATACTTAGCAAGATGCTTTCCTCTCCATCTGCCAGGTGTTTCTGGCTTTCATTACCTGTATTATCCTCTATCAAACTTGTTAAAAATATTCAATGAACAACATAGCATTATTATCCAGTACTTACATCCTTGGTTTAGAAAAATGCACACCTACAAGTAGCTTAGTCTGCATATTGAATCTGGAAGCACCAGAAAAAAAATGTGTCATAAGCTGTCCCACATTATATTACTTCCAGGGGGCCTAGTTATGTAATTGCTGGAAATAGCACCTGGAAAGCTGGACTGATCCATGCATCCACCAAGGATCTTGAAAATATCGAATAGGAGGAGGAGCCAAGATGGCTAATTAGAAGCAGCTCTGGACTGGGTGCAGTGGCTGGCTCATGCCTGTAATTCCAGCACCTTGGGAGGCAGAGGCAGGCATATCATGAGGTCAGGAGATCGAGACCATCCTAGCTAACATGGTGAAACCCCGTCTCTACTAAAAATACAAAAAATTAGCTGGTCGTGGTGGTACATGCCTGTAGTCCCAGCTACTCGGGAGGCTGAGGCAGGAGAACCGCTTGAACCCGAGAGCTAGAGGTTGCAGGGAGCCAGGATTATGCCACTGCACTCCAGCGTGGGCTACAGAGTGAGACTCCAGAAAAAAAAAAAGGAAAAAAAAGCAGCTCTGGTCTGTGGCTGCCACGGAGAAGAATGAAAACAACTAGTGAATCCTCCACCTTCAGCTAAGGTATCCAGGTTCTCTCATTGGAACTTACCAGGCATTTGGCCTCACCAATGCAAAGCAAAGGAAAGCTGGGTGGAGCAATGACTCAGGAACCGCATGGGATAAGGGGAACTCCGACACCCAGCCAAGCAGCCAACGGAGGTGGGAAGTGACTGTGCTACCCCATCCAGGAAACCATGCTTCTTCCACAGATCTGTGCACCCTGTGGATCAAGGATCCCCTCGTGAGCCCATGCCACCAGGGCCTTGGATCTCAAGCACGGAGCTGTGCAACCCCCTTGAGTTGCTGCGAGCAGCAACAGACTGGACACTGCCTACGACAACTGAGTTCCTGGGGCAGGGGCAGCCACCATCACTGGAACTCCAGTCAGTCATTTTCCCCTGCTGTTGTCAGGGAGACTGGGTGGTTTGGTCCAACAGGAATTCCCCACAGCATAGCACAGCGGCTGTAGCAGATAATGGGCACGCTGCTTTTTTAGGCACTACCTGGATCCATCCCTCCTCACTGGGTGATGCCTTGCTGCAGGAATTGCAGCAAATCCAGCCAAGAGTTTATGGATAGAACTCTTATATCCCTGGGAAGGAGCCACTGGGGAGAGGAGCAGCCATGGTCTCACGTTCAGAGGACCTAGTCTTTCCTGCCAGCTGTCTCTGAAGAGGTCAGGAAGTCTGGACAAGCGTGATTCCCCCCAGCACAGCACTCCAGCTCCACCAAGGAGCAGCCAGGCTGTTTCTTTAAGTGGGCCCAATCTCACGCTGCCTGAGTGAAACCTCTTAATGGATTGCCAGGCACTACATACAGTAGCGTTATGGCGAGCATCAGCTCCATGGCCCTCTGGGATGGAACTCCCAGAGAAGAAGGAGCAGGCAGACATCTTTGTTGTTCTGCAGCCTCCCCTGGTGATACCTTCAGGTGCAGGAGGGACCCAGGTGAATCGGGTCTGGAGTGGTCTCCCAGTAAACTGCAGCAGCCTTACAGAAGAAGGGCCTGACTGTTAAAAGAAAAACAAACAGTAATAAACAACAACAACAACAACATCAACAAAACCCACAAAAACCCCGTCCAAAGGTTACCAGCCTCAAAGATCGAAGGTTGAAAAACCCACAAAGCTGAGAAAGAACCAATGCAAAAATGCTGAAAATTCAAAAAGTCAGCATGTCTCTTCTCCTCCAAATGATTGCAACACCTCTCCAGCCAGGGCACAGAATTGGGCAGAGGCTGAGATGGGTACATTGTTAGAAGTAGGCTTCAGAAAATAATGAACTTTGCTGAGCCAAAGGAATATGTTCTAATCAAATGAAAAAAAGGCTAAGAACCATGATAAAACAATACAGGAGCTGTTAACCAGAATAACCAGTTTAGAGAGGAACATAAATGATCTGATGGAGCTGAAAAACACAACATGAGAACTTCACAATGCAGCCACAAGTATCAATAGCTGAATCGACCAAAAGGAGGAAAGGATCTCACAGATTGAAGACTATCTTGCTGAAATAAGATGGGCAGACAAGGTTATAGAAAAAAGAAAGAAAATGAATGAACAAAACTTCCAAAAACTATGGGATTATGTAAAAAGACCAAACCAACGACTGATTGGGGTACCTGGAAGAGACAGGGAGAACGGAAACGAGTTAGAAAACGTACTTCACCATACCATCCAAAATAAATTCCCCAACCTAGCAAGACTGGCTAACATTCAAGGAAATCAAAAGAACCCCAGGAAGATACCCCACGAAAAGATGAACCCCAAGACGCATAATCATCAGATTCTCCAAGGTAGAAATGAAGGAAAAAATGTTAAGTGCAGCCAGAGAGAAAGGCCAGGTCACCTAAAAGGGAAGTACATTAGACTAACAGTGGACTTCTTAGAGGAAACTCTACAAACCAGAAGAGATTGGGGGTCAATATTCAACATTCTTAAAGAAAAGAATTTCCAACTGAGAATTTCATATCTGGCCAAACTAATCTTCGTAAGTGAAGGAGAAGTTAAATCCTTTTCAGACAAGAAAATGCTGAGGGAATTCATCACCACAAGTCCTGTCTTGCAAAAGCTCCTGAAGAAAGCACTAAATATGGAAAGAGAAAAACTGTTACCAGTCACTATAAAACCACACTGAAGTACACAGATCAATGACACTATGAAGCAACTGCATTAACAAGTCTGAAAAATAACCAGCCAGCATCATGATTACGGGACCAAAGTCATGCATAACAATATTAACCTTAAATGTAAATGGGCTAAGTGCCCCAATGCAAAAACACAGAATGGCAAGCCGAATAAACAGACAAGACCCATCAGTGTGCTTTATTCAAGAGACTCATCTAATCTGCAAAGACACACAAAGGTTCAAAATAAGGGATGACGGAAGATTTACTAAGCAAACGAAAAGCAGGAGTTGCAATCCTAGTTTCTGGCAAAACAAAACCAACAAAGATTTTTTAAAAAGGCAAAGAATGACATTACATAATGGTAAAGGGTTCAATTCAGCAAGAAGAGCTAACTATCCTAAATATATATGCACCCAATAGAGAAGCACCCAGTTTCATAAAACAAGCTCTTAGAACAATAGTGGGAGACTTTAAAATCCCCCTGTCAATATTAGACAGATCATCGAAACAAAAAAATTAGCAAAGATATTAAGGAAGTGAACTCAGCTCTGGGTCAAGTGGACCTGATAGATAACTACAGAATTCACCATCCAAAGACAGCAGCATGTACTTTCTTCTCTGCACCACATGACACTTACTCTAAAATTGATCACAAAATTGGAAGTAAAACATTCCTCAGCAAATGCAGAGGAGCCGAAATCATGACAAACAGTCTCTCAGACCACAACACAATCAAATCAGAACTCAAGATTAAGAAATTCACTCAAAACCACAAAACTGCATGGAAATTGAACAACCTGCTTCTAAATGATTCCTGGGTAAATAATGAAATTAAGGCATAAATCAAGAATTTCTTTGAAACTAATGAACAAAGAGACAACACACCAGAATCTCTGGGATGCAGCTAAAGCAGTATTAAGGTGGAAACTTATAGCACTAAGTGCCCACATCCAAAAGCTAGAAAGATCTTAAATTGACATCTTAACATCACAACTGAAAGAATGAGAGAACCAAGAGCAAACACACCGCAAAGCTAGCAGAAAGCAAGAAACAACCAAGATCAGAGAAGAACTGAACAAGATAGGAACTCAAAAAACCTTTCAAAACATAAAAGAATCCAAGAGCGGTTTTTTTGAAAAAAAAAAATAATAAAAGAGAGAGACCACTAGCTAGACTAATAAAGAAGAAAATAGTGAAGAATCAAATAGACACAATAAAAAATGATAAAGGGGATATCACCACTGACCTCACAGAAATACAAACAACCATCAAAGAATGCTATAAACAACTCTATGCAAATAAACTAGAAAATCAAAAAGAAATGGGTAAATTCCTGGACACTTATACCCTCACAAGACTGAATCAGGAAGAAATTGAATCAGTCCCTGAATAGACCAGTAACGAGTTCTGAAATTCAGGCAGTAATAAATAGCCTACCAATCAAAAAAAATAAAAGTCCAGGACTAGACAGATTTACAGCTGATTTCTACCACAGGTACAAAGAAAAGCTGTTACCATTTCTTCTGAAACTATTCTGTACAATTGAAAAGAAGGGACTCCTCCTTAACATATTGTATGACGTGAGCATTAACCTGATACTGAAACTTGGCAGAGATATAACAAAAAAAGGAAAACTTCAGGCCAGTATCTCTGCAAAAATTCTCAATAAAATACTGGCAGACCAAATCAGGCAGGACATAAAAAAGCTTACCTGCCTCGACCAAGTTGGCTTCATCCCTGGGATTCAAGGCTAGTTAAACATATGCAAATCGATAAACATAATTAATCACATAAACAGAACGAAAGACAAAAACCACGTGATCATCTCAATAGATGCAGAAAAGGTCTTTGATAAAATTCAACATTCCTTCATGTTAAAAACTATCAATAAACTAGGTATTAATATCTTAAAATAATAAGAGCCATTTATCTAGATCCTATTTCTAGAAAACCCTACTGTCTCAGCCCAAAAGCTTCTTAAACTGATAAGCAACTTCAGCAGTCTCAGGATACAAAGTCAGCATGCAAAAGTCATAAGCATTCCTGTACACCAACAACAGACAGCAGAGAGCAAAATCATGAATGAACTCCCATTCACAATTGCTACAAAGAGAACAAAATACCTGGGAATACAGCTAAGAAGGGAAGAGAAGGAACTCTTCAAGGAGAACTACAAATCACTGCTCAAGGAAATCAGAGAGGACACAAACAAATGGAAAAACATTCCATGCTCATAGATATGAAGAACCAATACCATGAAAATGGCCATACTGCCCAAAGCAATTGACATTCTTCACAGAATTAGAAAAAACTATTTTAAAATTTATATGGAACCAAAAATCAACCCACATAGCCAAGACAATCCTAAGCAAAAAGAACAAAGATGGAGACATCACATTACCCAACTTCAAACTATACTACAAGGCTATAGTAACCAAAACAGCATGGTCCTAATACAAAAACAGACACATAGAACAATGAAACAGAGTAGAGAACTCAGAAATAAGACTGCACATTTATGCAACCATCTGATCTTTGACAAACCTGACAAAAACAAGCAATGAGGAAAGGATTCCCTATTTAATAAATGGGGTGCTGGGAAAATTGGATTGCTATATGAAGAAAATTGAAACTAGACCCCTTCCTTACACCTTATACAAAAATTAACTCAAGATGGATTGAAGACTTAAATGTAAAACCCAAGAAGAAAATCTGGGCAATACCATTGAAGACATAGGCATGGCCAAAGATGTCATGACAAAATGACAAAAGCAATTGCAACAAAAGCAAAAATTGGCAAATGGGAAGTAATTAAACTAGAGCTTCTGCACAGCAAAAGAAATTATCATCAGAGTGATCAAACAACCTATAGAATGGGAGAAAATTTTTGCAATCTATCCATTTGACAAAGGTCTAATACGCAGAATCTACAAGGAATTTAAATTTATAAGATAAAACAAACAACACCATTAAAACTGGGCAAAGGACACAAACAGACACTTTACAAAAGAAGACATTCATGTGGCCAACAGACATGAAAAAAGCTCAACATCACTGATCATCAGAAAAATGTAAATCAAAACCACAATGAGATACCATCACATGCCAGTCAGAATGGCAAAAATCAAGACACAACAGATGCTGGTGAGGCTACAGAGAGATAGGAATGCTTTTACACTGTTGGTGGGAATGTAAATTAGTTCAAACATTGTCAAAGACAGTGTAGCAATTCCTCAAAGGCCTAGAACCAGAGATACTATTTGACCAAGCAATCCCATTACTGGGTATATACCCAGGGGAATAGAAATTCTATTATAAAGAAACATGCACACGTATCTTTGTTGCAGCACTAGTCACGACAGCAAAGACATGGAATCAGCCCAAAAGCCCATCAATGATAGACTGGATAAAGAAAATATGGTACGTATACACAATGAATACTCTGCAGTCATAGAAAGGAATGAGATCATGTCCTTTGCAGGGACATGGATGGAGCTAGAAGCCATTATCCTCAGCACTTATAAGTGGGTTCTCACTTACAAGTGGGAACTGAACAATGAAAACACATGGACACAGAGAGGGGAACAACACATGCTGGGGTCTATAGTGGGGTGGTGGGGAGAGGGAGAGAATCAGGAAAAATAGCTAATGCATGCTGCACTTAAGTGATTGGTTAATAGCTGCAGCAAACCACCATGGCACGATTTACCTATGTAACAAACCTGCACATCATGCACACGTACCATTGTTCTGAAAATCAAATTAAATTAAAAAAAAGAAAATGTTGAATAACTCCTCCAAAGCACTTTTTAAAAAGAACTGTAGGTAACCAAGCATGTTATGAAGAGTTTAAAGCTTATCTTCTCTGAAGCAAGAAACGAATATGTGCCAGGAGCACAGAGTACTTAAATCAGACTGTGACAAATAGAATTGTGTCCAAAGCAGACTCTGTGAGTTTTCCCCTCTTCAGGAGTAGAGAATAGGAAGAATCTAATAAATGATATAGAACCAACTTGGATGACTCCTATATTATTTCATGAAGTCTTTCCTGTAGAGCTTATTTTATTTGGGAACAATTCCAGAGGTGTGGCTACTGATCATGTTTCTTCCTTGAATCCTTACAAACTGTTACTAACAGAGAAAACCTAGTGATTCGTAAATTAACTTGCTGTGCCAAAAATGAAATAAAGTGGGCATGTTGCAAAACGCTGTATCATCTTTTATAGTCATTAGTTTGTATGAAGCCCTTCCGTTGATAAATGATCGTTTTCCTGGTTATTTGACCACCAAACGTATCTTCACATCTAGAAAGAAAAAATAGATTAAGTTAATTTACTAAGTGCTTGAAACGTTGAAACATCTATAAATTGCTTACTACTGAAATCTGCCAGTGTGTATAATCTCATGTTGGAGAGTAGGCCCTGCTCTGAATTAAAACCAGGTTTCTAACCTCTGGAGAAGAAATATATACCAAACTCATTTTAAAAACGCATGCAAATATAAGCCTGAATTGTATTTGTAATAACTTCTCACCTAGATTTATAAGCCAGCTAACAGAGGGGAATAGCAACATTACAAGTATTTTAATTGAAAGTATTCAGTTGTCTCATCCATTGAGTAGCTATAAATATATGATATACTCTGCTTAATAATTGTTTAGAACTTCAAACTCTGAAGAAAATCAACTTTAACATGTACTTTTAAAAAATAATGTGTAGCTCTGGGACAATTTAATATTCTCAAGCAGAGTTAAAAAGAAATACCAAGTCTGGCCCAGCCTGCCAGCCACTGCCTCACAAAAGCTTTCCAACCCATGCAGTTTCCCTCTTTTCCTTCATGTCTTTCTTCACTGTCTTCTCTTGAATAATAGCCTAGTATTTAACCTCAGCACTTTGGATCATAATGTTCCATTCTTTTGGAATGCCTCTCTTCTACTTAGGAACCCATTCAATTCCTTTTTATAATTTAAAACTTGCTCGAAACCCCATGAACACCCAAGGCAGAAAAGATCGTTCCTTTCTCTCTAATCTTGCCTCCTTTATTATCCATATACCAGGCAGGAACAGCAATCCCACACTTGTTGTTTCTTCCTCTTTTGTTGCATATAATCAGTTACAATAAATAGCACATAAAATGCTAGAATCATCAGTCCTGTTTCTAAATAACAAAACTGAAATTTAAGTAGTAGAGCTGGATTTCACAGCAGATTGTCTGACTCTACAGCACTTGTGCCCAGTCATCAAGTTCTAGGCAAGAATTACAGTGTTATTTTCATTAGGAGTTAAAAAATGGGTCGGGCGCAGTGGCTCACGCCTGTAATCCTAGCGTTTGGGAGGCCGAGGCCGACAGATCACCTGAGGTCAGGTGTTTGAGACCAGCCTGGCCAACGTGGTGAAACCCCATCTCTACTAAAAATACAAAAATTAGCGAGACCTGGTGGTGCATGCCTTTAATCCCAGCTACTCGGGAGGCTGAGGCAGGAGAAATGCTTGATCCCGGGAGGTGGAAGTGGCAGTGAGCCGAGATTGTGCCACCACACTCCAGCCTGGGAGACAGAGCAAGATTTCGCCTCAAAAAAAAAAAAAAATTAAAAAAAATAATAATAACTATGCAGCCATAAAAAAGGCTGGGTTCATTTCTTTTTTAGGGACAGGGATGAAGCTGGAAACCATCATTCTGAGCAAACTATCGCAAGGACAGAAAACCAAACGTGGTATGTTCTCACTCATAGGTGGGAATTGAACAATGAGATCACTTGGACACAGGAAGGGGAACATCACACACCGGGGCCTGTTGTGGGGTGCAGGGAGGGGGAAAGGATAGCATTATGAGATATACCTAATGTAAATGACCAGTTAATGGGTGCAGCACACCAACATGGCACATGTATACATATGTAACAAACTGGCACGTTGTGCACATGTACCCTAGAACTTAAAGTATAATAATAATAAAAAAAAAGAGTTACAAAAGATAATTAAGGTTACATGTATAAAGTGATTCAGGAGCTAGGATTAACACTGTATTAATATTGCAATGCGCTTTTTATGGTTTTAGCTAGTTAGTATATTTTTGTTCAATTAAAACAGTTCTGTATTTACTTTCAACATCTTACCTAATGAGATGGAATTTAATGATAATGAAGTGTTTCACTCATGAAATTAATACTTACTGTAGTCATTATGGTTTTGCTTTGGTCAAGAAACATTTTATTTTACTGATTAAGTGTGATTCCTAATCACCCCCTCTCAGTGGAATTATACATTAGCAATTGTTTACAGACAGAAAAACTGCAAAGAGTAACTGAGTGGCATGTTCAGTATGAGTAGAAAAGGTGAGTCCTAAGTTTCAAACCATCATTGATATTAAAGGGGGATCTGAAAAAAAGAATAGACCACACACATTTACCCACAGTCTGCATCACTTTCGTACTGCATGAAAATCCACAAGAATTAAGTCATTGTCCCCTAATCTAGAACAAAAATAGATAAATGTGATGTTGTGTTTTCTTACTTCTTAAAGTTTAAAGAACTCACTCTCTTATTTTAAAAAAGATGTTGAAATCTATTCAAATTTAATTTATAAGTAATTTAAAGTAACACTATTATTAATGTAATAATAGTGGTCAATACACTGGATTAGACTCTTCTTGTTCACATGTGAGATCTTAACTTCAGATTCAATAAGAGAAAAGTTAGAACAAAATTTCTTTACACTCCCCCAAGATTAAAATAATACATTTGTCTTACAGTTACTAACCCATATTTTTGTTTATCAATATTTTGCTCTGCTGTTTCTCCTTGCATGCAGAATGGGCCAAGAAGCTTATATTTTGGAAAGTTGCCCACTGTTAGAAAAGTGTTCTTACCACAATATTAATAATAGGCACAATTTTGTACACAGAGCACATGTCTTCTTCTTTTTCCTTTCATATCCACTATGGATTTTAAGTGAGTGAATTTTTTTTTTTTTAAAGGACATTGATTTAAGGCAGAGTCCAGGAAATTTATTGTTTGTATGAACCAAGTCTTGAGGATAGGTTCTGAAATTTGGCAGATTGTTCAGAAGAGTTCAAATGAGTAGGTATATGACTACACATACCCAAGCATCAGAGAGGAAAGTGAGAAGCTGGTGTTTAGAGAATTAAAGTCCCTTTAGACTTTCATGTTGAAAGTAAACACTCAAATAAAATGTTTCTATTTGAAATATTTTGAAATGATTGAAATATTGTATGCTATAACGCCTTAACATTTAAGAAGAACAATAAAGCAAGGAGTTAAAATAGAATGAAAAGAACTTTCGTTGGAGAGTTGTGGGACCTTGGGCAGCTCACTTAGAAACATAGATTACTGCATCATTTCTCTTAAATGAAATGGTTGGACTGCATTATCCGTGATGTTTCTCCTACACATCTAAACTGATGTAAGTTCAAAAATAAATACACTTCTGAAAAATTATTTCTGATATAAGTAGTTTTGCATACAAAATATTTATCTTATAATTCTAAGGGGTGAGAGATAAAAATTGTAGGAAAATAAAGTTGTAAATAAGGAGTAATTTCTTAAATATGAAGATCATAATTGATAGTAACAACCAAAATAAAAGCTGGCTTCTTGAAATATTTAGTAATAAATCTTATCACTAGTTTTGAAATAATTATCTCATAATAAAACGTTTACTGCATAATAATGCAGTAACTAAAATAAAATATCATTTATTCAATAAATATCTGTACAACCAATATTCTAAACAACTACTTTGCCACAAGGTAGGTGATAGTGTATTGCTGTAGGTGCTGGAAATATAGTAGTGAAAAGATAAAAATCCCTGCCCTTATGAATCTCACATTCTAACTACACACACCCACCCACACATACACACTCAAACGTACAGTTGGGGCACAATATGACTAAGTTTCAGAAAGATGCTGCATTTAAAGAAGAGATTCCAAAACAACAAATATTGACTAATGCTGATATTTACTTTCAGATCTCCCATAATATTTTATTAAAATTCCCTTTCTCTTTTTTCTAGTTTCTTCAACACTGTTCTTATTTCTCATTCTATAAAACCTTCACTCTTGGTCCTGTATTCCAACTCATTCCATTTTCTACCCCTTGGTGAGTCTTAATTTTATTCCTCTCTTAGGCTCTTCCAGCTTTTCTGTGGGGACATTGAATGTATTATTTTGTTAAAGTATTGCAGTATCACACTTTCTTCATTCTCAAGCTTCTTGTTTTGATTAAACTATTGCTTGACTGGACTTTTTCCAAGAATATTTACTGGGGGGTACATTTTCTGAGTTGTTTTATGTTTCAGAATGTGCCTTTATATTTGAGTGAGAAGCTGACTGCCTATAAAATACGATAACCACTCCCTGTTCCTCATGAATGTATATTCACTCATTTAATTAGTATTTACTGAGGGTCATCTATATGCTGCGGATTGCTACAGGTGCTGTGTGTATAACAGTGAATAAGTCAGATCTGGTTCCTGCTGTCTTGGATATTACCTAGATGACACCTCAGACACATTTCCATTCTCTTTTGGCATTGATGATGATTGTGAAGATTTCTGAGCCCAAATAGATTTTTCCTTTTTCATGCTTCTTGCTTTAATGAGAATGAATGCATGAATGATTATATTTTCATTCTTACACAATTCAATAGCTTTACTGAGACAAGATTTAGTGTGTGCCCTTTCGATTTACAGATTTAGTGATTTCTTCATTTCAGGGGCATTTTTCTGTGCTGTATCACTTAATACTTCCCCCTTTTATGTAGCTTATGTATTTCTGAGACACTCATTCTTTTATGTCATATTTCTGCACCTGTCTTTCCCTATTATGATCCCTTTTTACTTTAATCTTTTTTATATTTTCCTCGGTATTGTGATCATCTCAATCTTTTCCTCTACTATAACAATTTAATGTTCAACTGGGCCTCTTCTCCTCTTTGAAATTTCATTTGTTCTGCAGGTTGCTATTTTGACTGTATGGCATTTTGCCAGATCATTTCTTGCAATGTTGCTCATGCTTAACTTTGGAAGCTCTGTTCAGAATCTCTAATTGTTTTTATAGAGTGTGGCAGAATTTTCCGTTTTATGAGACTCCATTTCCAAATTATCTGAGAGCTGTTAGTATTCTCTGGCTATAACAGTTTGAGGGCTTAGCTTAGGTTATATTCTTTTGGAGGAAAAAGAGAGAGCTGAACTGGGTCTCTTTGATTATTGGTGGGATGGGGCTCTGTTCCTGTGTTCTGCAATGGAACAGTTGTCTCTCAAGGTTCATTTTCCATAGTGAATGGTATATTCTATGTCTGGGATGGAAATAACCTTGTTATTTCTGGAGCTCCTCTCTTCTGCATTTCTGAAGCTAGCATTTCTTTATAAAATGGCACCTTTACTTTTACTTAAAAAGGCAGCCCTGGTTTTACATATACCCCCTTCACCTATCTCTACAAAACTAATGTTTCCATTAACAAACAGAAGAGCAGTCAAATAAGTGTTAACCTCAAGCTTGCCTCTTTCCAAAGTTGGAAGCATTATTAAACATTCTTATGTCAAGTCATCAAAACTGCCTGGTGCAGAAGAGGTAATGAGATGAGGAAATATTCAAGTTTCCTGTAACAGTCCCTCCTATAAATGCCATAGATTATGGATTAACACCTTTATCTCAAGTTGGGACCCTAAGCAATAAAAATTGTGACTTCATAAATGTATGTAGTAGCTTCATTGAGCATGAAACTTCATTCTGAGCTGAAAGTCAGTGTATCTAGGGTCTGTGTTATGCCTGAGGCTGTCAACAAGAATAACAAAATTCTGAAGAGACACAGATTCAGAATGTCCTTTTAGTTTTACAGAGGGCTTGCATGAATGTCAGTGGGGAGATTGCCACGTTTTTACCATGTCCTGTAAGTTGTATAGAGACAATAAACTAGAGGCTATATTCGTAAACTAGAACCTGCCTGAAAATAAGAGAGATCAGAAAGACTAACTCAATGAAAGGCAGCTACTAAGAACTGTCAGAACTGACAGTAAAGAAAGTTACTGAGAGCTGCTGCTTGCTTCAGCAGACCGTGGAACTGAGAGGAAAGGAAAAGACAATATTTGAAATAGTTGCTAAAAGATGGCCTACCAACTGGGAGCTCTCAAAGATGGCAGGCGTCAGGGTCAGCTGACTTAACTTCATCCAATAGTGGCTGAAAACGTGACACCAAGAAAAACAATACACTTTGTCAATTTTTTTCAAAACATCTCTTTTTTTGGAGAGAAAATAAAATGTTTCCTCCGGTAAACTTGTGGGTTTCATGGCTTTGTAACTCTGGATATAGTCTCTCAACTCAACTACGGAGATTTTGATTTTAAACCCTTCCATTGCATCCTAATATAGAACATCGCCTAGGAAAATAAAGTCATTTTAAAATGCAGGAGGTAATTATATAGCTCTGTAGATGGCCATGGAGTCCATCTGTGTTAATTTGCGATGGACTTTGGAAGGTAATGCAGGTCAGTCTCCTCAGCTGTCAAAACAAGATGTCATGTATACCTCCTGTTCATCTGGAATGTAAATCACATGGATACTTCTATAATCAACAGTGGGAGAAGAGCTGCACTTCAGGCACTTGTCAGAGGATGCAGCTATAAATAGGCTGTGATGCCGTGCTTGCCTGAGGCTTACTGGATAGAGCTGATATATGATAGGCACAGTCTAAAGACAGGCTAGCTCTTTATTCCTCAACTTTCTCCAAACTCCCTGTATTAAGTCAAATGTCAGATTACATATAGAAAAAAAATAAGATCTAGATCAGATTCCTTATAATTCCCTGTAGAAAGAATTTTAGTGAGCTAAAATTTTGATGTTATATTCTCTATCTTGCTCAGAGTCGTAATAGATACCGATGTAGGTATATATATTTCTCTAGTGATAACCAGCTATAATATTAGATATAATTGGGGGAATTTGAACACTGACTATGTAAAATAACAGCATTGTATAAATATTACATTTTCTGAATAATGGAATTGTGCTATAATCATTATAGGAGAATGTCTTGTTTTAAGGGTATAAATTCTGAAATACTTAGGAATGAAGTGGCATGATGTCTGTAACTTACTCTGAAATTACACACGCCAACACATACACAAAGAAAGAGAAATCGAATGTGGTAAAATGTTAACATTTAGTGAATCTGACAATAAAGCAAAGTAAAGTAAAACATAATAAAACAAAATAAGTGACACAATTTTATTCCAAAAACTATGCCAATCAGTCATATTCTATTATTTCATTAAATTATTTGTATTAACAACCCTTTAATATTTCTTACAGGACAATATCTTTTCTCTTAGAATGTAATTTTTTTCTGTCTATACATTACATCTCCTAGTACAATGCAATACAATGCAAAATAAGAGCTTAAGAAACACTCTTATTTTATTTTTTTTTTTGAGATGGAGTCTTGCTCTGTCACCCAGACTGGAGTGCAGTGGTGCAATCTCTGTTCACTGCAACCTCTGCCTCTCGGGTTCAAGTGATTCTCCTCCCTCAAGCTCCCTGGTGGCTGAGATTACAGGCACGCGCCATGCCCAGCTAATTTTTGTATTTTTCGTACAGACAGGGTTTCATCATGTTGGCCAGGCTTGTCTTGAACTCCTGACCTCAGGTGATCCACCTGCCTCAGCCTCCCAAAGTGCTTGGATTACAGGCATGAGCCACTGGGGCCAGCCAGAAATACTCATTTTTGTTAGTTACCATCTATTACATCAATACCTATTTAAGAGATTCATTTGGGGTTTAATTAGTTACATAAAAATCTTATGGACACTGCTGATTCTCTGCCTAAATCCCCTTGAATCACTTTTACCCATTCTGCAGTCTTTTCTCTTGCTTCTGTGGGCCTTTGCTTCCATGGTCCATACCTGCTGCTATCTTCCAAGAAGTGGCCCTTGGCTATAGATTCACTTGTAAACAAGTAAAGTCAGAAAATCAAGAACCAGAAGTGCTTGGAGTTGATCTTCCCATTACCACCATGCTAGGATGGCCTTTACCTAACGACTAATCAATGGGCGGATATGGACACACAGCTCCTTTGACTCAGGGTGAGAACCACTATGAAATGTAATTTATATTCCACAACTTCCATGAAGTCATATCTATTACTTGTTCTCTTCCCCTTCCCTGTTCAGTTTCCCCTACTCTCTTTCCCAGGCTCCTCCTGGGAACACGTTCTTAATATGATACTTGTATCGAAACCCTTGTCTCAAACTCTACACTATTCTAAAAAAATATACTTCGTTGTAGAATTTACCTTCTTTTTGGTACTTTTGTACTAAAATGAGCATTTTATATATTCCTTAAATCGATTATAAATTAGCATTCTTCTTCGTTTACCATTTGTTTCAAAATAGTGCATATGAGTATATATAAACTTTTCTACTCTCACCTTAAGTTTTATTTTAGCAAAATATTGCCTGCAAAAATCACAAATTCAAATTTAAAAGCGTAAACAAGAGAAACTCTTAAAAGGTAGCAGATGGAGAAATTGTAATTAAAAAATACTCAAACATTAAAATAAATCTCCTTTACTCATGAATATTCCAAAACTTTATATTTCAGGGAATTCTGTTACTCTCAACCACTTTTTTCCATCTCTGCCCCACAAAACTAATATACAATGATTCTGCTGTCTCAGCTCTTCCCTACACTCCTCTTCTTCCAAATTCCAGATATTTTATATGAATGTATGCACATATAACCACATGTACCAACACATATTTTACAGATATACATATAGAAATACAGATATAAATATATAAAATTTTATTATAATTTATATATACTGATTTTTTTTTTTTTTTTTTAAAGATGGAGTTTCACTCTGTCACCCAGGCTGGAGTGCAGTGACATGATCTCGGCTCACTGCAACCTCCATCTCCAGGGTTCAAGTGATTCTCTTGCCTCAGCCTCCCGAGTAACTGAGATTACAGGCATCTGCTACCATGCCTGGCTAATTTTTGTGTTTTTAGTGGAGACGTGGTTTCACCATATTGGCCGGGCTGGTCTCGTACTCCTGATCTCAGGTCATCCGCCCGCCTCACCCTCCCAAAGTACTGGGATTACAAGCGTGAACCACCATGCACAGTCTATATATTACTGATTTTAATGCAATATTTGTTTAACTTAACATGATGCACATTATAATTTCCAGCCATAATAGCCTAGCATTATATCTCTATCCTGAAAATTTGAAATTACTTATACTAAGAAAAAAAAAATCTGAGGTTAACTCTTTTTCTGTCTTCTAATATTTTCTTACTTACTCTTGATGCAACAACAAAAAATAATCTGCTTACAAAGATACACAAAATACGGAAAAATAAATAAAATAGCAATTGGTGATAAAATGAAAATAGAATATGAGAGAAGAGATATAAAATGGAACATGGAAAGGAGTTAATTTTATCATAGACAAAGAAAGAACAAATTAACCTTGTCCAGGGCCAGGGAAAGGAAGATGAGCATAGCAAGCATTCTACATTGCACCTGCCTATCCCCATTTTTCTTTCCAAGTTCCGCTTTGGTACCAGGATGAAAACTGTTGCAAAACTCATTGTTCCTTCAGTGACATCATTTTAAAATGAGTATTTCTAAGTCTTTTCTATTAATTAAATTGGCATAACTCAAGAAAAGAGACTATGAAATGAAATAATAGCTTTAAAAATGATACTAATAAGCTGGATTTTACCTACCACCTAAGATTAAAAACAATGGTAAATGTTGTAGATTATATAAAATTAAAGTGTTTTAGCCACATTTAATTAAAGGATGTTTCATAATATTATGCCATAAAGAAATGTAGTTAATGGGGAAAAAAATAGTATTTTTTAAGGATGATTTTCTAAAATATTCTAAATATTTTAAAATTATTTAAAAAGTGAAATGTGATAGTTGCTTTAAACATATATTTTCTTATGTATTTCATTTCAAAATATTTTCTTTAAAATCTCATTAGAAGTTTTCAGAAATGCTAGAAATTACACAAACAAGCTAGCAAAACAAACAAATGAACAACAGCTACAAAAACCACAAAACAACAAAAAACCCAAAAAACAAAAACCAAACAAGTGCCTGAAAAGGGATGTCCTTTCTTACTTCCTCCACCCACTACTGCCCTCAGCTGTTTGGAATTGACCTAATATTTTTCGAGGGATTTGCTTTCTTACTGTATTAATTACAATGCTTATTTTTCAGAGGATTATTTTTGATTTGTTGGTTTTTCTTTTTCTTTTTTTTTTTGTCTTTTGTGATATTAAAGGGAGCTGGAGTGAAATGGTCTCATAGCAAGAATTAGCACTTAGCTACAAATCGTATGATAACAAATGCAGTGTTTCTCTTGTTTCTATTTGGCTCAAAAACATGTTAAGGAATATTTAAGAAAAGGTGGTGGGAAAAAACCTAGAAAACATGAGGATCTTGGCTTTAGACTTATGCTAGATGGCAACAGCATGTGTTTACTACTAAAACTTCTCTCTCATGAACCCTGAGAAGCAAATAGGAAGGGAAATTTAAATCCTACCACTATGACATTTTTCAAGTCCAATATATGGTAAACATCTATATTTAGTAGACCAGCCATAAGCAATACTTTCAAACTTTTATTTTGTTTTCATGGTTTCCTGGGATTGTGCCACAAAGGATATCTTCATTTGGTAACTTCCATTTGAAATACATCAATATCCCAATTAAAATAAAAAGAAAACAATGCCAATTACTGACAGTAAATCTAACAATTTGAAATTCAACAGCTCTTTTGGTGTTGAAAGTTCTTTAGAAAATTTGAGGTGGTATTACAGTAGTGAAAGTCACAAAGATAGTGTGGTAGGCAACCATGATTGATGCTTACCTGTATAATCCCTTTCTTTTGAGTGTGGGCTGGACCTAGTGAATAACTTCTAGCAAATAGAATATGGCAAAAGTGATGGAATGCCACTTCTGAAATTGGTTATAAAAAGACTGTGATGTATATCTTGATTGTTCTCTTTCTGTCTCTTGTTCAGTCACTTCTGTTAAAGCTACATGTTGTGAACTGCCCTTTGGAAAGATACTTATATCTAGGAACTGAGGAAGGCCCCTGTACAACAGCCAGTGAATAACTGAATCCTGCTGACAACCACATGAGTGAGGCTAGAAATGACTTTTCCCCAGTCAAGCTGTCAGATTAGATCACTGACCCAATAGACACCTTGATTGGGGACTTTCAAGAGACCTTAAGGCAGAGGCACCCAGGTTGTATCACCTTATTTCTAATCCACAGCATCTGTGAGGTAAAAAAAAAAAATACTTGTTGTTGCTTCATTTCAGGGTAATTTATTACACAGTAATAGATAACTAATATAGATGCCAACTGCAAATGTATTTGATATTTTAGGTGGATATCTGTTTAGAGCCTATTCCCATCTGTTTTCATAACTTAGCATACTTTCTGGGCTACAAAATTTAAAACTACATTTCCTAGGATTCCTTGCAAGCTGAGGTTTTGATTGAACATAATTAAATTCGGATAGAAGCAAATGTGTGAATTTTGGAAGACAAAATGAGGTAGAATCCATCTCTCTGCTACTGTTTTCAGCTCAGCAGCTTGGTCATGGGTCTGTGACAATTTTCTCCAGCAGTGTTCCTGAATCTACTCTCCAGTTCTGAGGGTATCAGGAGGCACTAATAGCCATGAAAATCTCTTTATATTTGCAACAGCCGTGTGTTCTTAAACCTAAAAACTCAACGAAGACAGCCATCTGAGTTTCTGCCTTTCAGACTGTGGCAGTAGCACATTCTGTAGCAATTCTCTAGTAGGTTACTTTTGTGATCTCACAGAGACAATACTAGTACTCCCTCTACTCTTTTCACAAATACATGAATTAATTCTATTTTTGCTTAAGATATCATACATAGCTTCTAATTATTATGCTGAACTCAGACTCATGTTTTTCATACTTAGAAAAAGCAAGTGCTTTATCAATTGGGTAAATATCTCTTTATTTTTAATTTTAATACAGTTTATTCAAGCAAGGGACAATTCATGAATTGGGCAGCACCAAGAGCCAGAAGAGCTTCAAGAGCTCTGTTCAGTAGTGTGAGCAGCAAGATCTGATAGTCCAGAAACAAAAGCAAAGTAGAGAAATCACCTGACTGACTACAGCTAGGCATTGGCCTTATTTAGGCATGGTGTGATAAGGCATTTACTTTACCTGGGCATGGCCTCATCCCGTGGCTTTTAAAAATTTGTATTTTTTAATTGTAAACTGACAAATTACAGCCATATATATTTATGGAGCATGAATTGATGTTATGATTTATGAATATGATGCACATACGATTAAGTCAAGCTAATTAACATCCATTACCTCAATTTTTCTTATTTTTTCATGGTGAGAATATTTGAAATTTACTCCCTTAATGATTTTGAAATGTACATTACATTACTGCCTACTATATACACCATGATGTGCCATATATCTCAACAACAACAAAAAAACTATTTCTATTTCTTCTGAATAACTGAGATTTTGTACTCTTTGATCATAATCTTTACATTCTGCCCATCCCATCCCACTCCAGCCTCTGGTAACCATCATTCTACTATTTTTTTTTTAGTTTGATTTCTTTAGATTCCACATATAAGTGAGACTATGTAGTGTTTGTCTTTCTTTGCCTGGTTTGTGTCACTTGGTATAATATTCTCTGATTTTATTCATGTTGTCACAAATGACAAAATTTCTTTTATAAGACTGACTCATATTCCACTGTGTATATACCACATATATACCACATTTTCTTTATCCATTCTTCTGTTGATGAATACTTAGGTAGATTTCATAACTTGTCTATTCTGAATAGTCCTGCAATAAACATGAGAGTGCAGATATCTCTTTGACATAGTGATTTCAAATATTTTGGGTAAATACCCAAAAGTGGGATGACTGAATCATATGGTAATTTTATTTTTAGTTGTTGAGGTACCTCCATATAGTTTTTCATAATGACTGTATTAATGTACATTCCCACCAACAGTGTATAAGGGTATTTTTTCCTCCTCATCCTTACCAACACTTCTTATCTCTTGTCTTTTTGATAATCACCATTCTAACAGATATAAGGGGATATCTCATCATAATTAGAATTTGCATTTCCCTAATAATTAGTGATATCTCAAGAAATTAGGAAAAAAATGTACCTTGATGCAATAAGGGTCAGTTATGATAAAGCCACAACTAACATTATACTCAATAATGAAAAATTAAAACTCTTTCCAATAAGATCTGGAGCAAGACAAGGAGGCCCACCCTCACTACTTCTGTTCAACATAGTATTTGAAATTTGTGCCAGAGCAAATAAGCAATAAAAAGAAATAAAAAGCATCCATATAGAAAAGGAAGATGCAAAATTATTTGTTTGCTAATCTTATATAGAGAAAACTCTAAAGATGTCAGTAAAAACTTGTTAGAACTAATAAACAACTACAGTAGTGTTACAAGATAAAAAATCAACACAAAAAATAGTAACATTTCTACACAGTAACAACAAAGTTTCTGAAAAAGTAATCAAGAGAACTACTCCATTTACAATTGCTACAAAAATTAATATACTTAGGTATACATTTAACCAAATAGGCAAAAGACCTTACACTGAAAACTATAAAATGTTGATGGAAAAAATTGGAGAACACACAAATAAATGAAAAAAATCCCACATTCATGCACTGGAATAATTAATACTGTTAAAATGTCTGCATGACCCGAAGAAATCTATAGACTCAATACAATCCCTATCAAAATTCCAACACAATTTTTTATAAATTCATTTGCAACCATAAAAAAACTCAAATAGCCCAGACAATCATAAACAAGAGAAAAAAAGCAAAACTGAAGGCATCACACTACCTGATTTCAAACTATATTTCAAAGCAATAGTAATGAAAACAGCATCATACTAACATAAAAATGGATCAATGAACTCAAAAATAGAGAGCTGAGAAATAAACTCACACATGTGTATAGTTAATTGACTTTCAACAAAGGTGACAAGAACAGACAAAGGGAAAAGGACAGTCTCTCAATACAAAGTATTGGGAAAAGTAGTTATCTACATGCAGAAAAAATGAAATTGGACACTTATTTCGACCTGACACTATAAAACTGCTAGAACAGAAACATATGTGAAAAACTACACAACATTACACAATATTGGTCTGGGTAATGATTTGTTTTAGATTTGATAACAAAAGCACGGACAACAAAAACTAAAATAGGCAAATGGGATTACACCAAAATAAAAAGCTTCTGCACAACAAAGGAAACAATTGAAAGATTGAAGAAACAACCTATGGATTGGTAGAAAATGTTTGTAAGCCATATATCTGATAAAGAGTTAATATCCAAAATACATAAGAAACTAAGGCAACTCTATAGAAGAAAATATGGTTTGATTAGGAAATGAGAAAAGGGCCTGCATAGACATTTCTCAAAAAATATATACAATATCTATTTACATTTTTATAATAGACTTATGCATGATCACCTTTATGTAATACTCTAGCATGCAGTTAATTTGGTTATATTAATAACACTTAGTAGCACTAAAAATGTGTATTAATTGCTTCCTTTTTATCACTAATAATCTCTTTTTCTGGCACAGTTCTCCACCTCTAGACAAAATTTTAATTCTTAGTCTTTTCATTTGACTCCACAAAAGCAAGACTTCCTCCAATATTATTCATTTCAGATGAATAGAGGTATTTAATAGCTCTCAATCTATTGTAAAGTAGGTTCAGGTTTGCTGAAGATTAAGGTAGAATAAAAATGGAACTTATTTTCGTCTCAAACTTCCTATCTCTGAATTTGCAAGCTTACCTGTTATACTGAGATCCTTATCATTCTTTTCAGAAATTTTAAAGGAACAAAATGCCATTTTGAAAAAACAAATTATTAAGTGGAAATAAAATATGTACACGTTTAGCATCATTCTTCGTTATTAAACAAACAACTCTTACATTTACAGATTAAATTATAGGTCGATAAGCTAGTCTTTTTAAGGGCTTAAAAATGACTTATCTTTTCATACAGGTAGCTTAGGTAGTTAAGAAAAATACTTGCTTAAAAATTGAAATATAAGTTTTCCTTATTGCTGAAAATTTATTTGAGTTGCTATAAAATGACCTTAGCATCTTAACTCAAATTTGTTTAAAATACACATGAGACAAATTGGAGAGAGAGAGAAGAGAGAAGTCTCTTTTTTATTCTAAAAAAGTAATTTCACAGTTTTATAATGTAACCAAACTAAACATAAAGAAAGAAGGATAACGATAACATATTTCATCTTCATTATTACAAATGACAATCTCTTTCTGTATTAGTCATATGGTTTATTAACTTCATATTAGTGTTTCAGAAAATATTCCAGATCTTAAGGTGACAAGTACTCATTTTTTGAATTATATAAATTTTAGCATATTAGATTAGTTCAACTTAATTTAATTCAATCCCATTTCAATTCAATTCAATTTAACCAATCTATAAAGGAGGTCTTTTTAGTGTGCAGTTCTGTGTAAGTACAGAAAAAAAAAAAAGCTAATCTACTTGCTTTTGAGGATCTCAAATCATTGCACAGAAAAAATATCAACGTAAGAATAAATGAAATCAGCATGACAAGTAATTTGGGGGCATCCTGAGAAGTGCGCTCAAGATAATTTGCAAAACCTTTTCTGTAGTGCTTTCTAAAGCATATTATCTCATAACAAAAACTATATATTTGACACATAATATAGTGCAAAATTCATTTACCTTGCCTTTCTCCACAGAATTACTTAAAGCTGTAGCATAAAATGCATATTATCTTTATAATTCATAGATCACATGCTAACAGAAATCTTTTATAATAGCTGGCATTTGGGATATTTTTCTCATGTTGAAGTACAATCCTGATCTCATTAAAATTAATAAAACAGAAAAAAACATGATTAAAAATGATTTATAAATTTATCAGTTTAATAATGTTCCTTAAAGTTAGGACAATCCTCTGTAGAAGACTAAAACTAAGAATAACTCAAATACATTTTTACTTCTGGATTCTCATTTGAGTTGTTAACTGTATTGATTGACTAAAAATTATCAGGTTTTTAAAATCTTTTTTTGTATCTTAGCAGCTACATCATTTGTTGTCCTTTTTCTTCTAATACACGATAGTGACTTTAGGATATGGATTTCTTGTAATTTTTCGAAAAATAATTATTTAAAAATATTTCCAATTTTCCTACAGTGTTCTGTAATTAGATATTTAATTGAATTATGGATTCAGCATTTTCTATCAAGTGCATTTTGGCAAAGATTAACAGTCAACCTCTGCACAGATTCACAGCCCCTCACTCTGCATCAAGAATGATCTAATACTTGGATAGTAAAAGTGTGACATAAAACGTTGCTTCATTTTTAACAGGTTCCTTTCTATCTGAGCATTTGATCCCTCAAGTCCTAGCTCTGTTGGAAGTTTGAGGAAGCCTTAAACATAGAATTATTTTCTTTATAAAAGTTTTAACCCACTTTTCTGTTTATTCCTGATGGAATATATTAGTTTTAGGCAAGCTACTCTATTATAACTCTAAATAGAAATCAACAAAATTTAATCAAACTGCACAAAATCATGTACTTAATGGGAAAGCGAATGGCTTTCCTTGCTTTTAAGGTAGACAACTTTGAACATATTAGCATTTAAAATCACACTATAAAGAGTAAAATGAAAATCTTAATTTATGATTACTTTTTACATTTAAATATAATTTATGTATCTACCCCTCTTTAAAGGGAGTCTCTTCATCACAGACACCATGTGATCTTGGAAGTTATGTGTTTTATATTCAATATTCCCGTCCATAATATTGGAATAATAATACTTATCTCACAAGCTTATTGTGCATTCTATAAATGCTGAATCTGAATTAAAAATCTACATGCACATGAATTATAATATTTTATTTTAAAACCTCTTGAAAACATATTTTTTAAAAATCATAAATCATGTTGTAAAGAAGCTAAAGGGGAAAAAAGAGAAAGAAGAGAAGGAGGAGACTGGCTTTCCTAGCTGGCAATGTTTTTATAATTTATGGTACATACAAATGTTTATTTCTAATATAGCCAAATATTTAATTCTTATGATTGTGGATATATTAAAATTGTGTAAAGGTCATAAATACACAATGTACATTTATATTCTAATATTATGTCATATTATATATACCAATTGTCTATTGCTTCTCAATTCTAAATATGTTTTTCATTGCCTGCTGTAGAAAATGGAGCTGGTCCCTTTGAACAATTGTCCTTTGCTCTCTTGATATGAAGCTGCATCAATACAGAACAGTGCAGGCTGTTGCTGGAGGAAGGGGCTTCTCCTCCTAGTTCTGGTGTGCTTCCCTGTTTCTCTCAGCAGGCTGTGGAAGACTGCACAGCTTCCCTGTAGCCCAGCTACTGGAGTTCAGGTGACTTCCTAAAACCAGTTCAAAATGAGAGTTTTTCTATACCAAGGAATTACATTTATGCTCAATGAAAAAGAGCATCTGAAAGTGTTAGACTCAAATAGTTATCCAGAATGTTTGCATTTTGGATGCATTACTGGTTACATTCCTGGCAGCAGTGTGTAAAGTTTCTGTGCTATACATCCTTGCAAACACTTGATAGTGTTTAAGACTTTAGTTACTAATGCAATAGATATAAGATAGTATACTATTATTTAAATTTGAATTTTTGAAATAATAGCAATGTCAAACGTGCTTTCATCCATTTTTTTTAACCATTCTGCTTTCATCTGTGAATTTCTTGTGTGTATCCTTTGCACATTTATCGATTACATTGGCTGCCTATCTTCTTCTTTAAAGGATCAAGTGGCATTTTAGGATTTCTAGGTCAACAGACAATGTCTTCAAGTCTTAACCTTTCTTCCTAAAAGGCTAACGGTCATTTTATGTATCATTCTTAGGTCGTGAACTGGACGCAAACAGGCAGTGGGGTGAATTTGATTCATAGGATGTAGTGGACGCAAATAGGCAGCGAGCTGAATTTGACTCACAAGATGTAGATTGCCAATTCTTGATCGACGGGATTGTTTGTATCCTATTGAATTTGAGGGTTTTAAAAATAATCTGGTTTCTAATCCTTTGTCAGATATATATCTTGCAAATACCTTATATCATACTATCTCTCTTACTAAGCTCTTAATATCTTCAGATTATCATCATGAATTACATTTTTATGATTTTGATAATTGTATATATTTTGAGGCTCTAGATTTACATTAATCAAAATTTTTTAAATGTTATAGGTGCATTGTTTCCTTTATCATTGGAGTGGCTAATTTTATTCCAAGTAGTTTTTTTATGCCTAAAAAAAATCAGCTATCATAAGTTTAAAATACGCCCAATACATTTTTTGACTTTCAGCTTTTCTCATACTGTTTCACAAGCATCTTTTCTAAAAGCTTATGGATGACACTTTAATCCAATCTGAATATACCTTTTCTTAAATTGGAAATTTTAGTGTACTTACATTTATTGCAATTACTAGTGTATTTTTTATTTCCTCACTTATAAAATGGGTACAATAAATTCTAACTCACACGTCTGTGAGAATTATATGAATTAATATCTCAGACACTTAGAAAAATGCCTGGAAGATGTGTATAACATTTTTAATATTACTTATTACTGTCTTTTTACCATCTTATTTTGTGCTGTCCATATTTCTTACTTTTTCTATGCCTCTTAATCTTCCTTTTATAAAATCCTCAAGATTTATTATTTTTACACTATCTTTCTCTCTCGGCTCGTTTAGAAGTTATATATCCTACTTTTGTTCTTTTAGTTAGCATACCATTTTACCCTGAACATTTAACAAAATATTAAAGTAATCCTCTTCTTAAACACTACAAAGACCTTAGAACTTTTCAACTTCAATTAATCCTCTCTAGTTGTACATGATATTATATTACTGTTTTATATGTACTTCCACTTTCTTTTAAAATTATTCACTAATATTGTAATAACATTAACTATAACAAGATAATTAACATTATTTTATAGTAGTAAATATCTTAAATTGACACATAATCACCAATTCTTGAATAACTAATCCTTCTTGCATGTCATATAGTTCCTATTTGTAAGTAGTATTTAACAGGGTATAAAAATTTAGGTTGACAATTATTTACTCTTGATATCTTGAAGACTTGATTTTGCTATAGTCTGTATTGGAAAGTCTGCTATATTTCTAAAACTACCTTCTTCTTGATGATCTGCCTTTTTCTTTGACTACTTTTAAGACTTTTTAACTTTGTATTAATCAATTTCAGTACTATGTGTCTAATCTTGATTTTTATGTATTTTTATGTATTTAGCTTTAAGGGCTGCTTTATTTTTATGTGTTTTCTAAGTGCAGCCTTATTTTTATGTATTTTTTGGGGAATTTTTTTTGTTTCCCGAATGTGAGGATACATGTGTCCCAAAAGTTTCAGGGCATTTCAGATATTTATACTGAATATTTTATTCTCCTCCATTGTCTATATTGTCTTCCTCTATAACTCCTAAAAATATATATTGAACATTCACATCTACTTCTCATGTGTCTTAAAATTTATTTTTTCATCTGTTTGTTTCTCTGTTGTGTCCTGTGATTCTTATGTGCTTCCACTTCATAAATCATATCATCAACCATATCAACTACATTTTTTATTTCAATTACTGTATTTTTTCATTTCTGCAAGTTTAATTTATTTAAAAATCTACTCAGCATTTTGAAAGTGTCTACAGATTTTCCACATATTTCCATTTCCTTTCCTTAATCATTTTAATATACTTTTCTTTTTACTCTACATTTGATCACTTCAGCATTTAAAATTCTTAAGAGTCTAATTCTGTTACTTATTATTTGGGATTACTCTTACCTGATCTTTCCATAGGTTTTTCTGAATTGTGGCATCATATTCTATGAGGTGTTATCTGTGTGCATAGTATGTTGCCTAGGTTGCAGGTATGTGCTTCCAAATTCTTTTGTATATATACACGTATGTGTGTGTGTATGTATGTGTGTGCACGTGTATGCGTGCTTTTGAGAGAGCTGGGTATCCTAGGGACTTTACTCACCTTTAAAAAAATCACTCATTGACTTGGAAGGGAAGCAAATAGTGAGACAGTGAGGCATTTTACTGTCCTGCAATCACACTATTGGTGAAAAACCTCCTTTTTCCCCACCAGTTAGGTCGCATTGAATGGAGATAGTGGGTTAAATGTATTTCATATTTAGAACTACAATTTGTCAAGTGCTGCTGGTGCTAGTATTAGGTATCTCTTTTTATAAGACATATTGTTTACAAAAAGCCCCAATTGTCCATCCTGAGATTCAATAATTTATACATTAAAAATAAAAGTAATACATGCAAAGAAAAACTTATTTTTATAGGACAACTGAATTTTTTAAAATGCTCAAATGCAGAACCAAGGATATTTATGTTGATGCTAGTCTCAAAATACAAACCACACAATTTGACAAAATGTCTCCAAATGGCAGTAGAATACACATGTATGTTTCATTATTGAAATTTCAACTTTGAGGGGTTACTTTAAATTAATGCTTATCTCTTTAGTATGTAAACTTCACGAGAGCAAAGATTGCTGCTTTTTTCTTTTTTATCTCAAACTCATAGTACTTAGCATGGTATAAAGTATATTAGCAGGCATTAAGCAAATATTTGTTCAGTGAATAAATAGAATAAATGAATGAGTAAAATACATTGTTGTACTATGCATTTTGGTTTGAAATGGTAAAACTTATTATGAGTGACCTTTTAGTCCCAGGGAATTCAAACACAACTAATACACATATAGTAAGTATAACAATTGAAAACTTTATGAAAAACTTTTCATAAAGAAATGTTTCATAAAGAAACATTGAAAAATTTATGATTCCCCAGGAAAATTTTCCTGTAATTTACTTTTAGTCTCAATTGTAGCTTCTTCAGGAATATCCACTAAATAATTTTTAGGGGAAGCTTACATATTGAAGGCTTATTATCTATAATCCTTTCACTTTGTACATTCTGGGCAGTCTTTCTGTTTAAATATTCTTAATGTCATTCCTTAAAGTAATTCCTCTTACATCCCTATTACCACGGTGACATCACCACTGTGTTTTCAATGTTAGCTATCACTTTTTTGTGGCACTAATTCTAACATAAAAATATTACAAGGGAATATAGATGCACTTTTATATTTGGATGGAAATTTATTGTATTTAGCTAAATTTTTACAGTTGCTCTTCAAAAAAAAAACTAACAGCTTTCAAATGATAATGCAACTTTTTCTTTCTTAGATTTGTTGTATAATTAAATATTGTGGCTAATATAATCATCCTATAATATTATTCAATAGAAGAAGCACCACTGAATCTATTTTTAAATATGTAATTTGCAAAATAGACTGAAGCATTGAGCACATGTTTAAAATAGTGTAAATCAGTTTAGTAACCTTCATTGCTATTTGTTTTCAGATGCAAGTGTGCTCTCAAAATTTGATAGTTGAGCAAAAATAAAATATTATATAAGTAACTTTCCAGATATAAGGACAACACAGACAGACAAAATAAGGTCAGAGGGACTGGTGAAGCCATTAGCTTATATTCATATAGAAATATAACAACAGAAGCAATGTCAGTATTTACTCATATACCTCCAACCTGGCAATAAATAAAGATAAGTCCTGATGCTGGACCTTCTAAGTGCCTCAATTTGCATAGAGTTTAATAGATCTCTTTTCAACTGCTTTTTATGCAGATACATTTCCACCTACAAGTTTTTTGAAGTTAGAAGTTGATATTCATGGTATTCATTTGCTGCTTAGATGAATTGGATGAGAAGGAGGTTATATATAGTGAAGTGTGTTCACAGCCTTATAATTCCTTTGTTTTCATCCTGCATGGGTACTTGCATTAGGGTGTCATGACTGGAACTAGAGTTACATGGCCAGCTTGGATTCAGGTTCAATATACTGGACAGTTAGGCAGGTTGGAAACTAGAGAGCGAAAATGTAGATGTCAGAAGAAAGTTTGGAGATGAATAATGCTGTTTCACAAAATATCAGAGCCAGCATTCCCACTACTTGGTTCCTAATCTAATGACAAAGTTTCTCAGTTTTATAACAATAACATAAAACACCAAAAGCTAAATATTCATTGGAAACCAATTACCATGCATTGAAGGATAAAAACTTTCAATTCATTCACCGGCCACCTTTTTTCTCCTTTTGATAAGTTCTTATTACACATTTGTTGTTGTAAAATAGAAAACATTACTGCAATTCAAATTATATATCTTTAGGAGGCAGTTATATTTTCTGCTTTCCTCCTTCCATACCTGATTTAACAAGTGGCATCAAAAATTTTCCATAAGGCAAGTCTTATTCTTGTTAGTAAATAATAGTTTCCAAATATTTGATAACTGTTTTTAGTTATTTATAATTTCACACAGGGTTATACTCCTTCTAAATCTATATAAATATATAATTCAATGTTCCTTTGAAAAAATAAATTTTAACCTTACAAAAATAAAATTAGTTATTTGATGCTTTTAGAGATTTTTCTATATGGCAGAACAAAATTTGATATTTGAAGCTTATCACCAAAAATACAGCAGTATTACAAACCAACTAAAAGAGGCTAAGATATTTTAAAACAAAGTTAGGCAGAATTTGAATCTCATACTGTGACATACTAAAATGAATCATAGATAGCAAAAATCCAGCCATATAGGAATGGGATACTTGAGGGTTTCGGAAATACAATTGCTTCTCATCCACTTCTTTTAAAAAGTTATTTTGTCCATTTATGTTAAGTCACTATCTCCTGAATAAACTACAGTTATATTCAAAAATGACTTTTAAAAATAATTTAATAAAATCAAGTGAGAACAGTGTTTTTTTCTATGTATAGTCAGAGAGGACAACATGGGAGTTAGGACTTTGGCAAATATGAAGCACAACCAATATACTGATGTAGGGTGGAAAATAATTTAAAAAATTAATTTAATAAAATGCCTGGAGCAGTAACTAACAATCATTAACAACACAACAATGAAGCTGTCTGTATTTTCATTTAACAACACATTTAAGGCAAACGTTGAATTAATATAAAAATAATATGCAGTAAACTAATATCTGATATGATACAATAAAAATTAATTTTCATGTTGAAGACCTAGTTATGACAACATCTCTGTATGCCTTCTAAATACCTAATTTCTCAGTTGTGCAGAGCATAGCTCACCATGGCCTAATAAGATATCAATCAGAATGTCCAGAATATTTCTTAATATAGATCAATACATTTCCCCTATCACATCAGGCAAAATAATTTAATATATTTATTTTCACAAAAGGTTCATACTAATTCCAAACTATAGTTTATTTTAAATTCCTAGTACTAATTCTGATTCTTAAATATAGCTATCATTGATATTCTAAGTTTCATGCTGTTCTTGAAAAGAACAAAATGCCTATCTTGAGAGTTTTACTCTAATTCACCCCTAAAATTTACTTTATGAGGGAAAGTTTCACCATAAAAAATCTACTATTTATGTAGGTCAAGACTGATTCTACTATCTTTGTAGAACAAGCAGAGACTCTTATATAAGACAAACTGGGTTTCAACATCTAACTTTACACTGTGACTCTGCGAAGGTTAAATAAATTCTTTGAGCCTCACTTTCTGAACTACAAAACGAGAACATGATGACAGTCCTCAAAGTGTAGCATGGAATTTAAAAAGAGCTAGTGCACATTCCTAGCACAGGGGTAGGAGTAGTATAGAACAGTATAGGTGTTAATGTTAATGACTTTTTCTCCTCTTTCCCATTCCTGGCATATTTTGGCTAACTGGAGATTAGTGAGAAAATATGGAAGAAGTTGCTGGAATAAATCAGCTCTACTAACAGGCTCATCTACATTGCAGGCAATAGTTACACATTTTCAAAGTAACATTCAATAAGATCAAAATGTTGGTTTTAAAAATGTATTTACATTTTACAATTCATATGCAAGAAATATTTTCAGGGCAACAATTTAAGAAAAAAACAGATAAGCTACATCTGTGTGTATAGTTTAATTTTGTAAAACTGAAAGAATATACCCAATTGTATTCAATGTTGTATGCTCATGGACAGGTAACAGAAACAAAGCTACTTCATACAGTAATCTATATTGACATCAAAATAGAGTTTCTCTAAAGGAAAGAGCCTTTCTTTAATGCGATTGATCATAATTAGAAGTTCCCATTATTTGTCCATGAAACCTAAGGAAGGTGCTATTTCAAATGGAATTCTAGTAGAACTTGGCACATACATTTTAACTTTTCAACCACCCATTATTTTTTACCTCTTGTGGTGTCACTCACTCAGACAATCACACATCTACATTCATTAATTTTAAAAACACACATGCCTTTAAAGCAGAAAATTCATCCTCAAATTACATTTTCTACAAAAAAAGCAGGACACCATATTTATATTCAATGCTTCAGTCATGGAAATGCATTTTCTTCATAGAGCTATTAGTTAACATACACTCTTATGTTCAACATTTCAAAAGGTGTGTTTTAGGAGGATCTGTTTGATCATGTGCGAGAATTCTAAGGCATTATAAGTAGTTGTTCCACAGGACAAGGGTTGCCCTTGCAATGATATACTCTTGATATATTTGACAAGTCTTTAGTCTTCAAATGCCACCAGCCATAGGGAGACATTCGTAGTCTACAGGTGGGTTGGCTCAAAGGTCAAAAACTTGTTTAAAAAAAAGTTTATGGAATAGCACCATAAGAAGTCTTTCAGAAACACACATTTTTTTCCAGCATTGCATTTTGAAAAAATGAATCCCAGGAAGAGAAAAATGAAAGCGATCTTTCAGTTCTCACAAGACCTACTTCTGCTTCATTTCATTTTTAAAAAATAGATTAACCATGAAAACATCAACAATAATAGCTTCAACAATAACAGATAGACAACAAAGGAAAGACAATAGCAGCAGCAGTAACTTGAGTAATGAACCATCCAGACAGTCATTCAGAAGAATCCTGCTCACACCTCTTCGGCGTTTTCTCATAAGGTTCATAAGACATCACAGGCTTCTTGGATTTGGTGTGAAAGGCAGCACTTCCAAAAAAAAGAACTAAGTTTACCATTTCACTGGGCATTTTCCGGGACAAAGAACTGATGTCTAGAATTTAACTGCAATAATAGACACCACTGACATTTCAAACTCATCAAAATGTAAGTACACTAAAGTGGTCTCAAGATCATTTGTGTTTCAGAGGTTAAGCCGGCCTGCGAGTGGAAATAATGAAGCTGAAAGATCCCAGTTTCCAAACACCAGACACACACATACACATGGAAAGTACAAATCACCCTCAAAAGACTCCCATTTCACATCACCTTACATGGATCTGGTTTACACTGTATCCAACATACAAAGTCAGCAATTATCCTAAGACAACCAGAATAGTGTTTTCCAGTTTATGACCTGCAAGATCATTTTATGTCCCTAAATCTTGACAAATTGTCAAAAAGAACTCTGCAGGGTCACAACTCCTGAATTAAACTGTCTGAATTGTGAGGCATCTATTTCGAGCTGTGAACAAAAGCTTGTAGAGTCTTCCTTGAATTATGTGATGCCCTTTCACCAGCTTTATTAATACCATCAAGCACGGAGTTCAAATATCCTTGTAATGCTGATGAGGGTTTCGCTGGAAACTTCTCTTTTAGTACAAAGAGAATTCTGGTCTTACAGGGATTTTTTGTTCAAACTCTTTATATAAAACATTTGTGCCACTATCTTCAGTTTTTTTAAAAAAATATGTCTTCTCTCCATTATGCACATTCTTTTGTGTTCTGACAGAGGTTTTGGTGTTATTTTTTGGTATGTGTGGTATCTGGATATCTTATGCTTTTGTATCTTATATGAAATCCCTTCTTGTTGATTGTGTCATCAGTGTGGAAATGAATTAAAACTGCATCTCCAATTGAATAAATCTCTTCTGGGGGCTGAAGGAAAACAAAAACAACAAGCAAGTAAACAAGCAATAAAACGAATCACTTTTTCTTCAGTGTAATGCATGTTTGGGAATACTTTTCTTTGGAATATAATTTATTCCTCCCAACAACCTTGGAGAGTAGGTGTAATCTACTTCTTCACTTTATAGAGGAGAAAATGGGATTCAGAGAAGAAAGTGACATACTAGAGCTCACGTGGCTAGTCGGTGATGTAGCTGAGCTCTGAACATACATTACATTTTCTAAGTTCTGGGCACTCTTCTCTCTAGGACTTGAGTGTTTTTTCCCTCAACTTTTAAGCCAAGTTCTCTTGATTTGCAAATCAGTAAAATGAGGTTCAGAGAGTATAGAGATACTAAATGTATTTCAGAAGCTGCTCTGAAGCAGAGCTACTTCCAGAATCCAAATCATCCAGTATTTCTTGTTTTAATAATCGAAGCCCCAAGAACCTTTTTCGTTACATTTCAGTTGTCATTTGGGCAGGAGTTCAACGGTATTACTGAAGCAATAGCTACTGGTAGACATTCGAAAAACTGGGACCAATATCTTCAGCACAAAATATGTATTCAGAAGACTATAAATATATAAATATTCATGCAGTGAGTCCTGGGGGAAAAGCACAGAGAAAACTTTAGGTTTTTCTTTTCCTTATTTCTCAAGGTGACCTCTTCTGGCCTGTACCTGGCACTCTGCACCTGCACAAGTGACACTCTGCAATGGAACAGCATCTCTGTGGCACTGCCTGTGTACCCACACCAGTGGCTAACCTTGCCACTGCCGCCAAATATATTTGTTAAGAAGAGAATGTGAATTAGAATGGTGTGCATATTCTTTTTTTCCTTTAAGCTTTAATTTAGAAATGTGACAGAACTGTCTATGGTGTGTGTTTAAATACGCTGCTGTTAGATTAAGGATTTAAATATTTATTGCATAATAAGAAATTAGAACATGGAAAAGTGATAAGAAATTATACCTACTGATTTCATCAGTGTCACCTGATATTATTCAGGCAAATGCATTAGAAGTGGAGAATTGATAAGGGAAGATGCATGTTATATTTTGTCAAGCCATTTATAATACGATGTAACCTTTTTTTTTTTTTTTTTTTGCAAAAGCGTTGCCAACTTGTGAATGGTACATATATCAATCATGCATCAATAGGCATCTTAATGGTGTCTAGGGTATCCTATTGGTGGTATACTTACCCCGGATCCACAGAATCGACCAAGCCTCACAGCTGTTGAATCGAGACCATCAAAGAGCTCCACATAGTCATAGCCACAGTCTGCTTCTTCTTCCACTTCAAACGTCTGGAAGGATAATTCAAGTCGAGAGCCCCGTTCTGATACTAACAGCCATTCACAGTCAACCTGCCCTGGGTAGTTGTTATCCCCAAACTGAGCATGTGAGTACAGATCTCTGGGTTTTGATTCTGCTTTCAATCGGCCGCCACACTCTGCCCAGGAAAGAAAAATAAAACGAGTAAGGTCAATGGGCTTTAACGGTTCCAATTTAAATTTCAGTGTAGTTTCAGTGTAGCCTAGCCATTGTCTAACTTCTGTTTCTACTTCCAGTTATCAGTTATGTTTTCCATAACTGAAGAGTCAGATAGTGTCATGAGTGCCCACCCAGGCCCCAGACATGGATGACCTGGGTTGGAATCTCAGTCCCAATGCCTGCGGGCCCTGTGACTCTGGGTAAGGGATGTCTTTGAGCCATGTTTTTCTCAAGGGTAAAGTACAGATGAAAATAATGGTACCAATTTTAGTGAGGTTTCAGAATTGAAAACATGAAAATCACTTAGAATCTACCACTTAGTAACTCAATAATTTTAAAAATTGTAATACCTAATACTGTCCCTAGTCTCAAATAACTATTTTCATAGAGAAGACTCCAGAATATTAACTCAAGTTTAATCGTAACAATTTAAGAACCCCAAATGCAAAGAAGTGAGAAGTAACTTAAAATTCAACAATAGATATAAAACTCCTCAGTGTGTATTTGTGTTATATAGAACTTTCTATATAGAATATATACAATAGTAGGATTTTACTTCAATAGAAATATTTATCTCACTTGATGGGGAAAAACCTACATATATCATTAATTATAATTATCTTTGCAATTCTCGAATCTATCCAATGATAGTGTGTGTTTATTACAAGAAAAAATAGTAAATGCTCCTCACAGCTCCTTTAAAAAAGATAAATTAATAAGCATAGGCTCTACCAGTTATTATTGAGTAACCTTTGTCACTCAAGGTAAATACACCAACGAAATAAGCAAGTGTGCATAAAACGTTTTAATTAGTATAATTTAGAAAATAAAAGATTTCAAACACTCTTCTCAGGAAAAATTTGCAGTCAGAGCCCCAAAACTTTTCCTTTTTTTTTGAGAAGAGCTCTCGCTCTATCATCCAGGTTGGAGTACAGTGGTGTGATCTCGGCTCACTGCAACTTCTGCCTCCCAGATTCAAGCAATTCTCCTGCCTCACCCTCCCAAGTAACTGGCACTACAGGCTCTCACTACCACATGTGGCTAATGTTTTGTATTTTTAGTAGAGGCAGGGTTTCACCGTGTTGGCCAGGCTGGTCTTGAACTCCTGACCTCAAGTGATCCACCTGCCTTAGCCTCCCAAAGTGCTGGGATTACACATATGAGCCACCGCACCTGGCCAGAGCCCTAAAACTTTTTAATTACTGGAGATTAAATAAAGGCGGAGAGCCTACAATGCCCCACCAACCTATCCAAGCAAGTATGGTGGTTAGGAGGGAGATAAAAGAAAGGGCTATGAAAAGTGTCAGGAGAAAGTAGAGTTTCTTTCTGTCCCTGTTTGTCAAGGATTGAAAGAGTTTCTGGGAAGCAGGAGTTTCACTGCTAAAATAAGGAACATCCCAGAGGAAATCCAATGTGGTAAGATCTGGAGAAGCAAAACCACTGGACAGCCAAGTACAACTGTAACACTGTCATGGTAGTCTGTGACCAGATAGTCCTTCCTGAAGATGGTTAGGCAGCTGACATTTTAAATTGGACTTTTCAGATTTGTATATAGTTTACCCATATTGTGGTTTGGTGACTTTTAAAAAACAAAATGTTTCTGAATTATGGGTATTGAACCCCTTGTCTGAATTCATGTATGCCCAAGCAAATCTATGGACTTTGTCATAAACAGCAGCAAATTCAGAGACCTTTACATGAGTAACATATGAAGGAACTTCCAGCTAGGGTTCCAGTTACAAGAATGACTTCCCCATTGCGCTGTGTTACACGGTGAATGCAAATGTCCCTCTGTCTTCCAAATGGTAGATGAGTATCTCACACAACCTACTGATAGAGGTGCCACTATTACAAATGTATTTATGTGAGGAAATATTCCTGAAAGCTGGAATACCAATTACCCTTGGGATTTTATCTCCCAAGTCCCACAAACTGGAAGCCAAGCATCCTCCCTTTCCCACTATGGAGCTTTTCTTATCTCAGTAACTTCAAGAATTATTTGCCCCTTCGTGGGATGGAACTCCCAGTCAAATTGCCTGGCTGCGAATCTGGCTCTGTTCTTTACCAGCTGGGAGACTTTTTTCCACAGTTTCATTTCTAAAAAGGGAATCATAGTACTCACATCATATAGTCCAGATGAAGAGTGCATAGGTTCATATATGAAAAATGCTTGAAAGGTGCCTGGCATAGTAAAACCTATATAAACTTAAGCTACCATTATTATTATTATTTTCCTATGAGCATATGTAAATGCCATCATCTGTACTCTAGGATCCACTCAGGTATGAAATGAAAAACCCAGAAAATTAATCAACAATTTAAAGCACTATTAATCTTCTATTAGAAAGGAAAAATTCTATTTTTGAAGGCCAGTAAAATATTTTGTGAAAAATATTTCTGAATTCAACATATAAATATGTAAATCAGTGTAATCTCATTTACAGATTTTTAAAAATTCTACCTCTTCTGCAAGTTTGAGAATTGACTGATATATTTTGTTTTCAGCTTTTTAAAACTAGCTTCAGCACTTGCATTACTTTTATTCCACAGCCCAGGAAGAGCAGCAGGGGAGGACCTAGAGAGCTGGTGCAGGCAGCCTTTTGTGTGCCTGCCTCACAGATATAAGGCAGCATTACAAAGACTAGGCTCTGCCAGCCACAACTTGGAACAAAAATCAAGGAAGAATTAAAGAAATTAAACAGAAGAGGAAAAATGACTTCATAGAGGCTTTATGAATCTGAAAATCACAGGAAGGTGTCTTGATGGGACTTTTTAAAAAACTTCTAGAAAAACGACCTACATTTAAAAACAAATGCCTTAAACTGCATTTAAGGACAACAAGAAGTTCCGCGCCCCCAGTTTTGGCGTCCGTTTTCTTTTATCTATTGCAGTGCACACCCTCATTTCTGTGGATCACTGCTCAAACTAATAAACCTGGAATTAATTTCTAACCGTGACATACACACACACACACACACATACACACACACACACACCCTATGACAGAATTCAGTCCACAGGAATTAATGTTCTAACCATCATTCACTCACACACACACACACACACCATAACATAATTTAGTCCACAGGATGAATTTGTAAAGAATGAAATGAACATTTGAATACTATATGCAAAAGAGGTGTGATTTTATCAAACTGTAATTACTGTTGCACCAACCTATAATATGCCCTGAGAAAATTCCAGAATACAATAGGCAGCCTGAGGGCAACTGCTTCTGGGTGTTTTCCAGAATCATCCTGGCCATTCAAGCAATGGTCAATAGGTCCTTTATTGTAAACTTTTAAATACGGTGAACACATTTTCATCAAAACTACCTATTCATTTACCAAGTCAGAAAAATATAAAACCAGTTATTTACCATGTTGGCAATAGCATTTTTATATCATCTAAAGAACAGCTGCCAAAGCAGTTCTTACAGAATTCTGAGAAATGGAAAATGAAGCTGAATAGGAAAGGTAACAAGGAGGGAAGAGAAGTCTATGGTGAACTTCATTTTAATTTGGAAAGACAGGTTTGTTTATTTCCTGGTAAAGTATTAAACTCCAGGAGAAATCTTGTAATTTGACCTATAAATGCTTTCAGTGAGCAATCCGGTTTAATTGATTTAGATCAAAATAATTTCCTTTCCAAAGAGTTTAATAATATATTACTTTATTTTTAAACGTCATTGACACAGACTATGATGTTTTATATTACAGAAAAGAAGTCTCAAGAGACAATACTTTGATTTTAAAAATTATTTTCTCTCCATGTTTCTCCCATTTTTCTGTTTTGTAGCCATATCCTCTTAGAACTAAGACACAGGATTTTTTTTTTTTAACTAAAGATTTGCTTCCTTTAATTAAGTTATTTAAGGCTGGAGGAATACCATTTGTTACCTATTAAAATAAATTTGGAATTCGAATTTGAGCAAACTGTCAGAGGAAAAAAGAACTCTTTTCAATTAAGTCCATTTTCCGTGGACTTGTTTTTTTAACTTCTAAAGAAAAGCAGCCATAGTTACATATTACATTTCTAATCACCTAGTTTTAAAATTCATAGTGTTAGAAATTTCTCTTGTGCATAAAATTAAAGTTGTATACAAAAATATAAATTTATCTAAGCATATGAAACTATATACTTAAAGGATCCATCAAAAATAGCCATCCATATTCTAGAAGACAGTAAATAATGAATAAATGCTTTATACGTGTAGCAAAGGCTGACAGATATGGTACTGGACTTGGCTGTCTTGTCAGCAGAAATTGAAAGATAAACTGAAAATCATAAGTTTAACTTATCAGACTGTAAGCTGTCAATAGACAGGAATTCCTTCTATTGTCTTAAAAATTCCCACACATTTACATTGTCCAAAGCAGATGCAAAATAAATATTTGGTGAAAGAGTAGAATAAATGAACCTGTTAAAGAGACTTTGAGGAGAAATAAAAGCAGACTTAAATAAGAGTATTTCAACATGTATGATTACTAGAAAGTAATAGAAAAAAAGATGTCTACCAGAAAATTGCTGAAAAAACAAACAAGTAATATCAAAAATTCTCAGAATAATTAAGGAACAGGAATAGGGAAGTTGGGACTCTAATTTCAACTGTTACTAACTTCTTGTGCTATTTCAGTTACCATTAAATTTTTTAGCCTTAAATTTCTCATTTCTCAAATGACAGGACAGGCTTAAAGAATATCCATGGCCTGTTTTGCCTAACAAATTGTGATTGGGGTTCCTCACATGGTATCTGAATGGTTGTGAATGAAACAGGGAAATAAATTGAGCCTAGTCACTTACATATTTTGAAGAGATTTGCTTAATATTTCTATAAAGAAGCATTCAATCTTCACCTAATAAGAATGATAGTTTTATATTCATTTTCTTCCTAATCCAAAAGTTTTACATGAGAAAATATTACTATAGTAGGAAGTACATTATCTTTGGAGACAATCAGAATTAGAATAAAACCCAGGCTTTGACACTACTTTAGAAACTGCAAATTAATCGTCCAGATTTTCACTGGCTTCATCTGCAAAATGAGGATGATAGTATCTATGTCACACAGTTCTTTTGAGGATTCAATCTATGTAAAGTATGTGTGTAAGACTAAAATGCCCAGTGCATTCTCTACCATTGGATCATAATACATGACCTCCATTAAGATAAAATTTCATGATAATACAAACACTGCAAATGGCGTGCATGGGAAGAAGTCATGCAAATTAGGGAGTTATGGAGTTTTACTGCTGTAAGTAACCTTGGGATTATTATTTTACAGATGAGAAAACTGAGATCTTTTCAAAAGTTTCCTGCTAGCTAAGGGTTCACTTGTAGCAGGAACCCAGATGTACCAACACACTGGGACATAATAGAACCTGAGTTATCCCGCTTACAAGGGGTAAAAAGAGACAGCATAAAAGTAAGTTTTTATAAAAATAAATAAGAAAAAATAGATAATCTTAAAATACTATATCGTCAATTATTTAAACAGTGACAGCACATTTTCACACTACATTTTTGGAACCTATGATGACGATATTTTCCAAAATGTGATGAACTCTGTGCTATCAGCGAAACATTGATTAAATAATAGGATTTTATTTTTCCACCCCTTCATTAGATGACAAATTATAAGAAAAATATTGAAAGAGTAAATGCCAAATGTGTGGAAAATCTCTCATTAGCATGACATTTCTCTGGTCTGTGTAAGATTTTCCTCATGTGTAATATTTACATTAATCATAAGAAGTAATTAATTTGTATTATTGATAGAAGACATATGATTACTATTATTAATCAGATTACTATCCTGACAATATCTTTATCACAGACTTCAGTATAAATCGAATGCTCAGAATAAAATATACTAGAGTGAAAAATAATGTTGGATAATGGAATAGTTAAAATTATGAATTACAAAACACAGTGAAAGAATAAAAGCAATCAGCAGAAATTCATGACAAAATTTCACTAAAATTATTTCATAGATGAATTTGTACGTTTTTATACTGTGTTTTCCAAGACAAATTTCTCCCATGTATCAATCATTTATGCATCAGCAATGCCACTAGGTGTCAGTACAAGCGAAATGACCAGCTAATATCTACATTTAACTGATAAATTGTCTTAACTGAATGAAAAAGGGACACTCTCTAGATATTTTATGGAACATATAATGAAACTGTCTTCAAACTATAAATAACGTTACTCTATATTTTTGTCTAAAATTTTTCGTATTTTTTGTAAATTAAATTCTATTTCTTTAAGATTCCCAGAACAGTTAGTTGAAATGTGTAAGAGTAAATTAGAGCGTAGGATTAGACAAAAGATCATGTTGCATACCAAATAAACAAAGGAAAAATAGAGGCTCTGTCAAGCAGATCAGTCTCAAACTTACTTATACAAAGTTCTTAATGTAAAATCTAGCTCATCAGATAGGTTATCAGATAAAACATACATTTTTAATATCAAGCCATAGATTTCTATCTGTTAAATATAACATAAAAATCAAACTGTTAATGTTAATACGAAATACATTATATGAATATTTCGGTACAGTTCTACTTGAACAAACTGCACTGATCACAAATCAGGCAAAAGCTATTGGGTCTTCCTAAATGCTCAAGAACTGCAAAGATCTTTAGATAGGATGCTGTGTGGTTCTGCAAATATTTCACAAAGTGCTTCAATGAAATTTCATCTGCTATGCTTGGAGATTTATTTACAATCCTATTATTGAACCAAATTCACCAGAAGAGAAACCTGGATCTTAGTCCAAAAAAGAGAAACACGACTCGAATTTGCTGACCTGTAGAATGTGTAGCTTGAAAGCCTTTTCTTTGAACAGATGCATCAGAAACAAACCGAACAAACATTTTATTTCCAGTAGCCACAAGGGGATCTGGTATCTTGTTGCCACATAGTCGTCCAAGAATTGGTGACTTTTCTGTTTCTCCATCAAATACTTCTAAGTGGTCATAAGCACATTCTTGATGCTGCTCAATCTCAAATTCACTAAAGGCCTTTTTTAAAAAGAAGAAATAAATTTTTTTTTAAAAAACACATCACTCAAAATGGGATAATTTTCGGGACAGAAATACATATTAATAAAATATGTTCACGGCATACTCATAATTTAATACATTTAGAGCATTATTGAAAAAGATGTGAAATCAATAAAATATGTAATATCTGAAAAGACACAATGAGGAAAGCAATGTAATAACTTCATATGAAATTCCACTATTTGGCTATTAAAATTCTACTATTTAGCTATTTGGCTACTATTGCAATTCAATCTCAGAATTTAAACAGATTATTTAAAAATGGTATTTTATTTTGAATTTAATCCAAAGGATTCATCAGAAAATTTCAAGCAATCATATTAAAAGATTGGTTCTTTCTGGGTTTGATAATCATAGAACCCATTGGACATTATCCTACCCTTGGGCACTTAAACTAAACTCAATAAAGTATTATCATACTTTTACACAACTTAAATGCAACAAATCTTCATAGTATAAATGAAAGGAGCATAACTTTGACTATGTATTTCTTTATTTAGCTCTTACAAACCCTGTCATTAGCAAACACTGATAATACTTAATGCTAGAATATTTTTAATTTACTTTTCATGTAGATGGTACACTTATTTTAATATTGGACATCTTGGAGAGTTTGAATGCTTGGCTCTTATTTATGACATTTAAAAACTATTCTAATTTACCTGTGTCATAATTTTCATCTGTGTGACTTAGCAAATTTAAAATAAAAAAATAATTAAATGTATAGCACACTATAGATCACAAAGCAAAGTTTAATTGAGATGGACTGAAAATAACATTGTCCAAACTATTAATAATTACATAAATTACAGATTTTTTTCCATTTCCAAAGAATCTTTTCTTTCCCCAGAAAAACCATCATACATTGAAGAAATAAAGCTGTGATTCCTACTTAAGTCTATAGAATAAAACCAAAATAATATAAAGAAAATAAACATGAAAAAGTATGAAATACGTTTCAAACTTTGTTAATTTGCTATAATCCCTCCAACTAAATATTGGCACATAAACTTTTAATAAACTTATTTTATTTGATACAGTTTTGCTGAAGTGATCATAATATTCATTCTATTTGAAGACATATCAAAAAAAAAAAAAAGACGAAAAATTGCTCTGTCTCAGTGTGAACCCACTATCTATTCCACACCACACTACATCACCCACTATCACTTCTGACTTCGGAGGAGTGAGGAAAGAAATGAAAGAAACAATTCATGTTAACTAGGGCGTAGAAGAAAGAAATGGAGTCACTTAACAGAAGAAAGAAAAGGGGGGAAAAAAGCTGATCTCTCTTTTGTCTCTTTCCACTGCACTCTACTTAAAAAGTAGAAATAAAACGTATTATAACCAACAAGCATTAGAGCAATTGTGTATTATAATCATTATGGATGAAAAGGAATGCTTACTTCATTTGAAGAAAGACACTGGCTAGTACACAAAGACAGAACATACCACAGAGCATCTCACTGGAAGGAGAAGACAGAGCAGGGAGGCGTCAGTAGAGTCTGTCTATCCTGAAGCACAACACGCACAGCAGGCGATCACTAAAGGAATGTGTCACTTGTTAATCTCTGTAACCCAGTGGAGTACACACATTGCATGGGATGCAGAAGATTCTGAATAAGTATGTGGATGTCTGCGTAAATCTGTCAATGTATTTACCCAAAAACCTAGCTGACCTTTATGGCCAACCTCAAGTATGAAAATTCTACAGACAGGGCCTACTAAATCTCGTTTTCTGCCTCTCATGAAATAGCAGTCTGCTCCTATTACCATTGCGTACATGTATACATTCCTAACATCGGTTTGTAATTGATAGGAAACCACTATGAGAAAATTGGCTTAACCGCACCTGGAGTTCTTTATTAAATATGAAACTAAGCTTCTGAATTATAAATATAATGTAATTTCAAGAGGAAAAACATTGGTTCAGGAAAAGAATATCTAAAAACCGCTGCATGTTGAGCAAGTATCTCTTTCGATTGTTATTTAAAGTCATTTATCTGTAAATATACAGATCAGATAGCCAGGGAAACATTCTGTGTAGAAGAGAGTATTTTAAGAAAGTTGGAGGTCGTGGCATTCTAAAGTATTTGCTATAAGTAGTGGTTAAAGCTGGGATCAGAATTTACAGACCACACATGTTCAGTCCATTGATTGGTCTACTGAAGACTGAATGAGTGAGATAAATAGGTGATATTTTTCTTCCTAATGAAATGCAGGATGTCTAGCCTAAATCATAACATCTGTTTAACAGAACGGAGCAACACCACACAAAGTGGCATTGAGCTGGTGGGCTGGGGACCATAGTGACAGCTGGTCTGGTGCCAACTGGCTACAGCTCTTTATCAAATTACTAATGGAATCAGACTGAGTCTCTAAGAGTCACATTAGTCAAAGGTTCCATAGTGACATATACTCTAGTGATGCAAACAACTCTCATTCATTAAGGTATTAATGAATTTTCTTTTTGGAATAGGTAGCAACTTGTTAGGTCAAATGCCAAGGCTGGGTGGTCCTTTTCCAGAAATCAGCCTGAACTGAAAGCTCCACCACACACAAGCAAAGGTGTGACTAACTCACAGGCTGAGATCTTGGAAGCCTGCTCCTTGTATAGTAGAGATACCCACACAGAGAACCTTCCACACACAGTGACTTTACATCAACAGAAAATATTTCCAGGCCACAGAAATGTATTATAGGAACTCTTTGGAGAGGAAAACCTTCTAAAATATTTTTCAGAGTTCATAATGATAAGGCGTGATATGTCATTTATCGCTTTATTCTACAACAGAAGCCAAATCATGAATCTCAGTATCTAAATAATAAAGAATGTGCACATTTCCAGCCACCAGGAACCAATGCCACAGAAATGTCCCCAGAAGACACTACTTAGGTTCCCGAAAAGCCCTGTAAGTTCACAGTGGAGACAGGATAACTGGCAAGGCTGAATGTATAAAGCTGTAAGGAACTCAGATTTCCACTCTAACACTACCTTCCTTTGGTAGACTTAAATATTTTTCTTAAGTGTTGAAAACTCTATAAGTATTTGGGTATTAAAAAACTTTAAAGCATACTCATTCCATGATTATATTTCTATAATTTTAGGGTTACTAATCTAGGTTTTAGAAAGGCCAAAAAAAAAAAAAAAGTGACTAACCATGGGCCCTAGTCAGAAATCCTAATGCATTTCCCACAAGACAAGCAAGCTAAGAGATTAAGGAGTCCAATTCAAAATAAATAAAATTGAACTCTCGATATAGGCTGTGGAAATAATAGCTTTATTTCTGGAACACCCAAGCAAGACTAGTTACCTGGCTGGCCCCTGGCCAGGCTTCCAGACTCTGTTCACTCATATGAACATCTGTAGAGGTTCTTTTATTGAAAATACAGGCGATGGCTAAAGAATGGGACCTTACAGAGTAACTGCATATATTCACAAAGGACAAGATAATAAAATGATAGCACTTAATGCAGAAATAAAATTTAGCAAGGGTGAACATTTAAACTAAAAGAATTAAAGAGACTGTTGCAATTTGAGCAACTGTAAGATAAGCTTTAGAGGTCCCTAGTCCCAGCCATCTTTCACCTTTTCCTGTTTTGGCATTTGGTTTCCCACAAAATATTTGAAGGATTAGAGGCCACTGGAAAAACATGGCATCATGGAGTACAAACCTCAGTCTCCTGATTCAAAAGAATCTTTCTTCTCCATGAGTCCTCTATAACTGTGATCAAATATATTTTTATGGATTTATGATGGATAATTATTTAACAGTTGTAGATGTTTGTGTTTTTTAAATATCCCATATATAAAGCTATAATTTGTAACTATGTTATTTAGCAAAACTCAAGGATATGATAAATCAACTAAAAATGATAAGCACGTTAGCTTATTGCAGTATGCTCGGATACCTAGAACTTTGTTTGTTAGTATTTTGTTTTGAATGAACATTAATTCAAAATATAAAAAGGTACTCCCAAATTTAATGATCAGTTGAGTCTTTCAGAACCAAGACAGGATAAAAACAGGGATAACAGATACTTGTGACTGCAATTTCTTTGTACTTTAAAGCTATAATCATGCAGTCAGTACCTCATGATTAAATAAACACACACACACATAATAAAAACAAAGCAAATGTGTCTTTTGTGTGTCTCTGCTATAGCAGATTGTCAAACTCAATGCCTTAAAACAACACAAATTTATTCTTCTACAGCTGTGGAGGTCAGTAGTCTAAATTGGGAAGGCAAGGCTGTGTGTTTCTAGTCTAATTCTTCCTCCCCTCAAATCCTGGCAGCCTTAGTGATTTGCTTTACCAACAGAATGTTCCAAAATAATGTTCAAGGGCTTCTGAGGCTTCCACGGCCTCTTGGGACACTTGGGGGATCCAGGACTGACAGAAAAGAGCCTGGTTCCTTTGAGACCGCCATGTTGCAATGGTCACGTGTGGGTGCTATAGTTGTCCCGGCTGAGTCAGGCTTTTAGCCCTCCACATCAAGATGCCAGACATACAATTGCAATCACCTCAACCCTTCAGATATGCTCCCAGGTGAATCAATCAATGTCACATGCAATAGAAAAATTACCAGCAAAGTACTACTTAAATACTGATGCCACTCCCTCAAACTATGAGATATAACAGTGCTTGCTTTAAGCCATGAGGTTTTGGGCTATTTTGCTATGCAGCAGTAGATAACTAGATCAGTGCATAAAAGGTAATAACTGCATTATAATGCCTAAGTCTCGATATAAATCTACAATAAACTGACTCTGATAGTTCAGTTCTCATGTTAATGTACAATAATATACTAGATTTAGATAATCATGCTGTAAACTGAATATACATGTGGTAAATGAACACCATGCACACAAATGCTCCTATCGCACATAGGGAACATAGGAATTTTATTGTAATCCTATTATCTATAACTGCTAGATCATCTAAATGTCTTTTTGAGATTATAGTCTTATAACCCAAATTAACCAAAGTAATTGTGATCTCAGACACAGTGAAAGAAGGCTTGTTTATACCTATCAGCCACTACCTACACGTCACTCGACAAAACCATATATCTAATTACGGGACAATTTGGGTTAGAAAGTACAGCAGGCTTTCAAAATTCATAAACTATGATTTAAAAAATTATCTCATAAAATTGTCTTCAGTGACAATTTTCTTTTCCTTGCTTCTAAACTGAATAGGGAACATGTAGAAATCTTGTGTTACCCTGATACCAAAACCAGACAATTACCCAACAACAGCAACAAAAAGCCTGAAGACCAGTATCACTAATGAACATGGATGAAAAGTCTTCAACAAAATACTAGCAAACCGAATTCAACAGCACATTGAAAAGATCATTCACTATGATAAAGTGCGATTCATCCCAAGGATGCAAGTATCGTTCAACATATGCAGATCGATAAACATGATGCAAGACATTAACAGAATGAAGGACAAAAATGATCTGATCATAGTAATAGAAAAAAACATTTGGCAAAGTCAACGTCCTTTCATGTTAAAAAAAAAAAACTCTCAACAAATTAGGCATATAAAGAATGTGCAACAACACAATAAAGACTGTGTATGACAAACCCACAGCTAGCATCATAATCAACTGAGAAAAGCTAAAAGCTTTTCCTCTAAGATCCGAAATAAGACAATGATGCCCACTCTCACCACTTCTATTCGGTATAGTACCAAAGGTCCTAGACAGAGAAATTAGGCCATAGAAATAAAAGGCATCCAAATTGAAAAAAAAAGAAGAGTTAAATTATCCCTGTTTGCAGATGACACAATCTCATGCAGAGAAAATTCTGAAGACCCCACCAGAAACCTATTAGAAAGTAATAAATAAATTTGATAAAGTTGCAAGATATAAAATCAATAGGCAAAAATCAGTCACATTCTTATTTACTAGCAATAAACTACCTGAAAAAGAAATCAAGAAAACAATACCATTTACAACAGCTCCAAAAATTATAATACCTTGAAATAAACTTAACGCAGTAAGTAGAAATCTCTACACTGAAAACTATAAAACATTGATGAAACAAAACACAAATAACATTTTTTCAAAGGAACAGAAAAAAAGAAAACACTGAAATGTGTATGGAACCACAAAAAGACTGCATAGCCAAACCAATCTTGAACACAACAAAAACTGAAAAACAAAAAAAACAAAGTTAGAATCATCCTACTACCTGACCTCAAAATATACTACAAAGCTATTGTAACCAAAACAGCATAATACTGGCATAAAAACAGGCACATAAACTGACAAAACAGAATAGTGAGCCCAGAAATAAATCCACACATTTACAGCCAACTGATTTTTGACAAAGATGCCAAGAACACACAATAGGGAAAGGATAGTCCCCTCTTACCGTGTTGGGAAAACTGAATATTCAAATGCAGAAGAATGACATTAGACCCATATATCACACTACATTGAAAAATCAATTCTAAATGAATTAAGGACGTAAATATAAGATTCAAAACTATGAAAACTACTAGAGGAAAACATAGGGAAAAGTTCCATGACATTGGTCTGGGCAATGACTTTTTGGATTTCACCCCAAAAACACAGACAAGGAAAGCAAAAATAGACAATGAGATTACATCAAACTAAAAAGCTTCTGTACAGGAAAGGGAGCAATCAACAGAGTGGAAAGACAACCTACAGAATGGGAGAAAATATTTATGAACCATACATCTGATACCACGCTAATATCCAAAATATAAAAGGAATTCAAACAACTCAATAGCAAGGAAACAAACCTATTTATGGGCAAAGGGCTTGAATAGACATTCCTCAAAAGAAAAGACACAAATGACCAACAGGTATTTGAAAAAAACGCTCAACATCACTAACCATCCAGAAAATGCAAATCAAAACCAAAATGAGATATCACCCCACATCTGTTAGAGTGACTATTATCATAAACACAAAAGATAACAAGTGTTGGTGAGGATATGGAAAAAAGGGAATCCTTGCATACTGTTGTTGGGAATGTAAATTAGTACAGCCATTTGAAAAGTTAAAAATAGAATTACCCTATGGTCCAGCAATTTCACGACTACTGAGTTTATATCAAAAATAAATGAAATCAGGATGTTGAAGGAATGTCTGTTGCTCCCATGTTCACTACAGCACTACTCACAATAGCCAAGATATGGAATGAACCTAAGTGTCCATCAGTGGATGAATGGATTACAAAATGTGGTATATATACACAGTGGAGTACTATTCAGTCACTAAATGAAGGAAACCTTGTCATTTGTAGCAAATTGGATGAACCCGCAGGACATTATGTTAAGTTAAATAAGCCAGGCACAGAAAGATAAATACTACATGGTCACACTTATATGTGGAATCTAAAATGATCAAACTTAAAGAAGCAGAGAGTTGAATGGTGTTGACCAAAGGCTAGGGTGGTTGAGATGGGAAAGGGTTGAGTAGATTTAAGTAAAAAATACAAAGTTTCAGTTAGATGGAAGGAATAAATTCAATAGAACGATCATACAACATGGTGACTTACAGTTAATAATACATTATACTCTTAAAAAAATGCTAAGACAGTGAATGTTGTGTTTTTTCCCCACAAATATGATCAAAACATGAATAATACATATATTAATTAGCTAAATTTAGTTATTAAACAATGTACATGTACTTCAACATATCACATTGTACATGGTAAATACATGCAATTTTATCTGTCAATTAGAAAACATAAATTGAAAAAAGAAAAAAAATTCTTTCTTTCTTATTTTCCCACCCTGCCTATAGAAAAAGGAATATCAATCCATGAATTGTGAAGAAAGCTCCACTGTAAACATAAGGACCCAAATGTTTTCTTTGCCTTTCATCCCTGCCCTTGCCCATAATGAAGCCAGTTGGTAGCCAAGTATCTACTAGGAGCTCTTGACCTAAGAGGATTAAAATATTTCATAATTGTTCAAGTTTCATTGAACTCGTTTTCTAAATTTCAGTTTTGGCTGAAATTCTTCCATAAAAATTAAAGATCTATCTGGGCATGGTGGCTCACTCCTGTAATCTCAGCACTTTGGGAGGTTAAGGGGGGAAGATTTCCTGTGGTCAGGAGTTCGAGACCAGCCTGGCCAACATAGCAAAACCCCATTTCTACAAAAATACAAAAATTAGCCAGGTGTGGTGACAGGCGCTTGTAATTCCAGCTACTTGGAAGGCCGAGGTAGGAGAATTGCTTGAACCCTGGAAGTGGAGGTTGCAGTGAGCCGAGATTACACCATTGCACTCCAGCCTGGGTGACAGAGCAAGACTCCATCTCCAAAAAACAAAACAAAGCAAAAACAAAAAAAATTAAAGATCCTAAAGAAATCAGGCAAAATGCTTTTATTTTACACATTGTAACATCTTGATGAAATTTCCTGTATTATAAATGTCAAAGTACATGGGTCGGTGATTGAATGGTTTGAACTGTTATTATAAAGTATTGTTCACTAAATGACTATTGGCTGATATTTGCAATAATAGTGATTTCAGTTTTAAAGTAGATAACACTAGATAACAGTTACATTACATGCAGAAAGGCAATCGGGGAAACAAAAGCAATTATAATGTGAAAATGGCAAGAGTTAAAAAATATAGAACCAAAATGTTACTTGGAGTGGGTGGCTAATCTGTTGTAACACACTTTCTAGTAACCCTGGCTCTTAGGATGCTATTGAGAGTCGGGTTTTATATGAACATGATCCGTAGGATAGGATGGTGACAATCAATATTATGCTATGAATCAGAAGTTCTGATGTGGCAGCAATGTGTGTTTTCACAAGCCTTCCAGGTAATTCTGACACATGCTAGCATTTGAGAAAACCTGGCTTACACTGTAACAAAAAACACAAATTCCAATTCCTAAAATAAAGTTTAATACTTGCGTTAAAACTCTCATTTTGCTTCTGAATATTACCTTCTTAGGATACCAGCAGGTATGATCATGGTTGAACAGACATGCTTTATGTCCTAATTCTCAAGTTGAATATTGGCAATAAAAATAAATCCTGCAATTTGTGAAGGAACAGATTGCTCTAGAGTTAGATGGGATGTTTCAAGCTGAAAGATATATAATTGAGAATGGATTGAGTATTGCTATGTTTAAAACCGGGGTATATTAGGAGTTCTACTTCCCCTTGGATATAGAAAGCTAGAACTAGTTTTGCTTCTACCCTGACAACAAGAAAAAGCCATGATGTAAAGTGTAAAAAAAAAAAAAAAAAAAAAAAAATCACGACATTGGTTGCACACACCAAAGTATGGAAATCACAGTAGTCTGAAGTCTACTGAATGTCAGGCCCTTCCCAGGAAAGATGTGACAGTGGCAGACTACAAGAGGAAGAGATGTTGGTATCATACAGCCAGCTGAAAAGCATTCTGATAAAATTGGTGATGGGTTGGTGAACGTCACGTGTGGATGAGGGAAAGAGAAAACTACAGACACGAGGGGAGCTTGGACACCCTTGCAGATCCTTTTCCATGGACCTCCATCTCCTGCTCACCAGAACATTTGTGGAAAAAGCAGGAGGTGGGTGAGTGCCTTCCTTTGTGTTTCAGGCTTGAGAAAGGGAAGTGGTCACTGCCATGAGAAAAGGCTGAAGCCTCATTGTATTTCTTCTTCAGAAAACACAGCCTTAAGCCTCTGAAGGAGAAGCAGAAAACCCTGCCACCCCTACGACAAAGGTACAGAGCCACTGCAGGCAGAGGAAATGTCAAAACAAAACAGACAAAACAAAATAAAACCAAAACCAAAACCTACTACCCCTAGGGGAAGTCCTGGATTCAGGATCAAATACCAGTAACATAGAGATCTTCTACCACTAGGAGACTGAAAAGAAACTCTCTCCCAAGGAAGACTTATAAGATATATAGACAGAGTTTCACTGCCATGAAGAGAAGAAAAAGGATCACTGAGAAAGCTCAACACCAAGACCCGAACATGCAGGGCCTGCCTAAGGTGGAGTCTGTACCGAAATAATAAAGAACCCCTTGCCTTCACCACCAGACTAGCAAGCACCAAGTAACAAGCAACTGCCATCTATCACTGATAAAGACAAAACAGGGTGGAGAGGAACAATATTTGCGCTGGGGCTGAACAGAGAAGGTACGGGTGAAATAGAAGCATTGAGAAAACACCTCTTAAATCCCAGCCTCCACCCGAAGAAAAAGGAATTTGAAGCCAGTGGTGCAATGAAGATAATAATAGAACAAGAAAATCCAATCTTGGCTTAATTAGATCCACCTAACACCCTTCTTCATACACACAAATACACTAATAAGCTAACACAAGAGATGCATCCGTTTCCAGACATAAAGTCTCTACCATTGCACACATAATGTCTTATTTTAATAAAAAAAAAAAAAGAGACACAAAAGGCAAGAAAAATCAAACACTGCTAAGAGACAAAACAATCAACAGAGCAGACCTGAGCACATGGCCCTTATGTTTATATCAAATGGAATTTAAAGGAACTACGAATTTAACATTGATAAGTTAAAGATCCTAGTGAAGATGCAGAGAATATACAAGAACAGATGGGAGATTTCAGCAGATAAACGGTGTTATGGATTGAATTGTGTTTTTCTCAAATTAATGTTGAAGTCCTAACCCCCAACATGATATGTTTAGGGAGGTAAGAGACACTGGAGCTCTGTCTCTCTCTGTGAATACACAGAGAAAAGGCCATGTGAGTATATAGTGAGGTGGAGGCCATATACAAGCCAGAAAGAGAGGCCTCACCAGACACTAACCCTTGTTAAGTACAACTTAATCTTGGACTTCTAGCCTCCAGAACTATGAGAAAATAAATTTCTGTTGTTTAAGCCGTAAGTCTGTGATAATCTGTTATGGCATCCCAAACAGACTAACACAACTGGAAACTATAATAAGTGAAATGCAAATGCTAGAAATAAAGAATATGGTAATAGAGATAAAGAATGCTTTTGACAAATTTATCAGTAGATTCAAGACAGCTGAAGAAATAATTACTGAATTTGAAGATAGGTCAACAGAAATTACTGAAACTTAAACTCAGAAAGAAGGGCAAAAAATGAACCAAACATCCAAGAGTTGAGGAATAACAGCAAACAATCTAGCCCATAAGTAATTTGAATCCCAGAAGAGAGACAATGGCACAGAAGAATTATACGAAGAAATAACAATTGAGAATTTTCAAAAATTAATGACAGACCCCACAATACAGATGCAAGAAATTCAGATAATTCTGAGAAGGAAAAATACCAAAAAATTATTAAACAGAAACATACACACACACAAACACATACACCTGCATACATTATATTCAAATTGCTGATGAAAAGAAAATTTTGAAGGCAGCCATAGAAAAAATAATCACGACTTATGATATAATGATAAGATTTACCAAAGAAGTATGGAAAACTATGTAAGCCAGAAAAAAATGGAATCATTCAAGATGGAGAAAGAAAACTGTCATCTATATGCATTGAAAACAGCTTTCAAAAGTGTTAATGTACATACTTTATACAAAATATAAAAATAAGTTCTTCAAGAAGAAGGAATATGATATCCAACAAAAATTTGGATTGAGACAAAGAAATGTCTTCATGAAAATCAATTTTTCCAACTCTCTTAAGAAAATGAACTCCTTAAAAAAATGCAGCCTCTATATTTCAGCCCATAAGGCTCAGGAAGTTACCATCAGGTTCAGGGAATCATCCTCTCAATCAGGACCTTGGACAAGACTGGAGAGCAGTTGAGTTCCTCTAGTGCTGTCATTTCAGCATTTAGTATCCTTCAACAATGTGGCTGAAATGAACTGATATCTCTGTCTGGGAAGTCACTTACAACTATGGAGACTGGAAGGACCTCCATACTAAGAATATGAATTTCTTGGCAACTGTCTCTGATTTTATTATAACGTTGTATATAAATAATGCCTTTTTATTGGCCAATAATATTCACTGAGGAAAGAGTCAAAACAAGAAATTTAAAAATTAACCTTATGATTTGACTCATCTAGTGAGCTACCTTGGACTGGTAGCCTCACTCCTCAGACAATTTTTGTCATTATAGTGCCTGCTGGTCTCTTTCCTGAGCCTTGTTAGTTGGCACTGCCTTTTGCTTCTAAAAACAACATATTGCAGGAAATTGTTAACATTTCTACATTTCTATAATTTTATTTCTTTAGATTATACTCTTCAAACACTCTGTGGTCTATAATGAAATTTAACATTTATTATCGGGTTATTATTTATGACCAGGCCAGAATGCAAAATGTGAAGAATGTAAGAGAGATGAGACATTATACTCATATTTGAATTACTCATGCCGAATAAAATGTGGGCAAAATCTAAGGAAATCAGTATCTTTGTACAGAGGGCAATATATCATGCAAAAATACTATTCTGTATACCATAAGACAAAATTGATTCTATTATGAAAAATACATATGTATATGGAATTGGTATAACCAGTAGAATATGTTATGCTGAGTTTAAGTGAATTATTATTCTGTGTTTTCTGGCAAATTTCTGATTTTTTTGTTTCTTCATTTATTTTCCAAATTTGAAAATATAATTACCAGTAATATATTAGGAAATAAAGACTACTGTTCTGCAGCAACTTTGGTAATGCCTTATAAAACATCCAGAATAAGAAACACTAGAGGAGAACAACGTGGCAGTCACCTTGATCTAGGAAGTCAAGGATTTGAGTGCAAGGAGGAAAGCATGAGACAAAAAAATCTTTTCCAGCTGCCTATGATTCAATTCAATTAGATAAACCTCCATGTTATTTCCTAGTGCTTGTAATGAAAGACAAGGGCAGTCAGCTTAATGGAAAGTAAAAGGATGTGCTCACTTACTAATTTGATTCGGTGGCCGGGAGTGGCGCTGATCTCCCAAGTGCATTCTTTCCTGCTTGGGTACTTGTCTGGCCAGTTGGGACTGGTGATGAGGCCACTTGGACTGTGGATCTTCTGTTCACACTCAGCTGCATCAATAACCATAATATCAGACAGTGTGGCAATCCAGCCCAGGTTTGAGGCAGAAAGCAAGCAGCCTATTTGCCCACTGCCCTGCTGAAAGATTTTCCTGAATACCAGCTAATTATCACTTCTGTGTCGGTTATCATATTCATCTGCTCTGGGAAATCTGTTGCTGAGCATAATCAGCCAACGTTTGTTGTCTGCCTCACAAGAAATTAAGTATTTACCATAAATCAGATAAATGCCTAAAATAAAATGAACTTTTATTTTAAACTGATGGGTCTGTGGCTCAGACTTTAACAGGGCAACATATATTGACAGTCGAGAATATCAACACTGGGTGTATTTAATCCACTGTCACAAACAAACATCATTGGACTATGCCATTTGCAAATTTTTTCTATTAAAAGAAACATCATTTACAGCTAATTAACATCATGAAGGCACCTTTTGAATCACGTATTTACATTTTCTCTCTCCCTTAGTTAAATATACACTTGAATACCTGTATCATAATTTTAGCTTCTAAAATAAATTAGCCCTAATTTTATCAAAGCAAATGGAAGCACTAAGAGGAAAAATAAATGAACAGCTACTAGCCCTGGAGATGCTTCTGAACTTCAAAGGATACCTCATTCAATCAGTATAATCATTTAAGGCTTTTTTTTTTTTTTTTTACAATTAAAATAAGCTCATTTTAGACAAGATCTTTCCACATGGTTAATGTTAAATTTCAAAAAACACAATATCCTCAAGCTGTGTTCTTTCTATATAATTTAGGAAATTCTATAACATACATCTTTGTTTAGACTGGGATTATTTGTTATGTATTGTGTATCCTGTTCTAAAATACAAATAACTTTCTAAAATTTCCTGAGCAATACATTTGGTGAAATACTTTATTCAATGGAAAACACACCTGTTATACCCTTCGGGGCCACAGGGCAAGGGTAACATGCCCAACGTTAGTTAGTGCACTTATTGTATTGCTGCTGCCCTCTCTGCTGCAATCATTCATACTAGACCTTCACCTTAATTGTGCTAGGTTTCCATAGAGAGATTTGTATTTGCAACAGAAGATTACAATAAAGTGGAAGGTAAATCAGTTCCTGTCTGATAATCTATGATTATGGTAGCAAGACATAGCCTTGAACGTTTGGATCCAGTCATGACAAGGGTTTTCTAAATTTCATCGTCCCTGTCTCGGCCTCGCAATGTGAAATGTGATCTCTGCAGGATGTGGCAATGACACTGAGACTAGGTTGAGAGGCTTGTTGCTAAAGTGTACAAGGAGCATGTACTATAGTGAAGGTAAGAGATGATCCAACCTCTTTCCTGGCAATAGGACAAGTTTATTAAGGTGCGTCTGCATGTTGTTTTATCTATAATGGAGTTCCCTATATCATTTATGTAATGAACAGAGACACATTTGCTACCTGTGATCCACAGGCTACATGTATAATCTATAATCTATAAAAGTTGTCTTGTTTTTTTTCTCTGAATTACCTTCAATGTCTGCAAAACGAAAAACAAAAACCTGGGCCAAGTGCAGTGGCTCATGCCTGCAATCCCAGCACTTTGGGAGGCCATGGCAGGTGGACTGCTTGAGCTCAGGAGTTCAAGACCAGCCTGAGCAACATGGTGAAAACCCATCTCTACAAAAAATACAAAAAATTAGCCAGGCATGGTGGTGTGCACCTGTAGTGCCAGTTACTTGGGAGACTGAGGTGGGAGAATTGCTTAAGCCTGGGAGGTCGAGGCTGCAATCAGTTGAGATCATCCCACTGCCCTTCAGCCTCGGCAACAGAGGGAGACCCTGTTTCAAAATAAAAACAAAAACGAAAACTCCCCAAACCCACAAAAACCTGGGCCTATTTACTAATCTACTGATTTAATAGCATATCACATCTTACGAAGTTACAGATATTATGCTTATACATGAAAGTAGAGAAAGAAAAATTCTTGTTTGTATATGATTCTGCACAATGTCATTAGCTCAATGAAAAAAAGAAAATCCTTGACATGTAACCATATTTCGAAGGAGCTGAATGGAACAAGGGTCAACTCAGGATATTCTCTATTATTCCAATGTTTACACAAAACATTCTTATCTAACTGTGGTTAGAGTCAGGTACCTTCCAATGTACATATGGTGACTAAAGTTATAAAATTTGCCTTAGTAATTCTCCTCTCAAAACATGCATAAATCCAACTTAAGTAGAAAATTCGGGAACAGACTGTCAAAGGAAGAAATAAGAGCTGAATAATTATTTATTGTTCTCGTCTAGTTCATAGTGGCTAAGGGGATTAAGATTACTACTTTTAAAAAGTTGTGGAATTTTGTAAGGCCTTGGGGACAAAATCTGGTAGGGTATGATTGTGCTACTATTAAGCATTTCTGGACCAACACCATGACTTCAAACTTTAAATTACACAGTGTCTACCATTTTCAAATGTCTTCCCTTTGGTAGGCATTTGAGTTTGACACTCTTGGTATTTAAAGGGACATCACTTATGTAGCACATGCACAAGATATACAAGATATTTTTGGGAGGAGTATTACATCAAATGCAAAACATTTAGCAGAAGTTAAGTTTAACTATGCATGCTGTTATAAGGTCTGTTCCACAAAGACCTGGGGAGAACGTGGTGCTTTTCTGGCTACCAGATGGTATCCTAGCAGCTACTATGTCTGTTATACAAAGCCACTCTAATGCCACCTATATGCAAAGTACAGATCCAGTCATTTGCTTTGGATCTTTGAACATTACACAGAATTTTGTTTTTTGACATTTGGGTAGCCCACCATGAGATCACTCATTGAAATGATTAACTGTACTTGGAAGCAGGGCTTTATCCAAACCACATGCAATTCTACATGTTGTCAAGATAAGTGTATTCCTTTCCATACCTTCCTTGCAATCATGTTTATTTTCATGCAGCACAAATCCATTACGGCACTGACACATGTAGCTCCCCATCGTGTTGACACATTCGTGCTGACATCCACCATTATCTTTAGAGCATTCGTCTTTGTCTAGCAAAGAGATCAATCCCATGGTTTAGTAAGTAACTTTAAAAACAAAGGATATCAAAGGGAGTCATTTAGTTGTGGTTAACACTGCCAAAGGGTAAACTAAGTCATGGTTTCTCCTGTTCCCAACATAAAACAAACAAAATGCATGATCTCTTAGTTGTACCCTTTCCTTGTTTAGCTTGTAGCCTCATACCATGAATCAAGTTTCCAAGACCATTAGTACTACGACAATAACTTATAACCCTCTTTTATTCCTATGTTGGAGTAGAAGTTTTAGGTAGGAGAAAGAGGGAATCAGTAGATCTTTTTTTCACATTAACCCTAAACATTTACTGCTAATTTTAAAAAATAAATTTAAAATTGTGCATAGTTGAATAGGGGCAAGAAATAGCATTTAAGTAGAGGGATATCTTTCAATATATTAACCATGGTATACAGACAGAGTCTAAACAAGGTTCCAAGATTTGTATGTAATCACTTAAAAAAATCACTCAGTATAATTACTGTAGTTGATTTTTTTCCCCATTAACTCTGCAGTTATGCTTAGCATTAATGAATTTGGACATTTCATAGCATTCCAAGCAGAAAAAAGGCATAATTAAACTATTCTACAGAAGAAATGAAATTTATATATTTTAAACAAATATACTCTGGCAGACAAGTTTATTAATGAGTCATCCCCTAAAGGGGCTTTTAGTGTGCTAGAAGTAAGGTAAAGATTAGACTAGGAAATATGAGCCCCCAAAAATAGCCAACAAATTCACTACAGGGAAAAAAGCCAAACTAGATTAACAGGCAGTCAATTCGGTGAGGCATTAACTATCACTCATATCACTCAGCTGTCATTCCATAGCTGGCCTGTCCATTAACGTCAAAACTGGCAGATTGTTCCTAACACACATTCATGATGGCACGTCACTCAGACTTTCATCACTCCCACACATAGAGAATGAAATGGACGAGTTACATCATATGAGGAGTTAGGCTGAATTCAAATTGGACACTCTCAGCTGATTTTGCTAGTGAGCACTGGCAAGCTCTTGGTGGCATAGAAATTATACTATTTTTGTTTTTTTATCAAATCTATATTCATTACATGGAAAAATGTTTAGGGAAGGTATTTTTATCAAAGAATCTGATGGTAATTTTTAAAGGTGCATATATTTGTCACATTTGAAGATTGATTACACGACACACACGCTTACAGGCGATATGAATGCATTGGCACTATCTGAATATTTTAAATACACACAGGCAATCTCAGTTTTTAAAGAATATATCATAATTGGTATATTTGTGAGTTATGTGTTCCCCACCTATCCTTGACACTTCCATTATTCTTTCAACACTTACTATGGAGAATAAGCCAAAAGCAAAACAAAATAAAAGCAGAATAAAGAAAATTATTCTGTGAAAGAGCATCAAACACCGAAATGTAGAAAAAAGCAGCAGTTAATAGAAAATTAGATTTGTAGAATCAATTTTAGAGAAATTTAACTTAATTTTGAACTCCTGATTCCATTAGCTGCATCGACAGTGAAAATTATAGTTTATGAATTATAAATGACTTATACAGAATGGGTGGACAGCAAACCATACTTCCTACCACCATGGTATCAGCTGCTTGCATTTTCTAATGCAGATGGTTAAGCAATGAATTGCTTAAATTTGTTTTTCACTCTTACTTTCCAGAGGCTCTTTACCTTACAAAGCTTCAGAATAATGCTTCCTTATGAGTGAATGTAGAATTTATCTCTGCTAAATGGAAGAACCAATTAAGAAAATGCTGGTGACAGAATTATTCTGAAATAGACACATATTTCCTTTGAAAATGTTTATATAATTATGGTTTAGTATACTTAATATAAGACCTGGTAGAGTGAACTTTAGTTGTACCCTGGGTCAACCAGGCTTCTGAGAGTAGCTTGGAAACCTAACAACTGTATGCAAAGTAGCTTAGAGAAAATTAGTTCACATTTGCAATTGACTGATAAACAGATGAACTGCTCAGAGACAAACAGTGAAGAGGCAGAGATGGCCTGAATCACCCTTTTATTGGTACCTATTTGGATTGCCATGCATGAAAGATACAAAAATGTTAAAATACAAAGGTGAACACAAGTGTCATTCAATAACACATGCATTATTGCTGTGTTTAAATCCAGTCATTTTATAATAAAAAGAATTCCAAAACATAAAATATCCCTAAAATCCAAACTTTATTCTAGTGGAAAGGTCATATTGCTCATATTTTGGAGTATAATTAATTTCAAGATCTGTTAAAAAATAAACTGACCTATAGTAATAGTAACTAAAGAGAGATAAAATACAAAATGAAACCAATTATATTTCCATGATTTTGTAGCCAACCATTAATACTCTTGCTGTGCTAATAATAATAATAATAATAATTTCAGAATAATTTTTGGAAGAAGAGAAAGCAGAGTAGGAGGAGAAGAGGAAGAAGAAAAGAAAGAAGAGAAAAAAGATGAAAGAGAACAAGTATAAGACAGGGAAGAAGAGTTATTATTATTTATATAGTCATTATTCTCTAAGTATCTGTTATTTTTTACTTTCCCAATTCATGAGAGTTTCCTGCCTTCATTCGCACATCTGATATAGCATAATTTAATTTAAGGTTGCATGAAAATGAAAAGTTATCAGTTAGGCAGCTAGAATATACTATGAATTAGTCTAAATTTTAGCTAAAATTCAAAACTGAACTAATCAAAATAGCATCTAAAGGCAACAGAAGAAAGTTATTATGTCCTGAAAAGTAGCATATAAAACTGTACCTCCATGTGTCAAATAGTCGTATGAAAAGAGAAAATTTCAGGAAATCATCGGAATACTTAAAATTATCCAGATGTTTTACATCATGCAGACTAAAAATATTTTGATATTTTGCACTATATTTTGAAAAATATTTTAATTCATCTGCGGAGTAGTAAATATGGTGTGGTTGTTTTAAAATCACTTGTTTGAACAGGAGTTAATAGAGTATTCTAATTAAAGTGAATGCAATTTTGGATTTCTTACGTTGATGAGAAATGGTAACTTCATACAAGATAAGTTCTGCAAATACATCATAGATTTCTTATTTATGAAAGGCCATCAAACTTGGAAAAAAGCTATTAGCAAACATAATTAACTTCTGTTTTCACTTTCCATTTCTCCTCTTAGGACAAAAATTCTGTTTTGAGGAATACAAATCCAAGGAAAGGAAAAAGGGAGGAGGAGAGACATTTAAACATTTCTCATAATGTCTGCGTAACACATTCAATAACTGAAATTTCTATCAATAATTCATTTGAAATTTTCTGGTATTTTCATACACTAGACACAAAATAAAGAAAAAAGTGTTTTTCTTAGTGCTAGAAATAAATGTTTTATTGAGGAGAAATAAAAGCATTTATTTTCTGTAGATGGAAATTAGCCCCCTTCTCTGGAATGGACATGTCTGCTTTCCATTCCTTCATGTAAGATAAAGAAAAGGCCCATCATTAGGAAAAAGGAAGGGGGTATTCTTCCATCAGAGGCCTGCAGCGAACCTCTGAGACTATCAGAGGTCATCAGTCTATGAATGATACATACTGAATGGAACTGAAGTTGCAACCTGTATCAAGTTCTTGCAAGATTCAAAAATAAAAATTTTCTCTTTGCAGAAAGCTTCCTTATCTGTAGGAAAAAGAAGTCAATTGTCCAAGCAACAGAATAGAAACATACAAGAGCAGGTATTCTCAAATTAAATGTTCAGGATCTGAAATAAATGGACACATGCACAGCACACACAGGCCCAACATAAAACTATCCAGTAAATAATCACCTACAAAAAAGCACCAGTAAACACTAGGAGAGCTACAACAGAGACAATTTTCTGTTTCCATAAACATGCAAATATTTAAATTTCATTAATGATGAAAACTTGGAAGCAGGATTCAAAATCATACAAGAAAGTTCTGTTACTGTGTGTAATTAATCACCTTAAAATTTTGTTAGAGTAGTATCATGTCGAATTTCATCTGCAAATATCAACAACCATTCCATGAGAGAAACAGTGGACAAGAAGAACACTTACAAATATCGAGACACACTCACAGGAAGATAAGATGAGGGGCATGTCAATTGAAATTACTTGAAATTAGAGCTAGAAAGATTGCAATGCACACATTATTTTAAGTGACTCCTCCACTTGTTACAGACAGATGAACTGGGAGTCGGAAAACAAGTTTTAGTCCATTTCTGTCCTTAAGCAAGTCCCTAGGCTTATCAGCAATAGTTGGTTCACATTCCTAATAGATCTTTCCCCGAGGGAGACTGCTACTATTCTTCACATTTTCTGCTCTCAGAATTGCAGAGTCATAACTGAATCTTTTCATTAATAGAGGGTTGCCTACAAAAGGCAAAATGCCTATGCTCAACTCTCATTGCCTGAAGTCATTGTCATTATATTTCCAAATAATAAATGCTATAATTAAAATTTTAAAAGATGTCAAGTTCCCAAATGTGCTAATTTTTTCAGGTATAAAGTCCTACTAATATTTCTGTTATGCTTAACTCATTTAAAGAAAAGAAACTCTTCTGAGCGGAATATTCTTAGCTTTGCTTCCTCACTTAAAATTAAGTAAATTGCATCGTGTATACCTATGCAGACTTGCAGACTTGTGCTCAAATATATCATATAAAATTAAGTTTGGTTTTACTATCATATACACTAAATCATTATGGTTAATCTAATAACAAATCTCATTTAGTCCAAGAAAATAACACCAAGCTATCGTTGGGTCATATATCTTCTAGAAAATGTCTATGCCACTATATTCTGAATTACTTGAAAATAAATAAAGCCACACATAATTCTATATAATGTTCAAATGGTCTTATGTTGGCTTCCTAATTTCTTTATTTGCTTTAATATTACTTCATTGTATTGCTCTTTAAATATACCCTGGAATAAGTGTAGCATATTACACTGATTTTTACAGAGCAGCTTATAAATTATTTTGCTATAAAATCCAACGACTTCTTAATTTTTAAGCTATGGCATTTTTATAACTTATTTATGATATTTAGTCAGAATTGATAGATGAGAGTTTCTTAATTTTATGAGCATGGAAGTGATGTGAATTATTCTGCTAAAAAGTTCTTAGAGACATCCCTTCAATGTTATTTCTTAAATCTAAAAAGTGTTTGTTTTAAAAATCTGAGGCTATGTGCAAGGAAAGCTAAAATCTCTTATGCAATTATTTTATTAGACAATGATATGTTGAAAATAATACTATAAATATATTATTTCATTGTATGTTAAAACTTAAATATATTTGTCTTTTTCCTGATGTATCACTTAACTGAAAGAAAGCTAGAGTTTTATTTTTAATAGCTTTCTTTTCCAAATACTATAGAATCACTTATTACCAAATATTAGTTTTTATTATTATTGAGTTCCTTGAAAATTCTTAGAAGTTCTTGGAAAAAGAATGTGGAACAAATAGCTGAACATGTTATATTCTGTGTTAAGGTTTCATAAAGCCACAACTACTTCTGAAATTTTTAGAACACTGGCTATAAACATAACCATTTTAGACTATGTGTTTATAAAATATATCTTGATTAATGTATATAATATATTAACATTTTTATTAGATTGCCTGTAATAAAATATTTGGGAATTTAACTCAATTCAATATGCTTGTATTAATATTAACTTGCAGTAATATTTATTAACTAATGAAGAAATAGGTGTCTATCAGGCAATGTTTGCAAACTAGAAATATTTGGCTAACAGTAACAGGTGGAAACATGATAGGAGTTTTTTTTTCTTTTAAATTTATTTTTATATTTTAATTTAAAAAAAACTCTGAGAAGAAAATGGAGAAAACCATAATGCATCGTCTTTCCACCCTAACCAAGCATTCTTGGTATTTTCATATGGCAAATTTCAGGTTTGTTCCAACCTGTATTCTTAGCTATATAGACAGTGCGTGCACTGTTTTATGCCTAGATTTCCATTAACATTTTACCACCTACAACATTTTACACCATGGAATGGCTGAACCATCTTTGTAGCACAGAAGAGTCCACAAAGTGCATTTGCCATAACTTATTTATGATTTTCCTGTTGTCGCAATATTAGGTAGCTCCAAATTGCCGTCACTATCACATCATTTTGAAATTCTTTTTCCAGATTTTGAGATATTTCTTGATGAAAGAGTCCCATGAATGGGATTTCTGGGGCAAATGGAGTAGTCATTTTAATGACTCTTGATTTCTATGATAAATTTCATTCTGTAGAATTTGTGACAATAAATCCAGTAACACACTTTGTCAAAGCCCCCCATAGTGAGTTTTAACATTTAAAAAAACTTAGATTTTGTTTGTGAAGTATAGTATCTTTGTAGTTGGCATACTTACTTTCTAATAATGTAGTTACAGTGAATTACTTGGCTTTTGACATATGATTATATATTATCACACTGAAAGCATTATTAGAACTCTGATATTTGCAATGTGAACAGACATCAATTAAAATGGATAATCTTCTGTAAATTATGACTTCATAAGATCATCATAATGAGGGCACTTATTCACCTAAACTCTTATTTTCTGCCATCTCTTGGTAATACAATAGCAATTTATTACAAACATGTTTTTAACCTTCCCTTTTCCTGGGCAAACATCTTTCCCGCTACAGAAACTCCCAGGAAATTAAATGTGAAAGAGATCTAATCACTCATCCAGAACCACAGTATTTTAAACATCAATCTGACAAACAGCCAAGACTTTTTAACGATTCACAAAGTGAACCCTGAAAATTTATACTTAATAATAATTGTCTTGGACTTTACAAAACAATAATCTAATAAAGAAGTGAAAATTATATCTGCTGTTGTTTTCCAGGTCATAAGGAAAAGAACTAATGCCATTTGCCAAGGTCATGATCAGTTCTTACGGTTAAGAGAATGGTCTTCGGACCAAGAGATACTAGGTTTAAATGCTCTGTGACACCGAGCAGCTTACTTAACTCCTCAGCTGCCTCATCTGTCATATAAATATGTGAATATAACAATATAAAATGAAACTTTGAGGTTTATTTTCTTCATGAACTTCATTGTTCAGTTTAGTTAACTAATACTCCATCAAACAATCTAGGCTAGACTCTTTGAAAACTATTGTCATGTTAATTGATTTATATATATATGTATTTTAAGTGCACTGATAAATACTTAAAACATGGATGATTACACAATCATCCATGTTTTAAGTATGCATTAGTGAACATAATTTACAGCAAGTTACCTGTTATTGGCTCAAGTACTACCAAGGTGCTCAGTTAATTTTACAAAGCACAGTTCCACAGAGATAAAAAATAAAGACCATATATGCTCATGTGGTAGAGAATAGCATCTTCTGCACAAGCCTTCAGAGCTGTATTTCAAAGAATTAAGGAAGCATCTCTTATATTTCAACAGTACTGTTTCTAAGGACATGAATAATCTGTTTTTATAATTTGGAAATTTTTTTCTTACCAAAAATATCAGAAAGCAAATTTTAAATTTTCTGAGTAACTAAATTTAATCATACTTTGTAGTCAGTATTTGTAGCATGTTTCTTTCCTTAAAACAATTTAAAATTAAATATATGACTAAAGTAACATAAAAAGGATTCTGAATACATTATTTTTAAAAATTATTTTAGATTCATGTGGTACGTGTGCAGGTTACATGAGAATATTGCGCAATGTTAGGGTTTGGGGTTTCTATTGAACCCATCACCCAAATAGTGAACACAGTACTCACTAGTAACTTCAATTATTATGACAAAATTCATTTACCTCATCATTTCAATTTTTAAAATAAATATTTAGATAGCACTAAGATAAGTAACCTGTCTCTACCTAAATGCTGGGTCACGTAAACTTCATAAGTCACATAATATTCATAAAATAATGAAGTCTTAAAAAGTCTCATTTTCATTAAAATATTAAAACTGTACTTTGAATAATATGAAACTTAAATGAATACCTGAGAGGCATTTGTAAAAGGTCCTTTAAACTGGGAATAAAGAAGGAAATGAGAAAATGGGAGTCGAGGTCCATTGTATTCTGGAGGCACTTTTCTGTATGACTTGGAACTCAATGGAGCTTGTGAACCATTAACTTCAATTACTCTGAAAACCCCAAACAAACCCTGGACATTGTAAATCTCATTAATTTTAAACACATGAGGACCAGAATAAATGGCCTTTGAATTAACTCAATCCAAATTACTAATATTAAAACATAATTGGAATTCAGTTGCTCTAAATTGCTTGCTAGTTGCAAAGACAGAATAGATTGCTATATTAAGGCTTGTTACAATTTTATCAACTTGGGAAGTTTCAAAATAATGTTTTTATAAAGTATGATACTGAGATTGAGAAAAAAATTTCTTGTTTTTTTTTTTTTATATATTTCCATAAAATCTGGGGAGGTTTATAAAATTTCAGATCTTTAAGAAGGAAATTTTACTTTTGAGTTGCTTAAACTAAATGTTAAATTCCGAACACAAAAGTGCAAACCATTCAGTACAGCTAACGATACATTATATTTAGTAAAATTATAATTTCTGTGTTTCTAGGTTTCTTACTGCAACCACTTCTATAACGATGAGGCTAAGCACAATTTTAATATTAGCCTAATAATAATGAAAATATATGAAAATAGAAAGAAATACATTGCTAAATAAAAAGATATAAAAGTGTTGCTAAAATGAGATGACATTTTCCAAACACAAAGAAAACTTATTTTGAAAAATCTGCCCCTTGTTGGAGCTCTTGTATCATTATTTCCATCCACCCATAAAAAGCAAAGTCACTATATAAAAATATTACTATAATTAAAAGTGCTGTTTGTACCAGCCTTTATAATATCTGACTAGACTTTATGTAAGATTTAATTGTTTGCAGGCAACATTCCATCAGGGCCCCTCTTATTAATATCCTAATTTTAAGTAAAATATTATTAAACCTATGTCAAATGGTAAGGCCTTCTTCAAGTTGCATTTGCAGAAAACGATGAAAAATAGATCACATACAACTTAATCCAATGCACATTGAAAATCTGTAATATACACATACAACATGTGAATACTTATACCTGAGAAAAAATGTGCTTTGAAGCCCTTCTTGGACACAGTATTGTCAGATTTGAATTCGATTCTCATATTGTTGAACTGGGATGTGATCACTTCAGGCACTTCAGCGCCACAGAATTTGCCATGCAATTTAGACTCAGAGGAAAGACCACTCCAGATCTCCACATAATCATATTTGCAAACCTAGAAAAAAACGTGGTTATCAGTTGCCAGATATGTGAGTACAAGATGATAGACATTTATCTTAGAAAAATGTATCTTGCTGGGCGCAGTGGCTCAAGCCTGTAATCCCAGCACTTTGGGAGGCCGAGACGGGCGGATCACGAGGTCAGGAGATCGAGACCATCCTGGCTAACACGGTGAAACCCCGTCTCTACTAAAAACATACAAAAAACTAGCCAGGCGAGGTGGCAGGCACCTGTAGTCCCAGCTACTCCGGAGGCGGAGGCAGGAGAATGGCGTGAACCCAGGAGGCGGAGCTTCCAGTGAGCAGAGATTTGGCCACTGCACTCCAGCCTGGGTGACAGAGACAGACTCCGTCTCAAAAAAAAAAAAAAAAAAAAAAAAAGAAAAAGAAAAGAAAAAAAGAGGCCGGGCGCGGTGGCTCAAGCCTGTAATCCCAGCACTTGGGAGGCCGAGACGGGCGGATCATGAGGTCAGGAGATCGAGACCATCCTGGCTAACACGGTGAAACCCCGTCTCTACTAAAAATACAAAAAACTAGCCGGGCGACGAGGCGGGCGCCTGTAGTCCCAGCTACTCGGAGGCTGAGGCAGGAGAATGGCGTGAACCCGGGAGGCGGAGCTTGCAGTGAGCTGAGATCCGGCCACTGCACTCCAGCCTGGGCGACAGAGCAAGACTCCGTCTCAAAAAAAAAAAAAAAAAAAAAAAAGAAAAGAAAAATAAGAAAAATGTATCTTGTTTTTCCCATTTTACTCTTATGGTAGTCAAACTAGAACTAACAGGTAAAGAAAAAAATCAGACCAGACACGGTGGCTCACTCCTGTAATCCTAGCACACACCTACTAGCAATAGAAATAGCTCTTTCCATTGTAGAGATGAGAAAACTGAAGTTCAGAGATTTTTATACAGCTCGTCCAAAATGATGCTTGTCATACATACATGGCACTGTGGTGATTAACAACAAGGAGTTTGGCTTAGTCCAGTGCTGTCTCCCAGAAACACCACAGTCTAATGAGAACAGCACCATTAGTAACTTTAAAAGAGAAAGAGGGATACTTGATGTATAATAAAAAAGATTATTTGCCTTTTAAACTTACTAACAGGACTGATATTTCTTAATTTCTTTTTGTTGCTGAGTGCTGTGAAGTTACTCTGTAGGACTGCTGCAGGACTGCAAACACATAGGAACGCTATTCAGTGCAAAGGAGGTAAGAATTTATATTAAAATAAGGTAGCCTCATTCTGATTTATATATAATATACCAACAACACCAAAATGGAAGAAGCTAAATGAATGCCAGGTATTTTTAAGCAATTTTATGGCCACTAACAGATGTTTCCATAATACACTTTTCCAAAGTTCCAACAGGGCACACGTTCAAGAACAAATCTTGCATGAATGACCTTATTACATAAATGTGTAATTAGCAAGGTTTAACAATGCATATGATTGAACCCTGGGGCATGATCTGTGCTTTGAAATATGTCAACTCAAATTACTCGTTCTTGTGATACTAATTAGGTGATAAATAAGCAAAATGCTGCTAGGGAAAATGAAATAAGTTTTCTACTGACTTTGTTACAATTGCAATTTTTGTTTGGAGAGTTCCAACATAGTATAAAGGACTGTTTCCAAGGCTAAAGATGTTGCCATTGACTTTCCTTTGCAATATCAATATAATGAATAAAATAATGATGTTTTAGGCCTATCCCATTATTCTGTAAGTCAAGTTTTTGCTCAGGTCTTTTATTTTAAATAGCTAAGTTGTCAAACTATTAAAATACAGAGAATTCTGTAACAGCTTTCTACACAGTAGCAGCATTATAAATTAAAGAACACAAGAATATGTGAACAGAGTTTGTAAAGAGCCCTTCTATGAATGGTGACCCTGACTATGAGAATAATGCTTAAAGAACACAACACCTTAGATATATAAAACCATCTCCCCTGTTTTCTCCTGAATGCAGACCTCTAGACTTATTACAAATATCTATCAATTAATAAATCAAAATATCACACCCAACACAGTAATAGCTTAAGGGAAAATGATGGGAGTAGATGTCATTCAACACTAAGTTCATATCAAATCGCAGAATTGGTAAAGACATTCCCATTTTCAAAAGGTGTAGCTCAAAAAAAAAAACTTCTCTAAAAATAGTATAAAAATTATTTTCGAGGGGCGGAGCAAGATGGCCGAATAGGAACAGCTCCAGTCTCCAACTCCCAGCGCGAGCGACACAGAAGACCGGTGGTTTCTGCATTTTCAACTGAGGTACTGGGGTCACCTCACTAGGGAGTGCTGGACAATCGGTGCTGGTCAGCTGCTGCAGCCCGACTAGCAAGAGCTGACCCTTTTCCTAACCAGGGGAACTGAGACACACAACACCTGGAAAATCGGGTGACTCCCACTCCAATAGTGCACCTTAAGCAAACGAGCACACCAGAAGAATATATCCCACACCTGGCTGGGAGGGTCCCATGCCCACGGAGCCTCCCTCATTCCTAACACAGCAGTCTGCGATCTAACCACAAGGCAGCAGCGAGGCTGGGGGAGGGGCGCCCGGCTGGGGGAGGGGCGCCCGCCATTGCTGAGGCTTAAGTAGGTAAACAAAGCCGCTGGGAAGCTCCAACTGGGTGGAGCTCACAGCAGCTCAAGGAAACCTGCCTGTCTCTGTAGACTCCACCTCTGGGGACAGGGCACAGCTAAAAAACAACAGGGGAAGCAGCAGAGGCCTGTGCAGACGCGAACGACTCTGTCTGACGGCTTTGAAGAGAGCAGTGGATCTCCCAACACGGAGGTTGAGATCTGAGAACGGACAGACTGCCTGCTCAAGTGGGTCCCTGACCCCTGAGTAGCCTAACTGGGAGACATTCCCCACTAGGGGCAGTCTGACACCCCACACCTCACAGGGTGGAGTACACCCCTGAGAGGAAGCTTCCAAAGTAAGAATCAGACAGGTACACTCGCTGTTCAGCAATATTCTATCTTCTGCAACCTCTGCTGCTGATACCCAGGCAAACAGGGTCTGGAGTGGACCTCAAGCAATCTCCAACAGACCTACAGCTGAGGGTCCTGACTGTCAGAAGGAAAACTATCAAACAGGAAGGACACCTATACCAAAACCCCATCAGTATGTCACCATCATCAAAGACCAGAGACAGATAAAACCACAAAGATGGGGAAAAAGCAAGGTAGAAAAGCTGGTAATTCAAAAAGTAAGAGCGCATCTCCCCCTGCAAAGGAGCGCAGCCCATCGCCAGCAACGGATCAAAGCTGGTCAGAGAATGACTTTGACGAGATGAGAGAAGAAGCCTTCAGTCCATCAAACTTCTCAGAGCTAAAGGAGGAATTACGTACTCAGCGCAAAGAAACTAAAAATCTTGAAAAAAGAGTGGAAGAATTGACAGCTAGACTAATTAATGCAGAGAAGGTCATAAATGAAATGACAGAGATGAAAACCATGACACGAGAAATACGTGACAATTCCATAAGCTTCAGTAACCGACTCGATCAACTGGAAGAAAGAGTATCAGCGATTGAGGATCAAATGAATGAAATGAAGCGAGAAGAGAAACCAAAAGAAAAAAGAAGAAAAAGAAATGAACAAAGCCTGCAAGAAGTATGGGATTATGTAAAAAGACCAAATCTACGTCTGATTGGGGTGCCTGAAAGTGAGGGGGAAAATGGAACCAACTTGGAAAACACTCTTCAGGATATCATCCAGGAGAACTTTCCCAACCTAGCAGGGCAGGCCAACATTCAAATTCAGGAAATACAGAGAACGCCACAAAGATACTCCTCCAGAAGAGCAACTCCAAGACACATAATTGACAGATTCACCAAAGTTGAAATGAAGGAAAAAATCTTAAGGGCAGCCAGAGAGAAAGGTCGGGTTACCCACAAAGGGAAGCCCATCAGACTAACAGCAGACCTCTCGGCAGAAACTCTACAAGCCAGAAGAGAGTGGGGGCCAATATTCAACGTTCTTAAAGAAAAGAATTTTAAACCCAGAATTTCATATCCAGCCAAACTAAGTTTCATAAGTGAAGGAGAAATAAAACCCTTTACAGATAAGCAAATCCTTAGAGATTTTGTCACTACCAGGCCTGCCTTACAAGAGACCCTGAAGGAAGCCCTAAACATGGAAAGGAACAACCGGTACCAGCCATTGCAAACACATGCCAAAATGTAAAGACCATCGAGGCTAGGAAGAAACTGCATCAACTAACGAGCAAAATAACCAGTTAATATCATAATGACAGGATCAAGTTCACACATAACAATATTAACCTTAAATGTAAATGGACTAAATGCTCCAATTAAAAGACACAGACTGGCAAACTGGATAAAGAGTCAAGACCCATCAGTCTGCTGTATTCAGGAGACCCATCTCATATGCAGAGACATATATAGGCTCAAAATAAAGGGATGGAGGAAGATCTACCAAGCAAATGGAGAACAAAAAAAAACAGGGGTTGCAATCCTAGTCTCTGATAAAACAGACTTTAAACCATCAAAGATCAAAAGAGACAAGGCCATTACATAGTGGTAAAGGGATCAATTCAACAGGAAGAGCTAACTATCCTAAATATATATGCACCCAATACAGGAGCACCCAGATTCATAAAGCAAGTCCTTAGAGACTTACAAAGAGACTTAGACTCCCATACAATAATAATGGGAGACTTCAACACTCCACTGTCAACATTAGACAGATCAACGAGACAGAAAGTTAACAAGGATATCCAGGAATTGAACTCAGCTCTGCACCAAGCGGACCTAATAGACATCTATAGAACTCTCCACCCCAAATCAACAGAATATACATTCTTCTCAGCACCACATTGCACTTATTCCAAAATTGACCACATAATTGGAAGTAAAGGACTCCTCAGCAAATGTCAAAGAACAGAAATTATAACAAACTGTCTCTCAGACCACAGTGCAATCAAACTAGAACTCAGGACTAAGAAACTCAATCAAAACCGCTCAACTACATGGAAACTGAACAACCTGATCCTGAACGACTACTGGGTACATAATGAAATGAAAGCAGAAATAAAGATATTCTTTGAAATCAATGAGAACAAAGATACAACATACCAGAATCTCTGGGACACCTTTAAAGCAGTGTGTAGAGGGAAATTTATTGCAGGAAAGATCTAAAATGGACACTCTAACATCACAATTAAAAGAACTAGAGAGGCAAGAGCAAACACATTCAAAAGCTAGCAGAAGGCAAGAAATGACTAAGATCAGAGCAGAACTGAGGAGATAGAGACACACAAAATCGTTCAAAAAAATCAATGAATCCAGGAGTTGGTTTTTTGAAAAGATCAACAAAATTGACAGACCGCTAGCAAGACTAATAAAGAAGAAAAGAGAGAGGAATCAAATAGATGCAATAAAAAATGATAAAGGGGATATCACCACCGACCCCGCAGAAATACAAACTACCATCAGAGAATACTATAAACACCTCTACGCAAATCAACTAGAAAATCTAGAAGAAATGGATAATTTCCTGGACACTTACACTCTCCCAAGACTAAACCAGGAAGAAGTTGAATCCCTGAATAGACCAATAGCAGGCTCTGAAATTGAGGCAACATCAATAGCCTAGCCACCAAAAAAGTCCAGGACCAGATGGATTCACAGCTGAATTCTACAAGAGGTACAAGGAGGAGCTGGTACCATTCCTTCTGAAACTATTCCAATCAATTGAAAAAGAGGGAATCCTCCCTAACTCATTTTATGAGGCCAACATCATCCTGATACCAAAGCCTGGCAGAGACACAACAAAAAAAGAGAATTTTAGACCAATATCCCTGATGAACATCGATGCAAAAATCTTCAATAAAATACTGGCAAACCGGATTCAGCAGCACATCAAAAAGCTTATCCACCATGATCAAGTGGGCTTCATTCCTGGGATGCAAGGCTGGTTCAACATTCGCAAATCAATAAATGTAATCCAGCATATAAACAGAACCAAAGCCAAGAACCACATGATTATCTCAATAGATGCAGAAAAGGCTTTTGACAAAATTCAACAGCCCTTCATGCTAAAAATGCTCAATAAATTCGGTATTGATGGAACGTACCTCAAAATAATAAGAGCTATTTATGACAAACCCACAGCTAATATCATAGTGAATGGGCAAAAACTGGAAAAATTCCCTTTGAAAACTGGCACAAGACAGGGATGCCCTCTCTCACCACTCCTATTCAACATAGTGTTGGAAGTTCTGGCTAGGGCAATCAGGCAACAGAAAGAAATTAAGGGTATTCAGTTAGGAAAAGAAGAAGTCAAATTGTCCCTGTTTGCAGATGACATGATTGTATATTTAGAAAACCCCATTGTCTCAGCTCCAAATCTCCTTAAGCGGATAAGCAACTTCAGCAAAGTCTCCGGATACAAAATTAATGTTCAAAAATCACAAGCATTCTTATACACCAGTAACAGACAAACAGAAAGCAAAATCATGAATGAACTTCCATTCACAATTGCTTCAAAGAGAATAAAATACCTAGGAATCCAACTTACAAGGGATGTAAAGGACCTCTTCAAGGAGAACTACAAACCACTGCTCAGTGAAATCAAAGAGGACACAAACAAATGGAAGAACATAGCATGCTCATGGATAGGAAGAATCAATATCGTGAAAATGGCCATACTGCCCAAGGTTATTTATAGATTCAATGCCATCCCCATCAAGCTACCAATGACTTTCTTCACAGAATTGGAAAAAACTGCTTTAAAGTTTATATGGAACCAAAAAGAGCCCGCATTGCCAAGACAATCCTAAGTCAAAAGGACAAAGCTGGAGGCGTCACGCTACCTGACTTCAAACTATACTACAAGGCTACAGTAACCAAAACAGCATGGTACTGGTACCAAAACAGAGATATAGACCAATGGAACAGAACAGAGTCCTCAGAAATAATACCACACAACTACAGCCATCTGATCTTTGACAAACCTGAGAGAAACAAGAAATGGGGAAAGGATTCCCTATTTAATAAATGGTGCTGGGAAAATTGGCTAGCCATAAGTAGAAAGCTGAAACTGGATCCTTTCCTTACTCCTTATACGAAGATTAATTCAAGATGGATTAGAGACTTAAATGTTAGACCTAATACCATAAAAACCCTAGAAGTAAACCTAGGTAGTACCATTCAGGACATAGGCATGGGCAAGGACTTCATGTCTAAAACACCAAAAGCAACGGCAGCAAAAGCCAAAATTGACAAATGGGATCTAATTAAACTACAGAGCTTCTGCACAGCAAAAGAAACTACCATCAGAGTGAACAGGCACCCTACAGAATGGGAGAAAATTTTTGCAATCTACTCATCTGACAAAGGGCTAATATCCAGAATCTACAAAGAACTCAAACAAATATACAAGAAAAAAACAAACAACCCCATCAAAAAGTGGGCAAAGGATATGAACAGACATTTCTCAAAAGAAGACATTCATACAGCCAACAGACACATGAAAAAATGCTTATCATCACTCGCCATCAGAGAAATGCAAATCAAAACCACAATGAGATACCATCTCACACCAATTAGAATGGCAATCATTAAAAAGTCAGGAAACAACAGGTGTTGGAGAGGATGTGGAGAAATAGGAACACTTTTACACTGTTGGTGGGATTGTAAACTAGTTCAACCATTACAGAAAACAGTATGGCAATACCTCCAGGATCTAGATGTACCATATGACCCAGCCATCCCACTACTGGGTATATACCCAAAGGATTATAAATCATGCTGCTATAAAGACACATGCACATGTATGTTTATTGCGGCACTATTCACAATAGCAAAAACTTGGAATCAACCCAAATGTCCATCTGTGACAGACTGGATTAAGAAAATGTGGCACATATACACCATGGAATACTATGCAGCCATAAAAAAGGATGAGTTTGTGTCCTTTGTAGGGACATGGATGCAGCTGGAAACCATCATTCTTAGCAAACTATCACAAGAACAGAAAACCAAACACCGCATGTTCTCACTCATAGGTGGGAACTGAACAATGAGATCACTTGGACTCGGGAAGGGGAACATCACACACCGGGGCCTATCACGGAGAGAGGGGAGGGGGGAGGGATTGCATTGGGAGTTATACCTGATTTAAATGATGAATTGATGGGTGCTGACGAGTTGATGGGTGCAGCACACCAACATGGCACAAGTATACATATGTAACAAACCTGCACGTTATGCACATGTACCCTAGAACTTAAAGTATAATAAAAAAAATTTTTAAAAATTATTTTCTTTACTTATTAAAAGAAAATGATATTTCATGTGGATAAAGTATGTTAAAATGATAAATTGCAGTCTTTCTCATTAAAAGAACTTACATATAATGTTAAAAAGAAGCTCAAATGGCCCATTGAGTTCCAAGATTATACAATTCCTTGAAATATGTAAGTTCATCCCTTTCCCTTTTTTTTTTTTTTTTTTACTTTTTAAAATTGTACTTTAAGTTCTAGGGTACATGTGCACAACTTGCAGGTTTGTTACGTATGTATACATGTGCCATGTTGGTGTGCTGCACCCATTAACTCATCATTTACATTAGGTATATCTCCTAATGCTATCCCGCCCCTTTACCCCCACTCCACAACAGGCCCCTGTGTGTGATGTTCTCCACCCTGTTTCCAAGTGTTCTCATTGTTCAGTTCCCATCTATGAGTGAGAACATGCGGTGTTTGGTTTTCTGTTCTTGCAATAGCTTGCTGAGAATGATGGTTTCCAGCTGCATCCATGTCCCTACAAAGGACATTAACTCATCCTTTTTTATGACTGCATAGTATTCCATGGTGTATATGTGCCACATTTTCTTAATCCAGCCTGTCATTGATGGACATTTGGGTTATTTCCAAGTCTTTGCTATTGTGAATAGTGCCACAATAAACATATGTGTGCATGTATCTTTATAGCAGCATGATTTATAATCCTTTAGCTATATACCCAGTAATGGGATACCTGGGTCAAATGGTATTTCTAGTTCTAGACCCTTCAGGAATCACCACACTGTATTCCATAATGGTTGAACTAGTTTACAGCCCCATCAACAGTGTAAAAGCATTCCTATTTCTCCACATCCTCCCCAGCACCTGTTGTTTCCTGAGTTTTTAATGATCGCCATTCTAACTGGAGTGAGATGGTATCTCATTGTGGTTTTGATTTCCATTTCTCTGATGGCCAGTGATGATGAGCATTTTTTCACGTGTCTGTTGGCTGCATAAATGTCTTCTTTTGAGAAGTGTCTGTTCATATCCTTCACCCACTTTTTGATGGGGTTCTTTGATTTTTTCTTGTAAATATTTTTAAGTTCTTTGTAGATTCTGGATATTAGCCCTTTGTCAGATGGGTAGATTGTAAAAATTTTCTCCCATTCTGTAGGTTGCCTGTTCACTCTGATGGTAGCAAATCAATAAATGTAATCCATCATATGACAAAACCACATGATTATCTCTATAGATGCAGAAAAGGCCTTTGACAAAATTCAACAGCCCTTCATGCTAAAAACTCTGAATATACGAGGTATTGATGGGATGTATCTCAAAATAATAAGAGCTATTTATGAGAAACCCACAGCCAATATCATACTGAATGGGCAAAAACTGGAAGCATTCCCTTTGAAAACTGGCACAAGACAGGGATGCCCTTTCTCACCACTTCTATTCAACATAGTGTTGGAAGTTCTGACCAGGGCAATCAGGCAGGAGAAAGAAATAAAGGGTATTCAATGAGGAAAAGAGGAAGTCAAATTGTCCCTGTTGCAGATGACATGATTGTATATTTAGAAAACCCCTTCATCTCAACCCCAAATCTCCTTAAGCTGATAAGCAACTTCAGCAAAGTCTCAGGAACAAAATCAATGTGCAAAAATCACAAGTATTCTTATACACCAGCACCAGACAAACAGAGAGCCAAATCATGAAGGAACTCCCATTCACAATAGCATCAAAGAGAATAAAATACCTAGGAATCCAACTTACAAGGGATGTGAAGGTCCTTTTCAAGAAGAACTATAAGCCACTGCTCAACAAAACAAAAGAGGACACAGACAAATGGAAGAACATTCCATGCTCATGGATAGGAAGAATCGATATAATGAAAATGGCCATACTGCCCAAGGTAATTTATAGATTCAACACCATCCCCGTCAAGCTACCAATGACTTTCTTCACAGAATTGGAAAAAACTACTTTAAAGTTTATATGGAACCAAAAAAGAGCCCACATTGCCAAGACAATCCTAAGCCAAAAGAACAAAGCTGTAGGCATCATGCTACCCAACTTCAAACTATACTACATACTACAAGGCTACAGTAACCAAAGCAGCATGGTACTGGTACCAAAACAGAGAAAAGACCAATAGAACAGAACAGAGCCCTCAGAAATAATACCACACATTTTCAACCATCTGATCTTTGACAAATCTGACAAAAACAAGAAATGGGGAAAGGATTATCTATTTAACAAATGGTGCTGAGAAAACTGACTAGCCATATGTAGAAAGCTGAAGCTGGATCCCTCCCTTACACCTTACACAAAAATTAATTCAAGATGGATTAAAGACTTAAATGTTGGACCTAAAATCATAAAAACCCTAGAAGAAAACCTAGGCAATACCATTCAGGACATAGGCATGAGCAAGGACTTCATGACTAAAACACTAAAAGCAATGGCAACAAAAGCCAAGATTGACAAATGAGATCTGATGAAACTAAAAGGCTTCCGCACAGTGAAAGTTCATCACATTTCAAACTTTAATTCTCTTTAAGGGAACATAGAAGTCAGCTACCTCTTTGTTACCCAAAAGCCACTGGTAAAAAGCTAAAACTTCCTTGGTTACTACAAGTAGAATTAAGAGGAAAAAAAATAATTAAAAGGAAAGAGGTCAGGCGCTATGACTGATGCCTGTAATCCCAGCATTTGGAAGGCTGAGGCAGGCAGACCACTTGAGGTCAGGAGTTCAAGACTGGCCTTGCCAACATGGTGAAACGCAATCTCTACTAAATACAAAAATTAGCTGGGTGTGGCGGTGCATGCCTGTAATCCCAGCTATTCAGGAGGCTGAGGCAGGAAGAATTGTTTGAGCTGGGGAGGCAGAGGTTGCAGTGAGCCAAGATAGCACCACTGCTCTCCATCCTGGGCAACAGAGTGGGACTCCGTCTCAAAAAAAAAAAATAAATAAATAAAGGAAGGAAGGAAAGATAGACACACAAAAGCAAAACTATGGTATAAAACCCACAAACACTACCAACAATTATTGCTTCAGTGGCACAGATACATTACATTTCTGTTCTCTGAAATACATCAGAGACAAAAGTGTCCAACTGACATACATCAAAGACAAAATAATTTTTGTGGGTTAATTTTATTTTATGGATGGATAAAAATCATGTTCATTTAATAAACATCAAAAACATTGTTCGGAGAAAGGATGCAAAGAAAATTAGAAAAAGAAGAGAGCGTACAGAAGATTAAACAAAACAAACGTTTATAACCTTTCCTCTGTAATTAAACCAGTGTTGACCAGTCATACAAAGGACATTTTTCTAAAAGTTCCCATTTCAGGCTTGACATTCCATTTGAATTTGATGTGTATGTGTGCACTAGCACAAAGGAATTTTCAAATAAATGATTTCACTTGTTTAAATGTAATCACCTGACAGAAACTGTACCTTTAGTAGAGTAAGCTAAATTCTGTATTAAAAAAATGATAGCTTTAGATAAAGACATATTTACTGAGGTTAAAAAATTAATCTTTCTTTCTTTGTGAACTATGAGCACATTCATAATGAAAAGCTATGTATATAATGACAATGGGTATATATACCCATTTCCATAAGTAAAATATGCCATGTTCTTCCAAATGATATTTTTGTTATGACTCAGCCAGAGGGTTTTGGTTTTTTTTTCTAGAAGTGTTTATGTGACATGAAGGTGATCCTAAACACTCCATAGTTATTTAATAAATCAAGAAAATGGTAAATATTAAATACACTAAATAAAAACTCCCTCTTCCAGAAAGAGTCTAAATTATCATCCAATGCCAACAAGATTCATAAGCAGTTGCAGAAATGAGCAGTAGGACAAAGAAAGAATACAATGTCTATACTATTTTACTACATCTTTCTTTTTCTTCTTCTGTTTCTTTCTTTTTTTTTTTTTTTAATTTGACAGTTTGCCTTCAGGGAGTTACAAAACATGATTTTTAAAAATTACAGTTATTGTTCACTTACTTCATTGCCTTCTAATTCAAAAAACTCAAACTTCACAGAAATTCTGTACTGGGTTGGTGCAACCACTTGCCACACACAGTTCTTATTAGGAGGATACTCCTTGGGCCAGCCGGGGGTGGTTATGGTGCCATTAAGTTTGGTAAGAAGTCCACCACACGCGGCTAGAAGAAAAGAAAAGAAAAAGGTATATTCTCCCCATAAAGTCACCCACTTCTTAGCACCTGTCCATTAATTAATACCAAAACACCTCAGCACTAAATTTCAACCATCTTCTGGATTTTAAAATCCAGAAATGGCAGTCTCTGTTCCTTGGTCTTTATACCAGTACTATAGTCATTAAACCTCATTTTTAAAGTGTTATTTTGTAGCTTAAGAGCCGAGAATATTATGGCCGTACTAAATTTTAGTAGCTTTAAAGTAGGGGGAGCAATGTAAAAAGGTGAAAAAAAACCTGGATCTCAATTTTCTTATCTTTAGAGTTGGTCTAAGAATATCTTGTAGTGCCTTGGCCACTGTAGAATTAAGGAAAAAATAATATTTTTTTGTCAGAATTGAGAAGGGTGTTAGGAGATTTAAGGAAAATATACATGTAAAGCATGATATAGGCTGATGTAATAAAACCGAATCAATTGTTCATTTCCTCAAACTTTTTTTCCAAGACAAGTAATTCAATATTACCTGAGCTACCAGACAAGATAAATTAAGGTAACTAGAACATACTTGTTATTCCAAAAAGTCCCATTTAAATGCTGATTTTCTTTTTAAATAGATCTATGATGATCTACTTTTAAAAGGTTCTATTTAAATTTCCTCTCTTCCTTATGGACAGTGAAATTAGCAAAATCATGGTATCCAAAAGCAAGCTGAGTGAAAAGAACATAGGCTGTACACTGTTCATAATTAATTCCCAAGGAGTCAAGAGTTACCTAAAATAACTGGTCCCTTTTTTGTCTTTGTGCGTGTGTGTGTGTGTGTGTGTGTGTGTATACACATATACATATATGCTATATTTATGAGTATATACAAACACTACCTGTACATTTACTTTTACCACTTTCTTGGTAAATTATGATAAAGTAAGTATTTCTAGTTGCTCCACAGAAACAGTAGTTTTGTTATTTTTTGATTGTCTCATATACAATGTCCTCTTTTAAAAATATACTGCTTCATTACTAGGTCTTTTTTATTCTGGTAAAGGGGGAAAATTAGTAGTTTAATAGGTGGGATAGAGACTTCTGGAAGTCAAATAGGAAAGTTCAAACTTTTAAAAAGAAACAGGAAGTGTCTGATTTTTGCTGAATAGGTCAGCAGGGGGGTGTGCGTTAAGCAAATAATGCTTTCCGCTTTGCCACTTATTATATCCTCTATTGCAGGTACAGTAGAAAACAGGTGCTCATTTTCAGAGGACTAACATTTTGGAGGGAGACACAAACAGTAAACCAATAAATACATAAATATAAATAATGTTAAACTGCTACACATTCTATGAAGATGTACTTCGCCAAAATTTTTAAAGAGAAATAAAGGAGGAATAGACTGGAGGAAGAAAGATCTTCCAATTCATCCTGCCTGTAATAGTGGTATGGGGCCTGTAATAGGATGGAGGTAGGGAAACTAAAAAAGAGTTAGCTTTAAAATCTGAAGGAAGGGATCATAGGTAATGATAACAAAACATTGTACAAGAAACCTCATCTTAGAATGTAAATAGAAAATGCAGATAACCATGACAAATATGTCTTTTAAAAAAATCAATCATTTATTGATAAAACACATATTTATATCCTGCTGTATGCCTGACTGTGCTAGATGTTGGAGATGTAAAGATGATTCTGACTCAAGACTTCTCATTTCAATAAGGGAGACATACCTATAGACTATATTAAGAAAATATAAAAACAAATAATGGATAGATGGATGGATGAAGAAATGGGAGGATGAATAGATGGATAGATAAGTGAATGAAATTCTAGATCTAGATAGAGACAGAAATATATCTAGATATATTAACATACATATACATGGTGGCCTGGTATGACAGATGAATGAATGAATGATGGTAGGATGGATAGATAAAAATCTAGATCTAGACAGAGATAGTTACAGATATATTAATATATACAAACACAGTGGCCTGGTGAACGGATGGATGGATGGATGAAAGGAAGGATGGATATAAAACTAGGTCTAGATGTAGATTTATGTATAGATGAATCTAGATAGAAACAGATATAGATAAATTTATTTATATATGTGTATATATGTGAAATGGTTTGGCTGTTTCCCCACCCAAATCTCATCTTGAATGATAGCTCTCATAATTCCCACATGTCATGGGAGGGATCTGGCGGGAGGTAACTGAATCATGGGTGGGGGGAGTCTTTTCCATGCTGTTCTCACAATAGTGAGAAAATCTTACAAGATCTGATGGTTTTATAAAAAGGAGTCCCCTGCACATGCTCTCTGGCCTGCTGCCACATACGACATGTCTTTGCTCTTCTTTCGTCTTCTCCCATGACTGTGAGGCCTCCCCAGCCATGTGGAACTGTGAGTACATTAAATCTCTTTCCGTTATAAATCACCCAGTCTTGGGTATGTTTTCATTAGTATAATAAATATGCTAATGTATCTGTATTAGCAGCATGAGAATGGACTAATACAGTGTGTTTTACATATGAAAACGAGGTGGTCTGGTAATCAAAGGAGGAAAGGATGGATTCTATAACAAGAATCCAGGTGAGGTTTCACATCAGCTGTGACTATGAATTGAGTCTTACTAATTGAGGAAAGAGGTCACTATAGGATAAAGGGAAGGAAAGTGGAAAACAGATAGAGAATGAGAATATAAGAAATAAAGAATTGTGGGGCGTGGGGGTCCAGGAAGGAGTGCAGTCATACCTTCACAGCTCCTCCTGTCTGGGCCCAGCTCATAGCCAGGCTCACAGGCACACTGGTAACTGCCCAGGGTGTTCAGACATCGCTGCTCACAGCCTCCACGGTCAGGTTTGGCACACTCGTCTTCCTCTATGAAAATGGCCATAGTTACAGAACAACTATACATATATATATATATATGTATGTATGTGAAATGGTTTGGCTGTGTCCCCACCCAAATCTCATCTTGAATAATAGCTCCCATAATTCTCATGTGTCATGGGAGGGACCTGGTGAGAGGTAACTGAATCATGGTTGGGGGGGTCTTTTTCATGCTGTTCACATATATATATATATATATATGAAGGTGCAAATCTTTCTAAAAAACTACCATGATTAATGGTTCCAAATAAAATGGAAACAATTCTTTGCTTCCATTGCTTCCATCAACAAAGGAACAGGAACAACGTATCAGCCCCTGAAGGGTAATGTATAAATTTCATGTTGCTGCTACCTAAGCATTGTCAAAGAACCCAGAGAAGGCCTGGAAACCTATAGCTGGGCCAACTGAAGATCACTTTATCTCAGACTCAGTGTGTGTTTTTCTGAATTTGAAGTCAAACGAGGATAACGAAGCCTAGGCTTTTTTCAGAATGAAATTTAAAAACTTACTAAAAAGCATAGCTTTTTTCAGAATGAAATTTAAAAACTTACTAAAAAGCATAGCTTCAGCAATGCTGATTTTACATTATAACTTGATAGAAATATCCGCAAAAAGTCTTTTAAAGAAATATCATTATTAAGAAATAGATTGTGGTGAACATAAATTAAAAAGTATGAAATTCAGAAATTGACTGGATCTCCTTAAATTTAAACATTGTGTTTCTTATATAGACATTTTGCTCCAGAAAATATGATAATCCCATATTTTAATAAATATATATACTGTATAATTGTATATTGAAACACAAAAATATACATAAATTTACATATATATAATATATACTATTTTTAAAAATGTATATGACAGGATACTCCATAATCTCACTCTTCAGGAATAATCTAATGTGAGACTAATAGTAAACATTCTCTGAAGAAATTATGCATCAGCAACACACTAAGCATTTTGATAAATAAATATATGAATATCACATGAAAGAAGCTTAATAGTATGCTTCTTCTATGAAATATATCACATACAGAAAATTTCAAACACGTAAATGGAGATTTTAATGAATTCTTTTAATGCCTGTAGTAAAAGTGCCAAGTTTTCTACCTTGCAATTCCTATAACGAATAAAATAGCTCCCAGGGAAAAATCCACTACACTGTTCTTCAAATTATGGCAATATTTGCATATCTGTCACTCTAAGTTTTGCAATACACAGTTGAATCCTTTATCCTATCCCATATCATTTATCCTATAAAAATCAATATGGAGGAAAATTTTGTTTTCTCTTCCCATAGAAACATTTTATTCTATAATGACACACAACATAAGTGTCAATGAATTTCCTAAATCCATATGTGATATTAATATTTTCACCAAAATATTTGCTTCCTTTTCACCTCACAATACATACAAAATATGGAACATAAGAATAAACTGAAATGTAGTTATGGAATTCAAAATCAAAGCTGATCAGAGATAACCGTTTGTCAAAAAGACATTTTAGATATCAGAATATTCTACTAAGGGGGCCATAAATTATTTCCAATGTGGGGGAAGACTAGTCTGAAAGGGAGTAATGCTGGCACCTGGAAACAAATAGATAATATTCATGTCAGTAACCTTCTTCTGTTCATGAATTCTTGGTTGGTTATTTGCATTACAAATATCTTCTTTCTGTCTGTATATTCTTTTCTGGAACTTGCTGTTTTGACTATTTCATAAAAAAACAGATGGCAGAATATCCTAATGGAATTCCTACCCTGTGCTACAAAGTTCTAAACTCTAGTATTTTGTTAATAACCTTTTCTATCAAAACTCTCCAAAATACCCTTATTCATATTCAACTTTCAATACAACTTTCTCTAGTTCTCCCCTAACTCAAAGCTAAATGTTACAACTATCCTTGATAAAGAAAATCTTACATTTGAAAATTATTTCAAATTACCTTTAAAAAAGTTAGCAGCAAACCCTGCTTTGTTCACAGTTCCATCAGAAACAAACTTCATCCACAAAGTATTGGAGGTAGATCTTATATCTTCAGGTTTGTCATAACCACAGAAACGCCCTATCAAAGGGCTATTTTCACTGGTTCCATCTCTAACTTCCAGGTAGTCATAAGCACAGTGGTCATGCCTTTCAATCTGCAACAGAAAACAATATGTGAACATATATGTTTATAGACAAAATATTTTCTGTAGGAGGTTAGAGGTCTTCTCAGTGCCATACTTTTGATTTGTTAATATAAAAATTATTTGTATCAAATGAGTATACTTGAATGTTTCTCATGAGTGTACACTGTAATAGCCACGAACAAAGAATGCTATTCTAGTAGACAGGGAAGGATAAAAAATAACTCTGAAACAGTACATTCACATGAGTCAGGATCAACAGAAATTAATTGCCTTTTAAAAGAAAATTAAACTACAAATAGAAATTCTTCGTTTAATAGAGGCTGAAAAAAATCCAAAATTAAAAATTATCACTAAAAATCAGGGTCGAATATGCTGCTACAAGTAATATATAATTTCTTCTGGATCATAGTTATAAAAATTGCTCCACAGTCTTTCAATAAAATCACTATTTTGTTCCTAGAAAATCTGGATTCAAATTCTCTGCACAAATGTAGCACTATTTTTGATTATAAATCTCTTTTTGAAAGGCAAATCTGATAATATGGGATTACTGTTCTTCCTTAGTCTATTGAATTCTCTCTCCATAATTAACCTGGTTGTGTAGAGAAAGACTACTACATAGTAGAATCAACAGTGGTTTTCTCTTTCCCAAGGAAATATGGACTTGTTTGGATGAGGCATTTTATCTCAACACACTCCTCTCAGCCCAGATAATCAGGGGAAACTCAATCTCTTTCTTTAAAAACTGAATGCAAATATTAGGTCAGACTATTGGCCTATGACACTTTATGAGGGAACTACATGTTCATGGACCCATGTTTCAGCCTTGAGCTTCTAAAAGCAAACCAACAAAAAAATCAAAATTTATAAATTGTTTAAAAAATTCTAAGACAATTTTTATGTAAAATTCTTGCTTTTCACCATTTATAGAAATTGACCACTAGAGTTAAGTCTTCATAGATTCACCTGCTTATTAGATATTTAAAACTAGAAAGCAAAGACATCTACAATGAAAACACCATGAAAAGTATCAAACGTTGTCAATTATCACTCAACATACAATTCACTAGTTTATGGAAATCTGTTACTAGTGTTAAGGAATACACAGAATGTCATGAAATATCGAGGAATGTCCACGAAACTGCAACTTGAACGCATGAAACTATGAAACTGCTGGTGTAGTTGGTGGAAAAATCTGTTTTCTGCCTTATCAATACACTAACAATAATAGTCTTCAAATTAGATAGTATAAAGACAAACAAACAAACAAAAACACTTTGAAGCACAGATTTAGTTAGAACTAGATACTACATTTGCTGCTTCCTAGTCACAAAATAGTGCCTAGTCTCCACTAGGCACTCTCCCTGCTTGGTATGCATCATTCAGAAAAATATCAAATAACCTTGTCCTCCTGGTGCTTGCATTCTACTGATGAGTAGCCAGAAAAGGAACAATAAACAAAGTAAATAATTAAATCATAAAATGTTAGAAAGTCATCAATTCAATGGAAAAATAGAAAGCGTAGCAAGATAAGAAGTGTGAGAAGATGTCTATGGCCTTACCACTCTGAAGTTTCCTGATATGATCTGATCTCAGGAATTAATTAAGAACAGTCCTGGTTAGTATCTGGATGAGAGAAGTATGAGAAGTTGGGCTGGGGAGAGAAGGCTGTAATTTTAAGTTAGGTGCTCATTGGGTACTTTTCATAAATCCATATTTTTTCTAAAAATAAATTATTTTAGTGTGTGTGCAATTATGGGAATAAATAGAAAATATTTATATAAAGAACATCTAATTTTAAAAGCACTTTTTAAAACTGTAACTCAATTGGTCACCAGGGGTGACAAGCCCAATTTGGCCAAATATGTGTGTGTGTGTGTATATATATGTGTGTATATATATACACATATATACATTTTTATATACACACACATATACAATATGTATACATATATAATATACACACACATATATATTATACATATATATATAAAACCTCCTATCTCAGTCTTTAATGGAATCCCTTCAAAATCAGGGTTCTCTGTAAATATGAGAACACTTCCAGATGGCCAAAGGCTGTTCTTGGTCAAGGGGACAACAGAGAAAATAATATATCCGATTTCAAGTTGTAGAGTTTGACAACAGAATAAACGACAAAAGCTGTAGACAAAATAACCAAAGTCTTGGCAAACCAAACTATCCTCCCCTGCTTAAAGCCACACAGAATGAACTGCACCTGATTCACAAATCATATTGGAAGAGGGGGGAGAAAGAATGAGATAGAAAACCACAAGAATTGAGAATACACAATGAAGGAAGCAACATCTTGTACTAGAAGGTCCATTAATAAAAATAATATTACAGCCAGGCGCAGTGGGTCACCCTTGTAATCCCGGGACTTTGGGAGGTCTTGGCAGGTGGATCACATGGTCAGGAGTTCAAGACCAGTCTGGCCAAGATGGTGAAACCCTGTCTCTACTAAAAATACAAAACAATTAGCTGGGCATGGTGGCAGGCACCTGTAATCCTTAGGAGCTACTTAGGAGGCTGAGGCAGAGAATTGCTTGAACCCAGGAAGTGGAGGTTGCAGTGAGCTGAGATCGCGCCACGGTACTCCAGCCTGAGCAACAGACCGAGACTCCATCTCAAAAAAATAATAATAATAATAATGATAATATTACATTGCTTCATATTAGAAACCAGGCTACAGTGCAAAAATTTAAAAGGTTAATTACAAAGGGTTTCAATTACTATTTAAAGAATATTATTATTAAAAATTGTGGTACTAACAAGGAAGACAGCATAGTTCCCACTGAAAATGAAACTCAAAATTTCAGATTTCTTCAATGATTAAAAAAAGAAATAGGATAATTTATATTGCCTGGTCTATAAAACTCACTCTATTCCTTTAATAGATATACAAACATTCACTTTACATTTTAATTTACAGTGAACTCACTGGTTACTTAGTAAAAATTGGAATTTTAAATATTTTATATGATACATAAAGAGTAAATATTTCACAGGTAAAAATAACTAATTATAGGGTTAATTTCACTAGTACACATTTATGCATTACATATTATTTACATGTTAATTATGTACCTGGTATCTGGGATAACAACATTCTCACACAGTGAATGCCACAGATGTTGAGTTGCCGAGAAAATAATATGTGCCTCATCTACATGAATTTATGATATTTGGAAATACATTATATCTTTACAACAACAATTCTAGATGTCTCATCAATTACGTGAATGGTCTTCAGTTACTTATTTTTCCAGTTTAATCCTAAATGCAAGGCTTGCACAGTGAATTTGCTCCATTTGTACTAACTATACCTATACTTCATCAGCTACATCAACACATGAGTAATAACAATGAGCACAAATGAATATTTGAGTTACTTGATTTGTGTCATTTGTGCAACAGTTTCTTGAGCTATATCAAATTACTTCATCAATTAATATATGGAATGGATAAAAATAAATATGGCTGAAACTAAAATGTGAATCAAGTCTATTGATGTTATGCCAGTAACTTTAAGCTTCATCAGTAAAAGAACACCAAAAGCAATGATTTATACAAAGAAACAATGAAAGAGAAAGAAACAAAGAAAAGAAAGGAGAGGAAGGAAGAAAGGAAGGAAGGAAGGAAGGAAGGAAGGAAGGAAGTTAACCAAAAGTGGTCAACTTCTCATTCTAAACCTGCCAACCTGTACAGAGTTTAGTGGTCAGTGCAAGTAGGTGAGCTCTGACACTGAAGGAAAGCCAGCCCTGGAGGTAGGGGTCAGGCCCAGGCTTGGGACCCACTCACATGCTTGCCTTCATTTGATAACCAAATTTCCAAATCAAAATACTGTTGTACAAATATCTATTGCAGTATCTACTTATTTATAAAAATCTCTCGACATTTAGAAATTTCTAGATAATAATTTTTAGTAGAAGGTATCCCATGGTCCCTAAAAAATTAAAAATAGAATTACCATATGATCTAGCAATACCACTTCTGGGTAAATAACCCAAAGAATTGAAAGCACAGTCTTGTAGAAATATTTGCACACATATGTTCATAGCAGCATTTTCCCAATAGCCAAAAAGTGGAAGCAATCCACAGGTTCATTGATAGATGAATGGATAAATAAAATGTGGTATACACATACAATGGAATAATATTCCACCTTAATAAGGGGTACCTACAGTTCTCTAATTCATACAGACAGAAAGAATAGAGGTTGCCAAATGGCATCAGGGGAAGGAGGAAAAAATTAGAGCGTTTTTGTGTGATGGAAATAGTGTTTCAGCTTTGCAAGATGAAGAGTTCTGGAAATTGCTTGACCATTTCTAATCTACTTAACACTACTTAACTGTACACTTAACAACTGGTTAAGATGGGAAATTTTATGTTATGTATGTTTTACTATAATCAAATATAGCTCTCATGACTGTTACAATGTAGCTTTAAAACATAGCTAATGTAATCAGATATAATTAATGCAATGTAAATGATACAACTTGTAGAGATAATATTATTTTAAATGATATACACTTGGAGCAATGTTAAAGCTGTTTTATGCTTTGGGGGAAAATGTTAAATAAAACTGATTAATAAAAACAATGCAAATAAGCATTTATCGTTAAAAATTAAAAATAATTTTTATAATGAGAGAAATCTAGTAAAGTCTAGCAAATAATAGTATAAACAAAAGGAATAATGAGTAAAAAGGTAAAAAACTTAATACATAATTATTTTAAATTATGTTATCTTAATGTTTATTAGCAGTAAAATTTAATATTAAGTTGACACAACACATGAATAATTACAGCTCAAAAAAAAGTTCAAACATGTTAAAAGCAACATCACAGGTCTTGCTTAGGTTTATTTTCATGTGAATGGTTTATTTAACTGCTGCCACTTCATTTTTTCTCCATGATACAAGTATTTTTTGATTACTCATAAATTTAATAATTTTATTGTAAACCTGCTATGGCCAAATAATATTCACTTGACAGTGTGTGAACAGTGGTGAATAAAACAGACATGCCCCTGATTGACACATAATGATTAAACAACAAAAATGTACAAGAGGAGATAGTTACAAGAGGAAAGAATTGAATGTCATAATATTATATTAATAGAACACTGATGCTTCTCTTTACTACTAGACCCGGTGACATAAATGCACAGAGCCAGGCCTTGGTTTCGATCATAGTGCTACCAACTGTGGAACCTTGGGCAAGTTTACTGAAACTAACAAGTGCTAATCTTTCAGATACAATGACAGCCTAGACTGTAATTCATGAAGAGCTGCATAACTCTTCTGTTTTACAGCCATTACCAAAATACATTCTCAGCTAAGCTCCCAGAAATAGTACATGGCAAGCAGAAAATCCTTAACTAATTAAAACCTCCTTATCTCGGCTTTTTAGTTCATTCACAAAAACTAGCCTACTTATCATAAATTAATAAAAAATATTTAAAGGATTTAAAGGATTACTTTCAGACAAGCAGTCTACCAAGTACCAAGATAAAAACGTATGTACATAGTTTAGAATGTTTCAGCTCGCTGCTGTGATTGTTAAGGGTATTTATCAGCTCTGGTTTTCGTAGGGAAAGTATCACCAAATCAGAATATGTAGTCATGTTGACAAGTACCTCAAACTTAATACCATTTGAACTAATGTATGTGGTAATTTCAATTTAAACAAAAGTAAGCTCCAGGTTTATTTCACTTCTTTTCTGCTTTGGTGACATGCCTTTGAAGTTGTTCCTGTAAACATTTCCAGCCTTCCAAACTTTTTCTCTTTTGTATTTCTTCTTACTAAAAAAGTTCTCAAATAAAATAATAGTACCAGAAGCTTCTTTACAAATGACTCTGCTGTTAAATAGAAAACAAGCTTTCCAAATTACTTTCAGCAGGTATCTATATTCATATACAAACTCACTTCAGTATATTGGTCTTAAGAAATAATGTATCCAATGACTACCAGAGGAGAGAAAGCTTCCTATATTAGTCCATTCCAGATGCTATGAGAAAATATCATAGATAGTGTGGCTTACAAACCATGACATTTGTTTCTTATAGTTTTCAAGGCTGCAAGTTAAAGGTTAAGGCACTATCAGATTCAGTGTCTGGTGAGGGCCCTCTTCACAAGTGGTGCCTTTTCATTTTGCCCTCACATGGCAGAAGATCCCTAGGCCTTTTTTTTTTTTTTTTTTTTTTTTTGAGATAGAGTTTTGCTCTTGTTGCCTAGGCTGGAGTGCAATGGCACGATCCTGGCTCACTGAAAACTCTGCCTCCCAGGTTCAAGTGATTCTTCTGCCTCAGCCTCTCAAGTAGCTGAGATTACAGGCACCTGCCACCATGCCCAGCTAATTTTGTATTTTTGGTAGAGATGGGGTTTCACCAGGTTGATCAGGCTGGTCTTGAACTCCTGACCTCAGGTGATCCACCCACCTAGGCCTCCCAAAGTGCTGGGATCACAGGCGTGAGCCACAGCACCCAGCCCCTAGGTCTCTTTTATAGGAGCACTGATTCCATTCATGAGGGCTCCAGTCTCATGACTAATCACTTCCCAAAGACCCCACTGCTAATACCATCATCTTTGGAATTAATGTTTCACCATATAAATTTTGGGTAGACACAAATATCCAGACCACAGCAGTTCCCAAAGGGTATAAATACAGAAGCATCAAGATTCTATTACCTCTCAAATAGTGTTCCTTCCTGCTCAAAGATTCCTGAAACTCATTGACAAAGGCACATAGACTTTGTTTCAGCACTTTCATGAAAATGCAAATGGCACTAGCAAAGGTGCCATGACATAAATTCACATAGAGGCATAAATGATGGACAGCTAAGAAGTTCTTTAAAGTAGATTTCAACAGCATGATAGACAAGTTTATCTTTATGGCCCTTATATCTGAAGAGGAATACAGTAACATAAAGAATAATAAACAAGGCCAGGTGCGGTGGCTCACGCCTGTAATCCCAGCACTTTGGGAGGCCAAGGAGGGCAGATCATGAGATCAGGAGATAGAGACCATCCTGGCTAACATGGTGAAACCCTGTCTCTACTAAAAATGCAAAAAATTAGCCGGGCGTGGTGGCATGCACCTGTAGTCCCAGCTACTCGGGAGGCTGAGGCAGGAGAATCTCTTGAACCCAGGAGGTGGAGGTTGCAGTGAGCCGAGATCATGCCACTGCCTTGCAAACTGGGTACAGAGTGAGACGCCATTTCAAAAAAAAATAATAATAATAAATAAAAATATAAACAGTTTTTGAAATAAGGCAAAGACTACAATCAGTGAATAAAAACTGGACTTTGTCAGGTAAAATCAGAGTATTGGAAACATAGGTAAACAAAAGAATTGATATAAACAGATAACTGACTAAATTAAACAACCACCTAATGGCTATTAGAACAAATAAGAAAATATATAAAGCTGATTGTTTATATTCATACTAGTTACATTATATTCAGTTGCTCAGAATACTGAACTAGCAAGTACTGATTCATTGCTCCCAGGGTTACAGTTCCTGTGAGATTCTAGTCACAACATTTTGTTTTGTGTGTTTCTGTTTAAAGACGCCTTAATACAGGTTGCCCATTTATTAATACTGAACTTTCACTCAACAGCACTATATATACACCGTACATGTCTGAACGAAGATAATCTGACACACATATTTTCTCAGTAAGGCACATGACAGCTGGCAATGGGCACATTAGGTGACTCAAAATTTGCTGCTGTGTACACATCTGTGAATGACCCAGAAGGCACTGCAAATATTAATTTTAGGCTTCCACAATTTTAGTAAATAGGCAAATTTGCAAATAAAATCAGGATCAAATGTACCTGGGTTTTAATGCTCTTTTAGTACTTGCCTGTGTGATACTAAGTTAACGGCATAAACTTAGTTTCCTTACCTAGAAGATTTAGATGTTTATTAGGTACCTTTAAATCCTGTTACTTATGAATTTCTTGAAACTCAGCATCTCTAGTCTAAATTCAGTCTAACTTCAGCATATCAGGTACTCCATAATCTAAATCTTTCTTATCTATTCAGGCTTGTTTCCCTCTGCATGGAAACTTACAAGCCTTTAATAAAGAAAGGATATATTCATTTCCATCCGCCAACTGTCACACACTGAAACATCGTTTTACATGTAATCTACCCATCCATTTATCTCATCTATTATCAAACATTCTCTCACAAACAATGTTGCTGGAGATAAAATGATCAGAGACACAGGTAAGAACCCAACCCTTTGGTGAACATAATCTAGTGAGAGAGACAGATAATACACATGTACATAAAGAGATCTGTAGCACACATTCCAGTAGTTGGAAGTGCAATTAACTAAAAATAAAACAGAGTGACGATTTAGAGATAATTGTAGGTAAGACAATATTTTAAGTAGTGTTATCAGCCAAGAACTTTTTAAGAAGGCAGCAATTAAGCAGAGATCCAAACAAAGCAACAGGAGAGTAAAAGCAAAGACCTGGGGCAGAGGAACATCAGCGGTAAACGCTGTGATATGGGAGTGAGGTTGGTGTTTCTGAGAAGAGAAAGAGGGCCAGACGAGCTGACACAGAGGAAGTGAGGAGGTGCCAAAGACCAAATCACAAGTGACGTGGCCCATGATAATCGAGTCTAGATGTTATTTTAGGTGTGATGGAAACCCCCTGTAAGTAGAGCAGTGTCATAATCTAACGTACATTGTAAAAGCATCACTCTGGTTGTGAGGTGATGAACGGGATATGCAGAACAAGAGTAGAGACCCGAGGTTCTCTCTGTGAATTCCAAGCAAAGAGGGGGATGGTGAGAACAGTGGTGGTGTAAAGTCATCGTGTATGGGGTATAGTTTGGAGACAAAGCAACTGAAATATGCTGATAGATTGGCTGCAGGGCTTAAGAGAAAAGGTAGAATTAAGGATGTTCCTTGGATAAGTGGTGACAAAAAGTACTGAAATAGTACTGATATAAATAGAAGAAGAGTTGGCTTAGTGAGTGAGACAAAATAAGCAAGGGTTCAGTTTTGGTCATTTAAAGACAAGAGATCTACCAGATATCAAAATATGTCTAACATATAAATGAGGGAGGCAGAAACACATAGAAATAAAGTAATATGAAGATAGGACAGGAAACTAGAGACAATAAATAAAATGTACTCTCAGCCGTCCTATGACATGATTTTTTCCAGGTCATAAAGCATAGTCATCACTGATTCATTCACTCAGTAAGCAAATATTTATTAAGTGAATATTGTGTGTCAGGCATAATTATAAGTGTCTGAGATGCAAATCTTTTTCATTTGTCCTTATGCTATCTTATTTTTGAAGACTATCACTGTTATTGCATTGATAAATAAAAAATAAAGTACAAATCAACTAAGGTAGCAATTTCATGCATCAGTTTTCAGGTTGATGGAATGAATGCATTTTCTGGCATCATGTCTATTATAGAATTCCACAAAAAAACTGAATTACATATTAAAAGACAGTTAATCTCTTTATTCTTGAAATATCACAAAACACAGCAAATAGAGGCATTGGTTAGATGATTTTTATCAGCTTTTTTTGTCTAAATCGTGGGAGAAATTTTTCTACTCAATTTTAGTTCACTGTCAACCATAAACTGGTCTATTTGAACAGTATTTGCAAATCTATTAGTCCATTAAAATAACAAAGTTCAACTGTCAATCAAATAATGGCAGAATCAAAGTTTCTAAAAGTACAATAAATAAATAAATAAATAAATAATAAATAAAGTGATCAGGAGCATAAAATGCAACATGATGATTAAAGTAGAAAGTATATATTTTTTGGTAACAAAAAGAAATACATCTGGGTGGTACATGCAGGGGGACAGAGACAAGTACTGAAGAAACAGAATGCACAGGCTTGCAGATGAGGATGAGAGATTCTCTGGGATTACTGGCAATGCCTGGATTCTCCTGGTGCTCCTGCTGCAGGTGCAGACACACAACCATGACCATGATCACTGCCCTCAGTAGGTAGTGTTCACAGTGCTCATTACTACCCAATGGGTAGTAGAGCTCACTACTGCCTTCTGATCACTTAGTGAATGAGTCTTCCAATCAGTAAAGTCCTCATCTCCAATCATGCATCTAAATTTCTAACCCTGGCTGGGACCTACCACCAGGACCTCATTGTTTCTCTCCACTTCAGCTTGAACTCTCAATTTCTAGAACAACTCTTTGATTTAAACATACTCTGAAATTCCCCTATTTCCTGACTTTAAATCTTTAACTCAGTCCCTTTCATCCCACAAAAATGACCCATGGGCCAGTGTGTTAGTTCTGGACCCGGACTTTGATCCAAAATTTCTGATTGGACTTTGATTTCTTCTGGCCCTTCCTCTAATAACACAATGATGCTGCTGATCTCCCTGACGAATATTTTTAAGGAGGTTGAAAGCTCATAAGAACACTTAAAATCCCTGCTTTTGATATAAACAATTATCTGTGTAATGGTTAAAAAAAAAAAAAAAGGTGAAAAATGTTTTGTCCCTCTTAAAAGAAAGACTGTCTACCTTTTAACGTCTTAGTTTAGAAGAGAAATAAAACTTCTATTACTTAATGGACCCTCTTGTGAAATCAGCCTGTGCATTTGTCAAAAGAAACTATTGTCAGTACTTCAAACATTCGAATTCAAATAGCACAGATAATGTAAACTCACTTTAATCTTCTTGAAAATGTCTGCGAACGAGGAAAGAAAAAAAAAAAAAACTCTTAGGCTCTTGATGTTGCATTTTATGAGTGAGCCTTTGCTTCTTTGCTGATTAAAAGGCTGACTCTCTGTTTCTTTGCTGATTTAATGAGGATTCTCTTAAATGCCATTGTCATTTATGGAGAATATGTGCCAGGAAGATAGCCTAAAAGACTTTACCTCAAAGGACTGAAAGGTCAGCCCGACGTGGTAGCTCTCAGACACTGTTATTTTCCACACACATTCTTTCATCGGGCGATAGTCATCAGGATAATTAGGAGACTGAATCTGTCCTTCATTTTTACGTATCTCACCTCCACAGATTGCTGAAGAAAGCCAAAAAACAAACAAATAACTAAGCCTAGACATGTCATTTCGTTTTCATTTTCTTCTTGGTTAACACTGAAGTTCAGCTCCTGTAGTTCAGTAGATAAAGACCAGGCTATAAAAATCAAAGTTGACTGATTGTAATGTAGTAAATATTTATATGGTTAAAAAAAAAACTAATCAAATAACTACAAATATTAGATAATGGTCAAGGAATAAATAATTTTTAATCCTATCTTAACAAAAAGGTATTTTTTAACCTTTAAAAACCTTTACTGGCTTTGTGAATTTATTCTCTGTGAGTTTGTTCTGTGATTCTCTGAGCTGCTTCCTTTGGTCTTTCGACTGCAGGTAAAATAGCTCATCAAAACAAGAGTCTCATCCTGAACAGAACTCACTGGGTCTCTGGCAGTGAGTTAGTGTCATGCGTGCAGCATCTGTGACTCCCTCCAAATAATCCTCTCCACTACTGGGCAGTTAATCCTTAAAACAAAATGCTTCCATTTACTTAAAAGTTTAAGGGAAGCAGAAATCTTCTGTCTTCAAAATTACGTAAACTGCTGTACTAGGAAGTGTCTCCTCCACCCACAACCTGGCAAGAAAGGAGCTTGGTTTTAAAGCCAAGAAAGCACAATGCCAGTTTATTGTTTTAGAGAAGGATAAAACAAAGCATTTTATAAGTCCTTCCTCAAATGCTGACTTTCTTATTTAGATAAAACATGCCCCAGAAATCGGCACAATTACTTTCTGTGCAATTTCCTCTAATAAAAAGTATTTCAGGAATACAGGGATCAAACAGACACAAAATCAGTACAAAGGAAAATAATAATTTCTTCATAATCTTTTAAAACTATCATGAAACAATTAAACTTTAAGAATGATTGTGCCATTTGCTTTTTTCTCCACACATCCTGAACACATTTAGATATTATTACATCACTGATACTAGAAAACAGGTTTTTCTTGCAATTTAAATTTACTGAGTATTTTTATTAAAATTACCTGTATGAATATGATAATACAGAGTCAGAAAAATTCATAATTTTAAAATATGGTAACAATGTCATTGTAATGAAATTAAGAAATGCACATTTCTGTTGAGGTATAAGATGAACTACTCTCTAAAATTCAATGTGACTTGCCTTCATAGACAGCTGCAAAGCCTTTTCCTACCCAATTACTGCTGCTACGAAACTCAATCCACATTCTGCTGTCTGTAGAAGTAAGAACTTCAGGCACTTTGTCCCCACAGAATCTACCTAAAAGAAATAAAAGAATAAAGAGAAACTCCTAAATAGGACTCTATATTCTATGTTTTTTTCGTACTAGCCACAAATAAAATGTAAACACTGATTTGGTTCACATTTCCATTCCAAGTGATTGCAACCACAACTATGCCTTAATATTTACTTACTAATGGTAGATAAACAAAACAGTCTCTTCATACACATTTATAAAGCATTTGACTATCAGCCTCAGAGTAACTGACTGATGTCAGTATTGTTACCATATGTAGAAGTAAGATGGTTACTCAAAAACAGTATTTGAAAAAGGTCAAATGATGCATCAAGGTGGGGAATATTATTTCATGGGGAACAGAAAAAAGGTGCAAGTCACCCTAAGAAAATGGTTTCAAATTGTCAACCTGGCCAATAGCAGGGAAATGACTTGGTTAAGAATGTGCTCTCAGTCAGGCACAGTGGCTCATGCCTGTAATCCCAGCACTTTGGGAGGCTGAGGCAGGTGGATCACGAAGTCAAGAGCTCAAGACCGTCCTAGACAATATGGTGAAATCCCGTCTGTCTTAAAAATACAAAAATTAGTTGGTCATGGTGGTGGGTGCCTGTAGTCCCAGCTACTTGGGAGGCTGAGGCAGGAGAATCACTCGAACCTGGGAGGCAGAGGTTGCAGTGAGTCGAGATGGCAACACTGCACTCCAGCCTGGTGACAAAGCAAGATTCCATTTCCAACAAAGAAAGAAAGAAAGAGCGTGCTCTCAGCTCAGAGGGGAGTTCTTAATTCACCCAGGTTCGATAGCAACTCCTTGGGAAAACCCCGAGGCTACTCTTGGTATCTTTTATCACTGCACGCATTCCATGTCATCTAAAAAGCTATAATCTGTGGTGTTACAGGCAGAATAACAAATACTATCAGAAGACTTGAGCATGATTTCCAATGTCTTCTAATTCTGTATCTAGAAATATGAATTACAGCAAATGAATATAATACCTGTCATTCCTTCCTTTCTTCCCCATCTTTCCACAAATATTTATGCTTATTTCTGCCTCTATGCTCTAAGCTTTCACATGATCACAAAATGCTTAAATATGATAAAGCACATGCAATAATTCTACAAACATATTACAATGTTATCCATTTTTATGTGTCTCTGGAAATGGCATACATAGTTTTAGTGTATGAAAAATGGCAGCCAACTTGCATAAAGCAAGTTCATACTAACAGCTGACAGGTGAAGACATATTTTCCTAAATTGCAAAGCAAATTAGAGGCAGGTAACACAGAGCAGTGTGTTTTAAACTATAGTGTGCATCTGAATTTCTAGGAAATCTATTCAAATGCAAACCCTAATTCAGAGGATATAGAGTGGGAGCCAAGTTTCTACAATTCTAACAACTTTCCAGCTGATTTCGATGCTACCAATCTAAGTGCTGCACTTTTTGGAGCAAGGTCTTAGAAGAAACGGTAGGGAAAGCTTTTCACATACAAACCATGATTACACTGCCTCACTCTGGTGGCCCATTATACATTGAGCCATGCAATGCTGATGGTGCTCTAAAAAGAAGTGTTGTTCAGAATTTTAGCTCTAGATTTCTTTCTCTAATATGAATTTAATGAAATATTTTCTTTGGCCTGTGCATACATATGTAAAATGTTGCTTTATCTAGGCTAAGAAACTAAATATAGAAGACAATGTTTTCCTCAGTCTGACTTACCACATTCGTTCACTTCTTTATTTTTAAACATTTCTACCGATCTCTTGGATTTACTATGGCTGCTGTCACTTTTAATACAATTGTGCCCATTCAGTAGGTGTTAGTTGTTAAAAGAGCTGCACAGTTCATCAACGCGACTGAGCAAAACTACTTCTAAGAGTAAAGAGAACGTTACAATCTCAGAAAAAGATCAATATAGAGTGGATGCCTGCATGCTCCAAACAGCTCTCACCTTTGAGTAAAACAGAGGGCAACAGTAAACTGCCTATGCAAGTTAATAGTGTGGTCTGTGGTTAAACATTGGCAGTAGACTTTCATGAGCACCAAATCTGACTATGGTTTATGACACAAACTGCAAATGTCTCTTCTCAGCCACAGAAAACTCTCTGAGAAGCAAAATTGTGACGTCTGTAATATAATAAGAGTTAATATGCTTGACATAGGAAGCCAGCTACCAAACATGTACCTAACAGTTTATACTACTGGCTTAGCAACAAAACAAAAACAAAACACACAAACACACAACATGTACACTCAAAATTAGTTTTTTTTTTTAAGTTGAAACTGATTCTTAAAGCAAAAATACAGAAACATTGGGATGAGTACTCATGATAGGCACAATACATGAGAAAGCTATTCTCAATCATTATGTTCAAATCCTAGCGGCTACCTCATAACTTAAGCTAGCTCAAATTAGTTAATCAGTGAATGTATTTATCCATTTGTCTTCAAATATTTTTGGTATGGTTGAAAAAAGTATAATTAACATAAAAATAATGTTAGTCTCACACATTTTTAACTCTAAGATGACTCTTGAGAGAATCAGTTGGTTTTCTTTGGACAGGACAGAATTAATACATAGCAACATAAGATGGAAAAGATATCTTACCAAGGAGAGGTGATTTTCTCCAGTACCCATCTCTTACTTCAATGTAGTCATACCAGCACAAACTACTCTTGTAAAGATCCATCGTTGTAAAATTTAAAACAATCTGCAAAATGGAGGTAAACAACCCACAGAGTAAAAATGATTGTATCTATATATAGTGATTTGATTCCTAGAGGTAAGGAACCCTGGTCTACAGTAAAAATGCATGTACAGCTAATTCTTTTTCTATATTATAATTATCCTAATTTTTTTTCTGAACCAACACCTTGAAACCATGTTTTCCCATTTTCTTTAACTGTTTTACAATGACAGGAGAAGTACAATATGAGTAGTTGAACAAACTAGATATTTTAGCAATTAACAAAAAGTTTCTGTAAAGTTAATCTGGACAATTGTCAAGCAAACAAATTTTTATTCAAATAGTTTATTTTGAATTTTCCCAAGATAAACATGACTTGAACCATGAAGAATTCTAATTTTTCCATGAAAGCCTTTTTAAAAATAATTTATTTCAAAGACGACCAGCCAGACATCTATAATTATGTTAAAAATAACCACCGTGTGCCACATTCCCAGAACATATAATATCATTGTGTATGTTGAAATGTTTTAAATACAGTCCTAGAATTAGAATTTATCCATCTAATGATAATCAAAGGCAGATGTCACTATGTTTCTCTAGATCCAAAGATGTAATACAAAGACCTTTCAATTTAGAGCATCTTGTACATGACCCTTATTTTGTGCTTTGTTTCAAAATGATGCTGTTGTGTAAAGATAACTCAAGAGACAATTCTAGGAAAGATGACTTTCTTACTGCTTTATAAAAGGACTTTACTTTTCAAACAACTCTTTTTTTCTGACTTGATTACACCGAAAGCAAAGCCCAACTTACACAAGAAATGTGCTTATCGGATGCAGTGAAATTCATGTGGATTTTTTTTTTTCACATTCAAAAACTCATTCTAACTCTATTCTACTTAAAACATCTGAGATGCTTACGGCTCATAGTGTGCCCGTTCTCTACTCTAGAAATTGTGATGGACTTTGGTCAAAAGCAACAAGTTATGAGTATTCGAAATGCTCCTACTACAAAACTATACTTCATAGCAATCTTCAAAAATCCCTTTTGTGAAAATACAAAAGGCTGAATGTGAAAGAAGTCTCAAGGAATAACAAAGAAAGGAAGAAAAAATAAGAAAGAAAGGGAGAGAAGGAGGAAGGAAAGAAAAAAGGAAAATAAAAACATAATCAATACTGAATCCATATTCCAGAAAAGTATTACCAATTCTGTGCTGGAAAGTATATGCTTCTCCCCTTTCTTGAACACAATATTTAACATAAAGGTAAACACTAATTATTGCAAATCAATGCTGAATGAACTTACTTCTTTCCCAAATGACACAGGATAACTACAAATATTTCTCATGGCATCTCATATCTAGGTGCCACAGTGATCAGTGATGAAACTATACACTAAAGTTGGTTTCAAATATCCATATAAACTAACATGTACTTTCCTAGTAACAAAGAAAGAAATCTGCCAAGGATAAGAAAATAGGGATGTAATTTTAAAAAATGTAGTACATTAAGTTGTGGAATAAGTTTTTGGTTTTTTTTTTTTCTTCCATTGGAGACGGAGTCTCGCTCTTGTCGCCCAGACTGGAGTGCAGTGGAGCAATATCAGCTTACCACAACCTCTGCCTCCCGGATTCAGGTGATTCTCGTCCCTCAGCCTCCTGAATAGCTGGGATTACAGGTGCCTGCAACCACGTCCAGCTAATTTTTGTATTTTTAGTAGAGATGGAGTTTTGCCATGTTAGCCAGGCTGGTCTTGAACTCCTGACCTCAGGTGATCCATCAGCCTCGGCTTCCCAAACCACTGGGATTACAGGTGTGAGCTACTGTGCTTGGCCATAAGTTGGTTTTAATAGAATTGTTCATTTATTTTTATCTTCCTTCTTTGCTGTTTATCTTTTTTCTGTTTTTCTTTGTCTTCATCTCATTGTAAGGTTCCGTTTTTTAAATGTTTACAAAAATTTTCAAAATATCCAAAGGCAAAGCATTGATCATTTTTTCCGAATAATCCTCAACACTTGATTATCAAAATGCTTTAGTATCTCATTTATTTTTATAAACTTCCCAAAATATTTTCTCCTACATCTCTAAATACCAATGTAATATTAGACTATATTCAGGATATAAGTAGGAAATAATATCTGGTTTTTGCCTTTAACTTTGTGTTTACTTTAAGTCTGCTCCAAATGGAGAATACTATCACTGCCTGATACTACCTTTCATTTTATATTTTCCCTATAGCAACCACCAAGATTTCAACTCTATCTGATTATATAAGAACTCATTTATTATAACAGAGACAGCAAAACTTGAATATAGACACGAACAGAGACTCCCCCAAGGCTCACATTCTGGCTTCCTTCTTAGATTGAAAGAGTAGTTTTATAATGATATGCAGATAGCTTCTACTGCCTTCTTCATGAGGAAAAAAAAAGCTAAATTAGAAGTATGTGTATTATCAGTTTCATTCAAAATTAAAAAGTGTGTTTAGATTGCAAAGAAATAGTTAATATTTGATCTCTTGAAACACACGCACAAACAGACAAACATACACACACTCACACACACAGTTGGATGGGGATAACTCTAAGCAGAAAATTTTTCTAACTTGTTTTTAATCTTCTGGTTTAAACACCACGCACCGCGGAGGAACATAACTGGCCTGACATTAACATAAAACACAGAGCCCTCTAAAAGCAGAAAATGTAATGAAGATAGGTTTTCTAAAATCAAGTCATAGGGCTCTGACTATAGATGTAAAATTCTGGCCTTCGACTAAGGTTGCTAGCAGGATTCGTATTTGAATAACAAATCAAACACACTTGGAAAATATCTGGTTGTTTTGCATTATGTTATTTTATGTAAACATATTGCGTCTTTCCCCAAAGAATGATCAAATGAAAAATACAAAACACAACTTTATAAATATTTTATTTTTGACTTAAGCATAAGTAACAACTCAAAATTAATTATAGCTCCCTTGGAGTATGAGATGGAGGAACAATTTTAAGATTTCCTGTGATCTGTTAGGAGTCTAAGTTGCAACGTTGAATAGACGTCATTGTTGCCAATTGCGCTTATTAAAGACTTTGTTTTCCGATGTTGCGGAGTGAAGAATCCTGAAGAAAGGCAGATCAACATTTCAAGGGACTGTATGTCTGCGAGTCTCCAGAGAAAGATATATATAATCAATGAACTTTTTTCAGCACAATTAAGATACTATTGACTACCTAAACAAATTCCATGAGCGCCACAAAAAGGCCAATTAGCATAATATTTGCACCATACCTTATAAAGCTGAGGGTAGAGAATGTACAAACCTTGCCAATTAGACTAAAAAAGCAGCAAGATTAAATAGATTGCTATGCTACAGCCAGAAGAAACCTGGACAAGTCTAATAAACTTTCTAGAGTGACAATTTTTTTTTTCTTCAGATATAAGGCTCAGAGAGAGTAAATCAGGGATCAGTAAACTATAATCCATGGATCAAATTCTGTCTGAAGCCTGTTTCTGTAAAAGTTCTATCGGAACCATTTCTTTTTTTTTTTTTTTTTGAGACGGAGTCTCGCTCTGTCGCCCAGGCTGGAGTGCAGTGGCCGGATCTCAGCTCACTGCAAGCTCCGCCTCCCGGGTTCACGCCATTCTCCTGCCTCAGCCTCCCGAGTAGCTGGGACTACAGGCGCCCGCCACCTCGCCCGGCTAGTTTTTTGTATTTTTTAGTAGAGACGGAGTTTCACAGTGTTAGCCAGGATGGTCTCGATCTCCTGACCTCGTGATCCGCCCGTCTCGGCCTCCCAAAGTGCTGGGATTACAGGCTTGAGCCACCGCGCCCGGCCCGGAACCATTTCTTTACCACACGTTGTTTATGTCTGTTTCAATGCTACAGTATTAGAAATCAGTATTTGTGACATATCCTGTATAGCCTGCAAAATAAGTATTTTACTGTATGTTATTTCCAGAAATGTTTTCCAGTCTCTGAAATAACTGATCATTAAGGTTTTGTTCAGCTCTGAAATTGTATCATGTTATAGGAAAAAAAATACAACTTTTTCTACATCCAGAAGCTATTCTTGATTGGGAGTCAGAAGACCTGGGTTCAAGTTCTAACTTCTAAGTTTGCTGGTTTACTTAAACATTCTGAGGTTGAATGAATCTTACTGCTGTAAACAGGAGGTCACCATATCAGGCTTATCTCACCAGAATTAACTCGCAAGACTTTAGTTGAATGATGTGCAGAAAAATGCTCAGGTAATCCCAAAACACTATTGAGATTCTTACATATTACTATTTCATGGTATATATTCAGACATTCCTCACAATATAAACCCTGAAAAAATACATAAAATAAAGTATTATTCCTTTTTCTTATTCTATCTATGCTCTGAAACATACAAACATCAGTTTGATGACAGGTGGAAACCAGGAGTCAAATTATTCTATTAAAATATTTTTTTCTGCTTAAACCTATGTGATAACATCTGACTTTGAAATTTTGATGAATCATCACTTGCTATTCATCAGAACATTGTTTATACCTCTCCCTATGGTTTGAATGTGTATGTCCCTCCAAAATTCATATGTTAGAAATTAAATCCTAAAGTGATGGTGTTAAGAAGAGGCCACTGGAAGCTGATTAAGCCAGGAGGGCTCTGCCCTTAGAAATGAGATGAGTGCCCTTATAAAAGGGCTTGAGGAAACAAGTTCATCCTTTTATCCCTTTGTCCCTTCCAACTCTTCAGCCAAGTGGAAATGCAAGAAGCAGCAGAAAGTGAGAACTAACCAGATACCTTAATCTACAGACACCTTGACCTTGGGCTTCTCAGCCTCTACCTCTGTGAGTGGGAAATAAATCTCTATTGTCCGTAAATTACCCAGTCTGAGGTGCTTTGTTATAGTGGCATTAATGGACTAAGACTTGTTTTTCCTAAATTCCCACTGCACCCCTACATCTAGTTAATTGTCAAATTCCATGGATGATATTCTATAATATCCCATCTTTTTCCTCTTTCGCCATCAATGCTGGCTGTACTTCTTTTCTGAATATAATGTAATAGTTTCACAAGATGTACTTTGGCTTTTAATTTTACTCTTCTCCATTTCATCCTACACTTTATGGCCACGGTAATCTCAATAGAGTTTGCTTCCCATCAGGGTTTTGGAATCAATGACTCTAGTAATAACCCAACTTTGCTGCCTCGTCTTTCATTATCTCAAGCACATAAGCTTCGTCCCACTCATCCCTAACTTCTTGCTATTGTGCTCTGACAAAGTATTCTAATCTCAGCTCTATTCCCATTCCTTTACTCAAAGTGAACATAATTCTACGTGGATTCTACTTTCCCCTTCCTTGTTCCTTGAAATTCTTCATGTCACTCAAAATCTTTATGGAATGCTACCATCTCTTCAGTCATGCATGGATCTTCCAACAAGATCTGAGCTTTCCTAAAGTCCGTGATAAATTGTATTTTCTTTTTTCAGTTATTCTTCAAAGTTGAACCATTATATTACTAGGTTATAAGTTTATAATAGCAAGAATTTATTTCACACATCAAAAGATACATCTATTTTAATGGAATAAGAATGTATTTATGCAGTAATTGCTAAATTGAAGCAATGTCTTTGGCAATATAAATATACTCTTCTGAATTGACTCCGTATGTGTAAATCATAGATGAGTGATTACAAAGAAATATCTGCAAAAAATAATCAATAGCTTTTAAATGGGTTGTACAGGAAAATAGAAAATATTAAGTCTATTCAAGACATAGTATTGACTGGCCTTGTTCAAAGGTTAGTCAATTTTAAGGGATGCACGAATCAATACTGTGCCCTTCTATCAGTTCAACACAGCTACCCTCTTAGCTGCACGTTCTGGATTGTTGCCAGCATGAACCACGCGACATGAAGAATAGCCTTAGATTGAACAGAAATCCCTCTGTACCTTGGAAGGCTCAATCTGAGAAAGATATGCATGTGAACTGAAACCCTTATTTTTAAACTGTGGTATAATATGTGTGCACCATGTAAAAGTTACCATTTTAACCACATTTATGTGTACAGTTCTGCACACTAAGTACATTTACATTATTGTTGAACAATGACCATATTTATTAAAGAGAATATTTTTCTCTTGCCCCAAATAACATATGCTTATTGCAGATAATTTTTTAAAGGAACAAAGAAGCATAAAAACTATTTGCAAACTGAGCAAATAGAGATAAGCATCATTTTGTTATATATTCTTCCATAAATTTGTCTCTAATGTACATAATTTAAAATACAGAACTTCTCATGCCACTACCTTTTGATTTGCCTTAAATATTTCATAATATATTGTAAACATTTTCTCAAATCAGAGTTTCCTTTAAGTTTTCAAAATTTATTTTGTTTCCAGTTTTCACTATTATAATAATCAGCTACCTTTGCACACACTCAGATAATTGTTCTAGGATACATATCTGGGCAAAAGTGCAGGTACATTTTGTAAAGTGTAATACAAATTTCTCAATGTCCTTCTGAAAGGTTATTGTAATTTCTACTTTGAGAGGTTGCATATCTTTATGATCACTTGATGTTAACATTCAATTCCATCTTTACCAATATGACAGGTGAAACATGCCAAATTATTGTTAGTTCAAATAGCATTTGTCTGATAAAGAATAAGATTAAAGAACTTGATATATTAATTGAATATCTACTTGCACTGATACTTCACTGAATTTTCTACTTTCTCAATCATTTTCTGCTGTGGGGTGAATCTTTAGTTATCAGTTTATAACAGCTCTTTACATATGAATGACCCAATGGTCCCTCATCCTTATGTGTTATAATAGTCTCCGTTTCCATTTTTATTTCTACTTTTTGTATTTTTATAAAAACAATTTTATGTGGGTAATCTGAATGAGTTATTCTAAATTTTCTTATTTTTAACTCATGTATTCAACATACCTTTTTCAGAAAGAAAATAAAGCACTGTTTTCTTTAGAAAAATATGCAATATGAAGTAAAAGTTGTTTAATTTTTCATATATCCTTTAAAATGATTTAAGTATTATTTACTGAGAAAATCCATTTTCCCAATTTATTTGAAAAATGATCCTTATAAGTATATGACAGAAGTCTTCTATGCCCTCAGGCATAATTCTGGTCTTTTCAGGTTGTCCATTTATACAGAAGACTTTTTTGACATTGCCACAGAATTTGAATTACTGAGGCTTCATAATGTTTTTCTGATAGTGCAATCCACTCCCCCACATTACCATTGTCTGTGAATTTGCCAACTATTTTATTTTTAAGATAAACTCTAGAAAAATTTGGTCTGGTACAAAACAAAAATCTATTGGAATTTAATTTGGAATTATTATATGTTAATTTAACAAGAACTGATAATTTATAATACTACACTTTTACATTTCAGTTCATGATGTGTTATTCCATTTATTTTAGTCCCACACCAAAGTTTCTAGTTTTCTAAAATATGTTATATTTTAATGTATTTGTTTTTATTTGAATACCTCTAGTATTAAATTAAGCAATTTTGAGTTGGTTATTTTGATTTTAGAGAAAAGAAAACACATTCTCTATAACTAAAGAAAAAATTAATAAACTAGCTCTGCCAAATGTCAGATGCCACTTGTGTGACGTTAGATAGGTTACTCAAGCCTTTCTCAACTTCAATTTCTTTGTAATATGAAGATAATTCGAGTACTAACTTCAGTAGGGTGCTGAGAAGATTACAGAAGCTTGGCACAGCACCTAGTATAGTGTAGGCACTCAAGAAACACTAGGTTTTTTCTATTTATTGTGTTTTTTTAAAATTCCTTCTACTTCTAATTATTCAATTCTTTATCATCAAACATACAATGAATTCTAATTCATTCAGTATTTGTGGAAATTTCGAGACAGGTTTTTGTTAAATTTTAACCTATTACTTTTCAAATTAACATATTTTATAACATTGAAATACTCTCATATTATTGGAATCAAAAGAATGTAAGGCCAGGAATGGTGGCTCATGCCTGTAAGCCCAGAACTTTGGGAGGCCGAGGCAGGTGGATCGCTTGAGCTCAGAAGTTCAAGACCAGCCTGGACAACATGGCGAAACCTTGTCCTTACTAAAAACACAAAAATTAGCCACGTGAGGTGGTGCACACCTGTAATTCCAGCTACTCAGAAGGCTAAGGCACAAGAATTGCTTGAACTGAGAAGTGAAAGTTGCAGTGAGCTGAGATCATGCCATTACATTCCAGCCTTGGTGACAGAGCAAGGCTCCATCTCAAAAAAAAAAATAAACAAAAAAAACAAAACTTGCAGTTGCCATAATTTATAAAATTTATAAATGATACAGCTTGATTTAACTTATTTATATAACAGTCATGTGTTTATATTCATACAATGAGCTGTATATATTTCTGTTTTTTTGGATTGCATGAGATGTGCCTTTCAGAATTTTACTTGTTTAAAAAATAAATGAATAGACTTCACATTGATTTATAATACGTTTAAGATACATTTTACTACATGAGAAGTATCCAAGAATTTGGGAAAACTGCCTTGAGAAATCATCTTAAGCAGCTTCATTTTATGAGTAATTCTTTGTTCATTCATTTTATATGGGTATTAACTTATTAAATTTTTAGTGCTCGTTAAATCTCTTTTGATAACTTTAATGTGCAAAATTGTACATCAAAATGTTTGAAATGAAGTTATTTTTGCAAGCTTTATTTACAACGAAGGAAAATGTGCAGCCAACTATATCCAGTGAAACTATATTTTTATAAATTCAAGTAAAAACATCCACATTTTCAAACAGAATAAACAAAAATGTTAATTTTAAAAAAATCTATAATGTAAGCTATAGGCAGGAGCAAAATAAGCAATAATGGAGGTCAGAAACGTGAGCAGATATGCTGAATAAAAACATTTAGTACATCTTTAACAAATGGTGTTGAAGAAACTGGACATCCACATGTACAAGAATGGAGTTTGACCCTATCTTACACCATTAAAAGATTAACACAACATTGATTAAAGACCTAAATATAAGACTGTAAAACTATAGAATTCATAGAAGAAAACATAGGGTAAAAACTTCATGTCATTACATATGGCCATGATTTCTTGGCTATGACGCCAAATGCACAGGCAATAAAACTAAAAGTAGACAAGTAGTATGACATCAAATTTATAACTTGTATTCATCAGAGGATACAATCAACAGAGTGAAAATACAACCTGTGAAAGAGGAGGAAATATGTGCAAATCATATCTCTAACAAGTGCTTAAGAACCAGAATATATAAAAACTTCTACAGTTGAAAGACAAAATCAAAGAATCTGATTTAAACATAGGCAAAAGACTTGAATAAACATTTCTACAAAGGCGATATACAAATGGCTATTAAGCATACAAAAGATGCCCAAGTTATCACTAGAAGATGTGCACTAGTCATCAGAAAAATTCAAGTCAAAATCATAATGAGATATTACCTGACACCCAGTAGGATGGCTACTATCAAATCAACAGAAAACAGCAGATGTTGGTGAGGATGGAAAGAAATTGGAACCCTTTTGCACTCTTAGCGAGGACTTTGAAATAATGCAATGACTATGGAAAAGAGTATAAAGGTTATTCAAAAAATTAAACATAGAACTATTGTATGATCCAGCAACCTCACTTCTGGATAGATAATCAAAATAATTGAAAACAGGGTCTCTGAGAGATATTTGCCATCCCCGGTTCATATCATTCATATCAGCACTATTCACAATAGCCAAGAGGTAGAAGCAACCTGAATGTCTACCAATGAATGAAAGGATAAAGAAAATGTGGTATATTCATGCAGTGGAATATTATTCAGGCTTAAAAAATAAATCATGTCACATGGATGAACCTTGAGGGCATTATGCTAAGTGAGATAATCCAGTCACAAAGGGACAGATCTATGATTCGAATCATGAGGTTTCTCAAATTCACAGAAACAGAAAGTAGAATGATGACTGCCAGGTGCAAAGGGATGGAGGGAAAAAGGATTTGTTTGGTTTAACCACTATAGAGTTGCAGTTTTGCAAGATGAAAAAGCTCTGGAGATCTGTTTCACAACAATGTGAATATACTTAACATACTGAACTGTACACCTAAAAATGGATAAGATGGTAAATTTTATGCTATGTAGTTTTTACCACAATAATATTGTAGTTTATTTTACCACAATAAATAATAAAAATTCATGATAGTATTTGCACATGTAAAACTAATGTAAAGTGCAAAAGGCAACAGTATCTCATTTGTGTGATTAAAAAAGGGTATCAACAAACATGCAAAAGAATATCTTATAAAAAGGGAATAATCTTATATGTTTTAAGATCCTTTTTTGAATTGGGATAAGATCCTTTCTTGAATTGGGAAGAGGCTAAAGATACACATGAAATATAACTTGATTAAGAAAGAAAGCTGGTAGAGAGTACTAAATGATAGAATATATGGTTAAAACTTTCAAACCAGTAGAGAGAAAAATGTGAAATGAGAAAAAAACAAAACGTAATTCAATGCATAAGAAGGCAAAGGGGGAGAACAAAAAAAAAAGGGATGTATTAAAATTCAAATAAGAAATAAAAACACACCAATAGTCACAATAAATAGAACTGCAGTAAGCATTCTGACTAAAGACAAAACCTGCCATCATGGATTACACAAAAAATAAACTGGACTGTATACTGTCTAAAACACACCAATAGTCACAATAAATAGAGCTACAATAAGCACTGTAATTAAAGACAAAACCTGTCATCCAGTGATTAAATAAAAATAAACTGAATTGGATACCTGAAACAAAAGGTTGGAAATGATTGAATGTTTAGATGTCTAGAGCAGAACAAAGATATACCTGACAAATATATTAATCAAAAACAGAATTATAGAACTTTATAATATAATAAAGTACAGCTTTATTAATAATAGACAAAATAGAGTGTTAACCTGAACCATCTCTAGAAATAAAGAAATTAATTATACAGTGATAATAGTTGAATACATCAGAGGTTAAAATATTGTAAACATGAGTATAAATTGATATAGCATAAACACATATAAAACAAAAATTAACAAGGCTATAAAGAGCAATGAACAAATTTACCATAGTGACAAATATTTGTAAATATCTGATAAATCAAACAGACAAAACAACAATATACAGAATATATGAGCATCACAATTAAGATGAATGCACCCAGCCATTGCACAAAACATATTTTTAAAGCAAAGATTAGTCTTATGAATACTAGTCACTCTGAAGGTCCTGTCAGCCTGAAGCTATTGCAAAAACTGACACACAAGGATAGCGCTTTACCTAAAGGTGACTCAAGGAGAGATAAATAAGAAAAGGATGATTGATAAAACAATGTTTGCAAAGAAAAAGAACACATTACTGAAAAAAATATGTGGGTTAAGAAAAATAATAGTAACAGAAAAAAGTAGCATTGAAACATAACAAATTCTCTATTTTAAGCTGGTAGAATTTAGGTAGAGTAGTTCTGAGGGGAAAATTACAGCCTTCAGTGTTTGCTTTGGAAAATAAAAGATGCTTGAAATTAATGAGTTAAATTCCCAGCAGAATGAAACCAAATATTAGGAGAAAGAAAATAAGAAAATAATAAATAAACAAGGACTAAAATGAGTTAAAATTGCTCACTAGATTCTTATAACACTCTAATTTATTGGCTAATCATCATAAATAATATTAAGAAAAATAATAGATAAGATGATAGATTTTTTCTTCCTATTTACAACATTTTTGGAAATATGGTTTTATAGATAATCGCACATATAAGAAAAATAAATTAACTCTGAATGCTAATGGTGAGAGTTTGGGAATTGGACAGGAGAAATGCTTTTCCAAGATATTAACTTGCTGTTATGAAACAATTTAATTTGATTAATCTTGTTCCCAAATGTTTCATATTCTATGAGGTTTTCTTTTTAAAATCATGTATACTTTAAATTTGTTCTCAAAATTTGTATCTTTTGAAGTTCACACCAGTGATTTTGTAAGAATGACCTTCATAATATATTTTCTGACTCTTATTAAAAGAACTTAAATAAAAATTGATCAACACCTATAACCATATTACAACAGACTTATACTTTTTAAATTAAAAATAACTATATCAAGAACTATGCATGCATTCATGTATTCCAAGTCAGTTGTAACTTTTTGCTTCTAAAAATTATTTATATTACATAAGTGTTTCATTCAGAGTTTCCACTGTGAATATTATAAAAATCTGGACAACTCCATATGCATGATTATCTCCTCATACCATTCAGTTATCATCAAGAACATCAAACTTAAAAAAAAAAAAAATGCAATTGCATTACCACCACAGCTAATGAGAGAACTTAAGTTCTTCCAGGCAAATAAGAAACAAAGACAAAGTACAAACTACCCATAGGTCGTTTTTCAACCCATTCCCCCTTTCCAGGCTCCCCCACCTAGTAGTCTTCAGTGTCTTTTATTCCCATGTTTGTGTCTATGGGTGCTCAATGTTTAGCTCCTACTATTTTTTTTTTTTTTTTTTTTTTTTTGAGACGGAGTCTTGCTCTTTCGCCCGGGCTGGAGTGCAGTGGCCGGATCTCAGCTCACTGCAAGCTCCGCCTCCCGGGTTTACGCCATTCTCCTGCCTCAGCCTCCGGAGTAGCTGGGACTACAGGCGCCCGCCACCTCGCCCGGCTAGTTTTTTGTATTTTTAGTAGAGACGGGGTTTCACCGTGTTAGCCAGGATGGTCTCGATCTCCTGACCTCGTGATCCGCCCGTCTCGGCCTCCCAAAGTGCTGGGATTACAGGCTTGAGCCACCGCGCCCGGCCTAGCTCCTACTTATAAATGAGACTTTGTGGTATTTAAATTTCCATCCCTGCATTGATTCATTTAGGATTATGGCCTTTAACTCCATCTATGTTGCTACAATGACATGAGTTCATTCTTTTTTGTGGTTGCATAAAATTCCATGGTGTATATGTACCATATTTTCTTTATCCAATCCACCATCAATGGGCATCTAGCTTGATTCCATGTCTTTGTTATTGTAAATACTTTTTAATTTCTTCTTGAATAAGAACTTAGTTGTAAAATTTTAAAGAAATTTTCCCATTTTATTCATTGTTTTTAAGTTATTGATGTAATGTTCAAAAGATTCTTTTATTCTCATTTTGTTGTCTAAAGACTGTATGGTTCTAATAATCTTTTAAATTTTTTTCCCAAATGTTAGATAATTGTGTTTTCTCTATTATCCTTCATCTTTCTTTATCAAACATGTTTTCATCTATTTCCTTGGGGTTTGTTCTTGTCTATTTTTTTGTTTGTTTGTTTTTGAGACAGAGTTTCACTCTTATCGTCCAGGCTGGAGTGCAATAGCACGATCTAGGCTCACCACAACCTCCGCCTACTGGGTTCAAGCGATTCTCCTGCCTCGGCCTCTGAGAAGCTGGGATTACAGGCGCGTGCTAACACGCCCAGCTAATTTTTGTATTTTTTGTAGAGACGGGGCTTCACCATGTTGGCCAGGCTGGTCTCAAACTCCTGACCTCAGGTCATCCACCCGCCTCGGCCTCCCAAAGTGTTGGAATTACAGGCGTGAGCCACCGCGCCCGGCCTTGCTTTTGTTTTTGACAGAGTCTTGTTCTGTTACCCAGGCTGGAGAGCAGTGGTGGGATTTCAGCTCACTGCACCCTCCCCGTTCGGGTTCAAGTGATTCTCCTGCCTCAGCCCCTTGAATAGCTGGGATTACAGCTGTGCGCCACCACGCCAAGCTAATTTTTGTATTTTCAGTAGAGATGGCATTTCGCCATGTTGGCCTGGCTGGTCTCGAATTCCTGACCTCGAGTGATCCGCCCACCTTAGCCTCCCAAAGTGCTGGGATTATAGGCGTGAGCCACCTCGCCTGACCCATTTCCTTTTTTCTTTTTTTTAAATCAATTCGAACTATCAACTTTGTTCATACTGCCTATCATATGTTGTTTTCATGTCATTAAATTTATCTTTTACTATTTACTTTTAAAATATCTTTTATTTTATTGCTCTTTTTCTAACCTCTTCATATGGTCGTCTAGGCTCATTAGTTTGGGGTCTGAATTTCATATTTCCTAATGTAAGTATTTAAGTCTGTGAATTTTCTTTCAACTAAGTACTACTCTATTTGCGTTTTACAGGGTTGGTATTCAGTATTTTTCTGATATTATAGTTGAAAATAGTTTACAATTTTCATTATAATTTTTCCTGGTTGAACTGGACATCTAGATATATGTTTTTAAATTTTAAAATATATGGGGATTTTTCTAAGCATCTTTTTGATACTGATTTTTACCACAATTTCATTTGTGTCTGAGAATATAATATGTATTATTTCAACCCTCCTATTGCATTAAAAATTTTTAAATTATATATTTCAAAAAAATTCCTGGAGTTTAAGAAATTCCCATTATGAATTTTCTAAACTTTTTAGTCTATTTGAAAAATCAAACAAGAATAAAGGAAAAAAGCAAATTTAAGTTTGAAGGATGATGAACCTTTGTACTTATATGAGAGTAAAATAGTGGGCTTGACAGTATAAACTACCTTCTCCCCTGGGGTCACAGAAACTCTCCAGATGCAGTGTGTGTAAGAAGGGTAGCCATTGGGAAATCCTGGAGAGGAAAGGTTGCCATTGGATTCTTGTAGGGTTTCTCCACATGCTGAAAGGAAAAAAATATAAGATCATTGGTTAATTTGCATAAAATACATGAATATCATAAAAAAAGCCTTGAAGGGTTTTTTTAGTATTAGGCAAGACTAAATGTTTGTATTTTATAGAAGATGTTTCCTTTCTAAGTAAGTTTCTTTTTATGTCCCTTACTGGAATTCCAATATATTTAATGGCATCCCTATGGCAAATCACCAAATAAGATTATAAGATAAATAATGTGACATTCATAAAATTCTTCTTCATGGAAACCTTTCTTATTCATTTCCAAGGAGCCAGTAGCCACTCTAAAGCACACCCATGTTCAGATTCAGGCCAGTGACACCTGGATGACATGGGTCTGGGACCACATGAAACATTTCACTAATATATTTGATTTAAATTGAGGCTAAGTTCAAGTGAATACCATATCAAATTTTTAAAATATTAAGTAATAACTAATGAGTAGTCAGCAAAGATAATATCAAAATGTCAAACACAATAAACTTTTTTTTCAAAATAAGAAAAAAAATATAAACATCATGGAAAGTTCAAATTTTCCAGAGAGATGTAAACATTTATTTACTTTTCTCAGTTGAGGTTAAATAGAAATTGCTAAAAAAAAAAAAAAAAAAAAAAAAGCAATTTGTGCTTGTCTAATTCCCTGGAACCAATTTTCAGTCATTTGAAGAAGCAAATTATTAGCTGCACAGCATGAGGATCTGTGTTCATCCAAGGCCAGTTGTCAGTACCATCCTACAATGGGCTTCTCTGTTGCTCTTGCAAGACACGCTATGTGCCATGAACCTAGGCTGCTTGAAGTATCCTTAACTTAAGAATAATTCCTCCACTGCAGCCAGTCCTCTTTATAACCTTCACTCAACAATTTGAAAGAACAGTTCCTTCCCTCTGAAGGACACTGCAATCAAAACGGAGCTATTATCATATTACAAGGCCTTAGCTACCAGCAGGTGAACTCTCATCTCATCAACTTCTTAATAAATTATAAACGGATCTGTATAGCTTGTGTTAAATAAAGAAAGATAGTGAATATGAAAACAAAGCATAGAGCTCTAAAAATAGATATGCTATAAATATTTATTCAGAAAAATAGGTGTTATGTTTGTACAACACAATAAATTTAAAGTAGGAGTAAGTAATGTTTAGTCTGATGAACACAGAGACAAAAGCAACTTTAGGACAAAATTAAAAAGCTCAAGGTCAAGAATACATAAATCAGCACTGTTCTATAAATCATCCAAGGCACTTGATAAATGTAAGGTTAAAAGAAGTCTTAGAAAAATGAAAATGTATTAAGATTTCATTAATGCAAACAATGTGCTTCTAAGTAGGATCAGTTAAATGCTAAACAATTATTTGGGAGTTGAGTGTGTTTCTATAAAAAAAAAAAACCTATAATTAGCAGCAGTTTAAAAATAAATTCTGTAATAATTTAAAACCCCACTAAGCCACAGAGAATGCCAGTATTGAATTTCTTCAAGTGCAATTAAATAAATTACATATACTTAATCCATAAATGTATGCATACAATACTGTTCTGATTAAGAAGACAAATGCATGCTAAACAAAATACAACATACACTAAAAATTAATAAGTCGATAATACGGTGTTTGATTATAATGCAAGAAGTAGAAACATGTTCATTCAAGTTGTGGTAATTACATGTGAATTTTCTTCAATAAACGTGATTGTCTCAGGCTAGCTAACCCCTACTACATGTTTCAGAATTTGTTGATTTATTCTCAGAGATAAAAGTTAAACTTTATTATTTAAAAAACTAAAGGAAAATTAGCAAAAAAAAAAAAAAGTGGACACTACTAAGTCCAAATGCTTAGACTGTTCATTGACAGCAAGGTGGGTGGATGAGATGACATAAGGTTTTTTTTATTTTATTTTGGGGAAAGAGTCTCAATTTGTCACCCAGCCTGGGATGCAGTGGCTCAATCTCAGCTCACTGCAACCTCCACCTCCCAGGTTCAAGTGATTCTCTTGCCTCAGCCTCAAGAATAGTTGGGATTACAGGCGTGCACCAACACTCCCAGCTAATTTTTGTATTTTTAGAAGAGATGGAGTTTCCCCATGTTGGACAGGCTGGTCTCGAACTCCTGACCTCAGGTGGTCCGCCTGCCTCGACCTCTCAAAGTGCTGGGGTTAAAGGCGTAAGCCACTGCTTCTGGTCAAGATGACATGTTTAAATGCTGTCATTGTCACTTCACTTGTTAATTACATTATCACATGCAAAGCTCAAAAGCTTTACGCCAGTTTTCTCTTCTGTAAAATGGCTATCACGATAATATAAACTTCATAATAGTGTTTCTTGTGAGAGTAATAACTTGTGTGCAATACAACTACTTCTGCAATAATATTAGGGAAAGTAAAAGCATAAAGAACGATTTATATAAAGAGGCATACCAATGCTCTAATAACAAGAAATTTAAAACAAAACAACTGAGAAGTTAAACTTATAAAACCTTTTATCATGTGAATCATCTCACTTTTAAATTAGGTAATCCATATGTATGTTCCTTCTAGCATACAAAATTGTGTTTGAGTTGTGGAAACACCACTTAGATTGTGTGTTGTTAGGAATTATTGTAATAAACTCTAATTCTTTTAGTTACATGGCTACCTTTTTTGTTTTGTTTTGTTTTGTTTTTGTTTTTGTTTTTGTTTTGAGACAGAGTCTCGCTCTGTCGCCCAGGCTGGAGTGTAGTGGTGCGATCTCGGCTCACTGCAAGCTCCGCCTCCCGGGTTCACACCATTCTCCTGCCTCAGCCTCCCAAGTAGCTGGGCCTACAGGCGCCCGCCACGACGCCTGGCAAATTTTTTTGTATTTTTAGTAGAGACAGGGTTTCACCGTGTTAGCCAAGATGCTCTGGATCTCCTGACCTCGTGATCCGCCCGCCTCCCAAAGTGTTAGGATTACAGGCGTGAGCCACTGTGCCCGGTCTACATGGTTACTTTCATAGCCGACTCCATATAGATCTGCAAATATTTTTGCTGTCTAATGTCTGTAGTTCCCATCATATCTCAAAGGTTGAAAACTTCCCCTTCTCCATATTCTGCAGGAACACATTTATAATTTTACTAAGGGTAATGATGACATAAGTAGACACACAATAATTTGTATTAGGTAAGTCTCCAACGAAACAGATAAACTTGGCCGGGCACAGTGGCTCATGCCTGTAGTCTCAGAATTTTGGGCCAAGGCGAGGTGATCACCTGAGGTCAGGAGTTCGAGACCAGCCTGGCCAACATGATGAAACCCCGTCTCTACTAATAATACAAAAACTAGCCAGACATAGTGGTGGCAGGTACTTTTAATCCCAGCTTCTTGGGAGGCTGAGGCAGGAATCACTTGAACCCAGGAGGCGAAGGTTGCAGTAATCCGATATTGCATCACTGCACTTCAACCTGGGTGACAGAGCAATATGCCATCTCGAAAAAAAAAAAAAAAAAAAGGAATCTTTAGGGCAAAGAAAGAAATAAAAATATGTTGAATCAACTTAGTTGGTTAATTTAAACAATTCATAAATCCATAATTCCTTTTCATTTTAAATATCATAAATACAATTTTGATTTAAAATCATGTTAAAATAAGCAAATATTAAAAGAGATAAATTACTAGAACATTTTAAAACACATTTCTGTTATAACTGCATAGCCAAGCCCAAACCATCCTTTAAAATGAAGCATGAATATCAACTCCAGGAAGCTTTTCTCATCCAGTATGCAGCCCAGACAACAAGCAGCATAGCTGCAGAACAGATAGGATATAAAAATAAAGGCAAGAGGCCAACGGGAGGCCTGCAAGTAGTTCAGAAAAGAGAGGATGCCACCTAGACAAGGGATTCACTACAGGAATGTGAGATGCAAAGTGGCAAAAATAGGCCAGGTGCGGTGGCTCACGCCTGTAATCCCAGTACTTTGGGAGGCCGAGGAGGGTGGACCATGAGGTCAAGAGATCAAGACCATACTGGCCAACATAGTGAAACCTCGTCTCTACTAAAAATACAAAATTTAGCTGGGTATAGTGGCACACACCTGTAATCCCAGCTACTTGGGAGCCTGAGGCATAAGAATTTCTTGAACCCGGGAGATGGAGCTTGCAGTGAGCCGAGAACGCACCACTACACTCCAGCCTGGTGACAGAGTGAGATTCCGTCTCAAAAAAAAAAAAAAAAAAAAAAAGAGGCAAAAATAATAGTAATAACCCAGGAACTCATTGAGTATCAGGAGAGAAGCAGAGGGAGGAAGGAGGCAACAATGTTCCCCACAGTTCTGGCTTGGGCTGTTGAATGACCCTGGCTACCATTCACTAAATGAGGGAGTGTCTGCTGGGTAGATGAATAAACAGATCCATCAATAAATTAAAAGGAATAGCTAAATGCATTTTTTTTTGTATCTTGGCAATATATTTTGGCCATGAATCATATATACAAAAGCAGCTATATAAAATAGATTCTATTCGGAATCCGGGAGAATTCTCTCAAAATATAAGTAACTATGATTTAAGTAATTGAAAAGAAGCTTTAATTCATTTTAATGCTAAATTAAATGAAGCAAGTGTTTAAAACAATGCATTCAAACTCCATGCATGTTGAAACTGGCCTTCCACCCTACAGCCTCCACATAAATGCGTATCCATAGATATGTACATTCTTTACAAGTATTGTTTGTTATTAAAAGTAGAAACACTTAGTTATTTGGGAACATAGGTTGTACATATGTTCCTGTGGGAATAGGCAACACTTTTACATAACGATAGATTCTAATCCTCAAAATCCTTTTATTTTTAGATTATCAATTTATGTTATACTTTTAAAAATTTCACTATGTTACATGACATAGTTAAGGAAGATTTACTGAGAGAATATTAGGGCCAATAGTTGGTCTAAATACGAAGTAGTTATAAGCAAAAGATCATGGGATTATAGAAAAACTAAATTAAGACAAAAAGCAGACAAAGACAAAAGAATAGCTAAATTAAGCATCTTAGTAATAAGAAGGGAAAGTAATCCTATGAGTAGGGTAAAGTGGAGGACAATGCATTTAGAAAATGAGAATCACAGAAAAAGGAGACCCCAAAAGAGAGAAAATATGATCAATCATTTAAGACTCGAGAAAATACGCTACCACTCATATACCTTAGAAATCACCTCCTTCCAAACAAACTGCTAATTATTGGGTTAATAGGAAGATGAAGTGTTGTAATAATAGCCATTCTCCTCCCCATGTGGACTTCTGTTGTTCTCACAGTATATGGAATACAAAGGATTATAAGACAGGCAAGTAGCATTAGCTACTAGGTGTCCTTTAAAATGCCTTAATGCTTGAAAGGCTTGGAAACCATCATAAAGACAAAGGATTTGTCTTTTGGAAGCAGTGTCCAGAAACCTGTTCAATCCCAATGTCGAGCAGCTCTACCTTCCTTTCCCACGCCGCTTGTGGCTACGTGATCTGGCAATGAATGAAGATGTCTTATAGTAGTAGAGTGCCAGAGCTCTAAGGGATCATATTCTTTCTTAATACAACAATGCATAAAGAGACTTTACTCTCCTGTCTCTAAAGCCAAGAGCAAGAAATAGCAATGAAAGCAATTGCAAACTGAAGGAAACATATCCTCATACTATCCCCTTCAAAATCTAACCTTATTTCTGTATTTAGCTTTTTCATGATGAGTATGCATTGACTGTACAATAACTAATTGTGGTTTCATATACCAACCTAATTTATATTTTTGGCATACATAAATAAATATAAGAATAGATTACAAGGTATTTATCAGCTATAAATTTCATTGAATGATAGTATTATTTTAAGGAAAATTAAAATAGATACATTTTAATGCCATCACTCTTCTGATACATTAAAAAATTTATATACCATTTAGTAAAGTTCAGCAGTATTTACAGTCTTTCTGTTAGAAACTTGCCCTCTTGGACTCAAGGCCCTACTTATCACAGACCATAAAACCCACAGTCTTGTATAGCTAACTATACTCTTTACCAGGTCAGTGTTTTTTTCAAAATTAACCGCTACAAAACAGTGCCATAAAATGCAGATCTAATGAAGCTGTACGCAAAAACTGATGAGAAAAAAAAGCTCGCCTTAAAAGTAATCAATTATATTTTACTGGCTTCATTTGCCAGCATTTCTTTCATTTTTTAATTTCAACTTTTATTTTAGATATAAATACTAGATGTATAAAATAGTTACATAGGCATATTGCACTCAGGTAGTGAGCATAGAACCCAGTTGGTAATTTTTCAACCCTTGCTGCCTCCCACCCTCTCCCATCTAGTAGTCCACAGTGTCTCTTGTTTCCATGTTTATGCTCATGTGTGCTCAATATTTAGCTCCCACTTATAAATGAGGACATGCAGTATTTGCTTTTCTGTGCCTGTGTTAGTTGATTTAGGATTATGGCCTCCAGGTCCATCCATGTGGCTAAAAACGACATGATTTCATTCTTTTTTATGACTGCCTAGTATTCCAGGTCTATAGGTACCATATTTTAAAAAATCCAACCCACCACTGATGGACACCTAGATTGATTCCATGCGTTTGCTATTGTAAATAGTGCGGCGATAAACGTGAGAATGCATGTGCCCTTTTGGCAAAACAATGTATTTTCTTTTGGATATATACACAGTAATGGGGTTGCTGGGTTGAGTAGCAGTACTGTTTTAAGTTCTTTGAGAAATCTCTGAATTGCTTTCCACCGTGGCTGAAGTAATTTAAATTCCCATCAACAGTGTATGAATGTTCCCTTTACTCCACAGACTCAGCAGCATCTGTTGTTTTTCATCTTTTTAATAACAGCTATTCTGAGTGGTGTAAGATGGCATCTCACTGTGGTTTGGATTTGCATTTCTCTGATGTTCAGTGATGATGAGCATTTTTTCATATGTTTGTTGGCGGATTGTATGTCTTCTTTTGAGAAGTATGTGTTCATATCTTTTGCCCATATTTTAAATGGGGTTATTTGTTTTGCTTGTGGATTGGTTTAAGTTCTTTATAGATTCTGGATATTAGACCTTTGTCAGATGCATAGTTTGTGGATATTCTCTCTCATTGTGTAGGTTGTCTGTTTGCTTTGTTGATAGTTTCTTTTGCTGTGTAGAAGCCCTTTAGTTTAACTAAGTCCCACTTGTCAATTTTTGTTTTTGTTGAATCACTTTTGAGGACTTAGTCATAAATTATTTCCCAAGGCCGATGTCCAGAATGGTGATTCCTATGCTTTATTTAAGTCTTCTTATAGTTCAAGGTCTCACATTGAAATCTTTAATTCATCTTGAGTTAACTTTTGTATATGGTTGTATATGGTGAAAGATAGAGTCCAGTTTCATTCTTCCGCACATGGCTAGCCAGGTATCCCAGTACCATTTGTTGAATACGAAGTCCTTTCCCCATTGCTTGTTTTTGTCTGCCTTTCCACCAGGAATTTCTAACCAAAGGGTAAGAATAAAACAAACTCAAAGGAATATGCAGATTTATAACCCCCTCCTCTCTGTACGAAAACCAAACACAATCAGAACTGAGTTTATAAAGTCTTATTGTCTTCTGGGTCATTCACAGATAAGTCACCTTATTTAGACTTATAGGTACAGTTATGAATCTTTAACTCTATTCCATAACTTGCAGTTATTGGTAAACCTACTGCATCAGTGTAACTTAATGTCATTTGGCTTGTGGTAAGTATATTTATGCCAGTATCATTGTCCTTATCCTGATAAGTCATGAGTGCACTTCATTTAAGGAAAAGAGAAGAACCTTAAACATATAACTATATGCAGGGATCAAAGCTAACTATTTCAGAAAGAGAAAGAAACAAAAAGGGAGATAGATATATCACATGCACAGAGTGGCTGAGAGGGGCAGAGAAAGAAACAGAGGAAAAGAGAAAGAACAAGAGGAAGGGAGGGGGCTATTTGGTGAACATTAAAAAGTCCAGCTCATACCAGTCAAAATGGCTGTTATTAAAAAAAATGAAAAACAACAGACACTGGCAAGGCTGTAGAGAAAGAGAATGCTTACACACTGTTGTTGGGAATCAAAACAACCACTGGGGAAAGCAGTCTGGAGATTTCTTAAAGAACTTAAAACACAACTACAATTCAACCCTGCCATCTCATTACTAAGCATATATCCGAAGGAAAACAAATCATACCACCAAAAAGGCACATGCGCTGGTATGTTCATCACAGCACTGTTCACAATAGCAAAGCCATGGATTCAACCTGGATGCCCATCGATGGTGGATTGAATAAAGAAAGTGTGAAACATATATACCATGAAATACTACACAGCTATAAAAGGAATGAAATCTTGTTCCTCGTAGCCACCTGAATGGAGCTGGAGGTCATAATATGAAGTGAATTAACTTGGGAACAGAAGACCAAATACCACACATTCTCACTTATAAGTGGGAGCTGAATATAGAGTATACTTTGACGTAACAATTGGAACAATAGACAGTATGGACTACTAGAGGGGAGGAAGTGGGAGGCCGCAAGGATTGAAAACTACTTGTTGGGCTCTATGTTTAGAACCGGGGTGACAGGATCATTCACAGCCCAAACCTTAGCATCACACAACATTCCTATGTAACAAACCTGCACATATAACCACTGAGTCAAAGACAAAAGTGAAAAACAAGGCCAAGATAGAAGAAAAAGTCATTCCCAAAGATTTGGGGAACTGAAATTTAACACTAAATGACATATATATACATATGTGTGTGTGTGTGTGTAGATATATATGTGTATATATGTATATATGTGTGTAGATATATATGTGTAGATATGCATATATATGTGTGTAGATATATATATGTGTATATATATATATATATATATGTATATTTACATATCTCTTTTAGCTCTTCCTTACTCCAGGTACTTTGTTAGCTGTAATACAGTAATTTGCTTTTCATACGGTTTCAGAAATACAAAATAACTTTTTCACAGATCATAGTGCTTTCTTCAATGTGGTTTTATTGTATTAAACAAAATAGTGTACATATTATTATTTCTATATTTCAAGTAAGAAAATGGCCCATTAATGTATTTTACACAATTGAAATCTAAACTAGAAACTGTATTTCTAATTATCTTCCTGTTTATAACTGAAATATTCAAGAATTGTAGGCTAAAAATTAAATTACAATATCATAAGCTTAGTTTTTTATTATTCCTGACTTTCCTACAATTCCGTGTGCATACAAATCTCTAGTGTGCTTCTCAAATGTAATGTATGTAGACATACATTTAGAGATATAATCAAGATAGTTTTATACATAAAGTGGTCATTTACTTAGTTGCTATTAATCAAATAATTTTCACTTTTTAAAAGTTGAAAAGTATATGCCCAATGTTACTAGACATTAGTCAAGGATCATCCATATCTTTCATCGTAGTGGTATCACTCTCTTATAAATTCATTTTCTCCTATGGAAATTTGAATTTAAAAAATATACCACATATACATGTGTACTTAACATACATAAAATGTTTTCAAGGCATTTATGTAAATATGAATGCAACTTAAGTAAACAACACGAAGTAAATAAATTAATGAATATTAAGTAGAAATGTATTTTGGTACATGGAAAAATTAGAGAGGCAGACAGATATATTTGTACACAAAAAAATGTTGAAAGTCCACTTTCATTATTGAATCATTGTAATGTAAAAGTTTTTATACACAGCTTTAAATTCCAAAAATATCAACTGCCCTTTTAAAAACTTAATAGTCCTAAATTACAAGAAAGCTAACAATTACAGTAAAATTGAAAAAAAAATCATAATTTCTTACAATTTTCCTTAGCAAATCTAGTATTAAGGAATAGGAAATCCCTTCTCTCAGCAGGATTGTCAACAGAATCCACTGGGTTGAGTCAATGACTTAAGTACCATGACATACTGAATTATGAACTTCCTGGGAAGTTCCCAGGTATTTCCTGGGATTATTCAACGAACTCACTTTTTCTTGCTTGCACTTGAGTTTTATCTTTCCAACAGAAGGGTTCTATACCGTATGTCGATGAGTACATATTAAATTTTTATGAACGAATTAGCTAGCCCTCGTCTATAGCCTAAAAGTACCCTGGACTGACACCAGAAATCATAAAAATTTAATTAATATAAGAATTTCCCAATAACAATATATAAATAAACATAAGCAATTATAAATGCCATTGATTAAGATACTCATCAGTTCTCTGATTTTCTGCAAACATTATCAGATTTGTAGCCAATTAAAACTTTTATAGTTATTGTTTTATTATATCTGCAACCTCAAGTATCTAGAACAATACTCCTAAAAGTGAATTCTACAAGTAAGTATTGGGTAAAAGGAGATTTCCTTGGACAAATAATTTGGAAAAGACTGTGTTATGCAAAGTTAAGCATGTTTCTTTGCTATAAGATATTTCAAATATTGTGAGTATACTGGAGATGCATAGAATCTAGATTTCTAATGTGGAAAACAGAATCTTTTTCTTTCTTGAACGATTAAGGCATAGTGTTCCCTTAGAACATTAAGACCTTTCATGAAACTTTATTTAGGGGCAAAACATACAGTAGTTCACTTGCAACTGGTTAGAAAAAAATTTTTTTTTTACAACAAAGTTATAAATTCCTACTGATACAATTGTAATTTATATGCCATTAATGATGGTATTTGTGAGAAAAGATCACCCAGGATCCAATTCTGAAGTTCAAATAAAGGATATTCTTTTTATGTTAGAAAGGACTATGAAATCATGAAACTATTTAACCAATGACTATCAAGCAACCTTTCTATTTTGCCCTTTCACTCATTAAATTAAAAGAAATAAAACATGCTATCCCTGTGCTTGAACTTTGATTTCAACAACTTGTTTTTATTTACAGCAATTAGGTGTTCCATAGTTCCCTCCTGCCTCATTTTATGATTATTGACTTTGAACTGTACACATCATTTGCCAACAGGGAGGGAGACAAATAAACGCTTGAGTAAATCATGGCTTATTCATCTGGAAGAGCACAATCAAGTACAGTCATGCTCTTGTGTTTGTGTAGTGCAATACCTGGACATCTATACAGCTTTCTTGCCTGTGCGATATCTCCTTTGCTTAGACGGGTTCGCTGACCAATTGCAGGACGTATGCCATTATCATCACGGGAGGGGAGAATGGTATCCAGAAACATCCCCCTGAAAAAAAGCAGAAGCAAACCACACCTAAGTCACCAAATAAAAACTCATGAATTCCTTACATTTACAAGGTTATTTATTTCAAACTCAAGTCAATCAAAGGGGAACTACACCTTGTGTGCTTTAAGCAGTGTATCAGGCTTTCAAAACACTTTCATCAAAGTAGAAAAAAAAAATGCACGTTAAATGTGTATGCCTAGTATAAACTCAATGATGTCATTCATTTTTTTCCTTGAAACACATATGTTCTTAAAAATATGGAATACCTTATAATCCCCCACAAGGTACATTACACCATGACATTTGTTTTGGTTTCCCAAGCAGATCTAAGAATTCCTTAGATTACCAGGTTGTAAAACAATGATTCCTCATAGAGGTCTATTTCCCTAATAGCAAACTACAATAAACTATGTTGAAGTTACTAAGATTATAAGAGTAAAACAAAATATACATAGGTTAATTTTTCTGAATTAAACTACTAATTTAACCTAAGTATTCTTAGAAGTCCAAGCATTACAGCATATGTTAAAAAAAAAGACAACAACAACAAAGAATGTCAAAACTTAGGGCAGTTTAAAGCAATTTTTTCAATTTTTCCATCGTAAAACTAGTAAATAAGAAAGCTCAATCAATGCCCTGATAATGTTAAACTACAGATAGTGAGTTGTTTGGGATCAAGATTGTGGTAAAATATTCATGAATTTTTCCTAATATGCATGACCTAAAGTTCTGAATATAATGCCCTAAAAATACTGTCTAATTTTTTTTTTAATGTATGTCAAACATTTAGAGCTCTAAAGAAGTGGGAGTTTAAGACATAAATGAACTGGGAGGCTATTTCAAGGGTTTGAGAAGTATGAGCTGTGTGTTTGTGGATTTACCAAAAACAACAACAATAAATCTTTATATAAAAATATCTTAAATTAAGAAATAAACTTTTATAATATCTTTTAAATTGAGATAATGATGGAGCACTTCTTTCCAAAATTTATAAATGAATATAATGAATTTAAACTAACATTCGCATTAAAAGAACAGCATTTTCAGCTCTACTTAGCTTCCATTAGGAAACAGTTCCTAGGTACTGTTTTAGGTATGGATTTATAGCAGTAAATAAAACAAACAGAAATTCCTTCCTTTATGATTCTAATATTCAAATGCGAGGAAGAGACATTAAACAAATGATTAATAATCCCGGTAGTAATAGGTACTATGGAGAAAAATAAAGGTGAGAAAATGGATATTGATTGTGCAGTGATAGACTGCTTTTAAATAGAGTGATCAAAATGAAACTCACTTGAAAGTTGACATTTTAGTCACACATGAAGAAAGTGAAGATCAGAGAAATATGGGTAACTGGCAGTACAGTATTTCCAGACAGAAAGAACAAGAAACACAACAGCTCAGAAACGAGAGGACCCCTAAAATGTCTGAGTACCAGCCAGATAATTTAACTTTTACTCTCAGGACAACTGTTAATTTACAGGAAAACAGTAAGCAGATGAGTAATATGATCTACAAGCAATTTTATTACTAACTGCCCTAGCTCTTAGGTAAGGGAAAGGGCACTGATCTTTAGATACAAGTAATTCAAATAGGGAGACTGGAACTCTTTACTACAAGATCTAAACATCTACGGAACTCCATATGTATACTGTCTGAAAAGAGAGTAGAGAAGTAGAGCTAGTGATTTATGGGAATTGAATATCAAAAGTGAGAGTTTGTGCATATTTCAAAAGAAACCACTCTGGGCAGGCCAGTGTAATCGAAAAAGAAACAAATTATAAGGTAGCATTGAGAAAAGCCTTGTAACTTGAGGCATGAGTCAACAGATACATTAACTACATAAACCCAAATTAATGGAGTATTAGATTTCTATAGTATTTCAGTACTAACAAAGTATTCACTATTTTCTTTTTCTATTTTTAAAAGACATTAAACAAATGATTAATAATCCCGGTAGTAATAGGTACTATGGAGAAAAATAAAGGTGAGAAAATGGATGACAAGCAAGGATGCCCACGCTTGTCACTTATATTCAACACGGTATTGAAAACCCCAGCCAGGGCAATGAGACAAAATAAAATAAAATAAAACTTGTTTAAAATAAAATTTGTTTAAAAACAAATTTGTGGTCTCTGGGGTTCAATTTTTTCCTAACTTTCAAAAAAAGATTCAATTTTAAAAGGTCAATGACATCTTGGAGAGAATATATTCAATTTCAGACAACAGAATTATGAATTTTGTTTCATTCTGTCTACTAAGGTAATCTCCCTTCCATTTCAAGGGAGTTAGCCACTCATTCTTTACTTCTTTTTTGTGCTCAGGGAGTTAACAATTATTTTTCTCCATATCCCGACAAGTAATATAAGATCTTACTGAACCTCCTCAGTGAGCCACTATCAATAGGCAGAGACAGATCATATCATGGTTCACTTACTGTTCCTGATTTGTTCTTACTACATTGAAAGAGTAAACCAGCTATGCTTTTAACAAAAATTTGTAAAATTTTACAACTTTTTTAATGAAAAATGGGCAGTCCACAGTTCAGAAGCATATATATTACAAAATAGTCACTTATATAAAGACCCTATATATCCATTCCTATTCTTCCCATGAGTGATTTCCTAAATATATTGATAGGCAACATCATAAAGACAATTGGAACTTCTATAGACTCTGTGGGTTCAGAATTTTTTAAACTAAGAAACTTCAAACACCTACATTAACAGAATAAAGAACAAAAACCATATGATCATGTTAGCGGATATAGAAGAAGTATTCGACAGATTCAGCACGTTTTCATAATAAACACACAAAAATCTAGGAATAGGAGGAATCTACCTTAACATAATAAAAACTATATATGAAAATCCTACACCTAATGTCATAATCAATGGTGAAAAACTTAAATATTTTCTTTAAAGATAAGGAACAAGGCAAGGATGCCCACGCTTGTCACTTATATTCAACACGGTACTGAAAGCCCCAGCCAGGGCAATGAGACAAAATAAAATAAAATAAAAGCCATCCAAATTGGACAGACAGAAGTAAAATTCTCACTGTTTGGAAATGACTTGATCTTATACATAGAAAATTCTAACTATTACACACACACACACACACACACAAACCCTGTTAGAATCAGTCAATGAATTAAGCAAAGTCATGGGATATAAAATCAAAATGCAAAAACAGCTGCATTTTTATACATTTATGGCAAACAATCCAAAAGGTAACTGATTCCATTTACAATAGCATTAAGAAAATACTTAGAAATAAACTTAACCAAAGAAGTGAAAGACTTTACACTGAAAACTAAACAAACTGCTGAAAGAAATTAAAGAAGAGACAAAGATCCCTTGGTTCCTGAATTGAAACACTTAACACTGTTAAGATGTTAATACATCCAAAGTGATTTACAGATTCAATGCAATTTCTATCAGAATCCCAACATTTTTTTTGCTGAAATAGAAAAATTTGTCCTAAAAATCCTATGTGATTTCAAGATACACCAAATAGTTGAAACAATTTTGAAAAAGAAAAAATATTTGAATATTCACAATCCAACTTTGCAGAACTGATTTCAAAACATATTACAAGGATACAGTAATCAAAACAGTGCAGTACTGGTATAAAGACAGACCTATAGACCAGTGAAATAAAATAGAGAACACAGAAATAAATCACCATGTACATGATCATATTATCTTTGACAAAGGTGCCAAGATTCCTCAATTAGGAAGTGACAATTTTTTCAACAAATGATACTGAGAAAACTGGATTATCTACATATAGAATAATAAAATTGGGCTCTTTTTAAAAAACACTTTAAAAAAATTAACTCAATGCATTAAATAAATAAACACAAGACGCAAACTATACAACTCCTAGAATAAAACACAAGGGGAAACCTTAATGGTGTTGCATGTGACCAGGATTTCTTGGATATGACACAAAAAGCACAGTCAATAAAGTCAAAATAGACAAATAGGATGACATCAAACATACAACATTGTATACATTAAAGGATGCAGTCAACTGAATGAAAAGGCAACCTATGAAACGGAAAAAAATTTCCAAATTACATATGCGTGTGTGTGTGTATATATATATATATATAATAAGTGATTTAATCTGAGTATATAAAGAACTACTACTCAACAACAAAATAATCAAATAACCTGATTTAGACATGGGCATAGGACTTAAATAAAGATTTCTCCAAAGATGATATGCAAATGCCACCAAGCATACAAAAAGATGTTCACTGATCATCAGAGAAATGTAAATCAAAACCACAATGAGATATGACATCACACTCAGAATGGCTACTATTCAAATACAAAAAAATAACGTGCTGGAGAGATATTTGCACACCTATGTTCATATCAGCATTATTCATAAAAGGCAGAAGCTACACAGATGCCCACTGATGGATGACAAGATAAACAAAATGTGGTATATACTTACAATGAAATATTATTTGGCCTTAAAAGTGAGAAAATACTTTCACATGCTACAACATAGATCAACCTTGAGGAAATAATGTTGAGTGAAATAAGCCAATCACAAAAGGACTAATACTCTATACCTTATAGTACAGGCATATATATATGTATAAGATACAATTATATGTATAATATACAATATCAAAAGCAGTCAAATTTATAAACAAGAAGTAGAATGGTGATTGCCAGGGGCTGAGAAGTGGTGGAAAAGGGAAGTTGTTTAATAGGTATAGTTTCTGTTTTGCAAGATGAAAAAGTTCTGGACATCTGTTTCACAATAATGTCAATATACTTAAATAACACTACTGACTTTTATGTCTAAAATGGTTAATATAGTAAAATTGATGTTTTGTGTTTTTCCATAATAAAAAAAAAATTCAAAAACTTTGAGGGAGTAGCAGAATGAGACCTGTGTCAAATTTTTCTTTTCCTGAAAATCATTTAAATGTAAGTTAATAAACAGCTTCTTTAAAGACTCGAAAAATGAAATAACGTGAATGAAACAATGAGGCTATCCTTCTAACGGGTGGATATGATCTCCTGTACTGTAGAAGTGTTGAGTTTACTTATGAAAAATGCATAAGATGGTTTTGAAACAATAGGATCAGTTAATAAACAAAGGCTGATTGGCATTCAACGCATAAGCAGGTGTGGGTTAGGCGGACTATGGGTAACAAGAGAAGATTAATATATGGGAAAATATGCAATGTAACATAGAAAGAGAGTATAGAATAAGGAGAAACATACATTTAGAACTTCGCTAAAGATTTATCAACTGTGAAGGACAAAAAGAATAAATCGTTTTTCTCTACTCTCCAGTACCTTCTCTGTTCCAAGGAACCAAAACTCAGGTTAGTTCTAAAAACATAATTCAGTAGCAGCAGAGAGGCACTTGGACTGAAGTGGAACCTAAATACCCATTTATTACATGTTTTATGGAAAACTCCATTCCAAGCATTTACCAGAAAATAAAATTCTGTAACTCTTTATGATTAATTTCAGGTCAAATTACTGGGTAGGTATTTCTATCAAAACTTAAATTCATATTCTAGAAAAAATGAGCATTTGGATAGTTAATTATATTTTAACAAATGAATACGTATGTCTATAAAGAATGTACTTCAGAAAAGAGTAATTTTAAAAACACAGTTAACACAACGTTTTTAAATAATAAACGTTGGTTTGGAAAAAAAGAATAGTTAATAAATGTGTCCAAGTATTAAGGTTTCATTTACACACCCTTCTCTACTTTTTACCCAAAAAAGTTTTATAAAAGCAGCTTAATAAATTTGAATATTTTCCCCTTTTCCTGACCTTGCCTTCGGAAATAGATGTTAATGAACTGTGAAATGGACATAAGTGGGCACAAAAGAAAAAAGAGTTGAAATGACATAAGAGCATAGAATGGGCATAAATGGAAAAAGGGGTGAATTCAATGGTTTAGCAGTTCCAGATTCCTTACCTGGGAACTATTTGCTTGATGACATCATCTTTAGAATCAAGTAGATCAAAACCCAAATTTATTGCATTCTTTAAAAGTAGCTTTAAGTCATTAATGACATAATTTTAAGGTTAATGAGTGACGAACTAGAATTCTAAATTATATGAGACAAAATATCTTTCTAATCTGTTATTTGACAATTCATTTAGTAACATCAGTTTTTGAGTGTAAGTTGTACTTGAGCAGTAGAAAATACACAGTATAAAGCACAAGTCGCCTAGACTGTGACATTCCAACTGAGCTGCTAAATAACCTATTTAGCTTATGAATATCCAATTTTCATTAAAAAATGCTTTGCCAATTTAACATGCTGATTGGTTTGGTAATGCTTTTAATTCAACTTTTTAATGATTTAGAAGTATAAAATTGTTTATGTAATTTACACCATCTTACCACTTTAAATTCACATTTTTGGTAGAGAATGTAAAAATATATTTTTAAAATGCCTTTTAAATACTTGCTCCTGGCAAGTATTCATGTTCATGAATTATTTTTCTACTTTCTGCAGTGAGGTAGCAATATTTGAAAGCAATTCTAGTTCTAATGTCAGGCATAGCTTTGTGAGGAGCCACATGGAGGAAAGGAATTAAAAGTCAAAAGGTATAACCTGAGACTCCAACCTTGAGAAGGTGTTCCTGGCATAGTGCATGATACTGTCAAAATCATATCTTTCTCCAAGTGAGTTTACTTCTCCAGGCTCCATCTTCAGAAAATTGTACTCTTGACCTAAGAACCAGGGATAAACAAAATCTCAGAAGCCTTTTAACCGACAGAAAATAGACCAGAAGGCCTTTCCCACACCTGCATCTGTTCTTTGTGAAATGACTGATCTTGTTGATCGAATTTACATACAAACGCACAGGCACATGCAAAAAGCATCTGTCTTCACTCTACCATCATATTGAAAAGCGATATTGAATTGGAACAAAGTGTTAATTTCTGCAAAAAGGTGGACTACCAAAAAGCATACGTTGACTTTGTTTCATATATATGCTCTTTTACCACCTCATAATATTTATTTCTTTAAAATGTTACTGTGTTTTTGGTAATGTACAAATAATTAGAAAAAGTTATGTTTTTATCTAATGAGTTTCCCATTTTTATGACTAGGTCTGCCAGGTCCCACAAAAATTATCTCCCTATTTGGTTTAGATAGCTTCTATGAAACAATAGGAAAAGATATAAAAGCAATATTAGTTAAACAAAGCTCTGCAGGCTTTAGCTCCATGATTTCTTCATGCAAGATAAAACAATAGCAGCCAATTCTCTACTTTCATTTAAAAATGAAACAAGTTTATTCTTGATGAAAAGGCAGTTCTCCTTTGAGATTAAGAAGAATATGCTTCAGAACTTGAATGTTTTTTTAAATCTCCACATCTGTTAGTTTAACTTCTGGACATCTTCATTTTTAATAGATTTTTCAATTGCCTGTTTGTTTGTATCTGTATTGTAGTATTAGTTCTCGAAATTTGAAAAGAACACAGACCTAAATTCAATGGTTCCAGAAAGAAACATTTCTTAAAACAGAGTTTAAGTTTTAGTGATTTCACAATTTAAGTACCCAAAGATTGTGCAAATCATATCACTTATGTAACAAAAAGCTTTGAAACATCAAAAGACAAAGAAAGATGAGCTATGGGAATTCCAAATTCACTTTTGGAGCTAAAAATGGAACTATTATGCCATTCATCTACTTAGGTATTTAATTCCATTGCCATATTTCAATTAAACATAAAAAGATCACATTAATAAAGAGTTTTCTAAAGGCAATAAAGAAATTGAGTTATGTCTCTCCTACATGTGATAAAGGAAACCTGGGGTATTTGCTTGAGAATTAAGAACGAAGAATCAACCTGGAGTTGAACCCAAGTCCCAGACCAAAGTGTTTTAGTCTGTCTTTGAATGAATTTAAACAATACATAATTTAAAATTAACTAACCAGACCTTGTCATGAAATATGTGCTCCACAAATCTCTGATAGGTCTATTTATGTTATAACCATTCTTGGGAAATATTCAACATTCTCTGCAACCCATGATAGAGGCAAATGTTAAAACTCTTGTCTCATAAGGCGTCTGAAGTCTAATGTAACAAATCCACAATGAGATTTTCAAAAAGCTATGGATCTAATTTTATACTTACTAACCTGTAAGATTTCAATTTAGAGTATAATATGGGACCAGACTCTCTAACTAAGGCAAAATATTCCATAAAAATTTCTGAAAGTAGAACATTACGCAACTTCAGTAATACATTTCAATGCATCTAACTTGAGAACATAATGTGTATATGACATAATTTTTTTTTTAGTTAAAAACAACATAGCCATACATAGCCCAAATAACAGAAAAATAGACTTATTACATGAAAGAAGGAAAGAGAAACAGAATACATAGCACTAAGGGAAACCACATTTGACAATTTTAAAAACGGCAAGCCTCCTTCTTGAAATCATATTCCAACATGGATTAGATCCTTATAATAATTTGGTTCCTATCATAATCACTGATTTTGCATACAAATGCGAAGCCCAAGTGTGTGCTTATTAGACATCACCCTTGACTAAGACTTGATCTTAAGTTTCTGAGTGGCAGCAAATCACAAATTTGTTGAAGATTAATCTTCAACATGAACACTTTCATACTGGAATGGCTCTGTTACAGTGGTTCCCATCATTCAGGAAATCTCACCCAATAAATTATTTTTTTCTGTTGGCTAGAAAACACTAATAACTCTTGTTAACAGCAAGTTCTCATTTATGTGGTAGTTGAAATAACATTCAAATTTATTTCCTCTTTATTTCCCTCCTAGTGATATATAGGATGAATCTTGGTAGTCGGTTCATGCATTAGAGTCTTCTGTATAGAGGAGTATACTTTTTTAGACTAATTTTTGATATTTAACTCTACAGATCACTTTGCCATTCTTCAAATTATTTATTTCCTTGGCTTCCAGGACACCACAATCCACTGATTTTTCTCTTACCTTTTAGGCAATACATTCTTAGTCTTTTAGGACATACTCTACTAAATATTGCTTAAATATTGTTTTTACCCATTTTATATCCTCAACCCTTTTTTCTTCTCCTTCCAGTTTTTCCCTAATTAGTCAAATCTATGTCAAATTTTTATCTTTAGATACATCCTGAAGTCCAGACTCACCTTTCCTTTCTCTACAAAATAAGGATCATACAAAGACTTTTTAAATTCAAGGATATGCTAAATTGAATCATTATTTGTCCTACTTTCTCAAAAACATGCTGTTTTATCAATATTTCAATATGTCAAATGTCTCATGTGATGGTACCAACATTCATCTTCTGGCCTGAAAAGAAAACTTTTGAAGATTTCCCCTCACATGATGATATTCCTCTTAAAATATTTTTGAAAGACTATTTCCTCTTCTTCCTTTTGACATGTACTACCCTAACTAAGAACCTAGTCATCTCTCGTATCTACTTATTTAGGTTTCTATTAGGTTTTCTGGACTTCAGGCACATCCCCCCACACCCAGTTAATGACCGCTGGAAGTCTGACTGCGAAAATGAGTTCTCTTTATTTTAATCTGAACTTTTCCTGCCTATAATTCTTTAATTATTCCCCACTAGCTAGAGAATAAAACCTGAATTTCCTCCCCAGGTTTACATCATAGAGAATCTTCTCTAAGTAAAGGATAAGATACCAACTGATCTCCCACTTGTAACAGCATCAACCATAATGGTCACATAAATGTAAGTCAATTTTCTGTAATTGCAGCTTTGCTCATGAAGTTCTTTCACTTGAAATTTAATCACTCTTCTGTCCGCCTGATATACTTTTACTTTACTTCTGAATTTCCATTCCTTTACAACTGCCTTGACTCACCAAGGCACTTTTCGTCACGCCTTGCTTGGACTCTACAGTATTCTCAACATATATTACTAACTACTGTCACTTTTCTCACTCATTTGCAATCATTTATACATATGCACATATCCCACACTAAACTTTGTAGTTTTCATGACAGTATCTTCAATGCCTAAAATTGGCTCAATAAATAATTGGCATCAAATATATAATGAGCAAATAAAGAGATCAGTACTGTTAACTACAGAAGGAATTCAATGTTTGTAACAAAACTGATCATGAATAAGAAAATAAAAACACATTTTTACTTTGCTTATGCTTAAAATACATACTTAAAATACCTTACGAGAAAATTCCAAACAACAGAATATTTTTTGGCAACTGAAATATACTGATCTTTATGTACATAAAAGTGAAACAAATAAAAAATCTTACATTGAGGCCATTATCAAATATCAATGATCAGAAAAAAATGGATTTTAAGTAGAAATCACATTTCAATTACTGAAAACTTTCCTAAGAATTTGTCTTGAGGGTAGTCAAGTTTAAGAGGAAAATCTCAGAAAAAACTATTTATATTAGCTTGGAAATGACTCATTTCACTGGATTTTCTCCAGAAATTGTACCTGGTATAACGCAGATTCCTATGGTAGCAGCACGTTTTATGGCAAACCTTGGACCCTTTTAAAATCCTTATAACATAATTTATAGAACTTAGTACAAAAAACGTTTAAGTAAAAAAGAAATATTTAATAATATTAATTTATGGTTCAATAGCTCACACCCATTCTTGGAAAGCACCAAAGTTTGGAAATAAAACAGCTAAATCTTAAAAAAGGAAGCAAGTCTAAAAATGCATGAAATCACACAGTCTCCAGGAAAAAAAATTAAAATATAAAATCATCATAGGTAATTTTAAACCAAGCAAAATGTTACTCTATCATATCAAAAATATAAGTTTACATTTTTGGGAAAGTGAAATAATAAACTGCATAAATACGATTCAAAGATCAGTCAGCCTTAAACCCAACACATCCTATGCCTCTCACCTGGCTGGATGTTTTCTCTTATGATAGTTACATGGTTATCTCGATCTGGTCGTGTATGTTCATGCCAAAAGCCTATCACGTGGCCCAATTCATGAACAACAATTCCAAATTTATCACAGTTCTTGCCGATAGAAATTGCCTGAGGTCCATTTCCCCGCCGACCTACATAGGAGCAGCATCTGGAATAAAGGAGAAAGTGGAAATAGTGGTGGAAAGGTGGTGCCGGACAACTGACAATACAGTGAATTTTTTGTAAAGAATAGTGATGAGCTATAAAGTCCAACACATTCAGGAGCAGAACAACCTCTTATTACTACATATGACTAGTTTCTGGTATCCTTTCAAATTTAAGTTCAACAAAAGTTTCCAAATAATCAGTTCAAGTGCTTTTGTAATTATCTATATATTAGAAAATACGCTTACATCATTTTTAGAAGCATTCAGAAATACATCAGAAAATAAAATAATTATCATGATGATGACAATTATATCATGATGATGATGTTTTATTTCTGAAGACATATAGTTCGGCTGAAGACATCAATACACATTTATTTCTAATATAATTTTATCCTCAGATTTCATATTAATTACTTAGGTTACTACTTTGTCAGTGTGGTTATCTGATGATAATTCAATATTATTTCAGCATTAAATGTAAAAGTAAGGAAAGTTTATTTTTCCTCTTTGAGAAAAACAGAACTTATTTATGAAATATGTTGGTTAATCAAAAAAAGAAATTACTTTTTCTACTCATGGAAGAATTTTTTAATAAAAGAAACGTTTCAAAGAAGACGTTAATTAAAGAAAATTATTTGTGCCTGGTTGCAGTGCCTCATGTCTGTAATCCTGGCACTTCGGAAGGCCACCCTGGGAGGACTGTTTGAGGTCAGGAGTTTGAGACAGCCTAGGACACATAGTAAGACCCCATCTCTACAAAAAATTCAAAAATTAGCTGGGCATGGAGGTGCAAACCTATAATCCTAGCTACTTCAGAGGCTGAGGTGGAGGGATGACTTGAGCCCAGGAGTTTGAGTCTGCAGTGAGCTAGGATCATACCACTGCACTCCAACCTGAGCAACAGAGTAAGACCCTGTCTCTTAAAAAAACAAAAAAAAGAAAGAAAAGAAAATTATTTTCAAAAGATGAATTAACTAAGGTTAACGGTTAACTGGTATTAGGAACTGAATATTTATGTCCCCCCAAAATTCATATGTTGAAACTTGATCTTCATGGTGACAGTATTTGAAGGCAGAGTCCTTGGAAGGTGATTTGGGGATAATGAGGACTCTGCCTTCATAAGAGATCACTGCCTTTATAAAAAAGGCCCCAGAGAGCTCCCCTGACCCTATCCACCATGTGAAAACACAGCAAAAACACATCTCACATCCGTCTATGCACCAGAGCAGGCCCTTACCAGACACCAATTCTGCAGTGCCCCGTCTCCAGAACTGTGAGAAATAAATGTTTGTTGTTTAAAAGCCACCCAGTCTATGACATTTTGTTATAACAGCCTGATCAGACTAAGACAAGTAGTAAAGAAAAATCAACAACTGGGAGTAGTATAATGAATGATATTTATGTGATTTGTGCCAAATGAGCAGTCTAATAATTGAGATTAATTTTTTATTTCATCATCTGAAAGAATCTCCTGGACTGTCAAATAGAGTGTGAAACATTCAAGAATGTCTTTCTGCAAAATTTCATCAATTGATTGATATTTATACATATTCAATGATGTTTTTCTTTTTGCTTTTTTTTTTTTTTTTTTGTAAATGGAGCTTTGCTGTGTCACCCAGGCTGGCATGCAGTGGCACTATCTCGGCCCACTGCAAACTTTGCCTCCCAGGTGCAAGTGATTCTCCTGACTCTGCCTCCAGAATAGCTGAGATTTCATGCACCTGCCACCGCGCCAGGCTAATTTTTGTATTTTTAGTAGAGATGGGGTTTCACTGTGTTGTCCAGGCTGGTCTTGAACTCCCGACCTCAGGTGATCCACCTGTCTTGGTCTCTCAAAGTGCTGGGATTACAGGTGTGAGCCATTGTGGCCAGCCTCAAGGGTGTTTTTCTATCCAAATTATAGAAATTCCATCTAGTCATTGTGTGTGTGTACAAGTGTAAGTGTATGAGTGTGTGACAGTCACAAATATTCTTGGGACACAGGGTGGGAAAGACTGAGTACACAGGATGCCCACTTTAAAGCAAATTTTAAATGGCATAATATTATAGTAGCTACAATTATAAATACATCTAAAATGTTAATAATTAGAGTTTAAATTAAAATAACATCAACAGCACAGCAACAGAGTGCACTAAATAGTTGCCTTCAAATAGTTGGGATCATGATGCACCAGACATTGCCAAACACCTTTTCTGATTTATTAAATTGGAAGAGAAAATTGCCCAAAACTAATTGACTGAAAGATTAAGAGGAATTTCACTATTTCAATTTCTGGGGTAAGTACATTTGACAGCCCTTTTGATTTTCCACAAATATAAATACTTACCTCCCTCTCCCCTTGCCCTTTTTTTTCATCTTCAAATTGTTTCTGTAGGCTTTAAACACCTAAGAATTTTCATCCACACTATGTCAGTTAGATGAATTGATTTGTACTCATCATTTATAAATTTATCATAGCAGTTAACTGAGTTTAATAAATCAGTAGTAGAAAGAAGAAAGAGGTAAAAGAGTGGTGGGTGAAAACAGGAATCAATGAAATTTGTTTTCGCCCCAGGTAGTTTTTTTTTTTTTTCAAATAATATGCTTTACTTCATATATGGGTACTTATTATATATTTGAATATCACTACATGCCTAAAGATATATTAGATGAAGAAAAAACACAAAATTTTCCAATTTTGGAGATATTTAAACTAAAATATTTGCTACCTTAAGTCAAAAGTAATGAAACTGAAGCATCTGATGATTATACAGAAACTAAATTACCCCTATTGAGTCATTCTTGCTGGCTTTATTCAGGGAATAAAGTTCTTTGCAAGTCAAAATGTTGGAGACAGTAAAGCAATGTGGTCAATTTATTTCATCTAAAACATCCTTTTTAGCATAATTGCACTCATAGCAATTTCCTATAAGATGGGGTTTCATAATGGAAAGGAAAAATAGACTTCACACTGCCTTATTCAGAGGTATTATTTTACAATGGTGCTGTGAAAAAACAAAAATGTGGTGTTTTGATCCCTAACTAATTAAAGGTCTTGGGGACAGATGAATTCTAGACTCTCAGATTAAGAAAATAACTACATATATGCTTAGACAAATATTAGTCACGGAAAGACAAGGGTAATGTGTATTTTTAATGTGATTTTAAAATGTCTACATATTATCTTAGTTTCTAATGTCATCCAGGTTTGATGCCGTTTTCTCGTATACAGCTGTTGGATTTTTGTTTCTCATTTGTGTGCCACTTTTAAAGTTTGAATATTTTAAGGTCTACCTGTAGCCCCGAGCAAAACTTTCCCTATCAACAGAAGAGCCTCACCTCTCCATAAGTCATAGATGGTAATCAGGTAAATCAAAATCTGCTACTTCCTACTTTGGCTTGGTTTGGTAGACCAAAACCCCTTTGGAACAGTATTTGGTAGACCAAATCCTTTTGGAACAAAACCCCTTTGGAAGCTAATCTATTAGATTATCCATGAAGGTGGAACTGGTTCTGCCTTTTCATGTGCCATATTTGAAATAGTTTCAATTATTTAGGTTAATCACCATATACCTTTTCATTAAAATAACTCAGTTTCTTTTTTGTTTTGATTTAATAAGTTTTCCAGGGCTGAGCATGGTGGCTCATGCTTGTAATCCCAGAACTTTGGGAGGCTGAGGCAGGTGGATCCCTTGAGCCCAGGAGTTTGAGACCAGCCTGGGAAACATGGTGAAACCCCATCTCTACAGAAAAAAAAAAAAAATTAGCTGCACTTTGTGGCTGATATGGTTTGACTCTGTGTCCCAACCCAAATCTCATCTCAAATTGTAATCCCCACGTGTCGAGGGACAGACCTGGTGGGAAGTGATTGGATCATGGGGGTGGTCTCCCCTATGCTGTTCTCCTGATAATAAGGGAGTTCTCATGAGATCTGATGGTCTAAAAGTGACAATTTCCCCCACACTCTCTCTCTCTCTCCTGCTGCCTTGTGAAGAAGGTACTTACTTTCTACTTTGCCTTCTGCCATGATTGTAATTTCCTGAGGCCTACTCAGCCATGCAGAACTGTGAATAAATTAAACCTTTTTTCTTTATACATTACCCAGTCTCAAGTAGTTCTTTATAGCAGTGTGAAAACAGACTAATACAAAAAAAATGGTACTGGGAGTGGAGCACTGCTATAAAAGTACCTAAAAATGTGGAAGCAGCTTTGGAACTGGGTAAGGGACAATGGTTGGAACCGTTTGGAGGGATCAGAAGAAGACAGAAAGATGTGGAAATGTTTGGAACTTCCTACAGACTTGTTGAATGGTTTTGATCAAGATGTTGATAGTGATATGGACAACAAAGTCCAGGCTGAGGTGGTCTCAGATGGAGAAAAGGACTTTCTAATAAATTATTTTTTCTGCTTAAGTTAGCCAGTCTCTGTTTGCAAAGAAGAATCCTGGCTAGCGCACCCCTCTGCCTAACTATATAACCTCCTTGAGGAGAGAAAACACCTTATGCTCAACATTACATTCCCAAAACGTAGTATGTAACTGGGACAAAATAAGAACTCAACAAGTATAGGAACAAGTGTCTACTTTTTTCTTTTTTTTTTTTTTTTTAAGATGGAATCTCGCTCTGCCGCCCAGGCTGGAGTGCGGTGGCGCGATGTCGGCTCACTGCAAGCTCCGCCTCCCGGGTTCACGCCATTCTCCTGCCTCAGCCTTCCTCTTAGCTGGGACTACAGGTGCCCGCCACTACGCATGGCTAATTTTTTTTGTATTTTTACTGGAGACGGGGGTTTCACCGTGTTAGCCAGGAGATGGTCTCGATCTCCTGACCTCGTGATCCACCTCGTGATCACGCCTCCCGATGTGCTGGGATTATAGGCGTGAGCCACCGCGCCCGGCCTGAAAGTGTCTACTTTTATAACCTGAATAACCAAATAGACCAAAGTTAAATACCATTTAATCATAAAATTTAAAGGTTAAACATAAATCTTTAATTTGTGTTTGATCTTTTAACACAATAATTTAAAGATTAATCACAAAAATTAGTTAATTTTTACGTAATTTTTTAATTTTTTGGCAATCATTAAAGATAAGTAGATTTAAAAAGTAAGATTGTTCCACAAAAAATTATCTAATAACAGAAGTCATATAAATAGAATATATTTAGCTATAAAAGGCTACCTAATAGACTGAGGTAATAAACATACTTACATAAATCTCTCACAAAGAATGAAATCAATCTCTGTCATAAAATAATCTCACATTTTGCAAATAATAATCAATCATCTTGCAAAATAAATAAATACCACTGATGACAATAACTATTCATTGAAAAATACTTCATTGAAGAAAAAAATAAGGAAAAGAAGAAATAAGAAGGCAGTTAGAGAACCTCCTCTCTTACCTGTCTCTATAAGGATAAGTAGTTGAGAAAGTCTGATGAGCAGCCTGCTAATCAGTTACAACCAGAGTTCTCTCATATTGTTATACTAAGCACAAATGTAAATGAAATACTTATAGGTCAGTTCAAACCTTTTACCAGTATAAGGGTGAGGGTTAAAGCATATATCCCACTGAAGATGAATCAAAGAGATCATATTTTTAGAAACATGCATGTGTCTATATATACAAACATGCCTGCAGTCATACATAAACTATACTTGTATACAATTTAAGAAGAGGAAATACGCTGGAGATAAGTGGCAAAAAGTTCCGACCTTCACCTTTGCTTATTATATTTTATTATTTTCTCATCTACCAAAGGCCTGACATGGAAAATGTACCAATAATGTTAATTGAATAAGAGCTGACTATAGTGGAATAAAGTGGGCAATAATAATTAATTTTATAGTTTCATATATAATAGTCCTTCCTACAAATATGGGCAAGATTATTTTAGCTCTTATTTTAAAAAATTGCAAGAGTTACCAATTGTCTAACTTTGTAGGAGAGCTGAATGAAAGTGATAAAAGCATTATTAAATGGTAAGATGTGTTTCTTATCACATTAAATTTAGAAATAGAATTGATGTATGTTGCCATCAATATCAATTACACTATCTTGCCGGCTCTCAAGGAACAATTACACTACATATTGTTAAACGCTACACTTTTATTGCCACATTGTTGTCTTTTATTATGAGATGAAAGACCCAATATTGAAGCCCAATGGGAGTGTTAATGTGCTTAACTTGACAAGTATCTTATTCTAGTTGAGCTGAAGTACTTTGTGCACACCAACTACCAAGCTCTTTAATAATTTAAATGAATTTTTATGAGATTTAAGTGAAGTATTATCATAGAAAAATCATCATGAAATATGATGCTTTCTGAAACTGTGTCAACAATGGTAGTTCCAAATGAAGTTAGAATGATTATAATGTTTTGCCAGCCAGTGATCAATTCCTATACAAGTATCATCTTTCCTAGCACCAAAGACACAAGACAGAGAAAACTTTGAACTGTAAAATGAGTAGCAAGATAAATCACCAAAATTCAGCATTACTGAATCTTAAGAAATAAATCTTACCTATGGACATTTAATTTTGTTCCTTTTAATTTATTTTTCCTTAAGTCAGTCTCTAGTTCTACTTACCCACAAGGCCTATAGGTGAATACAATGTAACTTTCTTCATCACTTCTTTCTATGAAAGTCACACATGTGTGCTTTTCCCAGTGCCTCATGGCCTGCTTGAACATGGCTCTCTGGCTGCCTAGAAAAAATGTGTGACGTTAATGAAAAGGTGGCTGCCCCAGGAAGAATGCTGCTTGCTGGATCCTCTACCTTAAGTCTGGCTGAGCAGTGTAGAATGCCACCACTATCATCAACCAAATAATACTACTTTATGGCACCACAAATGAGTCATTGTTAAGAATGGGCACTCACTTTATAATCAGAGGGCTTAATCTCCCTATCTCTACAAATATGTGACTACAAGGCTCTATAAATGAGGCATACATTCTTCCTGTCAGTTGAAAGAGATCAGCTTCCAAATTTGATAGGCACATCTGAAACTCTGTTTAAAAACCAGAACAGTGCTTTAAACTCTTAGAATACAGATCAAATATATTTTTTCAATTTCAAAGACACTCTACACTAATAACCTAAGTTAATGAAGTAGTTTTCCAACCTTGACTTAATACTATGTATCCTATGTTAATACTCTATAAAAACAGACACTTAATCTGTGTGATAGTTGTTATTTCTTTATGAAAACAGACATTCTGGGAGTATCTTACCAGTGAAGTTGCCTCCTATAACATAAGGAATAACGCCTCCAGGCCATATTCTTTCCGTTCTTGATGTAGCGGCTCTGGGAACTCGATTTTTCTCATTTTGCCCTGAGAATTGTAGAGGTACTTTACCCTTAACTGTGTTGTTTTGCTCCAAGCCTGCAGTGACATTTAAAACATTCTGTGAAACAGAAGTTCTTGGTCAGGGAATCATTTACCTCTTAAAGGAAAAAAGTTAAAATGTCTTATTTACATATTTTTTGTATAAATGCCAGAAGTCAAAATGCATTAAAGAAAAACTTCAGCTATATTACATACTTGAACAAAAGCATTAAAATATTGAAGTCTTTCATGTCAAAATACTATTTCTTAATGTTCTGTGAGTGAATTTTGATGAATATCCATCCAACAGCCTAAAGCGGATAGAAGTCAGTCAGGCTTATAGGACATAGAACATTTGTTTTCTGTTTCCTGTCTTGCTAGCTCACTACCAATTTACCAACAGTTAAAACAGATATTGTTTATGAAGTCCCATGATATTGAAGATTCTTGTTACTCCTGCTAGTTTCCTAATCCTTCAAATCTGAACTGATATTCTACAGCACAGGCTAAAATTAAGAATATTAGATTATACAGATAGTAAATGAAGTAACATTAAGACAGATATGATCTCAGCCTCCCATACAACAAGCTCTCTCCGTTCCAGTTTGCTCAGGATTCATATTAAGGCATGCAGCACGATTTAGAGGTCGGTACACAACACGAACAAAATGCATTCTATTCTGGAGCAGCTTTCAAGGCTATAGTCTTTTCCTTTTCGTAACGGCCTTTCATAATTTTTTTTTGCTGTTTTTGTTTTTCCTAAATTTACATGATTATTCTTTTTTATCTGTCGCTGTCAATATGAATATCCTGCCACTGGTATATACTTTGACACAACAAATAGGGACTCTGTCTCGAACATGTCTATCTTTTCAATAGCCTGGAGCAAAGCATCTTTTCCTGGGAAAATTATTCCTTAGAAATACGTACTTCAAGATTTAATTAATAATCCACCAATTTAAGGAACGTTAGAATATGAGCTATGCATACGGGATTTTAAACAAACCTCTAAAATCTACAAATAGTTTGTAATATATTCTATACTGTAAATATTAACTAATTATGAAACCAGAGGCAGCTTTTCTGAATGTTTATGTATATTTGTAACTATTTTCTATTTTTTGAATGGTCAAAACATTTTAACTTTTTAAATCCAGTAATTAGTTTTTCATTTTACTGAAAGTAGATTTTATTTCAAAACAAATAACCATTATATTTTTTCTTTTGATTAAAATTGATATAACTCCAGGCTTTATAAAAATACCTTGGTGTGATGCCCAATTGCCTGGAAATAAGTATCAATAATAAAATAAACACCTGATACATGTTTCAATAAAGCGAAGCTTAAAATAAATTAAAAGAACATTTCAAATTATTCCAAATGAGTTCTAAAAGGCTTTGAGCAGATATGAGCTAGCAAAATAAAAATTTTTAGAATATATCCTTTACATACTTCACATCATAATGACACACTGATTTTAATAAACTGAACTGCTATGAGTATAATATTTACTGTACATCAAGTCAAGCATCTGCAACTTTAAACATTGATATACCAAAGCCAATTCTTCTTATCCTGTCTATAAGTTGGTAGAGGGCCCCTCGCTTCTTCGACATAGCATGGTCTCCAAGTCCACCTTAAAGAATAAAAGGAAACAATTTACACTCAAAATATATTAAAGTTCTTGCAAATAAAAAGCAGTCATAGGCAACAATGATTTCTCTTTGGTTTTTTTTAATGTGGTCTTTAAGTATTGAAATTATGAATATCCATGAATCTTTGAAGAGGGTAAAAACTCTACAGTAACCAATGTTTGTAACTAAAATAAAGGGATGGGGAGACTCAGAGAGCAATGTAAATGACTTTATTTGGACATCATGACATTTGAGTCATCTATTGATAATTTGAAACATTTTTTCTTTACTGTAACCTTGACATCACATAGTGCTATACAGAATGACAGCAAGTTGTTCTGCCCTGTTGATTGCATGCCAGCTATTCCCCTAATGCAAACTGAATATTTGTGAAGGCCAAATCGGCAAATGGAAATAAAAACATTAGAAGAGCAAATGTGTAATGCACGTTTTCTTCCAAAGCTTCCATGAATTTCAAAAACTTTTTAAAGCATATCACATTTTAACAATATATTCAACTACATTTTGAAAATTTAGTTGAATTTATAGAAATCAAAAACATAATTTGGAAAAAGCCACAGGAATCCAAACGAATGTTCAGCTGCAAAATATATTGTTACACTGTGTAATCTGAAAAATTTATAAAAAACAGAGTGTAAAAAAGTCTGTACTGCAAAAGGAGTAGGAAATAGTAGGAATAAGGAAATGTGTGTTCTTGCAGTTTTACCAACAAAACCTGGAAAAGGTAGATTCCTGTCATAAGTCAGAAAGCAGATCATTTGGCAAAAATTCAAGTCTCCAGATTCTTGTTCCAGGGCTTTTATAAAATGTTACTCTCAGTTTTGTCACCTATTTTCTCTATTCTTCTTGAACTTTTATTAGACAAATAAGAAAAAGTTTTTATTGAGCAAACAACCAATATAGCCACTAATGACATCTTAACAAGTGCCTATGCCTATGAATTTGTAGTAACAAGGACTGTCTATGGTTCATAGAGTATCTTTGGGCTAAGACAAAGAAAGCCATCATTCCATGAAGACAACAAACTATTTGTAAATCACTTGAACTATTTCCTTCCAATATCTATTTTTTATTAAAATTAGTACTGAACCTAATTACCTAGACTGAAGTTAAAAAATAATGATAAAATCTATTGCTATATAAGCCTCTTAAAGAAAAAATCAAACAAATCCTTATAAGGCAGATAAGTTAGAGTGCTTGTTCACTGACTAATAATCTACTTAATTACTTGCATTACATGGCCACATTTTTGCTGTGCATCTGAGAAACATTTTTGAAATTTTTTCATTGCACATTTTAGAAAGATGAGGTAATACTTAAGTACACTCATTCCTAAGCAATTAGGAGAAACATTTTAAAAGTATGACGGCATCAATGATGTTTGAAATGACCATTATGTAACAACTATATTTATATTACATTGTTTGAAATTCAACTGAATAGTGCAAGTTACTATTGAACTTTCAAACATGTACCTTCCACAGAAAAATTTAGAATACACATTTTTATTATTATCAGTATAATCTGTTTTACTCTATGTCTAAAATAGCACTATTTTTCTTCCAATTATGATGGTGTCAGAGTTTAACAATAAATAAAAATTAAATAACATTTTAAAAATTTAAAATCATAGAGAATTAATGTCTTCAAAATAATGGGAGAAGGGAGGTCAAAGAAGGGATCTACAGCTTAGATCTAATGAAAATTTTAATAAAAGTTGGAAATGCAACTTATAATAAATCTAGCATTTTATTGTTGCATCATTGCTCTACTGTCCGGAACGCATTGCCTCTGTGACAGTGTTACAGGTGATACAGTAACTGGAGATTTGGCCAGTAAACATAATCCACACGGACGCACTATCTGTGATGACATTGCACAGCAATATTAGCACCCATACTGACATATGTTTCAGAAAAGATTGTCACTACGCATAACAAACACCAAAGCACATTCTTTTTAAATAGTATGTGTTATTATTTTAGGTGAATTCCTTAGGCTTTCTCTTATATACTTCCTATTTTAAATAAAAGTTTATATCTGATAATGGTATTTTGATTATATAGAATAATATCCTTATTATTACAAAGTGCATGCTAGGCTACCTAATAATATTAAAGTGTGTTTTCTGCAGTTGACTTCTAATATGTTTTAAATACACTTATGCATGTATGCCCACACACATACGCATACACATACACACACATTCTGTGAAAATAATAAAGTATTAAAAACTGCTGAATCTAGGAAGTAAGAATACCACTATTCTACATTCTAAGAGGCAGAAATATTTTGATATATTTAAAACTAGTCATAGTAAAAAGTTGGAGAAAAAGTAAATTGGGTAAAGTAAAAAGTCACAGTAAAAAGTCTTAAGTCCATAATATATATGTATATTCGATACCAGAAAGGAATACATATTGTATTTCCACAGGATAGAAGAAAATAAAAATACTAAAAAGGTAGAATGCAATGAAATCAAAAGCATGACATGAAATAAATACTTTAGCTATTCATATAATTACAGAAAGAAATTTTAACTTTCTAACCTTGCAATTTTCTCCAAAATAACACACAGATTAAAATTTTACCAAGATACTATAAAGAATTTTGAAATTGTAATTTTAAAAATTGTTAAATGAGAACTGAAATAATCCTTTACATATATTAAGTTTCTTACAGGCATAATTCAAACATGTTTAAATCAACTAAAATTAAAATTGCCTTCTGGGTTTTCACAAAAATGATATAGATATATAAATTTTCCAAATATTATTCCTATATAATTTCAAATATATTTCCTATATAATTTCTCTAAGAATATTAGAGAAATTTTACATTTTGCAACTCAGTATCCAAATGAGAGGCAGCTTAATATAATATGCAAGAGGATGAAATCAAGCTTTATTCAGAATTGAATTCTGGTTCTGACATGGTCACTTCCTGATGATGTGACAATTAGAAAGCTGTATAGCCTTCTAAATCTCAATCTGCTAATTTCTACAATCATAGTAATATTAGTAACTACCCTGAGGGGGTTGTTATGAAGATTCAGAGAGTTAATATCTGCAAAACACTTAAACCAGACCTAGTATGTAGCAAATACTACAACGTGTTTGGTAAAAAATATATATATAATAAAATAAATAAATTAATTAATTAATTAATTAAATGAAAACTATGAATAAAACCTACATTTCTAAATATGTATATTTATTTATAGGAAGTCAAAGTTGATCCACAGGAGATTAAAAATGATCCAAAAATGTTTATAGAATTTCAAGAGTACATTTTCTCCAACATAAAGACAAATTTTCTGAAACAATCAACCATACCTGTGGTATGTCCAAGGTTTCCAAAGGGATTCTGCGTAAGGTCAATTGTCCTATCTATTTGAAAGATATTTAAGTCTTCATCATCTAAAGCAATATCGCCCCAAAATACAGCTAAAAAAAGAAAAGTTGAATTAAAATGTAAAATATTTCCATGAAATCAATACAAACAAAGCTAATTAGAAAAACATTGTTAAAAATATGGAAACACGGTCTGGATAGAGACAGATCTTTCAGAAAGTAATCATAACTGAATGCATTGGACCTGTTACAGGACAAATATTAGCCACCTGTAAAGGGCATAACTCCATTTTTTTACATGGTTGTTTGTAGAGGGGGGAAAATAGTTTCCTGGAATAAGAAGCTTACTGATTTATGGGAATTCTAAAGAAAAAGTAGGCAATCATGAGCTAATTCGCAAATATGAGAAAATCGGATAAGAATGTCTGCATCTTCTGTGGATTCTTATGACCAGCAGCAAGTCTTCACTGAGAGGAAAAAGGAAAGGCAGTAACAATTAAACCATGTGATATTTTATAAACTAAGGTAACTTTATAATGCAAGGTGCAATCAAGACAAAAGAATATATATAGTGCTATTGTACCAATTCATTCACCACATTTCATACAACTTATAATACACTTTATCTAAAGATGGCATTGCCTCTGAGTCTCTGTAAAATGGATACATAACTATCAAAAGTAATACCCAAGTCAACATTTATTTAGGCAACAACTAGATGCCAGATTTTTTATCCTTAATGACAAATATAACATGGTCCATATTTTCAAGAGCCACTAAGTCATTACCCTAAAACCTGAAAACACTCTGATTCTATTTTTTTTTTTTTTTTTGAGTTAGGGTCTCTCTGTTACCCAGGCTGGAGTGCAGTGGCATGATCGTGGCTCACTGTAGCCTCAACCTTAACCTCCCAGACTCTAGTAGTCCTCCTGCCTCAGCTTCCCAAATAGCTGCAACTACAAACACACTCCACCACGCTGGGCTAATTTTTGTAATGCCTGTTAATTTTTGTATTTTTTTTTTTTACAGAAAGGGTTTTTCCATGCTGCCCAGGTTGACAAAGAACTCCTGGTCTCAAGCAATACTCCTGCCTCAGTCTCCCAAAATGCTGGGATTACAAGAGTGAGCAACTGCCCCCAGTCTGACTCTATGTTTTATACCTAGTGTTTCACGCTACTTAAAAAGCAAAGCTCTATAAACCATTGTGAAACCATGGGAGAGTTCACTGATAACTAGTATGTGAATTTCTCTTTTAAAGTTGGTCTTATACATTGGTGTAACAATAAAATAGTCTCCCTGTTTATTTGAATACAAGCTAGACCAACTAATCCCTTAGTACTGCCAGAGTCAAAGCACAGTAACTTTAGGAAGCACAAAAAACTTGAGAAATAATATATTAATCATGAGAAAGTAGAACATTGAAAAATGCCTAGAAATACAGGGATATTTCTTTTTTACAGTTTTACCACTTTTCTTTATTTTTAAAACTTTCTTCAGATTTTCTTCTGTGAAACCAAAAGGAAAAGAAAGAAAATACGTTAAAATTGTAGAAAGTAACAAAATCCATGCTTTTCAAATTACTGTCTTTTATTGGATTTAAATCTTAATATTTATGAAGTTTACCACTACAGAGAATAAGTTATTTATAAAGTTTAAATTAGCTTATTTATGAAGCTTAAACTTCAGTCCTAAAAGCTGTGCAATGTTTTAGACTTTGATCAAAGGTATATTATATAAAATTATTCATCCAGTGCAAAACTGACATGAGATAAGAAGGAAGGGGTTAGATTTATGTGTGAATCTAGAAAGGAAGAAAACAGAAATTAGTAAAATGTAGGTTATCACTTCAACATATGGAAAAATCTTTATTATAATTAGATTTATCTCTTAAACCCCTCACTGGCCCTATTTCCAATGGAAAGGCAGTCTAAAGAAGCAAAGAAATGCTAACTTTCGTTTACTATCATAGTGGCAAAGCCACAAAGAGTGTACAGAATAGTTTATAACACTAGCTAAGAGGGTGGTTTTGATGCATGAAATTGAATCAGGATTCTAATGAGCTTCATACAGATGCAGCAGTAAACACTAATGCTCCAGCATCCCTAAAGCCAGACCTCCCAAGAAACTTATCCAAGTTAAATATTTTACCAATTATAATATAATGCTTGTTAGTTTTCATAAAAATACATTTTACACTTTTTAAGATTGTAAGGTAAATCCAAGTTAACTAGTTATTTGAAACTTCCATCAGGTGTGTTTACAATGCAAATACCTGTGGGCATCCACTGGCAGGGACTCTCAGCCTGTCTCTTCCTTTCTTAGTGCTGGTAGTGTGGTGACCACTAGACACTGAAGCAGTGCACTAACTTTAATTTGCATAAGAATCATAGTGAATCTAGCCAAAATGCAGACTCTGATTTGCTAGGTCTGGAGAGGAGCCTCAGATTCTACATTTTTAACAAGCTCCCAATCACTACAAATGATTATCATTGTCATCATCTTTATTAGTATTAATTTTTTCTGCAAGAATAAATTCCCACTCTTCTTTGAGTCAGATGGTTGACCTGAAAACTGAGGCACTCAACTAAGCAAAATGTACTTTGTCAATACTACATTTCAAATAAAAGCAGTACACATAAAATAAAATCCAAATGTGTTTTAGATTTTATTTTCTTGTAATGGCTTTTTATATGCAGTAGGATTCATGTCTTGGTGGATTATATCAAACACAGATGAACAGTCCAAGAATAAATCACATCACAGAAGCAAAAACATTACTTCTGGGGAGAAGAAAGGGTACCAGGCTAGATGATACTTAAAAGGAGAAAAAAACAGTTCTGGAGGAAATAAGCTCATTTATTTATAGGTATGTTTTATAAACTAATAATTGCAGAATAGTTTGGCAGTGATTAATACACCATAAATTGCTGCAGGAGAAAACCAAATATTTCTTTGAAAGAAAGCAATAGTGAGTGACTAAGCCAATTCATTTAGGGCCAGACTTGACGCACTGTAGCCCATATACATCTTTAAATCTTGATATTCTCAACAGAAAAAAAGGCACGTTAGAACACTCAACCTGTCATATAGTTTAGAATGCATTTCTTTCTTTATATTGCACACACTTGAAGATTTCCTTAATTCGTCTTCTATTTAAATCTATGTCCTATTTCTGTATACTAAAATAGTTTACTTATGCATTGGTACAGTAAGTTGGACCACGACAATTTATACTCATATGTATTAGAATACATTATAATCTAATATATATTTGATACTTAGGTGCAAAAATACATATGAAATTCTCAAGTCCATTGTGGAATTTTGTTTTCGTTTTTATGTGGTATTTTCTATTTATTTTACCTCTGAAAACAAAGTTGGAGAGAAACAGTCTTAAAAGTATGAATTATTGTTCATTTGGCCCATTTAATACATGATTTGAGGTTAGTGAGATCAGAACAAAAAAATGGGAAAATGGTTATTGGGACAATACTAGGAAAATGCTCAAGTGCAATTAGAATATTTACTATCTGTTTGGAATTCTGCTTGGATTCTTATGGTCAAATAGGGGCTTGGAGCTAACCAATAGGCCAAAATTAAATGTCAGAGAGAACAATTTTTAAGCTACATGGAAAACCGCAGGGTTTGTTTTTCTCCTAAAGGTTATTTGCCGTCAACGCACGATAAACATTTAAAAAAAAAAAATCAGAGACTAAAACAGAAAGACTGCTTTTATTATGGTATACAGAATAAGTGCATTTTATAAAATAACATATGACGAGAATAAGCAACTCAAGATTGTGATTCCCTAGGCCTTAACTTTAAAAAATGCCACTTCCACCCATGTCTCCAGTTCCTCAGTGAGCTCTCACTCTTCAGTCTGAAGCTGAGGCCGTCAGCTTTAAGGAGGCTTTAAGTTTGTGATTTCTAAAAACTATATGCAAAAGTATGTACGAATTTATAAACACCAACACCATCTATTTTTCTTGGAAAAGTCCACAGTAGATTGTCAAAAGGGGTCACACAAAGTAAAGAACTTTTGCCAAGGGTGAAGTCTTTCTATCCACTCAGGAGAAAATACTTGTAAACTAAATACCCTCAAGAAAATGAATACATTTATTTGAATTAACACTAAGATATCTGACAGCTGGTTACCAGTCGAGAGCACACTGACAAGAAAGTTGAGTCTCCTTAGGCCTTCCCAGAAAAATCTTCCCAGAAACCTGCTCTTCCCATTTGCCCTAATTAAGTGTCTCTACTTTCATGTCCTGACTATGCTTCTGCCAATAATAAGGCAACACACAAGATTTCATAATTGTTTTCAATCGGCTTCCTCAATCTAATTTTGAAAATACTGACAACAGGAAGTATGTATTGCTCACCTTAAAATCCTTAATGCCATAGGACCAGAAATAAATAGGTCTTCAATATACACATTTTGAGGCACAAAATTGTGAATGAGAATATACCATGAATTGGAGTATAAGTTGTGTATAACAAGAGTCCATAGAAGAGTTTATGAGGCTGCATGTGTTACCTATTTGACAAATTTATCCTAAAAACCAAAATACTAGATATTTAACTATTCCAAGAATAAATATTTCCAAGCTCCTCAATCTCTAGTGAATTAGTGTTATAAACATTTTTAAAGCAATTAAAAGATAGCTGCCTTTCTTTTTTTATTTTAGTAGCATATATTATTAAATGTAATTACGGGAATTGTGTCCCCTTTACTCCAGATACCACACTTACATGTCCAGGAAATACATGATTGAGCTAGAAGATTCATTATCTTGAGATTCATGGGATTGGAACAGATAGCTCAAAGATTCAACAACAGCCAAGAGCATTTGTTCATTACACTTTTTCCATATACAGTTTAAGCTTTCTGCTTTTATTGATATTGGATTTAGGGAGGAAAGATGATGTCATGTGAAGGTCTGAGAAGGCTGCTCTGACTGTTCTTGCTCACAATGAAGGCATAATGAAAATTTTCTCAGACAAAGGCAACAGTGAAGTCTCAAAAGTCAACTATTTTTACATGATTGGCAGCCACTGAGCAAATTCCCAAGGAAAAGTAAGACCTGACAAAAGTTCTAAGACATACATTTTAGCTAATCTTATACCAGTTAAAAGAGAAAATAATTTTCTGGTGGCATTTCATGTGCATAGAATAAATTTCCCCCAACATGACACACGAAGTTATTATAAATTCCAAATTTGAGAAACAATTATCAAAAATTTTAAAAGCTCTTGAGACAATAGAAAAATAAATACAAAAATATTTTATATAGAATCAGAAATATTCTTCAGAAAAAAGACATGTTTTAAGGTAGTATGTGTCTTTCCTAAATTTCTAATAGAAAAGAAAGTATTTGTAGTCCAATTATTTTAGTGTTTGTTCATGCAAAGGCATCCCATGCAATGTTTTATTTAAAACATTATCATATTTTTTTCAAAATCTACTTTTCCACTTTTACCATACACTGCCACATAAAATCAACCAAATCATCTAATCTACAATTAAAAAGTGTGCTTGCAGTAAAGTACTAATGAGTTAATTAAAATTGTTTACTCATCCTTTCCTTGCACACTGGATTGGAAGGTGCATCTAGGTAACTTGATTTTTACCTGACCATTTGAAAACAGTATGTCTTTACCCAGTGTAGAATTTTTGAAGGATGGTAGGAGTACAATATAAGAAAACTAGACTTTTGATAATTGACTCTAGGAAGAAACAAATAAAAAAAGAAACTGTCCAAACATACTTCAAATTTAGAAGTTCCTTCAAAGAGCATAGAACTGCTCCTCGAGTTAAACACAGTCTTCTTCAACAGACACATGAAAAAACGCTCATCATCATTCGCCATCAGAGAAATGCAAATCGAAACCACAGTGAGATACCATCTCACACCAGTTAGAATGGCAATCATTAAAAAATCAGGAAACAACAAGTGCTGGAGAGGATGTGGAGAAATAGGAACACTTTTACACTGTTGATGAGACCGTAAACTAGTTCAACCATTGTGGAAAACAGTCTGGTGATTCCTCAAGGATTTAGAACTAGAAATACCATTTGACCCAGCCATCCCATTACTGGGTATATACCCAAAGGATTATAAGTCATGCTGCTATAAAGACACATGCACACGTATGTTTATTGTGTCACTATTCACAATAGCAAAGACTTGGTATCAACCCAAATGTCCATCTGTGACAGACTGGATTAAGAAAATGTGGCACATATACACCATGGAATACTATGCAGCCATCAAAAAGGTTGAGTTCGTGTCCTTTGTAGGGACATGGATGCAGCTGGAAACCATCATTCTCAGCAAACTATCACAAGAACAGAAAACCAAATACCGCGTGTTCTCACTCATACGTGGGAATTGAACAATGCGATCACTTGGACACAGGAAGGGGGAACATCACACACCGGGTCCTATTATGGCGGGGGGAAGGGGGAGGGATAGTATTCGGAGATATACCTAATGTAAATGACGAGTGAATGGGTGCAGCATACCAACATTGCATATGTATACATATGTAACAAATCTGCACGTTGTGCACATGTACCCTAGAACTTAAAGTATAATAATAAAAAAATTAATATAAGCATCTTAACGAATTCCAATGAAAAAACCAAAAAAAAAAAAAAAAACTGTCCAATTACTTTTTAAATCAGGAAATAGAATACAGTCTTAATACACAATCAGATGTGAATCTGAAGTGTAAGAGAAACAAATCTATATACATATACAGATACAGACACATTCTGTCAGTACCAGGACTGCTCTGCCAGAAAATGAAAATATTTGATAATAAAGACATTTTTCATGATATTTATTAGTTTCAAGATGAATCAAAATTGATCAATCCATTCTGAACTTAGACACAAGCAGCATGTTGCCTTTTTCAATCTTTTTCTGTTTTAGCATAATTTTACATTGTGGATATGATTAAATGTTAAATTTCCAAGTAAACATATCTTTCTATTTAGGTCAGAAAACAAAATTGTTCCCCTAACAAAAGATCCATTGAAATATCATATCAATCTGCATTTATAGCCCACGATGTCTGCGGATAGGATTTCTCAGGACATTTTTAAAATATCATCCATACCACAAATATTCATTCAGAACTCTTTGTCTCAAAAGAGAAAACATTGACAGAAAAATGCTTTGATCCATAAATGTAAAAATAAATATTGGAACTTTTTTGTGTGTATGGCCTAATATTTTCTCTCCTGAGCTTTAAGAAAATAAATTATTGTATTTCACAAGATTTTTTAAAACTTCCATTCTTACACTGCTCAAATATTAAGTATACAATCAACCACTAGCAAGATTTGGTTTATTTATATTTCCCACGTCATACATTTTGTAAGGACAAGGCAAACATTTGTTTTTTCTTCCCTTATGCCTGTAATTGTTTACATTTGTGGCCAGGGTGGGAGTCAACCCTGATACGTCTTTTTGAATTAAGTTTCCTTATTTTCTAAATATTGACACTAGGTCTTGGAGTAAATCTTGATCTCTTTCTGGAAGTAAGACTGTTCACACAAATTTGCTCTTTTTTATATACATGGCTTAATGGTTTACCTACTGGATGGTCATTTCTTCACAGAAACACGAGAATCTTTTTTCTCACTTTTCCCCATTTTTATTTAGTCTATTTTTATGATAGGTTGAGAAAAACTGTGCTACAACCTTTCTGGTTATTATTACCTGTGTAAAAGATTTCCCTTTCGGCACAAATCAAAGTCCGGAGTCCTTTCTCTTTGGTTAATACCTCACACTGCACAGCCATAAAACAACATGGCCTCAGCGAAATAATCTCTCCAAAATTTAAAAACTCACCAACCCTCTGAAACTTGACTTAAATATATTGATTTCCATTTCTTCTTTGCATAGTCTTAGAGACGTTAAACAATAGGAAGAATATTTAAAGAGAATTTTACTCTAAAACAAGCACAAAATTGGAGATCTATGAAGTATTCCTCTCCATATTATTTGTAATGTTTTACAGCTTTACTTTAGAAGTTTCATAGTGTCAGTAACACATATTGTTATTAAATGCATGATGCTTAATATTAATAAGGCACCCTCACTGACATTATTCTATTTGAGGCACAGAAAATGCTGATATCAATGAATTCTATTAACTTGCTGATATAATTTACATCTGAAAAAACTTCCCATTCTCTTATTGCCTATCATATTATTTGGTCTCTAGACTTTGCTTAATATAGCAGTCTGTTAACTCTGATGACAGGTCATTTCTTAAAGTAAAATTATTCCGAGTCAGAAACATCATCTATCTAAGAGTTTCCCTTTGAAATCATGCTGATGATCCATCTTAAACACAGCAAAGTCTCATATAGGGAATGAAGATATAGATGATTATTTTCTTTTTGGGTTTGCAGAAACAGGAATGGTGCCTGCAATGGCAGACAGAGATGATACACTTTATTGAAAAATGAAAGTGATGTGCAAAGAAAACATTTGCTAAAAGAAAATGGAGTTCATCATAATTTGCATACTGATAGCAATAAAACCACCTAGGGCTATGCCCATATTCTAGGTGTAATTTCAATGTTGAGTAATCTGCCAGTGTTGTTTCAAAGCTTGGTTGAGATAATAAAGGAAAAGATGTTGGAATCCGGATACATATGAATATTAAGTAAATACAATCTTCATAAATAATTGCAAATCACAGTCCTTAGTATGTCCTTTTAAATTTTACATATTTAGAACTGACATGATAAGTTTCAACTAGTAGATATAAATTGGAAATTTGGCCCATCCAAACCTCCAATCTCACTGCGGCATTACTGATTAACTAATTTAAAATGCATACTTTTACTCAAAGCTTATCAACTCTGTAAATCTTGGACTCAAGATAGAACTGTAATTTTACACTTAAATTATTCACAGCAAAAAATTGTTGAAGGAATCCTTTTGTAATCTTTGGAAAACAAACAAAAAATCCACAGGTTTCCATGCATTTTATTTTGCTTGTAACAATGTAACATCCAAAACATTTCAGTAATCACTGTCTCTTGGGGAGTGAATGTCAAAATCTATTGAACTATCTGGTTAACTGAAAGAAAACCTCCTTTTCAGTAAAACGAGAAGAATCATGGCGGAAAAAAACTCTGTAGAGGACGAAGGCAGTTATCATCTGCTGCTGTTATTTACTGAGTTTCAGATAATTATATTGGTTAGTCTCTCATGTGCAAAATTTTAGAAATGCAATAGTTTATCAATTGGGCCTAAAATTTTGTAAAGAGCTCATTTATATTGTCACTTTAATGAAGCCATGGAGGCTTACAAAACAAACCAATGTCTAAAATGAAGCCCTCCAAAAAGAATAGAATTTTTTTAAAAAAAACTGTTTAAAACATTTTATTTTACTCAAACATTGAGACAATTTAATTATCTTTATAATGTATTGAACTTATATTTTGTCTCTGATATTGTGCTAGGCGACAGGAATTCAGAAATAAAGCAATGACCCTTAGAAATGAGTAAGTTAGAACATTAAGTAGGCTCTCTCTTTTTTTTTTTAATTTTTATTTATTTTTTTTTATTATACTTTAAGTTCTAGGGTACATGTGCATAACATGCAGGTTTGTTACATATGTATATTTGTGCCATGTTGGTGTGCTGCACCCATCAACTCGTCAGCACCCATCAATTCATCATTTATATCATCTATAACTCCCCAATGCAATCCCTCCCTCCTCCCCCCTCCCCATGATAGGCCCCAGTGTGTGATGTTCCCCTTCCCGAGTCCAAGTGATCTCATTGTTCAGTTCCCACCTATGACTGAGAACATGTGGTGTTTGGTTTTCTGTTCTTGCGATAGTTTGCTGAGAATGATGGTTTCCAGCTGCATCCATGTCCCTACAAAGGACACAAACTCATCCTTTTTGATGGCTGCATAGTATTCCATGGTGTATATGTGCCACATTTTCTTAATCCAGTCTGTCACAGATGGACATTTGGGTTGATTCCAAGTCTTTGCTATTGTGAATAGTGCTGCAATAAACATACGTGTGCATGTGTCTTTGTAGTAGAATAATTTATAATCCTTTGGGTATATACCCAGTAGTGGGATGGCTGGGTCATATGGTACATCTAGTTCTAGATCCTGGAGGAATTGCCATACTGTTTTCCATAATGGTTGAACTAGTTTACAATCCCACCAACAGTGTAAAAGTGTTCCTATTTCTCCACATCCTCTCCAACACCTGTTGTTTCCTGATTTTTTAATGATTGCCATTCTAACTGGTGTGAGATGGTATCTCATTGTGGTTTTGATTTGCATTTCTCTGATGGCGAGTGATGATGAGCATTTTTTCATGTGTCTGTTGGCTGTATGAGTGTCTTCTTTTGAGAAATGTCTGTTCATATCCTTTGCCCACTTTTTGATGGGGTTGTTTGTTTTTTTCTTGTATATTTGTTTGAGTTCTTTGTAGATTCTGGATATTAGCCCTTTGTCAGATGAGTAGGTTGCAAAAATTTTCTCCCATTCTGTAGGTTGCCTGTTCACTCTGATGGTAGTTTCTTTTGCTGTGCAGAAGCTCTTTAGTTTAATTAGATCCCATTTGTCAATTTTGGCTTTTGCTGCCATTGCTTTTGGTGTTTTAGACATGAAGTCCTTGCCCATGCCTATGTCCTGAATGGTACTACCTAGATTTTCTTCTAGGGTTTTTATGGTATTAGGTCTAACATTTAAGTCTCTAATCCATCTTGAATTAATCTTCGTATAAGGAGTAAGGAAAGGATCCAGTTTCAGCTTTCTACTTATGGCTAGCCAAGACAATCCTAAGTCAAAAGGAGAGCTGGAGGCGTCACGCTACCTGACTTGAAACTATACTACAAGTCTACAGTAACCAAAACAGCATGGTACTAGTACCAAAACAGAGCTATAGACCAATGGAACAGAACAGAGTCCTCAGAAATAATACCACACATCTACAGCCATCTGATCTTTGACAAACCTGAGAGAAACAAGAAATGGGGAAAGGATTCCCTATTTAATAAATGGTGCTGGGAAAAAAGTAGGCTCTCTTAACGACTTAAACTCCATTTTAAATTGACTATTTTGCCTTCTATTTACCATTTAAAAAATTCCAGTAGGCTCAGGTATTTGAAGGCTACTTTGAATATTAAAAATAGACTTCTCTGCCAAAATTAATCATCTTCCCGTAGCAACTGCTCACAAGGTGTCTAGTTTTACCAGTTCTGTCCATTTGGTGCTAACTACACACAATCCTGAGTTATTTCTGAATGACAGCCTATCACTAAAATTGGCTGCACATTTGAATTACTTTATTTTCTTAGGCTGTGTCTGCAACAGCCATTAATTTTCTACTTCACAAGAGACCACTAACTTAAATTCAAGAAGAATATGCTGTAGAGAATAGAATGATGTTTCCAGGGAGATGCAAATTTTTGATGAATTTGCTTGAATTTAAGGTCTGGGTTGAGCCTTGCAGAGTCAGAAACTCTGTCTTGTCCATGTTCCAGAATCCATTACACTTGGAAAGACAGACATCCCTGAGACAGCACATATGACATTGCTACTGTGAAAATAAAGTGCCGGCTCATGATAAGAACTGTAAAGCAGATTGGACACTCAGAGTGTCTGCTCAACATATTCTCAATATCAATAAAAACATGTGAAGAAAAACCATGCTCGCAAGGGTGCTTGTTAAACATGGAGCCAGAACAAGGAAGATTACTTACATGCTTCCAATGTTTAATGATAACATGGATACAGTTTGGATAGGCACTTTCAACATTTGCCTCTGAAACTGTCTTTTTATCCTGGTTTTCACATCTAACCAAACCTTTCTGATTGTCACATTCATCATCCATGTTAATACAGTCAGTCAACCAGACTGGTTCTCCCTCTCTATTTAGAAATCATGATGTATTTCAACTGTAAGAAAAGCATATTCACCACGCAGTTTTGCAAAAATCGGAACAGCTTGCAAAATTTGCCTCAAATCTTTATTTATATATTTATTTGTTCATTTATGTAGAAATGGGGTTTTGCTTCATCACCCAGGCTTAAGTGCAACAGTGCAATCACAGTTCACTGAAAGCCTGAAATTCCTGGGCTCAAGAAATTCTCCTACCTCAGCCTCCTGAGTAACTAGGAGTACAAGTGCACACCAACATGCCTGGCAAATTTTTCATTTTGTATCTTTATTATTAGAATAATTCTTACACTATCTATGTTTCCCTTCTAATTACAATGGCCCCATGTTCTCTCAGAGTAACCAGTATCACAAATACAGTATTTGTCACTCCCGTACATGTTTCTCTTCTTCCGAACTCATATGTATCTGTGGAAAAGTATAGTACTTCTTTTTGCTTAACAATTTTAAGTTTTATTTAAATATTAAACTCTATGTTTTCTTTTTCATCTGTATGATTTTGCACAATATTGAAAATATAATGGTTGTTACACATATTTGACTATAGTTTTCCTTAACTTCTAAGTTAGTCTTTTATACGAAAATAACATTTATTTTTATCTTTTTCTATTAATATAAATTTACATAGCATCAAACTTCTCCCTAATACAAACAATGCTCTAGTAAACACCATGTATTGCAGAAGACTTGTCTAGGAAAGATACGTAGTAGTGAATCAGTAGGTCATAGGATATGCGTGTGTACACCTTTTTTAGAAATTGCCTAGAATTTGAATACAGAGTAATAATGGCAGCAGCAATAGCCACATAATAATGGAATATTCTCTGATTCTGCTATAGAAACACAGAACAGCAAGAATTAACAAAAGCCAAAGACCCTTCCACAATATATAGCATAGATCCAGGTTACAAAGTATCACCTCAAACTTTCAAATACAAGTGGATGGGAACAAACTATTTTACAACTATTCCTCTGTGAAAACAGCTACAAGAACCACACAGTATCGGCACATGAGTAAGGAAAAAAAGGATGGCAAGTAGGTTTCTGATGGGCCTGGGGACAGGAAAATGTCAAAATCGCTGATAAGATACTCATTGGAAAGCGTAGCGGACCAACCTGAGAACAGCTAAAATTGGGAGAGAGTTTTGCAGAATCCAATTTACGACCTAACGCAAAGAAACAAATGAACATATACACATATTTGGTGGCATAGCCACAAAGACAGAAACCATTCAAAGTTCTTTGGAAACAAACAAACAAAAACAGAAAAACAGCAACTTAAATATACATCCTCATTGAAATGTATCCTAAAAGCAAAAGAAATTTAAAAAGTAAACTTTTCAATAATCATATTATTGGTGGTAGGCAGTGATAGTGATATAATTTTGAGATTGTGTATGTGTTGTAAGATAAAGTGTAAAAAGCAAAAACTGTTATCTTTAAGAACCCATATTTTTACTATGTTTGAAGTAGGTTGATTCTGAAATCAGGGAGGATAATTAAAAGTTTTGGACCCCAAAAATGAACTGGAATTATCTACATAAAATTATAATTAATTTCATAACTAAACATTATATGTACGTATATTTCCTCTTTCTCACTAATAAGAAAAGTCCGGAAACAATGAACAACCAACACAGTGGTAATAAAAACCACTGGCACCCAGAAAACTCCCCAACTAAAAAAGTCAGAGCTTTTTGGAAAAAAATGATTTCAGCGTTGAGGCAGAATCTGAGTAAAATAAGCCTTGGCTATTGTAATGCCAGAAAGCAATAAGGCTTCCAAAGATGAAAGTGTTATGTTAAAAGATTTAGGAACAACTGTGTAAACTCCTGCTGTCCAAAATTGGGATAACGAGTATCAATAAAGAGAATAAATGATTGGATTGAAACACATTTTCAAGTATGTTTAAACCCATTAGTTCATAGTAACACTAAAAACCCAATTAGAGGATGCAAGGAAATCAACTCATCTATTCTGCAAACATATATATAGAGAAATATATTTTAAACAACACATTGCCTCATAACTAGTGAGACTGACATTTGTATTTATGCTTTGGGGATCCTTCCTTTTTGGTGAATGACCTATTCCTATCCTTTGGGATGTATTTTCTTTGTAAGATTTGTCTTATGCTTATTGACTATAAGCTTTGCTAGATATTAATTTTCTCTCATTGAAGAAGTTTTTCCCAGTATGAGTGTTGGGTTACACGGGATGTAGTTTATTTAGTGCATTCAACCTAAATAAATGTGTTTAATTTAATGCAATACATTTTATAACCATTTCTCCTTTATATTTTGGGCTTCTAAGTCCCATTTAAGCAACACATCTTTTCCTGAGACCATAAAAGTAGTTTACTATTCTATTAGTCAATTTTCACACTGCTATAAAGAAATGTTCATGACTAGGTAATTGACAAAGAAAAGAGGTTTAATTGATTCACTGATCCACATGGTTGGAGAGGCCTCAGGAAACCTACAATCATGGTGGGAGGGAAAGCAAGCACATCTTACATGGAGGCAGGCGAGAGAGAGTGTGTGTACGAGGAACTGTCAAACATTTATAAAATCATCAGATCTCATGAGAACTAACTCACTCTCATAAGAACTCACTCAGTAAACCTTCAGCATGGGGGAAACTGCCCCCCATGATCCAATCACCTCGCACCAGGTCCTGCCCTCAACATATGGGGATTCTGGAGATTACAATTCAAGATGAGATTTAGGTGGGGGACACAGAGCCAACCATATCACCTATATTTCCTAAAACTCCTAAAATCTAACTTTTAACATTTATGTCTTTAGTCCACATTAATCTATTTTTTCTTTTGTTATAGTTAAAGATTAAATATCTTTTCATTCAGGGGTATCCAATCTTTTGGCTTCCCAGGGCCACACTAGAAGAATTGCCTTGGACCATACATAAAATACACTAACTATAGGTGATGAGCTAAAAAGAAAAATGCAAAAAAAAACCCATAATGTTTTTAAAAAATATACGATTTTGTGTTGAGTTGCATTCAAAGCTGTCTTGGGCTGCACCAGCCCACAGGCCATAGGTTGGACATGCGTGATCTACATGGGTTACTAACTCTCCCAGTTCCATGTAAAGAACCTCTATCCCTTTTCCAAATATTTTAAATACTGTCTCTGTCATATATCTAAGCCTTTTATTCTGTTTCATTGGTGTATAGCTTTAATACCCTACTATACTGGTAACAATCACTTTATATGACTCTTTATATCTAATAGAATTAGTCCCATACCTATGTTATCAAATTTTTCTCAGTTTTTCTTAGCAATATGATTTTCTATATAAATTTTAGAAGCAGACAGTCAAGCTACAAGAAAACACCAATGAGACCTTGATTGGAATTGAATTATCTATGTAAATTAATATAAGAATAATTGTCATTTTAAAGATTATAGTTCAACTTATTTTGGGTTTTATTTACATCTTCCCATAAAGGTATAACTTTTTCTTCCTAATGTATGCCTTGTTAAATTCATTTCTAGGTAAACTTGCAGACTGTATTTCTTTAACAAATATTAACATGTTAAATTATATTTTCTAAGTGTTCCTTATATACAATAAAAGAATTGTTATACTTTTATCCTGTATTCATCAGACATCCTGAACATTTCCATTGGCTCCAATGGATCTCTTGCATTTCCTGTGAAGTCACTTTTACCATCTGAAAGTAGTGTTGTATTCATTCTTTTCAGTTGCTCTGTGTATGTGTGTTTTAATTAAATGCTAGAATCCAAACCATAATAGTGAATATAAGTAGTGATGGCAGGAATACTTGCCTTCTAACCTTTTTTTTTTTGAGATGGAGTCTCACTCTGTTGCCCAGGCTGGAGTGCAGTAGTATGATCTCAGCTTACTGCAACCTCTGCCTCCGGGTTCCAGCAATTCTCCTGTCTCAGCCTCCTGAGTAGCTGGGGTTACAGGCGCGCACCACCAAGCCTGGCTAAGTTTTGTATTTTCAATAGAGACATGGTTTCAGCATATTGGCCAGGCTGGTCTTGAACTACTGACCTCAGGTGATCCACCTGCCTCGGCCTCCTAAAGTGCTAGAATTACAGGCATGAGCCACCAAGCCCAGTCATCTTATAACTTTTGAAGAGGCTTCTAATAGTTTCCCATTGACTATGGTTTTAGCTAAAAGATTCTGGCAGTTACTTTATCAAGCAAAAGAAACCCCTTAGTTCCCATTTTGGATTTTAGCATTTAACTTTATAAGAGACCTAACCCATAATATTTTTTCTTTTATTTTCATTGTCCAGTTATAGTATCAAAGTTATACTCACCTTATAAAATGAGCTGGAAGACATTATTTCTTTTTTAGTCATTCAGACAATTTGTATAAGTTAGAATTATTTTTTCCTTAAACAGCTGGCAGAAATTGCCTGTAAATGTATCTAGGCATAGTATTATATTTAAGGGCAGAATTCTTTTCTTATACAGTATCTTAGATGTTCCTTGCCTCTACTGCCCCTATAAATATGAAAAGAGTTTGGGCAGGGGTAGGGTGGGGAGGGGTACTACTACTAGTTTTTTCCATGGTGTTTTTTAGAGGATGCTTTGATGGTCTGCCCAGTTCCAACCTCAAGATTGAATAATTTATTCCCAGATTCTGGGAAGGCCTGTTGACTGAAAGACTTCAGCTGTCAGCTCTCTTGGCTGAAAAGCTGCCTCATCCATAGCCAAACCCACTTCCTGTGGGTAGCCAGCATCTAATGACTGGTCCAGAAGGGTATATAAGGGCATAGCTCCTTCCAACCAACATGAGACATCTCTGATGGGTCATACTAGCATCAGGGCTTCAGATTTGTCTAAGACCTGCACTGAAACTACATTGTATCCCAATAAGTTCCTCTTCCCACACCTGCATCCTTCCCTTTCTTTTCACAAGTGGTGATCCTAAGAACTGTCCCTGAGAACCCCCAACATAATAATCTCTCTCACAGGGTCTGCCTCCTAAGCAACGCAACCTGTGACAGTTGGTGCCAATACTGGTCCACATAAGCAGGCACTGCAATGGTATTTTGGCAATGAAGATTTGGAGCTGGCAATGAGAATCCCATTCTGGGTTGGAACTTGAGCAAAAAACAGTCTCTGGCATATGATGTGAGTATAATTATTAAATCTTTCTCTTGTGCTGACGGTAAATTGTAAAAATAAATGCTGGTGTTATATATCTGGTGTTTGTGCAATATAGGGAAAATAGTAACTCTAAGGATAGTAAATTGGGTAGCTAATGCTAAACTCCATTGATGCTTGTTACATGTTAACAAAAGAATGGCCACAATTAATGAAACATTAAAAGCTATGAGTGAAAGCCAGATAACCTTCTCGGTAGTATATAAAAATACTGCCATCTCCTACAGCCTGATAGCAGAGAAAACTAAAGATGAGGTCCAGGACTTAATCCTAAGAGTTACAGAGTGCCCAGATAGGGTCGGCCTCTCGATCTCAGCAGGTCAGCTATGCCAGGGTACAGTTCTACTTGGAAACCCAGACACATGGGATGAAAAAATATAATCTTGAAACTCCACACTTCTCTGATCCTATTAAGAACTGACGCTGGTTGGGCACAGCGGCTCATGCCTGTAACCCCAGCACTTTGGGAGGCCGAGGCAGGTAGCTCACCTGAGATCAGGAGTTTGAAACCAGCCTGACCAATATGGGGAAACCCCATCTCTATTTAAAATACAAAAATTAGCTGGGCATGGCAGCTTGCACCTGTATTTCCAGTTGCTTGGGAGGCTGAGACAGGAGAATTACTTGTATCCAGGAGGTGGAGGTTGCAGTGATCCAATATCATACCACTGCACTCCAGCCTGGGCCACACAGCAAGACTCCATCTCAAAAAAGAAAAAAAAATAGAAGAACTAATGCTTACTCCCTTGTTAAAGATAGTGCAATATTTTCTCTTCTGAAAGGTAACGTGCACCCCTCAAGATCTGCCCTTACTTACCCTTTCCAGCCACTAAACCAATAATAGGGTTAAATCACAACATAACCTAAGCAGAATGAATTGCGCCTGGAACAGGAAGCAAGGGACTGTAGCCAAAAGGATCTACAAAACCTTTCCTACTCGTAGCCCAGAGAATACTCAAGGACTCAATTCCAAAGGTAGAACATGAAGTTGCCTAAGAATTTATTTATTTGACAGCACCATCCTGGGATACAGGATTTGATGCCCTTAAAAGGAGACTGAAAGACAATGCAAACATGCTTTAAGATGCTGAAGGCTGCATCATCAGCTTCCCTTCTTTGAGGCTTTTAGACTTGGACTGAGCCACTACTGGCTTCTTTCATCCCCAGCTTGCAGATGGCCTATCGTAGGACTTCAGCTTTTGATAGTGTGAGCCAATTCTCTCTAATAAACTGCCTTTCATATATACATATATCTTATTAGTTCTGTCCCTCTAGAGAACCCTGACTAAAACAGATGGCTCCTGGAAGAAATAATAAAGCACGGACCGGCATTAAGTAATAGAGAAATGCCAGGGAGATTAAAAGGCTCAGAGAAGTAAGCATGCTTGAACAAATATACTATTCTCAGCCAGAATGCCCATTAGATGACTATACTTCATACAAAGGCCCTAAAGATAGACCATTTGCCATGGCTATAAGAAACACACTGGTGAAAGGAAAAACAACATCACTAAGAAGTTCAGACTTGATGCTCCTCTGAAGGCCAAGACTGATGGTAGAAGGTGGTGTTATGGAATGGGCTCACTGACAACAATGGACATGATGGAATCCCGAAAAGATAGATAGGGTAATATCCAATTATTATAAGCCAGGTAGAGGCAATTATAATGCCTGTCAAGGTTGTAGTCACATGTAGGAACACTGGCCCTTAGAGAGTTATGAGATAGTTAACAGAACATGGTGTCCAAGGAGCAAAATAGATGGACAGTCAACCAAGGGTATTATTCAGGGTGTACAATTAAAAGAATGGATGCTGGATGATCAGAAGATAGAGTGTATTTACTCCCCACCCCACTACCTACCATCCAAAAATATCTTACTGAGATTCAGGATATGAGCCAGTTTTCAAACCTGGAACCCATATGCTGAAGTAAAAAAAACAGACTTCCAGGAGGAACAATCCTGTAGCACCATGAAAAGAATACATGATAATGATTCTAAAGTCCTTCCACAAAGGTGCCAACAGTCATATCTCTGGATAACCACACACAGGCATTTTAAAGACTGTTGGAAACAGGGTCATTGACACTGATACATGGAAAATCAAAGAGTTTTCATGGGTTCTCCTGGAACTAATAAATTGAGTCTTGTCCCTGAATTGACTCATAGTCTGTCCACTAAGTCTGTGATCTACCTGATGGTTATTTTCCAGGTCATAAAATATATAAGTATGATTCACACAGGTAGCTGGCACAACTTCCAGATTGCTTCCTTAGCTCAGGCAATCTGTCCTAGAGGGAAAGCCTCTTGGACTGCAATCCACATTCCCTACCCCAGGCAAGATATCAACTTAAAAACAATTATCCTGATGGTTCTACTTATATGTAGGCTACACAAAGCTGGAAGAGAATGTTGTTCTCACTCTAACCATGTAAATGAAAAACAAAAAACAGATCACCGACAAAACTGTAATTTTTCCGGAACCCAGAGAGCTAACATTACAAAGATAAGCTGAATTCCATTTAGTGGCAAGCCCCTCCAAAAAGAGACAGGACACACCAACTATTTCGCCTCTGGCAGAGCTTGAGAGGAAGAGGCAACACCCGTAAAGTGGATAAGAAGAAAACATCTAAAATTTTTTAAACATTTTAAAAGGCTGAGTGTAGACTTGCATCACAATAAAAAGCCAAAGGGAAAAGCCAGCACTCGCAGTGACCCACTGAGATAATTGGGCTTCTCATCCCCCACGTTTCCGGACTCTCAGCATTCAGAGATCCTGATTCACAGAAAAGCACTTTTCTACCAGAAGCCATGGCAAGAATGCCACTGAATTTTAAGCTAATTCTGGGCACTTTGGGATCTTTGTGCAAAATGAGCAGCAGGCAAGATAAGGAGTCACCATCTTGGCAGAATCCTTTAACCTGATCATCAGAGGACTTGGGGTGCTGTCACACAACAATGAGAATGGAGTAATATGTCTGACATCAAATGAAGGCCTTGGGCACCCTCATGATATTCTTGATCAATTTTGATTGTAGATGCAGCACCTATGGCCCGAAGGGGCATGACAAGCAGGGGCTTAGAGTCCTTAGGGACATGAAAGGGGGTGATATCACTAGCTAAGCTGCCTGGACTGGCCAAGGGAAATCTAATACTGACAACACACACTGAGTAATCTTGGGAGGGAAACCCCCATGAATTCCAGTTCCTGTTGTACATGATAGATTACCAGTGAAGAATAATTATAACACTTAAATAATGTGATTGATTTATTTATTTTACAGTATGCTTCCTAACAGTGTTAGGAAATCTGAATAGGTTAAAAAAGTAAAGGGAAAGACTCTTAGAGTCCAGTCATACATGGTCAAAAGAATAATGTCTATTTTAAATGCTAGCATTCTTATGCCTCCTGTGAAGAAAAAAGGTTTTAACCCAACCTCCTCCTCCACTTCCACTTTCCAAGAGAAAATAAATATTGAGTATGGGAATTAATATTCTCAAACAGAGTTTAAATGTCTCAAATAATTCACCTGCTTTGGAATATTATATATAGTCATATTTCAGTTAAACACTGTTGTGGTAGATTCCCACTGGTTCATTTCTAAAACCACTGTGAATGTTTATGTTTATATTCCTTCCTGATTTTGTTAGAAATCAAAGAAAAAAAGGTTCCACAAGAAAACAGCAATGTTTACAATATTTTAAAATATGTTTAAATAGAATAGAGCATCTCTAATCACAAGAGTAAATAATAAACATAAATATCGTCTGATTAGTTACAAACAATAGACAAAAGCGAAGACTAAAACATTCTTAACAAATTTAATTCAAAAAAGGGGTCTTCTACAGCCTTAGAACACTCATTAAAGCTCAATGTTTACATCTTATAAAGTAATAAGACTTATTTAGCATCCTTTGTAGCATGTGTATTTCAGGCTAATGAATTTCCTTAGAGTTACATAAGATGAAAATCCGTGTAGGAACTACAAATTTCTGTAAAATTATACATACAACATTACACAGATTAAGACCCTACCTGGGAGTAACAACTTCTAATATACTTGATATGATAAGAATATGTCCAAGTGCAAGTTGATGGGTGCTGACGAGTTGATGGGTACAGCACACCAACATGGCACAAGTACACATATATAACAAACCTGCATGCTGTGCACATGTACCCTAGAACTTAAAGTATAATAATAATAAAAAAGAATATGTCCAAGTGAGAATACATATAAGATTCTTCAAAGGACCAGTTGAACTTTAATAAGTTAATAAAAATTAATCAGTTAACACTTTAATAAGAAAAAGTCCATTCAAGTACAGTCATTAATAATTTCAACCTTGCGCTCTATTTTTATAACATCAAGAATGCTATAGATTCAACGGAGAGAAAAGCAGGCCCTGAATAATGTGTGTTAGGTTACCTCTAAAATAATAACCAAAAACCCCACAACCAATTTATGACATTCTCTGCTATCATAACTTTTATTGATTTGAAGAAAGAGAAGATTTTTTCATATATTTGTTCTCAGAACTTGCTTTAAAGCTAGAACTGTTGACACTGGAACCCATTTGAATATAAACAACATATATGCAGCATTTTTCAAAAATGTGTGTATGTATAAATACTTATAATGTTATGCACTCCACCCCCATCAAATAAAAGATACAGCAATCCTGATGCTTAATGGCTTAGAGTTGTAAACTCTTTCTAAATGAATGTCTACTGAAATACATAAAGGTAAAACTACATTTATAATGATAAGATAGATTACTTAAGGCCGGGCGCGGTGGCTCAAGCCTGTAATCCCAGCACTTTGGGAGGCCGAGACGGGCGGATCACGAGGTCAGGAGATCAAGACCATCCTGCCTAACACGGTGAAACCCCGTCTCTACTAAAAATACAAAAACTAGCCGGGCGAGGTGGCGGGCGCCTGTAGTCCCAGCTACTCGGGAGGCTGAGGCAGGAGAATGGCGTAAACCCGGGAGGCGGAGCTTGCAGTGAGCTGAGATCCGGCCACTGCACTCCAGCCCGGGCAACAGAGCGAGACTCTGCCTCAAAAAAAAAAAAAAAAAAGATAGATTACTTAAGCATTTCAATAAAATTAAATACATAAAATGAATGACTGAAGATATCTGGTCAACCATCAAAAAACCAATTAAAAATTGTAAACTGATCTCACGCTTTCTGGAATAGAATACAATTTAATATTGGCAAGATAAAATTTCCAGGTTCAAAGAAAAACATCCCACGGTTATCAAAAATCTCTCATAACATGTTGAAAATAACTCAGAAACAAAAATAATATTACTTAAAATACTCAGAGGTATAAACTTAAGGGAGAAAGCAGTTTTCAAAGTATGTTTTGAGTTTTGCTAAACACAAAGCATCTGAATGTGAAATTTAATTTTTCCCAGCTCAAAACACTTCGAGGTTCTACAAGGCTTAACACATACACATTTATATTCTTTCTTTTCACCACTCAGGTAGCAATAAAAGTAGCTTTCTAAACCACAATCAATATTTATTTGGCTCAAGGTAACACAGTTCTCTATGTAGGTCATCATAACTATTGCTACAATCACAGGGTGGGAGAAACTCTGACTTTTAATTTAAAAGATGAACTACTACAACAATCCTATCTCATAGACAGAAAAAAAAATGACATTTTGGTAGAAAACATTATGATTGAAATAGTTTTCTTTAAAAGAAATTGACATGGCAAAACTCATCATCTTCCCCTTTTAGGCCATTGAATGTGGTAAAATTGACTTAGATTGTTCTCTGGGATAAAGTCAATACTTCCACATTCAGTTAAATATTCGTGTACCTAACTATTTTGGCAAAAATAGTCCTTAGCCCAAAAAGAGTAAGGTTTGAACCTTAAACAGATAACCTTACTCTATAGAATAGTAGGGGGGAGTGTTTTCACCAATCACTTGCTTAGTCTGTATTCCTATGCAGAGAATTGATGAATTAGGAATCAGAGATAAGAATTCAGAATTGGCAATAGGAACAGAAAAAGTGTATTCTGAAATCCTTTGACGACAAGCAGTTTGTTTACTATTACAAGAATGGCAGTTCTTTAGGTATATCATATGATGGCTACTACTGTAATATTTCTTCAAAAACAGTCAAAACAACCTCCGAAATTTAGATATTTACTTCTTGTTTAGAAATGTTACGTTGTAAAAGAAAAAGACATATAAACATAAAACTCTTGTTCAGGGAACAAAATTTGGAGACCAAAGACAGGTAAAACGCTCATAGAAACTTTTCTCTGATGTTTACATCTTAGAGAAGGGATGAAAAACAGCACTGTATGTACACTTATTTTCCGTAACAACTCTGTAATGATGGTTCTCCCCTTGTAAAGATAACTGAAGTGCAGTGCAGTGAAGAAACTTGTCTAAGTTAGAAAGTGGAATTCTAACTTAGAATTCTAGGCATTTTATCATTAATATTAAATAATAATAGTATCATTAATAATAAAATTCTAGTCATTTTATCATTATGCTATATAAACACCCAAATAAAACTTAAATAGGCTAATCGTGACCAGATAAAGGATAAACTCAATATAAAGTCTATCTCTTGCCTTAAAATTGTTTTTCTTTCTAGTTATATCTTAGTACATCAGCTTTGCATTGCTCTACTCCTCTTCTCTAGCCAATGTTCAGTGTGAATCATCAAATTCCACTGACTCTGCCCTCTACACACCCCTAGTAACTTTTCTGCCCTTCTAATGTTCCTGTCAGCATGTCCCGTCACGCTCTCACCACCTCTGAGCTGAACTAATTAGTAGCTTTCATACTGGCCTCTGGCATGCCACTCAACCAGATTAATCTTTCTGGAATGCTTTTAACATCATTCTTTTGCAAAATCGCCAACAAATATCTCCATCTTCCCTGGTAAGATTTCTGAGTGTGAACATTAGAGTTAATGGAAAGTTAGAAAAAAATGTTGATTCCTGAGCCTAACCTGTTGCCATTGGAACATATTCCCTGAAGACAGAACCCATAAATCTGCATTTTAACTGGAATGCTGGGTGATTTCTATAAGCCATAAAGTTGAGAGGTCCCCACTCCTCAAAGTCTGGTTTGATCCTTTGCTCCAGTCTTGTCAGCTTTCCAATTATCCAGTGATCATGGCTTTGTTCTACCCTTTTGTTTTTATTCAGGTGATTTGCTAGTGCTCCCTGTCCTCTAATCCTTCTTCTTATTTTCTTTTTTCTTTTTTTTCTTTGAGATGTAGTCTCTCTCTGTTGCCCAGGCTGGAGGGCAGTGGCGTGATCTCAGCTCACTGCAACCTCTACCTCCCAGGTTCAAGTAAGTCTCTGCCTTAGCCTCCCAAGTAGCTGGGATTACAGGTGCCTGCCACCACACACAGGTAAGTTTTGTATTTTTAATACAGACGGGGTTTTGCCATCTTGGTCAGACTGGTCTTGAACTCCTGACCAGTCTATTAAATCATTCAGCTATTTTCCCCCGATTTTGAAAAACTGATGAAGATAATGATTAGTGATGCAGAGAATTTTTTCGTGTTTGTTCACTACTTGTATGTCTTCTTTTGAGAAGTGTCTGTTAATGTCCTTTGCCCACATTTTAATGGAGTTATTTATTTTTTGTTTATGGATTTAAGCTCCTTATGCATTTTGGACATTAGGCCTTTTTTAGATAAACCCAGTTTGAAAATATTTTCTCCCATTCCATAAGCTGCTTGTTTACTCTGTTGACAGTCTCTCTTGTTGTTCAGAAGCTCTTCAATTCGATTAGATCACACTTGTTAATTTTTATTTTTATTGCAATTTTTTTTTAGAACTTAGCCATACATTTTTGCTAATGGCAAGAAGAACATTTCCTAGCTTTTCTTCCAGGATTTTTATATTTTGAGATCTTACACTTAATTCTTTAATCCAGCTTGAGTTAATTTCTGTATATGGTGGCAGGCAGAGGTCGAGTTTCATTCTTCTGCATATGGCTAGACAGTTATCCACACACCATTTATTTAATAAGGTGTCCTTTCCCCTCTGCTTATTTTTGCCAAGTTTGTTGAAGATCACATGGTTATAGGTATGCAGCTTTGTTTCTGGGTTCTCTGCTCTATTCCATTGGTCTTTGTGTCTGTTTTTGTACCAGTACTGTGCTACTTGGGTTACTATAGCCTTGCAGTATAGTTCAAAGTCAGGTAAGGTGATGCCTCTGGCTCTGTTGTTTTGGATAGGACTACTTTAACTATTTAGGCTCTTCTGGGGTTCCCAATGAATTTTAGAATAGTTTTTTTCTAATTCAGTGAAAAATGACATTGGTTGTTTGACAGGAATCATGCTGAATCTGTAAATTACTTTAGGCAGTATGGCCATTTTAAGAATATTGTTTCTTTCAGTCATGAGCACGGAAGGTTTTTCCATTCATTTCTGATGTCTTTAAACTGTGTCATTTGTATCATTTCTGATTTATTTCAACTGTGTTTTGTAGTTCTCCTTGTAGAGATCTTTCACCTCCTTTGTTAGATGTATTTCTAGATATTTTATTCTTTCTGTGGTGAATGTAAACAGGATCATGTTCCTGATTTGGTTCTCAGCTTGAACACTGTTAGTGTGTAAAAATGCCACTGATTTTTGTATGGTGAGTTTGTATCCTGAAACTTTACTGAAGTTGTTTATCAGTTCTGGGAGCCTTTTGGTGGGATCTTTAGGGTCTTCTAGGTATTGAGTCATATTGTCAGTGAAGAGACATAGTTTGACTTTATTTCCTACTTAGATGCCTGTTATTTCTTTCTCTTGCCTGATTGCTCTAGCTAGAACCTCCAGTACCATGTTCAAGTAGGAATGGTGAGAGTAGGCATGCTTGTCTTGTTCCAGTTCTCAAGGGAATGGCTTCCAGTATTGGCCTGTTGAGTATGATGTTGGCTGTGGGCTTGTCAGAGTTGGCTCTTATTATTCTGAAACATGTTTCTTTGATGCCTAGTTTGTTGAGGGCTTTTATCCTGAAGGGAGGCTGGATTATATCAAAAGATTTTTCTGCATCTATTGAGATGATCGTATATATTTTTAAATTGTGTTTATGTGGTGAATCACATTTATTGATTTGAAAATGTTGAAACAACCTTGCTTCCCAGGAATAAAACCTACATGATTGTGGTGAATTAACTTTTTGATATATTGCTGGATTTGGTTTGCTAGTATTTTGCTGAGAATTTTTGCATCTATGTTCATCAGGAATATTGGCCTGAAGTCTTCTTTGTTCAGTGTGTCTCTGCCAGATTTTGGTATCAGGATAATGCTGGCATCCTAAATGAGTTAGGGAGGAGTCCCTCCTCCTTGACATTTTGGAATAGTTTCAGTAGAACTGATACCAGTTATTTGTAACTCTGGTAGAATTTGGCTGTAAATACCTCTATTCCAGGGTTTTTGTTTGCTTGTTTACAGTATTTTTTTTTTTTTTTTTTTTTTTACTATTGATTCAATTTCACAATTCATTATTGGTCTGTTCAGGATTTCAGTTTCTTTCTGGTTTAATCTTGGGAGGTTGTGTGTTTCTACTACATTTTCTAGTTTGTGAACATAGAGGTTTCATAATAGTCTCTGAGGAATTTTTTGTATTTTCTTGGAATCTGTTGCAATATCATCCTTGTCATTTCTAATTGGGCTATTTTGGATCTTCTTTCTATTTGTTAATCTAACTAGTGATCTACCAATCTTGTTTATTCTTTGAAACAACCAACTTTGATTTTGTTGATCTTTTGTATGGATTTTAGGGTCTTAATTTCATTGAGCTCTGCTCGAATTTAGTTATTTCTTTTCTTCTGCTACTTTTTGGGTTAGTTTGTTCTTGTTTCTCTGGTTCCTCTGGTGTGATATTAGATCATTAATTTGAGATATTTCTAATTTCTTGAGGTAGGTGTTTAACACTATAAGCTTTCCTATTAACACAGCTTTTGCTGCATCCTAAAGATTTGCATATGTTGTGTCTCTGTTTTCATTAATTTCAAATAACTTTTTAATTTCTGCCTTAATTGTGGGTTTCATCCAAGTCACTCAGGAGCAAGTTGTTTAATTTCCATGCAATAGTGTAGTTTTGAAAGATATTCCTGTTATTAGTTTCTATTTTTATTGTAGTGTGGTCCAAGAGTATGCTAGATATTATTTCAATTTTTTAAAATTTATTGAGACTTGTTCTATGGCCAAGCATGTGGTTGATCTTTGAGTATGTTCCATGTGGAGATGAGAAGAATGTATATTGTTCAGTTGTTGGGAGGAATATTCTCTAGATGTCTATTAGGTACAACTGGTCAAGTGTTGAGTTAAAATCCAGAATTTCTTTGTTGCTATTCTGCCTCAATGATCTGTCTAAAGCTGTTAGTGGAGTGCTGAAATTCCCCCACTATTATGTGTGGCTAAGTTTTTTCATAGATCTAGAAGTGCTTGTTTTATGAATCTGGGTACTCGAAAATTGGATGCCTATATATTTTGGATAGTAAAGTCTTCTTGTGAATTGAATCCTTTATCACTATGTAATGCCCTTCTTTGTCCTTACTGACTATTGTTGGTTTAAAGTCTGTTTTATCTAATGTAAGAACAACAACCCCTGCTCTTTTTAATTTCCATTTGCTTGATAGATCTTTCTCCTTCTCTTTACTTTGAGCCTGTGGGTATCATTACATCTGAGATGGGTCTCTTGAAGACAGCAATTGGTTGGGTCTCATATTTTTGTCTAACTTGCCACTCTGTGCCTTTTAAATGGGGGGTTTAGATTGTTTACATTTAAGGTTAATACTGGTATTTGAGGTTTTGATCCTGTCTGTTGTTAGCTGGTTGTTTTGTAGATGCAATTGTGTAGCTGCTCTATAGGGTCTGTGGGCTATGTACTTTAGTGTGTTTTTGTGGTATCATGTGTGGTGGGAAGTCAGGGACCCTGAATGGAGGGACTGGCTTGAGCTGTGGCAGAGGAACATAAATTATGTAGATTTCATGGACATTTATCAGTTCCCAAATAATACTTTTATAATTTCTTATGCCTGTCTTCACTTTAATCTCTTAATCCTGTTATGTTTGTAAGCTGAGGATGTATGTCACCTCAGGACCACTGTGATAATTGTGTTAACTGTGCAAATTGATTGTAAAACATGTGTATTTGAACAATATGAAATCAGTGCACCTTGAAAAAGAACAGAATAACAGCAATTTTTAGGGAACAAGGGAAGACAACCATAAGGTCTGACTGCCTGTCGCGTTGGGCAAAAAGAGCCATATTTTTCTTTTTGCAGAGAGTCTATAAATGGACATTCAAGTAGGAGAGATATCGCTAAATTCTTTTCCTAGCAAGGAATATTAATATTAATACCGTAGGAAAGGAATGCATTCCTGGGGGGAGGTCTATAAACAGCCACTCTTGGAATGTCTGCCTTATGCGGTTGAGATAAGGACTGAGATATGCCATGGTCTCCTGCAGTACCCTAAGGCTTATTAGGGTGGGGAAAAACTCCACCCCAGTAAATTTATGGTCAGACCGGTTCTCTGCTCTCAAGCCTGTTTTCTGTTTTTTAAGATGTTTATCAAGACAATAAGTGCACCATTGAACATAGGCCCTTATCAGTAGTTCTGCTTTTGTCCTTTGCCTTGTGATCTTTGTTGGACCCTTATCAGTAGTTCTGCTTTTGCCATTTGTCCTGTTCCCTCAGAAGTATGTGATCTTTGTTTGGCTTTCTGTCCTTTGAAGCGTATGATCTTTGTATCTACTCCCTGTTTTATAACCCCTCCCCTTTTGAAACCCTTAATGAAAAACTTGCTGGTTTGAGGCTCAGGTGGGCATCATGGTCCTACCAATATGTGACGTCACCTCCGGCCACTCAGCTGAAAAATTCCTCTCTTTGTACTCTTTCTCTTTATTTCTCAGCTGGCCAACACTTAAGGAAAATAGAGAGAATTTACATTGAAATATTGGAAGTGTGTTCTCCCAGTAATTAGGTAGTGTTCTTTCATTTCCATATTTAGAACTCCCTTAAAGACCTCCTGAAAGGCTGGTCTAATGGCATTAACTTCCCATAGCATTGCTTTTCTGGAAAATATTTTATTTTTCCTTCACTTATGAAACTTAGTTTGGCAGCATATGAAATTCTTGCTTGAAATTTCTTTCAATAAAGATGCAGAATATAGGTCCCCAGTCTCTTCTAGCTTGTAGCCTTTCTGCTAAGAAGTCTGCTGTTAGCTTTATGGGTTTCCTTTTGTAAATGGCCTGCCCCTTTTCTCTAGCTTCCTTTAAGAATGTTTTATTTCTCATGGACCTTGGAAAATCTGATGACTATGTGTCCTTAAGTTAATCATTTTATGCAATATCAGAGTTTTCTGAATTTACTGAATTTTCATGTTGCCCTCTCTAGTAAGACTAGGGAAATTTTCATTGACTATATCATTAAATAGCATTTTCCAATTTGCTTACTCTCTCTTATCTCTCAGGAATGCCAATAAGTCATAGGTTTGGGCTCTTTACATTTTATATTTCTTGGAGATTTTGTTCATTTTAAAATTTTTTTCTTCCTTTTTATTTTTATTTTAATTTTTTGGTCTGATTGGGTTGATTTGAAGGACTGGTTTGCAAGCTCTGAGATTCTTTTCTCAGTTTGCTCTGTTCTGTTGTTACTGATTCCACCTCTATTATGAAATCCCTGCAATGAAACTTTCAATCCGAGTTCAACTGGTTTTTTCTTAAGATGGCTATGTTGTCTTTCAACTCCTGTATCATTTTACTGGCTTACATGGATTGTATTTCAACTTTCTTCTGAATCTTATGGAGCTTCCTTGTCATCTAGATTCTGAATTCTGTCTATCATTTTAGTCATTTCAATCTGGTGAGGAACCATTGCTGGGGAGCTAGTGTGATAGCTTGGAGGTAAGGAGGCACTCTTACATTTTGAATTGCCATTGCCAGAATTCTTGCATTCATTATTTCTCATCTGAGAGGGCTGATGTTCCTTTATCTTTGTGAAGTTGTTGTCAATTACATAGAGTTTTTTGTTTCTATATTCCTTATTTATCTTTGAGGTTTGACCATAGTTTATACTGGTCAATTGGCTGTGTTTCTTGGCCCCCTTTCAGAGGGCCAAGTCTCTGTATGGGATATTTACTTCCAGCTAGATTCCTGACTTGGGTTTCATAGACAATGTGTGCATTTTCTGGTTTCCAGGATGTCCTGACATCTTAGCTGTGACTCTCCCAATACCTGCAGGTCACACGGCAAGAGAGGTCTGGCAAAGTTACATAGGCATCCAAAAGCAGAGGACACAAAGCCATGAAGAAGAACCCAGAATCCAGTTCTTTTCTTTCTTTTGCTTTCACACTCCTAATGCTGTGCTTTTACTGTGTTTTTCCCCCAGTACTATTATTAAGCTTTTGGTCATAATTTTTGCCAGTTATCTTTTTATAAGTCCATCAATATTTTCTCGAATCATAAAAAATCTTCCTTTTGGAGAATCTAATTACTCCTTCTAAGTGTATTTATCCCTTCCACACCTCTCAAGGGTGTAGGTGTTCTGGGTATTTCAGACAAATAGTTATAGTCAATCTCACCCAAAAACATTCTTAAAATCCTCCTCTCCCCATATCCTTTTGTTTCCCTTCTTATTATTGGGTAATGTTGTGTAGCCCTTGGCAATATTCTGATATCCAGCCAATTAGTGAATATTTGAATGAAGCCAGCCACTATTTGAGAAGTTAAATAAAGATATCAAAAAATACATAATAAAAGTAAATATTGAATTTAAAAGTAAAAACAGTAAGATAATATCCAAATTAGGAATTCAGCTATCAGAGTAAAATTGAAAAGAAAGAAATAAATTAGGTGAGCACCAATATTTGAAAACAAAGATCACTTTTGAAAAGTAAAAATATACGAAAATATTACCACTCTTTATTACAAGAGATTTTGCCACAGGATCCCTTCTTGGGATTAGAACCTTATGTTTCCAAAGTAATTATAATTTCAATTATGAAATGCTAACATTCACATAATTCCATTTCAGAAACACCTTCTCCCTTAAAAAGCTGCAAAAGGAGATTTAAAGAAAATTATAGTCTAGTGTTAAATAAAGAGGTGTGTAAATGGCATTTTGTCCTTGACTAGACTGAGTAAAATTCACTCTCTTCATTTGTACAAAATATTTATATATATATGACAGAGCAAATGGATGACCTATTTCAAAGGTGTTTCTTTCTTTCTTTTTTTTTTTTTTCTAAATGAAAAAGAAATACCACTGCAGTTAACATCTCTGCAAATGGAAAGCAACAACAACAAAACCAGCTGGGTGCTGCAGCATGAGGTGATATATAAATAGATGCTCCGTCAAGAGAACATAGCTGAGGAGAGGCAGGTAGAAATTAGCTCCTGGTGCCGCAGTGTTGGCAAAGTCCACCAGACTCCAGATGGAGAGGGAAGCATGGGGGAGCTGCAGCATGTGAAAGCACAGGCTGTCCATCTGGCTGTACCTCACGGTTCCTGAAAACTGCAGGTTGGGTAACAACCCGAACAACAACAATAAATACCAAAGGACAAATACTATACACACTCACTTGGACCCGCCTCCCACACAATGACCTAAAGCCATAGTTTAGTTTCAACATGTAGAAGTCACTCATCCTTTCACCATGGCACTCTGATATTCATAATGTCAAACCTAATACTTTTTGTACTATGCCTTCAACAAGACAACTGCTTTTAACATTTTATTTTAACCTTCATTTTGATTTTATACCTTTAGATTTGTTTTGTGTTTGAAAACATCTGCCAAAAAAAAGTTTGAATCCACCAGGATTACAAGTAAGTAAACGTACATAAGTGACGTTGGAAATTGAAGCAAAAAGTGTCAGCAGTGAAATCTATATAACACCTCAAGTTTTCTGTTTCTTTTTAAACTCACTCTTGCTCTTTAGTGGGGGATGCTTTGTCTATTACAATTTGAAGGAAAAATGACATTTTTTCTTTAAATTTTTTTATTTTTTTGACTTCTGAAAACATTGATTACCCCCCCAGCCACCAATAATATGAAATATAATGAATGAATGAGGCCAATTTTATCATGCCTTCCACTGACTGCTAATACATTAGAATCATGAAAACAATCACTATTGGTGTCCTTAGAAAGTGTACACTATTCTGGGACTATAACTTCATTTCTTCACTCATATTTTCAAAACTTGGAATTCATCCATTCTCATCAGTCTTAAAAATAAATCTGTGAGACGCAAGGGAAATTATTAAGTGAGGGGTCCCAGTTCATAAACTGAAAATCAATAGTGAAAACCCACTATTTCCTTCCCTGTCTACTTTATCCCATAACTATTCAAACCATTGTTTAAAATATTCAAGTTAATGCACAATTTAGAATTAACTCCCAAGCAAGTTTTCTTCAAAACCAGAATACAATATAATGTAATGTTCCAAATGCTTTCTGGAAGCTGTACAAAACTGTATAAAAGTTACATTGAATCCATAATATTTTGTAATTTTAATAGGTCAACAATATGGATAAGGAACTATAAAGTACTGTAGAAATTTAGTATAATCCTTTAGTATATTTCAGATTTTAGAAGAGCATCATTTCACATTTTCCTTGACTTGGCCAAAATTGTGGAGTTTGTAAGAATAATTTGATGAGCAGGAAATTATCCATTTTTAATCACACGGGAAATATTTGTACCACAAGTACTATTTATAATTTTGAAAAGTCAACTTTTTATTTCTATCCCTTAAGAGCTACCTCAACATAAAACATAACAGAACAGGCTGGGCGCGGTGACTCAAGCCTGTAATCCCAGCACTTTGGGAGGCCGAGACGGGCGGATCACCAGGTCAGGAGATCGAGACCATCCTGGCTAACACGGTGAAACCCCGTCTCTGCTAAAAAAAATACAAAAAACTAGCCGGGCGCCTGTAGTCCCAGCTACTCGGGAGGCTGAGGCAGGAGAATGGCGTAAACCTGGGAGGCGGAGCTTGCAGTGAGCTGAGATCCGGCCACTGCACTGCACTCCAGCCTGGGCGGCAGAGCGAGATTCCATCTCAAAAAAAAAAAAAAAAAAAGTAACAGAACAGTTTTTCAGATTTATAACAAAAGGGTAAAAATAAATACAATGCCACATAAAGTATGGTACAAAGTAGATTAGCAGTGCTCTAGCACCGTGCTCTTTTAAGATCAACAACATTGCTATAAAAAGAAAGAAAATGTCTCAACAACTAAAATTAGATTAACTTGGTAATAATGGACCAATGATTACAACAGAGTTCTGGAATATAGCAAGATGTTTATATTCATTGCCTGGAAAACTTCACTCCAGTATCTACTCAGGCCCACAGGAACTGTCTCCACTACCAGTAGCACCAAGACCTGAAGTCATACACAGCTTAGTCAAAATTCTTCTCCTCCACATAAGTACTGTGTCACTAGGGTAACACATCTGATATGGTTCTTTCTTTTTAACATGATATGGTGTCCTCTTGAGACTCCTTCTCTTCTTCAAAGATCACCTAGACCTTCTTGAATGTAGCCACTGACCACATTCACTGCCCATGGCATTAACTGTCTATATGAGGATAATAACTGGCATTAGCTGTGCATGGGCCAGTTATGACCAAGACAGACTTTTTGCTGGTGTTCCATTCCATTCCTGCCCGCAGTCTGCATCTAAGATTCCCCTATGTTTCAGCACTATACCACAGACTGCCCAGACCTCATCTGGCCATTATTTTTTCTCACTCCGATCCCTTACACTAATCCCAACCCTCCTGCATCAGACATTTTCTCTGTTTGAAAGATTTTAAACAGTAATTCAATTTATTTAATAGGTATAGGCTATTCAGGTTATCATTTCTTTATGGGTAAGGTTTCGTAGTTTATATCTTTCAAATAATTTGTCTATTTCATCTAGTCTGTCAAATGTATGTGCATAGAATTTTCATAGTTTTCCATTTTTTGTGATGCTAGTATCAGTAATTACATCCCCTCTTTTTATTCCTGGTATTTGTAATTTGTGCATTATTTTTCACTTGGTCAATCTGGCTAGAACTTTATCAATGTTACTGATTTTGTTCCCAAAGAATGAGCTTTTGGTTTCATTGATTATTCTCTAATGTCTGTCTCTTTCAAGCTTAAATGACTTTTGCTCTCATCTTTATGATTTTCTTTCTTGTGTTTGCTTTAGGTTTTCTGTTCTTTTTCCAGATTCTGTAGGTAGAAGCTAAAATTATTGATCTGAGAACTTTTTAAATATAAGCATTTAATGCTATAATTTCTCCCCTAAGAACTGTTTTAGCAACATCTCAAATATATTGATGTTGCATATATATTTTCTTTCAGTTCAAAATATTTCCTCATTTCCTTTGATATTCTTTGACCATTTGAGTGTTTATTGATATGTTATATACATTATTTAATATTTCCAAATGTGTGAGATTTTGAACATATCCTTCTGTTGTCAACTTCTACTTTAATTTTATTATTGTAAAAGTTGAATAATTTCAATTTTTAACTTAGTTTTTTTTACAAACAATGTCGTCTGTCTTGGTGAATGTTCCATGCATACTTGAAGGAATGCCTGTTCTGCTGTTTTGGGGTAAAATGTTCTATAAATATCAATTGGGTCATGTTGAATGATGATGATGCTCAAGTTTTCCGAATACATTTGTTCATTTCTTGTCTATTTGTTCTACCAAGAAGTTGCAAAGGGAATGCTAAAGTCTCCAAATGTAATTGTGTATTTCTCTCTCTTTTCAGTTCTTGCTTCATATCTTGTGATAATTTGTGGTAAAAATAAATAAATAAAACAACAAACAAACAAACAAACCTACATAAATAGTTCTAACTTGCTAAGTTGACCCTTTTTACATAATATTCCTTCTTCTCCCTGGTAATTATCCTGGTTCTGTAGTCTTCTTTATTTGATATTAATATTGACACTCTAGCTTTTGTTTTAATTTGAGTTTGTTGGTATATTTTTTCCATCCTTCTATTTTTAAGTTAATAGTAAAATGATAGTTAAGTTTTCCAGTAAAAAGCATACAATTGGGCCTTTCTTTTATATCCAGTCTGATCATCTCTGCCTTTTAATGGTGTGGTTAGATCATTTACATTTAATGTAGTTATTAATATGTTTGGACTTATGCCTGCCATTTTATTATTATTTTTCTACTTGTCATTTATGTTTTGTTGTTGATATAATTTGGCTGTGTCCCCACCCAAATCTCACCTTGAATTGTGTCTGCTATAATTCCCACATGTTGTGGGAGGGACCCGGTGGGAGATAATGGAATGGCAGTGATTTCCCCAATGCTGTTCTTGTGGTAGTGAATAAGTACATGAGACTATATTGGTTTCACAAGAAGAAATCCCTTTTGCTTGATTCTCACTATTCTCTTGTCTGCCACTCTGTGAGATGTTCCTTTCACCTTCTGCCATGATTGTGAGGCTTCCCCAGACACGTGGAACTGGCTGGGGAATAAATCTCATTCTTTTGTAAATTGCTCAGTTTCGGGTATATCTTTATCAGCAGCATGAAAACGACTAATACAGTTGCATGAGTTTTCTAGCACAGCTGTAGCAAATTAGCAGAGTGGCTTAAAACAATACTCATTTATTATTTCATAGTTTCTGTGGGTCAGAAGTCTGGAGACAGTGAGACTCAGCTAGTGTCTCTGTTTAGAGCTTCATGAGGCTGAAAGCAAGGTGTTAGTAGGGCTACATTTTTTGTGAAGGTTCTGGGAAAAATCAGCTTCTAATCTCATTCAAGAGAATTGCAAAAATTCAGTTCCTTGCATCAACAGAGCTGAGGTGCCTGTTTCTTCACTGGCTGTTAGTTGGGAACATTTCTCAAATCTTTATATTGCCTGCATTTCTCCTCACCTTGCCCTCCAGTAACAGTGGGTTGGGTCTTTCTCACGTTCCCAGTCTCTCTTACTTCCCCTTTTGATGAATTTTTCTAACTCTTTGCCTTGCTTTTCTACTTTTAACAGATCATTTAATTACAGTGGGTCCATTCAGATAATCCAGGATAATCTTCCTATTTTAATATCAGTTGATTACATCTTAATTATATCTGAAAAGTCCCTTCACAGCTATACCTGTATTATCACTTGATTGAATAACTAGAAGAGAGGAAGCCTGAGGAAATATCTTTAGAAATGCGTCTACCACAGTCTTCCCTCTAGCCCCCAAAGACTCAAGAGCCTCCCAAATGCAAAATACCTTCATACTTCTTTCAGTGTTTCCAAGAGTATTGCTATGCTTTGAATGTTTGTCCCCTCCAAAATTCTTATTGAGATTTAATCACCAATGTGGTGGTATTGAGAGGTGGGGACTTTAAGAGGCAAAGCCCTTATGAATAGATTAATCCATTCATGGATTAATGCAGTAATGGACTATCACAAAAGTGGGACTGAAGAATATATAACAAGAGAAGAGGAGCCTGGGCTGGCATAATCAGCCCCTCACCACGTGAGGCCCTGCACCGCCTGTGACTCTGCGGAGTCTCCATCAGCAAGAAAGCCTTCATCACTTGTGGCTCTTCAACCTTGGGTTTCTCAGCCTCCATAACTGTAAGAAACAAATTCTTTTTCTCTATAGATTCCTTAGTTTCAGGTATTCTGTTATAAGAAAAAGAAAGTGGACTAAGACAAGTCTTATTCCATTACAGCAACAACTCAAAGCATAAGAATCTCATTTAAATTTCATTTGCTCAAAAGTCCAAAATCTCTCAACTAAATCTAGTTTCGTCGAATAATCCATTGGGTATAACTCCTGGGAACAATTTCTGTCCATCTGTGGACCTGTGAAATTAAACAGACAAGTTATCTGCTCCTAACATACAATTGTGAGACAGGCATTGGATGTCAGTTATAAATACACCAGTTTCAGCAGGGGGAACATGGACGGTAGAACAAGCTGACAGGTACAAAGCAGTATCCATGTATAGGTCAGCAAACTACATTAGGTTTCTAGGCCTGGGGAAACTCCTCTGTGGCTCACAGCTTCATTCTTTAGGCTCAAAATTCTACAATTTGGGCAAGCTACTCTGCCCTCTGAGTCATCTTTTTTTCCTGAAAGGTAGCACATATCGGCAGCTAAGAGTTTCATCAGTAGTTTTATTTACCAGTAGAATCTGAGGGCTCAAACAGCCTTATTTCATTTTATAGCCTCTTTCCCTTTCTGCCCATGCTAGCAGTGTTTTACTGGCATAAAATTCTCAACAATCTTGTGAGTTTGGCATTAACAGGGATTCACTCCATTAGACAAGATGCCTTCCTACAGATTTTTCCTAGATAATCTTTCTTGTTTGTGTTTTGCAGAGATGGATAAGTGACAACACCCTTTAGATTTCTAGAAGCCCCTGGTTTGAATGAGAGGATTCTGTAAGTCACATCCTTAATCTCTTTAAAGAGTCTTTTATGTAACTAAATACTCTGATCTTTTAATGTCTCTGAGATTTCAGAGAAGAATCATACAATCACATAATTAGCCTTTTCTCTAGTGCATTCTTTGCTGACAATGAATCTCTTAATTTTAGTCTTTTGCTGGGCAAAGTGAAAATTTCTAAAATCATTAAGTCTTTGCTCCTTTTTGTTTGACAGTTTTTCCCCTCAGTTTATCTCTTTCCTCTCACACATTTCTGTAAGTTGCAAGAAGAAGCCAGGTGTTACAGACTAAATATTTGTGCCTCTTCATCCATGCCCCCAGTCAAGGAAAGTGATATGTTGAAGCCCTAACCACCAATGTGGCTGTATCTGGAGTAAGAAAGTAATTAAGATTAAGTAAAGTCTTAAGGATGGGATCCTGATTTGATAGGATTAGTACCCTCAAAAGAAGAAACATCCAGAAGCCCCCCATCCCCATTAGCTCACACAAAGAAAAGGTCATATGTGTACATAGCAAGATGATGGCCACCCGCATGCTAAGACAGCAGCCTCAGAATGAACCTACTTTGCCTACTTGATCTTGGACTTCCCAGCCTCCAGAACTGTGAAGAATAAATTTGTTCTTACTCCACCCAGTCTGTGACATCTTGTTATGGCAGCCTAAACAGACAAATATACTAGGTAATATCCTCAATATTTTGCTTGGAAATCTCAATATCCAAGTTCATCACTTAAAAGTTCTGCTTGCAACATAACTGCAAGAAATAATTTTGCCAATCTCTCTTCATCATATAGCAATAATCCCTCTTTCTCCAGTTTCCAATCACATGTTTCTCATTCCCTTTTAATTCCTCATCAGAAGCATTCTAAATTTCTACTATTGTCCCGTTCAAGGTAATCTAGGCTTTTTCTATAATGTTCCTCAAAGTTCTTCCAGTCTCCTCCCATCGTCTGATTCCAAAGTCGCTCATGCATTTTTAGGTATTTGTTGCTGAAGCACCCTACTACAGAAATGAAAATCTGCATTTGCTTTTATTACTTCCTTAATAAAGAATGACAGATTTTGATGGGCACCATGGCTCACGTCTATAATTCAAGCACCTTGGTAGAATGATGTGGGCTGATTGCTTGAGCTCAGCAGTTCCAGACCAGCTTGGGAAATATGGGAAAATCTCATATCTATAATAATAATAATAATAATAATAATGATAATTAGCTGGGTATGCTGCCATGTGCCTGTAGTCCCAGCTACTTGGGAGGCTGAGGTGGGAGGACTTGAGCCTGGGAGGTCAAGGCTGCAGTGAGCTATGATCCTGTCACTACTGCACTCAAGCCTGGACGACAGTGTGAGAAAAAAAAAAAAAAAAAAATGAAAGGAATGACAAATTTAGTGACTTAACACATTATTTATCTCACAATTCCTGTAGGTCAGAAGTCCAGGCACAGTGTGGCTCAGCTGTTTTCATTGCTTAGAGTAAAGGCTGATCTTGAGGTGTCAGCAGGGCTGCATTCCTTTCTGGAGGCTCTGAAAAAGGATCAGCTCCCGAGCTCATTCAGAGTGTTGGCAGAATTCAATTCCCTGCAGTTAGAGTGAAGTCCCACTTCTTTGGCTGTCATCTGGGAGCCTCTCTCAGCTCCTTAAGGTCACATGCATTCCTCCTTACCTTGCCACTCCAGCAACAGCAAATTGAGATCTTCTTGAGCTTCAGTTCTCTCTGATTTCTCTCCTCTTCTGCTACATCTTTCCAATGGACCCTTCTGTTTTCTTATGCTTTTAAGAGCTTAGGTGATTACAGTGGGCTCACCTGAAAAATCTAGGCTATTCTCTCAATTTTAATGTGTACTGTTTAGCAAACTTAGTTCCATCTGCAGAGTCCCTTCACAGCAGTACTGTACCTGGATTAACTTGACTGAACAGCTTGTAGACAGGTATCTTGGGGTGGAGATGGGAAGACATCTTTAGAATCTATCTGACACATTTATGTTCCTGTTTTTCATTCCCTGCTCTTTTTTGAGATATATATATATTTTACATTTGCTTTTTAATTTTTCCCTCGGTTTTTTATTATAATCATTTATGCAGTTCTTTATATAATCTTTTTAGTTGTTGTTCTAGTGTTTACAATATATAATTCATACTTTATATCACCTATTTAGAATAACCTTATCATTTCAAAGTTTAAAAAATGACAAGTACATAGCTCCCTTACCCTCTCTCATTATGATGTTGTCATATACATCACACTGAAAGCCCTACCATTATCTCTGCTCTCTGATGAATCAACAACCATTCTCTATTAGACAACTCCTGTCAGCATATAAATTGCTCCAATATGTATCATTCTTTTTAAAATCATCCCTGATTCCAAATGTCCCTAATACTTCTATACCATTATCTGCTAATCATTCAGATAAATTTTTGAAAATTGTCTAAATATGCTGCCATTAGTTCCTCCTCTCCTACTTAATAAATCCTACACAATTTTTGTCCCATTCACATCACTAAAACTTCTCCTGCCAAGATTAGTAATATTTCAGTGGCATCAGGCAAGGCTGACCACTCATTCTCAGTCCTCACAATCCTACTTTTTCTCTTATATCATCAGCTATTCCTTATCAGTCTATTTGCTGACTCTGCAAAATTCTATTTTCTAAATGTTTGAATTTCTCAAGCTTTTTCCATGGACTTGCTTCCTTCTCAATACTGCCTCCCAGATTATTATACCCATGCCTGTGTATTTGAATAACAGTGATATATCAAAGATTGCCAAGTTAACTTCTTGAACTAAAACCTCTTTTCTGAGTTATCAACTCACATATCCACTGCCTAATTGATATCTCTACTTGGATGTCTCAGACATCTTCCACATAGCATATCTAAAATCTTTTGATTTCCTGCCCCCAGTGTGTAGCCTTAATGCCAGAATTACACATCTGTGGAAATCTCACAGATTTTATCTTCTCCCGGTTTCAATCTTATTTTTATTCCACTAACCACCACCACAAGAGTCACCATCTTCTTCCCTGGATATTGCACAAGCCTCCTACTGGGTTTTTCCTGGTTTCACTCTTGCCCACATCTAAACCAGTCTCTAAGAACAGCAAATTTAAACACTCTAAAACTCACCTTGTCATCCCCCTGCTTAAAACCCCATAATTATTTCTCTTTATACTGTGAAATAAATCCAATTTTTAAAAAGTACGGCCTTAACTCCCTGATAAAGTTGATAATCTCACCTCATGCCATAGTCCTGCCACCCATTATGCTCCAGACACACTGATCTTCCTTCAGGTCCAGGAACACATCACGCTTCTTCCTGCCTCAGGAACTTTGCATAAGGTGTTATTTATGTGTGAAGGAATATACCCTTAACCTCTCATTCTTTCTTTTTCTTACATTGTTTGAGTATAAATCATGTGCTAATCACTGTGTTAGATGCATAGACTGCTGTTAAAAACACAGGTAAATTCCAGGTCTTCAAAGTCTGCCATGTAGGGCAGAGAAGACAAATAATTTAGACTCTGTTGCTTAAAAGAGCAATAGAGTGACAAAATTTGATGTACAAAAATAAGCTTAATGCAGTACATTTTTAAAAATCTTTTCATCAGACATAGCTTAAAACCAGCTGTTGGGAGTACTAATAATAAAAGCATCTTCAAATGCTAAATGTACTCCAAAAGGGGCATTTCATTATTTTATTATAAAGATAAATCAGAAGACAGCTTATTCTCAAATAGCTGAGCCTATGAAGCATAAAACAAGACTTTATTTGAAGTTACTAAAAATGTGTATGTACAAAGCAAAGAGGTCAATTCTCAAAAGGAAGGTGGAATAGAAGAACCTAATAATATCATTACTAGCAGAAGCCAATATACACTGTGCACATGTAGCAGCAATAAAAACATCCTAACTACAAATGGTCAATTCTCAATAAAATAGAGAGCAAGAAGTCAGAAGTAAAAAATAACTCCAATCTAATTTAGCAGCTTTATTTATATGGTACATGCATTTTTTTTTCATGGCTTTTAAGTGATGAGGTCAGTAATAAGTATTTTGCTTCACATTTTCCAAAGAGTACATGTGGCTTAGGAAGACGATAGGAAACAATTTCCAAACAACCACAGCTAGAACTCAGACTCATGAGTTACTTAATACTCCCTGGCATGAGTATTTTAAAGGTTCAATTTTTAAGGAGATAAGCAGTTTTATTTCAAGGAAGCACATTCTCTTTTACACGCATTTAATCTATGCTTTAAAAAAATCATGTTGAAGAGTATAAGAAAGAAATCAAAAATATAAAATATTACCAAGGAGGAAAAACTTGTGATCTTTTAAAATTTGGAACTCACAAAGCTCTCTAAGAGGGTTTATCGGAGCATAAATAAAATTAACATTAGAGTACATACAAATAACGAAGAGAGTTTTTCTATCTTATCGTGGAGATGACTCTTAAGAAATTAAACATTTAGCTTTTTTTGCATGAAAGCTTAAAATTTTCTCTTTTGAATATAGGTTTTAAAATCACTCATTAGCCTGCAAAGAAGAAAAATCCATTTAAGCAGTGATTCTGTTTGAAGGAGCTAGCAATCTTTACTTATATGCTGAGTAAAGGAAATGAATAATGGAGTTAATCTTGCAATGCAATTAATTTTGATTTAAGGTCCCTAGATAAATGCTGCAAACTTAAAGGCAAATAAAGGGAACTTGAACATTCTATTCACCTTTGGTAACTGAAGAATGATTTTCTGCTCTTTTCAATAATTAACTGAAATATTCTCAGTGAAAATATCTAACGTGAAAATAAATGGTGCCTATGATCCAGGACCAGTGATAAACTACACATTTTGGTTTCCTGAAAAAACCTCCACATATGATTATATGAAAAGTCTCCATATAATCTAAGACACTAGTGATGATCATAAAAACAGTTCTCACTTATTAAGTAAGCATTCTAATGGCATGTAGGCACTTAACATATATTATCTTTATTCTTACAGTTATCCCATGAGGGTGGGATAGTATTGAACCCATTTTTATAATAGAAGAAGCAGAGGCTAAAAAAATAATTTGTTCAAATTCTACAGCTTATAATTAATGTATAGATAGTATATACATGATGATGTAAAATATATACACACATATACAAACACGCACACATTCTGCTCTCTATTACTTCCCTACTACTTTGTACTGGAAGGTATTCACTTAGGTTACGTTCCGGTGATACAAAGACAGATAGGAGGTTACTTTTGCCTCAACCCAATCATGGAGATAACAGTAATTGCAATGCAAAATGAAAAGATAAAACATGAAGAATGACATGGGAGCCCCCATTATTGTTTTTAGCTCAGCCTAAGGTGGACAGAGAAGGAAGGCGCCCTAAGGTGGACAGAGAAGGAAGGCTTCCTGCTGTAAGTGATGCTGTTGTTCAAACTGAGTCTTGGGGAAGGATGGAGGGTTAGCTAGGAAAAAAAAAATAAGGAAGGTGGTGAGAAGTACCTTGGAGGCAAGTGTATGACAAAGCCATGCAGATATGAAATGGGTCATTTCTTCCAGCAACCGCAAATGCCAATGTTGTTGGGAGCATAATGCTTGTGGAGAGAAATGGCCAAAAATAAATAAATAAATAAATAAATAAATAAATAAATAAATAAATAAAAATATATCAGCAAAATGTTCCTGATGAAGAAACTATGATTTGGGTTCTTTTGGGAAAGCAACTTAATCTTTGTCTGAGTGCCCATTTCCATCTGTAAAATGGGTTAATAATATCTAGAGTTTCTGTGAGGAATAAAGGAGTTAATATCCAAAAATTAAAACACAAGAATGACTAGGACACCTTGCACATTGAATCCTTTGCTATTACTAATAGAAGGAAAGTAACTGGGTCCAGACCATATAGCTAGTAAGTGTAGTAGCCAGGACCTAAAGTCAGATTGAATGAACCCCATGGTGGTTGATTATCATACTACCTGAAGCCTAGTGGCCTATGAATGCAGCAATTATGTTTTATAATCTAGAAAAATAAACACTAATAAGCAGCTATTGGTTATAGGATTTAGTCCTTGTATGTGGGAGTGCTTTGTTTAGATAATTATTTCCTGCATCTAGATTAATTTTAAGTTTTTTTCAAATGAATATACTTCAAATCAGGTACATTTTTATGTTGACACTGGGCATTAATATCCAAACAATTTGTTAAGGAGTAATGCCAAATTAGATCAATTACTAAATCTCAGCAACAATGAATTATCAAACTATGTTAGTTTTATCATCCATTCAACAAGCTTGTCCTCTCTCTCTAACCTTCTGCATAAATTCTATGCTATGCTATAATGGTTTGCACTTTTGGTTCATCCATTCATGGTACATGTTATCTATGCTTTCAAATGATTTCTTCTCTTCCACTTAACTCTAGACTCTTCCCTAAAATGGGATGCTTGCCTCATCATTACAACAAATTCAATTTGCTCTGTAGGACATCAGAAAAATTACCCCCTCTCAAAGTCTCTCTTTTATAAACTGATAAATAAGGAGTAGAAATCATCTCTGCATCATTCTTTGTGTTCAGAAGTAAAGGCAATAGTGCAAGAGTCATAAACAAATCATTCCTTTCAAAGTTACACACCAAGAAGGCATCCATTTTAAGTTTTATATAGGCTTGACACAATTACAAAGACCTGAAGATAGAGAAAACCTATCTGTCTCAGATCTAAATGATGTAAAATGATCATAAAATATCTGATATAACACAATTATGCTAAATTCTGAGTTATTCTGTACAAATAATAAAATAGGCCATCTAAGAGACAGGGTTGAGCAAATGTGTAACATTTTCAGCTAAATGGCAGAATGTAGAACAGCCTAGGAAGAAATAACCCCCAAAATGGTGAAGGGTTACAAAATGAAAACAAGTCTGGCTCTGCCCAATATCATATTCTGTCCAGAAATTAAATAACAAAGGTTGGCCATGTGCATTCTGCTCTCTAATAAAATTGACAGTATAAGGAAAAAGTCACATATTCTCATCATATCTTTCCTAACAGTAACATAGGAATGAATATCTAGGAGGAAAAAATCTCATGGTAGTTTGCTTGGAACCATTTCTACTTTGCATATGTGCATATTAATGAGAAACTTTATTTTTTTGAACAATTAAGAGAGAAATTTCTCCTTTTCATGTAACAAATTCAGCCACCATAAAATTACCAACCTCTTTGATGAATTTTATGCCTAATGAATGTATATATATATATGGGTGTGTGTGTGTATTGAATTTAATATTAATACATATATGTATTTTTAAGTTCTTAGAAATTCCAACTTCCTTACATCAGTTTTATGAAATTTACACTCAGTAGATTTCTTTAGTATATGAATGTGTACTGTGTAGCTCTTATTAGAATAAAGAAAAAATAGCTCAAATTGGATTCAAGCAGCAGTGATGGAATGGAAACATTGAATGCAATCACATACAATTTTGAAGAAAGAACCAGATTGATTTAATTGCCAATTGAATATATAAGGTATAGTTAAAGGTAATTCCAAAATGTCAAGCCTAATTACATAGAAAAAATGTGCTGTCATGAAAACAGAAAACTAACATAAATGAAAATGTCCAGAAAGAAGGTAGATAATGTGGAATTTTAGTTCGGTCAGTGCTAGATGTGATAGTAAAAGTTATCACTGATGAAAAGACAGAAGAGGAACAATAATAAAAATCTGAATTGTATCCATGTATAAGAGGTAGAATAGATAAAAAGTGGCACCATAAAAATAGACAAAAGAGAATGCAAAATTTAAAAGACAGTAATGAAAATCAAAGGAAAAAGAATTCTAGCAAGAAAAATATGTTGTGTTGAATGCTGCAAAAGACTGCAGTTTATGTATAAGAAGTCCATAGGAATATTTAAGTAAATAGCTGCTGTAGACTTCCCATTTCAAGACTGATGTGAAGACATTTCCATACTCTTCTACTCTCAAAAACCTGCCTTAAGCAATAAATAAAACAAGAAACCAAAATCTAGACACTATCTTGAATGAAACTAAAAAAATACCTGTGACTCAAAGAAAAAGTAGATAAACAATATAGTGGCCTAGTAGAGGCAAAGAATTAACCTTACAGTAATAATGAAGAAGAAACAAACCAATTTGCCCTGTAGAACTCTAGAAAGCTTCAATTGCTTGAGGCTCCAAGGGTAATGGAAGGCTGGGATGAGGCTGGCTCTGAAAAACAGTGGGTCATTTGAAAATCTGTTAAAAAAAAATGTCTGTGTGCCCAGATTTCACCCTATTCAGATCTATCAAGCTACATAGAATAAAGAAGTTTTATAGATGTCAGAGGAAATGCACTAGTCAGATGCAAGATACAGGAACACTAAGTATATAATAAACCTGCATGAGGCATAAGAGTCACAACAAGAGGGTTAAGTGGTATTCTGCATAGTCATCAATAAGATTCAAAGCCCCCTTTTCCTGCCTCATATCAATAAGGTTGGCAGCTTATATAATCAAGATGGACATTGGTGGCTACTTCTCTGAAAGTAGAAAACCACACCAAGAAGAACATTTACAGATAATTTTGGAGTCACGAATCAATGACCAGCTAGTTATTCAGTCACTCTACAATGAAGCTTCAGAGTTTGCAAGATCCACCCATGCACATAGAGCTTCTGATAAGATTTTCTGCACTTCAAACTTAATGTGATTATATTGTTAAGAACCATCAGATAGCTGAGAAACAGATCCAACTTAAAAAAAAAAAAAAAAAACAGGCAAAACAAAGACAGAAAAAGAATTCTGAGGAAATACAGAAAAAAATCTTCCAGGAAATCATAATTAATATTCACAAAGAGATACAATGACATTGCAATCATAAAGCAAGTATGGGTGTTTAAAAAGGTTTAAATGTAACTTAAAGTAACATACTTATTAGAGGGGTAGCTTTAAAACATTATCTACAGTTTGAGGAAACCTACAGAAAGGAGTACAAAAAAAGTTAAAAAAAAAACTATTTTAAGGGGAAATTCTAGGAACAGAAAACCGTGGTTGGCAGGAGCCAAAAGTAGGGAAAGGGACTGGCTGCAAATGAGCAGAGGGAATTTTTGCAATGACTGGGGGTCAGTTAAATGACTGTAATTTGTCAACATATCAAACTGTATACTTAAAAAGGGTGATTATACTTTTAAAAAAGGTGTTAAGATGGAAAGTAGAAAAATAAAGATAAAAATAATTAGAAAATTCATCCAGAAGACCAAGCATCCAACTAATGAGTTGTAAAATGAGAAAATGAAGGAAAGGAAGAGAAAATTTCAAAGAAATAATGGAAGAAAATCTCTCAAGCTGAAGCACCAGACTCTCTAGATAAAAATGGTTTACCTATTGCCTACTCCATTGAAAGAATGAAGACCCTCACTAAGTCACCTGTTTGAGAAATTTCAGAACACAGGGAATAAAATCAAGATCCTGAAGCCTCACCAAAAAGAATCAGAAATAAAAGAGAAACATACAATAAAACATGACTCAGAATGACTTCTGAAGTTTTACATAAGACGCTAAAAAGCAGTGGGATGGTACTTTCAAAATAATTGAAGAAAAATGCATCCACTCTATTATTCTATCTAGGCCCTGAAGGGAACCAAACAAATACTAAAATTATAATTCAAAAAGTGTTTTTCTAAAATATATATCAAATTGTGTATCCAAAGAGCACATGGTGTACCTCAAAGTATCAACCCATAATGCCAACATTAATACATAATCTAGGAAATTCTGAAATTTTTAAAAATAAAATTTAAATTTTCTTTAAATTTAAATGAAAATTCTTTAAAGAAAGAAAAAATAATCCCATCGGTAGCTAGATAAAAGGAGCATATGACATATAAAAGAAAAAAGAAATCATTTTCTTTGTGAGCAATGCTTTTTTGGGGGGGAAACAAATCAGAAAGCATAATTTTTTTTTTTTTTTTTTTTTTGAGGCGGAGTCTCGCTCTGCCGCCCAGGCTGGAGTGCAGTGGCCGGATCTCAGCTCACTGCAAGCTCCGCCTCCCGGGTTCACGCCATTCTCCTGCCTCAGCCTCCCAAGTAGCTGGGACTACAGGCGCCCGCCATCTCGCCCGGCTAGTTTTTTGTATTTTTTAGTAGAGACGGGGTTTCACCATGTTAGCCAGGATGGTCTCGATCTGCTGACCTCGTGATCCACCCGTCTCGGCCTCCCAAAGTGCTGGGATTACAGGCTTGAGCCACCGCGCCCGGCCCAGAAAGCATAATTAAGATGACTAGAAAAATAAAAATGTGAGTCAAAGATTTTATACCTAGTAAAACAGCCTTCAATATAAAGGATAAAAATTGCTCATAACATTAAGTATACCAGCAAATGTGGTTTCTTTTAGTCCTTCTTTAGGAATCTACTGGAGAACAAATTTCAAAAGATTAAAATAAATTGCATAAAAAAACATCAAAATGACTATAGGAAGATCAACAGAAGAAACTGTGCAGAGCATTAAATAAAAAAAAAACACTTGCAGAACAAAAGTAAATGAGGATTAGAGAGAGAAAATATTGTATGTGACAGCTACAAGCTCTGACAATTAAAAAGTAGTAGGTAATAGATGTAGCATATACGAAGATAATTTTGTTTTACTGTTTTCAGTAATCAGAATTGGCGGTAATAGTACTAGTATAGTTATTCTGAGAATGTGTATGTGAAATGTGGGATAGAATCATTATGCAATATTCTAATTCTAACGTCCCCTGTGTCCTTGAGAGCCAAAGTGAAGAGAATAACTAAAAACCCAGTAATCCAAAATTGGAATTGGAAGTATTTGAACAAACACATCAAGTATTTTTATTGTTCAAAATAAATAGATATGTCCTAGTTCTTCCAGTGTAGACTAAGAAACAGTAATAAATGATAAATGAAGGGATCTTGGAGCATGAATAAGGAAGAAAGAGGAACAGAAGTAGCAGAAATTTGGGTGTACATAATAGTCTATTCTTTTCCTGAGTTTTATAAATCATATTGGATAATTGAAACAAAAATTATAACACCATCTCTGATACTCAAGATAATGATATTTAAAAGTAGGCACAATAAAGAGACCTAAGTGGAAATAAGGTTTCTACATTTCTGGGTCTTTTTTGTTTTTTGTTTTTTGTTTGAGATGCAGTCTCGCTCTGTCACTCAGGCTGGGGTGCAGTGGGGACATCTCGGCTCACAGCAACCTCCGCCTCCCATCTTCAAGCTATCTCCTGCTTCAGACTCCCGAGTAGCTGGGATTACAGGTGCCTGCCACCACACCCAGCCAAGTTTTTTTTATTATTATTACTTTTAGTAGAGACAAGGTTTCACCACATTGTCAGGCTGGTCTTGAACTGCTAACCTCAGGTGATCCACCCACCTTGGCCTTTCAAAGTGCTGGGATTACACGCATGAGCCACGACCGGCAGGTTTCTACATTTCATTCAATGTTGTAAAACGTGGATACCAGTAGAGTGTGGTAAGTTACATATGCATACTGTAGTTGCTCTGGGCATTATATTGTAACTATACAAACAAATACAATCAAATTATATAAACAAATACAATCAAAAACAATAAAAATAGGCTGTGCACAGCTGTAATTCTAGTACTTTAGGAGGGCGAGGCAGGCAGATCACTTGAGGTCAGGAGTTCGAGACCAGCCTGGCCGGTATGGCGAAACTCTTTCTCTGCTAAAAATACAAAAATTAGCCAGATGTGGTGGTGCATGCCTGTAATCCCAGCTACTCGGGAGGCTGAGGCAGGAGAATCACTTGAACCCAGGAGGTGGAGGTTGCACTGAGCTGAGATCACGTCACTGCATTCCAGCCTGGGCAACAGAGTGTGACTCCATCTCTCTCTCTATATATATGTATGAAGCAAAATGAATTTCTAATTATTTTAATTATAGTGGGCTAGAACACATCAAACATTTTAAATTATACAAATGAAAAACAATGATAGAGTATCATCATTTTGCAACTCTGAAGGAATCAACAATCTTTCTAACCATTAAGAATCAACAGCTGCTGACATTAAAAAAAAAAAGTTAAAACCAGACATTATGTGTGTTCTGATAAAAGAACATACCACCACTCAAGAGATTAACTCAAATCTGATTACATCTCTGTATCCAACTGCCAATTGCTGGAAATGTAAAAGAGGAACAGGTTGAATGCATTGTAAGTATCCAAGTCAGCAACATCTAGATTAAGGTAAATTATACTAGTTAAAGGGTATAAGTACAAATTCTCCCTCAGATAGATTGTAAGGAAAAGAAAGAGATTGAAGGAGAACCTGTAGATTAAAAGACTTAAAAGACATCAGATTTCTAAAATGGGCCAGACTAAACTATAGTGTGTAGGAATGCACTGTTAGCTGATACAACCATGGAGAAAAATGGTTATTGTAAAAATCAAGATTGCAGTTACATATGAAAAATGGAAATGGCCTGTGATCATGAAGGGCACATGGATAGCTTTTGCGGCCAGTGGAAATGTTCTATTTGTTGACTTGGGTGGTAGTTACATGGTTATTCAGCTTGTAATTCGCTAAGCGGTAGGTTTTTTATTTTTTGTCTGTTTTCCTCCATCTGAGTTTTATTTTATAATACTAAGGTCTAAAAAGGTTAAACATAGATCATGTGCATTAAATTATTACTACATTAAATTTATATACTGCTAGAGCAAAAGAGACAGATGCCAGACAGGTAATACTGACTCTTTCAGCATAACTTCCCAAGTGTGTTCCTAAGGTAACTAAGCAGTAAGCATTATTTATTTCTCACAAGGTTTTCTGTCACAGAGGTATTTCTAGCATGATTTATTTGCTGAGGCTTATTAACTTGAAAAGACATGGATGTTGATCTTAAACAGGTCTACATTTTAATCCCAACTCCACTTCCTTTTAGTTTTGTGACTTAGCCTTTCTGATTTTCCATCTCCTTATGTGCAAAATGAGAGTAACTCTGCATATTATTACTATTTTTAAAATATTTTATATAAAGTGCCTAGAAACAGTTAAGGCACTCAAGAAATATTACCTGCTATTCTGATTACAGAAATTCCTTTTATAATTCCAGTACTCACTGTAACAAAATAACAAACCCCAAAATACTGACTCTCCACCGCGGTATTCTATACAGAGAAAACACAGATCTTTGGTTCAGGTTAGTTAATCTTAATATTTTTACTCCAATTTCTATGACTGGCTTGCAGATATTTTTAATCAATAAGAAATATTACAGCTATCTTTTTATTATGGAATCCTATGGCCGTTGTGCCAAACATGTTAAAATGTATCAGTTCCCTGGAGCCACTAAGGAACCACAAAGACCACCAGGAGATGGTTAGAAGTGATCCAAGGAGTCTGTTGGAATCAAATCAACCCAGGTGTTAAAGAAAGAACATGGTAAAGAATACGAAGAAAATCTGTTCCTTTACCTCTGCCCCTTTCTCTTTAAGTGAACCTCTTCTTCACTGCCATCAGCACACTGGGATATTTATTTAAAGAGGGATGTCAGGTCTTTGTGTCTGATTTGTAAACACCACTTTCTGTCATCTTTACAAGGTATTTTATCCCCACTTAACACAGAGGCCTCATCTTCCAACTTCTAGTTGTCAGGATAAATGAAGTCAGTTTAAGTCACATATGAAAGGCTCGAGATTAATATTTAAAAACATCATTGTATTTTTTGTTTAATTTCTTCTGTTATAAAAAGTGTTTCCCAGCAGGCACTGAGAACTTAGAAAGGGAGAATGAGGCCAGGCATGGTGGCTCATGCCTGTAATTCCAGTGCTTTGGGAGGATGAGGCAGGTGGATCACCTGAGGTCAGGAGTTCAAGACCAACCTGGCCAACATGGTGAAACCTCGTCTCCACTAAAAAAAAGAAAAAAAAAGAAAAAAATTAGCTGGGTGTGGTGGTGAGCACCTGTAATCCCAGCTACTTGGGAGGCTGAGGCAGGGTAAGTGCTTGAATCCAGGAGGCAGATGTTGCAGTGAGCCAAGGTCGTGCTATTACACTCCATCCTGGGCAATAAGAACAAAACTCCGTCTCAAAAAAAAAAAAAAAAGAAAGAAAGGGAGGATGAACATCACCAATGGAAGGTGGATGAGACACACAGGAATTTCCAGTAAAACAGAAAGGAGAACTAAAAGGAGCTCATAACAATTTAAGAGATAAGAGGAGCATCAGCCTGTAATCCCAGCACTTTGGGAGGCCGAGACGGGCGGATCACAAGGTCAGGAGATCGAGACCATCCTGGCTAACCCGGTGAAACCCCGTCTCTACTAAAAAATACAAAAAAACTAGCCGGGCGAGGTGACGGGCGCCTGTAGTCCCAGCTACTGGGGAGGCTGAGGCAGGAGAATGGCGTAAACCCGGGAGGCGGAGCTTGCAGTGAGCTGAGATCCGGCCACTGCACTCCAGCCTGGGCGACAGAGCCAGACTCCGTCTCAAAAAAAAAAAAAAAGAGGAGCATCAGAGGACTCATTCAAATGTGTCCCAGCTCCCACATCAAGTGATGAAATGGTGAAGGTTGCAGCGGAGGGGAGCTGTTTGGACATGCTGGAAGAACAGCTGAAGTGGAGAGCTCTTGAAAATCTGAGAGGGAAGTGTCTGTGGGGCGGACCTGCTCTGAAGTGGTGTGGTCATGTCGGAATAAAAAGACAGGGCTACTGCTCTAGGTAAGAAGGGATCCAAGTTAGCACTCCAGGCCTTCCTCAACTCCCATGAGGCAAAGATGACATTAGGGATTCTTCTCTAAGCCCTGTGCAGGAGGCAGAAGGTAGCTGATATGGCTAGATAAAATTTCCAAGGATGGTCACTGCAACAGAGTCAAAATGGTTCTGAAATTAACAGCTGACTGACAGGCTGCCAGGATGGAATGGACTGCAGACCTCGAGGTGTGCCATGATAATGAGTCTGTGCAGTCTGCCTCAGCTGGGACACACACCCATCATCCCTGATTTCCATAGTGAACAGTACTGGCACAACACCGGAATCATCGCGCCCCACGGGAGGCCAGAGAGAACCTGGGGAACAACACTCAGATCCGAGGCTTCCTCTCCCCACAAGACCATGATGTCACAGGACAACACTGTGCTCTATGCAGCCAGATAACATCTCAGGGAGTGTATGGGGGAAATTGATCTGACAGGGAAGTGAACCTACTGAACAATTCTGCAGAATGAGGCAGACATAACTTGATGCTTTAGGTACCCATTACTGCAGTCAACATCACCAGCAGCAAACAAAGCAAGCTTGAAAAATACATGTGGTAGGCTAGAGTATTGGTTTTGCATATATAGCACAGTATAAAGTTGTGATGTCTCATACAAGAATATTTTGAGAAAGTTCATATACTTAAAGATGTTTTAACTTTCTAATCGGAAGCTGTAAATGTACCCAGGTAATGTAAGTGTCTTATGTATAGTTGTTGAGAGTGGTATTATGTCCAACTGGAATTTACACTGCAGCTTTAACAGTTCTTTCTGTATATTGAACTATTGAATATCACAATTTATTCCACAGTTCAGCAAGTTTATTGTCTCGGAGGAAGTTTAAATGGTCAAATCAATGCATACAAAATAGAAGGCCTTTTTTGCAGAGTCAAGAAAACAAGGAATGCAACTGACTTTAAGGGATGTTTTAAAATACTTTTCTGACAAGTAATTCCAAATCTCCTCAATAACAACAGATTTCAAATAAACTCTAAAAATAAGAAGGAAATCTGAAGCTTAAATGCCATAACGCCCAGTTAAAAGCAGTACTAACTTCCCATTCTGTCTTCATTTCTAGCCCTATGCTGAGCTCCATCCTCAGTTATGCACAGTTATTGCAGACGCTGATGGGCATTACCGATCTGAAAGATTTATAAGTCATCCTTATTCACTAGCCTGCCTTTGGCCTTGATGTAAACAGTTGCAGTGGTAGAACTTTGCTAAAATGGTATTAATCAGGAATGAGGAATACTTTCTATTAGAAATACTTCCTATTCACACAACATTTTTTAATCAACTGAGAAACGCTCAGTATAAAGAAACCACTTGGAAGAGATGGTGCTACGTGGAACAAGTCAAACAGTGTTTTCAGAGTTAAAAGCATATAATACATGTCAAATAGCTGAAACAGCGGTGCTATGGGTTCAAAAAAGCAGAGTAGGGTGAATCTCATGAGTGTGGACTGCCTAACTAGGAGATCTTCTGATTTTGAATGGCTCTGGCGGTGTTTTTCACCTTTGCTTCTCACCTCTTTTTATTGTATTCCTTGTGCTTTCTCAGGACAAATTCCAGAGTAGGCAAAGTAGTGGTGTGAAATATGGAACTGCAAACATCTGCTCATCACCTACTCCCAAATGTCCAACCATCACCTGGCTTTCCAGCAAAGGGAAGTCCCCACTAGGGATTCTACTCACAGCCAAACTCCAAGTCACTAGCCTGACCTCCTTGCTAATCAACTTAGCATAGCTTCTACTTTACTACTAAACGCCATACGTCTGCTTATCAATGATCAAGCCACCCGCTAAGAACTTGTCTTTGCCTCAGGCCACTTCCTCTTTGTGCAAGTGTGGTATTTTGAAATGAGCTGCTCAATGGAGAACTACCCTGTGCAGTATCTGAAGTTAATCATTTCAATTTCTAATCGCATCTGAACGTTTTTAACTTTAAAGAATGAGAAAAGTAAACCCCAAAGAAACCTAACTGTATAAAGTTAAATTAGGCATAGAAAAAGCTTGAGAAAATTAAATGAAGCTCAGAACTGAAAACTATCAAATTACTTTTCAAGATAACTCTCCTATGCAATTAAAACTATTCTCTATCATTTTAATGCTTTAATTATGGAATATAGTCAATGCCTTGACTTTATGATCTCAATAAATGTAATTATTTTTGTGTCCATAAACCTATGAAATAACTACAAATGACATTTTATTAGTTGTTTTTCTTACCAATTATATTCTTCAACTTTATTTACAACAACAAAACGCATAATCTATGAAAGAGAGATAACAATTTATCCTACTTTAAATGGTTGCTGAAAAAGAAACATAAAAGTACTTAGTGCTTGATACCCAAGGAGCACTTTAGAAGCATTTGCTATTGTTATTGTTATTTATTCATTTCCCTAACACAACCAATAACATACTATTCAAGATCACTTTACAGTCACTATACTACATATATGCATATTTTTTTCTGGAGTGCTTATAAACCATAAGAAGTGCTTCTTTTGACATTATTTAAACAACTGCATTTTAAAAGAATTTCTCAAGTATTATAAAGCAAATACGATGCGAAAAACGTATTTGTTATCACTTTTTCAAAAGAATAATTTCATTTGTCTAGGTGAATAATGACCCTGAGAGAATTGATCTCAATTACAGAAATTCATTTTTGTTTTAAAAGGTGTTTATTTAATGCAGGAGTCAGTAAACTTTCTCTGTAAAGAGCCAGATAGTTTATATTTTATTTTTGTCTTTGTGGACCATAAATTCTCTGTTGGAGGTACTTCACTCTGCCTTTGTGACACAAAAGCACAGAAAATTTTACTGTGTTTCAGTAAAATGTTAGCTATCCCTGCTCTAAAGCATGCAGTAAATGTTTATTCATTTAGAAAGCAAAATCCAACAGAATAAAAGAATATTTAAGTTATCACATATTATATAAAGAACAGTCTTTAAGAACTCAGAATACTTTAAATTCTCCTATATCATACTTAAGATTGATCATCCATTAATTGTTCATTATAACCCCTCTACGACTACCGCCAAAGGTCTATACACATACCAGAGGAAAAAGTGGTGTCTGCTATGCATTTATTCACACCTCCCCCTCCTCTCACCAGGCTAATAAAGCCAGCTCAGCTCCAGTGATTTCTGGGAGAATGCACCCAGACCTTGATTTCTGAACATTCCCCCTTAGCTCAATCCAGATTAAAAAGTATGGGCTTAATTTAGTGGCCGAATCAGTAAAGCTGTACTGATTCAACTCCAGCCAAGTCTGCTCTTTCAGGGATATTTATTAGGTTAAGCAAGTTGTGACAAATTCATAGCGAGCAGTGAGTTAATCATGAATTTTAGCTTCTGGTGGGAAAAAAAAAGAGAGTTTGCCAAATGTCAGGCTACTTCAAATTTAATCATATAAACAAGGAATGAGCTGATATCAAGAGTTGAAAAAAGTCATAGCAAGCTTATGACTTCAGAAGTCCTGGGCAACAAACAGCAGGTATTATTAGATTGATTTTTAGAAAGAATCTCAGACATCAATGAATAATGTATCCCAAAAAGTCATCTGCTTGACTGGAAATAGAAGTCAGATTTCCTGAACTTACTTTAAGTCACAGTGATACCTACTACAAAACTTCTTTTTGTATCTGGATGTTTCTAAAGGAAAGCAACAGAGTTATTCCACGTAAATCTCTTCTGAGAAAAGTCAGATTTGCTGAGGGAAAACTCAGGCAAAATTTATCTACTTTCTTTTCTTTCTGGGTTTTTTTTTTTTTTTTTTTTTGAGATGGAATCTTGCTCTGTCACCAGGCTGGAGTGCAGTGACGCGATCTCGGCTCACTGCAACCTCCGCCTCCCGGGTTCAAGAGATTCTCCTGACTCAGCCTCCTGAGTAGCTGGGATTACAGGCATGTGCCACCATGCCCGGCTAATTTTCTTTGTATTTTTAGTAGAGACGAGGTTTCACCATGGTGGCCAGGATGGTCTGGATCTCTTGACCTCGTGATCCGCCCACCTTGGCCTCCCTCTACTTCTTTAAACAATAGAAAGATGAATTTCCCTCAGAATACACCATTTCCTTTTGTGACATTCTCTAAGCTGACTTTCATGGCTACCAAAGAAAATCGTGCTGGTGGCTTAGTTCACACTAAGAACCTCTTGCTAAACAATGCTGAGCAGCATTTGATTGCCCGAAGCCAAAAATTAGTGCTGCCTGTCATCAGATTGTGCCAGAAGTCTTAGCACTATTTCTGCCATCAACCTCTCCACTTAGTGTAGAACGGCTCAATGGGAGGCTCCGACACTTGCTTCTCCTGAGTTTGTGAATTAAATCAGCATTTTTAATTACCCAAATCCACTGTCCCAAGGGGGCTATTAAAATTCAAAAGTACTTCAAGAGAATTTGATGAGGAAAAAAAATCAGACACTTTTTTAAAAATTGGATTTGTTACACTTGAACTTGTCTGAATCACAACTCCCAGTATAAACAATGAGGTACAAGACAAGCAAAGTAGGAGAAGGAAGCCCGAGGGAATCTCAGGACTGTAACTGAGGCTGTTTGTGCTTATGATGCACACACTCTAGAGCAGTGAACAGCTAAAGTCTAAGAGCAATGGCTAGATGGGAATATTGTTCCTGGCTTTAGACTCTTTTGGAAATTTTTGATATGTTCAAGCAATACAAAAAGAATATTTTTATTCAGTGATCTTCATGTTCCAGACATACAGAAGCTTTCAACATTCCAGAACATCCCAGGGCTTTTTGTAATTCTAAGCTTTTGCTTTTGCCGTTCCTTTTCCCTGAAATGCTCTTCCTCCTTTTCTCCTGGCAAATCCCTACTCTCCTCCAATAGCCAATTCAAATTCCATCGTCTCTCAGAGGACTTACCCAAGTCTCCTATAGATAGTGACTATCCTACCCTGTTCTACTGTAGAACTTTCATTACAACTATTATAAAAGTATATGGTTACTTCTGTTTACATGCCTGCCATCTCCCCAACTAGATTCAGGCATTTAGAAATCAGGAACTATATCTTCTGTATCATATGAGTCTTAGAGCACATTGTTTGACAAAATAGGGCTCAAGTCCGGTTGAGTCAATGCTTTTGCCAAGTTTGTTTGAATTTGTTGCTCTAAAAGAAACCTTGGATCTCATTTAATTCTGATTTTTAGAAACAAAGAAATGAAAGCATGAGTGACATGCCCAAGGTTATACAGGTCCAACATATGGCTTTCGGCTCCCTTTCCACTCTGTACAAAACCACACCCTGAGAAATCACTCTGAAAAGATTACATTTAGCATAAACCAGAGAGACGCTTACTCATCTCCATACCAAGTGACACATACCTATTTAATTAAGAGGAAGGGAAAAAGAAAGAAAGGAAAGAAAACAGAGATAAAGAAGAAACCACACTGGAAATATTCCTAGAACAAAGGGGTCTCAACCTCAACTCTACTGTTATTTTGGACAAGACAATTCTTTGTTGTGGAGGGCTTTCCTTTGCATTGTGGATTATTTAGCCACATCTCCAGCCTCTACTCCCTAGACACCAGTTTTAACACACTCCACCCCCAAATGTGACAACCAAAAATGTCTCCAGACATTGTTTTAGGTCCCCTGGAGGCAAAATTGCTCCTGGTTGGGAATAACTGCCCCAGATGAACAATCTTAGAGGAGATAATCTTCTACATTACTTCAAGTAAAGTAGCAATCAATTAGCATGTATGGTACACTGGCTTCAAACCAATACTCTCATATTAAGCGTAGAAGCCAGAACCTGAAATGCTTAATCCTCTTACATTTTTATTAATCTGTTTTATTAAAAACAATGATGTTGTCACTTGGCCTATGGCTGCTAATGCAACAGCTGAAGGGAAAAAAACTAACTAAAACTTTCAGTTCATAAAAAATTTAAATACATTTAACAGGTTCTAAAGATAATCTTAATAATTTTTACTTTAGCTTGACTTTAAACTTGCTTAAAGTTCCTTGCTCAGTATTAAGCATAAGAACCACCAATTCAGTATTACTACACAACATCGCCTAAGGAAATAGAATTACTAAGAGAGTAATTGAATGTCCTTCACTTGCTTTTAGTGTATATCTTCCAAAAGCTATCTCTTCTTTTATGGTACGTAAAGCTTTCTAATTGAAATTTTTAATACATACATGTGCATTTTAGGAATTTGGGATTTCCTCTCTTTAACCCTTAAAGTTGCTTCATAGTTTGCGGAGTTCTACTCTAGTTTCTAAATGTGCAGCATAACATCAAATTCATATTTCAGGACTATAGGAACAAACATAAATAGTCAATGACCAGAGCTAGTACTTTTTATTTTTGAAAAAGAAGCTTACATTGTTTTTTGAAAAAATGAGTAACATTAACCTACCATATTCTATCCACCTAGTGCAAATAAACTTCATCATTACAAGTAGATACAGTCCAAAACCACCGTTGTTGAATTGCATAAACCAGGAGGTTCCATTACTGCAAAGTTAATGAAATGACAGAGTTACCAGTAAAGCTAGCTGGCTGGGAAATCTTGAAGTCTGGCTTCCAGCTCCTGTCTTTGGTATGGCACCACTAGGTGGCAACTGTCCACTCTGGCTTAAATATCAATAAATACGATACCTGGCACTAATGCCAGCTTTGATGTCCAAGACAGCAGCAGAGATACATGGAACTCAAGTGATTTTATCACTAGACTTTGCAAATTAGGCTCAAAAGGTACTTAAGACAGAGGACTTGCCCCCTGCCTTCTGCTTCCTGAGACAGAGTAGGATCCCATTTCCTACCCACATCACCCTCCTCTGTAGAATTCCTGTCCCCACAAAATAAGAACTTTAACCAGAGATGAGAACAAACTGAAAATCGTACTATATCCAAATTTCAGTTCTCATGGAAGTTTTAACAGTCACTCATGTGTTTAAAATGTATTTAAGAGAAGTAGCACGACTTCAAGTGTGAAGTTTTTAACCAGAATTCGTCCCCATCCTAGTTTCTACCTCCTCTGTATTGTCTTAAAACTGAACGAATGTGCCAAAAAACAGACAGATGAGCAGAAACATTATTTGGTATATTAACTTCTATTTCAATCCATACTTTCAAAAATTTCAATCTTTTGTTTAAATTGAATTGTTTTTCTAGCCCCAAATCTCATCAAAAACCATAGAAACAATTCTTATACAGTCATACCTTGGAGATGGTGCAGGTTTGATTCCAGATCACCACAATAAAGTGAATGTCACAATAAAGTGAGTCACACTAATCTTTTGTTTCCCAGTGCATATAAAAGTGATATTTATACTGTGCTCTAGTCTAGTAAGTGGCAATAGCATTATCTCTAAAAAAAATGTATATGCCCTAATCTAAAATTACTTTATTGCTAAAAATGGCTAACAGTCATTTGAGCCTTCTGTAAAGAGTAATCTCTGTGCTGGTAGAGGGTCCTGCCTCAGTGTTTATAGCTGCTGACTAATCAGTGTGGTGGCTGCTGAAGGTTGGAGTAGTTGTGGCAATTTCATAAAATAAGACATGGAATTTGTCGCATCAATTGACTCTTTCACAAGGAATTTCTCTGTATCATGCTATTCTGGTTGGTAGCATTTTACCCACAATAGAACTTCTTTGAAACCTGAAGTTAATACTCTCAAACCCTGCCACTGCTTTATCAAGTAAGTTTATGTAATATTCTAAATTTATTGTTGTCATGTCGACAATGATCAACGCATCTTCACCTGGGATATGTTCTATCTCAAGAAACCCCTTTCTTTGCTCATCCATAAGCAACAATTCTTTATCCACTCAAGTTTTATCACATGATTGCAGCAAATCAGTCACATATTCGGGTTTTACTTCTAATTCTAGTTCTGTAACTATTACCACCACATCTGCAATTACTTCCTCCACTAAAAATCCCGAACCCCTCAAAGTAATTCATATGAGTGGGAATCAGCTTCTTCCAAATCCTGTTATGGTTGATATTTTGATCTCCTCCCATGAATCTCACTATTCATAATGGCATCTGGAATGGTGAGTTCTTTTCAGAAGGTCTATAATTTACTTTGTTCAGACTCAAATCCATCAGAAGAATCACTATCTATGGCAACTATAGCCATACAAAATGTATTTCTTAACCAATAACACTTGAAAGTCAAAATTGCTCCTCTGTGAGATGTAGAATGGATGTTGTGTTAACAGATGTGAAAACAACATTTATCTCCACGGACTTTTCTTTCGGAGCTCTTGAGTGACCAGGTACATTGCCAATGAGCAGTCATATTTTGAGAAGAATCTTTTTCTTGGAGCAGTAGGTCTCCACAGTGGACTTAAATATTCAGTAAAACATGCTGTAAAGAGGTGTTCTGTAATACAGGGTTTGTTATTCCACATATAGAACACAGGCAGAGTAGATTTAGTATCATTCCTAAGGGCCTTCGAATTTTCAGAATGGTAAATAAGCATTGGCTTTAATTTAAAGTCATCAGCTGTATTAGTTCCTAACAAAAGAGTCAGCCTGTCCTTTGAAGCTTTGAAGTCATGCACTGACTTCTCCTCTAACTATGAAAGTCCTAGATGGCATCTTCTTCCAATAGAAGGGTGATCCATCTACACTGAAAACACATTGCTTAGTGTAGCCACCTTCATCAATGATCTTAGCTAGATTTTCTGAATAACTTGCTGCAGCGTCTACAGAAGCGCTTTCTGCTTCACTTTGCACTTTTAGGTTATGGAGACTTCTTTCCTTAATCCTTCTGAGCTAACCTCTGCTAGCCTCCAACATTTCCTCTGCAGCTTCCTCACCTCACTCAGCCTTTGTAGCCTTGAATAGAGTTAGGTCCTTGTTCTGGATTAGACTTTGGCTTAAGGGAATGTTGTTGTTGACTGATCTTCTATCCAGACCACTTAAATTTTCACCATATCAGAAATAAACCTGTTTTGCTTTCTTATCATTCATGTGTTCACCACAGGAGCACTTTTAATGTCCTTCAAACACTTTTCCTTTGCATGCAAAACTTGGCTAACTCTGTGGTCCAAAAAGCCTCGCTCTTGGCCTATCTCGACTTTGGACATACTCTCCTCAGTAAGCTTTAACATTTCTAGCTTTTGATTTAAAGTGAGAGATGTGAGACTCTTGTTTTCACTTGAACATATAGAGGCCACTGTAGGGTTATTTACTGGCCTAATTTCAATACTGTTGTGTCTCATGACATAGAACCAAGGAAATGGAGAAAGACTGAAAAATGGCTGGAAAGTGGAACAGTCAGAAGACACACACAACAATGATAAAGTTCTCTGCCTTATATGGGCATGGTTCATGGTGCCCAAAACAATTCCAAGAGTAGCATCAAAGATCATCAATCCCAGATCACCACAACAGATATAATAATGATGACAAAGTTTGAAATATTGTGACAGTTACCAAAATGTGACACAAAGACATGAAATGAGCTCATATTGTTAGAAAAATGGCATTGGCACAGGGTTGCCACAAACGTTAAATTTTGTTAAAAAAAATGCAGTATCTGTGAAGCATCATAAAGCAAAGTGCAATAAAACCAGGTATACAGGTTGGGTGCAGTGGCTCACGCCTGTAATCTCAGCACTTTGGGAGGCCAAGGCGGGCAGATCACGAGGTCAGGAGATCGAGACCATCCTGGCTAACACGGTGAAACTCCGTCTCTACTAAAAATACAAAAATTAGCCGGGCATGGTGGCGGGCACCTGTAGTCCCAGCTACTGGCAAGGCTGAGGCAGGAGAATGGCGTGAACCCAGGAGGCAGAGCTTGCAATGAGCCAAGATTGCGCCACTGCACTCCAGCCTGGATGACAGAGCGAGACTCCATCTCAAAAAACAACAACAACAACAACAAAAACAAATAAAAACAAAACAAAACAGGTATACCTATATTTCCGATGCACTTTCCTACGAATATCATATTACTACAATATTACTTTATTTAAAACTTTGAATATCTGACAGATAAAATATTGATAATCTCCTACTTACAAAAGTCAACAATGTCTGATTATTAACTAAGACTGAGAAAATTTTGCTGTGGTTTGAAGACTTGATAATTTATAAAGCACCATCATTTTGAGAGAGAAAAAAAAAAAAAATCACATTTTTCCCTGGGGATTACTTCATATGATTGTATTGTTTATTTACGTGCAGAAGTTCCTGGGTGGCATGTGGAGATCTAAACTCAGCTCAATTTCAATGCCAAGCCAAACTGAAAAGTGGTTTATAATTCTTTGGCTCAGAAGAGGCACTTTTTTTTGTAATGTTTCCAAGACAAGTACAAGCCAGCTAATGATATCCCTACTTGAGAGAAAGACGTACACTACAGGAGCTCGATAACCACTCAAATGCAGCAACCAGGTAAATAAAGAAATCTCAAGGAATCAGAGACTGACCTTCCCAAATCCTATGCTGGTTACCAGATGCTAACCTTCAGTAAGATTAGGCTCTCTCTAAATGCAATCGTCCAAAATCTCCAGTGTTTACATACGTATAAATTCTGAGAATCATAAGCTAATGCTCACAAATAGCCCAAATTTCTGAATATTCTGTTTTTAACTTTTATGCTTTTCTCAGATACTAGTCTCTTTTCACAGTAGGAAAAATCTGAGAATTCAAAGTGACACATTAATCTTCCTTCTTTGAGTTGATATTACTTACGATTCATACGCCTGAAGAAAAATATTTCTGAGATTTTACAGTGTCATGTAAAGACTTGTAAGTCTGAATAAATCATTCTAAAATTCTGGAGTAGTGGAACAGAAAACAAGTAAGCAAAGGAAGAACAAAGAGACATGGGAAGAAAGGCAGGGAAGAAAAAGGATGATTATATTAAAGAAATGAAGGAAGAAGAAGAATAGAGAAGAAGTAACTCCAATTATCTGCCTTAGAGTAATAACAGGATTGCAAACCATGGCTATGGAAATATTGAGCTTTCTAAACCATTCTTTCAACTAGAGGTTTCAAAAACAAACAACCAATAACAAAGAATCATAGCAAGTATTTGATACTAATAAGTTTCAATAGTTTCAAAACAGATACTCCTCCTAAGTTTACGCTGTTTAAACTACGAATGCCAGAATAAATGAGTCCTTACCTTCTGTTACCCATTCACTTCTGGCTTTTTCTCCCTTCCCAGTGTTCTTGGCAGAGGTCAACTGGAGAGCCCTGATTCCCTGGATTCCAGAGCCCTAGTCAGCTTTTCTGAAATAAGCCCTGAAAAGCTAGAGCAATCCTGGTAAAATCAGTTTTCTTTTCTTTCCCTCTCATCCAAGTCTTCCCCTCATCTCCCAACCTAAAAATTCACCTTTGCTATTTTCATTATATAATTCAGCTTTCTCTGTATTTCTTCTCATGCTCTGTTTACTTTCCTTTGTATGCATTACTTTTCTATGTTTCTGCTCTGAGTTACTTTATTCTAAACATGCAGTGATGCAATTTTTAAACTTTAAGAAAAAAACTGTAAATGGTATGACAGATACAGCTAAAGAGTTTCAAACCACAGAACAGTCTCAGCTGAAGTGTGACTATACACACCTGTCAGCACTACCTGTAGTTTCATCACTCCTTGGGGACCAAACACTGCTTTTCCTGTTTCTGGTCCAGCAGCTTAGAACATCACCTTGTCTAACTATAAGACATCAAGGGAAGGGTGTCAAAAATACCTTATACAAAATCTGCCAGAATAACTAAGTGGTATAACACTTTGAAAGAAGGGTCCCCAGGGTATAAAGCTTAAGATCAGGAGACAAATAGAAAAATCTTTCCATCTTTGGAAAGCAGGAAAAGGTGGAAGAAACAATGTTGAGAAAGAAAGAGAAGAAAGGAGGAGAAGTTAAAGAAAGGGGGACTTGTGACTAATAAAAACAGTTTGAATCCAGGATATGCCATGGTAACTGAAGCTATTTTGCATTTTGATGTTGCTGTGTCATGCATTTTAGCCCATTCTATATGAATTACTTTGTTTCTACTTTAACCAAAAGACACATATAAAAAAGACAACCATCTCTAAGGTTGTTGGATAAAATATCCTGATCTTTGTAAAAGTTTTGCTCTAAATGTTGCATCCAAAAGAATGACGAATTTTATATAGCTTGTTATACTTAGCAAGGCACTTTCGCATATGCCATATGTCCTCTCATTTGGGCCCCATAAGAACCCAGGAGGGTAGTCAGGACAGGTTATCAGGTCTGATGCTGAGAGAACTTAAATAACACTGTAGTAAACAGGGGAGTCTTAACTTAGAGTAAACCTGAAGCTTTTGAACTGTATGTTCCACGCTCTTCCCAATACACATGATTTTAATGTGTTACAAGATAGATTCAATTAAGGAAAGTATTATTTGTAAAACATTTGTTTGTATAATATTCATTGCTCAAATTTATCTAAGTTAGATCTAAGCCATGAAAAAGGAAAAAAAAATAAGCTAATTTGAACCTTTATTTATTGTAGACCTTTGTTTTCCCTCCTGTTCAAATTATTATAATTTTATGCAAAATGTTCTAAAGTTGAACTGTACTAGATAAATGATCTTCACATGATCTCCAAACACCGTTACCACATAACTTATAAACAAAAAGAATATTTGAAAAGAGATTGAGATCCTCAGGAATTGATGAGAATGAATCTTGATGGGATTGTAATATTTTCTATTCTTTCATCACTTTCTCATCTATCTCTGTTTTTAATGAAAATTCCATCTTAATACAAGTATCAACGTATTACTTCATTATGTTGCCTTATAGGAGAAACCTAATTCTATTCCCCTATAATTTCTCCCAAATAAACATTATTTCTACCATTTCTATTGTCCATTTGTGAACATGGTAAGTATTTTCTGATACATTTTACTGAAGTAAAACGTACTTTTGAGAATAATTATATGATTGGGAGTTCCTGAAGGAACATCGTTGAAATGATACTAAGCTGTATTAAGCAATAATGCTCAACAACAATTCTCTAACTCTAGCAAAATTAAAACTATTTTCAAAGTTATAAATATTTCACCTTTGCCCACATATGCATTTCTGCCTGACAAATAAAGCTCTCTACTTAGTTATAAAGTCCAAGACATTTTTAAATTAGACTTTCTAAGTTTTCTCTTCATTGATGCCAACGTTCAAAGCAACTCCAATGTCCTCAAAGTAGTATTTTCATGGAATTAAAAATATCAATGGGTAACTCTAGGGAAATGATGCTTTTCACAGGAGACACATGGCATGTATTATTTGAGAAACACTTCTAAAGTTTTATTTTGGGTCAATGGCAGCATTTTGGGGTATGATGCTGACATAAAACACATTGGAAATAGCTATTTATATGGCTGACGTCATACAGACCTCAATCACTGAAGGGATTTAGTCCCCCAAATTAGGAAGTCACTTACATTGACTCTGACCTGCCCTCATGAGAAGTCCAGGTGCTTCTTCTTGAACTTCAAGGGCTCGGGCAGCCCTGGCATTGCCCCAACACTGCTTAGAGCAGTGGTCAGTCTGGAAGTAAAGAAGCACAGTAGTATCCCAGAGTGAGTGTTTTAAACAAGGCCTGCAAGAGGCACTAATACTGTATCCACGTCTGGCCACATGCCCTTTCAGACTACAACATTATCCCGCCACAGCAAGAAATGATGATGAAAGCCTAGAATAAGCTGTATTTATCCAAAGAATCTATGATAAGTGAGTTACAAACACATTTCTCCATATTGCCATTCATTTGGAGGTTAGACTTGATGGTGTGATAATATTACAACTCCATATTCAAAATAATTATGGAATACACAGAAAGTCAGTTAATTATATATATATACTATTTGAATTATATTATCTGTAAATAAGAACAAAATTGTAATAATATCATAAAATAGATAAAATTATTTTAATTAAGTAATTAAGTTGCAATTACAAAATATATTGATTTTTGTTTATTCTTCCTTTTTTTGTTTGTTGTTTTTTTTTTTTTTTTTTTTTGAGGCAAGGTTTCATTCTGTCACCCAGGTGGGAGTGCAGTGGTATGATAACCACTCACTGCAGCTTTGACCTCCCAGGCTGAAGTGATCCTCCTGCTTCAGCCTCCCAAGTAGTTGGGACTACAGGTGCATACCAACACACTTGGCTAATTTTTATTATTTTTGAAGAGGTGGGATCTCCCTGTGTTGCCCAGTCTAGTTTCAAACTCCTGGGCTCCAGTGATCCTCCTGTCTTGGTCTTCCAAACTGCTGTGATTATAGGTGTGAGTCACTGTGCCTGGTCTATTCTTCCATCTTTTCAAAAAAACCTAATATATGCCTGAAACTAAAACTAGTCTAGTACACATATACTCCATTATTACTGAATAAAGTACAATATAATGTAATTAATACATAGTGCATAAGATTCAGAGTAACCAACTAGAAATACCACAGGGTTTTCTCCCGACCACAAAAGAACTCCATTTACAGAGCAGTTTGACTAGTCCAGTTGAAGTACACTGGAGCTACATCAGGATCTTCATTTACTCTCCAGTGTTTCAGGAAATGCAAATGGGTGATTCCTCTGGGGTCATCCACCAAAATCAGGCTTAGCTACACCCCAATGGTACACAATTTCCTCACAAACTCAAAATAAAAAACACAAACTGGAAGAAATGGAAATGAAAGCATTGTGGGAGAGGGGAGAAACCACTGTTTAAGAGGAGACCAAGATGCTATTTCAATGCTAAAGATAAATAGCTCTATGACTTTACCAAGATTTAGAGCAGTGATCTGTTTCCTCTTGAAACAGTGGCAAAGAAAAAAAAAACCCAGAAAACGGTTTTTATAATTGATATGATGGTAGGATCACCAGATGAGCTTTTCAAAAACTAGGAATATTCAGGACCCCTCACGGAGATTCTTATTTCATGCATCTGGGATACAATCAAATATTAGTATTTTTAAGACTCTCCCAAATAATTTTAATGTGCAGCAAGTGTTAAAAGGCACAAATCGGAAATTCCAGATGATCTCAAAGCATCTTCCTTGACTCCAGAGATTCTTAGCCTGTAAGTGTTGTGTGCCTCCGAATTCTACAATGCTGTACCTTAAGCTCATTCTGTCACACTGAAATCTAAGAAGTACCACATTATTTTTAAAAAGGATGTAAAATGATGGACCAAAAAAGGCATTACACAACTACTGAACTATAATAAACATAACCTTCACATTTTTTCCTTCAAATGGTATACTATTATCTTATATGTATATTACTTATTATACTATCATCTTATGCATGTGTATATGTATGCTGTGGTGGGTAAGATATGTACCCAATAATCTTCCAACTAATATTTCCATTTGTCTAAAATTACATTTTCAAAAAACACTAACATTTTTATCAACTTATTAAGAAAAAGTAGGATCTTTGCACTGCAAATTTTAAAGTTACGGTAATGATAAAAAATTTAATTACTCACTAATTTGGCCTTACACATTTCTCACATTTTGAGTTATGCAAGGCTACAATTATGTAATTCTTACATTTTGGATTCTAGAGAGGAAGTTGAAAAAGCAGTAATCAATGCCAAAATCTAAGAAGGCCAAAAGAGTCATTAAAAGGACAACAGAATTAGGAAATAAATACGCCCAATCTTAACTAAAGTGTGTTTTGTAGATGACTCATGCTTTGGGGTAAACAACTGTAAGAGTGAACACTGCACAGGCAAGATGTAAATCCTGTAAATATGGAGAAGCACAATCCCATGTAGAGGTGAATATCAACAATAAAAATAAGATAATAAAATATAAAAATATAAATAGATGTTATAAGTACAAATATAATATGACAAAGATATGTCATTCACTAGCAAAGTCTAAGTTTACTTCGAATAAAAGTTACACCTAATACCTATCAAATACTAAGAGCCATAGGATACTAGTATTATTCCCATTTTGTACCCAAGGAAAAAAGGCTCAAAGAAGTTTAGTAACTTCCCAATGTTCTCACATCTGGAAATACCATAATCAGAACTCAAACCTAAGGCAGGCTTGACTCCAGAGATTCTTACCCTGTAAGTGTTCTAGAACAGTACAAGAGTAACAGAGAAATCACTTTTAGGTTGTCCTTTATCATGACATGCTAGTCAAACACTAGAAGCAAGACCATTCTTTTTTTTCAATTTCAGAAAAGACATCAAAAGAATCTGTAGAACGTTCATGGACCATTTCTAAGATGTTATCTTCATTTCTGTACTTTCAAATGAAGATATTCATCATAAAATATCATGCATTTATGTACTTGCAAATTGAAAATGAAAATTTAAGCCATAAATGCTATATAATATATAAATTCACAATAAACTCTAATGTATTAAACTACAAGAAGCACAAAAATTGCCTCAATGTTACCAGAATAAAAATTAACAAAAAAAGGTGGGGGGTGGGCATGAGAAGATAGCATCATGAAAGTAAGAGTTCCAATAATCCTGCAAAATGCCTTTTTCATCATTAATAATACTATTATTTCATCAAAAATATATGATTTTTCTGGCATTCATGCAAAAATTCTTGGGCAAATGCTCAAATTTGAATGTACAGAAAGGCAGCAGAACCAGTTCTCTGAAGATTTTTTGGTACTAGGTCTTACTCTGCCAATGATTTAATCATATTCTCCTTGAGCATCACGTTCCTTATTTACAAAAATGAGAGGGTTAAACTATATTGGTGAGTTTTTTTCCCATATAATATTTTAAGAAAGTTTTCCATCATGTAACAAAGTTGAAAGAATCATACAATAAGCACCCTACATATATCTTTCACCTACCTTCTACCATTACTATGTTACTATACTTGCTTCATTGTGTATCCACCCTGTATCTTTCCATCAATGCACCTTATTTCTGGTTCACTTCAAAGTAATTCACAGACACTGATGTACACCTTCCCCTAAATATTTCAGCGTGCCATAATTGAGTTCAGTAATTTTTTCCATCTTTTTATATAAAATTTACAAATCTTAAGTGTGCACTCAATTAGTTTTAATAAATGCATGCACCCAATGCCTATCAAAATATAAAATATTGTATTAGTGTGTTTTAAAATTTGTTTTCTAAGTAACAGAGACGAAGATATAAAACAGGTATAAGCAAAATGGCTTTATGAGAAGTAAGTAAAAGTGAAGAGCTTCACCCTCAGGGGGTCCTTCTACCCTGCCTCAGGGGTTCCAAGAGCTCCAGTTCTTCAAAACAGGGAAAATCATCTGATCAGATGCTCTCAAAGATCCCTTCCAGCTCTCTATGGAAATGCCTCTGACCACAGACGAAAGTAATTAAACTACTCTGCCTTTCACCAAACATGAAACAAGGCCAGCTTCTCAAAGCTTGCAAGTTTCACTGGTAAGTTATAATTGGTTTAATTATTTGTTTATTATGCTTAAGGCAATCCCGGGTTTGCATCTTGGATAGTCATCTTTTTTTAAGTGATTTTGAATATTAATTAATATTTTTCTATACTAGGGTCAAGCTCTAGTCACAAACTGGAATATACTTTCATACATTATGGCCAGTTACCAAATACAATATTACTATGGGTAGGTATTTACAGTCAAGAGTGGAGTTTTCTATACATAGAGGAATTACAATTCCTGCTGAGATCAATCAGTCTCGGGAGCACGCACGCTCCCTCTGTCTCTCTGACCTTAACATAAGCTGTACCCTTTGAATAAACAAAGCCCCTCCAGGGAAATGTGAGCGGCGAGCCCTGCTCCTCCCTCACGTGTAACTTTAGGCAAGTCTCCCAGCCGTCCTGGGCCTCAGTTTTATGGTTGGTAACACTGAGGGAGGGGTGACTAAATAATCCTCGGCATTAATAACTTCAATCATATGAACAGTGAACACAAAATTCACTTCAAAAAAGCCAGCTTCCTGCAGACAGTTAAGTACCTGGAAAAGAAAGCTATGAACCTGTAATTCATCAGATCACTCAATCATCATAAACATTCAGTCCTAACCACAGATTTGACTCAGACTGCAGGAAGACTTAATCCTGTTCTCAGTATTTATATAGATATTTTTAAACAGCTCTTTCTTGTTTCTCCGACACAAAACTTTCTCTTTTTTTCCCAGATTATCTTCCTTAAAAAGAATTCCAGTTTGAGCTATTAGTATTTATTGAATTTTCTAGAACTTCACAAAGGTCAATATTACTTATAATATAGTACATATGTATGATGAGCCCTCCTCTGTACTTCTTGTTATTTATGTTTTAGCCAGTCTATTGATCATCAATAATGCCTATGATAAAGGTAATATAAAAAGACACACTCCATGGGTAACTCAAGTAAATCAGAATTAGTAGACTGGAGAGACAATTCTGGTGGGAAGAGTTTGAACCATGAGCATATTTATTGGTCAGGACTGTTGGCAGACATTCTCCATGGATCTCCTGGGTTTCTGCACATCTTGTCAGTAGAAGTACTGATCTGATATCCTTTGTTCTGGATTATATTTTTAAACATTTTTCTATAGGGAACAACCTAGCCAGATACAGCAGAGGACAGATTTGTTTGCTGATCAGTATAACATCTCTTTCTGGGAAAAATCTTGGACAGATTTGCTTGCAGCCTATTATAAAAGAGTTCCCTAAGTTCAGGGTCCTCAGTTGTGACAAGGGTCCTCTGCATTCACAGTATCCACCTTCCCACTCCACATCACCCCCAAGGGACTTAGGGTGCAAGAGGAACTCATCACAAAAATGAATTTCATACTATTTGCTATGCTAGACATAATAAAGGTTTTTACTCTGAAGAAAGAGCTACTGTGAGCATCTATGAAATTGTGGCAGCCTGACAAGTTAAATGTCACAGTTCTTCACAAGGACATTGTCATTATCCATGCTTGTTATCTGGGTGCAATCTCTGTTCATCTGAAGAATCACTCATTCTTTCAGGTAACACTGAACTGGCTTAAACATCATGCCTCTACATAACTTTCCTGACAGACAAATTGCAGTTCATGGAATCAAAAAATTATTAATGTTCATTTAGAAAACAAATTCTGGGTGAAAAAAATAACATGAGTAAGTTCAAGACTTCTTTCTATCTATATAAATACAACATTTTTAGTAGAGGCGATTGTTTTCTGGGGTAGCGATGGATAAACAAACCCTATGAATATTTTTCACATGGTAATAGAAAAAAAGCCAAACAGGAAATACTATCTAATGAAGGCAATGATTGTAAAACATAGGTAAGCGTTCCTGAAAGAGTTTAAACATCATTTCTTGAAGGTGCTAGAAGCAACCAAAGAAGGCAAAGAATGAGAGGATTCCAGAGATTTACTACATTGCCTTCTCTCTCTCTCTCTTTTTTTCTTTTTTGGAGACAGGGTCTCACTCTGTCACCCAGGCATCCAGGCTGGAGCGCAGGGGCCATCATGGCTCACTACAACCTAGACCTTTCCAGTTCAAGAGATCCTCTAATCTCAGCCTCCTGGGTAGCTAGGACCACAGGCACACACCACCACACTCGGGTCATTTTTTGTACTTTTTGTAGAGATAGGGTTTCACCATGTTGCCAAGGCTGGTCGCAAACCCCTGGTCTCAAGCAGTCCACCTGTGTTAGCCTCCCAAAGTGCTAGGATTACAGATGTAAACCACCATGCCCAGCCTACATTGCCTTCTTGTGGTACCTAAACTTCCCCAGTGGATGCTATAAACAATTATAAACTAAAATATAAGTGTTTTACATAGTATCTCAGTTTAAATGGCTATTATGAGATAGCTGTTAAATTGTATGACTGCAAATTAAGGGCAAGATGCAGAATGGGAAGGCTCAGTGATATAGGATTCTGTTTTACAACACAGTACTTGCATATTTTCAACTAGACCTTCATACCTAAAAAGCATCAGGTTCACCCTGAATTTCTCAGGTGAGTAAGCTACATATTATTGATTTGCTTTAAGCAGTTCTTTCTAATTAGGCCATATTTCAAAAAGTAACATCTATATGCTGTCTCTGAGAAACAGTATGAGATACCAAACACTCAGCTCTGAAAAGGCTTTCTCTCCCAATAAAAACAGACAACATTCTGCAACATGAGGATATAGACTATGTTCCTTTCTAGAACCTATTCAGATTCTTAGAATTTCAGAGACACATATTAAAGATTCATTGAGTTAATTGGCACAAATAATTTCATTTTCACAGAAGACTTTAATCATAACAAACTATCATGTACTAAGGGAGTTTCGTTGGTATTTTTTTAAGTCAATGATCTGGACTTGTTACTTAAATAAGAAAAGTATCCATTGGGAAGTTAGCCGAAATCTCTTATTTCAAAAACTGCTTGGAATAAACATGTAATTACTTCATAGTTCATGTGGCATGGTGATGATTTTTTCAAATATTTGCTCTTGAACTCCAATGCATAATTAAGGTATTTTATATTTGATTAAAGAAGAAAAACAAGAAAAAGAAAAGAACTCAATCCAAAAGCTTTTTTTTTTTCATTCTATGGTAAGATAAGCACCTCTATGGGAAATGTGATTTCAAATGTAATTTTCTATGATGTGCTTACACAACAGTAAGTATAAACAGATACTTTTTTTGAAAGGGAATAGAATGCAGTCTTGTTATAATTATCTCTCAGAAAAAAAGTTCCTAATCAAGATACCCTGACAGAATGATACCTGAGTCCCTAACTTCTCACATTCTATTGAACAACTATGGAATGAGGAGGAAATCTACTTGGCAACCTGCTTCCAGTGAAGCTCTCACCTGGGCAGGGATTCTAATCAGGCTGTGCCTGAAAGCTCTCTTTTCAATATAGATTTCCAGATCCCAACCCAAGCAACTGGTTTTGCACTTCTGATTTGTACTTTAGAGTCTTTAATTTTAAGAAATGTCTCCAGGTGCTTCTAATGCTCTGGCAGGTTTGAGAGCTGTTGACATGGGTCACAGACACTGAGTAGGAAACCAGAACAGTAAGCAAACCAAATCAAGTTTTAGAATGAAAAGTAGGAAGCAATAAAGGAGTGGATCAGATCTGAGAGGGCTCCGTGGCTGACAGTGAAGACAGAAGTGGAATTCAGACATCTGAATAAGACAGTGTGATAGGACCAGGAACACAGTCAGGAAACTAGGGGTATGGGCCCCTGGATTGTTAAACAAGGCAGCAGTGTTTCCAACAGAAAGTCTATTGTCTTGTTTTCTGGATCCAGGGACAATACCATGTTTAAGAACATCATTACTTTGGGAGGCTGAGGCGGGCGGATCACAAGGTCAGGAGATCGAGACCATCCTGGCTAACATGGTGAAACCCCATCTCTACTGAAAAATACAAAAAATTAGCCAGGCGTGGTGGTGGGTGCCTGTAGTCCCAGCTACTCGGGGGGCTGAGGCAGAAGAATGGCGTTAACCCGGGAGGCGGAGCTTGCAGTGAGCAGAGATCTCGCCACTGCACTCCAGCCAGGGTGACAGAGCTCCATCCAAAAAAAAAAGAGCACCATTTACTTAATTTTTCCTGCAACATGAAGAAATACTGTCACATTAAACAGATTCATTAATTACAAGACATTTGGGTTTCAGGAACATTCAAGCTGGGGCAATGCATTTTATGAATGAAATATATGAAGGTAGGGTTATATGAATATGAGGCACTGGAAGAACATTGAGCAGTTTACTTAGTTAACTTAAAAAGTCAACTTGAAAATTAAAAAGAGGAGGTTCAGAAATGAGGGCACTTGACAAAATCAAGCAGATTCTGGTTTCTCTCTTTGTAAACCAAAATAAATCATTGCTTTCCTATATCAAGGAAGGTGTTTACCACCAAAAAGACTGAGACAGTAGATGTATTTAGTGATTATGATTTCAGGCTTAGACTACTCTCCACATCAAAGATATGAATCAACCTAAGTGTTCCTTAATGCATGAATGGATAAGGAAAATGTGGTATATACACACAATGTAATACTATTCAGCCATTAAAAATAATGAAATCACATCATTTGCAGAAACATGGATGGAACTGGAGATCATTATGTTAAGTGTAATAAGTCCAGCACAGAAAGACAAATATTGCATGTACTCACTCACATGCAGGAGCTAAAGAAAGTTGATCTTATGGAGGTAGAGAGTAGAATAATAATTATCAGAGACTGGGAAGAACGTGGGTGTGGGAGGGATGAATAGAGACTGGTTAATGAGTAACAAAACACAGTTAAATAGAGGGAGTAAGTTCCAGTGTTTGATAGTAGAGTAGGGTGACTATAGATAATAATAACACATTATATATCTCAAAATAGCTAGAAATGAGGACTTGAAATGCTCTGCACACATAGAAATGATCAATGCTCCAAGTGATGGATATCCTAAATGCCCCAAGTTGATCATTACACATTCTATTCATGTAACATAATACCACATGTACCCCACAAATATGTACCAATATTATGTGTCTATCAACAAAAAAAAAGATTTTAGGCATAGCACTCAGGCTTGGGTTTCATCACTTATATAATCATGGGCATGTTACTTAATCTTGATAAGCCCCAGTGTTCTCATGTGTAAAACTGGATAATGGGCTATAATAATATTAACTGATTCAGGTGATGGCCATAGTTATTTGACATAATGCATTGTTTTATTAAATTACTTAGTACTGGTCCAAATTCCAATTTTAGCCTTATAGTGTTAACAGAGCATTTCAGTTAACTGATTTTCATGAAAACATCAGTGCAAAGATTGTCTTCTACATACTAGTTACAAAAGGGCCTCACATCTTGAAATGTGTGGCTCTACGTAGGATTACAAGATGCCAGAGATGGAACTGGTTTTAGGGACTCTTGAAAATGCCCTAATTTTATAGCAGAAGAAACTAAGACTTAGAAATCAATGGATATCAGCCACATTTTTCTGCTGGTGTCTAGAAATTGCTTAATTGAATTTTGTCTTACAGTTTTTCCCATTTTCAATTTTCGATTAAACTAAAAAAAGTAGCACGTACACATTATTAATATTATTAATAATTCAAATAATAATGAAGAGGAAAGCAAAAAATCCTCCGTTTGTTGCCCCTTCTAAGCCCATCTGCTCCCAAGAAGTTACTCCTGGATGTAGGCGTCCTCCCAGACCTTTTTAATGAGCTTACGAATCCATCCTGTAAGAAAGTCATGTTCTCAGAAACAAACTAAGCCTTAAGAAACTGGCTTCCAGGCTTTCTGAAAGTGAAACAGCCAGGACTGGTATCCAAGTTTCCTGACTCTCAGCTCGTGCATTTCACCACACCATGATTCCTCCTGTCCTTGTAGGTCATATTTCTGTTTGGGTTCCAAGTGTTCTCTTATTTTCCTTAATGGCAGCTCCTTTTCTCTAGTTTGTTCTGGCTTCTGTTTCCTGCTTATAAAATACATCACTCTAGAAATTTATAAAGATCTTTGTAAGTAGGTATTTGAGGAAAACAAAACTGTGCTATTATTCTTGCAAGACTACATGTAACCCTCTCACTTCTAGTCTCAGTTCCTTTATGTTAAAAATGAGGATAATGATCCCCCTGTTACATACTTCTCACTCTGTTGTTATGAGAACTAAATAATGGCTTAATCCCATAAATAAAAAATGTTTGATCACTATAGTGTTTTATTATGGACTTTTCTTGGACAATTCAATGCCTATCGTACCATGAGGCCCACAGCATGGTCTACAGACAAAACTCACTAGATTGCTTTGAAGTTATGTTTCATCAAAATTTATAGCTTTTCCCACATTCTGTGGCCTCACTTCAGCTCATTCTAAAGCAACTGCATCAGGATCAGGCTCCTTATTGGTTCCTCCTCATCTCCAAGAACTCAAAACGCTGAAATGTTCCAGACCTAAGTCCTTGGAACTCTTTTCTTTATCTACAATCATTCTCCTAGTGATGCCACCTAATCTTACCACTATGAATATCACCTGCATTCTGACGGCTTCTGAATTCATGACTCTCCTCTGAACTTTAAACCTGTGTCCACCTGCCTACTTCAACTTACTGTTTGAATGTTTAACTGGCATCTCAACTCTACATGTCTAACTCAACCCTTACCTCCTCCTTTCTCAGTTGTTTCCCATCTCATTCAACCATAATTTTATGCTTCTAGTTGCTCAAGTTTTAAACTTTGCAGCCGTTCTTTTCTTTTTTCTTTCTTTTTTTTTTTTTTCTGAGACGGAGTCTTACTCTGTCACCCAGACTGGAATGCAGTAGCGCAATCTCTGCTCACTGAAACCTCTGCCTTCTGGGTTCAAGTGATTATCCTGCCTCGCCTCCCAAGTAGCTGGGATTATAGGCATGTACCACCACGCCCGGCTAATTTTTGTATTTTTATTAGAGATGGGGTTTCACCATGTTGGACAGGTGGGTCTCAGACTCCTGACCTCAAGTGATCTGCCTGCCTCGGCCTCCCAAAGTGCTGGGATTACAGGCATGAGCCATTCTTGATTCCTCCTCTTAAAACCCTACAATCAGTTCATCAACATATCCAGTTGGCTCTACCTTCAAAATACATCCAGAATCCACACACTTCCCTCCAACTCCATAACTAACACTTTGGCCCATGCCACAACCATGCCTGGCCTGGATTACTGCAAGGGTCTACTCACAGTCTCTCCTGCCTCTGTGCTTGACCTACCCCTTCCCATCACAGGTATTTTCTCAGCCATTTCAAAAGCTAAAAATCGATTCCCTCGCTGCCTCTGTATCTCCAACCTCCTTTACCTGAACTCCATGCAGACTGATATTGGTTTAGTGCTTTCCACTTTTTCTTTTCTTTTCTTTTTTTTTTTTTTTTTTTTTGAGACAGGGTCTCACTCTGTCACACCGACTGTTAGAATACAGCACAACCATGGCTCACTACAGTCTTTCACTCCTAGGCTCAGGTGATCCTCTCATCTCAGTCTCCTAAGTAGCTGGGACTACAGGCACATGTCACCACACCTGGATAATTTTTAGTACAGATGGGGTTTCTGCCATGTTTCCCAGGCTGGTCTTGAACTCCTGGGCTCAAGTGATCTTCCTGCCTTGACCTCCCAAAGTGCTGGGATTACAGGCATGAGCCACCATGCCTGACTCATCCTTCTATTTAAAGGGTGCTACAATGCAAAACTTAGATGATTTGGACTTGGAAGACCTGGGTATAAGTAGCACCTCAACCACTTACCAGCTGTGTAAGAAAGTCTTTTAACTCTTGTAAATGTCAAATTATTTTTAAAATGTGAATAACAATTACTACTTATTCTATCAAGTTGCTGTAAAATCAAACTACATATTTAAAATTGCTTTGAAAAACATCAAGTGCCAGAGAAACATTTAGCATTCATTGTAATTTTTTCACTCCTATCTACTCAAAACCCAGCTCACACCTATTGTGAAGCACTTCCATGGTGAACTGGTAGAGTATCTCTTCCTTTACAGGCCTATAGCACTGTTTGTTGGAAACATTTGTTATACTTTGTATCAGCGGATATAATTGTCCTGAACATGTATTTCAATATTGGAATGCTGCTTAACTTATCAGAAGTTTATAAAAGTGTCTTACATGGCCAGGAGTGGTGGCTCACGCCTGTAATCCCAGTACTTTGGGAGGCCAAGGCGGGTGGATCTCTTGAGATCGGGAGTTCGAGACCGGCCTGGCCCGCATGGTGAAAACCTTCTCTACTAAAAACACAAAATTAGCCGGGTGTGGTGGTGTGTGCCTGTAATCCCAGCTACTCAGGAGGCTGAGGCAGGAGAATTGCTTGAACCCAGTGAGCCGAGATCACGCTATTGCACTCCAGCCTGGGTAACAAGATCAAAACTCCATCTCAAAAAAAAAAAAAAAAAAAAATCTTGCATTAAATTAATCTTACTCTACATTTTATTAAACTAATCTGTATACTTATTGTGTTACGCCTGACCAGACATACTCTCTTTGCAGGACAAGATGCCTTCCACAAGTTACCCTTTTAATTCCTCACATATTCCACACATACCTAGTGAAATAAAATACACATGTTTTTATAGCCATTGTGGGTACTTGGATTCAATGAATAGGCTATTTAGATTCAATGTATCATGATGAGCAAAATCATGCTTCCTGTGTTAAAAGAAATGTCTACTACAGCCCTAAAAAAAAAAAAAAAAAAAAAAAGGTGCGGAGCAAGATGGCCGAATAGGAACAGCTCCAGTCTCCAACTCCCAGCGCGAGCGACACAGAACACCAGTGATTTCTGCATTTTCAACTGAGGTACTAGGGTTATCTCACTGGGGAGTGCCGGACAATTGGTGCTGGTCAGCTGCTGCAGCCCGACCAGCGAGAGCTGGAGCAGGGCGAACCATTGCCTCACCTGGGAAGCGCAAGGGGGAAGGGAATCCCTTTTCCTAGCCAGGGGAACGGAGACACACAACACCTGGAAGGTCGGGTAACTCCCACCCCAATACTGCACTTTAAGCAAATGGGCACATCAGGAGATTATACCCACACCTGGCCAGGAGGGTCCTACGGCCATGGAGCCTCCCTCATTGCTAGCACAGCAGTCTGCGATCTAACTGAAACGGCAGCAGCAAGGCTGGGGGAGGGGCGCCCGCCATTGCTGAGGCTTAAGTAGGTAAACAAAGCCGCTGGGAAGCTCGAACAGGGTGGAGCTCACAGCAGCTCAAGGAAGCCTGCCTGTCTCTGTATACTCCACCTCTGGGGACAGGGCACAGCTAAACAACAAAAGGGGAAGCAGCAGAGGCCTGTGCAGACGTGAACGACTCTGTCTGACGGCTTTGAAGAGAGCAGTGGATCTCCCAACACAGAGGTTGAGATCTGAAAACGGACAGACTGCCTGCTCAAGTGGGTCCCTGACCCCTGAGTAGCCTAACTGGGAGACATCCCCCACTAGGGGCAGTCTGACACCCCACACCTCACAGGGTGGAGTACACCACTGAGAGGAAGCTTCCAAAGTAAGAATCAGACAGGTACACTCACTGTTCAGCAATATTCTATCTTCTGCAACTTCTGCTGCTGATACCCAGGCAAACAGGGTCTGGAGTGGACCTCAAGCAATCTCCAACAGACCTACAGCTGAGGGTCCTGACTATTAGAAGGAAAACTATCAAACAGGAAGAACACCTATACCAAAACCCCATCAGTACGTCACCATCATCAAAGACCAGAGGCAGATAAAACCACGAAGATGGGGAAGAAGCAGGGCAGAAAAGTTGGAAATTCAAGAAATAAGAGCGCATCTCCCCCTGCAAAGGAGCGCAGCCCATCGCCAGCAACGGATCAAAGCTAGTCAGAGAATGACTTGGACGAGATGAGAGAAGAAGCCTTCAGTCCATCAAACTTCTCAGAGCTAAAGGAGGAATTACGTACCCAGCGCAAAGAAACTAAAAATCTTGAAAAAAGAGTGGAAGAATTGATAGCTAGAATAATTAATGCAGAGAAGGTCATACGACACGAGAAATACGTGACAAATCCACAAGCTTCAGTAACCGACTCGATCAACTGGAAGAAAGAGTATCAGCGATTGAGGATCAAATGAATGAAATGAAGCGAGAAGAGAAACCAAAAGAAAAAAGAAGAAAAAGAAATGAACAAAGCCTGCAAGAAGTATGGGATTATGTAAAAAGACCTAATCTACGTCTGATTGGGGTGCCTGAAAGTGAGGGGGAAAATGGAACCAACTTGGAAAACACTCTTCAGGATATCATCCAGGAGAACTTCCCCAACCTAGCAGGGCAGGCCAACATTCAAATTCAGGAAATACAGAGAACACCACAAAGATACTCCTCGAGAAGAGCAAGACACATAATTGCCAGATTCACCAAAGTTGAAATGAAGAAAAAAATCTTAAGGGCAGCCAGAGAGAAAGGTCGGGTTACCCACAAAGGGAAGCCCATCAGACTAACAGCAGATCTCTCGGCAGAAACTCTACAAGCCAGAAGAGAGTGGGGGCCAATATTCAACATTCCTAAAGAAAATAATTTTAAACCCAGAATTTCATATCCAGTCAAACTAAGTTTCATAAGTGAAGGAGAAATAAAATCCTTTACAGATAAGCAAATGCTTAGAGATTTTGTCACTACCAGGCCTGCCTTACAAGAGACCCTGAAGGAAGCCCTAAACATGGAAAGGAACAACCGGTACCAGCCATTGCAAACACATGCCAAAATGTAAAGACCATCGAGGCTAGGAAGAAACTGCATCAACTAATGAGCAAAATAACCAGTTAATATCATAATGGCAGGATCAAGTTCACACATAACAATATTAACCTTAAATGTAAATGGACTCAATGCTCCAATTAAAAGACACAGACTGGCAAACTGGATAAAGAGTCAAGACCCATCAGTCTGCTGTATTCAGGAGACCCATCTCACATGCAGAGACATATATAGGCTCAAAATGAAGGGATGGAGGAAGATCTACCAAGCAAATGGAGAACAAAAAAAAGCAGGGGTTGCAATTCTAGTCTCTGATAAAATAGACTTTAAGCCATCAAAGATCAAAAGAGACAAAGGAGGCCATTACATCATGGTAAAGGGATCAATTCAACAGGAAGAGCTAACTCTCCTAAATATATATGCACCCAATACAGGAGCACCCAGATTCATAAAGCAAGTCCTTAGAGACTTACAAAGAGACTTAGACTCCCATACAATAATAATGGGAGACTTCAACACTCCACTGTCAACATTAGACAGATCAACAAGACAGAAAGTTAACAAGGATATCCAGGAATTGAACTCATCTCTGCACCAAGCGGACCTAATAGACATCTATAGAACTCTCCACCCCAAATCAACAGAATATACATTCTTCTCAGCACCACATCACACTTATTCCAAAATTGACCACATAATTGGAAGTAAAGCACTCCTCAGCAAATGTCAAAGAACAGAAATTATAACAAACTGTCTCTCAGACCACAGTGCAATCAAACTAGAACTCAGGACTAAGAAATTCAATCAAAACCGCTCAACTACATGGAAACTGAACAACCTGCTCCTGAATGACTACTGGGTACATAACAAAATGAAGGCAGAAATAAAGATGTTCTTTGAAACCAATGAGAACAAAGATACAACATACCAGAACCTCTGGGACACATTTAAAGCAGTGTGTAGAGGGAAATTTATAGCACTAAATGCCCACAAGAGAAAGCTGGAAAGATCTAAAATTGACACTCTAACATCACAAGTAAAAGAACTGGAGAAGCAAGAGCAAACACATTCAAAAGCTAGCAGAAGGCAAGAAATGACTAAGATCAGAGCAGAACTGAAGGAGATAGAGACACAAAAAACCCTCCAAAAAATCAATGAATCCAGGAGTTGGTTTTTTGAAAAGATCAACAAAATTGACAGACAGCTAGCAAGACTAATAAAGAAGAAAAGAGAGAAGAATCAAATAGATGCAATAAAAAATGATAAAGGGGATATCACCACCGACCCCACAGAAATACAAACTACCATCAGAGAATACTATAAACACCTCTACGGAAATCGACTAGAAAATCTAGAAGAAATGGATAATTTCCTGGACACTTACACTCTTCCAAGACTAAACCAGGAAGAAGTTGAATCCCTGAATAGACCAATAGCAGGCTCTGAAATTGAGGCAATAATTAATAGCCTACCAACCAAAAAAAGTCCAGGACCAGATGGATTCACAGCTGAATTCTACAAGAGGTACAAGGAGGAGCTGGTACCATTCCTTCTGAAACTCTTCCAATCAATAGAAAAAGAGGGAATCCTCCCTAACTCATTTTATGAGGCCAACATCATCCTGATACCAAAGCCTGGCAGAGATACAACAAAAAAAGAGAATTTTAGACCAATATCCCTGATGAACATCGATGCAAAAATCCTCAATAAAATACTGGCAAACCGGATTCAGCAGCACATCAAAAAGCTTATCCACCATGATCAAGTGCGCTTCATCCCTGGGATGCAAGGCTGGTTTAACATTCACAAATCAATAAACGTAATCCAGCATATAAACAGAACCAAAGCCAAGAACCACATGATTATCTCAATAGATGCAGAAAAGGCTTTTGACAAAATTCAACAGCCCTTCATGCTAAAAACGTTCAATAAATTCGGTATTGATGGAACGTACCTCAAAATAATAAGAGCTATTTATGACAAACCCACAGCCAATATCATACTGAATGGGCAAAAACTGGAAAAATTTCCTTTGAAAAGTGGCACAAGACAGGGATGCCCTCTCTCACCACTCCTATTCAACATGGTGTTGGAAGTTCTGGCTAGGGCAATCAGGCAAGAGAAAGAAATCAAGGGTATTCAGTTAGGAAAAGAAGAAGTCAAATTGTCCCTGTTTGCAGATAACATGATTGTATACTTAGAAAACCCCATTGTCTCAGCCCAAAATCTCCTTAAGCTGATAAGAAACTTCAGCAAAGTCTCAGGATACAAAATTAATGTGCAAAAATCACAAGCATTCTTATACACCAGTAACAGACAAGCAGAGAGCCAAATCAGGAATGAACTTCCATTCACAATTGCTTCAAAGAGAATAAAATACCTAGGAATCCAACTTACAAGGGATGTAAAGGACCTCTTCAAGGAGAACTACAAACCACTGCTCAGTGAAATAAAAGAGGACACTAACAAATGGAAGAACATACCATGCTCATGGATAGGAAGAATCAATATCATGAAAATGGCCATACTGCCCAAGGTTATTTATAGATTCAATGCCATCCCCATTAAGCTACCAATGAGTTTCTTCACAGAATTGGAAAAAACGGCTTTAAAGTTCATATGGAACCAAAAAAGAGCCCGCATTGCCAAGACAATCCTAAGTCATAAAACAAAGCTGGAGGCATCACACTACCTGACTTCAAACTGTACTACAAGGCTACAGTAACCAAAACAGCATGGTACTGGTACCAAAACAGAGATATAGACGATGGAACAGAACAGAGTCCTCAGAAATAATACCACACATCTACAGCCATCTGATCTTTGACAAACCTGAGAGAAACAAGAAATGGGGAAAGGATTCCCTATTTAATAAATGGTGCTGGGAAAATTGGTTAGCCATAAGTAGAAAGCTGAAACTGGATCCTTTCCTTACTCCTTATACGAAAATTAATTCAAGATGGATTAGAGACTTAAATGTTAGACCTAATACCATAAAAACCCTAGAAGAAAACCTAGGTAGTACCATTCAGGACATAGGCATGGGCAAGGACTTCATGTCTAAAACACCAAAAGCAACGGCAGCAAAAGCCAAAATTGACAAATGGGATCTCATTAAACTAAAGAGCTTCTGCACAGCAAAAGAAACTACCATCAGAGTGAACAGGCAACCTACAGAATGGGAGAAAATTTTTGCAATCTACTCATCTGACAAAGGGCTAATATCCAGAATCTACAAAGAACTCAAACAAATTTACAAGAAAAAAACAAACAACCCCATCAAAAAGTGGGCAAAGGATATGAACAGACATTTCTCAAAAGAAGGCATTCATACAGCCAACAGACACATGAAAAAATGCTCATCATCACTGGCCATCAGAGAGATGCAAATCAAAACCACAATGAGATACCATCTCACAGCAGTTAGAATGGCAATCATTAAAAAGTCAGGAAACAACAGGTGCTGGAGAGGATGTGGAGAAATAGGAACACTTTTACACTGTTGGTGGGATTGTAAACTAGTTCAACCATTATGGAAAACAGTATGGCGATTCCTCAAGGGTCTAGAACTAGATGTACCATATGACCCAGTCATCCCACTACTGGGTATATACCCAAAGGATTATAAATCATGCTGCTATAAAGACACATGCACACGCATGTTTATTGCGGCACTATTCACAATAGCAAAGTCTTGGAATCAACCCAAATGTCCATCTGTGACAGACTGAATTAAGAAAATGTGGCACATATACACCATGGAATATTATGCAGCCATAAAAAAGGATGAGTTTGCGTCCTTTGTAGGGACATGGACACAGCTGGAAACCATCATTCTTAGCAAACTATCACAAGAACGGAAAACCAAACACCGCATGTTCTCACTCATAGGTGGGAACTGAACAATGACATCACTTGGACTCGGGAAGGGGAACATCACACATCCAGGCCTATCATGGGGGAGGGGGGGAGGGATTGCATTGGGAGTTATAGCTGATATAAATGACGAATTAATGGGTACTGACGAGTTGATGGGTGAAGCACACCAACATGGCACAAGTATACATATGTAACAAACCTGCACGTTGTGCACATGTACCCTAGAACTTAAAGTATAATAAAAAAAATAAAAATAAAAAAATAAAATAAAAATAAACGTAAAAGACAAAAAAAAAAAAAAAAGACAAGTCCAAAGACAGTCTTTTAACAAAAACATTACTATGACATACTCTTAAATATTAGTTCATGCTAAACTGGGGTCACAAGTGTAATCTTCATGAGGACAGACACAAAACTGTATGTTTTTAATTTTTAAACTTTTTTGAGACCATTGATATATTTGTGTCAAAAACACAAACTGAATTTTCAAGAAAAATATGCAAGCTGTCAGAATCTCTTGAGCCTGTTTTGTTTCACGTGTTTTCACTGCAAACAATTACTGAAATAAATGTTGACTGATTTCTCTATTACAATGATGCAGAAAATATAAAACAGGTTTAAAGAAAACTCAAAGTTATGAAACTAAAATTTTGGAAATGATTCTGATTCCTTGGTGGAACACTTCCTTGGATATGACACTGAACCAAAAAAACAAACAAACAAACAAACAAAAAAACAAATTGGAGAAATAAACTGACAAAAGGATCTGTAGTCTACTATCCTATAAAATCACTATACTAAGATACAGGTCTAATTCAAACAGGCGATTTACTAAGAGTGAATAAGACCAAATTTTTAAAAAAATTGTCTACTCACAATTCTTTCATGGATGAGCCTGAATAACTGCAATAATTAATCTAAAACTAATTAAATATATCTCATCTCCTTTCTTATAATCTAAATAATTCCAAGATTTTCATCTAAACTGGTTGGTTGTATAATTTCACCACTTATTAAAATAGTTTGTATTTCCTCTATTTCTCCAAATGGAACAGCAGTACAAGAAGCTATTAAAAGCCCAGGCTTGGAGTCAAGCCACTTTTGTTCAAATCCTAGCCCTCGTATTTCTTAACTTTGTGACAGGGAAGATTAACCTCTTTGTGTCTCAGTTTCCTCATGTGTTAAGTTGGTATTGGAACAATATCTACCTTATAAGATTATTATGAGTATTAGAACTAATATTTTTACTTAATATACAACAACACCTTGGCACATAGTACATACTATGTGTTTGCTATTATTAATTTTGATTAACTATAGAGGTTAACATGCCTTTTCTTAAAGGACCAAAAAATAAATATTTTAGGCTTTCTAGAGGCTCACACTATCTATAGTGGCTGCAACTAGTCAAATATGCTGTTGTAGCATAAAAGTAGCCATAGACAATACAAAAAAGAATGAACATGGCTATGTTCCAATAAAACTTTTTTGAATGAAAATTTTATTTGCCAAAACAGGCATCGAGCCTTAGTTTGCTGACTGCTGAATTATAATATGTACAAAACTGCTCCTATCCTAGAAATGAACTATGGCATTATGACCCTCAAAAGGCAAGCAGAGTCATTCCTAGAATGTAATGACGGTATCTGCCTCACCAGAGAGTTGTGGGGGTGTCTCACTGGTAAGGGACTGGGAAGTGAGTCAGAAAAGCAACCGATGATGCTTTTCAAAAATAGATTAGGAATTCTAATGTTTGTTTTAACACACTCAGACACTTTCTCTTCACTTCAACTCCAATCCTAACCAGTTCCAACATTATCACTCTTAATTGTTCTATGCTCACTTCAAAATGGTATGTGATGCTAATTTTAACCAAATTTCACCTCTATAAAAGTAGGAGTGTGTGTAATTCCAGAGAAGAGGTGCAAGCAGGGCATGGAAGTAAACAGGAAGACAACAGGAGGAGAAGATGATGAGGTAAATAAGGCCCGAGAGATAAGATCTAAATAGGAGTCAACAGAACGTCACAATAACCAGGAAGAATTTAGTACACAAAATCCTTTGTGAATCGAGACATTATAATATAGGGCTAAAGGAAAGTTTAATATGAGTTTAATCTGATGAGGGAAATATTTAAATTTTTGTTCAATTAAAATCCAACATAAGTTGAATTTCAATCTCAACAGCTTTATTGAATAAAATCAACGTAAAGTAATCCACATTCTAAAGTGTACATTTAGTTGACTTATTCACCTAAGGATGGACATTTTGGTTGTTTCCAATTTGGGACAATTACGTTAAAATTATTGTGAATAAAGGTTTGTAGGGACATACGCTTTCATTTCTCTTTGGTAAATGTATGTGAATGGGATAGCTGGATCACATAGCAGGTGTAAGTTTAAATTCTTTAGGAATTGCCAAATAGTTTTCCAAAATTCTATTGTTTTACACTTCCACAGTATTGTATGAGCACTGCTGTTACTTCACCAACACTTGATATTTATTATCAAGCATTTTGAGGGGTACTGGTCCAGTATTTTGTAAATTGCCCTTCATTTGCCTAATGGTCTGTCTATTTGAGCCATTCTAATAGGTTAAAGAAGTATCTCATTGTGGCTTTAATTTGCATTTTCCTCATAGCTGATGTTAAGCTTATTTCCACGTGCTTATTTTCCATCCAATTCCTCTTTTTGATAAAGTGTATTTGGTAAAACATTTAAATACATTGCTTATTTTTTGTTAAGTTGTTAGTTTTCTTATTCGATTTTCAGAATGCTTTATAGGTTGCATATGCAAGTCTTCATCAGAGATGTGAATTGAAAAGATTTTCTCTAAATCCATGGCTTATATTTTCATTTATTGAAATGATTTGTGAAATTAGAAAATATTTACTATTACACAGGAAAACAAAACATGGTGCTTTTATTAATTAAGAAGTAACTGATTTGGTGATAGATAAATCTACATATCAGAAAATATTCTACAAATTATAATTTATCATAGAATTATCTAAGGGTTCAAATGAGCCAGAAATCTTCATTCTATCTCCTCTAATTCCTCCTTCTTCCCTGACTGCTAATAAGGGATACACACTTTGGGCAAAATATCCTGCCCATCATATCGACAAAGGTTATCAACTTCACCTTCACAGAACTAAGAACAAATGCCAAGAGAGCTAGTGCAATACTGAGACTGAATTAGTCAAACAAACAGGGACAGAAACCAAATTAGAAACCAAGAGACCTGGAAACAGGTAGGAATGGACGAATGAGAAAACATGGCATTTTTCCAGGAAAAATGAAGTAATAATCTTATTAGACTTCAGAGCAATTAGTTGGCTGAGTAATCAATGTAATATTGTACTCATAGGCAAGTTCTTCCATTTTCTAGGAAACGTTTCATGAATTTTAACTGTTCTAGACTTCAGAGCACAGAGAATGAAGGAAAATTTGACTGTGACATTAATACAGACTTTTTTGAAAAAGATGCCATATAAAAAGAAAAATCACAAAATAACGAAAGATATATACAAAATTCTAACATATTAACAACAAGAAACTAGTGTTTGTTAAACGTGTAACATAAAAAGACAAAATGAGATTTTTTCCTGAAATATAATGGTGGTAAATGTATTTTATTTACTTTTATATAAAAAAACTACATATTTTATGTATACCGCTTGATGAATTTGGAGGTAAGCCAGCCTCCATCCATGAAACCTATGCCATAGGTTTTACCACAATACATGCCATAAACCTCTTGTCATCACCAAAAGTGTCTTTCTGCCCTATTATTTATTATTATTATTTTGTGTGTGTGTGTGTGTGTGTGTGTATGTGTGTGATAAGAACTTAAGATCTACCCTCTGCCAGGCGCGGTGGCTCACAATGGTAATCCCAGCACTTTGGGAGGCCGAGGCAGGCAGATCACAAGGTCAGAAGTTTGAGATCAGCCTGATTAATATGGTGAAACTCCGTCTCTACTAAAAATACAAAAATGAGTTGGGCGTGGTGGCGCACACCTGTGGTCCCAGCTACTCAGGTGGCTGAGGTGGAAGAATCGCTTGAACCCGGGAGTCAGAGCTTGCAGTCAGCCAAGATTGCACCACTGCACTCCAGCCTGGGCGACAGAGGGAGACTCCATCTCGAAAAAAAAAAAAAGATCTACCCTGTTAGAAAAACTGTTAGTATCCAATACGGTATTTTCACTTTCTTTGTTTTGTTTTTGAGATGGAGTCTTGCTCTGTTGCCCAGGCTGGAGTGCAGTGGTGCGATCTGGGCTCACTGCAACCTCCACCTCCTGGGTTCAAGCCATTCTCCTGCCTCAGCCTCCTGAATAGCTGAGACCACAGGCATGCACCACCATACCCTGCTAATTTTTGTATTTTAGTAGAGATGGGGTTTCCCCATGTTGACCAGGCTGGCCTTGAACTCCTGATCTCAGGTGATCCGCCCGCCTCAGCCTCCCAAAGTGCTGGGATTACAGGTGTGAGCTACTATGTCCGGCCTATTGTCACTTTCTTAAAATTATCTTTTGATGAGCAGAACTTATTAATTTTGATGAAGTATAGTTTATCAATTATCTTACGCACAGTGTTGTTGGTATCTTAAATCTTTGCCCAACTGAAAGTCACAAAAATTTTCTCCAATATTTTCTTAAACAAGTTTTAGAACTTTAGGTTTTACATCTAAGTCTTTGATTCATTTTCAATTAATGTTTTATATGGTGCTGTATATGTATCAACATTTTGGGGGTGGGTTTTACACAGAGATATCCAATTGTTCCAGCCCCATTTGTTGAAAAGACTATACTTGATGTGTGTCTAGGAAGTTGGCCAAATAGGAACAGCTCCAGTCTTCAGCTCCTAGCAAGATCAACGCAGAAGATGGGTGATTTCTGCAGTTCCAGCTGAGGTACCTGGCTCATCTCATTGGTACTGGTTAGACAGTGGGTGCAGCCCACGAAGGGCAAGCCAAAGCAGGGTGGGGCATCAGCTCACCCCAGAAGGAGAAGGGGTCAGGGAACTCCCTCCCCTAGCCAAGGGAATTCATGAAGGACCATGAGGTGAGGAACAGTGCATTCTGGCCCAAATACTGCTTTTCCCACAGTCTTTGCCTACCTGCAGACTAGGAGATTCCCTCGGATGCCTATGGCACCAGGGCCCTAGGTTTTAAGCACAAAACTGGGCAGCCATTTGGGTAGACACCGAGCTAGCAACAGGAGTTATTTATTTATTTATTTTTTCATACCCCAGTGGCACCTGGAACGCCAGTGAGACAGAACCATTCACTCCCCTGGAAAGGGGGCTGAAGCCAGGGAGCCAAGTTATCTAGCTCAGCGGATCGCACCCACATGGAGCACAGCAAGCTAAAATCCACTGTCTTGAAATTCTTGCTGCCAGCACAGCAGTCTAAAGTCAACTGGGATGCTCCAGCTTGGTGGTGGGAGGGGCGTCCACCCTTACTGAGGCTTGAGTAGTCGGTTTTACCCTCACAGTTTAAATAAACACGCCCGGAAGTTCGAACTGGGCAGAGCCCACTGCTGCTAGGCAAAGCCACTGTAGCCAGACTGCCTCTCTAGATTCCTCCTCTCCGGGCAGGACATCTCTGAAAGAAAGGCAACAGCCCCATTCAGGGGCTTATACATAAAACTCCCGTCTCCCTGGGACAGAGCACCTGGGAGAAGGGGTGGCTGTAGGCACAGCTTCAGCAGACTTAAATGTTCCTGTCTTCTGGCTCTGAAGAGAGCCATGGATCTCTCAGCACAGCGCTCCAGCTCTGTTAAGGAACAGATTGCCTCCTCAAGTGGGTCCCTGACCACAGTGCCTGCTACCTGGGAGTCAACTCCCAGCAGAGGTTGACAGACACCATACAGGAGAGCTCCAGCTGGCATCTGGTGGGTGCCCCTCTGGGACGAAGCTTACAGAGGAAGGAACAGGAAGCAATCTTTGCTGTTCTGCAGCCTCCACTAGTGATACTCAGGCAAACAGGGTCTGGAGTGGACCTTCAGCAAAATCCAGCAGACCTTCAGCAGAGGGGCGTGACTGTTAGAAGGAAAACTAACAAACAGAAAGGATTAGCATCTACATCAACCAAAAGGACATCCACACAAAAACTCCATCTGAAGGTCACCAATATCAAAGACCAAAAGTAGATAAATTCATGAAGATGAGGAAAAACTAGCACAAAAAGATTGAAAATTCCCAAACAAGAACACCTCTTCTCCTCCTCCAAAGGATCACAACTCCTCACCTGCAAGGGAACAAAACTGGGCAGAGAATGAGTTTGATGAATTGACAGAAGTAGGCTTCAGAAGGTGGGTAATAACAAACTCCTCTGAGCTAAAGGAGCATGTTCTGACCCAATGCAAGGAAGCTAAGAACCTTAAAAAAAGGTTAGAGGAATTGTTAACAAGACTAACCAATTCAGAGAAGAACATAAATGACCTGAAGGAGCTAAAAAACACAGCATGGGAACTTCGTGAAGAAAACATAAGTATCAATAGCTGAATCAACCAAGCAGAAGAACAAATGTCAGAGGTTGAAGATCAACTTAATGAAATAAAGCGTGAAGACAAGATTAGAGAAAAAATAATGAAAAAGTATGAACAAAGCCTCCAAGAAATATGGGACTATGTGAAAAGACCAAACCTACATTTGATTGGTGTACCTGAAAGTGATGGGGAGAATGGAACCAAGTTGGAAAACGCTCTTCAGGATATGATCCAGGAGAACTTCCTCAACCTAGCAAGGCAGGCCAACATTAAAATTCAGGAAATACAGAGAACACCACAAAGATACTCCTTGAGAATAGCAAACCCAAGACACGTAATTGTCAGATTCACCAAGGTTGAAATGAAGGAAAAAACGTTAAGGGCAGCAAGACAGAAAGATCGCATTATCTGCAAAGGGAAGTCCATCAGAATAACAGAGGATCTCTCTGCAGAAACCCTACAAGCCAGAAGAGAGTAGGGGCCAATATTTAACAGTCTTAAAGAAAAGAATTTTCAACCCAGAATTTCATATTCAGCCAAACTAAGCTTCATAAGTGAAGGAGAAATAAAATCCTTTACAGACAAGCAAATGCTGAGAGATTTTGTCACCACCAGGCCTGCCTTACAAAAGCTCCTGAAGGAAGCACTAAATATGGAAAGGAAAAACTGGTACCAGCCACTGCAAAAACATACCAAATTGTGAAGACCATTGACACTATGAAGAAACTGCATCAACTAACAGGCAAAATAACCAGCTAGCACCATAATGACAGGATCAAATTCACAGGTAACAATATTAACTTTCAATGTTGGCCGGGCGCGGTGGCTCAAGCCTATAATCCCAGCACTTTGGGAGGCCGAGACAGGCGGATCACGAGGTCAGGAGATCGAGACCATCCTGGCTAACACGGTGAAACCCCGTCTCTTCTAAAAAATACAAAAAACTAGCCGGGCGACGTGGCGGGCGCCTGTAGTCCCAGCTACTCAGGAGGCTGAGGCAGGAGAATGGTCTGTAAACCCAGGAGGTGGAGCTTGCAGTGAGCTGAGATCTGGCCACTGCACTCCAGCCTGGGCGGCAGAGCAAGACTCCCTCTCAAAAAAAAAAAAAAAACTTTCAATGTAAACAGGCTAAATGCCTCAAAAGACACCGACTGGCAAATCAGATAAAGGGTCAAGACACATCGGTGTGCTGGAGACCCATCTCACGAGTGAAGACACATATAGGCTCAAAAGAAAGAGATGGAGGAATATTTACCAAGCAAATAGAAACCAAAAAGAAAAGAAAAAAAAAAAAAAACAGAGGAAACAGGGGTTACAATCCTAGTCCCTGATAAAACAGACTTTAAACCAACAAAGATCAAAAGAGACAAAGAAGGGTATTACATAATGGTAAAGGGATCAATGCAACAAAAAGAGCTAACTATCCTAAATATATATGCACCCAATACAGAAGCACCCAGATTCATAAAGCAAGTTTTTAGAGACCTAAAAAGAGACTTAGACTCCTACACAATAACAGTGGGAGACTTTAACACCACTGTCAATATTAGACAGATCAACAAGACAGAAAATTATCAAGGATATTCAGAACTTTAACTCAGCTCTGGACCAAGTGGACCTGATAGACATCTACAGAACTCTTCACCCCAGATCAACAGAATATGCATTCTTCCAAGCACCACATCACACTTATTCTAAAATTGACCACAGAATTGGAAGTAAAGCACTCCTCAGCAAATGCAAAAGAACAGAAATTATAACAGTCTCTCAGACCACAGTGCAATCAAATTAGAACCCAGGATTAAGAAACTCACTCAAAACCGCACAACCACATGGAAACAGAACAAGCTACTCCTGAATGACTACTGGGTAAATTACAAAATTAAGGCAGAAATAAATAAGTTATTTGAAACCAATGAGAACAAAGACACAACATACCAGAATCTCTGGGACACAGCTAAAGCAGTGTTTAGAGGGAAATTTACAGCACTAAATGCACATAGAAGAAAGTGGGAAAGATCTAAAATCGACACCATAATATCATAATTAAAAGAACTAGAGAAGCAAGAGCAAAAGAATTCAAAAGTTAGCAGAAGACAAAAAAGTAACTAAGATCAGAGCAGAACTGAAGGAGATGGAGACACAAAAACCCTTAAAAAAATCAATGAATCCAGCAGCTCATTGTTTGAAAAGATTAACAAAATGGATAGACCGCTATCCAGACAAAAGACAGAAGAATCAAATAGACACAATAAAAAAATGACAAAAGAGATATTACCACTGATCCCACAGACATGCAAACTACCATCAGAGAATACTGTAAACACCTCTATGCAAATAAACTAGAAAATCTATAAGAAATGGATAAATTCCTGGACACATATACCCTCCCAAGACTAAACCAGGAAGAAGTTGAATCTCTGAATAGACCAGTAACAAGTTCTGAAATTCAGGCAGTAATTAATAGCCTGCCAACCAAAAAAAGCCCAGGACCAGACAGATTCACAGCCAAATTCTACCAGAGGTACAAAGAGGAGCTGGTACCATTCCTTCTGGAACTATCCCAAACATTAGAAAAAGAGGGATTCCTCCATAACTCATTTTATGAGGTCAGCATCATCCTGCCACCAAAACCTGGCAGAGACACAATAAAAATGGAAAAATTCAGGCCAATATCCCTGATGAACATCGACGCAAAATCCTTAATAAAATACTGGCAAACCAAATTCAGCTGCACATCAGAAAGCTCATCCACCATGATCAAGTCGGCTTCATCCCTGGGAAGCAAGGCTGGTTCAACATACACAAATCAATAAACATAATCCATCACATAAACAGAACCAATGACAAAAACCACATGATTATCTCAATAGATGCAGAAAAGGCCTTCATTAAAATTCAACACCCCTTCATGCTAAAAACTCTCAATAAACTAGGTATTGATGGAACATATCTCAAAATAATAAGAGCTATTTATGACAAACCCACAGCCAATATCATACTGAATGGGCAAAAGCTAGAAGCATTCCCTTGAAAACCAGCACAAGAAAAGAATGCCCTCTCTCACCATTCCTATTTGACATAGTATTGGAAGTTCTGGCCAAGGCAATCAGGCAAGAGAAATAAATAAAGCGTATTCAGATAGGAAGAGAGGAAATCAAATTATCTCTGTTTGCAGATGACATGACTGTATATTTAGAAAACCCCATTGTCTCAGCTCAAAATCTCCTTAAGCTGGTAAGTAACTTCAGTAAAATCTCAGTATACAAAATCAATGTGCAAAAATCACAAGTATTCGTATACACCAATAATAGACAAATAGAGAGCCAAATCATGAGTGAACTCCCATTCACAGTTGCTACAGGCAGAATAAAATATCTAGGAATACAACTTACAACGGATGTGAAGGACCTCTTCAAGGAGAACTACAAACCACTTCTCAAGGAAATAAAAGAGGACACAAACAAATGGAAAAACATTCCATGCTCATGGGTAGGAAAAATCAACATCGTGAAAATGGCCATACTGCCCAAAGTAATTTACACATTCAATGCTATCCCCATCCAGCTACCACTGACTTTCTTAACAGAATTAGAAAAAACTACTCTAAATTTCATATGAAATCAAAAAAGAGCCCATATAGCCAAAACAATCCTAACGAAAAACAGCAACAACAAAGCTGGAGGCATCCCACTACCTGACTTCAAACTATACTACAAGGCTACAATAACCTAAACAGCACAGTACTGGTACCAAAACAGATATATAGACCAATGGAACAGAACGGAGGCCTCAGAAATAATGCCACACATCTACAACCATCTAATCTCTGACAAACCTGACAAAAACAAGCATTGTGGAAAAGATTCCCTATTTAATAAATGGTGTTGGGAAAACTGACTAGCCATATGCATAAAACTGAAACTGGACCACTTCCCTACACCTTATACAAAAATTAACTCAACATGGATTAAAGACTTAAATGTAAAACCTAAATCCATAAAAACCTTAGAAGAAAACCTAGGCAATATCATTCAGGACATAGGCATGTGGAAAGACTTCATGACTAAAACACCAAAAGCAATGGCAACAAAAGCCAAAATTGATAAATGGGATCTAATTAAACTAAAGAGCTTCTGCACAGCAAAAGAAGCTATCATCAGAGAGAACAGGCAAGCTACAGAATGGGAGAAAATTTTTGCAATCTGTCCATCTGACAAAGGCCTAATATTCAGATTCTACAAGGAACTTACACAAATTTACAAGAAAAGAAAAAACATCAAAAAGTGGGTGAAGGATATAAAAAGCTTCTCAAAAGAAGACATTTATGTGGCCAAAAGATGTATGATAAAAAGCTCATCATCACTGGTCATTAGAGAGCTGCAAATCAAAACCACAATAAGATACCGTCTCACATCAATTAGAATAGTGATCATTAAAAAGTCAGGAAGCAACAGATGCTGGAGAGGATGTGGAGAAACAGGGATGCTTTTACACTTTTGGTGGGAGTATAAATTAGTTCAACCATTGTAAAAGACAGTGTGGCAATTCGTCAAGGATCTAGAATCAGAAATACCATTAGATGGCCAGGCATGGTGGCTCATGCCTGTAATCCCAGCACTTTGGGAGGCCGAGGCGGGAAGATCATGAGGTCAGGAGATCAAGACCATCCCGGCTAACACAGTGAAGCCCCATCTCTACTAAAAATGCAAAAAAATTAGTTGGGCATGGTGGTGGGCACCTGTAGTCCCAAATACTCAGGAGGCTGAGGCAGGAGACTGGCATGAACCCAGGAGGCGGAGTTTGCAGTGAGCCGAGATCATGCCACTGCACCCCAGCCTGGGTGACAGAGAGAGACTCCGTCTGAAAAAAAAAAAAAAGAAAGTAAAAAGAAATACCATTTGGCCCAGCAATCTCATTACTAGGTATATTCCCAAAGGATTATAAATCATTCTATTATAAAGACACATGCAAACGTATGTTTATTGCAGCACTATTCACAGTAGCAAAGCCTTGGTACCAACCCAAATGCCCATCAATGATTGACTGGATAAAGAAAATGTGGCACACATACACCATGGAATACTATGCAGCCATAAAAAATGATGAGTTCATGTGCTTTGCAGGTACATGGATGAAGCTGGAAACCATCATTCTCAGCAAACTAATACAGGAACAGAAAACCAGCCACTACATGTTCTCACTCATAAGTTGGAATTGAACAATGACAACAGATGGACACAGGAAGGGGAACATCACACACCGGGGCCTATTGGGGGTAGGGGGTTAAAGGAGGGATAGCATTCAGAGAAATACCTAATGTAGATGATGGGTTGATGGGTGCAGCAAGCCACCATGGCACGTGCATACCTATGTAACAAATCTGCAGGTTCTGAACATGTATTGCAGAACTTAAAGTATAATAATAACAAAACAAAAAAAAGACTATACTTTCTCTGCTGAATTGTCTTTGCAACTTTATCAGAAATCAACAGAAATGGAAGTATACACCTATTTCTGCATTCTCTATTTCATTCTATTTGTGTATCTGTCTCTATCTGTCTCTCTTGATGTGAAAACATGCCCTGTCTGGAGTACTGTAGCTGTAAAATAAGTTTTGAAGGTAAGAGTTGTAAGTCCTCTAATCTTCTTCTTCTTTTATAAGATGATTTTGCCTATGCTAGGTTTCTTGCATTTCTATATGAATTTTAGAATTACAGTGTCATGTTTTACAAAAAGTCCTACTGAGTTTTTTGGGGGATTGTGTTGAATCTATAGATCAAGTTAGAGAACATTATCTCTAACATCTTAACAATATTGAGTCTTCCAATTGATGAACAAAGTGTATCTTCTGATTTACTTAGGTTTTCTTTAAAATCTCTCAGCAATATTTTGTAGTTGTCAGTGTACTGATCTTGCACATACTTTGAAATATTTATCCTTAAAATCACATATTTTAATGCAATTATCAATGGCAATTTTGGCAGTTTCAATTTCTGATTAATTACTCCTATTATATAGAAGTGAAACCAATTTTTGTATGTGATCATATATCCTGCAATCTTACTAAACTCACATAGCAGTTTATAAGAACCGCTCTATTGGGAATTCCATTGGATTTCCATATAGACAATCACACTGATGACGGAGTTTTACTTTATCCTTTCCAATCTGTATTCTTTTGACTTCTTATTCTTGGCTTACTGCATTAATTAGAACTTGACTTATTCCTCTGACAAGATCAGGTGTGGTTTTTTCCCAGGAATGCAAGCAGGCCTTAACAAAGTAACATGTGAAAAGCAATCAGTGTATTTATCTCATTAATAGATTACATATAAAACATGTAAATGTGGTAAGTTATACTGAATAATGATCACACAATCTGTTTATTGTATAATTTTAAAATTATATTGTCAATTTTTACAATCAGCATGTGCATGTATACATCACATTTTACATTTAAGCTGTTAATGTCACACATGTGCACAAACACACACACATCATTTGACAAAATATAGCATTCCTGATTAAAAACTTCAGAAAGGTAGTAACAGAAAGGAACTTCCTCAACTTGATAAAGGTCACCCATGAAAAATCTCCAGCTAATACTACCCTTAGTGATGAAAGACTGAATGCTTTTTCCCTAAAGATCAGGAAATAATCAGGAAATAATAATAAATAATCTGCTCTCACAACTTCTATTCAACAATAAATTTGATTCTAACCTATTTAACATCTACATTAATCTGTTATTTGCCACAACTTAAGGGACTTCTTTTTTTTTTTTTTTTTTTTGAGACAGAGTCTCACTCTGTCGCCCAGGCTGGAGTACAGTGGCGCGATCTCGGCTCACTGCAAGCTCCGCCTCCCAGGTTTACGCCATTCTCCTGCCTCAGCCTCCCCAGTAACTGGGACTACAGGCGCCCACCACATCACCCGGCTAGTTTTTTTTGTATTTTTTTTAGTAGAGATGGGGTTTCACCGTGTTAGCCAGGATGGTCTCGATCTCTTGACCTCGTGATCCGCCCATCTCGGCCTCCCAAAGTGCTGGGATTACAGGCTTGAGCCACCGCGCCCGGCCAAGGGACTTCTTTTAACATTTCTCATAGGTTAAGTTGGATGGCAATGAAGTCCTTCAGCTTTTGTATATCTAGAAAAGTATTTATTTCACTTTCATTCATGAAAGATATTTCTGCTGGGTTGAGAATTCTAAGTTGACAATGCTTTTCTTTCATTATTTTAAAGATGTTACTCCACTATGTACCAGTTTGCATTGCTTACAGTAAGAAATCTGCTGTCATTCTTATTCTCCATGAATAACTCTTCTGTATGTTCCTCTGTAGTATGTTCTTCCCTCTGGCTTCTTCTAATATTTTCTGTTTATCACTGAATTTAATTCAACTTGATTGTAATGTGACATGGTGCAGTTTTCTTCATGTTCCTTGTACTTGGGGATTTGTTGAGATCATTAAATCACACAGATCTACTGTTTTCACTAAATTTAGGAATTTTTGGCCATTATCTCTTCAGACATTTTTCTATACTTTGTCCTCCCCTGCTCCAAACTATCTCCTCTCCAGCAACTCTGATTACTTCAATGTTATAAGATATTCTAGCAACCATTTGTCTAATGATAAACATTTCCACTGTTTGCAGGATTTTTTGACTCTTAAAAGAATGCTACAATACTAATTGGGTGCAAGACAATAATGACTGAATTTGGATTTGTTGGTTGCAGGAAATATTTATATTTCAATAAATCTTCTTGAGTTTTATCCTAGGAAGCATTAAAGTTGCTTGGATCCCTTCTGTTTTGTTTTTTTTTTTTTTTTTTTTTTTTTTTTGAGACGAAGTCTGGCTCTGCCACCCAGGCTGGAGTGCAGTGGCCGGATCTCAGCTCACTGCAAGCTCCGCCTCCCGGGTTCACGCCATTCTCCTGCCTCAGCCTCCTGAGTAGCTGGGACTACAGGCGCCCGCCACCTCGCCCGGCTAATTTTTTTGTATTTTTTAGTAGAGACGGGGTTTCACTGTGTTAGCCAGGATGGTCTCGATCTCCTGACCTCGTGATCCGCCCGTCTCGGCCTCCCAAAGTTTTTCCTAGCTTTTTAAGGTGGGACCAGAGTGTTTAGATTAGGGCTAAGATTTCCTCCTTAACTGTGACAAACTCTTCTCAATATTCTATGTGATGCTCAATAAATTATGAAGTTGTTCAAGTGTATTGCATGAGAATAGGTACCATTACCTGCTCTGGGTGAGCCCCAAGGAATTTTTCTCTCTTTTTTTTTTGGTAGTTATTTCCTCAGCCACAGAGAGTGTTCTCTCATTCATGTACTAATCAGTAGTGAGGTAAATCTTTGGGTTGGAAATTCTGAATACAAGGTAGGGATTCTCTGCATGTCTCCAGAGTTCTTTCTCTATGCAGCTTTCTCCACTCTGATGCTTCACCCTGGAAATTCTAGCTGCATTGGATTCTTTGCATTTCCAGCTCCACCTCTTCAACAGAAGGAGACTCTGGTTTCTGCCTGGATTCCTCAACCTTGTTGTATAGAGAGTAAACTGAGGCAATCACAGGGCTCACTTTATTTCTTTTCCATCTCCCAGCAATCACTGTTCTTTGCTGCCTGATGCCCAATGTCTTAAGAACTATTGTTTCATATGTTTTGTCCGGTTTCTTAGCTGTTTCCGTCACAAAAATAAATGTAGTCCCTGTTACTCCATTCTGTACAGAAACAGAAGTTCACATTGCTTGGATTTGTTAAGATTTTATGTAGTCCATATCAAGAAATATAACTCAATTTGGACCAAATGTCTTTAAGTAGCAAACACTCAATTACAAACCCTTATTAAAGATAGAGTTTTACAATTATCATCACTCTTTGGGAGCTAATTTGGCTATAGAATGATAGTCTCACTCAAATGCTCAGTGCTGACTTACATGCAGTCATTAATGACTCAGTGCAAGCAAAATTTGGATTTATGTTAAAGAATGACATTGAGGGAAATAGCTACCATCTTGAAAATGAAATCTAATATAAGGTCAGAATAATTTCTTTATAGAAAAAGAAGATCTCTGTAACCAGATAAAGAATGAACATAATGCAAAGGCATCCAATATAAGGAATGCAAGAGTTTAAACGGTAAGAGAGTCACTGAGGTGCTCAGACTATAAGCTGCCCCCAAACAAACATGTGAAGTAGGCTAGAGTAATTATCAGGGTTGCTTTCCCACCTTCCTAATGAATATGTTCTTAGTGCATTTATGAAATGGGCCTGATCTTTCACATTACTGATTTTCAGGTTGAGGACTTAATAGCTATTCAGAAAAGAGTATTTGAATTTTAAAAGAAAAGGGGCATAAAGGGATCAATGCTTAACTCAAAAAAAATCATTAATGGCATATTTTTAGGAAGCCACAATTAATTAGTGAATGGCACCTTGTAGGGCAGTGAGTGATCATTGTAATTAATCTCTATTCATACATACAAGTCAAGCATGATAATTGGAATTTGCTTATGACTTCAGAATAGCATTATGGTGCCTCTTACATGAGAAATTTGGGGTTATAATCTCTAGCAGTCCATTAAAAGATACATTGCCATAAATTAAAGCATAAGATTACCTTTGAGGCCCTGTAACTGAAAGTTATTAGAGGAAATTTTGAGTGGGTGTTGATATGGTTTGGCTGTGTCCCCATTCAAATCTCATCTTGAATTGTTCTCATAATCGCCATGTGTCATTGCAGGGACCGGTGGGAAGCAATTGAATTATGGGAGCAGTAACATCCATGCTGTTCTCATAATAATGAGTTCTCATGAGCTCTGATAGTTTTATGAGGGGCTTTCCCCTGCTTCACTCTGCACTTCTCCGTGCTGCTGCAATTTGAAGAAGGATGTGTTTGCTTCCCATTCCACCATGATTGTAAGCTTCCTGAGGCTTCCTCAGCCATGCTGAACTGTGAGTCAATTAAACCTCTTTCCTTTATAAATTACCCAGTCTCAGGTATGTCTTTATTAGCTGCATGAGAACAGACTAACACAGTAAATTGGTACTGGTAGAGTGGGGTACTGCTGTAAAGATACCTGGAAATGTGGAAACAACTTTGGAACTGGATAACCGGCAGAGGCTGGAAGGCTCAGAAGAAGATAGGAAAATTTGGGAAAGTTTGGAACTTCCTAGAGACTTGTTGAATGATTTTGACCATATGGACAATGAAGTCCAGGCTGAGTTAGTCTCAGATGAAGATGAGAAACTTATTGGGCTGGGGCAAGGGTGATTGTTGCTATGCTATAACAAGGAGGCTGGTCCACCAGCTTAGAGATCTGTGGAACTTTGAACCTGAGAGAAATGATTTAGGGTATCTGATGGAAGAAATTTCTAAGCAGCAAAACATTCAAGAAGTGACTTGAGTGCTCTTAAAAGCATTCAGTTTTATTCATTCACAAAGATATGGCTTGGAATTGGAACTTATGTTTAAACAAAAGCAGAGCATAAAAGTTTGGGGGAATTTATAGCCTGATGAAAAAGAAAAAAAAAGAAAAAGAAAAGAAATGATGATAGCCTGATGAAAAGAAAAAGGAAAAAAAAAACACTTTCAGAGGAGAAATTCAAGCCAGTTGCAGAAATTTGCATAAGTAACAAGAAGCCAAATGTCAATCTCCAAGACAATGGGGAAAATGTCTCCAGGGCATATCAGAGGTCTTCATGGCAGCCCCTCCCATCATAAGTCAGAAGGCTTGGGAGGAAAAAATGGTTTCACAGGCCAGGCCCTGGGCCTTGCTGCTTTGTGCATCTCAACACTTGGTACTTACATCTGAACTGTTGCTAAAAGGGAAAAACATGCAGCTCAGGCCATTGCTTCAGAGGGTGCAACCTCCAAGCCTTGGCGGCTTATGTGTGGTGGTGGGCCTGGGGGTGCATAGAAGTCAAGAGCTGAGGTCAAGAACCTCTGCCTAGATTTCAGAAGATGTATGGAAATGCCTGGATGTACAGGCAGAGGTGTGCTGCAGGGGCAGAGCCCTCATGGAGAACCTCTGCTAGGGCAGTGTGGAAGGAAAATGTGAGGTCAGAGCACCCCACACAGAGTCCCAGTTGGGGCACTGCCTAGTGGAGCTGTGAGAAGAGAGTCCCCAGACCCCAGAATGGTAAATCCAGCTTGCACCTTATGCCTAGAAGAAGTGCAGACACTCAACACCAGCCCATTAAGGCAGCCAGGAGAGAAGCTGTACTCAGCAAAGCCACAGGGGCAGAGCTGCCCAAGGCCATGGGAGCCCACCTCTTGTATCAGTGTGACTTGGATGTGAGGCAGGTAGTCAAAGGAGATCATTTCAGAGCTTTAAGATTTGACTGCCCCACTTGATTTCAGGCTTGCATGGGGCATGTGGCCCATCTGCTTTGGCTAATTTCTCCCAGTTGGAAGGGGTGTATTCACCCAATGCCTGAGCCCTCACCATATTTAGGAAGTAAGTACCTTGCTTTTGATTTTACAGACTGATCGGCAGAAGGGACTTATCTTAGCCAAGACTTTGGAATGTGGACTTTTGAGTTAATTCTGGAATGAGTTAAGACTTTGAGGGACTATTAAGATAGCATGATTGTGTTTTGAAATGTGAAGACAAGAGATTTGGGAGGGGCCAGGGGCAGAATGACATGGTTTGGCTGTGTCCGCACCCAAATCTCATCTTGAATTGTAGTTCTCATAATCCCCATGTGTCATGGAAGGGATCTGGTGAGAGTTAATTGAATCATGGGGGCAGTTGCCTCCGTGCTGTTCTCATGATAGTGAGTTCTCATGAGATCTAATGGTTTTATAAGGGGCTTTCTCCCTTTTGCTCTGGACTTCTTCTTGCTGCTGCCATGTGAAGAAGGATGTGTTTGCTTCCCCTTCCACCATGATTGTTAGTGTCCTGAGGCCTCCCCTGCCATACTGAATGAGCTGTGAGTCAATTAAACTTCTTTACTCTATAAATTATCCAGTCTCGGGTATGTCTTTATTGGCAGCATGAGAACAGACTAATAGAGTGTAAACATTAATTGAGGTCAAAGTTGTATTATTAAAAGTTTCAATAACCATACAACAAGTTAAATCAATTCAACTTATTTTAAATAAAGAAAAAATGGAAACCTTATTAATTGTGTACAAAAAACTGAAATGACTGGTGATGGTGAGCTGCTTCTCTATTAATATCAATAAAACTGAATGCAATGAGTATCAAATAAGCATCAAAAGTTGCAGAAACATATTTCCCAATCCACCTCACTGACAAAGAAAAGCCTAATCCTACCTAGCTATTCTACAAAGTTAAAGAATAACCAAATCTGCCTGAAGGCAGCAAGTCAGTACAGGTAACTTGTGATACCACTTTATGCAAACACCGTCTTTCCTCTGCAAATCACAATGGGTAGTTTGAGTTACATTTGGATGTTCTTCCCCCATGAAATTTGAATTGAATCTTTTCAATTGAAAGGTACAAAAATTTTTACCCTTACAATGAAATGTTTACAAATAATTCAAGAAACTTCTGGATTTATCACACATACACAGGACTGAATGAATATCCTCAAAAGTCAGCTTAAACAAATGGTGGTCTGATTATTATAAAATCCCCATGTTTAGCAAATTAGATGTATGACATATTTTCATAGAGGACCTTATGGTTATATTTTATATATAATGATAAATGAGTTTCGAATAAAGCCATTTAATCATAAAATCTAAGTTCTGTAACAAAATGCCCTGATGATGTTTAACATTTAAAAGTCTTTGTTAATGACTGCTGTTTCTGTCACAATGACAGACTAGGTACTGGTACTGAGCTTCCTGCATAACTCAATATGCTAGAAGAAGTATTTTTTTAAAGCCCTGAATGTATCAATAGATGACAAAAGAGTGAAATATATTCATTGCTGGGAGAATGAGAGAATCCAGAGAGATAAGCAGAAGACTAAAGCCAGCTTCCAACTGAGGGCATTTGCCAAAATTTGTTGGCATGACCATGGAATTTTGATGTTTCATGGGGCTTTAAGGATAGAAGACATAGTGCAAGGTCCACCCAAGCTGGAAAGTGTAATACAATAATCCCCCCAATATCTGGGATTCCCATACCTGGGGCCTCTAAGTATAAGGAAGAATGAAAACTAAACTCATACCACCCCAGGTACTTGCACACAAGAATTTTCTGGAAGCTTGAAACTAAGTAGAGGGGAGAAAAACAAATATCTTCTGAGACCACATAAGCAAGAACCATACCTAAAATAGGTAATAGGTCTGCATTCTGAATTGATATCATGACAGAAGCCTAATACACTCAAGCAGAGAATTTAGTTTAAAGTGATCCTGTGCTGTTATGGAGGAAAAAAAAAATCTTTTCAAATGTATTAAAGGAATAAATAAAACCCAACAGGAATAGCAGAATGAGGAGAGTTTGAATCCAGAGATGTAAAAAAAAAGAATAGATTATGCCCAAATTGTCTTCATCTCAGGAATGCAAGGTAGGTTAATATTAGTAAATTCATTATTCTAATTTATAATTTAAATGGTGAAATAAGGATAATTATATCATTTTTAGTAAATACAGAATTCCTAATTTGATAAAAAGTGCCTATGTTTAAAAAAATACCAAATAGAATAATTGGTAAATAATTGAAAGCATTCCCTTTAAAATTAAGAACAGAGCAAACTAGCACTCAGTCAGCACTTCTGTGCAACACTGGGACGCTGTCAGCACAGCAAAAAAATAATTAAATTAAATTAAAAACATAGGGACTATAACAGAAGAAATAAAATCACGTTTTTTTGCAGATAATCTCATTACCTATATGAAGAATATATATATAAATTATTAAAACGTACAAGACTGTTAATGTTGGATAAAAAGTAAAAATATAAAAAATCAAACACATTTCTACACAATAGCAACAAATGGTCTTAACAACAATTTTTAAAGCTACATTATATCATCAAAAAATAAAAATATATGAATAAATCTATATCAAAAGCATGTACAAATTACAGATAAAAGTATTAAATATTAAACAGTATTTAAGGAGGCCTAAACAAATACAGATATATACCACATTAATGGATTAGAAGGTTCAATATTATAAAAATAATTCTCTTTAAAATAATCCATACATTCAATGCCATGGCAATCAAAATGTAAATGTTGAGACTTGACAAGTTGATTTCAAAGTTAATATGGCATCACAAAGTCCACATTTAACCAATATACGCCTGAACAACAACAACATGAGAGGACCTGTAATACCAAATAAAGGATTATATGCAAGTCAAAGGGTTCTCAAAACCAAATTCAATTGCTTTACAAAACACAAACTTGTTTTTTTATCATTTTATACTTTGTTCATCTGTATCACTGTCTATCCAGTCACTAAAGTATGAAACCATAAAGTCATCTTTGACTCTTCCTTTCTTTTCTTTTACTTTCTTGACCTTCATCCCAAGGCCATCCAGCTGGTCACTTGTCTCTTACCTCTAATCCCTCTTTTCTGTGGCTACTGACATGGTGCAAATGCAAGCACTCATCCAGTGCTTGCCTCTACTTCTACTATAATCTAACAAGCCTCCCTCCTCCCACTTTCTCATTACTCCTTCCACCAACTACACCAGCTCACTCTTTACCTCCTAATATCTCTTTACAACATATGACTATAATCAAGCCAATGATCTGCTTTAAATTTTCAGTAAGTTCACTTCTCACCGCCAACAGGATCAAGATCACAACCAGGGCTTTAAAGATCCTTTACACTATCTTTCAGAATCATTTTTTGCCAAAGCATTAACCCTTACACATCCTTTGCTCTGTCCACATTAGACCATTTGCCACTTCCTATATTTTCATAAAATTGAAGAACTTTCACAACTTCAGCTTTTATCTTAGTTATTTGACTCTAAAGTTTTGCCCCATCTTTTCTCCAGGAAGAAAATTACAGGACTTCAAGATCCAGCTCAAATGTCACCTTCCCTGAGACGCATAATTAATACATTCCCTCCTCTGTGCTATCATAGAACAGTCAGCCCTCCATATCCACAGATTCAACCAACTACAGATGGAAAATATTCAAAAATAAATAAATAAATGCAATGGTTAAAAAATATGAATTTTTAAAATACAGTATTATTATTCCCATAGCATTTATATTGTATTAAGTGTTACATAGAATCTAGGGATGATTTCAAGTATATGAGAGGATTAAGTGGTTTATATTCAAATACTATGCCATTTTATATATGGGACTAGAGCATTCTCAGATTTTTGCTATCTGCAGAGGTGCTGGAACTAATCCCCCATGAATACCAAGGGAGATTGTACTTTGTTTACTGCGCTTTCATATTGATAGTTAAAGTATTTGTTACTTTTTTCTAGTAGATCTTGAAATCCTTTTAGGAAGAGAACACATCTTATTTCTGTACCCCCCAAGCATATTCCTGAAACATACTATGTGCAAAATAGTGCTTGTATTAATTTCAGTCTGTGCAGTGTATCATGGTTTACCAAGACCTCACACATGTAATCATTCCATGTTTCATAGACTAGGGATCATTATCCCCACATTACAAATGTGCGAACTTAAGCTCTGAAGCATTATGTAGGTAGACGAAGATAATATAATTAAACAAAACAGCCAACACTTGCACCTAGGTCTCCTACAGAATATCCAGCACTCTTCTAATTCAATTACACTACCTAGATTCATGTTATCGATTTCTACTGGACTTCCTTGTTACTATTATAAAAGCCACAAAAGTGAAACTTGCTTTAGCGATGATTTGTTTGACAATTTAAACTCATCAAGAAAAAATACGTAAAATGAGTTAACAAGAATAGTTCCTTACTAGACACTTTAAGAAAAATAGAGGTTTGTGGAGCTGAATTTTATGAAAATAAATAACAATATCCAATTATGCCAAGTAGAAGTATATTTTCAAGGATATATTCAAGTAATTAATTAATATAAGGATATATCTGTTAACATGTCATGTACTTGGTAAAATGCTTTCAGTCAGAACAATTTTCCTGTGGTATCGTTGCCTATAGTTCTTGTTCTCTCCATTATGAACACTGACCTCAAACTCGACAGAATAGGCCTTCCCTCATCCCAATATACCAATCCATTTTTTCCTGCGAAAAAAATCCGACTGAACAACCTTCAATTCTGATGGTAATGTGACACTAACATGCTCTGATACACACGTAAGATACCTGCTATTCTCACATACCTTGATACTCTTTTAGTAGATTTTTTTTTTTTTTTCGGAAGTAATGAGGTAGGAAAAGGGAGGGAAATTTAGGCACAGATTGCTTTCGGGGCTAATTCTGGCAGACAAGTCATGAAATTGCATGGCCTACTTCAGGGCCTATGGTGGCTGCCATGATATGAACAAAACCGTCAGAAACCTGAGGGTTTATCAAGAGTGACCCCTGGAGAGATGTGAACAACTTCCGCTTCCTCTCGGTGTACAGCATTAAGCCCCCTGGCACTGCAACTTCTTGGTACCACTTGAGAGGAGCTCTTGCTTCCAATATGTCAGAGACACCAGGATTCAGATTGCTTTAGGCCTTGAACAGCCCTAGAGATTTCCAAACCTCAGAGGCTGAGGCCCAGGAAAACCAAAGGATGTCCTGAGGGCAACACAAATACAGCTACAGAGCCAGTACTGGAATTTACATTTCTTGACTACCAGTCTAGTTTGTTTCCAGTTTTCATACCACTACGCAGATAAGATTATTTTTTAAAAAGCAAAACTTACATTTACTTTTCAAAACCACAGTACAACAGGAGAAATAAAAAGAGTAAACATTCACTTCATTCATTTTACTGTTTATTTTGGCTTCTACTGACCTATAAATGTAGAAAAAGTGAACCCGGTAACTTCAAATGTATTTAAGAATAAGGATATAGTGTGAAGAACAGAATTGTGCTCTGCCATATAATGTGGGAGAACATGAGAAACAAGTTGACATTTATTTTATTTTATTTTATTTTATTTTATTTTATTTTATTTTATATATTTTTTTGAGACAGAGTCTCACTCTGTCACCATGACTGGAGTGCAGTGGTGCAATCTTGGTTCACTGCAACCTCCACCTCCCAGGTTAAAGCAATTCTCCTGCATCAGCCTCCAGAGTAGCTGGGATTACAGACACTCGCCACTGCGCCTGGCTAAATTTTGTACTTTTAGCAGAGACGGGGTTTCATCATGTTGGCCAGGCTGGTCTTGAACTCTTGGCCTCAGGTGATCCACCTGCCTCGGCCTCCCAAAGAGTTGGGATTACAGGCATGAGCCATCGCACCCGGCCATAAATTGAAATTTTAAAATTAAGTTGTGTGATTTTAAAACCAAGCTGCTTACACAGACTACTTCCAAATATCTGCATAATTATTGATTACACTCATACTAGTCCTCTGTCAAATAACAAAGCCTACAAAGTACTTACTTAAAAGTTGCAGTGCTCTCCACAAAGCATTATATTGATATTATATTAATCTTCATTTATCTTGAGTAAAGAAAAATCTAGCAAAAATGTGTAAGAATACATATTCAGATTATCATAATTTATAACAGTATCTATTTTCTAATGCTAAATTAAAATAACCTTAGCATGCAATTGTGTTATTAATACATAAACAACTATTTATACATGAGTAATCATCCACCTGCAAATGGCAATGTGAAGACTATGCTAGGTGAGGCACACTTCTGTAAACCCCAAGGATAAATCTGTTTCCTTCATAAGAATGTTGAAAAACTGTTTAATGAATTAATGAATATTTGTTTAGAGCCATGTGCTCAAACTTAGCTCTGTGTAAACATAGATTGTGAATATCTAAGCTCTTCAAATTGATCCAGATGGCAAACACAATCTGAACCAGAAATTACCAAAAGACTATATATACAGCCAAGATTCTATTCACACTTCAGTCAACGTGAATTGAAAATTGTCAATATATTTTGAGTGTATTAGGCATATGAGCAAATGGCCAAGAGAACAACATCTGAAAAATCTTTCTATTGGTTGCCTCTGGTATCTTTTCAAACAAGGTCTACTTGGGGGATTTATCTTCTCAGTTGAAAAGTTCACAGGACTTGAGATATGAAAGTGTTTTTACGCATGGGAAGAAACAAAGACCTTTATCCCACAAATGGTTTCATAAAGATCATCTCTCCACAAATAAGTAGTTGTGATTAAAAATCCTACACATCTTACATATTTATACTACTGTGAATAAAATAATACAGTGTTTGTTATGTTCCAGAAAAAGTGATATGTACTTCACAGTTACTTAATTCTTATAACAACATCACGAGGATTATAATATCACCTTTATTTTATAGCTCAGTAAACAGAAATGTAATGGGGTTAAATAACTTGCCGAAAGCCACACATGGTTATTATGTGGGGGGTTTAGTATTGGAACTCATGGCCCTGTCACTCCAAAGCCCACATTTTTAATAGATTATTATTCTGCCTCCTTGAAACCTGAAAAAAAATATTTTTTAAACCAAATCCAATCTGCAAAAAAGTACCCATATAAAAAAAGAAAGAAAATGAAAGGCAGACCTCGGCAGCCCACTGAGTCCAGAGTTTGGATTCAAAATCTGATTCTATCACTGGGAGATATAAACCAAGTTACCTTAAAACACTCAGCTAAAAGTGCCATTCAATACAAGAATAAGATTTAATATAGGACACTCGTTTTTGAAACATACAGTTTTGTGTATGAAGCCCCATGCTATTTCTGAGTTCCATTGTACACGCCAGAGATCTGTTCTTACTATAACTATTTTCATTGTGGAACAAACTGGAAGTATATCCTATAATCAATATCTTCTTTCTGTGCGTTAACTCTTGGTCACTAGTTCATCTGTTCTTACTGTACTATTTGCATCCTTGAACGTGTATCTTCTTTCTGTGTGTTAACTCTTGGTCACCAGTTCACCCAGCAAACTGCCCACAAATCTCTTTCCAAATAGAAACATATAGCAACTTTGAAGGCTGGAGCAGGCGGATCACCTGAGGTCGGGAGTTAGAGACCAGCCTGACCAATATGGAGAAACCCCGTCTCTACTGAAAATATGAACTAGCCGGGCTTGGCGGTGCCTGCCTGTAATCCCAGCTACTCGGGAGGCTGAGGCAGGAGAATCCCTTGAATCCAGGAGGCAGAGGTTGCAGTGAGCCGAGATCACACCACTGCACTCCAACCTGGGCAACAAGGGTAAAACCCATCTCAAACAAAAAAAAAGAAAAAAGAAACATAAAGCAACACAGAGGCCCTGATTTAGGTCATTATTTCCTTTACCCGTTCCAGCTACCAAAACCCAATTATTCTGACCCTGGTGACTGCCTGCCAGCTACACTGCATTCAGGTTTAGTTATATACTATTTCTTCTCTTGGGACTAAAGAATATACATATATAAAAGAAAATTTTCCCCTAGGTCTTAGGTAGAAAAGAAGGAGGCAAGGAAAAAATGAGAAGCCTGTTTTACCAGATTTTGTTCTACCACTTGTTAGGAAACAAGTATAGGCAGGAATTCTTCATCCTAGAAAATATGATAATTTGCTAAATAATATGTTTTCTTCAAAAAAATTATAATACTCATATAGTAAATATTACATATGGTATACATTTTGAATTTGCCAGACTTCTTCCTCTTAGGAAACCAGGCCAGAGTTCCAACAAGTTTATTTGATCCTATTATCTCCAAAAGTTTTCAAGCATTTGACCTTAGGCTTTTAGACAAGTTAGGATTGAATAAGGTGAAGTTATTTAAGTAACTTCACACAGTATATTTGTTTTCTCAAAAGCATTCACACATCATTTACATACCTAGTGTACACTGTAAACCACTTTCCTGAAAGGATGTTCTTGCACTCTGTATGGGCTCATACTCATGAATTCAATGAATACTCAGCAAATTTAAAGTGTGAAACAACACATTACCACACAAATGTCAGAGCCTGTGCCAGCAACAGGGCACTCACGACTGAATTCTACCCACATCCAACCCAGCCCCTGTCTTAATGGACATGGAAAGCCTGCTTTCACAATGCATATACTTGAGGCTACACACGGCATTGTCTCCCCTACACTATTCACCCTCAGACATGTCTCTAATCTTGTTAAAATTAGTCATTTGCATTTTTGTTTGTTTCATCCATAAATAGGTGTTTCATTCGTAACTTCTCATGCTAAGAGAACGCTCTCGAGAGGGAAGAGGCCCTGCACTATACTCCATGTGATTATAAAGTTCTGGTCTTACTCTGACAATACAGTACGTGGCTTATAAAAATGCAAGAAAACTAAAAGCAAGATGCATTCTCAACAAAGAAATCACAATGGATGGATGTCCACCACCATGTAAACTGATAGTTTCACTACATTTGTGCTGGCTGCAGTCAAGTGTGAGAAATTTGAAAAAGGAAAGTCATCAGAAATAGAGAAACTCGAGTTCAAGCCCTCACCACTTGTCCGTTTTCCTCATGTATCCAGAAGGAGTGATAATGTTAATTGATGGGAATACGGTGAAGACAGGAGACTAGATTTTTTAACGCAAAAATGTAAACTATGTTATTATGACATGAGCCATGAAGATACTTCCTAGATATGCGAGGTGCTTGAGATAGGTGAGGACTCATTCCCTTCTTTAATATTCTCCATTTGGTGTTTCCGAATTATTCATGGTGTTCCTCCCTGGGATATTTGAAAGGTTTTAACTTCCATGCAATGAGGCATATACTTAATTATCTTTAATCTGAATATGAAAAACAAAATACCATAAGCCCCAGCTGTTAGGTATTTGTGTTCTGAAAAGAATAGAGCAGAAGAACAAAGTTCCATCTTTTCTGAATGGTCAGTCAGCTGAGCTAATGCCAAGGTGGTTTCCAACACTTTACAATAAACTGAGATTATTCCAATAAACTCTTCAAATACACTCAGAGCCAAAGAAGATTGCTCAGAAGGCACTTACAGCAGCAACGGGTCCAGGAGCTACCAGAGGTGACTGTGTGGTACACAATCCATGTGCTGACAGTTTAACACAGATGAGAAATGTAAGGAATGAGGGAACTAGTCCACCCTCTACTCCTCCAACTCTGCCTCACCCATCACACAAATTAAATGTCATCATTGGAAAGCTCAACAACGCAGAATATTTAAAATGCTGAGTGTAAATATATGGCTTTTATCTCCATCTCTGTAACAACTCCCCTGACTTGTAAAATGGTACAGTGTGTTAAAAACTGTTGAAGTCTTTTTTAAACACTGAGTTGAATGTTTCAAGTAGCATACCAATACATAAAACTAGATTTGACTTGGGAAAAAATAATATATTTAGAGCACTTCTGACCCATTTAATATATGGTTTCAATTTTTTAGAATTATCATTCAAGGAAGTTCTTTTAAAAAATACAGTGGATAGCAATTTTTTAAGCTTAAACTCTAAATGTAAGTTGCAGGAGAAGAGTTGAATAAGATAAACACCACCTTGCTTCACTTTCTGGATTTCAGTTAACACCTAATTTAGTAGACTTCTTAATACAAAATATGTAGTTGAGCTCTTTAGAATAGCTTGACAGGATTAGCACACATTCTATAAACAGCTGACAAAACTAGCAGTCCATTAGCCAGTCCACAATATCTCCAAGTCCATTTGGATACTCCAAGATAGTCAGTATTCCATTTTTAGGGCTCACAATGGCAAGAATGAAATAAATAAGCAAGGGATTCCCTCCTCCTGCTTTCTGGAAAAGAACACAACCTATGTCATTCATTCCATAGCTTTGAGGTTATATATATTTTTAAGTTTTCCTCCCCAAGTGTTAGTATTCAATAGATAACTAAAGACAAAAACCACTAAAGCCATATTGCTAAATCATTCTGCCATATCCAGGGTTGGGGAGAGGACTCTGCACTCCTCAATTTAGGAAGGATAAGTCCACAATTAATTCCAGATCCTGGAATATGAAAGAACTGTAAGAGGTTTCCAAACTCCCCTCATCCTGAAGATGAGGAAATCCTACATCCTCAGGAACCTTGCCAGACCCCTGAGTCCTGGCCTAAGTCTGAGCTCAAGATGCTGCAGGGGGGAGTTCTCACAGTTCAGGGGAGCAACATGGCTCCCCTACCCCCACCACTTCCCTAGACACCAGATGGTCTCAGCAGGATGTGCAATGCCTCAATTTAAATGGATTATTTGCCTCTGTCTTCTCTAAGCATTCTTAGAAAAGCTTAAGGAGGGTCCTAGTTTTACATACTTTAAGCAGATGGGTCTAAGGCACTATTAGAATAAGTAATATTCTAAAATGAATGATGGTAAATTATCTGCATTTGATACTACCTACCTGAGTTCCAGAAGAATCGCTTATCTATAAGCGATCACGTCAAGACCTCAATGATTGAAAGGTGTGAAGGATGATTAAGGTGACTAATAACCATAAGAAGGTTTGCAAAGAATATGGTTTTAACTATTGGCAAGTAAGTCTCAATTTCACATGAGAGAAAAATGCTAAGATGTTCAAAAATAGGATTCCTGCATACACAATAGAGGAAGACAATATGGTTTCTGAAGGAGGAACCATACATGGCTTATACTAGGCTTTCATAGAAAAGGAAACTGTCAGTCGGGTGCTCATGCCTGTAATGCCAGCACATTGGGAGGTTGAGGCGGGTGAATCACTTGGTTCAGGAGTTCAAGACCAAGCTAGGCAACATGGTGAAACCACGCCTCTGCAAAAAAAATAAAATAAAATACAAACAATAAAATTAGCTGGGCATGGTGGCATGCACCTGTAGTCCCAGCTGCTACGGAGGCTGAGGTAAGAGGATTGCTTGAGCCTAGTAGGTCGAGGCTGTGAGCCAAGATCGTGCCACTGCACTCCAGCCTGGTGACAGAGTGAGATCCTGTCTCAGAAAAAAGAGGAAGAAGAAGAAGAAGAACAAGAAGAAGAAGAAGGAGGAGGAGGAGGAGGAGGAGGAGGGGGAGGGGAAAAAGGAAGCCATCATCAGGGTAAGAGGGAAATCTGTGGAATTATATGTTAACTTTTCCTTCACCTTGATCTAAGGAGGCCTACATTGAGTCAAGTAGGGTTGACTGGGCACCTACTTGAATTAAGAATTCTATGCATTATTACACCAACTAGCTAAGAGAAGGGGTTCCACTTAGGTTTTGAATTTGTGAATGAAACTATCCAGAAGCAAAACGTGGGAGGATCTCAGGAGACTATGTAAACAAACAAAAAGGATGGAAAAGAAGAGCTTTTGACCTCACTCAGTCTGAGGGAATACATTTAAGAAAAAAAAAAATCTATCTTTTTCATACCTAATAACAGTAACTGCCACTGTGGACCAAATATGGATGTAGGCCCTCAAGACAAGGACTAAGGACTACTATTGACAAAAGAGGAGCAGAATTCAAATGTACAGAATATAATGCCTTATCCATCCCTTTTGCAAACACCGTATTTTGGCCACTTCTGAGTTGGTACCCAAGGCAAGAAGAGAAAAAAAAAATCAAGATCTGAGGAATGAAAACTAAAACAGAAGAAACTGATTAGGTGAGGCAGCTCTATGAAACGCATTTGTAAATGAGTGTGCAGCAGTCTAGAGAGGCACCGACTAAGAAATAAATGTTAGGATATCTAAAACCGTGATGGAATAAAGATATGGAATAGGACATCCAATTCGAAAATGGCCAGTTCAGCTAGAAAGTACAACACTGAGGGCCAAAAGAATGAGGCAATGTTACCTAGAAATTATAAACTGAGGAAAATTATCACAAGGCCTAGCATACTAGGACACTGGAGCACCGACTATAAAGAAAAGCAAAAAGAGTTTTCTAAAATACCAAAAGCCTATTTCTATATAGACAGGCTTGCAGATGCTCCTCTATAGGCAAATTTCAACTTGCAAGGCACTGACCTTTAATCATGCTTGGAGTTGGTTTTTTTTGTTTTTTTGTTTTGTTTTGTTTTTTTTCCCCAAGATTAGGAGTCATTTACTCAGGAGCTTCTAGGTAGAAAATCTTTTGTCAAGGTGTTCACAAATGTCTACAGAGAGTAAAGATATCATTCTGCATGCACATCTTACTCCACCAATTCTATACTCCTCTACCCAAGATTCAAAATACTAATTTCTTCAATTTCTCCTATTAGATACTCTATTTGCAGTTGCCTGAGCTTTCCTAATATTCCCGTAAATATAAAAAAAAAGATGGAATGAAAGAAAGAAGACGGAGAAGAAGGGAAGGGAGAAAAAAGCAAGGAATGGAAGAGAGGGAAGAAGAGAAGGAGAGAAGAAAAGGAAGGGTATGTGCTAATACACAGTTACTTCATCAGGTATCTGCTTTTCCATGTAATCTGTACACATATGTGGCAGAAGATTAACTTAAAACTAAATTTGCCCGGGCTCTTCACAGATATTAAGACTCAGATTAACACTTATTTCTATAGTACAACAATGAAACAGGACACCTCAGTCTCTGCTCTGGAATGAGTGCCTGCAGCATCAGCTTCCCAATGTCCCTTGGGACCCTTCTGACCTAGAGAGTAAGAGCAATGTGATTGCATATTCAGGTGATTGTGTACTGCACTGATGAAAGACAGCCAGACATTCTTTTGAATTATCTGTATCTTTGTGTATATCTACTCATATAGAGAAATGAAGTACCTATATTTTGTCCTAATGGATTTGGCTATATAAATATATCTGCAGCTGTGCAGATATACTTACCTACTATCACTTATACCTATAATATCTTTCTGAGTAAAAGTTCTATCAAATTAACACAAGGATTCCTTTCCATCCTATTGTTTCATGAACTTGAAATCAGAGTTCTGATAGGTAAACAAATTGTATTCTATTTCACAAATGTGTTGAGGATAGGACAATTTTTAAAGAGAAACAAACCTCACTGGGTAACACACATTTGATCTTGTTTAGAAAAGAAGTTTGTAAATGGCAGTATCAACCAGTCTATAGATACCAAGAAGGTATTGAGAACATATTATAATCCTAACAGTAGTAATCCATTCCTGTGATAAACACTAAAAACCAGTTATGATCTCTGTCCTCAAGGCTTTGAGTTTCGAAAATCTGAAGCTATGTTCCTCACATCACCTATATCAGATATGCAAGTAATTATATCTCTGTTAGTCAGATTCCTGGTAAATCTGAACTAATTCCTATTATCTTCTGAATGAAAGCCTCCAAAAGGCCAACAAAGAATGTAGTGTAATTGTCAAGTACAGCCAGACTTTGCAGTCAGGAAACTTGGAATCGAGTTCTGAGTAATCCTAACAAAGACATGTAACCTCACTGGGCCTCTGTTTTCCTAATGTGTAAAATGGGAAGAGTAACAAAGTCTACCATATTGAGCTATTGTGAACACCAGCACTCAAAAGTGCTTTAAAACCATAAAGCCATGATTGTCATTGTGATATCAAGCCACTGTGTATTTTAAGGGATATGAAGACCCTGGTACAGAAGCTCAGAAAGGCCCCTTTATTTCATGGGCCATGCTCTCCAATCTGTTATTTGGAAAGGGCAGATCAAAGGTGCCCAAGTGTCTGGAAAGTACCTTCTCTTTTGATTTTGCATGGTTTTCTTTCACAGACCTGTCCCCATCTTCCTTATCTCAGTGACCTTTTTTTTTTTTGACTCTTGCTTGGGATTTCTATGTATTATTTCATTTTTTTCCTGTTATTGGAACTTCGATTTGACTTTCCCAGTGCTAGAAAGGAGGCACTAAAATTTTGCCCATCTTTAGACAAGACAGTAAATTGAAGCCTAAATTCAAAAGCAGGGTGGTAATTTTAAAAGGGACTCATATTCTGCGCATACTTCTTAGCCCTCCACTTAGGCCATTCTTATTTCTCTCTCATTACACACACACATGCATGCGTGTGAACACACACACAGGTGTGTACTGGTATGCCTCTTCTCAAAAACAGAGAAGAAATAAGATTAGGGTAATAATCCATTCAACGTTGGTTTTGTTGTTGCTTTACTTTCAACAGCTTTATTCAAAAATAAACCAGCATCAAAGGGGAAACAAAAAGTAAATGCTATTAAAGTTTTTTTTTTTTTTAACCTAGATGTTTATTTGCTAAGGAAACTAAACAGTAATGTCTGAGGTGTGTTTCAATACACATGGTGCAAATACTTATTTGCTTGAATCTTTCACACAACAGGGTATCAAAGTAGATGTTTTCCTACACAATCTGTTGAAATAATGTACTTCATCTCTACCCTACCACAAACAAGAAAATGCACAATTTTCAGCAAGTTACAACATTATTCAAAAGAAATTTCTTAGAAAGAAGTACATTTAAGGAGTTGCAGAGAGCAGATTCTGAATGCCCAGCCACTGGTCACCCACCACAGCAATCAGCATCTCCTTGTCCAAACCATCCGGGGTGGCCCAAGAAACTTTCAGTGGGAAAATAGATACAGTTATTAAAAGTGACAGCAGGGAACTTATCAGCAAAACCGAATTAAATCAGAATTCTGAGTTCCAGCCTGACAGGCTCCTGCTAAGCTACTCTGAGTTTTGAATAAGTATCTGCACTTAAGGGTGCACCGAGAAAGACGTGATAATGTGAACAGAACACACATACCCTTTTTGTCAGAACAATGTGTCATCAAAGGTAAAAATTAACTAGGGAATTTCCAGCATTTTTCTTCATCGTGTACACCTCTCCTTCCTCCAGGCCCAAGAGAGGATGAATAATGCTTATCTAGTTATGGAAGGGAAGAAAACCCAGTCACAGAGCAACCCCGCACGGAATCTGGAGAACCCTAGGTATATTTGACTTTGTCCACTCCCTTCCTCTACGCTTCGCTAAAGCCCACACCTCTTGGGATGGAACCCAACGTGCCTTCTGCTTACAAACCCCTCCACTAGGTTAGCCCCAACCACCGTGCAACCTTTACGAAGTTATTCGTGCGTCCACACTGAGCGCGGTTCACCTCAGCCACAGCCCAATACAGCAAGGAACCAGGAACTCACGGAACCCGGACAGGAGCCTCGGCCAGTGCTGGGCGCCCCCGGGCGTTGCGCTCACGTGGTAGCGGCCCCGGGCACGTGCGTCTCCGACCTTAGGCTGCGAGAGGGAAGCGCCGCCCAGCGCGCGCGAGAGGCTGGCAGCGGCGCCAGAGGCGTAGAAGGGAGGGGAAGGACCTGGGACATTCAGGGACCCTGCGAGGCGAGAAGCTGAGCTTCAGGCAGTGCTGGTCCGACTGCATTTCCCTGGGGTGTTAGCAGGAAGGAAGACACAAGTTTGAATGGGGTAGCAACTTAAAAACATTTTTTTTTCAGTTTATTTTAAATGGGCAAATGCATCAGAATCCCGTCTAAAAGTGAGTTCTTCCGAGATTATCACAATCCCCTTCTAGCCTGGAACCCACACTTGAAATTCCTGGTAAAAGAGGGAGCCAAGGTGTCTGGAGGTAGCAATGCCATCCTCCTGTATCTTTTGGGGAACCCTGCCCACTCGGTCTCGAACGAGCGCTGGGAAACCGCGCCCTGGTGGGGGGCGGGGGGAAGAAGGCGGTGTCCCTTCCAGATGCAGAAAGCCCGCTGAGTGTTGGAATTTAAAACCTACAGCAGCCAGCTATATTTACGACTTGTTTCATTTCGCTGGGGGAGGAGAGAGGGATCAGAAACTCCAGGACGTTATTCCCAAACTGGGAGATGGGAGCTTGGCAGCGGATCCCGCTAGCATAGAACTCTCGTCAACTGGGGCCGCAGCGGCAGCCACTTGCGAGTGGGGAAGGGAAGAAAAAGGAGGGGGAGAGAAGGAGGGGCGGCGGAGGGGCTGACGCGGAAGGGAAGGAAACAGGTGAGCTCCCACCGCCACCCATCGGAAACCCAGCGCAGCGGCCCCCGGCGCGCCACCGTCCCAACCTGGAGAGCCACTTACCGGCTTTACACGGGTCCTTGTAATCTATAGTCTCTGTTTTATCTTCTTCGTTCCCATCAAAAGTGTAATCATAATCGAGGCCAGCGCAGACCCATAGCTCCCCGTAGAAAACAATCCCCGAGGCCACCAGCCACACGAGCATCCTCAGGGAAAGCTTTTCCAACCCCATCCTCCTCCCCCGGAGGGAAAGGAGGGGACGGGACCCGGAGGTTAGGCAGCCGCGGTCCGCGCTGATGTGCGGGGCTAGGGGCACCGGTGCTCTTCTCCTCACCGGGAGGCTCCTCGGCGGGACCGGGGTGCTCAGGTGTCCGGAGACATGTGGATGCCGTCGGGACAGTAGAGAGGGCAAGCACTGCCTGTTACCCCCAGTCGCAGGGAGAAGTTGGCTAGGGGCCCGCGGGTGGGCGGAGGGCAGGTAAGGAACTCGGCATTCGGAGGCGGGGAGGGCGCAGGCAAACTCGGCTCTGGCGGCGCTGGCGCTCGTAGCCTGCCAGATCGTTCTTCTGGCTGCCGAACTTCCCGCGGCCGCGGCTCGGCCAGCGGCGCCCCGCGGGTTCAGCTGCCACCAGTGCTCGGGCTCCCGCGCCGCGTCCCCGCTGCTGCCAGGACTCCGCGGCCGAGCGCGAGCCGCCGCCGCCTGAGCCCAAAGCCGCCGCCGCCTCTCCGAGAAGATGAATCCGGTCTGCACATCAGCACATCTGAATTGAAAGGGGAGACCGAGGAAGGGGGTGGGGGCCAGGCATTTCTACGCCGCGAGACCTTAAAAGCCTGCAGAAGCCAGCAAAGCAACTGACTGCAAGAGAGCAAAAGTGTGAGGATTTGGGGATGCACTGTTTGCCTTCCCCCCGCCAGCCTGTCTTTTTACCCTCTTCCTAACTTGAAAAAAAAAATATTCGCACCATCTAACCCAATCACTTGCATCCTGCTTACTTATTCATACAATCAGGGTCAGGATCCGGGCCACAGCCTCCTCTCTTGACTTCTTTTGATAGCCTTAGACAAACAAACAGACAGGAGCGCGCTGACAATTCCATTTATATTTTACCAAAGATAAAAATGAATATATTATGTATCTGAGTTGGTAAACAACAATTAATAGATGATGTACGTGTCAGTTGAAAGTGCCAGACCGGGGGTGGAGCGAAGGATCGTGATAACTTAGCTGCAAATCCATATTTCCCCTCCCCCCAAATAAACAGCGAGTGTGTATTTCTTTCCTTTGCTGCTGTTTAACGTTAGAGCAGGGCAGAAATGGAGGAAAAGTGTGCGAGTCTTCACGATTTTGGTAAGAAAATAAACAGACTACTGTAAAAGTCTCCTAACCAACAAAGTTTTGCTAAGAACTAAGATCCTCAGAACTGCAATAAAAAAAAAAATCCAAAATCGAGTTACAGATTGCAGCAGCAGGAAACGCTGAGACCTTGCCGATGGGCTGGCGCTGTGGCTCACGTGGGCGCAGGAAGGGAAGTTGGATGGAATACTCGGGAAGCAAATTTTCTGTGACAGTTCTGGCGCCCATGAGCAGAGTTGCTCAGTATCCTTCGGCTTCAGTAATGTTTTACTTCTTCAGAGGAGAGGGTGTAAAACCTGGCAGGAGGGTCAGCGAGGTAAACCACATGTCAGCCGAGCAGACTCAAGACAAACACAGGTTGTGGGAAATTGGGGAGGAAAAAAATCAGAGGAAATCTCTGCAAAACCCCTGTTGTGAGCAATTCCGAGGTTTCCCCACATCTGCAAGTAGTTTCCAAAATAGGTGAGATGATTTCTCCCCCAACAAGCTTCGAAGGCACTAGTGACTGGGAGCTTTCCTTTTCCAACTAAATCTTTAACTGCCACTTTAGCAAGGACTTGTGAAAAAAAAAAAAGCCTTACATCTTATTTGACTAGTGTTCCCCGTATCCAAGTTATCATCTAGAGGAATGTATGAAGGTACACACACACACACACACACACACACCTTTGACGATAAAATCATCTTTGGTTTGGAGATTTTACTAGGTTTTATGCATGTTTGTTAGAGAAAAGTAAGAAGCCAATCTTGAAAAAGTATCAACTATTTTCAACTTAAAGTATAGGAAGGCTAGGTGGAACTGAACTGACCAAATGTTCTTTACAAAAGTGGGTCTTTCTCAGAGGTCACTGCAATAATGGAGCTTCCCTTCCATAGATCTGAAACTCCTAATGCCCAGATTTTTAAAAGAACATGTTCAATAAGCAGGTAGAGGCATTTGATTTTGAAATCTCTTGCTGAGTCATTCTCAAATTCTCTTACCCATCCAAAAAAAAAGTTTGCATAATTAATAATAGTGTTGCCCTAGTGCAGAGCTCAACAAGAATGAATCCTGCTTAGCCCATCTGAAAGCCCAGAGAATGCAAATGTCATCTGGAGGATTCCTGCTCTTGAGCTGCTGACAGTGTCCCCATTCCCTACCCCAAAACCTTAAAAACGTCCCTTGTTAATCTAAATGCCTGCAAACATCTCCTTAGACTACTTTATCATGTGTAAATTTGCAAGAGGTTTTACCTACAGTTTGCCTAAACATTGCTTACTTTGCAGGAATAAATATGTTTTATACATTTGTTCTGGGGAAAAAAAGTACAGTATAGGGACAATAGCCTCATTATGTATAATAGCACCTATTACTTTTTACATGTGTTTCATTACTTGGTTTTATAATTTTATAAATTTGTAGTCCAGAGAGTTAGAATGACTATCATAGTAGAACCTCAAGTCAAAATACAGGAATGTTTCTTTACAGCTAATATACTTGCAGAGAATACCTATATCACAATACCTAGGCTTAATCCCTGATTTATTTTTAAATATTACATCTAACTCTAGGTTTGTAATAAGAAAATTCATTTTTTAAACTGATTTTGTCTCTGCAGTTGTTATGATTACAAACTAAAAATAGATTTTCCTTGTCTATGAAAGAAACATAAATTTGCAAGAATATGTATGTGAGCAAGAAGTTGATTGATTGCTCTGTCATAGTATAGCTGCAGACACGTAGTAGGTGAATTCAGTCTCCTCAGGAAGACAAAAAGGAGAAATTGATTTCCTTAGTAAGACATGTGCTAATGTTGCCCTGGCTTCTAGCTGGCAAGCGCTGTTGATCAACATTGCCACCTGCAACAGGACCCCATCACTCTCAGCGATAATAGGGAATGAAGCCGCCCAAGAGTGCTGCAAAACACAAGCTCTATGCCAATTGGTATATCACATTGGAAATACCAATTAAAGTAAATGTCCCTGGTAGAAAATATCAATTAGATATGTATACTTTCTAAGCTAGATTTGTGCAAAGCTAGATGTGATCATTTTGTGTTATAAAACCAAGTAATACATGAATGAATATATTTCCCTTTTGTCCCTTGTGAAAAAAAAATAATTCAGACATATATGAAACAAAATGTGAGTTTTCCTCTTCCCTCTGGTCTCACTCCCTCCTCTGACCTAAAACCTGTTAACTTGTTAAGCAGATAGCATGTATATTGATTGCCTTCTCAAAAACAGCAAATATTGGCAATTTCATACTACTTTAAACTTTTTAAAAGTCCTTCTTTGTGTTAATGCTACTGTTATTCTGAATGAACCTATATGCAACTCAGTCAAATACTTTTAAGTGAAGAGATGATTGTTAGAGCCTTGATGAACTTTGACTTCCACAGTTTCTTTTTTTAAATTTTGCACTATATGATGTTTATGTTGCATATATATATATATGTATAACATATGGATCACCACTGATGAATGCTCCCAACTCTTCAGAATTAGGATGAGCCTATAGTAATCAAAATCTGCCCTCATTGCTTTTTCCTAAGGAACAAATAGAATATCTGAGAAAGGATGAAAAAAGTAAGCAGACGGCCATATTTGCTTCATTCACAAAGGTGTGGAAGAAAGTTTCGTTAAGAAAAAGGCATAAACCTACCCTGGGGGATAAAGGGAGCTTTCCTTCTGCAATGGATTCCAGATCCTAATGTGAGTTGGGGCCCCTAAACTGAATCTCTGGTTATTCTTTAGTAGTTTACTGTACTAGTCTTTCTACCATGCCCTCACTGGCCCTCACTGTGGGGGACAGAGATGCCCTTTGTCTTTATGGCTTTTAGCTACTCCAGACCATTCAACTCTTATTTTCACCCCATTCTGATGTGACTCTCTACTGGATACATATGGCTTTATTTCATGAGCTTTCCTTCAGTTCTACATGGCGTCTCCCAATTCTAGAGTTCAGTGTCCCAAAATGTGGTACTTAAACTGCTGAGAGTACGTACATGAAGTCATTTTAGGTAATGTAGTAATAAACTACGTATGGATGTGTATATATATCAGAAAAAATAGTTACTAAATTTGCCATTGCATATATAATTCTTACAATCATGCTTAAGCTTAAAAACAAGGCACTTGCTTCGTGAAATTAAGCCAGTAATGAAGGTAGCAGGTGAAGGTTGACTAATGTTTGATAAACACTGACCTAGTTCGGCTCCTGTCCTCTGCTACACCACACTGCCTGTGGGTTCCTGCCATTTGCGTCTTCCATCACACCTGTCCCACAGTTGCTTCCTTCTTGTACCTGTTTATCACTCATTTTCACTTCCAGTCCTTCAATACAAAAGGTCTGAGTCTGGATGGGGAAGTTGCATGTATTTATTGTTGGCACTTTGGATTTGTTTGCTGTTTTAGGCATTACTTGCTGTATCACTCTTCAGAATATCCACTGACTTGTGTATTCAAAAACCATATATAATTGCTTAATAACATCCAGAAATAATTGCTTTCTTCCTTTGGGCAACGGCTTGGCCAAAGTGAAATGGGGGCAATGGAATGGAATAAGAAGGAGGTCTTCCCATTTCCAACCTAATGGGACTCAAAGGCTTGAGTCCAGTAGTAGGTTTCCAATTACGTAACTTCTGCTCCTTTACTGAATCCTCACTGTTGTCCCCTGAACACCTAGTTAAGGAGGCACAAGAGTATGGAGCTTGAAAACAGTCCCTCAGTGCAATTTCCAGCTCTCTACTTCCTAGCTTGGTGACTTTGGACCTGCTTTTGTAACCTCAAGTGTCCTCAATTTTCTCATTCATAAAAAAGAGATAATTTTAGGGATAGTGATATTTCATAGAGTTGTTACAAGGAATAAGTGAATTAATATATGTGATATGTCTTATAGTCCTCGTATATAGAAACTATATGTATACTAGTTCCTAGTACATAAGAACTTTTGGTAATTGTTTGTTATTATTATCATCTTAAGTGAATTCTAAAACATCAAATTATTTCCAGTCCCTCTAAGAGGCTTCTCTTTCTTCACTTGACCTAATGCAGAATAACTTACTCAAAGTGATGCTGGAGAGAAGCTATGAACAAATCGGTTAAGAGCACAAAACTCAGGCACAGAAAACACAGACTTAATATGGAAATTTCCCATTTAGTAGCTATCTTGCCTTGAGCAAGTTACTTCCCTAGCTACACTCTCCCAGTTTTTGAAACAGAAATGAAATATCTAATAGGATTAAACTGAGAATTAGAAGAAATTACGGATGTAATGTACTCCCTAGCAGATGTAAGCTAGGAACATTAAAAAAAAGCTGGTTATTATTATTATTTGGTATTTTTCTAGTGATCGGGCAAAACCTATACATAGTTTTTTTCACTGGCAGGCAAGAAATTCAGCAAACACACACATACACACACACACACACACACAAATCTGGCTACAGATTAAATAAAACTAGGACAATTTTCTTTGAAAAAATCCATTAATAATACAAAATCCCTCAAACTGAAATAAACATTAATGGTGTTCTTTATAAATTCCCCAATGATATAGTGACTGACATTAGAATGCCTCTCATCTGGCCATTTTCTGTCCCATTTATTTAGCTAATACAGTACTGTTTTCATATTTTTATATTACGAGCATAAAATATGTCTCCCAAGATTTCCTAAGCAATTTCCCTATAAAATGAAGTTTGTATTTTATTTTATTTGCTTCATAGGTGATTAAAAAATAGACTCTGAAACCTTTGATGCATCGTATTATATACTTCCAACGCAATGAGAATAATTTAGTTTTAAAACTATAATAACAGAGTATTATCAGCTTCTTGGAAGAAAGGAATGCACTCAACTCCTTAAGGCACATTATCCAGGTCAATCACTTGCCAAGGGTTTTAAGGTCTTAAGCTATTTTGAAGATGGGGAATGGGAGTTGAAATGAGTGAGTGATTCATGGATATAGTATGGTTGCCTTATAACCCCGACCCTCCACTGGCTCCTTTGGCTGGCCACTCTTTGGGAGCCTGTAGTTCTACTAATCCTGCTAAACAGGTGCTGGGCAATGGAGAACTCTATGCATGACAGTGGCCAATGACCTCCATCCCCAGCTAAAGCCCATTCTTCCTTCCAGCCTGGCTACATTGTCCTTCCTGACTCCACAGATGATAGTGTCCAAGGAAGTCCCTCTACTCTGCCTTGCATTCAAGTTGTCCATCTCATAGAGGATAGGAGCCACATCTTTTCCATAAATAAATCCCACAAAATACTTTGTATGTGCAAGATGCAAAATAATTTTGTATGGACAAAAATAAAATTACGTAGATTTCATAATCTAAGTATTATTCTAAAAGATTCCATCACTGGAAACATTGAACGTTAGAATACCAGTGAAAATTAATTTTAAAAATCTATACATTCAGTATAAAAGCAGGGTTTGGGATGGGAAAACGTGTTTAAGTCCTTGTTGCTCTCCTTGTTAAATGTCCTTGGACACTTATCCTTTCTTAGCTCAATTTTCCTCACCTTTAAAATAAAATGCTTACCTCATATGGTTATTTTGCAATGCAAACACATCAAGTATTTAAATCACTTCGCATGCAGCCTGGCACGTGACAGGACCATGTAGCTATGAAGTCCTCACCTCTTCTTCTGCACACTGTTAAGGAATTCTAGAGCACCAGCAATCCAATCTGAAAGGAAATTTGTAATAAGTATTTATGAAACAGTTGAGAAAAGCAAGATTTTTCCTTTGCAGGTAATAAAAGATGATAAAGAAAGTAGAAGGTTTAAATTTCTAACAGGACTCATTCACTTGAGGATTCCATCTCTCCTTTCCATTCCCACCCATAAATAACTAAATGTCCAAATAATAGTAATACTCTATTGCTAACTTTATTAATTTACCTTCACAAAAATAAACCTTGTGAAAATAAGTTGATAGAATAGATTTTGTTCTGGATCTATGAGAACAAACATCTTAACAATCAGTAAAACACAGTGTGCTGAAATAAGTTAAACTAAAAGGCTGATATTGTTTACTGACCTCTTGCGTTGTTGGGTAATTGGTATAAATTTAAAACTTGTGTGATTTCATTTTTTATGATGCATTGTAAAATCACCAAGTTATTTTATAACTTATTTAACTCTATTCATAATATGCAGCTGCACTTGAACACTAGTTTTTCTGTATTTCTGAACTCCTCATTATACTCCGTGCTTACTTCCGGGACCCAGCAAAATTTATTTTGTAAGCTGCCCTGGGCTTTCAGGTGGCAATAATTAATGACCTTGGCCTTCATCTTCCAGCATTATAACTCACTTTGGGTGGCTTTTCCAACCACTAAAGCAATAGTTTTGCACTATAAAACCACTCTAATCAATATGAAACATCTGAAGTGTGTTTATTTATATATTTATTGCTTTTCATCTTCAAAGCACTTTAACGACATTAACTAATGGTCCCCAAAATAGGTGAAGATGGTTTTCTCTAGGCTCACGACACCAACTCTAAAAGCCTGAGACACTGAAGTGGCTACAACTCAGAGGGAACAATTTCCTTCATAGCTTTCTTCTCCCTCACCTCTTGGGGAAACAGTTCATTCATATTTACTCTGGGTCTGACAACCAAAAAAAAAAAAAAAAGGGAGAGAGAGAAAAAGAAAGAGATCTTGCAAACAGAGAGGAGCACAGTTGGGGCAGGGATGTCAACCATATTAACAGTGGATTCCTACTGTCTCACAAGTCAGTAGATCACTAGCACATCCACAGTGCTTTTGCCAGGGTACACAGGAGTCTGGGTTATCAAGAGCTAATTACTCAGTCAAGGTTTTGATCCTCAATTATCTAGCTATTTCAGATGAAAACGGGTGTGGTGTTTTAATTTTTCCTAGCAAGAAAGTGCTGACATATCTGAATAATTTCCTCAGCTTTCTACTTTAGTTCGCGTGTATTCAACAGAAGGTTATACCGGTGCTTTGTAAATTATTACCACTCCTCTAAAAACACCACCACTTGTGAGTTGAGGTCACAGTTCATCTGTGAGTCTGAGCCTCATATCTCACACCTCACTATTAAGTATTCTGCTTGTAACATAAAAGCAGAGCATTGCTATCTTTTTTTCTCTTGTACACTGCTCTTTAGAAGAAATTTTAAAAGTCTGCTCATTCATTTGGCTTCCAACATCAACATTAAAAGTAATTAAATGCTTTGCTAGAATAATTTTTTATTACAGCTCTCATTTAAAAATAAAACACTTTAAATATTTCAAGGAATTAGATTGAAACATTTCTAGAAAACCTGTAAAAATTAGTTGGTTCTCCTTTGTTTTCTTGCTCTATAGTAATAATTGCTATGAGAAATGGAAATTGTCATGCATTTGACTATAAAATCAGTGCAAAGTTTATGGCTTACTCTTTTAAAGCCATGAGACCACATGCAGAGAACCTGAAGCTGTTTGCTCCTAATTACTAGTAAAACAGGAAAGCAATTATTAGAGCAATTAATTCAATATGTAGTATGACCTTTTATTAACCATTTTTATTCTAATATAGTAAATAAGTGATTCCTTTCACAGGACATGCCCAGCAAAATAAATAAAATTATCATGAAATAAGAAGCACTTCATAAAATTGGCAAACATATCTGTTAATGATCTTAACTATATAAAAAGCATGACACAGTAGATCAGTTTCTAACTTCGATTCTTCCAACACCCCAATTAAATTATTAAATTAAATTAAATTAAAATTACTCCTATCTAAATCAACAGTTACTGCTTTGACCTCAGTATCTGACTCATTGCTAATAGTTTCCTAAAATAATACACATCAAAGTGAACAATGGGATGATACACTTTAATTTAATGAAATAGAATTTATTTTATTGCAAAATTAGTTACTTCTTCTTTCAGATATCAAGCACTATAGGCTAAAGTAATGGTTATATTTTGGAACTATAAGATTCCCTATGGTTTTTGAATTTCTATCAAAGGTTAAAATCTGTTTTTTCCTCAATTTTTATAGTATACATTTTCATAAGATTAATTATTTAACTATGTCACTCAGGGTAAGTTTACAAAGTGATTTCTCTGTTGAAAATTACTTTGTACTTTTATAATTTATCATGTCAACTTCTATATTTATAATTTATACTTCTATATCACAATTGTGAGGGATTTTTGTATGTGTTTTAAGCAATATTTTATTAATGTTCTAATTCATACGATGAGCAAAAAACTAAAAGCATGAGCTCCACATTAAAGTTTGAATATTAAAAGTACTGTCTAAAATGAATCTTGAAAATTAAGATTACCAAAAGAATACTAACATTTGCATATGGAACCTAAGTGTGTGAAGGACAGGACAATATTATCTCTTCTTCAAGCAAAATGATTAGAACGCTCAAAGAAGTATTTATTGATTTTGTAAGTGTTGAATTTATAACATTGATAGTGATGCTAATTAAATGTCTCTAACACTCCCTAAAAAGGGAGAGAACATGATAATAATTAAGTCATCAGATAACCTTAACTAGATTGAAGCATTTGCTCTGGAGAATGTTATAACAATCCTTCAGATCCTGTTTTTCTACTAGGCCTTCAAAGGCTGCATGGCACTGAAACTCTGAATTTCAAAGAAACCGTTCAGGAGTCAGGACATTAATTGGCCCTAATGTGTTTTAGAGTATGGTGTTCTAATTGGCACGCTGTCGAGGCATTACCCAGATGTACAAAAAGGATGCTTTATGTAGACTAAGGTTGGCAGCTGTGTCCTTGTTGGCTGGTCAGTTTTTTGACATCCTGCGACCTCTAGTGAGAACCAGAAGTTGTCAGCCAACATAAATTTCCTTGCCCAGTCTGAGTTTCTATAGGAGCTGCAGAGAAAGAAAAACCCCTCAGCTAGGCTCATACAATACTTCTGCGTTTTTCAGATCACAGCGCTTTTTTCGAGTTTGAGAGGGTGAAACTATTTTCTTAAATACCTTTAAATTTTTTCCTCAAAATCTCTAGAAATTTTATTTCAGTCCTTCAATTACTATTTCAGTACTTCAATTACTATTTCAGTACCTTCAATTATTATTTCAGTACTTTCAATTACTACTCTAAAGTTAGTAAAAATAAAAAAGGGTGAAAAGTCCAATGAAAATATGAGATGAGTCTCAAGGGTAAAAAAAAATGTGTCTGAACTATATATTACAAATAAGTGAAAGTAGACTGTTATCACACATATGATTTTTCAGCAAACATTTTTACAAATTATATGCTCAAATTTTAGAATGGCTCAATTATACTATATTTTTGATTAATCCTAAAAGCGTAGTGTTATTCACTGAAAATAAGATATAAAACAAGTGGATTTCGACATAAAATAAGTACATAAGGTTAAATGAGACAAGTCCTGACTTTAACTCCCAAAGCATGTATAGCATAGTACCTGGTACACTGCTCATTCTGAAACCTTTCCTTGCAATAGCTATAACTTTTATAAAGATGCCTAGTTGCTTAAAGGCAAAATGTATTTATTAACAATAAAATATAGGCACAGAAAGATGAATGACACAAGACCATCACCCAAACTGAACATACAATCTAATGGGCGGATGACAGATATAACTTCACAGAATGTGGTAAATACCTGACACGAGGAACAAATGAAGAACTCTATATGTTCTATGAAAAAGATCATTGTCGGCCGGGCGTGGTGGCTTATGCCTGCAATCCCAGTTACTTGGGAGGCTGAGGCAGGAGAATCACTTGAACCCGGGAAGAGGAGGTTGCGGTGAGCCAAGATTGCACCATTTCACTCCAGCCTGGGCGACAAGAGTGAAACTCTGCCTCAAAAAAAAAGAGAGAGGGAGAGGGAAAGGGGGAGAGAGAGAGAGAGAGTAAGAAAGAGAAGAAAGAAAGATCATTTTCACTTTAGGAAATGAGGGAAGGATTTATATAGCAGGTGCTACATGACTTGGACCTAAATAGAGACTAAAGAGAATGAGGGAGAATGAAAGAAGCAGCAGTAAATATCTTTCTGCCTTCTTTGATGCTCTCTAAATTCTGTTCATCCTTTTCTGCCTTATTTTAGCCTCACTTAATCTGTAAGGTAAATGTGGAAAATATACCTTGGATACTAATCGTATATTTTTCCCCAAATTTACCTAGACTTTCAACTTTCTGCATTTTCTCTTCTTTTATTGTTAATAACAGTGAACATATTAATGCATTGTGCACCAGGACATTTGGTATAAATAATACTCATTGAAAATGGATTTTACACTTAAACACTTAAAAATAGTTTTTCAATGTTTCCGAACCACAGTTGCTATGGAAATTATAAATGTTATCTTCATTTAGAAAAGCTGGAACACTTCATACCTATTCTTTAGTGCTATCACATTTAACAGTGTTCCAAAACCATGAGTTCAAAGATTTTTCCAGAAAAAAGGTAAGATTTCTTAATCACATAAACCTTGTACTGGAAATTTGTAAGATATATATATTTAATATACATAAGATATACATCATATATTTAATATGTATAAGATATATATTTTATATTTAATATGTGTTATATATATTAAATGTATTTAATTTAATTGAATCTCAAACTTTTTGACAATCTCTTAAAATTTCTGTTCCAGTGATCACTTTTTGGGAAGCATGCCTATAGATATTTATACACAGCAGTAATATTTTATACTCACATACACATATGACACAATATATTTATAATGTTCTGATATAATTACATAACTAAGTAAAAATAGATATGTATATGTATGTAGGCATGTAGTTATTACTGGAAACGTAATTTTTCTTAGATTTCAGTATGGGAGATTTGAACATGGGGATTTCATTAATTCCTAAAGATTCTATTAGATAAACTCTACCAACTTAATGACAAAATATTTTATCATTTAGTCAATCAATAGAATACAAAAGTTATTGATTAAATGTGGCCATATTATGACTTGCCTGCTTTGATTATCTTTCTTCTTTCCTCCCTTTCTCCTTCCTTCCCTCCCTCCTTTCTTTCCTTTCTTTTTAGTTATTTTTTGGTAAGGAATCTAGTCTAAATAGTTCTAGAGATATTCTTTTGGATCTATCATCCTAAAATTTTTTAAAATTCGTTTTAAACTGAATAAGAATATTATAAGAAACAGTAGAGATTTACATTTGTTTTCTTTATAATATTTGGCAGTACTGAGCTAGTTTCCAATTTTGTAATTAGTAATTTTGAAAAGTAATTTCAGTGAATCTCCCAATATAATTCAACTAAACACAACGTATGCAATGAGGGGACATAGAATCAAAAGTTATGTTAAATTTAAAAACATTCGTTATTTGACTCTTTTAATAATTTTTTAGCATGGATCATCGGAATCATAGCAATTAAAATGATCTTGTTCAACTCCCTCATTTCTAAGATGACTGAAATCCTGTTTCTACCTTGTAGATCTGCAAGAGTGGCAGGTAGCCAATAAAAATCTTAGCTATTTTCATTTTCTTTGGTTTTAGACTCCATTTTTTCCTTTAAGTTTACGAGTCAGAATCTGAGCTAGACGACTGAGTCTTCATTCATCACAAGTTCTTTATAATGTACGTGAATATTAGAAACTCTGAGACTCATTGCAGCCTGCCATAGGGAGCAGCATTACTTAGCTATGTCTCCACATATAAAAGGAGATGGATAAAGATATTTTCTTTTATATAATTGATGAGGGACAACTGAGCAATGGCATTGTATTGTTTATTTCTCATGTTTATTAAGTCATCTTATGCCTGAAACAGAATTGGTTACTTGCAAGCTCTCTATTATGCAGAGAGAAATTGATAACAGGTTTAATGCTATTCAAAGATTATATGGCATAATTTGTTCCTGTAGTTATTTTACTGCTCTATGAAGAACCTGACCCATAAAGTAAACCAATACTGTGAAGTAAATTCAGGTTTATTTTATTTCCAACTCAAGTCAACCAGCACTTTGTTATGTACTCCAAGGAATAAAATAAAAAGGACATGGTTTCTAACCTAAAGGAAAGTACGTTTTTGTAACATAGAAATAGTCACCTAGTAGCTGATTATTTGAGTGCCATGGAAATCCAAAATGGCTTCATCACCGTAAAATGAAGAGTAAAAGGAAAAGTATCTTTTAATTTTGATGTTTTCTGTGTCTGTTTTAATTCGTTCTTTGATGAACACAGCACTAGATAGAATAGACGCTCTGTATTACTTCCTTCATAATTATAGTTAGTAAACATTTTACTACATAAATCACATGCTAGATATCCAATCTCCCTTCTTGAGTAATTTCATCATCTACTTTGTTGATTAGCTAAATTGAAAGCTGTACTCAATTTGACCATGCCAGTAAGTTGGAGAAAATATTTTGCTTCTATTAGCCTGTCAAACAATGTTTGCTCATAAGTATTAAACTGCTATGAGAAAAATAAAATGTTCAGCCTTTTTTTTTTTGATTGTTTGGATCATACTTTTTATCACTTAAAATTATGGTTTTATTTGCTACCTTTGATAAATATTTCTGAGTGCTAAGTGTGCTAAGTGTCAAGGCTAATAATATGGAATTTAAACAATTTAAACACTCTTATCTCAGCTGACTATTTTTTAATTTTTTCAGATTTTTTCATTTTGTACAGGGATTAAGAAGAGTGATTTTTCCACCAGTGGAAGTTCTTTTTTAGAAAGATGATGCTTTGTCATCTGAGATGCTTGGTTCTTTCTTGGATGTTCAGGTTTTCCCCATGTCTTGAATCAAATTTGAAAATTTCATTTTTCTTAGAAAAGTATGGACCCCATTTCATTTGTTTTATCAATATTTTCAAATTTGTAAATACTTACATGTACAGTGTTTTATCATTTCTCTGTTTTTGTACATCTCATGCCTTTTTCGTTCCCAGTTTTATAAATTTCCTATTTTACTTTATTAAACTAGTCAAAAGTGTTCTTTTTCTAGTTAATTTATCTATTTCTTCATTAATTCTTTTTAATTTTATGTTCATTTTATTGAAATTTTTTAACATCTTAAGTCTTCAGTTCATTTATTTCCATTTCTTCAGGAATGAGCAGATTTATGATGATGTAGTATACATTTGGAGTTCAATTTCAGGAAGCAAAAAATTTTATTTTAAGCAGAAGGAAATGTGATGGAATTGTATGCTTAGGAAGACGTTGGAAGGCCTGGAGAAATATAATTGATTCTGATTCAAGAATGACCCCAGAATAAGATCACAAATCTGGCCTGCAAAGGGAGGTACCCACTGGATAGATTCAGAGAAGGAAGAATTAAGCTATCACTGGAAAGGCTGACTTCAAGAACACACCCCTTTAGTTTTGATGCAGAAAATCAGGAAGCTGTTATTACCTTCACATCTTCCTCTGATGGATCTCTAGAGTACTGCTGCAGAAATAGTTTCTACCCTGAGAAACTGCCTCAGCACCAGGAAAATGCCTCCTTGACTTTCATCTTCTAGACCTCTGCTGCCCAACACAGCAGCCACTAACCACATATGGCTACTGAGCACTGGAAATATGACTAATTCAAATGGAGACATGCTGTAAGTTTAAAATACACACAAGATTTCAAAGACATAATGGGGAAAAAGAAAGAAAGTAAAATATCCCAATTTTTAATTCTTGACATAATGAAATGAAAATATTTTAAAACGTATTCAATATTAAATATATTGGGTAAAATAGAATGCATTCTTAAAATTAATTGTGGCTGTTTTCTTTTTACCTTTTGTAATGTGACCACTGGAAGATTTAAAATTGCATAGGTGGCTTACACTATATTTCAATTGGGCGGTATTGTTCTGGAACTCATAAGAACACATCTGTTAGCCAAATCAATTTCACACCTAAAAATTTAGGTGCAAGGAAGTCATGGAAAAGTAGATTTTAGCTTTCTAGTTTCTGTCATCAAGAAAAATCCCCCTAATTGGAAGTTGATAGATATTGAGTGTGCTAAGCCACTATATCTTCCACATAAAGGTTTTTTTTTTTCTTTTTTTTTTGAGACGGAGTACAAGCTCCGCCTCCTGGGTTCAAGCCGTTGTCCTGCTTCAGCCTCCCGAGTTGCTGGGACTATAGGCGCCTGCCACCACGCCCGGCTAATTTTTTTTGTATTTTTTTAGTAGAGACGTGGTTTCACTATGTTGGTCAGGCTGGTCTCAGACTCCTGACCTCTTGATCCGCCCGCCCCGGCCTCCCAAAGTGCTGGGATTACAGGCGTGAGCCACTGCGCCCGGTCCACGTGAAGTATTTTTTAGGGAAAAGTTCAGGCAATACTTGATGAGGTTTAAAATTTAGTTTTCTCATTGCAATAATCTTTGCTACTATGTAGTTTTATTGTAATTTTATTTTATTTACCCAAAGTTATTTAGAATACTTATTTTTTAATCTTCCAGAGAGTTTATTTTTTTAACTTCCAAGTACTGCGTTTAAAATTGTAAGGTTTCTTTACCAATTCATTATTAACTCTTACTTTATTATATTTTTGTGTTGTAATCAAATAAGGTAATCTTGCACATTTTTTTTCTGTTTGGAATATATTCACATATTCTTTGTAGTCAAAATACAACCAGCTTTTGCAGAAACCCCATGGGCATGTGAACGGAACAGGTTTTATCCTGCAGTAGCATAAAAACCTGAATTTGTATGTGTGAATGTCTTTATTTATATTAATCCAGCTGTCAGCACCCTTGCTTTCGTCTTGCTTTGTTGTTGTTTCACTATGTTGTGTTTTGTTTTGGGCATGACAGATCTTTTAAAGACAGGGATATGTAAACGTCTCCAATTTCGCTAAAAATGGCTTACAATTAGGAAACAAAGTAAAACATTTAGCATATGAGCAAAATATAGGCTGGTATGAGGTAAATCTAATTAAAAAGGTAATAATAGGAAACAAGAAATTTTTGTAAAAAAAAAAAAAAATCTGTGGTGATTGGAAAAAGGCACCATATAGGACAAGATATTTTATGTGATTTAAAAGAGGAGGATTTGAGATTACAGAAAATGAGGAGTTACAGCCCATGAGAACAAATAACGATGGGCTTGTGACAATGTAGTGAATGTTTGCGGAATCTAACGATACAGGTTTTCTGGAATAGAACTGTATATTGGGAAAAGCAATAATGCTGAACAATGTTTTCTTTTATTTTATTTTATTTTTTTGTGACGGAGTTTCACTCTTTCGCCCAGGAGTGCAGTGGCGCGATCTCGGCTCAACGCAACCTCTGCCTTCGGGTTTCAAGCGATTCTCCTGCTTCAGCCTCCCAAGCAGCTGGGATTAGCGGTGCCCGCCACCATGCTCAATGTTTTATTTTATTGATTGAACATTTGTATTAGTTCTCCTGAAAATGACCTTTTGTTATAATCCTTGACTAGTTTTCAGTTGAATTTTTTGGATTTTCCTTAAGGATTTGTACTTTTTACATAATCACTGCAAGTATTTTCCCCACGTTTGTTATTTTCTTTTTAATTTGTATGATATATTTGTGACATGCAGAACTTTTCTTTTGTGATCTCAATTTAATTGCTCTTTACTTTGTGATTTCATTTTACTTCATTATCTGTTCATTGCTAAAGTTCAAATATTACGTGCACTTTGCTTTCTGCATTCTCTATGTTTTTCCTGATTTAATAAACTGGGAAGTCAATTTTCCTAACACATATTTGTTAAATATTCTTCCTTTCACTACAGTTTGTGACATTACCGTCTACTTTTCAATTATAGATCCTGTTCTTTGGAAGTACCTGCCCATATAATTCTGTATCTACATTGTTCTAATTATTTTGGTTTCATATTATATATGTTTAATATGGTATATAGGGCCAGGCTCGGTGACTCAAGCCTGTAATTCCAACACTTTGGGAGGCCAAGGCAGGCAGATCACTTGAGCTCAGGAGTTCCAGATCAGCCTGGCCAACATGGTGAAACCCTGTCTCTACTAAAAATACAAAAATTAGTCGGGCATGGTGGCAGGCACCTGTAATCCCAGCTACTCGGGAGGCTTAGGCAGGAGAACTGCTTGAACCCAGGCGATGGAGATGGCAGTGAGCTGAGATCACACCATTGCACTGCACCCTGGGTGACAGAGCAAGACTCCACCTCAAAAAAAAAAAAAAAATATATATATATATATATATATGGTCCCCAATTCCCTGGTTGTGAACCAGTAACTGTCTGTGACCTGTTAGGAACCTGGCTGCACAGCAGGAGGTGAGGGGAGAGCAAGTGAGCATTACTGCCTGAGCTCCTCCTGTCAAATCAGCTGGGGTATTAGATTCTCATAGGGATAAGAACCCTACCGTGAACTGTGCATGTGAGAAATCTAGGTTGCACACTCCTTATGAGACTCTAACTAATGCCTGATGATCTTAGGTGGAGCAGTTTCATCCAGAAACCAGCATCTCCACTCCATCTGTGGAAAAATAAACCAGTCTCTGGTGCCAAAAAGGTTGGTGACCACTGGTATAGCATATATATTATAGAATATACATTTTATTCGGTATATAGTTATTTGCTAGCACTATTCTCTTTTTAATCTTCTTGTTAAAAATGCATTTAGCTGTTTTGTCCCTGAACTTCTAACAAGTTTAAGCTATTGAAGCATCCATAGTTTTTTTTTTAATTATATAAAACTACAGTTAATTAGGAGATAATCAACATCCCTAGTCTCATATTTTTATTCAGGAACATGTTTCTTTTATCCATTTAAGTGAGCTTTATTGTCTCTCAGCAAAATTTCATACTTTTTTTCATAGAGTCACTGAACTTTCTTGATTAAAGTTATTCTTAGGCATTTTTATTGCAAATAAGTGGGATATTTTCTAACAGAATTGCTGGTAGCATATTCAGCTTTAAATTACAATCTGTGGACTCTGATTTTTCATCGTTGTCACAGCCTAATTTCTTCATGTGATTACGAGGCACTCAATAAATAATAAAAGATATGATTTTTGCTTTCCTTTAGTTAATGCTTATTAAAGGGATAGTGAGTTTTGCTTACACACAAAAAAGTATTCTTCGGACCAAGTTCATGCTCTGCCTTAAATTTCTGGAGACTAGTTCTACTACAATATTGAATTAAGAAGCAGTAGAGAAAACATTGGACAAGGGTAGTTTGTGCTTCTCCTCGGCCTCCCGTTACTTATTCTAGAACATTCTATCTTAGCTCTCCCAGTGAGAAGACGATAGCTCTCCTTTGCTAGAAATACTACACAAATGTAGGAGAGAAAGGAAAAAACATATTTGTTTCTCATTATCTCTTTTACGTATATCAACAGTTTGCATCAGCAGATGGGTCCACAGCAATGGAGCTGTTCAGGTAGGCCCCACCCTTGACTATTAAAATATTGACAGTCAAACAATAATGTTACAATGTGAAGTTTATTGAAAGGATAACAAAATGAGCATTTTCATTACAAATTAAATGTCATTTTAAATGTACCACATCAAACTTAATTTGTCTTGTTTTTATATAGAGAGGTAGTTGTAATTTAAAGTATTAACACCAGTCAGTAAAGCATATACCAATTAAACTTGGATATTTGCATACATTCTCTGTAGGTGTCAGCATTGCTTTGTAATAGTCTTATGCACAGAACTGTGTTTTCATCACGTCATAGGATGTAACTTTCATGTTAAATTCTAGTTAAACACCAGAAGGGCCTCCCTAAGTCCCTAAGACAGCTCCTGGATTATTCTATATTTCTTAATCACAAACATGACTGAATGATTAAATTTCAGCTTGGAAAAAGTGGATATTTATTGTCTTTCTTTAGGCATGGATAAGTACTTTCAAGGTTTCACGTGGCATTCTCTGGATATTAAAATAAGATGCTTTGAAAATACACAGTATAGCATACATAGAACCTAATTCTATTTGGCATATTTAGAAATGACATTCATTATTATTTATTGTTGGGAGAACAGTTAACATAGCATTCTATGGAGTGATTTAGATTGCAGATGCCACTGCATCACTGAGTTCACAGTTTGAACTAATTATACACAGACTTTTTATTGGATAAAGTTATTATAATTCAATCTAGGAAGTGCTTATTTAAGAAGGAGAGTCATATACAAATTTATGTTCACACTAGGAGGGTATCTATTCTTGGGGCAATTTTCTGATTCAGAGACTTAAAGATGAATAAAATCCTAAAGTGGTAGAATCTGCTTTGTGCATATGAACTTGCACCTGCAAGCAGTCCTGCTATGGACAGCCTCTGTCACGAGACCTGTGTTCATTGTGTACATGGCTCTCATTCTCTCTCTCTTTTTTTTTTTTTTTTTTGAGATAGAGTCTTGCACTATCGCCCAGGCTGGAGTGCAATGGTGCCATCTCAGCTCACTCACTGAAACCTCTGCTTCCCAGGTTCAAGCGACTCTCTGCCTCAGCTTCCTGATTAGCTGGGATTACAGGTGCACACTGCCATACCTGGCTAATTTTTTTTTTTTTTTTTTTTTGTATTTTTAGTAGAGATGAGGTTTCACTCTGTTAGCCAGGCTGGTCTTGAATGCCCGACTTCGTGATCTGCCTGCCTCACCCTCCGAAAGTGCTAGGATGACAGGCATGGGCTGCCACACCTGACCATGGCTCTCATTCTCTACAGGATGGTGGATAATACAAGCATGCCAGAATTACTATGGAGGTACAAGACTTACAAGAAACTCAACTTGCAAAACTAAGATTGCAGGTATTTATAATTGTAAATGATTGTATATTATAAATTGTAAATGATTACTGTAATTAAAAATGTAACAGAGAAAAATCAAGGTCTCAGAAAGCACATAGCCAGGTGTAACTATTCAGTGTGGAAGTCATTTTTAGTAAGGGACAATAAGCCTTTGGTTCACCCAGTTTCTTTAAATGGTACTCTAGTAACCAGCAAAGTTACTAGCTGCTTTCTTCTATGTAATGGTGTGAGAAAATGTTAGTAAATACTATCCATTTTTTCTTCAGTAAATTATGCCAGAATAATTTTTATAATGTATTTTGCAGCTCCTTCTGAGGTAGACATTCTTTGGAACATCTGCAATAGAGTAGTTCAGGTGTGAAAAAAAATCAAGAGCAGTTTCTCTTTATATACCACACAACATATGGACTCTCACTTGTAGCTGGCAGAGATGCTTTCGCAAAGAAAAAAAAAAATAGAAATTTCCTTCGAATTTCTCCAGAAAGTGAATCCATATGAACCAAATTTGATTATTTTCTCATCTAAAAGTGAAATTTAAAAATGAGACATGCTGAAACACAGTACTTAGATAATGCCACTCAGAGCAGCTGATTGCCAGTATGAAGGTATTTGGAGGGAAACTTAGAAAGGTATGATCATTCTAGGTTGGAAATCCAAACCAAAAACTTTTTTTTCTAGTATTCATTTAAATACAGTTAACTTTTGATGCATTTCCATGAGAGCCATTTTCTGACTCATAAATGCTTACAAGGTAAGAGGATCATCTTCTAGAGACTAATGGTCAGATAACAGTAAAACAGTTTTGGTAGTTTGAATCACTGGGACAGAAAGTATACAATGTCAGAGCTGGAAAGGACCTGAGGGACAATCGAATCCAGTTCTTTCCTTCTTATAGGTTAGAAAACTAACTCTCAAAGAGACTTAACCATTCACCCACAGTTTCACAAGACTGGTTCCATCCAACTAGGCCTCCTGGTTGTTATTTCAGTATTCTTTTCATTGATCCCTGAAACCTATCGATCAATTTTAGACTTGGAATGTCTAGACAGAGTCAGATTGTACCACTAGATACAACAGATTTAGGTGTTTTAAATAATTTATTCAATTAAAACTCAAAGTAGATGTTTGTATTTACTAGTTGTCCCTTAGATAGAATAAACTACCTTTGGAATATTTTAATGAAATATCACAGTTTCACATAAAAGCAGCCTTAAAAATTAAGGTGACAATTGGAGGAATAACTAAATTGGGCCTAATCTTTGGTGTTTATGTGTTTTTTGGCAGGTATTTCTTTTTTCCTAAATGATTTCTCAATAGTATTAATTATGACTACTAAATTCTCTAGACTGATTGTTAAATATCCTTCTACAAAACAGAAACATACTGGAATTTGAGTGTGGGGATCCATACATATATTTTATTGGAATTCCCACAATGTTCTGCAGGTCTTTAAAAACAAAAACTGCACTATAGGATAATTCTACTGATAGACCTACATTTACACCAACCTGTTTCATTTTACTTGCAATTCATACAGGAGACTCCATTTCTGATACTTGTTAGACCGTATTATCACTGTCCGTTGAACACAACTTTTAAAATATTGTGGCTGAAACGTGGGTGAAAATAGATCACTTTTTTTTTCCTGGCAACAAGTCTCTATGTTAACCAAATTTGTCAGTTGAACTTATTTACTGTTAGATTGTATCACAAATTAGAACCTACTATTCAAATCCCAGAGGGTACATATGCTGTAATAACATCTTTTCATCATGAGTATATTCCTAGCATGACTATGTAGTCCCACTTTCCGTAGACAGTCTTGGTTTCTTCCTCTTCCTGCATAATAATAATAGGATCCCTGTCATTTTCAAAAGATGATAATACATGATCATTATAGTGATAATGCAAACAAGAAAAGTACAGCATATACAATCCTCCTATGTTCAGAAAAGGTAAAACATGGAGGAGGTTCTGCTTACAGTTTATGTGAGTCTGGTGTTGCTGCTATAATTTAAAACAAAACCTCTTGTCACTTCTGCCTAAGTACTTTACTTAGGCAGTATTATAGAAAAAAGTATTATGACTAAGTTCACAGTCATAATGAGGTTATTTTGGGGGTCAACATGTTATTTGTTCCACAAAAGCTTCAGTTTAGCCTAGGAATGATTACAGTGGATTGCAAGGTCAGTGTTGCTAATAATCTTTATCTTTTCTCTCTAAAAAGTTCTGACTCTTTTCCAAAAATCTATATGCTATGGTTTCTGACCATCCTTCATTACCATAAATACAAAGCTTTTCTGCTTTCTCCTTTATTCCTTATCATAAAAGAACATCTGAGGGAGTTCTGAGTTAAAAGAGCTTTCAAACATTGGCCAGCATCTTCAGACAGTACAGTTGGCAAAAAGCATGGTAAAAATAGCTCGTATACATCAACCTCTCTGTCAGGACTACTTTAAAATTAGTAATACATTAATTTTTATATATTATGTTACTTGAGCTTATAATCTTGAATTATTTAACTGGAGGTTTGGAGATGATCGAAGTTGATAGCAAAAGATAATTCATAGAACCATATGTAATTACACAGTTTAACTTGCAGTTTAAGAGAAAAAATATGATACCTCGATTGCTGCCGGATGTTGTAAGATGACTGATAATAATTATAATACTAATTTGATAACTGGGCTCTGGCAAAGGGGCATTGTTTCTTCCCATGAAACTGTGGTAACTAAGATGGCACATCTTAGCAGTCACAGCAGTCCTGGCACGAAAGATCATGAATGAAAAATTCATTATCTTAGAGGCATTCCAAACATTCTTATACCTGGAATTCCTCCGGATCATTACAGATTAATAGCAGCTTTCTGTGCGTGTGTGTGCGTGTGTGTGTGTGGTGTATGGCTATATGTGACAGTGTGTATATGGGAAAGAGACAGAAAGAAAAAATAGCTTTTAACCACATTCACCTCCCCGGAATGGCTCTTGCCAACCAAACCACCATAGTAGCTCACAGCGCAAGAAATGATTTAAGAGGAAAAAAAGATTTCACTTCTGAACTGGAAGATACAAAGGAAGATACAAATGACAGAAAAAATGAATACAGTTAAAATGTTAATGTGCAGTAATAGTTTTGGTATAATATATCCTTAAATAAGAAAAAAGAAATCTATATGTAATTTTTCATATTGCTTAAGAAAATTCATGATAAAATATTTCATTTGATTGGTGCCATATCAACGTAACATAAAAGACTCAATTAGAGGATGGCATGATTTTTCAGAATTCAATTAGAAACTTGAAAAAAATTAAACTCCTTACAGTTAATACTGAATTATAAATAAAATATCAACTCTGTCAAGGAATTACAATATAATCAAGTCATACACTGGAGAGACCATTCGATTAATTAAACTTAAGGCCAATATGAGGAGATACACTTATAGGACCTCACATTTCTAAGAGATAATACTGGGATTCAGCTTCCCTAACTGCAGAGAGGAGAAACAAACAAAGCTCTATACTTGAATGGCCTGTGACACTGCCTTCATTGCTTGGCCCAGAAATTGCGGCATCAGGCAAATGACCTGGTCTCTTTTAAGTGTATTCTTTTCTCAGATTGTTGCCCAATATTGAGCCTGCATGACTTTCAGTATTCTTCAACCCTCATTAAGTTATTAAAACTCTAAGCTGAATTATGAAAATGAATACTATTAATAAAGAGAAAATTCTAATCTGGCAAAGTATCCAGATTAGGTAAAGCACACACAAAAAAAAAAAAACACAAGAAAAAGATAAGTACAGCGATATCCAAGAGATTACTGAATAGAAACTAGATAGTTAAACTATACTGATGCCTTCTTTAAGATTTCAATTATTATTTTAACTTATTTTTAAAATCTGTGCACACTTGGTCTTCCCTTTAAGCTCTTTATGGTCTCCTTGGGAGCCAGGGAGTCCTGACACACTTGGATGTCACAGACATGGTGATATGGTTTGGCTCTGTGTCCCTATCGAAATCTCATTTTGAATTGTAATCCCCAATGTTGGAGGTAAGGCCTGGTGGGAGATGATTAAATCATGGGGGAAGATTTCCCCCCTGCTGTTCTCGGGATAGTGAGTGAGTTCTCACGAGATCTAGTTGTTTAAAAGTGTGTGGAACCTCCTCGCTCGCTCTCTTCCTCCTGTTCCAGGCATGTAAAACATGCCTCCTTCCTCTTCACCTTCCACCATGATTGGAGGTTTCCGGAGGCCTCCTCAGCCATGCTTCTTGTACAGCCTGCGGGACTGTAAGCCAATTAAACCTCCTTTCTTTATAAATTATTCAGTCTCAGGTAGCTCTTTATGGCAGTGAGAGAATGGACTAAGACAATTGGCCTTCACCTTAAGTTCCTAAATTCATATGGGTGTACCTGCTCCCAGGTTCTACACCTTTTTGGTCTGGGCTCTGAAGCTTCTCAATAGTGGGCCCTAGGCTTTCATCCAGGCCACAGGGAGAAAGTCTGGCATCATTTTTCCCTTCCACTGCTTTCCAACTCACTGCTTAGATAAGGAGAGGTAGATACTATGAACTTGGGAGTTGATAAGGTGGACACTTTGGGCTTAAGTTTTCTAGAAAATTAGGCAATCATAGTTGTAATATTCCATATGTCTATAAACATCAAATGACTCTGCTGCAAACAAAAAGAACAGTTATCTTTTTATTGAAGTCTAGTAAGGAAAGGTTAGAGAGCTTCTGATATTTCAAAGTAGGAATTTTCCTATCATATAAACCTTGATTATATTAATATGCATATCAACATGCATTATATTAATTGTATGTGCACACTATATTAAATATATATCAATATAGTATTTATTTGTACATTATATATTGACAAAAATTATATTTGAGAATGTGTTGTAAGTTAGCCTAACATAAGAGAAGTGATCTTGTTTTAATTTAACTTAATGAACATGGAAAAATCTATTCTCTTCTATGTAAAATAAAATATGCCTGTAATCCCAGCACTTTGGGAGGCAGAGAAAGGAGGATCACTTGAGCCTGGGAGTTCGAGACCAGCCCGGGCAAGACAGTGAGAAGTATCCCTACAAAAAATAATAATAAAAAACTAGCCAACTGTGGTGGCATGTGCTTGTAGTCCTAGCTATTCAGTTAGCTGCGGCAGGAGAATCACTTGAGCCCAGGACTCCAAGGCTGCAGAGAGCCAGGATGGTACCACTGCACTCCAACTGGGGTGACAGAACAAGACCTTGTCTCTAAAAAAACCCGCAAACAAGCAAACAGGCAAAAACCTACTAAATTAGAATATTCAACAAGGTAGTTGTTTTTCTCTCTGCTTTTAAGTTCTGGCTGGTCTATTCTGGAAAGACAGGGGCTCTTCCAATTACCACATTCTGCTTCCTCATATATGGCTAAATTTTCACTAAGAAAAAATTCTAGATCTAATTAATGTAAATATCTAATAGCAAATCGTAATCTATCTTCACAATCTATAAAATGTTTTAGACTATGCTGAGAACACACTATTTTCTAGCCTTCAACATCAGCTAATTATCTGTTGGAAAAACTGAGACTAATAATTGCTCCAAAGTTGGCAAATTTGAAGCCAGAATCTTCTGACCTAAAGATAATGACAAATGTATTTTAAATGTTTTTCTCTATATGCATTTATTTATTCATAGAGTTGTGGTATAATAGAAACATATTTTCAAAACTGTTACATTATTTGTACCTATGAGAACAGAAGATTTATAAATGGATTTTTAAAAAATTGAGATTTTCTTTAAAAGGCAAGGTATTACAATTCTAAGTTGAAATTCCTCCAGCAAAACATTTCCTATTGATGCATAATGGTGATCATATGTATTTATGGGGTAGATGTGATTTGAAAAATGCATACAATGTATACAATGTGTAATGATGAAATCAGGGTAATTAGAATATCCATCACCTCAAACATTTATCATTTCCTTGTGTTGAGAACATTCCACCTCTTCTCTTCCAGCTATTTTGAAATATACAATGCATTATTGATATCTATAGGTTATCAATAGATATCCTTACTGTGCTATCAAACGCCAGAAATTATTTCTTCTATCTAACTGTGTTTTTGTACCATTAACCAATCTCTCTTCATTGCCCCCTTCCCAGGCTCTGGTAACCACTCTACTTGCTACTGCCATGAGATGAACTTTTTTAGACTAAGTAAGATTTTTTGAGTGAATATTATTTTGTTTATTTTTGTTTGTTTATGGTACTTTTAAAGGTTCTTTTAAGGAACCACAGCCTGAAGAAAAGTAAAGTGCAATAATGTCATGTCCTCAGTAGGTACTTGATAAATTCTCAGTGATGATGATTAATCCACATCATAACACAACCAAGACTCCAGCACCTCACACTGAATTTGGCTGAACTGTTGAAAGAAGAATGTCAAGTACACTTCTTTCCTGTTTTATTTTGTTATCTAACCTACTTAATTTACAGGCCTTTTAAGGAATAATAGCAAGCCTAACTTTTCAAATGTCCATATAGGGAAGCAGATTGTGCGTGCATGTGTGTGTGCATGTGTGCTGTGGTGTGTGATCTACAGGACATATAAACAGATTCCCATGGCTAGGCATCCCTATGGTTTTGCGAGCGTGTGCACTCTTGTGATTGTTCACGTGAGTGTGTACGTTTGTCAGTTACAAAGAGAAGACTTGTCAACACTCATGTGTGGTACACATGGAGGAGCCAGCCAGATATTCTTCAGGCAGTTTCCACTAGCTTGCCTACAGTCTTCTAGAGTTTTCAAGAGGGTATTATTGTTCTAAGATCAATGATTACATTTTGGCTCAAGAAGATCTGATAACAAAACAGGATCAAAATGGATGTACATCCTTTATAAAAATGTTTTGCAAAGCGTATTGAATTCACTTTCTTATTCTTTCCTCAAGTAGTCAAAACCCACAAATGATTGAAGCCAGAAGATAAAATCTTAGTGTGTATTGGCCCCAGATGAAAATATTTAGTTTTGAAAATACTGACTTCATGCTGTGAACACAGCCATTGATAGAAGACCTAGGTCAGGCATGAGAGAAGGCAAATGAGAAGAACCATGTAGATTGACACTTAAAAATCTTTTTTATTTTTTTTCTTTTGAGATTGAGTCTTGCCCTGTTACCCAGGCTGGAGTGCAATGGTGCGATCTCGGCTCACTGCAACCTCTGCCTCCCGTGTTCAAGCTATTCTCCTCCCTCAGCCTCCTTAGTAGCTGGGATTACAGACATTCACTACCATGCCTGGCTAATTTTGTATTTTTAGTAGAGATGGGGTTTTACCATGTTGATCAGGCTGGTCTCGAATTCCTGACCTCAGGTGATCTGCTCGCCTTGGCCTCTCAAAGTGCTGGGATTACAGGCGTGAGCCACCGCGCCTGGCCAACACTTGAAAATTTTAAATGTCAGTTATGTCCACTCTTCCTCACCTCCACTCACAAAATATTTTTCCTTCCAAAAAATTGTACTTTAATATTGTTGAGGCCTGAACAGTATTGCATCAAGGAAATGGATTTTTTCCCAAATGTGAATGGAGGCCTAAAGTCCAGATACAGATGGAGACAACACCATGGAGGACAATTTCCTGATGCTATTGGAAAGAAAAGCGACTAATTTAAAAGTATTTCTAATCTTATTATCTATACCAAAATGTCAAGTTTTATCAAATGATAAATGTCGCTTCTTCAAATCCATGATCTTGAGTTGTTACTGTTTTATCAAAGATTTTCAGTCTGACCTAGATTAGTGATATGAGTTAATTATTTCACAGTACGATTTGACAAGTACCTCTATGTCTTATTGCTTAAGAAATGTAAAACTTGTTTAAGTATCTCTTTTATTAGAATGAAAATATTAATGATGGCAGTAATTCATGCAGAGTATGAATGTTTTATTGATCGGTAACAGGTTCTTTAAAGTACAAACCTTTCCTTTTAGGTTGAAAGTATTGACCAATTTTTAAAATATGTAAAACCTAGTACTTCATTTTCATTTTATTATTTATTACTTTTTATAAATTACCATTCCTGAGTTAGTAGTTTATATATCAATGTGTTATTTAGTTTCTAGCTACAATATCTGGAATTTCCGAAAGAGATAGTGAATTAAACTTACTATGGAAGATATAATTTGGAGTTCCTAATGTCTCCAAATTTGAATACAATTTAAAATATGCCTCTTGATTGTACTTAAGTTTTAGAACTCTGGCTAATGGGTAAGAAAGCAGGGGAGAAAGAAGTTAAGTACTAAAAAATTGTGCTGCTTAGGACTTCAAAATAAGTAAATTCTTGCCATGTTTCTTGAGTTTACACACTGAAATTTAGGATAAATGTTAGTTAGGTCATTCTCTTTTTTGTGCTATTGTTTGTGCTTGAAATAGAACAAGTTATTTTTATCATTTTATAATTAAATGCTATGATATTTCTGGTATTTTAAAACCTTAAATTTGATACTCCAGAGACAGAAGGATTTTGGAAAACAGTGAAAATAAATAAGAAAAGACTCATTTCAAATCTTTTCTTTGAAAATAAAGAAATTTCAGGAGCATTCAATTTCACATGATTCTGTTTTGAATAGCCTCTGGGAAGGACCAATAATTACAATGATGCATCTTAGAAGTCTCTCTGTATATTTTGAAATTTTTGCCTGTTGGTATGTTGTGTTAATTCCAAACTTTTTTTTTTTTTTTTTTTTTTTTGAGACGGAGTCTTGCGCTATCGCCCAGTCTGGAGTCCAATGGCATGATCCTGGCTCACTGCAACCTCCGCCTCCAGAGTTCCAACAATTCTTCTGCCACAGCCACCAAATTTTGGTGCACAAGACTACATTGAACTCTGGCAAGCCATTCTTCCATAACATTGTATCTGAAGATACAATGTGTCTCCTGAAATCAGTGTCTTTGGAAGCTTTCAGGGATACAAGTTTGCTTATACATTTGTCCATGTTGCTGCAGAAACACTGTTCCCTAAGGTTGCCTAAGGTGTTTTCCTCCCAAGAATATGTATTATCTTTGATTCTGATTCAAAATAATGCATTTACTAAAGTCCTGACTTAGCTGTAATATTCCTAAAACATTTTTGCTGAGATAAAAAATGTTTTGTCTTGTAAAATTTCTAAAATGTTTTTGCTGAGAGAAAAATATTAAATATTTTTATTATTAAATAGGACATAGCCTTTTTTTCAAATTAACAACAACAAAAAGCAACCTAGACTAGGGTGTCTGTCAGAGAGGCATGGAGCTGTGCTCCTGTCTCATGGAAGGCCTGGGTAGAATTTCCTTAGCTGCTATAAATATTTCAGAGATCCTAGGAGCTAAAATATCTTCACGTTAGATGGGACTGACGATTGCTTTTAGCCAGGTTAAAACAATACACACTTAATTATAGTCCTTGTCTTCATGATAAAGATAACACCAAAAACCAGGAATGATAATAGTAATAATAAAATATCAACTACTATTTATTGAGTACTTAGATACTGCTAAATCTCATTTAATCTATGTAACAGCATTGTGCGGTAGGCACCAAAGTTTTCCCATTTTGTAGATAGGAGAGCTAATATTCATAGAGGTTGAGTAATAGCCCTCATCATATAGCTAAAGACAGTTGAATCATGAGCAAATGTTGTCCATTGTTAAGCCTGCACTCCTCACCACCACCCTGTTCTTTGCCATCTAAAGGTTTTAGTTTAGTCCAAAATTACTCAGAACAAGTATCTGGGTAAGTGAGAGGAGAGAGATATACTGCGAGTTTTCAGTGTCTCCTCCGATTGTGCATGAGAGCACGGGAGCAGGTTTTTTTTCCTAAATATAACTTAAAGTGGAGCTTTTGAAGAGCAGGAAGGAAGAAATTACCATTTGCAACAAAGCTGTTACAATACGACCACCTTAAAACTGATTTTCTGATGCCGTGTGTGTGTGTGTGTGTGTGTGTGTGTGTGTGTGTGTGTGTGTCTGTGTAAATGAGTGTGTGTATGTGAGTGTGTGTGTGTGTGTCTGTAGGATACTCAATGAACAATCAACCTCAGAAATTTGGCTCTGATCCATCCTGGGCTGCCAATAGAGACCTGGCCGGAAAATGAACTCCATTAATTAGAGTGCAGAGTCAAACATGGTTTTATTCATTGGGCCAGACACAAGTCAGAAAACAGGCTTGCTGTTTTTCACATTAAAGAGAAAGGATGCACAGAATTTACATTACTAGGAAATTTTTAAAATTTGATTGAGAAATGTTCCAAAAATGTCTATTTAGGAAGGAAAGTGTTTTTCAAGCAATGTGTGTGTAAAATTAATTAAAATATAATACAAATACATCTTTCTATTTTAATTAGCTGGAATCCAGTGTAAATTTTTTAAAAGGCAATAATGGGAGACAGAAGGGCTTGCATGCTAGGAAGAGGATACAATGGGGTGTCAACAAAAGAACACAGCGTTCTGAATAGGACTTAAGATTGAAGTGAGGGAGTCAAGTGCTTCTCTGGCATTCAGGAGCAGGAACCGGGCTAGATGAAGGCCTGAAAATACTAAATGTGAATTCTCACCCCAAACTATTTTAAACATATTCATCAAATGTTTTATGTTTCCAAAAATAAAACATTTTGATTTTTTTTGAAATAGCAAATATCAAATTTTAAAAATGGTACCCGGGCTTTGCTGTCACTCCTGGCATAGCACAGTTTACTTATTGGGTAATCCTGGATACTGCAGCACTAGGAAAGGGAACTCGGGGGTGCAGAAGGTGCTGGAGGCCAGCATGCATGCTGTGAGTGGCACAGACATCATGCTAATGAGAGTGGAGCTTTCCCATAATAGAGGGGTATTGCTTCTGGGGGAAAAGTGAACTAATTGGTTCTGAGTTGAATGGTTCTGACAGAGAAGGTGTTTAGTCTTGGTTTGCAGTGAGGCACATGGTACGTGAGATGTGGAAGACTATATTTCTTTATTTAAGAAGTTCTGAGAATGATATCAGGAAGTTAAACCATGATCCAAAAGGTATATTGTGAATTCCTCTATCCCATCAATAATAACTTTCATTCTTTCTTTCAAATATCTTGTGGCTCTTATTTTCCAAATTTATTTGTTTAGAGGAGGTTTAGTAAGCCTAAATCAAGGCATTTGAACACACACACACACACACACACACACACACACACACAATTTCACTCACTATCACTCACACTTGAAAAAATACAGAGAAGAAAACCTATTAGATTAGTTTTTATAGCATTTTCAATATGGATATTGTTACCATTATTGATCTTTCATTATAAACCTTTACACAAATAAAAAGAGAGGTTTGAATTTTATAGGAGTCTTGATCCAGTGGTCACACATGATATTATGAGTTTAGTTTCTCTTAGAATGGTAACTAACCAGAAATGTAATCTACAAAATTGTCAATAAAATATTTAACATTACATGTTCTCCCGTAGTGAGAGATCAGACACCCTTTTTCTGTCCTTTAGACAATTGAGTTTAGAATAAAAACAGTCAAGACAGCAAAAATGTCACTTTCTATGAGGGCATTTATTCTTCCTTGACAGTGATGGAAGTGTATTCAGAGATCTAGAGTGCCCTTGTGTGACATTAACCTGCTGATGATCCATTCCATTCACCTAAGCTGAATTAATAGTCAGAAAAAAAAAAAATCTCAGGTAAATATTAGCAGAGGAGGTTTTCTTATTCTTTTTATTTTTTATTTTTTTGATGGGGAGTAGAGATGGGGAGGAGCCAACATTTTGTGAAACATCCATTTAACAGAGAAACTACATAAATAGGATCTGAATCTGTTTTTAGTGCTTCTTGCTCAGCAATAGGCCAATATAAGCCCGTGTATTTAGAATCTGTTTCATTTGGAGAGGGAGGTAAGCTATGACATCAGGTTACCAGGCACTTTACCCGCTTTACATTTACTTATATTTGTCCCTCCTGGCAGTTACTTACACTGATTAGGTGCATGAATTCAAGGGCAAAATTTCTTAGTAGCAAAGAAAATCACATTAGTGTCCAATGACTATGGGATCGTTCAGAAAAATAACCTAAGGATTTATGCAGCACCAAGTTAGCTGGATGTTTGGCACTGATATTTTAATACTAGATACAATTGAATTTTCTTAAAGATTGAAGAATACTTCTCCAGCCTACATTTACTAGGTAACAATTTCATGAGTCTTTTGAATTATGTTTTTCTCCATATAGGAAAAAAAAATGAATATCAGTTTTTAGATTAGACAGGCAAGAGAAAAGAGAGCTTACACTTGAACATACCCTGTGTATACCAGAAATTCCACAAGATGCTTCCCATAATTTATTTGATTTAGTTCTCAGAAAAGCAACGTGTAAGCATTATAATCTTCACTTTATGGTTAAATAAACCAAGAGTTACAGAGAAGGTTATTTGCGCAGTCACAGTGTTTTAAATTCAAAGGGTTTCTGTTAGAATTTATTATGGTGGATTTTAAAAGTTCTGCCTATCATGCTGTGTTGTACAACCCCACAGAAACAAGCGTTTGCTGCCCACATGTCACATGAGACACTATAGTTACAATTCAAAGTACAAGCATTCAGTATGTGAATGAAGATTTTCTGCATTCTAATCCTAGATGTGAGCTCACCATGACTGAGTGTCTTTGATTATATGGGAATTTAAATAATACTAATTTGATGTCATTGTTATTGCTGTATTTTATAATATTGTTAGACATATAAGCAGAACTGAAAATGTCACTGCAATACTTTTTTTTTTTTTTTTTTTTTTGGTCATTGCTCAGTTCTCCATTGACCCTATCATGTAAATTAAACTTTAGATTCCTCTAAGATTTTTTTTCTTGGCTAATACTTCTTGTGATTTTTTTCTCTCTTTTTCAAGGCAGTGTAATTTTACCTACTTTTGAATATACTGTTATGCCAGCTCCTTCTAGAAACTAGTCTCACAGGGACAATAATTTCACACCAAAGTAACCCAAGAAAATGTTTGATAATACACAAATTTACTAATAAACCATACGGTTTTCTCACTAAGGGTGATTGTATCACCAATGATTGAAATAGCTGCTTTTTCCCTCTGCCACAACATTCTGGATTTTTTGTTGTTTCTCTAGTCTTTGTTCTTCAGCAATTTCGGTCTCCCTCTCTTCTCCTTGCATCTCTTCTCCTCCTCCTTCACCTCTCTCTCTCTCTCTCTCTCTCTCTCTCTCTCTCTCTCTCTCATATGATCTCTCTCCCCCCACCCCCTTGAGTAATCCTACCACTATCTGTATTTCTCCCCCTTTCTTCCCTTCCTCCAGTAAGGTAGTTTTTTACAACCCTGGCTCTTTCCAATTAACACCTACAATGGGCTGGCCACCATCCTAGACTTTAAGCACACAAAATATTGACTCAGTTCATGTTTCCCTTGTTTCTTATTCTTTTAAACTTCCTCTCTTCTTGAATCCTGACGTAAAGACTCCAAGAGAGCTCCCTCAATTTCCTCCAGACAGAAATAATCCTTCTGTATTTCTGCTGAAAGAGTATATTAATTATAATATTTTGCTACAATGAAATAGTGTTAGCTGGTGTTGGAGGTGGTATGATGTGTGCCCCATCATGGAGATTAGCACAGGATTAGAATTTTGTGGTAGAAAATTTACATATGGGATATGTTAAATGTGGATAAGCAAAAGGTGACTACATCCCATAGCTACTCAGACTGCCTGTCACTTACTCTGGAGAGCAATATGGAAGCATGGAAGATGTGGGAACGATGTTAGTCTCAGCATCCAGAGACCCTGGTCCCGGCCTTGCTTCTGTTTCTTGTTAGCTACATAGCACCGAGGAATGGATTTCATCCTTTTGAATCTAAATTTCTGTACTTCTGTATTCTGAACATCTGTAAAATTGATGAACTGTCTAATAGTTAGACAACTCCTAACATCCTTTCCCTTTATAAATGCTAGGATGTGAGAAACTTTAAATGCCTCGAGGGAGTAAATCTTGGTGGTTTATCCACTCATGTATTATAAACTACCCTGTCTCCAAATGCCAGCAAGCTTTAAGTATACCTGATTTAGTAAAGTTATTTTCTCTTAGTCTTACTTGCTGTCTGGCTGTGGTAGGTAAGGTTTTTGTTTTGCTTGGGCCTTGTTCCTGTTGCCTCACACTGTGTCTTGAAAACAATACAGTAGTTTGAATGAAGTGAGATGAGGATAAATATTGTCCTCACAGCAATGGTAGCCAAAGTTCAGCAAGTAGAGAGTGGGATAATGGCCCATTTCCTCTTGTGTATAAGCATGGGTGGTAGCCAAAGGTGCTCTGTTGAATTTTGCTTCCTGTATACACTATGTATCATTGTGTGTGCTGCTCGGGCCAAACTTTAGAGACTATGCCAAGTGGAATTTCACACCAGGTTTGGAGGAAGGGAAAGACAACAAAATGAACTTACTTCCCCTCTCTTCACCCTATTCCCACCATTTACCAAACAAGAGGGAAGACTCATGTATAACAAACATTTTCGATGGAATACGACTCTAACTGGCCAAAAGGATGAATCAAATAACAATTTGTTGTTTTTGCCTTGTGTTCCAGCAAGAATTCCAGGCGGTCGTAATCAATGTGATCATGACTGAGGGAACAGGCTTTCCTGCCCTCTACTGACAGAAACACTCATTATGACTAATTTCCCAGCTTCCAGTTATCTTGTGATCTAATAACACACCTGTAAATGGGGCCTTGTGTACTTCCAGATTTAGTACGGATTCCCAGATAATGCTGAGGATGTATGAGATGAAAAACAAAAACAAAAACAAAACAAAAACCCCACACACCTCATCAGTTAAGTGGAAAGGGGATTTGGAAGGAACTAGGCATAACTACAGAATCATGTCAGGAAAAGTCAGTGCAGGAAAAAGATAGAGGACAGCCAGCAAAGGAAAAGAACCTCCAGACAGCTGCAGAGGTTGAGAATCACTGTTTAAAAGAGAGCTTTGGCAAAAATCAAATCAATGAGTAGGTGAATTGGAGAGCAACCGAAAATGTGAAGCGGATGGCTTATGCTCTGTGCCTCAGAGTTCCCATCTTAAAACAGTGTCCACATGAAAGGGTTGCTTTGGAGGTTGACGGAGGTAACACAAAACATTTAGCTTCATATATATGAAGTGGTGCAAAAATAGAAATGATTGTTATTAATATAATGATAGTAAAGAATGGGTGATTATTTCATGAACAACTTAAGGAAAAGCATCGTTCTTTTGGCCTAGGAAAGGGAGAGAATGTGGAAAATAAAAGAGTGTAATCATCTTAAACTCCAGAAAGAAGAATGGAGGGAAATCGTAGAGTGAGAGAATAAAATATGAAAGACTTCAAAAATATAATGATGTATAATTTTGTTTTATTTTGACACAGAGAAGTAAATTAAAAAGGGAATTAGAAGCAAATCTAACAACCCAAGGTTTTTACATTGGAAATTTTAAATGTCATTTAAAAAAAGTCTTAGGCAGGAGTCAGAGCAGCTAAAAAAATAATAAATATGGAGGCAAAGGCCAAACAAAGGAGAACAGGGAAATCCTGGAAACTTCTATTAGCCTGCGTAACTTCCTTCCCAATTATACTCATGGAAGATATATTAGTAGAACAATTTGTAAACAGCTTGATATATTCCAAATCGGACCAATCACGGCTAGCAGTTTTTTTAAACCAGGTCATCATTGTCCTTACCGGGGATACTGGTATCTCTACTTGAGAAATTTCCAATGACTGTGGAGATAGAATTCTCTGGCAGAATCCATTGGCTGCTTTCCATGATAGTCTATCCTCTCCAGACTGAGTAAAGGCATTGTCTCATTTAAATGAGCTGGAAGTGTGTTTCCTTATGAGATGGAGCTCTAGTGTGCGGTAAATAAAATAATTTATTAAGTCAGTCTTTGACTTGCATGAGAGTTTTAGATGTCTGGTGAAAAAAGGGCAAGAAATATATATGCACAAAAAAAGCCTATGAATAGAAACATCTTAGGACACTCTGTGTGTGTACCCCACAGACATATAAACGTACCACAATATGTATCTGTTTTCCCATAATGGAGGGGCATTGTTATATCATTGTTGTTGCTGCTGTTAAGAAAGAAAAATGGGCTGGGCGTGGTGTCTCGCTCCTGTAATCCCAGCACTTTGTGAGGCAGAGGTAGGCAGATCACCAGGTCAAGAGATGGAGATCTTCCTGGCCAACATGGCGAAACCCCATCTTTACTAAATATACAAAAATTAGCCAGGCATAGTGGTGCGTAAGTGTAGTCCCAGCTATTTGGGAGACTGAGGCAGGAGAATCCCTTGAACCCGGGAGGCGGAGGTTACAGTGAGCTGAGATCACACCATTGTACTCCAGCCTGGCGACAGAGCAAGACTCTGTCCCCCAAAAAAAACAAACAAAAAAAAAAGGAAAATAAAGAAAAATGAAAAGTTGGAGAGGAAGCTAAGCATAAATTGTGGAAATGCAGACATTGGAAATTTGTGCTGTCCCATATCTGCAGCTATAAATAATGATGAGAAATGAATGGATAATGGAATTCAGTTAAATTTTGTGTTTGGAGGGCAACTTGAAGATGAGACTGAATATGAAAGTGAGCTATAGTTCAGATCTGTATGAAGTCATAGTATGCTTAAAAATCCTGGATATCATGTAGAATGTAATTTTTGTAACTATGTAAGTTTTTAAATAGATCTAGTTACTGAATTTTCAGATATTGATATGTTTAGTTCCTGCCTCACTAGATCCTTGGTTCTTTCATAACTGGGATTCCTCAATTTGAGAAAAACTGTTGTTTTACTATGTGGAAATTGTCCTTTATTCCTAATAAAAATGCTGTAATATATGTCTTTTTATATTCCATTGGTGTATAATAAGTTGAAAACGACTGTCTTGGATTCTCCATGCAATTAATTTTTATAGGAAAGGGTATCCATAGTATAAGAAAAGAGATACTTTTCACGTAGGGAATGATAGGAAAATGTTACTTGTATATGCACAAAACTTACTTGACTAGATAAAAGGGTTAGCATATAAAATATTATCCATGCAATCCTGAATATGTTTAAATCCCTAGCAAAGTTTTCTCTTATTAACATACTCATTGTCATTCTTTGTATTTACAAAAGAGAGTATGTTAAATCTAAATGTTTATGCCTGTCACAGACTCCAACTAGAAAACCTGACCCGAGCTGTACAGAGGTCTTGATTGTATTTCGTGAGACATTAAGATAGTTTGGTGAATCAGGCAAACAGATTCAGGAGAGAATAGCTGTACCCGGAAAGTTTTCTTTCCTCCGTATTCCCTGACATATTGTGTCCATTCCCCACAAAAGAAAATTTAGAACTTATAGAAACTTAAAATACTTTGAAGAATACTTTAAAGCTCACAATTGCTCTACTTGAAAAAATATTCCACAGTAGCCTGAGTTTCCTGCTCTGGTATTGTAAACAAAACATAATTCTGGCTGGGCGCCGTGGCTCACACCTGTAATCCCAGCACTTTGGAAGGTCGAGGCGGGTGGATCACCTGATGTCAGGAGTTCAAGACCAGCCTGGCCAACATGGTGAAATCCGTCTCTACCCAAAATACAAAAAATAGCTGGGCATGGTGGCAGGCGACTGTAATCCTAGCTACTCAAGCAGGAGAATCGATTGAACCCAGGAGTCGGAGGTTGCAGTGAGCCAAGACAGTGTCATTGCACTCCAGTCTGGGAAACAGCGAAACACTGTCTCAAAATAAGTAAGTAAATAAACAAAACATATATCTAACAGGTATTTGCTGCTGGTTTTTTGTTTGTTTGTTTGTTTGTTTGCATTAGAATAGTTTTCTAGTGTGCACAGAATTCAAATGAATGAGTGGTCTAATATTAGCAAACCAGTAGCCTGGAGATTGGCATATGTAACTAAAGATTAATTATTTGAACTGGAACATAATGAAAAGATAAACGAGACTTGAAAAAAAGAAGGTATATTGTCTAAACTGTCAATGATGGGTAGAAACAACCAGAGCGAAGGACTTAATGATAGGTAATGAAAAATGAGGGAATAATTAGGTACTGTCAGAGGGATGAGAACAGCCTAATTGTATTTAAATCTGCCTAAAAAGGTAAGCAGCACTTTAATTAAATGTATAAATAATATTAAATTAACAGATATTACAAACCCCAAAGGTTTGTAGCTTGCTTTCGCCTCCCAACTAATTTTGTAGGCAGATTAAAAAGACTGTTCTAATAATTCCTACCTGACTAATCTAACTTCAAAAAACTGAAAAACATTTTATTCTCACATTCTCAATTCTGTACATTTCCTCTGCTATATCTCTAATAGATCTTAGGGATTTATCCCAAATTATGTTGAAACAGCCACATGGGGAGACTTCTGGTAAGCATCGTGGAAAAGCAAACACAAAGCTGAGACAACAGAAGTTACAAACACTACATCTCAATGTAAGCCAAATATAGATAGAAATTTTGATTCATTCAGAGACAGGCAAATTAAACTTGAATGTAGGCTATAATCTAAACAATGTGTAAACATCTGGATAGTAAAGAAGCTTTAACCAGTGGTCTATTAACCTAAGCTTAAAGACACATAAGACCTTAAGGAGCTAGTCAACATTAGCTACAACACAAAGACACTCAGTTAATGCAGATCACCCTGAAGACTTCTCAGGCAGGCTAATGACGTGTTTAGATAGGTGCACCTGGATGTTTATTCCCAGACTCAGCTGTACCTCATTCCCAAATGCCAGAAGAAACTGTCATCGGAGAAGTCTGCAATTATATCCCTCACTTCACAAAAAATTTTCCATTAGAAACTCAATTTTTTCCCAAACCTAGAAGCTCATTATTACACATAACATCACAGGAAAGTCAAGGTGAACTCACTCAGAACGATTCCTAATACATTTTAAATAGCCTATGTGATCGTGTCATGTTGGCCAAAATCCAGTGATGCTGACTCTATGAAATCAATATATTTAGTAGAGAATTTGAATCCCAAACAAACATTGAAATAAATACTTTCTTCAAAATGGAGAAACGTCATTATTTACCCAACATTCACAACAAATAGTGTTTTGATTACTGCTCATATTTTTGCTTCCTGAAGGAAAGCTTTGCAACTAGAAAAAAAAAAATGTTAGGTCAAAGCTCAATTATCTAAATATCTTTATGATTCTAACTTGTTTACCATTCTCTAAGTCATTTCCAGGCTTAACGAATAATAGTAGCTTGTAGCTTTTCATCGTCTCATCTTTGGACTTGTGGGAAAATTATTAGACAATGAAATAAATAATATCCCACCAAAACTTACAAACTTTAATATAAACAGCCTTTACCAAGAAAAAAATATAGAAAGATTTTTTTAAATTGTCTGCAGATCTGGTCATTGTCGACTCTGGGAAACAGTTGACTTCGGCCTCTAACTAAAGGCAGCTTCACTCAAAGTCTCATTTGTTCACACTGCCCCTATTTCCTAGGAATTCCTCAATCTCTCAGCATCTTTTTTGATTGTTGTACCATCTACACATTAAGCTAAACTTGTTCCTTATTTCTCTAAGGCTCTTCTCCCAACTTTTCCAGGAGATAAGTAGTTAATTCAATAAGCAAATTTGACTGGGTGTGATGGCTCACATCTGTGATGCCAACACTTCCAGAGGCCAAGGCAGGAGAATCACTTGATGCTGGGAGTTTGAGACCAGTCTGGACAATAGTGTGGCTTCTGTCTCTACAAAAAAAAATACTAAAAATTAGCTGAGTGTAGTGGCATGTGCACCCGTAGTCCTAGCTACTCAGGAGGCTGAGACAGGAGGATCACTTCAGCCCAGAAGTTTGAAGCTGCAGTGAGCTGTGATTGAGCCACTGCACTCCAGCCTGGGTGACACAGACCCTGTCTCAAATAAATAAATATATAAATAAATAAACAAAAGGTGAATATTTATTAAGCAGATACACTTGCATATAAATAGTAGCTTTGGTGGGCTACTGATGAACTACGTTTTAACCCTAAATAAGGAAGGTACAAGGCAGTCAGGACTCTGATTTTTCCATATTTTCCTAATTTTAACATCTAGTCTAATATATTAAGGGTCAGCATTCTTTGAAATGAGTTCCAGTAACATATTTTAAAGCAAAATATCATTGACATATAATGGAGGTAAGCTTCATTCCTACTACCTGCACTAGTAGAATCACTACCAGGTACTCAGAGGGATTTCACATGATAGACACTTATGCAGGGAATTATTTCACTGGATCTATTTTCAAGAATCTTCCTTGTTCAAGAGTTAAATCACTATTGCTTTTGTAACATGTGACAGATTTGTTCTCTTCCCTCTCCCTCCCTCTCTCTCTCTGCCAGCATTGGCACCCTGGTTATTCTCATGCTGCTTTACATAATTGGTCTCTGAATAGATAAAGCTGCCACCTGTTCACAAATACAACAAATCACTGTCCTTTGAGAGTATGGTTTTACTGAATTGCGATGGGATAGTGGGCCTGGACAGCACATTCACATCTGTATAAACATGTATTCACCCTTTGCTCAGTCTGGTCATTTCTCATAATAGTGTAAGTATTATATTTAAATGATAACAATGTAATTATTATCTTGATCTTATTTTGATTTTAAGTAATTCTTCCATTTTACCCTTTTCACTTTATTTCTTTAGCTACTTTACCTCGTTTCCACCGAGAATATGCTATGTCCATATTATCCAATCAAAAGCCAAGTTAGCTCTCCCCAAAGACATTCCCCCGATACAGGATAAAATAATCAGGATATCACATTTCTGGATCTCCATTCTTCATCTTGCCTAGTTCTAAGAATAAAGAGTTAGCAAAATAATAATTTTATTCATTTTTAATACATTGAAGTCATCTAAAGGTTTTTGAACAATGGGGAAATCGGCATTAGTACACAGCTGGAAAGGCATTGTGTCTTCCCACTGTAAAGTGTTTTAAAAGATTTAAAAGGATTAACTGTCATTATATTATACAACAAGATTAACTAGCTAAAGAAAATCTCATTGCTGCAGGGTATTTCTAACCACATCCAAGGTGGTAGGCACTGTCATCTCTAAAAGAAATAATGAGTTAATGGATGCAACACACCAACATGGCACATGTATACCTATGTAACAAACTTGCACGTTGTGCACATGTACCCTAGAACTTAAAGTATAATGATAAAAAAAGAAAGCCTGAAGAAAATTTACAAAGTCTTCTCAGTTGAAGTCTTGGTGACATGTAACTTCTACTTGAAAAAAGTCATTTAAGAGCTAAATCAGACCCCACTGTATCAAGAACATTACCCTATTTTCTAACGGAAACATTCCCAGTGCTATCTGCAAGACACATATCAGAAAAGGACTTTAACATGATAGTGAAGTTGACATGATACCTAGAAAGATTAGACACCCAACAACAACAAAAAAAGATAATATGCAAATTTCCCCATCTTTGAACATCATCTAAAGTATTGATTCCTAAAAGGAAGGGTAGTATTTTTATCCAAAACCTCAAAAAGATGGAGGAAATGTCTGATAATGTCTTTGACTACCATACCTAAATAGCAAGTGAATTTTCCACCCCCAAACTCCAAGTTTTATAATTATCATGTTTTATGACATAGTATATGTGAAAAAACATACATATAACATAACACTCTATATAATGCGTAACTTAGCTCAAGTCTCTAATATAGATATTTAATCTTACAAAGTGTGTCCTGCTTATGAGTCTTCATAATTTTCAAATTGGAAGGAGCCTTTGAAATTATATAAACTTTTATTTTATAGATAAAGAAACTGAAATTCTCTAAAATCTGTAAATCCAAAGACGGTTGCTCCACGAAAGGAGTGACTACATCTATTTTGTTGATTCTTGTATCCCTATTGCTTCACAAAGTGGCATGCAAGCACTTGATAAATATTTGCTGGAAGAATGAGTGAATGACAACCAAGACAAGAAACCAGAATTGCCCTCTATGCTTTTAGCACTTAGAACTTCACAAGCAACATCTATCTCATCTTTAGAAAACTCCATTTAATAATCATTGAGTTCTTTCTCATAAAGGAGTATGCAAGGTAATAAAAAACAATTGGTTAAGATGAATGGCATAGCTTCTTTTTTTTTTCTTCTTGAGACGGAGTCTCACTCTGTCACCCAGACTGGAGGGCAGTGGCACGATCTCGGCTCACTGCAACCTCCGCCTCCCTGGTTCAAGTAATTCCCTGCCTCAGTCTCCCGACTAGCTGGGATTACAGGCACCTGCCACCATGACCATGCCCGGCTAATTTTTGTATTTTTAGTAGAAATGGGGTTTCACCATCTTGGCCAGACATGTCTTGAACTTCCGACCTCGCGATCCAACCGCCTCAGCCTCACAAAGTGCTGGGATTACAGGCATGGGTCACAGTGCCTGGCCAACTTGTTTTAATGAAATTAGTTATGTATAGTTTACTGTAATATTATTGTACAAGATAAATGCTAAAAGATAGTTACAACACAATGGAATACTACACAGCCATAAAAAAAGATTAAAATCATGTCCTCTGCAGCAACATGGAAATTTGCTTATCCTGAGTGTATTAACTCAGGAACGGAAAATCAAATACTGAATGTTCTCATTCACAAGTGGGAGCTAAACATTGAGTGCACATGGACTCAAAGAAAGAAAAAATAGACACCGGGGCCTACTTGAGGATGGAGGATGGGAGGAAGGTGAGGATCGAAAAACTACTTATACTCATTACCTGGGAGACAAAATAATCTGTACACCAAACCTGCAAGACACCTAATTTACCCACATGGCAAACCTGTTCATGTACCCACTGGACCTAAAATGAAAGTTACAAGGAAAAAACAAGATCGTTAAAAATATTTAAAAAGGAGAAATCATTTCTCATTTGGCATTTGGTAAGTCTTCATGGATGAAGTGGTATTTGGCCTAGGCCTTGAAAAATTATTAGAATGTCAATCAACAAAACTGTTAGAAAGGTCCTAAGGACATTCCAGGAAGAACAGATTTGAGCAAAATCACAAAGGAAGGATAAGCCATGACTTGTTACAGTAATGATGGGTGGCTGGCAAGAGAGTCATCTGTGAAAAGTTAGAAATAGCCTGGGAGAGATCAAGTGAAGCCAGACAAGTGACGGCCTTGAATGCCTGTGCAGTCAGCTCCGTATCCACTGGGTTCTATATTCACAAATTCAAACAACCACCAGTTGAAAATATTTGGAAAAATAAATAAACAAAAATAACCATATGACCCCAAAAAATAATGAAAAAACCCAATACAGTATAACAACTACTTGTATAGTATTTACATTGTATTAGGTATTATAAGTAATCTAGAGATGATTTAAAGTATACAAGAGAATGTGTGTAGGTCCTATGCAAATACATTTTATGTGAAAGCCTAGGTATCCAAGGAGGCGGCCTGAAACCAATCCCCCAAAGATATGGAGGAATGTACTAAATATAGTAGGCAATGCAGAAATAAGGCTTTGACCAAGGAACTAACAAACTAAGGTTGTTTTGGTTGCAGTGTTCAGGACAAAGGAAAGATTAGACCTTCCCTTTAGGATCTTTGTGTAAGGGACTGCATGATGTGCTGGGTTGTACAGACAATATATTAGCACTTTCTCTAAAATATCCAACATGGTTGTCTGGACACAATCATTTTATTTGTTATGAAATGACTACTTGTAGCATGGAACTAGGAGAAGGACGTGACTTGTGAAAGAAGAGGAAAAGAGGAATAGGCTTTTGCATTTTGAGGGCATTTATTGTTTTGAGAAAGAAAATGTTATTTATGCTTTCAATAAATGCTTTCAGTATTGAAGATTTTTTTGAGACATAAATGCTGTCTCTCCCAGGAAACCAGAAGAAATAATAGAAAACTAAAATAGACATGATGCAAAGAATCTGATGTATGCACTCTCTTGAGTACCTATAACCACACTGCAACCGCGTCACTCTGCTGTATTATAGTCTAGACAGCACCAGATGCCAACATTTCTGAGGTTATTTTACATCACATCTAAAAGTGTGTTTGCTTTGTTTTAATACTACAGTGACTTCAACCTGATTGTGAACTCTTATCCCATCATCAGACATGAGGAAAAAATATAGGATCACATTTGATGAATTTTAAAATACTTGATCAGCCAATTCCAATTTGAACATTGTTGTTAGAATCCAACAGCATTGATGATTAGACAAACTAAGCAGTGTAAGTATAATTATTGATACACATTTTGTGTGTACATGGTATATCTCAGACATTGTAAGTGAAAATTGAGACATACAATGTAAGTTGAAATGGATCTCCATATTTAATTAAATGCTAGCCTGTTTAATATTAGTGTTGGGATGGAATGCTATCTGTTCTTATAAATAAATATATATAAGAATCCTCATTGCTTTGGCATAAAAGCTTCAAAATTTCCAAATTACCTTTTCCTTTCCCCTGGCATCCTGCAGTAGTCTCCCATTGAGATTTAAACTCAAGACCTCCAGAGAACAGATGGTGAAGACCTTATCTTCTTGCCGATCACAGCATGGTGCAGTGTAACTTGGTCTGATAGTTTAGTCACTTGAAATATAACATTTCTTTGAGTCTTCTATTTGTCTCCATTTTTAGATAAATGTTTTATTTTTATCAACAATGAATATTTCATTTCTACTTGGCCTGTCCCCACAAACCAACTTGGAGCAAACAAAACTCACAGAAACAACCCTGTCTATTAAGTTTGGGTTTGGCTGGTGGTTTGCAATTGGTAATCCAAATTTCTTCCTTTTGGTATTGATTGCCAAGCAGATACAATTCAAATTGTGCTTTTAAGTTCTGCTCAGCACACAGTAAACTGAATAAATCTTTTGGAGAAGGACATGAGGAAGGACAAGATAGATGCTATGACCTAAATAATTCCTTATGTTCAACAGATAAATGATGATCCTGATGAGACACTGTAATGGATTTTTTTCTTCCCATTTTGTTTTTCTCAGACTTATAAGGGTATCTTATGTGGATTACATCAATGGGCATTTCAGTGGTATTAGCATTTCTATTCATGTCTCTATTAAATATATCTACACACTTACATACAAACACATATGTTAAATTTTGCAATAGAAACTAGTTATAAAAGATGGAGGATTTGAGAACACAATCAAAACAAAAAACTCTAACAATGATAGAATTACCTTATTATTATTGGATATCGTTAATACTTGGCTCAATTTTCAGCCTGTTTATATTATGCTTGGAAGAAGACATAAGATATAAAGAGATGAGAAAGAAAAAAAAAACAAAGATAGTCTTGGAGCACTTCTTTATGCCCTTTAAAGGACATTAAAAGTAGCATGTGAAAAAGTGTATATAATTATACCAGAAATCACATTATTTTCAGTCATGGTCTAATGAACAGCATGTCCTGAAGGGCCTGTAAAAGATAAATTAAGAAACAAACATAAAAGTGAGCAATAATTCTCGTGAAATGAACTCAAAAGCTTGGTAGATCAGAAGACATTTTAGAATATGTCAGAGCATGCTCAAGAAGATGGCACTTGGCCAGAATCCTATCCTTGAGGGAGATTTTTCACACTTACAGTCTAGGGAATAGCCTAATTGACATTCAATGAAAAGATAGAGAAGAGGAAAAAATAGACAAATGACATGTGTAACAAAATATTACATGTTGTAAGGTGTTTACTCTCACAACACTTGACGATAACATGCAATAAAACTATTTCTAAAAGGAACAATTTAGGCAATGCCTTGCTACTTCTAGAAAGGAAAATATATTTGTTGTTTGTCTTTGTTGTACACTATTCTGACAAGCATTTGCCAAGAGTTTTTTGTGACGTATGTTTTATATGAGATGTATTAAAAACAATTTACACGCATCCAGAGAAAATGACTACTGCAAGGATAACTACAGTTTTCTTTTCTTCTTTTTCAATTCTACTTTTGGTAATTATAATCAAATTTGCATATTAGATACCTTTTTAATATGGTTCTTTGAAAAAAAAGCAGGAAGTATTCTAAGTTAATAAACTCCTCTTTATGTATACCATCATCTGGTGGGAACGCTGTTGTTCACGGTAAATGGCTTACTAGGTAGAAGAGTTTTTAAGGCCTTTTAAGTGTTAAATCTGCGCTGTGCTGCTTCTGAGTTTAAAATTGACTCCTAATTGAATTAATATTTTAATACCTTAACAAAAACTACAGTAGCTTTGGAAAGCTTCTATTTCTATTTTATCCACAGAAGAGGTTAATTCTCCTACTCCTAAAATCTGGTTCATAAAACTTCACCAAACTTCCAAATTTGCCTTAAAATTCACACATTACATGAAAATGTTGAGAGTAAAAATTGTAGTTTCACAAATAGTGTATTAAAATCACACTGCAATTTTAACTTAAGAAAAAGCTATAAATATTGATGACATCAGGATAGGAAGCAACTGTAAAGCAGATAATTTTGTTCAAGAAGTAACATGGGTCAAAATGATTTATACACATAGCATATAACAGATAACACTGAGCATAACTCCTGTATAAAACAAATGCCTCCTATTGTCACAGCCTGGAGAGTGACCTTTTCAACTTCTAAAGCTCCACTTTTGTGAATTATTGGCAATTTCCTCTCTATTGGGAAGGCATCCCCTTCCTCAGCACCATGCTCTTTCTGCCTCTCTCTGTATCTGTGTACACAGTAACTAGATGAAAAACAAGCCAATTGGCAGGTTGAATGTATTTGCAATGCAAACCACAGTTTTTGCTGAAACTCCTTTTTAACAAAAACCTAGAATATTTGAGTAGCAATTATAACATTAGAGAGTAGTCTGAGAAGTGCCCTGGAAATGCTCTTGTTGCTTAGTGCTTGTTAGAGAATCGTTTCAGACGATCATTGCAAAGGACTGGAGAACAGAGGACATTAGAACGCAGGAGAACAAACAGTATTTTATTAAACAGTGTTACACTACTGGTTAATAAACAGTAGTTTAATAAACTGTTATATTGTTCTTAAGGTGTTTAGAAATTAACTCTGTAACCAGCCTAACAACCCCCAGCTCACAGGGAAGGACAACAAAAATGCAAGCAAGATTTGAGGCACCCCAGGCTCCTGCTTCTGAGGAGCTGTGGACCTGGCTGAGTTTCCAAAGTCACCTCAGCGCTGGTTGGACTCCATAGGCCCCTGCACTGGCTTAAATGGTCTCAAGGGACTTCATTTGTATTTATAACAGCTCTTGTGTTATTTTACATGTCTGTGGAACTTTTTCCCTTTCCAAAGTGTTTTTCATCTATTATTTTATTTGTTTCTTGTAACAGCTGTCTGTTACAAAGGAAGAAATAAAGGTAAACTGATCTTTACTGCATGAGATCATGAACACGGAGTGCCAAAAAGTCCCAGCTGGGGTCAAATCTCAGCTTCTTAGTCCTCAGTGCTTGCTGTTAGACAGGTCTGCATCCTTGGAGCTCCCAACTGGCTTCAGGGTGTTCCTGTTCCTGATAGGAACCTCAGAAATGTAGTAACACTTCCACTGGACTGGATCCACTCAGGGTCTTTCTGAGTTCTGGTGGCTTTCTAAGTAATTGGAAAAACTACCAGAACTACCCAGTTAAATTATCCATGTCGGTGTTTTCTATATTTGCCAGTTGCTAAGTTCCTTATAAATATAAGTCAAGGGCTCCAAAACCACATTTGGGAGAGTCAATACTCTCTGTGGGGACAGGCAACACTCTGAGAAAAATTTAGCGGGGACTTCTGATTCAAATAATAAGGAGAATTGGAGTCCCTGAAAACCTTGCCACCTAAACCATGTAAAATTGCTAGTTAGAATTTTAAAGAAATGGGCCGGGAGCGGTGGCTCAAGCCTGTAATCCCAGCACTTTGGGAGGCCGAGGCGGGCAGATCACAAAGTCAGGAGATCGAGACCATCCTGGCTAACATGGTGAAACCCCGTCTCTACTAAAAAGTACAAAAAACTAGCCGGGCGAGGTGGCAGGCGCCTGTAGTCCCAGCTACTCGGGAGGCTGAGGCAGGAGAATGGCGTGAACCCGGGAGGCAGAGATTGCAGTGAGCTGAGATCCGGCCACTGCACTCCAGCCTGGGCGACAGAGCGAGACTCCGTCTCAAAAAAAAAAAAAAAAAAAGAATTTTAAAGAAATGATTAACGATACAAAAAAAAAAACAAAACAATGTAGATTGTTTATTTATTAAACATTACACATCCCATAAAAATAAAATGGAAAATAGAAAGGAGGTGGGGAGGCAATATCCACAGGACTAAATCCCTCTACATTTCTTTCCAATTTCAGTGTAGGTAACTACGACCTGAAAAATTATGAGACATCAAAGAAAACAGAAACCAGGACTGTGTTAATATTTTAAAGCAGCATGTGTCCCTCTGGTCAGGTTAGAAATGCTAAAATAGACTTAAATTGGGGTGTAGTCAAGAGAATAATCCCTGGAGCTAGAGGTCTCAGAGAACATGGGGTAAGTGGCAGAGAAGACGGGGAGGGAGGGAGGAATATTGAGGTTAAATAATAAATGTAGTACAAAGGTTGAAAACCTACATGTGACTTGTTTTCTTCTCTCAGTACCTCCACCTCCACCCACTGCACCCTTTCTCTGTTTTTCTAAGTCCAACATTGCAGGGTTGACAGCAGAGAGTGGCTATGGGTACACTGTGGCTTTGCCACAGCTCCCAGAGATATGTTCAAGTGCAAGACACAAGGACACTGAAGGGAAATCTATGTGAATTCTGTGACAGAATAAAGATTGTAGGATAAACAGATCAACGGCAGTCTCATTAGGAGTATTTCTCCACTATGGAATGGGACAGATTACAGAGCACTGATACTTGATATATTACTCCATTTTCATGCTGCTGATAAAAATATACCCAAGACCCGGCAATTTACAAAAGAAAGAGGTTTAACTGGACACACACTTCCATGTGGCTGAGGAGACCTCAGAATCGTGGCAGAAGGCAAGGAGGAGCAAGTCACGTCTTGGCAGGCAAACAGAGAGAGCTTGTGCAGGGAAACTCTCCCTTATAATACCAGTAGCTCTTGTGAGACTTATTTGCTATCATAAGAACAGCATAGAAAGACCCACCCCATGATTCAATTACTTCTCATTGGTCCCCTTCCACAACATGTGGGAATTATGGGAACTACAAGATGAGATTTGGGTGGGGACACAGAGCCAAACCAAATCACTTGATATTCCACAGGTGGAATATCAGGTGACAAGCAAATTTTCCTTTTGTATTTCATTGTTTCTCTCTTCTCCCTAGTTCAGTCATTCTTTGGAATGGAAGTTTACCTGTAGTATTTTCCTTTTATTTTTTTTCTACGTACTTTCTTGCTTGCTTAAGTGATGCTTGTGATAGAATATTTTTAAAATATTCTTAATTTACTGCTAAATTGACAAAACGGAAGGAAATGTAAAAGGACAAAAACAAGGTAACAGCAGGAATCCAGAGAGGTAAGCGAGCTCTGAAGGTGGCTTCTAACTTGAGACCATTCACCAGTTCTTGGAGACTTTCGGCATTGGTTTTGTGTTAAAAGGCTGGGGAAACAACTTCTATAGGCTTCCCAATGAAAAAGACTAACAGAAACACTGAACTAAACTGGAGAACACAAATTGCTGTGTGTTTTTGGAATAAGGGAAACCCAAAATAAAACTAAGAAGAGAGATATATAGCAAGAAAACTTGTTTGTCTAGCCTTGGTAGAAGCATTTCCCTAATGATCAATGATCTTGTTTTGAGAAGTGTCTGCTCAAGTCCTTTTCCAATATCTTTTTATTTTATTTTATTAAATTTTTTTTGAGAGGGAGTCTTGCTCCATTGCCCAGGCTGGAGTGCAATGGTACAATCTCGGCTCACTGCAACCTCTGCCTCCTGGGTTCAAGCAATTCTCCTGTCTCCGTCTCCCTAGTAGCTGGGATTACAGGCACACACCACCATGCCTGGCTAGTTTTTGTATTTTTAGTAAAGACTGGATTTCACCTTGTTGGTCAGGCTGGTCTTGAACTCCTGACCTCAGATGATCCATCTGCCTTGGCCTCCCAAAGTGCTGTGATTACAGGCAGAAGCCCCTGTGCCTGGCCGTATTTTATTTTTTATTTTGTTTATCTGTAAGGTATTGGGGTACAGGTGGTATTTGGTTATGTGAGTAAGTTCTTTAGTGATTTGTGAGATTTTGGTGCACCCATCATCTGAGCAGTATACACTACACCATATTTGTAGCCAAAATCACAGTGAAATGCCATCTCATGCCTATCTGAATGGCGATTATTAAAAAATTGAAACAACAGATGCTGGAGAGGTTGTGAAGAAAAAGGAACACTTTCACATTGTTGGTGGGAGTGTAAATAAGTTCAACCATTGTTGAAGACAATGTGGTGATACCTGAAGGATGTCTCAAAAAATGGTAGACCAAGCAAGAAAAAATAATTTGTGAAGATATCTCAGACTGCAATAGTGTAATAAACATGGTTTATCTAAAGGGTGTGTGTGTGTGTGTGTGTGTGTGTATGTAAACCTTGTACTTAGAAAAACATATTCATTTTAAGCCCAGAAATAGTGACCATGAACTAAGCCATCAACACATCCCAACAGATATCAAAGGATTAGAATGTTTCATATTATATTATCTGCCACAATCCAATTAGGTTAGAAATCAGTAACATATACAAAATCAGTTGTAACACAGAGAAAGAATAAAGCAGAGGCCATGATCTATTTAAGTGGTTAAATTTCCAGGCAGTTCCAAGATGGCAGAATAGGAACAGCTCCAGTCTACAGCTCCCAGCATTAGCGACGCAGAAGAGGAGTGATTTCTGCATTTCCAACTGAGCAAACGGCACACCAGGAAAGTATATCCCGCGCCTGGCTCAGAGGTTCCCATGCCTACAGAGCCTCGCTCATTGCTAGCACAGCAGTCTGAGATCGAATTGCAAGCAGTGAGGCTGGGGCAATCACTGCTGAGGCTTGAGTAGGCAAACAAAGCGGCCAGAAAGCTCGAACTGGGTGGAGCCCACCGCAGCTCAAGGAGGCCTGCATGCCTCTGTACACTCCACCTCTAGGGGCAGGGCGTAGCCAAACAAAAGGCAGCAGAAACCTCTGCAGACTTAAATGTCCCTGTCTGATAGCTTTGAGGAGAGCAGTGGTTCTCCTAGCACCAAGTTTGAGATCTGAGAACAGACAGACTGCTTCCTCAAGTGGGTCCCTGACCCCTGCGTAGCCTAACTGGGAGGCATCCCCCAGTAGGGGCAGACTGACACCTCACATGGCTGGGTGCCCCTCTGAGATGAAGCTTCCAGAGGAGCAATCAGGCAGCAACATTTGCTGTTCAGCAACATTTGCTGCCCTACAGCCTCTGCTGCTGATACCCAGGCAAGCAGGGTCTGGAGTGGACCTCCAGCAAACTCCAACAGACCTGCAGCTGAGGGTCCTGACTGTTGGAAGGAAAACTAACAAACAGAAAGGTCATCCACACCAAAACCCCATCTGTACGTCACCATCATAAAAGACCAAAAGTAGATAAAACCACAAAGATGGGGAAAAAACAGAGCAGAAAAGCTGAAAATTCTAAAAATCAGAGCGCCCCTCTCCCCTTCCAAAGGAACGCAGCTCCTCATCAGCAATGGAACAAAGCTGGACGGAGAATGACTGACGAGTTGAGAGAAGGCTTCAGACAATCAAATTTCTCTGAATTAAAGGAGGAAGTTCAAACCCATCACAAAGAAGCTAAAAACTTTGAAAAAAGATTAGACGAATGGCTAACTATAATAACCAGTGTAGAGAAGTCCTTAAATGACCTGATGGAGCTGAAAACCATGGCACGAGAACTACGTGATGCATGCACAAGCTTCAGTAGCCGATTCGATCAACTAGAAGAAAGGGTATCAGTGATTGAAGATCAAATGAATAAAATGAAGTGAGAAGAGAAGTTTAGAGAAAAAAAAGTAAAAAGAAATGAACAAAGCCTTCAAGAAATATGGGACTATGTGAAAAGACCAAATCTACATCTGATTGGTGTATCTGAAAATGACAGGGAGAATGGAACCAAATTGGAAAACACTCTGCAGGATATTATTCAGGAGAACTTCCCCAACCTAGCAAGGCAGGTTCAGGAAATACAGAGAATGCCACAAAGATACTCCTCGAGAACAGCAACTCCAAGACACATAATTGTCAGATTCACCAAAGCTGAAATGAAGGAAAAAATGTTAAGGGCAGCCAGAGAGAAAGGTCGGGTCACACACAAAGGGAAGCCCATCAGACTAACAGCAGATCTCTCAGCAGAAACTCTACAAGCCAGAAGAGAGTGGGGGCCAATATTCAACATTCTTAAAGAAAAGAATTTTCAACCCAGAATTTCATATCCAGCCAAACTAAGCTTCGTAAGTGAAGGAGAAATAAAATCCTTTGCAGACAAGCAAATGCTGAGAGATTTTGTCACCACCAGGCCTGCCCTCCAAGAGCTCCTGAAGGAAGCACTAAACATGGAAAGGAACAACCGGTACCAGCCCCTGCAAAAACATGCCAAATTGTAAAGACCATCAATGCTAGGAAGAAAGTGCATCAACTAACGAGCAAAATAACCAGCTAACATCATAATGATCAAATTCACACATAATAATATTAACCTTAAGTGTAAATGAGCTAAATGCTCCAATTAAAAGACACAGACTGGCAAATTGGATAGAGTCAAGACCCATAAGCGTGCTATATTCAGGAGACCCATCTCACATGCAGAGATACACATAGGTTCAAAATAAAAGGATGGAGGAAGATCTCCCAAGCAAATGGAAAACAAAAAAAGTCAGGGATTGCAATCCTAGTCTCTGATAAAATAGACTTCAAACCAGCAAAGATCAAAAGAGACAAAGGAGGCCGGGCGCGGTGGCTCAAGCCTGTAATCCTAGCACTTTGGGAGGCCGAGACGGGCGGATCACGAGGTCAGGAGATCGAGACCATCCTGACTAACACGGTGAAACCCCGTCTCTACTAAAAACTACAAAAAACTAGCCGGGCGAGGTGGCGGCGCCTGTAGTCCCAGCTACTCGGGAGGCTGAGGCAGGAGAATGGCGTGAACCCGGGAGGCGGAGCTTGCAGTGAGCTGAGATCCGGCCACAGCACTCCAGCCTGGGTGACAGCGCGAGACTCCGTCTCAAAAAAAAAAAAAAAAAAAGAGACAAAGGAGGCCATTACATAATGGTAAAGCGATCAATTCAACAAGAAGAGCTAACTATCCTAAATATATATGCACCCAATACAGGAGCACCCAGATTCATAAAGCAAGTCCTTAGAGACTTACAAAGAGACTTAGACTCCCACACAACAATAATGGGAGACTTTAACACCCCACTGTCAACATTAGACAGATCAATGAGACAGAAAGTTAACAAGGATATCCAGGAATTGAACTCAGCTCCTCACCAGGCAGACCTAATCGACATCTACAGAACTGTCTGCCCCAGATCAACAGAATATACATTCTTCTCGGCACCACATCACACTTATTCCAAAATTGACCACATAGTTGGAAGTAAAGCACTCCTCGGCAAATGTAAAAGAACAGAAATTATAACAAACTGTCTCTCAGACCACAGCACAATCAAACTAGAACTCAGGATTAAGAAACTCAGTCTGAACCACTCAACTACATGGAAACTGAACAACCTGCTCCTGAATGACTACTGGGTACATAACAAAATGAAGGCAGAAATAAAGATGTTCTTTGAAACCAATGAGAACAAAGATACAACATACCAGAACCTCTGGAACACATTTAAAGCAGTGTGTAGAGGAAAATTTATAGCACTAAATGCCCACAAGAGAAAGCAGGAAAGATCTAAAAATGACACCCTAACATCACAATTAAAAGAACTAGAGAAGCAAGAGCAAACACATTCAAAAGCTAGCAGAAGGCAAGAAATAACTAAGATCAGAGCAGAACTGAAGGAGATAGAGACACAGAAAACCGTTCAAAAAAATCAATGAATCCAGGAGCTGGTTTTTTGAAAAGATCAACAAAATTGATAGACCACTAGTAAGACTAATAAAGAAGAAAAGAGAGAAGAATCAAATAGATGCAATAAAAAATGATAAAGGAGACATCATCACCGATCCCACAGAAATAAAAACTACCATCAGAGAATACTATAAACACCTCCATGCAAATAAACTAGAAAATCTAGAAGAAATGGATAAATTCCTGGACACATTCACCCTCCCAAGGCTAAACCAGGAAGAAGTTGAATCCTTGAATATATCAATAACAGGCTCTGAAGTTGAGGCAATAGTCGATAGCCTACCAACCAAAAACAGTCCAGGACCAGATGGATTCACAGTCGAATTCTACCAGAGGTACAAGGAGGAGCTGATACCATTCCCTCTGAAACTATTCCAATCAATAGAAAAAGAGGAAATCCTCCCTAACTCATTTTATGAGGCCAGCATCATCCTGATACCAAAGCCTGGAAGAGACACAACAAAAAAAAGAGAATTTTAGACCAATATCCCTGATGAACATTGATGCAAAAATCCTCATTAAAATACTGGCAAACCGAATCCAGCAGCACATCAAAAATCTTATCCACCATGATAAACTGGGCTTCATTCCTGGGATGCAAGGCTGGTTCAACATATGCAAATCAATAAACGTAATCCAGCATGTAAACAGAACCAAAGACAAAAACCACATGATTATCTCAATAGATGCAGAAGAGAACTTTGACAAAATTCAACAGCCCTTCCTGCTAACATCTCTCAATAAATTAGGTATTGATGGGATGTATCAAATACCTAATTTTTATATTTATAATTAATACTAATTATATAATTAATATAATTAATTATACCTAATATATAATATATTTATATAATATATATAATAATTTATATATGACATATATTTTTATAATATATATAATAATTTATATATACCTATTATATAATATATTTATATAATATATAATAATTTATATATATTAGGTATAATATATATACACACACACATATTTTAGGTATAAAAAATACACTGATGGCTTATTAGTCTGTGATCTCAAAATGGTTACTTAGCCTTTTTGAATTTCAATAATAAAACAGAAATCACGATGAAAACAAGAAGAAAAAGATCTGGCAATCCATATAACATATAATCGAAAATTCTAATATATAAATAGCCCAAAAACCAATAAGCAAATGGTAAAGAATGCAATAAATAGGTATTATTGTTCAAAAAGGAAATCATTTTTAGAAGAGGGAAATGTATTATTATCTAGTTATTATAATTAAAGTATGTTTAATTAGTAACTGAAATAGAAATTTTGGAAGAAAACAGAAAAAGATAAGGAGAGATGGCAATGTTTAGTGCAGTTCACAATAAGGAAGCTGATGGTACAATTAGATTAATCTGTTTATATCCATTCTCAGTGACATCAGTGATTTATCAAGTTAAAGATATTAGAATAGAAAATTCCCAAGCAAACAAGTGTAATTGGAGCCAGAGCCATGTGTCACATAACTTTTTCTACCTCAAGGGAAGCGTCGGGGGTAGGTTGTAAGAGGCCTGGGACATAGATTACAATAGGAAATCACAGGGAATGCTCTTGGATTATTGGAAAACTTAAGAAACTTCTTGGGAGCTGCAGTCCTCTTGATTCTCCTGCTAATAAAGATATGGTTAATGCAAATCAAAAGATAAATAAATTTCCATCATTGATTAAAGATGTTACTTGAGTTGAATAAAATAATCACTAAAAAAAAAAAGAAGAAAAGAGAAAAATCCTAAACAACTCACAGTCAAATAAGAACTCATTGAAAGTAGAATATATACAGAATACTTCAAAACCCAACAAAAGTTTCAAAGTACACAGACCAAAAGTTGAGAGATAATTGTTGATGCAATTCTTAAAGGAATATTTATAGCTTCAAACATTTTCCTTAGAAAAGAAGAAAAGTGGAAAAGTTACTAAAATACTCAGTTTGTGAGTTAGAAAAAGCACAGTAGAATAAAACTAAGGAGGTAAAAATGAGAAGATAATAATACAGTAATGTAGAACAGTAACATACAATAGAGAAAATAAAAAGTCCCAGAGTTGGATCTATGGCAAAGAAGAAATAATGTATCTAACTGTAGATGCTAACAGATTCAAAGAAGATAAAAGATATGTCATCAATACTTTTATACCAATAAATTTGAAATATTAAATAAAATGGAAAAAAATTTAAGTGTAACTTGATTAACTCAAGAATAGAAAACCCATGTTGGCCTATAACTATTAACATAATTCCACCAAAAAAAAAAAAAAAAAAAACCGTAGACCACATCATTTTCTAGGAATATACTAAGAAACACTCAAGGACTTAATTATCCTAAAACTAGACAAAATAATTTTAAAACATCGAAAAAGCAGCAACTTTTCACAGACTTCCCCTCACTTTTTTTTTTTTTTTAAGTCTGGCACAAATTTGAAATAAAAACAAACAGGCCTTTACAAAAAAGAAAAAGAATAAGCCAAGATCTCATTTCTTTTTATGGCTGCCTAGTATTCCATGGTGTATATGTACTACATTTTCTTCACCCAGTCTATCATTAATGTACATTTAGGTTGATTCCATGTCTTTGCTATTGTGAATAGTGCTGCAAAGAACATACATATGCATGTATCTTTATAATAGAATGACTTCTATTCCTTTGGGTATATACCCAGTAATGGGATTACTGGGTCAAATGGTATTTCTTCCTGTATATCTTTGAGGAATTGCCATAGTCTTCCACAATGGTTGAACTTATTTACACTCCCACCAAGAGTGTAAAAGTTTTCCTTTTTCTTTGCAACCTCTCCAGCATCTGTTGTTTCAGCTTTTTAATAATCGCCATTCTGACAGGCATGCGATAGTATCTCTCTGTGGTTTTGATTTGAGTTTCTCTAATGATCAGTGATATTGAGCTTTTGTTCATGTTTGCTGGCCACATAAATGTCTTCTTTTGAGAAGTGTCTGTTCATGTCCTTTTTTATTTTGTTTCTCCATAAGTTATTGGGGCACGAGTGGTATTTGGTTACATGAGTGAGTTCTTTAGTGATGATTTGTGAGATTTTGATGCACCCATCACCTGAGTAGTATACACTGCACCGTATTTGTAGTCTTTTATCCCTCGCTCCCCTCCCATTTTGCCCATTTATTAATGGGGTTGCTTGTTGTTTTCTTGTAAATTTGTTTAAGTTACTTATTGACTCTGAATATTAGATTTTTGTCAAATGGATAGATTGCACAATTTTTCTCCCATTTTGTAAGTTGTCTGTTTGCTCTGACGATTGTTTCTTTCTTTTGCTGTGCAGAAACTCTTTATAGTTTACTTAGATGCCATTTGTCAATTTTTGCTTTTGTTGCAATTGTTTTTGGCGTTTTTGTAATGAAATCTTTGCCCATGCCTATGTCCTGAATGGTATTGGTTAGATTTTCTTCTAGGGTTTTTATAGTCCTGGGTTTTATATTTAAGTCTTTAATCCATCTTGAGTTAATATTTGTATAAGGTATGAGGAAGGAGTCCAGTTTCAATTTTCTGCATATGACTAGCCAATTCTCCCAGCACCACTTATTAAATATGAAATCCTTTCCCCACTGTGTGTCCAAAAACTTATTTCTTAAAAAAACCCCCAAATTTCCACTATTGTGAACAGTGCCATAATAAATATACATGTGCATGTGTCTTTATAGAGGTGGGGGCTAGGGGAGGGATAGCATTAGGAGAAACACCTAATGTAGATGACGGGGTGATGGGTGCAGGAAACCACTATGGCACATGCATACCTCGGTAACAAATCTGCATGTTCTTCTACACATGTACCCCAGAACTTAAAATATGATTTTAAAAAACCCAAAATTTAAAGAAAGGCAACCTACAAATGAGGAGAAGACAGTTTTAACACCTATAATGGAAGATGCGTGGATATGCAGATTATAAAAAGAACCCCAAATTAGTTTTTAAAATAAAGAAGAAAACACCATGCAAACTAACAAAGATCACATCGGAGGAATAAGGAAATACAACATCTGGGCAAAAGCAAAACAAAATAGTCCTTGGAATTCTGAGAACACAATGTTAAGGTGAGGGGCTTAGTCCACACACCTTGTAAATATTATCCTGTATTTCTAGTAGCCAATATCAATTTCCTTTGGGTGTGTTTTGTCTTCAGAAAACTTAAAGGCATAGAGGAAAACTGGACACAGCTCCTAGAAAAATAAAAGTGGTCAACATAAGGGAAAGGAGATCTTATGAATAAATACTTTAACAAATCAGGATCTTGTCGTGTTGGAAAAAAATAAAGAAAAAGAAAAAGATTAGATTAACCGAGAGTCAAACTGTGAATAGTGACATCTAGCCTGCTTGACTCTGTCTCTCTGTTTTCTCGATACTTCAAGAGTGACAACAACTTTCTCTTGCTGAATCTATTATCTCCTCCTCTTGCTCAATCCTAGGGGACAACTAGAGTTATCATTTTTTCTATCACTAGACTTGAACCATGAAAAACAACAAGTTTTGGGATTTTCTTGCTACTCTATCTTGCCCAGGAACTTTCTACTTGAAGGCTGGTGAAAAGGAAAGTTAAGTTGTAAATAACTAAAACAGAATTCGGTATTTAACGTCATTACCGCCACCCCCTACCCCCCACAAAAAAAAAAAAAAAAAAAAGAAAGAAAGGTGGAAAACATTCTTTTGTATTAACAACTTAAGTCTTAGGTGACAGATCTCCAATATGGAAAATCACTAGGTTTCCATGATTTTACAATGCTGTTTATGTGTGTGAAGGTGGGTCCATTTTAATAGTGTTTAATAGGTATTAATAGAAAAATAAAATGAAAGATGCCTTCTGAACTACATCATAATTTTGGCAGTCTTAGTTTTACTATTAATTTCTGTTGTTGTAACAAGCCTTATTGAAGAGAATAAAAGAGGATTAACTAAGATTCTGTACTCACTGAGAATGGAGCTGCCTCTGGAGACTCTTTCTGATTCAGTAATTAGTAACCCAGAAAGCAAAGTCATGGATATGGTTGGAGAGTGTATTACTTTAATATTTGGAATTAAAGATTGAGGATATATCATTTTGCCTCATATTATTCCAGAAATATTTCTGATGGCATCTATATTTAATACTTAAAAGACTATCTTTAAGCTGAGTTCAACGGAGACCTGGAGGAAAGACATTTAGGGTTAGGCTTCCAAGACCAAATGATTTGAGTTAGATACTCTGTTTCTCATTGGCTACCCAGTCTTGAGCATGTTACCAACCCAAGTTTACTATGACTCAGCTTCTCACTATGAGGTGAGGACATAATGAAATCATACATATTAAGTGCCATCTCATGGCAAGTACTCAGTAATTTAATAATGACAAGCTGGCATTCAGCCGGGTTCTAGGTTCTAAGAACAGCTGGGAGTCACAGAGAAATTAATATGCAGGAATGACATAAACTCCATTTCTTAAGTTTTTTATTATTTTCAAGTTCTATTCTACCCGCATATTAAAAATAAGGGCAAACACTGATCATTTATGGCGTTAAAAACCACAACAGATTCAACAAAGTACAGCCAATCAACTTGCCATTGGTTTTCGTAAATGAAGTTTTATTGGAATAGAGCCACACACATTCGTTTACATATTATTTGGGCCACTTTTGAAATACAACAGTACAACTGAGTAGTTGTAACAGAGACGGTTTTGCCTGTAAGCCTAAAATATTTACTATTTTTTTCCTTTAAGAAAAGTTTGCCAACTTGTTTCTTCCTAAGTCCCAAACAGCATTTTTGTTCCTTGCCTCCAAGATCCAACTCAGCCTTCAAGATCAAGCTCAAGGTACTTCTCATGAAGCCTATCCAGAGCTAAAATTCATACTTGTCTTTCTCCTGACCATTAGCACATATTTAAAATTGGTCCTTATACATGAGTAGAGTAAGCCTGTGCTTTCCAGCAATTTTACCAGTCATGGCTCACACTGAACATTTGTGGCTCACTGAGTTGAAACACATGAAGCTTATGGCTAGATGCTCACTAACACTAACTCTGGCCTCTTGAGAACTAAGAGATCAAAATCATGAGCTACATATATACTAATTCTTGGCAAAGTGGCCAGCACATCTTTTGGTGAGTTATCACTTACGTTGATAAGAGTGACCCAAGTAAGGCACTTCCAACTCAGATACATGACCTACCAGTTCTTCAAAAATCAAGTTGGTTCTTGGATCCCTAGATCATGTCTTCTGACATTCAGATACTCCTGAAAAGGGTGTTAGCTTCTGAATCTTTTCCCACTCTTTTACTATTAACTTCTGAATCTTTTCCCACTCTTTTACTATTGTAGAAAGTTGACTTAAGTCTATAAACAGTTATTATTATTTATTACTATTATAATTATTCTTAAACATATGATTTGGCAATGTATAAGAAAAAATAAAATCTTCCGGACAACTTTCATACTGGATACACTTCAAATTATTGTAACTTTTAGAAATACTCATTTAAATAATATTAAATATTTGACCATTCTACATACAAGTAATTCTGTCCTCAGAATGTGAAAAACTCTAAACATCTTTGAATTACAAAAGTTTTTTCCTGTAAGAATATTAAGTTATTTGCTTAGCATTCTTTAATACTTTAATCTGTGAAATGTCAAGTTTAATATGTCAGGAGAACTAAGAGTTTACCAAAATAGAAAAGGTCTGTGATTTAAATAAGCTAAAAATAAGATTGCTCTTCAGGACAATGTTCTGCTATCAACAGTGAGCAAATAAGGACTATGATACATGCATACGGTGACTATAATACACATAACACACGTGTATATCAATTTAAAATCCAGGACTGGGCACAGTGGCTAACACCTGTAATCCCAGTACTTTGGGAGGCCAAGGCAGGTCTGAGGTCAGGGGTTTGAGACCAGCCTGGCCAACATGGTGAAACCCCGTCTCTACTAAAAATACAAAAAAATTAGCTGGGCGTGGTGGCGGACGCCTGTAATCCCAGCTACTTGGGAGGCTGAGGCAGGAGAATTGCTTGAACCCGGGAAGCAGATTTTGCAGTGAACAGAGATCGTGCCACTGCCTTCTAGCCTGGGCAGCAGAGCGAGACTCTGTCTAAAAAAAAAAAAAAAATTAAATCCAGACTGTTAGAGAGTAAGACTGAATCCCTCAATGCTAGCCTTATGTGCATGTCTAATAAATACAGTGCACATTCGTTTGTTAGCACACACTCTCATAAGTCTGTGATAGAATAATACATACATTTTTATTTCTGTGGTAGGATCAGCTATAAAGAATACATTGTTTATATACAGGCTGTTTTTTAGATGCAAGAAGTCATTGCAGGAAACAATAAATCAAATACACTTCCTACTAAGGGATTCACTTTATAGCAGCCCAAAAAAACTAGTACTTAGGTCTACTGCTTTCCAAAAGTGTACTCTTACCCCAGTTTGGTGATATTTTTCAAAAAGGATGCTTTACAAATGCTTCATCAAGTAAATAATTACAAAGAAAAATATACAAAATAAAGGCAGAGGAAGTACTTTATGATTGAACTAAGTTATCAGCATAATCTACACTCCCTATTTTACATTTGTGTGTATTAAAATTAAAAGAAGATAATCTAATAGCAATATGTGATAAAACAAGAGAACAGGGAGTTCATCGAGATAAGAAATGCAGTTTTTGATTACAAAGAATTTTTAATGCCTTAAATCTTTCAATTATTTTGTGTTCCTAATGCGTAATCTTTTTTCTTATCTCTGCCAAACTTCAAACAATTCTTATTGTTTGTACAACAAAGAAGTTTCTAAATTGTAAAAGGTTTTGATAAAACTGCAATCACTACCCAACATTTTAGTTAAACACTTTCTAAACTCTAAATATTTAGACATCTTTCTGGAATGAAAGGATAGTAGTCTAAGGTTAGAGAAGCTTTTCTGCTCCTGAAGTGGAGATTAAATAAAAAACAGGTTGCCTGAATAAAATACAAGTATGATGAAAAGCACTAAGCTTAGAACTGGTTGTGTCATAGTAAACTCGGAGGATGGTTTGTGGGTGAATCAATTGAATTCTCTTCAGATTTATTACTTTTCTGATGATGAATTGGATTTCATATATCACAGTAACCTTGTGTGTGTGTGTGTGTGTGTGTGTGTATTAGACACACACAGACATACTCTCTTTCTCACCAGGCAAGAAGTAAGACAAATAGAAATCTAATATATAAGGATGTCTTAATACATACTTAATATGTACTGAATCATCTTATATTATTGCACCAAATTCTCATTTGCTATCATTCAATTTTAAAAATAAGAATAACAAAATCTGACACTATGTTTGCCTTCCCCGGACAAGGACCAAAACTTAAACTGCTCATATAATTCTTTAAAAACTCAAATTACTTTTTTTCTTAAGATTAAAAAAAAAAACAACAAACCTCTGGCTAAATTCTTTACTTGATAAGCCTGCTACTGATTTAATTTTATTAACTCTCTATTAATTTAAAGTGATGCTTAGAACTAAAAGATATTTCTCAGCATTGCTCCAGACCCTTCAGTTTTTCCAGAGGACAATACTTCTAAGTAACAAAGGCAACCATTCATTACTGCCAATGGTTTCCCAAAGACTGTATCTTCTCAGTAGGATATCCTAAATATTTCCAAGCCATACATGAAGCAAATTATAAATGAAACTCACACAATGAATAAAATAGTTAAATTATTGTGTATTTGAATTGAGAAAGATGAGTTATGGACTCGACCAAGAAAATCAATGACTGTCTACTGCCAGTTAGAGAACTTAAGCGGACCTGAAAGGATTAAACCACTGTGCCACAATAAATAATGATCATAATAACAATAAATTAGACGGACACTGGAAAGCACTTTAAAAAAGAGTGTGTTTGTGTGTATGTATGTGTGATTTTATGACTTCAAAATATGTTAAGATCTCAACACATCAAAGATTTTAATGAAATCTCCAATATGTTAGCAAAATTTAGCTGGACACAGATTATCTATGCCATATCTAATCTGACGAGCTGAGAAACAAACACCACCCTGGTAGTCTCACCGCATTTTCTCTTCAAGGCCTAAGACAAAAACTGTTTGGAAAATAATTTGTCTAGAAAATCGAATACTAATAAATGAATGTGGATTTTATTTTATTTGTGAATTTATTCAGTTGAGATGCCCGTCAGATGGTTTGGGGCCAAGCCTTGTACTTTTATGGGTAATAAAATTACTGTAAAAAATAATAAAAACTAATTAATTTTTGCTAAATATTATGTTTTGTTAAAATGGAAACCTTTATAGCATCACTCAAATCCTTTAATTTAGATATCTTTTTCACTTTTATTTCATTAAATTATTTGTTGCCATTACAATCATTATTATCATTACAGTACTTGCTGTTCCTTTCTTATTATTCATTACTATTACTATTATTATTGTCTTGAAGAAAACAGGGAAAATACATGTAACATTGAGAAGCTGCTATTTTTTATACTGTCAAAAATTTCTACCTTGTTGCTAAATGTGGTATGTGGAGATTAAACATTATAAAAGATTCCATTTTGGGAGTCCATACATTGTTTCTTCTTAGGGTAAAAGATGGACTTGGTGTTTTAGGCGCTATCTCCCCTGGTTCTTGGGCAGATTAGACAGGAAGATGTATGGTTGGCCTCTTTCTAATATTGCAGGGATGAAGGAATCTAAATGTAGATGTTTCTAAGTGAACTGTTAAGTGATTTGTTCTTTAGGGACAAAATTGGATTTTTGCTGAGATTATTATGAAGGCAACTGATATGGTTTTGATCTGTGTCTCTACCATATCTCACATTAAAATGTAATCCCAAATGTCAGAGGTGGAGCCTGGTGGGAGGTGATTGGATCATGGCAGCAGATCCCTCACAGCTTGGTGCTGTCCTCATGATAGTGAGTTCTCATGAGATCTGCTTGTTTAAAAGTGTGTGTCACTTTCTCACTTGCTCTCATTCCTGCCATGTGACATGCCTGCTCCCACTTTGCCTTCTGCCATGATTGTAAGCTCCCTAAGGCCTCTGCAGAAGCCTGGAATGTGTCAGCACTGTGCTTTCTACTTATGCAGTCTGCAGAACTGTGAGCCAATTAAACCTCTTTTCTGTATAAATTACCTAGTGTATTAGTCTGCTTTCATGCTACTGATAAAGACATGCTGGAGACTAGGAAGTAAAAGAGGTATAACTGGACTTACAGTTCCACATGGCTGGGGAGGCCTTAGAATCCTGGCAGGAGGAGAAAGGCACTTCTTACACGGTGGCCGCAGGAGAAAATGAGGAAGAAGCAAAAGTGGAAACCCCTGATAAACCCATCAGATCTCGTGAGACTTATTCACTATCACAAGAATAGCATGGGAAAGACCAGCCCCCATGATTCAATTACCTCCTCCTGGATCCCTCCCACAACAAGTGGGAATTCTGGGTGATACAATTCAAGTTGAGATTTGTGTGGGGACACAGCCAAACCAGGTATTTCACCCAATCTCAGGTAGTTCTTTACAGCAATGCAAGAACAGTCTAACAGCAGCATTTTCCCATTTTAGATTACTGGAAGTAGGGCAGCTTCTTCAACTTTGCATCAGCACACCGCTAAGAATACAAAAGGCCATGAGGAATGATGGGCATCTCTGGAGCATTACTCTTGATGGACAAGAACGATATAGAATCCTTAGCATTTAGAATTGTCTCCTTTTCTTTACATTTTAATTCCACTCTGTTTTCCTCAAGGCCTTCAATAACATTTTATTAAACTCTAAGCTTAGTGTTAGTTGAGTTTTCAAAAATTTAAGGGGAAAGCTTCTATGCACACTCAGTATGAAGTCAATCAAGGAAATTTGCTACAAAAACTCAGAAGTTTAACTGTTGGAAAATCCCAAAGCAGCATCCAGGAGACGGAGATGAGAGATAAATTTGTAAAAAAATGTAAACCAAAAATGAGTTAATACTGCACATTCTCTTTTATGATCTACTTTTTCATTTAACTTGTTTTGTAAACAAATTGCAAGTCATGAAATATTTTCCACTGTTTTTTCAAATGTGTTTTAGGCAAGCAAATCTATATTCAAAATAAAATTTACTAGAAAGTTATACAAACATATGTTTTTTAAAAGACAAAATTATGACACTTGTATGTACATAAAATAAGTACACCAGTGAATTTACTTTACTCAATCATTAATGAGGAACTAATGAGGTGATACAGGAGTGTTAAAATGCACTTTCAAATAGATGCAAAATGTCCTAATCAATTGCATTCTGTGATGACCCACTCAATTTGTATTTCCAGGTACCAAAATAATATGAATTATCAGTTTTCTACAACTTCCAGAGTTGTCAAATAGCTCAAGGACCATGAAAAGCAGATACAAGTAGGCAGGTGTGCCTAGATAGAACAATCAATCATCTGTATTTCCTCCATTTTAAAGTCTTTCAAAATTTTTCCTGACATTTAATGAACATTTTTTATTGTTTTTTCTCAATGTTGTTTTAACCACCTAAACACATGTCAAAAAGTAAATATTAAACATAAAAATCAGAAACATCAGAATGCCTCTTTGAAATAAGAAGGCAAATGGAAGGTCCACAGTTCTGTTGCCCTCCTCCTAGATGAACTCTGCATGTCCTCATAGAATCACTGAGGCTCTCAGGACCACACCTGAGAAACTATTCTTCCATAACGGCATTTTAAAATGGCTACATACAGTTGCATCCTTGCACATATAAACATTTATTTCTGAGGAACTCCACCCCCTTTTTCCTAGAATACATGAGATATTTGAAAATAAACTTCCTCTAAAGGTTTATCAAGAGACATATTTTCTCAGACTTTGCACATAACAACACATCCTCAAAAAATGATTTCCAAGAAAATAAACTATATCAGCATAAAAGGCTGCCACAATCCCATATTGTAAAACATTGAGGTTGTTTCTAATATTTCAGCAGATAAAGCTGCGAGAAACATTTTTAAATATGTTGTGCCCTTAGGTATAAATCCCTAGAATTGGAATTTCTGAATTAAACAATATAATGTTTTTTAAGACTTTTGGTACCTATCTTCAATTTACATGCCAGAAAAAAAATTGCACCTATCAGCAGTATATGACATTTATCTAAATAGTCAGCAATATTGTATTTTACAACTTTTTAATATTTGCCAATTGCACAGTTGAAAGAAAGTATCTTGTTTTATTTGCATCTTTGACCAGAGAGGATTAACTTTTTTAAACGTATTTTTTGGCTGTTTTACTTTCTATTATAAATTGTTTTGTATATGTATTCTCTTGTAAGGGAAAAGAAATATCTTTCCATCTTATCCTAGGTTCATGGCGGAGGCCTCTACAGCAAAAGATAGGTTAACACAAGAAAAGCATACAAAATGTATTTAACATAAGTTTTGTGTGACACGGGAGCCTTCATAAGGAAATGAAGCCACAGAGAAATGTATAAACCTGGGTATTTTTTATGCTAGCTTTGATAATGAGTGGACAGTTGTAGAGAAATATGATTGGCGGACAAAAAAGGTATGACACAATAGTAATAAATGGGGAGAGAACTACAAAGCCTTATTTGTTCAGATTCTTGGTGTCTTTGTATCTTGAACTCATTTCCTCTAGGCACATATTGGGCACCTCTAGAATGAGGGTTTCATGACGTGTTTCAGGATAGAATCAGAAAATCCCTCCTAGGATTTGATGACCTGTGGAGATGGGAGAGGAGAGGTCAGAGAAAATTTCCTGCTTCTGCAGTTTTCTAAAATGCCATATTTTGGGGTAGCATGTCCTATAACCTATAGCTCTCTTTTTTCATATATCTAAAGTTAATAAAACTAGCATTATCTAGCCTGTCGTTCAGTCTTGTTTGAACCTGGAAATCTTTTATCTCACCTAATACCTCCTAATACGATCTAGAATTGGTATTCAATAACATACTTCAGTAAACACTGAGTTACCAACCTAATTGAATACCTAAAGAATTCTTCAAACAACTCATCTTTTCCTAACCCAAATGAATGCCATTATTGTAAAACAAACAAACAAAAAAAAAAACCTAAATATTTACTTAAACGTGAGTGTCTATTCTATTTCTTATTCAGTTCTAGTTGATTTATTTCTGTTTCCTGTTCCATACATTTTTATTTAATGCAATTTTATGATACTTTCAAAATATAAGATAAACTGGCCCCTTCTCAGTTTTCTGTTTGGAGGATCTTTTTGTCACTCTTAAATAGTTTTCATGAACTTTGATTTTTTTCAAGTTTCCAACTTGTTTTTGTTAAGTTTGGAAATTCATATTTTATACAAAATTCTCAAATGTAATTGTCTAGTGTGTATAATTTTCAAAATTTTCCAAAACCTTCTAATTATATGTTCCTTCTAATCATAGTGTTTTAAAGTTATGTTTTACTTAGTATTTGACTAGTGATGTAAATATATTGCTTTTTTAATCGTTTTACGCATAATTTTTTAATTTTCAAAATTGTTTCCATTTTGACTTATGATTTCATTTTAAAAATTCTTCCTTCTGTTTCTGTTCTTTTTCCAAATTCTTTGTATAAATGCTTAATTTAGTCCCTGAATTTCTTATTCTATAATAAAGGTCTCCGAATGCTCTCCTGAGAACATTTGACCTCATGTCATTTTTAATTTCTATTATATAAATGTTTGAATATATAAAAAAATGTAGAGAACAGTGTAATGGACTTGAGAACCCTTGACCCAGATTTAATCATGATCACGATTAGCATTTTACCCAGGACATAGTAAGTACTCAACAAATGTTAGCTCTTCATATTATTGAGATGTTGAGGGCAACTTAGAATTAGTATTACTTTTAAAAATACTAATAGATGAGGCAATTCTTGCCTCTGAAATGGATGATAGGTATTTTCTGAAACATTCACGAAGAATACTATAGGTATTCCCTGTCTCCTCATTATACCTTCTGGAATAATTACGTGTTAATTCTGGGGATGAGGTGCAGAGTAGGACAAAGAAGCTGATATAGTATGAGAGGTAAAAAAAATGTAGGGGAGGCTTTCTAGCAGAGTAAGGATTGCAGTAATGAAACTGATTCAGCAGGCAGCATCTCAGTTCTATTAGACCATCGGACATATGGCACCCACAATGTGGTAGCTGCCAAACTATTGCCGGATTCATTTCAAGTAATAAGGTTATAAGGCATCTGGTGTGATCTTAGTGTCCAAATATTTTTCTTTTTCTTATCATGTAAGTATAGAGAGTACCGTTCTCAAGCCACAACAATTGCATCCTATAGTATTTCATCAATTTATTGTACCCTCCCCCAAAACTTTATTATCTCTACTGTAAACTTTGCTCGAGAACACAAGCATTATCGTGAATTGTCTGGAATGCTAAATAGAAGTCATCTATTATTTTCATTTAAAGTGTTTAGATTTGGATGGTATAGAGCCCAGTAAGCTGAGCCAGAGAATAATGAATTTGAACTTCGAGTTCTAACTTTGACAGGTTAGTACACTGAGTTCTAACTTTGACTGGACTTCAAGTTCTTTTGACACTTAAGGATAAAATTTGACACATTAGAACTTTGAGTTTTAACTTTGGACTTTAAGTTCTTTTGACACTTAAGGATAAAATAATAAAATTAACTATATATGTAGTGGTTGTAAGGTCTAGAGTTTAAAATTATAAATTAATTTAAAAAAACTGAAAATAAGTTTTATGGCAATAGAGAATGAGATCATGGAATCTGAAGACCAGAGTTTGTTAATTATCTCAGTGCCATTTTCATTCGTTTCTGAGATATGAGATATTAAATATATGAAATAGTGAAATTAAAATGATAAAATATAAAAGAGAATGTCATAATGATTTAAAACTTTAGATTTTCGATAAATGTTATTAACACATTTATCAGTGAAGTATAAATATTCATAAAATTTAGAACAACAGGACTTTAGGAGTTACTTAAACAATGATCCCCAAAGCATATCTCCTAGAGTCATTGTTTCATGGTTAAAAAAAAAAAAAAAAAAAATTGAGAAACACTGATTTAAACAAAGTTACTTGGTTTCTTTACGGCTAAACTTCTCCAAGTCTTTCAAATGTAAATTTCTTCATGAATTAATAAACGTGACATCGAGAGAATATAGCATTGATGTTTCCTGAACTTAGTTGATCAGGAAACTCTCTGCCGTAGATCTTGAAGAGCTAGGATCCAAGTTTACTTTCAGACATGCTAATAAAATTGAACACTTTATGTTATGCAATAGAACTAGAGTCCAGGCCGGGCGCGGTGGCTCAAGCCTGTAATCCCAGCACTTTGGGAGGCCGAGACGGGTGGATCACGAGGTCAGGAGATCGAGACCCTCCTGGCGAACACGGTGAAACCCCGTCTCTACTAAAAATACAAAAAACTAGCCGGGCGAGGTGGCGGGCGCCTGTGGTCCCAGCTACTCGGGAGGCTGAGGCAGGAGAATGGCGTGAACCCGGGAGGCGGAGCTTGCAGTGAGCTGAGATCCGGCCACTGCACTCCAGACCGGGCGACAGAGCAAGACTCCGTCTCAAAAAAAAAAAAAAAAAAAAAAAAAGAACTAGAGTCCAGAAAAATTAAGTGGCTGAAAAATGGCAGAGACAGAAATAGAAACAGGAAATCTTGACTTTGTCTAATGATTTTTTAAAAACTTATTTTCCGACTGATATTTATATATGATGGTGAACTAATTTTTTTAGGAGGCAGTTTTGACACATTTTCTTATTTCACAAATTATTGTCATTGACATAGGTGGAAACTCACTAAAACTTTTCCTCTACTTGGGCAAAAATGTATCCTCCCACTCTCCACACATGAAGTGCAAAATATTGTTAACTTGATTTCATTTACCTGACTTAATCAGTTCTTAAATCAGGATAAAAAAGAGGTGTGTCTGTCTAAAGCATACACTTAGCTCACAGCCCTTCACATCACATTTTCTTTTAAAGTATATTTGAAATTGCTTCTGAGAAGTTCAGAATGCCCAATGACATGGAAATGCATTGCACACAGCAGTGCACATCACCATCTGCCTAGGCAAAGTTGTCCTTTTTGCTGAGCTGAGTGGAAAGGTTAGTTTCAGCTTAGCTCTGTGTGTGGTTGGGCAGTTCCCAGCTGCAAACCAAAACAGCACAGGGAAATGTTTATTAAAAAAAGAAAAATTGCACAATTAGTGTGTGTGGCCAGTGTGAGCTGGATTAATTTCCTATGTGGGTGAGTTTGATAGGCTCAGGTGGCTGAGAGAAAGGTGTGGCTCCCTCTTAGGGCTATTGAGGAAACCTTAAAAAAACAAGACATTGCTTATGTAATTGCAAAAGTTGACAGACGTATTGTGAACAGTTTACAGTACAAAACCAAGACACATTTTACCTACTACGGAAGTTAATCTAAATCGGGATCCAATGGAAGTAACGGAGAATATTTGTCTTGAACATTTAGCCTGCAGTAAGTTAACAGGATCTCTGTCTTAAGGAGAGATGTCAATTGCAACAGTATTACTTATTCTCCTATGCACACAGGAAACCAATTTGGTTGCTGACAGTATCAGAAACTGATCATGTTCCTGAATCATTTATTTCTGACAGCAGAGCCATAGGCCATGCTTCACATGTGTACATAAAATTCAGATGGCATGTGCAAACGTGCCAGTAAAATATCATTTAAAATCAGAACTGAGGTTCTAGCCATTCTCAAAAAGAGATGATTTCACAGTCTGGTGATAAATATAGAATTACGGCATCTGTTCACTTCACAGAATTCACTCTTTGTTCTCTAATTTAAGAAAAGGCATACAATGCACATGTCTCTGGGCACACTTTCAACAAAGAACAATGTGTTGTAATGAATTAAGAAAAGAGCTGAGCTTTTGATGAATTGTAGTGAAAACTTGATAAAGATAAATTGAGCCTTTCAATACACCCTTAAGTGCATAATTCACAAATTATGAAGGAAAAGGAGGAAATTTTTTCTGTGAATATCTAACCTCCATGTCTTCCAACTTATAGAACAGATCAGACAGCACAAATTTCTGCAACTGTCCACTGTTTTGGGAGTTCATCGACAACCGTAATAGCAAGTCTTTAGTAAAAATATGTAACGAATACCCAAAATTGCTTATTTCCTATTCGTTGACACAAACAAGCAAGATGAAATGCACCTGTTCTGAAAACTGTTTATGTATAACTTTACAATTTCTTTCCATCACATTAATTCCAAGTATAAATAAATTGAAGAACAGAATAACCTGTTACAACAGTTATATAATTATAACTTCTTGCAATTGAAGAAAGACTAAAGAGAGATGGAAGGAAGAATATCCAATAAAGCTGAATGCTAGGGAAAATATTCTAGATGAGTGGTTTCTAGAATTTGGCCTGGCAAGATTTCTAGAGTCTTACACAAAGCCCCATTACCCTAACCCTTGTGTTGAGTAAATTCTCCTAATGTTTAATCCTGTTGTAAAATCTAGATCAGGTCAAAAGAATGTATATTTTTTAATATAGTTACAGAGAGCAACAAAAGGATTACATTACAATAATATCTCATCTTGAAACTACTTCAAAATAGATTTCAGATTTTGTTGATATGTTTCATTGTTTATAAACTCAAGGTAACACTCTTCTTTCTGAATCTTTAAGATTAAATGAAATAGTGTAAGAATATATGTACACATATAGTTATATAACATATCCTGCAATGTGAATAATATATAGTTTATACAATGCTAATATGTATATATTGCATACCATGTATATATAATATATGCACATTATGTATAGTGTAGCATATATATGTAATATACGTATTACATATAATATATAATGTGAGTATATAGATTATGTTGATTATATAAGTGCATACAGATGTATAATATTTCTATGCATGTAAAACATTAGTATCTCATTCAAGTTAATAACTAAGCCTATATACAGTTTTTTACTTTATATAAATATATTTTGTGTTAGACATGCAATTTTAAATAAGAAATTATCAAGGGATTAGCATATTGTTTTGTCTACATAGTGTCCTATTAAATGAAATTTAAAATAAATATAGTAGCAAAAATCTATGATATTTTCCAGTTAAATTTAATATCTTCAGTCATTCATTCATCATTTGTTCATTAACTATTTTGAAAATTAGTTATTAAACAACTATGCTATGCTAGGCTTTGTGATTGCTGTTGCCTCTCTTTGGTACATTGAAAGCAGTAGATAATGTAGTCAGCAAATAGTTAATTGCTGTTTAATGTTGTCAATGAAAAGGAGTGTTACACAAAATCAGAGGTTTTATTACTAGGCTTCTTAATTTTTAAAAAATCAATAATGATAACTCAGCTCTCCAAATGATTTTACAATATTATGGAATCTCTTCACATTAAATAGAACACTGGAGATTTTGAGTATTATGTCAAATGACTTAAAATTATGTTTGTTTTGCAAAAATGACTTTCTATAAGAGAATGGGGTAAAAAGAAGTGGGTAAAGATCCCTTATGAATGGTGATTTAGCTTCTTTAATATCATATACTTCTCAGCAAAAACTTTGATCAGTTAATTGTAAATAAATCAGAAACTTATGAATTAAATTTCTTCTGAAATGTACTTGGGTCTAAAAATAAATGGGCAACGTCCTTGCCGAAATGCATTTTAGATTTTATTTTACCCAAAATGCTTGAATAATAGTTCAAGATGTTCAATGAAACCAAAACACAGCTGGTTTCCTCTATCCTTAATACTGTAATTATAGAATTACTGTGGATAAGATGAAACCATAACTTTAGCAAGCATTCCGTAAGAATACAGATAGCCAGATAATAACTAGATTAAGCAGTTTTTAGTAAAACTTGCATCACTTTCATGCTTGAAGTACCATGATATAAAATTAATTTCAAAATATCAATGACAGAAAAAATAGAAGCTTACTAGCTATTGCGTATTTATGCAATAATATATTCAAAAGGACCCAATATTTATAAAATTGTATAGCAAATAACACTGTCAAATTCTACTAATTTCTACTAATTGAGAAAATTAACTCATTACAGTCTCTGGGTAATTCTGTTCATAATTTCAAAACAAGTATTCCCAGGTCTGAAAGGTAGTCCTTTCCATTTTTGATATTTCTGTGTTATTAGCTTTACTTCAAATATCGTCACTATTCTGAAGGTTTTCAATTATAAATTAATATTATGGGGTCCCAGAAAAGAAGATTTTTAGATAGGATTGCTTAATTATCATTAAATGTCTAAATTCTTAGTATGTATGAGTTTCTTACTTTTGTCCCTCCCACCTCACAGCCTTGGGCTTAGAGAGGTTGCTTAGATGATATGATTGCCCAGACAAGCACTGCCTGGTAGAAATATAAGGTGAGGCACATGTCATTTTAAACTTTCTGATATACACATTTTAAAAACATTTACAAGTAGGTGAAATTCATTTTAATAATACATTTTAATCTAAAAGATCTATTATATTAACATGTAATCAACATTTAAAAAGTACTGAGATATTTTATGGGTTTTTGGTAAAAATCTTTAAAGTCTGATGCCTATTTCCTACTTACAGCACATCTTAATTTCGACTATTTCATGTTTCAAGTGCTCAATAATCACTTATGGCTGGTAATTACAGTACTCTTTAGCTCGCAACAGAATTTAAGTCTCTACCATCCTTATCTGCCAGGTGCTGATCCATTTTTCTCCCCTTTAGCAGGACAATTTCTTAAAAGAGTTATCTCCAATTTTGTCTCACATTTAAATACAATTTTCTTGAAAGCTCTTGTTTCCAGTTCCTCTTCACCACTTAATTCGACCAGTCTCTCACTGCCATCTTTCAACCAAAGCTGCTTGGGTCAAGGTCATCAATAGTTATCTTCATGTTGCCAAATCAGTCATTACTTTTCTGTCCTCCACATGCTTGATACACAGATAATTAACTCTTTATCCTTTGAACCCCTCTTCACTTGAACTCAAGAATACCACATTGCTATTTTCCCTCCTACCTCACTGGATGCACCTTTTCTTTTGCTTACTCCTCCATGTCTTAGCATTGGAGTATTCCAAGGGTCAGCCCTTGACCCTTTTCCTCTCTATGTACTCACTCCACATGGAGATTTCATACAGTTTCATTGCTTTACTATCATCAATGTGTAAATGGCTGACAAATACAGAGTTCTTTCCTGAATTCTGGACTCATATATTTGAAATGTCCACTTGATGTCTAATAAGTATGACATGAACATATCCCGTACTAAAATCCTATTCGCTCCCAAATGTGCCTCATTTATGATTCTTCATCTTAGTTAATAGCAGATCCATCTTTCCAGTTTTTCAAGCCCTGGACTCCTTCTCAAGCTTGACTCCTCTTTCTCTCTTTCTCGACATTCAATCAGGAAATATTGTTGGCTAAATCTTCAAAATACAACTAATACTCCTCACCAGCTCCAGTGCTACCAATCTATGAAATTCACCATCTTCCCTTGCCTGGATTGTTACATAAGCACCTTAACTATTCATTTGCTAACTACCATGTTTGTCCTTTTATAATCTTGTTCTCAACAGAGCCCTCAGAGGCAAAATAAAGACAATTACAGTTAAATAAGAACTGGGAGAAAATTCCCAAGAGAGCTGCTCTAAAGAAACTTCTAAATAAGCCATTTAAGGTAGCAAAATATAAATAACATTTTCTGCATCAAAAAATAGTGTTTGATTTGTGAGGCCAGATAATTAAGCACTTAATATTGGAGCTAAAATTTTCTAAAATTGTATTGTTTATGTAGGGAAATCTATTTTTAAAAATTTTACTTTGGACTTTGGCAAGTTAAAGACTCTTTATAAAATTAAGATTAACCACAAACAAAGAATAAAAATAGAGTTACAAATTTTTAACTAGTGCAACTAAAAAATGGGAGAAAAGGGAACCAAAAAAATCAGTCATTCCTTACAATAAAAGAATAGGTGGGAAGAAAACTATAATAATCTGAATAAATGTAAATCTGAAAAAAGAAGGTAGAAACAAGTACATATATATCAATAATTAGCATACATGTAAGCTTACCAGATAAAACACAGTATTTTTCAGGTTTCATTTTTAGAAACCTAACTATATGTTGTTTATAAGAAATAGACAGAAGTATAAAAATGGTTTAATGAAAAAACTGAAAAAGTCATATATTAAGCAAATATTAAGAAAAAACAAAATCTGGGCATATCCATTTTAGTTCTAAGCAAAATAGCTCTTAGGGCAAAAAAACTCTGGATATGTTTACTAATTATACTAGAAATGCTATTCACCAGAAAAATACAATTCTAAACACTTTTGCACTTAATACAAGAGACTTAAAATATGTAAAACAAAAGTTGGTAAGACTACTGGAAAAAATCAATAGAACTACCAGCATAGTGAGAAAATCAATACAACTCTCAATTATTGATGAGCTAAGCATACAAGGAAGTCAACAAAGATAGGGAAGATTTAAGAAGTAACACCAATAAAATAAATTATCTAGTAGGTGTATTTAAAATTCTGCATACACTTAAGTAAAAATACATATTCTTTTTAAGTACTCATGGAAATCACCTGAAATTGACCAATTAGGCAAACACAAGGATAGTCTCTATAAATATCAGAAAAATAGATGTCGAAAGATTCCATATTCTGACCACAAAGCAATTGTGTTAGGAAGTCATAAAAAAGATAAAAACCTCAAATTCCTGAATGTTTGAAAATTAGAAAACACATTTCTAAATAACCTATGTGTTACAGAAAACGTCATAATGAATGTTTACACACACTTATAACTGAATGAATAAGAAAAGATTATATATAAAAACAAGAGATGTAATGCAAATTGGGATACAAAAGAAAATTGTAGTCTTAAGTGCTGGTAGTAATAAAAAAAAAAAGAAAGACTAACAATAATCTGTCCAGTTCAAGAAGGGGAGAAAAATAATAAATATGAAAGAATTTGATAAAAGGAAAAGTATATAAACAGAAATGAATGAAATAGACAACAATAATAAATTAGAAAAGACTTAACAAAAACATACATATTTAAAAAATAAATCTGTATGAAACCAGTCAGGAAAGATAGAGAAAGTATAAATGAATAGTATTTTGATTAAAAGAGGAACACACTAATGTAAGAGAATAAAAAGACAATATTAAAATCAAAAATTCTGGGTAAATATACTTGAAAGTTTACATGAAGAAGTTAAATTAATGGAAAAATATGACATCAAAAACTAACCCAAGAATACATAGAAAATCTAAATAATGCTGTAATTATTAATGCATTTGAGGCAGTAATTAAAATCTTCCTATAAAGGAAACACCAAGATAAGACCATTTTGTAAAATCATTTTACTAACTTTCCAAAAACATGTTATTTCAATCTTCTATAAGCTTTTCCAGAGAGCAAACTAAGACTATTTCTCAATTATTCTATGAGATGAGAACTGAAAAGGAAATTTGCAAGCCCATTTTACTTATACAGATAGGTTAAAAAGAAAATAAAACGCCTAACAAAATATTAGCAATCTGAAATCAGCAGTATGTGTGTGGGGAGAGATGGAGAGCTGGGGGAAGAAGGATAATAAACTAGGACTAACTTAGTTTATCCCCAAAATGCAAGGATAGCTTAATTTTAGAAAATCAGTAAATGTTCTTCACCAGACTAACAGATTAAATAATAAAAGAATTTTTTATTAAATGAATGCAAATAATTTAACACACACACACACACACACATATATATATATATATTAAATAAGTAAAAATAGAAGGGTAATTCTTTGACCTCATGAGGAATATATAGGGCTATCACATGTGGTTTTGCTGATTGTGCACTAAAATTCTCTATGAGCATACTGCTCTCTGGAATTGTGCTCTTGGGGGAAAAAAAAACAGCTATCACATCACAATGGGCATGTTTTTAGGGGAAATGTTAGAATACAAGTAGGCCAGTTATCATCACTTCCAATATATATTCTGTTATAGAGCCTATTTAGCATAAGAATATATAAAGAAATTTAAATATAAATGTAATTTCTTGAAGATAATATACTATTTAAACAGAAAATTCAAAAGAAACTTCAGAAGTCCTTACACATAATAATATATGTCAGCAAGATTTCTGGAAATAAAGTCAACATATAAAGATCAAGTGTATTTTTATACAACAAGAAAAACACACATAATACAATTTAAAATAATGCCACATACATTGTTAACAAAAATGACAAAGTATCAAAGAATGTATCTGAAAAAAAAGATGCACAGTCTTGAAGAAAATGATAAATTTTACTAAGAGAAGTTACCTAAGACCTATATAAGTGCAGAGATAATGCATATTCATGCACAGGAAAGTGATATATAACAGATGTCAATTCTCCCGTGTTGACTTATAAATTCGCTGTACCAAAGTAATTTTCATGAAATTTGCTATGCTGTTTCTAAAATTATATGGAAAAGCAAATAGCTAATTATTGCCAATCTATGTTTATTTAAAAAAATGAAATAGGGACTTCCTACAATACAGTAAGCCTTACAGTAAAATGACGGTAATTAAATTATTGTACAATAGATGTAGAGGCAGATAAACTTATCAGTGCAAGAGACTAGAGACCCCCAAACAGGCCCACATACAAAAGGAATATTAATATTGTCAGAGGTATCATGGTAGATCAATATAGTAAATACAAACTAGGAAAAGTAGTTAGTAGTAACGGGGAACAAATGAAATTATATCCTTACCACATAGCTTACATAAAATTAACTCCAGATGGATTAAAGAGTTAAATATATATCAAAAGCAAAAACCTTAAAAATTTTTTAAAGAATACACATCAGACTTTAAATCCAACCTTAAATAAGCTATAAAAATTCCTGTAAAATTTCTGAATAAAATTACAGGCATACCTCATTTTATTGAATTTCACTTTATTGTGTTTTGCAGATATTATGGCTTTTACAAATTGAAGGTTTATGGCAACCCCGAGTCAAACAAGTCTAACTGCACCATTTGTCTAACAGCATGTCCTCACTCCCTGTCTCTGTGTCACACTTTGGTAATTCTCACAATATTTGAAACTTTTTTATTATTATTATATCTGTTATGATGATCTGTGATCAGTAATCTTTGATGTTACTGTTGTAACAGCTTTAGGACATCATGAACCATACCCATATAGACAGTGAACTTAACCAATAAATATTATGTGTGTCCTAACAGCTCCATCGATTGGCCATTCCTCCATCTCTCTCCCTCTCCTCAGGCCTCCTTATTCCTTGAGACATAGCAATATTAAAATTAGGCCAACTAAGAATCCTACAACGGTCTCTAAATGTTCAAGTGAAAAGAAGAGTTGCACATCTCTCATTTGAAATAAAAAGCTAGAAATGATAAAACTTAGTAAGGAAGGCATGCCAAAATTGAAACAGGCCAAAAGCTAACTTTTGTGCCAAATAGTTTGTGAATGCAAAGGAAAAATTCTTGAAGGAAATTAAAAGTGCAACTCCAGTGAACACATAAATGATAAGAAAGCAAAGTAGCCCTATTGCTGAGTTGAAGAAAGTTTTAGTGGCCTGGATAGAAGATCAAACCTGCCACAACATTTCCTTAGGCCAAAACCCAATACACTAAAAATAAAAAAAAATTTAAAATTCCAAATACAAAGCAAAGCCCCAACTTATTCAATTCTACGAAAGCTGAGATAGGTGAGGAAGCTGCAGAAGAATAATCTGAAGCTAGCCGAGGTAGGTGGTTCATGAGGATTAAGAGAAAAAAGCATCTCTATAACATAAAAGTACAAAGTGAAAACAGTAAGTGCTGATGTAGAAGCTTCAGTAAATTATCCAAAAAATCTAGCTAAGACAATCGACAGTGATGGCTACACTAAACAACAGATTTTCAGTGTCAGTGAAGCAGACTTCTGTTGGAAGAAGACGCCGTCCAGGATTTTCATAGCTATAGAGGAGAAGTCAATGCCTGTCTTCAAAGTTTCAAAAGACAGACTGACTCTCTTGTTAGGAACTAACGTAGCTGATGATTTTAAGTTGAAGCCCATGTTCATTTACCATTCTAAAAATTCTAAGGCCCTTAGGAATTATGATAAATCTACTCTACCTGTGTTCTATAAATAGAACAAACAAATCTCACTAACAGCATATCTGTTTACACCATGGTTTTTGAGCTATTTAAAGCCCACTGTTGGGATTTACTGCTGAAAAAAAAATATTTTTTCTCAAAATATTACTGCTCATTGACAATGTATCTGGGCACTGGAGAACTCTGAAAGAAATGTACAAGGTGATTTATTTTGTTTCCATGCTTCCTAACACAATATTTATTCTGCAGCCCGTGGACTAATACAATATTTATTCTGCAGCCCAGAGATCAAGGAATAATTTCAACTTTCAAGTCTTATTAGTTAAGAAATACATTTTGTGTGGCTATGACTGCCATAGATAGTGATTCTTCTGATGGGTTTGGACCTGAGCAAAGTAAATCGTAAACCTTTTGAAAAGAATTTACCATTCTAGATGCCACTAAGAACATTGTGATTCATGGGAGCAGATCAAAATATCAACATTAACAGGAGTTTGAAAGACATTGGTTCCAACTCAAACGGATTACTTTAAGGGGTTCAAGAATTTTCATGGAGGAAGTAACTGCAGATACAGTAGAAATAGCAAGAGAACTAGAATTAGAGATCATAAGTAAAGACAGGCTCCAAGTGTGAAGTGAAATTGAAGCCTGAAGATGTGACTGAATTGCTGCAATCTCATGATAAAACTTGAGTGGACGAGGAGTTGCTTCCCATAAATGAGCAAAGAAAGTGATCTCTTGAAATGAAATCTGCTCCTGGTGAAGATGCTGTGAACACTGTTGCAATGACACCTCAAGATTTTTACCTACATTTACTTGAAAAAGCAGCCACAGAGCTTGAAAGAATTGACTCCAATTTTGGAAGAAGTTCTACTGTGAGTAAAATGTTATTAAATATCATCGCGTGCTACAGAGAAATTTTTCATGAAAGGAAAATTTGATGCAGCAAATTTCACTGTTGTCTTAATTTAAGCAATTGCCACAGCCTCCCCAACCTTCAGCAACCACTACCCTTATCAGTCAACAGCTATCAAGACAAGACACTCCATCAGCAAAAAGATTATGACACCCCCAAATCTCAGATGATCATTAGCATTTTTTTAGCAATAAAATATTTTTTAATTAACATAAGCACATGGTTTTTAGACATAATGCTATCTACACTTAATGGACTACAAAATAGTGTAAACATAACTTTTAAATGTACTAGGAAATGAAAACATTTATGTAACTCACTTTATTGTGACATTTGCTTTATTGTGGTGGTGTGAAATTGAACCTGCAATGTACTTCAAGTACATCTTTAATGATGAACAAATTAAACTACATGAAAACTAAGAACAAAGGAAATGAAAACTAAGAACAAAGGAAATGTTCAAAAAGGTAATGATTTTGGAATACAAATAACCATCAAAGGATAAATTCTGTAGACTATATACTAAATCCCTACAAATGAATAAGAAAAAAAGGCAAAAAAAAAAAGTAGAAGAATGAGAAAGATATGAATATTTATTCTAAAAGTAAATGCATAGAACCAATATTACAAATTAGAGAAATTTAAATCAAGCTTAATGATCTACCATTTAATTATTAGTATTAATTATACATTATTAGTGTGAGTATAAATTGGTACAACCACTTTGAAAAGACATGTGGCATTATCTTGTAAATGTTAATATTTGCATATTCTCAACCTAGCAGTGCCTCTCCTGGGTTTATACCTAAGGAGACATATGTGCACCAGAAGACTGCAAGGATATTTATGCCACAATTTTAGTAAAACATTAAAACCTGGAAATAACCCAGATATCCATCATTAGAGTGGATAAATACATTTTAGTATGTTTAGAATTAAATTTTTTCAGAAGTAAAAATGAATGAACTACAGCTATATCCATACATCCATTACTGTAAGATTACACACAATATACTATTTAAACCTCAAAAAGATGTAAGATTTAAAATATTTTATCATATATATGACAAAAATACTTTCTAAAAACAAAGGAAATAACATTCGAGGTAGGGATTACTCTTGGCCAGGCCTGGTGGCTCAGGCCTGTAATCCCACACTTTGGGAGGCCAAGGCAGGAGGATTGCTTGAGCCCAGGATTTCAAGACCAGCCTGGGCAACACAGTGAGACCTCATCTCTACAAAAAAATGTAAAAATTAGCTGGGCCCATGTAGTTATAAATTAGTGGTAACATTCTAGTTCTTAAATTGAGGGATAGGCCCCCATACAGTCATTATAGAATCTTAAAGTTGTTAAGTAAAAGATGAATTCCTACATGGACCAGTGATTATAATGTGCTGTAAATTGAGGATTTGCCTAAATTTTATAAAGTTATAAAAGGAGTGGTATGTTTAGTTAAAAATGTTCTCATAATTTTGAGATAAACATATGGAAGACGTCTTTCCCTATTATGAGAGATGCCAAAACCTAAGAGATACTCATCACTGTTACTTAGAACATGACCTTTGATGCCACTAAATTCTGTAGGGTGGAGGCAAGGGGTAAAGAAACAGTTAAAAGCTTGGGCTCAGAAATTGGGCTTCCCACATTTCAATTTCTGATGCCTGTCTCTACATGCTGTATGACTTTGGACATGTTATTCAGTTCTCTGTGAAATAAGAATGACAATGATTGTGGGGTTGTGTTAGGGCTTAAAATGTGTCAAGTGCACCAAAAAAAATGTTAATCACCAATATTAGTAGTGAAAGTGACTTGGAAGGGCCTAGCTGCCTGGCCAATGGCTGAATGCTGTCACCTCCTCCTTGCTACTCTTGGACTGGGCAGTCAGGACCCCCCACCATCCTTTCCTGGATTCCAAATTGAGCATGTTAGGGAGTGTCCTGATGGCATTATTGGGGTTCCTAGATAAGGGTGGTGTCTGAGGCCTCTGATCTAAGACTCCTGGTTATTAAGGGGAACTAAATGGCCTCCCCTTAAAAGGTAATCTCTTCTCCAAAACTGAAGTCTCTGCGTCTGGGGAAGGCAGCTGGGATTACCACTCTTCTCTTTTCAATCTTTAGTGTCAGAACACAAAAGGCTAAGCATCAACAAATACCCACAAATCATCACAGCACTTTATCAATGTAGGAATAAAATAACCCATTTGGGGCAAGAGGTACCCGGATGCAATGGTAACACATGACAATTAGTTCATGCCTCAGTCAGCCTAAGACTTGACTTGTTGGGGTTCCTAGATGAGGGTGGTGTCTGACAAGTCATGTCTCGACTCTTCTGAGACTCAGTGCCTTTTGCTGCAAGAAATTCTCCAAGAAGTCAGAATTGTTTTTCCAAGGTCCTTCTGAGTTCCAGAATTTTGAGTCTTCACAAGTAGTAGAAGGTTTTCCCCAGTGGATATATTTTCACCACAAACATAATCAATTAGCCTTGCACATTTGCCATTGTCCTCACCGAAGGCTCTGGAAGAGTAATAGCTGATGACAGGAGAGAGGGAGTTGAGTGGGTTTCACAGATACCCAACTGGAAAATATCTTCATTGCACCAGACTATAGCTGGGTTACCCAACAAGATTAGCTGTCTAAGTGTCCAGATTAAATTATTTCTTTTTCCATTAGTTATCTGAATACAGCTTAAGTTTCTGTGGGTGAATAAAATCACATGACATTAGTGAAGATATGACATTTTAAAAGAAGCTTAGGTACTTCCTTAATAAGCACCCTAAAAATAAACAGAAGAACAGAATGGAGGAAGTCACCCTAATACATTTATAAATGTGTGGTATTTCTCATCGTGAGGGTGAAGAGTAAATTCTGTATCTACTTTGCACACAGCCAAATGTGCTATGAAATATTATTGATGTACTTGACAAATTCCCAAGTATAGCATCAGCCTTGCTAAAATACTTGCTGGCACGACATTGCACTTCCAAATTTAGCATTATGGCTGACAGCATTTTTCTTGGTCTCTCAAAAAATGACCAGCCAAAATTGTACTGCATACATTTCCAAAGGATCTGATACTAAATTCTCTCTTTTTAGAAACTAAATTCATTGAGTGTGAAACACGTAAACCTTCAGATACAACTGTTAACCTTTTCAGGTTTAGGAGAGGAAAAATATGGCTGAGTATTATCCAGTAATGTATTAAAATAATTATACCACTTGGAGGGATTAAGCTGAGATGTTTAACTTCAGAAAAATAAAATATGGATATCAAGACTATAACAGCAAATTAGAAATTAAAATATTTTCTTTAATTTTATGTAATAACAGCTACCACCCTCTTATCTAATAAAAGGTTTTACAATCTCTCCTGTTTGTAAGTGTTTTATGAAGAGGAAGGATGATTGGAGATAAGTACTCAAACAGCATAAAATAAAAGATACTCTCAAGAATAAAATCTTTAGGAGGCAACTGAATTAAAATAAAAGTACTAGTTAATATTCATTGTGATCGAAATTAAATTGATATTGCTTAATGTGATAGCAACCCAGACTTTAAAGTAAATCTTAAAATGCAAATAAATAAATAAACAAGCACATGAAAGATGAGTTAGGGGAATCCATTGACATTTGAATGTCAACCTCTTGGTTCTTCCAGTTGAATCCAAACTTTGTTTTGGCTCTACATTTCCATTTCAGTATCTACACTGTCATGCTCATCTTTAAAAATAGTAACATACTGCTGTGCCAAGAAGCAAGGGCAATGCCAAACCTAGAAAAATCTATAAAATCAGGTTTAGGAAAGAACTGAATTGCTTATAAATGTCAAAAGCTCTGTAAGGAGTAGTATTTTAAAAAATAATCACAACAAAATCTTCTACTGCTTTGCTCAGAAGGCCCAAAATACACTGAAGCCAGTGTGGCCAAGAAATGGAAGGTTTATATCTGAAAACCAAGCTTCCATCTTCACTCACATTTACAAGCAAATACTACTCTGTGGTTTGAAGTAGTATTTTCAACCTCAGAATAATACTTATACCCCTGGTATGTAATCAAGATGATCTAAGGTATCATAATCAAAGATCCATCAAAATCATTTGCTCTGTGGTAACCACTGACTAGTACTTTTTTCTCAAGAAGGCACCTGGAACTATGTGGGGAATGTGCCCTTTGCCTGTCTCTGTGCCTGAGGCAAGTTACTAAGCTCTTTGAGATCTTTGGTTATCACCAGAGAGAAAAACATTGACGTTGAATTATAACCCCAGTGCAGACCAGGAAAATTTCTACTTGGAAGTATGAAGAATACAAAACACTTAATGTACCATAGAATTCTGACAAATGTCCACTTGCTAATGAAGTTAGTTCAATTTTGATATTTACATTAGCATAATAGAAATGATAATTCATAATATTAATTTCCATTTACTGAGTGGATATTGTATGTCAGGCACTGTATACTTAATATAAAGTACTTTATTTCAATCCTTAACTAACCCATAAAGGAGATCTGGGGTTCAAAATGGTTAAGCTATTTGCCCAAGCCCTTATAACTAATGAGTGGCAGATTTCAGTGGGATTTCAGACTAATCTATCTGGTTCTAAAAAAAGACTGTAAAGTGTCTCCTGTTTTATTTGTCTATGGCATAAAGTGAGATTTTTTTCTACTAAGTTTCAATTGGCTTATTTTATTAATTCAGTTAATCTACACAATTATTAGCTAATATTAGCAATTTAATTGGACAATATGAGTGCCTTGCGCATATGCGTGATTAATAATTACTGGTCAATACTTATCATTTGCTTTGGGTTGAATTGTGTCCCCCACCAAAACCCATATTTTGAAGCTCTAACCTTCAATGGAACTATTTGAAAATGGGGCCTTTTAAAATTTTTATTTCATTTTGTTTTTGAGGTGGGGTCTTGCTTATTGCCCAGGCTGGTCTCAAATTCCTAGGCTCAAGCAATCTTTCTGCCTCAGCCTCTGGGATTAGAGGTGTGCATTATCACACCCAGGCTGGAGATAAGACCTTTAACTAGATCATTAACCTAGAACTTAAGAGTATAATTTAAAAGAAAAAAAAAGAGTAAATTAAGTCATAAGAATGGGACTCTGATCCAATAGGATTGACATCCTTCTAAGAAAAATAAGAGACACCAGATATCTCTCTTTCAGAGACCACAGAGACAAGAAGGCAGCCATCTGCAAGCCGAGAAGAGAGAGCTTAAAAGAACCCTGCCGTACTGATACCTTCATCTCGGACTTTTAGCTTCCTGAACTTTGAGAAAGTAAATTTCTGTCATTAAAGATACCCAGTTTGGGTGGCTTTTATTTTGTTATGGCAACCCCATCAAGCTAATGGGGACTTGACGACTTCTGAGGACAATGATGTTACATGTGCAAAACCAGGGGAAAAAAACACTGTGTTCAGAGGACAGAGCTTAGAGCCCTCTCAGATGACCTACATCTACCATGCAAATCCCTGATATATGACGGGAAAAGGCTAGTTTCTCTTTGGAATCAATTCAGACCTATTTCTTTCTGGCTTATTTCTCGTTTCCTTTGCCTGAGGCTGTCAGTAAGATATTTGTGATAAGAAAATATTTCTGGTAGACTCATTCTTAGAATGGGGAACTGAGTCATAGAAAAACCAGCTGCTGAAAGACTCTGGCCAACAGTATATGCTCATGTTTTGTGCTTCTAGCTGTATGTTGTCTTCCATCTTCAACTCTAGCTCTTTACTTCATTGAGGGCTTGAAAAACTAGGATCCTATGGCAGCAGGTGGGCCGAGAGGAATGCTCTATGGGTGAATGTCACAGGCCAGAGCTGTCTTAGCAGGACTCAGAGGACTCAGGCACAGGATTAACTTGGCTTTTTAGAGTGACTGTTTTCACTTGTGGGGTTTTTATGAGAGTCTGAGTATGTTTCTCTGGGTCTGTAATTGTGCTTGTTTCTCTATCTTGTACTCTGCGGTAACGCGAAGGTTCTTAAAAGGAGACTAAGTTGGGTGATTTGCGTTTTAAAATATCAGGAGGTTTTTGTTACCTTCTGCACTTCTAAAACATTTGAGATCTCTAAAGTGACCACTTTATTGTTTCCAATGCATCACAAGGTGTGAGAGAAACATTTCTCTTTCCCCACCTTCCATTTCGGGACATCCATCCCTTCAACATCTCTACTTTCTGAAACATTTTTTTCCCTCTCTCTGCCAACTGTAGAAGTCAAGGATAGTACAAAAACATTCAAATTGGGAAGCTGCCAGTGGATTCTGCTGCTAGGGATGTTGTACCACTTGGGCTGTTTGTGGAGTATCACTGTGCCCAGGAGCTGTCACCCCCTTCAGAGAGTGGGGAGAGTATTTTGTTACTGTTCACCCGCATGATTCTAATTGCACAAACATAGGGTTCCAAGATCAGGGACCTTTTTTCCCCTCTGTTCTAATAGCAACAATAAAAAAGAATTTATATGTTAGCATCCTGATTCTTTGTAGGGAAAAAAATTGTGCTCTGTTCTGTCACTGCTGTTTATCTTTAAAATTAACTCTGTGTACTATAGACCACACCTAATAATCAACTACTACAGGGCGAATTCAATTTATAGAAATCTTAGATAGATCGATGAATTTACATAAATTCTTCCTCAAAAATCCCGTGCTTTACAAACCAGTGTACCTAAAAATCTTTCTAAAAAGAAATTGGTTTTTAAAAGCACATCATGTAAATCGAGGTATACCATATCCCTTTGACTCATTTATTAATGCATGTTAATAGAAGATGTTCAATAAATATTTGTTGATTACAAGGATAATTTTTTTTTATTATACTTTAAGTTCTAGGGTACATGTGCATAACGTGCAGGTTTGTTACATATGTATACTTGTGCCATGTTGGTATGCTGCACCCATCAACTCGTCAGCACCCATCAACTCGTCATTTACATCAGGTATAACTCCCAATGCAATCCCTCCCTCCTCCCCCCTCCCCGTGATAGGCCCCGGTGTGTGATGTTCCCCTTCCCAAGTCCAAGTGATCTCATTGTTCAGTTCCCACCTATGAGTGAGAACATGCGGTGTTTGGTTTTCTGTTCTTGTGATAGTTTGCTAAGAATGATGGTTTCCAGCTGCATCCATGTCCCTACAAAGGACACAAACTCAGATTACAAGGATAATTTTGAATGAATTCTGTGACAAAGAAATCCCAGTGAAGTGTGGATATTTCCCAAGACACTACCAATCTGGCTTCAGTTTGAAATAAGCAGTGGTTAGCTTTATTGAGGGGACTAGACAGAGGTCACTAGAGGAGTCAGCCAGAATTTGGAAGTGGAATACTGCTGGCTCCCAGCCCTGTTTCTAGTAACTACTCCACCCTACTGTTCCCAAGAGAACAAATGTGCACTTGATAGCTGAGCAGGTGGCATGGACAGCACTAATAAACAGCTCCTTTCCTGTAAGGGAGCACTGGACTAGGTTTATGGATCCATGAGCTTTCCTGTGGGGAAGCCATTATGTCTAGTTAAAATTGTAACTGAAAACATCCGTCTCTATCAACTTCTTAGTAATTCTACTCTGGTTTAGTCCAAAGCCCCTCAATACTGCTCCCCTCATCAATTCAGTTGAGGGCATGTACAACCTGCCCCCAGGCTCAAAGATAGCATGAGAGACAACCGGAAATTGTTCAGTTCATCTGTTTGTCATGAGGAGCGGCTGTGGATTTAGTCCACCTGCAAATTAATGCTGGGAAAAGGAAGCCACTTGGGGTTCAACAGGTCTCTTTCCCTGTGTGTGTGGTTTTTTTTTTTTTTTCAATGTGTGTACTTCCTCTGTTTCCCTCACGAACTCCATAGCTTAGGAATTCCAAGCCATTAAATGAAATTAAGACACAGGCTCATTATTTATTTAGAGCCAAAAGGTTACAATCAACTCCCCTCCAACAATCAACCAATATCCTTTTGTTTACTGGAAACATAACAGGAAAACACTACCTTATGTCTAAATGACTTGGGTGGGGGGGTGGTATTTTCATAAACGCTTGCTGAATTTTCCTAATTAATCAGAAGTCTTTGGCACAAATCATCAGACTGTTGGGACTTGAGACCCAGGGCTGGCAGAAAACTTGTCAGCAAAAACTGTCTTTTGTGCAATCTATGTGCTACCTGGCACAAAAAGTACTTAGTCCATCTTGATTATGATTACATTACAATGGTTAATTAGCAGAGCTTTTCTTTGTCCTTACAAACTTCTTTAGACTCTTTGTCATTAATGAATTGAGGAATGAGAGTTTCCTGGATTTGTAGGCAAAAAAAAAAAAAAAAAAAAGTGAGAGTGAGTTTTTGTTATTTTCCAAAGGATATCCCTTGTGCTGACAGTATTCCATGGCATGAGCCCCACAGTCCCAAAGCCAACCACCCAAGCTGGCCAAAGAAAACGCTGACCCTACTGGACTTGAGTAGGTCAAGGAGTTTTATGGTGAACGGAGAGTGACTGTAAAGTTAATCTCTTATTTATGTTACACTGTGATAATCCTGCCTAAGAGTAACAACAGCCACAAAAGTCAGGAAGTTAAGAAGAATTAACAACACAAAAAGAGTCTTAGGCCATCTTTTTGTTTTGACAGTTATTGGTGTAAACTTGACGGGAGGTTCAGTTGTTAAAAAAGCATTTTTAAAGTCTAATTAAATGCTTATATCTTATAGTAGCATATATTCTATTTAAAACAATATCGAATACTCTAAACTATAAAACTGTAAAAACAAAAATAAATTTGTATAATGCAAAATTTTTAAAATTAAAGCTAAAATGGGTACCTTATTTGGAAAGCATTCAGAGCATCTCAGAAATGATTTAGGACTTTTTTTTTTTTTCAAGACTTGAGTTGGATTAAAGAAAGTGCGCAAGGAGTAATTTTTAAAAATGGGTTTCCAGTTTCCAGTTATTTTATAGACATTTTCAGTGAGGACGCAGTAAAAGGAAACATGTAAGCATATTGTGAAATATTGAGGTTAGATGAAAAATAATTTCCTAAAGGGATTTAGTCATTGGAATAAGTCACCAAAAGTAAGCTCTGAAATCTTTTTCTCTAGAAGTCTTTAAAAGCATGATACATTTCATCTCTCAAGGACAGAGCTGTATGTGAAGATGGATAATCACAATAAATAATTTCAAGGAGAATATGAATTTTTCTGACTATAAGTAAAGATTTTATTCCTTCAAAAATGCTTAAAATGGAAAAAACCATTAATTAGGTTCCAATAGTGACTGGGAAAAGGCCGTTTTATAGGAGCTTTCACTGCTTCACTCAAAAGAAATACCTCTCAGCATATGTGTTGTTGTTGTGGCCCCTAGAAAACCATTAGCTTCGATTTTGGCTCCCTTTCTACGTGGACATAACAATCCATGAATTCATATTTGGAATCCCAAGCAGTTACATAACTTATTCTATCTTGCCAAGATCAGTAATGTTTCTTATTGTTGAGTAGTTTGTTTATAAGAAATAGTAGTCATATATCATAGGTGAAAAGAACCCAGAAAATCAGATTGCATATTAAAACTGTCATGGGATCATTTTTAGAATAATTTCACCCACGAGAAGATTGCTCACTAGTGAATGAAGACTGGTTTAATTCCAGTGGTGTAATGTTACACTAATCTTAGAGATGCAATACAGCCTTCTGAGGGATTTATGTACCAACAGCTATGCCACTGTTTCCCAGTAAAATAGATCAAAGCAACTCACAAATATATGGCTTATTCCTCTATACATCTCTGAAATGACTGGATAAGTGTGGCAAAGAAGCTATTGTCAGAACAATAAAAGAAAAGAAGGAGAAAGAAAAAAGCTTAAAGCACACATGAGTGTAAGGGAAGCGAAAATAAGGAAATGCCAGGTGAACAGACAAAGAGGAGTGGTCCCAGGAACATAGGAAGAGACAAAATATCATGGTGCCACATGGACCCAGTGAGGAGAAGTTTCAGTAACAACGGCTGCACATCTGACTCAAGGGCTAAAAGAAGCTGAAGAGATGAGGACTAAATATGACCATTTGACCTGACAGGACGTTATCGACAAGCTTTGACGGTTAGACACTACAGTGGGTAGAAGAGGAGAAGGAGGGATGCCAAGTGAGGAAGTAAATACAGAAGTTATCTAAGTATTTTGCTGGATTATCTAAAATTGACTGTGGGCAGTGGAAGCATTCACAAGGAAGAGCGGAACCAGATGAATCAAGGACGCTAATCCCAAAAAGAAAACTCTGGCACTGCACAGTAAAAGTGTGCAAAGGGACTTAGAGCAAGTCCTCTTCCTTTTACTCTGTCTGAGCTCCAGTGGGTACCACATATTCATGTTCCTCCTCCTGAAAGGGTTTATGATGTGATTTTTAAATAAAATTGATTGGCATGGTGTGATATTTATATTATTTGTTATTTTTCTGAATTGAACACAAAAGTTTATAAATTTCCTTATTATGCAACTTTTGCTAGGTTATGCTGAGGTAGGAAATGGTCAATGGCTTCTAACAACAATAAAAGCCAATGGCTTCTAACAACCATGCTTTATTTCTTGTCTACATTGCATGTGATCTCCATGTGTGTTGTTAATTCAGAGGTCCATAGTCATGAATGTCCCCTTTCTGGACACACTGAGCTCATAGCAGTTAGAAGGGAAGCAAGAACAGAGCCTCAAGGTGGTTCTTGAGCTTTTACTCAGACATAGCAGAAATTAATTCACTCACAATTGAGCAAAGCAAGTCACCTACCTGAGAGATAGAGTGGAAAAGTACAATTATGTGACATGGAGGGCAGAGAACACATGGTAACAATCCAATCTATCACAACTGTTAAAATTTTAGAAGTCATACCATGCACAGAGAAAAAAATTAAAATTTTTTGCATCTTCCTAATTAGTTTACTGATGAGATCATAATATGAGTTTTCTTTTGATCCTGCTTTTTAATTAATACTGCATTGTACATTTTCCTCTAGTTCATTTGGTATTCTTTAAAATGTGATTGTAAAGACTGTACTTTATTCCATTGAATGGAGGTATGTAGGTAATGTGTTGGTATATATACACATACATTATTCCATTATCTGGATATGTATATTTACTTTTCCTTGAGTTTTCTGCTTTGCTGTTGTTGTTGTTGTTAATATATTGTCACGCAGAAATTTAGGACACATTTTCTAAACTATTTTCTAATGAAAGCTTTGAGGAATGTTAATGACCTGAAACAACTGTGACCACACCTTTAATAATGGCTGCCTTATCGCTCCTCCTGAAGAATTAATACTCTATTTACAAAATAAGGTTTTCAGTTTCGGTTGAACACTTGCCTGGAAAATGAAAGCAATGCTCAGGAGTGCTAATATATTTTTGGTGTTTCATTCCCATGATTTGATTTATTGTGAAATTCTTTGAGTGACCAATAATGCTTTCTTTAAGTCCTAAAACTCCTTTCCAATCATATAGCAAGAAAGTTAGCACTTCAGGTACTGTCTGTCTCAAAATATGTATTAAGAATATACATTAGAAGTTTTAATTTTGAGATTATATGTGTTCCCTATAACAATCTGGAGTCTAAAGAAATAAATCAAATATTTTAATGATGTAGCTGACACTTGTTTGCCTACCCATTATCAATTCCTCCCTTTCTTTTCCTGATACAATCTTCCCACAGTCATCTGCATGCTTCTGTGGAGACCGACCACACCCCCTGCTCTAAAGAGCAGGACTAACTGTTCTAAAAATGACCTCAACCTCATTGCCAATGATTGATTCAGGAGTGGGCACTTTGCTCCATTCTGCCAATGAGACAAGAAGAATATCTGATTCCTGAGAGACATTCTTTCTCTGTTAAAAGAGAGTCACATTAAAAGTCATTCTCCTTCCTCCTGACATTTTCATGTGCGTAAGTGATACCTGGTACAGATACAGACAGCTTCTCAGCACTTTAGGAGAAGCTAAAAGTGAGGGTGTCAGACACAAGCAGTGGAAAGATCTTGGGTCTTTAACGACCTTGGGGAGCACTGAATCAACCTGGAAATGAGCCTGGCCTTTTGAAGTCCTGTTATATGAAAGTTAGTGCATTTTCTTATTGTTTAACCAATTTAAGTGGACTTCAGGATACTTCCAGGACAAAGCATTCTAGCTGATGCAACGCAGGCAGAGATGTGAGAATATGCTCAAAACTATCAATCAATGAATCAAAATCAATACTGAATATCTAAAACATAATGCCATCTGATACTGACACTGACTAACTGATACTAACAGGCACACACAACACAAATCTATATATACATTTTGTCTCCGACTTTTACTCAGTTACTGAAAGGTCTGTCATGTTCGCATGTACTGTGATGAATAAAATAGGAGGCAAGTTAAATTGTATATGTAATCTTAAAATGAAGGAAGATGGACAGGATGATTTAATTCCAAAAGTGTAAATTCATGTACTTTAAAACAAATAAAATAAATTCTAGCTCAAACTCTTGCAAATGATATCCCAGAGGTGTCCATGATTTGCGATCACCACAGATCATAGCCTAGGTAACAAGTATGGTGCAGACAACTTTAGTGTATTTCCCACAGGGTAATTAATAGAGCTACATATAACAGACATACAATCAGTCGATATGATATACAAATAATTCCACAGTGGCTCATGCCTGTAATCCCAGCACTTTGGGAGGCTGAGGCAGGCAGATCACTTGAAGCCAAGAGTTCAAGATCAGCCTGGCCAACATGGCAAAACCCCATCTCTACTAAAAATACAAAAATTAGCCGGGCGTGGTGGCGCACGTCTGTAGTCCCAGCTACTTGGGAGGCTGAGGCAGGAGAATCGCTTGAACCTGGGAGGTGAAGGTTGCAGAGAGCACTCCAGCCTGAGAAATGGAGTGAGACTCCGTGAAAGAAAGAAAGAAAGAGAGAGAGAGAGAGAAAGAAGAAAGGAAGGAAGGAAGGAAGGAAGGAAGGAGGAAGGAAGGAAGGAGAAAGAAAAGAAAGAAAGAAAGAAAGAAAGAAAGAAAAAGAAAGAAAGAAAGAAAGAAAGAAAGAAAGAAAGAAGAAAGAAGGAAGGAAGGAAGGAAGGAAGGAAGGAAGGAAGGAAGGAGAAAGAAAAAGAAAGAAGAAAGAAAGAAAGAAGAAAGAAAAGAGAAAGAAAGAAAGAAAGAAGGAAGAAGGAAGGAAGAAGGAAGAAGGAAGAAGGAAGGAAGGAAGGAGGAAAGAAAAGAAGAAAGAAAGAAAGAAAGAAAGAAAAAGAAAGAAAGAAAGAAAGAAGAGAAAGAAAGAAAAGGGAGAGAGAAAGAGGATTCTACATTATTTGTGAAGAAAAAGATGTATGTTGGACTTGGATTGGTGAAAGACACAAGTAATATAAAATCAGATTTCCATCACTGGCTTTCAAGTCTTACCTTCCAAGTATTTCACCCAAGTTTGTGATGACAAAACTTATAGAATCATATTCAGTTTCATGTTTTTGCTTTCCATTCTGTAAATCTCATGGAGGTACAAATGAAAAGAACTGTCTAAAGTTGAATAAACAGATGTCTATAATTTAGATAACTAAATCTTATAGAATTAAGCCCTGACTAGAAAGATTTATAAGCAAATACGAACACCCTCAATCGGTTATACATACAGTCAAAATTTTCTGACTTTCTAACTCATTCAAGCTTTCCTTTTGGCATATGAAACACGAAGAATGCAATCCAGAAATCTCATTTGCATGTACATTTCAATTCAAAAATAAAGGTTTTTATTGTTGTTTTTACCTCTGAATATTACAATGTGGAAATCAGGAGCAGAAATTGAAAAATAAAAAGTATTTTTCCCCAAATTATATAACTGTGTATTATTTTTCCCTTAAATTAAGAAAACGTAGCTGTATCTGCATATAAAAGTAAATTATTCAGAGAATTAGACTAATTTCTAGGGTTTTATTGCTCCCATGCCCTAAGAGGAAAACATCCCCAATAAGGCCTTACAAAAGTCCTACAAGTTAAGATCGAGAAAAATATAAGTTCAAAATATTCTCATTCATCTGTGGAAGAAGAAAAAAAAGATGACATCATAGAAATACAAAGTAAAATAGAGGATGCTAGAGGCTGGGAAGGGAATGAGGTAGGGGGATAGGGCAAGATTTGTTAAAGTATACAAAATTATAGCTAGATAGAAGGAATGCATTCTGGTGTTCTATAGCACTGTAGGATGACCAGAGCTAGCAGTAATACACAGTTTTTAAAAGCATGAGGGAGGTTGTTGAATATTCTGAACACAAGGACATGATGTTTGAGATGAGAGATATGCTAATTACCCTGATCTGATCACTATATATGTATTTCAATATGATTATGCCCTGTATATACCACATCTATAATTACTATGTGTCAATTAAAAAATTTTAAAGATAGTATTACCAAGCATAAGTAAGTCATAAGAGCAATAGCCAAAAGACCCTTAAAGACTTCAGATACTAACACGGTCAGATACAAAATACATCTATGTATTCATTTTTATTGCTGCTGTCGCTAATTACCACAAACTTAGTGGTCTGAAACAACATAATTTTATTATCTTAGAGTTATTGGGGTCACATATCTCAAAATCGGGGCCATGTTCCTTTCTAGAACTTAAGGAATGGGTCTGTTTCCTTGCCTTTTCCAGCTTCTTGAGGACACATGTTCCTTGGATCTGACCCCGTTTACTGGTCTTCATATCTAGCAATCTCCCTGATCATGCCTTTTTGTTTTTTTGTCATATCTCTTTCTCAACCCACTTATTCTGTCTCCCTTTCCCACTTTTAATTATTCTTGTGATCATATTGGGACCCACATGGAAAATCCAAAATAATCTTCTTATCTGCTGATCAAAATCATAATTCCATCTACAAGCCTAATTCCCCTTTGCCATATATGCCAACATATGCACAAGTTCTGGGAATTAGGACAGAGACGCCTTTGTGGAGAACATTATTCTGCCTACTACAAGCTGTATCCTAAATGCTTAAGAAAATAAAATATGAAAACACAAATGTGAATAAGCAATACACAACCATTGGTAATGATCAGAAAGACTTTAAAATAAACAAGATGGAATTTCTTGAAATAAAATATACAACTTTTGAAATAAAAAATCTCCATAAATGAGCTAGATTTTTAGATATAGTTGAAGAAATAATTAGTGAACTGAATATGCATCTGATGAAATTGTCCAGAATGTAATGCAGAGGGACAAAAAGAAATAAATAGAAAATACAGAACAGAAGTTAAAACATATAGAAGATAATGAGTAGCTCTAGGATATATGTAGTTGAAAGCTAAAAGGAGAAAATAGAGATGGAAGGAAGACAATAGGTGAAAAGATAGTAGATGAAAAGTTTTAAAAAAGTAAAAAAAAACTTGAATTCACAGATCCAGGAAGCATGATGAATCTTAGGTGGTATAATTTTTTTTTTATAAAATCCACACTTGGATGTGTTTTGGTAAAATTGGAGAACACCAAAATCAAAGAGAAACTATTAAAAGCACCAAAAAAAAAAAAAAAAAAACCTACAAAAAACTATCACCTGATAAAGGCTAAAAATAAGACCAATTGAAGAATTATCAACAGCAAGTGCTGGGCTGATATAACTATAATTGAACTTTTTTTAACCTGGAAAAATTATTTTTCAAAAATCAGAGTGAAATGGAGTCATTTTCAGATAAACAAAAATGGAGTTTACCACCAACAATTCTTTACTTCAGGAACTTCTAAAAGATGTATTTCAACAAGATGGAAAATAATCACAGAGGTATAAACTGAGATACAAAACATAGTGAAAAATAAAATGGTAAATGTACATTTTAATCTAAATAAATATGTGTCTGCATAAAAAATTGTCTATAGTTTTATTTTAAAAGGCAACTCTAAAATACTGCGCAAAATAGGATGTAAGTCAGAAGAAGAGTTCTGTATTCTAATATTTAGGATACAGATATCTTTAGACATTATAAAGTCCAGATTATGATATAATAACCACTGAATGAAAAGTAATATAGTATAAATGTTAATATCATAGAAGAAAAAAATGAAATAAACACACAAACCAATTAAATAAAATGGCAAAAAAAGAGAAAAGGAGCATCAAAAATATACCAGTTTTAAAAATAAGACGGTACAGATAAATCAAAATATATCAATAATTTCAATAAGCCAATAAAGTCCCCAGTTAATAAATAGATTATTGGATTACATGCTTACCTTAAGATAAGATCTATCTCTATCTATTTATTGCTGTGTAACGGGTTCGTTCAAAAATTTGTCTTAAAATGAACACGCATTATATTTGTGAATTGATATAATGTGAATTGAAAATTTCATTTTCTGTGAATCGGGAATTAGGAAGAGGTTTAACTGAATGATTCTGACTCGGGGTCTTGCAAGAGATGCCCATGATCTCAAGGCTTGACTGAAGAATTTGTCTACAGCCTTGGTATCCTCAGAACATGGCATCTGGCTTTCCTCAAAGTCAAAAAGCCAAGTTGTCTTATTGTCTACGCCCAAACCCCCATACTGCCATTTATGCAATGTTCTATTGATTAGGCAGTCAGCCCTACTCATTGTGGAAGAGGACTATGTAAAGATATGATCACCAGAAGCTGAGGATCACTGGGGGCCATCTTGAAGACTGGCTATGACAAAATACCCCAAGGTAATACTATCAAAAGAAAGTTGGGGTAGCTATGTTAATACCAGGCAAAGTTTATTTTAAGGCAAAATCATTGTTAAAGATTAGAAAAAACATGATTAAATAATGATAATAGCTTGAATTCATAAAAAAACTAACAAATCTAAACTCAGATCTCTGTGGAAAAAATGAGTCTTAAAATATAAGAAGCAAAAGTATATTGAACACAAAAGGGAAGAATTGACAATCCATCATCCGTGGGAGAAATTTAAACATATTTTACTCAATTACTGACATGTCAAACAACAAAAAATTAATAAAGATAAAGAAGATTTGAACAAGAGGGTTAGTAATTTGGTTTCCATGTGCAGCAAATAGAGAATATAGAATGTCTAAAGTATGCATGAAGCATTTATAAGAATTAACCAGATGTTAGGCCAACATCAGGTCTCAGGTTGTATAAGAATCATTTTCTGAGACCATGTTCTCCAAGTACTGTGCAATTAAAATGCAATAACAAAAACAACAACAATACATTTTGTAATCTTAAAACACAGTTTTAAATAATTTATGGATTAAAAAGACAATAATGAGAATTTTAAAAATGCTTAGAACTGAATAATTATACAGATATTACAAACTAAATACTGTGAATTGCTGTGAAGGCAGTACTTTGGAATATATCTGTATATAACTGAAAAGGTCATATTCAGAAGAAAATAAAATTAATGAACTAATTATCTAACATAATAACAGAAGAACAACAGAATAAAACCAAAGAATGTAGAAGTTAGGATTTTAGGATCAACCAAGCCAAAACACAAACTCTGAAGAGAGTGAAAAAGAAACTTTGGGAGGCCGAGGCGGGTGGATCATGAGGTCAGGAGATCCAGACCATCCTGGTTAACACGGTGAAACCTCGTCTCTACTAAAAACAGAAAAAATAAATAGCTGGGCGTGGTGGCAGATGCCTGTAGTCCCAGCTACTCGGGAGGCTGAGGCAGGAGAAAGGCATGAACCCAGGAAGGTGGAGGTTGCAGTGAGCCGAGATCGCGCCACTGCACTCCAGGCTGGGCAACAGGGTGAGACTCTGTCTCAAAAAAGAAAAAAAAAAAAGAAGAGAAGGCACAACCAGCTATCAAATTATAGATATTAAGCACAACACAAAAATATAACTATAACAAAAAGAAATTTTTTAAATAACAAGAAGATCTTTATGTTATTCACAATGTATATAAAATCAGCAGATTCTTAGAAAAATCAGACCTTACAAAACTGATCCAAAAGAGAAAAAATACACTAAATATAAACTAGTAAGAGAATCAGTAGTAAAATATGCATATAATAAACATTCGGCCAAACTAGTTTCATAGACAAATTGGACAAAATTTTCAAAGTACCAGTTGTTTTGGTCTTGTATACCTTTTTAAAAATAGTTGAAAAGGAGAAAATACTCCCCAACTCTTTCTTTGAAGTTAAGAAAACCTCGATATTAGAATCAGACAAGGATTATACAAAAGAAGATTATAGTCCTGTCTCAGTCCTGAATAAATGCAATCGGCCCAAAATGAAAACATCAGTGAATAAAAAGCATAATTAATGAATGACCAAGAGTTTATCCCAGGAATGCAAGAGTAGTTTAATATTCAAACGACAGTAAACGTCATTCACCACATTAAAAGATAAAGTACACGCCAAACAAGAATTTCATACAATTCAGCACTGTCGATGATAAAATTTTTTAGCAAATAAGTAATAAAAGGAAACTCTTTTAACCTGATAAGGTTTTCATCAAAATTCTAAAGAAAACATCATTGTTAATAATAAAATATTAGAAAAATTCATTTTTAAATCATGAGCACATTGACACATAATATAACTACTCCATTAAACAGGGTACTGGAAGTCCTAGCCAGCATAGTAAAGCAAGAAGAAGACATAAAAGTCACATAAACTGAGAAGAAAAAAAAAAATTGTCATTAGTCTCAAATGATATAATTTGTTTAGACACACACACACACAAACTTCCATACAAATTTACATACTATTATAAGAATTTAGTGAAGTGGCTAGTGATATAATTAACAATAAAATACTCTTTATTTCCTCTATATTAATATCAGGTATCTAATTTTTTAAAAACAGATTTTTAAAATGTTACCATTTATAATCAAAACAAAATATATTGTTTCCTAAGACTTCTTCTAGCAAACATTGCAGAAATCTTTCATGGAGAAAATTATAAAACCTTTTTGAGAGGTTTTAAAGTTGATCTAAACAAGTGCAGGAGATACATTTTATTGTGTAGGAACATGGTATCACAGTTTTAATTCTCACTCAAATTTCTCTATCCATTTAATATAATTCTCATCAAAGTCCCCAGACCTTTCTGTAGAATATAACAAGTGATTCTATAGTTTATGTGAAAAGCAAATAGCCAAGAAAAAAAAAAAAAAAAAACGGTCCTGAAAGAATAAGGTGGGAGGAGTTGCCTTGTAACTATTCTGTTTTACTTAAAGCTCTAGTAAGTTGGAAGCTGTGGGGTGGTGCAGTGATAGATAAATTGGTCAGTGAAACAATAGATGACCCAGAATCAGATCCATGTATTATATGGGATAAGATGCTATTTAATAACTGTGGAAAGGGAGGCTATTCAATAAACAGGGACAGTTGAGTGTCCATGTGGAAAAAATAAAATTGGATCCCAATCTCACAACACATGTGAAAATCATTTCCAGATAGATTAAGAATTTGTGAAAATCAAACTTAAAACTTTCAGAGAGAAAAAAAAGAAGGAAACGCTGGCCGTGGGAAAATCCAGTCTTCTCAGAGTAGTAAAGAATTTCTCAAGGACACAGAAAACCTTACTACAAAAGTAAAGACTCATAATCTACATTACTATGTTAAAAATTTATATTCACTGAAAGACACCATAAGTATAGTGAAAAAAACAAGCCACAATCCATAAGAATGTATTTACAACACACTACTAATAAACAGTATACAGAATATAAGAGTAATATATAAATGTACTGATTTTCTATAAATCAGTAAAATGCAGATAATGCCATAGAAGAAAATAAGAAGAAAATAGTGACAGGTGTTTTTGCAAAGAGGAAACAAGAATAGTAAAAAGGTATCTAACATCATTAATAATCAGGAAAATGCAAGTGAGTAGCAGAATGATATTTTATTTTATTTCCCTAGACTGACAAAAATCAAGAAGTTTAATAATACCAAGTACTGGTGAAGATGTAAAAGCAACAAATTTAGGGAAAAAAAGAGAAGACTTCCCACTAAAATTGAAAGTGTTTAGGCCAGGCGCGGTGGCTCACACCAGTAATCCAGCTATTTGGGAGGTTGAGGCGGGTCACTTGAGGTCAGCAGTTCAAGACCAGCCTGGCCAACATGGTGAAACCTAGTCTCTAGTAAAAATACAAAAATTATCTGGGTATGGTGGCACAGGCCTGTAGTCCCAGCTACTCTATAAGCTGAGGCAGGAGAATCACTTGAACCCTGGCAGCAGAGGCTGCAGTGAGCCGAGACCATGCCACTGCACTCCAGCCTGGGTGACAGAGCCAGATACCATTTCAAAAAAATTTTTTAAAAAAGTGTTGATAAACTATAACTCCACAATTCTTCCAGGGACTTACTTTACAGAAAGTTTTGTATATGGGCATCAGAAATAAAAGAATATTCTCAGTTCAAGTATCAAAAACCGGATGATCTCAAGTATCTATCAGTAGCAGAATGGATAAATAAATTACAGTATATGCATACAACAAATCATTGTAAGTCCGTTACATACAACAACGATGACTCTTAAAGATATGATGTTGAGTGAAAAAAGTAAATTCCAGAAGGCTGTGTAATAACATTTTTAAAGAATGGAAGAATACACAATGTGGTATTTAGGGCTGTACACATATGTAACACAAATAAAATTGGTAGGGAGGATGTCAAACATTCAGAATAGTGGCTATGCCTAGAAGGTGGGGCAGGGAAAATGGATAGGAATAGAGTGCAGAGTACTGGATATGTGCTCGTTCATTTTGTCAATATGCCTTGTAAATCAAATCTATTTCACATGTATTTTTTGAACTTACAAAATATTGTGAAAAAAATGAAAAGGAGAAGGCTGGGCATGGTAGGTAGCTCATGCCTGTAATCCCAGTACTTTCGGAGGCCTATGCGGGAACATTGCTTGAGACTAGGAGTTTGAGACCAGCCTGGGCAACATAGAGAGATCCCATTTCTATGTTAAAAATTTTAAAAATTAGCCAGGTGTGATGGGGCACACCTGTAGTCCTAACTACTCGGGAGGCTGAGGTGAGGGGATTGCTGAAGGCTACGGGTTTGAGCCTAGTGAGCAGTGATCATACCACTGCACTCTACCTTGGGAAACAGGGCGAAACCCTATTTCAAAACAGAAAGAAAAAAAAAAGTTAAAAGACAAAAAGTGGTAAGAGCTGATTAAATGGAGCCTAAAGAAGAATTTTAAACTGAAGAAATAAAAATAATGTTGAGTCACTATTTCTCTTTTTTGGGTTTCATGCATATTTTATGGAATGACAGGGAAGGCAAATCAGATGTCATTATTTCTCCACATTACAATCCAGAATTCCAAAGATTGGATACTTTAAAGTTAAGTTGCATACAAATTGTATGTATTGTTCATACTGATAGCCATTTTTCTTTACTATTTTTATTTATTTATAAATATTAGAAGGCTTTTTTGTGGAAAAATGCAAATAAAGAGTATCTACAAATTAAAAATCTACAAATGTGCATATACACACAAATTATAAAATATTTATATAAAATATTTTAGAAAACTTACCCCTTTAAATAATATGATTTTTTTTAAAGGGCTTATGTTTTTAAAGGTGATTTTAGCGTGGAAGATTTGAGGTTTAATTCTTAGATAACTTAGTCTGGGAGTTGATTCTACAGCTGCAGAATCAGCGAATCTTAGTGATCGCTTGTGCAGAGCTCAGGGTCAATTGTCATACCACGGCTCTCCTTCATCAGAAAATTGTTTGGGTTTCTGGAGTCTGGTAGCTGACTTCTTTCTGTAGATGGATACAAATACCACCAAATCCTTTCCTCATTCTTGCTTTCCTTATGACCCATCCACCCTGTTCCTATATATACACAAAACCACTCAGTGAAGATCCTGAAAAGTATTTGCAAACGATTTGCAGGATTTTTGGTGTTTTGCTGTTGTTGTTGTCCCTGTACATTGTGACTCCTGTGAAAAAATTTTTTTCCCAGTTTTATTGAAGTGTAATTGACAAATAAAAATGTGTATTTCAAGTGTACAGGGCCAGGTGTGGTGGCTCATGCCTGTAATCTCAGCATTTTGGGAGGCTGGTGAATCACCAAGGCAGGTGAATCACTTGAGGTCAGGACTTCTAGACCAGCCTGGCCAACGTGGCGAAATCTCATCTGCACAAAAAATACAAAAAATAGTCGAGTGTGGTGGTTCACGCCTATAATCCCAGCTACTCTGGAGGTTGAGGCAAGAGAATCGCTTGGGCCGGGCGCGGTGGCTCAAGCCTGTAATCCCAGCACTTTGGGAGGCCGAGATGGGTGGATCACGAGGTCAGGAGATCGAGACCATCCTGGCTAACACGGTGAAACCCTGTCTCTACTAAAAAAATACAAAAAACTAGCCGGGCGAGGTGGTGGGTGCCTGTAGTCCCAGCTACTCGGGAGGCTGAGGCAGGAGAATGGCGTGAACCCGGGAGGCGGAGCTTGCAGTGAGCTGAGATCCGGCCACTGCACTCCAGCCTGGGTGACAGAGCGAGACTCCGTCTCAAAAAAAAAAAAAAAAAAAAAGAGAGAATCGCTTGAACCCGGGAGGCAGAAGTTGCAGTGAACCAAGATCATGCCACTGCACTCCAGTCTGGGAGACAGAGTGACACTCTGTCTCAAAAATGAATAAATAAATGAATGTGTGCAATGTAATGATTTGATTTCCATATACATATATAGAGAGAGAAATGATTACCACAATAAATTTTATCACATTCATCACCTCACAGTTACCTTTTGCATGTGTTAGAATGCTTAAGATCTACTCCCTTAGAAATTTCAAATACACAAGATAGTAAGTGTAGTCACCATGCTGTACATTAGATTCCCAGAACTTGTATTTCTCATCACTGAAAGCTGAAGACAACCGTGTCACCTGCCCAATACTTCCTAAAGTATTTGTTCTGAGAGTCTGGGGCAGGTGGTCATTGCAGGATGCTTACAATATTGCCCCCCTAAATTCCATGATGAACAGTCACTTATTCTGAATTATCAAGGATATGGTTTATAAATTTTGTGATACCAAATGTTACTAAGGATGATACAACTTAAGTTACCAGCCAGCATCTTTTCTATGCCACTTAATAACCAGCTCAGAGAGTGAGGCCTTTTGGCTTGAGATAGACCTAGAGGACAGGGGCCAGACGGCAGGGACAAGTCTAGGAATGGCACCTAGGTCAAGTTTCACCTATGTGGCAATTCTGTGAAACTTCTCAGTGTTTTTATTCCAAGATGAATTATTTCATCTCCTATTGTTACTGGAAAACTGGAAAACAGAAAGGAGTGTATTCAAAAACTACCTCCAAAAGTTAGATTTGTAGATTAGGATGAAAAGTATAAGGTTTCTGAAAAAAAAAAAAAAATTCAAGAATTTCATAGGAGGGTCTAGGAGTCTTAAAGGGAAAAGTACTAGAATCAGAATAAGAGTACCTTGTTGAGAACTTCCCAAATCAATTAATTGGTTCTAATTATTTCTAAAAATTAGGGGGAAACTCCTGTGCTACCTTATCTTAACTACTGTGAAGAAAAACAATATAAATGTTTTAAAGGGCACAGTTATTTAAAACGTTATCTTTCTGGTAACAAAAAAAAATTGTGATAAGAGACCTAAGTTGTAAACTCAGAGGTTAAGGCCATTTATTTATTTATTTATTTATTTTTTTGAGACGAGTCTCGCTCTGTTGCCCGGGCTGGAGTGCAGTGGCCGGATCTCAGCTCACTGCAAGCTCCGCCTCCCGGGTTTACACCATTCTCCTGCCTCAGCCTCCCGAGTAGCTGGGACTACAGGCGCCCACCATCTCGCCCGGCTAGATTTTTGTATTTTTTAGTAGAGACGGGGTTTCACCGTGTTAGCCAGGATGGTCTAGATCTGCTGATCTCGTGATCCACCCGTCTTGGCCTCCCAAAGTGCTGGGATTACAGGCTTGAGCCACCGCGCCCAGCCGCCATTTATTTTTTTAATGCATCAATATTCATTATTTCTATTTGTATTTTCTAAATGAATTCCTAAATATATTAGGTGATCATAGTCAGACAAAGGTTTTTTTCTTTTTCACTTTCATCTCCAGGAAAAGTCAAATTGTAATTTGAAATAACTATTCAACAGCTTGCTTTTTTTTTTTTTTTCCAACTTTCTAGCTACAGTACTTGTTTCCAAGTACTGTTGGTGAGAGAGGAAAAGCTGAAAAAATAAATAAATCTAAACAAGGGATCTATGTAAAATGTCCTCTCTCTATATTTTGCTCTGATTTTAATGAAGCGATCATGAATCTGGGAACTTTCTGTAACAAACCAAGGTTAAGAAGATTCTGAGCAGCCAGATCAACCTTATGATATAGAAAATTAGAATTTCTCACCATGAAGTCTTAAAATACAAGACATGAACATGAATCAGAGGAAAATAGCAACTCCTCTGAAAGGGTAAGGAAATGATGGTAATAGTAAGAGAAAATAAAATGGCCATTCATTCATTCATTCATTCACACATTTAACAAATAGTAATGAGCACATGTCGTGTCAGGCAGGAGATACAAAAATGTCTAAGGCATGACACCTAATTTTGATCTCTAATCTAATACGTGTGGAAATGGGATAAGATGAAATATATGTGGAAATAGTAGAACTAACAAATTGTGGGTGAAACCTATGTGCCTTGGGTATGAATCTAAGTCTTTATGTATTCATGAGTGGTAACTATTTTTGAAAAGAATGTTACAGAGAAAGGATATTTTTTTCTTCATGCTGAAAGTATAAAATGATAAAAATTGCATATTTTAAATTCCATAAAGGACAATATTACTTGACCAGAAAATATAAGCTGATCCTCCTAACCAAAACAAAGGGAGATGTTTAGCTCAAGTCCATCCTTTGATGAAATAATTGGTAATTGGGAGTAGGGCAGTGAGTGGTGGCATACATCCCAGCTCTGAGGAGTTAAGAACATAGCTAGATGTCATGCAAGCTTCCTGGATCTACCCTTATTTTTGACTATAGGCCAATAAGGTAGAGAAAACCAACTCTGAAAAGATGGCCCTCATGTGATCCAGGAACAGGAACTGTCCACCTTCCACTCCTCTTTCTCCTCACCACAACCTCAACCTCAGCTGAAAATAAAACTTACATTCAAAAATGTTATTTATTCATCTATTAAACAAATACTCATGAAGCACTTAGCAATGGACCTGGAATAAATGGTAAGCATTAGAAATGTCATGGTGAACAAAATGGTCACAGCACCTGCCCTCATAAAGATTATAGTCCAGTGTTGAATGTAATTTATCAAATATTTATTTATCTTGTGATTCTTATTATTTGGAGGTGGCTCTGAAAGAAGCATGACACTGTCTCTGTCTTCCAGGAGTTGACAGTTTGCGGAGACATATACATCAAATTTTAAAATATAAGGCAAATCAAAAAATATAAGTGATTAAAGGCAAAACTAAATAAAATTAGGTGTTTGAATGTACAATTACATAACAACTGAGCCATTCTCAGTGATGGCTACTCAACTCAGCGTGACACTCAGAGCACCAGCCAGGTAATGTCTTTTGTCAGACAGGTGGTGTCTTCCTCTGCCATCTGTCCCTGGAGTGCATATAATAGAGAGTCAGGGACCCTGGAACTTCCAAAGAGAAAGAAAAATCACACTAGTGTGGATAATTGCAAGAGAATCAGAAATTTCCATCTAGAAGCCAAAAGTAGTTTGACTGGCATTCAATCAGTGAGGAAATAGAATGACTTGCTATATTTAAAACATCAGCCAACCAAACATTAAATAAACAAAAAAGACAAAATAATCATATTAAAACAAATTTGAGGACAACTACTCAACTGATCCATTTTGTCTCCTATCTTAGTCCTGCTCTGGGGCTTATTCTGAACTCAAACAGAAAGTAGGAATATTTTCTTCAGACCTCCACTGAGTGTGAGTTGTTCTCTTTTCTTTTTATATTATAGTACGATTTCCTCGGGTTAGGCTTGTTCAGAGACCCCATCCCAGGCACTCTTTCTCTGTGGAGAGCCCTTTCTTGCACCTGTCAAAATTATGTTAATCTACCTGTGTTCAAATCCAGTACTGTGATTTTGCCTATTGCCAATTAATTTGGAGCTGTTGATTAAGGATATTCTTTACCATGTGACTGTATAAGATGACTGGATCCTTTGCCTCTAGATTTTTTTTTAATTTTTTGCTGCTATCACTTCATTTTCTTGCTCATGAGAACAGCTCTCTCCTCATGGAGCAGGAAACACGGTCTGGAGCTCACTTAAGTGGTAGCAATGATAACACCACCATGACAAGGCTTTTCAGAAATAAGCAGTTACTTATTTCTGCTACTGCCTACTTCATCCCATTTCCCTCCACATCTAAGAAGCTTCTACTTCCTTCTGTCATTCCAATCAAAATAGGTTGTATACTGCTAATTCCTGAGAACTGGTTATCCTAATCCTTCACACCTTGGCCATTGTAATAATTCTAATAATGTGATAAGCCTGAGGGGCGAGGGTGATCGTCACACTTCCAAGCAGCTGTGCTAACTGTTCTCTCCCCACCTGGGACAGTTCATGTCTTCCTTTCTTGGTATTTATGTCTGGGGATTGGTTTACCTTCTTTTATTTATTGATATGCTTCTTTTCCCCCAACATGCACTCAGTTATGTTTTCAAAAATAAAAGACAAGAAAAAAAAAGCAAGCTTATGAACACAAAGTCTGAAAGATATTGCATTATAGTTCTAATAAATACACTTTGGACTTAAAAAATTAGTCAGTTTCCATTAACTAATCATCACACATAATTAGCTTTTCATGAGTTATCATATTACAAGGTTCATATTCAAATTTTAGTTGTTCCTACTCTGTGCAGCCTCAAAGACTGTATGCTGGACAGAGCATGCAAATTCTTGAATAAGGTATAACGTGCACAATAAGAAATTAATTTATTTTTTAGTGGTAAATCTTTAGACAACGCTATATATTGTTTAAAATGTACCTTGCTGATTTTTAACAAGAAACAAATCACAGAAAAATCTAATGTTGGTTTTTTTAAAAAAAGAAAAAATAATATTTTGAAACAAAACAAAATAAAAATGACTTTATCTTCCAAAGCCAGAGTGGAGCGTTAGCGGCTGAGTGGCTGACCCTAGTTTTCAGTATATTCTCCGTTCTAAGGACATTGACAGGAAACGGTCAGCCTGGAGATACAATGAAAGGAAACCCAGCAGTGAAGGTTTCACTGATAACATGTGATTTGAAGTCAGTGAACAGACCTAGCGGTCATTCACTCGCTTAGGCCAAAGTGTATAATAATCCAAAGGCTCCATTAAGATCTTGTCACAAAAGCGCACGGAAGATGGTATTTGACTCAGAGGGCAGGGCAGAATATTTTCCTACTAATAAGTGTGTTGCAATAGCTGCTATCAATATGAAGGCATTATTTTACAGTGCTGTGTTAATCTAACATATGCTTGTCCTAAAAATGCATATGTTGTACAATTAAAGAGGTCTAATTTTTAAAGGGAGTTTCTTTAATAATAAAGCCTTGACTAACCAGAGCTAAACCTCTTCTTTCTCATCTGCTGTTACCTCTCTCCATCTATCCCTATTTTCCCTTTACCTTGGGGGAAAAAGTTACTCTTGGTAAACAAAATTACAGAATTTCAATATTTTATTTTCACCAGTTTGGATAGAACTCTTCCTATGATATGATGCCACTATCCTGTTTTCTTAAATGGAGTATGTCTTATGATCAATCACTTAACTCTTTCTAACATCAATGACTATTCTGGACTACATTGGAAAACCCTCTTGTTCCTGAACTATGCACACCATGCAGCCCCCAACAGCTTATATTTGTTGTTCTATCTTTCCATAGTGTTTGTATTACCTTGTTATCAAGGTCGCCAGCTAAGTAAGAGTGAAGGATTAAGAGTCTGAATTCTCAGATATAAGTGTGCAAGCGATTGGCCAGCTTCCTCAACTTTGCTCGTATAAATGAATGTGTTAAATTATGGGTAGGCCGCAGCTTCCTCAACTTTGCTCGTATAAATGAATGTGTTAAATTATGGGTAGGCCGGGCGCGGTGGCTCAAGCCTGTAATCCCAGCACTTTGGGAGGCCGAGACGGGCGGATCACGAGGTCAGGAGATCGAGACCATCCTGGCTAACACGGCGAAACCCCGTCTCTACTAAAAACACAAAAACTAGCCGGGCGAGGTGGCGGCGCCTGTAGTCCCAGCTACTCGGGAGGCTGAGGCAGGAGAATGGCGTAAACCCGGGAGGCGGAGCTTGCAGTGAGCTGAGATCCGGCCACTGCACTCCAGTCCGGGCGACAGAGCGAGACTCCGCCTCAAAAAAAAAAAAATTATGGGTAGAAATAAGATAAAATGAAGGCTGTGGAGACTTGAGGACTTTCACTGAGTAAATTTTCATACTCAGATTCTTGCAACAGATTGTTGTTACTCAAATATCTCTTTGGCAGCTTTCCCAGTTTTCAATAGGTGAGTGTGGTGTAAAACAAATTGTACCAAGGTAGTGGTTTTTGCATCTGAGTTATACCAAAGAGCTGCACTATCCAATGGAAATAAAATGTGAGTCAAATATTAACTGTAAATTTTTGTTTTTTTTTTTGAGGCGGAGTCTCGCTCTGTCGCTCGGACTGGAGTGCAGTGGCCGGATCTCAGCTCACTGCAAGCTCCGCCTCCCGGTTTACGCCATTCTCCTGCCTCAGCTCCCGAGTAGCTGGGACTACAGGCGCCCGCCACCTCGCCCGGCTAGTTTTTGTATTTTTAGTAGAGACGGGGTTTCACCGTGTTAGCCAGGATGGTCTCAATCTCCTGACCTCGTGATCCACCCATCTCGGCCTCCCAAAGTGCTGGGATTACAGGCTTGAGCCACCGCGCCCGGCCAACTGTAAATTTTCTACTAGAAACAATAAAAAGGTCAAAAGAAACAGGTGGAATTAATCTTAATGATACAGTTTATTTAATTCAATAAATCCAAAACAAGGCCCGGCACGGTGGCTCAAGCCTGTAATCCCAGCACTTGGGAGGCCGAGACGGGCGGATCACGAGGTCAGGAGATCGAGACCATCCTGGCTAACACGGCGAAACCCCGTCTCTACTAAAAACACAAAAACTAGCCGGGCGAGGTGGCGGCGCCTGTAGTCCCAGCTACTCGGGAGGCTGAGGCAGGAGAATGGCGTAAACCCGGGAGGCGGAGCTTGCAGTGAGCTGAGATCCGGCCACTGCACTCCAGTCCGGGCGACAGAGCGAGACTCCGCCTCAAAAAAAAAAAATTACGGGTAGAAATAAGATAAAATGAAGGCTGTGGAGACTTGAGGACTTTCACTGAGTAAATTTTCATACTCAGATTCTTGCAACAGATTGTTGTTACTCAAATATCTCTTTGGCAGCTTTCCCAGTTTTCAATAGGTGAGTGTGGTGTAAAACAAATTGTACCAAGGTAGTGGTTTTTGCATCTGAGTTATACCAAAGAGCTGCACTATCCAATGGAAATAAAATGTGAGTCAAATATTAACTGTAAATTTTTGTTTTTTTTTTTGAGGCGGAGTCTCGCTCTGTCGCTCGGACTGGAGTGCAGTGGCCGGATCTCAGCTCACTGCAAGCTCCGCCTCCCGGGTTTACGCCATTCTCCTGCCTCAGGCTCCCGAGTAGCTGGGACTACAGGCGCCCGCCACCTCGCCCGGCTAGTTTTTGTATTTTTAGTAGAGACGGGGTTTCACCGTGTTAGCCAGGATGGTCTCAATCTCCTGACCTCGTGATCCACCCATCTCGGCCTCCCAAAGTGCTGGGATTACAGGCTTGAGCCACCGCGCCCGGCCAACTGTAAATTTTCTACTAGAAACAATAAAAAGGTCAAAAGAAACAGGTGGAATTAATCTTAATGATACAGTTTATTTAATTCAATAAATCCAAAACAAGGCCCGGCACGGTGGCTCAAGCCTGTAATCCCAGCACTTTGGGAGGCCGACGCAGGCAGATCAGGAGGTCAGGATATTGAGACCATCCTGGCTAACACAGTGAAACCCCGTCTCTATTAAAAATACAAAAAGAGTAACCAGGAGTGGTGGCGGGCGCCTGTAGTCCCAGCTACTCGGGAGGCTGGGCCAGGAGAATGGCGTGAACCCGGGAGGTGGAGCTTGCGGTGAGCAGAGATCGCACCACTGCACTCCAGCCTGGGCAACAAGCAAGACGCCATCTCAAAAACAAAAAATAAAAAATAAATCCAAAATAGTATTATTTAAACATATATATTTTAAAACAATGAAACATTTTCATTTTTTTCATAATAAGTCTTTGAAATCTGGTGTATAGCTTATAAGGACAGCATATCTCAATTTGGACTAACAACCTTTCCACTGCCCCATAGTCACGGGTGCTAGTGGCTGTTGTATTGGACTGCACAGATACACAGGATTTTTTTTCTTTTAATCTTTATATCCCTATGGATCAAACCAATGGCGTTTTAAAAAGTTATATGATGAGGGATTTAATGGAAAGGTCTATTTAAACCGACCTTGTTTGCCAAGAATTTTAGGTGGAAAAATGTGTTCTGTTCACTTGGGGCAATAGAGTGTTTATTTTGCTGTTAAATTGTGATCTCCAGAGTTTAGATTTTTCTGTGTAATAGTATCTGAAGGGGCTGTTTAAATTAGCACTTCGTGATAATGTCAAAAGTACTCATGTAGAATGGCTGAACTCACTCCTTTTGGATATTAATTATAATTAAAGTGCATTTTCACATACAATTTATCTAACGAATCTTTGTCATTCATTTCCTTTGTGGCAGGCTGAGAGATGAAGAGTTGCAAAAACAGTTTCTGCCCTCAGGGAGAATCCATTCAAATAATAAGAGAGGTATGAATCAAACAATCAGGTAAATAAATATAAAATCACAACGGTGAGAAGTACTGCAAAAAACTACACTGTTTCAGGAACATTAGAAGGAGGTTTGACCTAGTAGGCAAGGTCAGGGAAAACTTCCTTGAGGAAATGGTGCTTGAGCTGAGATCTAAGGGATGAATAAGCCTAACCAGGCAGAGAGGAACTGGGAAGGATACACTGTGAAGTTTGATATTAATCTTTAGTTTTGTTTCATGAAGAAACTATGGTTAGGAGAAAACTTTTCATTGTGCCCAAGAGAATAGTTCTCGCCCAGTTTGAATTCTTGGCATTTCTTCCCGAGAGTCCCTCATGAGCCCAGCACTGTCTTTTCCTGTAACATTGATGCCAAGTTACCCTTGTCTCTGCTTAGACATTGAGTCCACTCCAGGACTGGGTATGCCTTTGATTTCTCCTTTAAAATGTAATGCGTGGAATAGACATGAATAGGAATTTCAATATAATTAATTCATCAGCTGGTGTAAAAACTTTTGAAACATATTAAACATATTTGAAGATAAAGAACTCTTACAAATCAGGGTTTTGTTTTCTTGAGATGGAGTCTCACTCTGTCACCAGGCTGGAGTGCAGTGGTGCGATCTGGGCTCACTGCAACATTGGACTCCGTAGTTCAAGCAATTCTCCTGCCTCAGCCTCCTGAGTAGCTGAGACTACAGGCGCGCATCGCCACACCCAGCTAATTTTTGTATTTTTAGTAGAGACAGGATTTCACCACGTTGGTCAGGATGGTCTCCATCTCTTGACCTCGTGATCCATCCGCCTTGGCCTCCCAAAGTACTGGGATTACAGGCGTGAACAAATCAACTTTAAAAAAAGCAATTCAATAAATAAAATTGGCAAAAGACAAAAACAGGCAATTCACAGAAGACACACACATAACAAGAGCACAGGAAGCAGTTATCAAAGAAATAAACAATAAACCTTAACTATTTGTTTAGCTTGACTTACTGACAAAGACAATAAGGAACATCGCATGTCTCTAAGGAAACAGTCACTCTAAGACACTGCTGGTAGAAGGATAATTTGTAGCAACTTTACTGGAGGACAATTAGTCAATACACGTTTAAAAACTTAGAGTCTTAAATGTGACCTAGAAATTCCACTCTTGGAATTTATCCTGAAAGACTAATAAGAGAAGTGAGAAACAAACGTATAAATGTAGGGCTATGATAGCTATAAAATGGAACCCACCTAAATATCAAATAAGAAGGGAATGGTTAAAAATTATAATATGTTAATAACAGTAAATATATGGCAAAATGTGAATACATGTGCATTTATTCACAGAGAAGTACATTCACAGTATTCTTGTAAGTGAAAAGCACAGCAGAATAGAAAGAAACATGAAGAATATGATTCCATCTTTTATACACACTTACAATTTTTGAGTATCCTTACATTAGAAAAATTTAGAAAATATGGCAGATTTTTAACATGCAATGGTGTAATTAATTATGTATAATTCATTTTATTTTTACTTATCTAAAGTTTCTACTTTTTGTAGAAATGTTTTCTTATACTTAAGAAATACATTGTTTTTATAACAATTCTTCCTCTTAAGAAAATTTTGAATAAAAGAGTTGTAAAAAAGAAAAAGAAAAAATATTGCCTGTTATGTTACCATCCAAAGATAACTGCATTAATGTGAAGTATTTCCCTTCAGTATTTTTAAGGATAACTGATTTTTGAAAGATATTTAACTGGGCTTCTGAGACCAGTATTAAGCCTTGCCTGAGGGACAAGCTTTTACAGAGAATTTTCTAGTATTCAATTACAGGGTTTTTCCATAATAGGAGAATAGCAGTATATAATTAGATTGACACTTTAAGCTCTGTCCAGATACCCTCGTGAAAGGAGACACCATCTCTCCTCATTCTTGGCGTGCTCAATTCAATCAGATGTGGTTTTTCTAAGTCAATGATTCTCCTTAGAAATTTTGGCTGAATTGGGCAAAGTGCCTATTAATAATTACACAAGACACTCCTGTAAATAGCCGGGAGACTTATGGAATACTTAGCAATAAGAATAGTTATTAGTAGTGCTATTAAAGGATCACTGCACCAGTGGCTAAGACTCTGGAGCCAGATTGCTTGGGTTCAAACTCTAGCTCTGACACTTTCTAGCTATGTAATCTAAGGTTTTTTTGTTGTGTTTTGTTTTTGTTTTAACTTTCTCTCCCTTAATTTCCTCTTCAGTAAAATTGGAAAAATAAAAGCATTTACCTCATAAATTCTTGGAAGAATTGATTAACACAGGTAAAACACTTACAGTGTTGCTTGGCACGAAATAGAAATACTCAAGAAGTGTTGGTTTCTATTATTATTCGGAAATCATACCTACTTGGAAATGATGTTGAATGCACACTGGTTGCAGGGTGAGGAAATGTGATTTGTGATCTCAACAGTACAATTCATTGAACAAATGTGTATGCTCCCTGAATATAAGATGTTCTGTACATATTATCACACTGATCTTTACAATCACACTCTAAAGTAAATGCTTTTTCCAGTCAAACTCAGTGGCTCAATCCTGAAATCCCAGCACTTTAGGTGGCCGAGGTGGGTGGATCACCTGAGGTCAGTAGTTCGAGACCAGCCTGGCCAACATGAAGAAACCCCATCTCTACTAAAAATACAAAAATTAGCCTGGCGTCGTGGCAGGTGCCTGTAGTTCCAGCTACTCGGGAGGCTGAGACAGGAGGATCGCTTGAACCTGGGCAGCGGAGGTTGCAGTGAGCCAAGATCGCACCACTGCACTCCAGCCTGGGTGACAGAGTGAGACACCATCGCAAAAGAGAAAAAATAAAGTACATGCTATTTCTTTCTTCAGGATTATAAAACCAGGGTCCGTACAGTTAAGTAACTTGTTAAAGTCACACATAGTTAAGAAAAAGTAGAATAGGAAAGACTGAGAGGGGAGGTGTTCCCGTGGTTTGCACCTTTCACTTTTTAGAGGAATTTCTGAATTAGGAAAACTCTAAAGGCAGAAATAAAGATGCCCTATTTTTTTTCACAATCTACCCCTTCCTTCAATAACAGAGAGTTTCTTTTCATTAATTCAACAATACCTATGGAGCACCTGCCATGGGCCAGGCACTGTTCTAAGAACTGGAGCTAGTGTCCCTAAAGAGTCTATTTTCTAGCTAGAGACAGGCAATAAGTAAGGCTGTGCCAGTTAAGTTATTGTCTCTCCTTAAATGTTAGACCTAATACCATAAAAACCCTAGAAGAAAATCTAGGTAGTACCATTCAGGACATAGGCATGGGCAAGGACTTCATGTCTAAAACACCAAAAGCAACGGCAGCAAAAGCCAAAATGACAAATGGGATCTCATTAAACTAAAGAGCTTTTGCACAGCAAAAAAAACTACCATCAGAGTGAACAGGCAACCTACAGAATGGGAGAAAATTTTTGCAACCTACTCATCTGACAAAGGGCTAATATCCAGAATCTACAAAGAACTCAAACAAATATACAAGAAAAAAACAAACAACCCCATCAAAAAGTGGGGAAAGGATATGAACAGACATTTCTCAAAAGAAGACATCCATACAGCCAACAGACACATGAGAAAATGCTCATCATCACTCGCCATCAGAGAAATGCAAATCTAAACCACAATGAGATACCATCTCACACCAGTTAGAATGGCAATCATTAAGAAGTCAGGAAACAATAGATGTTGGAGAGGATGTGGAGAAATAGGAACACTTTTACACTGTTGGTGGGATTGTAAACTAGTTCAACCATTATGGAAAACAGTATGGCAATTCCTCAAGGATCTAGAACTAGATGTACCATATGACCCAGCCATCCCACTACTGGGTATATACCCAAAGGATTATAAATTACTCTACTACAAAGACACATGCACATGTATGTTTATTGCGGCACTATTCACAATAGCAAAGACTTGGAATCAACCCAAATGTCCATCTGTGACAGACTGGATTAAGAAAATGTGGCACATATACACCATGGAATACTATGCAGCCATAAAAAAGGATGAGTTTGCGTCCTTTGTAGGGACATGGATGCAGCTGGAAACCATCATTCTTAGCAAACTATCACAAGAAGAGAAAACCAAACACCGCATGTTCTCACTCATCGGTGGGAACTGAACAATGAGATCACTTGGACTCGGGAAGGGGAACATCACACACTGGGGCCTATCATGGGGAGGGGGGAGGAGGGAGGGATTGCATTGGGGAGTTATACATGATATAAACGTTATGCACATGTACCCTAGAACTTAAAGTATAATAAAAAAAAAAAAAAGTTATTGTCTCTCACCTCCAAACCAGCCTTCTATATTCACTTTTGCTGTGGTGGCTCTGGGACTCTGCAGACGACTGGATCCAGCACAGTCAAAAGATAGACAGCCCATTGTTGATGGTGACAATGAGCAGGAAGCCCCCATGGTGGGCAGTGTCTTGTCCAGCCTGCAGCAGGCAGTGGCACATGTGGATAAAGCCCCATCGGCCCCGTGGAGGGCTGGAAACATTCTTCCCCATCCCTACCCAGTCCTGGGTACCTGTTCTGTGGCACCTTAGCCAAGGTGGCCCTTGCCCACTGAGCAAGGCATAGGCTCCTATTCACCACCTTGCCCACTGAGCAAGGCATAGGCTCCTATTCAGTCCTGAAGCAGCAGGGGGCTCCCTGTCACCCCAACCCACTCTTGATTTTCCAGAAGCCCTCGGAACTGACAAAGGAGAAGGTAGGCACCCAGACGGACCAAGCACAGCCTGAAAAGACCTGCTGTTAGGAGTGCAGGGAGGGGCCAGGAGTTTCTGCTATGATAGCTGGTTCCCTGTTAGGCTCTGCCTAGAGAGGATGCTTCAGGGAGAGTGGAGCTTTACATGATAAGGGAGGGACCTTTGTGCTTTCTATCTCCTTCTTGTGTCCTGAACATCATTCAAGAGATGCCTCTTTCACCCCATAAAAGGCAGCGCCCTGCCAGAGCAGTGGGTGGATGCAGTTCGCAGTTGTTCCCACGCTTAACAGAACCAGCTTCAGCACACACCACCTCGGAAACCTCAGCCTCAGCCAGGGTCCTGACTTTTCGGAGGTCTGGGCTACGGGTCCACAGGGATCCTCCACAAAGGTGCTAAGTTTCAACTTCAATGTCTTCCTTTTTCTCTCCCAGCCCCAGGACCCATAGGTGCTCCCTGCAGTTGGTACCTCCGTGATACCTTAGAGTTCTCTTGTTACTTTTTCTCACCTGTTCAGTTACTTGATTGACAATACTGTTTTCAGTAAGTGAACATATCACCAGTTCCCTAAGTTATTATCCTGTGTTGAACAGCCAGCTATTTTCAGTTTTTTACTTCTAAATCCTGCTGCCATAAAGATTGTGCAGCAAACCTTTTTTTCAGGATTTAGGATCCATCTTTTTTCCAAAAGAGATTCCCAGAAGTAGAATTACCAGGTTAAAGAATGTGGCAGCTTTATTACTTCTTCTATATATTTATATACCACATACATGTGCCTAAAGTGCATTATTTAGCTTTTCTAAATGTTTTTTCCACTTATTTTCTCCAAGTAGTATAAGGGAATGTTTATACGATTTTTCACAATCAGTTAGTTCTTAGTAAAATTGTATTTTAAATCCTATCTTGCTTTTGTTTAATTTACTAGCGCTGAATTACTAATGTGCTCTAGCACATTTTTATGTTAATAATGTAAATTTTGAGATTAGGAGTTAATTTGATTTTCAATAATTCACTATTATTCTAATGTTCGATGTCAATAGTCTAATGAATTTTAGATTTTAAGTCATGTTCATGATGGGAATTGTAAGACTCTGGATGTTTTCATTCCTTCTAGCCCTCAGAACCCCATAGAGCAATAGTCATAATTTAAGCGTGCTTCCTTAACAGTCTCAAGATACTTACAGGAAGTGATTCCTATAGAGGAATAACATAGATTTTTACCAAATTCTAGTTCATTTTTTACTGCTATTATATAGTCTCTGATCTGGGATGGATACTTTTCGATTTTCAACTGTCACCTTCACTTTATCTTAATTTTGTTTTATCTGATTACATTTTTATTCAACCAAGGATACTCTTTAAACCATTAGTGGGACTTTTTTAAAAAGTATGTGGGGTAATAGTTTGGAGGGTTCAATAGATTCTGTTCTTAAAAGTAGAGAAATCCTTTATGGAAGAGTGACAAAAACAGCAAGTTGTGGTTCCCCACACCATTCATCCTTTCTTCTTCAATAACAAATCCCCAGTCTTAGCCCTGCAATGATGAGCCATCCAGGAGTCTACTGTTGCCTTGTCCCCTGGAACTAGGATGTCCAGTGAGATGTAGATAGGCCAATTATTGGGTGGGACTTCTGAAAAAAACCTTTTGGCTTCTTTCTTTTTCTTCTGCATCCTAATAGAAAATGACGTCACAATGGCTGGAGCTCTGATAACAACCCTGTGCCCTGAAAATGGAAACCATGTGTGCTGGGAATGGCAAAGCAGAAAGGAACATGTAGTTCCCTAATAAATAGTATATACACAATATATATAGCATGGTTTCCTCAACCTGAGCTGTCTGCTTTCAGATTTCTTTAACATGAGACAAAGCTACATGTCTCTTGTTTAGGCTATAACTACTGGTAGCCAAATATAATTCTTAACAACATCTCTTCAATGATGAAAGAGTATTGTCACATGTTTAGACATAAACTAGATTTATTATCATTTGGTCACTCCACTTTAATTGGTTTACAACAATACATGGAATACATTTACCATAAACAAATGTCTGACACTTTATAAAAAAGAACAATCAGATAGACTAAGCTTTTTGAATTTTTAGAGTTTACCATAAAATCTTTGGGTAACATCTGCAAAAGCAATCACCAAATGTTTGTGAAATGGGGATAAGAGAAATACCTACTTTGCCAGATAATATTTATGTAAGCACTCAGTAAACCTAACATATAAGTATTGGCTCTTATTCAACCACATGGATCACATGAAGCCAAAGTTAAATCATAAGGGTTAAAAATAATTACATTAAAGGTAAACCAGTGAAAGTCATTCTGAGATTAAAGAGTAAGTATATTCTTACACGTTTCAGCAGCATGGTATTTCAAACAATTTGCCTTATGCTGTATTTTTTACAACCCTGCTATTAGAAAGGGAGGATTTATTTTCTTCATCAGAGGCATATTTTGTAAAGATTACACTATCAATACTGACCCATGTTAAGAAAAATTTGTGTGAAAATACAGCATATTCAGCCTCATAGGGCTGCATGCTGTGCTGTGAGAACAGCAGGGAAGTTTTATAAAAAGTAACTTCACTTAAATTTCTGAATATATTAAAAAAATGGTTTGGTTTCACTAACGTCAACCTGTACTCCAGCTGTTTGTGCATATTTTTGTGTGTGTCTACATTTTCCTTGGAGATTAAGATGGTCTCAAAAGGAAATCACCCTTTCCAAAACAGGCAACTTGCTTTTCAATACGTTGCATAACAGATGCTCCAAATGAAGAAAGATAGAGAAGCCTGAGCTGGAGGAAAACACAGTCGTGCAATGTTTGAGGACCCCAGACCTGCAAGGGAGAAGCTGAAGGTAGGAAATGAACATGCATGCATTTATATTCAAATGTATTATTTGAAGCAGGACAGTAATTTCTATGTTGTAAAAAAAAATCCAGCATTGTTTTGAGAATTATCAAAACCCTTCCCTTCAATTTAGCTTGAACCATTACACACATACACACACACTCAAATGTCTATGGCTATCAGCTCAATTCATTGTATAGAACACCAAATTTTACATAATTGATAAATCTGGGTGTTCTGGGTGTTCATTCTTTGCATTGAATCTGAAGACTTGCATTTAGCTTTAAAATTTCCATTGATGTGTTAATAGAGTTGCTTCATATACTTTTTATTGTGTCCAATTTTTAAACTAATTGTAACAAACAATTTCAGTACCTACCCTGTGCAAAGCCTTCTGTGGGGCACAAAGTAAGTAAAATCTTGATCTCCAGGCTGTTACAATTCACTAAGAGAAGGCACACACATCCAACCACTAGCTTGGCATAAGCAAAACTCAAGAGATACAGTAATTCAGAATAAAGAAAAACAACCAGGCAGGCAGGCTCAATTGTTGCCCAGATTCTTGTTACATCTTATTGTTCCATCAGACTAGATCAACCTGTTCATTTCTACAAGTATACAGCTTTTACAGAGAGCAAAGAAATAGGTTTTGGACAGACAAAAAAGGAGACATATTATTTCTATTTTAGAGGTAAGACAAGAGTTGCTGGAAATTTTGTTAAACAATGATCCCCTTTAGACTTTTAATCTACTATGCAAAATATAAAATATACATCTATATTTTATGATTTAGGCAACTTTTGTTTTCATGAATGCTTAAGTGAGATTTTATTATGTCTTATTCCCAAAAAATTTTCCAAAAGAATGAATACTCAATTTATTATAAACTTTGAAAGAAAAACCTAGACTTTAACATGTATATCGATTCACAGGCAACATTTTAAAAGCATAACTTTTGTGTTAAGTAAGATAGACATATTTTCATCTTGTGTCTACATACAAAAGATCAGATTTTAAATGATCCACTTTTTATAGAATCAAAAGCCAAATTAGGTAATAAGAGACTTTGCAAAGATTTCTTTAAAAGATCACTGATAACACAAGTCAAGTGAAAAACTGTTGAAAAACTGCCATATGTAGAAATCTTCATTATTAAATGCTTAAGGAAACTCTGAATGAATAGAGTTTACTTCAATAAGTCAATATTAGCTATAGAACCATGACTGAGGTGAAGAGGCAGGGATAGAATGTAGTCTAATGTGTAATTATTTTATTTAAATCACTATAGCAGCAGTGTTGAAAATGGATAGGCAGAGACAAGAATGAATTAAGGGAGAAGATTCCTGGATGTGTCCAGGTGAGAGTTGTCTAGGATAAGGGTTGGGTTAGTATATTCACTAATTTTAAAAATATTCGTTGAATGTCAAATATTTGCCAGAAACTGTTCTGTCACTGGAATTAAGCCATGAGCAAAACAAATAAAAGTCTCTATCTTGTGGAACTCACATTCTACTGGAGAAGACATACAATAAGATAAATATATAAAATATATAGTATACTAGCCCAGTGCGGTGGCTCATGCCTGTAATCCCAGAACTTTGGTAGGCCGAGGTGGGCAGATTACCTGAGGCTGGGAGTTTGAGACCAGCCTGGCTAACATGGCGAAACCCTGTCTCTACTAAAATTACAAAAATTAGGACAAGCGTGATGGCTCACACCTGTAATCTCAGCACTTTGGGAGGCTGAGGCAGGCGGATCACCTGAGATCAGGAGTTTGAGATGAGCCTGATCAATATGGTGAAACCCCATCTCTACTAAAAATACAAAAATTAGCCGGCCATGGTGGCAGGTGTCTGTAGACTGAGCTGCTCAGGAGGCTGAAACGGGAGAATGGCTTGGAACCAGGAAGCAGAGGTTGCAGTGAGCCAAGATCACACCATTGCACCCCTGCCTGGGCAACAGAGCAAGACTGTCTTAAAAAAAAAAAAAAGAAAGAAAGAAAAGAAAAAATAAGAAAAAGAAAAAAAATATATATAATAAAAATAGTAAAATAAAATAAGTATAAATATAAATATATGCATATATAGAGTATATTATAGGCTGATAAGTACATATGGAAAAAAAGAAAGCAGGGAAAAGGGAAATAATATGCCACTATGAGGTGAAATTGTAGGAGGAAAATCGAAGGAAGGCCTCACTGAGAAAGTAATGTTTGAATGGAAGGAAATGAGGGAGTGAGCCATGAAGATCTTAGGGAAGAGAGTTTCAGGCCGAATGAACAGTGAGTGTGAAGGGTGTGAGATGAGAACATGCCTAGTGTGCTCAAGAAGGATCAAGGCATCTCTGTGGCAGGAGCAGGAGGAGTGAGATGAAATTGAGAGTGACAAGGGACTGGGTTATGGAGCAACTATAGATTACTGTAGGATTTTAGCTTTTATTCTGGGAAAAATGGGAAGTCTGTGCCAGCTACTGACCAATTATTAGCTCTTGGTTCTAAAGCACCCTTCAGGACTCTTCTCTATGATGACTCTGTAAACTACGTTTTCCTGTTAGTCAAATGGTTTCCCGTTAAGTTTTGCCAAATAGAAGGAAAGGAGAGAAGGGACTTACACATCTCTGTTTTTCCTATATTGGTCAGTAGCAGCTAAAAACTTCAACCTTCCTTGAGAGCTTCCAGGACCAGTTGTCTGGTGAGATGCCAGGTAACAGCAGTAGCCATTTGGGACCCGTTCTCAGAGGTCTGTGTACCATCTCCATGGTGCTTCTTTGTCAGCCTTCTGGGTTCTGTCCTTGGTCCTATATATGTAGAGATGCCAGCTTCTTTAGTTTTTAATATCTGGGTTACTTAACTATCCCATTTTTGTCCTTTTGCTATCAAACACCTATGTTACCAATTCTCTGCTTAAATGTCCTCTGTTCCAAATCCTTAAGGTGGTTTCTATTTTCCTGATGGTTACAGTGTCAGGTACTGGGAATGATGTCAGAAAACCCTCAAAGATGGGATTATGGAAATGTTTAAGATATGTCCTTGACCTTGAACTTAACACGAAGTTCTTTGTGAGTAAAAAATGAGGATACTGACATGGCACGCAGTATTTAATTAAATTATCACCTGGAATTGCTTGGAATAAAATGCTTATGTAAATGAGTATCTTGGGGGGATAAAATGACTGCTGCAGGTGATGGATATGGTGGTAATAATGACTGTGATGACTTTCGGGTAGAATGGCTGTTTCTGACAGTGCTGGAGACTATACAAAAGGAAAATGACTCAAGAATTTCATAATCTCAAAGCTTCTCTTGTGATCCTAGAAGAATCTTTTTTTTGTACAAATGTATTTATTTTAGTTTGTATATAGCAGGGCAAATATGTCTGAAAACCAAATTCAACATTTAACTATTTAGGTGAGTTATGGGATTACAATGAAAGGGGCATGCACAGACTTTGCAAGTGTCCTAAGTAAAAATTAAGACTCTGATTGGAAAGAAGTGGGGATATCTGATGGAACATAAAGTTGAAAACTTGAATCCACTCTGAACATTCCTCTCAATGAGATGCTTATTCTCCTCAAGACTCACCACCTCTACTGTGTCTAGGCCTGTACAGCTAAAGCAATCTAAGTATATTCCAACAGGGCCAAGAGAAAAATCCAATGTAAGAAGAAATAAGTTATACTCCAAAAGAATTGCTGTATTTTTCTAAATTAGATTGACATGAACCTAGGGGATATATGCAATTATAGCATATGTATAATAATACATTAGACCAAGGAGGATGGAATGTGACATTGTATCATGTAAAATTTCTTAACATAGTTATACTTCTTCCAGATTTAATATGATAGGTTGAGCAGACTAAAGTTGTTCTAACAATTGTTTCATTTATTGGATTCAATGGTGGTCTTCTGTCAGGAAGGCTGGATGAGAATTTTCTCGGCCTAGTGTCAAAAATGGCTTAGGGATGTAGGAACGTTAGAATGGACTTTACTTGTGAAATTTGCACGCCCACCACCCCTCTCTATTTGTTTAGAGGGCCCGGAAGACATCCCTTTTTCTAGGGCATGTGCCACTATCTTTGTAAAGTTCAAAGGCAGCCATCCTCTGAAGGGTAACGATGGCAAGGGCAGATGTTATTTTTGAAAAAGGATCCCTAATTTCAATGCATATCATGGGATGGCAGAGTAGTGAAGTCAATACTCACTTCAAGAAATAAGAGTTATGCAATTTCTGTGAAGATAGCTAGGAAGAATTAGAAATCACAGTTGACCTGCAGAGACCTTTGTCTATGCTTACTTAATTCCTTAGGAATGAAATGACTTAGGAGGAAAATATATAAGCAAACTTCTACAGTGTTACTTAATCAGCATAATAGGAGAACTCTGTTTGATGGGCAGAAATCTGACTTGAGTATTCACAATTTCTCACCTACTTCCCAAACCTAAAGGCATTCACAGAATTGGAGTTCTTTGATCAAAAGGAAGACTAGGTCCTTTTGAGAAGGTACTCTGCAGCACTGCCATAACTGAATACTGTAAAAGTTTTCTAGACCTTCCTGAGACATGCCTGCCTGCCTTTGATAGGTGACTGTACACTAGAACAAATTGATGCTTATCCTAGGGACTCAAAAAGCATTTTGGACTACTGCTCAAAAAGTGGGTACCTATGGAGTCAAAAATCCATGTCACAGTGATCAATTGAAGGGGAAAATGTAGTGGAAAAAGGAAAGCTATGTATATCTTCTTTCTTGCTTATGTATACATGTAGCATGTTGCAAAATAGCAATCGTTGCAGTGCCTCCCTTCAAGAGGTGTAAGCTATTTTCCAATGTCTTGAATTTGGATGCCTTTGTGATTTGCTTTAGCCAGCAGAATATAAGTGACATTGTGTGAGTTCTAAGCTTGCTTCTCAAAGACTTTGTATCCTCCTTCTCTCTGTCTTGGAACCCTGCAACTTCCATGGAGAAAAGCCTGTGCTCACCATCTGGAGAAGGAAAAACCATGTGGAATAGAGACAAGCTGTTACAGCCAAGGCCCCAGATACATGAAAGATCCAAAGACCAGCACAGTCAGCCCAGCAGCTGACAATGGACTCACCAGTGAGTCTGTGAAACCATAGGAATCACGGATTTTTTTCATCCTTTATTTCATCCCTATTACTTCATGTAAGGATTGTTGATGTGATTGCAACCGAATAAGAACATTTATCATCACTCCCAGATGGGGCATAGTAAATGTTAGGGCGTTGAGTCTCTTCTATATGGAACAAAGTACGAATGATTTCATTTGTATAAAAGAGAGTTGGATCCTGCTAGGTGGAAGCATGAAGTTGTTAACTGTTGTTGCGTGGAAGTTAAAATACATGGAGAGGAGTGGTTCGGAGTGCTGAGAAACCAATGAAGGTGACTCTGCGATGCTGGGAGGACTCTGAAAATTACATTTTCCAGTTACCCTTGCCAGCAGGCTTCCTTTTAGATTCCATCTGCCGGATGCATAGAGAGAAGAGCAGAAGGAACTTCCTTCCTGTTTTTCCTGTCTTTGACGGCACTGCTAGATCCAGCCTCCCATGAGTTGTGGCATTTCCAGCACAGAGCTGTGGCACACTCTCAGAGAAATCAGCAGCTCCAGGGCAGCCACTCTTTTCCTGGAAGTATAGAACTAGCTATGCAGAGCCCTCTTCCAAGCTCCTAGATTCTGGTAACCGCACCCCTTCCCTTTTGTTTCAACAACGAGCAGTGTCAGTTGTTGCCTGAGTTTTTAAATCTCTCTGTTACACTTTTTCTCTTTCAGGCACCCAACATCTATGGAAAACACCTCTTAGTTTGAGATATCCATTGTGGCTTTTATTTTCCTGGCTAGAATCTAACTGATAGGAAGTCATGGAGGGTTTTGAGATCTCAAATGATTTGTCTTGCATTCTGATAGCATCACCCTGGCTGCTGTGTTGGAATTGACTGAGGGACCGACCAGCTAGGAGGCTATTTCAATCAAAATAGATGGGAGTAAAGAGGTGGTTACATTCTGTATATATTTTGCACGTATTAATGATGGGATTTGTAGACAGATCAGGTGTGAGTTTCAAGGAAAGAGTAAAAAGTATGAACTATTGTCTAGGAGAGTAGGAGACTGATTAGAGGACTCTAGTGTTAATGCTGGGAAACAATTAAGATCAATGATTATGAATTTAAAGGTTAGACCAACCGGCAGCTGAGTGTGCAGACAGCCATGCCTGCAGACATAGCTCTACAGTGGTTTTGTTAAGGTGATGCTGTGACAGATAAATCCTGAAATCTTAGTAACTTAATACAACAGAAATTTCTATTCTAGTAACATAAAGCCTAATAGGTAATGGGACATAGTGAGGATGAACTCCTAGGTTATACAACTGAGCCTTTCAATGATCTTGGCTAATAGAAACTCAACATATGTTTTTCAAGTTTGTCCTGGGAATTGATACCCAGTTGGAAAATTGAGGAAGGGAGAAAATGAAAGATTTCAATAAATTTTATTTATGCCAGTCCTAGAGGTAGTATGCATCATTTCTACTCACATTTTCTTGGCTAAAATTCAATGTCATGACTGCACCTTAGGTGAACAGAAGCCAGGAAACATCGTTTAGCCTTATGCCAAAAAGGAAAGGAAAATAGGTTTGGTGAACTCTTTTAGCCAATCTCTGGGAAAAGGAGAGACAATCTGTGTTGATGCAAGCAGAGACTAGGCAAATAATTTAAAAAGGTTGTTGCTTTGCCAAAAGTACCACAAAAGTGAGAGAAAAGCAAAGGGGTTCAGGGCAGGTTCAAAGAATAATTAGAAGGACTGGCCATGAATTTAAGCTAGGTAAGGAGATAGGAGAAGACACAAGGAGAGAAAAGAGTTATTAAGATTGATGTGCTAGGGTGCCAGATTGGTGAAATAATTGTTAGAGCTCCATTCCTGTAAGCATTGGCAGGCAATGAAGGAGGTGTTAGTTGGAGAATGCGATGCTTGAAATTGAAAATTTGGAGGAACTTCAGGGCTTCTATTGACAAAGATGACAGCATGCCCCTGAATGTTAGCATCTGGGATAGGGTACAAGAAAGATCACTGGGAGAGAGACTGCCAAGGAATTTAGAGTCCAAGATATTGACAGATAATCTACACAGATATCGCATGTTGAAAAGAGTGGTAGTGTTTCAAGTGCTGAAATCTTTGAGGAATGAGGAAATGTGAAAATAAGAACAGTGAATGACTTAGAAAGCTGTTAGCGGGTAAAACGGCAAGACTTGTTGATTGGTTATTGGCAGTGAAGATGAAGGAAGTGACGAGAGTCAATCCCAGTTTTCTCACTTACGTGAATGGGTGGATACTCTAGCCATTTGTAGGACAGGAACACTCTAGGGTGTCCATCTTTAGGAGAGGAATGGTGAGTTTATTTTTGGATATATGGATTTTAAAATTTCTCTCTCTCAAATATTCAAATGGAGACTTTGAGAAGATTCTTTGAAATATAAAGGTCTAAGACTCAGAGAAAAAACAGCAGTGGATATATATATTTGAGATTATTGGAAAATAAATAGTATATAAAACCAAGTATTGGTAATATTGTCTAGGATGCTAATAGGAAGCATAGAAAGAAATAAGTCACAAAGAGAACACTCTTATCTGTTTAGCCTACCATATTAAATCTGAAATAAGTGCACCTGTGTTGGTTAATTTGGCCTGATCCAATGTTGTATTTTATGCTCCTTGGTTTAAACACCCTACTAATTTATTCCCATGTAGCTCCCCTAGGTTTATGCTGATATAATTTAGAATAATACTATTCTACTAGTACTATTCTAATAATTCTAAATACTGTTCTAATAATACTATTCTAATAGTACTATAATACTATTCTAATAGTATTAGAATAATACTGCTATCTTTGGAGTATAACCTGTTTCTTCCTAGCTTGGATTATTCACTTATCTCTCTTGAAATGGACTCAGATTTCTCTAGCTATAGGTCTAGACACAATAAGGGTGATAGGAATAGGCCTTAAAGAGAATAAGCAGCCCATTGAAAGAATGCTTAAAGTAGATTCACAATTTTCACTTTTATTCATGTGTATCTAAATATTTCTATCCCTTCATAATCAATGTCCTAATTTTCCACTTATGAAATTTGGGAAGTCTATGAATACCTCTTACATGGTAATTCTATACTAACCCAGATTCTTCAATGTTGAGTTGAATTTTTAACTGTATCTACCCTGGTATATACAAACAAAAATAAATTCATACATACAAAAGCAAGAGATTTTTTAGGATCACAGAGAGGCTTTCTATTTCAGTTGACATTGTTAAACCCCTGAGTATATCATTTTCCTTTTGTATGGTCTCCAGTGCAGCAATAGATAGTCATTCTACCAAAACGAATAGAGTGTGAAGTTTGGGAAACTAAGAACAGAGTTATTCAAGAAGAAGGGAATGTGTCAATAAAATTAAAGTGGCATTACTGAGAATGTAGTAGGTATCAGGCTATGTTCAAAGAACTTCACAAATATTTATTGTATTCTTATGCCAGTCCTAGGAAAAGGTACTACTATTACAGGTATTCCTCTTTTACATGGAAGAAAACAGAGGGACAAACTTACCCAACTTAAGATGATTTGATTTAGTCACAGAAGTCGTAGAGCAGAACACAAGGCTTTGAGTAGCATAATTTAATTAATTGCTTGAGATCCCAGCTAGTAATTGTCAGATCCAGCAAGCCATCCTAGGCCATCTAACTCCAGAGTCCAGTTTTAACTACTATTTTATATTAACTTCTAACCCAAAGGGATCAGCACTACTCAGAGAAAACCAGGCCAAGAAATAGAAAACTACTTTTTGGATTGAGTGGCAGGGAGGTCATTGTTGATGGTAGTAAGAGATTTGTCAGTGGAGCATGTAAGTACGTAGTACCTAAGTACATAAGGCAGATTAGAGTCTGATAAAGAGAGAATGCAGAGTTAGAAAGAGGACAGATGTACTTTGGATACTCAAGAAATTTGACTGTCAGAGTCGAGAAACAGAAGATGATAGGGGTAAAATTGGGTTCAAGGAAAGTTGTATTTTTATTCTGTTTTGTTTTTAAAATGAAAAGAAATCTTTAAATGTTCACAGAAAGGAGCCATTTAAGAAAGAAGGGGATTAATTACACAGGAGAGAAAAGAGACAATTGACTTTGCCTGCTTCCTAGGAGGGTGGGAGGGAATTGAATTTAGGGCAGTTGTGAAAGGACTGATCTTAAACAGGAGAGGGGACAATGTTTCTCCTCTTTGAACAAGAGAATAATAGGATGAGTGCAAATGCTATCCAATTAACGGAATTAAGAGTGTATCCCTATGATAACTTCTATTTCTCTCTTTTAGAAAGTGAATTCATTTGGGTCTGAAAAATGATGGGTCTGGCATGGTGTAAATTGAGAGTGAGAAAAAGTTGAGAAAAATGTGAATAATTGAGGCTAGTGGGTGAGAAACATACTGGGCTATGCAGGCACTGCTAATGACCTATATGATAATGATAAATTTATAGTGTTACTTTGTCCTACTATTATTTCCTTAAGTGTCATTCTAAAATACAGAAAATGGATGCCTTTAGGGTTTAGTTTTGCTAATAAAGGCAATGAAAAGGCAGAGGAAATTGGAGTTCAGAAGGAAGAAAAGAGTAATTGAAAAAATGGACCGTGGAATACAAGCTGAAGAGGAGGGCAGTAAAGATAAGAAGCATTGTGGTTATGGTTATGGTTATGGTTATGGTCATGGTTAAGGTTATGGTCATGGTCATGGTTATGGTCACAGTTATGGTTATAGTCATGATCATGGTTATGGACATGATTATGGTCATGGTCACGTACCTTTATTGCAGCACTATTTACAATAGCAAAGACTTGAAACCAACCCAAATGCCCATCAATGATAGACTGGATAAAGAAAATGTGGCACATAGATTATATTAATACTATTTTTTTAAAAGGAGGTCACTGAGGCTTTGGATATTGACTGGATTAAACAGGAATTAAAAGCCCGAGAATTCAGGAATTTAGTCCTCCCAGCAGTCTCTTTGAAGGAGGTGGGACTGAAGGACTGGAATGGTAGACAGCTTTTGGCTCACCCAACTTAAGATGATTTGATTTAGTCACAGAAGTTGTAGAGCAGAACACAAGGCTTTGAGTAGTGTAATGGCCCCATCTCTGCGGGCCAGCGTGTTTATTATTTGTCTAAATGTTTATTACTTTGGCTACAGTCTGTTATTACATGTATTGTTCTGTGCTGTATTTGTGTATTTATATATCTCCCCTACTAGACTCTGGCTTCCCAAAGTCAAAGCCTGAGTATCTTTTTTTTTTTTTTTTTTAACCTTGGGCACTTGTGTTAGTGCTTGCCCAACAAATATTTGATCTTATGACTTTAAACACACTATTTCTATTCCATTGCCGTGTCTACTATTTAACATAGCTTATCAATGCTGTGCATTGCTTTGTTAGTTCATGATTTCTTCCAAAAAATGTTAACATCTAGATATATAGAAAGGTTGGGTACAAACAAGAGGAAGAATGTGGAAGCATTACTTACTGTGTACGGATCAGTGATAAGAGAGAGAGGAAACCAATTAGCATTCTTTTCATTATCAGTTGTTTTCAATTGTGTTATGATGACCTGGATAGAATTTCCCATAAGAACTAAGTAGTAAAAAAACAAATAAATAAAAGAAGAACAAGTTGATTGCTTTATTGCATTTGATACTTAAGTAATCAATCTGAAAGAATGATTTCAAGAATAAACAGCTTAATGGATTCTGGTTGATTGTTTACAGTTAATATTTTTGCAATAAAACACCTTCTTCCCTCATTTGCCTCATCAGATAATATAGTCAAGCTTTCATAAAATGAGTCCAATTTCATTCGCTATGTCAAAATTGAATCAGAGCTTCAATTTTTGAGTGTCACGGGTTACAATTTACATCTTTCCTATTGAATGAATTTTTTTCTCATGTAATTTTTTTCTTCTATAATTTTGAGCTTTCTTTACACTAGTTGGATTATGATTCCTGACCATGGGTTTTGCAAGTCTGTAGGTCATGTGTGGTTTCATCAAACACTATCAAACATCTCTTGCCAAATTCTAGTGGTGAAAATTTGTAATAGTTTTATAGGTAGAAGTGATTAACATTTTCACAAGATGAAGTTTAAGCCAGTATCTAACACAATTATATACTTCTCTTTTTAACCATAGATTTCTCTGTTAAAGTTTATTAATACTACAATAAACACACTATAATTATCACTTATCAAGTGCCTACTCTGTATTGAATGCTTGACAGTATCTTATGAAATCTTAAAAACAATTCTAAAAAGTTTTATTTACAGGTCTCAATTGTAGTTGATAAAATTTAGGTTCAGAACAGCTGAATTATTTGCAGTCATAGGTTTTTAAGAGAGAACTGAGAATCTGAGACTAAGCTCCATCTTCATGCTCTTTGTACTGTATCACATTACCTCCATTTTATACCATGTCTATCAGAGTTTCCTTAGGACATGGAGGCAGAGGTCCGTACACGCACCTGTGCCTGTAAGCACTGGCCAGGACACAGAAGATATCAGGCCCGGTTGAATGAGAACTAAGCAATCATTCAAGTGAAAAATGTAACATTTAAGACTAAAATTTAGTCTTCAGTTCCATGTTAAACTTTTTGATTTTTAATGGGAAAACTGTATTTCTTATAAAGAGATCCATCATTTTTTACAATTTTGTGTTATGGGTATACATTTTAAACTGAAAAGTAAAAGGATGTTTCATTCAAGTCAAAGAAATGTTACTTTATCCTCACTGTAAGTCCACTGAAACCAAAAACTGTCTTCGTTTGGGATTAAATTTCCCCACTCAAAGAATAATGCCATGAATTTAGTATGAGCCAAGATTCCTATACTTGACAACAGTCCCAGTTCATCACAACCGTGTATATAACCTTGGAACATGGCAAGCATGTTCTCTATTAAGCCATTTTAATAATCAATGATAAATTGGACTACAGGTCCACAGTTCCTTACTCACAATTCCCAAATTCAAGCTAAAGATTTGGCTAACTGATATTAGAACTTATCTGGCTAAAAAACATGCTCTGAACTGACATGAGGCTATAAATAGTCTTAATTTAACTTACCTTGTATGAATTTTCATATGTTTCACAACAAAATATTAATATATTAATTAAGGGTTACTACAGATGGGGTTTAATACATGCACCACATTACGATTCTAAAATCCAAACAATTCTGAATACCAAAGTACATCTAGCCCCAAGAATTTTGGGAAATGAATTTTGAAATGTATCTCTTTCATTTTCTGCTGTGTTGCAGTTAAAGAAAAACTACCATGAGTGAATTTTCAGTATGATTCACTTTGAAATGATTGTGATAGTTCACTAAATCAATATATTTCAATTAGTTTGAAATAATAGGATATATTCCATAATTAATCTATTACTGTAAAAATAAGTAGCCTTCCAGGGAAGGGGGACATTCACCCTTTGTAGAGCTAAATACAATCTTTTCTCTTTTACACTGTGCAGGCATAAGAGTTGAATGATCAGGATACAGCGCACTCCCATCACACCAAAAGCTTCTTGAAGTCTTTTTGCAGATAATTCCCTTTCCACCCTTAACATGGGAAACATTTCTGCCACTATGGAATGGAAACGTGCAATATGGATTTCTTTCATTCTGGCTTCTTTCACTCAGTACAATTTGTAGATTCATTCATCCTGTTGCATGCATAGTAGTAATTTTTTTTTTTATTGTTGAGTAGCACTTCGTTATGTGATATTTCACAATTTATCATTTACCTAAGAGCATTTCAGCTGTTTCCAGGTCGAGTAAGTTTGCTATAAGCATTCATGTATAAGTCTTTTTTGTGAGCATATGTTTTCCTATTTTCTTGGGTAAATACCTAAAAGTGAGCGACTGGGTCCATTTTTAAAAGTACATATTTGACTATAAGAAATTGCCTAACCTGTTTTCAAAATTGGCTGACTATTTTACACCCCACTAATAGTGTATGAGAGTCCTATTTGCTATATGCATTCAATACAGATGATGCTGTCAAGTTTTTACAAGTTGAGCTAGTCTAGTGAATATGTAGTAGTATCTTATGGTGGTTTTAATTTGTATTTCCCTGATGACTAATGAAGTTCAGCATCTGTTTCTAATCTTATTAGCTATTTGTATGTCTTTTTGTGAGGTGTTTGTTCAAATCTTTTCCTCTTTTTTTCCTTTTTATTGTTGAATTATGAGATTTCTTTCTATATTCTAGATTCAATACCTTTATCAAATATATGTATTATGAATTATTTTTTCTATGACTTCACTTTTCATTATCTTAGGAGTGCCTTTTGTGCAGTCAAACTTTTTACTTTTAATTAAGTCCGACTAAAAAAAAATTTTATATGGTTTGTGCTTTTATTGTCCTAAGAAATCTTGGCTTATTCTAATGCATCAAAGATTTTCTTCAATTATAATTGTTTAAAAATAAAACCTACTCTCTCATAAAATATTGAGCTCTTTTTGTTTTTTTCTTTATTGAGTGAGAAGTTAGGCCAAGTAAATGTTACATTCCTTCTTAACTAGCATTTTAAGAATAAGTTCCTGAGATTTTCTGTTAGAAAGCTATACCACTATTTTTCTAAATTTTATGGTTTATTTGAGGTTGATATTCCTAATTCTCAATGAACATACACTATACTAGAAAAAAATAGAAGAAGTATAGTTAAGGGTCAAATGTGTTAAGTGCCTATAAATCAATATAGCCTTATTTCCAAAGCTGTTCTAAGCATGGGAAGATTACTCCTGATTGGGCAAGAAAGGCTGTATGACAAAGGCTGCCCTCAAGTTGGGCTATGAATGATGGTAGCATTTTGATACGCAAGAAGGAAGAGAAGGCATACCACACAGCATGTCATAAAAAGGAAAACAGAGGCAACTTTAAAAAAAAAATAGTGTGTCAGGCAATAGTGGGCTGTGTCGTTTGGCTGGAGATCACTTCCATTTTAGGTTTTTAATGAGACTCATTTTAATGAGACCTAACCCTAGGAAAAGATTTGGAGGAAGGGTGGAAGGAGGGTTCGCATTGTATTGTGTTAAGTGCTGACTAGATTGTTTTTCTGATATGGCCACCCATTGATGATTTCAAGTAGGAAAAAAGTAGAGTTAGAGAGGTGCTCTAGAAAGGTTATTCATGAAGCCTTGATCAAGGTGGTTCAAGGGACAAAGATAATAGCTCAAGAGACTCCAATTAGGACTCTGCTGGATGGCACCAGACTTCACTGTCAAGTATTGAATTTCTCCTTTCCTTTTATGTGTGCGTGTTTTATCTCTCCTTCATGATTGTGAGTCTTTATTTTATTTTATTTTTATTTTTATAAAAATATAAAAATTTTTTTTTTTTTTGTTAGGCTGGAGTGCAGTGGCACCATCTTGGCTAACTGCAAGCTCCGCCTCCCGGGTTCAGGCCATCCTCTTGCCTCAGCCTCCAGAGTAGCTGAGACTACAGGCGCCCACTACCACGCCCAGCTAATTTGTTGTATTTTTAGTAGAGACAGGGTTTCACCGTGTTAGCCAGGATGGTCTCAATCTCCTGACCTCGTGATCCGCCCGCCTCGGCCTCCCAAAGTGCTGGGATTACAGACGTGAGCCACTGTGCCCGGCCGATTGTCTTTTATAAAGGTAGGTGTTGCGTCTTATTCCCCTACTCGTAGTCTCCAGCGTCTAGCATAAACCACACGGCAATGTCGATTGATACACATGCCATCCAAAGAGAATGTATGAGGAGGCAGAGGGAGAGGGCAGAAATTGCAAGTTCCAGGGAGATATTAATCCAAGGCTCATGATTAGAATTGGCTTTCAGAATAGACAACATGTTCTGTCAGATTCTCGTTGATTAGGGACCAGTTTTATTTTTGATTCTGTGGGTGTAGGCAAGTTGCATTGGCCCCAAGTTCTCTCAAGTTCACTTTCATTGGCTCTAAAATGAGAAGTTTAAATGAAATAATTGTAAGGTCCTTCTCATTTTGAACTGCTATACCTTGTTACAGTATCAATATATTATTTCTTTCTTACGTATCTTTTAATGTGAGATTGTTTATGTGGGAGTTTTAAAAGCAGTCATTTTAAAAGTGCTCCTAAGGCCAGGTTATAATCCCAGCACTTTGGGAGGCCTAGGCCAGAGGATCACCTGAGGCCAGGTGTTTGAGAGCAGCCTGACCAACATGGTGAAAACCCATTTCTAGTAAAAATACAAAAAAATTAGCTGGGCATGGTGGCACATATCTGTAATCCCAGCTACTCAGGAGGCTGAGGCAGGAGAATTGCTTGAATCCAGGATAGAGAGGTTGTAGTTAGCTGAGATCGCGCCACTGCACTCCAGCCTGGGGGACAAGAGCAAAATTCTGCCTCAAAAAATAAATTAATTTAATTTAAATTTAAATTTTTAAAAAAGTGCTCCTAAAAAATGTTATCCCAAGATTAGCATTTAGAATGAGCAATATAAGTCATGAAATGTGGATTTTATAGGGTACTGATTATCTCTTTGGTGGTGCAGCTGTCAGTTTTGATCCTGTAAGTGTTTCTCAGGCTCAATTATATGTATGCTTCTACGATACTTTATGTTGATGTAATATAATATGGTGATATTGTGACACGGTTTCAAATTCTTTATTTTTCTTTTCCTTTAAGTGCTTAAATCCATGCATCTTGCTTGTGGGTTTAGAAGACAGGGCTATCACCTATTACTTTTCCTCTGCAATCTCTTACCCACAGACTTGAAGAAAGGAAGGGAAAGAAGAAGGAAAGAAAATAGACCACTGGTTCATAGGGTGTTTTGGGGTTAGAAGGAGAAATGACAAAAGAGAAGAAAGCCTGAATGGATCCTATGAAAATTAGAAGTGAACTATGATTTCTTTCACTGTCCTCAGGTTGCTTAATAAAATTAGTTTTTTAGAAGTTTACATTTCATTTATGGTATACATATATGGTGAGACAATTGAATTACAATATTATCTCATTTGCAAGTTTCTGAATACCATTTCCCAAGGAACTATATTGAAATGTATTAATTTAATGAAAATCGATAATACATTATATAAAATAATAGGCAAACTAGTTGCTTGATGACTTTAAAACTAAAATAATAGGCAAACTAGTTGCTTGACTTTAAAAATTAACTTTTATCTTAAACTTGAAACAATTCTAAACTTTCAATATTTCAAGCAGTTTACTTTGCATTTTAGTAGCAATAGAAATAAGAGGTTCTTCAGAAAAAAAATTTTGTGTAAGTAAAAATGTGTTCCAAAGAGGCTGTGAAACTCAATTGATACTGTTATCTGCTAAGAGAGTAAATGAAATTATCACTTCATAAAGCCCAGAGAAAATCTGATGGTCTCTCAGGTAAAATGAGTGATCTTCGCAAAGGAAAAGTACTTCACAGAAGCCGGAAACTGGGATACCAAAGAGAGGAAACTGGTACTAGAATATTTCACTTAATGACTGCATGACAAGTCCATCAGAGGTCATTATTTATAGGTCATTTTCCTGTCAATTGTAGGAATCCTGGCCTTAATCATTTGTGTCAACACACACTTCCGTATAAAAACTTCCAACATGATACAGATAATTCTGAGAAACACGATATGCGTTCTGACAATTTCGTGCTTTCCTTTTGACTCTGAATTTGCCAAGATATTTCCTGTTAACTCCTTGGCATGAGTATTTTTAAGCGTCTGATATTGATGCCAGCACTGGGTGTCATGCTGGGAAAATCCAGTTTTCGTAAGGAAAATTACAAAGCATTGTGGTCAGCATTAAATTTAAAGGAACGATGCTACTTTTAAAAACATTTCTACAGTTAGATATTTCATTACTTAACATGGGTTTTCTCCTTACTTTTTTTTTCCTTTGGTGGGATGTCTTTTCCCACTCTGCAATTATTTTATGAGTGAAAGTGATAAAATTACTGGACTGTTATGTGCCATGCACTTTCACTATAGGAAGAATGGAGATTTCCATTTCTCAATGCAAAAAAAAAAAAAAAATTCTGTATGATCAAAATAGTTAGTATTCTAAAAAGTAAATGCATTCTCAGGAATTATTAGCTGTGATCAATATTCAAAAATACTCCTCAGCTGGTAATAAAGGAAGTCCCTTTTTTAAGCGTTAGTTGCTCTACCTCAAAGTTACCTACTTTCAGACAAAACTTAGTCTATAAAGAATGTACAAAATTCTCAAGCCTGTAATCCCAGCACTTTGGGAGGCCGAGACGGGTGGATCACGAGGTCAGGAGATCGAGACCATCCTGGCTAACATGGTGAAACCCCGTCTCTACTAAAAAATACAAAAAACTAGCCGGGCGAGGTGGCGGCGCCTGTAGTCCCAGCTACTCGGGAGGCTGAGGCAGGAGAATGGCGTAAACCCGGGAGGTGGAGCTTGCAGTGAGCTGAGATCCGGCCACTGCACTCCAGCCCGGGCGACAGAGCGAGACTCCGTCTCAAAAAAAAAAAAAAAAAAAAAAAAAAAAAGAATGTACAAAATTTAGTTTTATTAAATTATGATCACTTGAATTAAAAATCCAATAAGGTAGTAACGTTTCCCAGTGAAGCTTCTGGTTTTTATTTTTGATATATATAAGGAAGAGATTAAGAACCCTTTCTGGCCCCTGTTCTGTCTGAACAGGGACATTGAGAGTAACAATGGTGATAGCTAAAGTTAGTAACTCAGTGAAATTTATGATTCCAGGACAAATCAGATTGAAACTCTCAGATCAATACAGTGTTTTCGGCCGGGCGCGGTGGCTCAAGCCTGTAATCCCAGCACTTTGGGAGGCCGAGACGGGCAGATCACGAGGTCAGGAGATCGAGACCATCCTGGCTAATACGGTGAAACCCTGTCTCTACTTAAAAATACAAAAAACTAGCCGGGCGACGAGGCGGGCGCCTGTAGTCCCAGCTACTCGGGAGGCTGAGGCAGGAGAATGGCGTAAACCGGGGTGGCGGAGCTTGCAGTGCGCTGAGATCCGGCCACTGCACTCCAGCCTGGGTGGCAGAGCAAGACTCCGTCTCAAAAAAAAAAAACAAAAAAAAACAGTGTTTTCCAAAGGAGATATTAACAACATTGTAAGTGATTATGTCGCTTAAAAGATTCTAGGGTCCAGATTAACATACTAGTTTACAGATAAAATAAGACACAAGTACATTATGGAAAAGAGCCAGCTACAAATCAGAACAGTTAAAATCCAGGTGAGAGAATTGCCACTTGGATGAGGCAAAAGAAAAACATGGGGAGCAAAGATGTGAAAGAATAAGGGAAGAAATAGTTTCATAATTTCATTTGTTGATTTCTGAAGGCCAAAATGGAAAAAAGCCCTGAGAGGCCAACCAACAAAATAAAAAATTAATCTTATTACAATGTAATTTATTTCTAAAGGCTCTGTCATTAACATTCTAGAAAAAATAACTTTTAAATAAAACAATCAACGAAGATTTATCAAATAATTGGGAGATAAAAATTGGACACAGGATACAAGTGTGTAGTTTTTAATAGAGCCAAACAATTATTTATTGATCAGATGTACCAAATGCTTTCATTGGCATCTGCGTGGTGAAAATTATACAATATTTGGCAAAGAATCTTAAAATTGTAGGTATTCAGCAAAAGGTCCTAAAATCCCAGAATAATAATTCAAATTTATTAAACACATATTGAGCATAAACTAAATCATTATCCCTATGCTAAGTGTGAATTATATAAATGATTAAGGCATAATCCTAATCATAGAAGAATCAATGGTGTAGTTAAGGAATTAAATAAATGTAATACAATAGGAAACTGCCATAATGATAGTGAAGAGGAAAAACAAAGTGTAAGAGGAATTTCCCAGGAAATGTAGACAAGTCTCGGTGCCTCTAAGTCAGCATTTCTCAATCTTAAATCTCATGATCTGATTTCATTTCATTTGAAACAAAGCCATGCCTTTCTCAAACTACACATGTAATCCTTGAGATTTTTTTCTGTGCTTTCATTAGAATTATGCCTTTTGCTCAGAGTCACTACACTAGATTTAGACTAGATTTGAGTAGATACATTAAAAATTTTAAGATATAAAGTATGCTTAAGCTTAAACTAAACTTATATGCTGAAGAGGATCTGTACTCTCTTTTGAGGCAAAGGATCACTTTGCCTCAAAACCACAGTCTGAAGAGCTTTTCTTATGCCTAAATGTAGAGAGTGAGTGTCAGGCAAATATTTAACTAGTGTCTTCACCCGAAATTGTGGTCAAGGTAATGTAGGTGTATTCATTTTCTATTGCTGTTGTAATAAATCATCACAAACCTAGTGGCTTTAACAACACAAATTCATTCTCTTACCAGCTCTGCAGATAAGAAGGCCAAAATGAGTCCTATGGAGTATTTGCACAGCCAGTTTTTTCTGGAAGCTTCAAGAGAGAGTCTGTTCCTTTCTTTCCTAGCTTCCAGAGGAAGCCGATACCCCTTGGCTCATGGCCACATAACTCTGACCTGTGTCTGTTGTCACATCACCAGCTCTTCTGACCTCCTACCAGGACCGTTGTGATTACATTGGGCCTGCCTGAATAACCCAGGATAACTTAAGGTTGTCAATCACATCTGCAGAATGCCTGTTGCCATATAAGTTAACATATTCACAGGTTCCAGGAAGGACATGGACATCTTCCAGGAAGATTCTGTCTACCACAGTAGGTGAATGCATGTTGTCCCAAGTAAGCTATCTTCAGATAAAATTTAACCAGATACTTCTGAGTCTCAGAGAGGATCTTCCCTTTGAGGGAGAGAGGAAGCAGATAAGCCATGCTGTGATTTGGTCCATGTAACTTCAATTCTTTTAAAGATAGTACCTCATCTTTCTTTTAAGAGATGGCTGGAGAGCAGAAGTTTTTTCAGGGTAATATACTATATACCCTAGTCATGTAATAAGCATAGTTTTAAAAAATATGATAAATATACAGATTTTTCATTCATAATATTCTTAAGAGGGGTCCCTAGTTTGGGCTTATTCTTTAAAAGGGAAAGCAACCAAAAACACTGCAAACGATGGCAACAAATTCACTAAAGTACCCATTGGTCAGTCTTTAATAAATATTATATATGCATCATTCATTTATTCAATAAATAATGACTGAGGAATTAGCACATGCCAGGCATTATTCTTGGTGCTAGAGATATAAAGATAAACAAGAGAGATAAAGACTTATTATCATGTATGTAGCCTACACTAAGTGGGGAATTCTCACAGTAATACCTAAATAATAGTTAATACCTAAATCACATATTAATAATAAAATAACAATCTCATTAGAAATTGTTACATGTACAATGAAAAAAAATAAAGCCAACTAATCAGTTAGGTTGTAATGGATGACATAGGGTATTTTAGATATAGTGTCTAGAAAGACCCCTCTGAGGAAGTGACATCTGGGCAGAGACATAAAGGAGGTGACACCATCAGCCATGTGACGATCAGGAGAAAGTGCATCCGAGGCACAGAAGGGTAGAGCAAGCTCCTGATACGAAAGGAGTTTGGCATGCTCAAGAGAGAGTGAAGCCAATATGGCTGGCCCATGTGAGCAGGAGGGAGAGTGGTAGGAGAGGGGCTCTGTGTAGCAGCCTGGGGCCATGAAGTTCAAGTTGATTTTATGGGCAATGGAAAAACGTTGGGGGTGTTTTTAGCAAAAAAAAATTACATGATCTGACTTCTACTGCTGGCAGTTCCCTCTAGCTGTGATGTGGTGGATAATGGCGGGCCTGTGAGACAAGACACTGTTTTAGGCGAAAGATGTTAGTGACTTGGAATAGCAGGTGACGTTGGAGCCTGAGGAGGGATTGAAGTTCTCAAAGCATGATTTGATGGAATTCTTTTCATCCATGATTCTGATGGAATTCTTTTCCTAAGGAAAGCTGATAAAAGGAAAGGGACAGGACAAACTATAGCCCACATTACTGGTCTCAAGGCCACCACCAATACTCACTGTCTTCTGTCCATTCCAGACACTGCTCACCCTCAGTTCTCAGTTCTGCTGTTCTGAGCAATTTACCTGGTGGCATGACCTAGACTTTCATCCCTGAGTTATGTGAACATCTTGTCATCATGTTCCTCTCAGGTGGCAGCACACATCCATTTGCCATCAAAATTGGGCAAGGAATGCCCAAGTGGATCATCTGCTTGCCAAGCACATTCCTGCCTGCCCCTGTCATGTGTCATCAGCTGTGCCTCCTTCTGATGATCATGGTAAGTTATGTCTGCCATGATGGCAACTCTTCATCTTGCCTGCTGGCACCTTGGCCTGAGGATTCTGAAGTGTGTAGGTAGCAGTGTAGCTTTAGGTTCAGTGGGATGCATACTGGGCCACTTGCTGGAAACACTTCCTTTTTGGGAACCAAGACATGCAAATACACAGAACCCCAGAGATTTGGGGAAGGGAAGCAAAATTTCTCCAAGAGGACAAAAGAATGGTGGTTCTCAAGCCCATTCATTCTATCCACTGGGGGCACAACATCATAAAACTATCAGAGAGTATGCAGCATCCTAAATGATTAGTTTGGTCAGCCTGCAGCTTCTGGAGGTGTGGTATGGGACACAAGATTCCATGGACCTGTGCCCACTGCCCCATTTCCTTCGCTGTAAAATGAGTCTCCTTGATATTGTAACAGGAATAAGCAGAGAGAGAGGCACTGGGGCATCAGTGATAGGTATCATGGGGTTTCTAAGATCTGGACTACCTGCAGCTTATTTGTGTGTCCTAGCCTTACACGTGTCTGATTCTGGATGTACCAATCCACAGCCTTGTGATACCTGAGAGCTGTCAGTCAGCAGCACTTCCAGTAATTAGTAAAATTAGTCCCTCATTCAAATAGGGGAACTGGGAACAGCACATCATTCCCTACGTGTTCTCACGATTTTAGATGCTAAGTAGATGTTCCCTCATTGTTTCTGGCCCAAAGATTAATAAAATTATAATCTTTCAGAGTAGGAAACTGAGATGCAGAAGAAAGTATCCCCTTTTATGGAATTGTCTAACACATCTCTTCCCTGTATTTTCACAAATGAAGCCACAGAACCCTACAGAATAATGAATCTGTTTTCCGTCTGACAACTACTTACTCTAAATCCTTTCTCCATATTCAGTTCTTTCAACTTTATATTTCCCAGACCATTCATCCTTCCCTGCACAAACTCAAGTTCATCAATGTTCCTACTAAAATGTGATTTTATCATGAATATTTTTTATATATATATTATATAGATATATAGCAAAGACTCTCTAATTCTGTACTTTGCATCTGGTATTTCAAAATGAAGTCTAAAAGTGTACAATTTCTACTCCTATGCGAGTTTTCTTACATTTGGCCTCCTATTCTGGACTATGAAGGTATGTAAAATTATATTTTTGTGATCCAACCCATTATTTAGCTGAATGGACTATTAAGAACACTATGCTAGTGTGAGAAATGCTTCTAGTCTTGACTTTTACCATTTATTAGCTCCTGTGCAAGAGGAGCTGTATAATATTGTTCAATCACTGGAAATCTATTAGGATTATGGAATTAAAGTCTTTAGCAAACTTAAGTATCATGCTAATTTTAGTTTATGCATACCAAATGTTAGCAACTATCAACAATGCACTTCAGATTTATTGAGTGACCTCCAGTGATACAAGAACATAGAAGTGGTCCAAGAACATTCAGACCACCCACATGTAGGAATGAAGGAAAGGACTTGCATGTCAAGATCTATTTCGAGCCTCCACGGATGAGTCTCACAACTCACTGGTCAGCCTTGAAGTATGTGTTGGGAGACATCACCTAGCATCTACTTCAATGTATTCATTTGCATGTTTTGAATCTGCTTGACTTCTCATAGAGTCCACGTTTTTTATTTCATTCAAAATGGTATCATAAGACTCTCCTTACTTCCTTCCACTTCTCTAAGTGGAAAGAGTTGTTCTTAGTTCATGTATGTATCTGAGAGGCAGCTGGAATAGTTGAAAGAGAAGAACTAACCTGGGCACCCCAGGAACCTACTGACATCTATAACACCACTGTGTGCTCCCTGCCTGTCCGTCTTAGTAGGTCTGATGAATGCCCTAAATTCTGAATATTTACTATCTCAACCACAATCTCTAAAAAATTATGCTAGTGACTTACACAATAGACATTGTTCCATAAATGTTTTAATGATGCCATGTATCCTAACAGATTGTACAACAGCAGATTTCTGCTGTAGTCAGTCAACTTCTCTCTCTCTCTCTACATGTATCTATGCCACTGTTTCTCCATAAATCACAGTCTAGTCCATGTTACTTCCTAAATGAGCACTGCCCCAACATAAGCCTTGGTTAGAATGCTTTTTATTATTGGTCTTGGAGGTATATAGGTGAACCACTGATCCTGAGCCTACAGATTCATTTAATGACATTCACTCGTTCTATAGATTTAAATAGGCTTGGAAATCTCAGGAAAATTAGCAGCCTCTATAAGCTAAGGTGGATTTTACTGTTCAGAGAACACATCTAAATATGGCAAGGGCTAGACTGTGTGTGTGTGTGTTTGTGTGTGTGTGTGTTTTGCGCATGTGTGTACAGAAAAAGATATACATAAAATATTTCATACATTTATAAAATATTTCAAAGTCCAGACTATTTTGTTTAGACTTCCTTATTTCAGGAGAGGAAATTGATACAAAGGAAAGCAAAAGAAGACAGATTTTTCTTGGCCCTTTCACCGCTGATGATAAAATTCCATAAGGAAGGAGGGTGTCAAGGGTTCCCACTGCCCTCTTTTACTTCCTTGCTCTTCCCTCGAAATAAATCTCAACATACCACCATGATCTTTGCAATTAAATTACTTTACCCAAAGCAGATGTTCGCTAGGAGCATTTTTCTTCTGCAGCAAGGAGAGTCATAGCCTCTCTGCTCCTTTGCCTTGTTAACTCATATCTGAGAGAACACATGGAAGTGGCATGGTCAGAAAGAAATTGGATACGCAGAGAGAAAGTTTGATTTTTGCTTGTAATACTATGCTAAATTATTAAACTAAAAGTCGTGTAAAATAGCTAAAAGACTAAAAAAGACATAAATCAGCCACCACCTATGTATTTTATTTCATTACTTTTTTTTTTACTGTTCTAGTATTTTTCCCAGTTTGAATAATGAAACAAAATTAATTGGTTTCACTTTTAAAGCAATGTTATTATAGACATGTATTTAACGTTCTGAAAAAATATTTTATATATCAAAATATGTATTTTTAAGGCAACTCTTAATTTAATCCAGACAGTGAAATCTACTTTCCTGTAGAGCTTAATGGCTTTAGTCCACTTTAACTTTCATTAAAATTCTCAGAAATCTTTCTATTAGTTTTTAAAAATGTTTTTCTTTTTAGATTTTAGGGAGCCAAATTGTGACCTAAAATATAATAATATTTTTAATTAAATATCAGTTTAGCATGAGAGCTATATAGAAAAACTAATAATATACATAACCTTAACATATTGTCAAGTTTGGGATATCTGAAATTAATATACTTTGCTCTTTATATTTAGTGAGAAATACTGTGTGAATATGTAGATTAAAAAATATGTCTCAGTCATTTAGTTTTATGTAGAAATTTAAACTAAAGGCAATACATAATAAAAATATAAAACATTTTAAGAACTTACATAAAGTAAGACCATCTTACATTCCTATGCCACTTCCATTAATTGAAGAGAGAGCAGCCTATATTTTGATTCAAACACCACTGAAAGTTTTATGAGTCCCTTGGACTTACTAATGGTGAAAATAGCTTTATTTTTCCTTTGAATCACTTCCAAGTTACTGTTAACTAATATACATATTTTAAAGTTATTGATTTTTATGACAAAGACTTTCTCCATCTGGAAAATAAACTATACATTACTGTCATATTCAAGGACAAATGTACAGGATTTGAGTTTTGCAAAACAATAACATATGGGATTTTCAGAGGGCTTTGGCACGGGAGTTGGAAGAGAAGAGGAAGGAGTTTACCTAACTGTGGGAACAACGGACGAGGTCACACATGATCCACTTTAAGATGGACTCCTGTGTCCAAACCAATTTTTGATACTACTCTCTGCATGTGATGCACTAGAAGAAGAAGAACCAACCTTCTAATGCCCCCGTGAGTGCAGAGGACCCTCAACACACCTCAGAGGGACATTGGAACCGAATAATCTATTCTTTGGAGAGCTTACTCTATACTTCTTTTCCTTATACTTTGACAAAAATTTATTTGCTTTTTTTAAATGTATCTAACATACCTCAGAGAGGGGTTGGAACCGAATAGTCTATTCTTTGGAGAGCTTACTCTATAATCCTTTCCCTTACTTATTGACAAAAGTTTATTTGCTTTTTCTTTTTAAATGTATCTAACATTAGCCGTCAAGTGATTTTTCCTTAGAATTGTAAGGTTTTCATCAAAATACGTATGTTTTTCTGGACAGATGGAGACTCCATAGAGAGAAATTGAAGTAACTGAGAAAACAACACATTGCCAGTTGCTGTATTCTAGGCTAGACTCTCATTTAAGGCTGTATACGCATACTGGATAGTGGGTTTTGAATGTGTATCATTCAGAAGTGGAATGTTCCGCAATGATACCTTTATTTTTACTACTAGAGAAGATGTAGAATGGTATAATGCACACAGTGCTGGAATAGAGGGCAGGAATCCTAGGGAGGAGTTTTAGCTTTACCATTACCTAGATGTATAATCTTGTAAAAGTGATTGGAACTTTGCGGGCCTCAGTTCCCTCATTTAGAAAATGAACAACACAGACTAGATTATTTCTAATGTCTTTCCCAACTCCAAGAATTAAGGCCCCCTCATTCCACTGTGATTCTTTTTTTAATTAATTTATTTATTTTTATTTTATTATAAGTTCCGGCATACATGTGAGGAATGTGCAGGTTTGTTACATAGGTATACATGCACCATGTTAGTTTGCCGCATCTATCAACCGGTCATCTAGGTTTTAAGCCCTGCATGCATTAGGTATCTGTCCTAATGTTCTCTCTCCCCTTGCCTCCCACCTACCGACAAGGCCTGGTGTGTGATGTTCCCCTCCCTGTCTCCATGTGTTCTCATTGTTCAACTCCCACTTACGAGTGAGAATATGTGGTGTTTGGTTTTCTGTTCCTGTGTTAGTTTGCTGAGCTTCCAGCTTCACCCAGGTCCCTGCAAAAGACATGATCTCATTCTTTTTTATGGCTGCATAGTATTCCATGGTGTGTAAGTGCCACATTTTCTTTATCTAGTAGTCTATCATTGATGGGCATTTGGGTTGGTTCCAAGTCTTTGCTATTGTGAATAGTGCTGCAATAAACATACGTGTGCATGTGTCTTTATAGTAGAATGACTTATAATCCTTTGAGTATATACCCAGTAATGGGATTGCTGGTCAAATGGTATTTCTGGTTCTAGATCCTTGAGGAAATCCAACATTGACAAATGGGATCCAAATAAACTAAAGAGCTTCTGCACAGCAAAATAAACTAGCATCAGGGTAAACAGGCAACCTATAGAATGAGAGAAAATTCTTGCAATCTATCCATCTGACAAGGGCTAATATCCAGAATCTACAATGAACTTTAAAAAATTTACAAGAAAAAAAACAACTGCATCAAAAAGTGGGCAAGGGATATAAATAGACACTTTTCAGAAGAAGACATTCATGCGGCCAATAAACATATGAAAAAAAGTTCAGTATCACTAGTCATTAGAAAAGCGCAAATCAAAACCACGAGATACCATTTCACACCAGTTAGAATGGCAATTATTAACAAGTCAGGAAACAACAGATGCTGGTGAGGCTGTGGAGAAATAGGAATGTTTTTACACTGTTGGTGGAGTGTAAATTAGTCCACTGTGATTCTTAAAGATAGGCTATAAAAATTGTTTTATAATCCATTACACAATGGTTTTGAAATAAGGAATGGATTGACTAGCAACTATCCTCATTTTTTATGTGGAAGTTTGTTTGGTAATTACTTCCCAAATATCTTTCTCAGATGATGCTCTCTTTATATGGTGAAAAATAAAATTATAGTACCTTAATACAGGAGTTTATTTGGCACATCCAACTATTTTTATGTTGCATCTTTAAGAATCTGTTGGATCGTCAATACTCTGAATTATTAAAAGAAACAGTATTTTTAAGGGAGAGTCTAATAAAGATTTTGAAGAGAGAGAAAAAAAGAGATTTGAAAAAGTATAAAAAGTTGGAGAAAACATTTGATAAAGCACAAACTGTATCTGAGAAAACCAGGTCCACAAATAAGATCTGATTATCCTACCACCTGCTTCTTTAATCCTCAGGGTAAAGATTTCACAGGGCTCCATGACTTTACTGGATGCTCTGTCTTTATTTATCTTTTGTCTTACTATAAACTTACTATGGAGGATTGAAATTCATGAGACTAGTGGTATGAAGATAGGATTTATCCCAAGGCAAAGCAGTTTGGAATGTATATGTTTGAACCCTGACACTAATTTGTATTGAGAGCTTTTTGACTATATTAAAACAGACTACTGACTTCCCGTGCTTAGTCATAATTATTTGTTGGGACCAGCTGATAGTTGCTAATAAAATCTTCACAAGATCTCTATCTCCCAATTTGGTAAAAACAGTCTCACCTTGTTTATTTGTGGTTTTAGTTGTCTAATAAAATTCAATTTCCTGTCATGTATTGAAGCATAATTTTGTAAAACAAATTATCTGCAATAAGATATGTTCTTACAAATGTATTACCTAAGATTTTTTAAATTATTTATTCACTTGATTATATCAAAACTTCAGAGAGAGCTTAAGAACACATAGTCAGGTTATGAGAGTTCTTTGAATGTATTTCATCTTTGTTGGTTTATTAATCTTTTCATAATTTGTCTATTTTTTCCCTTTCAAAGCTCAAAATGGAAGGGAGGATTTATCTGCAAGGTAAATAATAACACAACGTAGTACAGAAAGTTACACCTGTACAAAATGCATCAGAAGTGTCCATGACTAATAGCTTTATTTCTTCTCTCTTTGTCTCAAGTATTTTTCCAGGTATTCTTTCACGTTTTTGTCTTTGTGTGACCAAACAGCACAAGTTTAGTTGAGGATTTGTAAATATTCCCCACCCCGATAAACTCTGATAATTTGTTTTTCCCATACTATTTTAAACATACCTCTGCAATGCCAAATTTGTACAGAAAACCTTTGAACAATACAACAAAATCAATTGTAAGAGAGATAAATGAGATGTTTTAATGGGTTTATATTAAATCAAAATGAAATTTATTTTCACAAAAGGATCCCTATGTACAATTAGTTTCTTTCACAGTGTATTCCAGAGTCTTATGAAAACATATCAGCAATAAAAAACTTTTTAAAGTTTCTATCAGGAGTGTTTTTTCATGGACAATAAATATAACTCAAGGCACTTTACGTCATCCTTTTCCAAAGGGTTTGGTTCAACACACACTTGAGAATTATATTCAAAATATTTTCATCCAGACATTGCCAGCCAGAATGTGCCCAATTAGAACTGATGGCCAGGGAAGGTGCCAGGCCCTCGTTCTTCAGTGAGTAGATCTTGAGAGGTGGGATAATGAGGGAGGGATTCAGCAGTGGAGGCAGGGCTGCTGGTGGTGGGGAATTGTTTTCCAACTTCTTTTAAAAATTACAGTAATTTAACAATTATTCAGCTAACAACAATTTAGCTGGACCATGCATTCTTCACCCTGTGCTAATTGAGTACCTTTCAATATTAATCATATAGTACACACAATGGAAATTTTTTTTTTTTTTTTTTTTTTAGACGGAGTCTCGCTCTGTCGCCCAGGCTGGAGTGCAGTGGCCAGATCTCAGCTCACTGCAAACTCCGCCTCCTGAGTTTACGCCATTCTCCTGCCTCAGCCTCCCAAGTAGCTGGGACTACAGGCGCCCGCCACCTCGCCCGGCTAGTTTTTTTTTGTATTTTTTAGTAGAGACGGGGTTTCACCGTGTTAGCCAGGATGGTCTCGATCTCCTGACCTCGTGATCCGCCCGTCTCGGCCTCCCAAAGTGCTGGGATTACAGGCTTGAGCCACCGCGCCCGGCCTGGAAATTTTTAAAGTTGGGTATTTTGTTTATTAATCCAACAAATATTTATTGAGACCTAGTAGGTGCTGGGCACTACACCAGACCCAGAAGAAAAGAACACTAATAGGGCAACCTCCTGCAGAAGGAATTGCACTCAGAGGAGAACTCTTATATCGTATATATTAGATAAATTTTCTACCCAACTTTCTTCTGCTCATACTGTGTTTATATTACTCTGCATTTGATTGGAATAAAAAAGGACTGATCCAACATTGTCAATCTTCTCTATTTAAAATAAAGCCAGTTAAGCTCATTTGCATAACTAGAAAAATTGATTTTTCAAGTCTACTGCATTGATTCCAGAGAGATCTGCTGAGTTTTAGAAAGTGTGACCTGTAATCCTTAGATTCTTGTACTGCTGTCTCTGTCCTATGGAAGGGCATTCTCCTTTAAAAAATTCAGCTTTTTATGCTGATGCTCTGTAGGCTGCCTTCTAATGAGGATGGTGTGGGCTGGGGTCAAGTTGTAGGTTAAGTTGCAGAAAGCCCTAATGATCTCTCTGGAGCAAATCTTAGCACCTTGGGGAAAATGTGTGGTCCTTTAAATTTATGAAAAATTCTTCTCTGGGAGAGAGTGGGAGTGAGGAGATGGAATAGAGTAGATGAACAAAGATAGCCATCCACTTGGATAAAGGAAGAAATTTGAAGGAATTTGAATCGCAATCAATGAAAAAGAGTCCGAACTTATCTGCAATATATATTTTAAAGTCATAAAAATAAATTACACAGGGCTTAGAAAATAAATTTGTTTTAGAGAGCTGTGTGGCTGTGATGGTTAATACTGAGTGTCAACTTGATTGGATTGAAGGATGTAAAGTATTGTTCCTGAGTGTGTCTGTGAGGGTGTTGCCAAAGGAGATTAACATTTGAGTCAGTGAAGTGAGAGAGGCAGACCCATCCTCAATCTGGGTGGGCACCATCTAATCAGCTGCCAGGGCAGCTAGAATAAAAGCAGGCAGAGGAACATGGAAGGACTACACTGGCTGTCTTCTGGTCTCCATCTTTCTCCCATGCTGGATGCTTCCTGCCCTGGAACATCAGACTCCAAGTTCTTCAGCTTTTGGACTCTTGCGCCTACATCAGTGACTTGCTAGGGGTTCTGGGGCCTTTGGCCACAGACTGAAAGCTGCGCTCCTGGCTTCCCTACTTTTGAGGTTCTGAGACTCAGACTGGCGTTCTGGCTCCTCAGCTTGCAGATCCCTATTGTGGGACTTCACCTTATGGTCCTGTGAGTCAATTCTCCTAATAGATTCCCTTTTATATATTCGTCTATCCTATTAGTTCTGTTCCTTTAGAGAACCCGACTCGTACAGTGGCTCAAAGGAATCTCAGTAAATCTGAGAAAGAAAAACCACCTAACCAGGCCCTCTATTTAAGGCTGGTAGCCACTGGTGAAAGTGATCATTAAACACTTGGAATGTAGCTGGTCCAAATGGAAATATGCTGTAAGTGTATGAATTTCAAATATTTAGTACAAAAACATGTACGATATTTCACGAATAAGGTTTATATTGATTACATGTTGAAATGATTATGCTTTGGATATATTGGGATAAATACATTGTATTATTAAAATTAATTTCACCTGTGGGGGTTGTTTTTCTGTTTTTTCCTTTGTTTTCAATGTGGCTAGTAGAAAATTTAACATTATATGTGCAGTTCACATTTGTGGTTCACATTATGTCAATTAGACAACACCGATCTACATTATTAGCTCATTATGGCCCAGAAGGAGTTAACTAATTGAGAGCTTTTTACTGAAGAGAGAGTGGTAGTTAATACAATACCTACCAGACTATGTCAAGAGTTTCTAAACAGGCCATGATTTCTTTCTAAATAATAGAGACATTTGCTTTAAATCTTTAGAATTCACTCTGGCTTTCGACCAGACATCAGGGTTAAAAATCAGCACATCTCATTTCTATTAGTCTCTCAGGGCAATCTGAGCTGACAGGTCTGGATAGAGTTGATGGAAGAGATCAAAATCATTCTACCTACTATTCTTGTGAAGAACCAATGCTGATCCTTTAAGAATGAAGATTCCAAACTTAAACTGTATTTGAGAGCACGAGCAAAGAAAGCTAACATTTCAAGGGAACGCGGAGAGTAGAAGAGATGACTGCGTTATAACCAGAGTTGTCAAAGAGAAGGAACTCTTTCTTCTCTAAAGGCTGCCAGGCTCACATGGAGGGGATCAGGGAGACTAACCTTGGGGAGCGGGGTGGGACTTTGGGACTGGTTTAATGCTAGGCCAGGAGTGGTTGCTAGCCCCACAACATTTTCATTCTCCATTTGCTCTCTGATTCCCATTCTGCATCCTTATGAACGTTTCTTTACAATAAAAGAGAGATTCTTGGCTATTGGCCATAAAGCACAGAGACATATTGCCTCCTAGACTAGAAATAAACTTGACTTAAGGGAGGAATTCAAGAATGGTACTAAGTTTGTGCTTCCCTTTTTTTTTTTTTTTTGAATTGTTATAAAGAACAGTGACTTTTTCCTGACCCTGTCCACACTCTCCTCCAGTTGTTTTTAGTTAGCATCACCTGTACTCCTATTGTCAGCTTCTACTGGAGTTGACAATAACCAGGGAGAATGACAAAAGGAAGTTGAGGTTAGGAAAACTAATTGTTCCGAGCCCTTTCTCAACTTTTGGTGCTGCATCCATGTTCTTCAATTGTGTTGCTTGCCCTAGCTCACCCCTTTCCCATAGATGCCATGGTTAGAAACCTCTTGCAGGGACTTTGGACCTTTGGTCTTGCTCCACACTCTTCGTGACTTCTCAGACTTTGTCATTTACCAGGCCATCGCAGCATGACTGTTCTGATGCTTGTACTTGGTCTGCTCTGCTTTTCTTGGCCTGCCTCTTGACTTTTTCCCCTCAAATCATTGTGACAGACACCACTGCATGGTGAGATTAAATTGTTCAACTGATAAAAACTAGCCCCCTTTTCTATTCTGCTAACAGAAAAATCAGCCTGCATGTTGAAAATTCAATTTTCACTTCTCCTCGTCAAATAGGTAACATAGATCTTCTACACACCTGTTGTATCTGTACAAACATGTAGTTTATTATTAATTATAGAATTTAAGACTTTAGCTCATGCTCCAGGACTTCAAAACCAGGATTCCTGCTTCATCTGAAGTTATAAATATTTAAAAGTTGGCAATGAATCTTAAAGAAAACATAGAATGATTTATTCTCTAAGAAGGGGCCACTGTTAAGAAGTTTGGCATGAAACATTTTTCTTAGCATTTGTAAGACAAGCCAACTTTTCAGCTCATGCACATTACTGGGATGAATGACATAGGGCTATTGTGATTCTGCATGAAGATATTACTAACCTCATACAACTTAGAGAAGCAGGCCTATGATGGAGCAAAAGAAATATACTAGCAACATCCAAAATTAAAGACAGAGCCTAGAGAAATGTTTCTGCCAACATGTCCTATGATTTATTACTGAAAATCATTTCCAAATCTGAAAAAAATATTTTAAATCTGCACTTGGAGTAAACGGAGGACCTATTTAAATTGCATAGTTATAATTAGAGTAGATCCATGACATTTTTCTATTTTGAGACTACAATTATAGTGTTACATATATACGCTACCATAAAATACAGACAATGCCACATGGAGATGTGGGTGTGTGTGGTCTGTGAGCCTCACTAACTAGTGAAGTCACTAATGTTCTAACTACCAGTTTCCCATCATGTTTGATCCAATACTTGACCCAGCCCAATTACGAATTACTCTATTCCAAGGATCTTTAGAATGACTCACAAACAATGCTAAAATGTTAACCCCACAATTAAAATTAACATAAAGATAATTTGGTCATTTTTTAAGAATTGCCTCAATATGGGACACAGAAGCAGACAAAGACCTGGTGTGGGTTAGGATGGCAGAGAGTCATGTCATCCAGCGCTCTCTTCATGCCTTACCAATATCCTTCATGATATCAGTTGAGACCAAGGACCAGGATCTTCTAAGCTAGGGATGTTAGAAGGTGGGCTCCCAGGCCTTATCACACAATGTTGAATTATTCATTGCCTCTTCTATTATCATGAGGACCATTTACTATATGCTCGTGAGTAACAGTCCAGTTAACTGTTAGAAATGGATGTCCTAGTAGGACTTTGAGAGACGCATGGAACTCCTCATGGAGTTCTAGCAATTTCCAGAAATGGATAGAACACAAAACTAGAAATTTAATTCCCAGCAAATTTTCTGCAGAGTTTCAAAATTGCCAAAAACTCTTCAACATATCCTGGTTAATTTTAATTCTTAAGCCTCTATAATGGAGGAATGGGGAAGGAAGAGGTTACAAATTAAAATATCTAAAAGTCCAAAGTAAAACAATACAAGTTAAGGGAAACATATGACACAGGAGAACTGAGATTATAAGAAAGTAACCCCTCATCAGTTCCAAAGAATTATTGCCAAGGGTTGCTCAACCTCCTGAAATCCAGAGAAGTTGGAACTCTAGATATTTTTAATGCAAAATTCCCCATTATAAAAATATTTTGTTTTCAGCAAAACATATATTGTATCTGTGCATTATCTCAAGCAGTATAGCCTCAAATTCCTGGTCTGGGGTCTAAAGATTCTTAGAATTACCAATCATCTACTGACTTTCTCTCCTTAGTGTATTAAAGCATTGAAAGACAGCAGTCTCTGAGTCACTGGGAACTCAGACCAAGAACAATTGATTCATGAAGAAAACTCATTTTTAAATTATTGTTTCACAAAGGTTACATCCACTCTCATCTGTAGCATTTAAACTTGCAAATTGTGTACTTGAGTGAGTTACAAAACAGGGGGTGGCAAAACCTCATTTAATTAAGGTGTTAATGAAATAATTTCTCTGTACCAGGCATAAAGCAAGTCTGTAAGGAAATATTGGAAAATGTAACTTGGTTTGCATCTTGAAGGTGCTCACAGTTCATAAACTCATGAAAGAGTTAAAATGTTAGCAGTGTTGTTGTGAAATCCATACACTGTATTGCAATTTGTCAAAGAAATCGCCAGGTAAACACTGGGTGTTTCCCCACTGACTTGGCAAGCATCCTGATAATTTTATTGAATTTGTGCCTTTTTCCCCCTCAGTTGCCCATTATCTGATAGACATTACACATGGACAGTGGAAAAACCCAAAACCTTTACTGAAAAGTTGAAGAGGAGAGTAAAAGCTTAGGAGAGGTGGGGGGACTGACTATATACCTCATTTATACACAGAGACTCATTAAGGTCTCATTGCCTTTACCGAAAAGTAAAAACAAAGATGTGATTCATTCAGATGTTAAATTTTGCTAGTTATTACAGGTTAGTATTCAGCACTGAAATAACTGACTCTTCAATTCTATGCTTTGCTTTGAATAAAAGTACCTGCTTTCTTCATTACTTCTTCTGAATAACTCGTGGGAAAATGCTGAAATCGAGTCCCTGTTAGCTAATATTTGTCCCAACTGTTGGAAACAAAATCAAAGATCATACTTAATGGACATTTAGCTCTTCAGCTAAATGATGTGTTCTCAGATTAAGACCTAGTATAGAAGCTCCGGATGACTGAGAAATTCCTCTGACATTTGTCTATAATAACAGTCACTCTCCGAAACGTTTTCAGTGTGTTTAGGTATTCTCCTTACCTCTCTCTAGTAGATACCTTAAAGGAATAAGACCTGCAGTGTTCCACAGCTTAACATGCTTGGTGATTATTTCCTATTATAATGATATGAGATGGAGTCTCCCTCTGTCACCCGGGCTGGAATGCAGTGGCCCAATCTCAGCTCACTGCAAGCTCTGCCTCCCAGTTTCACGCCATCCTCCTGCCTCAGCCTCCCAAGTAGCTGGGAATACAGGCGCCGCCACCTCGCCCGGCTAGTTTTTTGTATTTTTTAGTAGAGACAGGGTTTCACCATGTTAACCAGGATGGTCTCCATCTCCTGACCTCATGATCCGCCCGTCTCGGCCTTCCAAAGTGCTGGGATTACAGGCTTGAGCCACCGCGCCCAGCCCAAAGTTATCTCTATCAAGACTGTATTAATTCTTCTTTTGAAAGAAAATTTAAGTACAACATTTAGAGCAACGCAAATTCAATGAGAATTTCAAAAAGAACAAAAAATTAAGTATAATTATTTCAAAGAAACTTCTCATTTAGTAAAAATGAAACTTTTCAGTTATTTGATATAGTAAAATCAATTGTTTTAGAACTAAAATTGGGACATCAATGACAGAGAAAGTTTTCACGAAGACATACAGATATTCAATTTATTGCTTTTCCTTCAATATTAAGACTGGAAAACCGTCATGCCATGGGGCAGGTCGTTAGAGTGTTTCACACATCACTTAGGGAGTAGGGGCAGGGAAGAGGGAAAGGAGGCCCTTGGAGCATCTGCTGGTGTTTCTAGTCATCCCTGGGAGGGCACTCAGCTGGGAGTGGACTCAGGCACTGTGGCACGCAGAAGAGAAGGGTGGCAAAGCAGCTCTCAGATAAAGAACGCTGGGCAGAATGATTATCCTGGTGACAGTTAACAAGATTTCCTCTGTGTCTACATAGTTACAGTCTCCAGGCTTCTTTAACTAAAAAGCCCCATTCGAATTGTTGGCAGTTACTGAAAAGGTTTCCAAGGCTGGGCCTCTTACACAGGTTTTGCTTGGCCAGAGTGGTTTTCCTCTTTTCTATCATTTGTCTACAATGATATATAGAAGGATCTGGAGACCTTCTTGAGTTACTTCTTAGTCCCCTCTGCAAAGGGAGATCAGGGAAAACAAGAGGGCTTAATAATGCCCCAAACTCTGTAATTTTGCCTTGAGAAGTCTGTTTGAGGAGATAGCAACAAATTCCAAAATGGAGGTGAAAGAAATGTAAAACAATCTCCCAAATTTTGAGGTGATCATCCACAAATGTATGCTATAGACCAAGCCAATTTCCCTCCTCAAATTTTGGTTGCTGTCATTGAAGAGCATCCTAATTATGCTCTTTAAAATATCAGTTTCCTATTTTAAACAGTAGTTGTCCTTTGACATAGAAATACATGTAACCTGACAGGAACATGAGTCTGCTTTTTTGTTGACAGTCATGTAGAGGGCATCCCACACTAAAGTGGTGGTCCTTCAACCTTGGTGTGGATAATATTCACTCATAAACTTGAAAAATGCCGATTATTAGGCCCACCCCTAGAAACTGTGACTCAGTAGGTTTGGGCTGCACCTCAGAAATCTTTTTAACAGTGAAACCAAAGTTACTGTGAAGTAGGTGGGCCATGGATCTTGCAGAAACACTGGAGTAGTGAATATGTCTTTAGAGGGGAAATGAGCAATTGGAGATCTATCTGTGTATATAGCCTTGAAAGATTTTATATGTGTGTACGTATGCATATGTGTGTGTGTGTGTGTGTGTATGCACATTTATTTATAAAAAATGTGAGTGCTTTGCTTATAAGTCCTCACAGAGTAACTCCAGTGAGCAAGGGATGGGACAGGTAATAATAATCTATCGGCAAGGTTAAGTAATTTACTCAAGGCAAGTTAATAAATCTGTTTGAACAGCTGTTGGAACTAGAGCCTCCGGCTTCTTGAGTCCTGTGCTCTCTATATATGAGATCTGCATTTTCACAGTTATGAAACACATGCTGCATCCCACGAGATCAGTTCCTCTGAAATACTATATGATACTCCCACTACATCTATTATATAGATATTCACACATCATGCCAAGTATCTCAAATGTTAGTAGAATTTGGAAATGTTCCTATTGTCCAGGCTGTTGTCTGTACTTGCTACAGTGGCTTCCACATCTACTACTTACTCTTCAACCCGCTAAAATTTACATTCTTTCCACCAATCCATTAAACCTGCTATCGCCAAGGTCACTAACAATTTTCTGTTTGCAAAATCCAAAAGGTGCCATTTGGATCAAGGTTATGGAGCAAACATAATTTTGGATCTCACTTTCTGCAACATAATTCTCGAGATGATATAAAGATTTTTAATAAAGGATAAATCTACAATTTCACTAAGAAATGAGGAAGGTTAAAATCAAAATAGCAGAAAATTTGAAAAATTACTAAAATATTAACAGCAAATTGATAGATTGAGAAAGAATAAGAATGGAGAAACTGGGGACCACAATACCACACAGAAGAAAACTACCACAAGTTTCAATGATACTTCAAAGTAAAGAATTAAAGATGTTCCTAACAGTTTTGCCTCCATTGCTACTTTCCACTCTCCCACTGAGCTGAACGGCACTATTTTCAAATAGGTCAATAACCTTAAAATTGCTCTCCAGAAAGAGGAGGTAATCCTTCTAGGGAAGTCTTCTTTTAAGAATGCTGAGTTCTGGGGCCGGGCACGGTGGCTCAAGCCTGTAATCCCAGGACTTTGGGAGGCCGAGGCTGGCGGATTATGAGGTCAAGAGATTGAGACCAGCCTGGCCAACATGGTGAAATCCTATCTCTACCAAAAATACAAAAATTAGCTGGGCGCAGTGGTGCGTGCCTGTAGTCCCAGCTACCTGGGAGGCTGAGGCAGGAGAATCACTTAAACGCGGGAGGCAGAGGTTGCAGTGAGCCGAGATTGTGCCGTTGCACTCCAGCCTGGCAACAGAGTGAGACTCTGTCTAAAAAAATAAAATAAAATAAAAAAATGCTGAGTTCTAATTTATGCTATTATGAAGATAATAACATAGTTTACAAGCAGTACTAATATTTATAAAGCACCTATTATGTGTTGGGCCCTGTTTCAAGCAGTTTCTAAGCACTGATTGATTTAATGTTCATGATAACCCTATAGTGTGGACTCTGCTACTTTCCCTGTTTTAATGAGAAACAGAGATGTCAAGTGACTTGCCCAAGGTCACACAGCCACATACCATATATGCACAGTGTAGCTGTGATATATGCTCAGGGAGCTGTGTAAGTCTGTGTTTTTAGCCAGTGTGCCACTTAGATCTCAATAACAATCATAGAAAGATGAGGAAAAACCCAACTGGACCCAGGAAGAAAGTGCATGAAATGCTGTACTGCATGGACCTTTTCATTTTGGAAATTGAATGAGGTAGTGTTTAGTCCAGTCCTATATTCCGACAATGGGAAAAATCTATAGTCACTAGCTATCCCAGTCAGGCTAGCTTTTCATACAAAGGGACAACAGGTATTTGAGAAAAATTAATCAGGAAGGGACAAAAACCAAGATTAACAAACAATATCTGATGATGAGAAAAATAAATTATATAAAGAACATAAGAGAACTTTTAAAATATTCTGAATAGTACCCTCAGGAATAGAAAAGAAGATTTAATCCATAAAAGGAGAAAAGTTTGCAATCAGAGTAGGAGAAGGAGTTCTCTGAAATGAAATGTATAATTACTGAAATAAAAACATCCAAAGACGGACCAAATTCTAGAAAGGACATAGCTGAGGATTAGATTCATAATTTGGAAAATGAAGTCAAGAAAGTCTTCTAAAACAGAACAGAAATTACAAAAAGCTTGAAAACCTGAGACGTGAAGTGTTAGCATAAGAAGTTCAACATCAGCTCCGGGCGCGGTGGCTCACACTTGTAACCTCAGCGTTTTGTGAGGTTGAGGCAGGTGGTATCACTCGAAGTCAGGAGTTCAAGATCAGCCTACCCAACATGGTGAAACCCCTGTCTCTAACCAAAATACAAAATTAGCCAGGCATGGTGGCTCGTGCCTGTAGTCCCAGCTATTTGGGAAGCGGAGGCAAGAGAATTGCTTGAACCTGGGAGGCGGAGGGTGCGGTGAGCAGAGATGGATCGTGCCACTGCACTCCAGCCCAGACCACAGAGTGAGACTGTCTCAGAAAAAAGAAGAAAAAAAAAGGAATTTCAACATCTGTCTGAAAGAAATTCCCAAAAAGAGAACCAAGACAAAAAAAATAAAGAATAATAAAATAAAATTTCTCTAAACTGAAGAATGACACAAGGCGGCTCAGATTGAAAGGATTCATGGAATTCTGAGTAGTGCAATAAATTCTGGTGATGGAGAAGGAAACAATAACTTTGAAGTACCTGAGAATAAATCCACAAACTACTGTGTCAGATATAATAAAATAACATTGAAATACATAATAGAAGCCCTATATACATAGGAAATTCCACTATTTGAAGGTATTAAGTCTCCTTAAATTGATCTATAGCTCACAGAAATTCCAATAAAAATATTAGTAGGAAATCTGTAAAATTTCAAAAGATGACGATAAAATTCACATGGAAGAATAAAGAGCCAAGAATAAGTAAGAGCGTGCTGAAGAAGAATAAGTTACCTATAATATATTCAATCTTGTTATACAATCAGAGTAATTAACACCACGTAGTATTGGCACAGAAGCAAATGAACAGTGGAAAAGAATAGGGAACTCAGAAATTTGGAAATTTAGTATACAACAGAAGTGGAGTAAAATCAGTGGGAAAAGGAAGAGCTAGTCAATCAGTTTTGTTAGGACAAATGATTTTGCATGTCAATAATGATTCTTACCTCACACAAAACAGAAAATTAATTTTAGATGGATTAAAACTCTAACTGTGCAAGGTTGACTTTGAAGCTTTTAGAAGACAACACACTGTAAGATCATGCGAGTAAAGCTGACCTGACAACGATGAGCTTTGACCAAGCAATTTCATTTTTAGGTTAAAAAAAAAAAAGGGAGGAATTTCCACCCTGCATATACAAGAAGGTATGTACCAAAAAGGCTCATTTTACAATTTCTTACGACAGTAAAAAACTAGGAAAAAAGCTAAAATAAAGAAATTGAGGTATATACATACTTACAGTGAAAAGAAAAATAAATAAAATTGAATTACATGAAAGCATATACTGTACATACAAATGTTTTTAAAAGCATCATGGAGCCGGGTGCGGTGGCTCACTCACGTAATCCCAGCACTTTGGGAGGCCGGCCAAGGTGGGCGGATCACGAGGTCAGGAGATCGAGACCATCCTGGCTAATACAGTGAAACTCTGTCTCTACAAATAAAAAAAAAAAAAATACAAAAATTAACTGGATGTGGTGGCATGCACCTGTAATCCCAGCTACTCGGGAGGCTGAGGCAGGAGAATCACTTGAACCCAGGAGGCGGAGGTTGCAGTGAGCCAAGATCACAACACTGCACTCCAGCCTGGGTGACAGGGTGAGACTCTGTCTCAAAAACAAACAAACTAAAAAAGCATCATGGAAAAAGTGCAGACTGATACATATTTTAAAAGTGCAGATCCCTCATATATGAAATTTCAAAACATGCATCATTTCATATTACTTATGGAAATACATGCATATGGTAAAAATACAAATTAATGCATAACAAAGAAACAGACCAACTTTAGCGGAATGGCTCCTTCTGAGAGAGTGAGAAGTAAACAGGACCAGGAAGAGCTATCCAGGCCTTTCAATTAAATCTGAAACGCTTTATTGTATCTGCAACATTTTATTGTATCTGTAGCATAGTGGATGTTAGTTATATTATATTATCTGTGATTTTCTGTACGTTTTTAACACTTCATGAGAAATTTAGCTTGACAAAAGACACTGGACTTATTAAAGTGAATAATGTGTTTTCTCATAGCAAATAAGTCAACTTCTCCAGCACCTGGGAATGTCTCATCAGGAAATATCTAATAGTAATTGCTCACACAAACGCTTTAATATGCCCTGAACAAGAATATAACCTCCTATAATGATTTCGAGTGCACACTTTATATTCCAAGGGCCTCTTGGGAGTAACAAAGGAAATTCAAGTGGAAAGCCCCATCCAACTGGCAGCTCCTGGTCCCCTGAGGCAATCTGCTACTCTGAGCAGTAGTGGAGGAATAATTCTCACACTCTCAGGAAGGATTTAGACCATCTTTGGTCCTGTATTTGGATTGATTATTGGGACTGCCTACTGGAAAGCCTACTCTAGGGACCAGGGATAACTGAAAAGAGTGGGAGTGGGAGAAGGCAGTGTACTTCTTCAAAATTTGATACATTTCTCTTCTAATAATAGTAAGTTTGAGGGAGTCGTTATCATCCACAGACATAGACAATAGTGAGAACACACAGCTAAGGCCCTATATGATGGGTGGACACCATAGGTGAGGTCCTAAGACCTAGAAAAGCCCAGGACAGCCCAGGACTGAACCTTGACATCTAGTTACAGTGGTGGAGCTCTGTGCAGCCATGGAAAAAGAATCCCAAGGACCTCATGGTTAGTCATCTTCAGAGCTAACTTTCCCACAGAACAGCTCTGCTCTTGCCAAACAACGAATGACCACACTGTGGGTCCCAAAGAATGCTGAGCCTGGAACTCAGAGATACACTTCTATGGGAGGACATTGGCTGCTGTTCTTTTATATCAGTTTGGGATTAAAACAGGGCTTTGTTCTCTTAATATGTAAACTAGAACTCTTTTATAAAGCACTTTCAAATACACGATTCATTAGATGCTTACAACCTCCTAGTTTCGCTGATTTTGGATTGTTGGGGAAAGTCAAAAAAGTTGATAAGAGGCAGAAATAGTGGCATTCTTAGCCTGTCTTTGCTGCTATAAGAGAATACCTGAGACTGGGTAACTTAAAAGGAACAGAAATCCATTTTCTCATAGTTCTGGAGGCTGGGAAGTCCAAGATCAAAGTGCTTCCACCTGGTGTGGTTCTTCTTCCTGTGTCCTCATGGGGTGGAAGGAAGAAGGGCAAGAGAGGATGAATGCTGCGTCCTCACATGGCATAAGAGCAGAAAAGAGAGAAGTCATTCCTGTAAACCCTTTTAATAATAAACAGCATTAATTCATCCATGAAGGCGCTGTCCTCATGACCTAGACACCTCTCAACACTGTTGCATTGGGGATTAAGTTTCTGACACATGAATTTTGGGGGACACATTTAGTCCATAGCACAGGCTCTAGGATAAGATGGAGAAACAGAATTTTTAGGGGCTGGAATGCTTCACAGGCACATTCCTTGGCTTCAGGTCAAGATCTCAGGCACTACCATTCTTTCCCCACAGTCATCCCAGAAAAAGGCCTGTCTTGTTTCTTTGTCCACAACTGAGTGTTGCTTCAAAACTTAACTCAGGATCTAATTATTCATCTAGTACAGAAAAAACATTCTCACAACTTTTTTCCAGCTCTCTAGTAAAAAAAAGCACAAAACCAGCCCATTGAGGTTTTCTAGTTATTTCACATTGAAAGAGTGAGAAAAGGCTTCTATCTCAATTCCTGTTCTCAACTCAGCCTTATAGAGCAGTATCTTCCAGGACAGCAGAAGTGCTAGGCTGGCTGTCTGTCTCAGGATAGTCAGGATACTTGTTAAAATAAACATGGATGGGTCCTATTGCTAGGGATTTGTTTTTTGTTTTTTGTTTTTTGTTTGTTTGTTTGTTTGTTTGTTTTTGAGACAGAGTTTGGCTCTTGTTGCCCAGGCTGGAGTACAATGGCACGATCTCAGCTCACGGCAATCTCCACCTCCCAGGTTCAAGTGATTCTCCTGCCTCAGCCTCCGGAGTAGATGGGATTACAGGAACATGCTACCACACCTGGCTAATTTTGTATTTTTCGTAGAGACAGGGTTTTGTCATGTTGGTCAGGCTGGCCTCAAACTCCCTACCTCAGGTGATCCACCTGCCTTGGCCTTCCAAAGTGCTCGAATTACAGGCGTGAGCCACCGGGCAAGGCTGGGATTCTTATTTAATAGGTATGAGGTGGGGCCCTAACAGCCACATGTTTTCCCAAAATTTCATATGTAATTCTTAGGAATAGCTAATTTGAGAAATAATGATAGAAGGAAAAGACAAGTTCACTGTGAATGCTTCAAGTAGAGGTTTAGGGTGCACATAGGACTGAAGATTCATCTATATTTCAAAGAAGTTCTCATAAAATTTTCGCAAGGGCTTTCAAACGAAGGAACTTGAAAATAATGTGGCCTTCACATAATTTTATTTTGACATTCAATATTATATGATATAATAAGTAATGCACTGGTACTGGCTTGTAGAGATTGTGAGAGCCAGTTGTTAAATTTTTGGAGATTTTGTCATTCATTTGTTAAACTATTGGTAGCTTGAAATCAGCTGGGGTGAAAGTATTCACATTATGGAAATCAGGAAATGCTACAAATTAGGGCATTAACCTTGCTGTAAATTTACCATCCATCCCACTGGCTGTAGAGGATGTAAGGAACAGTGTATTATAAACATGAACATTTTACGTAGTACTATTCTGTCACTCTTTTACATGTATTCAATTGAAACTAATACCAAAAATATTTGATACCCACCAACCATTATCCACTTTAAAAATGCAAAACAATCTCTTCTTTCATAGACTCAAAATTTACATTATCCCACTTTCTTTCTGAGTTCATACTTCCTTTTGACAATCCATCATAGGATTTTATTCAGATACAACATTTTAAGCTCGAAAGCCTGCTTTTGTTCATCTAATTACATTTCTCTGTAATAGAGTAGGTACAAAAATTGAAATTAGAGAGTTTTAAAATTTTCTGTGATCATAATGGTCTAAGTTTTAAAAAACTTTTTTCTGGATTGAGTTATTAGTACTGTTATTAGACAATTGATCCAACATAAATGTATTAGCAAGGTAAAAAGGATTATTCATTATAAAAAGCATTTTTTGGAAATGCATCTTTTGATACAATGAATGGCCTATTAAAATTAGTTATATATGCAATGATAAATATTATCTATTGCTAGCATGAGACAGGCTCTACTGAAAAAGTTGTTAATAAATAGAAATGAAAATAGTTTCGTTATATGGATGTCCCTCAAATCTCCAAAGTCCTTCTTAGTTACAGGCCAAAAATCACATAGTGATTTGGATCTCAAAAATGGTCCTTGATGTGTGAAATGTGTGGAAGCTGCATGCTGCAGATGCAAAATAGGACCTGGGGTCAAACACTCCGATTTTAGTCACTCAGCATCCTGCCTCTGTGACCTTGGATCATTCATGAAGTTTCTGATTCTTTCACATTACTTATCTGCTAGATAAGTGGATAATATCCCCATCATGTAGGGCTGATGTGGGGATGAAATGAAGTAATAAAAAGAAAATGTCCTTGCCTCATTTCACATAACATAATGTTCTCTAGGTTCATCTATGGTGTCACAAATAGCAGGATTTCATTCATTTTTATGTCTGAATAATATTTCACTGTGTGTATATACCACATTTAATGTTGACTCCTTATCTTGGTTATTGCGAATACTGCTGCAATAAACATGGGCATGCAGGTATCTCTTTTAACAAATTGATTTCAATTTCCTTGCAGATATATCCAGTAGTAAGGTTGCTGAAACATTTGGTTGTTCTATTTTTAGTTTTTTGAGGAAACTCCATACTGTTTTTCACACAGGTTAATACTGCCTGATCTCACACATATGTGGAATCTACAAAAGCTGATCAAATGGAAGGAGAGAGTTGAATGGTAGTTAACAGGGGCTGAAATGATTAAGGCTTAGGGAGGATGGGGAGACGTTGTTCAAAGGATACATAACTACTGTTAGATGGGAGGAATAAATTTCAAGAGACATTTATTTACAACAAGGTAAAATTTATACCTTACAGCAAGGAGACTATAGTTAATGATAATATAGTACATTTTTGAAAAATTTAGAGTGGATGTTATGTACTCTCACCACAAACATGATAACTATGTGAGGTAATTCATTTGCTAATTAGCTAGATTTAACAACTCCACAGTGTATGTATACTCATGTTGTATGTGATGAAAACATACAATATTATTTGTCCATTTAAATTAAATAAACTTAAAATTTAACTTTTTCTAAGTGCAGTGAGAATGTGAGTGTTCAGTACATGGTAGCTCTCACTTTTTAAAATTTAATTATTTTAGGAACTTTTTTATTTCATGATGTGAGATACACAAGTAGGCTATTCTTATAAAAGGTCATAAGGAAATATAAGATCTGGGTGATTTAAAAAAAGGAGGATTTTTAGAGTCTACCAGGAGGCCCAGGAACTCCTTGGCAGGCCTAGGTATTTCGAATATAGGCAGCTTTTTTTTTTTTTTTAAATTATACTTTAAGTTCTAGGGTACATGTGCACAACATGCAGGTTTGTTACATATGTATACATGTGCCATGTTGGTGTGCTGCACCCATTAACTCGTCATTTACATTAGGTATATCTCCTAATGCTATCCCTCCCCCCTACCCCCTCCCCACAATAGGCCCCAGTGTGTGATGTTCCCCTTTCTGTGTCCAAGTGATCTCATTGTTCAGTTCCCACCTATGAGTGAGAATATGCAGTATTTGGTTTTCTGTTCTTGTGATAGTTTGCTGAGAATGATGGTTTCCAGCTACATCCATGTCCCTACAAAGGACACGAACTCATCCTTTTTTATAGCTGCATAGTATTCTATGGTGTATATGTGCCACATTTTCTTAATCCAGTCTGTCACTGATGGACATTTGGGCTGATTCCAAGTCTTTGCTATTGTGAATAGTGCCACAATAAACATACGTGTGCATGTGTCTTTATAGCAGCATGACTTATAATCCTTTGGGTATATACCCAGTAATGGGATGGCTGGGTCAAATGGTATTTCTAGTTCTAGATCCTTGAGGAATTGCCACACTGTTTTCCACAGTGGTTGAACTAGTTTACAATCCCACCAACAGTGTAAATTTGTTCCTATTTCTCCACATCCTCTCCAGCACCCGTTGTTTCCTGATTTTTTAATGATTGCCATTCTAACTAGTATGAGACGGTATCTCATTGTGGTTTTGATTTGCATTTCTCTGATGGCAAGTGATGATGAGCCTTTTTTCATGTGTCTGTTGGCTGCATGAATGTCTTCTTTGGAGAAGTGTCTGTTCATATCCTTTGCCCAATTTTTCATGGGGTTGTTTTTTTCTTGTAAATTTGATTGAGTTCTATATAGGTTCTGGATATTAGCCCTTTGTCAGACGACTAGATTGCAAAAATTTTCTCCCATTCTGTAGATTGCCTGTTCACTCTGATGGTAGTTTCTTTTGCTGTGCAGAAGCTCTTTAGTTTAATTAGATCCCATTTGTCAATTCTGGCTTTTGTTACTGTTGCTTTTGGTGTTTTAGACATGAAGTCCTTGCCCAAGCCTACGTCCTGAATGGTATTACCTAGGTTTTCTTCTAGGGTGTTTATGATTTTTGGTCTAACATTTAAGCCTCTAATCCATCTTGAATTAATTTTTGTATAAGGAGTAAGGAAAGGATCCAGTTTCAACTTTCTACTTATGGCTAGCCAATTTTCCCAGCACCATTTATTAAATAGGGAATCCTTTCCCCATTACTTGTTTTCATCAGGTTTGTCAAAGATCAAATGGCTACAGATGGCTGTAGATGTGTGGTATTATTTCTGAGGACTCTGTTCTGTTCCATTGGTCTATATCTCTATTTTGGTACCAGTACCATGCTGTTTTGGTTACTGTAGTCCTGTAGTATAGTTTGAAGTCAGGTAGCGTGATGCCTCCAGCTTTGTTCTTTTGACTTAGGATTGTCTTGGCAATGTGGGCTCTTTTTTGGTTCCATATGAACTTTAAAGCAGTTTTTTCCAATTCTGTGAAGAAAGTCATTGGTAGCTTAATGGGGATGGCACTGAATCTATAAATTACCTTGGGCAGTATGGCCATTTTCACAATATTGATTCTTCCTATCCATGAGCATGGTATGTTCTTCCATTTGTTTGTGTCCTCTTTTATTTCACTGAGCAGTGTTTGTAGTTCTCCTTGAAGAGGTCCTTTACATCCCTTGTAAGTTGGATTCTTAGGTATTTTATTCTCTTAGGAGCTATTATGAATGGGAGTTCATTCATGATTTGGCTCTCTGTTTATCTGTTACTGGTGTATAAGAATGCTTGTGATTTTTGCACATTGATTTTGTATCCTGAGACTTTGCTGAAGTTGCTTATCAGCTTAAGGAGATTTTGGGCTGAGACAATGGGGTTTTCTAAATATACAATCATGTCATCTGCAAACAGGGACAATTTGACTTCTTCTTTTCCTAACTGAATATCCTTTATTTCTTTCTCTTGCCTGATTGCCCTAGCCAGAACTTCCAACACTATGTTGAATAGGAGTGGTGAGGCTGCTTTTTTTAAAGGATCTTACATTATTTTTGTGGAACTAAAGCCACAGTGGTGAATTTTGGCGGAGATGAACACATCAGGACTCTTACACTCTCATGCAGTGGGATGTCTCTGCCAAATTCCTATAGTATTTAATGGGAAATATTGATATGAATCTTTTTTCAGGTCAATGAGAACAGTTAGCCTCCTAAAAGTCCTGGTCCTTAGGCAATGAGGAGGGGATCTGTTGTCAATTTACGGTTGTGTAGTCAAGATTATAAACAGGAGTATGTTAGGAAATGCTTATTCAGCAAAGCGCAGAGTGGCTTTGGTATAAAAAACTTTTAAGAAAACTTACAAGAGCCTTTAGATCACTGCTCATCCCCTCCAAGTGACAAAATGACTAAATGTTTGTGAACTTAATAACTTGAATCACATAAGACTAAGAAGAAATATGAAGTCTAAGTAAATCTTATTTCTTTTTTTCTCTGAAACCAATGAAAAAAAACTATATTCACTACACAGTATTTCCGAAAGTCTGGACCAGTCAAGATTTTAATTAAAATGCCAAATGTCTCTGTTGATGAATTTTAAGCCAATAGGAAATTGAAGATCAAACTTCAAACCTCTCAGGAAAACAGTTTTGAAAGGAAATGCTCACAGACCCACCGCTGGGTGCTGCTATGATAAACAGATGAACCCTTCCATATGTGCCTAAATTCCAGTTACACCCATTGGCCAGAGCCATTATTGGCCAAATCCTGCTGCTAAAACCGCTAGGCACTGATGAGAGAGGTGCCAGAAATAATAAGCTGGAGCTTAGGCAAAACCCAAGAGGAAACACTCGATGTCAGATATGAGTTTGCCATTGTTTTGAGGGAACATGGATGGAGGAAAGAGTAAATGCCTGTGTGTTTGAGAATCAACGTATATACCTTGACTATCAGACTGGATCTTATTTTCCTTGGCCGTTCAAAACTGACACGAGATCATCTTTTGCTGATATTTACTTAAATGGTGACATTCATTTCCAGGCTGCTCTCCAGAGTTATTCTAGTGTTAAGAACGCTTTTTAAAATAATAAATATATGAAATAATAAAACATCAAGCAGATGTTTATAAACATTAGCCAAGCTCAATTATTGTAATTGTGACACTATATCCACTCAGGGGAAACTCATTTTGCTAGAGGGGACAAATAATCTCCTAGGCTTCCCATGCTTATACTGAGTTTTTATCATCACTAGTATGTGGCAGGGAAGCTGCAAGCAGGAAAATCTCACAAAACACATGCATACTCTCTCTCCTTACATGCTCCCATGGCTGTTTCTATAAAGATGCCCCACAAAAACCATAACTGAATCCTAGATGGACAAACCAGTAGTTCCTTTAAACAACCAAAAGCCACATAGACTTTGAAAAGCCGATAAATGTTAAGCTGACCCAGAATCATGTAGTTTCTGGACTTGGTGTTCCTATTTAGCTAGCCACAAGACAATTTAACTCGCCACTTAGAAGAGTTCAGAGAAGCCACTTCCATCTGAACTGTATAATAATATTTATAATCCCCATAGTACCACTGAGAATCGGAATTTTAGAGCCAAAAGGGACCTGGGAAGAGATAATATCCAACAGATAAAATTCAGTAATATCCAAAAGTTACTTAGTATATATTATGTGCCAGAATTGTATTGTATTATTGTATGTCTACTAAGTCCCAGATCTTGAAACTACAAAAATTGACATAATTGGCCCCACCCTTAGAGAGCTCACAGTATGGAAGGAAGAAAAAGTCATACAGAACAAAATTAAACTACAATATGACCAAGCTCACCAACAGAGTTACAGACACAGGAGCATGAAGGAGTTAGTAATTAATGTTTTCAAAGTTAGTGACAGTTTCCTGGAAAATGTAAATTTTTGTTCTGTTGGGAAGGAGAAGGTATATGTCATCCAGCAGAAAGGTGGGGTTGAATGATAGGGGGAAGAATGCCAGAAGGAAAAGGTATTCCAAGAATAGAAACCAGCAAGAACAAAATAAACAAACACCGAGGTGTTAGCCTGTGTGCTGTATTTGTGTAACATGAGTAAAGTCTGCAGTGACTGAAGTGTAGGTGGGTGGCAGAAAAATGCTGTTTGACTACTTTACTAAGAAGTCTAAGCTGATCCCAAATAGGGAGGAACCTCGGATGAGTTTTAGCAACTTAGGGTAGCATAAAGGGTGATTGAAAGAAGATTGAGGAAGAGGCTCTGAACATAGTCAATGGCAAGCAAACTATGCAAGTGCTGATGGGTTCTAAATTGCAGCACTGAATGAAATCAGTTAATGAGAGGCCAGTGAAGTCTTAAGTTTCCTTTTCCTTAATCCCAAGATTTTTGTTTTCTGTCTGATTCTACATACTGAGAAAACACTGGGTGAAAAGTTACCCGAGGTTCAAGTAAAAGTGCAGCACGGCACCCTATTTAAGAGCAGAGGTTGTCTCCTTAGACATCCCAGCACTATAGTTATCTGCAGGGTTCATGTTCAAAGCCTGGCGTCAATTGCAATGTGGGGGATTTGAGGGAAAAATCAGTCATAGGAAACCAGAGGAAGACATGATCGTCAGCTGCTTGTGGAAGACGATCCTCAGCAGGACTTTGGTATTGTGAAATATTTTAATAATAATACAGGCCTATGAATTCTTGGTATTAAACAATGTGCCAAGTACCTGGCAGCCAGCACAGCTGGAGCAGTGGTGGGACTGGAGCCCCAGGGTTGCTGCTGCCCTGCTCTTGAGCTCCCTGCTTCCACATGTGGGTCCCACAGAAATGTTCTTCATTGAGGCAAAGGGGACATCGAGGCTTTGTGGCTTGGGGACATCAAGGCGATCTCCTTGTACCAGTCTCTGATAGTTTTGCTTAGCCTCTGCTTGCCTGCCTGACTTCTGCATACTTCTGTCCACATTTAACCAAGACCCCTGCTTTGCTCACATCTGGCTCTGTCATCTGTAATTTCTTAGCCCACACCCCAAACCTAGAGCTCTTCAGGGATCTGGTACAAATAACTAAAATGGCTCTGAGATACAAATATACTTGTATAAAGTAAATTTTTAATGGTATGATTTGAATTATGACCACTTAAAGACAGAAATATGGTTGGCTTTTACCTTCTTTTTCCTATTCATACTTAGAAATGATTCCAATTGTTTTAGAATGTTTTGCCAAATATTCTCTGCCTCTATTTTAATGATATCTGCCTAGATTTTTTTTCTGTCTTTTAGCTTAATAAAATGAATGAAAAGTACTTTCTGAAGTTAATCATAAATGTAAAACTATGTAAAAATCTAATAGATTATTAGAATTAGGAGAATGGGGGCTATAAAATATGACCTGTCTCCCAATTTATGAACATCTTCTATGAAATCATGGACAATTTTCACTGAGACACTCTCACGGACAGCTAAACTATAAAAACAAACAAAACAAAAATGAACAAACAAAAAAATTTGTATCACCTTTTATCCATTTATCACCTTTGATGTGTAGATAACCTCAGCTACAGTTGACCCTTGAACAGTGCAGGAATTAAGGAACCAACTCCCTGCAGTGTTAGAAATACAAGTATAACTTTTGACTCCCTAAAAACTTAACTACTTAATTGCCTTCTGTTAACTGGAAGCCTTGCGGATGACATAAACAATCAATTAACACATATTTTGTAGGTGGCATATATATTATATACTGTATTCTTACAATAAAGGAAGCTAGAGAAACGAAAATGAAGGCCATTATCTTTAGCAGACGAATGCAGGAGCAGAAACTCAAATACCACAGATTCTCACTTGTTAGTGGGAGACAAACGATGAGAGCACATGGACACAAAGAGAGGACAACAGACACTAGGGCCTATCAGAGGGTGGGAGGAAGGAGAGGATTCGGAGAAATACTAATGGGTACCAGGTGATGAAATAATCTGTACAGGAAATCCCTATGACTCAAGTTCACCTGTATAACAAACGTGCACTTAAAAGTTAAATTTGTACTGCTGAACTTAAAAGTTAAATTTTAAAAAAATCATAAAGAAGAGAACATGTATTAATGAATATGTTCATCAAGTGAAAATGAATCGTTGGAAAGATCTTCATCCTCTTCATCTTCACATTGAGTAGGATGAGGAAGAAGAGGGGTTGCTCTTGCTGTCTCAGGAGTGGCAGAGGCAGAAGAAAATCTGCATATAAGTGGACCCTCACAGTTAAACCTTTATTCAAAGGTCAACCGTACATAAAGTTGGAATCTGCTTACCTCTGTCTTCCAACCATTGGTCTTGTTTTGCCTGTTGAGACCACATAAAGTAAGTCTATGCTCTCATTCATAAGATAGAGAGAGATGAAGAAAGGAACTGTAATCACCTAGATTTATATTTTCCTGAGCTCTGTATTCCCAGGTCTATCAATCATTACTTGTGTGAGTCTTACAAATCCCTCACCCTTTTGGTCACCCCTCCTGTGGAAACTCACTATTTTGTCAAGGTTATTTTGGTATTTCCAGAGTATTGTCAGAACATCTGGAGATGATACTTCTGTTAATGCTATGTAAGATTCCATTTTTTTTTCAACATCTGTGTCACCGTTGATTCATTTTAAGCTTGGAGCCAAATGAAATCCTTAGGTCAATTATTTACCAAACTATTTGCTTTTAAGCTAAATGCTAACTATTTCTTCTACTAGCAAACCAATAGGGAAGGAGGTGTAAGGACTGAGAAGGAATTAGCTAGTCTAGGCAAGTCTCAGAAAATTTTGGAGAAACACATTTCCATTTGAAAGTCTCTGTTTCTAAGGTAATTTATTATTTTTTTTCATTTGAAAACATCATAAAGCTGAGTGATATGGTATTCTCTGGGGTAATTTGAATTCTTTCTGACATTACAGTATGTATGATAAATTGATTACTAATAGTGCTAGAAATATTTACTTTCTAAATAATTCGTATCAAAAATCTTATTTAAAAGTTACACAAATGCTTACTAGGAGAACTGAAATATATGTGAAGCACTTTGGTATCTTCCATTTACCAGTTCAGTGTTTATTTTGTTTGGTTCGACACTGCTATACCAGGACCAGGGCCAAGAATGGACAAGTTGTTGAATAAATCTAAGATAGTACTTTCAGTCTACTATGTATTAAAATTTCATTAGCAGTCTCTAATTTCTCTCTCTCTTTCTTTCTTTCTTTTTTTTTTTTTTTTTTTTTGAGATGAAGTTTCACTCTGTCACCCAGGCTCGAGTGCAATGGTGTGATCTCAGCTCACTGCTACCTCTGCCTCCCAGGTTCAAGCAATTTTTCTGCCTCAGCCTCCTGAATAGCTGGGATTACAGGCACGTGCCACCACCCAGCTTTTTTTTTGTATTTTTAGTTGAGACGAGGTTTCACCATGTTGGCCAGGGAGGTCTTGAACTCCTGCCCACCTCGGCCTCCCAAAGTGCTGGGATTACAGGTGGGAGCCACTGCGTCCGGCCTCAATCTCTAATTTCTTTTCACTTCGTTCCATGTTTGGAGAGTGCTCCTTGTGGGGCAATTACATATTTTACCTGTGTTCTGTTTTTCAAATGCAAACACTTTGATAATATGCATGGGAAAGGAAACTTCTTTCTATAATTGGACCAAAATATTATCTTTTCACAAAGGAGATTGTATATTACACCTATAAACATAAAGTATTAGCTCTAAAAGACAGTGCTATGGTGTTGGAAAACATCAGTTTCCCAATTTCAGTTTCAAAAATTGTATTGAGTTATTATACATGAAAGACCTGTAGCTACTAAGTGCTGTGGTCTCCATTACAGCAAAGTATCCATAGTGAGGGATATATATATATATATATATATATATATATATTATATATATATATATATATATAATATATTATATATATATAACATTTATGTCGTTGCAGAAAGTTCTACAGGCCAGCACCAAAGGAATTAATATCAAAATTAAGAATACTGTACTTTGCCACTGTGATTTCCAGGTACTTCCACATGAATAATTGTGAACTGCCATAAATTATATGGAAATTAGATATAAATGCCACTCAGAAGACAACGGAGGACTAGAAAAATCTATAATGGGACACTGATCACATTATAGATACAGTTTTAAATGGTTAATATATATATATCCAAGTCCCATAGTATAAATTTTTAAAAGATCCATTAATTTAGGTGTTGAGAAAATATTAAGATTTACTATTTGGCTTCATAATCTTAGGCACTTTGTTAAAACCTTTGGCCTGGCCGGGCGCGGTGGCTCAAGCCTGTAATCCCAGCACTTTGGGAGGCCGAGACGGGCGGATCACGAGGTCAGGAGATCGAGACCATCCTGGCTAACATGGTGAAACCCCGTCTCTACTAAAAAAAATACAAAAAGCTAGCCGGGCGAGGTGGCGGGCGTCTGTAGTCCCAGCTACTCGGGAGGCTGAGGCAGGAGAATGGCGTAAACTCGGAAGGCGGAGTGTGCAGTGAGCTGAGATCCGGCCACTGCACTCCAGCCCGGGCGACAGAGCGAGACTCCGTCTCAAAAAAAAAAAAACCTTTGGCCTGTTTTTGAAACAAAATTTCTTTGAAAAATCTACTTGCTTTCTCCAGGACAATAAAAAAAAAAAAAAATCCCCTCCCAATATTACGTTGCTTTTATTGAAAAAAGTCTTTCCTTTGAGAACTTGAGATCTCTGATGCTCTCATGCCCCTGGTAAGCTCCCTGTCCAATTACCTATCATCGCCCAGCTGTGATTCACACCCTGCACTTAGATTTAGTGACTAAAAAAAAAATTTATATCCAGAACAGTTCACATGAAACAGGTCAAAGGGACAGCATGGATAATTCTCAGCACACAGATGTTCAACAGAGACAATGCAGAGACCAGCATGGAAATATTACTTCATTTATAACCCCAGTGTGCTGTGGCCATTAACAAAGAGAAGCAGTGCAACAACGTGTGTTCACCTGTCTACTCTGGCCTGCAACATTTCAGTTCACCATGTCATTGTTTTTCTAACTACACCACTGAAGATTCAGTCTGGAAAGAAAGTCACTGAAGATTGAATAATAAAGAGAATATAATAGTGTTTCCTCTAATAAGTCCTAGTGGTCACTGCTAGCTTACTGTAACACTTTGTAAAAATATGAATTAAAAGACAACGGCCCTTGAAACAAAAGTGATTTGCTTTAGAAGCCAAAGACTCATCACAGTGCTGTGAGTTTCAGAGGCAAAATGGCAAAAGGAGGAAGTAGAACAAAGTAAAGGAAATATTCAAGCTGGTCACAGAGGAAGGCCGTGTCAAATGAGTATGAAGTCAGAGTTCACCAAAGCCACTTGTGGATAGAAATCAAAGGTAACCTTTCCAGGCTGAGGCCATGCATTTTATCTGAGCTCTGGCCACACAGTGGAGTCTTTGGGAGACCTCCAGCTGATGGTTACCTTTAGAATGTTCACCTCCACAGGAAGACAGACATTTCATGCATCCAGCCAGTATTTATTGTTTAAGCTACTACGCTAGGTACTCTGAGGAATGCCCAAATCAGCCAGGCTTCTGTTCTGAATTCTACCCTCAAAGTGTCTAGTAAAGGATAAGCCAGGTACACAAATAACAATAATACAGGGTAGAATTTGACAAGAACTATGAGAGTGGCATAAACTGCCATGGGATTGAGAAAAGGAAAGAGATCCCTGCAGGAGGCCCAGGGGAGGAAATTCTGGAAGGGTCGCTGGTAGCTTCACAGAGGAGATGGCACTTTTTAAATTCGGTAATTCACTAATTGACCTATTCATAAACCTTTTCACTTTCTTTTTCAGGTCCTTCTGAAGGTTTCCTCACGGAAAGACGGATGAAAACAGAATGTGGCCTCCATCAATGTAGCACAACATTAGATAACAAAATCAACGCTACTTGATAGGGGTCAAGTTATGCTTAAGCAGGAAAGCACATGAATCCTTCCTAGTCATCTAGTGGCGATGTCCAATAGGGCGGCCACTAGCAGCATATGGCTACTTGTATTCAAAGTAATTAAAATAAAAATAAGTTAAAAATTCAGTGTTTCAGTTGCACTAGCTAAATTTCAAGTGTTCAATAGCCATGTATGGCCAATGGCTACCATATTGGACAGAGCAGATTTAGAATATTTATGTCATTGCAGAAAGTTCTACAGGCCAGCACCAAAGAATTTAATATCAAAATTAAGAAGACTGTACTTTACCACTGTGATTTCCAGGTACTTCCACATGAATAATTGTGACCTGCCATAAATTATATTGAAATTAGATATAAATGCCACCAAAAGATGACAGAGGACTAGAAAAATCTATAATGTGACAGTGATCACATTATAGATATAATTTTAAATGGTTAAAAATGAAATTATTTGAATTTTAAAATGCCTTAGGATATTTACCATTGAAAACATTTGGAGAGAGGAAAATCAATTAAACACAGCAGTAGTCAAAAAGGAGGAGTCACGAGAAAAAGATCAGAAATGCTTAAGGAGGCCAGGTGCAGCGGCTCACGCCTGTAATCCCAGCATTTTGGGAGGCTTAGCCTGGCGGATCACCTGAGGTCAGGAGTTCACCTGAGGTTGGGAGTTCCAGACCAGCTTGGCCAACATGGTGAAACTTTGTCTCTACTAAAAATACAAAAAAATTAGCCGGGTGAGGTGGCTGGCGCCTGTAATCCCAGCTACTCGGGAGACTGAGGCAGGAGAATCACTTGAACCTGGGGGTTGGAGATTGCAGTAAGCAACCAAAATTTCACTCAAAGAAATTTTGCTCCACTGCACTCCAGTCTGGGTGACAAAGCAAGACTTCATTTCAAAAAAAAAAATGGAAAAAGCAAAATGGTTAAGATGGGTAATCTGAGTTAAAAATTAGAAGAAAAGAGGCAATGAAAAAATACACTTTAGTCAAGCATCAGGAGAGTTTTTTTTTTTTTTAAGTGAAAATGATAGAAAAGGAGAAATACTCTGGGGCTATAGAAGACATCTTTTCTGAGGCCATTATCCACATAATCTAATTCTCTGGATTTATCTAAATCATCTACAAGGAGCCCACTTCCCTTACCTAATTTCTTTTGTATGACAAAGTGCTTGCTATAAATTTATCTGCTTATTTTTTTAATTAAAAGAACATTTATGTGTAATTTTAATGCCTTATTGAAATTAGTCTTTCAACCTCAACATTATAAACCAAGTTATAAAGCCCCAAGGGATTAAAATATTGTGTCACAGATCAGTGGAAATTTTCTTAATGATTCACAGTGAAATACAACTGCCTGAAACTGAGCAAAAGTTTCCTACTGAGAATTCAAAGAAGACATAATAGTTTGCCTCATTTATATCTCTATAATAATTAAAATAAACTCTGAAGGAACAATCTAAGATTTATATATATGTTAGGTCAACAATACTTAAATTTTGTATTTTGACATTTGCGGCACTGAGGAATGTACACTTAAGTATCTCAAAGAAACCAGCAAAATATCTTTCTAAGGAAATGAACTAACTTTCTTCTTATTGTGAAATTGGAATTAAAAAAGAAATGTGTGCATTTAGAAAAGGTAACCCAGCACACAAAAACTCTAATGATGTAGTTAATGCTTTTTAATTAATGGAAGTTAGCCTCTTTAAAAACCCAAGTTCTGAAGAAGGTCACAATTTCAAAGCTGCTTGAGTGGGAAACAAAAACATTGATGTAAGACATCATAATTAATGAAGAAATTTTATGGCTTTAAATATTATTTAAGGTCATTTGTTACTTAATGTAACAAACAGGATGTTTTTACATGTTAAAGTAGCACCATATGAATAATCAATCAAAAAAATAGTGTTTCATGAGAAATTGGAGGTTGGGGAATTTAAAAACCCAAATATTAACACTGTTACCTATTTTATATTTGAATAGTGTTTTCAAGTTGCTTTTAATCCTTAAAACAGTAATATCTGGGAAGCATGATTACATCCTTCCTACAGGAACAGGGCTTACAGCATCCACATAGACTTGAGGTGTTAAGCCACTTTCAAATCAAAGCAAAACTTTCCCAGTGGGGAGCCCAGTGGATTGAGAGCTAAGAAGTGGAAATTTTGGTATTATGACCTAGTGTTCCAGGTTTTCTGTTCATAATTCAATTGTGGTAGACGTTGGTGCCACTAATGGCTATCTCCTTGAGTGACATGGAAAATTTATACTTCCCATCGCTTTCAAAGCCTGGCATGGCCATGCCACTTGTTTCAGCAACTATATGTCCATGGAAGTGATGTCACGTGTTAGCAAAAGCATTTCATTGACAGCACAAGACTCTCTAGACTTCCCTTCTCCAGCACATGTTGATATGCATCTGTCCTGGACCCACAGAAAGAACTAAATGTTTATTTTCTTGAGTCTCTGAGACATTGTAATTGTGTATTACGGAGCCAGATCTAACCTATCCTGGCCAAAACATTTTGCACAGTCATGCTGCATAACAACTTTTCAGTCAATGACAGACCACATATATGAGAGTGGTCCCAAAAGTTTATAATACTGTATTTTTACTGTTCCTTTTCTATGTGTAGATATGTTTAGATACACAGCTTCTTATGACTGTGTTACAATTGCCTACAGTATTCAATACAGTAGCACGCTGAACAAGTTTGCAGCTTAGGAGCACTAGGCTATAACAATTAGCACAGGTGTGTAAAACCTAGATGGGTTTGTGTAAGTACACTCTGTGATGTTTTCATGATGAAACTGTCTAATGCAACGCAGTTCTCAGAAAGTATCCCCATCATTAAGGGATGCATGACTGTATTTTAAACCTAACTGGGCCCCAATTTTATCACACACTTAAAATGCAGTCTTTTCTTTTAATTAATTACTATAATATTAAAAATGTTTGATGGGTGCTTTGATGCACTCAAAACAAATTCTCTGAAATTCCTTCTCTAATTACATTCCCTGCTACTTTTTATAACAAGTCAATTTACCTCCAGTTGTTTTTAAGAGGCTTCCTCTTAGAACCAAACCTCAAAATAGCAATCTTTTGTCTTCGTGCTGACAGTCAATGACTGTTCCTGAATTTTCATTCTTTCTCTCTTACTATCATCTTTTTCTCTTGTCTAGAACTTGAACTTGGCTGTTCTGTAGCTACCAGATACTAACATTAAAAAGTTGCCTCTGCCACTATTCTGTCTAATAGTAGGTATTTTTTAAAGAGAGTACAACTGCAGCTGAGAACATACTGGTACTTTATTCATCAGGACTCAAAGTCAAACTCATTTAGGCCAAGGGAGGAACTTTACTGGATCAACGAGTTTGAGAAAGAACTAAAGAATGAGAAGGTGTTTCACCTTGCTGGCCAGGCTGGTCTTGAGTTCCTGACCTCAAGTGATCTGCCCACCTCGACCTTCCAAAGTGCTGGGATTACAGGTGTGAGCCACCATGCCCCAGAGGCAGAGGTTACAGTGAGCCAAGATCGCGCCATGACACTCCAGCCTGGATGACAGAGTGAAACTCCATCTCAAATAATAACAATAATAATAATAATAATAATGAGAAACTGGCATGGACAGAGGGACAACTGTTCTTCAGAAAACCTGGAACCGGTGAGAAAATCCTGTTTTATCCTCCCTCCAGTTTGATTCTATGTCTTTCTGTGTTCTAGTTTCATTCTTGAGACCTATGGACAATTGCTGTCACATGACAGTGGCAGCTCACACATTTCACATCTCATAGACCTCTTCACCTGATAGATACGAATTCTTTTTCAATTACAGTATGAGGAATTCCAAAGGAGGTCTCAGGTTGGCTCAGTTTGGGTCAGATGTCTGTACTTCAACCAACCATTTAGGACAGAAAGGAGGATATCTTGCTGGCACTTGGGGCAGGTCTTCCTCTAGCCTCCAGGTGGCAGGGCTGGTCCCACAGATGGAAGGACGGCAAGGTGAATAGACAAAACTATAGATGCCCACTATAGACCTTCCCCAAAATACTGATGTAGTTTAATCTGGTTTTAGTTCTTAAAATGAAGATGTTGAGTACAGTAACTGTAGTATAATCAAGTAAGTTAGATTATGGTGGGTTTTATACAGCTATACTTCTGCTATAACTGAAAATCTGCTTTTTAAAATTATTATTTTTAGAGATCGGGTCTTTCTCTCTCTGTGCCCAGGATGGAGTTCAGTAGCATGATTATAGTTCACTGTAACCTCAAACTACTGGGCTCGAGCAATTCTCTCACCTCAGCCTCCCAAGTAGCTAGGACTGGAGGAGCATGCCACAACACCCAAGGTGATTTTGTTGTTGTTGTTTTGTTTTTGTTTTTGTTTTTATTTTTGAAGAGACAGGGCTTCACTATGGTTCCTAGGTTGGTCTTGATCTCCTGGCCTAAAGCAATCCTTATGCTTTGGCCTCCCAAAGCACTGGGATTACAGGCATGAGCCATGCTCAACTTTCTCCTTTTATTTGAAGGTAAAACTGGCTTACAATTGCTTTAAAACTAAAAACTAACAGTGAAATCTGGAAACCATGATTCCAACTTTGCATGAAGATCAAATGGAAAAAAGCATAGATCTGAGACAAAAAGGCTGCTGATCCCACCTGCAGGTCAGCTCTACAGTCAGAGTGCTCTTAATCTCACCTCTTCTGATCATCCTTCCTCTTCTACTTTAACCACTTCTGTGTTTCAGTAGGTTGAAATGACCTCTTACTGCACATTGAAAATCATGTTTTCAAGATGCTCCTCAATTCATATATGGATAAAAAAGGTATAGAAAAGGGAAATTCCCTTGTCCTGCTCTTCTGGGAAAAAAAAATTAAGCATTCTCATTGAAATAATTTAAGAATAAAATATGAGAACACAAGAATTTCCTTGGTAGAGTCTTTATTTCATAAATTAGTTCCTAAAACTGTGGAAGTGTCTGGGTGAGCTTTTCTAGGGTACTGGGATGATTTTCATTTGGTGGGAAGAGTTTCAAAAAACAAATGTCTACATCTTTTAAAATCCTAACCTATTTTCTGTATGCTACCATTTAAAAATATTATGCCTACCTGAAAATCAAAAGGTATCTATATATGTAAAAATAGGATGATCTTAGAATTTGTTGCCTAAGCTTGAACACTTTTGAGATTGAAAGGGGGGCATTATTAAAAACATGGCTGGACAGCAGAGTAAATTGAAGCAGTTCTGCCCAAATCAAATCTTAAAATCACTCTACTTAGAAACAACAACTGATCGGCCGGGCGCGGTGGCTCAAGCCTGTAATCCCAGCACTTTGGGAGGCCAAGACGGGCGGATCACGAGGTCAGGAGATCGAGACCATCCTGGCTAACACGGTGAAACCCTGTCTCTACTAAAAAATACAAAAAAACTAGCCGGGCGAGGTGGCGGGCGCCTGTAGTCCCAGCTACTTGGGAGGCTGAGGCAGGAGAATGGCGTAAACCCGGGAGACGGAGCTTGTAGTGAGCTGAGATCCAGCCACTGCACTCCAGCCTGGGCCACAGAGCGAGACTCCATCTCAAAAAAAAAAAACAAAAAAAAAGAAAAAGAAACAACAACTGATCAATTCGGCTTCCCATTATGCTCCATTTTCTACTCATACTGTAAAAGAAAAAAATCCTTTGCTTTTTTTAAAAAAGGGGAACGCTACAATTGACTTATTTTCCATGAAACATTCAAGTGTAACTGGCAAATTTTAAAAAAGAAAGCCTGATTATGTATACAGTCTTAAATCAGAGATGCCATTTAGAATCTATAGTTTCCTAGCCCAGCTAGAGTCAGTAAGTCAGGCCGTAACACACTGTTACCATTTGGACTTGGCTGAAAGAGAATGAGGCCTTGAAACTCCACAACTGTGGTGGACCACAGCCTCGCCCCTCTCCCACGGCTCTGGAGATTTCCAATGGGCTGAGGCCTCTGTCCAACAGCAGAGATGAAGCCATAAATCAGTCTTTCCTTGGAATCATGGGGAGAGGACTGGGGCAGTTACTGGCTATGTTTATTCTCCATAACGGCCATTCTATCCCGACTTGTTCAGAGCAGTTACTTTCGGATTAAAACTGAAAGGAATGCATCGACTGAGTACTGGACACACTGAAAGTGTAAAAAGAAAAAAGCAGAAATTATTTTGAAGTAATTCTGCTTGCCAGAATTACTTATGCTTTGAGCTTTTCTTTCAACTCATTTCCAATTTCTAGCATTATGTTGTCATTATTCAATTATGATATAAAACAATATAGATATTGATACAAGGCATTACTGCAGTGTACATTCTGATGGCTGTATTCTGCCCATTAACTCCTGTACTTCTCTTACTCTCCAAAAACCATGAAGTCTCTTAGTATTGGTCATTATTTAAATCCCTCATCGATATTGGAAAATCTCTTCGCTTTCTAAGTGTGCTTTCATTCTGTTTCTCTCCGAAGATTTTCCCACTTTCTATTCATAGAAATGCACACTTCATTTACACAACTATGAAGCACATTTTCTTTAACTTCATGGCCTGCTTCCCATAATTCTAAGGCACTCAAATAGAGATGTCAGATAGACATCTCATTTTCTTCCTAAATGGAAGGTAAGGAAAAGCAGGTGACATTCCAAGAGCCACACTAAATAAAGAAAAAAAAGTCTCTGGTAACTGTGTGTTGAGACATGAAGGCCAATGGTCCGATTATACACTATTAAACTCCATGAGTGAGTACAGATTAGTTCCTTTATCTACAAGGACCACCACTGGATGAAGCCACTTAAAAGTGAACTCTGTCAACTTGTGAAAAGCAATTCTCTAGTACCATAAGTCTTTCAAAGTATGATTACCTCCAATAATACTTAAATATAGGCTGAAATCATTCAATCATTTTTTCACAGATTTAAATAAATTTGTCAGAAAGTTATAAATCATAGCCCAAGGGGAGACGGTGAAGTCTATAATATTCTGCACAGTATCCATTTGGGGTATGAATCAATCAATCGTGCTCATAATAAATTGGACAACTTATGTGCCTCACACTATTAAAAATAATTTTAGTGACTGGGTCACATAATTTTCTTAGTGGTACACAATAGTCTCTTTTAAGCCTGTGAAATATGTTAAATGTTAAAGAAGGAAAGGAATACATACCCACATGTATATATAGGCATATATGTATACATCTTTATGTGTGGATACATGCATAAGCTACACATATATGTGTTGACACATATAGATACAGATAATGATAGAGAGATAGAGGGGGAGAATAGATATACATGTATAGAATGAATTAATCACAGACAACAAACAGAGATGTTTAGAGTTAAAATAATTATTTACCCATGTGGTATAGTGTTTGATGCATGCCAACTGAGTAAATGATCTTTTCTCTCCCACAAGCACAGATCTCCACAGTGCTAAGTTTATTAATTCACTTTTCTACAGTTGTAAAGACTAAATAGGATATTTCCAGTTCATCATTATGAGCTCCTAATTTTATGAAATGTAAAGGACTCACAGATACCCAAGGTATGCAATGGAAGTCATCTCTTCAATAATAACAGGCATTAGGATTTAACTTTAGTTTTAAGACCTTAGGGCTTTTATGTGTTTAGAAAACTATTCAAATGATAATAAAACTGAGAGCACAGCTGCTTTTGACAGTTTACTTTTCTTCTAAGCATCACGACTAACTGTGACTAATCCCTCCAAATGAACTTAATTTTGCAGAATGAAGCGTATTTGATATGAACAAATATTGAACAAAATGTTTCTTGTGAAGATGAGCCAGAGTCGCGCATTCACCCTTCTTGACTGTTGCAAAGTCACCTGGGGACACTTAACATTCCATAATTCAACAACCCTGGCCATTTTTTACTTCTAGGGAGTAGTAAACTTTTACTTTCTTATTGGAATATTTTATACCTGAATATGGTTTATGTCCCAGTTTTTACATTCTTATCTTACTAATAACTCACTTTTAGACAGAAATAAAGGAAGGGGACTTCAGTTGACAATAAGAAAAATGACTTAAGTGAACAACAAAGAAATAGATGCCAAAAAAGCCCTCTTCTTATTTTTCTGTTTTAAGTATTTATAATTTCTTCATTCTAATAATACCTTTGTAGAATTTGGGGTATTGGCTAGATGATTTTAAAATGGTTGATAATTTACATTCCGAAGCATCCCATACCCACATAGCAATGGGATTGGAAAATACTTTCCGCTGTGCTCAACAATGATTGTGATTCTCTGATTCTCAACAATTTATTCTGAGCAGGTAAAATAAATTATGAGTAGTAAAGGAGAAGGTCATAAATTTTCCATAATATCATTATTATAATTGGGTTATCTACCTATGGAAAAAATGCGAGTTCAAATGCACAATGTTCCAGATGCTGGATTGATAAAAGCCTGAAAATTAGTTTTTAATAAAAACGGTTTGTAATCTAACCCATGGTATGTCAATGAACCAAATGTGCATGACCGAAATTTGCAAGAAAATCTCTTGGAAAATAATAATTTTTCTAAGTACTTTGCAAACATTTTCTCTAAAAGTTTTATAATTTGACTCATTACAGAGGGCCCTCAACGGCCCCCCACCCCACCCCACAAAATTATAGCCAAAACCCAACAACAAAAATTAAGTTTTTGGTTGCCAATGTTGAAATTACTTTTTCTGTTCCAACCCGCTTTTTATCTAAGTGGCTCCCAGAGACCAACATCTGAATGAATGCAGGGAGGTTTCCTTTGAATGTGTGATTACACTGGCCCAAAATAAAAACTTAATTTTTCCCTAGATCTTTTCCTAGGAATCGTATTATTTCATTGTACAATATGTTCAAGCTCTGATGGTGTCTGTTTCCACAATCACATCATGGTATCCTAACCCCTTACCTCCGGATTTATTAAGCTGCCCAGCAATTTGAGAATAGAGCCCACGTATACTCCACTGGATAACCAGAGACCCTCTGCTGAACACTATGAAACTCCCACCAGTAATGAAATGCATGCTTTGCTAGCAAGTACTATCCAGCTTTAGAGAACAACATTTTCTTTTTTGAGTTTCGCATGCCATAAAAAACCAGGAGAAAAATATTTCTTTTTTTCTTTATTTTCCCCTTAGCTCAGAAACATAAATAATGTTTCTAGATCTTTGGCCCCACTATTTAAAGATGGTGATCGTTGTGTACTTAAGACTTTTTTTATTATTCAAATTATTTTATTTCTTGGCAGAAAATTAGGTCAAAAAATAACCAGAGGCTTTAAAGAATAGGAACAAACAGCTGTTTAGGGCTGTTTTCTGGTTTTTAACCATCTTTACAAACATATCAAAAACCCTATATGGATCTTATAGAAATAAGTAAGAGTATCTCGAGTAAGCCTTTCAAGAATAATATGCTACAGACTGTTCTGTAAAGCAAAGAGAAAAAAAAAAAGTGTGAATGTTTTTGCATGTGTTTATTAAGAAGGCTGGGCAAATGTACTCATTCGATTAGGAGTCCCAGATATTCACAAGCCTAGGAATCAAGGCACATCGGGATGGATTAACAAGCAGCATGGTTGAATATCTCCAGTTTTGGGTTTAGCATATCTGTAGTCATGATTTGGGGCACATGAAGGGCACAAAAAATAAAAGCTGATAGGAGAATTATTCTGAAAGAGAATTATCTTTTATAAACAAATCAACTTGACTGCTGACTTTGGTTGTAAAAAGAAAACCCTCAGCACATGGATAGGGTAGTTGACAATTGAGAAATTAATTAAATTTTACATCCTAACATAAATTTGGGTTTCCAACAGCGGCCCAAGAGGGAAGGTATTACGGCCAGGAATGGAGAGGACAGAGGGGTGCAGAGGGAGAGTGCTGGGGAGAAGCCAGCCAAGACAGAGCACAAGAGCAGGGGCCTAGGACCTAAGAAAAAAGAGCAGTCTGAGAGCAGCGCCTGGAAGAAGGAATGACTGGTGGAATCCTAGGAACCAAATGTTTAGTATTTACTGTAAGATTTTTTTAAATAAGATTTTTTTCTTCTTGATGTTGGGCTAGGCTCTACGACTTAAACATCTAAGGAGATGATAACTGTTCTTCAATGTAGCTCCCCCAACCCTGTCCAATGACCTACAAATCATTCCTAATAAACCTGTCACTAAAGTATATGAGTGGCATTTGAGGAAATAAAAAGGTGGCTGGATTCCATTGACCTGGAGAAGAAAGGAGTCCCCAGTTGGTAGTGGAAAGGCTCAAGAAAAATAGAAACTTGAATGGTAAAAGGAATTTAGAAGAAAAAGTGACCAGGAGAAAGTGTCACATATTTTGTGGGGACACATTGGAACTTCAAGCCATTTTTATTTAAAGATCAAAGGATCATATGCCCTCCACAGGTTGAGACTAGAAGTCCAGGCAGTTGGCAGAGGGCCTACATGTAAAGTAATTGCCATGAGTGCTGAGTCCAGTTAGCATTCAGTAAGTCAAAGGAGAGCCAAAAAGTGGGTGCATGGAGCCATTTTTCTGGAGCTACTTTAGCAATGTTCACCATAAGAGCACAGTCACGTGTCACTTAATGACGGTGATGCTTTTCTGTAAATGTGTTGCTAGGTGATTTCATCATAGAGTGCACAGGCACAAATATAGATGGTAGAGCTGACTACATACTTAGGCTGTATGGTAGAGCCGATTGCTCCCAAGCTGCAAACCTGTAAAGCATGGTGCTGCTTTGAATACTGTGGGAAACTGTAACACAGTGGTATTTGGGCACCTAAATACATCTAAACATAGAAAAGGTAAAGGGAAAATATAGTGAAACCCTACCTCTACTAAAAATACAAACAAATTAGCCAGGTGTGGTGGCAGGCGGCTGTAATGGGAGTCTGAGGCAGGAGAATCACTTGAACCCAGAAGGCGGAGGTTGCAGTGAGCCGAGATCGTGCCACTATACTCCAGCCTGGGCGATAAGAGCGAGACTCCATCTCAAAAAATGTATATATAGTATAAAGACAAAAAATGCTAAGCCTATATAGGGCACTAACCATGAACAGAGCTTGCAGGACTGGAAGTTGCTCTGGGTGCGTCTGTGAGTGAGTGGTGAGTGAGTGTGAAGGCCTAGGACATTGCTGTATGCTACTGCAGAGTTTATAAACTCTGCACACTTAAGCTACACTAAATTTATTTTTAAAAATTTATCTTTCCTCATTAATAAATTAACCATAGCTTACCATAACCTTTTTTAATTTATAAGCTTTTTAATTTCTTAAAACTTTTTGACTCTTTTATAATACCATTTAGGTTAAAACACAAACACATTGTATAGTTGTACAAAAATAATTTCTTTTTTTACATTCTTATTCTATAAGCATTTTCCCTATTTTTAATTTTCTTTTCTTTTCTTTTTTTTTTTTTTTTTTTTTTTACTTTTTAAATGTGCTTTGTTAAAAAGGAAGACACAAACACACACATTAGCCTAGGTCTACACAGGGTGAGGATCATCAATATCACTGTCTCCCACCTCCACATCTTGTCCCACTGGAAGGTCTTTAGGGACAATAACATGCATGGTGCTATCATCTCCTATGATAACTATGCCTTTTTCCGGAATACTTCCTGAAGGACCTGTCTAAGGCTGTTTTACAGTTAATTTTTTTTATAAGTAGGAGGAGTAAAAAGAATAATGAAAGTGTAGTACATTAAATATATAAACCAGTAATAAATGCATTTATTATCAAGTATTACGTACTGTCCATAATTGTATAGGCTACCCTTTTATATGACTGGCAGCATAGTAGGTTTGTTTACACCAGTGTCACCACAAACACATGAGTAATAAGTTGCACTAAGATACAACAATGGCTTTGCTGTCACTAGGTGATAGGAATTTTTCAGCTCCCTTATAATAGATGGGACCACTGTTGTATATGTGCTCTGTTGTTGACCAAAACGTCATTATGCAGGGCGTGACTGTATACAGCTACCTATTCTCTCAGCCCACTTCCAGATAAAAATAAACTCTAAAAGAGCAGCAGGGTCATCTCTAGGAAAATAGAAAATGAATGATCATCTAGGACCCCCACACCCCAAAATCACCTATTTTTGACAATCTGGAAGGCAACATCTCTAAAACCCTTCAGGATACTAGCCTGATAATAAACCAGACCCACCAGTTAATTAATAGAGAAGCAATGCTTCCGGCTTATATTTTTAAAAATCGGATATAGCAAAAATACGTTATTTACTATAGATATACACCCTCTGCCTACAAGAACTTGAAAGTGAGAGAAATAATAGTGCCCTATGGACAATAAGTGTTAAGTTTAAACCATCATAATTTAAAGTGAAAATAGTGTAAAAATCACATTTAAATGTAATAACATATCTAAAGAAAAAAAATAGTAGCCACAAAGAAAAAAAAGAGACTTTGAAAGACAAAAGTAGTGAGTACTTACTGAAGCATTATGCAAAGGAATGCTGCGTTTCCTTAAGGTCTTGACCTGTTGAGTCAATGGGCATGAGGTGCATTTGGTTGAGGCGCCCTTAGTTGATATCTTGAAACACTCAATCATGAACCTCACTCCACCATTACTCACCAAGCCAACTCCTTTTTATGTAGCTTCCCTATAAGGAGGTAAATACTGATCAGATATAAACAATGCATTGTGCATTTGGTGTTTTTATGTGCTGCTGCAGGTTAATAAATTGGCCATTCCTATTTACACATCAGGGTTTTCAGCTTGCAGTTTAAATCTTTTTCTGAGAGGAAAAAACACTTTTAGAGAGTTAGAAAACCAGGCCACTGAGCCTAGAAGGCTAGAGGTCAAGGTCTGGATCATCACAAATTGCCCAGGTAATCCCACCCCACAGGGCATCTATGGAATAGCCAGAGTAGCTTTTTTGGTGCTACCCTGACTGTGCAAAGGTCTATCTTGAAATTCAACAGAAAAATATCTCACTAACGTTCATTATTCTCTTAATATATAACGACTCAAACTACTGCTATCAAATACACTTGGCCTAAAATAAAGAATAGGAAAATAATGAAACAACTGCATTGAGTTTCACTCAATAAATATGTTATTAAAGACAACAGAAACTGAGTAGCTAGATTAAGAACTAAAATACTCTTCAAAAGAATAAAACACCTGCAACTCTTAATTTACCACTTTAGTCTGAAAACTAATATATCTACATCTGTTAATTAAGGTAGAATTTGGCTAACTGTAAACTAATATAGTAACTTTAGGTTCTCTTTTTGTTTTAAATATGTTATGCTCAAAGATCTAGGTGGCATCATTGCGATGTTTTTTATTACTTCTCATGAACAGAAAAACTTGGCTATCTGGGAATAACATTATTTTTGGCTTGGACCTTATGTGGAGAATCGTAATGACACATGCAGCTGTTGAAATGTAAATGAGAAATAAGTTAACCACATACGGAAACTACACTTTTTATTCCACCTTTCTGCTCCTTTCTCTTAGTTTAATAAGCCAACTCAACTTCCGCTTAACATAGAACACTACTAAGTACTGTCTAGAAATTTAGCTTAATTTTTTAGATTTCATATCAATTATACCATTTCACAGACACAGAATTTGAAAAGATCAAATAATTAAGCTAAAATGTACATTAAATTTATATTAAATGAAAAGATCAAGTAATTAAGCTAAAATGTATATGAAATGATAGTCCTTTGAAGGATATCTAGAACACTTTTTATTTCCTTGTCTGGAGAAGTAAAGGTTTCTCTGTGTGTAAAGTGATGTGATATGTATTCATAAGTAGAACCCATGTTACATACTGACTGGCAGAATCAAGACAATAGTGACATGGCTTTGAGACCAGAACCCACAGAATCTAGCATATCAAAGTAGAAAGCAGCTTACAAAGTTTTCTTTTTGAATTTTGAAAGCATTTGTTAATGCATCTGTTTAATAAATACGTATTGAACATCTTCAATGTGTTAGGCCTTATTTTGGTACTGGGATACATAAACTCTGTGTTCCCATAGATTACATTCTAGTGTGAGAGACAGACACTGAACAAGATCAATTAAAATGAGTTGCCTATTAGATAGTGATAAATGCTAAGGCTGCGGGGAGAAGAAAAAACATAAAAACAAAGCAGGGAAGAGCTGTTTTGCTGGTGAACTTTGCAATTTTAGATAGTGCAGCCAAGAAAAACTTTACTTGACTCAAAGCCTGAAGGACATTGGTTAAAAACCAGCAAAGAAGTGGAGAAGAAACCACATGGATTTGGGGAAGATCGCTGTCACAGAGAACAAGGCCAGAGGTGCTGAATGAGGAGGAAGCATGTTAAGGATGACACACGCAGGGCGCAATGGCTCACGCCTATATAATCCCAGCACTTTGGGAGACTGAGGCAGGTGGATCACGAGGTCAGGAGTTTGAGACCAGACAAGCCTGGCCCATATGGTGAAACCCCGTCTCTACTTTAAAAAAAAAAAAAACTTAGCCAGGTGTGGTGATGCCTGTCTGTAGTGCCAGCTACGGGCGGCTGAGGCAGAAGAATCTCTTGAACCCGGGAGGCAGAGCTTTCAGTGAGCCAAGATCGCGCCACTGCACTCCAGCCTGGGTGACAGAGAGAGACTCCGTCTCAAAAAAAAAAAAAAGAAGAAGAAGAAGTATGACACACGAATCCTTGCGGCTGGAGCAGAGTGGAGAAAGGGAGACTAGGAGGAGCTGTGACGAGAAAGGAAACAGAGCAGGATGGGAGGAAGATTCTGTAGGGCCTTGTGGGTCATAAAAAGGACTTTGGCTTTTACTCTGAGTGACATGAGAGCCACTGATGGGTTTTGAGCACAGGCATGCCACAATCTGAATCCCCTTTTAAGAGGATTACTCTGAGGCTGGGCGCAGTGGCTCACTCCTGTAATCCCAGCACTTTGGGAGGCCAAGGCGGGTGGATCAAGAGGTCAGGAGATCGAGACCATCCTGGCTAAGATGTTGATACCCCGTCTCCACTAAAAATACAAAAAATTGGCTGGGCATGGTGGCGAGTGCCTGTAGTCCCAGCTACTCGGGAGGCTGAGGCAGGAGAATGGTGTGAACCCGGGAGGCGGAGCTTGCAGTGAGCCGAGATCCCGCCACTGCACTCCAGCCTGGGCAACAGAGCGAGACTCTGTCTCAAAAATAATAATAAAAATAAAAAATAAATTTAAAAAAGAGGATTACTCTGGCTGCTGTTTCAGGAAGAAAATGAAAAATCAAGAGAGTCACTGATTGAAAAATGCTGCTATCTGGAAAGCAGCTCATAAAGTAGCTGTTAGCCAATTGAAGAAAAAGAATTGTTTTTGAGTACCAAGAAGTTATAACGATAAACAAAAAAAAAATCAAACATTTCTCCCTCATACACATGCCGCATATAGAGCAAACAAGGATTCTTAATCTGCATTTTAATGATTGTATCCAATTTAAATACCTACTTTCATGCACATATAGTAGTACTTTCTCTTTCAGAGCATGCTGTGACCTTACGAGATAAAATAATATTTAAAATGTATATTATGCCTTCTTTCCAAGTATGATATTATCACCAATTCTGAGAATGATTTCATAAACTTTTTGGCCAGAATGTAACTTGTATGTGGTTTTAATATAAGAACTGAAAATTTGAATCTATCTTTAGTCTTCATTTTGGTGACAATACTCGTTTTTTGTTACTTTTTTCCTCATTATGAAAACAACTGATTTGTCAGATTTTACTGCATAATGATGAGAACGACATAAAACCTTCTATGGTTTCCTTTCACTATTTGAAAAACTTCTGTAACACACGACACACTAAGGACAAGGTTCAAACAGCCCACGGCTCTAATAAAACTTGGTTTGTAAACGTTCATCAACCTGTCTCTGACTCAAGCTTTTGCTTTCTGATTATTCTCATAAAATCATCATACTTACATTTCCACTTGTCCCTGCAGCAAAAGATTCATACTGCATAATCAAATTGAAATCTTCTTTATTCTTAGTGCTTAAAAAACTACTTTGTGTTCAGCATTTTTACCAATATTTTACTATTATTTTAATGTTTTGGTGAACTGTATTTTGAGTCCTTGAGCCACTTTGCAAATTTGGGATATAAACAGCACTATGATCACAGCAACAACAAAAAGAGGATTGCCGATAAGCAAAAACAATAATACACAAATATGTGAACAAACATAAGTTATTTAGAGAAATTGATGAATAAGAGCTCATAGCACATATACAATCCTTGAAAACCTAATTATTCAGAACATAAAGACATTTCTGCAAAAAATCATTATTATTATTATACTTCAAATTTAAGAAATGTGAGAAAACATTTCAGTCTAAAATGACTAAAAAAGGTATGAACCACCCATAGATCATCAGGGGCCACTGGTGCTCCATGGACTATGCCTTGAGAAATTGCCCTAAGGGTTATTGCCCTAGGTTATTAGAGATGGAGAAGCTCTCAGAACAGTAAGACATCTCATTTCAACAAGGGGATTAGGCTTTCACCTAATTTACATATTGGGTTTCTGAGGAAAATTTTTACTTCAAAAAATGTTTCTGCTGATTTGAAAAAAAGACTTTAAGAAGCATAACCACTAAGTTTGTCTAGAAGCAGAAATATGAAACAATCAAAGACAAGTTATTCAAAGAGAACAATATCATACCAGCAGCTAGAGGCACAGCTAGAATAAAAATCTGAGGTCCCCTAACACAAGACAGTGGTTTTTCACTGTATCATGTTCTCTTCTTTATACAAAAGGAAGGAAATCGGGATAGGAACCTCTTAAAGCAAAAAACTATTAAAACTGTGCAAAGAAGGCCTAAAGGAAATGCCTGAAGTAAATAATGTGTCCAGTAAAACTTCTGGCATAGGCGAGATAAAGAGAAGAGAAATATACAGAATAATCTTTATGCTACTTCATGCTCTAAGAAAACAAAGAATATTAACAAAATTTCTCATGTTATACTGTTTTGGGACTTAAAACCAAAAATAGATTGGCAGATTTTGGCATACCAAATTGATCGTTCAGTAACTTTAATGGATCTACCATCTCGTCTGCCCACATTTTTTGCTATTATTGAAGTTCTTTCGTGGAAGACTTAGAATTCACTTGCCAGAGTTCCATTCTCTGATCATACCATTTCCCAGTCAGAACTACACTAAAAAACAAGCATCAACTGCTGACCTTTCAAATTCATCACTCTTTGAAACTCCAATCACAGAAAAATACTTAGGAAAATGTGCCTCTTTCATCTCTGTGTGGTAGATGCTTAGTTCTTCCTACAGAAGCTGGCAACCCCGGTTCCTTTTCTCACTTGTGAGAAATGCTTTGAAAAAGCCATGTCCAGCCAAAGTTCTCAGCCTTCTATTTCCTTCTTTACTTAAAATGAGGAAATGATTTGTAGAAAGGGGAAAAAAAACAATAATAGGATTCATTTATTGTCTACTTAGCTGGTCTGAATTATCTCCTAATCCACATCTTTGCTGACTGTAGGAACTCAAGTCCATTCTCAGCACTTGACAAAGGCACCTATTTTGCAAAACTTTGTTCTCATAACCAAGCTGGGAGTTGGTAAAACATAAATGCTAAACTTTCTTCAACATACACTAGATGCTTAGGTTAAAGTTACTATATATATAATAGAGAGCCAAGGAATAGACAAAACTTAACATTGTGTATGTGTACACACACGTGAGTAAGCTCAAATATATACATTCAAGACTTTGCACTGCTTCACATTATTTGTTTTCACATCAATTTACCTCTGTATGCATAGTGATTTGAGCTAACACTGAAGTGCCTTTGCACTCCCCAAGTAAACCACAGATTAGTAAAAGCTAACACTTACCGAGCACTCACCAGGTGCCAGTGGTTTTGCCAGGCATTTCACGTGCATTGTCTCATTTAATCCTCGCCTCATATGACGTGGACACACTTTACAAATACGCAAACTGGGACTTCATAAATTAAATTAATTTCCTGAGGTCACAGAGCCAGTGATAAAAGTACAGAGCCTGTTCAAATCTAGGTCTTACTAGGTAGCTCATAAACTGGACCACACTCTCTCCATAAAATGTAAGGAGGCTACAAGGATATTACTCATTAAATCACAGTTTCCCCTTTATGAGGGCTCATGGGAGAGGCCATGGTCAGTTTCAGTACTAAGAATAATTGGGCTTCTCCCGAGCAAATGATTCCTTTTATCCTTATACTGCTTACTAAAAGCGTAAATGAAATTCATGAGCCCCTTTCAGCAGGGAAGAAACCTTAAGCATTTACCGAGCAGCATATTCCTGACTTCGTGATTTTGTTCCTATTCTCATTCTGTGAGCCCATTTTCTTTATTCATGTAATTTAGCTTACATTTCATCTTGGGTTATTTTCTGTATCCGTATAAGCCATCTCAACGGTTCTCTAGGGCTAAAAGGAGATAAATATATGAAAGAATAAGCAAAACTGTATGATAAGCGTTTAGAAATGTGAAAGTATTCCAGAAAAGACATCACCTTTTGGTGAAAAATTGTTTCAGATAACTCTCATGGTGGGTAATTCACAAGTGTCAAAGTGATAACTTATTCCAAGAGACTGACCTATGACATTGCTGATATGCTTTTCTCAGACAGTAGGATTTTGGTTTTTCACTGAAGAGCTTCACCATATCAGCAATATATTGGAAATACAGACTTTAACTTTTCTTCTAGAGTTGTCTGGAAAGCATAAAAATAGAGATCTCTAGGTGGTGGGGATTTGGGTAGCTGATAAGAGAACATGTTGCTGCTACTATTTTCTGATTTTTTTCTTTCAGTTCATAAAACAGATAAATAATGTATGTTTCTTTTTCCTCTTCTAAAACTTTATATTAGAGTGTATTTTTAGCTAGACATGTAGTTGAATACATGTATTACCTTTCTCTTAAAAAAAATTGCAGAAAACCCCAGAATAAAGACGAAAGAAGCTCTATTTTCTTTCCTTTTTCCTTCAGTAGTCCCTGGCAAATAAGAAGAAAGAAGGATTTTTCCTGTGTAAAAACAACTGATGTACTGGTGTATTCAATAAAAATATATATAATCATTTGATATTTTAAATATTCAATATAATATGAACTTATTATAATTGTCAATATTCATATTACAACAAGACAACACAAATTACCAATGATTACAGGCTTGTCTTCCATATACACTACAGTACTATTATTAAAATCGTGAAAGGATAATATGTCTATATGAGCCAGTACAGAAATAAACTCCATAATTTACCACATTTTTGCCACTTTACCATATGTATTGCATTTCTAAAAACAGGTGAAATTACAAAATTGTAACGTTCCATCTTCTTGACAATCAGAATTAGTATCTTCTCTGTAATTTTAATTTATAAAAAGTTGGCATTTTAACATAGAATTGAACAATATGTTGTGTCCATCACAACAGTGAGGTTCCTCACTGTATATCCCCCATAAAGAACTCATCCTACTTGTGTTAAAGAATATGAAAGTAATTTTTATTTTTTTAAACTATAATTTTTTCTATGGTTGGATTATAACATGCCCATGGAAAACTTTATAGGTAAAACGCATTTATAGGAACAATAGAAGAGTCCTGAGGTGTGCTGTCAGCCTTTGGTTCAGTACAGTGCTTTCCTTGGGTAGTTTATATCTGGATTCTCCACCTTAATTCCCATTGAATTAAATGATTTATCTGAGGCTATTTTGAGAAAACGTAAAACAAAGAAACCATGTGTAAGGATTCCTTGGCAGTTTAATTATCCAAGTTCTCTCAAATCCTTGAAATGAAAGTTAATTGCCATAGACCTTACCATCATTTCTCTTTTTCTATCAGGACAAATCAATCCCAAGATCCCTATAAAAAGGAGACAACTTAAGACAGCCCAGATTAAATTGGTCCACTGGAGTACATATTGAAGAGCCATGTCGAAATTCAGCCTCTTAAAGCACAGCCTCTTAAAACCCACTCTGTAGTCACTCGCTTCTAAACGCTGCTTTCTTAAAGATTGACTTACTTTCTTTACTGGGGATCTTGGACGAGAAACTTCTCTGGAGAGAATTCAAGTCTGGGCAGTATGGCTGGCTTGGGCCTGGGGAGAGATCACTTCAGTGACCACTGAAACAAACAGCAGCTGTGAGCTAGCACACGGCAGTTGTTTAATTAAGCACAGCATCACATGCAGAGCGATTTCTGATGGGAAATGAAGATCCCATTGGAAACTGCTAGTGGCATTAGACAAGCAAAATGTAATTATCTGAACTGAAATCCAGCTGACATCTCTGACAACAAATACCAGGGGATCTTTAAGGATCAGATGCTCCATTTTAAGTCAGTGCTTCTGGCTTCAGTGTTCTCTGCTCCCCTTTCGTCCCCTCAAGGTGGAGAGAGCACCTCACACTGAGTCACCAGCATGCATTTTGTCTGCCAATTCTTTCTGCTAGCAGAGAGGAGGTCGGGCTTACACTAACAGAGTAATTGAGACATGTATCCAAATATTTTAGGCCAAATGAATTTTGACTCTTTCCAAATTAAAAGAGTCATATAATATTTATAGAAGCTAGAATTCTGCCTTGCCCTCTTTCCTATCCCAGACAGAGCCAGTTTCCCTTGACTTTTTAAAAGTAGACACTTGGAGATAGGGTATCTCGGATTGGCCCTTTGTGGTGCCCAGTGAAGACATTCATTTAAATTGTGTCTTTTGTAAATGAATCTTATAGGAAAGAACTCTTGGAACTTTCAGCCATGGACATTGCTGTTGTTGTTGTTGTTGTTGTTGTTGTTGTTTTAAGACAGAAACTAAGTGAACAGATTAAAACCAGGATATGATCTGAGCTGTGCAATGTTTGGTCTTGGGATTTTAAGTACCTCAAGTGAGATGAGAGTCCACAATTACAAAGAAGGGCTCTTTGCCTTAAGAACAAAAAAAATGAAAACTTGTAAGTTTTCAAGAATATTAAGAATTAGAGATAGAAAAGATGTCTTTGTTCAATTATCTTTCAATGGTGAAGGCATAGTTCTTCTGGTATGTATATCATGGATGTTCTCCATTTTAATTTTTAATATTTCAGTTCACATTAGCTGAAGTGCCTTCCCTTGAGAGGATTTTTATAATCTGTCTGAGCTGTTAGAAAATTGTTGCTGGTACTTTACTTAGCTCAATTTTTCCTCTGTTTAGGTTCATGCTACTAGTCTTAATTACATTCTATTGGACTTCTCTAAATAGTTATTTTCCTTACTCCTTGATTTATTTACTTCATCATAGGAAAACTACTGTTTACTTGCTGAACAAATTGTCATTGTCTCTCTCATTATTTTATTTACTTTGAGTCCTCTCCTCATTGCCCCTTTAAAGAGAGTGAGCATTGGTCCTGTTTTGTGCCATTATCTGCCATAATGATTAGCACCAGTGAACTGGTTTGAATGATGATGATGTATATAGTTACCTTAAGTGTAAAACACTGATGGGGTTGGTAACTTCCTTTAAAGAAAATTACAATCTCAGATAATGTACATGAGGAACTCACTCTTACCATAACCTTTCTTACGTAGAAAGGTTATGAAACTGAACATAGGGATTGCCTTTTTCATGCTGTACTTCTCCACGTGCTAACATATTCAGTCTTATTTGTGTAATTATTTGTTTAACATCTGCTCTCCTCTTTAGATTGAAGATTCATGAGAGCAGGGCCATATTTCTCTACTTTTTCTCAGAATCTTTAAAACCCTGCACAGTGACCATTACATCATAACATGATAAACAAGTATTTGTTGAGCAAAGAAATAAATGAAGTTGGATCTCAGAAACTCACAGAGCCTTGTGTAGCCTGTCATCTCCTTTATCTTCTCTATATTACTCCAGTCCTTTCACCACCTCTACCTTTTAATTTGGTGTTTTAAGATTATTTGTTCTCTGACTCATATTTATGGAAATACAACTAATTATCAACAAATACTATTTCTACTTCCCTGAGCTCCTGAAATTCAACACAAAGGAATTTGTGGTTTTAGATTAATATTTGTCAACTATTCAAAATAATGAACTCATCTAAAAAAACCCAGGTCCTCTTAGCAAAATTGACTTTATTTAAAATGACTACACCACCCATTCACATTACAGAATTCTAGATTTTATTCTTTGCCAAATTCCAAAAGAATTTGCACTTACAATTTTTTTTTTTTTTTTTTTTTTTAGTTAGAGTCTTGCTCTGTCACCCAGCCCAGACTGGAGTGTAATGGTGCGATCTCAGCTCACTGCAACCTCTGACTCCCAGGTTCAAGGGTTTCTCGTGCCTCAGTCTCTGGAGTAGCTGGGACTACAGGCCTGCACCACCATGCCTGGCTAATTTTTTGTGTTTCTAGTAGAGACAGGGTTTCAGCATGTTGGCCAGGATAGTCTCGAACTCTTGACCTCAAGTGATCCAACCACTTCAGCCTTCCAAAGTGTAGGGATGAGAGGCGTGAGCCACTGTGCCCAGTCATACATTTATCCACCTCTAATAGCACCTCTAAGTCCTTTACATGACCCTCTACTGCATCCACTCCAACCTGAGAAGTGTGATTCTACTGCCTTGTCTGGGTACCATGTGCCTTCTCTCCTTTCATTGCCAGGATCTTTAAATAGGTGCCCTAACTTTTTAAAAAATATTTTTTATTTCAATAGCTTTTGAGATATAAGCATTTTTTGATTACGAGGATGAACTGTTGATTGGTGAAGTCGGAGTAGTGTACCTTGGACCCAATATGTAGTTTTTCATCCCTCCCTCACACTGCCTCCTGTCTGAGTCTACAAAGTCCATTATATCATTCTGTCTGCCTCCACATACCCATAGCTTAGCTCCCACTTATAAGTGAGAACATACGATATTTGGTTTTCCGTTCCTGAGTTACTTCACTTAGAATAATGGCCTCCAGTTCCATCCAAGTTACTGTAAAGGACATTATTTCATTCTTTTTTATGTAGTAGAATGCCCTGTAGTATATATAGCACATTTTCTTTATCCACTTGTTGGTCAATGGGCACTTAGATTGGTTCCCTATCTTTGCAGTTGTGCTGCAATAAACAGATGCATATAGGTGTCTTTTTTATGTAATGACTTCTTTCCCTTTGGGTAGATATTCAGTAGTGGGGCTGCTGAATTGAATAGTAGATCTACTTTTAGTTCTTAAAGAAATCTCATACTGTTTTCCACAGGGGTTAAACTAATTTGCATTTCTACCAGCCGTGGATAAGCATTCCCTTTTCTCCACATCATAGGCCTCACTTTTAATTGGAAATTTCTCCAGGAATATGCTGCCACCAGCTTATGCCAATCATATCCACTCTGATGCTCAATATTCTGGTTGCCTTCCTAGCTTTCTTCTCTTGGTTAGTAGTACGATGACAGAATTCTCCCAATCACGAAGACTTGAGACTTTCGGATAGTCTTTGGACTAGTCCTCTCCTTCATCCTCTAGGTCCCATTTTCCAAGCCCTTCATTCTTTTTCTGAAGTTTCTGATCCATTACTTTGTCTTCATTCTCACTGATGGCACCCAGCCCTGACCCTTATCATCTGACATCTGGATACTATGTCACGGGAGTTCCCTAAGAGAAGTCTCATAGACTGTAGTCCATCTCACTTTTTAAAATGTCTCTTCATCATATACAGTGCATCATTTGCTGCTTCAATTTCTGTTCCTAGCCTTATTTTCCCTTATCTTTCTCAGCTGCCTCAGGCTGCCTCTTTGAACTCCTTTCCTCCATACTCCTAGCCTCTTGCCCAACTCCAGTCATTCTGGTGGAATCCTACCTTGGGGCCTGTGGACTTCCTTTTCCCTCTGCCTGGAATGTACGTCCCTTCATCTTCTCTAGCTCACTCCTACAACTGTCAGGTTTCTGCTCACTTAAGTAAAAAGAGCTCTGTCCTGTCCCACCCTTCATCACTATCCCCTGCCACTGCATGTACTACTTACGTATGATGTATTTATTTATTTCTTGTTATTCTCTTGCTAGAATGTAAACTTTGTGAAAAATAGATTTTCTTTCCTTTATTTTTCTTTTCCAGAGCATCTCCAGAAACTACAACAGATGGGAGCTCAATAAATATTTGCTGGAAGAATAGATAAATTATGTTTCATTTTTATTATTCTGTATCATATATAATATATAATAATAAATAAATTAGGCCAGGCGTGGTGGCTCACACCTGTAATCCCAGCACTTTGGGAGCCAAGGCGGGCAAATCACCTGAGGTCAGGAGTTCAAGACCAGCCTGGCCAACATGGTGAAACCTCATTTCTACAAAAATACAAAAATTAGCTGGGCCTAATGGGTTCCTGTAATCCCAGCTACTCGGGAGGATGATGTGGGAGAATGTCTTGAACCCAGGAGGTGGAGGCTGCAGTGAGCCAAGATGGCGCCATTGCACTCCAGCCTGGGTGACCTAGGAGACTCCATTTCAAAATAATAATAATAAATGCTGATGATAAATTTTAATATTCACATGTTCTCTAGTACTCTGGGATTATCATTTTCTTTCCCTCACTGCAGCATAAATATGAGTAATCAATGAGTATTTTAATAAAATCCAAAAGGTGAAGGAATGTGGGGAGGAAGGAGTTACTTGGCCTCTTTTGTGTCGTTTCTTCATCTTACAGGAAGCTGCTGCTCCAGGCTTTCCTTCAGTAATGCCTGCCTATCCTGTAGGCCACACCTCTTGGGTATTCTCATTCTCTGAAATCTGCTTCCTCACCAAAGGTGGACTAGCGTCATAGATTTCCTTTGCATGAACAAAGTAAAATTTAACATGGCACCCAAATTAGCAAATGAATCTTGCTACCAATTCTGTATATTTTGTGTGCGTGTTTTGTTGTTGTTGTTTTAGAGACAAGGTCTTGCTCTTTCCGCCACATTGGAGTGCAGTGAAGCAGCCATGGCACACTATAACCTCAAACTCCAGGGTTAAAGCAATCCTCTTGCCTCAGCTTCCAGAGTAGCTAGGATGATGGTGTAGGCCAACACACACAGTTAATTTTTTTATTTTTGTAGAGACTGAGTCCTGCTATGTTGTCCAGAGGGGTCTCAAACTCTTGGCCCCAAGTGATCCCTCATCTTGTCCTCCCAAAATACTAGGATTACAGGCGTGAGCCACCACGCACAGACCCTGTATATTGTTAAGGTCTGGCACTTTTTCTTTCTGCTACAGTAAGTTATTAAAAACTATTAAATCATAATAGTGATTAACATGAATTATTTCCCAACATACATTCAATCCTCATAACCACTCAATGAAGTAGGTACTGTTATTAAAAACTCCATTAACAGAAGAGGAAAATTTGACTTAGAAATATAACCAACTAACTTAATGTCATGAAAAAAGTTTGTGAGTCAGGAATCAAGTCCAGGTCTGTCTGACTCCAAAGCCTGCCATGCTTTACCACTTCCAGCATAAAGTACATTAAATCTTCTTTGGAACCAGGTGGAAAAGTGAATGAACAAATGGATGAATGATTAATTGCATCCATTTTTTTCATCTTATTAATGGTGTTTAATAACCTGATTTCAAACTAACTCAAGGAAGGACTGGGTTTTGTCCAGGGAGAGCATTCTGCAAATAGCGGCCATTAAGCAGACAGCCTGAAGGACCACCTGCCAAAGATTGAGCAGATGATGTTTCTGAGCTGCGTGGGAGGCAGAACTCCATAACCTCCAAGGTCTCTTCAAGGTCAAGTGATGCATTCTATGACTCCAAGAGGTTTTTGAAAAATGGAAAATTTAGAATATATACAGTCTATGTAAATAGAAATAAAATTAATCTAACTTCATCTTTCTTTTATGCTTTTCCAAAAAAGAAACTATTATTTTAGGGTGAATCCGGGAGATAACAATCAGAATATCAACATTTTGAACTCTATCAGCTTTAATTCGTTTTTCCCTTTAAGTTTATACTTTTGTAGCACTGATTTTTCTTGAGAGTCAAAGAAAATAACAATGACAAATAACGAGCTCTTCGTGTTCCTGGAACAAACGACTCAATGCTAGAAATGCCGGTTTCAGCATGTGCTGAGAAAGCATCCAGATGTTAGCCAGCTGAAACAATACATCCTAGTGCATCTAAATAAAAAAATTCATCTTCATTTAAAAATTGCAAGTCAAAATGGGGTTTAGGATTCCCAATAAGGGTCAAGAAACTGCAAGTAGTTATGAATCTCTGAATCTGCCTATTGCCAGAAGGTATCTGTACAGTTCCTAGAACACGGAGAATTAAAAAGTAAATAAAATGCTAGATATAATAGTTGACCTTTCTGATTAGCATAAATTGAGCTAACAATAGTAAAAGTGCCAGTATTTATTTGGTTATTACTTGTGAGTTTCACACACCATGGTCATGGGTTGCTGGGAAGAATGAGCTGTGGGAAATGCAAGACAGAAGACAGGCGATAGAGGAATTGGGAGTTACGCAGATCATTAGGAGATCTAGGGACAGGGAGAGGCATTCTCCACCCACTCCCCCTAAACTCTTTAAAAGAGCACACAAATAAAACTATCAAGCAAACAGAACAAAAGGCTAAGGAACCTTGAAAACTTTAGAAATAAACATTGCTTTTCAGAGTCACAGAAGAAGAAAGGTTCATTCCCATAGAAATGAAATTGAGGAAAAAATGGATTATAAATTGAGACACAAAACGTGGATGTTTTGATTTTTCATTAGCACTCCTGCCATCGGTTGAGCCAGGATGGACTAAAGTATGTTTCCCAAAGTGTGACCCATCCCCTAGCATTACAATCATAAAGGGAGTTGATTTTTTTAAAAACACAGTAAAAAAAAAAAAAAAAGAAACCAATTTCTGAGCCTCACATTAGACTCAATGAATAACTATTCCTGGATGTTGGGCTCAAACAATTCACATTTTATAATAATACCCAAGTGATTCTTATTTACACCATAGTTTGAAATCCTTGGGATGTGAATAGCATTTTGTGGTAACTAATATTTTAGAGAAATGTGAAGTGCAAGGCCATGATTAATTTTGAGCACAAGAATAAAGGAAGAACTAGCTTAACTTTTAGAAACCAGAAGGCAAATTTAGCAAAGAAACAAACAAAAACTGTTGAAAAATAAAGAAGGAAGCTAGAACGAAGTTTCTCCTTTCTAATGTCCCTTTCTTCATTCTATCTTGGAACATAAAGGAGAGGCAGGAAGTAAAAGAGGTTGACTTGTTTGTTAACAGAATATTATCTCAGTTTACCAAGATTCTTCCACAAAGTCACTTTGCTTATCTGTTCTTTTTCATGTTGGGACAACTTTAAAACTGACAATAACCCTGAGCTACTCGTGGGCAAAACTGTGAAATAACCAGTTTTCCTAAATAAGTAATTGAGAGGTTGCGTTAGTGTCCTGTGCCTGCCATAACAAATCACCACAAAGTGGGTGGCTTAAGACAACGAAACTTCATCATCTCGCAGTTCAGAAGGCCAGGAGTCCAAAATCACAATGTCGACAGAGCGGTGCCCTCTCCAGAGGCTCTGGGGAAGAATATGTTCCATGGATCTTGCTAGCTCCTGCTGGTTGCCAGCCATCGTTGGTGTTCTCTGGCTTGAGGATGCACCACTCAATCTCTGCCTCCCTCTTCATGTGGCACTCTCCTGGGTGTGTCTTATCTTCACATATCATCCTCCTCTCTCTGTCCAAATTTCCTCCTTCTTATAAGAACATTAGTCACTGGGCACAGTGAACAGGCACAGTGGTGCATGCCTGTAATCCCAGCTATTTGGGAGGCTGAGGTTTAAGGATCACTTGAACCCAGGAGACGGAGGTTGCAGTGAGCCAAGATTGAGCCACTGCACTCCAGTTCGGATGACAGAGCAAGACTCAGTCTCAAAAAAAAGAAACATTAGTCATTGGATTAAGGCCCACCCCAATGCGGTATGACCTCATCTTAACTTGATGACATCTGTAAAATCCTATCCTATTTCTACATAAGCATAATGTCACATTTACAGGAACTAGGAGTTAGGAATTAAACACGTCTTTTTGGGGTATCCAATTCTACCCAGTACACTGAGTGAATGTTAAACGGATGCTGGGAGACAGAACTGAAGTTGTGTTGTTTTTATTTCATATTGCCTTCTTCTCTGTGTGTCTATACTGTTTTCTATTCTGTCTCTTATGAGGACACTTGTTATGGGATTTAGGCCCACCCAGATAACCTGGGATAACAACCTCATCTGGAGGTCCTTAATAAGTTTATCTGAAAAGGTTCTTTTTTTGAGTAAGGCAACAGTAACACATTTCAGGGATTAGGATGTGGACATATCCTTTTGAGGGCCACCATTTAACCTGCTACAAGGTGATAAAAACTTTTTTTTTTTTTTTTTTTTTTGTAGAGATGAGGTCTCCCTTTGCTGCCCAGGCTCATCTCAAACTTCTGGTCTCAGATGATCCTCCTGCCTTGGCCTCCCAATTTGCTGGAATTATGAGGTGGTGGAATTTAAAAACAGACTATATCTTCACCTTTTCTGAAATGGTTTGAGTATATTCTTGCTTAGAGCAGATAAAATTACTCTTCAAAGGTCATTCCTAACTTATTTAATTCTCTAATTTTATAATCTTATGAGAATTTGGGTTATCGAGACCTTAGTTAAAACAGAAAAAAATTCTAGGCATATCTATTATGAGTAAGTCAGACACAAAGTATTCTATTTTCAATAGATTTAAGTTCACAAAAATGATTTCTTCAGAAGGACAATGTATATTCATACTTAACTCTGAATAAGGAAGATTTTTTTTAACATTTAGGAACTTAAAAAATGATGTATATCTGAAAGACAGGCCAAGTTATAGCTTGAAGAGATATTTATTCAGCATTAATCTCTCAAATCATTTGTGACATATAGGTCAGACCTGGGCAGTGAGAAGATTTAAAAGACACAATGTGTGCTAAAACCAAGTCTCGGAGGGGAAATTTTGTCCTTTCTGTGTCTGTACAAGTGCCCTCTCTTATCCCTAGCCCAAAGTTTGAAAACTTCTCACGTATTCCAAATGACTTAATTCTAGTGAAGACTTAAGGAAAAATAGAAGATGATTGTAATGAAATATATCAATTCCCATCATCATTGTTTTTAAATCTTGAAGTTACTCAGGCATTCTAGGTTTTATATTTTAAGTGTAACATAACCTGGAAGGTAAGCTGTGTTTCCAAAATACTCTAATAGGCAGCCAACTGATTGAAGGACTCAACAGTAGTGAGTTTCAAACGGGAACTGCGTAAGAGAAGAGGACTGCCGACATGACAGAGAATGAAGTCAGTTTCTTCAGACTTCTTAGGACCGAGCCTTAGAACCTGCTTTCTAATATTCGGAGTATTCAGAAATATTTCTGAGGGTGAGGTACTCAAAATTTTCCTTAAAAATTCCCAATTTCAGGATTAAAATCAGGAAAACCAAGAAAAAAAGAACGAACTCATGTAGGTACACACGTAGTGTCATGCCCTGTATTGACAAGTCTTTGAAGGCTATTTCCATGAAGTAACCACACTGAGCCCAGAAGCCAAGTCAGCTCATCAAAATCTATAACTTTCCTGCCAAAGCAAAGTAAATTTACCATGTTGCCAAAATTCACGTGAAAGTATACAGCATCTATTTCTCTTCTTATATCATAGTTGTTCAAATCAGTGGTGTCTAAAACAGAGTATGCGTGATCATCTACAAGGGTAAAAAAGAACATCTATTTATATTTATATTTATTTCTAATCTGAAAACATAAGAAAGAAATCAAGTTTTACTTATATTTAAATGTATTTCTACAATTCATAAATTTTTAAATGCTTATATTGAGATACATAGCCATAATGTTTTTACTCATTCAGATGTGTAATATTTTTACTTACATAGATACATGATTAAAGTGAATTGGAGGCTCCTGATTTAACCAAACTTGAAATAATTTAATCACTTCCTTCTTTCCCTGTGAAGCACGGATCTTCACAGTTTTTTGGATTTCTGAATTTTATGAGGATATAAATTGTATAATATAAATTATACTCATTTCAATATAAGTGTAAATTATATGTAAGATCTTGAAAATTTTTTGAGTCATTGTAGGCTAAACTGGTCCACATGCTTGTACAAACAGTTCAATAAGATGACATTTACATAAAAGTGTCCAACATATTACATCTCTAGGAAAATCTCTTCCAAAAACATGAAGAACATTAAGAAATTATACCCCAGTCATTCTTGTAGTTTAGATAGTATAGAGAAAACAAAAAAACAAATGAGGTCAAGTTAGTGATTTCTTCAGTCTTCATAAAAAAAAAATCAGTATTTACTAAAGCTACATAGGAGACAATCCTGCAATTTAAATGTTGCAGTCTAAATCTCAGGGATTTTTAGATTCCATTTACTATCTAAATTCTCTTTCCCTCCCTGACATTTTTAAGTCACTGAAGAAGCATGTGAACTACCTAGAGATCTTTTCTAAGAATTGACCAATGACCTTTATGGGCAGGAACTGTCTTGCCCTTGTTTTAAAGCTCACCAAAATAACTATGCCCGGCTGTCATGTCAAGATAAACTGATGTGCCATGGTCGCTTACGAGAGGTACCATGAACATTTTATTTCTAATAGTAGTCTGAGTACAAAAATTGAAGAAATAATCTGTGCTTTCTGCATGCCACCATCCCTCCCTGCTCTTCTAGTACAAAATCCCTTTTATCTTGTAAACTCCTCCTGTTTTTTTGAGTCTGCTGTCAATAGAAGGACTTGTCCTCCGCACCTACAGGGGTGGGCATGTGATGAGCTACTTCACACCCCTAGGCACATTAATGAGTCCAAGGGTGAGAAATTGGCTACACAAGGTCAATTAGAGTCATTTTCAGTATTAAACTAAAATGCTGTGACTGGGAGAGTGGGAGGGACTTCTTTTCCTTTTAGATAATTGGTACCAAAGGCTGGTGCTACCAGAGCCATTTTTTGCCACGAAGTGGAAAAAGCGTACTTCAGAATAAAACCAACATGGAGGAAAGAAGAGTTGACAGAGGAAGGGAAATAGAAGATACTCAGTTTTATGTCTGTGCTTTTCTACTAGGTTGATGCAAAAGTAATTGCGGTTTTTCCATTTTGATGGGAAAACCGCAATTACTTTTGTACCAACTTAATATTATATGGAGGCAATAAAGTTTCTCTTAGCATTAGATTTTCACCAGGTGCGACTGAGAAAAGTTCTCTTACCACAGGGATGATATGCTAGAATACATCCAGGCTGCTGTTATAACAAAGTCACTCTTACTTTCTAGATATATTTTCTTGAGTGGTATAAAGGTAAATCTCCAAATAGCCTAAAATCATGGCTGTGGCTATAGTCACTGAGTGTGCCAAACATGTGAACATACATTACATGTCTCTTAATTCACACATACATGTACATGCACACATACACACACCCCTCTGAATATTGCCCTAACATAGCTAACAGAGTACTATGCAGAGTTGTTTATTCAACAAGCATAACTGACTAACAGTAACATAATGCTCAAATTTTCTCTAGTAATACCTATCCACCAAATAACATATTTATTTCTATTTTGGCAGCATTCTTTTATTTTCCTGACTTCTAATTTCTTATTGTCTCGTATAGTTTCTTTTGGGCCACACAATGTTAAAAAAAAGATAAGTCTGGATTTTTATAATATTTTATGACTTGACAGTTTTTACATGCTGAAGATCAGGGAATGGAAATTATCATTGACACCCCCCTCCCCGACCAAAAAAATCAAACATTTGTTCAAGACCTTAGTCAATTTAAAATATTTTGCTACGTCAACTAAATAAGCACTATTCTTTGAAGAAGGCCAAACAATGATTTCACCTTTTCTTAGATTATTATTACTTGTATTTCTTAAAGAATAGGGCCCAAGGGGAGAACTCCTTTAAATGGGAAATAGAAGGAGTAAAATCACTTTCAGATCTTTCTCACTAGGAAAAGCTGATTCTTCTACTAGCTTCTTTCTCTGCTATGATGTATTATTAAAAATGGGAAGACACTGTTGATGGCATGTGTTGTATAATAGCTTTGTGGGGTACCATTTATTTTACTTTAAGGAGAGCTCATTTCATGTTGGGCCAACTCGGAAAGCTTTTCAGAGGCCATCAGCACACTGGCTTTCTTCATATTAGATAAAAGCAAGGACATTGCTCATACATTGATCTGAAGTTATTCAAAGCCTGAGTTGGGGAAGAGAGAATTTCCTTCCTTGGTACAGAGTAGCTTTCACATCATATCAATGCATTCAAACTCTGAAAACCCTTATTAAATTGAGAATGTCAGTAGAAAAATTTCACCGTTTTTGAAGTGTAAACTGAAAATGTGGAAATTTTATCAGATCAAAAAAGGAATAAAATTAAAATTAAGCTTAATATCAACTTTAAATGTCAATGTATTCTAAAAGAGTAAATAGTGAAAAACCAGATTTAAACCATACAAGTTATCTGTATATCTTAAATTACCGATTTGTGATTCATAAGTTGTAGGTTGTCATAAACTGTTTGCTTGTAGAATGCTGAACACATGGCTCCCAGGGAATATTTTTCTGGCAAACATTTTGTTTGAATTGCCAGAAAATAAATGTTTTAGGCTCTGTGGGGTATCTAGTCTCTTCTAAATTCTGCCTTTGTAGCATGAAAGCATCCATAAATGTTACATAAATAAATGAGCATGTTCTGATAGAACTTTATTGACAAAATCAAGTTGGAGACTGGGTTTGGCCTGCTGTTACGGTTTGTCAACCTCTTCTCTATGCCAAACTCTGAATTATCATTTGAGCTGCTAAGAATGGGATAGTGTATACATTTAATAAATGGAACATTTTCCTGAAAATCAAAAGATGAGTTATCTTTCTGAATTTACCAATATCGTGTTAATCAATTCCTTTTGAAGGTGTTCCCTAAGGCCTAGCTTTGTTAGGTGAAGGAGAGAGATTTTTGGAAAAGAAAATGAGGGGGATTTTCAGTGAGGGAAGCTTTAGGCTAATGCTCCGATTGGAGGCAGGCCAACTTTGCATTTGTCTACTTTATATGTTTGAGCTATACAAAATCTCATTTGAAAAAGATTCACCTTGGAAGGATTGGGTAACTTCTGTAAGTTATTTGCATAAGTCACATCTAGCCCTAGCTGTCAATTAAGATCATATTACAGAAAGGGATGCTTCAAATGTAGCATGAGTCTTGTGTAGAGAAATTCAAGGAGAAAAAATATATATTTTAAATGCAATAAATGTCTTTGTAGAGAATTCTGGAGAGTTGAGGAATGACAACTGGATACAGACATTAGCAATGTCAAGACAAGAACACGGTTACACCAGTGCTTGCGACTGCTGGCTTGTGGGGAGTATCCCACTTTGAGGTTTTCAGAAGCTGCTCCCCATTGATACAGACTTAATAGGCATCATGGAGAAAAGGATGCAGCTTTTCAGCAGTGCTCAGATCACATGTGACAGCCATAACTGAGTAAGCAAAGGGGGTGCTGAGAAGACGGTAATGGGCCGTGCAGATAGAAGAGCTGAGCAAATACTTAGTGGTGATTCTCATTGACAGCAATGTGAAACTGGTAGGTGTACACTGAGCTCCAAACATTCTCCTAATCCAGAGATGGAAGTTATTATCATTTTGACAGGTCTGCAAACCATGGCCACTGTTCAAATGCCATAACACAGAGAGAACTAGAAATTAGGTTACAAATTTCCCTTTTTAGGCATACCAAAGGAATTGGAAGAATTGGCAAAACTGGGAGCAAACAAGACACTTTAAAGATTACAACATGTGAAATTGTTAACTCACTGGCCAGCCCTAGGACTCAGAAATTTTGGAAAAGAATTACAAAATTTCTGAGTAAACACAATTTTGTGATCTCTGTAAATTTCATCCTCTAAGCTCTCTCTTCATCTTTGGGTTTTAGTCCATTAACTTAACTCTTGTCTACTTCACAGAGGCAATAAAGATATGAGATCCCAAGGCAGAGTAGTTCCTCAATGGGGCTTACTAAAAACAGCATTCTATTCAAATGGGCAAAGGTAAGCTTCTTTTAATCTCAAGAACTAGGTGAGAAAATCAGAGGAATGCAGATATCATCTCACTTCTGAGCCATGATCCTGGGAAATGCTCTACAACCAAAGCACTGGATATAGTATGTACTTTGGCTAAGCTGCCACCAGGTTAATGGTATTACTTATTTAAATTCTTGTAATCTAATCAGAATGACTTCCTATAAATATAACTTATAGATTCAAAGAAAACACAGTCTAATATCCCAAGTTACCAATAATGTTTCTATAAAACTATGTATTAGAATAAATACATAAATATTAATTACCACTAACAAAATGTGTTTGCATACACACACACACACAGAGTAAAAGCAAAAGTTCCCAACTTTTCTGTCTATGGTACCCTTATTGTTTTAGTAATTTTTTCACAACACTCCTAGACGAAAAGAAATGTCTAATAATTATATTTATTAACTAGTTAGAAATCACAAAATACTCGGCTTTATAAAGATATGGTATCAGCAAAAAGAACATAGCATGATCAATGAGGAAACTGTGAACTATCTCAAGCTTCATTGTGACCAACAGGTATCGAGAGTTGCTGTCTTTTGCTGGAAAATGTAAAACGTCCTGCAGCCCTCCTGTGAGTTTGCTGCAGCACCCCAGGGTGCCTTGGTGCACAGTTCAAAAACCACTGGATTAAGACAAATCTGGGAACTATTCTGTGTCTACTCTCCCATCCCAGTTAAGTTACACAATAGCTAGTATTTTAATGTTTTCATTCTCGGCTCAGTCTAAAATTGATCGTTCTCTTAACTTTAGTGAACAAAACAAAACTTGAAATTGATTTTACTTTGAGGCTTCAAAGAGAATCAATGGTTCTCAGTGCTATCTGTTTAAGCCTCTTTCTTCTTCAGTGGGAAGGTCTCAATGACCTTCACATAACTTATATAGGAAAATACGCAGTTGTCCTTTGTAAGGTCACAATTAATAGTCTTCATTTTTCCCCAGAAGCAAAGCTAAACAAAAACAGATGAAGAATATTTCCTGCATTCTGACTAGATTTCTTGACTGAAAAAATCTCATGACCATCCTTGATTAATCAGGGTATTTCTAAATTAATAATCTCTTACCACACAAGAAGCTTGTCATTCACCTGTAGTTTAATCATAGGTTTTAACACATACTGTAAGATTTCAACTCTCACTTGTAGGCGGAGAGAATAGTTTCTTTATAGCCTTGTGTTCTCCATCAAGTTAGGCCCTTGACAAAATAATTTAATTAGACTATTTTTATAGAACTATGGTTCTTTACAAACATACAAGAAGTGTCATCTAACTAGAGAAGAATCTTGGATGCCTCGGAAGAAAAGCTAAGAGTGTGTGTGTGTGTGTGTGTGTGTGTGTATGTTTGCGTGTGCCTGTATGTCTGTCTCTATCATGCACTCATGACAGAGAGATAAAGAGGAGAAAGATAAAGATTCACATGCCTTAAAGGTATGTGAACATGAACATGTGACGATGTGACTTTGATAGAATGAGTGTAGACAGGCAGGGAGGAAGTGAGTAGGAGTCTACACTGAAAGGGTTGGCTAATCTAACTGTGGTAGGCCATAGGGTTTTCTCAGATCACTGGCAGTTTTCAGATAGATCTAAAGCGATTCTATCAAAACATGTTAAATACCAACGATAACCAAGGACAAATTGCCACATTCCAAAAGCAATCAGAGTTGGCCTGCATTATCCCTTCCTCCCCACATTCCTCAGAGGCTTATCACAACAGCAACCACATGCATTGTAAACAGTGTTACCCTTCAGCTAGGCAACTGGCTTCTTCCCCTGCAGTAGTTTAAAATCACCCTCTGCTCCCACAGCCAGTAAGATGGTCTGCATTACCTTTGCACTGATCTCTGAAGGCAAAAACAGGATCCTTTTACATTAACGATTAGCAAAAATGCCAAAGGCAACAACTTTGACAAGGACCATACTACAAGCATAGTTTGCGTTGATAGTTTCTCTTCAATATAGTTACGAGTGCTCTGCCATCATCTGTGAAACATATCAGTGCACACAGACCACCAAATCGTGCAACAAATCCTAAGAGTTTATTGGAAATAAATTACTGGATTATGTCTATTTAACCACAAACTTTAAAATCTGAAAAAAATAAAAAACTGGGTAAAACTAGTTAGATGTGGTATTCATTACACGTAGAAAGATGTTTAAAATTGATGTGAAAACATGACTACATTGCAATTTAAACTTAAATTTCAGTAAGTACCTAAATTTAAAAGCCCATAATAATTACAGGACGTGTAGCCTTAAATTAAACAAGACTACTCTTGAATTAAGTAAATGCTAATGCTGTACTATCCGCTAAGTAAATACTAATTAGTTGTCACAGCAATTTTTCTGAATCTTCTCACAGTATACTAAGATATGTGTAATGTATAATATGTGAAGTCACCAAGGGTGGAGTCTGGAAGACGTAACAAGCAAAAATAAAGCCAGATGTCAGTAAAATGCTCCCTGTTACTATGTTTTGGAGCTCCATATGGGAGGGAATAATTACACTTTGGCAGTGAGAACCACCCAAAAAAACATATTTCTAAGTTTTTAGCATAATACATTTGGAACTTTCTAGAAATAGTAGCAGAAATATTATAATAAATCCCAGAAGTTTTGATGTGTAAGTAGTCATAGCAATCCCCTTTTCCCTCTGGTGAATCCGAAAGATGTCTTGAAGATTGGTGATATATCAAAACTTTCTTAAAAATCTTTTTTCAAGGTATTTTCTAACCAGAGGATTGCAGACTTTAAAACAGTCGTTATTGGTAAATATTCCTTTCTCAATCTCTGTGTTTCAATTGTTTCTCTGTAAAATGGAGATAATAATAGTGCCAACCTCATAAGGTCTTGGCAAAGACTAAATGAGTTAGCACACAGCTACAAACTCACATAGACAGAAGTGTCTCAGCATGTGAAGTTATTTCTCTTTTAGAGAGATAATACAGGACATTACCATACTAGGTCCATTAGGGATAGTTTTTGATACCAAGTGAGTTCAGATCATGTGTGGTCTTGCTGTTAATTGAGCTTAAAACAAACTTTTCTTGAGTTTTAGAATCATGGATGAGGAATTGTAGTCCTGTATATGTAGAATACTTAGCACTGTATCTGGCATACAGTAAGAATTAAGCTTGTATTTTCTTTTTTTTTCTTTTCTTTTTTTTTTTTTTTGAGATGGATTCTTGCTGTTGCCCAGGCCAGAATGCAGTGGTGTGATCTCGACTTACTGCAACCTCCAACTCCCAGGTTAAAGTGATTCTCCTGCCTCAGCCTCCCTAGTAGCTGGGATTATAGGCATGCACCACCCGCCCGGCTAATTCTTGTGTTGTTTAATAGAGACAGGGTTTCACCGTGTTGGCGAGGCTGGTCGTGCACTCCTCTGACCTCAAGTGGTCCACCTGCCTAGGCCTCCCAAAGTGCTGGGATTATAGACATGAGCCACCACACCCGGCCAGCGTGTATTTTCAATCATTATATTAGAGTATTATTATTACCCAATTTGAAACTTGAGAGGATAATATTTTCCTTCCTTCCTTCCTTTCTTTCTTCCTTCCTTTCTTCCTTTTTTCCTTCCTTCCTTCCTCCTGCCCTTCCTCCCTCCTTTCCTTCCTCCCTTCTCTTTCTTTCAACAAATAACTAACAAGGACATTTTACATATAAAGCACAATGCTATGTGCCAAGATAATTTGGGTAGCGCTCACGTAGAATACAATTCCTTTCCCTGGTCCAAGGATCAGTAAGATTTCTAAAATTATAATTTTTTTGTTGCTATTTAAATTGTTTATCACCCCAAGCAAAAACTGTAGCCTTTCCATAGCCATACTTAGCAGCTATCACACATACATTTAAAAAGATAATAATTGAATTAAATTAGCCAGTAAATGTCAGCCAGTCTAATTGTGTCACTATAATTGTTGCCATAATCGTGACTACCAAGGTTTTCTCTTATTACCACTTATAATAGAAAAAATGAAAAAACTTTAACAAATCTTTTATAAACCACTCTTAAAATGAATAACTAAACAATACACAGTTAAACCTCACTTTGGCATTTTCCAAGGAATCCCCTCCCCAAGAAAATGAGATTTCCAGTGTAATTTCTAATTTAATACCAGGACTGATAAAAGAAAAAAATGAACTGGGGTAATACCCTATCCTTATTCAAAGAGTATTGATCAAAGCCAAATTCTTGTTAAATAATGTTTTACACTAAAGAGATGAAAATCTTCAAAGCATTCCCCATGAATTCCCTAAGAAAGTAACTTATGTTTGGTCCAAATCTTACAGGGAAAAAAAAAAAAAAAAAACTCTTGGAGCAAAAAGCTAAGTATTCCTTTCAATATAATGACAATCAATCATATCCCAGGGTCTCTCTAAATCCAATTCTAATGTCTAAATGGGACAGACTCTTCTACTGAAGAAAATGGTGAAAATTTTTCAGCATTTTTCCAGTTGTTCAACTGCTGTATCTACATTCTTAGAATCTAACTAAAAGACGAAACTGAGGCTTTTGTGCATTGATAACTAACTTGCCTACTTTGAATATAATACTGTAAAAAGCAGAGATAATATCTCTTACCTACTAGAGTTATTGTATGAGTCAAATTTAATTTTAACAACCATTTACTTTCAACTTACTACTGGCCCAATAAAGATATATGAAAGGTTGCTAAACCTATGAAACAACATAAAATGATAACATTATTTACTCTTAATCTATTGCAAATCAAGAGAAAAAACAAAAAGTTGATGTAGAGAATCACATGTATACATTTCCTTTAGTGAACTTTGGTAGATTCATCTTCAAATTCTTTAATGAAAAACTCACAAGAGCCATTTATTAGTCATATTCTAAAAAGCCAGATACAGGCTATTTTGCATGCTATATATATATATATATATATAGGTCATTATGGGATTTACATTATATTCTCTGTGCTGGTTAAACCAATGACTTTGCTCTTTTCCTTAACCAGCTGAGGGAGGCAGGAACAAAGGAGAATATTGACAAATCTGGAAACAGGGCCGGTGAGTGTCAGAGAAGGAAGCCTTTGGGAAGGTGAAGCTGTGGTAGCCAGCACTCATGTTGTAAAAGGATACAACTCCAGCCTCAGAGTCCAGAAACATTCCCACAACCAAGGGCTGTTCACACAGATGAAGGGAAGTGAAGGGAGATGTAAGGGCTACATAGCATTTCTTTCTGCATAGTCTGAGGGTCCACAGTCCAGACTGAGGTTCTTGCTTCATGCCAGTGCCTCTCTGCACATTTCCATACAAACTCCTAAATCCCACCCGGTTCCTTCTCCAACATCCATTTCGAAGGAATATCTTCCTGAGAGGTGAAGCCCTCACAACCCAGGACACAGGGGAAGGCACTGAATCTCCTGGAAGGAGTGCTGTGATGGTCCTGGGGATATCCACAAGTCACTTGTCTCCGATCCTCAGGCAGAATTAGTTCACCATGAGCTGTATCTGGATCCAGAGTCACATTGACTGTAATCCCAGTACTGTAGGAGGCTAAGGCAAGTGGATCACTTGAGTGCAAGAGTTCAAAACCAGCCTGGGCAACATGGCAAAACCCCATCTCTTGATGGCTCCTTAACATTTTCTTCACATTACAGGAAATAAAGCTCAAAAATGTTGCACATAGTATGAAGCTCCAAGGAGAAGACCTCTGATGTTTCCAGCTTCACAACCCAACTCCTGCTCACAGTGTCATTCACATTCTGCAGCAATTTTTGGACTGAGTTCTGACATCTTTCCTCCAGTTCCAGCATGTGGCTGTTGAATTCAGCCCAGACTGGTCCCATGGTCCCTCAGTGTACTCAGAGTCTATTGGTCTTCCTTCTCCTGTCTCCAGAGATAAGACTTCTCCTCCTCATGTAGGAAACTCTGGAGATTCTCAAAGTCAAACTCAATGTTTTTATCTCTGCATTTGTGTCTTCTCATGAGGAGATATAAAATTGCAGTTTCCATTATTGCTGTCTAAATTCATGCAGTGAGAGTGTATAATCTGGACAACTTAAATCTATGCTTTTGAGTTGCAGTCCTCAAACTTGGCCCAAATAAACTCTGTACTTATTTTCCATTTAGTTATGTGCATTGCTGTGAATACCTTCTGCTCTACACACTCCTCTTCAAGTTCCCTCAATTTTGTCACAACTTTCTGGAGCTTTTCCTTGTAGCCCCGGCATACGTCTTCAACAAGAGCTGTGGTGTGCCCTTTGTGCTATGGTGCCCGCTCACCATGCCAGCAGATGAGCTGCCCTTCATCTTCACAGACCAGGTGGAGCTGTTCCTGGTATCCCAAGGTATCACTGAAGCAAGCCGCTGTGCTGAGTTCGTTACTGGAGTTGAAACAGATTTTGTCCTTGGGTTACATTAGAATCATCTGTTCCACTTAGTCTTCCAATTGCACTATGACTGCAACACATTCATACAATGGCATACTGTGCTGCAATAGAAATGCACAAAACAGAACAACATGATATGGCACATGTGATAAATCCAACAAAAAATGTTAAACAAAATGGCAAGTTGTAAAATATATACAGTATATTACACATATGTAGTTTAAAATATGCAGAATAGAGTTTTACGTTTTATATACATATACATATGTATAGTAAAAGTAAAAATATATAAATAAGAATGATCAAGAGCAAATTCAGGATGGTTACATCTCTGGAAAGGGAGAGAGATAAATGACATTAGGGAAGAGACACAGAAGGTTTTAACCAAATCTAAAATAGTTTATTTCTTTAACATGAACATCTGATATGATTATGACAGAATGCTAAGATTTGTTCAAACTATGTGTGGATGATCATAGACATATATTATTTTAATTGTTATACTTTATGTTTGAATATTTCATAATTTTAATACCAAAAAAAAAAAAAAAACCAAATAGATGTGTGCCTGATAGGTGAAAAAAAGACAAAGAAGAGACCATGCAATGTAAGTCTTTTCTCTTGGAAACTGTTCATGTGCTACATACCACTCTGATCTTCTGGCAATCTCTTTAGCAGCAAAACAATGCCAAAATTATCTGAAGACTAAAAAAAAAAATGTATAACACTGAACACTCAGTATGACTCACAGTCTATACTCTAATGCTCTCTTTTAATCATTTCTAAAATCTTGTGTAAAATTACTGCCATTTTACACGTAAGGAAATCCAGATGCTAAGTAATCTACTCATGATCATGCAGCTGTGGCAGAGTTGAGACTCGAACCCATACAGGTGTAGACCCAAAGCCCTTTCTCTTTTGTCAATACTGCATTGGGAAACCATAAAAAAACAGACAGAAGAGGAAGGAAGCCATGCGAAGTTCTGTCAGAGAAGCAGTTAGGGACATAGCTGACGTAGAGTCTGCTAGAAGCCAGTGTAGGTAGAGAAATTCTTTTAAAATATGAGATCTGAGCCATGCTTCAAATAATATCTTATTACTGACTTAAAAGCAGAAAGTGGAACATGGGTGAGGAAAGTTTCAAAAGGAGTGTGAAATCACGGCAGAAAAGGTCCATTTGCTTAGAGCATGAATGGAGAGTGAGAATTATACAAAAGAGAAAACAGACAAAAGAGAGAATAACCCTCAAGGAAAATTAAAGGAAAGAGATCCAAATCAGAAAAGAAATTAAGTGATAGAAAACAGATGAAGACTATTACAATATAAAAATAAGGAAAGTAGAAGAATCAAGCATGAGCTTCTGCAATTTGGATTATTCCAAACTATTAAGGCAGAAAGAGGAGCTGAATCATCTGATTTCAAAGGTAGGAAAATTGGAACAAATGATTAAATTGAGGGAGAAATGGGGAGCAGAATTGTGGTTTGTTTATTTTTGGAGGTTAAATGGAAGACTGTTTTGAAATGTATTAAAAGCATCTGATTCCACATAAGGAACTTTGAAAAGTGGAGCGGGGAAAAGAATTCTGCTTCTGTTTTCCCTGAGCCTTCTGCAAGTACTTAGGTGGGTGTGTTTGGGTGGAAACATGAGCTTTTTGTTGAACACCCTCTGATTCTCCCCCTCCCACCTGAAGTCCTAAAGCTGTGTTTATGACAACACAATCATTTCTACAGTAACTAAAGAGCTGTCAGCAAAAGAGGATTATTGCTTAAGTTGAGAAATAAGCAACTAAAAAACTCTTAAACCACAAAGCACAGGCTCCCATGCGAATATTCAAGTGACAAAGCCAAAGTAATGCAAATACGGAAAATGTTATGTGCTGGACAACCCTAACTGACCTTCTAGAAACTGGTCTTTAAACTTCATGGAAACGTTTCTACAGAGTAACCCAATAGTGTCAGAGTTTGATATATTTTGCTGACTCCTCAAACAAAAATTTATCAGTGGGTATCTAAACTCAATATATGGCCTCTGGTTTGTAAACCATTCTCACTACCGTACGATATTCAGAATTCAAACTGAGTCGTTTGGATTCTGTGATAAGAATTATGAATTCCTGGTCGGGCGCGGTGGCTCATGCCTATAATCCCAGCAATTTGGGAGGCCGAGGTGGGTGGATCACCTGATGTCGGGAGTTCAAGACCAGCCTGGCCAACATGATGAAACCCCGTGTCTACTAAAAATACAAAAATTAGCTGAGTGTGGTGTCATGCGCCTGTAATCCTAACTACTCGGGAGGCTAAGGCACGAGAATCACATGAACCTGGGAGGTGGGGCTGCAGTGAGCTAAGATCGTGCCAATGCACTCCAGTCTGGGCACAACAGAATGAGACCCCGTCTCGAAAAAAGAAAAAAGAAAAGACAAGAAAAAAGAATTACGAATTCCTTGCGAAGATTTGAAATGGCCCAAACTCCATCAAAAAATACGTCTTTATTTTTTGAAAAGTAAACTATCTGTTCAATGGATGTTGCCTAAGAGCTCCAGGAAAAACCATCAGTATTGCCATTGTAGGAAAGATACGAGACCATCTACCACTGCAGTAGTAGAAAGGCTACCACATGGTCTTCTGCAGTGAGTTCACTTTCCTTCTCTTTGCTAATTTGATTTTAGAGTGCTTCACCCTTCTCTTCTTCCCATGTGTTGCTAACAGCAGAGAAGAGTTTTAATATTGTTGACAACAAATTATTTATATGCTTAGCAGTTTATAGTATAGGAAACATATCTTTTCAGTAAGTATGCTAGTACATGTTAAGGAAAAATGTAATGGGAAAAGAAAAGTTATCTACCTTAAGCAAATATTCATTCTAAATAAAAGAAAGCTATGCATTGCCTCCTTTACATTTTTTGCTGCTAAAGCATGTCTTAGACCCTATATTTCAATCTGCCAGAGAGCAAGTCGTAAGTTGATACAGAACAGGACTGATATCATGAAAGGAACTTACTTTTAACCACTATGTTTCTGGATAATTAAAATTGTCAAGGGACTTTTAAAAGAATTATTGTGTCATTATTTTCATAATTATAAAATACATATGAAATTTAGGATTTTTCTAGTGCTGAATAGATGCAGTCATAGTAAAACCCACAAAATGTTGGCATTTCCCATTCTTCAAGTTTTGGTAACTTAGAAAACTTTAAGTCTGTTGAGCCACTAGTGTGCATTTCATGATGGAGAAGGCTCCTTACTCATATTAAGGAGTTAAGGGGTTTCTTTTGATGCTGCCTTTGAAAGTAGCTACAGAAAGGGGTAGTGTGATTGCTTTGAGAAAAGCTAGAATCTGTTCTAACCCTAGCTATTTTTACAAGTCAGGTGACCTTGGCTAAATGAATCAGTCCTCAGAGTCTTCATCAGCAAAGCAGGAACAACTGTGGAAATCCAATGAAAGCCTCAGGCATACTTATCTGCATATGCGTGTATACCTCGCCTCCAAAACATTTGTGTGTATATGTGTGTGTGGAAAATAAATCTAGAACTTGTGACAATGTGACAGTGTCAAGTCAGAAAAAGTCAGAAGGTCAGTATGTGGAAATTTATGCCAAAATATATGCAAAACAATGACTAGAAGGGGCAAACAATAAGATGGTAAGATTCCAAGAAACCAAAGCGAGACAGAAACAGGAAAAATTGTAGGATTCGTGGTATCTATAAAAACAAATCACTTACTAAGGGGAGACCCAATATTTTCTGATTCTGAAATTTCAGAGAAATTTATCTAATGGAAGTTCAAAAAAGTGTACTCTATATAAATAAAAATTACAGTGTCCTTCCAACTATTTCTTTTTCTTTTCTTTTTCTTTTTCTTTTCTTTTTTTTTTTTTTTTTTGAGACAGAGTCTCGCTCTGTCCCCCTGGCTGGAGTGCAGTGGCGCGATCTCGGCTCACTGCAAGCTCCATCTCCCGGGATCATGCCATTCTCCTGCCTCAGCCTCCTGAGTAGCTGGGACTACAGACGCCCGGCACCGCGCCCGGCTAATTTTTTGTATTTTTAGTAGAGACGGGGTTTCACCGTGGTCTCGATCTCCTGACCTTGTGATCCGCCCGCCTCAGCCTCCCAAAGTGCTGGGATTACAGGCGTGAGCCACAGCGCCCGGCCAAACTATTTCTTTAGACCCATAACATGATGAATTACACAGGGCTGTTTATTGTCATGAATCTTACTATCATCTTACATAAGGATTACAATGCCAAATCATAGGTTGACAGAAGCAACTTTTTGGTATATCAGAAAAAAGTGTCCGGAAACAGTGGCTCACGCCTGTAATCCCAGCACTTTGGGAGGCTGAGGTGGGTGGATCACAAGGTCAGGAGTTCGAGACCAGTCTGGCCAATATGGTGAAACCTGGTCTCTATTAAAAATACGTAAATTACCTGGGCGTGGTGGTACATGCCTGTAGTCCCAGCTGCTCAGGAGAGTGAGGCGGAAGAATCGCTTGAACCCGGGAGGCGAGGATGCAGTGAGCCGAGGTCGTGCCACTGCACTCCAGCCTGGGCAAAAGAGTGAGACTCAAAAAAAAAAAAAAAGACCGAGCGCGGTGGCTTATGCCTGTAATCCCAGCACTTTGGGAGGCCGAGGCGGGTGTGTCACGAGGTCAAGAGATGGAGACCAGCCCGGCCAACATGGTGAAACCCTGTCTCTACTAAAAATACAAAAATTAGCTGGGCATGGGTGGTGGGCGCCTGTAGTCCCAGCTACTCAGGAGGCTGAGACAGAATAATCACTTGAACCCGGGAGGCAGAGGTTGCAGTGAGCCGAGATCGCACAACTGCACTCCAGCTGGGCGACAGACCGAGACTCTGTCTCAAAAAAAAAAAAAATTAGTAAGGGTCAGATACACAGCTTGCTACTGGCTGCAGTGGGCTGATTATAAACGTGTTTATCTAGAGCAGCAATTCCCACGTTTTAGTCTCTGGATCCCTTCTCAATCTTAAGACTTATTGCGGACCCAACGGGCTTTTCTGTAGCTGGAATCTGGGTCCCCTTGATCACATAGTCCCTATTTATGCTACTGGGACATAGAACAGTCAGCTTTAAGGTTCAATGCAGGTCTTTTTGTTGTTGTTGTTGTTGTTGTTGTTGTTGTTGTTGAGACAAAGTCTGGCTCTGTCACCCAGGCTGGAGGGCAGTGGTGCAATTTTGGCTCACTGCAAACTCCACCTCCCAGGTTCAAGTGATTATCCTGTCTCAGCCTCCTGAGTAGCTGGGATTTCAGGCGTGTACTACCACGCTTGGCTAATTTTTTTGTATTTTTAGTAGAGACGGGGTTTCACCATGTTGGCCAGGCTGGTCTTAAACTACTGATCTCAACTGATCCACCCCGTCAACCTCCCAAAGTGCTAGGATTACAGGCGTGAGCCAGCACTCCAGCCCAGGTCTTCTTACTCAAAGTTATTATACATAATTTTTCCAGGGTAATAAGAATTTTGTAATACGTCTGAATTTGATTGCAACCTGAGTGGCCACTTTCAAATTTCTATTTCCTAAAACTCAAAACCAGCAGCCGTCATGTTATCAATCATTAGGAAAATGAGCTCTACATTTGCCAAATCCAAAGTTGATAATACTGTATTGGTTTAAATCTGAGAGCAAGTCATTGTAAAAAGTCAGGGGAGACTATTTTTGCCAAACAAACATTGGAGGCAGAGTTCTGAGCTATCCTCACATAGCAATAGATTGCCATTGGGATTCAACTCAACTTTCTTAAGATTCATTCTTTTCAACCATCGTATTAGCAAATGTACAGAAGTTATAGTTAAGTTATAAATAACAATTTTTTAACAAAATAAAGGTTCATTGGTTATATTAATAGATAATAAAAAATTTAGAAAGAGTATACAAAAATAAAAATTCTACTGTTTACCTTTAACATTGGGTATACAGTTGAACCTTGAACAACACAGGTTAAAACTGCTTGGGTCTACTTATACATGGAGTTGTTTAAATAAAGGTTACACTGAGTATGCCTGCCTCTCCTGCCTCCCCTTCCACCTCCTCCACCTCTTCCTCCTCTGCCACACCTGAGACAGCAAGAGCAGCACCTCTTCTTCCTCATCTTATTCAGTCTACCCAACTTCAAGACCACAAGGATGAAGACCTTTATGATGATCCACTTCCACTTAATGAATAGTAAATATATTTTCTTTTCCTTATAATCTTCTTAAGCTTTTCTGAAGCTTATGTTATGGAAAGAACACAGTACGCCATATATACGACATACAGAATATATGTTAATTGACTGTTTAAGTCATTGGTAAGGTTTCTCGCCAACAGGAGGCTATTAGTAGTTAAGTTTCTGGGAAGTCAAAAGTTATATGTGGATTTTTTTTACTGCACTGGGGCCAGTGCTCCTGATCCCTGTGTTATACAAGGGTCAACTGTATAACTTTCTAGACTATATAGATGTATTTATAGGTGGAGAAATAGATATATATAAAAACTAAAACAAGATAGTTATATATATATATACATATACAATTAGCATCATGCTGTATTTAGGGTTGTGTACTTATTTTTGATCATAATTTTATATAAAGCATTTTTTGATCAATTAACATTCTTTGAAAATATTTAACTTCATGCATCATAATTTTAAAACTTTTCCTTTGTTGTTAGCTATTTGTGTTATTTGATAATGCTTTGAAAATCATATATTAGGTACAAGTACAGAAATAGAAATTATCATGATAACCACTGTAACAGTAACAGGCAGATTATAATGCAACTTGGATATCATCCTTTGTTCTATAAAGATGGCCATATTTTACATTGACATATGAGTAAGTTTCACTGAGTGGAGAGAATAATTTATTCAAAAATAAATGCTTTGACACTTAACAAGTCAGTTGTTTTCTTAAAAGTCTGCTATAGAATAACAGAACGATTATAGAATAATTACTCACTTCTTTTCTTACTCAGTGTTATTTCCTAATGAATTTTCTAAGTGGTTTGTCCTGTCTAATTTTATCAGTCTAATAAGAATCCATGCTTCAACTTTCTCACTGCTCTAGGCAGAAATTCCTGTGAACATGTCAAATCCATGGGTGAATGGACAAATTGGCATAGTGGGAGAGCACACACACAAAAGTGAGATGATGGCTGACCGATTTCCCTAATTACTGGAGTTTTAATAAGACAATAAAGCCCTTGCTAAGGATTTCCTAAGTTTTATTAGAAGTCAAGACTCTCCATTTGCAAAATAAGGGGAGCCCAAAGTGATTCACAAAAGGGCAGTGTTACATTCCGTTTACAGTTGAGGGTCACTGTTAGTGCCAAATGAAGCCATAATGCCCAGCATTGCTGAACATGCAAACGAAGCAAAGCTAAACAAAACAAAAAAATGTTTAAAGGGGAAGTGATCTCAGATGGTAAGCATGGCAAAATAGTGAGGCCAAAATGATTGAATCTCACCTGTCCTTTAAAATTGTAGCCCCAAGTCTCCACTCCTCTGGGCATCTGAACCCATAAAAACAATTGAATTATGTCAATTCTCTTCTTACTCTGCACAGTCCATCTTTCCAACCAGCAAAGATCTTAAGAATATGTCCTTTTCTCATCTAAACTACTAGGGCTTTACTTAAATTAATCCTGTTGCTATGCGCTATTCATCCTACCCATCCTCCACCCTTCTTATTAGTTTACTTAAATGTCTACATATGATCTCTAAACCCTAATTCCTCTTATTTCTTTTTTGAAGGTTGCTCTTAGAGAGTTTCACAACCATGAATAGGTTTCAACTTTTTCTGACATCCTCTATTTTTTTTTTTTTCAGATCAATGAAACAAGAACAAAGAGGAGAATCGGGAAGTCAGCAGTATGCCTCCTTTATTCCCCCATGCTTTAGAATAACGCTTTCTTTGGTAACCCAGGGTATTTACTAGCCTCTTATTAGGTTCAAAAGCCATACAGCAAGGGATTGCAGTCTGCCCTGCAGACAAAGTGTCGACAAATGTACCAGCTTGAGAAAAGTCCATAGCTCCAGCCTTATGTGACTAGAATTTATGACCCTTAGTTTTCTGTTGCTTTTATCTACATTTGACAATCAGACCCTAGAAGGCAGGGTCATTTGACATGAAGATGTAGTAAGTGGTTTATATAGTTATTATGCCTAAGGAAAGGAAGCATTATCTTTATCTTCTTAATAAAAAAAAAAACACACAAAGATTGATTATCCATTTTATCGTATAACTTATTTTTTTAACTTTTGTAAGAACATGGCAATTTCCCATACTTTATAAAAGGTTTAAAGCTTGCCAATACAGATAATATGGTATTTACTGTATCTCATTGTTAAAAAGGCATGAAATGCATATTTTGCTTTTTAGAACTAACTACCAAAGTATATTGATGTCCATGTAATGCTGACTTGTAGGGGAGACTCACTCAATGAGTATTTTTTCTTTCAGAAAAAAATCTTTGAAAGTGGCATTGGTGGTCATGTTTGTTCAGATAGCACTAACTGGTCCCCAGAGCTGTAGAAAATTAAGACAGGTATAAATACCTGATCTCGGTTTGATCACTTAGATTCTTTTCCATAGGAATTTGGAATTGAAATTGAGAGAAAATAATTTCCTTAGCTTATATTGCAACTGAATCTTTAAACTTGGATGACATGGGACAACCATGTTTGCAGAGAAAATCGTGCTACAGAGAGAGAGAGTTTGAAGCACATATGTAGATGAAAACAGAGACACAAAGCCCTGTGGTCAGAGTTAGAGGGGCTGAGAGAATAGTTAGCTTAACTTCTGTCTGTTTTCTTATTATCGATTCCAAGGACTTCGTGTTATGAATAACCCGTAAATTTTCATATTTACTTTTCATTTCTATGCTCACTTAGAAGGGATTATGTAACTGTTTATTTATAACCAAAGAGACACCGAGGTTTACAGCTGTAGAAGTAATGGTATTTTTCATTTTGTATTTTGTACTTTTCAGTTCAAGGATTTCCATTTGGTTCTTTCATATGGTTTCATTTTCTCTGCTGAGATTACCTTTTTGTTTCCTTATTATATTCATTTTGCATAGCTATTCTCTAGTCCTTGTGTGCTAACTTCATCATTTCCATAATGCTAAATCTCTGGGTTTTTTTACTATTTTTTCTCCTGGCTATGGACCACTGTTTTTTTCTTTTTCTTCCTCCTCTTCTTCTTCACATATCTAGTAATTTCTATTGTATGCTGGACATTATGAGTACTGCCTTGTTGCATGTCTGAATTTTGTTGTCTTCCTTAACTTTTGTTTTGTTCTGGTAGGCAGTTCATTCATGTGTAGCTCTGCTCAATCCTTTCAAGGCTTGTTTTCAAACACTGCTGGCATGGTCTAGAGCTTCCTTTACTCTAGGGATATGTTAGCCCTATTCCTAAGTGATGGCCTGCCTGAAACTTCTACTGAAATCCCAAGTGTCTCCTGATAGTCCTCCATCCAGTTAGTCGAAATTAAAGCTTGCAATAGCTTCCCGCCCTTTGCAAGCTATTGAAGTTGCTGTGTTCTTAGCTCCCTGGTAGGTTCTCTCTCTCTCTCTCTCTCTCTCTCTCTCTATACATATATATATATATATATATATATATATATATAGCCTATTCCTATGGAGTCTTGCCCTGAGAATGTGTAAGTTAGATTTCACAAATTCCTTCTTTTTGCTGTGTTATCCTCTCTGATAACTTTCTTCATACATCCCAGCTGTTTTACTAGCCCAAACTTTGATCTCTGTACTTCAACTCAGCAAACCCTCTGTGCTTTATTTGAGCTCCACATGCTTGCACAGTAGATTAGAAAGTACCTCCAAACAGAAAGTCAGGGACACCACACAGCTTGCATCATATACTGCCCACCACTGGGAATCACTGTCTTACACCTTTAATCACAAGGCTGAAAGCAGTAATTTTGTATATTTTGTCCTATTTTGTAGTCATTTAAGCTGAGTGGCTAGTTTTGGACCGGTTGGCCTATTGCAGAGAACATCTAAATATACATATTATTAACTTGTTTCTTAAAATTAATTTTATCTACAATGAGTTTATGTGCTTACTACATATTTTGTTTCCTATCTTGCTTCTTAAGTTTCTTCATGAATTTTAGAATTCTCTTTATGGGCTTAGCTTGGATCAGAGAATTTCTATAACTTTGATCTTATGCGTGTTTTGTCTATGCTTCTTCCACCCAACCCAAGGGCTGTCTCTCCAGTAGCAGGTCTTGTAGTGGCATTTTGGGTCATCTCTCCTACAGCCGTTTGTGAGATCTGGACACAGAGCATGTGGGCATCTTGGTTTATTCATGATCACAGGGTCTCTGTGGGTCCTCTAAGTCTATGGCTTACTAAAATCTGTAGCCATAGAAGCTATCAGAAACCATGATTGTTTTCAAAGGCTTCTTTCATGCACTTAGAGTCCTCCTATTTGCAGAATTCAAATAGCATATAAAGCCCTCATACCTGTTCACTTTACCCTGTGGGTTCAAAGCTACTCCTACAGGTTTGTGTATCCAAAGCCCAATAGGTCAGCCCTCCTGTCATTGGTCAATAATAAGATTTATCTGTTCAGTTTTGAGTTAACTTTTTTAAAATTTATCTATCATTGCTATGTGTTTAGAGCAATGCATGAAATTACTGAGCTGTCTGGACCAAAATACATCTCTAACTACAAATCAGATTTCTTTCCCTGAAGTTTCCACAATTTGAATATAAGACAGACCAAACAGTTCTGATTTTATGGAGTAAAAGCATTATATAAGGATGTCAGAAAAAATGATAAATCATCAGATAGCATACCCTCATCAGAAAGTAATACCCTGTATTATAGAAGGAACAGAATTATCATATGAATTGTAACTAAAATGTTTTTAAAACTCCAACTTGTCTCCTTTTATTCTGTACTCATAATAAACTAATATCAGTTTTAAAATAAAGTGTTAGAATTACTGTTATAATACGTATGCTTCAGACATGATTAGCCACAAACTTTTAAATCCCTCCATGGTTATATATTTCTATGGTATAAAATGCTAGAATTGAAGTAGGTACTCTCTAATGTTCCTTCCATCTCTCTTTTATTCTCTATGTAAACTTATTGTCTCAATAGAAAATTGACATGATATTATAGCCTCTTAGTTTATTACTATTAGACAAACTATTTGAGAAAGATTCACTGAACAAATTAAGACACTCAAATCACACAGCTTATTGAATCAACTTAAAGCACTTAGGACATCATGCAAGTGGAGTAGAATGGCCACACTACATGAGTCCTTTGTCAGGCCAATGTTTATGTATCCTGTCTTCTCTCTTTTTCTCTCTCTTCCCGGCCTCTTGCCTCCCTGCAACCTCAGCACAGCAACCAGTGTGATAATAAAGGCCATAACTGAGATTGAACAAGTTGGCTCAGCAGATACCAAGGTGCTGGGAGTAAACGCTCTTTTTCTATTCAGAAGACACAAGAGCAAGTATACTTGCCATAGCTCAAACTCACCAATAACTAGCTGAGCAGCCATAACTTTGATCCGTTTGTTTTGGGAAAGTATATATAGGGTCCGAATGGATGCCACCAACAGATGCACAAAGTGATATAACCTGAAAATCATAAATATTCAATGACTTTCTTTGGTTCTTCCCCTCTTTGTACCTATCTTCAACACATATGCTCTCTTTATTAATTCCTGTGATGTTTACTAAAGGAACATTAGAGAGTACCTACTTCATTTAATCTATGTCTAGCATGCCTCAGAGACTATTTTTACTTACAATCAACACTGAGTATTTTAGTCCATTTGAGCTGCTATAACAGAATGCCATAGATTAGGTGGTCTATGAAAAACAGAAATTTATTTCCCACAGTTCTGTACGATGGGAAGTCTAAGGTCAAGTCACCAGCAGATTTGGCCTCTAGTGAGGGAACTCTTCCTAGTCCATAGAAGGCCATGTCCTCACTATAGCCTCACATGGCACACGGGGTGATTGAACTCCCACATGTCTCCTTTATAAGGTCCCTGTTCCCATTCATGAGGGCTCTGTCCTAACCATCCATGACCTAATCACCTCCAAAGACCTGACCTTCTAATAGCATCACCTTATGGTTAGGATTTCAACACATGAATTTGGGGGTGGGGATGAAAATATTCAGATCATATCACTAAATTGTACTTATCTATTTATCTTATTATTTATAGCAAATTTGAATTTTTTAGATAATACACCAAACATTCATTAAACATATGTTTTCTAAAGTTGTAATGATATCTAGTAATTATCTTGTGCTGATTATGTCAAGCACTTGACTAGAGTATCACATACCAATAGAAACCCTTTGTTGCCTGTCTGAGAAGCCATCTTCTTCCATAGAAACAGAATGTGTTTGAGTATTGGCCCGCCATGTACCTTCTGGTGCTGGACTCTGCTCCAGGTATGGGGACAGTATCATGACTAGTTCCAGCTCATTGAGATAATCTCATTCCCCTTGACAGGGATTGGCATTTGACACAGTCCTGGACATTGAGACCAGTGGGGACATCTGTTGTGGGGATTCTGGAGAAGGTTTTCCTCACTGATATTATGAGCTTAGTAAGAAACATTTCCTTTTCAGCACATTTTTCACCTTCGTATGCATCTCAGATCTGCAGGAACCTCTTGATGACAGTCAGTTTTTGAAGAAAAAAAAAAAAAAAGCCAAACAATGAGAATGGCAGAGGAGAAAGATGGAAAGAAGCAGAGGATTGGATGGCACAGTGAAGTCGCTGAATTAATCAACTCTGGAATGACCCTATGTCCAATATTCTTGTTATGTAAGAGTTTCCTTGATGTTTCAGGCACTCATGGCTGAATTTTCATAATATATTCATTTTAAAAACTTGACTGATACAGAAAAAGACTCCATTTTAATCTTCCCAATGCCCCTAGCATACAAAATTATAAGTTGTAGAGCTGTGATTCAAATATTGCTTTGTCTGACTCCAATACCCGTTAAAATATCATGCTAAATGAGTGGTTAGTGATACATTGATACATACAGTTAAAATGTTTTCATTTCCTTGATTTCTATACATGGGTTCCTTGACAAGCCCTGGGAGGCTATGCTCTCAGCTTTATTCGTGTTTCCCACCATCCCAAACTCTTGAGCTGGCTCAAGATCTTGTTACCCTTTTTTCCCTTATCTGCCTTTTGTGCCTTCAGATTTTTTATATTAATGACAGTAAGTAAAATCAGTTAAACTGATAAGTTATACGGTATGCAACTATTCTCTATTTTTCCTTATTCACTAATATTTTTCATTTCTTTTTGTCTTAGACAAACCACATCACTGATCCTTAATGACCTCATTAACTAGTAGTTACTGGAACAGCTGCAGCTTTGTATTCAACTAGAACTTTTTTATATGCTCAACATCGCCCAGGAAAAAAAAGTGCCTCCATAGGAAGGCACTCCCTTAGGAGAAACCGTCTGTGACGTTCTTTGCCTTGGCACTAGAATCTTTTCTAAGTGACCTTGAGTTTCACTATTTTCTTTTTGCATGTAAAACTGTCTCACGATAGTTATTCTGTTTTTTTTTTTTTTTTTTTTTGAGCCTTACATAAAATTTCTTCCACTTTAAATGTGGGACTCATGATTTTTATCCAGAAGATGAACAGTATTTTTTGTGAACAGTTAGTTGAGCCATGTTGAGATATCATTTGAACTTCTAGAAGCCCCAGCATGTTTCATGGGGCTCAGAACCCTTGCTCCCTGAGAAGTATTCATCTTCAAGATTTCACCAAGACTGTCAGAATGAATTAGCATTAAATGCTATATTCATTATCCCTTCAACTTTAGAGAGGTGAGAAAGAAGGTTCAGTTTCTATGCCAAAGATTCCTCTTTTTATGCAGTGAAATCAACAAAGTAGTCATGTGTAAGCCTAAGAGGATACATTTGGAAAATATTACAGTAAAACTACATTTATCTGGATAGCTCAATCACCTAAGACGTAACAAACAATAGATAATAACCAAAAATTTCCCTGAACAAAAGCACCAAGTATCACAATATCAATTTGCTAAAAGTGACATACACCCTTTTTAGAGCAGGCCTTCAAGTTCTTCTCAGAACTCATATTTTAGGCATTATTGTAATAGATTTGACTACATTGTTCCTAGAAATGTCTGTGAATAATATATTATTCATATTGACTGAATATGAACAAGTTTATTATTCATCTGGTTGCACAGCAGAAAGACATTCTTAGGTTTCACCAAAGCTTTGAAAAATGTATTAAACAAGTAACTTGTACAAAAATTTTGAATATGAACTCAAGAGAATTAACAATTGAATTTAAGGAAAAAAAACATGAAGATGGTACTATTGAAAAGATGTATAATGATCGTTGAATTGATATCGAGCCTTTGCAGAGATGAGAAAACAGACATCAAGAGGAAAAATCATTGCTAATAAATGTGATTATCAAAGCTTTTTGCTAAAATGAAGTCATAAAAGAACAGCTGCAGAATATTAAATTACATTTATATATACAAGAAGAAGAGTCAGGGATAAAATAAATAGAGAAAAAGAGAAAAAGCCAAATAAAGTATACAATTTCTTATTTTCTATACAGGGTGAGTATTCCTTATCCAAAATGCTTAGGATCAGAAGTGTTTCAGATTTTGAAATTTGTTGAGATTTTAAAATATTTACATATAGATAATGTGAAATCTTGGGGAAGGGGCCCAATTCTAAACACTAAATTCATTTGTTTCACACATATCTTATACATATAGCCTGAAAATAATTTTATACAATACTTTAAAATAATTTTATGCATGAAACATAGTTTGTGTACATCAAACTATCAGAAAGGAAAAATGTCTCTATCTCAGCCACCCATGTGGACAATCTGTGGTTGCTTGGCATCATCGTCATTCCTGAATCTGAATTTTTATATGCCATTTATATGTATGTTTTTTATGCTATTTTTATGTATGTAAAAAAACAAGCATTTTTTGTGCATATTCACACATAAGCACTTAACAGTAAAAAAAAATTGACATACTATTAATTCAGAAAAAAAATAATGTGCTCAGGTTAACTAAACAGCACAGTATTATCACCAGAATCCCTATCGGCTATTAATCAATAAGAATAATAAAATATGTGATGCAAAAACAAACAAGGGCAGGCTTCCAGTCTCCACCTACAATGCCGTATTTCGATTAAAAGGTTACTGTACATTGTATTTTATTTTTTTAGGTGAGAAGAAATATCAGAATCCGGAACCAGGAAGTGAGTCCTCTAGGGATGAGGAGGTATTCAGCTGGATGGCTTTTTAAAACATTTCCTTCAGAGTCTTCTGCCTCATTAACAACAGCTTTTGTCCTAGAAGCCTCTCTATGATTTTATAAATCATATAAAATAAAATGATCTGTTAAAAATATGGGTCTGTTATACATGCATGCTGCTCTAATCCTTCAATAAGCCCATCTCACATTTTCACCATGCCATATGTAGGTACTTTTTCAGCAGTGTTAGCAACATCTTCTTTGTCTTCATTAATATGATTACCTTGATTCAGAGCCATTTTGGCCACTTGACCATCCGTCAATGAATGAATAACTAGAACCTCATTTCTTTCAATTTACTGACAGATTTGAAGGGATATTTTTTGCACATGTAAGGAGGTAAGACTTTTTCTTCTCACTTGACTTAAGGAATTCTTCAAAGTCATTACCTTGTGCCTTCTCATTTCTGAATACAGTTACAATCACTCTGTGCCAAGCATTGGCAAAAGCATGTGTGGCATCCTTCATGCTAAACTTCTCTTGAAAACCTTACACACCCAGGCCTCTGTTCACTGCTGCTACCATGCTGGTCAAGAAAGTGTTTTATATTTACCTTTTATTATTCTAAGAATACTCTGGTCACATGGCTGAATTAATGAAGTCACATTTGGTGGAAAGTACATGGCATAAACATTATTTTTTATGACGTTTCACCTGGAAGATGAGCAGAACATTTGTCAAGGATTAACAGAATCTTGCAGTTGGCATCCAGTCCAACTTCCCTGCAGTGAGCATGCACCACTGGTACAAAATGTTTATGAAACCAATCAGAAAAGATATCTCTGGTGATCTATACCTTTTTATTAGCATAATAATGAACTGGTAAAAAAATTCACTTCTTGAAAACAGCGAAGACGCAAACTTTTGCCTATCACAACAAGTTTACACTTAGGCATGCCTGTTGCATTAGCACATCCCAGCAGAGTTATTCTGTCCTTGGAATCCTTAATTCCTATAGGAGCTGTCTCATCAGCTGTAGTTGTTGTCTTTCTGGAGTGATAACACCAAAATAGTAATGTTTTATCAGCATTATAGACTTGTTCTGGTGCCAGATTTTCATCAGTGATCATCTTAGCGAACTCATCAATGAATTTCCCCATTGCTTCATGATCAGCAGATGCTTTATCACCACAAATTTTAAAAATTTATTGCTGTGTTTTTTCTCAAATATTTGTAACCAGCCTGTTACATATTCATAGTTCCTTTCAATTTTCAGTTTATCATGATAAATCTTTGTTTCATGATCAACATACCATTAAGTAATATGTGTTCACTGAGACACTGACAGATGTACTCTGCCCCAGCCCAGAGCATATAGAATCTGTATGTATTTTGATAAATTTATACCTAAGTATTTTTGGTGTTATTGTAAATGGTATTTTTTATTTCAAGTCTTAATTATTCATTGCCATCATAGTGCAACATAATTTATTTTTGTATATTGACCATGCATGCTGCAACCTTCCCAAACTCACTTACTACTTACAGGAGTTTTTGTTTGTTTGTTTGTTTTCTGTTTTTTGTAGATTTCTTACAATTACATGGATAATTACACAGCATATGTAAATAGAGATAATGCTACTTCTCCCTTTCCAATTTATATGCTACCTATTTCTTTTTCTTGTATTGTTGCACTGCCTAGGACTTTCACTATGATATTAAATAGGAATAGTGAGAGTCTTTACCTTGTTCCCAATCTTAGTAAGAAAGAAATCCATCTCTCACCTTAGTTGTAGTTGTAGGTGTTTTGTAAATGCCTTTTATCAGATAAAGTAAGTTTCTATTTCTAGTTTGCTGAGAGGTTTATCATAAATAGTTGTTAACTTTTGTCAAATATTTTCCTACATTTAAAAAAAATGATCTTATGAATTTTTCTTTTTTCTTTTTTTGATATACATTTTATTGATGGATTTTTCAAATGTTTAAACAATCCTGTATCTCAACATAAACCTATTGGCCATACTGTGTTATCATTATTTTATACTGTTAAATTTGATTTGCTAATATTTTGCTGAAGATGTTTGTTTCTGTGATTATGAAAGATACTGGTCTGTAGTTGTGTTTTTCTTATAATGTCTTTGTAAGGTTTTATAACCAGGATAATACTGGCCTCATAAAATGAGCTGGTTCTCTTATGTTTTCTAGAAGTGGTTGTGTATATGATTGATATTATTTCTTTTTAAATGGTTTGGTAAAATTTGCTGTTGAAGCTATCTAGGTCTGAAGCTTTCTTTGTTGGAGATGGTTAAAATATATAATTCTTCTGGTATAACAATGTTTTTTAACTATCATTTTCTACACAGAGAAGAGAAAGATTATTCACTTTTTCCTCCAGCACAGGTGATGAAAAAATTTTTTTTATTTTATTAGTGATAGTTGTGATGCATAAAACACGAACCTTCACATACTGACATATTCACTGTTTGTAGTATAGCTACAGGTTTTTGTCCTACAACCCAGGAATTCTGAAACATTTTACACAATTTTTGGATAATTCCCATCAAAGAAAAAAATATGTAGTATTTTTAATTAATACTACTTTATTATTTTATACTTTATTAAAAGTATACAATACATACTTATAAAAATACACCTTATTACAATTTTCATTTAATTTTTCTTAGACATCAGTGAGACCCTATTCTTCCATTGACAATTCATGTCATGTTTGGAAGATTCCACAGACTAGCTTCTGCCTCATAAATTACACTTTTTCTTTCATACACTTGGAGCTCACCTATTGCAAAATGTCACACATTAGGCAACACATAATGGTTATGACTATAAATTTATAAATTCTAACACTGAAAGTCCCATGATTTCATGGAGGCTAAAAAAACCAAATCCAACAATATTCTGATAAGGCAAAAGCTACAAACAAGAGTTGATGTGAAGCTAAATTGGTCTTGAATAAGAGGAAAGCAGAACTGGCAACAACAACAATAATAATAGGACCAAAAGTCTTACAGAAGATAGAATCAGGGTATAATTATAGTATGATAAATAGTAAGGCAAATGCATGAAAATAATATATGGCAAATAGTGCAGAAAATTTATTAATTAAAATCTTTTAGCAATAAGAGGAGAAATATACAGAAATGTAATTATAGTTTTATCCATAACTGCCAACCTTACAAACAGAAAAAAAAACAATTGAAACTATAATTAATAAAATAAAAAATTGCTGTGTATTACATGTCAACTTCAAACGAGAAATATATATAATTTTCAGCGGCAATGTTCATGAAATGACCATTTACTAAGCCACATAAAATATCATATATGGACGTATTAATTTCTACTTTTAATGTTCTGATAACAATATATTCATTTATACTTATTTATAAATTAAAACACTTGTAAATGTTTTGAAATATTTCCTAATATCATTTTGTGTAATCATAAAAAGGCTGTGATTCTAGGTTATCTTTGGTCAACCTTAAGAAAAATTGACAGTACAGCTAATGTGATAACTTTTGCAAAAAATACAGTGCGAAATTGCAGACTATTGTCTAAAGAATGGATAGCTGAAGTAGAGAGATTTTATAGTACCAGTTGCTATTAAATGAATTAGAAAATTGTTGTATTTGTATTTTTTAGCAAAAAAAGAAATATTTCCTAATAAAGTAACTGAATTGAAAAAATATTTAGAAAAATATTTCTAAAAAATATTTAGAAAAAGTTGAAAATACTGAATATAATTATAATAGGGTACAGCTAAAGCATTTTTACTAAAAATTTTTTATATGTACATTCTTTTATTATTTAATCGACCAACACAACTAAAATTGGCTGGAGTAATGAGAAAATTTTCTGATTTAAAATTTAAACAATACCACACATAAATTCAATAAATTTGAAAATCAAAATAAATGTGATGCTTCTGATCAATTTTAATATGAAATGACAAAAGTAAACTAGAAAACCAGAGAACTATTTATGTGACCATGTGGAAATCATCCAAGAACTGCTGTCAAACACAGTTGGGGAGGGGAGGTCAATTAAACATGACGAGCCCTTTAAAGAAACCTTTCAAGCATTCATATTGGTGATTTCCTTGTAATACATATTTCAAAGACTAGAAAAAAAGTTACGAAATTATATCATGAGTCAAACGTGTTTTTTCCACCCAAATCTGGTTATGTCATGCAAAAACACTCTATCTTACGAGTGTATGAATATAGGTATGAAAATCTTTTTTAAAAAATATATAGAATTAATACTTGATAAAATAACCCACTGCAACTAAGCTTGGGTCATCTAAGAAATGCAAAAATTTTCCAGTATAAAGAGGTCATTTTAAATAACATTTTAGTTAAGTAACAAAAAATGTAATAATCATAGCAGATGCTGAAAAGATTTAGGAACAGATTGTGAGACTTGACTATGCCCCATCCAGAAGCCCTAGAGAGCCGTAAACTGAAAGGAGGGTTCCTAGGACCATTATAAAGAGGATGCTGAGCTCTGTTTAGTTTTGAATGCATGGAACCAAAGAGAGGCACTTGCCAGAGTCAGCAAATAAAGGCAGCTGGTCAGAGCAGGAAGAACAGCCAACCATAGATTGTGCTAAAGGGACTGGGTACCAAAAGGAACCAGAAGATAGGGATTGCTATTTATGATATGGACAAAACAGAAGCAAGCGTGGGCAAACTGAAAGTTAGGAACTTGATCTGTAAACACAGGCCTGGGTCTATAACATGTTCCTTCCTTCTGGTCGCGGTAAGGAGTGGATTCCCAAAATGACTGAATTAGGCTGGAAGAGTTACCTAATAAACCCCAATACATCCTTTGTAAAATTCTTTAATTTGATAAGATAAAGAACACCTATTCTAAATACAGATTCAGCATTTTAAAGACATTTCCTTTAAATAAAAGCATAAACTCAAAATTATTCGTTTGTTTTGAAAATTCTGCATCTACAATAAATGACAAAAGTGTTGGTTATAAAAGAAATAAAATAATATTGGAAATGAAGAGAGAAAAACCATCATTTTTACTATGACTTCTACCTATAAAATAAAAAAATCAATTAAGACAAATCATTAGAGTTATTTTTTAATTTAATAAAGTCCAAAATAAAATAAACATACACATATCAAGCATGATTAATACAGCCTAAAATGTTAAGGAATTTTGCATTTTTATTTAGAGAAACAAAGAATGCATACTATATTTCCAATATGAATTCTATATGTAATAAAATCAATTATGGTAAACGAATGTGGTACAGATTTAGTGCAAGACCAATCAAAAATAGATAAATAGACATAGTTGCCAGGATAACTATGGACATGGACAAAGATATAACTATAGATATAATTATTTGATCAAAGAGAAGCCAGAAATATCAGGTGATTAATGTAAAATATTTAACATTTCAAAGACTAACAATAAACCTAACTAAATATAATAATTTAATATATGATAAAATATTTGCAGAAATAAACGGTAAAAATAAGTCTTACTTTTTTTTCAAGAATTGAGATAACCCAATAAAAGTTTTGGGGATTTTTTTTCCGTAGCATATGTGGTAAAACAAAATGCAATTCTTCTCTTTGACCACAAAATCCTAACTTCATACACGCTTCACACTCTTGCTGCAGAATGTGCCCTTGACCTTCATTATTACCCTGAAGCTCCTCATCCCACACCCTTGGCATGGTGTCATTGGCCTCTCTGTGCATTTGAGGCAATAATTTTAAGATGGTACCCACTAAAGGTACAGCATAATTGCCACTCAGTTCATTTCTAATTCTAGTTAATTCCAACTGCCAGTTTATTCCAATATGTAACTGTATATTTAAACTGCAGATTACCACATACATGCCACCTATTCATTTTATTTCTTGATCACGCTCCCAGAATCCCAAGTGCTGCTGGAGAAGCTGCCAATCCTGAATTTCAAACCCATGTTCTTCAAGATCAGATGGGTAACACTGCTACTTGGAAACTATTTCATCCATATTTGTATAATGCTCTACATCATTTTTCCACGATGGTTGTTATACATCCTTTTCACTTTCCTTACATACCCAATCCCACTCAATATCTTTATTCTAAACAGATGTCCTCATTTCCCATCTGACCAAGCAAATTTGGATCATATGTAATAAAATCCCTCAACTTTGCTATCCCTTACTATGTCTATAAAATTTCACTGGATACTTTTCTATGCTGAGGGGGAAAAGACTTTTTTCTTTGCCAAAACTAATCCACTCCACTCATTTTTAATCCCATTCACTACTAACACCCCTTTGGGATTTTTTTTTTCCAGCTTTTTCCTTTCTCTTCCTTAAAACTTCACTATGTTCCTTGATACTGATTTATTTCCTCATACCTAATGCTCTTGTCCCTTTATGTTAAAAATGACACTTCTGGATGATCAAATGTCTTAAAAGGTAGTCCTCTCTTAACCTTGATTCACATCTATACAGTATTAACAGTTTATAACTGGCTTCTGCTGCCAACTTAGTAAAATCATGGATAAATCCTAAACACCAAATCCAATATAATTTTTCTCACTATTCATCTGCCTTGACCTCTCAGCAACATGTTCAGTTTTCTTTTATTTTCTGGAATGCAATATATTCCTTATACTTACAAGAGATGCTTTTGTGTTTCCTTCTCCAAATCATTTTTTTAAAATTCTCCTTAAATGCTGATTTTTTTCCCAAGACTGATTCTTTTTCTCAATCACAGAGGTTGCACTCACTATATTTTCACAATAACTTAATTTTTCTCAAAAGTAATTGTCTCTCTACTTCTAATTCCCATGTAAACTCTACATAGGCAAAATTAAAGTCATCTTTCTCTGACTAATGTCACATTAACATCAGACCAGGTTATTATTCTCTTTGAAAACATTTGCTAACTTAAATGCTTATGCATAAACTTGATCAAGAAACTCAAGGCCACTTTTCCTCTACTAACACCCTGATTAACGCAGGGCTCCTCTGAGAAACCAGGTGTACCTGGAATTCTCTGCATTTTCCATTTTCACTCTCTTTAGTCCCTGAAGACTGATCTTCACACCACCTCCTTTATAAGAACTTTCCTATTATTTTGATCCATTAAAAATATTTTTTTCTTTTATTAAAACTAACATAGGCTGGGCGCAGTGGCTCATGCCTGTGATCCCAGCACTTTGGGAGACCGAGGCAGGCAGATCACCTACAGTCAGGAGTTTGAGACCAGCCTGGCCAACATGGTGAAACTCTGTCTCTACTAAAATTACAAAAATTAGTTGAGCGTGTTGGTGGGTGCCTGTAATCCCACCTACTCAGGGGGCTGAGGCAGGAGAACCACTTGAACCCAGGAAGCAGAGGTTGCATGAGCTGAGATTGCGCCACTGCACTCCAGCCTGGGCGACAGAGCAGGACCCCGTCTCAAAGAAAAACAAAAACCTAATAAATACTTATTATATAAACTTTAGAAAATATAAAGTTCAGGGAAAATACACATAAAAACTATGCATGGATTTAAAAATTTTTGCACCGAGATATGTTCATGCTAACTTGTTACAAGATCTCTGAACAAGATCTATTTGAGGCACTAATAAGGAAAAGACACCACTTTGAAAAGAGTCCCAATCAAAACAGTATGAATTCTGCTAAACCTGAAGCAGGAACAAACACCAAATTTATGATGAAGCTTGGGTGGAAAATCGTGAAATTATTGATGCTTTATGAAAAGTTCATGGGGACAATGTCGCCAAAGAAATCAGCAGTTTACAAATGGACTAATGTTTTTCAAGGTCACTGTTGTTCAAAAAAAAAAAAAAAATTATTTCAATAGGTCTTGGGAGAAAGGTGGTGTTTGCTTACATGAGTAAGTTATTTTGTGGCGATTTCTGAGATTGTGGTGCACTCTTCACCCAAGCAGTATACACTCTACCTAATGTGTAGTCTTTTATCCCTCACCTCCCTCCCACCTTTTCCCCCGGAATCCCCAAAATCCACTGTATCATTCTTATGCCTTTAAGTTCCCATACCTTAGCTCCCTCTTATGCGTGAGAATATACAATGTTTGGTTTTCCATTCCTGAGTTACTTCACTTAGAATAATAGTCTTCAGTTTCATCGAGGTTGCTGCAAATGCCATTAATTTGTTCCTTTTATAGCTGAGTAGTATTCCATGGTGTGTGTGTGTACATATATATATAACATTTCCTTTATCCACTCATTGTGTATTTATTCCATATTTTTGCAATTGCAAGTTGTGCTGCTATAAACATATGTGTGCAAGTATCTTTTTTGTATAATGACTTTCTCTAGGTAGATACCCAGTAATGGGATTGCTGATCAAATTGTAGATATACTTTTAGTTCTTTAAGGAATCTTAACACCGTTTTCCGTAGTGGTTGTAATAGTTTACTCCCTACCAGCAGTGTAAAAGTGTTCCCTTTTCACCATATTCACGCCAACATTTATTGTTTTGGATTTTTTTATTATGGCCATTCTTGCAGGGGTAAGATGGTATCACACTGTGGTTTTGATTTGCTTTTCCTTGATAATCAGTGATGTTGAGCAGTTTTTCATATATTTGTTGGCCATTTGTATATCTCCTTTTGTGGATCGTTTATTTATGTCCTTGACCCACTTTTTGATGGCGTTGTTTGTTTTCTTCTTGCTATTTGTTGGAGTTACTTGTAGATTCTGGATATTAGTCCTTTATTGGATGCACAGTTTATAAAGATTTTCTCCCACTCTGTGGGTTGTCTGTTTACTCTGCTTATTATTTCTTTTGCTATGCAGAAGCTTTTTAGTTTAAATAAGTCCCATATCTTTATCTTGGTTTTTGTTACATTTGCTTTTGGGTTTTTGGTCATGAAGACTTTGTCTAAGCCAATGTCTAGAAGGGTTTCTCCAATGTTATCTTCTAGAATTTTTATGGTTTCAGGTCTTAGATTTAAGTCTTTGATCCATCTTGAGTTGATTTTTGTATGAGGTGAGAGATGAAGAACCAGTTTCATTCTTCTACATGTGGCTTGCCAATTATCCCAGCACCATTTGTGGAATAGGGTGTCCTTTCCCTACTTTGTGTTTTTGTTTGCTTTGTCAAAAATCAGTTGACTGTAAGTATTTGGCTTTATTCTGGGATCTCTGTTCTGTTTCATTGGGCTACGTGCCTATTTCTATACCAGTATCATGCTGTTTTGGTGACTACAGCCTTATAGTATATATAGTTTGAAGTTGGGTAATGTGATGCCTCCAGATTTTTTTTTTTTTTTTTTTTACTTAGTTTTGCTTTCACTATGCAGACAATTTTCTCATTCCATATGAATTTTAGGATTGTTTTTTCTAGCTCTGTGAAGAATGATGGTATTTTGATGGGAGCTGCATTGAATTTATAGATTGCTTTTGGCAGCATGGTCATTTTTGCAATACTGATTCTACCCATCTATGGGATGTGCTTCCATTTGTTTGTGTCATCTATGATTTCTTTCAACAGTGTTTTGTGGAGGACTTTTATCTCCTTGATTATATATATTCCTAAATATGTTTTTCTCTGTTGCAGCTATTATAAAAGGGGTTGTGTTTTGATTTGACTCTCAGCTTGGTTGCTGTTGGTATATAGCAGTGCTACTGATTTGTGAACACTGAGTTTGTATTCTGAAACTTCACTGAATTCATTTATCAATTCTAGGAGCTTTTTGAATGAGTCTTTAGGGATTTCTAGGTATACAGTCACATCACTGGTGAACAGCAACTATTTGGCTTCCTATTTACTGATTTGGATGCTCTTTCTTTCCCTTGTCTGATTGCTCTGGCTAGTACTTCCAGTACTATGTTGAATAAAAGTGAGAAAAGTGAGCATCCTTGTCTTGTTCCAGTCCTCGGTGGGAATGCTCTCAGCTTTTCCCTGGTCAGTATTATGTTGGCTGTGAGTTTGTCATAGATGGCTTTTATTATCTTAAGGTATGTCTCTTCTATGTCGATTTTGCTGAGGATTTTAATCATAAAGTGATGCTAGATTTTGTCAAATGCTTTTTCTGTGTCTATTAAGATGATAATGTGATTTTTGTTTTTAATTCTGTTTGTGTGGTGTGTCACGTTTTTTGACTTGCATAAGTTAAACTATCCCTACATCCCTGGTATGAAACCCATTTGATAATGGTACATTATCTTTTTGATATTCTGTTGGATTGGGTTATCTAGTATTTTCTGGAGGACTTTTGCATCTATGTTCATAAGGAATATTGGTCTGTAGTTTTCTTTTTTGACTATATCCTTTCCTGGTTTTGGTATTACGATGATACAGGGTTCATAGAAAGACTTTGGGAGGATTCTCTCTATATCTTGTGGAACAGTGTCAGTAGGATTGGTGCGAATTCTTCTTTGAATGTCTAATGGAATTCAGCTGTGAATCTGTCTGGTCCTAGACTTTTTTTGTTGGCAGTTTTTTTTACTACCATTTCAATCTCACTGCTTGTCATTGGTCTGTTGAGAGTGTCTATTTCTTCCTGGTTTAATCTAGGAGGGTAGTATATTTCCAGGAATTTATTCATCACCTCTAGGTTTTCTAGTTTGTGCATGTAAAAGTGTTCATAGTAGCCTTGAATAATCTTTTGCATTTCTGTGGTGTCAGTTGTAATATCTCCCATTTCATTTCTTTTTTTTTTTTATACTTTAAGTTCTAGGGTATATGTGCATAACGTGCAGGTTTGTTACATATGTATACTTGTGCCATGTTGGTGTGCTGAACCCACCAACTCATCAACACCCATCAACTCGTCATTTACATCAGGTATAACTCCCAGTGCAATCCGTCCCTCCTCCCCGCTCCCCATAATAGGCCCCGGTGTGTGATGTTCCCCTTCCCGAGTCCAAGTGATCTCATTGTTCACTTCCCACCTATGAGTGAGAACATGTGGTGTTTGGTTTTCTGTTATTATGATAGTTTGCTGAGAATGATGGTTTCCAGCTGCATCCATGTCCCTACAAAGAACACAAACTCATCCTTTGTTATGGCTGCATAATATTCCATGGTGTATATGTGCCACATTTTCTTAATCCAGTCTGTCACTGATGGACATTTGGGTTGATTCCAAGTCTTTGCTATTGTGAATAGTGCCGCAATGATATACGTTTGCATGTGTCTTTATAGCAGCATGATTTATAATCCTTTGGGTATATAGCCAGTAATGGGATGGCTGGGTCATATGGTACTTCTAGTTCTAGATCCTTGAGTAATCGTCATACTGTTTTCCATAATGGTTGAACTAGTTTACAATCCCACCAACAGTGTAAAAGTATTCCTGTTTCTCCACATCCTCTTCAGCACCTGTTGTTTCCTGACTTTTTAATGATTGCCATTCTAACTGGCGTGAGATGCTATCTCATTGTGGTTTTGATTTGCATTTGTCTGATGGCCAGTGATGACGAGCATTTTTTCATGTGTCTGTTGGCTGTATGCATGTCTTCTTTTGAGAAATGTCTGTTCATATCCTTTGCCCACTTTTTGATGGGGTTGTTTGTTTTTTTCTTGTAAATTTGTTTGAGTTCTTTGTAGGTTCTGGATATTAGCCCTTTGTCAGATGAATAGATTGCAAAAACTTTCCCCATTCTGTAGGTTGCCTGTCTACTCTGATGGTAGTTTCTTTTGCTGTGCAGAAGCTCTTTAGTTAATTAGATCCCATTTGTCAATTTTGGCTTTTGTTGCCGTTGCTTTTGGTGTTTTAGACATGAAGTCCTTGCCCATGCCTATGTCCTGAATGGTATTACCTAGGTTTTCTTCTAGGGTTTTTATGGTATTAGGTCTAACATTTAAGTCTCTAATCCATCTTGAATTAATTTTCGTATAAGGAGTAAGGAAAGGATCCAGTTTCAGCTTTCGACTTATGGCTAGCCAATTTTCCCAGCACTATTTATTAAATAGGGAATCTTTTCCCCATTTCCTGTTTTTCTCAGGTTTGTCAAAGATCAGATGGCTGTAGATGTGTGGTATTATTTCTGAGGACTCTGTTCTGTTCCATTGGTCTATATCTCTGTTTTGGTACCAGTACCATGCTGTTTTGGTTACCGTAGCCTTGTAGTATAGTTTGAAGTCAGATAGCATGATGCCTCCAGCTTTGTCCTTTTGACTTAGGATTGTCTTGGCAATGCGGGCTCTTTTTTGGTTCCATATGAACTTTAAAGCAGTTTTTTCCAATTCTGTGAAGAAACTCATTGGTAGCTTGATGGGGATGGCATTGAATCTATAAATTACCTTGGGCAGTATGGCCATTTTCACGATTGATTCTTCCTATCCATGAGCATGGTATGTTCTTTCATTTGTTTGTGTCCTCTTTGATTTCACTGAGCAGTGGTTTGTAGTTCCCCTTGAAGAGGTCCTTTACATCCCTTGTAAGTTGGATTCCTAGGTATTTTATTCTCTTTGAAGCAACTGTGAATGGAAGTTCATTCATGTTTTTGCTCTCTGTCTGTTACTGGTGTATAAGAATGCTTGTGATTTTTGCACATTAATTTTGTATCCTGAGACTTTGCTGAAGTTGCTTATCAGCTTAAGGAGATTTTGGACTGAGATGATGGGGTTTTCTAAATATACAATCATGTCATCTGCAAACAGGGACAATTTGACTTCTTCTTTTCCTAACTGAACACCCTTTATTTCTTTCTCTTGCCTGATTGCCCTAGCCAGAACTTCCAACACTATATTGAATAGGAGTGGTGAGAGAGGGCATCCCTGTCTTGTGCCACTTTTCAAAGGGAATGCTTTCAGTTTTTGCCCATTCAGTATGATATTGGCTGTGGGTTTGTCATAAATAGCTCTTATTATTTTGAGATATGTTCCATCCATACCGAATTTATTGAGCGTTTTTAGCATGAAGGGCTGTTGAATTTTGTCAAAGGCCTTTTCTGCATCTACTGAGATAATCATGTGGTTTTTGTCTTTGGTTCTGTTTATATGCTGGATTACATTTATTGATTTGCGTACGTTGAACCAGCATTGCATCCCAGGGATGAAGCCCACTTGATCATGGTGGATAAGCTTTTTGATGTGCTGTTGGATTCAGCTTTCCAGTATTTTATTGAGGATTTTTGCATTGATGTTCATCGGGGATATTGGTCTAAAATTCTCTTTTTATGTTGTGTCTCTGCCAGGCTTTGGTATCAGGATGATGTTGGCCTCATAAAATGAGTTAGGGAGGATTCCCTCTTTTTCTATTGATTGGAATAGTTTCAGAAGGAATGGTACCAGCTCCTCCTTGTACCTCTGGTAGAATTCTCCCATTTCATTTCGATTTATTTGGATCTTCCCTCTTCTTTTCTTGGTTAATCTCACTAATATTCTATCAATTTTGTTTATCTTTCCAAAGAACCAGCTTTTTGTTTCATTTATATTCTGTATTTTTTTGCTGTTGTTTCCATTTCATTTAGTTCTGCTCTGATCTTGGTTATTTCTTCTCTTCTGCTGGGTTTGGGTTTGGTTTATTTTTCTTTCTCTAGTTCCTTGAGGTGTGACCTTAGATTATCTATCTGTGCTCTTTCAGATTGTTTGATGTAGGCATTTGATGATATGAACTTTCCTCTTAGCACTGCTTTTGCTGTATCCCCGTGGTTTTGATAGGTTGTATCACTACTATCATTCAGTTCAAAGAATTCTTTAGTTTCTATCTTGATTTCATTGTTGACAAAATGATCATTCAGAAGCAAGTTATTTAGACCAGGCACAGTGGCTCATGCCTGTAATCCCAGCACTTTGGGAGGCTGGGCGGGCAGATCACCTGAGGTCAGGAGTTTAAGACAAGCCTGGCCAACATGGTGAAACCCTGTCTTTACTAAAGGAAATACAAAATTAGCCAGGAGTGGTGGTGCACACCTGTAACCTCAGCTATTCGGAGTACTGAGACAGGAGAATTGTTTGAACCCAGGAGGCAGAAGCTCCAGTGAGCTGAGATCATGCCACTGCACTCTAGCCTGGGAGAGAGAGCAAGACTCCATCTCAAAAAAAAAAAAAAAAAAAAAAAAGAAGTAGATTATTTAATTTTCATGTATTTGCATGGTTTTGAGGATTCCTTTTGGAGTTGATTCCCAATTTTATTCTACTGTAGTTTGAGAGAGTACTTGTTATAATTTCGATTTTTGTAAACTTACTGAGACTTGTTTCATGGCCTATTACATGGTCTTCTTGGAGAATGTTCCATGTGCTGATGAATAGAATGTATATTCTGCAGTTGTTGGGTAGGATGTTCTGTAAATATCTGTGAAGTTCATTTGTTCGAGGGTATAGTTTAAAGCTCATTTTTTCTTTGTTAACTTTCTGTCTTGATGACCTCTCTAGTGCTGCCAGTGCAGTATTTAAGTCCCTCATTATTACTTTGTTGCTGTCTATCTCATTTCTTAGGTCTGGTAGCAATTGTTTTATACATTTGAAAGCTCCAGTGTTTATATATTTAGAACTGCGATGTTTTCCTGTTAAGCTAGTCCTTTTATCATTATGTAATGTCTCTCTTTGTCTTTTTTAACTTTGATGCTCTAAAGTCTGTTTTGTCTGATATAAGAATAGCTATTCCTGCTTGCTTTTGGCATCCCTTTGCATGGAATATTTTTTTCTACCCCTTTACCTTAAGTTTATATGAGTCCTTATGTGTCAGGTGAGTCTCTTGAAGACAGCAGATATGTGGTTGCTGAATTCTTACTCATTCTGCAATTCTGTATCTTTTAAGTGGATCATTTAGGCCATTTACATTCAAAGTTAGTATTGAGATGTGAGGTACTGTTCTACTCATCATGCTATTTGTTGCCTAAATACCTTGTGGGTTTTTTTTATTATTGTGTTATTGTTTTATAGGTCCTGTGAGATTTATGCTTTAAGGGGGTTCTATTTTGGTGTATTCTGAGGATTTGTTTCAAGAGCTACCTTTTGCGGTTCTTGCAGTGTTGGCTTGGTAGTGGCGAATTCTCTCAATGGTTGTTTGTCTGAAAAAAACTGTATCTTTCTTTCATTTACGAAGGTTAGTTTGGCTTGATACAAAACTATTGGCTGATAATTGTTTGGTTTAAGGAGACTAAAGATATGATCCCAATCCCTTCCAGCTTGTAGGGTTTCTGCTGAGAAATCTACCGTTAGTCTGATAAGTTTTCCTTTATAGGTTACCTGATGCCTTTCCCTCATAGCTCTTAACAGTCTTTCCTTCATCTGGACTTTAGATAACCTGATGACTATGTGCCTATGTATGTCTTTTTGTGATGAATTTCCCAGGTTTTCTTTGAGCTTCTTGTATTTGGATGTCTAGATCTCCAGCGAGGCCAGGGAAGTTTTCTTCAAATATGTTTTCCAAACTTTTAGATTTCTCTTCTTCCTTGGGAACACCAATTATTCTTAGGTTTGATCGTTTAATGTATTCCCAAATTTCCTGGACACTTTGTTCATTTTTTAATTCTTTTTTCTTTGTCTTTGTTGGATTGGGTTATTTAGAAAGCCTTGTCTTTGAGCTCTGAAGTTCTTTCTTCTACGTGTTTGTTTCTTTTGCTGAGAATTTCCAGTGTATTTTGCATTTCTCTAAATGTGTCCTTCATTTCCAGAAGTTGTGATTATTTTTATTTATGCTATCTATTTTTCTGGAGATTTTCCCAGGCATATTCTGTATCTTTTTTTTTATTATTTCTTTAAGTTGGTATTCAGCTTTCTCTGGTGCCTCCTTGAATAGCTTAATAATTGACTTCTGAATTCTTTTTCTGGCAGTTCAGAGATTTCATCTTGGTTTGGATCCATTGGTGGTGAGCTAGTGTGATCTTTTGGGGGACATTAAAGAAACTTGTTTTGTCATATCACCAGAATTGTTTTTCTGGTTCCTTCTCATTTGAGTAGACTATGTCAGAGGGAAGATCCTGGGCTCAAGGACTGCTGCTCAGATTCTTTTGTTCCACATGACGCTGCCTTGATATGGTGTCCTCTCCATTCCCCTAGGGATGGGGCCTCCTGAGAACTGAGCTGCAGTGATTGTTATCACTCTTCTGGATCTAGCCATACAGAAGAGCTACGGGGCTCCAGGCTGGTACTGGGGAATGTCTGCAGAGTCCTGTGATACAATCAGGTCTCTCAGCCATGGATACCAGCACCCGCTCCATTGGAGGTAGTAGGGGAGTGAAGTGGACTCTGTGAGGGTCCTTGGTTGTAGTTTTATTTAGTGTGCTGGTTTTTTGTTTGTTGGCCTCCAGCCGGGAGGTGAGGCTTTCAAGAGAGCATCAGCTGCCATAGTATAGGGTGGATGTAAGCTTGCCCTAGGGTTACCTGGATAACTATTAGGGTTTCTCACATGGTGGGCAGTGCCATGGAACTCCCAAGAGATTGTGCCCTTTGTCTTTGGCTGCCAGGGTGGGTAGAGAAAAACCATAAGGTAGGGGAGGGTTAGGCATGTCTGAGCTCAGACTCCCCTTGTGCAGGGCTTGCTGCAGCTGCTGTGGGAGATTAGGGTGTGGCTCTCAGGCCAATGGAGTTATATTCCCAGGGGAATTATGGCTGCCTTTGTTGTGTTGTACATGGCTCCAGGGAAGTTGGGGAAAGCCACCAGTGACAGCCCTCACCCAGCTTCCACACAGCCAGAAAGACCAGTCTCACTACCCCCATGCCCCCAAAACAGCACCAAGTTTATTTCCAGGCAGTCAGTGAACAGGGTTGAGAACTTGCTCCAGGCTACCAGCCACCCCACTGAGAAAGCAAGCAGGGCTTTCAAGTTTCATACCTCCCCATCTGCCACAGCTTCTGTGCTTGTATCTGCATTCCCTGTTTGCTGCCTCTCCTGGATTCTGTCCAGGAAACTTCATGTATGGTAAAAACTGTTACAAAGTTCAGCTGGAAGTTCCCATCTACCAGTGGTCTTTCCAACAAATTGACCCATTTTAAGATAGAAAAAGATGTTGTTGAAAATGAAGCCTGCAGCACCACACCAGACCATCCACATTAAATTTGGGAGGAAAAAATTAGTCTTATTTGTCCACTAATTGAAGAAGACCAACAATTAACAGCACAAACAATAGCCAACACTACAGACGTCTCAATTGTTCAGCTTACACAATTCTGACTAAAAATTAAATTTGAACAAACTTTCCACTCAACAGGTGCCAAAGCCATTGCACCCAGATCAACTGCCAACAATAGCTGCCATTGCAATGGAAATTTTAAACAAGTGGGATCAAGATACTAAAGCATTTCCTCAAATAATTGTAACAGGAGATGAAGAATTGCAACATGGTTTTACCAGTATGATCCTGAAGACAAAGCACAATCAAAGCAATGGCTACGAAGAGATGAAAATAGTCCTGTCCAACCAAAAGCAGATCAGTCGGGAGCAAAGATAATGGCAACAGCTTTTCAGATACTTGAGGTATTTTGCTTATTGACTTTCCAGAGAGCCAAAGGACAACAACATTTGCTTATTATGAAAGTGTTTTGAGAAAGTTAGTCAAAGTTTTAGCCAAAAAAAACCCAGGAAACTTCGCCAGGAGTCTTTCTCCACCATGACAGTGTTCCTGCTCATTCCCTCATTTTGCCAGGACACTGTTATGAGAGTTCTGATGAGAAATCACTAAGCATCCACCTTACAATCCTGATTTGGCTTGACTCCTTCTACCTTTGTTTTCTTTCCTAATTTTAAAACATCTGTAAAAGGTGCCCATTTTTTTAGTTAACAGTATGTGTATATATATGTATATATACACACATATATACAGTATGTGTATATATGTATATATAACAGTATGTGTATACATATTTGTATATATATACATATGTGTGTGTGTGTATATATATATATATATACACACACAGAAATAATTTCGGTTTAGAAAGCCTTGTCTTTGAGCTCTGAAGTTCCTTCTTCTACCTGTTCGATTCCTTTGCTAAGACTTCCCAGTGTATTTTGCATTTCTCTAAGTGTCTCCTTCATTTCCAGGAGTTGTGATTATTTTTCACTTATGCTATCTGTTTCTATGAGAGTTCTGACAAGAAATCATTAAGCATCCACCTTACAATTCTGATTTGGCTCTTTCTACCTTTGTTTTCTTTCTTAATTTTAAAACATCTGTAAAAGGTGCCAATATATAATAATAACATATTGTGTTATTTAGAAAGCTTGGTCTTTGAGTTCTGAACCTAAATGTTGGGTTTTTAGAAAGGCTTGTCTTTGAGCTCTGAAGTCAGAGCTGTAGTCTTTTATATATACATACAAACAAAGGTAGAAGTCAGTCATGTATATATATGTGTGTGTGTGTGTGTGTATATATATGAGAACATTGACATGGTTAAATTCCCAGGACTCAGTTATTTAGGGATGGAGTAAATGGCTCTTTAACTTGATGAAGCTTATGTTGAGAAATAAAATTCATATTTTAATTTTAATTTTATTTAATTTTTTAATTCAATTTTCCATGAATTTTTTGAAGCCTCCTCACATAAAATGCAATTTCCTACCATCTCAAGGTTTTAGGCAAAGTAATTCAAAGTAAAATAATCGAAAGTGATATGAAAAGCTTTCTTAGGTGGTGAGATAAAGGAAAATCTTCCTGAGCAGAATATTACAATTTTACGGGAGCTAGCAGATTATATGCTATTTTATAGTTGTTCTTCCTACTTATCAATATATTCTAATCAGTTTATTTGGATTTGACCAACAAGTTTAGCCACTTTTTTCTTTTAAGAAAGAAGAGCTAAGAAGGAGTTATAAAGAGATACAACACTGACATAGACAGAATTATTGCTTCTTCCTGATGCATTTATTTTAATTCAAATTCTTTCAATTATTATTGAGGCTAAATATGTATGTTTCCACATATTTATTGGCCATTATCATTTATGTGTATGTGTGTGTTTGTGTGTGTGTGTGTGTGTGTGTGAATTGTCTATCATGAAGTCTTTTTTGATCCGCAACCAAAAGTGATTTAATTTATGTTTGGACGAACGGAGGCAAGATGGTGCACTTCCGGGTTCTTCACCAACGTTTCCTGCCTGCAAAAATGCAGCCAGCGCCCAGGGAGGGTGCAGACCAACCGGGCATGCGCCAGGTGACATCAATCCGAAGAGACCAAGATTTGCCTGGTCGCACCTGCGGAACGCCCCCCGACACGCCGGTGCCCCGCCTATTGCCCTCCCACTCCTAGAAAAGCCGCTCCAGACGGACGCCATGCGCGGCCTTCCTCAGTCCTCCACTCCTGTGGGGATGTCGGGACTGCAGGAACTCCGTCCGAGAGCCCCACCGGGGGACTCTGTCGGCCTTCTTTGCCGGAGGCCGACAGACCTCTTCCCCACACCTTAGGTGACCAAAATAAACTTGCAATTTTGCTCCTACACTTGCCTACTCGCTGGTTCTTTTGTGCCCGCTCTGGTGGTCTTAGAAAAACAAATCAATTTACTTGGATGTTAACTAGAATTTTATTTGTACCTCTTTTGACATTTATCATACTTGACTTACTATTTAAAATACTTTTGTGCTTGTCTTATCTTCAGTGTGTAAATTCTTCGTGCTGTGAAATTATTTCTTTAAACTGCATTCCCTTTTTATCTAAGATAACATAATGTAGCATAAAGTAGAAGCTCATTAAGTATTTCTTGAATTATGCTGAATTGTGAATGGGTAGGGACCTGATTTCAGAGAGCCTCACCTAGTCTTTTCTAAGTCTTTAGGTATTTTTTATTTACTCTGTTTTATGAATTTAGTAATAATCCTTGTCCTAAGATAGTATATAGTATAGATTAAAGAAAAAAATTGTCGTATCATTTTTAATTTTTTGATGTTAAGCACAAGTTTATTTCAATATATACATTATTTTCATTTCTGTCTCTTCATAAATATCTGACCCCTTGCTATAATCACTGCTCTCTCTCTCTCTAGATTTGCATTTGTCCTTTATCTACGTGTTGATACTGTCTCTTGTGGCAATGATGGCTGTGTTCACCAACCTGCTTCAAGAGTCACTACCAAGCCTTGTCTTCAGCTATTCCAACTTCCTCCAACTGCATACAAAGCCCAAAGGAACCATTTACGAACACAACTAGTTAAAGAAAATTATCATATTAGTTGTAATAGCATAACAGATAACAATATTAACCTCAAGTACACAAATTTAAAGTGGAATCAGGTTGCTGACCCTGCCATTATTCTAAGTATATATAAATAAATGCTGTAATCAAGGGAACATGTTACTAAATAAAGCTAAAATACTATGCTATTAGAAATGGTGAGGTTAGAATCTTTGTTTCTCCATGGCTTAAGATCATGATGTCTAGAGAATTCAGCTTTGTCATTGCTACTTATAATCCTTTAATATGCTATGCTCGAATGGATATAAACTAGTCCTATACATCCATGGGTCTGCAACAGCTGAACCTCAGCAGGTAGCAAGAGGATGATATTAACTGGGTTGTGTGAAGTCCTACAAGCCTACACAGAGCTGGTTGCCATGGTGGTGGCTAGAACAAAACTACCAGTCAAAGGCTCCAGAGACAGAGAAGGTCAAAGGACGCCAAGTGGTGCAAAAAAGGCGGCTGAAACAGATCCTTTTCAAGTGGTGAATTGTCTCTGATGATTAGGATCTGGAGTCTGCTATCAGAGATCAGGCAAGCAAATCTCTTGCCAAGAGAATGTAATTTGAACAAGGCCTGTTTCTATTTTTATTACACAAGAGAGCCTGTCATTAAGAAATAATTAGGTATTTCTTGCCAGGTGGGCAAATCCATCTCTTTTGAGGCAACATAGGTGCTTTAATATTCTAAATGTAGAATCTCAGACATGCAGAACCCATCTCTTAAGCCTAGAAGAAACCCAGGGCAGAAATACTTGACTTTCAGAGCAGAAACCTGAAACCCAGAATGTTTAAGCATAACTTGTCAAAAATCGCAGCTACTAAATAGAAGGATCAGAGCAGTAGCAGTCATAGGTCTTCCAATACCCTGGCCAAGGCTTTTAAGAGTGTACCTTACCTTGTAAATATACCTTCCTTGAGCCCCTCTGGTAATGGCTGTGGGACAAGTTGCCTGGCCCCTGGCTCCCATCATGCCACACCCACACTCACACCTCCACCTCCAAACAATACCCTGACAAGCAAGGCCCCAACCTTTATGCCATTTCCTAGGAATGTAGCTAGCATCTAAGAGTCATCATCACTTTCCCCAGTATGTGTAAAAAGTTTTGGCTGCACCCAGGGAACAGCATGATCTGCTACACTCTAGAAATACCAAGGACTGTGTGTCATGTTCAGGTTTTTGGTGAGTACAAGAGGGGTGTCCTGACAAGTCTCAATAGCAGGAGTGGGCTGCATGTCCCTCAAAGTGGTCTCTCCCCGCAGAGAGAATGTCAAGAGAAAGTTCATCTGTGGCCAGAAATCGCCCAACCCAGATTATTAGGTGCTTTTTGTGAAAGTCCAAAATATTGTCCTCAAGCTAGACGTAGATCCTAATAACAACTATACCCCTAAAACAGGTCTCTGACCAGGCAATTGGCTTTTTCCTCACTGCTTCAATTTAGGAAACTGACTGGGAGGCTGCCTTTCTCAGAGAGTTGAAAATTATCACTACCCTTTGCTGCCTGAAATGCCTTAGAGGGAGCTGATGCACACCCCCTACAAGTGGTCAGTTTTCCCTGATGATGGGAATCTGGATGCTGCTGTCAGAGATCCTGAACTGTCTGTCTAAAATACTGTGTCTAATCAGTAGTCCTGGAATCATTCATTCATCACGTACTAAAAGAATGCACACCTGGCACAAATTTCTACCGATGCTAGGCACTGTGCAGACACCAGAATATAGGCAGGACAGAGAGCTTACCATCTCCTTCTAGTCATAGATATAAGAATAGTTAGCAAAGCAGTTTGAAGGTTTTATACGAATTTGTTTTAGGTAGAAGCCTGAGGAAGGCAATATTTAGGAATAATTAATGTTCTGAATTCTGATCTAAGAGAAATATTCTGACAATCTAAGATACACAATACAATAATCCATCCTTACGTACATTCTTGCCAAAAAAAAAAATCTATCCATATCCATCAAAATATAATTTTTAATTTTTTTTTTTTGCTTTTTTTTAAATTGAGCAATTATCAGTTTTTTTAAGACCATTCACGTGGGTCAGTACTAGTTCAATGAAAACAAGTGTGAACAACAGGTAAGTGAAGAGATAAAAATTATGAATGAATGGAAAAGCAAACCCTCAGATCAGGCATCCTTTACCTAATAAAGGTTCAAATGGCAGGGACAGACTGGCACTGACAAATGACAGTGCTGAAATTACCAACAGTCCTCCTTCAAAACTAAACCTATGGCTTTGAAACTGTGCATCACATTAACAATAAGGAATTCTAAATATTTTTTCAAATATCAGCATAAGAAAATGTTGACATGATATCAAACTGTAATAACGAATAAAACATAGTATATATGAAATGTACAAATAGTCTTGTCTACTTTGATAATTGTGTTGAAAACATTCAGGTAGTCTGACATAGATATAAGAAGCAGCTAAAATTCCTACTGGGTAACTCTTTTTATTGTATTTATTTTTATACAAGAAAAGGCTACAAATGCCTGCTTCTAATTCTCCCGAAAATTAAAAATTTATGTAAAGATTCAGTAAAAAAAGTAGATAGAAAGGAAAATATGTATATGTGATTTCTTTAGAAACAAATTCTCATCTAATTTTAGATGGGGAATGTATTACTTTAGGGAATGTTTGTTTTTAATATTTACACTATGAAATATTTTCCCCCAATCACTAGGATCCTTTAAGTATGATAAGGTAAATGTTTATTTAGCATAGACCTAGAGTACTAAAAGTCTAGAGGACTCCAAAAGATTCTCAGTAATCTTTTGATTGATTTAATTTATAATTACTGTAGTGGGTTGAATAATGTCTCCCCAAAACCTCTTGTCTATTAAGAACTTCAGAAAGTAAGCTTATTTGGAAATAGGGTCTTTGCAGATGTAATTAGTTAAGGATTGACATGAGATTATACTAAATTAGAGTGGGCCCCAAATCCAATGAAGTGTCTTTCTAAGAAACAGAAAAAGGACACACAGACAGAGCGAGGAGGCCATATGAAGAGGGAGGAAGAGATTGGAGTCATGCTGCCACAAGCCAAAGAACACTAGTAGCCATCAAGAGCTGGAAGAGGCAAAGAAGGACTCTTCCCTACAGCTTTCAAAGGGAAAGCGGCTTTCTGGCTTCCAGAACTGTGAGAGAATAAGTTCCTGTTGTTTTAAGCCATGGTTATCCCAATTTGTTATGGTAACCATAGGAAATGAATGCAATGGGCATAATCCATTCCAGTGCTGAAGTCTTTCTTTGATGTAAGTTTAGCCTGGAAGCAGACAAATCTGTTCCCTTTACTGTTAGATCTCAATTTAACACATTACTGAAATGGTTGTAAATAATGTGTAACAATGGTGCTCAAGAATCAATTCTTTTTCCAAAGGTTCTTAATTTGAGGAAAAGTTACTTCACTAATAAGAAATATCATAGATCTTGTTACTTACTGGTATTCTTCATGTTTCCTCCTCTTTAAATACTTTTAAAGTTAATTTTAAAGTGGCAGACTTAATGAATTAATATTTTTTAATATACTGTGTTTGTTAATCTCAACTTAGTCTTTACATTTTACAAGATGCAGTAATCAAATTGTTTTTTATGTAAATGATATTTCATCTCTTGAAAACTATCAAAGAATAAAGAGCAAGCTCTACACTTGCCATAGGCAAGGTGATCTCAACTGTCACTTTACAGGCTGTACCTGAGGGGGACTTTATTTAATCCTCCCTAATATTTCCTGTGGTGTATAAAATGACTCATTCAGGCTTTGCCATTCCAGCGTTTGTTTCTTGTCCAGGAACCGGTAAAGTCTGGCTTTTCATCTGGGCTTCCTCCAGGTCTCTTGCCTGTCAGAGTGTCAAGGCCAGCAGGAGTTCAGTATTACTTACCCTTTATGGGATCGTGTTCCTACCAACTGTATTATTCTTTTAGGTTCTCACTTAACGGGCATGTGAGACTTACAGCTAATTCAATGGTTCTAAGTCGCAGTTGCAGGAGCCTTTAAGAGAATATGTCTTTAAAAATCACAGGGCTGGTTGGCCAGGCATGGTGGCTCACGCCTGTAATCCCAGCACTTTCGGAGGCCAAGGCGGGCAGATCACAAGGTCAGGAGTTCGAGACCAGACTGACCAGCATGGGGAAACCCCATCTCTAATAAAAATACAAAAATTAACCAGGCGTGGTGGTGTGCACCTGTAATCCCAGCTACTCAGGAGACTGAGGCAGGAGAATCCCTTGAACCCAAGAGGCGGAGGTTCCAGTGAGCCAAGATTGCGCCACTGCACTCCAGCCTAGACAACAGAGTGAGGCTCCATCTCAAAAAAAAAAAAAAAAAAAAATCATAGGGCTGGTTATAATGTCGCTGCCTACAAAAGCTACCAGGCCAGATTACAGGTCCTATTAAAATAAAATCAAAGTGATACTCCTTACCAATCATGTATTAGAATACTTGAAGTCAAACAAATGCTTTAATGCTTTGTTCTTTAAAATGGAGACATGTGTTAAGTTTTGAGAAGGCACTCATATCGTTAATCTCACATGAGGGTCTGAAACAGGGAACTTCTCAGTAATAATTTCTTCAATCTCATGAGGACAGAGAGTGTGATCCTCATTCCACAGGAGTAGGGTTTCTTATCAGTGAGCCTCTGAGTTCAGGTGGATGAGATCAAATTAATGTGTTGACGGAGGCAAGGCCGAGGAAACGTTTGGAAAAAAAAAAAAAAAAAAAAAAAAGCAGCCCCTGCCTTCGGCTCCTGGAACATGCGATGCAGAACAAAAACAAGAGCACAGGACGCCATGCAGAATGAGTGCTCTCTTCCTCACTGCAATCATATCTCCCAGCATCTAAGGATCCGTTTTATAAGAACAACAGTTGGTTCCTGTCCTGTAATATGTCAAAGTATGTGCCCGGAAAGATGAAATATCAGCAGAATTAAACGGCACCCCATGGGTTCCTGACACCTAGTATAAAATATATCTTAATCACTTGATTTTCCTTCTTCTGTGACTGGTTAGCAATGTAAATTATTACTATATTTCAGGATGTTTATGAGCTCTACTTTATACTGAGTAGAAGTTTGAACTATAACCAAACTCCTTAACGTGGTGTTTAAGATCTTTCATAATATGACCCCTTCTTACAGCTTTAATTCTTTCCCAACTCCTCCCCTTGACTTCTGGCTCCAGCAAACCTGAAGCTCTTTCATATTAGGAAGAGTTGTGCTAAGTGTAAGATTACAGCAGTTGACCACACACCATTCTTGCCTTCAAGAAAGTAAGAAGACTTATAAATACAATAACCATCCCTATACAGGAGCACAGGACACCTAACCTAGTCTTGGAGTAGTAGAAGGCTTTCTAGGGAAAATATCTATAGCAACATCTGAACAATAACCAAGGGTTAGGTGATTGAGATTGTGTGGACAAGTATTCTTTACATAGAAAACAGCCTGTACAAATTCTTGGCCATCAGAAGTTCCTTATAAACATCATAAACATTCTTTAGTTTATCCACAGTTTAATTTGTCCATGGTTTCTAAGTGCCAGTTAACGTGGGTGAATTTAAAGTGAGTTCTCAATATGAGTGTTCTCCCCTATAGGTTCTCTTAAGTTTCATCAGTTTCCTGTGCTCAGACCAGTTTTACGAAAACAATAAACACGCCTACAGATGTAAGACTGGAATGCTGTAGGTACTATTTTGTGAATTGCTATGCCCCAAGTACAATATCCTTCCCTAAACAATAATGCCTGGGCCTACATGGCTCTGTTAATTGTTTTATTTCACTCACTTTTCAAATTGTTCTCACTCTTCATTAGATTGAAAACCTGTGATCTCCATAAATGACCAGTCCTGAATGCAAACTTAGCTTTGAACAGCTGTTTCTCTTCTGTAACTTTTTATATTTCATACAGCTCAGCTTCACTGGTCTCCCTGACAATATCCTCCTTCAAAATACAGAAGTAAAGCAGAAACAATGTTATCAACCATGCGTGCTAAAACATGACATTTCCCCACCTCCATATTGGCCTGACCCTTCTCATTTGTCATACCTTGGCCTCGTCTCAAGTTCTTCTGGACATCCCCTATGCTACTGAAAAAATATGTTGGAGGAGAACTTGGCAAAATACGGCCCTTCTTTGGCTAAATATACATGTGTAATACACATACATGTTCAGAAAATAAGTAGGCAGAACTGATTTCACATATACCAGGGTGGCACCATATCTGGTCTCCATAAATGTCAGTTAAGCAGGAGAATGAGCTTGGAGTTGGTCCAGAGACTAGAAACTCTTGTATGTTCAATTCTTGGCACTTTCTTTTGACTTGCAACGTTATGTTTCACAAATATTTTATCCTTTTTGGCACTCAATTGTCTTCCTCTCTTAAGTGGCAATAATGGCTTCCTGGTCTCCATTCTCACATTGTGTTTACTTCCCAATTTCTGTGTATAGTTTACACTGATTTTGATAGGTGTTCAATTTAGAGAGAGGAAGGAAATACATGTACATGAGGAAAAAGCACAGCTCTTTTTGGTTTGTAAAACTACTTGATTAAAATCAGGATATGAAGTACATATATTGTCCATGTAAGCCAATTTTGATTGCCAAAATCTGATGCTGAAATATGCCCACATTTTTACCCATCACTCATGGCATTTACTGTATACTCCAAAAGATAAAATACCATGTTATAATGCTAGAAGTTTTGCTAGGAAATATCCACATTCTTCAATTGAAATTTTAAAATAAATTTCCTCTGCTAAGAATAAAGACACAAAAACATAAATCAGTAGACTTTTTTTAGTTCCAACAGTAAATAAATTCTGATTTTAATTACCTTCATTTGCTGCCTGGTTTTTTAAAAAGGAAAAAAAACAATAAAATTAAAACAAAAATCTGTGGCAATGTTTTTCTTTAGCAGAGCTCAAAGAAATCTATAAATACTCCTTCAACCATTTCTGGTATTCTAATTTAAAATATTCCATCATGCAAGACTAACAAACAATTGTTTCTTATAAAATTACTTCCCGTACAAAGTTTAGTATCAGCTCTTATAAGTCATTTCCTATGATTTCTGAATCATTTGATGAATAGTTATGCATCTGTGCATAACTGAGTGACCTAAATTACTTTAACTTCTGATTCAACACGACCCTATTTCATTTTTATATTTAGGTCTATTTTCTTCCCAAGTTTCAATGTCAACATAGAGCAAGGATACTCATGAAAACTCTTTAAACTATAGCTTTATTGTTTACTTCCTCAAATAAAGTTTTGCCTCTTTTCTTCTGCTAAATTTCTGGTTTTTTGTCTTCTAAGCCATCTTAAACCTGGAGAGGAACCTCAAGACAGGTTGACCAGTTTGACCTCCTAACAAATGTAGGGATACCTTTTAAAATTCCCTGGCAGGTAATCCAGACTATGAACAGCTCCAGAACAGAGAACTCACGAAATCACAACGAAGCCAATTTCTTATATTCCCAAAGTAAGACTTATTATGTGCAATTACCTATGCCTGATGAGAACAACCTTACTCCAGGTCTCTGCATGGCTTGGTCTCTAGATACATTCAGTTATTGGCTTACATGTCACATTGTCAGAGAGACTTGCCAGTTATTCTCTATTCTCTTACCTATCTTAATTTTTCTTTATAATACTATTACCTGACATTATACTTTAGGTCTACTAATTATTATCGTATTAATTATATTATATCATGTCATAGTGTATCATATTATTAGCCAATTACTAGATGCCACAGAGAATATAAGCTGAAGCTCTAAGAGAGCAGGAGCTGAGTTCTCTCATCATTGTATCCCTAGCCCCCAGAAATGCCTGGTATATAGGGAATACCAGGAATATTTGCTGACTGACGGAATGTTGAGCTGAAAGGCGCAACCCTGTAACTTTCATCCACTGATCCAAGTCCTGTTTTTTAGAATCACATGTGAGTGAACATTCTTCCACATAACAGCCAACACCCAAATATTTGTAAACAACTTTCAAACCCTTTTCTTTCAGAACTATCAATCATACATCAGGCAGTAGAGAGCATTTTCAGGAGTATGATATTAAAATACAGTTTTTTCACATCAAAGCAAACAATCAGAGAAGTGAATTTAGGGATCAAGAGTAGGGGCTTACGGATGTTAGAGAAAGTACTGTGATCTGGGGTTAGAAGATGGAACTGGGCAACAGGGAAGGAATCCAGACTGTTGCTGTTTCTCTTATTTAAAGAATGTTATAAAGGGAAAAGGAATTGCTAACCCGATACTACAGCTCTTTGACAGAGTAATATAAATTTCAACATGTTGAAAGAAGAGCCTCAGTGTTAATTTTTTCTTGACAACAGTTTTCCGTTTTACACGGGGAATTAACATCTAACCCTAGTTTCTTTATCTATAAATTGAGGAGATAGACAAGATTATCTTCAAATTTTCTTACAGCTTTGAAATTATGTTTATAACCAACGTCCACCTAGTGAATAAGTCATCCCATAAGGGACACAGTATTCTGCTGAGATTGGAGATGAAGAGCTGGCTGATGATCTGAGGGACATAAAAGCTCTGGAACTGCATGAGGAACTTGAAAGATAATAATAATAATAATGATAAAGAAGATATTAAGCATCCATGGAGAACCCATTTAGAGGTACAGAATTAGAGTAGACCGACATTTCACAGTTTGGGATGTTTGCTGATGCTATCTGGACCAGGAGGAGAGGGCAGAGAGTGTATCATGCAAGTGACTCAAGCCTGAGACTGGGCAAAGCAGAGGCCATGAGATTCTAACGTAACCATGAGAGTGGTTTTCTGGTCATGGGTACATCTTGAGAGAGAAAGTACAGCCAGAAATAGATTAATGAATGAGTCAGACTGAGAGAAATGAGACAGGGAGAGTAAATGAACATTTTATCTCAACATTAACATACATGGCAGGAAGCTAGAATATGCCCTCCAACTATTTACACTGATGGTGCCTATGATGTATGTCTGTTCTTCACTCCTTTCCTCTTTATCATCAGTGCTGACTCTCAAAGGATCTTAAATGCTTGTCTATTATAATTATTTCTAAAATCTTATTCTTCTTTGAGGCATCTTAACTCTTATTCTGCTTTAGAATAATTCTGTATTTGGAAAATTTTCTCTATTTTTTATTCAGGTTTCAATGAGTGTCATGAAAATGACTAAAATTGGGTTGTCGCATATTATCCCGTATGCTTGGCATGTATAACTCAGCTTTTTAAACATTTTCATATAGCTTTTTTACTAAAGGAAGTATAGCATATTCTCAATAATCAATGATAATGGAAGAGGAGACTAGTATGGATAAATTAGATACACAAACCTCATTATAGTCAATAGTTTGAAGGTTCTCTTTGACAGATATTTACCAGACTTCCCAGCAGGAGCAAAATTATTTGGTTTTCAGTCTCATTTGATTCCCAGAAAAGCAGGCAGTCAGGGTTAGGTAAGGTCTAAGTGTGGATATTCTGCCACAGAGTCTATCCTATGTTCAGTGACGGCATCCACTGGGCTCTCCTGTGTGCTACTCTCTTCCCTCCTGAAAAAGTTCCATCCACTTTCTTTTCCTTCAGAATGTCACCTAGCACTATTAATCAAGCAGCCTTCAGCACACTCATCAAGTTATTTTCATTTACATTCTTAATTTTCTTATTAAATTATCTCCATCTTCTCTGTTTTTTGTTTAGTTTTGTTTGTTTGTTTTTTGAGATGGGGTTTTGCCCTTTTTGCCCAGGCTGGAGTGCAGTGGCATGATCTTGGCTCACAGCAACGTCCACCTCCCCTGTTCAAGTGATTCTCCTGCCTCAGCCTCCCGAGCAGCTGGGATTACAGGTATGCACCACCATGCCCGGCTAATTTTGCATTTTCAGTAGAGACGGGGTTTCAATATGTTGGCCAGGCTGGTGTCGAAATCTTGATGGTGGGTAATCCGCCTGCCTCGGCTCCCCCTAAGTGTTAGGATTACAGGTGTGAGCTACCGTGTCCAGCCTCCATCTTCTCTTTGGAAAACTGGTCCAGCACTGGGGTCTCAGATTTATTACAGCACTTTTTTTTTTCCTGCCTGTTTCTAATCCTCGAATCCTCTTTGCAGTTCTCTATTTTTCATTATCATTTTTCTTTTTCTAAAACAATGAGCACTTCATTAATGACGAGGCTGTGGCCCAGGCTTTCTTACCTTTCCTAATTCACAAACACTCACATGAAGGCCCTGTCATCCAAATATTTACAGATGGCAGCCACAATTCCTTCCTCTTCAAGTTCCCAGTGAGACTTCTTTCCCCCTGCCAACACTATCTTCCACCAGATAAAGTCATTGTTACCTGGAGGAAACGGGTTTCCTGTCTGCAGTTTGCTGAGTCACATCTAGCCATTACTCTGCTGTGATCATCCAACTCTTTTTTTTTTTTTACTTTTTGCACCACATACTACATACAGTGCGTATCCTCATGCAGCTCTTCAAGGCCTCCTTAGCCAAAACTGAATCTCACCTTTTACATCATGGGCCCTTCTTTCAAATTCTCACTGGCCATTTATCTCATCCACATTCTTTCTCCACCTACTTACTCATGCCTTTCCTATTTTCTACAGTTACCTGGGAGCTACATAAGGAAGCATAACTGTCCCAAACTTTCCAGTTAAAAAAATAGACACCCTGGGCAGGGTGCGGCGGCTCACTTCTGTAATCCCAGCACTTTGGGAGGCCGAGGAGGGCAGATTACCTGGGGTCAGGAGTTTGAGACCAGCCTGCTCAACCTGGTGAAACCCCATCTCTACCAAAAATATAAAAATGAGCTGGGCATGGTAGTGGGTGCCTGTAATCCCAGCTTCTTGGGAGGCTGAGGCAGGAGAGCTGCTCGAACTCAGGAGGCAGAGGTTGTGGTGAGCCAAGATCATGCCAATGCACTCCAGCACTCCATCTTGGGCAACAGAGGGAGACTCCACAAAAAAAAAAAAAAAAAAACACCCTGCAAGGTAGTTAAATTACCTAAAATTATAGACCAGTCAAGTGTTAATATACTCTAGGTGGTAGGGTGGTAGTGACTCCCTGCAGTCATTAAAGTAACATTGATGTTTTGGAAACAAAAACTGCTGGACAACCTCTTGTGAACATGTTTTGTTAAGACTTTAGGTGAACAGCGAACACTTGGCTGATTCTCTACTACTCCTGCCCCACCTGAGTTCAGAAGTGTATACAGCATTGGTCCCATTCCAAAGGGTGCAGACCAGAGCATGATAAAACTCAATGGCACGTTTGCTTGGCTCCCTCAGCCTTCTCTCCTAGAATTCAAACATCCAGCCTGCCCCAAGGTCTTGGTGAGTGAGAAGAATCATATTTCTCAGAGCTGCTTGACAGATGCATCTTCCTCATTATTCCATCCTCAACAGGTTTCCTCAGCTTAATGTCCAATTCTCTCTTTTCAAATAAAACAACTTGCAGCAAAGTGAGGAATGAAGCCTAGTATTTCATTTAGAGATATCTCAAATTCTGGCATACCTCAGAGATACTGTGTGTTCGGTTCCAGACCTCTGCAATAAAGTATCACAATAAAGTGAGTCATACAAATATTTTTGTTTCCCAGTGCATATAAAAGCTACAATTATACTATGTTGTATTAAGTGTGCAATAGCACTAGGTCTAAAAAAAAGCAATGTATATGCCTTAATTAAAAATTACATCATTGCTAAAAAATGCTAAGGATCATCTGAGCCTTCAGAGAGTCATATTCTTTTGGTTAGTGGAGGGTCTTGCCTCAATGTCGATGGCTGCTGACTGATCAGGGTTGCTGAGGGTTGAGGTGGCTGTGGCAATTTCTTAAAATAAAGCAATAATAAAGTTTGCCACATTGACAGACTTTCCCTTTCATGAAAGACTTATCTTGTAGCATATAATGCTGTTTGATAGCATTTTACCCACAGTAGAACTTTTTTCTTTTATTTTAGTTTAAACTTCCAGGATACATGTGTAGGATGTGCGGGTTTGTTACAAAGGTAAACATGTGCCACGGTGGTTTGCTGCACCTATTAACCCATCACCTAGGGATTAAGCCCTGCATGCATTAGCTATTTATCCTCATGCTTTCCTCCTCCCATCCCCCCAAAAGGCCCTGGTGTGTGTTGTTTCCCTCCCTGTGTCCATGTGTTCTCATTGCTCAGCTCCCACTTAAAAGTAAGAACGTATGGTGTCTAGTTTCCTGTTCCTGTGTTAGATTGCTGAGGATAATGACTTCTAGTTCCATCATATCCATGCAAAGGGCATGATCTTGTTCTTTTTTATGGCTGCATACTATTCCATGTTATATACCTACCAAATTTTCTTTATTCAGTCTATCATTGATGGACATTTGGGTTGATTCCATGTCTTTGCTATTGTGAACAGTGCTGTAATAAACATAGGTGTGCATGTATCTCTATTAATAAAATGGTTTATATTCCTTTGATCCAGTAATGGGATTGCTGGGTCAAATAGTATTTCTGCCACTAGGTCTTTGAAGAATCACCACCCTGTCTTCCACAATGGTTGAACTAATTTACACCCCCACAAAAGTGTAAAAGTGTTCCTTTTTCTCCACAACCTTGCCAGTATCTGCTGTTTCTTGACTTTTTAATAGTCGTCATTTTGACTGGTGTGAGATGGTATCTCATTGTTTTGATTCACATTTCCCTAATGATCAGTGATGTTGAGCTTTTTTTCATATGTTTCTTGGCTGCATAAATGTTTTCTTTTGAGAAGTATTGTTCATATCCTTTGCTGACTTTTTAATGGGGTTTTTTTTCTTGTAAATTTGTTTAAGTTCCTTATAGATTCTGGATATTAGACCTTCGTCAGATGGATAGATTGCAAAAATTTTCCCCCATTCTGTAGGTTGTCTGTTCACTCTGATGATAGTTCCTTTTGCTGTACAGAAGCTCTTTAGTTTAATTAGATCCCATTTGTCAATTTTTTTCTTTTGTTGCAATTTTTTTTTTTTTTTTCATGAAATCTTTGCCTGTACCTATGTCCTGAAGGGTATTGCCTAGATTTTCTTCTAGGGTATTTATAGTTTTGGGTTTTACATTTAAGTCTTTAATCCATCTTAATTCTTGTATAAGGTATAAGGAAGGGGTCTGGTTTCAATTTTCTGCTTATGGTTGGCCAGTTTTCCCAGCACTATTTATTAAATAGGGAATACTTTCCCCATTGCTTGCTTTTGTCAGGTTTGTTGAAGATCAGATGGCTGTAGATGTGTGGTCTTATTTCTGAGATCTCTATTCTGTTCCATTGGTCTGTGTGTCTGTTTTTATACCAGTACCATACTGTTTTGGTTATTGTGCCTTGTGGTATAGTTTGAAGTCAGGTAGCATGATGCTTCCAGCTTTATTCTTTTTGCTTAGGATTGTCTTGGCTATATGGGCTCTTTTATTGGTTCCATTTTAATTTTAGAGTAGTTTTTTCTAATTCTGTGAAGAATGTCGATGGTAGTTTAATGGGAATAGCATTGAATCATGATATTGATTCTTCCTATCCACAAGCATGGAATGTTTTTCCATTTGTTTGTGTCCTCCATTTTTTCCTTGAGAAGTGGTTTGTAGTTCTCCTTGAAGAGGTCCTTCACGACCCTTGTTAGATGTATTCCTAGGCATTTTATTCTCTTTGTAGCAATTGTGAATGAGAGCACAATAGAATTTCTTTCAAACTTGAAGTTAATCTTCTCAAACCCTGTCATTGATTTATCAACTAGTTTATGTAATATTCTAAACTCTTTGTTGTCATTTCAACAACGTCGGCAGCATCTTCACAGAGAGTAGTTTCGATCTCAAAAAAACACTTTCTTTGCTCAGCCATAAGAAACAACTCTTCATTCGTTCGCTCCACTTCTAATTCTAGCTCTTTTGCTATTAAAACCACATCCACAGTCACTTCATCCACCAGTATTGAACCTCTTAAAGTCATCTATGGACGACGGGATCAATTTTTCCCAAATTCCTGTTAATGTTCATATTTTGATCTCCTCCCATGAATCTCAAATGTTCTTAAGGTCATCTGGAATGGTGAATTTTTTCCAGAAGGTCATCAATTTACTTTGCCCAGATTCAACAAAGGAATCATTATCTATGGCAGCTATAGACTTAAAAAATGTATTTCTTAACTAATAAGACATGAAATTTGAAATTACTGCTTGATCTGTGGGCTGCAGAATGGATGTTGTGTTAGCAAATGTGAAAACAACATTAATCTTTTTTTATATATCCATAAGAGCTCTTGGGTGACCAGGTGCATTGTCAGTGAGCAGTAATATTTTGAAAAGAATCTTTTTTTCTAAGCAGTAGGTCTCAGCAGTGAGCTTAAAATATTCAGTAACTATGCTGTAAACAGACTTGCTTTCATCTGGGCTTCATTATTTCATTTATAGAACACAAAGTAGTTCAGCATAATTCATTCAACTTGAAGTCACCAGCTGCATTATCACCTAACAAGAGAATCAACCTGTCCTTTGAAGCTTTGAAGCTAGTTGTTGATTTATTCTCTCTAGCTATGAAAATCCTAGATGGTGTCTTCTTCCAATAGAAGGCCATTTTATCTACATTGAAAATCTGTTGTTTAGTGTAGCCACCTTCATCAATGAGCTTCACTAGATCCTTTAGATAGCTTGCTGCAGCTTCTCCATCAGCATTTGCTGCTTCACTTTGTACTTTTATGTTATGGAGACAGCTTGTTTCCTTAAATCACATGAACCAACTTCTGCTAGCATCCAACTTTACTTCTGCAACTTCCTCACTTCTCTCAGCCTTCATAGAATTGAAGAGTTAGGGACTTGCTCTGGATTAGGCTTTGGCTTAAGAGAATGTTGTGGCTGGCTTGATCTTTCATGCAGACCCCTGAGCTTTTTCCATATCAACAAGAAGCCTGTTTTACTTTCTTATTATTTGTGTGTTCTCTAGAGGTGCACTCTTAATTTCCTTCAAGAACGTTTTCTATGCAATCACAGTTTGGCTAACTGTTGGCACAAGAGGCCCAACTTTCAACCTATTTCAGCTTTTGACCTTTCTTCCTCATTTAGTCATTTCTAGTTTTTGATTTAAAGTGGGAGACACGCAACTCTTCCTTTCACTTGAACACAGAGGCCATTGCGGAATTATTATTTATTATTTGGTTTAATTTCACTAATGCTGTGTCTCAGGCAACAGGAAGGCCTGAGTACAGGGGAAAAGATGGCAGAGGGGCTACTTGATGGAGTAGCCAGAACACACACATTTATCAGTTAGGTTTGCCATCTTATGTGGGTGTGGTTCTCGGTGGCCCCAGAACAATTAAATAGTAACATCAAAGATCACAGATGGCAGATCACTGTAACATAAATAATAATGATGAAAAATTTGAAATATTATAATAATTACCAAAATGTGATACAGAGACATGAAGTGAGCACGCCATTAGAAAAATGGTGCAGGTAGACTTGCTCAACACAGGGTTGCCACAAGCCTTCAATTTGTAAAAATACAGTATCCGTGAAGCACAATAAAGTGAGATGTGCCTGTAGGTGGAGAGAGTTTCGGTGTCCTGCTTTGCAATGTACTAAGCCATGCCTTTCGTTGCTCTGTTTTAGATATTCAACTTCACACTCCCTCAGATAAAATGATGAGTGGCAGTCAATGGCATGTTTCTTAAACAAGTCTCAGATATTCTATCTGACAATGTCCCACAATGTCCAGACATAACTTGGGCAAGTTTTAGGACCCGTGATAGAACACAAATTCCTAGGTAAGAACACTTTGATTAGTTTTCTATTGCTGCCCAGCAAACTATCACAAGCCTAGTAGCTTAAAACTAGATGAATGTATTATGTTATCACAGATTCTGTGGGTCAGGATTCCAGCACATTTCTGCCGAGTCCTCTACTCACAGTCTCACAAAGCTGCAATCAAAATGTCAGCCAGGACTGCACTTTAAGTTTGGCTTAAAGCTCTAAGGCTTAAGTTATTCGTCCAGGCTCTTGGGTTGTTGGCAGAATTGGGTTCCTTTGGCTAAAGGACTGAGGTACTCTCTTTCTTGCTGGCGTCACCTGGAACCTGCTTTTGATTTCCTGGAGCCCACTCATGGTTTCCTGCATGGCCTTTACAGCATGGCTCGTTGCCTCTTCAAGGCCACAAGGACAGCAATTCTCTTGCTGTCTCTCCCTCCATCCCGCTAAGATGAGGTCTTCTATACCATAATGTAATCATAGGACTGACAAGTTCATCAGAGGCACAGGTCCCACCAGTAATCAAGCAGAGGGGATTGTACAGGACAGGTACACTTGGTGGGAAGAGGTAATGTCTCAGGGACCGTCTCAGAATTCTGCCTACCTCAATGGAACCACTGGGCAGAAGTTTCTTCCAGAAGAGACACAAGTCATCCATTTTTCTAAGGTTCTCACAGTGGACAATTAATTAGATTAAGCAAATCACAAATGCAGCAATCGCTTTTATCAGTGGACGTTTTTCCAACACTGTGAGCCTCATGGGATATTCAAATTGGTCATGAGAGGCCTGTAGGAACTGTTGTTCATAAACTGAATGTTATTTTGAAAGTCTTCAAGAGAAAGAAAATTCAATAATTTATGCATGGGCACCAAGTATTTTCATTTTTGGCCTAAACCTGATAAGGACTGAAAAAGCAATTGCCTTAAAGTTTTTGGGCAAGGGTGATTCTTTTTGCTGGTAGTTCTAGCTAAGCTTTGAGGATAAAATTCAAAAGATAATCCTCCAAATAGTCTATCACTTTTAAGGTTCTTTGAGTCACGAAGTAACAACAGCCTATCATAAACTTTTCTCTACTAAAATTTTAGGCTAAGCCTGAAAAATTATGGTGTTTGAAAGAGAGCAAAATCCTAATAGTCCTCCTCATTGGTATTTAAAAGTTTAGGCTAGCAAAGCTTACAACTACTCTGTGTATGCATTGCATACATAGAGAAAAAATGATTAAAATATTCCAGAGAGACCAGGTGCAGTGGCTCACACCTGTAATCCCAGCATTTTGGGAGGCCAAGATGGTGGATCACCTGAGGTCAGGAGTTCAAGACCAGCCTGGGCAACATGGCGAAACCCTACCTCTACTAAAACTACAAAAATTAGCCAGGCGTGGTGACAGGCGCCTGTAATCCCAGCTACTCAGGAAGCTGAGGTATGAGAATCCCTTGAACCTGGGAGGCAGAGGTTGCAGTGAGTTGAGATTGCACCACTGCACTCTAGCCTAGGTGACAAAGCAAGACTCTGTGAAAAAAAAAAAGAAAAAGAAAAAAAAAGCCAGGGAAACATATCCAATTTGCAGTGATAGGGTCACATTAAGTAAAATGCAGCATTTTTTGTTGTTGTTTAATTTTTCTATGCTATTGGATAAAACTTTCCACAAACTATACTAGAATAAAAGACATTTTCTTCCCACAATATTTGCATTTTGAGGTTTCAATATGTGTGATTTAAACAGTGCCAGCTAAATCAATTAAAGCAGCAAGCTAATACCTCCCTAGGTTGTGAGATTGTATACTGTTAAATGGTCATCAGCCTTCCCCAGCGTACTGATGCAAATTCTCTTTCTACCACTGCCAATCCATGCCTACCATTATTTGCTCAGGGAACTTAGTAAGAATATGATGATTCAACAAAAACCCACCCAAGTACTACCAAGAAATGACTCAATGCATCTAATCAATAGATACTGGAGCAGTAGCTTTATCTTTGAAAATAAAAGATCATCTTCATATTTCAACCTTAAGTAAAATGCTGCAGGTTTTTATTGGTATTTTCTAGTTAGTGCAATTTGTATCAATTTGGTTATAGCTGAGAATTCTGGCAGTTTTTCTCCTTGTCTGCTTAGGTTTGGGAGGATTTTTGGACCATGGAATCTTTCACCATCAATCATCTCATTCCATGCAAAGTCTGTAGGGACTCAAGAGTCAGAGATGTTGCTGGCCACAGCTCCACGAAGGACTTGGCTTGCTGGCATTGTTCTTGGCTCTTCAGGAACTTCTCAACAATGTCCAGGCTTCTCCAGCAGTATCCAGCCCTATCCAGGCCTCCTGAGGGTTTATGCAGCCAGTTTGACTGCTCTCGCTCTATTCTCAGCATTCTTTAATATCTATAGCTCTTTGGGTAGTGGTAGATCCCAAAATTGAGTTTAGATTGCTCCTGCTGTTTGGTTCTGTGGTAATCCTAAGTACATGTCTTTTATTCTACACCTATACAAATCACAGATTCTGAATCTCTGCCTTGGGATGTGCAATCCATACCCAATGTCAGAGGACATAAAAAATAACATAAGCGTATTTTTCTATGCACAAAACTATTCTGGGAAAATATATAAAAAAACTGCAAATAATTGTTGCCTTTGGAGAGGAATGCCAGAGAATTAAAAAATTATTCTTTTTAAAGAAAAATTATTCCTTTTTATATACTCATTCTATTTGAACGTGTTCTATTCATTTATTTAATAAATATTTGTATATTTAATTTTTTCCATTAAAATGAAAATGAAATTTAAAAATATTGAATAATCAAAAGGAGCCCAGTGTTGTTCGACTTAAGAGGAAACTAGACAAGGCCACTGATGTACATCTATGTTAACTAGGGCTAAAGTGACAAACAACCTCTTCTTCAGCAAGGAGCATTTCTTCATTCAAATAAATCCTTGCCAAATATTCTTCTGAGTGCTATGAAGATTCTAATGAAACACTATGTTTCCATTTTTGGCCTCCAGGAAGCAGAGATGTGACAGGCACATGAACAAATGAGTAGAACATAAAGCAGTTAATGGTTAAATGCCAGAGTCTCACTTTGGCACTCAGTGCAGAATTGTTAGAATCACAGTCTTATGGGTTGAACTGTGTCTACTCCCTCCAAAAAAAGTTGTGCTGGAGTCATAACCCCCGGGGACCTCAGAATGTGACCTTAATTGGAGATTGTGGATCTTTACAGAGTAATCAAGTTAAAATGAGGAGATTGGAGGGGGGCCCTTATCCAAAATAATCCATGTCTTTATAAAAGGGGGAACGTGGACATAAGACAGACACACACAGAGGGAAGAGGATACGAAGAAACAGGGAGAACATAATTTAAAGCCAAGGATTCCTGAAGCCACCAGAAGCTAGGAAAGAAACCTGGAGCAGATTCTTTCTCGCAGCTTTCAAAGGAATCAATGCTGCAAACACCTTGATTTTGGACTTGTTTCCCCTAGAACTGTGAGTCAATAAATTTCTGTTCTTTAAGTCACCCAAATTGTGTATTAATATTTTATTCTAGCAGCCCTCAAAAACTAATACACATATATTTATTTACTATAGTTAAAATGAAATTGAACCCATCCTTCTCATTCAGTCCCTAAACTAGACTAGAAAACAGAAAGCTATGAAGGCAAAACTCAATTATGCTAATTGTAGCTTCCTTTCTCATCAGTGGTTCTCAGCCAGAGGAGATAGGCCACCCAGGGGATATTTGGCAAAGTCTGGAGACATTATTGGTTGTCACAGCAGGGGGAGTTGCTACTAGCAACTGGTGGGTCTAGAGGCCAGGGTTGCTGTTACACAACCTACAAGGCTCAAATCAGCCCCTCACAGCAAAGTACTCATTGATAAACTCAGTTTCTAATGATATCAGACCAATTTTTTCTTTATACATAATGAATTGCTGTTTTCATTCAACAAACGGTTGAGTGCCTACTATATTTCGTGTGCACATAAAAAGACATTTATTAAAATATATATTCACTTAAATGTCATGAACAATGGTAATGTGAGATGCCATATGCTACAAAAAGTGATTCTTCTGCCAGTGTCATGCCCGTTTGCTTACTGCACCCTGTTTATTTAACTAAGGTGACGTTCATTATTCTGTTTCAGTTTTGCAATTTAAAGTAACATATCACTCCTTCCGTGAAATAACTTCTAAATCCTCTGTAATAAATTAGCATGAGTCTGAAGAAAGTAACTGTTCAGAAGCTGGTTTTGGATTTCCTGTTATTGTAAACCTTGTGGGAGGTGACCCAGGCTCAGAGAAAAGAAATTAACAGACAAGCTGCCCGCTATGTTCTAACAGACTGAATTGAGACCACATATTTGGTGGTCTCTCTCCTGGTCTCCTGTGCAGTCTTCCTCGTACAGTGTATCTGCCTTCCTAGTTCATAAAGGGACTAAAGCTTTTGTTCGTCCTTTTGAAATACTCCAAATCCATCTGACATATATTTAAATGTTTTTGTTCCACTGTCAGAAAAAGTTAAATACTGAATCTTTCTTTAGATAATGTGTAAAGTGTTAATAGGGTTTTTTTTTCCTTTGATGAGTTTAGATTCAAATTTCAAATTGAGATGACTGGTGAAAAGATGTCATGTGGTTTCATATAAATGCCTGATGGTCATTTATCCACATTGGCCATTGTATATTTGAATCTGATGGACAGTTTTTCTTAAAAAGAAAAAAGATCGGGTCCTAAATAACCCGCAGATCAGAATAAAATGCATGGACAAGTTTCTTCCATGCTGTTAGCGTTTACTCATTTATTTACCATACAATTTTATAATATATTTGACTGAGAGGAATCTGTCAACAGCTCTTGCTGCCTATGAAAGGGGACCATTTTCTTCCACATAAATGTTTTAGAGCCATTGACCCAATTAACAATAACTCTAAGTTGAAGAGTTTAATATTTAAACTCTTCAAGTTTACAGGTTAATAATTTATTGCAGACAAAAGAAGTTGGGTACATTTTTAAAATTAAAGAGCAAACGCCTGTATTATATACAACAAAACTGTTGCATTAACTCAAGATATTATGACCTCATGTCACATTTTTAGTCGAATATTATGCTGTTGGAAGGATTTTATAAGCCATGCAACAAGCGCAAATGGAATGAGGAAAGTTTTCAACTCCCAGAGGTAGGAGGTCCAAGTCTTTTTGTTTTGCATGTTTTTTATAGTGCTTTCACTGCAGCTTTGAAATGCTATAAATAAAAGAAAAGAAGAAATTTTAAGTGCTACCTAGAAAAACGTTTGTATGTGTCTGCTGTTTACTTATTTGTTTGCTTGTCTCTTGGGAGCATGAGCGCCTCAGGACTCCTGTCAAATACACCAGTCTTATTCCCAAAAAAACAGTGTTTCCTCAGGGAAAATAAGTAAATCCTTTCACCATCACAGAGTGAGAAATAAACTAAAGGATGACAGAGATGCATGGAGTGTGTAAGCTTTCATATAAATGCTGTCAGCATAAATTAGATGTGGTTAGGAATAGAGAAATAGCAGTAGCACCAGAAAGAGTTATGTGCAGGCTTAGAACTGAAAAGAGAATGAGAGAATAAAAAGACAACAGTTCGTAGTGTAAAGCTTGGAAAGGGCAGCCTGCAGGGAAAAGAAATATACAAAGATTTTATTGTCCTGCAGGACACAGAGCATGAACGGGCTGCAAGAAAAGGACAGCTCCAAAGAAGAAAGTCAACCAGAAATAAAAAGTACAGGACAAAGAGCTCATGAATGGCTGAGGATTCACAGCAAAGGCAGCAAAGCCTCGTTAGAGGAATTGGAATCGAATAGAGATTGAATGAACCTGAAAAGGGGTCGGAGTGCTCTCTCTAACACAGAAGAGACAACAACAATGGATAAAGATACACAGGTCATAAAAGCAGCTTTGAAATGCTGGCATCACCAGTAGGGTTATTCCCTTAATAATAGTAGATACGGAACTACTATAAACTCCCTGATGTGAAGGGATTAATGATGTCAAACGAAACTGAAACCTCCATAATATACTTCTAATGTATTCTTCTATTTAAGTGATGTTCTTACCAGTTTCATTATTGCAGTCAATTTGATTATTGTCAAATTATCCTTTTTCATTAAAGTTGCCATCTAAATCTCTAATTCGTATAGCATCTAAGGTAGAAGTACTTGAATGGACTCCTTTGAATAAGTGATACCAGTGATGACAGATAATGGTCCTACTTTGATTGATTTTGTTTACACTCTTAGCTATCTATTAAAAAGGACAGATTAAATACATAGCAACCCAAAATGGTTACACAAAATTGTTTTTAACTTGATAACCTCCCTTCTATGGAAGGTGATAGGTCCTCAAGCAGTCAGAGAAACTGAACTGATTTACTTATCCCCACATTACCCTGCTCCAGATTTTCCTTATCTTGTTGATTAGCATCAGAAATTGTTTAGCAGTGACTGACAATGTGTATATTATTTCTGGCACAACACAGAACAACATGGAAAAGTTTCATTGAGTTCTTTATGGCCAATGAAAGTATTATTGGGCAAATATTTTATATTCATGCGGGGCTGGTTTTACAACAGGTATTTATTTAGTCACTCCTCTCATATTTATTGAGTTAAAACCTAGGATCTGGCAGATACTGAGCAGTATTTTCTGCCCACCCAGGATCTGGGCTCATATTCTAAATGCAGCTCCTGTAAGGTTCCTAAAACTACAGATTAACATCATCTATATGCTACTGACATTCAGAGGGAGATGTAATCGCTTCTAAATGGGAAGTCTAGGAAGGCATCATGGAAGAAACACAGGTTGAATTGGTTGGAAGTGTCTCAAAAGGCATGTGAAGGAAACTAATGTTTGTGTATTACATGCTGAAATAACGTAATAATCAGAAGTGCAAAGTTTAGAAAGCAAGTGTTTAGGTAGGAGCCATTCAAGGTTGCCTAGAAAGCAGGATACTGTGGGGAAAGCAGAAGAGACACAGCATGAGGGTGGGCATCGGGGAGTGGTTAACAAAAGAGACCAAGCCCCCTCAACAGTTTGAGTTTTATTTAGCAGGCGATGAAGTCAGTGAAAGCTCCTGAGCAAAGGAGTGACTTTAGTAGGATACTTTTTAAACAGCATTTTGAATGGACTGGCAAGGACATCTGTAGGTACAAAATTCAGTTATTGGGCCATTCTAGCAATTCAGATATCAAGTTTTATTGGAAACAAGAAGCACACAACTACTTTAAAAGTTGCTGATGGCAAGAGCATTACTTTTTGTATCCACAGTGCCTAACATGTTCTGTGAAGACACAGTATTTTGCCAACTGGTAATCAGGGAGTTAGGAGAGGGATCAGGAGCATCCACGGAAAAAATGAAAGCCAAATGACAATCAGCGCCAGGTGCTGTGGCATGGCTAAGAAGAACCAAGCTGGTAGATGGCCAGTGGATTTTACAAGAAGATCACTAGAGACAATGAAGAAAAAAGGAAGGAGTTAGTCAGTGGGTTGAAGGAAGAGGAGAGGCAGAGAGTCTTGACTGCTGTTTTAAGAAACTTGGAGGAGAAAGGCAAGAAAAAAAGACACTCTGGTAAAAGGTAAATAATAAACTTTTAAAAAGAGCTTTGTATTTCAAAAAAGACACATACCTGAGAAAGACTTAGGTGATGGGAGAAAATCCAGTGTTCAGGGACAACAAAGGCTCCAGCAAGAGAGCAATTAATTAGATAAAATTAAATAGAAAAAATCCTTGAATGAATGTTTGTTAAGCACTATTATAAACTGGGAAGTATGCTAAGCAATGGAAATATGAAGATGAAAATAAATGGTTTCTGCCCTCACAGAATTTATAATCACACAGAGAATCAGATAAGATGAACACACAAATATAATGCAATACTGGCTTTATTTAAGGCATCTACCAATGGTAGTAAGAGCAAAGGAAAAGCCAAAGAGTGCCTAGGGGAGTTATAGAAGGTACCAAGAATTCTTTCTTCCTGTTAATTGAATTATTATATTGTTTTTGCAGAATCATCCCCACTCTACCAAGTCTGCATGGTTTGGTACAATCGACCATGATCTCCAGCATTAGGATAGGCACCTGGCCCTGGGCCACCCAATCAGAGTAACGCATCCCTCAGGGACATCCAAGGATAGACATGAGACCCAGGCTAGGCCAAATGAAATCCTCCCTGAAACTTTTAACTCTCAACTAGCAGGAAAGAGCCACTCTCTCTTTTAAAGATAATATACCAGAGCCAAGCAAGCCTTGGCTGCTGGAGTCCCTTTGCCAACATAAAGACAGAGCCTGCCTGATAATGAAGTCATCCAAGAGGAATAAAGAGTAGACAAAAGAAGAGGAAGAAATATAATTTAAAAGACAGACTTCCAACAACATTTTTAATATTTCTGAGACCTCCTAAGACTTTGTTCAGCATAACCAGAGGCAACCAGCCCATGCCATTATACACATTAGTCTGATAAAAATATGCCAAACACGTGGTCCTTCAGAAACTTGCCTGTTACAAGTATTTGATTAGCAGTACCTAATGGTATTATTTATGTGGTACTATTGCCACATTATGCCATGGAAATCAGTGCTCTCTTTCCTAATGGAAATAGTCATTGGCACCTTTAGATCTAGTAAAATTAAAGAACCAACTCCAGAAACCCCAGAACCAATCAGGAAAAGTTATCCTTAAGATTCTGTTCTGAATAGAGAACCCAAAACTAAGACTGCACACCTGCAGCCATCTGACCTTAGACAAACCTGACAAAAAACAAGCAATGGAGAAAGGATTCCCTATTTAACAAATGGTGCAAGAGAACCGACTAGCCATATGCAGAAAAACTGAAACTGGACCCCTTCCTTATACCATATACGAAAATTAACTCAAGATACACTAAAGGCTTAAATGTAAAAACCAAAACTATAAAACCCTAGAAGAAAATCTAAGCAATACCATTCAGGATATAGATGTGGGCAAAAATTTCATTACAAAAACACCAAAAGCAATTGCAGCAAAAACAAAAATTGACCAATGGGATCTCATTAAACTAAAGAGCTTCTACACAGAAAAAAAAAAAAAAAAAAAAAAAGAATGTCATCAGAGTGAAAAACCTACAAAATGGGGCAAAATTTTTGCAATCTATCCATCTAACAAAGGTTTAATATCCAGAGTCTACAAGGAACTTGAACAACTTTACAAGAGAAAAGCAACCACATTAAAAATGGGCAAAAGACTTGAACAGACACTTATCAAAAGAAGATATTCATGCAGCCAAAAAACATATGAGAAAAAGCTCAACATCACTGATCATTAGAGAAATGCAAATCAAAACCATAGTGAGATACCATCTCATGCCAATCAGAATGGCTGTTACTATAAAGTCAAAAAACAGCAGATGCTGACAAGGTTGTGGAGAAAAAGTAACACTTTTACTGTGTAAATTAGTGTAATCATTGTGGAAGACAGTGTGGAAATTCCTCAAAGATCTAGAACCAGAAATACCATTTGACCCAGCAATCCCATCACTGGGTATATACCTAAAGGATTATAAATCATTCTATTACAAAGATACATACAAACGTATGTTCATTGCTGTACCATTCACTATAGCAAAGACATGGCATCAACTCAAATGCCCACCAATGATAGACCAGATAAAGAAACTATGGTACATATACACCATGGAATATTATGCAGCCATAAAAAGAAGTGATATCATGTCCTTTGCAAGGACATGGATGGAATTGGAGCCATTATTCTCAGGAAACTAACACAGGAACAGAAAAACAAACACTAAATGTTCTCACTTGCAAGTAGGAGCTGATTGATGAGCATACATAGACACATGGCAGGAAACAACACACTCTGGGCACCTGTTGTAAGGGGGAGAGTGAGGGGCAGGAAGAATAGCTAATGGATGCTGGGCTTAACACCTGGGTGATGGGACTATCTGTGCAGTAAACCACCATGGCACATGTTTACCTATTTAAAAAACCCGCACGTCCTGCATATGTACCCCTGAACCTAGAAGTTAAAAGAAAAAAAAAAAGACTCCATTCCTCTAGAACCACTCTCAGTGCCAAAATCTGTACCAGTCAAGTCTCTCCAGAGAAACAGAACAAACAGAAAAGGAGAGAGAGATGTATTTTAAGAAATTGTCTCACACAACTGTAAAAGCTGGCAAATCTGCAATCTGCATGGCAGTCTGGCAGGCTGGAAATGCAGGCAAGAGTTGACATTGCAGTCTTTAGTCTAAATTGGGGCAATCTGCTTACTCAAAGTCTACTGATTTAAATGGTAATTACATCTAAAAAACACCTTCACAGCAACATCTAGGCTGCTGTTCAAACATAAACTTGCCAAGTTAACACATAAAACTAACCATCACCTCCACACAAAGACTTGAACACAAATGTTTATATCAGCCTTATTCATAATAACCCTAAACAGGAAATATTTCAAATGTCCATCAGCAGTTAAATGGATAAACAAATTATGATAGATCCATACAATGAAATATGTCTCAGTAATAACAAGGACAAGATATTGATACAAGCAACATAGATAGATCTCAAAATTGTTATGATCAGTGAAAAGCCAAACAAAAAAATACATATTGTTCCATTTAAATGAAATTTGAGAATATTCAAACACATCTATGGTGATAGAAGGAAAGCAGTGCTTACCAGAGAGAGGAGGTGGAAGGAGGAATGAGTTCTAAAGGAGTATGAAAATATTTTGGAAGATGATGGTAATGTCAGTTACTTTGATTGTGGTGATGGTGTCATGTACACACATGTCATAATACATTGTGGTAGGCAGCCTGTAAAATGACCCCCAGTGATCCCCACTTCCTAGTATTCATGCCCTTGTAGAATCCCTTTTTTTAAGTATTGGCTGCATTTAGTGACTTCCTTATAGTGAAAATAATGTAGTAGAAGTAATGATGGCACTTCCAGGATTAGGTTACAGAAATGATGTATGCTTTCACCTTGAATTCATTCTTCTCTCTCTCTTTCTGTCTTCTTCCCACCTGGACTCCCTTCCTCCTTCTCCCTATTCTGTCTCTTTTTCATGAAAATATTGGTCTAGGGGAAGCAAGCTGTCCTGGAGAGGTTCATATGGCAAGGAGGGCCCTCATGAGTGGACCTTGGAAGTGGATCTCTGAGGCCTCCCAACAGCCATGTGATTGAGTTTCAACGTGGATCCACCCTCAGTTGCACACGGAAATACTGTGACTCTGGCCAGCACTGTGGCTTCAGCCTTGTGAGAGACCATGAGCCAGAGTACTCAGCTAAGCCCAGATTCCCAATTCACAGACATGGTGAGAGAGAAAAATGTTTGTTGTTTTAAGCCACCAAGTTTCAGATGATTTTTTAAATGAGGCAATAGATAATATACCTACAAAATGTCTTTCACATCACATAAGCTTCAATAAAGCTGTAAAGAAAGAAAGAAAACAAAGAAAAGAAGGCAGAGGAGAAGGAGAAAAAGAGAGAGGGAAGGAGGTGTGAGGGAGAGATGGAGAAAGAGTTGACTAGAGGGAAGGAGGGAGACAGACAGAAAAGGGGGATGGGCGAAAGAAGAAACTTTAAGGGTAGCTGTAAGAACAATCATTTATGGTGATGAAGTCCCCAAGACCATGGAACGAATAAGGATGGAAAGGAAGAATATGATATGCCTGCTAATGTTCTTGATAAATATGTCATTGTCCAGTTTTTAGAAGGGAAGTTAGAAGGTTATCTAGTTGGAATACTTAAGTCTTAAAGAGGAGTGGTTTAGAACAAGAGTCAAGTATAATGGCTTAGAAACAGCGCTGAGAAAATGTCAACTCCCACTCCTGACCCATGATGAACTGGAAATGGAGCAGGAACATCTTCTGTGAAAGAGGGCTGCATACGGAAGCCAAGGATAGGCATCAGGTAAGGCACAGACCTAGACAGAGTATTTGAAAAGCATATGAACATGCCAAGGAGCATGAATTCCCACAGGAACAGAGGAAATTGTTAGGTAGAAGAATGAGACCAGCAGAAGATGTATTTAGGGAGAGAATTGCATGGCAATATTTGAGTTCCATTACAGGAAGAACTGTTAACTAGAAAGGCTTACATTTGGAATACAGACAAGGAATGACAGGATAAAATAACCAAATCAAACACAGGCAAAAACTGTTATGATTAAGGGTAGCACGGAGGATTTAGTACTAGGAACATGGGAGAGCCATCTTTTCCTCTAAGACAGGAATGGACTGTATATACAACATGGTTTATACAAAAAGACATTTTGAATCATTGAAAAGAAACTGAAGACAAGTGGGAATTCAAAGGCTGGAACCTGAGTAACTTAATCTCCTACATGATTTTATCCCATGTATTCCATGGTCTGGTAGACTCTCTTAATTACCCTCTCAACACCTGTTCTCCCCTTCTTCCTTACAACCAGAACACCAATTTTATTCAGGTTTCCAGCCTCCAGGGAAAGAAGTCCTATTCACAAACCACAGGTTAATCCTGGTTAGTCTCCACCAATTGTGGTTATCCTATTATCTTGACAATGGGTGGCTTAGCAACAGGCATATAAGCCAGTCTGAGGCAACAAGACAGACATAAGTGGAGTCTCGGGAGTAGAAGACAGCCTGAGAGACGTTTTCTCATTCTTAAACTAGCACACAAGAATATAGTACTTCCTCTTTCTGTTCAGTCTTGCTGTGTCAGGGTGCGATGCCTGTAATGAGGACATCTTATGACTTTGAGAGAGGCTAGTCTAAGGACCCAGTTAACTGGGGATGGCAGAACGGAAAAGCAGAAATAGCACAGAATTAACCAAACCTGTAAACACTTACCTAATAATATTTTGTTATTGAGTTTGTCTTTTAATTTGCAGTTAATGACATACTCATTGACTTATTAAAAATACCAACTACATAGTAGGTTAAAAAGTATGACATGAAAAATAGTTCATGGTCAAAAGTATGGAATATCATGTGTAAAATATTTTTATACCATTTGGAAATCTGTTATTGGCAAATAACAGAAATTTTAAAAGAACATTTATTTCCTTTCATATTAAATTGAAGAAATAGTTCTGGCTTCAGACATGGCTTAACCCAAGGCTAAAATGATACATAGCCTTTATGTCTCAGCTCTTCTCCACGTTAGCTTCCTCCTCAGGCTCCACATGGTGTCAAGACAGCTGCCAGCAGTTCCAAGGCTACATTTTTAGGGGTTCTTTTTCTTAGCAGCTCTGACATAAATCCCTGTATTCACTTTAAGTGCACATACTTGTGCTTGCTCATACCTGAACTGTGGCCGGAGGAATGGAATCATAGTACAGCTTGCTTATGTCAGGGGTCCCCAACCCCCAGGCCAGGGACTGGTACCAGTCCATGGCCTGGTAGGAACCTGAACATATAGCAGGAGGTGAGCGGCGGGTGAGTGAGCATCACTGCCTGAGTTCCACCTCCTGCCAGATCAGCTGCCGCATTAGGTTCTCACAGGAGCACTAACCCTGTTGTCAACTGTGCATGTGAGGGATGTAGGCTGCATGCTCCTTATGAGATTCTAATGTCTGACGGTCTGAGGTGGAACAGTTTCACGCCAAAAGCATCCTCCCACCCCTCCACCCCACTGTGCATGGAAAAATTGTCTTCCACGAAACCAGTCCCTGGTGCCAAAAGGTTGGGGACCACTGTTTTATATGACCACACCTGGAGTCAGGAGTGGAACCATAACAGAATGTAAGGACTAAGATGGAACAGATGGAGGGGCTGCAGGATAATTACCTAGAAGAAATGCGTGGAACTGTTTACTGAAGAAGGAGTAATGGGTGTCGGGCAGGCAAAAACATGAAATTTTCATTCTGACTACCCAAAAGCCCACATGTGCTTTCCAGAAGACAACCCAAAGGTCATCAAGTCATTACATTACACACATCACATTACATTACATTACATTGCATTACATTACATTACATTACATTCATGCTAACTCCAGGATCTCTGGGTGACAAGCATCTTTCCAAGTTTTGTCTGGACATGGATCCTTGTGATCTAGCAACCTATACAACAAACACAACCACACCCGTTGTTGGATAGTAAGTATAGAACAGGAAGCACTTAGGAGGACTAGTGAGATAAAACTATGTTGTCTCCTATTATATTTCCTGTATCCTCACCAATACTTGCACTAATCTTTCATTGAAAAGAGAATTCAACTTTTCCAACCCTATGACTCCATGTTGTTGGGCTTTCAGCTTATTGAATTATGAAAAGCAGGAAGAAATTTGTCTTTTAGTAAAAATTCATTATTTTACAACTTTTATTTTAGCCATAGATTCAGACTAGCTTGTCTTTTATGAAGGTTTACTGAGGCATATGTGAAATATTTATATTGTTACATAATGTATGTTTAACCTTACATGAAGTATAACAACGATTTCTAATGTTAATCTTGAGTAGAGCAGACCTCAGGGAGATTTCACTCAACCCTGGAACTCTATCAATCTCACAAGCCCATACTCACTTGTCATCCCTACTCTTGTATCAATTTCTTTCTGTTGTGTCAGAAAACCCTACCTAAACTGACCTAGCAAAAACAGAACATATTGACTCAAGTAACAGAAAAGTCAAAGGATGTATGGATTCAGAGGAGTTGACCTAGGAGTTCAAGCAATGTTACCAGTATTCAGGCTCTCCTCTGCTCTGATTCCCTCCATAATAGCTTCCTTGCTCAGGTTCCACATGGCTTCAGGATAGCAACCAGATACCTAAGCCTAAAGCCTCCTAGATTAAATGTGGAGGAAAAGAGTGGATTCACTGTCCAACCTGCAATTGTATGCCCATTCTTGAGCAAAACATTGTCCAGGAAAATGAAATTACAGTACCTGATCACACTTACATCATGTGACTACCTTGAATCCATCCCTGTGGCTAGGAATATTCACTAAAATTATGTCAAACAGACAAGACAGGAAGTGGTTTCCTCAAAGGAAATTTGAGTACCAGTACAAGAATGAAGAGTCATGAATATGGACCAAAAAATTAAAGATGTCCACTATGATCTCCTTCCTGGATATTCTGAATGTACATCAGTATATTGATGCCAAAGACCTTTGTTTACCTTTGTTTAGCCCAGCATTTTCCAGTCATATTTGATACCATATTCTGTTTACTCTGGGCAACTCATGGGACTAGTATTTAGTAAACACTCTATCAAATTAAGCAGGAGGTAAAGTTATCTCTTGGGAAAAATAGGAGAAGGAATGTGACTGAGACTTTAGGAGTACGTAAAAAGTGTTAATTCCTTGTTATAGAAAGTATAACATGGAGTTCATGAGACTAAAGAGGGTAGTTCAGGAAGAGTGACAGGCCCATCGAAATTAGGTCATCTGACTCCATTATGAGGTTTTTATGACTCATCTATAAATGTTTCACAGCTAGGAGTGACAGAATTGAAGATTGGCATAAAAAGCTGAGAAAATTCAAGGGGCTAAATGATTCAGGAGGCTAGAAAGAGTAACATCAAGATAACTTGTCAGGAAGCCTGCATGAATAAAGAGGCAAGTGAAGAAAGCAGGATAAAGTGATCTGGTTGAATGGAGACGGTAAAAGCTCTGGACTGCCAACTTGAGAAAATATGGGAGAATCAAAGGCATAGACACGTAAGACAAGCCACAAGCAGAGCAACTGGAGCAGTGATGGTGCAGAAGTTCAAAGAGATAATGGGCTAAATTGTGGCTATTCCATGCAGTAGATTAAATTTGTAGAAGAAACCCCAAGATTGAGGTATGATATTATTCATCAATGTAGACATGAAACCCATCAGTTCAGTGAAGGAAAAAAACCAATGTATTAAGAGAATATCTTGAAGGTCAGAAGAAAAGAGAGAAATGACTCACATGGTATAGACGGTGCAAAAGAGACTTAGTCAAGTAAGTATTTGTTGAGTTCTTACTTAGTGTATCTGTTTGCTAGGACTGCCATTATGAAATACCACAGACTGGGTGGCTTAAAAAGCAGAGTTGTTTTCTTGCAGTTCTGGAAGCTGGAAGTTCAACAACAAGGTATTGGCAAGGTTGGTTTATTTTGAGGAGTCTCCTTTTTTTTTTTTTTTTTTTTTTTTTTTGAAGCGGAGTCTCGCTCTGTCGCCCGGACTGGAGTGCAGTGGCCGCATCTCAGCTCACTGCAAGCTCCGCCTCCCGGGTTTACGCCATTCTCCTGCCTCAGCCTCCCGAGTAGCTGGGACTACAGGCGCCCGCCACCTCGCCCGGCTAGTTTTTGTATTTTTAGTAGAGACGGGGTTTCACTGTGTTAGCCAGGATGGTCTCGATCTCCTGACCTCGTGATCCACCCGTCTCGGCCTCCCAAAGTGCTGGGAGGAGTCTCCTTAACTTGCAGATGGCCATCTTCTTCTGGTGTCTGCACAGGGTCTTCCTTCTTTGTGCACACATGTTGTCCTTCTTACAAGGATAATCGTCATGCTGGATTGTGCCCATCTGTATGACCACATTCTACTCAATTACCTTTTTAAAGCCACATGTCCAGATAGTCACATTCTGAGGTACTAGAGTTTAGGACTGCAATGCATGGATTTCAGGCGGGTCAAAATTCAGTCTGAAACGCTTAGTACCTGGCATGGTGTGAGGCACCAGGGATGGAATAGTACATGGGACAGTCATGGTCCCCGCTACTATGGCACTTACATTCTAGCAGGCAAACAACAATCACACCTGAATAATCACAAGCACAACTTGGAGAATACAAAGTATGAAGAGTATTTAACAGGGGCACTTACCGCAGTCCAGCGGTTCTCAAGACTGGAGGTAATGTTGCTACAGGAGACATACGGCAGTGTCTGAAGACATTTTTTATTATCACAAATTAAAAGTACTGCCAGCATCCACTAAACATCCTACAAGGCACAGGACAGCTCTCCACAACAAACAGCTCTTTGGTCCAAAATGCCGTCGTGCCACTGTTGAGAAACCGTGACCTGTAGAAACGCTGATCTGTAAGGTCATGGAAAGATCCCTTGAACCAACTTCTGAAACATTTGTACTACTTTACTAGGCGAGGCAGTGTAGAAATGGAATTCTACGCAGAGATAAAAGCCAGTGTGGAAACCTCGAGTTAGTAAAATGGCTCACGTGAATGGAAAGAAGGCAGAATGTGAAGCAACACAAGTGAGGAGGAGGTTGAAATACAACGAGGTGCATGAGCCCAGCTCACGCATACCCTCGAGGTCATGTCTAGGATGCCAGTCTTTATTTAGATTGTAAAACAAGGGCTGTGAAGGAGCAAGGAGAAGATGAAACCTCCTCCTTTTGTGATTTAGTGATATTTTTATAGTAAATCTCCAGGAACTGGTGAGAAAGGAGATGTTGTTTGTGATATGCCAAGTTAGTTACAGAAAGGAGAAAAAGAACAATCAGTGAAATTTTTGAAGTATAGAAGATCAAGAAAGTATGAAATACTGTTTTGTATTTGGAGAATCCAATAATTCTATGGGCCTAGAGCAGAGATTGCAAAGAAGGAGCAGTGCGGGATGAAGAAGCCTCATGAAAGGGTAAGTGTTTAGAATTCATACTATAGGCCAACACTTCTCAGACTCTCGTTTGGGTAAAATGAACTAAAGCATAAATTCCTGGGCCTTGTGTGAATGTGAATTCTCTTGTGAGAATTCTAATTCTCAAATCTGAGTTTAGCTCCAGAAATTTTCACTTAAAAAAAAAATCCCAGGTGAGTTTAGTGAAAGTATCAATGCTATACTTGTAGAAACCCTGCAGAAAAGAAATGTGATCTAATTTTCACTATAGAAAATGTCTGCTGGCAATGTAAAGGTTAATCTTAAGGGAGAGATGCTGAAATTGGAAGCAGATAGACGAGATAAGAGACTGTTACTATAGGTCAGGTGACTGAGAAGAAAACTTGAATTCAATAGCAGTAACAAAGGTAGAGAAGGGATGGGAGGAGTCAAGAGAAATGTAAGAGGAGGTGTAACTGACGGAGTTGATTACCTGGTTGAATGTGGTCACAGGTGACTTCCAAGTTTCCAACACGGATTATGGTATAACAGTGGTACCTTTAATTACAATGGAAAGTCAAGGCAGGAATCAGGTTGAAGTGTAGGCAAACAATGATAAGAAACACTCTAAACATGTTGCTTTTAGAGTTCCTTAGTCCACCAAACATTTTTCTTAGTCCCATAGATAGAGATGTGGACTAGTGCTTAGAGAAGACATCTACACTTTCGATGTAAAATTGCAGTCATTTGTGTGCAGGTGATTACATAAGCCCCAGGAGGGGCAAGATTGCTCAGGAAAAGTATGTAGAATGAGAAAAAGAGGAAACCAAAATGGAGGACGCCAACAATTAGACACTGAGCACAGGAGACACTGGTTGAGGAGACACAGGCCAATGGGAAGGGACAATCAGGCAGAGAACAAATGAAGGAAGATGGGGAAACTGGGGAAGGAAGGATTTTCATGACTGTTGCCATTTCTAAAATGCTGATAAATGAGAATCTAGGATGATACATGATCTGATAAATGATAAATCTAGGAAACACTACAATTATAGTTGTGTAAATTTTCATATTTACATAATTATAAATAATAGTTATACCTATATAATGCCTACTATACACCAGGTACAGTTCTAATATATATCTTATTTAAACTTCACTAAACTCCTATGAAATAAATACTACTATTATTACTTTTTTATCAATGAGTAAACTGAGACACAGAGGTTAAGTAACTCGTTCAACATCATACACCAGTGCCATACAGTCTGACTCTGAAGCCCATGCTCTTAACCGTTACACTATAATCCCTTCCTTTCTCTGTTACAGAACTTACCATACTAAGAAGGATTTGCATTTCTATGTGTTCCCTTCTGTTAACAGCACATACACAAGACTTAACATATATAGTAAGTGCAAAGCCGTTATTTGTTGAATTGAATTCTCTGTATAGCTAAAACCATGAAATAAAAGGGAACCTTGTAAAAGAACAGAGGGGATAACTTCTATTGAATCCACAAGTAGATGATGTTTCTGGGCAAGTAAGGTTTGGGGCAAAAAAAATACAAAAGGAAGGAAGGGAGGGGGAGGAAGAAAGAAAAAAAGGGAAGAAAGGAAGGAATGAAGGAAGGAAGGAAGGAAAGGAAAGGAAAGGAAAGGAAAGAAGGAAGGAAGGATTTCTCAAAGTAAATAGCTACAGTAAATGCACATTTTTTTCTATTCCCACTTTCTTAGAAACTATCATTTTTTCACTGTCTTTAGCTATGATTTGGTGTACTGAACTGCTTAGTGTCTGTGATTCAAGAGCCCTGAGATTTTTTTTCTTTGTTCTGCATTTAATTTATTTTGGAATATTGCAAAATCCATCTGGCCTCTCAGTATCTCTCTGTTTTGCACCAAACAGGGGATTAAATGCTGATTGATCACTAAAATACTTAGAGATCCTTGGGGTAAAAATATTATCTAACCACAAAAGAATATTTGATTGCTATACTTACAGGCTATTGCTAAAGGAAGATTAAAAAAAATTTTAAGCTATAAACTTACTGTGTGGAAAAGATGCAACACATTTAAATAAAAAAATTTGGGGCCAAGAAAAAATTCTGGACAAGCTAAAGTCTTCATTCATGAAGATATTCTTCAATCGTAAATAAAAATTCAAAATAGATTTATTACCCTACAACACTACTTATACATTATTTATATATTATTTACCTCTTTTGATAATCTAACACTTTGACCTTTGTCTTCATGGTTTGATGTAGTTGCCCTAAATATTAAACACACCAATATGAGAACAAATGTCAACAGACTAATCAAATATTAGAATATGTTGGGAGCATTCACTGACCGTTCTATTATTAAAACTATAGGGAAAAAAACAGCTTCCTGAGTGACTTTGATCATGGCTTGAGCTGGCTAAGGAGGGTGTTGCATAGAAGACTCAAGAAGTGAGTAGAAGTAGAAAGGTAGTTTTTTTGTTCCAGCAGCCCCACATCCAGGAAGGCAGATTTGTTTTCTCTTCCTGTGGGAATTAAAGGAGAAATCAGCTGTCTTCTTTAAGAGACCACTTCAGTGCTTGTTAACTTTGCTTTTTATGTGTTCAAAGGTATTCATTCTTCTTCCTTATGTTCATCCCTGTACTCACTAATGAACATGTGGCACTTTTTCCCTCTTTCTAATCTCACTCCTCAAGTGAGCCCATGCAGACTCACTAACTTAAACACCGTCCTTTCACTTAGCCTCGGACAACAGCTCTTCCCTTTCTCTTATGCTCTATCCTTGAATACACAGTATTTGATATTTCCTTCTGGGCATCTAATGTGTATCTCAAACTTAGTATCTTCAAAAGAGGTCTCTTGTTTTTCTCCTAAAGGAAATCACAGCTCCAGTTGTCACCCAGTGGCCTGACCAAAAAAATAAGCAATAATAGATTCTCCATTGTTGCCTTCCCCCACACCCGATTCATTAGCCAGTTCTGTCAACTTCATTCTAAAATATACCCCAAATCTCTCCAGTTTTCATTACCTCCCACTGTTCCTCTTGTTCCCCAATTCCACTGTAACTCATTCTCCACAGAGCAGGTAGAATACATTTTTTTAAAATCAGATCTTGCCATTTCCCTCTTTAAACCTTCCAAAAGCCTTTCATCCAATTAAGTATAAAATCTAAACTCCTTACTCTGACCCTCATAGCAGGCATTAAAATCACTTTCACCGCTCTAGTTCTAACTAACCTTCTCTACTTTCCAGCTGGCAAGTTTTTGAGCCACTATGGCCTACAGTCCATAGATCCTATCATCTCTCACTGTCCTTCACCTCCATCACCTCCTCATTCACATCCTTGGAGAGTTTGAAATCCATGTCAATAAGTGTAATCAGTCCTATGCATGTATCTTTAAATCCCTTGCTCCTCCCTTACTACTTCATACTTACTTGGCAAACTTCTAGTCTTGGTTAAACCCAGTTCAACTGTGTGCCGTGCCTGCATCCACATACATGAAAATAGCCAGAAAAAAAGCACACACTGATACCGAGGGTTCCTGTAGTATCAAGGGTGCCATAGTGCTGTCTGGGAATCCTTCTGTGTTTCTCTGGCCCATTGTCTTTCCCAGTATTCTAATCTCTCAACAAAGAACCAGGCTTCATATTCCTCTGAGAGCACAGAAGCAATTAGAAGAGAATCTTCATAAACTTCCATTATATCTACCAAGCAACCCATATACCCTGCTACTCTTGAAAATGTGAATAAGCTGTCCATTATCCTAGAAAAACCCAAACCATTGTATGCATTAGTTCCTACTTTCCCTCTTCTATTTGAAAGCATTTCTTCATCATTATTCTATTTCATCCCTGTATCATTAAATTTTTCTTCTGTACTAGCCCTTTTCCTATTGCACATAAATATATTATGACTTTGTCATTTTAAACAAAAAATTTTACTTGATTTCACGTACTACTCTAGCTACTGCTCCGTTTCTCTACTTTTTACAACATGTCTAAAAAGCATTTATTGTCTTCAATATTACTTTTCATTTTCTTGAGTCCACTTTATCAACCTTTATAACTATCCTTAATGCAAAACTACCCTTACCTAGGTCACAAATTGCCTCCAAATTATTAAAACCAATGCTCCATCCCCAGCAGTCTTTCACTTGACATCCAATAGAAGTTGAGACAATTTCTTACTCCTTCCTAATTAACATTTATTCACTTAATGTCCAGCAAACTACACTCTCCTGCTTCTCCTCTTATCTCAGAGGTCACTCGTTTTCAGTCTCCATCACTGGTTCCTCCTAATCAACTTGCTAATATTGATGTTCTCTGGGGCTGAGTCTTCAGACAATTTCTCTTCTCTTTCTACACTTGCTCCCTCGATGACCTCATTCAGCATCACAGTCTTATGTATCATCTGTATGCTGGTAATTCCCAAATTAATGATCCTAGCCTGGACATCTCCCCTGAACTACAAGTTCATATACCCAAACACGTACTCTGTAACTTCACTTGGATATCTAACAGGCATTTAAAACTTAGCGTGTCCAAACCTGAGCTCTTGAATTTTCCCTCTCAATCCTTCTTCTCCTACTCTTCCCTATTTCAGTACGTATCAACTCCATCTTCCCAGAGACCTGGACTGAAATCTCTCTTATCATATCACACATCCAGTCTGTCAGCACACCACACTGCTACCACCCTAGTGCAAACTAGGCTTCCTGTTTCTCTACAAATCACCATCACCTCCTGTATTGATTATCATAATAGTCTTCTAACAGGTCTCCTTGTCTTTATATTTGTCTCTTTATAGTCTTTTCTCAGTGCAGCAAAGTAACCCTGTTAAAACATAAATTATCCTTTTAAAACCCTCTAATAGCTTCATATTTTTGTAATAGAAATAAAAAGCAAGCTCCTTAGAATGATCCACGAGGTCTTAAATGGTCTGGCCTCCTCTACTGACCTCATATCCTACTACCTCCAATGTCCACCTTTTCCGCTCCATTCCAATACCTGGGTCTTACTGCTCCTGGAACACGTCAAGCATACGCCCATCGTAGGACTTCCATACTTGCAATTCCCTTTCCTACATCACACTTTCCCTAACTATTCATGTGGCTCAATCCTTTGTCTATTTCAGGAATGTTCTTAAGTGCCACTATTTAAAATTATAAACTCCTTCCCCACACCAATATTTCCTATACCTTTTTTCTGCACTGTTTTTCTCCATAGCACTTATCCACTTTAGTCATTTCAAAATTAGCTTCTCTGGAATTTCTTCAGCCCGTGTGTGTGTGTGTGTGTGTGTGTGTGTGTGTGTGTTTTAAGGGAACAGACCATAAGAGACCTGGGTCTCTAATCTAAATCCAGACAGACTACAGTAGATCTTCTATGGTTTCCTAGTCAATGTCATAAATTACAATCTGAGATTCTAAGCAATGCCTTGGTAATAATCATTGCTATCACAATTTTTGAAGATGAGAATGTCTCACAGACTTTAGGTGACATGCCTAAGGTTATGCAACCAGTAAAAGAGCCTGAGCCAGAATTTAAATCCAGGACTTAATGGCCCCAAAGCTTCTACATGTAGTCACTTTTCTAGACTGCTCTGCCCAAAAGCCATGTTAAGTATGTGATATGGTAGTTCACAGAAAGGCACTTTCTTTTGTAATATACTAATTGCTGAAAAGTAAGTTTACCTAACACTTCTTAAATACATGTTATAATCCCTTTGTCCTTTTTTCGTGTGTAATTCTTTGTGATTATAACCTGGAAATTTCCTCCATTCTAGAGAGAAAAGCTTTTTATATATAGTCAGTACAACAAATATGTATTTATTTTAACATCCCACATTACTGTTTTTACTCTGTTTATTATACTGAGGACTAAGCTCTGATTTTTTTTATCTTGCCGAAATTCCTATCTAGGGTGTCTGGAGAGTCATGCCCTACAAACCATAAATTCTCATCAGATGGGTTTTATTTAACCTTGTATATTGTGACTTACTTTCCAACCTGTCTCTGGCATAACATTATGAGACAAGGAAGAAAATCAAAATATTGTACTCCAAAACATGTTTATTTGCCATATCTTGAAATGGCCCTGCAAAGCTGTTCTTTGTGGGGGAAAATTTGTGTCTGTAAAGAATCTTTATTAACATAGCTAGATCTTTTTCTTCCAGGCCCTCCAAATCCTAAAGAAATTAACCAGAAGTCTAGCACCTTTTAAAGATCTGAATATGAAACATTTGTCGTCTGTCGAAGATTCAAAAGAATCTTCGTCTCCACAATCTTTTATCTTAACCTGAATATTTTCTTTCTATCCATCCCAGGTCTTTAGACAAACTCAACCAGTTGTCAATCAGAAAACATTTAAATCTATCTATAGCCCAGAAGCCCCCTCCCCTGCCCTACTTTGAGTTTGCCTGCCTTTCTGGACCAAACCAATGTATTTCTTAACTGTATTTGATTGATGTCTCATGTCTCCATAAAATATATAAGACCAACCTGCACCCAAACTACCTTGGACACATGTTCTCAGGACCTCCTGAGGGCTGTGTCATGGGCCATGGTCACTCATACTTGGCTCAGAGTAAATCTCTTCAAATATTTTACAGAGTTTGACTCTTTTCATTAAAAATACTTATAATTTCATTATATTCATTTAGTCTCAAATCTATCTTAGACACAGATTTGCACACTATGAGAATGAACTATGATTCATACCCTCATAAATTTCTCCAGACTTTATTTGGGCAATAGCTAAAGACATCTAAAGATGTGTCCCCAAAATATTTCAATCCCCTCACCTCCCTTTACTCACTGCCAGATTGATGACATTGATGTTTGCTTCTCAGCAGGGAGGCAGCAATAGACAATCTTGCTGACACTCCATCTGGGATGCACTGAAAACCACCATGGTGAAGATCAGGGCCAGTTCTGTCCCTTCTGATCAGATCCTTTTCTTCCCTGCTTCACATTTGGCACCTGTTCCTTGACAGTTGGCTAACACTGATACACTCCCAAATGCAATTGCCCGGACAAATACCTTCCATTTTCTGGAAAGAGAAAACTTTTCAAATAATGGGGATTCCTGTGGTCTGGCACAAATAACAGTAATTTTGTATTCCCCATCCTAGCACATGCGTATGTGCTGAACTTTGAGAGGAAAACCACTTCCTCAAATCTTTGTTCTACTGACTGGAGAAGTCTGAAAGTCTACTATTGCCTCCCTTTCTTTGATTTTAGCATTGAGCCCTTCCTGGGCTTATGCTAAAAGTAAATATTTCTGAGGAAAGTAAAATGCTGTGAATAATACATTATTGCTAGTTTATCAGATGTTTTCATGGGCAGAAGATATAGAGGCTGCATTAGGGTGCTTTAGGGGAGAGTACTTTATGATTGAAAAGGGACAGTAGAAGCGCTGGCCCAGAAAGGGGAAAAAGGAACTGCAAAAAACCAACCCAGTCTTCCTCAAAAGCCCCCACCATTGGTTAATTCAAGGGAGAGAGGGAGGAGAGAAAGAATGGAGGGATGAAGGGAATGAACAAAGAGAAAGAGGGAGGAAAGAAGGGGAAAATATCCAATATAATTTCCACTAAATTCAACCTAATAATTGTATTAGACCTTTTGGTAGTTTTCATTGTGTCTTGGGAACACACACACACACACACACACACATTCTCTCTCTCTCCTCTCTCTCTCTCTCTCTCTCGCTGTCTCTCTCTGTCTCTCAAGTAACCAGTGTCCTTCAGAGTCTTTGGACACTAGCATCCTCTGGCTTCACTGGTCTCCACAGCAATATTCCCTGGCACCAGCTGGTCTTCAGTCACAGACATCATGAGAGTTGCTCTTTTTGCTCGTGAGCTGCTCCGGAAGAGCTCCTGCACTAACACGCATCTGGGCTTTCACTCATTTAGGAGAGTCTTGCATGCAGACCAGGCAGCACAGTCTGCTTTGCAGCCCTAATTTGGAACTACTTCACCCAAGAACAACCCCCATGAAAAGCTTCACGTCCATACCTTCAGCTACTTCTAAGGCCCATGTATGTCACTCAGGAATCATGATGTAGGTGGATGGATATCCCATAGGAAGCAGTCTCTTCTTCAGAGTCCTCATGAAAGATAACCACAGCCACTTCTTTTCCTTTGAATTTCTCATAACATGCATGATATGGTTTGGCTGTGTCCCCACCCAAATCTCATCTTGAATTGTACTCCCATAATTCCCATGTGTTGTGGGAGGGACCCAACGGAAGATAATTTGAATCATGGGGGCAATCTCCCCCATACTGTTCCATGGTAGTGAATAAGTCTCACGAGATCTAAAGGTTTTATCCGGGCTTTCCACTTTTGCCTCTTCCTCATTCTCTCTTTGCCTGCTGCCATCCATATAAGATAGGACTTGCTCCTCCTTGCCTTCCATCATGATTGTGAGACTTCCTAGCCAGGTGGAACTGCAAGTCCAATTAAACCTCTTTCTTTGTAAATTGCCCAGTCTCAGGTATGTCTTTATCAGCAGCGTGAAAACGGACTAACACAATGCTGTAAACCAAAAATAAAATCCTAAGCCCCACAACCAACTGAATGGACACCCTCTTGGCCAAGAGGATTACAAAGAAACCTGAAAAACTGAATTCCCAGCCATCATGGGAAGGGAGGTTAGACACACCTCATTATACCCTGCCTTTTGGAGTTTAGATACAACTGGCCAGCACTGATATTAAAATAGAGATCCTAAGACTGACAAAACAGTCTCTTTGTGGCAATAAAACACCAAATTATGAACAAGACCTAAAGCTATGCAAGGCGAAGATTCAGTCACACCCTATGAACCATAAAATCTGATTAAACAAGTTGTTTTAACCCAGTATAATGTGGCTTACTTTCTAACCTGACTCTGGTTTAGCATCACATGATAGATAGCAGACTCTAAAGGAAATCAAAATATTTTACCCTAAGATATATTTCCTTGACATATTTTGAAACAGTTGCTGCAGGCCAATGGATTGAAATGGCTCTACAAAGTCATCTTTTGTGGGGGAAATTTGCACCTGTAGAAAATCTCTATGAATGTCACCAAACCTTCCCTTTCTAGGCCTTTTCCTGGATATGGAAGAGGTTAATTGAGAGCCTGACATCTTTAAGGTCTGAAAAGTGACATTTACCATCTATTCTCTCAAATGACTGCTACCTATAAGGTTTCATCTTATATAACAGGAACTTTGGCTTCCACAACTTCCTTACCTTAACTGAAGCATTCCTTTCTACTGTTTTCAAGTCTTAAGACAGTAGATAGTAGCTTAACTCTCTCAACCAGTTGTCCACTAAATAATCCCTAAAACCTATCTATGACTTGTAAGCACCCCCTTAGATAGGTCACACCTTTTGGGTCCAATCCAATGTATACCTTCCATGTATTGGTTTATGTCTTTGCCTGTAACTCCTGTCTCCCTAAAATGTATAAAAACAAATTATAACCTCACCACCTGGGGTACACTTTCTCAGGACCTCTTTAGACTGTTCCCTGAGCCATGGTCACTCATACTGGCTCAGAATAAACCTTTTAAAAATACTTCCCAGAGTTTGACTTTTCTGTTAATGTTGCTAAGCAGGGGAAGGAAAATCTAGACACACAAACCTTAAAACTATATATTATTCCTTCCCTCCTCCCCTCCTATTTTTATCATGCCCATGGCCTGGAAGAGATGAACTTTCCACTTGTTATATTCTCCTCTTCTTGAATCTAACCTTCTAGCCCAAAGAGGGATTTTCTCTACACAGTTAGAGAACTCTATAAAGTAATTCTTCCAGGACTGGATGTTGATTCTAGAAAAGGAGAAAATAAAGAAGTTCAGCAAATTTTCTCAAGAAAATGATCTAATTGGAAAGAAAATTACCTTAGTATAGAATGCTATTTTGCATATCAAAAGCTTAATGATTTCACATTCTTTCTGTTTACATTTGCTCCATAACAAATCCTAATTTCCACTTAGGAAAATAGCTATTTGAAGATATTATGGCAAAAATCGTGTCCTCAGACCAGAAAAAAAATTCAAAGTTAATTATTTTCAAAATTATTTCTGATATAAATATATTTTCAGAGATAAGGCAAAAAAACTAATAAATATACCTTCTAAATATATCCTCTCAACTTATATAAAATTTTTAGAAAATGAAAGAAATTATATAACCTCTTTGTAGAAATACAATGAACCCAAAGACCTTTTTTCTTGAGGTTTCCGAGAGTTAAATTTCAACAAGACTCGACATTACTTTTGTGTCCCATGTTCAACATTTCTTATTTTCTAATTATAGTTTGAATTCAAAATTTCATTTTGAATTTTTCCTGGTCCTTTCTTACCCATCATGCCAACTTAAAAATTATTGTTCCATCTCCAGCAACTACCCCACCCACCCCATTTCAGATGCCTATGATCTGTAAAGTATCAGTTGTCAGTTTCATCCCCATCTCAGTGTTTCCAGGACTAAGCTCTACAGAACTACTGGCTCCCTGCCCAAAGACTTAGGGGTAGTCTGCATGCTTTGTATTTCTCCACTGCGCAAAGGGCACAGCAATGCCTTGAATTCTAGAAACTTAATCTGATTCCCTGACATCGAGGGAATTAACTCAAACAGCTTTGTGAAGGTCACACAAGCCTGATCACTCCCTATGGAATATTGGAAAAGACTTCAACGCATTTTAACCTCTGTTTGCCCAGCTCCTTTCAACTCTTTTACTCTCCTTGAAATTGTCTAAGAATTCACAAGCAGTTGGCTGTAAAAAGAAAAGATCCTGTATAAATACTCACGTTGTTTTTTCTATTTCCTTCTTCCAAGTACATTGAAAAGGACAGGATTTTACACAGGAAACACTTAATGATAATATTTGGAGGAAACCTGCTGACTTGGTAAGACACAGTTGGCCAAAATTCAGGTCAGAAATACCCAGGGAAGTCGAAGGCTCCTAGAATTACCGGGATGAGGTTTCTGCAAGCAATGAAGCCCTCTGTAAAAGACAAGGGATACTATTGCTTACAAAGGGAAAAATGGAAACATTAGCAAGGCTGCAAGCAGCCCACGGGTGCTGTGCACAGGTGTGCCAAGAAGTAACTGAAGTGTAACTTTGCAATGAATTGAGGAAATATGGGCTCTCATATTTAGTGATAATAAGAGACAGGAGGGGAAAAATAGAAAGGAAAAGGGGAAAGGAGAAAAAGATGAAGATAATGCCAAGAAGGGGTGCCTATCTAGGAAAGAATTCAGCAAAATAAGATCGACACTCCACAGTTATGTGGATAATTCTCTGAGACACCAACTGAGAGATTTCTAGATGAAAATCCTTTACTAAAGGACTGTTGAGAGTGTTCTTGTAGTAGTCATTAGTATCCTTAATAATTATAAGCTGCTAATCCCACAGAGCAAAATCACTTCTTTTGTTTCCTAAGGGAGTAGGTACCAGAGAGACTGTTCATTTATGTCTTCCTAAAGGATTATGAAGAGCGGTGTATTTTTTGCCTATTAAACCAACTAGAGAACAGTTCCATTTGACCGGTATCAAAACATATGAAAGGATGTATTAGAAGCTTAAACTATTAGGCTTTTAAAGTCAGAAGGTATCTTAAATATATTGTAGGTTAATAAACGAAGGATAGATGGCAATCCAAGGTCATAGCTAGTTGGGGAAAGAGGTGACATTTTAATATCCGATTATTGTGAGTTATGACAGTAGGCCATTTCCAAGGGTGTTAGGGAGGGTAAACAGAGGAAAGCCTGTTATCTTCTCAGCTCCATCTGCAAATGGTGCCCAACACTAGGCTGAGGACTGAGGAGCTTGAGCTGGGGGAGAAGACAAACGTGAAACAAGTATTTAAAGGTAACCAAAATCTGTGAAGACATATACATGACGCTATGAGAGCACATAGCTGGGGTCTGTATTCTGGGGATTTTGGAGAAAGATTATGAAGGAATGAGGTTATCAAAGGCAAAGAGGGACATGAGGAATAGAAACACAATATTAAAAGATCAAAACTTTCCTTCAACTAAAGAGAAATAGCTTTTGTCTCCTCAGCTCTTCAGGGAAGGCTGAATAGGAGAATGAGGGGGTGGCCTTTGGATCTGGTATGCCCCTGTCTGGGCCCCGCAGATGTGTGATCCAGCATTTTAAACTGGCACGGAGCCCAGGCTTACAGCTGACAGGTGTGTGTTCAGAAGAACGAGGGGAAGTCCTGTTCGACTTGAGATTCACACTTCACTCCTGAAATTCCTTTCCTAATGCAGCTTTCAGGTGCATAATCACTGTCTCCATTAACTCCTCTTGATCACATAGCCAGCATGAGATCTTGAAAGTTTCTGAAAATCAAAGAGAGTCTCTAAAGTCCTCCTTGAACCATTAAAGAGTTTAATTTGTAATAATTTTACTAGTGGGCTTTTGGGCTTTGCCAAGTGGTCAGGTCTTGGGCCCATTCTATTTAGTCCCAAAAGGCACTGAAGAAGATAAGCCTAAATAAAGAATACTCCTTTATCTTTCTGAAGATGTGTCAAGAGTCTTACATAATATGGTTGAGATAGAGGAACTAGCACAGAAATTACCAGTAGACATGAGGCTACTGGACTTCCTTTAGTTTTGCACAATAGTCCCCACTTATTTTCGGTTTTGCTTTCTGTGGCGTCAGTTATCCACAGTTAACCACAGTCAACTGCAATAGAAAGCTATTGCAGTATTTTGGGAGAGAGAGAGAGCAAGAGACCACATTCACATAACTTTTCTTATAATATGTTGTTATAGTTATTTTTATTATTAATTGTTGCTAATTTTTAACTTTGCTTTTAGATTAAGCTTTATCACAGGTATAGGAAAACAACATAGTATTAATATATAGTAGGGTTCAATACTATCTGTGTCTTCAGGCATCCACTGGGAGTCTTGGGATATATCACCTACAGATGTATTCCCTTGTCCTACTGTGGACAAGATAATCTGTTCTTCCTGCAGCTCCACAGTTCTGTATATATGTATTACCAAGCGCTATGCACTACATGCTTGGTGGGGACTAGAGAAGGGGTTAGAGCTTGGAGAAAGCAGTGATGCAATGACGTGATACGTCATCGCATCACAATCAACAAGTAAGAGTCAATGTTTTCTATATAGGGGATGGGAAGAAGGGGATATTGTTTTTCACATGGCTCTATCAGTCATACACTGTGAAATATCACCTGATGATTTCATACCTGGTAATTCTTGCTAATACCTAGTCTCCTAATAGGGCTGGGTCATCCATCCTTTAAGAGGAGGACAGAACCCAGAACCAAAAGAGAAATGTTCATCTTTAGAGTTACAAAAGAAGCTCTAAAAGCCCATCTCAGAGACAGACTTTCACTTGGGAGAGTCCATCTTTGTTCCAAAATGAAAGCGTTGATGTAGCCTGAGGAGCCAATGTGAAGAACTAGAACAGAGAGACTACAAAATGTAACAAGAGTACGTGGTAGAATGTCAGATAGGACAAAATAGAATTTCACCACCCAGCTGAGAGGAGAAAAAACCCTTCTTGGATTAGGGAAAGATGCTGGGGAGGAGCTAGAAAGAATTGAGACATTAGTACAGAGCCTGTTCCCTTCCTCCAATTCGGGATTAAAATTTCAAAGAATAGATAAAGACTCTCAAATGGGTTTGTGAATCTCATGTCAGAAGATTTGAGAGGAAATTGCCCTATATCAACTACCAAGATAGGGGTAGGCCCACAAAGGGGAGGATGGAGACACTAAGAAAAAGTCCTGGTTGCTCCTCCATTTGAACAGAGTTAGCTACAGAACATATTATCATCATCATCATCATCATCATCATCACCATCATAATCATTATCATCTTGCTCTGTCTTATCTTCCTCTGACCTGCTCTGAAATGTTGGTTATTTCGGGGGAAACACTTGTTCTGGTCTAACTTTTCTATGAAAAGGTACTTCACCTAGAGCAATTGTTCCAGTTTCTCTCCAGCTCCTCCTTATTTTCCTCCATGGTAAGAAATGTGGCTTATTTGATTGATGAGCTTGAGAGAGAGACAAAGCTTTGTACTTCTGGCTTTTCTCTCCAGAAACTCTGCCTATGAACCAACTTATGTGATCTGTGGAAGTGGTGGAGGAGAGAGATGTATGTGCATATGAATATTCTATCAGGCTTAAGAGCCAGAATCAAGCTCATCATTATCATAATGATAATTAGCATTTTGTTTACAGTTAATCATTTAAGATTTGACATTGCTGTATTTTAAGGGGTCTTCATATTCAGAAGCAATGTAGTTTTGTAAATGTACATATGGTCAAACACTATTGCTTGTTCATGAGGGCTATTGCATTTTGGATTGGATGGATGGATTGGATTGGATTAGATTGGATTGGATTGGATTGGATTGGATTGGATTGGACTGGATTGGATTGGACTGGATTGTCTAGTGAGTGAATGCTTAATGATACCATGCACTTAATGGCAAACCAAACGTATCTAATAAAAGCTGAGTGCTCTGTTGTGTTTACTTGGGATCACAGAGTTGCATAGACCACATAAAACAAGTGAACAAGTAGTTTTTAACTTTGGTTTTGTTGCCAGATTTTATTACTATCAGCACTTTTTCAAATACGTTTTTGAAAACCTAGATTGTATACTATTGCTAGTTTTCTAAACAGTCAGAAGCACCTACTGTTTGTAAATTAAAATCTGGCAGGTAAGAAATTTCAAAATTTACAGATATTTGTACCAAAGATCTTCAGAGACACAGGATGCTGTAAACTACAAATGCTTACAAAGACAACAGCCTGCTGTGGTATTCTTAACTTGTCTGTCAGGACACAATTAAGGAGATATATACCATCTTGATATTTCCAGCTGAGAATAGCCGAGGAAACTGCAGACAGATGGCCTGGGTGCAGCACCCTAAAGAGCTGTATATGCTGCTTTGCAGTTAAGGAAAATATTACCTCACGGAGTACCATTTGGAGCTGTGTTTTTCAATAAGTCAAAAGGTTTAATATGTTTGCTCTAGCACACAGTTCAATGTGAAGATTCTCTGTCTTGCACTGAAGTCGTGTAATTTAAGCTGCAGGGTTCCTCGAAACAGATATTTCACAAAAGCAATAGGGACGTCTGACTGATTTCCCATTTTTCACAGCAGAAAGATCCAAGAAACTGAGTTTCTGTGATGGTGTTTTTCCTGGCATCTGTAGTTGACAATGATAGTAAAAATGAAACTCAGCCTCCAATCCAAGTTCAAAGATTCGTGATTGATAGTGTTTTCTAACTATCATGGTAGGATACTATGTGTAGAATATATATGTTTTAGCCCCATTTTGGAAGGGGTGGAGTTAGAAAGGTTAATTTAATTCTTTAAGGCAAAGGCAATACCCAAATCCCAATCTCTTGATATCTAAGGCTTAACTCACATTGATTGTGCAAAGTGTAATGGAAATATTAAGGTTATATAATTAATTTGATCTTCGTAGGCAACTAATAATTTTGTTTTTTGTTCATTCAGTCTATTTAACACACCTTATGTTGAATTAATGGTTAAAGACTATATTTATACAATAAAAAGCCACTGTACTTAAACCTTAATAATAAAAAATTAAAACATAGAAATTTCATTGATTCATGATCTTAAGATGTTTACCTTAATTTTCCATGAATTAATTCTATGTATTATTAATTAATTAAAATAATTTCCATTAATTTGGTCTCCATGTTAAAGTGTTAGAGTAAACAATTGCTTTTTTTTTTCTTTATACTTTGTGCCTCATAGTGTCAACAATATATTAAGTCACAGCATGGAGCTGGAGATCTGTAGTTACATCCTTATTTGTGCTTTGTGTTGACCGGGTGACTCCCTCCTTTCTCAGTCTTGTGTCACCATGCTCTTCTTTGTTATTCTTCTCCTGCTTCTCTGAATATTATTTCTCAAGAGACAGTTTCTAAACCACACTACTTGTATTCAAATCCTGCTTCTGCCACTTTGTTGTGCTTCCATTTCTCTACCTATAGCTCATGCTTGCTATGAGGATTAAAGAGGCCCATGATTATAAAGGACTGGGAAGCATACCTGGCACATGGTAAGTGTTCAGTATGTTAGCAATTTTCATCACAGTCTATATTGTCATCATCGAGTTGCTGCTCTGCGTTCTTTTCCTTTGCCCTCCTTTCAAATGTAGGCTACTGGAAGACTATTGATTCTGGCCTCATGTTTCCATGTGAAGGCACTTTACTTAGAGCAACACTTCTAGTTTCTCTCCCCCAGGGAGGGAAGAGTGGTTATTTCATTGGCAAGCTTGGAAGAGAGAACCTCTTTTTTCTAAACTGCATGTATACCAGCAGCTTATGCTCTGATCCATTCTCCCTCTAAGCCAGGGGCAAATAAATATGTCTAATTACTGGGTAAAAGGCTAATATTATCTTTTAGACTCAGAAATAGAGCCATTTTCAAGTCATTGTAGAAGTCCAAAAAGGGAAAAAAAATAAATAGAGCCATGTTTTCCATGTAGCTTTACTAGTAGAAAAAGTAATGTTTCCAACTTTGACTCTTGTGTCTAGTTCCACACTGGTTACAAACTTTGCAGGGGAAGAGGAGTGTTTTACACTGACCTTCTAGGACCTCAGCATTCACATGTACCCCAATACTATCCTTGCTTCTGCATGTGCAATCTGCCTCCTCAAATTCCCTCTCTCATTCAATGACACACCTGCATATCCACTTCTGGGGCAGACCTGTCCTGGTATCTCAAACACTGTCCAAAACTGAACATATATCTTTGTTCCAACTATGATCCTCTTTATTTCCAGCCTCAGTGACTTTGCCCTTCGTCTTGTCTCTGAAGCCAAAGCCCAAGAGCTTTCCTTGACATATTTCTTTTGTTCAACTCACACGTTCAGTTCTATCTCCCTTATATGCTCTGAATTCTTCCTGTTCTCCCCCATTTACCTTTCTATGTCCTTATTTGTGGTCTCTCCTCAGAGCTCAGGCCTAACAACCTCCTGCACTTTTGCTCTACCAGCAACTTTCCCCCGTCTTCTCATTCTCCAACTGCTATTGGGGTTATCATTCTAAAACAACAACAAAAAAAACCAGTGTCACATCCTTCGTGGGTAAAGTCTGAACTTCTCAGGGTAGCAGCTTCCATTATGTGTGTCCTGTCTAACTCTCCATCCTGATCCTCATGACCAGTCTCCTCCACTACTAGCATGTCCTATGTCTTGGCCACACTACACTCTTACGAGAGTGCTGAGATTCATTCAAGGGGCTTATTTATTGTAGGTTGAAGCACAAAAACTAATTTATGTGATCAAGAAAAAATTAATTTTACCATGACTAAAAGTTCCATCTTACCTAATGTGAATAAAAACCTTTGAGTACTTCAAATACACATTCAAATAATTTGAATAATTTAAAAGTAACCACGACTAAATCAAATAAGCCTGTTGAGCAATACTTTCCTTTATAGCACATCAATATTAACTTCTCTATTGTCTGGGAAAAGAAGTCCAGTGGATCACCTCTCCAGTCTCATGTCACACAATCCTCAATGTGGGGCTCACCGGGCTCAAAACAATGGCTTGGGCCTCGGATGTTGTATGGCTGTTCCTGTCCCATGAAGCCTTCAGCCTCACCGTCCTCTTAACCTGCTGGTCTCAAATCAGACATCACTTCCTTCAAAGAGTCTTTCTTCACTCTTCCATCCCCGAACACATCTCCCTGCACACTCTACTGGGCTCTATGAGGACATTTCCTGAATCTTCTTTCCCTTGCCTCTTTACCTTTCCTGGATGCTCCTTCCAGGCTCATTTAGTCAAGCACTATGTTGTGTTGAGCAGTAAATACCTATTACTTATCATCAGGCTGACATGTAGTAGGTGTTTAGTAACTGCTTATTAAATAACGGATAATGTGTTTATGTTATACCACACATCATTATACAAAAGATAGAAGAATAAGATCAGATAAAGTAAAATGGTACTTTTACAAAGTAAATGGTATTGACTTTTAGAAGCTTATGACGTACACTGAGGAACAAAATTAAGTGGGAAAGATCAGTTATTTTAATGGGTTTTTTTATTCTTAGAATAATAAATGTCAACAATCATTTTTCAAAATACATTTTAATGCAGCAAAAAAATTGAATAGTTGCATTTATTAATTATAGAGAATTCAAAGGAAAGTCAGTTCTTGTGTTTTTAACAGTTCTAAAATTGTTTATTGCCTTTGAGACTCCCAAGCAAGAAAAACTGACCATTCCCTTCCACACTGTATTTCTCATTTCCTTAATTAAATGTGAGCTGCACAAGCTTGTTAAAGCTAGTTTATGTGCAGTGGGTTTGCATTACATTAACTTGGACAATAGCTGTTAATAACTTTTCCTGTGCTCTTAAAATCTCACTGTTACAAATACCCATAAATAATGTCACCCTGTTTTGGAACAAGAGTTTGTGAAACACGTCATCTTGAAGCTAATCGTAGCTCAGGTTGCTGTCACTAATTCCAGGCTTCACTTTTTAACAGCTTGATAAAGCCCTGGCTGTGAGTCTCCCTCTGGTTCAGCACATGATTAGGGCAATGTCATTGATTTGATCAACACCAAAAAGTCAGCTTTGAGTCATTTCACTTTTTGAACAGAACATCATGAGCATTTTCCCCCAAAACTTAATTAATCATATTTTTAATCATTGCCTTGTTTCAACATGCACAGCAGACTGTTCTAGAAAAAACAGTAGGCTAGTCAGATGGCTAATAAAACTCCACTGGTAAATTGCTGTATTTACTTCTTACTGCATGGGCATTACAGTCAGATGTTCCTGGGTCTTCAGACATGACTCAGAGGCTGCAAATGTCCAGGCACATTCATAGACAACTCACCAAGGACCATTGAGACACACACACACACATACACACACACACACACAAACTTGTGGGCTCTAAATGAGCTGTAAGAATTGGGGGAAATCAGTTGCAAAGCCGTTATACTTGATGTCAGAATGATTGCCTTATGCTGGTTGTGAGTCAGGGAAAAGACCTGCTGTAGCTACCAAATGTGTGGCCCCTTGAGGTTTGTGCCTGGACTCGCAACCAACCCATTACGTTAATTCATCATGTCTATTAAAGAGTACTAAACATAACCAACTCAGAAAGTGGTAGTCCAAACAACACCTAAATGTTGCTGACCAGTAGTTTTTTCTTCATAAGTATGTCTCCAACTTGTCAGGGTTGACAGTTGATTTTCTGTCTTCTCACAGCTTCAGTCAAGGCAGCATATCTTTTGCCAGATATGTGATGAGAGAGTAAAGAAAGAAGAAAATGGGAAGATTCTGAATATTTATTAAACGAACACAATCTATAAGTTGAAAATGCATATATAGAGCTTATGACAATAATTTCCTTCAAGAAAATTATTGTAGAGCCTAATAGGCAAACTATTGTATGACAAACAGGTCCTTTATTATTTAGTAATAACAGTGTTTCTCAAATGTCTCCAAATGTCTAACTTAAATGGTACCTGACTTAAATGAGTCTGGAGAGAGCACACTGGCAAGGTAAAGCAGCAACTAAAAGAGAGCGTATCAAGTGTCCTAACAGAGAGGTAAGTAAAAGGTGCTATGGGAGTTATGGCTAGGAGATAGATGAGTTAGCAAATGCTATTTAAAGGAAGTGATGTCTAACTCAAGACTACAAGATGAAGAGGACTGTAAGGGTGAAAATGTCAGGAAAAAGGCCCATGCCATGCCTAGAGGCCTAAAAGACTGTGTTTTGAGCCTGATATGCCCAAGTTTCTCAAATAGGGTTGAAAAATGTCCACTAATTATAATGGTCAATTATGTAGTGGAGAGGGGACAGTATGTATAACTGTTATAATTTGGATTTAGTCTGAATATTCATGGCTAAAATTAACTGCCCACCAGCCATGCTGGCTCACGCCTGTAATCCCAGCACTTTGGGAGGCCAAGGCGGGCGGATCACTTGAGGTCAGGAGTTTGAGGCCAGCCTAGCCAACATGGTGAAACCCCGTCTCTACTAAAAAACACAAAAGATTTGCCAGACATGGTGGTGGGCTCCTGTAATCCCAGCTACTCAGGAGGTTGAGGCAGGAGAATTGCTTGAACCTGGGAGGTGGAGATTGCAGTGAGCCAAGATCACGTCACTCCAGGCTGGGCGACAGAGTGCAAATGTGTCTTAAAAAAAATAAATAAAATAAAGTTAACTGCCATATACACCCACTCTGGAGCCTTGTTTTGGCATTATCCTGATGCACATCCCCTCGGGCTCTGTTGGAGAAATGCATCTTTTTAACTCTTTGATGTGTTACATCCCACTGGACAGCAGGTAAGGAAACCTTGGTTAAATTGAAGTTCAGTTTCTAAAGCAATGCATTATTGGCAGACTCCACGATATTGGCTTCCTCTGCCCACCCCCAACTGCCACCAACATGCACAAGATTTTCCAACTTTCCAAAATCCAGTCATTCTAAAGTTTTGCAAAATACTAAACATTTTTTAAATCCTCCATCTTAAGATATGATCTTATGTACTGAGTGCTTTTTTCTTTGACATAACTATACATTGGCAGTACAGAACTAGACTTCTATCTCATTTCTGTCTAACTTTTCAACTAACATTGAAGCACAATCATTCTATGGTAGATCTATAATTGCTTATAATTTGATGTATTTGTCTCTCTTCTGTTAGGCCATCAACTCAGTCTTTATATTTCTCATGTGCATAATAAAATGTCTTACAAACAACAAGCAATAAATGAATTATTGTTGATTGAAAAGACATATGAAATAACCATAGTAGGTTTTATTCAGAGCCTGAAGTTGGAAACCAGCTTTCTAGCCAGAAAGGACAGAAAAGCACTGAGAATAACAGATATCTTTACACCTTCGTTTTGAATCTTGGCATAAAAGAAAATGGTTTTTAAATCAAAAGGGTGCCAGACTATTTCAAATATTTTAACACTAGACCCCAAAGCAAAACTAAGAAGATTTGTAATGGGGCATAAAGAATCCTGCCAGTGATACAAACAGTATTAAAATTAGATCGTAAAAGCGAAAAGTTTGTACATCTTATTACCTAAGCAAAAGATTATTTATGCCAAGAAAAGTACATTATGTTTCTAATAAATACATTTCAGAGCTATGTGTATGTTTGTGAGAGTATGTGTGATTAGTATTGCTACTTTAAATATATGCCTATGTTTCATGAAGACACAGAAATCGCTATTAAGCTTGAATTAAAAAGTAGCCTGCTAGCAACAATCAAAACTTGCATTTATGAGAGAGTTTAGAACATACCTGGTAGTATTCTAAAGCTTTACATTTATTAATTCATCGTGCTATAAAAACCTTATGAATTAAGTGCCTTTCAAATCTTTACCAATGAAGAAACAAAAGTATAGGAGATGAGGTAGCTTGTTCAAGTCACGCAGCTAATGTGTAGCTGAGTAAGAATCTCACCTAGCCAGTCTGAGTCCAGTGTTCCCACCCAACCACTATGTTATAATGCCCTCAAAGAAAAAGAAGTGATTTCAAGAAAAAGAGTGATTTTTGAAATCAATAGTTTTTAAGTTATCCATATTATTATTATGTAATAATTTTGCAGCATTTTAATAGATGCTTGGATGGATGGTGCAATGTTTGATTAGTAAGGAGATATATAGGAGAAAATATTTTAAATATGTCCATTTATTTCATTTAAAATGGTTTAAATTGAAATTTAATTTTAAAATTAAACTTAGTAAGATATTTTTTAAAATAAACCAATTTGGAAAGAAATTTTTCTTTTTTTTATTTTGACATTTAACAAAACAATAGATAACTATAATTTGAACAATGTTGTAAGAAAACAATTCTCAGAGCTGCCTTCTCCTTTCCTACCTCTGAGATCTACTCTGAGACCACCACTTGAAAATCATTTAATTGTTCTGTTTTTGCACTATTTCTATGTTTCTAATGCTATTTTATCACTTTTTTCTATTCCTGACATCATCTACTGATTTTCTACCATGTAAAACACATCTCATGATTTGTGAACTTCCAGTATTGCTATTGAGAAGTTCAATACCATTCTGACTTCTGAGGTTTCATATTTTTCTTTTCTGTATCTCTTTCTTTCTCTCTCTCTCCCTTGTTTAAGAAAGTTTTTTATGATATTCCTTTTTTCCCCTAGGATTTTTTTTTTTTTTGAGATGGAGTCTCGCTCTGTCACCCAGGCTGGAGCGCAGTGGCCGGATCTCAGCTCACTGCAAGCTCCGCCTCCCGGGTTTACGCCATTCTCCTGCCTCAGCCTCCAGAGTAGCTGGGACTACAGGCGCCCGCCACCTCGCCCGGCTAGTTTTTTGTATTTTTTTTAGTAGAGACGGGGTTTCACCGTGTTAGCCAGGATGGTCTCGATCTCTTGACCTCGTGATCCGCCCGTCTTGGCCTCCCAAAGTGCTGGGATTACAGGCTTGAGCCACCGCGCCCGGCCTTCCCCCAGGATTTTTCAACTTTACGAAGATGTCACTCTGTGTGGGTCTTTTTGAAACGGCACTCCACAGACCATTTCAAAATGAAAAACATGTTCTTCAATTCTAGGAAGTTTTCTTATAGTATTTCCTGGATAATTTCTCTCCTTTCCATTGTGTTCATTCTTTCATTTAAAAGTGTTCCCATTTAAACATTTAGCCTTATAGGCTCATTCTCTAATATTCTTCTCTTTCTCCTCCTGTTTTCAACTCCTTGCCTTTATAGTCTTTATTATAGAAGATTTTCTCAATTTTTGCTTTCAGACTTTCTATTCATTGTTCTCATTCATGAATGCAGTATCTTTTATCGCTTTAAAAATCGCTTTTTTTTTGCTTTCACTTTTAGTTTCATTCTGCTACTTGTATTATCTTTCTTCTTCTTAAGGCTCATCTTTCTGATTGTTCTGATTCCCAGTTTTCCAATAAGAGCCTCTCTCCAGATTCCTGATTTCACTGACTATTCACAATTTGCATTTCATAGTGAGATGCTAAAACTCAATTGAAAGCTTTTTGGCTTGTCAATAAGTAGGTTTCACAAAAGTGTTATCAGATTAAAATCTCACTCTCGGTAGGGACTCTGAAATATCAGTATCATCGTCTTTTTCCTTAGGTTAATCTAACTCTCCAAAGAAATATTACCCCATCTCCTGCCTAAGGGATGGGATTGGAGTGGGTAAAGGGTTGGCAGGTGGCTCTGTGTAATGTTTTTCTAATTCTTTTTTTTTTTTTCCTGCTGGCCCTTTCCACACTCACAATTGTCCTCAGCTGTGCCTAGTGTCTCCTCATTCTAGAGCCTGTCTTATTCATTATTTTTCTGGAAAATAAATCTCTATTCTCTTGCCAGAAAAATATATGTATGTGGAAAGGTCGGGGGCAAGTGGAGGTTCATTGGGCGTGATCATTGCTGGTTGTGCCAGATACTGGGGAAAATTTTCAGATTTAGATCTCATGTACCCCACAGATGTATACACCTACTATGTACCCGCAAAAATTAAAAAGCATTTTTAAAAACCCAGATTTACTTGTTCTTTATATAGACTCTTAATCTTCTCATTTTCCTTCTTACCTATCAAACCCATGCTTTCAGAGGAATCTGTTCCCTGAAATTCCAGAGCGTTTTCTGGGGTCCTGATATGTAAATCATTCTGTTTCTTGTTGGCTGCCCCAAGCCATTTACCACACAACTTTCTTGGAGGATGCAGGGTGAATGCAGCACACACACAGAAAATTATGGATATAGGAACTATTATATTTTTAAAAATAAACATGTACCTGCCTCTCAGCCTAATAGACAGAGCATTCCTGCTGCTTTTTGAAGCTTTCCTTGGAGTGTCCCTCCCCAGTCACATCCCCTTCTTCTGTTCTGAGTATTACCATCATGTCAATGGCTTGTGTTACCACTCCTAACCAAGGTCATGTCATCATGACCTTGCTTCTTCATATAGCGTCTCTGCACACACTATATATGTTACCACTAAACAACATACTTTTTTATTCTACTTGATTTTTAACAGTATATATATACTTATATTATATATAAACATTATATAGTGTTTATATATATCATAGTGTTTATATATAATATTATATATATTGTGCTTATATGTATAATATTATATGTATAGTGTTGGCCAGGCATGGTGGCTCATGCCTGTAATCCTGCACTTTGGGAGGCCAAGGCAGTCACCTGAGGTCAGGAGTTCGAGACCAGCCTGGCCAACATGGTGAAACTCTGTCTCTACTAAAATTACAAATATGAGCCAGGCATGGTGGCGCATGCCTATAATCCCAGGTACTAGGTGGGGCTGAGGCAGGAGAATCTCTTGAACCTAGGAGGCAGAGGTTGCAGTGAGCTGAGATGACACCGTTGCACTCCAGCCTGGGCAACAAGAGCTAAACTTTGTCTCAAAAAAAAAAAAAGTCTGTTATTCATATATATAAAAATGGAATTATGTTATTTATATATAAATATATGTACATAAATGGAATTAATGTTATTTATATATAAATGGAGTTTTATATTTTTAATATTTTCATTTTGTTGCTTTTAGATCTAGGCTATTTATTTTTAATATTGCTATATAATTTTCCTTATATAAATATCCCACAATTTTATTTGTTCTTTTGACTGTTGATGCAGAATTGAGTTGATCCAGTATTTGCTGGCATGTCTTCTGGTTCACACTTGCAATTATTTTTCTGAAGAATTCGACACAATATTACCGGACTGTGTGAATTTGTACCTTCAGCTTGACTAGGCAATTCCAAATTATTGTCCACGGGTTGTACCAATTTACATTCCCCCAAAATACATTCACTTCCTAGTGTTCTTCATCCTCTCCAATCTTGATGTTGCCGCACCTGCTTCGCAACTTCCTGAATTTGGTTGACATCTCTCATATGTTGTGTGTAGTTCTTTTTTTCCTTTGGCGAATTTCTACTTATTTTGCTCTGCTGTCATTTTAATGGGCTTTCAGAAGGAAGCAGAGATAAATGAATACAAACAGCCCGTCATATTTAACTGGAAGATCCACATAGGAGTCTTTTTTCTTTATTTCAGGAAAGTAAAATAACTTACAGGAAAGGGAAAATAACTTTTTATTTACCTTGCTTCTCTCAGGCAAAGATAATGTATAATATTAAGCCTTCATGGGAGCTATTCAAATCAATAGTTTTTAAGCTATAAACTGATAAAGCCTATTAGGATTGTTGGTTAGGAGTGGTAACTCAAAGAAGGTAAGAATTACAAAGACTTCTCAGCAGCCCCTTTGAATTGCTACTGTCCCCAAAATATTGGAAGGAAAACGTGGGGGTTTTTTTAAGTGAATACATAAATAACAGTTTGCTTTCCTCATGTTTGTGCTGCATTGCCTTCTCCTATTCTGAGGAAAACATCTCTACAGCTTTTCGCATATTCCTTCCAAATGTTTGAATAGCAGTTTTGTGTCCTCTCTATGACTAACCAAGCTTTTCCTCATTAATATCTATCTCTCTTTTACATCTAGGCTACTCATTTTTACTGCTTTATAATTTTCTTTGCTATATAAATGTCTCACAATTTTATTTGTTCTTTCTACTGTTGATAAATAATTGAGATGATCCATTTTTTGCTGGCAAACAACAACTGAAATACTAAAATAGACCCTGGATTTAGGGCCATAATATTCAAATAATAAGAAAAATGTGTTAGCTCAAGTAACTAAATACTCCAGATGTAGCTTTGTGTTCTAAGGCTATTTATTTTCATATAGCTTTGAGTTCTAATTCAGTAGTTCAAATCATGTCAGTGGGAACCCAAATTTTCTCCTCTCCGTTCTTTTTCTGCCATGTTGGTGTCAACCTCAGGTTTTATCAAATGCTTTTTCTCGCACTCACACCTGGACTGGCTCTTGGGTAGCACAATAGCTTCCAGTTCCAGAGCTCACATCCTGAAATCTGACCATCCAGGAGAATATTGGTCTTTCCAGCAAACATCTCCCAGTATCTCTTTAGAACTGAATGCATTACAGGTGTATCCCTGAACCAATAAAATGGTATGATCAGGAGCTACAGGAAATGCTGATTGACTAAAGCTGGTAAGAATCCATTTGAGCTGGGAATGAGTGTCACCCAAACCACAGGAATGAGAATGAGAAAGGTAATTTTCCCAAAGGTATTCAAAATTCTATTAGGAAGAGGAATTCTGGACACTCAAAAAGCAACAAATGTCTATTGACTTGAAATCTTCTCATGTGGATACTTGATATATGAAAATGATGAGCCTTTCCTGGATCTTTCCTAAATATTATCTTTCCTAAATCTGAATATCAGTGGAACCCTAGAAAGCAAGGGCAATGGAAAATTTGGATGCACATAGCTAATTTTGAATGCCATCTGACCACTTGTTCTTTAAGTATCAAGAGCCAACTTCATAGCCTTATGCTCTCTCTCATCTTTCCAAATAGCATTCATAAACTTCCTTCACACATTTCTAAGATATATGCCAGTGGTGACATCTTTATTAAATAGTTACCTCAGTTTGGGGTACCTTTTCATATCATTTAAGTCAATTTTCTCTTCTAGTTTAGCTCACTCCATAAAGAGTTTCATTTAAAAAGAGATTATTTATTATTAGTCCTTAAAAAGGACATTATGCTTAGTGAAATAAGCCAGTCATAAAAGACAAAAACTGTATGATTCCCTTTATATGAAGTATCTAGAGCAGTCAACTCGTAAAACAGAAAGTTGAATGGTGGTTGCCAGGAATGTGGGGGAGGGAAACTGCTGAGGGATTGTTTAATGGATGGAGTTTTACTTTTACAAAATGGAAAAGTTCTGGTGATTTATTTCACACTATGAATATACTTAACACCACTCAATCGTACACTCAAGAATGCTTATGCTGGTGAACTTTGTTACGTTTATTTTACTATAATTTTTTTAAAAAGAGATTGATTCATTAAAAAAAATTGAGAAATTGTGTCCAAAATTAGATAATAACTATATTCTTAAGAAAGAATTCCAAATAAATAAATTTCACTCTAAAAAAAAAAAGTAAAACAATGATTATTCCTGTCTTTGAGCTACTAGAGCAGTGCAACAGACAAAAAAAAAGTGGACAAGACAGGAGAAGAATCTTTTTTTTTACATGTGCAGAGCGTGCAGGTTTGTTACATAGGTATATGTGTGCCATGGTGGTTCGCTGCACCTATTGACACATCCTCTAAGTTCCCTCCCCTCCCCTCCACCCACCACCCCTCAATAGGCCCTGGTGTGTGTTGTTCCACTCTCTGGGTCCATGTGTTCTCAATGTTCAACTCCCACTTATGAGTGAGATCCTGAGGTGTTTGGTTTTCTGTTCTGGTGTTAGTTTGCTGAGGATGACGGCTTCCAGATTCATTCATGTCCCTGCAAAGGACATGAGCTCATTTCTTTTTATGGCTGCATAGCATTCCATGGTGTATACGTACCACATTTTCTTTATCCAGTCTATCACTGATGGTCATTTGGTTTGGTTCCAGGTCTTTGCTATTGTAAATAGTGCTGCAATTAACATACACATGCATGTGTCTTTATACTAGAATGATTTCCATCCCTTTGGGTATATACCCAGTAATGGGATTGCTGAGTCAAATGGTATTTCTGGTTCTAGATCCTTGAGGAATTGCCATTCTGTCTTCCACAATGGTTGAACTAATTTGCATTCCCACCAACACTGTAAAAGCGTTCTTATTTCTCCACAGCCTCACCAGCATTTATCATTTCCTGACTTTTTAATAACCGCCATTCTGACTGGTGTGAGATGATGATATCTCGTTGTGGTTTTGATTTGCATTTCTCTGATGATCAGTGATGTTGAGCTTTTTTTCATAAGTTTGTTGGCCACATAAATGTCTTCTTTTGAGAAGTGTCTGTTCATATCCTTCACTCACTTTTTGATGGGGTTGTGTTTTTTCTAGTAAATATGTTTCAGTTCCTTGTAAATTCTGGATATCAGACTTTTGTCAGATGGTAGGTTGCAAAAATTTTCTCCCATTCTGTAGGTTGCCTGTTCATTCTGATGATAGTTTCTTTTGCGGCAAAGAAGCTCTTTAGTTTAATTAGAACCCAGTTGTCAATTTTGGCTTTTGTGGCAATTGTTTTGGAGTTTTTTGTTATGAAATCTTTGCCCATGCCTATATCCTGAATGGTATTGCCTAAGTTTTCTTCCTGAGTTTTTATGGTTTGGGGTTTTACATTTATGTCTTTAATCCATCTTGAGTTAATTTTTGTAACAGGTATAAGAAAGGGGTCCAATTTCAGTTTTCTGAATATGGCTAGCCAGTTTTCCCAGCACCATTTACTGAATAGGAGATCCTTTCTCCATTGTTTGTTTTTGTCAGATTTGCTGAAGACAAGATGGTTATAGATGTGTGGTGGTATTTCTGAGGTCTCTGTTCTGCTCCATTGGTCTACATATCTGTTTTGGTACCAGTACCATGCTGTTTTGGTTACTGTAACCTTGTAGTATAGTTTGAAGTCAGGTAGCATGATGCCTCCAGCTTTGTTGTTTTTGTTTAGGATTGTCTTGGCTATATGGGGTCCTTCTTTGATATGAAATTTAAAATAGTTTTTTTTTTCTAATTCTTGAAGAATGTCAAAGGTAGTTTGATGGGAATAGCATTGAATATATAAATTATTTTGGGCAATATGGCCATTTTCATGATATTGATTCTTCCTATCCATGAGCATGGAATGCTTTTGTATTTGTGCCCTCTCTTATTTCCTTGAGCAGTGGTTTGTAGTTCTCCTTGAAGGGATTCTTCACATCCCTTGTTAGCTGTATTCCTAGGTATTTTATTCTCTTTGTAGCAATTGTGAATGGGAGTTCATTGATGATTTGGCTCTCTGCTTCACTATTGTTTGTGTAAAGAAATGCTTGTAACTTTAAGCAACTTCAGCAAAGTCTCAGGAAACAAAATTAATGTGAGAAGAACCTTGATTTAAAAGATCTTTCAAAATTGCAAATATTGATTTTCAGGCTCTAAATCTTAGGTGACTTTCGATTCAGACCAGAATCACATACAATTTCATTTGTCATTTGTTCACACCGTAGACATGTTCAGAGAGAATCATGAAGGCCAGTGTGGAGATTTAGCAGCTGATCGCACCCAGCCGAGTGCTGTGCTCCTATTAAGAGCAAAGTAGCACCATTTGAAGAGGTGGGGAAAAGGCGAGGCCAGAATCCAACCACTTTTCACTACCTTCAGTGCTACCACCATGATCCAAGCCCCCACGGCGGCTCATCTGGATTATTGTAACAATGTAATTGGTCTCCCCGCTTCAGCCTTTGACACCCTAAAGTATATTCTGTACAAGGAACCCATGAAAATCCTGGAAAATGTGAATCAGATCATGTCACTCCTCCACTCAAAATCCTTCATGGCCTTGCATCTTAGAGTAAAAGCCAGTATCTTATCATGACCTGTAGATTCCTACAGCATTTAACCCTCACTACCTCCTCAACATCACCTCCTCCTACTCCTCTCCCCCTTGTTCATCCCATCCAACCACCCTGGCTTCTTCACTATTTCTTGAATATAACATATGAGCTCATTATATAACTTTGTCATATAAATTAGGGTACCTTGGTTTATAGTTGATTCCAAGACTACTGTATAATCAGGTAAGGATAACATTAATGTGTGAAATAAGGCATCTATACAGGTAACAATTGATTTGTGAAAATGTAACGCATTATTTTAGAGTAATAATAATTTTTAAAGTTCTTACCTTTGTTTTACAAAGTAAATAAAAAACATAGAATTAGATTTAAAGATGTAAAACTATACCCAGATTTTCCTTAACAGTTTTGTTTAAGTTTTAAACTTCATGTCTTGAAAAGTACTGGAGGTAGGGATTGGGAAGGAGGTCTTAACATTTTAGATGTATACTTCTGCATTGTATGAATAAGGGAAAATATTAAAGAAAATTTATAACACTGTTGCAATGAATTTGACGGGCTGACCTACACACACCCCTGCGTATGCATGCACCCACACATCAACTAAAGTCACTTACTGAATAAACACCGTAGATTAGGATAACTAAGGGGAAAGTCCATTTGAAGTTATGAGAAAAAAACAGACATTTTCAAGCACTTTGCAAGGTTAGAGACTGCATGGAAAATTATTTTGATAAAGGTAAAATTTGAGAAATGGTAATTATTTCCATTTTGGAGATTTACAATAACTCACTCTACACCATAGCTCTTCTCAATCATTGCTTAATTTTCCTCCGACTAGTTCACCAATCTAAAAAGTGTTATGTCTTTCTTCTTAAGGTCAGAAAGGACTATAATTTCTGGCTCAGGGAAATTGCATTTTAGCTTGGTGATGAAAATGTACTATATCAGCATGCTCTTCTGCTTCAGCTTGGTAGAGACCCAAGCAGTATCAAAAGTATTTCTATTTATTTGACCTAACGAAAAACATACATTTACTCTTGGCTCTAATTTTTAATTTGCTTTTATCAGGAGGATTAGGATTCCTGTTCTGTTGCTCCCACTGCATGGTTTGAATCATCAATATGGAATCTACCTGCTCTTCTTTCCAGAAAATTCCACCAATCAAAGTCAGTGCTATATTTCTTTTCTATATGATCCTTTGTCTCAAATTATGGGCATTAGTTTCAGGAATTGTGGTTGCTCAGCTCTCCTTCCCTTTTACAGGAAATTGATGTTAAGTTATTTTCACAAAGATAGAAATGGTATTTGTGTTAGCCATAGAGATCCTCTGCTCTGATCTCCCTACCTGCTATGATAGAGGCACTTGGGCAAGCAACTTCCAGGTGCCACCCCTTCCAATATGCAGGAATATGCACCTGAGGCCATGCTCTCCACAGGTGGAGTGGAGAGCAGTGATTGAGCACTGGGGCACTACTCAATTCAAGACTCCTCTGACAACATTTGCTTGCCAACAGCCTAGTCAAGACTTTCTCAGAGCCTCAATGCAGTATGAAACTCCGCCTACCCAAGCCTCTTTCCTTCTCTTCTATCACAGTTGTCACAGCAGCATAATGGTCTGAAGGCTTCCTGTCCTCCTCCTCCTGCTCCTCTTCCCTTCATCCTATAGCACTAATCAGCTCATAAGCACTTTGTAAATTGGGCAATGAGGTTGGTTACTTGGACATCATTTATAAACGGTGATTTATACACCATTTTTTCTAGTAGGCTGGATAATCTTCAGTTGGATCCCTCAGCTCTGCTAGTACTCAAAGCCTTTTACAGCTCTACTTTAAGAAAACTGAAAATGAGATAACTATGTGCAAAGTTCCTCCCCAAAGAGGCTCACCCTATCTTTGCCCTCCACATTTGAGGCAGATTTGTTCTTCCTCCTGGGTCCACCTCTACAGCAAATCTACTCCCTTGAACTCCACTTCTATCTCTAACATGTTGGCACCCACAATTCACATTTACACTCCACTGGTTTTTGCATTTTGAATATCCCTATAGCAGTTTCCAACCACACTGAATTGACCTCTCTGTTCAGGTTGTTTGAGATACCAATTTTTTTGGTTCTATGGTTACAAATTGAATAGGTATGCAGGTTTATTAAGCTATTGTCTTTCAGCTCCAAACTGGCCTGCATTGGTTTCCTAATGCTATGTAACAAATGACCACAAATTCTGTGGCGTAAAAAGTCATCCTTTGATTATTTCACATTTTCCATGGGTCAGGAGTTTGGACAGGGCGTAGGTGAATCCTCTGCTCAGGATCTCGCAGGGCTGCAATCTTGGTATAAGAATACTGTGATTCTTATTTGGAGCTCAAGAGTCTTCAGAGTTCATACATGTTGTTGGCAGGTGGCAGCTGTAGAACTGAGGTCTCTAATTTTTTCTCTAATTTTTTAGGCAGGGACCACTCAGCTCCTGTAGGCTGCCTGCAGTTCCCTGCTATGTGGCCCCCTTAGGCAGTTTGCAACATTGTTACTTGCTTTCTTCCAGGTCAACAGGAGAGTGCCTTGCTGACTTCCAGTCCCTCTCCTGTTGGCTGTGACTGAGTCTTAGATAATTGTGACATAACTACTAGAGTGACTATCCCAGCACTATTTGCTGTATTATGTAACCTAATTAAAGAAGTGACTGTCCCATCATATTCACAGGTTCCGCCCACACTCAAGGGTAGCAGTTGTCTACAAGGCAGGTACCCCAGGAAGTGAAAATCTCTAAGGTCGTCTTAGAATTCTACCTACCACACTGCCCTCTGGACTCTGCTTTATGATGTTGGGGCTGAAACTCGGCTAACCATGTTTCTTCTTGACCACCGGCTTCCTTGGAGGTTCCGTCAGTGTTGGGCATAAGGGGAGGTGGAAAGACTGGAGAAGAGAAGGGTCATTCCTTCTTGGTTATGCTGTTCCTATCAGCACTGCTTCAGCAACAGCCCTTCCCTTTGCTAAGAGTGGTCGGTTTCAGTCTGTAGTTTTTTGGCAATCCCAGAAACAACCTCATTATGTCCCCTCAAAGGTCTAAAACCGTGTTCTATGAGACATCTCCAAGCATTTCATTTGGTCCCTTCTAGTTTCTAATAACCCCATTTTTGTTCCTTTTCCCCCAAAACCTAGGTTGGGAACAATGTTCTTTTGTTACTCCATTTGGATTATCTCAGTGTTTCTTTTTTACTTTTTCAGTAAAATGTACAAGTACTCCAATACTTGTTTAATCAATTTCTTATATTAATTTCCTTCTGAAATATAATTGATGTAGTTTCCATATTCATGACTTGACTCTGGCCACTGCGATACATTTTAAATAGTCTGCCCTACTGCAATTTTTTTCCTAAGGTCTCTTATTTTAGTGGAAGATATTGTTGAACCCAGGTTCTTCAAAAATGTATATATTGGGTTATAACAAACATGTTTGTAATCATCTAAACTTTTAATGACTAAATCTTCTTCTATCATATGTATGCACCATAATTTATTTATTCAGTCCGCCATCTTGGTTATTTCGAACATTTTGCTATTACATATAATCCCATGATAAACATCCATATATGCAAATGTTTGCCCACATCTCAGGTTCTTCCTTAGAATGAATTCTTAGAAGTGAAATTATGAGGCTAAAAGACGAAAGATTTTTTTTAAGTTTTGGATGTCAAATTTTCTTTCTGAGAAGTCATGACAATTTAAACTCCACCAACCATGAATGAGGATGTATATTCCTCTATCCTCTATGCTCTCATCAACACATTGCTTTCTTTATCTGTTAAAATAGCTGACATTTTGATAGATGAAAAATGGCATCTCATTTTAACTCATTTTTAATGTTCAAAAATCTTTCTATATGTGTGTTTGACATGTTTATTTCTTCTTTTGTGAATTGACTGTCATTGTGCCTTTTCTAATCACTCCTACCAGAAGTGATATTATGCTCCTTTCAGCATCAATAATACTTTATTTGCCTTTGGCATTTACTATACCCTGCTACTACTCCACCACCGGTATGGGAACATTTTTGTGTTTCTTTTTTTTTTTCTTTTTGAGATAGCTCTGTCGCCCAGGCTGGAGTGCTGGAATGCAGTGGTGTGATCTTGGCTCACTGCAATCTTTGCCTTCGGAGTTAAAGCAATTCTCCCAAATAGCTGAGACTACAAGCCCATGCCACCACATCCAGCTAAATTGTTGTATTTTTAGTAGAGATGGGGTTTCACCATGTTGGCCACACTGATTTCAAACTCCTGACCTCAAGTGATCCACCTGCCTCCATTTTTCTATTTCTCTTAATCATTATCACAATCTATTACTTTTCTCAAAAGCTTACTCTTCATATTGTTTACTCCATTTTACATCCTGCGTAGAAATTCAACGTCCTAGCAGAATTTGTGCTATACCAGTAAACCCTCCCTATGTGAGGACAAACTTAAAAACTTGCAATGGGAATTAGACTGGAAGATCCCTTAGACTTTCTCCAGCTCTTATATTTTGTGTTTCTCTGGTTATATTTCAGGTCCTTCTCTGGCAAGCTGTATTCGTCAACCCATTTGATAGTTTCTGAATATAGACTATGCATAACTTTTAGAGAGCTTCCCATTCCAATGAACTTGAGTTCATTTTTTATAAAGCACTCAGCTTTATAAATTAACCATTATAAAAGTTTATTTCCATGAGATGACAATATATCAAATATTTAGTAATAACTCTCTGATGTAAGATATATTCAAATATATTATTCCACTGGTTTATTGACTTTAGATAAATTATTTAGTATGTCCAATGCTCACATTTTCTGGATGAGAGATGGGTATAACAATAATTAATTTTAATTGAATAAATAAATAAAGCACTTTAAGAAAATTAAGTGATAAAATATATGTCAAGTCTTTAGCACAGTGTCTGACAGAATTCAACAAATATTTAGGGAGTTCCTATTATGTTTCAGGTACTCTTCTAGGTTATGGGAACATAAAAATCAATAAAGCATAGACTTTCTGCTTGACTACTGCCCTCACTGAGCTTAAATTCTAATGAAAGAGATGGGCGATTAACAAACAAATAATAAAATATGAAATGTATTCAATGGGGTAAATAAAACGGAGAAAAACAAAGAGGAGGAGTGGGGAGTGCAGGCTGATGCAGTAGGGGAGGAGGAGCGAACATTTTACAAAGGGCCATCTGGAAAAGCCTCATCTAAAGGGCACATGTGAATAGAAATCTGTGGATATTGGCTGGAAAAGCTAAAGAGAGAAATTGGCAAGTATGGTGTTCGAGTAGGGGAGGGCAGAGAAAGGCATGCTAATCTTCTGATACAAATGACAGAGATCACAACAAATAAGCAAATAAACAACCAAACAGAAAAAGACGATTAAGATAAATAGAGACCATGCAAGGAGAATAAAATGTCAAAAACAGAAACCTACCATTAATATTCTCTGAATGCTAACAAAAGAGATATTATAAAAAGTGTCATTCAGAGATAAAAAAGAGAGCTGTTAGATAATGTAACATGATAGACATTTTTAAAAATCAGTAGAAGGTTTGGAAGCTAAAACTGAAGCAATCTTCCAGAAACCAGATGAGAATAAGAGGTGGAGGAGATTGCCAGGATAAAAACCATGCACCACTCCAGAGGTGATCTGTCCTCATTGACTTCAAAAGACAGAAATGTTGAGGGTTGCCATCAACAAGATGGCCTCTTGTTGAACCTTCTTTAAATGGACGATAATTAGGTGAGCCTGCCCAATTTTTATCTGCCTATGACTTGCCCAGACCATGTCCTGATGAAAGTTTTATGCTCCTCTTTATAGTGAGATGTTGATTCAGCTGACCACACTTATTTCATCCCATAGAAATATTCTACTTTGAGCTACTTCTAAGAGCTGAAGGTTGACCAATGTGAACTTAAAAGAGAAACTTCAGAGCAGCCCAGTTCCTTAACTATATTCTTGCTGGATGAACAACACCTGACTCATACCACATCCCTACCAAATGCCCCAATTTTGGTAGGCCCTATTCCCAAAGCCTTGTTCACTAATTTCCCCAGGAGATATTTTTGCAAGCTCTCCAGGAAACTAAAGTCAGTAAATAGTGCAGGAATTTTGTTCCATGAAATCTCTTTGGGGAATTTTCAATTCTCATTAACAATATTGCCTTTTTCCATAACTTGGTTTATGCTCGTACTTAATTTCTTATTAATCATTCTTCATATTTGATTATATTTAAAGAATTGTTGATAAATTATAAAATATTTTAAACAACATTTTTTGAAAAAAATAAAATTGAAACTTAAAAAATACTATCAAGGAAAAAGCAGATTCAAAAAATTGAACCAACTAGAATTTCTAGAAATGAAGAAAAGAAGAGAGTAATTAAAATTAAAATTGGCAACTACATTGATTAATCAGTAGAAAAAAAGTACTTTGGGGAGTTCTGCTTCTAGTATAATTGAATAAACTGTTAACAAATTGACCTCCTGCAGATAGCACTTATATATCCTGGACAAAATATAATACTCTACGACCTGGCTGGGTGTGGTGGTTCACTTCTGTAATCCCAGCACTTTAGGAGACTGAGGCGGGCAGATCATGTGAGGCCAGCAATTGAGACCAGCCTGGTCAACATGGTGAAATCCCATCGCTACTAAAAACACAAAAATTAGCCGGGTATGGTGGCACATACCTGTAGTCCCAGCTACTCGGGAGGCTGAGGCACTAGAATTGCTTGAACCCAACAGGCAGAGGCTTCAGAAAGCTGAGATTGCACCACTGCACTCCACCCTGGGCCAGAGCAAGGCTCTGTCCAAAACAAATAAACAAACAAACAAACCAATGACCTGAAGTATTTGGAGAATAAACAGAAGCAAGAATATTCTGGAGGATAGAAGGGATCAGAATCGAGTGGGATTACTGATGTATTTTTCCTTCAGCCTGTGGAAAGCTACAGTCACTGGGCAGCTAAAATGATGAAATCCTGCATTATATACAACAGGAAGATCCAGAAAAAAGAGTGAAGGGAAACAAAGTCACTGAAAAATAATGTAGAAAGACAGAAAAGATGAAAGCCAAGGATTACGAATTCCAAATTCTGTGTATAAACTTTCTGTTCAAGTATCTGTCTACCCCCGAACCGCGTGTGTAGGGAAGACTGTGACCATTCCAGCTAAGAGGGGAAAAAATTAAAATGATATTTTAGCTTCTTCCAAATAACACAGTATGCAATTTTAGTCTGAACAAATTAATTGCCTACCAAAAATATATATATTTACTCTCTTCTTTAAAGGAACATGACAAAAAAATTAACAATCTTCACTTCATAATATTCAAATTTTCCAGGATATAATCCAAAATTATTCAAAATATTATTTCAAAAACAGTAAAATGTGACTCCGTATCAAGGGAAAAGGCAATCAATGCGGACCAATTCTGAGACATAAGATCCAAATATAGGATTTAATAAACAAGTGTTTTAAGCAACTACCATAACTATCTCAATGAGGCAAAAGAAAATGTACTCACAATGACCCAATTAAACGAAAAAGCTTCTGCACAGCAAAAAAATAATAATAATAATCAGCAAAGTAAACAGACAACCCAAGGATGGGACAAAATATTCACAAACTATGCAACCAACAAAGAACTAATATCCAGAATCTATAAGAAACTCAAACAAATCAGCAAGAAAAAAGCAAACAATCCCATCAAAAAGTGGGTTAAGGACATGAATAGACAATTCTCAAAAGAAGACATACAAACAACCAGCAAACATATGAAAAAAAGCTCAACCTCACTAGTGATCAGGGAAATGCAAATCAAAACCACAACGAGATACCACCTTTTTCCTGTAAGGATAGCCATAATTAAATTTAAAAACAATAGATGTTAGCATGGGTGTGGTGAAAAGGCAACACTTTTACACTGCTGGTGGGAATGTAAACTGGTACTAGCACTATGGAAAGCAGTGCGGAGATTTTCCTTAAAGAGCTAAAAGAAGGTCTACCATCCAATCCAGGAATCCCACTACTGGGTGTCCACCCAGAAGAAAAGAAGTCATTATATGAAAAAAGCACATGCACACACATGTTTATAGCAGCGCAATTCACAATTGCAAAAGTATGGAACCAACCTAAGTGCTCATCAACCAACAAGTGAATAAAGAAATGTGGTTTATATACACTATGGAATACTACTCAGCCATAAAAAGGAATGAAATAAAGTCTTTTGAAGCAACTTGAAAGGAGCTAGAGGCCATTATTCTAGGTGAAGTAATTCAGGAATGGAAAACAAAATTTCGTATGTTCTCATTTATAAGTGGAAACTAAGCTATGAGGATGCAAACGCATAAGAGTGATACAAGTGACTTTGCATACTTGGGGGGAAAGAGAGGTGAGGGATAAAAGACTACATATTTGGGTATAGTGTACACTGCTCAGGTGTTGAGTGCACCAAAATCCCAGAAATCACCACTAAAACACTTTTCCATGTAACCGAAACCACCTTTATCCCAAAAACTATTGAAATAAAAATAAAAACTAAAAAAAAGAAAATATACTCACAATGAAATAAAATAAAGGAAATCTCAGTAAAAAAGTAGAAAATATAAAAAGTAAACAAATGGAAATAATAGACCTAAATTAAATTTAAAATATCTATATTAAAGCATTCACAAGGTGATCCAAACAGAATAATGAAGATGATAAACAGCCAAAGACAAACAGAGGCAAAAAACAAAGCAAACAAATAGGAATAAATAACAAAATGATATAACTGAATCAATAGATGAGACTTCTTCAGTACATTTTTTCAATATAGTTCCTCTGGACCTAAAGACCTGCAAACTAAAAGGACCAGTTATTCACCACTCCCATCAACCCTTCCCCTTCAGAATGTTTCCTTTGGCTCTGTCCTCTGAGCTAAGTGCTGGGTTCTGCCCTCTGAGTCATCCTTTCTTTTCCATAAGAAATGGCCTGAGTTTGCAATTTAAGAAGCAGACTCAGAGTCTGCTTCCTGCACATAGAAAGTTGGGGAACCAAAGGTCTGTTTTTACTTTGCACTAGCTCTGTCTCTTCTAGTCCTCTTTGTCAGTTCCATCAATATAATCTCCATTAAAAACTTTGTGGATTTTCTATGAATGTCATTGGGATTCACCTATTAGATAAAAGAGCACTCATGATCTTTTTGAGACATGCTACTCTCTATCTTGGGTCAATGCTGTCAAGACAATTAAAAATCCTATTGTTTATCAGAGAGGGTCTATGAGACACACCCAAAAAACTTTAGAATATGAACAGTTCATTCTTTGGTTTACCTCCCTCTTCTCCTACTTCATCAGTGACAAATAAAACCCCAAGTTGCCACTTTTTATATTTTTCATGCAAATCTCCCCAAAAAGATCTAGGACTTCATTGGGAACTCCTTCTACTTCCATCCTGTGGCAGGTAACAATGTTACCCAACTTTCCACCATTACAAAATAAGACCCCTAGCTTCTCATATTTTTCTCACTGTCCTTCAAGTCCTCACAATAATCTCTTTGAGGCCTTTCCAGTTTTACAGTTTCATGGAGGCTTTTTCCTGCTTTTACTTACCACCTACATGCAAAGGCCACGCTTTAACTTCTTTTTATGGGGATATGCCCTTCCCATTATCAAATTCTCAGCCAGCTTTTTACTGCTATATAAACTCCCCAAAAAATTGGCGGCTTAATAAACAACCATTTCATTACATCTCACATTTTTGTACATCAGAAATTCAGACAGAACTCAACTGTATGACTCTTCTACTCCATGCAGCATTGACTGGAGTCACTCAGTGGTTTTCAGCTGGTGATGCCAGTGAGCAGAGCCAGAGGATACAAGACAGCTTTACTCGCTTGGCAGAAATGACCTGGAGGCTGGACTCAGCTGGAGCTCTCTTCTCTCTCATTTGGTCTTTCAAGCAGGATATGTGGATTTCTACATGGAAGGTCAAAACTCCAAGGGACCTGGGGGGAAGTTTTCCAGCCTTCTTAAAGGCAAAGCCCAGAACCAGCTTTGGGTCACCTTTCTTGTGCTCTGTTGATCAGTCACAGACCAACCCAGATTCGAGGGTAGGAGAAACCGACCCCATCTCTTTGTGGGAGGACTGTCAAAGAACTTTCAGTCCTTTTGAATCTGCTATACCAAGATAGAAGAATATTTTCCTAATAAAAAAAGCTCCAAAAATCCTAAAATCCATGGTGAAAAGCTGAAAACATTTCCTTTAAGGTCAGGTAAAGATAAGGATGCCAGCTCTCACCATTCCTATTCATCATTTTACTGGAGTGTCAACCAGTACAGTAAGGCAAGAAAAAGTTCTTAAAAATCTGAAGAAAAGACTGCCTTTATTTGGAGATGGTATGGAAGAAGACAAAGTAATATTTAATAGATTATTAGAATTGTTTTAAGTGTACCAAGATTTTAGGATAGAAAATTGTATTGAAAATATAACTGCTTTTAATATACTAGCAAACATTGGTTAGAAAATACAATTTTTAATGATATAATTTACAACTGCAAGAAAAAGTATTAAGTACCTGAGAACAAACCTAACAAAGCACACATATGCCTATTATAAAGAAAATTAGAAAATGTTGTTGAAAGATATTAAAGAAAACCTAAATCAATACATAGGGAGCAATACAACATTTTTTAATAAGAAGATTCAATATTCGAATAAAATAAATTTTACCTAAATTCATCTGTAGATTTCATGTGATACTGATTAAAACCTCAAGAGAGTTTTCCAGCAAGTTAAGCAAGCTGATTCTAAAATTTATCTCGAATAGTAGAGGAACAGGAAAAGCCAAAACACTTGTTAAATAACAAGAAGGTAGGTGGATTTGCCCAGCTAGATATCAAGTTCTGTTATAAAACTGTAATAATTAAGATAGTTCAAGGATAGGCAAACAGACCAAGTTAAAGGAATATGGAAAGCAGAAACAGTCCCATAAAGAGAAATATACTTAATTTATGGAAGATCATACACTTCAGATTAGTGTAGAAAGGATGGAACGTTCAATAAAAGTTCTAGATTAATTGGTTATTACAGAGAAAAGAATAAAATTTAACCTATACTTCCCAACATGTACAAAAGTTAATTTATGGTAGACTAAAATCTTTTATTTGAAAGGTAAAACTATAAAACTTTTAGAAGGTAATATAGAAAACTATCTGTAGGACCCTAGGAGAGTAAATGATTTCCTAAAGAAGACCAAACAAAGGCTAACTGTTAGGATTCTCCAGAGAAACAGAAGCAATAGAATATATGTATATATGGAAAATGATATAAGGAACTGCCTCACACAATTATGGAAACTGAAATATCCCGATATCTGCAATCTACACACTGAAGTCTCAGAAGAGCTAATGGTGTAGTTTCAGTCCAAATTCCAGCAGGCTTAGAACTCAGAAAGAGCTCATGTTTCAGTTCAAGTCCAGGGAAGGAAAGAGCCAATGTCCCAGCTCATGGCAGGTAGGCTGGAGGAATTCTCTCTTATTCAAGGGAGGATCAGCCTTTTAGTTCAATTCAGGCTCTCAATCAACTGACTGGGTGAGTCCCATCCCCATTAGGGAGGACAGTTGTTTTGCTGATCTTCCAATTCAAATGCTAACCTCATCCAGAAACACCCTCGCAGACACACCCGGAATACTTGACCAAATGTCTGGGCACTTTGTGACCCTCACATTGACATAAAAAATTAGCCATGACACTCACCATAAGGGAAATATTTGATAAATTCAACCACATTGAAATTAAGACCTTCTGTTCATCCAAAGTTACCACTGACAATTTAAAAACAAGCCACAAAGGAGGAAAGAACAACTGCAACATAAGTAACTGTCTTAGTCAGCGTGGGCTACTACAGTAGAATACCGGAGAATGAGTGGCCTCATCCACAAACATTGATTTCATGCAGTTCCAGACGCTGTGATGCCCAAGAGCAAGGTGCCAGCAAATCCAGTCTCCAATGGGGGTCCCCATCTTGGTTTTCAAACAGGCACCTTATTCTTACTCTTGTATCGCACATGATGAAAAGAATGTGCTCTAGTCTCTTTCTCTTCCTATAAAGACACTAATCCATCATGAGGGCTTGACTCTCATGGTCTCACCCACACCTAGTCCCCACCTCCGAATACCATCCCACTGGCAGCCAGGGCTTCAACACATACATTTTAGGGAGACATGAACATGCAGTTTGTAACAGTAACTAAGAAAGGATTAATATCTAGACTATGTAAACAGCTTCTATAAATCAACCTGACTTATAATCAAAGAAATAAGATTAAAATAAAAAAGAGATCACATTTCATGCCAAAATGATATAGGACTTAAGAAGAAATCACTTAGGCATATAGTAAGGGCATGGGAGTCCTCAGTAAGGCTTTTCCCTTAATGAAAAACAGCCCCAAATCATTTTCTAACAAAGAGCAGCCTGTAAAGTCAAGCAACACTGATAAGCAAGCTGGGAGCTTGCACAGGTAAGTGCTGACAGGAACTAGGGACTAGACATATTCAAGATGGAGGCTCTATCTTCCCTTCTCTTTGTCAGCCACCTGTAGAGTAAAGAGCAGACAAGGTGGCCTGATCAACTGGAAAGCCCATTTGCATAATAAGATTAGGATGAGGCAACCAGCCTTCCCCACATGCCATGTAAATGTCATACTTGATGGAACCAATGTACATAAATCAGACACTGCCTTCAGCTTGCATATAAAATCTGCTGTGGTCTGCCACCTTCCCCATTTTTCCAACCTCTCTCTCTCTCTCTCTCTCTCTCTCTCTCTTTCTATTGCAAAGGGTTGCTCTCCTCTCTCTTTTCTTCTGTCTATTAAACTTTCCACTCCTTAACCCACCCACATGTGTCCGTGTCCTAAATTCTTTCTCGGCACGAGACAGCAAACTCCAGGGTATATACTCCAGACAAGGTAACCATTTCAAAAAGATTAGTAAGACAACATCAAGTGTTGGCAAAACTATGGAGCAACTTTTCTACATGCCAGTGGGGAGATAAATTGGTATAATTGCTTTAGAACATTATTTGGCACTACCTAGTAAAGATGAACGTGCACATATTGTGACCCAGCAGGTCTATTCTTGGGCATATAACCTAAAATCTTAGAGCAACTCTTATCCTTGTGCAACAAGACCTGTACAAAAATATTCTTACCAGTAATATTTATAATAGCCAAATTCTGGACACAGTCCAAATGCCCATCAGCATTAAAATGAATACATCAATTATGGCATATACATATAGTGAAATATTATATGGCAGTGACAAACTGTAGTCACATACATCACCATAATATGAGGCATGAGTCACTGAAGAATATAATCATAATAGTAATGATAACGATAACAGTGAATATGTAAATTGCTTACTATTACCAAACTCTTGGCTAAGTGCCATATATATAATTTAATCCCACAAGAATGCTATGAGGCGTGTACAATTATAGCATTTTACAGATGAGGAAATTATGACTGAACAGATGAAGTAACTTTCCCAAGTTGATACAGCTTCCCACCGAGGTGATGAAGTGGGATCTCAAGCCCAGAAAATTTGAATACAGAGTCCATTGGGTGAAGTGAGGCATATTCAAAAATTGGCATAATCAAGCACTGTATTTGGGAATACACACATACATGTTCATTACGATATGAAGAAAACGATGGGAATCATTTACAGAAAATTATTCCTCTGAGAGCAATTGAGGGGTAGGACAATTTAATAATTTTCAAATTACCAGAATTATTTTATTTCTTAGACTCAGTGATGGGCATATGGTTGTTCAGTTTATTATAATTATTTAATCTTTACCTATGCACTGGATATATATATGTATATAGTATGTGAACACACTTCATGCTATTTTCATATATGCTTTTCTCTTTATCATCTACTTTGTTCTCAGATTTAAGCAAGATTTGTCCTTAACACAAACGTGCAGTGTATAATAGTAACTAAGAAAGGATTAATAAAATATCTAGACTATGTAAACAACTCCTATGACTCAACTTCATTTATAATCAGATAAATACAATTAAAAATAAAAATATCTCATTTCACACCCACAAGATTGGTAAAACAACACCAAATGTTGGTAAGGGTATGCAGCAACTCTTCTACTCTTTGAAAATCAAAGCCAGCATATACACCATGGAATACTATGCAGCCATAAAAAGGGATGAGTTTGTGTCCTTTGTAGGGACATGGATGCAGCTGGAAACCATCATTCTCAGCAAACTATTGCAAGAACAGAAAACCAAACACCACATGTTCTCACTCATAGGTGGGAATTGAACAATGAGATCACTTGGACTCGGGAAGGGGAACATCACACACCAGGGCCTATTATGGGGAGGAGGGAGGACGGAGGGATTGCATTGGGAGTTATACCTGATGTAAACGATGAGTTGATGGGTGCTGACGAGGTGATGGGTGCAGCACACCAACATGGCCCAAGTATACATATGTAACAAACCTGCACGTTATGCACATGTACCCTAGAACTTAAAGTATAATAATTTTTTTTTTTTTTTGAGACGGAGTCTCGCTCTGTCGCCCAGGCTGGAGTGCAGTGGCGCGATCTCGGCTCACTGCAAGCTCCGCCTCCCGGGTTTCCGCCATTCTCCCGCCTCAGCCTCCGAGTAGCTGGGACTACAGGCGCCCGCCACCGCGCCTGGCTAGTTTTTTGTATTTTTAGTAGAGACGGGGTTTCACCGTGTTAGCCAGGAGGGTCTCGATCTCCTGACCTCGTGATCCACCCGCCTCGGCCTCCCAAAGTGCTGGGATTACAGGCTTAATAATTTTTTTAAAAAGTAAAAAAAAAAAAAAAAAAAGAAAAGAAAATCAAAGCCAGCAGGAGACTTCTTTCTTATCACACCCCTTCCCTGTAGAAGTGATTTGGTGTGATCTTGTCTATAAATAAGATAGGAAAAAAACAAAACAAAACAAAATGTGGAGGAAAGATTAATGAATACTTATTTTTATCTTTTATTTTTAATTGACAAATAATAATTGTATATACTTATAGGGTACAATGTGATGTTTTGGTACATGTATACATTGTAGAATGATCACACTCCACATGACCTCACATATTTATCATTTCTTTGTGATGAGAACGTTTAAAATCCACTCTTTTTGAAACACATTATACAATAGCAGAGGAAGGAAGTATGATTAAGGAGAAAAAAAATTGATAAGGTAAGAGGAAAAGAGTAGAAATGAAAGAGCTGGAGATAAAGTGACACCAGAGAGAGATAAAGGAAAGAAAGATTAGCCCGTGTTTTTCTGAGTACGCTGCATGGTTTATCTATGAAATGCTGAAAAGAATTCACTTTATGGCTCTAGACTCTTGGATATGGTCCACTGTCATTGCCTGCTGGGAGAGGTCTAATATACATCCAACTATCCAGTGTGCCCAATGAACATCAAATGACTGATTTCTACCTTAACTTTAGCCACCTCAGTCACTATTCATCAATAATTAAGGAATATATTCATTTGACATCAAATGCAAAAAGAAAATCCAAAGACATCAAGGCATGGGTTTAAATAGATGCATTTACATTGATATTAACTTCAGCATATCAATCAATCTCACCCTGGGAGCGAGATAGGAATTAGTGTGCTCCTAGAAAGCATTTATTTGAACATTTTACATCCTTATAACTCTATGTACTGAAAAAAGCTATTCTTTGGACACCAGCAAGTAAGTTTATAAATTATGACACTTCAGGCCCTGATTTATCACCGTATTGGGAATTTTTCAAGATAAAACACTAGAAACCAAAAATCTATTAAAAATTCCAAACTTACAATAATCAAAGAAATATGGATATAATCAATGAGACTTCAATACATCATATTCAAGCAGATTATTATAATATCTAATTTTGCAGAGGGTGAGAGAAAATGTACATTCTCACATCATAATGCTTCATAACTTGTATAAGAAGACTTAATGATGTGCCTATTTTTGACGTAATAATTTCATATCCAAGAATTTGACCTAAGGAAATTATCATGAATATCTTGAAAGTTTTCACTACAGGAATGTTCATTTCAATGCTATTATAGAAGTGAACAGTGAAAAGTAATGTCCAACCACACGGGATTAAATGAGGGCACGTTTATTGAATAGAATAAAACTGCTTAAACGATAGCAAAAAATAGAAAGTAACATCAAAAAATTAAAACATGTTAAATGGAAAAATAATTGTTAAAATTCATACATAAAACTCTATTGTTGGCTTGAAATAAAGGTTTCAAAGGAGGGAGTGGGAAGGAAAAATGGATGTGAAACCTGCTGACAAAGAAGTGTGAAAGCCTCCACAATTGCCTAAGTCCATCCTTGTCTAAATATCTCAAAACTTCTTGTTCTGAATCGTATTTTATGAAAGATAAGCCATGTGTCTCTAAAAGCATACTCTTCAGACAGAAATGATTAAAAATATTAAAATGACCTTGGGCTATTGATAACAAAAAGAGAACAAATGTAATGAGAATGCATTTTGCATACTGTCCCATTAAGACTTTCTGTGCATGACTGATGCAGGAAACTAAAATGATCAGTGGTGTCAAATCCCACAGGAAAGTAAAATCTTGGGCCAGCCGGAGCTCTGTAATCACAGGTGATCGTTCATGAGAATGTCACTAGCCCATCTCCTCAAATGATGTATTAGCCCTGGCTGATCGATTCAGAACTTTGCAAGGGCAATTCTAAACACTTACATATTTTTATTTAAAGGAAAGTTTCTTTCATATACTTCCTAATGGAAGTTTACATATTCTTTTCCATGAAAAACAGGGTTAGGGTAAATCCTAGTGGTATTCAGGATTGTCTACCCCTCTCACATAAGTTTAAAGAGAAAATGATGATGAAGTAAGAAGGCAAAGATTTTTACATCTGAAAGACAGAATAGTTGAAGAGGTGTGTTTTAAAGAAGACATAAAAGTGATGAAGATCATGCTTTTGTTGACCATAAACACAACCACCAAATCCCAAAATACTAAACATGAGCCAGAAAGGAGGTAGTTCTGGAACAACTTTACTAAACATATGGAACTCATTTTCCCCAATAAATTATGTGAGACAAAATTGGAATAGTCCAAGAAGGGGTTGGTCAGGCCTTTCTTGTCTATGAATGTAAAACAGAAAGAGAATAGTAATGTCCATCCATGAAGACCATCCCAGCAAAAATAGCCAAGCACCTCCAAACACATGTTCTTGTGTCATTGACAGTCAACAAATAGATTCTGTGAAATGGCCTCTCTTGCATTTTTATCTGCATTGGCACCACGCCTGGTACATGGTGGATACTCAAAGCACATTTCTTCAATGACATTGAATACAATCTGCATATCCCAGCTCCCTCCAGACCATCATTAATTTCAATCTGCTGTGTCATTGCTCTTAGGAGAAGGAAAACTGGAAGTCAAAGACCCTTATGAGAATCAGAATCCCCCAAATACTTCTCAAACTCAGTAAAAACATAAAAGTCAGATATTCTCCCTTTATAGAAACATTAAAATGATTAAGATAGAGTCACTAATGTATTCTTGAGTTTCTTAAGGACAGAAGTTTCTTAATGTCAAGTTATTATATTAAAAGGAAGCACATAGCAGGGATTCAATTAATAAAAATCACCTAATATTTGTATCTGTAATTTTAATATAAAAACTCCATTTAGCAAAGAATCTTGTAGCACCACACCTTCTCCTCTTTTATTCAACAATTGTTTAATAAAATTGTTACTTACCGACCAGTTTTTCAAAAGGTATATAACTATACCTTTTATGTATGTTATGACTTGAGTTTTATCTTATCTTTGGAGAAATAAAATTTATAAGAAAATGATCCTCCCCGCTCCTGCCCCCCACCCCCAATTTTTTTCTCTCTACCATCTTTTCTTATGTGGAACTCAAGATGCTCCATGCAGGTAGTTCAAAATGCATGACTACCATGCCAAGACTTCCAACATCTGTCACTGAAAGGAGGCAGACAAAATGCTATAAAATGCACTGACATGATGGCTTTTACAGACTTGCATGTAAAAAGTCTCAAGGTATTTCTTTCCAAATCGTTCCAGGGATCTTTCAAGCCTTCTGCTGAACCATAAGGAATGTACCATGTATTTACCACATTTCTTCACTGGCCTTCTGGAACCCACTCTTGCAGCTGCAGGGAATAACAAGAACCAAGACCTTCACAAGGTCCCTTGCTGTCACTTCACATATTAATCAAAGAAGAGTCCCAAAAGAAAATGCGTCCAAGAAATCTAAATTCACTGTTTCTACAACATCCTGATCACCTGCAGAGACATAGGGTGAGTCTAAGTCCTCAGAACTAAACTCCATATGTCAGACAAAACTAACAAATCAAAGCAGGGCTTTCATGTCATGAAATAATTACTAAGTGTAGAGGACAACAGGCATAAAAAGTGGAGGGAAAAATATTTTCTCTTGATTCCCATAGATACTATTTTTCTTATTTTGAAAAATTTCAAATCTACGCAAACATTAAAGCAATGTCTAGTGAATATTGGTATACACTTGCCTATACACACCAACGTTAATAATCTTGTGGCTCCTGCTTCATCTCTCTATATAGGTATTGCTAAGTCGGAATGTTTGTGTCCCCCCAAAATTCATATGTTGAAATATCTAACCCCCAGCATGATGATATTAGTAGTTAGAACTTTGGGGAGGTAGAACCCACATGAATGGAATTATTGCCCTTATAAAAGAGGTCTGAAAAAAACCCTTCATCTCTTTTACCTCATGGGGACACAGTGAAAAGGTGGCATCTATGAACCAGAAAGTAGGTTCTCACCAGACACCAAATCTGCTGGTGCCTTGATCTTGGACTTCCCAGACTCTTGAACTGTGAGAAATAGATTTCTGCTGTTTATAAGCACTCCAGTCTATGGTATTTTGGTATAACATCCCAAAAGGACTAATACAGGAACCTACACACACCTCTTACTGTCAAGCCATCCTAAAGTACATTGGAAACAACATGACAGTTTATCCCTAAATATTTTAGCACATAGCTCTCACAAACAAGGACATTCTCTCACACAACCTAACACCATTACCAGGCTTTTGTTTGTTTGTTTGTTTGGGATGGAGTTTCACTCTTATCGCTCAGGCTGGAGTGCAATGGCACAATCTCGGCTCACTGCAACCTCCGCCTCCTGGGTGCAAGCAATTCTCCTGCCTCAGCCTCCTGAGTAGCTGGGATTACAGGCGCCCACGATCATGCCTGGCTAATTTTTGTGTTTTTAGTAGAAATGGGGCTTCACCACATTGGTCAGGCTGCTCTCAGACTCCTGACCTCAGGTGATCCACCCGCCTTGGCCTCCAAAAGTGCTAGGATTACACACATGAGCCACCACACCTGGCCTACCAGGCCTTTTAAAAAGTGAACTCAGGGGCTGCAGCAGTGCTGGCTGTAGGTGATGACATGGTGAGGAGTGGGTTTGGGGCATGAGAATCACAAAGCAGTTTCCAAGCCTCTCTCTTTACGTCTCTGGGTCTTCTCGGAGAAACAAGGCTGAGAAAATTACTTTTCCCACTAAAACACACCAAGTATATGCCCAGCCTTCATGAAAATGAACAGAGAAAGGAAGCACCTTTATGTGGGTGGCCTTGGCCAGGAAATTTCTGAGACAGACCTACAAAATCAGTTCAGCAGATTTGCAGAGGTTTCGGATGTGGACATCATCACAGGGAAAGATGACCAAGGAAACCCACAGAAAATCTTTGCATATATCAACATCAGTGTAGCAGAAGCAGACCTGAAAAAATGTATGTCTGTTCTAAGTAAAACAAAATGGAAAGGTGGAGCATTACAAATTCAACTAGCAAAAGAAAGCTTTTTGCACAGATTGGCCCAAGAGAAAGAAGCAGCAAAAGCTAAGAAAGGAAAATCAACAAAAGGTAACATCAACTTGTTAGAAAAGATAGGAGGAGTGGAATTCCATATGAAAGCTGTGCCAGGGACAGAAGTGCTAAGGTATGAGAGTTGGGTTGTGAGCAAATTCAGAAGAGTGTTACTTGTTCTTCACCTTAAAAATTATCATAAATATAAAATTATAAAATATGATCCCTCAAAATCCTGCCACAACCTAAAGAAGATAGGGGAGAATTTCACAAACACCGTTCCTATATCCAGCTTGACTTGGGAATTGGAAGGAGGGAATGACCCTATGAGTAAGAAATGGTGAGGAGACTTCTCTGACTTCCATAGCCCTCCCAAGAAGATGATAAAAGTGCAGAGGGATGAGAGTTCCACTGGGTCTCTGATCATGAGTCCAAGGCCCAGGTGGGTAATAGAGAGAACACCCTTAACACAGCAACAGGCTGCACAGAAAAGAACTTGTGATTGCATTACTTCTAAATCACCTCCTGTACCTGTTTCTGATACTCAGAAACTTAAAAATCTACCTTTTAAGACTTCTGGCTTGGAAACTGCCAAGAAGAGAAATAGCATTTCTAATGATGATATTGATTCTGAAGATGAATTAAGAATGATGATTGCAAAAGAGGAAAACTTATAGAGAACTGTACAGCCCTCAATAAATGAATCTGAAAATGATCTCTTTGGAGTTGTAAGGGATGATTTCAAATCAGGAATTCACAAATTGCATTCTTCAATAGGTTTAAGTATTAAAACTAATGTATCTTACCATGACAGTGATGATATTATTAGAAATGATTGTGAGTTTGACTCAGGAGATACAGATGAAATCATTGCGATGAAAAAAAAATGTTGCTAAGGTCAAAAACAGTACAGCACTTTCACAAATGGAAAAATCTACAGACAAGAAAACTTCCTTCAAAAATAGAGAAATCTGTGAGCTTTCTGATCACTGTATTAAAGTACAAAAAAGAAAAAGCAATGTAGAGTCAGCCCTCGGTCATGGATTAAAGCCTCTTAATCGCAAATCTCCCTCTCAGTGCAGTAGCGGTGAAGATGCTGATTCTGCATCAGAATTAGCTGACTCTGAAGGAGACAAGGAGTATAATGCCATGATTTACAAAAAAACAAACAAACAAACTGCCTTCGTGTGAATCTTACTTTAGCTGATTTGGAACAATTGGCTGGCACTGATCAGAAAGTTCCAAATGAAAATACTGAGAGTGATGGACCAGAAACCACGACACAATGCAAGTCTGACAGAGGCTTCAAAAGCCCCAACACTCCCGCTGGCCTCCACAGACGCAGATAGTGTATTTGTCCTGAGGACATTGTGGCTTCCCTGTTAGAAGGAGAGGAGAGCACCTGTGGCAAACAGAAACCAAAGAAAAACAACTTAAAGCCAAAATTCCAGGTTTTCAAGGGAGGAGGCTGTTCATATGAAAAGGAGTCAATAAAAAAAAAAATCATTGAAAGACAGTGTTGCCCCTAACAATATTAATAAAGATCAGAATTCCATGAAACATGTGGATCCCAGTATCATATCCATGGAAGATGGGTCCCCATATGTTAATGGCTCATCGGGTGAACTGCCTCCATGCCAACATGCAAAGAAGGCAAATGACCCAAACTATATTCAGCCTCAAAAAAGACAGAACACTGTAATCCCAGCACTTTGGGAGGCCGAGGCAGGGGGGATCACGAGGTCAGGAGATCTAGACTATCCTGGCTAACAGTGAAACCCCGTCTCTACTAAAAATACAAAAAAATTAGCCCGGCGTTGTGGTGGGCGCCTGTAGTCCCAGCTACTCAGGAGGTTGAGGCAGGAGAACGACGTGAACCCGGGAGGCGGAGCTTGCAGTGAGCTGAGGTCGCACCACTGCACTCCAGCCTGGGCGACAGAGTGAGACTCCATCTCAAAAAAAAAAAAAGAACACTTTTGAGAACCAGGATCGCAAGGCAGTGTCCACTAGCAGTTCTGAAAAGCGAAGTAAGAATTCTATTTCTAGTTTATTGCCATTAGAAGGTAAGAAGTCCTTAAGTCTTAGCGCAAAGACTCACAACATCGGCTTTGACAAAGACAGTTGCCGTAGTGCCACAAAGACAGAAGCTTCAGAGGAAGAGAGGTCTGACTCGAGCAGCCTCACGTCTCTTGAAAAATCACCAAAGGTATTATCCAAGGACACCGAGGAAATCAAAACTGATTTCTCACTTTCTATTAGTAATTCCTCTGATCTGAGTGGTAAGGATAAGCACGCTGAAGATGATGAGAAGCACTTGGCAGCCTTGGAAACGAGGCAAAAAGCAAAAGAAGTGCAGAAGAAGCTGGTGCACAATGCTCTGACAAATGTGGATGGTCATCCAGAGGATAAGCTAACGCACATCATCTTCGGCTCTGACAGTGAGTGTGAAACAGAGGAGATACCTACTCAGGAGGAGAGCTGTCCAGGAGAGGAACGGGTGAAAGAGTCTATGGGTGAGGAGGAGAGGTGTCCAGGAGAGGAACGGGTGAAAGAGTCTATGGGTGAAACATCAAGGAAGCTGCCTGATAGCAGTGATGATGAGGAATCTGATTCTGAAGATAACAGTAACAGGCTCAAAATTAAACCTCAGTTTGAGGGCAGAGCTGGACAGAAGCTCATGGATTTACAGTCACACCTTGGCACTGATGACAGATTCTGCATGAACTCTTGATTTCAAGAAAGTACAGTGAAGAGGAACAGGAAGAGTTAAATGAAAAGAAAACTACTAGGAAGAAGAGAGCCTGCTGAAGAAGAAAAGAAAGCCCTGAATGTTGTACAAAGTGTTTTGCAAGTCAACTTAAGCAATTCTACAAAGAATCAGTAGCTGCTAAGAAATTTAAGGACAGCATACATTATGATCCAACGAAGCAAGACCGTGCCACTTACGAAAGAAAAAGACACGATAAACCAAAAGAAAGTAAAGAAAAACAAAAAAAGAAAAGGGAGGAAGCTGAAAAGCTACCTGAGGTGTCCAAAGAAAGGTATCATAACATTGCTATGGATCTGAAAGAAATATTTCAAACTTCAAAATATACCAGTGAAAAGGAAGAGGACACACCCTGGAATGAGGAGTGTGGCAAAGAGAAACCTGAGGAAATCCAGGACCCTGCAGCTCTGAGCAGTGGGGCTGAGCAGCCCAGCAGGTTCACGTTCTCCTTTTTTGATTCAGACAGTAAAGACATAAAGGAAGAGACTCACAGAGGTGAAACAGACGGGTTCTGGAGACGAGAAAGACCCATGTTTCCAAGACGGCAGTTCCGAAGAGGAAGATGTTACTGAAGGAACAGATCACAGAAAGTCCAGTCCTGGAGAAGCATCATTACCTGAGAAAGAGACCACTAGATTTTTCTTTTCCTCTAAGAATAATGAAGGACTTCAAGCAGGTTCTGATTTAGTCTGGAGAGGAGCGGGAAGGAATATTAGCAGGAACTCTTGGGAGGCCAGAACAGACAACCTGCGTATGGATTGTCGGAAGAAACATAAAGATGCAAAAAGGAAAATGAAACCAAAATAATAAATATCAGCACTGAGTATGATGCCGAATGTGAACAAGGCTCACCTAAGGAAACGGACCCAGAAGATAGTTTTAGCTGACAAAAAAGAAATTTCAGAGTGGAGGGATTTTAGAAATCTGGCTGATGGAGTATCATTCTGGTTGTCATCTTTTTCTGTGGAACTCCTCTGCATTTCTTCCCAAGCAATTACTTCAGAAAGTTAAATTCAACTCCTTAAAAAGGAAAAAAAAAGTGAATTCAATAACATCATTAAACATCTTAGCCATACTCAAATTGCCCACTTGTCCTCAAAATGTCTCTTACAGCTGTTTAAAATTCAGCATCCAGCCAAGTTCACACATTACATTTGGATGCTGTATTTCTTTAGTCTTCCATCGTGACCCTCTGATCTTCCTGACACCAAATCCTTTGACAAGTTCAAGCCAATTGTTCTACAGAATGTTCCATCTCCTGAATTTATTTGACAGTTTCCTCATGATTGGATTTAGACAAGACATTTCTGGCAAGAACTCCACTTAGGTTATGCTGTGTACCTCCCACTCCATCACAGCCGGAGGCACCTAATAGCCTGACCCATTGTTGCAATGGGGACAATGGTAACTGCCAGGTCTCTCCATTGCAAAGGCATACTCTATCACATCGTAATTAATAAATAATACATGGTGTGATTTTTCAAAACTGTGTGAATACCCCATCCTTCAACAATCTTGCTAAAAACCTCTGAATGATTTTTAGCATTCAGAGATGGTTCTCACCTAAATCAATTATTATACCGGGAAGTTTGCAAAACAGATTTTCTAATTCTATAATTCTTTCTGTACTTATTAGCTGGCATTCTGCTTTAAAGAAAAGCTTTTCTTTTCTTCATCTTCCTCCCTCTCTTTCTTTCTTCCTAGTATCACTTTGGAATCAAGAAATGTTTATATTTGTTATATTTCAGTATAATTACTATTGATTTTGAAGTTCAAATTATCCCTAATTAGGTTAATAGGAGTCCTTTTCGGTCAGCTCCTTGGTTTTTTGATAGCTCTATCATTATTTGAGCATTTTCATAGTTACCTAGTCAATAAAATATTTCAGGTTAAACCGAGACTTTTCTTCCTCAAAATCTGGAATCAGCCATTTCTCCAAACAAGGCTAATTCATCCGGGTGGTAATGGGCACTGGATATGCTCACACTTAGGAGATGTCTAATCTGAACTGAAAACACAAAAGATAATTCTCTCCACCAGCAGGTCGAAAAGTGTCGAAATTTAAAAGAAGGTGATGACTGGTCTAAATTTCTGAAGCAATAAAATTAACAATGAATTCTCCCTTTATTATTATTATCAGTAGTGGTACTGATATGTATAGTGTGTCTACAACAATACTCAAGACATTATATGTGTCCAGTAACTGAAAACTATACATTATTCTTGTTAATAAAAAGAAGCATCAATATCAGTGTAAGTTTTATCAGACAAGAATGTAGAGTATGTGCCTATATTTTGACACTAACTTTACACCCAAGTTATATTTTGCTTAAGCCCATTATAAATTAGGCTCCTTCTTAGGGTTCACATTGACCAGTATGAAGCAAAGTGTGCCAGGCCCTTATCACGATATACGAAAAACCACCTTAAGAGAATATCATCTGAAAGTAGCTGACAAATGAGTAATCCACACTTCTCCCACTTCACCCCCTTCTTTGGATTGCTGCAGCCCTAGCTGAGGCACTCATTACCTCTCACTTGGATGTTAGCATAAAGTTCTAAACTGTTCTTATGTTTAAGATACACACACTGGAGTATTTAGCAGTGACAAGTCATAAAGCCTGAAATTTACTCTCAACTGGCTCAGGAGGTAAAAAAAAAAAAAAGGATATAAAACAAATATGGCAAAATGTTAACAATCGAATCTAGGTTCTGAGTATACAGGTATTCATCATATTGTTCTTTTGACTCTTCTGTGTGTTTGAAATTTTTCACAACAAAACAAGGAAAAAGAACTGCCGAATGGAGTCAACCAATTCATCCTCTAAGTTTTTGCAAAGCCATCAACATTGTCTTTCTCAAACCTAATGATGATCACATTACTCTTTGGTTCAGAAACAGCATTTAGGGAGCTGTATATTATATGGATTAAAAAACAGACCTAGCAGTCAGACCACTTGGGTTCAAACCCCAGAGTTATCACTTATTAGCTTGGGACCCTGGACTCAGAAGGGTTTCTTAGCCCCCTGCACCTCAGCTTCCACATATGTGAATGAGGATAATAATGGTACCTACTTCACAAAGTGTGGTAAGGATTAAATGAGCAAACAGGCCGGGCGTGGTGGCTCACACCTGTAATCCCAGCACTTTGGGAGGCTGACGCTGGCAGATCACACAGTCAGGAGATCGAGACCATCCTGGCTAACACGGTGAAACCCCATCTCTACTAAAAATAGAAAAAATTAGCCGGGCATGGTGGCAGGCTCCTGTAGTCCCAGCTACTCCGGAGGCTGAGGCAGGAGAATCCCTTGAACACAGGAGGTGGAGGTTGCAGTGAGCCGAGATCATGACATTGCACTCCAGCCTGGGCAACAGAGCGAGACTCCTTCTCAAAAATATAAAAAATAAATAAATAAATATAAATAAATAAATAAATAAATGAGCAAATACACATAACACACGTAAAACAGTGTCTAACATATAGTTAGGCTATGTAAGTGTTAGCTCTGTGTAGACTCAAAGTACTCCTTCCACAGTATTATTTTTTAAAGAATTCTGTAGTCAGAAGCTCTTAGGAAATGTTGGGTTAAATAAAGAAAGGCAAGAACCAATTTTTTGTTTGTTTGTTTGTTTTTTAGACGGAATCTGGCTCTTTCACCAGGCTGGAGTGCAGTGGCGCAATCTCGGCTCACTGCAACCTCTGCCTCCCGGGTTCAAATGATTCTCCTTTTTCCTCAGCCTCCCAAGTAGCTGGAACTACAGGCACACGCCACCACGCCCAGCTAATTTTTGTATTTTTAGTAGAGATGGAGTTTCACCATGTTGGCCAGGATGGTCTCGATATCGACCTTGTGATCCTCCTGCCTCGGCCTCCCAAAGTGCTGGGATTACAGGCATGAGCCAGCATTCCCAGCTGGCAAGAATCTTTAACTGTAGGACTGATCAGAGCTTTTAATATTCTAATGTCTATGATGAATCTTTAAGTATGTGGATCTCACATTCAGTGCCTCTCGTGGGGCCAATACTTTGAAGATCAGTCTTAGGGAAATGCTGAGCTAGATGATGAAATCTAAACTCCTTCACTTGTTTTTGAAGGGCTTCTACTACCCACTCATCAGTCTCACAGTCTCCTGCTTTCATTCACTGAAATTTCTTTGGGCAAACTTCAAAGTCTGCTACCTCCCAGTTTAACCCTAATATTTCCATGAGCTCTGTGCCATACCCCTGCAGGGATTTTCCTCCCCTCAAACCCAGCTCACATGGCACTGCCTCTACAAAGGCCACCCAGATTCTCCCAGGTAGAATTAATTTTCCCATCCCTGCTCCCCTGAGTGTTTTAAAATTCTAAGAAAACACATGACATTCTTTCTTGTGTTATGAGCTTTTACTTCTAGGTTTCAAAAAATAATTTACTTGGATAATTTGTAACTACCTAAGATGAAAAGCACATTCAAGTTACAGAGAGTCTCTTGTCCACCACTGATCTTCATCTCTTCCCTAAAAGCACTGTTTAATTCCTTGTGTGACACAGAGCATTTTTAACACATCTGTTTTTCTACAAGACCCTAAATTCCTAGAAGGCAGAATGAAATCTTGTCCATTTTTACATCTCTCATCATAGCTAACAAAGTTCGATAAACATAGTACATGCTAAATAAATGTGGGGGAAGTAATTAACTGTATAAGATCTGTGCCCACAGTAACTTTGATTCAAAATAGAAGAAAGAAAAGATGAAGAAGAAATTTAAAAATAATAGATATTTTAAAGTTCCAACTGTTTTCTCTTTATTTAAAGATTCCTCCATTTTGGATGGTTTAAATTGAAAGAAACTTTGCTGCTTCTCATTTTGAATTACATAAACTAAATGAAGACAGGAATTCTGTAAACAAACTGAACATTTTTATTTCATGTTCATAATTGGCAGTAGGCAAGATGCAAGAATCAGAAGTAACTAAGGAGAAAGTAGATGTCATTTGGACAGAAGCTCAGCCCCTCGTTGGCATTAATCCCAATGGGAAATGGTAATTAGATATGTTCAGATTCTGACCATCTGGAACTATAGGAAGCTTCTAAATTTGATTTGTGTTGGAGGAATTGTGGTCAAGAAAGGAACATGCACACAGTGATTTGGATATATTCCAAAATATGGCCTTTTGGGACCCCCAAAACATGTAATTCTACATGAAAAATGTGAAGAGAAAAATGCCCTCCTTTGCCCTAGATCTGGTTCTTGGAAACCTGTCTGGAGAACACACATAGTTAACTAAATATCCACCCAGAATTTCTAATCTCACAGTCAATAAACAGTTTGATACTTTGCCTTTACAATAGAACACCGACGTATTTTACCAAAAACTCGTGCCTCTCTAAGCTCTATAAGCTTTAAGCATTGGGCACACATCTAAAGCAAAGAGAAACAGCTAAATAGTATACAGACTACACTTTGCTTCCACATGATGTTGACATTAGCAGAGCCTAGCTTAAGTCAGTTTCCAGCAACGCCTGGAAGATGTGGCTTTAGGTGACTTTCAGATGGGAGCTAATGGCATTTGTGGAAAATGGTAACACAAAAGTCCAATGGAGCTCTATAGATTGGATCCTAAGCCGATTTTTCTGGAAGATAAGGGCATTAAAGGGTCTTATTGCCGTTATGCAGTGCCTCGTAGCCTAAGGATGACTGAACTGATTGGATACGTGAAGCAAAGAAGGAGTAACTTGGCTCGGCTTCTCCAGCAATCAGTGGGATAATCAATGGCCACAGCCAAGTTGTGTGTTGTCAGCTAAGCTCACATGCCTTAGAAGTTTGGCCATGTTCCATACTGCCCAAGGTTATTTATAGATTCAATGCCATCCCCATCAAGCTACCAATGACTTTCTTCACAGAATTGGAAAAAACTGCTTTAAAGTTCATATGGAACCAAAAAAGAGCCCGCATTGCCAAGACAATCCTAGTCAAAAGGACAAAGCTGGAGGCATCACGCTACCTGACTTCAAACTATACTACAAGGCTACAGTAACCAAAACAGCATGGTACTGGTACCAAAACAGAGGTATAGACCAATGGAACAGAACAGAGTCCTCAGAAATAATACCACACATCTACAGCCATCTGATCTTTGACAAACCTGAGAGAAACAAGAAATGGGGAAAGGATTCCCTATTTAATAAATGGTGCTGGGAAAATTGGCTAGCCATAAGTAGAAAGCTGAAACTGGATCCTTTCCTTACCCCTTATACAAAGATTAATTCAAGATGGATTAGAGACTTAAATGTTAGACCTAATACCATAAAAACCCTAGAAGAAAATCTAGGTAGTACCATTCAGGACATAGGCATGGGCAAGGACTTCATGTCTAAAACACCAAAAGCAACGGCAGCAAAAGCCAAAATTGACAAATGGGATCTCATTAAACTAAAGAGCTTTTGCACAGCAAAAGAAACTACCATCAGAGTGAACAGGCAACCTACAGAATGGGAGAAAATTTTTGCAACCTACTCATCTGACAAAGGGCTAATATCCAGAATCTACAAAGAACTCAAACAAATATACAAGAAAAAAACAAACAACCCCATCAAAAAGTGGGGAAAGGATATGAACAGACATTTCTCAAAAGAAGACATCCATACAGCCAACAGACACATGAAAAAATGCTCATCATCACTCGCCATCAGAGAAATGCAAATCAAAACCACAATGAGATACCATCTCACACCAGTCAGAATGGCAATCATTAAGAAGTCAGGAAACAACAGGTGTTGGAGAGGATGTGGAGAAATAGGAACATTTTTACACTGTTGGTGGGATTGTAAACTAGTTCAACCATTATGGAAAACAGTATGGCGATTCCTCAAGGATCTAGAACTAGATGTACCATATGACCCAGCCATCCCACTACTGGGTATATACCCAAAGGATTATAAATTACTCTACTACAAAGACACATGCACACGTATGTTTATTGCGGCACTATTCACAATAGCAAAGACTTGGAATCAACCCAAATGTCCATCTGTGACAGACTGGATTAAGAAAATGTGGCATATATACACCATGGAATACTATGCAGCCATCAGAAAGGATGAGTTTGCGTCCTTTGTAGGGACATGGATGCAGCTGGAAACCATCATTCTTAGCAAACTATCACAAGAAGAGAAAACCAAACACCGCATGTTCTCACTCATCGGTGGGAACTGAACAATGAGATCACTTGGACTGGGGAAGGGGAACATCACACACTGGGGCCTATCATGGGGAGGGGGGAGGAGGGAGGGATTGCATTGGGGAGTTATACATGATATAAATGATGAATTGATGGGTGCTGACGAGTTGATGGGTGCAGCACACCAACATGGCATAAGTATACATATGTAACAAACCTGCACGTTATGCACATGTACCCTAGAACTTAAAGTATAATAAAAATAAAAATTAAAAAAAATAAAAAAAATAAAAAATAAAAAAAAAAAAGAAGTTTGGCCATGTTGAGAAGTCCAGGTGGATATTGCCCAAGTTTCAAAATTTTTATAGGCTCTAATACCTGTATGAAAATATAATTACCTTGTTTTCTTCCAAAAAATATATATATAAAAATATGATACATATATTTATATATTAAAATATAATATATTTTTATATATTTATATTAATATACAATATATAATTTTATATTATATATTATAAATTATATAATATATAATTTAAATTTATATTTCTATATAATATATTAATATATATTTATATATTAAAATATATATTTATATATAATATAAATATATATTTATATATAATATAATATATATATATAAAAGCATTTGAAATATCAGGGATATTCTCCTGGTTTTTTTCTCCATACTCCTAAAAATTACATTGTTATGTTAAATGCTTCCATTATAAGCAGCACATTTCAGATGTAACCTGCTAAAATAAATAGGTTCTGTATTAGGAGAAAGTTGGAACATTGGTTTGAAGAACTTGAAAGAGGACAACTTCTTTGAAATCCTGGATCTGCCACTGACTAGCTTTGTACCCTCAGTCAAGACTGCAAGCCTCAGATTCCTGATCTATGAAACAGGGGAAATTCTAGTGGCCACACAGGGTGCTAAAGATACAGTAACAGAATACATGTACAGTGCTTTTCTAGTACTACGAGGTCCATATCTATTATTATTTTTCAGTTTTGCTGTTTGAGAGTCTAGATAAAATGGTGATAAATGGAAAAATCAGTATTTTATTGTCCAATCTGGTCTTTTTTTCTCAACCAGAAATACATCTGACTTCTTTTGTATTCTCCATCTTAAAAACAAAGTCCATGGTGATTCACAGCAATAAAAAAGAGTAATGCCTGCTATTGACTGAAACCTTCCTACATTATAAGCAATTTTAGTAAAATCATATCCGTGCTTGTTCCTCGTGGCAAAACTAGCTTTATGCTTATTTTGCTAAGAAACAAATGGACACACAGAAAGTTTAAACAACCTGCCCAAAGTTACACAGGTGGTAAGTGGCAGCCGTGGGGCTCAAAGCCCTGCCTGACAGCTCTCAGACACAATTGTGTCCCTGCTCAGCTACCGTGAGAAGCACACAGCAAGTTCCCAAAATGCTTCTGCTCCTGCTGAGGGGCAGACAGGTATGTCACCACTTGGGGACAACTGCCCTAAGGCCTCTACTGCTTCAACATACGGGTATCACAAAGTCATTTTCAAAGATAAAAATGACACCTTATTTTTATATGAAATTCCTTAGGAACTATAGGGACATATTCCAGGCTGCCACCTACATTGATACTGTATTTGAAAGTTTGTAGAACTTTCAAACTTTCTTATTCTAGGAAAGCTACTTTGTTACTCCAGGAAACTAATAAAGAATCTCTGTGGTTAGACTGCTCCTCCGTGCTTCACTGTGTCCATGGAACATGGAGCATCTCTCACAGTGCCATGAAAGGAGAGCGCTCTTCCTTGCACTCTCTACCTAGTGAACTTACTCATCCTTCAGATTCTGCTGGAACGTCGTTTCTGAGAAGACTTCCTGCTCCCCTTCACATACCCCGAAGTCACTCACTTGTCCAGCTTTGTAGTTTTCAATACCATCTAAATGATGCCAGTTCCCAAATGTATACCTTCGACCCAGACCTCTCTGCTGCAGTTGAAATGAGATCGTTTTGCTTGGACAGATAACACATAACTTTTTTTTTTTTTTTTTTTTTGAGGTGGAGTCTCACTCTGTCGCCCAGGCTGGAGTCCAGTGGCATGATCTCAGCTCACTGCAACCTCTGCCATCCGGGTTCAAATGATTCTCCTGCCTCCGCCTCCCTAGTAGCTGGTACTATAGGCGCCTGCCGCCGCACCTGGCTAATTTTCTTTTTTTTTTTTTTCTTTTTGGTATTTTTAGTAGAGACAGGGTTTCACCATCTTGGTCAGTCTGGTCTCGAACTCCGGACCTTGTGATCCACCTGCCTCAGCGTCCCAAAGTGCTGGGATTACAGGTGTGAGCCACTGTGCCCGACATGATGATAACACATAATTTAAACTTATCATTCCCAACACTGAACTCCTGATTTTTGTCCCAAAAACCTGCTCTACCCTCAGTCTTCTTCATTTCAATTAATGGTTGTTTCACCCTTCCATTGGTCAGGACAAATGTCTGGCAGTCACTTACGCCTCCTCTCTCTGTCTCCTAAGCCCCGCCCAGCCCATCAGGAGATCCTTCAGGATGGCTTCAAAAGACATCCTGAATTCTACCACTTCTCAATGCCCGATAGCTGCCACGAGGTCCAAGCTACTAACCTCTTTCTCCTGGAATCTTGGTATGCTGGTTTTCCTCTTTGACCCCTAAAATATTTTTTTAATCACAAGAGTCAGAGTGATTCTGCCATAAATAAAACGGTATCACATCTCTGCTCTAAACTTTCCATGACTCTGGCTCAGTCCAAGCAGACGTTTCAATGGCCATAAGGTCCTACATGATCTGCCTCCCACTACCTTGGGGGACACAGGCAACCCACAAAATAAGTGCAATGGAAAAATGTGAAGAAGGGACGTGAGAGAAGTGGCACTGAGGAGGAGCCTGGGACTTTGGCTAAAAGTCTAGTCTCTAGGGGATTTGGCCAAGTCCCCTAGACCTGTATTCATTCCTTCAGTTATGCTAACCTCCTTGCAGTTCCTTGAACTCACCAGATATGTTTCTGATCTAGGGTCTTTGCATTTGCTATTCTCTGACTGGAGTAGCGCTTCCTCCAATATCTGCATGGCTCTTTCCCTCATTTATTTAAAGCTTTAAACCATATGACATCCTCTCAGTAAGACCCTCTGTGACTACACTAGTCAAAGTCCCAGGCTCCTCCTCAATGCCACTTCTCTCACATCCCTTCTTCATATTTTTCCATAGCACTTATTTTGTGGGTTGTCTGTGTCCCCCAACTCAAATATATTTCCACATGGACAGGGATCATTATCTGTTTAGCTCACTGGTGACTCCCTAGCACCTAGAATAGTACCAAGCACAGAGTAGACAGTCAATAAGTGTTTGTCGAGTGAATCAAATCAGGCCACCCATTATAAAATCACTTAACATATCTCTTTGTAGCCTTTCTCATCATTGTAATTGATCAATTTTGTTAATTATGAGATTACTTAATGTCTCTCTTCTGCTAGATTATAAGTAACACAAGAACCGAGACTGAGTCATCATACCACTAAATCCCTAGCAACTTGCATAGTGCCTGTATTAGTCTGTTTTCACACTGTTACACAGGCATATCCGAGGCTGGGTAATTTATAAAGAAAATACATGTAATTGACTTACAGTTCCACATGGTTTGGGAGGCCTCAGGAAACTTACAATCATGGCAGAAAGGGAAGAGGTACATCTTACACGGCAGCAGGCTGGAAAGAGTGTGCGTAGCAAAAGAAGAGGGAAGAGCCCTTTATAAAGCCATCAAATCTTGTGAGAATTCACTCACTCTCACGAGAGTAGCATGGAGGAAACTGCCCTCATCATTCAATCACTTCCCACCAGGTCTTTCCCACAATACCTGGGGATCACAATTCAAGATGAGATTTGGGTGGAGACACAAAGTCTAACCATGTCAGTGCAATTACTCAGAAGGTGCTTACCAATATTTGTTAATGAATAAACTGCACCAAGAAGCAGTGAGCACTGGATTCTAGTGCAGGCTCCATATTTCTGACAGTATTACAAAGAGATCATATTCTGGAAGAAGTACCCTGATGAGACAATAAAGCGTTGCTAGATACATTAGAAAGAGACAGAAAACCTAAATAAGAACCACAGAAGTGACAAGGTACTTAAAGCAAATATGTAGATGGTTATGCCTGAGTATAGGTGAGCAGGGTCGTTTATGCAAAGGCGTGATTTGTTTGGGTTTTGAGGTGTGTTTTTTCTTTTCTTTTTTCTTTCGTGTGACTACAATAGTATCATCTTTCTTCACTTACTTGTTTGCATCTGGGAGGTATCAAAACTTCTTCAAGGAATAACAAGGAAGAATGTTACAAGATTATCTCAGAACACTCCAAATACATAAACCAAGTTACAAATCTGAATTGTCTGAAAGCTAAAAGAGAACCAAGACAATTTTTCACTCTTAAGAATAATTTGGTTTGATACTTTAAAAAACAGGTTTATATATTTTCACTCCTAGCATACTCTGGAGAGTCTTTTTAAAACAGCCTTAGCATAAAAATATATTAAACTTGCTTTGAAGTTGGGAAAAATGGAGGTCCCTAGATTTTTTCATTGGTGTTATACTGCCATCTAGTGACCACAAAAATGTATGACTTACCTGCACAGCTGAAAAACAAACACAGGCTGTCAAGGCAAAAATCCCCAAGTAGCTGATCTGGCCTGTCAAGGTCCTTTCACTTAGTTGAGAGGGACACCCTAATAGACGAATGTTTGTTCTTGACATGTCTCAGCATGAAAAACTGAATTTTTGTGTTTGTCTATCAAACACGCAACTTTTATAAGCAAATTTTTGCTGATAAATCACTTTAATCAGACTTATGAAGGAAATGCCTTATTGGGAGTTATAAACCATTCATCTCTCCACTACTTCTGACTTCATAGTGATCAGGGGATCTCTCAGGTCAGATGGACCTCAAAAACTTTCCCATTTACTTCAATGCAGAGGAGCTGTGAGAACACCGTAGTAAAAGGGAGGCATAGAGCAACTTCTTTCCATCCAGATGTATGTGAACACAAATACTTCTGCTTATTTCCTGACATTGACTATAATCATAAAATGACTGTGTTTTATAAAATTATTCATCTTCTTATAAATATATATGATTACACTCAACTGACACTTAAGTGCCTGGAAATGGCTATTTACCTTTTGGGGAAAATGAAAAAAAATGTCTTCAGGATTACAGTATACTCTAGCATACCCAACAAGCCAATAAAATCTAAAATGAACTAAACCCTTCCTGCCAAATAAGCACAAACGTCTAGCTTATTTGCCTTCATTTCTCATCACACTTCATTTGTATTTTTAAAAAAGTGACTTGTCTGGTTGGTTGGTTTTATCTTTTCCTCAATAATTTCCACATTTATTCCTAAGGATAACATAGAAAGAAAAACACCATATGATACAGAAATTGGAATACATTTCCTTACTTGCCTCTTATATAAACACAGAGGAAATGGTGGTGTGGAATTTTAAGACCACCTTGTCTAGCTAACATCTGAAATGGACAGATCTGAAATACAAGCAGTGCTCCAACTTCCAAAGGAAACCTCTTCAGAAGAATGGATGCACATTTACAAGAGCAAACACAGAATGGCAGTGCAAGCCTTATCATCTAGAAATCTGTTCCCATCAGAGAAGCAAGAACTTCTCTTCTTCTTTTATTCAAGGAAATAAAATGAGTGCTTCTCATGAGTAGGATAACTAGAATTATGAGTAGTGCATGTTCATAACATAGATTTCTAAGAAGGAACAGTAGGCAAGGCGGGCATACAAATTCCAAAATCAGGGACTGAACCTTAACTACTTACATAATTCTTTAGTAAGTAATAAGTAATACTAATTTTATTTTACTTTGTTGCAAAATTTTAAAATAAAGTTGATCTTAAATGTTAGCTAAGGAGATTATCATTACATGTGTCATTACATACTAATATGTCTTTTTTTTACAGTGTTTGAGGGAAAGATTGTTTTAAAATGGTTTCCTTTGTGTTTCACCCCGTTCTATGCATAAAGCAATAAGAAGATTTCTAAATACCTACAGCCTTTGTGTGCATTTCAGAGCATCTTTTCTCCATCCGTTGTGTGTCCTTTAACTACAGATTACCTCCAAAAAGTCATCCTAATCAGATGGAACTAACACGAGGGTTTTTCTTTTCTATGTCTATGTATAACTTTAAATATTTTACAATAAAGCAGTAGAAGTTCAAAGCACAAAATACCAAAAACATATCCTCAAAATAACGAAAAACCAGTGGACTAGAATAGAAGGCTTGTATTAAGAAGGAAGGACTGACAGAGATTGTGGTGGACTTTGCAAACCAGGCTGAACAGCAGGGACTTGATGCTCAAAATGAGTGAAATTCAATTTAACAACTTAATTGAAGCAAAATATCATTGTTTTTATTTCTTTTTCTCATGATATTTATTTTGAAATTTCAATTCATAACAAAGGAAAAGATGCAATTTTTATACTTGTCAAAGAGTACATGATTTTTTTAAGTTGAAAAACACTGCATACTCAGAAAGAGGCAGCCACTTAAGGTTGAAAAGGGCAGGTCTTAGGAAAATTACTTTGTCAGCAATAAGAAACACAAGGCTGAAGTCAGGGAGTCTAATTAGGGGGCCACTGACAAAGTTCAGATACAAAAGGCAAAAGGACCAGGTCTGAGTGGTGGTAGTTAAATGGAAGAAATTGGAGATGTTTTTTAAGAATTGATTTTTTTCAAGCCTGTAATCCCAGCACTTTGGGAGGCCGAGACGGGCGGATCACGAGGTCAGGAGATCGAGACCATCCTGACTAACACGGTGAAACCCCGTCTCTACTAAAAAATACAAAAAACTAGCCGGGCGAGGTGGCGGGCGCTTGTAGTCCCAGCTACTCGGGAGGCTGAGGCAGGAGAATGGCGGGAACCCGGGAGGCGGAGCTTGCAGTGAGCTGAGATCCGGCCACTGCACTCCAGCCTGGGCGACAGAGCGAGACTCCGTCTCAAAAAAAATAAAGAAAGAAAGAATTGATTTTTTTTTTTTTTTTTTTTTTGAGTCTTGCTCTGTTGCCAGACTGGAGTCCAGTGGCTCCATCTTAGCTAACTGCAACCTCCGCCTCCCTGGTTCAAGCAATTCTTCTGCCTCAGACTCCCAAATAGCTGGGATTACAGGCATGCGCCACCACGCCTAGCTAATTTTTGTATTTGTAGTAGAGAAGACAGGATATCACCATGTTGACCAGGATGGTCTCCATCTCCTGACCTCGTGATTCATCCGCCTTGGCCTCCCAAAGTGCTGGGATTACAGGCATGAGCCACCACACCTGGCCAGAATTGATATTTTTTTAAAGGTGCATTTTCTTGATGAACACTATGCTATATGAGGCATTTACAGAAGCCAGCACATAGTAAGTATCTGTAGTATTAGGTAGATTCCAGAATGACCTCCAAGGACCCCCACCTCCTGTTCATCATGAGTTGTATAATCCTGTGTGTGTGTGTGTGTGTGTGTGTGTGTGTGTGTGTTAGGATTGGCCTAGTAACTTGCTTCTCGTGAACAGAATGCAGAAAGAGTGATGGGGTCTCACCAATCACCTGTGAGGAACTGAGACTCTTGACACACCTCCTGAGCTGAGAAACAAAATCCTGCTGAGAATTACCGCTCAAGCTCAGAAGCAGATCCTTCCAGCTGTGCATTCAGATAAGACCACAGCCCTGCTGACGCCTTGACTGCAGCCTTGTAAGAGTTCTTGAAGCAGAAGACACAGGTAAGCTGTGGCCAAATTTTGACCCATAAAAACTATGAGATAATAAATGTGTGTTGTTTTAAGCCACTAAGTTTGGGGATAATTTATTATCCCACAATAGATAACTACTATAGTATCCAATAATATCTGTTGCTGAATTAAATACATAATACACAAAAACGAACCATACTCATTGTGGAAAACGAACCATACTCATTGTGGAAAACAGCACAAATACCTCTTAAAAGAAATAACTTCAGGAACTGGTAAATCTTCAGAGATAAATTTTGTAACCCTAAACTTACCAATAACTTATTAGCTATTTCCAAGAACCTTGAATTGAACTGTTTCTTGAAAAGAAGTTTTCCATTTCATAGGAAAATGGAGTCTTCCAGGCTCATTTATCAAAGTGCATATTCAGTTCCTATCACGTATTGGTTCCTGGAATCTTTGGTAAACATGCTGTGGTAGTTGCAAAAATGGCCACACGTACATGTTACATGCACATGTGCATAGACACAGTCACTAGTGTGAATGAGCACGTCTGTCTTGACATGTTTGCACACCTAAGTACATGGCTTCTAGTGATAAAAGATTGATGCTTGGACCCACATGCACACACCCACTAAAGCAACGAAGCACACACCGAATCATCACTACTCAGTATGTGCACCTGGATACACACAGACATAGACACACAAAAGGAAGTGTCCTGATCCCAAAGGGAAAAGTCAGTTTATTACTCCAGAGCAGCACTCCTCAAATGGTGCTGTGGATGTTAATCAGTTAGGCAAAAAAAAAATAGGTACAAAATCAAATAAGTTTGGGAAACACTGTCTTAAAGTGTTAAATGTGTGTTTTCTTTTTTTTTTTTTTTTTTTTTTTTTTTTTTTTTTTTTTTGAGGCGGAGTCTCGCTCTGTCGCCGGGACTGGAGTGCAGTGGCCAGATCTCAGCTCACTGCAAGCTCCGCCTCCGGGTTTACGCCATTCTCCTGCCTCAGCCTCCCGAGTAGCTGGGACTACAGGCGCCCACCATCTCGCCCGGCTAGTTTTTGTATTTTTAGTAGAGACGGGGTTTCACCGTGTTAGCCAGGATGGTCTCGATCTCCTGACCTTGTGATCCGCCCGTCTCGGCCTCCCAAAGTGCTGGGATTACAGGCTTGAGCCACCGCGCCCGGCCAAATGTGTGTTTTCAATATGCATCTCCAAATACACTGCTCTACAGCTGTTTCCACAGAAACAAGAGAGGATTGTAAAAAGCAAAGATACAAAGATTAGGCATTTTACTTTGTTTTTTCAGGTCCAAATACAAGCAAGGATTAATCCCATTATTGCACTGAGCACAATATAGTATAGAGCTTTTTTCTAACCATATCTTTACAGCAATGTTAAAAGTTCCCATGGGTATAGAAAACTAGGATAGATGAGAAGCAAGCAGATGACTAGCTTGCCCACTCATGGAAACCTAATCACTTCACCTCTGACAGTGGAGAACATAATAGCTCTGTCTCCACTTTCAAGAGAGCAGTAGTTGTCCTGTAGCCTGAGCATAATTACTTCCTTCAGGGCTTTTGCTATTCCCTAGCCTGGGTAACAACCCACTCCTCTGGGCTCCCATAGCACTTTGCACAAATCTCAGTTACAGAAACTACTATCTTGTATTATCTGGGACTATAATTTGGGGCCCATGTGCCCCATGATCTCCCAGGGAGTCTGTTGCCTAGCACTGTACCTAGCACTGGGTGAATAGCTAATCAACGTTTCTAGTATAAACTACACAGAAGCAGAAAATCAAATATCTCATGTCCTCACTTATGAGTGGGAGCTAAATAAATGGTACACATGGACAAAAAGATGGGGAAAATAGACTCTGGGAACTCCACACAGAGGAGGGTGGGAGGGGAGTGAGGGTTGAAAACCTACCTACTGGGTACAATATCCAATATTTGGGGGATGGATACAGTAGAAGCCCAACGCCCACCGTTACTCATGTAATACCCATGTAACAAACAAGCACATGTACCCCGGAATCTAAAATCTGAAACAATAAAGACAGAGAAATTAAAATCAACTGAAATGACTTAGTGTTTACCTAAAGAGGATCACTCCAAGAAAGAAGACTGTTAAAACAGATACTGCCAACCTAGTGAGACAGTGCGATTGTGATGCAGGAAGCCTGAATCGTATACCTGGAAAAGAAACTGATGAAAGACTCCACAAAATGAACCTGAACCTTCAAATCAATGAGACTTCGAAATAAAATGCATCAGGTCAGGCGCGATGGTTCACGCCTGTAATCCCAGCACTTTGGGAGGCCGAGGCAGGCGGATCACCTGGAGTCAGGAGTTCAAGACCAGCCTGGTCAAAATGGTGAAATCGCATCTCTACTAAAAATACAGAAGTTAACCAGATGTGGTGGTGCACACTTGTAATCCTAGCTATTCAGGAGGCTGATACAGGAGAATCGCTTGAACCCAGGAGGTAGAGGTTGCAGTGAGCAGAGATCGCATCACTGTACTCCAGCCTGGGTGACAGAGTGAGACTCCATAAAAAAAAGGAAAAAAAGAAAGAGAAAAGAAAAGAAATAGAATGCATCAAAAAGTATGTATGTAATGCTTCATTTCTTCAGAATTTCCTTCTCTATGTGTATCAAAAATAACAACAAAAAAAGACCTGAGATGCTGTTATTGTGAGACCTCAGAAATAAGGCTTATAGAAGCATGATTTAACTTATAGCTGAAGAATGGGTGGCTGTTGGGTCCTTTACTGGCTGTTAAATGATAAGATGTGGTAAGGATTCAGGATAGTAAGACAGACACTTGAAAATATATATTAAGGGTGGAATATTAGATACAATCAGAGCCATCATTTCCACCCACAGCTTAGATCATGCCCCTCCCTAGCTCCAAACTCTCCCCTCATCTTCTATATATTTACTACGTATTATTTTCTTCATATCACCTATCACTACCTGAAAAGGTATATTATATGCTCATTTTTACATTTTCATTTTTCCCCCTCCAGTATGTGGCCTCAAAAGCTCAGAACAGTGTCTGACAAGCCATAGGCTTGTAATAAATAATAATTGAGCCACTAAATGATGTTGAGGTATAGCTTTGAGCTGATAAACATTGAGTTACAGCTAGCAGCTATGGTTGCTGATATAGAATAGTTGTATATGTGTGTACAGTATAAAGAACCAGCAGTCATTTCAGCCCATGCCTATCGCCATTGCTACTACTGCTGCAACTACTACTACCTATATTATTACTACTACTCTTACGAATGAGTGCCCATAATAATAGCAAACCTGTAAGCACTTAATATGTGCCAGGTATTATACTAAGTACTTGATCTACATGAAATAAGTCAATCCTCACAAGAATTCCACTAGGTAGTGAGCTGACACAAAAGGTCCTACTATTGAATCAGAATCATGTGATTCAAGGAACTTATCCAATGTCAGACTGTATTAATAATTTCATGGATACAAGCTATCAAGGTGCAAGCAAAGCAGTGACAGGTACGAGACATCCCACATGTCCCGGCTCTTTCTTTTTCATAGTTGTCCACACTTTCAGGCCCAGAATAATAAGTGAGCTCTCTAATGAAGTTTGCAGGTCACCTCACATTGTAGGGAGAATTTAAGCTATGAAACATCTTCATTTTAACCCAGAGTGTTTTTGCAACTTGTGCAACATTATTCATGAGTTATGAGTTATGCCTCGTAAATGTATAGATTGTATATAAGATGGTTTACCCTAAGCAGCTCTAAACCAGAGACATTCTGCTCAATGCATGTCTTAGACAAAAGATCTCCCTCTTAGCAAGTATCACTAGTCTATTTGCCTGCTGGTCTGGAGATATGGAATAAATGCTTTTGTGTTCCCCAAATGTATACATTGAAAATCTAAACTTCAGTTTGATCGCATTAGGAAGTGGAGTCTTTGGGACAAGGTGTCGAGATGTTTCAGTCAGTCTAGGCTGCTATTAATTGAGAAATAATTAAGTCATGAAAGTGGAACCCACATAAATAGGATTAGTACTCTTATAAAAGACCCGGGAGAGCTCTCTCGCCCTCTTTCTGCCATCCAAAGACACAGCAAAAAGATAGGCCACAGAAAGTGGCCCTCACAGACACTGAATCTTCCTATGCCTAGATTTTGGACTTCCTAGCTTCCAAAACGGAAAGATAAAGTTTGTCACTTAAGCCACCCAGTCTGTGGTAATCTATGACAGCAGCCCAAACTGACTGCAACATCAAATCCCTTGTTTGTTTTTTTTTTGTTTTTTTTTTTTTTTTTTTAAACAGTCTTGCTCTGTCACCTACCCAGACTGGAGCGCAGTGGTGTGATCTTGGCTCACTGCAACCTCCTCTGCCTCCCAGGTTCAAGTAATTCCCCTGCCTCAGCCTCCCGAGTAGCTGGGATTACAGGTGCGCACCACCATGCCCAGATAATTTTTGTATTTTTAGTAGAGACAGGGTTTCACCGTGTTGGCCAGGCTAGTCTTGAACTTCTGACCGCAGGTGATCTGCCTGCCTCAACCCCCCAAAGTGCAGGGATTACAGGCATGAGCGACCATGCCTGGCCTCAAATACCTTGTTTCTAAGGAGATGGAACTGGATGGCCAGCCTTCTCTTGTTTCTCTGGGTGTGTTTCTCTCACAGTCAGGAGTAGAAATGGGTCATATACCACCTGCTCTAACTCTTTGCTCTGCAGGTAACAAATTACTCTTTTACATATCAGATTTAGAAAAGGAAACACAGTAAATGGAAGATCCAGAACTGACAGTAGAGTGCCCAAGAAATCTGTGATTTCTTAACCCCTACACTACTGCCTGCAACAGATAATGCCCTCTATATGTGCTTAAGTAAATCAAACATTTCTTGAGAAACCACTATGCTAGGCTTTGTCAGTAAAAAAGAATAGGCCATGGTCTCTGCCATCGAGCTTAGATTGGAGATATAAAAATATTTTTAAAATGTAATGAAGTGTGATATGTTCAATGAGACAGTTACAAGGTTGTGAGAATACAAAAATTTGGAGTAATTCGGGAAGAGGAGGAGAGCAGGGATGGCTTGGAGGAATGGCCTGTCTGTTGGCTACTCATGTGTGTGCCTACCCTTGGAAAATGCACATCCTTACAAAGACAAATGATGGAGAGTGAGAAAGGATAACAGAATGCAAGTGCACCGTTGGACTCAGTTTGCCTTTCAGAAGGAAATCAGTTAAAAACAGTAACTGGATAAAGAAAATTTGGTACGTATACACTATGGAGTACTATGCAGCCATAAAAAAGAACAAGATTGTGTCAGTTAAAATCTTAAATGATCTTAAAAATCTTAACCTTGGTTGCCCCAGAAATATGCAAATGTGAATTTGTCTGCATCACATGGAGTTGAGCATGTGGTAAAGCAATTTTTCATTTGTCTTCCTTCATGACAGACATGAAGAACTGCCTTGCCCTTCTAAGAAGCACAGAAGAATTTTTTATCCTCATCTACCTAACTTCCCCAGAACAACCAAGCACTACACTTCAAAAAATCTCCCATGTTCCCTACTTCTTCCTATTCCACAGATCTAATTTTGAAACTACAAAAATATTAAATCGATTATTTTTGTATTGACTTAAATGTACCCAATATATAATCCAACTTTCAGATGTCCATAAATGAAGAATGATGCCATCCATTCATACGCCTTTGAGTAATTTTCACCCCTTTTAAGTGAAAAGTTGGTTAAGACCCTTTGCACTCGGTAGCATAGGGCAAGATTAAGATAAACCAGAACCATGAGAACTACAGATGAAATAAACTATGACTATTCTACAAAGACCATCTAGTTGTCGACAGCTGTGGGGAAGATCTGAATGAATTGTTTGCTTTTCTAAAAGTTTGAAATCAGCCCACAAATCTTAGTATTACTTTGAGGAACTCTTGGGAGAGTACACACAAGTTTATGAAAAACCAACAATTTGTCACTACAAATTACTCATATTATCACAAGTAAAATCCATCTGCCGATGAAGGACGGGCACAAAATCCACCTGTCCTACGTACTTCACTGACAGCTGTCAGAAGCCATCTGCTGCTGTTACGGGAGGAATATAGGCAAGAAATCCACTTATCCAAGACTCTGCACTGATACAAGACAGTGTTTCTCTGCCCCTGAGAAGACACAGGAAACCCAGTTGTATCCAGACCCTATACCAAGAAGGAAGCAGAGGATGTTTGCTATTGGAGAGAATTAAGAATTTTGAAAAAAGTCCTATCCCTAAGATTTAGGGACATAGGACTTCCCTAAGACTGAAACCGGGATAGGAAAACCAAGAAACTTTTTTCTCTTCACTGAAAGTCTTACCCCAAATACCGAAGAACAGACATCTGCTATTAACAGAAGGGCATAAAGAAAGACTCCTTCCCTAGCGCAGTCATGCAGGTGCTACTGAAATCTGAGGCAGGACAAAAATACTGAGAGAAATTCTGTTGCACCATGTCTCGTAGTAAATACAGGGCAGTAGCAGTAGCGTACTACAGAATTTAAAGACTTCATTGCACTAAAGCAACAATAAAGCCCAAACCCAGCTCACCTGCAGTCTAGACTGAATCATCCTCTTCCTCTCCCCGCCAAACACACACACACACACACACACACACACACACGGCTTTATAGGAGAAAAGGCATACTCATTTCTGGACATAAAAATTATTTACCTCCATCTCTGCTGTTCTGTTACACATATGTCCAGCATAATAAAAAAATTATATAACTTCCAAAAGAGCACCAAAAAAATGCACTCATTGTTAAGATATAAAATAATGATATATAGTCAAAAGGTAAAAGAGCCAACAGAATCACACCCCAAAATGGCCTAAGTTGTTGGCATTATCAGACTGAGACTTTAAAATAACTGTGATTAATATGCTAAATGATCTAGTAGAAAAGTTGTACATTATGTGTAAGCAGATGAAGAATTTCAGTAAAGAGATTGGAACTCTTTAAAAAAGAACCAAAGGAAAATGCAACAGGTGAAAAACACCATATCAAAGATGAACAATTCCTTTGAGGGGCCAGACATAGCAGAGAAAGAAAGAAACGAACTTGAAGATAGGTCATAAAAATTGCACATACTAAAACACAAAGGGGAGGAAAAAAGTAAAATGAAAAGAGTATCTAAGGTCTGTGAAACGATATTAAATATTCTGGGGAAAAAAAAACAACAACAGGTAATTGGGGCCCCTGAAGAGGAAGAGAGAAAATCAGGGTAGAAGAATTATTTGAAAAGATAATGGCTAATAAGTTTTCAATATTAATAAAAACAAAGAGGCCACAGAGGAAGCTCAGAGAACTCCACACAGGATAATACAAAGAAAATCTCCATTTAAAAATATAGAAAAGACTTTCTCTCTCTCTCTCTCTCTTTCTCTTTATGGTATGGGGTGTGTGTGTGGGTGTGTGTGTGTGTGTGTGTGTGTGTGTGGTTTGTCTTAAAGCATAATAACATTTTCTTTTTTTTTTTTTTTTTTTTTGAGACGGAGTCTCACTCTGTCTCCCAGGCTGGAGTGCAGTGGCGCGGTCTCGGCTCACTGCAAGCTCCGCCTCCCGGGTTCAAGCCATTCTCCTGCCTCACCCTCCCGAGTAGTTGGGACTACAGGCGCCCGCCACTACGCCCGGCTAATTTTTTTTTTCTTTTTTTTTTTTTTTGTATTTTTAGTAGAGACGGGATTTCACTGTGTTAACCAGGATGGTCTCGATCTCCTGACCTCGTGATCCGCCCGTCTCGGCCTCCCAAAGTGCTGGGATTACAGGCGTGAGCCACTGCGCCCAGCCCATAATAATATTTTCCACATATTCAAAACCTTTTAAATGGCTGTGCATATCATTGGGGGTACAACCAAAGCTGACTTTTCACGTGTGATTAAAGACCATTTCAGAATCACTGAACATTAGAGTAAGAAAACTAATAATTCAGGAACCCCTGTTGTTTACCAGACATTCTGCCACATTCTTCATATGCTCACCTCTTTCAACCACCACAAGTCATTTATTCATCCTGTAAATATTTATCAAATGCCTACGTTTTGTGCCAGGCATGGCATCTCTGAGAAAGTAACATAAAACTGAAAGCTACAGGACAAGGAAAAACCACCATGTGAAGACAAAAGTGGCTAGTGGGGAAAGGGGCAGCCTGGTTTCCAGCCAAAGGAATGAATCCCAAATGTCCTCCAACGAACAGGAGAAAGAATGGCTTGGATGCAGCAAGCCAGGAGAAGAATGACTGACTAGGAGGCCTGGCCCTGCAGACCATCACCAGTGCCTTGTGGAACAAAGCAAGTTATTAAGCAGCAACTTGAGGACAGATCCTCCTGACTCCCTAGCTTCTGCCCATGTCTCTGGGGTAACTACTGACACTTTTAGAGCTTTGCATTCTTCACAGCACTTCCGTATTCCTTACGCATGTGAAAGCTCCTGAAAAGAAAGGCTGCTTTGCAGAGCTCTAGGCTCTTTCCTCCACTGTGAAATATCATGCAAGGCTGCTGAAATCTAAGTTCTGACGACAGGAATATGCTGAGAAGCTTCCAAATCTGAGTGAATAAAATGCTTGACTTAATAAGTCATGGGTGGAGGGGACTTTACAGCCCCACTCAGCTCCCTGAGCATGATGTCAAGACCTCCACCCCCAGCACACCCCTGACCAGAAGTTATGCAACCGGAGGACTCTGCTTCCAATATTGAGCACAAAAGAAGACATTCATACAGCCAACAGACACATGAAAAAATGCTCATCACCACTCGCCATCAGAGAAATGCAAATCAAAACCACAATGAGATACCATCTCACACCAGTTAGAATGGCGATCATTAAAAAGTCAGGAAACAACAGGTGCTGGAGAGGATGTGGAGAAATAGGAACACTTTTACACTGTTGGTGGGATTGTAAACTAGTTCAACCATTATGGAAAACAGTATGGTGATTCCTCAAGGATCTAGAACTAGAAGTACCATATGACCCAGCCATCCCATTACTGGGTATATACCCAAAGGATTACAAATCATGCTGCTATAAAGACACATGCACACGTGTGTTCATTGCAGCACTATTCACAATAGCAAAGACTTGGAATCAACCCAAATGTCCATCTGTGACAGACTGGATTAAGAAAATGTGGCACATATACACCATGGAATACTATGCAGCCATCAAAAAGGATGAGTTTGTGTCCTTTGTAGGGACATGGATGCAGCTGGAAACCATCATTCTCAGCAAACTATCGCAAGAACAGAAAACCAAACACCACATGTTCTCACTTATAGGTGGGAACTGAACAGTGAGATCACTTAGACTCGGGAAGGGGAACATCACACACTGGGGCCTATCACGGGGAGGGGGGAGAGGGGAGGGATTGCATTGGGAGTTATACCTGATGTAAATGATGAGTTGGTGGGTGCTGACGAGTTGACGGGTGCAGCACACTAACATGGCACAAGTATACATATGTAACAAACCTGCATGTTATGCACATGTACCCTAGAACTTAAAGTGTAATAAAAGAAAAAACAACAGAAGCTAAAAAAAAAAAAAAAAAAAATGTAATAAAGGTCATCTTTATCTCTGTTTTTCCTGTATTTATCAGTAAGGTGATAATGAAGCCTACAGGGCAAAGACAAGAAGGAGGCTAATGATTGGAGGCAGACACACATCTACGGAGGGCATTTATCACCACAAACTCATGCTCTTGAGGCAGGAATGCAAGCTGTCATTTAAACACACTCTAAAGGGCCTTAACTTTAACTCCCTTAACCTATAACCTACTTAGGTAGACAAAGGGGCAGAAAATACTGTTAAGTACTCCAAGCATTAATGAATACTCCCAAGTATTTGACACCAAATAAATGAGATGTCTTTGCAGCCCTGAGTGTTCTGATATATGCGCCTTCACTCTGATACTTTTCTTATCCTTCCTGCCTCCTTGGGTCTTGACTTTAGCCTCCCAGCTAAATTAATTCAACTGAATGTCTATTCATGCTTTTAGTGGGCTACCCATGCTACAGCCTACAGTATGAAATCTCATGAATTGATTTCCCATGAGAACCTAGAAATTTGACTCTAGCTCTGACTTTACTGAATTTTGCACTCTATTCAGGAGATATTCCTGTGTGCAGAGAGTAGTAGGGGTGTGTTTGAGCCGGGACTGGACCTGACTCTCATTTATCCTACTGTAGCAGCTTGGCAGGTGGGACCCAGGGCCCTGTCCTAACATCCCCTGTCACAGAGATTCTCCCTTCACAATGGCTCTTTTTAATTTTTTTTAAGACAGTGTCTTACTCTGTTGCCCAGGCTGGAGTGCAGTGGCAGGATGATCTCAGTGCACTGAAACCTCCACCTCCTGTGTTCAAGCGACTCTCCTGCCTCAGCCTCCCAAGTAGCTGGGATTACAGGTGCCTGCCACCACACCCTTCTAATTTTTTTATTTTTTTTATTTTTTATTTCTTGTATTTTTAGTAAAGATGGGGTTTCACCATGTTGGCCAGACTGGTCTGGGACTCCTGACCTCAAGTGATCTGCCCACCTCGGCCTCCCAAAGTGCTGGGATTACAGGCATGAGCCACCATGCTCACAGCCCACAATGGCTCTTGATTTTTATTCTCACTGCTACTACCCCAGTACAAATAGTAATCATATTGTACATAACTTTCAGCAGACTCCTAACAAATCTGACTGTTTTTGATATTTCTCTCTTCTTACTTCTTGCTTCCATAAAACGTTTTATTGACTGGGCTCAGGGGCTCACGCCTGTAATCCTAGCACTTTAGGAGGCAAAGGCAGGTGGGTGGCTTAAGCCTGGGAGTTTGAAACCAGCCTGGGCAACATGGATGAACCTTGTCTCTACAAAAAGTACAAAAATTAGCCAGGCTGGATGGCACATACCTGTATTTCCAGCTACTCGGGAGGCTGAGGCAGGGGGATCACCCAGCCTGGAAAACAGAGTGAGGCTCTGTCTCAAAAAAGAAAATCCTTTTATAAGTCTTTCTTAAACTCTGCTTTTCTCATGCCACCTCTTGTGCAAGAATATCTGATAGCTCCCGAAGTCCTACATTCTGATGTGGAAGGCACAAATGAAGATAGGCTGATCTGTGAAACAGTACCGTGAGACCTAGCAAGACAGCTAGCAAGATGGGAAATCAATGCTCAAGGCCTCCTCAAGTTTCAATAAACAGGAAAGAATTGCAAGATTGAGGCCCATGGAGTAACATTTGGCAAGTATTGTGTGAGAGAACTCCATCAGCCATGGGCCAGTCAGAAGGAAGGCAGAAACTACCCTGCAAGTTGGAACAGAGATAAATTAACACAAAAAATAGATAGCTAGATATAAAGTTGTTAAATAGATACTGAAAAGAGTAAAAAGGGACATCGAAGAAGCAACCACAGGAAACAGTTACTCTCCCTAAGACTGAGGGAACAAAGGGAAAAATTGAAATCATTCAAACTGAAAGGAGGGACTGGCCCTATGGTTGATGGTCACAATTTCCTTCCTCCATTTCTCATTCCATGATTTTTTTTTGTCTTAACCAGAACCTCAGTTGGTTTGTATCTTCATCTGTTTGGGAAGCTATAACAAAATATCATAGTCAAAGTAGCTTATAAACAACAGAAATTTATTTCCCACAGTTCTGGAGGCTGGGAAGCCCAAGATCAAGGTGCTGGCAGATTCAGTGTCTGCACGGGGGTCCATGTATTAGTACGTCCCCAACTACTATAAATACCTGAGACTGGCCAGGCGCGGTGGCTCACGCCTGTAATCCCAACACTTTGGTCACCTGTCCCATCACCTGAGGTCAGGAGTTCCAGACCAGCTTGACCAACATGGCAAAATGCCATCTCTACTAAAAATATTTTTAAAAATTAGCCAGACATGGTGGTGCATGCCTGTAATCCCAGCTACTTAGGCGGCTGAGACAGGAGAATCACTTGAACCTGGGAGGTGGCTGTTGCAGTGAGCCAAGATCACACCATTGCACTCCAGCCTGAGCAGCAGAGTGAGACTCTGTCTCAAAAAATAAAATAAAAAATAAATAAATAATAAATAAATAAATACCCAAGACTGCTGACACTGGATAATTCATAAAGAAAAGAGGTTGAATTGGCTCACGGTTCCACTAACTGTACAGGAAGCATAGCCACTTCTGCTTCTGGGAAGGTGTCAGGAAACCTCCAATCATGGTGGAAGGTGAATGGGAAACTGGAACATCACATGGCCAGAGCGGGAGGAAGACAGAGAAGGGGGAGGTGCTACACACTTTCAAACAACCAGATCTCTGGAGAACTCACTCACTGTTGGGAGAACAGCACCAACAGGGAAATCTGCTCCCGTGATCCAATCACCAGGCCCCACCTCCAACATTGGGGATTACAATTTGTGATGGTTAATACTGAGTGTCAACTTGATTGGATTGACGGATACAAAATATTGAACCTGGGAGTGTCTGTGAGGGTGTTGCCAAAGGAGATTAACATGTGAGTCGGTGGGCTGGGAAAGGCACACCCACCCTTAATCTGGGTGGACACCATCTAATCAGCTGTCAGCATGGCTGGAATATAACCAGGCAGAAAAATGTGAAAAGAGGGACTGGCCTAGCCTCCCAGCCTACATCTTTCTCTGGTGCTGGATGCTTCCTGCCCTCAAACATCAGACTCCAAGTTCTTCAGTTTTGGAACTCAGACTGGCTCTCCTTGCTCCCCAACCTGCAGATGGCCTATCATGGGACCTTGTGATCATGTGAGTTAATATTTAATAAACTCCCCTTTGCGTGTGTGTGTGTGTGTATATGTATATATATGTGTGTATGTATATGTATACATGTATATATATATTCCATTAGTTCTGTCCCTCTAAAGAATCCTAATACACAATTCAATATGACATTTGGATGGGGACACAAATCCAAACCATATCAACCTGTTTCCTTGTTCACAGATGGCACTGCCTTCTTATTATGTCCTTAGGTGGTGGAAGGAGCAAGGCAACTCTGTGGGGTCTCTTTATGAAGTCACAAATCCCATGTATAAGGGTTCCACCCTGGCCAGGCATGGTGGCTCACACCTATAATCCCAGCACTTTGGGAGGCCAAGGCCGGCAGATCACGAGTCAGGAATCCGAGACCAGCCTGGCCAACATGGCGAAATCCTGTCTCTGCTAAAAATACAAAAATTAGCTGGGTGTGGTGGTGGACACCTGTAATCCTAGCTACTTGGGAGGCTGAGGCAGGAGAATCACTTTAGCCTGAGAGGCAGAGATTGCAGTGAGCCAAGATCGTGCCATTGCACTCCAGCCTGGGTGACAAGAGCAGCACTCCATCTCAAAAAAATTTTTAAAAAGGGTTCCACTCTCATGATCTAATCACCTCCTAAAGGTCCAACCTCCTAATATCCTTACCTTATAAATTCAAATATCAGCATATGAATTTGGGGGTGACATAAACATTCAGCCTTAGAAGTTTGAGGTAACTGACAGAGTGACCAAACCACCGTGCCTGAAGGATCACAATTCTCAGTATTCTGCTCTAGGTGCTGTAGTGATCCATTCACTTATACAAAGGTATATGGAAATACTAAGGGGCACCACAGAGAGTCCTTACCGACCCCATCACATAACATCAACCAATTTCTTCTGCCTTTCCACATGTAAAATTCAAAATGTCTTTCTTCTCATATGTATGTCAGTTATGTGTTTTGACGGTGATGAAAATTATGATTAAGGATCATAATGATGCAAAATATTACCAAACAGACCAAATAGAAAGTATGACAGTAATTATAAATACAGTGAATCTTAAAACATAAAAAGTAAAAAGAGTGGGAATGGAGTTGGTCTCAGTAAGTTAACACAAATTTTATCATTTCTAAAAATTGGTAGCTAGTAATAATTACCAATTACCAAAAAATTTTATCATTTCTAAAAATTGGTAACTAGTAATAATTATTATACAGCTTAATTATAAATCATAAACATACTATTTTAATCAGAGGTTTCATTTGATTTTCACATTAAACGATACAACTATGTTCAGACCTCATAGCAGTGGGTTTATCCAATAAAACCACTAGTTTACGGTGCTAACAAAAAGTAGAGAATCATGTTGTCAACCCACATGTTACTCAGTGTAAAAGCAGTAATGTAAGATGCAAATCCTAGGCTGCAGTTGAAATTCTGGCTTGTTTCACCCACAGCCATTTGATAACCATGCCAAACTATCTTTATGTGAACACCTGTATGAGTAATTCTTGCCTAAGAAATATAGGATATGTTGCCACACTTCTTTTTTCAATTTATAATTTTTTTTTTTTTTTTTTTTTTTTTTTTGAGACGGAGTCTCGCTCTGTCGCCCAGGCTGGAGTGCAGTGGCCGGATCTCAGCTCACTGCAAGCTCCGCCTCCCGGGTTTATGCCATTCTCTCGCCTCAGCCTCCCGAGTAGCTGGGACTACAGGCGCCCGCCACATCGCCCGGCTAATTTTTTGTATTTTTTTAGTAGAGACGGGGTTTCACCGTGTTAGCCAGGATGGTCTCGATCTCCTGACCTCGTGATCCACCCGTCTCGGCCTCCCAAAGTGCTGGGATTACAGGCTTGAGCCACCGCGCCCGGCCTCAATTTATAATTGTTTAGACAAGTTGAGACAGAGTGATCCTCTAATTAAAATATTGAGAAATAGATCATATGATTGACCATGATCTGCTAAAAACATCTGAACTCAATAAAGGAACAATCAGAGGGTTTACTACTACTTCAAACATACCTATGCTCACTTAATATGTTCCATTGATTGTGCAAATTTGCCAACAGTAATTTTCCACAGTCTGTTTCACTTCTTAATAAGATTAGAGATCAGATACTTACAGAGACAAATTGATAGAAATTTATTGTTGTACCACAGGCTTTAACTTTTCTTTGAAATCTTATAGCTCTGCAAAGATTTGTATCTGGAATCATAAGATCTGCATGCCAATCTATCTCTGATTATCCAATTCAGTAAAAAGTTAAAGTAACAGAGATGGTTTTTATGCCAAATGCTGACATAACCAGAAAAGAGTTGTTTTCAAAGGGAACCCTCCCTCTTTTCTAAGCAACGGCATCAGGACTGTCTGACTTGCTCTTTGACTTGAGAACTGTTAATACCTAACTGGCAATGAGTATCGAAGGTCTTAATGTAAATCACAGAGATATATTTTAAATGTATGTAAATCCCATCAGGTTGTCTCAATTTTAGGCTGACAGTGACATTGAAATCTGTCTTTTGTATTCTCCTTTCTTGCCATTTCAAGTTTCAAGAAAGATAGCACTACATTTCAGGTTTGTATATCAATAGTAATTGCTGTGTTAAAACTATGCACAGTTGTGTGGAGAGGCAGAGAGAGTTTAGAGAATTGAATACTAGTTTAAATTCTATTCTCTCATGTGTTGGCTATGAGAACTCGAGCAATTATCTTTATCCCAGTGGTATCCACATGAAACATATACAAATTTTAAAAAGGAAAATGAAAAACATTCTTGAAAATGATCATTAATTCTAGAATGTACAATATGATCATTTAGCCTTCAACAGTTAAACATGTAAAAACTTTCCCCAGAATTCATTATTTATAAGCTTTTAAAAAGAATGCATCTCAAAAGAGAAGATATGAGATGGATCCTTAGATCTCACATCTCAATCAGACGGATGTATAAATTAATGTTGGTTAAAAAACACACACACACACTTTGGGAAGCCGAGGCAGGCGGATCACGAGGTCAGGAGATCGAGACCATCCTGGCTAACACGGTGAAACCCCGTCTCTACTAAAAATACAAAAAATTAGCCGGGCGTGGTGGCAGGCGCCTGCAGTCCCAGCTACTCGGGAGGCTGAGGTAGGAGAATAGCGTGAACCTGGGAGGCTGAGCTTGCAGTGAACTGAGATCGCGCCACTGCACTCCAGCCTGGGCAACAGAGCAACACTCCGTCTCAAAAAAAAAAAAAAAAAAAACACAAAGACTCCTTATAAATCAATCACACCATGCCCTGGCATACTGTAACATGATAATCAAATTGCCTCATACCCAGCTAAGATACTGAAGGGTTGGAATTTTGATGAGGAAGGTTCTTGCTAGAACAGAAACTCTCCAAAGACAGGATTTGGGACTGTTTGTTCACTGTTGCATCTTCAGCACCTGGAGCCATTCCTGGGACATGCAGTAGTTGGGTGTCTGAAATCTCAATCACTTGAGGGAAGGGCAAAGGGTAGTATGAAGGTATTAGGCATTAGGTGCCAAGTAGGCAAGAGAAAGGGTTAGGTGAGGATCAGAAACAGAGATGAAAAGGTAAAATCTAAGTTGAGATCTAAGTAGTAGAATTAATTGGTCCCAAATCTAGTATGCCACTCTAGTTGACAATAATACACAACACAAACATCATATAGCAGAGACCATTTCAAAGTAAAATATTGAGCATATTATAATATAATGTGTATATATTTAAGAGATAATACAACATAATTCTGGGTGTAACTGTATAAGAGATAAAGGAAATACGAGTAAACTAATTGATGACTTTCATTGCAGTTTATAAATTGGAATCTTTCCTACAAAAAAAAAATATATTGATTACAAAAACACTGGTTATAAAATCAGTCTTTCCAGGCCAGTTTCAGTGGCTAATACCTATAATCCCAGTGCTTTGAGAGGCCAGGTGAGAGGATGGTTTGAAGTTAGGAGTTTGAGACCAGCCTGGGCACCATAATGAGACTCCATCTCCACACACACACAAAAAATTAATTAGCTGGGCATGGTGGTGTGTGCCTGTAGTTCTAGCTACTGGAGAGGCTGAGGTGAAAGGAGCCCTTAAGCCCAGGAGTAGAAGGGTACAGTGAGCTGTGATCAGACCATTGTACTCCAGCCTGGGCAACAGGGTAAGACCCTGTCTCACACACACAGACACACACACACACATACAACACACAAATCAATCTTTTCCCATGAAAAGGAGAATGGTTAGACAAACTGTGTTTCATGAATATTTGTTAAACTTACTTGAGTCTTAGCCATTTCAACAAGATCAGGGAAAAATTAACCAACCCGTTAGAAAAAAGATACACACACTCCTCACCATAAATCAGAGCCACAGTGTACGTCATACCTCAGAATTCCATACTTAGATTCTTAAGCTAACATTCTCCTAAGATAATGTGATGGTGTAATATATTTCTCAATTATATTTCTTTTTTTTTTTTTTTTTTTTTTTTTTTTGAGACAGACTCTCTCTCTCTGCCATCCAGGCTGGAGTGCAGTGGCGCTATCTCAGCTCACTGCAAACTCCATCTCCTGGGTTCAAGCAATTCTCCCACCTCAGCCTCCCAAGTAGCTGGGATCACAGGTGCCCGCCATTGTGCCCAGCTAATTTTTGCATATTTAGTAGGGACGGGGTTTCACCAGGTTGGCCAAGCTAGTCTCGAACTCCTAACCTCAGGTGATCCACCCATCTCAGCTTCCCAAAGTGCTGGGATTACAGGTATAAGCCACCGCATCTGGCCTCTGAATTATATTTCTAACAGGTAGATAGTGTGGAATACCGGGAAGATCAAGGCTTGGTAACAGACAAAGCTAAATAAGATGCCACAAGGCTGTCAGTGTGCCTCCTACTACTCACTCTGGCCTTTAGCTGCTAAGAGGCCAATGCAGTGCTCTGTCCGGCCCTTGCTACTAAAATCACAGGCTTCTTAGTCACTCAGGATCCTTTGTTCAAGTTACAACTTGCCAATCTTAACACACCTCTGGAACCTATGGCCGCCAAGATGGCAGTGAAGAAATGCAGACAAGATGTCCCTTGGGAACAGACTCTTAATTTTAAAAATATTGGGGAAAATATTGGTGAAATTTAATCTCTGAGATGTAAAAACTCTTTTATCCTGGTTTCCACTGTCTTTCAGTGATACCCTGATCTTCATTGCAGAATGCAAAGGTTTCAACTTCTTGCTTTAATAAACTATTGCCCTACAAAAAAAGATAGAGAGAGAGAGAGACTTGGTAGCAGAAAAGTCTGGGTTTCACTGCTGTCTCTGCCATTTTTATAACCTTGAGAGAATTACTTAATCTCCCTGAGCCTCAGTTTTATCATCTATAAAATTGAGATTATACGGTATGTTGTTGTGCAGATTAAATGAAGTAGAAAAAGTACCTGGTATATAGTGGGTGCCTAATTATCCACTTTCCTCCATGCTTTCCCCAAGCCTCCTAACTATATACACAGCCAACTTGATAGTTTCAAGATGCCCTTGACCTGATAATGTACCCAAATAACTAATTTCAATTGCTTTTCATGGAGCCAGTCTGCTAGACTAAATTGACTCTTCAAGTTAGTTGAAACAGTTAAACTGATAGTTTTATGAAAATGCCTTAATGTCAAACAGAACATTATAGCAGATTTTATGGAGGATTAAGATTGCTTCTATTGCTCTCTTTGAAGAGAATGGATGGCGTGACTGAACACAAATCCTCTTGGTGCTCCTGGGCACTTTGCAATATGAAACGTGTTGGGTGATTGCTTCACTGTGTTATAATATATCTGCCATCAGCTTCAAGGTGAGCGCTCTATTATTTTTACAGCTGTACTCCTTTTCCTGGAATTTTGAAATTTCAAGAGGAAAACAACAATTTCAGATCTGTGGAGCAAAGGTAGGTGTGATCCTGTAATCTCTTAGCTCATCCTGCTGGGTTGGCATAGGCCAGAAAACCTACGGAAATGGGACTGAATCCAAGCTGAAGTCTTGGACTGCCATATGTCAGCCCAAGAGCTCTTGGATGAAATGCTAGAGAGAGCCTCGTCACCTGTGCTTTTGATGGATGGAAGCACTACCTCAGTAGAGCTGAGGGCTTCCCTGCAGATGTATAAAGGTTACAGATCTCCGTCCCGCCACATGCCAACTGATCCAATCCCAAGACCTCCCAATTACTCCCACCTGGTCTTCATCCCACTGGCGGCCCCCTCCATATTTCCTCCCACCGCGGGCATCCCACTTTCCAGATGCTCTGATTGCCATTGTTTCCACTTAGAGATGCTCCAGCAGGTTGGAGCATTGGTTGGGACGTGCCTGGTGAGAGCATTTTGTGTTACAAATGTACTTACATGTATTTGTGTTACAATCATATGAGTTCTATTCTTGGCTCAGGCTCCGGTGATTATGAACAGGTGACTGACTTACAGTTAGCCCAAACTGCAAAGTTAGAGGACATGGTCCTTCAGACTGCCAAGTCCACTCAAGACTTTCTGACACCAACTGCAAGGAGTTACAGCCCAACTACAAAGCTAAAAAGAAAGTCAACACAAAATCTCCCACACTTCTGACACTAACCCCAAGGTCAAGAGGTTCCCCAAATCACCCTCACATTTGATAATTCACTAAAAGGATGCTCACTGAAGGCTGTTTGTTATACTCATGGGGTTACGGTTTATTATAAGGAAAGCATACAAAGGGCTGCACCTGTGAAGCTTCTACTGTCCCCAGAACATGTTACGTTCTCAGCACTGGTGTAGGACAACATACATGGAGTACTGCCAACCAGAGAAGCTGACCCAAGTCTCCATGGGCAGAGGTTTTACTGGGGCTTCATTAGGTAGGCATGACTGATTGCTTCATGGATTGACTGTCTACAGAGTTGACACTCAGCCTCCAGGTTAACTTCCCCAAAGGCCCAACCCTTAAATCGCATGGTTGGTCCTTCTGATACGACCAGCCTCAGACAGTCAGGTATGGATAGAATCCTCCCCAAAGACTCTCCTTCCTATTAGGTATGACACAGATTACCTTCCAGAAGCTGAGGGCCAAGTCCAGCCCACTCTTTGGACAATGCCAAATTTATCACTACACATTACTTAATTTCTCTGAGCCTCAGGTTTTTCATTGATAAAATAAGGATAATCACACGTGCCCCATGACTCTCAAGCTCATGAAGAGATACAACAATTCTCTGGATTGAGAAAATTTCAGCTAATAAAAGAAACTTTGAGATTCCTGCTAAAATAAAGTAGTTTCTGTAGTTTCTGTGTCAGACTCAAATATTGTCCAGTGGCTCCTGCCTCCAAACCCCACTTTTCAAAGATAATTCTGATTGCACAATGTCCTTAGAAGCAGACACATTCTCCCGTTTTCAGGGGAAATAGTACACAATGGGGGGAAGTGCACAGGACCAACCAGTGGCAGAGGAGCCGGCTTCCAGCACTTATTGGCTGTATAATTAACTAAGAAGTCATTAACTTCTCGAAGCACCAATTTCCTTACGGAGATAACATACTTGCCATATATGTTATCACAACATTGTTGTAAATTCAAATGAATTTTACTGAATCTTAAAATCAAAATGAATGTATATATTTATACGAAATGCTCATTAATCAAACATTATTGAAGACAATGCAATGGTTAAGCCCCCAATGTTGTAATTTTTTGGAGACAGAGTCCCTCTCTGTTACACAAGCTGGAGTACAGTGACACCATCTTGGCTTACTGCAACCTCTGCCTCCTGGGTTCAAGATATTCTCGTGCCTCAGCCTCCTCGGTAGCTGGGATTATAGGTGTGTGCCACCACACCCGGCTAATTTTTGTTTTTGTTTTTTGTTTTTGTAGAGAATGAGTTTCACCATGTTGGCCAGGCTGGTCTTGAACTCCCGACCTCAAGTGATCCGCCTGCCTCGGCCTCCCAAAGTGCTGGGATTACAGGCATGAACCACGGCACCTGGGCAGGTGCCGGAACTTTTGCACCCCAGGAGAGTGGACTTCTGTAAAGTGCTAAAGAAAGTGGCTGACATGCCAGTATAAAGTGTCCTATGGGTCACATTTAAGTAAATGAAACTGTTTCTAAATAAATCCTATGGTCTGAATGTTTCCGTCCCCTAAAGTTCAGATTTTGAAATCCTAACCCCCAAGGTGATCCCATTAAGAGATGGGGCCTTTGGGGTGGTGATTAGATCATAAAGGCAGAGCCCTCATGATTGGGATTAGTGACCTCATAAAAGAGGCCCCAGAGAGACCCTCACCTTTCCGCCGAGTGAGGACATAGCAAAGAGGCACTGTGTATGGGAACACAGGCACTCACCAGACACTGAGTCTACTGGTGCTTTGATCTTGGACTTTTCAGTGCCTAGAATTGTCAGAAATAAATTTCTGTTGTTTATAAGCCACACAGACCATGGTATTTTGTTTTAGCAGCCCAAAAGGACTAAGACAATGGATTATTAAATTCTCTCCTTCATCTCCCCACATACTTTAAAGTGTTTTCCATTTTTTGGTTAAGGAGCATTTAAGATATTTTAGTCCTATAGTCTTTCTTTAGCATGTATTCAGTCATCAATACACCCAGTTGGGAGGTGGGAATATCAAGGATTTTTTTTAGAATATGCAATACCTTGCTAAGGTTGAGGTTCCATCCTCCCATGTGCCTTTTGTACTCTCAGGAACTTGGACACTCCTTGTTTATGAAGCCTGAAGTGGGCCTCCTCTCCCTTTCCTCACCCGTTGAGAGGAACAGCCCAGCTCCAGCCAGCGGGCAGCGCCCTTGGGTGCAGCTTCCTTCCCTGCACTCCTGATCTGTCTTGGCAGAAAGGAAGAAATGATTTCCCTTGAGCTTCACAGCGGCTTCTGCTTCTTTTCCACCAGGCGCTAACCACCACCTCACTACCTCCACATAGCCAAACAGACATGAGAAGGCAGAGAGAGGGGAAGGGTGCACTCAAAGGCACCCAGAACCCAAACACCGCAAAAGGCCAACAGAGCTACAGAGACTCCACAGACTCCACCACTTCACCTCCAGTCTCCAAGGTCTATACTGTTTCTCTCTTCCTTTGAGAGTTCCTTTCCCCTAGCCCCGTTTTTTACCTTTCAAATTAGGGAAGTTAGAGAGGGAAGGAAGGAAGACAAAAGTGAATATTTATTATGTGCTGCCTTTACCATCAATAGGGCCGGCATTTTTTCATGCTCCGCATACTTCCCCCTGAGAGGCTCCAGTGAGTGAAGTCGTATGTAGCCTGGCCCTGGTACTCAAGGAGTCCTGTACATTCTCAGAGGGACAGAGGGAGCCTCAGAGCCCTGGCATAAACCTCCAAGACAGCTGCTTCATGACAACCTAATTTGCTTCAAACTGCTATAGACCAATCAAGAAATGTGAATTATTTCTATTTGAATGAATGATGTTATACGTTCTGAATGGTTTGGCTCCAAATTACAAAGAGGTCGATTTTCCTCACCTGTGCTGTGCTGCGGAGGAGAGCAAACGAGATTTCATAAGCGAAAAAGAGGGCACAGAGGCAAACGTGGATTTTTCCTGAACAGGAAGGCTGTTCTTCCTGAAGGCCGGTGCTGCTTTACCAGGATCAATCCAGAAGACTAAACAGGAGGTGACTGCATGTCTTCATCTGATGTGGCCCAGAGCCAACCTGTCGGAAACTTCATCTGCTCATTTAAGAGATAGGAAAAATATGGCTTTGGAACAGAGCTTGGGTCTGTAATTTAAAGAGGCAGGCACAGACATTATTTCCAAACAAACTATTGCTTTGTTTAGTATTGTAATCAGTCAGGGCTTGGCAGAGAGCAGAGGGCACCTTCCATCCAGCTAACGAAGACAGGGCCACAAAGGGATGGATAGGCCTGAGGGATGCCAACAAGGAAAGTGTGGTGCTGAGGCTGGTAACAGCAGAGCCTGAACCCAGGCAACACAATACAGCCTATACAAGAAAAATTGATCAATCCCAAAATGTCAATTGGATCAAGGTTGAAAAATCCTAATCTAAAAGAATACGCCAGCAATGTGGGTTGGGAAAATAATTTGCAATGGTAGAAATAATTAGCAAATTCATATTAATTCTAAAAAAGGTTATTCGTAGAAGGCTTACATGGGCACTTCTCAGAGACGCTAGGTGCCTGTTTCTCACAAGGGACTGCAAACTTAGGCCTCATGGTCTGCATCTCACTAGTTAATCAACAGTGTTTTTAAGCATGCTTTGGTTTCCCCAACTTTGGAACAGGGATTAAAAATAGTGCATAGATTTGTTAGGGAGAGTAAATGGAAAAATATAGGAAATGGGCCAGGTGCGGTGGCTCACACCTGTAATTCCAGCACTTTGGGAGGCTGAGGAGGGCAGATCACTTGAGGTCAGGAGTTCAAGACCAGCCTGGCCAACATGGCAAGATCCCTGTCTCTACTAAAATACAAAAATTAGCCAGATGTGGGTGGGTGCCTGTAGTCCCAGCTACTTGGGAGGCTAAGGCAGGAGAATCACTTGAACCCGGGCGGCAGAGGATGCAGTGAGCTGAGATCATGCCACTATGCTCCAGCCTGGGCTGTAACAGTGCAAGATTCTTGTCTCAAGTATACCTATGTAACAAAACTGCAAGTTCTGCACATGTACCCCAGAACATAATTTAAAAAAATAAAAAACAAAAGTGTAATTGTGACAAAAAAGAAAGAAAGATAAAAGAAAATATAGGAAATGCACTTAACACATTCCCTCTTGCACAGTAACTTCTCCAGTAACGTTAACTGTTGTTATCCTCACTATTATCGTCATACTTATTACCATGATTACTACCAGCTGAGTCTTGGGAGTGGGTCATGGTGGGGGGCGGGATTCATCCCACCACTACGTTGCCTCGAAATAACCTTCTCATCTTATTTCTGAGTTTTCTCTGTTTTGACATTACCTGATTCCATGAAACCTCTGGAAAAATGAATTGCTGGTCTTGGACAACAATTCTAAAACCTCCCCAAAATCTACTGCTACAAAAATGTATCAAACTGGGACTAAATGCAAAATGGAAGTCTTATTTTCCTTGAATTACAAAACATTATTGCCAGGATGGACAGGCTTCTGTTCTCCATTTCCTAATTTTGTGACGAAAAAGAAAAAAAAAAAAACCCTACCCTATATTCGGTTTTCTCTGGGTTTGGCCAGGACAATTCTGAAGTTTTCAGTATCCAGCCGTGTATCTGAGAAATGTTTCTATTTTATGCAAATTAAGCTGGTTGCATGGCTCCGTAAACATAGTGAAGTCTGTTTAGCTTATGGTAGGTCTTTTCAAAAGACAAAAGACTGCTTTCCCTAAATCATGCTTTCCCTAAATCACAAATTTGTCCAGGAAAACGGCACTGGCTGGTGCCTATCTGTAGAGGTTTTGTGTACCTTATCTCAAAGAATTCTCTTAACCAGGCAAGGACGGTGTTTTTGTTTTTGGCTCGGGGCTATAAAACTGAGTTTCTGAGACATTAACTTGTCAAACATCACACCGTTTATAAGTGGATTTGAAGCCAGGTATGTCCCACCCCAAAGCCCATGACTTTCCCATGACTCCTTGTGCCACCAGCCAGCAATCTGCCCTCTGGCACCTCACTCTCAGTGTGGAGGGGGGCGTCAAGAAACTGCTTCAGTGCTCTCTGAAAGGTAATGGTAGTGAGCATTACCCATTCCACTGTGCTGTTCTTGCGAGGGTGATTTTGCCTAGCACTTCTGTAGCTAAAATCCAATGAAGAGCAGTTGTTTCTCTCACACAAAAGTCTCTATCTCTAACAGCTTTAAAAAGAAACTCTGAAATGCCCCAATCCTTGCCCTGGTACCAAATCTAAAATGCCTTTGCCCTTTTCTTTCATATGTCATGCACCTTAATCCCATTACTGTGTGTCTTAGGACTCAGAGGGCTTAAATGCCTGCTGGGGCAAATGCAGATTCCAAAGGAAATCGAGCCAAACCAAACCCAAGCAGGATGGGGAAGAACAGGAGAATGTTCCTCTGCTTTCCCTTCTGCTCTCAGATGGCAGCAACCTGAGTTCCGTCTGTCCCGTTATAATTTCTTCTAAGCCTTGGATATACAGCCAAAGGTTAGTTTCCTACCATTCTGTGATACTTTCACAGATACAGCACTTCACTGTTAAAAGGATGCCAATGCCTGTAATAAACAAGAGACAGACTTAAGAGGTAGCTTTTGTTAAGCATTTACTATGACCCAGACCCTGTGCTAAGTTCTTTCTGTCCATCAGTATACATACACAAGGAAAGAAAAAGAAGACTGAAAGACATTCCTTTTGGAGTCTGACTTTCAGTAAATGTGAAGAGTCAAAAGCTGCCCAACATTCGCAGAGGCCCGCTGTTGGTTGAGGTTTATGTTGGCATCCTGGAGTATTTAGTCACTGGCTAACCAGCATCTCTAGGCTGAGTTCTTGTCTCCTAAATGATGGTCTTTTTTTTAAAAAAGTGGGGGAGAAAAGATTTGCAAGGCCAGGACAAAATCTGACATTCAAAGATTATCAGAAGTTCACGTAAGTGGCAATATTTCAAAACTAAAAGGTTACATGATCTGAATTCTACAAAGGGTATTTACAACATGAGAAATATTTGTGGTTACATGTTAGGACAAAACAGCCTGAGGCAGAGTGGCTTTTCCCTGCTTGGACACTGTTACATACTTGTTTTTGGCATTGGGCAAAACAACCCACTGCAAGAAAATAAAATTACCCTTTTAAAATTCAGGAAAACTTTTTTCCCAAGAAAGTATGCATGATTTTCCCCCAATAGCCTCTTAACTGTTTTGCTATTACTTGGCACACATAAATATACAGAAATATGCACCCTCATAATCTCCACAGATGTCAACGGTGCAGTAGCATTTTCACATACTCTCATTTGTTCTTTGACACTATTCTGATCAGTAAGCAGAAAAACTATTTTAAAATGCCTCCTAAATGGTGTGAAGTTTTAAAGATAGCTTATCCCAGCTCACTCTAAGAACCAGACACTCTTAACTTGAGGTTATTACAAATGAAAAGCAAGTCTGTTCAACATAGATAATGTTAAAAGTAGAGCAGCACCATCTGCCTACCCATCCTCTTCTCTCACATCTCTGATTCCAGAACAGGGTCCCCTCAGAGTTCTGGCACTCCCCAGTCCCCAGTCGGTGTGGTTGCTAATGATTAAGGTGCTAACAGGTCCTGGATATAGCTGCATGGATGGAGATAGGTAGGTAGATAGATAGATAGATAATAAAGGTGTAGATATAGATTTCAGTTTAGGGCTAGACACAGACACAGATGCAGACACAGAAATAGATATAGATTAGATAGATAGATAGATAGAGAGATAGATAGAGAGAGAGAGAGAGAGAGAGATTTAGGGCTAGCCACAGACACAGACATAGATATAGACAGGTATAGCTATACCTCCTATATCTAAAGGACTCAGAGCGTCACCCCACAGTTTGGTTTGACACCAAGGGCAGCCTGTCACCTCCCTGCCCCACTACCTTGCTCCCACCCTCCAATATCAGTGCCAGTTTTCACAGATTCCTCTGCCCATAGCTGTTGCGTCAAACCTAGAGGCTTCTTTGCATGTCTAAGATCCACTCTGCAGGAGTGTGATGGTGGAGGGGACACGTCCAAGGACTTGATTGCTTGTCTTGCTCAAGGAATCAACATCACTACTATTTAGGAGTCACGACTCTTTTATGGTCAGGCTTTGCTGAGCAGTACAAAGCTATTTCTGAGTCATGACACATTTTAAACAAAACATACTCAATGTCACAACATAAAGATTTTAGTTTGCCTCCCCTGTTGACTTTCTCTTACATTCCATAGGAAATTTCCTTTGTAGACCTATGAGGTTATCAGGAAAACAACTTTAATCAATATTTGAATAGCAGCTCCACTGTCTGCTAGTTCAATATGAGGAGACTGAGATTCCAACAGGTGCCAAGCTCCTTTATTAGACAAACTGCAGCCACTGACTGCTCAGATCTTCCGAGCCCAGTCCCAGGCTCTTTCGATCCTACCATCCTGCCTGATCTTCTGAGTTCCAATTAGTTGGTTGAAATTTCACATATCTGTCAGTGATGAGGGAAGCAACCTAACTCTTGACTGACTTTGTGTTTCATCCGGGACACCTGATTTCAGACAGGCCAGGGCAGAGCCCAGAGTTAGGACCTGGAATCTTGGGGTCAGGGCTGGGATTGGGGAGTTGTGAAGGCTAGGGCTGTGGACAAGGTCAAGGGAGTTGTCTGGAGAGCAAGGTGCCCAGCAAGAGGATGGAGCTAAAGAAGATCCTCTCCGCTGAAGCCCCTTTCCAGAGGAAGAAGCTGTGGGGAGGAGGAGGAAGAGAAAATCTCTGCTGGTTGGCCTCAGACGCTTTCCTCACTAAATGCCGTGGTGACCCAGAGAGGTCCAGAGAGGCAGAGAGAGCATACAAAGAAGTAGAGACAGGGGAGACAGAAGACAAGGAAAGAAGACAGGCAAAGGGAAGGAAAGGATGGTTGGGACAAATAAAATGTACCCAAGAGACAGGTGAATAGGAAAACAGAAAGCAGAAACGCAAGCGAAAGCGGCGCCATGCTTACATTGCGAAAACTCATGAATAATGACACTGGGTTTGAAAGTGAGTCCTGCATGGAAAAAAAAATGACTTTCCCCTTTTCAATCTTTTTGTTTCGGTACAAACCTGAAGGATCTGGGATGTCAATACCGGGCATGCGATCCATTCACTCAAATAAGCCATATCTAGCTTATGCAGATACCGGCTCCCCGCTGCCCCATTTGAGAAGTGAGAGCCTTGTGCTGAAATTACCAGGAGCTGTATCCTCACTCCGTGTCTGTGAATAAAAGGAAGGAGATACATAACCAAGTTTGTGCGGGCATGAGCCTGTGGGACTGTTCACTGCCAAAGGATTCAACTGGAACTCCAGCATCTAATGCTTCTTTTCACATCTGCCTGGCAGCTCAGTGTATTTGTTGGCCTCCCCAAGGCTTGACAATGAGCACATGTGGCGGCCTGAAGCTCGAGGTGCACACAGAAAGCTGGCACTTTCTTACTTTAATTACACACATACTTAGCTTTGAAATACCTCTGTGTATTTAATGCACAAGGAGGTGTATTTTAGGTTTTAAGCAAAGAATGCTGCACCACCCACCGCTTTAATCTTCCCTAACCAGACCCCAAATCCCACAGCAGTGGTTCATGTAACGAGATAAGCCATGGCAACACATTTATGAAGCCCTGGTTAGACTCAATGCTATTTTTCTCATCATTTTGCTCTTCAAATTTAAGGTTTAAAATAAACACAGGAGAAGCTGCGGTGGAGTTTCTGGAGCAAAGGATAACTATAGGTGAATGACTATGGCCAGCTGCTTTTAGATAGCTCCATGACAAGGCAGAGAACAGAAGTCACCCTGGTAGTGTCAGGGCTGAATTTTCAGGAATTTCTAGAATAAATATTAGTGTAAATGTGGGTAGGAAGAAAGAGCAGTTTTAGCCAGAGGGTTCACTGGAAAACTGTAAGTCATGTAATCAGCACTATGCGAACGCTGCATTGTGATGACGGTCAAACTCATGCAACTTGACAAACTCAACCACTGATTCAACTCTTCAAAAAGAAAAAGAAAAAGAAAAAGACATTGGATCATTTTCCGGTTTACATACTTTGTGCATATATTGAGTTTTGGTTTATGATAATCAACTAGTGATTTCTCAATCATTCATTACATATCCTATTCCTTAGTCAGTTGGTTCCTAAGTCATGAGAAGAATTTCAGCCACATCAGTTTCAAGACAAAGTGCTAGTCATTGTTTAATTCTGAAAAATTATATAAAAAAGAAATATGAGGGAAAAAAACACATTTCTCCCAGTTTTATAGCAATCGCAACAGGGATATTTTAAGTGTTTATAAAGTAAAATGTTATGGCTATTTCATCAGCAAGTGTTTTTCGCCCAGTAAGTGTCCGATTGCATGCTGCTGCTGAGGCTCTGAACGTTGGGCCATCTTTGTTCAGGTATGTGCCACTCATCTCCCACTGTGCCTCCCCTTTTCTTGGCATGCATTCATTCTTTCAACAAATACCTGTGGATATTCACATTCCAGTTACCCAGAACATCTGGACAAAGTTTCTTCATCTTCTATCACTGTCATCTCCACATGGAACTTTAGGTGACAACATTTCAGAGACACCAACTGTCCCAAGCAGCTTCTAACAATGCAGGGTGGACACTAAGCTCACAATTCTTGAAATATAAATGCATTGTGGTTTTATCTCTCTTTTCTCATCTTATCATTCTGGCCTTAATATTAAATAGTTGTCAGTTAAATAGCCATGAGATAAAATATAAATAATTATTTAAATGATTTTAACTTATTCAAATACTTCTATAGTTGATATTAAAACTATTACTAAACAATAGCTTTAGCTGGGCACAATGGCTCATGCCTGTAACCCTAGCACTTTTGGAGGCTGAGGCGGGTGGATCACTTGAGGTCAGGAGTTCGAAACCAGCCTGGCCAACATGGTGAAACCCTGCTTCTACTAAAACTGCAAAAAAATTAGCCAGGCATGATGGCAGGTGCCTGTAATCCCAGCTACTTGGGAGACTGAGGCAGGATAACTGCTTGAACCTGGGAGGCGGAGGTTGCAGTGAGCCAAAATAGTGCCACTGCACTCCAGACTGGGCCACAGAGTGAGACTCTGTCTCAAAACAAAACAAAACAAAATAAAAAACAAAACAAAAAATAGCTCTTTGTATAAAGAGAAGCCAGTTTCCTTATCTGTTTGCTCTGCACTGAATCCCATCAGCAGGCTCCAGCCAACTGTAGGTCCCTATACCCATCTTACTCTAACATAGGGATATTTAACAGCTCTAAGATTCTTATCTCTAACGCAGTATTACACGATGGCTCTTCTGAAAACTAGGTTTTCACCTCATGTCCAAGCGCTGGCCTTACCGGTGGGTCTTTAACCGGGGTTTCTTCCATGATTCTAGTTTCTGAGTACCAAGTCTCACAACTTACCTTGGAATAAGAGCAGTAACAATAAAAATAAAAACACATTTTGAGCAACAGTGGTAACCCATCTTTGAGTAATAATAACACATTATTAAGTAATAATAATAGTGATTGCATTTGTTGAGCCCTTGCTACATGCCAGGCAGTTTTCTAAGTGCTTTAACTCATTTAATATGTACACCACGGGACCCTCCTTGTGGCCTTCCTTCCAGATTGTACACTAACAGGGAACCTTTGCCCAGGAGAGGAAGCCTCACTATGCATGCTAAGGGTCTATGTTCCTTTGTTTTCAAGTGTTGTCTACATTCATTTTTTTGCTGACTTCAGGACTGTTGATATTCCATTTTGTACACTCCAACTCCACCCCTGCTGCTGCCTGCCCTGACTATAACTTCAAAACAGACAGAACGTCAGCAACCAAACCCTGCAGCTGGGTGGGCTTTCCAGGAAATCCTTTCCATCTTAGGGAAGGTGGGAGACTAGGAGGCAGTTGTGATGCCAGGCGTCTCTGTCCTCAGCTGCCCTATTCTGCTGACCTCCCTGGCAAATCCTGAAACGTGTCTCTCTACTGCATAACGTCAGGACCAAGCATAACATCTGTGCCAAACAACACCATGTCTACAGGGAACTTGATCAAACTAATTGGATTTACAGTAATTCCACATGGCAAGAAGCAATAAACAAGAGCTATTGCATTTACTTGAAAAATGTTTTAAAATCATCTTTAAAGGGCCTCCTTTCAAAATAGGTAATAAATACTCCCCTGAAGCCCAAAGTATAGCCATCGGCCTATGTGAATAGTCAAAAGAATATAAAACAAAGATACATTTCATGAAGAAGTACACAATTCTTTCCAGGCCGTGCTAAAGAAGTGAGGTAAAGTGGAAACAGGATGGACTAGAAGTAAGGCAGACATAGGCTGTAATGGTGCTCTGCCACATTTCAGCTGTATGAAGTGGGGAATTTAACTTCAATTCTGAATCTCTTTCTTCATCTGTTAAATAGGAAAGCTGCATCACTTCTCACCTTAAAATATTGTAGCTGGGTTTCAAAACACTGCGTTTCAAGTGCCTAGCGCTGAGTGCAGCATACAACATACACTCAGTCATGGTGAGGATGGTAGTGATGATGACGAGGATTACAGTGATGGCGGTGGTGACCATAGACCATAGCAAAGTGCTACTGGAATCCCTGGTAGAGAACACAGGGTGAGCACTTAGTAATTGCTGAATGAATCTTCAAAAGGAAAGAATGGAGAAAGGAAAGGGAAGGAGGTAGAATACTAAAAGAGCTAAGACAGGATAATGTGTATAAGAGGTCGAAGAAACTATGGCACCCTCCAAAAGATTATAGCTTTTGTGGCCCCAGCATCATGGAAATTTTCAGTAAGCTTCATCAAGGGGATTTTTCTTTTCTGAGTCATCAGTACAGACCATAGTCAGTATCAGCTTGGGTCACACTGATGACCCTTAACCCTGCTAAGCCAAATCTTTGACTTGTTTTTAAAAACATTGATCCTCAGGGAATTTTGCAATGATTTAAATTAAAACTAGAATTATGTACTACCCTAGAAATTCAAGTCATGATTGAGTTGATTCATAGGCTGACTGTCTAGGAGAAAAAAATGAAAGAGTAAAGAATCAGACCATTTGTAAGTGCCTAGAAAGATGTTTACTTAAGAACAGCAAAACCAGGATGCAGTGTATTTACAAGGTGAGCCATAAAAGCTTAGGTATACTCTATTTTGACATTTTTGAGGCAGAAACTCCAAATGCCATCCAGTCCTAACCTCAGAAGACAATCGTCATGGGAATTTTGAAAAGACAAGTTGAGCAATATGTTGGAACAAATGATGGCTTTTCAGCCTCCCACAACACCAAATCATGGAAAGATTTCAGACGTTGCCTGTATAAATAAAATATGAATATCAAAGTTCATATTTCCCTTTCTGCAAGTCATGTTTACCTTTGTTTATACGAAAAAAATTGGAAATTAAAAAGAGTTAAGATTAGCTATTTTCCCATAGTAATGTATTTGATTTTCATTGTCATTGACAGAGGAAAAAAAGCGAAGTTCAAAATGCAGTCATTATTTCATTAAAATCAATGACTCAGTCCCCTTCTGTTCTTATTTTTCTTACCTAGAGCTATTTGACCCTCTTGTGCATAATCCAAATCCGTTTAACCCTCAGCTCATGTATCTTCCATATCCTTGACTGCTCTAACCTTCACTTCCAAACCAGATTGAAAAATCTTAGTTTAGAGTTTTCATTTATGCTAAATGTATAGACATAACAATGCGACTTAACTTCAAATAAATGTCAGTATCATCTTAGACTGAATTAAGAGAAGTCCAGGCCAAGTGCGGTGGCTCACGCCTGTAATCCCAGCACTTTGGCAGGCCAAGGTAGATGGATTGTTTGAGCCAAGGAATTTGAGACCAGCCTGGGCAACATGGTAAAACCCTGTCTCTACAAAATATAAAAAATTAGCTGGGTGTGGTGGTGTGTGCCTATAGTCCCAGCTATAGGAGGCTGAGATGGAAAGATCGCCTGTGCCTGGGAGGTTAAGGCTGCAGTGAGCCATGATGGGGCCACTGAAATTTAGCCTGGACAACAGAGGAAATCCCAAAAAAGAAGAAAAAGAAGACGAGGATGAAGACAAGGACGAAGAGGAGGAGGAGGAGAGGAAGAAGGGAAAGAAGGAGAGGAAGAAGGAGAGTAGTCAAAAGAGAAAGGTGCTGCCCACTTCACTTTTTTTTTTTTTTTTGAGACAGTCTCATCTGTCACCCAGGCTGGAGTGCAGGGGCGCAATCTTGGCTCACTGCAATCTCTGCCTCCCGAGCTCAAGCAATTCTCCTGCTTCAGCCTCCTGAGTAGCTGGATGCCTGCCACCACACCCAGCTAATTTTTATATTTTTTTAGTAGAGACAGTTTCACCATGTTGCCCAGGGTGGTCTCAAACTCCTAAACTCAGTCAATCCATCTTCCTTGGCCTCCCAAAGTGCTGGGATCACAGGCATGAGCCACCGCTCCTGGCCCCACTTTACTTTTACCAAAAAAAAAAAAAAGCCGCAAATCTAAAATACTACATATGTATGCCTCTTAAAAATTTTAAGCATTCAGTATAAGTTGCCTATTTCTTCTACTCCTGAGTTCAGAAGCAGTTGAAAAATAAAACACAGATCAGTAGACAGACAGAAGTTAAACTGTCAGCTTTATTATTGATAAACTAATTGGAGAAAATGACATTAGGTTTGTGAACCAAAGATCCTATTAATACTCCGTGACTGCCAACTCTCTCCTCTGTCCGAATACACATCCAAAGCCTCCCTCTGCACCCAAAGGAAAGTTTGGAGCTGTCTCTAGGGAGGAAAATGGAAAGTTTACGGTCCTTTGACAGAGTTGTTCTACCCAATTAGCACCCCGTCACCACCTCGCAATTAGGTAATTGATTTCTCTGCTGGAAGGAGTGTGTGAGGGGTGAGACTACAGGCCAAGAGTTGTATTTCAATGGAGGTCCTTCAACACAAAAACATGAGACCAGGGAAAGGACTTTCCCTCCCAACAGTGCTCAATTCTATGTCCCCTATGCCATTAGATAAAATTGGAGCATGTTAACAGCATGACCAGGACAGGGAGCTTTGAAGCCCTTTATCAAGAAAAATGGGTGCGAGGACAAGACCACATGGAACTAACACTTTCCTTCCAACAGTCAAATGGGTAGTCCATTTGGCCCATATGGCCCTATAGTGGAGACATATAACCAGTGTCCTCCCCTACATTTCCTGCATTCTGTTCAGTTAGGCAAAGTCATGTGACTAGTCCTGGACAACAAAATGTGAGCAGAAGTGACATGTGTCACCTCCAGGCTAAGCCAATGAGAGGGTCCACTCTTCCGTTCCAGTCTTTCCTCCCCACCCTCTGCAGTAAGTGGGGAGGTCCCACATTCCAGATGATACAGCTATGCAGGTCAGGACCTCCACCAACTTAGGTCCCGAGTGAACAGAGAGAAGTTTAAGATAGCAAAGTCAAGGCCATGGAGAACAATAGGAAAAGAAAGCTCTTGGCCAGGCGAGGGGCTCACGCCTGTAATCCCAGCACTTTGGGAGGCCGAGGTGGGTGGATCACGAGGTCAGGACATCAAGATCATCCTGGCTAACACAATGAAAACCGATCTCTACTAAAAATACAAAAAAAATTAGCCAGGCGTGGTGGTGGGCACCTGTAGTCCCAGCTACTCGGGAGGCTGAGGCAGGAGAATGGCGTGAACCCAGGAGGTGGAGCTTGCAGTGAGCTGAGATGGCGCCACTGCACTCCAGCCTGGGTGACAGAGACTCTGTCTCAAAAAAAAGAAAAGAAAGAAAGCTCTTGCCAAAGTGTAGAATGAATTCTGAAACCAGAAACACTTTCTACCCCTAAAATAGAAGGCCCATAAAGCGTCTGCTCAGCAAGATTCCCGAGTTGCTGCAGGCCTGAATGCTGGGTCCCTCTCATTGCTCACCACTTCAAATGAAAGTGTTTCCTCACATTGTCTTGATCCTATTCTACCACTGCACACTGGGGGTGAGGGATGCATTTTACCGGTCTTCTTAGTTTACTTGTCCCTGAAACACAATTGGCCATATACAGACCTGACATAGAGACTATGGTGAGATCACTCAGAGATCCTGAAATTGAAGCTCAAAGCCATGATTTGATGTGACTTTAAGCCGTCTCCCTTGCAAAGTGAGTCCTATATTTGGAAAAAGGAGAGCAAAGTTGTGTTGGCACCAGAGAGAGGACTACAGCAGTGACAGTGCTCACCAAACATTGTGGTTAGGCAAGGCCATGTAACTAGCTCTGACCTGTGAGCTGTGGGCAGAAGTGGCCCCAGTTATCTTCTTCGGTCACCAACACAGGAGACTGAAGAAACCTTGTGCTGAGCTGGCAGAGCCGCAGGTGGAAACATTCTACATAACTGTGTCACAGCATGCAGCGCGAAGTTCCTGGAGAGTTACGTAGACCTACAGACTTTGCATGAAAAATAAATTACTATTAAGTTAGAACACTAAGAATTGGAGTTGCTTCTTACGGCAGCATACTGCAGTCTATCCTCTCTTATCTAAACCTTGAGAAGCAAAATTTTGAAGCTCTTCGGAGCTCAGTTTCAATCTCATTTTTCTTCTCACTCTGTGAGCTTCTCTTAGGCAACTGTACATCTGTCCTTCTTCAGTCTCCATCAAGCCATGTGTTTCCTACCCCGATGCTTTGCATCTGCTATTCTGTCCCAAAGTCCATGTCTCCTCACCTACCTGGGTGCACTTCTAGACTACATTTTCCAGACTTCCTGGCAGTTACTGTGGCCAAAGAATGTACAATTCCAGGCGGTGTGATGTGAACAGAAGTTATACCACTCCCAGGCCTTCCCACAAGAACACCCTCTGCATTCTCCCCCTTGCTCTTTCCCCTTTCCCACTGGCTGCAATGGAGACAACCGCCAATGCAGCATTGTTGGACATGTGCAGAAGATGGCAGATCTTCTGTCAGAATGGATCCCAGAATGTGGTCCCAGACTGTGTGAAGAAAAGTCACCCCATCTTTCTGTCTTCTTTCCAGTATAGGTACCTGAGCAAAACATACACTTCCACTGTGTTTAACCCAGGATATATGTGGGGGCCTACTATTATAACAGCACGAATTTAACCAAAACTTACACTTGCAGCATTGATCAACCATACCACCACCACCATGCACATACACACACCCCCCTACACTCAGACACTCTGCATTGCTCAAACTCACTCAATATTCTAGGTCTGTGCATTAAGATGCATCCCTGACTCCTCTCATCCAGTCTACTTTAAGTTGCTCTGTCATTCTTTCTCTCTGTACCCTGCTCTTTCTTGTCATTTTACTTATCACAACGCATAATTACATATTAACCTGTGTGTTACTGATTCAGAGTTTGTGTCCAAACATTGATTTGTGTGTTATTTATTTAAAGGTTGTGTCCAAAATCAGAACCTTTCGCCTGCCACTATAACATACATAGAGGCTATGCAGTGCTTGGCACACAGCAGTCGCCTAACAAGTTTTAAAATGTACAGGATGAACACATGAGAAGCCACTATTAAAAGGATACATGTTTTCATCACAAGAGCACAGTGCTAGACCAAAAATCTTAGAGAATTAAAATACACACCCTGAGGATTTTTTTTTTTTTTTTTAACCTTTATTCATTCAGAATGCATTTCTGGGCCACTCTACAACCAAGAGAAAACCTAAACTTTTAAGCGGTGTTAACGGACTAAATAATGTAATAGTATTGCTCCTATATGTACAAGCAAGAAGTCAATTTTTATTCTTTTCATAAAACCTCTTTGTAAACATGTACCTTTTCTTCCCATCAAAAATGCATTAACAAGATCATGCTTATAGTTAGTCAGTACAAGAAAAATACGACGATTTATACGGAATTGTTTAAGCCTTGCAGAAGAGTGCTCACAACTCCGAGCTGTATCTGTTAACCTTTTCAATAGCATTCATTATGTGACATTGTCGCCAATTACAGTAAAAGAACTTCACTAATTTTTAAAAGCTAGAATTACCCAAAAAGTTCTGCATTGTAGATAATACCAGGAATATTGCATTTAAGCATAGGGTGGCAAAATTACTTAAATCTTTTCTCTATTTTTTGTGTCATATAGGTAGGAAAATGAATACTATATAAGAGAATGAAATATATCAAGTTCTTATATTTTTACCTAAGAGGCTATTTATTTTAAGTAATGTTGATTAATATTTAAATGATTAAAAAATAAATCAGTTAAGTATTAACTGCACAAAATCTAAAAAAAAGACCACATTACATCATACTACATTATATAGATAGATTTAAAGCAGCTAGCTAGAAGCCTTTTTAAAAATTTAAAGTTTCTGACATCATTTTCCACCATTCCATCAATTCTTCCTTCTCCTCTTCTTTCCTTTCAGAAAATGACTCCAGTTCAAAATCAACCTAAAAGAGAAAATCAAGAGCATATTACTATCAAACTGCATGTGTCCTTTTAATTGAAATTTAAAAAAGGGCAGTTTCAGTATACACTCAATCCAGTCACCTGAATTAAAGCAAATCCTGAAATAAAAATCTCTTGTGATAAATAATAGATATTTTCAGGGGGAAAAAATTCAAAAGCCTCATGTTTGAAATGTCCTTTGATTTAATGGCTTTGAAGACAGATATAATTCAACAAAATTCCTGCCCCAGCCTCTTCTCCTTATAAAAAGATGTAACTGGTAGGGCGCGGTGACTCATGTCTGTAATCCCAGCACTTTGGGAGGTCCCGGCGGGCAGATCACAAGGTCAGGAGTTCAAAGCCAGCCTGACCAACATGGTGAAACCTCGTCTCTGCTACAAATACAAAAAGTAGCTGGGCGTGGTGGGACAAGCCTATAATCCCAGCTACTCAGGAGGCTGAAGAAGGAGAATCTCTTGAACCCGGGAGGCAGAGGTTGCAGTGAGCCAAGATCGTGCCACTGCACTCCAGCCTGGGCGACGGAGCGAGACCCTGTCTCAAAAAAAGAAAAGAAAAAAAATTAACTTATAGTTAATTTTCTGCCTTTGGCTATTTAGTGAGCACCTCCTGTCAGCCTTGAATCTTCTCCTAATGTGGGAGGGAATGTGGAAGAGTACAGTTCAGCATGCTGGTATCCCAAACTACAAGGTTCTGCTTTCCAGAATCTTGAATCTGTTAAAGAAACCGACAAAAGCAAGTATGTGTCCAAGCCACTCTCTTTGTGAATAGGAATCTTCATCAGGTCTATGGAGAAGCCACACACTCCCCGTAAAAGGCTGTTCAAAGTAGGCAGCCCTCAACCCCAATCCCCTCAGGCCCCATCCCAGATGGAACTACGAGTTTCTTGATTTGGCCACTTAAATGCCTGATTATTTTGGATTGTGATTCCATTCACTATATCCTTGCACTAACACATGCCAGAAAGACAAAGGATCAAAATAGTTGAACCTTTACAACTTGTTCCCGGGGCCATTTTTTCCGGGTTTCAGTTACCCAAATATACCTCTTGATTTTAATACATATACAGCCCAGTGTAGACATGCACACAATCAAAGCTATGTACCAGTTAAAAACTCAAGATATTTTGTTTGCAAAAACCAAGCATTTATACTCCAAGTTCTGGGTGCATAAACAAAAATATAATAAATTCTTTTCAAGTAAGCCTTGTAGACTTTCAAGAGATCCTACAGATATTCCCAAGGTCCCAGGCATATAATACGAAGGTAGTAGTAAAATTCTACTCTAAGAGAAATTTTGGTCTTATCACCATCACCTTCCTAACAAACAAATGAGATCTACTTAAATAAGATATGGTTTTTGATAGTACTTAGCACAGAGAGCCTTGCACATAGAATACGCTAAATAAATGTTTGGTTAGCACCCAGAATTTTCTTTTATGTATCATTTTTTTTCAGATACTTATTGAGAAAGGCATGTGCTAGGTGCTAAAGATAAAAAGGCAAATGAAACATAATCCCATTTAGATGGAAATCAAGGTTAGCAAATAAAAATTTAATTTTTTAAAGTTTTATTTCATTTTCTTGTAAATCTCTTCAAAAACTGAGAAATAGTAATAGAGCTTCATATTAACTTTGCTAAGCCTCAGTTTTCTCATCTGTTAAGTGGAGATAACAATGCTACCTACCTCTTGGTCTGCAGTCCAATGCTCTAACCCTGAGCTACACCCCCAGCACTTTGGGAGGCCGAGACGGGCGGATCACGAGGTCAGGAGATCGAGACCATCCTGGCTAACATGGTGAAACCCCGTCTCTACTAAAAATACAAAAAACTAGCCGGGCGAGGTGGCGGGCGCCTGTAGTCCCAGCTACTTGGGAGGCTGAGGCAGGAGAATGGCGTGAACCCGGGAGGCGGAGCTTGCAGTGAGCCGAGATCCGGCCACTGCACTCCAGCCCGGGCGACAGAGCGAGACTCCGCCTCAAAAAAAAAAAAAAAAAAAAAAAACAATGCTACCTACCTCATAGAGCTAGTATGAAGATTAAATATAAGTCACTTAAGTATGCCTGACAATGGTAAATGCTTTATTATTATTATAGCCCTTGGCTATTATTATGATTACTTACCCCAACAGCAGGGCTGTAAGGAACTGCCACTTTCTTTGTTATTGCCAGATAGCCTGGAGCTGAGGCTGTAAGTTTATAGTTTCCAGGTATAAGCAATCTCCAGTAATCACCATCCTTTGCTGTAGGAAAGCAGAATATCAAATCACAAAGCACATGACATATGCAGAATTACAAAATGCATAATTATGCCATCTAAGGAATACCCAGTCTAGCTCAGTTCAACTTTTTTGATTCTCGATTTTTAAAGTAAATATAGAGGGAATTTAATGAAATTTTATTGAATAGGGCGTGAAACTCTCTTTACGGGCTTCATTTCTTATAGCTACTTTACAGATACCAATGTTAAATTGTCTAATAAACCTCGTACAATCATGGACCTTCTAATCACATCAGGAGCAACACAGGGAAAAAGACAGATGAAGTCCCCAAGCAGCGGCATCAGAACACGCAGCCATCATGTTTTGACTCTTGCCAGGTGATGACCTGATAGTCAGAGAATCTTCACAGAGTGTGGGCCAAAGGTAGCCCCTGTAGGATCTCTGAGGCCCTAGTTAGAAATTCAGATTTCTAAAGACTTAGAACACATTGGGCACCCTAGTCCATTCAATCTCCCATTTGCCTAAGTCAGTGATTTTCAAACTTGGGTGCAAACCTGGGAAACTCGGTAAAATGCAAAATCTGATTCCAGCTCCCGGATTCTGCATTCCTGACCAGCCCCAGGACAATGCTAAGGTTGCAAGCAGAGGCCACACTTTGAAGAGCAAGGTTTTCGTAGACACTTCACACCTTCTTCTTTTTCCTAACACCCCTACACATCCCGTTCATCCTCCCAGTTGATACTTTACATCTTATTTCATTGCAAAAATAGGTACAGTCAAAAAAATTAAGCCCCCATCACCATATCATCAAATCTACCTCTAAATCCACATCTCCTTGCAGCTATTGCCTCAATTGTCTTTTTTGCTTTATAGCAAAATTTCTGGAAAGGTTTGTTCATGTCTCAATCTCAGAATGATTCTTCTCTTATTCTCCCTCGGACCCAGTCCAATCAGGATCCCACCACTCACTCCACTGAACAGATTTTGATAAGATCCTCTGAACTGCTAAATCCAAGGATTCATTCTCAAGGTTCATCTTAATTGACGCTTTTTCACTCTCTCCTTCTTGAAGCACTTCAAGGCCTCCAGGACAACACATTGCATTTTCTTTCTACCTTCAGTTCTATTGCTGGTTCCTTCTTATTATCACCTTGCCATTGAAAAGCTGGAGTATTCTAGAGCCCCTCCTCCTGTTTAATTTCCTTCCACCTGTTTATTCCCTAGTTAGATTTTCCTAAACAGTTCACATCATGGAATGCAGAGAAAATAAAATATTTGTATGACACATTAGGGCTAACAGGTATCTTGAGGCAGGGATACTAACGCTGGGTTTCACCCTCCCAGCTAAGGGCTAAGGGGCTACATGGGGTAACATCTTGGCACAGGTTCTGGCATACTGGTTGGCACCTAGTGGGCTGTTGATAAATGAAGAATGAATGGAGTTTTAGAGGACAAATGTTAAAGTTTTTTTTTTTAATCCAAGCTATAAATGTGAAGGTTAAGAAAGAGCTGACGATACAGAGTGGTTTGAGACATAAGTTAAAGGTTAATTGTCACAAGGTCTAAAAAAAATTGTAAAGAGTTTGTAACTAAAAAGAAAAAGCTGTCATTATTGAAACGATCCCAACAAATGACAATTAAAATGACCTGGATCAATGTTTATTAATGGGAGTAGGTAGATTTGCCAGAAAAATCATCATTTTCCTCAAACTGGGAAAATGGAAATTGAGCTCAAAACCTAGAAGTCACTAACATCGCACCTCAATCCTATAAATTCTTGTTTAACCTTGAATCCCTGCGGATTTATTTTATGGATTAAATGAAAAACTGTGTGAGAATTTTTAGACACACAACCCGCAGCAGTTTTCTTCCTTCCTTCTCTTTCCGCTCCCTCCTTCGGTCTCCCCATTAGCAGCTCGTTAGCACTTCTTAACACAGACCAGAAAGTCACTGATATTTTAACCCCATCAGCTCCTTTTCCTTTGCCTGAAGAACCGCGAAGAACCAGCAGCCTGTGGTACCACCTCCCAGCTCTGGGGCGAGACAGCTGAGGAAAGGGCGCCACCTGCTGCAACCGGATTTCTAACGCAGCAGCCGCCCTGGGCTCCACTCCGCCTGACCTGAGCCCACAAATGAAACTTCACCAGATCAAAGCTCAGAAACGCTGCAGAGATACGAGCTATTTGTTTCGCTCAGAAGAGTATAAGACTTATAATTATGATAATTAGTAATTATGCTGTTGTACATAACGTAGAGCCTCCAGATTGTGCCAAAGACTCACCGGATGTAACATCGTGGTCTATTCCTTCCACGGAGATGGTGGCATTGGCAATTGGGTTACCTTGAAGATCTCGGACAAATCCTTTGACTCCTCGGTGTATCTGTGAAGGTCAAAAACAACCAAAAGTTAATATGACCTATAAATTATAGAAATGGCCTTAAATATGTTTCATATCAAGCATCTCCTTATTTTCTAGCAAATACCGTAGATTCCCATTGTTTAAGAATCAAGATATGCACAAAAGGCCACTGAATTTTTTGTGCATTTTATTCTGCTTTTCCATAAATAGAGAAATGAAAATTAATATCTTATTTGTGTCCAAAAAAAAAAAAGACTTTAGTACCTTTCAAATCATAAAAAAGTGTCATATTAAGGGAGGAGACAACCCCTCATACTGTCTTATGCCCAATTTCTGCCTCCAAAGAAAGAAGAAGTAAAAATTCAAAGGCAGAAATGAAATCCACAGGCAGACAGCCCAGCGCCACACCCGGGGCCTGGTAGTTAAAGATCGACCCCTGACCTAATTGGCTATGTTATCTATACATTACAGACACCGTATGGAAAAGCACTGTGAAAATCCCTGTCCTGTTCTGTTCTGTTCTAATTACCGGTGCATGCAGCCCCCAGTCACGTACCCCCTGCTTGCTTACTTGATCACGACCCTCTCACACAGACCCCCTTAGAGTTGTGAGCTCTTAGGAGGGACAGGAATTGCTTACTCGGGGAGCTTGGTTTTTGCGACGTGAGTCTTGCCAATGCTCCCAGCCAAATAAAGCCCTTCCTTCTTTAACTCCATGTCTGAGGGGTTTGTCTTCAGCTCATCCTGCTACAATATGTGTGAAGTTCTAGTCTTAGCGTATTTCATAACTCACTCTCCTTTAATTTTGGTCATCTATGTATCTGTTATATGGCTACTGTCAATTAACAAGGATATCATAATAAAAGCCATTTAATATTAGCTCATTTTGGATAAAAAGTTATATACTGTGACTGCTTTTGCATTAAATCTATTAACATTATTTTGGCTGAAAATAGAGTAGGGAACCTTATAACAGAAAATAGGATGTTGAATTAGGAAGAAGATGGGAGAGCTGCCACTGAGAATAATCCCCCTAAATTAAGTTGTAGTCATCAACTGGCTATTATTTAATACACTGCAAACTACAAAAACTGCTTTTCTCTTTATTTTGGAGAGACAATTCATCTAAGTCAATATGTGTTTGAAGTGACAGAGTCACTTCAGGTCTTTAAGAAAGTACTGCATCTAGAATATACATCAAATGGCAATTCATTAAACTTGATTACTTAACAAACTATGCACCAACCTCCCAAATGCTCAGGTTGTGCCTCACCCAATCGGGCTATAGAAAACAAATTGTCTTTCGCTACTTATGATATCTGACTATTTCCCTACAGAAGAGAGATAAGTCTCCTGCAACCTTTTGTCATCAAAGAATAAATTTGGCAGTGGTACACTGTTTTATCAAAAAGATGTCCCTTGTGACCAGCAATATTTTTTGTGTGTGCCATTTTTCTTTAAAAAAGAAACCTCTCACACCCTATAAAAATAACATGTAATTTTTTTTAATGTTGCAAATAGGAAAAGGCTACCCCTGTTGTCAGTAATAATGATCATTTTATTGGCAACCAGTACAGCAAAGAGAGTAAATATATTTTTTAAAAGTTTAAGATTTATTCAATTCTAACTTTTCTCCATAACTTATTTATGAATTAGACAACCAAAATTGAAGAGTTTGAAATTTAGCCATTGAAAAACATGAAACATGAAAACTTAACTTTCTGAGTTAAAAGATGAAAAGTCAGAAAAAGTGTAGAGAAGAAGAAAAGGGCTATATGTAGAGATCCAAACTCTAAATTTCTTAAAATGAGGCCCCATTCAATAAAACTGAGAAAGATACGAGCTGATAAAAGAGGATTTACCCAAGTACTTTATTCCTCTTGAGGCACTATAATCCTAAAACTATCAATATTATAAGCCTTAAAGAAAGTTTCTAATTTCCACATCATTATAAAGTAAGCAAATCAATCACTACAAGAACATATTATTCGCCTGTATTTGGCACAAATCTATTCGGTTAATATTCATGGCTTTATTTTTTTCTGCCTCTGCAATCCAAGACTTATATCTCAGTATGCAGTTTAACAAATAGTTAAAGAAGTAAATGTCTGTCTGTGGTATGTCAACTTTTCTGTTTGAAAAATTCCAGTGTAGTAATAAATCTCAGTAGAAGTGTATGGACTGTGTCAACTCCCCATGAATGGACTGGAAAATTCAGATTGTATGGTTTTTGCAAAAGAAATCACGAAAGTCCAAATTTCACTCATGCCTGGAAGAAGCTGTTTTACTACACTTGGGCTGCCTGCGATGATCACTCCCCAGATTCCAGGACTTCTCAGTTTCTGCGAAGGCTGAAAAAGCATCCGTAAGATTCTCCATTTGTTGCTTAGGACTGTTTACAGCCCCTAAACCCACGCGTAGTGTCACGCAGAGAGCTTGCTGCAACGGAAGATTCTTGGGTTCTTCCCTGCAGAGAGTGTGATTTAATGGTAGGAAAGGAAATGCATTTTTAATAAGAACTCTAGATGATTCTAATGCAGGTGCCCATGAACCATTCTTTAAGAAATTCTTCGAGAATTTTGAGAATTAGACTGTTTCAAAGCTACTGAGTGGAAGGGAGCTCTTCTCCTTAGCAAACTCTTTAGTCTAATTAGCTCTACAATTCTAGTCCCTGCAAACATCTCTTTAAACTCTGCAAGAGATTTCCTCTCAAACAATTACAGAAATAGATCTCCTAATCACCTATTTTCTATGAGTTGTAAACTAGTCCAAGCTTAGATTTTAGGCCCAGGTGTTCAATTACTAATCACCACCATTGTCAAGACAACAATTACAACACAGAACTTCTGGCAGCCCTCACTGATTTTTCATCAGCCTTTGTTTTCCTCAACTGGAGAGTTCTATGATGCAAGCTAGATGAGCTGGTTATAAATACCACTCACTGCTTAGACACAGTTTGCATCATAATGACAATCAATGCCATATCAAGGTAGATCACATGGATCTGTGGACAGAGCAAATTCTTATTCCGAGTGCCATAAAATAGGATTGTGTAACTTTATCCTTCTTCTTTTTAGCTTATTTATATATAAATTGACATTACTGTCAGATGAATTGGATGCATGCCCACCTGCCACCATAAATATGACAAATCTCCTTTTTCACGATGGTAAGAAGATGTGTTTTATTTGTTTTGTATTATATTTTTTTCTCAAGAACTAAGAGATGATTTAAACAGCAGCTAAGCATGTTTCTAAATTGTTGATCAGAGTGATGATCTTATTGGCATCAACTTTAGTAAATCTTATAGCACAGCTCCAGGAAGCCTTTTCCAAACTTCCATGATTGGGTTAGGTCCCCTTCTGTGTACTGCCATTGCTCCTTGTAGCTAAGCTTTTTTTGTTTCTCAGCCAGCTCTCCTCCTCTCTTGTGATTAGGTATTCTTGTTTCTGACAGCACTCGTGTGAAGCCTTCCTGAGGATGGTCACTATCCCCAGTGCCTCACAGAATGCCTGGGATGTGAAACTAGTCAATACACTTTTGTTGAAAAAATATATACGTAAAATTAAAAGCACTGTATTAAGGAGTATAAATACAAATATTATTAAAAATTTAAATATCATTAAATATTTATTAAAATAAAAAGCACTGTATTTGATATCTAAGTGGAGAACACCCCAGTCAGTCCCATCTTACTTCCCCTATCCAAAAACATACTTTTCAGTTAACTTTGCTCTTAGAAGATCCATCCAAATACAGCTCTCCTCCGTGGAGACGTTCTGTAGGGGTTCCCACCACAGTTGTTCTAGAGTCATTGTGGACTACTTATCCCTAGTTTTTGTGTTGGAAAATACCTTTTTAAGCTAACATGCAGCAGGAATCCATTGATTGAAAAAGAATCCTGTGGAATGAGTGTTCTTGAATCACCATCTGACATCAGTGGATGGATTCCATGATAGTCCCTGGTAAGGTATGACAGTCTATGGATCTTTGACATGTGTAAAAGAATTCCCATGCTGATTTTGCTTCTTTGTTTGTTTGTTTCTTTGTTTTTTTGGTAGAGCAGCCTTTATTCAAAGGAGGCCATAGCAAGATATAGGGACCACTGCAACAGGGTCTTGCAATGGTGGAGAAAGAAACTGGATTCAACTCCTGGTTTTACTTTTTTAAAAGTGTTGATTTTATATATATATATATATGTTTATATGTACATATATACATATAAATACTTAAATGTTTATTTAACAGCATTTGTTTATGTCACATTAGTTTAACAGATCGGTCTGGACTATTTGTTGGCACATGAAACTAACATCACTCTACTTGACTTTAGGCATAAATGGCCACATTCAGAATAAAATTTGAAGACTGGCAAAGCACTGCAAGAATGAAGTCTTTAGATCTTGCCACTGCCACTGCCCCTGGTGCCAGTGTCTACATACTATGCAGGGGGTGGGGTTGGCAGGGGACTGGCCTGAGTAGGTGAAGGATTTTATTCTGGCAGATGGTGAGATCCCCCAAATTCTATATGGATCCCATTGGAATGGCTACATAAATGGCTCTCTGGTAAAGATCCAGGCTTCTGTTCTGAAAGTCAGTATGGCATGGTGATTCTGGAAATAGACAGCCTGGATTCAGATTCTAGCTTTACAATTAAATCCCTGAGAACTTCAGGTGAGCTGTCTAGCCTCTCTGTGTCTCTGTGCCTCTGATTCTTCATCTTTAATTTCGTGATAATTATAATGATGGTGATGATGATGATGATAACTTCCCTCATAAGGTTGTTGTGGGGATTAAATGCACTAATTATTACTAAAAGGCATTTAGTATAATGCCTGGGAAATAGTAAATGACCAATAAACATAACTCATTATTATTATTATTACCTGTGATACAGTTGAGTCCAGGGTGAGAAAGATGATGCCTGTACAGCTCAAAACTTAAGGAGACACTCACTCTCAAGTGCTGCTCCTGTACTTGCATGTCCCTAAGATTAAAATCCTCCTTAAATTTTCCATTCTAAGTGCCTCACTTGCCTTACTTTTGTTCTGACTCTGCCTGGGATGCCTCACGGTGATCAGGGTGGAGTCCTAGGATTGCCCTTGCTTAGAATAATACAAACAAAAACAAGATTCTATATCTTTTCTCTATACTCTCCAGTTTAGTCAGTTCTTGGTGAATAGTCACAAGCCACAAAACCTATGACAAATAAAAGCCTAACTGAACCACTGCTGACACCTGCCTTCCAAATATGGTGTCCTCATTCTGCACCAGATGGATTCCCCTAGACTCCTCTTACAAGACCATTGTATGCCAGGTTTGAATGCTTCTAAACCTTGCATTTTATGCTGGCGACTGTGTTTACCTGCTCAAGGTAGCTAATGAGGGAATTTTTGTTATCCTCCCAGTAGGTCTTCAGAGTCTCTTCAGGTGGAAACTTCTCACAGCTAAGCTCCACGGTGATCTCAAAACAGTTGCTGCTAAGGTAATTGAAGTCTTGCATCCCTGCCAAAACGCCAAATGGAAAGTCAAAATATGCACAAGGAGCCTAAAACTCTACACAGGCTAGTCTTCTGAATCAAAAACCAAGTAAAAGGTACACAAACCAGGGCATTTGGGGAGCCTGTGGGAAACCTTAACGGGAATCATCTGCTGTAAGGGATTGAACAACAGAGGTGGGGGCTTGTTGGACCTTAAAAGCACAAACTCTCAGGTTCCTAAGCAAAAGCACTTGCTGCTTCAGAGTGCTAATGTGGACATCACCCACCCTCCACACTGCTGGAATGGGCTTTGGAGAAGACAACAGGGTAAAAGACTTCATCCCTACTGATCTGTTAAAGAAATGCACATCCCTCTAAGTCTACCTTTCTACTGGAGAAGAACTTGGAGCTTCATGTGACATGATCTGTCATACTATATTGTTCCTTAAGCCCAATCAGTATCATAGTGTATTCCTGAGGGATTGGGAGTCTTGGCAATATACTACTGTCAATCAAGAAAAATGATGAGACAAGTCTCAATTGTTTTAGGGGATTTCTTTGCCAAAGTTAAGGATGCGCCCCAGAGACAGGTCTATGCCTTTCTCCGAAGATGACTTTGAGGACCCCAAATTTAAAGGTGAGAGGGTGGGATATTGATAAGCACACAGTTTTCACATAAACAAAAGGGGGTAGAGGAAAAATGTGGGGAATGTGCATTTTACATAAGATAACACAGACAAAATGGCATAGGGGAGCAATCGGATACGCATTTGTGTCTGGCGGGCTGGGGTGACTGTACCTGTAAAGATAAGCTATCAATTTACATGGCCAAGGTGACGTTTTAACAGCTCACCAGGAATTTCCTTGTGGGCAAAATATGAGGGAGGCGTGTAGCCTTTCATCTTGTAGTTATCTTATTTAGGAACCAAAACAGGGTGGCAGGTTTGTGTGACCCAGTTCCCAGCTTGACTTTTCCCTTTAGCTAAATGAGTTTGGGGTCCCAGAATTTAATTTCCTTTCACACTATATATTAATTCAACAATCCCTGAGTATCTACTACATACAAGATATAATGATAACAATACTTCAAATAGCACCAAAGAGAATATTCTGCATCCAGAACAATTCTAATTTAAATCTGACTGAAATTAGTAGTGGATGCTGTTAGTGTCCACCAGATTGCTTTTACGGAGCCAGAGCATCCAGAACCAAACTGCTACAGGTGTTGGCTGTTAGAGCTCACAGCTATCCCCCAGCCCTTTTCCAGAGAATTGCTGGTGGGAGCCGGAATCTCCACCTGGCTTCGGAGTTACTTCCTCCTATCTCTCCCCGCAATTCCTTCTAGCACCCCACAACCAGTGGCTGACCAATATAGAGCCACCAAAGGCTCATCCCTTTCCCTCAAGGGGAGAAAAACCTTCCCCTAATTTATGCTCCAGGCTTCTTCCAGTGGCTCAGGCCAAGGCTGGACTTTGCCTGAGACCACACCCCTGTTTAGCTCTATCCCCTTCCTTGCTCTGCTTCCCTCTCTTCCCTACAGGGTGTTTCCTAAAAAGTGCTCCCTTGATAAATTACAAGCATCCAAATCCCTGTCTCAGGCTCTGCTTCTAGAAAACCTGACCTAAGACATGAATGTTATTCACTATATACAGAACTGAAGACTAACGGAGCTTCCTTTGACTGTTTAGCTAAATGAGACATAATCGTTAACTAATATTATTATTATCATTAATAATGTTATTATTAGTATTTTACTGATACAGATTACTTTATATTTTGTTGACAATATACTATTTGTTCAAAAAGGAATTCCAAGGAATCATTAAAGTTTTTGTAAAAAATAAAGTATAAAATTACTTCCCATCTGATGTACTTGACACACTCTAAATCCTAAATTTGACATAGATCATATTTCTGAAGCTATTGGGGGAAAGAGTACTAAGTCTGATCTGGATAAAATGCAAAATATAAATAAAAACAGAATTAACATGTATCAGAAAGAAAAAAATCAGAAAGAACATTTTTCTCAGCACATAATTCAACAAAATTAAGCATATTAAACACACCAATACTCTACAATTAGCTAATGCTGCTTATTACCCTAATACATTTTCTTCTTCCAGGTGGGCCATAGAAAATTTTTCTCAGGCAAAGAGAAAAGTAAAAATATATATAGATATCTTCACATTTCAATCTTCATCCTTGAGTGTTAGTGAAAATAAGAGCTCTGTAAAGTCCGCCTTGGGACAAGGAAGCCAAGACAGCTGCCTTGGCTACCCAGGAAGGGGCTTCCCCCAGCTACTGTCCCACATGGCAACTGCTTCCTTTCCAAACTAAACAGCGAAAAGCTACCTGATCTCATAGGGATTATTAGAGTAGTGAATATAAACTAAATATTCCATGTCAAATACTCCCCATTATCCCATCATTTAATAAAAAAGTACTGTGCACCAGATTATGCTAAAAGCCAAAGCAAGCCCTCTAAAATGTATATTTACCTACAGTGAACGAGCATGACTGGCATATACTAAGGATGCCATCTCATTCCCTAAAGCTTGAACTTGAAAAGTAGCGTAGTTAACAATATTCAATTTATTATTTTCCCAGCGAATGTCTTCAATTCATTTCCTGTGTTTCTTCAATTAGCATCACAATTTTTAAAATCCACAAAAACAAAATTATACATAGTAATCATTCATGCAAAAAGTTAACTTTAATGGAAGAACTACAGATTCAGTCTACTTTTTAATGATGGAGGACGGTAGAAGATTCTCTAAATCTAAATCACTCTCTAAACCTAAACCTAAACGGTCATTGTAAATAAGCTACAATCACATAATCAGACAGCACAACGGAAACTCACCTCCAGGTACACTGTACCAAGCACCACCGTTGGTGGTTCCATCTACAAAGCTGCTGTCATCATCATTCTTGCGACATGGTGGCCGATTGGGGTTAGACATGGCTGGGTTGAAAGAAGAGTATGCCCGGGCCAAGCTTTGGAAAATGGCGTCATCTGGGGAGGAGCTGTATTCATGAGCACTACCTAGAAAACAAATCCACAAGATTAAAGAAACAGACACAGACCAAGCAGCACTGCATGTTTTCTAAAGAGTAATTCAGTGTTGAGTAATTGTATTGTTGATGTATTTTTTTAGCTACATAACCATGGGAAGGAGGTAAAAGTTTAAATACTAAATAATTACACTTAGTTTTTAAGTTACAAAACTTCCATTCCTAATACTACAAAGTAGAAACTGGGTAGAATGTACATTCTACTTATGAGTTGAAAGCTTTGCAAGGAAAGGTAATAAAGTCATAGGAAACTAGGCCTGGGAGAATAGGAGGAAGATTTTTATTGTTAAAATCATTAATTTAAAAAATGTACCTATACTAATCTCATACCCACTATGAATCATTCTCATATATACCATTCAATATCTGGTCTTAGATTTTTTAAATCTCCTATATGTATTATAGAAATAAATACCACATTTTGATACACTGTATTCTTATTAATGCATTATAAATTATGCAGGCCTACAAGTTTCCCAATTATCAACAAGCCACAAAATCTTTAAATTTATTTAACAATGTTATTTCCCCAAAGATGTTCTTCAACACTCAGTTTCCAGTATCTAAAATTATCATCCCAACAACCCCATTAAAAAGTGGGCAAAGGACAAGAACAGAGTTTTTTCAAAAGAAGACATACAAGCAGTCAAAATAATTGAAAAAAATGCTCAACATCATTAATCATCAGAGAAATGCAAATTAAAACCACAATATCATAATACATGACTCAAAATGGCTATTATTAAAAAGTCAAAAAACAACAGATGTTGGCATGGATTCCCACCAGTGTTGGTGGAATTGTAAATTAATGTAACTTCTATGGGAAATAGTACAGAGATTTCTCAAAGAACTAAAAATAGAACTACCATTCAATGTAGTAATCCCACTACTGAGCATGTATCCAAAGGAAAAGAAATTATTATATAAAGAAGACATGTGCACTCATATGTTTATGGCAGCACTATTCACAAAAGCAGAGTCATGGATTCTGATTCCAACCTAATTGTCCATCAGTGGTTGATTGGATAAACTATGCAATACTAAGCAGCCATAAAAAAGAATGAAATCATGTATTTTGCAACGACATGGATGGAGCTAGGAGCCATTATCTTAAGTGAAATAATTCAGAAATCAAATACCATATACTCTCACTGATAAGTGGAAGCTAAACAATGCCTGTACATTGACATAAAGGTGGAAATAATACGCCCTGGGGGCTCCAAAAGTGGGGAGGATGGGAGGAGGTGGGGGTGAAAAATTACCTATTGGTTTCACTCTTTCGGTGATGGGTACACTAGAAACCCAAACCTCACCATTATGTAATATATCCATGTAGCAAACCTACACAGGTACCCTGAATCTAAAATTTTAAAAAATAAAATAATCATCCGGTTTTTACAAAGAGCTAACTCTTCAAAGGCCCCTGAAAATAGATCCAAAGCAGGAAATTCCCTGGAGCAACAAAAATCAAGTTGAAAATATCTATCTGGCCAAAGGTTGCTTTGTCTGAAGCTTAACTAAAACTAGTTAGAGAAAGCCAAAGCACCACTCCCCCTCCCTGACACCACCAGAAACAGTTCCAAATGCAAAACTGTGTGGACACAATAAGACACATGTAGAGATCCACTGGGGACCTGATCAAGCACCAAGAGGCTGCCCCCATGCTCAAGCCATCTTCTACATGAACCTACACAACTTCTGTAATCTCTCCACTTTATCAGTGTCCAGGAGTGACCCAAGTTTATGACGTATATTTTCTCCCTTTCTGTTGTCTAGGTACTCTGTCAAGATCACGTTCCTCTTCACCTAAACTATTGAGAAAGTGAGTCCTTTTCTGCCAAATAGATATGCCAACACCACATGAAATGATTAGGAGAGCTTCCTGTTAAACATAGTTCTTTCTTCAGGCAAAAATCACTTAACGTCCACTTCTTTAAAAAAAAAATTACAGAAATCATCCTGTAAACCCTTGTACAGTATTATAAACTTTGAATCAATTAGAGAAGCAGAAAGAATACCTACCACTCCGTGTCTCATCATATGGATAATTGGCCACAAGGTCTCCTCCATGGAGATTGGCAGAGAGCACAAAAGGAATATCCATAATCCAATGAATGACAGCCTTGGTCTCCGGAGCAAGCTGTTCAGATGAGACATTAAAAGGATTATAAATTTAATAATTATTGATATGACCACTTGACAGAAAAGACATAGGAAAGGTAAAGGAAAACACTGAAAGCTGGTCATATTTTAACTACTTTGCGGTTGTCCTCGCAGAAAAAATAAAGATTCCTACAAGAGCAGCATTCCTCAGGTCTAACTTTCTCAGATTTATAATAAAAATATTTCAAAAGTGTTTAAATTTCTTTCAAAGTTTGATTTTTGTGGGCTGCCAGTTTTCCTCTCTGTGTAACTTGAAAACCAGCATGCAACTCACAAATTTTGGGACATCGCTGTCTGATCGGTAGTGGTTCACACATTGTTATTATGAATAGTTAAGAATAATACAAGGAGAAAAGAAAATAGTTGAACTGCAGAACAAGCTCTGTCCTCTGTGGTGGTTCAAACATGTGGCAAAGTTTATTTCCAAATTTTGCTTATTATTTTCCCAACTTCCCTCAACTACTTCAAACATTTTTCCTATCAAAGAATATTAGGTTGAGTCTCCTTCAGAGTGGACTGTAAAATATGTTTACTTTGGAATGCTCATCTTAAATTTTTAAATAAAGGCAAGTTTCAAGAATTCATGTTAAGTCTTTAGAATGATTCACTGCCCCACATATCTTGGAAGCAAAACAAAGGAAAAAATAAATGTATACCAAAGAAATAATGTGGAGCCAAAAGCTTGATACTTTTATGCAATGAGTTTTTAATAGCAACTAGGAAGACTCTCAAACCCCGAGTGCTTCTCTAATGAAAAGAAAAGATTTTACTGGCGACGTGATCCATGCTGTTCTTTGGGACAGAAAATCTAATGACATCAGTAGGGTTTGATGGTTATAAGATCTCACATTTGTATAGCTGTGCTCAGTTTATGAATAGCTCTCACATGAACTATTTTACATTTGCATTGGATATGCAAAGATATTCATACCCATTTCACAAGGAGGAATCTGAGAGCTGGGCGTGTTAAATGGCATATCTAAGTTCACACAGCTAAGAGTTCATATCCAGTCAGTGAAACCATAAGGTTATGCTGTTTTTAGTGTATCAGCTGTAGTCTATTAAAATTATCCTATTTTCACATAAGCTACTCTTAACTGCGTAAAAGTGGGATTTAGAGTGGGAGGTTGTTTTTATTGTTTTTCATTTGGTTGGTAGATCTTATTTTTGCTTAAAAAAATTCATTGTAGAAAATGTAGAGGAGACAGACAAGAACAAAGAAGAAAATTTAAATTACCCATCATTTTACCACCTAAAGATACCCACGACTAACATTTGTATAGATCTCTTTTTCATTCTTTTCCCAATGTATTTATATAATTTTTAAATGTGATCATTTATATACCATTTTATATACTGCTTTTTTTGCTTGACAACAGATAATGAACATCTTTTCATGTTATTAAATACCCTTCTAAAATGATATTTTAATGGCTGAGTGGTAGCCAATGTCTGGATATAACATTTTTAAATACTAATAAAATGATAGCTAATACTTACTGAACACTTTCTGTGGCAGGCATGGAATTCTCCCATTCACTCTATGAAAAAGGGACTACATTTTCCCCCATCTTACAGACGAATAAACTGAGATGTAGAGAAGTTAGGGAATAGCATGAGGTCACTCAGCTGTGAGTGTCAGAGGCTGGACTCAAGCCCAGCCAGGCCAGCTCCACAGCCACTATACTAGTACTAGTAATCTCCAAGTGGTGATACTTGGTCATTTATACTTTAAAAATTAAAAATACTGCGGACACCTTTGTAGCTACCATTTGTGCAAATCTGTACTTTCCTTAGAGAAATCCCTAGAAACGGAATGACTTGACCACAAGTTAAGCACATTTTTAGCTAAAAATGTTTGAGTTAAAATTTGTATTAGCTAAAACTGTCTACATTTAAAAATGTATTCCAAACTGCATTCCTGTAAGGTACAGGAATATAACCAGCAATGGTATCATAAACTTTCCATTTCTAATTTTTTTAAGAACAATGGAATTATTACATGTTTTAAAGTGTGTCACTTTGATTAATGACAAATGGAATGTTTTAAGTTTGCATTATTTTAATTAACTAACAAAACTAGAACAGTTTTTTATGTTTAGTGATTATTTCTATTTATTCTTCTGTGACATATTTGTACGGTTTAACTAATTTTTCTATTGAAATGCATAGCTTTTCTTAGTGACTTGCAAGAGTTGTTTAGAAAAAAAAATTAGCTCTCTAGTACACACTAAATATTTTCCAAGTGTGTCATGTGCTTTTCAAATTTTGTGATTAAAATACAGAACATTAAGATATTTATGTTAAGCACATAATGGCAAACCTATTGATCTTTTCTTTATGGTCTCTTTGCTTTCCATTTCATTCATTCATTCAATAAATATTAAGTGTCCACTATGTACTAGTGTCTACACAAGAAATTTAGAAAGTTCTATCTGCCTCTAAATATTATATACGAAAGTTTTCTAGTTTCATACTTTTTAAACTCAAATTGTAGTGTCTAGAATTTATTTTGATCTATGCTGATATTTATGAGATGGATTTGTCTCAATTCCATTTATCCAACAATGCATTCTTTCCACAGGGATCTGAAATACGCTCTTATTATATGTTGATTTAAATCAACCTAAAAATAACTAATATGGGACATGACATCAAAATATTCTATAATGTATATATGTTTTAAGCGACTTTATGTTTTTACACCCAATTGCTAAGATGACATTAATATTAAATGAGATGAGTTTAACACACTCTTCTATAATATTCTGTTCCAAAGTTTTTCTTTTACTACTAAATTTATTTTCAGTTCTCTTCTTCTTTGTACATCTCTCATTCCCTCTATTTTCTTTAACCCAATGACAGATATTGACAGATATTCATATTTCAATAAGTTCAGAAGGGGCCAAATCACGGTGGTTTGGAGAATCATTGAGGACTTCAGGAAGGAGGTGGAACCTCACCAAGTCTAGGGACGAATAGAGAGAAATGAGTGGTAAAAATAAAGAAGTTGGGAGTACCCGTGGCCCATCTGTTGGGAGTAAGGAAAATACTCTTTGGGAGGGAGGGTTGGTTTTACTGGGAGTTAGGAGGCAAAGCCATGCCAAGGCAGACTGTATTCCTGTGTTTATTATCCACCTAAAAGTGTTTAGAATGGCTTGCACAGTGTGCACCATATATTTACAGGTTGATACAGTCATAAAAATAGTATTGAAAAATACATATCAAAATGTTAATGGTGCTCACTGAAGATTGTAGGGTAATGGATTCTTCTTTCTCCTTATTTGTATGTTTTAATTTTTGCAATAAAAATGAATTTTTCAATAGAAAACTTTTAAAAGAAACTGTTCTTGAAAGAAATTGAAAGATACAGTCCTAAATACACAAAATTGTGTGAAGCTATCAGGTTTAGCCTATTACTAGTTCTTACATCATACACTATTGCTTATATGCATGTTACCAGTATGTTCAAAAGCAAGCAAGTAACTTCTACAATTTGATAAATTCATCTAAGTTTCCCTTTGACTATTAGCAGAATCTTTTAGGCTGACTGAGTCCTGAGACCCCTGTGTACTATAATTATATATTTAACTGACCCACAGAGAAGACTTCGGAGTACCTTTAAAATTGAGCCTTTAATAGAAACTAGAAACAACTGTGGCCTTTCTTTAAACTTTCCATTTAAAGATGATAAATACAGCTCAAATATGATGCTCTATAATTAGATGTCTTTGGTTCTTAAATTATGATGAAGCGCTATTCAGTTTTCTTCACAACTCTAGCTATTAAAGTCAGGGTAAACAATAAATGGCTGGGTATATTTTAGTTGACTCTGCTTTCAGGCCAAGGCTCATGTACTGAGCCCAGATAACACTGGAGGTGACCAGGCTGAAGGGCTCAAGAGCAGATGACAAACGACTTAGAGAAAGAATTCTGGGAGAGCAAGAGAGAGCTTTTATTCAGAGAGGTTCAGAAGAACCAGGAGAGCATGGATCTCGAGCAAGTGGACGTGTCTCAGGTACCTCCAGCATCTAAACGGCTTTGTAAGAACGAAGTCCCTTCCCACCACCCGCTCCTGAAGCACACACACCCCAGGCCTGGATCAGCTCACATGGGAATATGAATTTCTTTTTTTTTTTCTCACAACTATACAAAGGAGGAGGAATCTGCATTTCTAAGCACTGATTCCCTGTTCCATCAAACAGAAGAATGTATCTTGACATTAAGAACCTCTATAAGGAATACAAATACAGATAATAGGCTGAGAAGGGGAAGAGGGTAGAGGAATGTATAATAACAGTAATGAAATGCCTACTATATCTTTTGTACCATGCTGGATCAAAACACTGTCTCACACTTATGGACAAAAATGTAAAAAGGCGATGAACCAGACACAGGCAATATCACCCCATGATGATGAAGTAAGTTTACTAAAGATTTAGTGTAAACTGACCTTGCTTATGTTCCAAAAAGGGACTAGTCCTTAATTTTCATGTATTTCTCTTTAATTTACCATTATGAAAAGAAGTCACATTGAGTTTGTTTTAAATAAAAGCTCTTATTAAAAGTACCATGAACATGCCTCTTTTAAATAAGTGTTGCCTAAGCCAGAAATACAAAAACATCTAATATAGAGATTATGCAAATATTCAGGTTCAGCTGGGGAAGGAGAAGGTAGTGCTGGCTAGAAGTAACGGTGCTTGCACAAAGTTGACAATCAAATACCCTGTCAACATGAGTTGATTTCACCATTCTTCTATGATAGGTGGAAGGAATTATTTTCTTCATTTCTCAGATTTAACAGAGACAGCACAGGCAAGTCAATGCAAGCAATGGGGAAAGCTTGTAGGCTAATATGGGGCCTCCGCTTCCAGAAGTTTTCCATTTCTGTCTCAGCCCCCACAGTTTATTACACAGGACTGCCCTCTTTCACCTGGGGTTACCCCAGTCTGCTGCCTTTCTGGCTCTCTCTCTCTCATGAAAGACAATTTTCAGGCTGAAACAGTGATATGTATCCATGATTCAGAAGCAGGAAAGCCTAAGTCACTCACTTATCAGGTTCTGCCAGGGTCCTCAGCCTTTGGTAACCTTTGTCTCAGACTGTTGCAGTAGGTAGCTAGCCAGACATGAGCAGGGCAGGAGAGGGCCCTCCCCCAACACCAGGAATGTCAGGCAAACATTAGGTAATGGGCAGGAGGTTGTTAAACTGCCTCTCTAAAATAATAATTGGTTGCAGCAGGCGCCAGGGAAAGGCAGTCTCCCAACAGATTAAAAAACCTGAAACCGGTGATCAGCAGCTTCCCAATAAGATCTCAGGAGCTGGGCAAATGGGCTCATGCATGTGCACTGAGAGGCAAAATGGCAGAGTTTAACTGGTATACGACCTTCCTCTAGGAACACTGGACTGGTAAGGGACGAGCGCCTCAAGTGAGCATGTGCACAACTTCAGTAAACACACTGAGCATGCGCCCCTCACAAGTGTTGCCAGACCACTGCACATGCAGACACTCCAACGGAGGAATTAGGGGAAAAGGGACATAACCTCCCAGAAGCATAAGCATACCAACCTATAAAGCCCCAAGTCAAAAAGTCAAACAGGGCACTTGATCTCTCAAGTTGCCCACTTGGCCCACTTCCAAGTGTACTTTACTTCCTTTTATTCCTGCTCTAAAGCTTTTTAATAAATGTTCACTCCTGCTCTAAAACCTGCCTCAGTCTCTCGCTCTGCCTTATGTTTCTCAGTTTAATTCTTTCTTCTGAGGAAGCAAGAATTGAGGTTGCTGCAAACCCATATGGATTCATCAGTGGTAACATACTTTGGTGCCACATGACTTGGATATGTTTCCCAGTGGTAAAAGACCTCTATGCCTCACCTCCTTTGGCTGGAGGCGTTCAACCCCTGTATGCAGTTTCCTTCTCTCTTTTTGCCTCCTGCTTACTGACCAACCCCTAGAACAATTCTTCTCAGCCACAGTGGCTCTGCTCCCCACAAGATGATCACTCAGTTCACACTAATGGGTGGCTCGTAAGGGTGGAAGGAACTTGGAGTTCACACCAAGTAGAATTGAGACACTAATGGCCCTCTTGGACAGGAGGCTCACAAGAGTGGTAGAACTAAAGCCTACTGTGCCATGTTTGGGGTTTCCTCTGGTTTTTCAACTAAAGTTGGCTCTTTCCCCAAAACCACAATCTATTCCCCTTTTTTCTCCACCTATTCACCTCCTATTCACCTTTGTATTCTCAAATGGCCTTGTGCACCAGCTAGACCATGTGCCTCAGAGGCAAGTCTGCTTCTTGTTTGCTTTCATGTCACATGCCACGTAACTTCTTAAACACACAATCATTGTTATTTGTGTGCCCATGTCTCTTGCTGCATTTGTGCAGCAGCAAAGACATAGGCTCCCTTGCAGATATCCCCTGAGATTTATACTTGTTCTTACCCTACCAGCTCAGAAGACCTCCAACTCGTCCCCTGTCTGGTGGCATATTGCCAGGATAGATACAAACTGGAATCCCAGCCCTTATGACTCACCATATACTTTTTGTTCCTGTTATGCTCCAGGGCTAAGTTTTCCAGTGGCTTTTGAAGCACTTTGTCTGCCTGCATAAGGCCTCACGGTAGCCCTTTAAGGATCTCACTTCCCTGCTTTTTTTGAGTTAGTGCCCCTTTGAAAGGAGGGAAAATTCTTCCTTTGCCATTTATGAGTTCTTACCTCAAGCCCCAAGTCCTCCAGAGGTTACTACTTTATGTCAAGAGGGCAAATAAACGTTGCCATTTCACTAGCATCTGAAGGCTTTCAGTGAGTTTTATCTCACTTCCTTCCATTGCCTCCGTTTCTCTAATCATTTCCATGCCCTTCTTAACATGCATCAAGACCTTCAAGGTCATATTCGAAGGGAGGGAAATCCAGCCACCTTGTGGCAGTTAGCTGAAAAACAGGCTTCTTATCTACTTAAAGAACATGGGAAGGAAATCTGAAAAAAGGGATAATCATTTTGTTGCTACAAGAGTCACCATAAAATGATGGAGACTGTTTACTCTAGTATCTCTTCTGTTGTCAAGTGAGTAATTGTATGAGATGGAACCAAGGTAATGGGTACATAGTAAGACTGGTTCATTCCAGAACCCTAATGACAAATGGGAGATGCCTATTCAGGATAACAGGAAAGTAAGAGGGGATGCCTTTGTTTTCCTTTTTCCTATTTTTCTCCTCTGTTCCCTCTTTGCAGGTGGGCAACCACGTCTCTATACCACGGGATATGCCCCTCAGATGCATCCCCAAAACCTGGGAAATGTTTGACTCCCCCAAACCTTTAAATAAAACAAAACACAACACAACAAAACAAACACTATTTGTCCTTTGTAATACGGCTTGGCCTAAAAATGAACTGGGAGAAAATACAAAAGTCAGCCTTGGAACCCAGTGCCTTTATGCAGGAAATCCTCAAATCAGCCTCCTCAGTATTTTATAACTGAGAGCAGAATAAGGAGGATAGAGATAAGGAGAAGGAAAAATGTAGAAACAAGAGGGATGCTCAACTATTGGCTGCTTTTTATAAGCTCTCCAACCCCCATCCAGGTTGCCCTAAAAACACTCCTTCAGGTAACTGCCATTGGTGTGGGAAGCCAGGCTATTGAAAGGCAAACTGCCCCAATGAGACAAATGAGAAGAAGCCAAGCATAGCTTGCCCCCTCTGTCATAAGCTTAGCTACTGGAAATTGGATGCCCTGAGGGCCAAAGGGCTCTGGGACAAAATCCCAACACCTAATGGCCTTGAGCTGAAGGGGTTCTCTGCTCTGGCTGGCTTCCAAGTCATCGACAAGACAAAGCCAAGAGAAACTCCTGGAGGAGTAAAATTATAAATTTCCCTTTGGTATTTAAGAGCTGCCTACTCTATGCTAATCTCCTTATGTGAGAAACTCTCCTCCAAATTCTACCAGGTAATGGGGGCAAATGGCACCTCCTCCCTCCAAAAGAAAAGATTCACTCTCTTCTGGGCAAAAATATGCCTTCCAAGATGGGTGCCTGATTAATATTTACCCAACCTGTAAATTCATCTTTTCCTCTAATAACTCTATTTCTCCTAGAAAGCTACCTAAATCTTAAATAACTTCACCCTAGCCAGTCCTACCTCAAGGATAAAGAACTAGCCCACATTTATTCAGACAAGCCCCAGCAAAAATCTAACTGAGCAATCTCTTGATGGGGGATAACCTCTACAATATGCAGATAACCTCCTTCTTCTCTGCTCCTCCTTCACAATCCTCACACAGCAACATACAGTACAGACCTTAACTTCCTAACAGAAGGAAAATGACTTTAATCTAATTCAAAGGTTATAAAGAGAAAAAGGTATCTTTGGTAAGGAAGAGTATAAAGAACAGAAGTTTTATATGAGAAAGGATCTTGTACAGTAAATTCTTGTCCTAAAGTAAAATGACTGGTTGTTAAAAAGAGGGATGTTTAGGACAAATCTGAAAGTCCAAGCATGTCATAGATAGTCTGTGTAAGTTGTGAAAAGATTTGTGAAAGGGAATTTATTTTTAAAAAGTTATACAGTTTTAAAGGTTATTAGGCCTACTAAATGCTTCATAAACTGCTACTCTGACTCTTAACTGAACAACTTGCTGCCTTTAAAGCTACATAAGGCCTGGGGACATACAGAGTTAGCCATGTGTCCTAGATGCTGGAAAGGGTCAAACCTTTTCTGCATTTCTGTCTAGTGTCCTAAGCTCCAAACCTAGTACATAGTCAGAATCACTTACTTAGCAGGTTTTTCACAAAAAGTAAAAGTTGCTAAGAGTTAACAGTGTGGCATATTCTTGAGAATACTGGAAAAGTTTTACATGCAAGGCATGTAAGGAAAGTAGAATGTGGTTTTAGTAAAAGATTATAAGAAGGCATGGAAATGTGGATTTTTTTGGCCTAGTTTAGAGAGTTAAAGGATTTTTTTTAAGTTAGATAGGATAAAACTGAACATTTGAGCAAGTTGTGGAAAGTTTGTGAAAGATTAATCTTGTAAAAAAAATCTGTGTATAATCACATTGGCTAAGTTAAAGGAATGTTATTCTGTTTTTCCATAAATTGAAAAGCACAACAGAGTTTTAGTAAAGCACTGATCTACTCTTTATAAATGTGTTATTTATATGTGTTCCAAAATTATGCAAAACTCCTATAATTCTGATATAACTTAGTATATATTATCGGTAATAATTATAATTGTTATGCTACATAATTGTGTGCCACAGAGATAACAAATTTTCCTGGCATCTGTGTCTTTGACTGTGGCTGCCCTAAGATTTTTTCTCATTCACAGACAATTGTTGTCTTGTTTTAATCCTCTTTAAAAGGTGGCCTTTATAATCAGCTATAGGACTCTGACAGGCACTCTTGAATGCAGGTTGCTGATAACTTTAAAGATTGTAACATTAGAATATAGAAAGAACTTTCAGGACTCTCATGGAGAGCTGAAGTGTTCATGAATATCAAGCAGAACAGGAGTTAACTGCATGGACTGAACTAATTAAGAAGACTAAAATAATCCTTTTGTGACTTTTTGCTTAAAACATTGCTGATCCTTTGTTTTTCAGTCAAGAAAACTTTCTTTTGAGCTATTTACAGCTTTTAAAAATAAGTACTCCTATAAACAAAATTTAGAGCCTATTTCTCTCTACCTGATTTCTCCAGAATTTGGAAACTATTTGTGAGTATTCTTAACTTTTGGCAACACAGTTATTTGCATAATTACAATAGTAATCTGTTTTCTTTTGCAAAAGGGCACAATTGGAGAAACTGGTTATTTTACCAAGGGTTTGACTGGAAAGGCATGCTCTACTTTAAGGAATCAAATTTGACTTATAGAGCCAATAAAAGCCCCTTGGGAAAACTGGCCTCATACCTTGTCTACACAGTTCCTGTACAGTGTTTCTGATCCATGGGGAGTAAAGAATGTCACTTTCTGAAAGGCCTAGGAGCCCTAGGTTATCTTGGGACCTCAAGAGGAGAGGAATTTACCCAACTCATCCCGGTATTTGACGGCAGAAACCCATGGCTGGGCTCAAGGCATTTAAGAAGTCTTATCTGAGATTCCTTATGGAACGAAGTTTCATCAAAGCCAATTTTAAAAGGAGCTTATATGGCAAATAATTATTCTTGCTGTGCTTTATGCAAATAATCAGATCAAGTATGATAAGACCAAAGCTTATTTTGCAAACAAATCGGTCCTATCATGATTTGCTTTTAATACAAATGAGGACTGGAGAGAGAAAAGTTATATTTCAAGAACATAACAGATTATAATCTAATAACTTGGTATTAGATTATATTCTCAGCAGTTGTTTTTGAGTTTTTATCTGCAATTTAGACTAATCCTGCTTATTCCTGTGAACCAACCAGTGATCTCTGGTCACAGCTCAGAAGAAACAAGAGGAACAGGTAATGTAAACCTCTGGACAAATATTCTAATTCTGGGAACACATTGGAATTGGCTAGTAACCCCATCCACTCCAGTCTTAGCAGGCATGACAATAGCCACCAGTTCCCTGAGTGTGTTGGCAGCCTCAGGAATTTTTGGAGTTGTCTTCACCCCCTTACTTCATTTTGACATTCTTCTAAATCTAATAAACTGATTTGTCTCCTCTTGCCTTCCGGCCATCAAGCTCCAGATGATCCTCAGTGAAAGATACCATCCTGTCAGTATTCAAGAGCCACTCTTTTACAGAGGACCCCCTAGACTTCCCATCAATGAGACATGACAGAGGCAAAATCCCACCCCTGTCTCCCTCAGGCCTGGCTGGATACTGTTTTCACCAATCCATGGAGCCATCCTATTCTGACAGCTAGCAAGAGGTGAAGACCCACAAAACAACCACCACCACCCCTCTATCAACAGGAAGCAGTTACAGAAGACTGACGTTTATCCATTTTCCCCAAGTAATTGAGGACTTGGACTCTTGAGGGGGGAAATGTTGTGGTGGGTAGGTAGTCAGACATAAGCAGGGCAAGAGAGGGCCCTCTGACCACCAGGAATGTCAGTCAACCATCAGGTGATGGTCAGGCAGTTGTTAAACTGCCTCTGTAACATAATAATTGGTTGCAGCAGGTGCCAGGGAAAGGCAGTCCCCCAACAGACAGAAAAGCCTAAAACTGGTGATCAGCTTCCTGATAAGATGGCAGGAATTGGGCAAGTGGGCTCAAGCATACTAAGAGGCAAAATGGGAGGGATTAACTGGTATATGACTTTGTAGGAACACTCAACTGGTAAGGGAAGAACAACTCAAGTGGGCATGCATACAACTTCAGTAATCACACTGTGAATATAGTGCCTACCAAGTGCTGGGAGGCCACCATGCATGTGGACAGCCCAGCCCAAGAGGAGAATCAGAGGGAAAGAGACACAATCCCCCACTCCCTTGGAAGCCTGCCAATGTATAAAATCCCAAGTCAAAGGTCAAACAGTGCACTTGAGCCCTGGTGTGATTCCATCCTGCGCGGCTGTTCTCTGGAGCAGCATTCGTTTCTCTCCATCCGCCTTCTCTCCCACCTAAGTGCGTGCCGCCACCTGATGGGAGATTTGATGGACATGGACTTGAGCCCCCTGAGGCCCCAGAACTATCTTTTCGGTTGTGAACTAAAGGCCGACAAAGATGATCACTTTAAGGTGGATAATGATGAAAATGAGCACCAGTTATCTTTAAGAATGGTCAATTTAGGGGCTGGTGCAAAGGATGAATTGCACATTGTTGAAGCAGAGGCAATGAATTACAAAGGCAGTCCAATTAAAGTAACACTGGCAACTTTGAAAATGTCTGTACAGCCAACGGTTTCCCTTGGGGGCTTTGAAATAACACCACCAGTGGTCTTAAGGTTGAAGTGTGGTTCAGGGCCAGTGCATATTAGTGGACAGCACTTAGTAGCTGTGGAGGAAGATGCGGAGTCAGAAGATGAAGAGGAGGAGGACGTGAAAGTCTTAAGTATATCTGGAAAGCGATCTGCCCTTGGAGATGGTAGCAAGGTTCCACAGAAAAAAGTAAAACTTGCTGCTGATGAAGATGATGATGATGATGAAGATGATGATGATGATGATGATTTTGATGATGAGGAAGCTGAAGAAAAAGCACCAGTGAAGAAATCTATACGAGATACTCCAGCCAAAAATGCACAAAAGTCAAATCAGAATGGAAAAGACTCAAAACTATCATCAACACCAAGATCAAAAGGACAAGAATCCTTCAAAAAACAGGAAAAGACTCCTAAAACACCAAAAGGACCTAGTTCTTGGAAGACATTAAAGCAAAAATGCAAGCAAGTATAGACAAAGGTGGTTGTCTTCCCAAAGTGGAAGCCAAGTTCATCAATTATGTGAAGAATTGCTTCTGGATGACTGACCAAGAGGCTATTCAAGATCTCTGGCAGTGGAGGAAGTCTCTTTAAGAAAATAGTTTAAACAATTTGTTAAAAATTTTCCATCTTATTTCATTTCTGTAACAGTTGATATCTGGCTGTCCTTTTTATAATGCAGAGTGAGAACTTTCCCTACCGTGTTTGATAAATGTTGTCCAGGTTCCATTGCCAAGAATGTGTTGCCCAAAATGCCTGTTTAGTTTTTAAAGATAGAACTCCACCCTTTGTTGGTTTTAAGCATGTATGGAATGTTATGACAGGATATAGTAGTAGTGGTGGTCAGACATGGAAATGGTGGGGAGACAAAAATATACATGTGAAATAGAACTCAGTATTTTAATAAAGCAAAACACAAAAAACAGTGCACTTGATCTCTCAAGTTGCCCTGCTTCCAAGTGTACTTTACCTCTTTTCATTCATGCTGTTAACTTTTTAGTAAACTTTCACTCCTGCTCTAAAACTTGCTTTAGTCTCTCACTCTGCCTTATGCTTCTTGGTCGAATTCTTCTGAGGAGGCAAGAATTGAGGTTGCTGCAGACCTGTATGAATTTGCCACCACTAAGAAGGCCAGCCCCCACCTGTAGGCTCAGCCCATGTTTCTGGAATGAATTCTATATATAGGCTGGGGAGTTTTTAAAAGTTTAGACCGATAATCTAAGACTCCCTGTCTCCTGGATCCTTTATCCATCATCCCAATCCCATGATGAACCCTTGTCTGGATCCCTGGCTGCTTATTTGCAGTGGCCCTCTTTTTCAAATATTATGATTTGTTTGCTGAGCTGGATTGTGCTTATTCACAACAGGCCCTAGCCTACTGCATGTCATAATCAAATATTAATCATAATTCTTACAATCAAATGATCAAATTCTAGAATCAAAGGAGAAAACATCTGTATAAACTAATAACATATATAAAGCTGGATGTAACAATAAGCCCATACTGGAAGTATAGATAAAGAACATATAAAAAAAGGAATCTGTCTTGAAGAGTAGAGGATGACTTCACAGAGGGATTGGCACGGAAGGAAAGAAAAGAGAATTCTAGATAGTTGGAGCAGCAACTCATCTGAAGACATAAAATTGTTAGAAAACGGTATGTTTAGGAGCACAAAAGAGTTGGTATGAGTGAAGTCTATAGGGTATCGAAGCCAGGTTAAGGAATAAACCAGCTGGCAGCTTCCAGGGACCAAGGGGCACTGGAATGACCCAGCAACTAGAATAAAGTCGAGAAATTGTACTTTGTGAGCTCTGACTTAGGAAAGACACTAGACGTCATGGCCAGCAACTAGAATAAAGTGGAGAAATTGTACTTTCTGAGCTCTGACTTAGGAAAGACACTAGACGTTGTGGACACATGAGAGCAGAAATACCCAGAACAATAGAGAAGGAACAGAGGGCTGCTGACAGTAGTTCTTCACCTTTCCTCCAAGATGGGCTCAATTTCTCCTCCAAGTAATTGACGACAATATTGGTTCAAAGATGCACCAAATGTTGAGTGCATATGTAAATGTGTCCACCTAGCCCTGAGCTACATAACAGAGAGTACCAAAAAATTATACTGAAATGTTAATAAAAGTTCCAGGCGCTGGCCTCAAATATTTTATGTGTATTAAGTCATCCAATCCTTATCCTATGAGGTAGATATTATCACTTCCATATTACAGATGAAGAATCTGAAGCACAGAGAAGTCAAATAACTTTACAAAGTTCACACAACAAGAATGAAGCCATGATTTACCTCTAGAGTGGCTACCTCTAGAGTCTCCATGCTTAACCATCACATTGAGTTTTCACTTTATCTTCTGGGCAGTGGAGAGCTGGTAAGGTTTTTTAAGCAAAAGAGCAATAATTTGTGTGTGAATGTCACTCTGGAAGATTGAGAATTTGAGAAGGTAGAATAGAGTTGGGAGAGGCTGGACATGAAACACGAGTAGCAGGCCACTGAGCCAGTCACAGCAGGAGACCATGGGGGCCTGAGCTGAGGCAGGGGAATGAGTTTGCAGAGGAAGGGAAATGGAAGAGGTGTCAAGAGATCAAACCACTGAGCGGTGGTAACTGGTGAGGAGTGACAGAGATGGAAAAATCAAAAGCTTTGATGATTGGGATAAATGAAAGAATAGTGGTTCCAAGGGAAAATATTTGTTTCTGGACAACCTGAGCTTGAGGTTTCAAGTTCCACCAGTTAAAGGAACCCAAGTTAGCTGCTAAAACAGAGACATAAAGCTCTGTGGAAAGTCTGGAGTTAGAGGCACGGATCTGGGAGACCTTGTGTAACAGACGACGCTGAAAGTTCAGGTAAGGAGGGAAGCCCAGGGAAGCAGATAAAGGTATCAGATGAGACCCCAAAGATGGCCAGCATTTAGGCCCAGGTAGAAGAAACAGGGAAAAAAACTGAGTAGTGATTTGAAAGGCAGTAGAAGAGGTAGGAGAAAGTAGAGTTTTGTAAAGCAAGGGAGGAGAAAGTTCTGGAAAAGAGAAAAAGAGCAACAGTGTAAATTTGGCAGGAGGAGCTGATCAGATGAGCTAATAAAGGGTCTCTGAGAAGGCCATGGTGACTTTCTAAGAAACCTACAACTGGGTTCCTCCCTATATCTGCACCTCCAACTCCTCTCCACCTACGGCCCAATTCTAGGGGCCAGGACTAACCTCACGGCACCAGCCCTTCCAGCCTTGACTTTCAAAGCCACAGTTAACCACTCCATACGAGCTGTGATGTTACTCCTCTGTCCTTCATGATGATGAAGATATTGGAACATATTTCCTTAGGCTAGAGATGAACCCAAGAAGACTATCCCGTGGTCACTACCTTTGTGTTTTGATCCACAATTTTCTTCATATTTTTCAACAGATGATTATTTGGACCACCTTCTTTCTCATTCACATACACTATCCTATCCAGGTCTGGAAAGTTCCGGTTCAGATCTATTCCCTGGGCATTGCTTCGACCCACAAACCAGTCTTTGAGTTCACCAGGCTAAAAAAAAAGTCAAAGAGAAAAAATCATCAGTTGCTTATTATTGTTGTCACTTTCTATTTAAGGTCTCTATCAATGCTCTTTAAAATAACTATTAAGATTATTTATTTCAACAATGCCCTCCCATATCAGCATTTTTACTACTTTACTTATATAAACATGAAGATATCAAATTTAAAGTACAGTGATGGGCCACATTATGACATTTCTTACCACAACTGACAGACCATACAACAGTGATCCCATAAGATTATAATAGAGGTGAAAAATTCCTATTGCCTAGTGACATTATGATGATCCTGACCCTGACCCTGTGTAGGCCTAGTCTGATATGCGTGTTTGTGTCTTAGTTTCTTTTTTTTTTTTTTTTCCTAAGAGACAGGGTCTCACTCTGTTGCCCAGGCTTGGGTGCAGTGGCATAATCACAGCTAACTGTAACCTCAAACTCCTGGGTTCAAGTGATCCTCCTTCCTTGGCCTCCCAAAGCACTAGGACTACAGGTGTGCACAACCATGCTAGGCTAAGTTTTTATTTTTTATTTTTGCTAAAGACAGGGTCTCGCTATGTTCCTCAGGATGGTCTCAAACTCCTGGCCTTAAGCAATCCTCTCCTCTGGGTCTCCCAAAGCACTGGGATTACAGATAGAAACCACTGCACACAGCCTGTGTCTTATTTTTAACAAAACAGTTGAAAAACTAAGAAACCATTAAAAGTTTTAAAAATAGAAAAAAAGCTTGTAGAATAAGGATATAAAGACAGAAAAGATTTTTGGACAGCTCTACAGTGTGTTGTGTGTTTCAAGCTAAGTGTTATTACACAGAGTCCAAAAGGTTTTTAAAGTTTAAAAGTTTATAAAGTAAAAAAGTTACAGTAAGGTGGCCAGGCGCGGTGGCTCATGCCTGTAATACCAGCACTTTGGGAGGCCAAGGCGGGTGGATCACGAGGTCAGGAGATCAAGACCATCCTGGCCAACATGGTGAAACCCCATCTCTACTAAAAATACAATGCTGAGGCAGGAGAATAGCTTGAACCAGGGAGTCGGAGGGCGCAGTGAGCCGAGATCATGCCATTGCACTGCAATCTGGTGACAGAGTGAGACTCCATCTCAAAACAAAACAAAACAAAAAAGTTACAGTAAGATAAGTTTAATTTATCATTGAAGGAAGAAAAATATTTTTTATAAATTTAGTGTAGTCTGAGTGTACAGCGTTTATAAATTCTATAGTAGTGTACAGTAGTGTCCTAGGCCTTCACATTCACTCACCACTCACTCACTGACTCACCCAGAGCAACTTCCAGCTCCATTTATGGTAAGAGCCCTATCCAAGGGTACTGTTTTTATCTTTTATGCTGTATTTTCACTGTACCTTTTCTATGCTTAGATATACAAATAGTTACTAGTGTGTTGCGGTTGTCTACAGTATTCAGTACAGTAACATGCTGTACAGACTTGTAGCCTAAGAACCGTGGGCTATATCACATAGCCTAGGTGTATAGTAGGCTATACCATGCAGGTTTATGTAGGTGCACTCTAGAATGTTCACAAAACGACAAAATCACCTAACATTGCATTTCTCAGAACACTTCCCCATTATTGAGAGATGCATCACTGTACTTGTTATAGGTATTTTGAAAATATGTTCGATGAATAATATTTTAAATGTTAATAATAAAGAGATATTTTTCATCAAATTTCACAATATATATTCACTAGTTATAAATGACCTATTTCAAAGCACATCATTCTATCATTAGATTTAAGTAAAATATTCACTGCCTCTGTAAATCACAGCAACCTATTTTTTAAATATTTAGAAGAATAAATAACTAAAGATTAGAAGCTTAAAATGAATTTAACATGCATTATAGACTAATAACATGTCTGCCTCTTATAGTCTTCATGAAAAAATATGAGCCTAGAACAAAAGTTCTAGGGCTTTATGGTTTGAGGAATTTCTCTCCAGTTTAAACCCTTCATTTACCTAATGGTACAATCTGGAAAATTATTCCAAGATATTTATTTTATTTTATAATGTGAATTTTCTTGTTTTACTGTTAGATTATATCACATGATATAGACATATTTCCACATTTTTTAAGTCATGGAAGCTTAGATATCTTAGACTGCGAGGAATAAAAATCTATAAGACAGAAAATAGCAATGATAATCTGTTGCCTATATGTCTAAAACTTCTGAATATTACCTTAAAATGTTAAATAATTTAATTTTATATATTACTAGAATTTTTCTCTCATAACTTTAGAAATCATATCAATTTTAGATCTATTTATAGAAATTCACTGGGTTTCTTACAATGTCAAACTATATCATTGGATCTTTTTAACTGTAGATAAACATACTAAATATTAACTTGAATGTGTTCTCATGTTCCCATAGACTAAGAAAATTATTTTAAACTGTAGAAAACAGCATATATAATGTTCCCCACCATTGTCCAATAAAATAGGAATAAACACCATATATCTTCTCTTAAAAAGGCATTACTTTCCAATTCATCTAACAGCGAAGACATATTAAATTATTTTTAGTTAAGAGGTAGAGTTTTTGCTTGTTTGTGTTTTAACTTTACTGAGCATATGTAAAAACCAAGTAAACATCAGTGAAACATTATTCTGGCCAAAAGTATTTCGTCCTTAAATTCAGTAGAGGGCGCTGTGACACTAGGTCACCCACATACACCCATGGCGTTACTCTTCAACAAACCGCAGTATTTTTCATATTTGTAGATTTTTAAAAGAAAACTTAGCTAGTCACAAAAGTGGATGAATAATTTATTGAAAAACATAAAACAGAACACTATGTGAACATTAACTTCTTAACACAATTTCTGATTTGCAGTCTTTACTGGAAAAACTCGCCCATCACCCCTTTCATTCTGAGCTGTTTTCTTACCAGTGAGTTGAATAATGAATGCATCACTTATGCCCTCCACTGCACTATCTTTAAGCTTTGTGCGAGGGCATAATTTTTAGATAAATATGTATGTACAAACATACAGAAAATGAAGAAAGCACGCCTGATCTGAGCTGCCTGGCACTCACCTGAGACGCTGCCTTCTCAAAGCCATCTGGGTTCAGGGAAGGCATGATGTGAATGCGGGTACTGTGGATCAGGTTGACAATTGTCTCGTTCCCCTTCTGGTATTCATTGCATAGGTACTGTGCCAAGAAAATGAGCAGTTCTCGTCCAACAGCCTCATTCCCATGCATATTCCCAATGTATTTAAATTCAGGCTCACCTAAAAGATTAACAATAGATAGTTTGGAGATGTTTTCTATGACATACAGTGCCAAATACATTGTATACCTACAAATGTATTATGAATACCTGATGGTTTTTTTCCTCCAGCAGTGATGCCTTTAAAAAAAAAACTATCTTAGACATTAAAATACCCCTTCTATCCTTCTATTCCTCTCCTCCCAGCTACCCATCTGTTATGGACTGAATTGTATTCACCCAAAATTAATATGTTGAAGGTCTAACATCCAATGTGACTGTATTAAGGAGGTAATTAGGGTTAAATTAAGTTATAAGGGTGGAGCTCTAATCCAATAGGACTGTCATCTTTATAAAAAGAGGAAGAGACACCAGAGTCCTCTTTCTCTCCTCTGCACAGAGGAAAGACCATGTGAGAGCACAGTGAGAAGGCGGCCGCCTGCAAGCCAGGAAGAGAGGCCTCACCAGAAATCAACCCTTCTGCCACCTTAGTCTTGAACTTCTAGCCTACAGGACTGTAAGAAAATAAATTTCTGTTGTTTAAGCCAGCCAGTCTGTGGATATTTTGCTATGGCAGTCTGACAAGACTAATATACCATCTCACCCACAACAACTAATAATAATAATACACTATGTGCCTCCTATTAAACACTGTACTTTGCATGTTTTCTCATTTAATCCTGACCAAACATCTAAAAATAAGTATTATCATCCAACTTCATTTTGCAAATGAACAACCTGAAGTTCAGACTGCTTAAGAAGACTGTCTCCATAGTTATATGGCCTGTGACACCAGGATTAAAATGCTAGTCTTCTGGTTTACTTAAAAGTCTATGTTTTTGTTTTTTTGTTTTTATTCCTAAATCATAGTGATTAAGAGGAGCCAGACTGCATGGGTGCAAATCCTAGCACCAATTCTTACTGTCTGGGATTGGGCAAGTTACTTCAGCTCTCTGTGGCTCTGTTTTTCCATCTAAAAATTAGAGATAACAATAGATTCTAGCCCAAACGGAAGGTTATTATCAGAACTAAATAAAATAATGAATGTAAATGCTTAGAACAGTGCCTGGCAAATAGCAAGTGCTATGTGTTTCCTATAATTATCTTTTATATTATTATTACAACACATTATCTTGTCATTGTGAACTTCCTTGCATTACATAATCTAATTTTCTCTTCACAACAGCCCACTAAAATGTGTAAGGCATATATTTTTATTATCCTCATGGTATAAATCAGCCCAAAGAGGATATATTTTGCTGAAGGGCTCAGAATACTAACAAAAGTCACCGTTGCCAGTTTGAGAGACTCTCCATTGCATTTTAGGAGGAGTAATAAAATTGCAGAACTTAGCAGCAAAGTGATCTCAATGAATCCTGTTGTTCTGCTCATTTCTGCTTCATCCATCCCACAGGCCCAATTTCTGCAGTGGAAAGGATTCTCCCTTCTAAAAAATCACTAAGGCTGTTGGTTCTTGGTATAAGAAGTTGGAATTATTTTTCTCCTGGAAATATGTTAACTAAACATTCTTTGCATGAGATTCCTGAGTGTCTGATTTAAGTGACTATTCACCCCAGAAAACTACATCCTTGTGGTGACCTCTCAGCCTGAGCTTCTGCTAATCTTAATCTAAGGATCAGGTGGGAGCAGGATCAGGGCTATTTATACCCCCCTCAGTTTTTACTTTGAGGGAGAGTCTCTATTAAAATTACCCCTAGGGACTTGCCCAGAAAGTAAGAGAAGAGATGAGGATGTGTGAGAAGAGATGTTTTCTTGGCTTCTGATTTCAAAGGTAATAATAACCTTCTTCCTTTCTGTAAACTTACGCAGCTTATACCTTCATTTATGCAAAGTATTCATTTGATTGAGGCACAGGAGAAACTGCAGCAGCCCATTAGAGAGAGAGAGAGCAAGTAGCCAGAGGAGTATTAGAAGCCGGCTTCACAAGGTTTTTTGAAAAAGTTGCACTAAGGAGGCATTTTGGTCCTGCTCCCTTCCCCAAAACAACTTTGAGGCTTCACGTCACTCAATAAAGCTTGGCCCACAACCCCTAATTACACTGAAAATTTTTATAACTTCTCTGTGTTTAAATCTTTTTTTAATCAGTTAAAGAAGAAACAACAAACCCATAGTTACTAAGCCACATTTGCCCCCAGATGTCTGGTTTAGCTAGCACAGTATATTTGTGTTTGAATGTGAATGCTTTGGGATAGAGCATGCTCCCCCTAGTTCTGCCACAGGCTACGCCATTCCCTACTGCTGCTTTACTCATTTATGTTTGCAACTCCTGATTTTCAGACTCAGAAATGTACGACATGGTTTCTTTTCAAATCTGCAGATTTCTCTCATCAAAAACCTCCCCCAATATATCTATATATTTGTGAGGAGGTGGTAACAATAATGACAATAACAATGCTTTAGGCTGACATGAAGACAGGACAACAAAGATCATTATATTGAAGATATTAATGTATGGAAATAAAATGCAAGACACAGATGAGAGCAAAAGAAAAGGCAAGTGTATCTCTAACCCTGTCTGTCCTCAGGAATAAATTAGATCACTATATAATGTTATCACTAGAATACAGAAGAGCTATGTTCCTTTACGCCAACTGACATGACTTGTGAGATGGGGAAGCGCCGCATTGTTTAAATACAGCATTTGCTGGACATACGTGCAAATCCCAGGGTCAGACACTACATGGGATCCAAAAGCAAATATGTCAGCATTCCTAAACTGAAGGAATGTAGTCTGGAGGAAGACTGAGACATGCAATGGACAATGTTCAGGAGTGAGGCAACAGTGAAGGAATGTTGGATATGTAACTAAACTGCTTCGAGGTTCCAATCCGGGATGTTCCTCCCACCCCTCTGGCCTCTCTCCAGCTCTTTTCCCTCTCAAAGCCAAAGCTTTCTTTTTAAAACACAACCCTCTTCAGGTCACCTCCACCTAAGAACCCACCAGTAACTTCCCCTTTGCTTTCATGATAAAGACCAAAATTCTTTACAGGATCTTGAACCTCCACGTGGTTTGGCGTGGTGCCTCTCGCCTCCTGAGAGGCCTTTCCCTCCTGTGTTTCAGCCATCCTTCTCTCAGCCACGGGACTCATGCTTATAATGCTCTCTGCTTCACATATTCACACACTTTATCTGCAAAGCCTTCTAAGTATGGCTAAATACGGCTTCCTTGGAGTATCTTTAGTCTAGGTCCAGTTCCTTTGTTATTTTTCTTTTTTCTTTTCTTTTCTTTTCTTTTTTTTCTTTTTTTTTTTTTTTTTGAGGCAGAGACTCACTCTGTCACCCAGGCTAGAGTGCAGTGGCACAATCATGGCTCACTGCAGCCTCGAACTCCCGGGCTCAGGTGATCCACCCACATCAGCCTCCTGAGTAGCTAGGACTATGGGTGTGCACCACCATGCCCAACTAATTGTTTTGTAGAGATGAGGTTTTGTCATGTTGCCCAGGCTGGGTTTGTTATTTTTAATATCTCAGTTTGAAAATATACATTCATTAATGTAGTTATTTGATTAACCCCTCTCTCGCCCAGACTGTAAGGTCTATTAGTCCTGGGATGGGATCTATTTCAGCTCACTAGTGTGTCACCTGTGCCCCCACATAAAGTCTGGAACATAGTAGGGATTTGCATTCTTGTGAGAATGAGATAAGAATAAATTCTAAGCTTAAATATCAGTTCAATGAATTTGTGAACGAATGAGTAAATGAATGGTCTTGCTTTTCAATCCCATCCTTGCAGCAGCGTGGCTGACAGTAGACCTGGCCCTTGAGACAGAGGTGCAGATGCAGACGCTTGAAAACCCTCTGGAACAGTGAAGGGAATAAAGGAGTAACTGAAGGGGACTTGAGGCAGGTTCAAGGAGGCTGCACCCCGGGTGGAATATCAGGAGGCCTCAATGGCTCGTTGCTCTAGCCAACATCCCCTGGTAGGAATGGAAACTCTTCTTTGGGAATGAAGGAAGCAGTATTGTGAACAGCCGATTTCCCATCAAGAAGATTAATCTCCATGGTCACCACAAAACGTCTCCAGGCGAGCAGCTCCCCAAGGCTATTTTTGTCAAGAAGTCTAAACAACAGATTCTGAAGAAATTTTGCTTTCAGAATCCTTAATACAGAAATAGCAATAAAATTGAAGACTTTCGATTTTGAATGGCCCTCTCTGAGTCAACACATTCTTTACCTTTGACTTTTTTTTAAGCAAAGCAGTGAGTTTTTCATCATCAATTTTCTTTTCTGTGTCAATGGATGACGTTTGCCTTCCTGTTTATTGTGTCTACATAGAAGAACAAACTATGGGTTTAACAGGTTGCAGCTGCCAGGTACGTGGATCCGGCTGGTAATGTACACGTCCCTGTGAGTTAACTCATCTTCCTCCTAGCAACGGGGTAGGGGAGCGGAGAAGACGGGGAGAAGCACTACCCTCAGGATATTGGGGATGGTAGTGTTTACATTCATCTTATTTTTTTCACTAATTCATTTTCCTTTTTACACAGTAATCCTGAGTTCCTGAAGTTGCAATGGAGGAATCATCATATTTGCATAGGTTTCAGTTCATAGGCTCAGCAAGCACCTTTTCCCCATTGTGTCAGTTTTCCCACAATTTCATGTAATCATCCAGCATTCCAGTTACTTCACATGGCACACAGTCATCAATCAAGCCGTTATTAAAAGACGATCAACTCACAAACCAAATCCAGCCTGGCTGGGCCGAGTTTCTATCTTCTTCCATCTGTATCACAGAACAATTAATGTACCTGGTTGGATTTGCATTGTCGTCAGAATAAGATAAGAATAAATTCTAAGCTTTAAAAATATCCACAGTTTTAATTAAGGCAGAAATAGCTGCATAAATTTCCAAACCAGAGCAGGCAGATTATTTTAAGCCCAGACTTGTAACTCTTAACTTGCCCCAATTAATATGATTTGAAATAACTAAATCAGTAAAAAGGCAGCTTTAAAGAAGTCTCTTGCCTCAACAATAAATGTTACTGTTTTACACCCCAGAAACTACATCCATGTGGGTGAAATTTGAAACTGGAGGCAAGTTAGCAATGTTCCCAAATGGTAAAAGGAATTTATGCCTTAAAGTGACCAGAGAGCCACTGAAACAGAAGACCACAGGTCAGTAGGATGAGCATGAAATAAATGATCAAATAAAAAGACAAAAGTAAAAAATAATATTGTCTTCCATTCCTATGAAAAGAAAATTTACTTTCACTATGTTTTTTGACCCTATGATCAGTCTGTCTACATATCTAATGTTTTCTTCTCCTTTTGTTTTTTTTTTTGTTTGTTTGTTTTTTTGTTTTTTTTTTTGAGACGGAGTCTCGCTCTGCTGCCCAGGCTGGAGTGCTGTGGCCGGATCTCAGCTCACTGCAAGCTCCGCCTCCCGGGTTCACGCCATTCTCCTGCCTCAGCCTCCCAAGTAGCTGGGACTACAGGCGCCTGCCACCTCGCCCGGCTAATTTTTTGTATTTTTTAGTAGAGACGGGGTTTCACCGTGTTAGCCAGGATGGTCTCGATCTCCTGACCTCGTGATCCGCCCGTCTCGGCCTCCCAAAGTGCTGGGATTACAGGCTTGAGCCACCGTGCCCGGCCTCTTCTCCTTTTGGAAATAACAGACAGGCTGATCACTAGGCACAGTCATTGAACAGATAATCTGAAGACCCCTTTCAAATCTTAGAGCCAATTATTCAATGGCCTTTCTACAGGAAGAAAACAGCAGAGGGAAAATACCCAATGGGAAATGAAATAACAAATGTGAATATGGGTTGTAAATTGTGAAATTCTACATAAGAAGTGGAGCATCATTATTTAGAGGGAAAAAAAGTAGGTTAAGGGTATTTTAAGAAAGAACCTGATTATAGTAACAGAATTCTCCCATCTTTTACCCTGAAAATAGAGACGAAACTCACTCTGGGATGAATCTATTCTTCCTCCAACAACAAATTTTTGCCAAAATATAGGTCCACTAATTCATTTGGAAGTTACATATTTAACTCACTGATTGCATAATTCTCGGAGCTGGTGACAATTTCAAAATATGTGTTCCTGGTACATGTAATAAACTGAACATAATGCTGAATAATGATAGTGTAATTTCCACAGGTAAAACCCCATTTTTCAAAGATATCATGATAAAATGTACACAAAAGCAGTGACTTTGAAAAATAGACAAACAAACGGCTATATAAGCCTCACAATCACTGCACTGATTTGATTTACAAACTGCTATACAAGCAAGTTGGAAACATCTTTGGAACAGATGGGCCATTTCATCAATGATCCTCCCTCAGTGATAAACCTGAGGTTAAAACATTAGTGCTACTAATTGTTTCCCCTTGTTTGACATTCTAACCTATTATAGCCTGTAAATCATTCTTGGAGAAACTGAATCCTAGAAGTTTCCTAGACCTGGTCAATAAGAACATCATTAATTGGCTCGTGTTTTAGCACATTTTAGCAGCCTAAAAATGCTGGGCATATTCCTAAAGGAAATGCAAGTCTCCAGAGGTCCAGTAAACAACACGAGGGGGTAGTAAGGTTATAAAAACAGATTACTCCTTTACAGAAGAAATGAGGAAAAAGTAAAGAAAGAAGGGGGGAAACGAAACCAAGAAAAGGCAAAGGAACAAAAAATGATTGCAAAAGAAATGACAGAGTATAGAAACATTATATTCTCTCTTGCTTCTTCCTTCCTTCAGAGTGAAATTTAGAAGACAACCAAATCAACATGATATCTTAAAAGTTAAATCTCATTTCATCTGGTTTTTAATGGGCAGTCAAGATGGAATATATTACAGAATTTTTCTGCAGAGACGTATTACAGAATCATTTTGTAATATTAATTATGCATTTGCTATTAATATAATTTAAAGTTATCTTACATATGACATCTAAAATATTCCTACTAAGATTCTAATTGAAGAAAGAGAGGTAAGCAAAAGAACAGAAGGTATTTCCAGCTTCACAAGTGTATAAAATAATGTCAGAGTTACAATATTAGCAGCAATGCCTTCACTTTCTGAAATGAAAGTATTTGATGCCTTAACAAAAGAAAGCTACAAACTTTTTACAAATACCCCATACACAGTGGTGTGCTGATAAATGTCTCACACTCAGCTCTAATTTGTAGCATTGCCTATTTCCATGGTGTAAATACACCCTGGCCAATTTGAAGTTACCAACTTGGCTCATAAATTTCCTGAAAATTAAAAAAGGCTCTCATATGCCAGTAAAAGCCTACTCCAGCCCACTACTGCATGTAGAAAGCAATTATTTGGGACAGATGGCTTTTGGTTTCTCGAAAGATTCTCCAAAAGGGGAAACTGAGGTCTAAGAAATCTGAAGAATTTTGAAACAAATTATAAGAAATATAATGAAGCTACAGCCTGGAACAGTGGCTCACGCCTGTAATCCCAGTACTTTGGGAGGCCATGGCAGGTGGATCACGAGGTCAGGAGTTCAAGACCAGCATGGTCAAGATGGTGAAACCCTGTCTCTACTAAAAATACAAAGATTAGCTGGGCATGGTGGTGGGCGCTTGTAATCCCAGCTACTCAGGAGGCTGAGGCAGAGAATTGCTTAAACTCGGGAGGTGGAGGTTGCAATGAGCTGAGATCGCACCACTGCACTCCAGCCTGGGTGACAGAGTGAGCCTCCATCTCAAAAAAAAAAAAAAAAAAAAAAACTTTGCTGGGCATAGTGGTCCACGCCTGTAGTCCCAGCTACTGGGGAGGCTGAGGCAGAAGAATCCCTTGAACCTGGGAGGCGGAGCATGCAGTGAGCCGAGATCGCGCCACTGCACTCCAGCCTGGGCAACAGAGCAAGACTCCATCAAAAAAGAAAGAAAAAGAAGAGAAAAGAGAAAAGAAAGAGGGAGGGACGGAGGGAGGGAGCAAGGGAGGGAGGCAGGGACGAAGGAAGGAAGGAAGGAAGGAAGGAAGGAAGGAAGGAAGGAAGGAAGGAAGGAAGGAAGGAAAAAAGAAAGAGAGAGAGAAGAAGGAATAAATTATCATCTATCCTATTACTTTTCTTTTTGTTTCATTTCATGCTAGGATAATTAAAAGAAGTTTTTATTTTGTGGGGGCTTTTTTAGCATGTATTAATATAGAACTGTTTTCCAAAGCACTGCATTATTATGAATTCAACTTAGGGGGAAGGAAAGGAAAAGGGGCCTAGGGAAATTTTTTTGACTGAATAAGTTATCCTAGCAGTTACTGACTCACAAGAGTATATCACTTTTTGCCCTAAATATTAGCCATAATAAATCAATGAAGAAAATTTACTTTAATCTATTACATAGTTTTTCTAAAATATTTGTCAGCAATAATATCAGATATTCAAAATTCCTCTGCTCTCTCTACAGTCCTATCCTACAAGATTACCTTCACAATAAAAAGGCAATACAATTTCCATTCCCATTAATAGAAATTCATCATTTAAAATTCACAAAATTAATAATTTAAAATTAGTATCACAAAACACCTTATTATTACCATCCAAGAAGAAGCTACCTATGAAAACCTTCAGATGCAGAAAAACCTTTGACTTGTGGCCAGGCATGTTGGCTCACGCCTGTAATCCCAACACTTTGGGAGGCCAAAGCAGGTGGATCACCTGAGGTCAGGAGTTCCAGACCAGCCTGGCCAACATAGCAAAACCCCGTCTACTAAAAATACAAAAATTAGCTAGGTGTGGTGGCGGGTGCCTGTAATCCCAGCTACTTGAGAGGCTGAGGCAGGAGAATCGCTTGAACCGAGGAGGCAGAGGTTGCAGTGAGCTGAGACCATGCCACTGCACTCCAGCCTGGGTAACAGAGCAAGACTCCGTCTCAAAAAAAAAATGAAAAAATAAAAACCTTTGACTTGTTTAAGAACATTGTTAAGTGAGCACAGAGAAGTTTTAATATACAAATCAGATGAGGTAGAGATCGTTTTAATGATTTAGTTTCATGATTTGAAATCTTTCTGTAGATATTAATCACCAAAAAGATCAGTAATTATTTTTTAAAGTGCTATAATAGTTATTGGCTACAGCAAATGCTTATCAAAATGCCTTTGCGCATTTATTTACTGAAGAGGGTTTTTGGACCCTGAAGCATCTTTTAGAACTATTAGCTTCTAGTTATCTTAGAAAACTCTCTTAAAAGATTCTGCTGTCTTTCACTAATATTCTTATCAAATAAAATAAGATAAATTGGGAAGATAAATTTGTCTAAGAAGTTAAGCACAAAACAGAGGTAAATGAAGTGACCCTAGGGGCAATGGAAAGAAAACAGGAATGCACCTGGCTTGTGGCAGCGACTATGATTCGAGTGAATCCATTTAGCTGATTCTCTCATTAATGTATTTTATTGTGCTTTGTATATCTACTTTGGAAAATAATGTCCATGAGAAATTCATTTCATAGGTTGAGAAGAAAAGTTTAGGGGGCAGCATCAAGTTTCCAAAGATTGAAAGTTCTCCAAGTTTTCCAAGGTTCTTATGTGGGGAAGGATTTGGTTTGTTCTGCAAAACTCCAGACAAATCTACAGTCGTAGAAGTCATTAATTCCCACAGAAGCAGAAAGATACCTCAGAGACAAGCTGTGAAGGTTGGACTAGATAACCGCTTAAACATCCCCTGATTCTAGAGAAGTAGGAGCTGTATCTTGCTTGACAAACTACTGGTATTCAAGTTTCTAAAACTCTCCTGTACAAATCACGGTTGTCAATAAATGTCAGTGACAATTTTGATAGTTCTCTGGAACAAAGAGAAAACTGTAGATCATCATAGTGAACTAAGACATGATTACAAAAATTAATGGAAAAACACTAGTCCATTTCCGCAGTCATTGCTCTTTATGCCCATGAATGAATAGCTCATCCTTTCAAAGGTAAATACACAATGAGTAAAAGTAATGTCATCAGAACCTGTGTGGGTGGAGAATGTCAAACAGTTCTAGCAGACACAGATAAATGAAGGAGGAAAATGCCAATTTACTAACCCTCAGATAAAGAGGTAGTAGAATTAACTACCTAAAACTAAATCAACAATATAAAAACTTATTTGAACAATCTCTTCCCAGGAGACCTTTGGAACACTTTATTATTCTCTCAAAAGGAAAATAATTCAAAAGTCAAATTAATTTGTCAAAACATCTTCAGGATGTTATTTTTTTCAACATCATCATGAGAGATTTGTGGTGTTGAACATGCACGGATTTCAGAAGGAGTAGGCCATGCAATAGAATCTTTTGATAAAGATAGCAAATGGAGCTCTCTGAATCATTCTGCATGCCTGAGCCTATGGAGAAATCCAGAAGCCATCTCTCCCAGATAATCACTCTCCATATGCAGTGGTGGGATGGAGTAGGTGGGATAAAGAAGCAAATGGAGCTCTCTGAATCATTCTGCCTGCCTGAGCCTATGGAGAAATCCAGAAGCCATCTCTCCCAGATAATCACTCTCCATATGCAGTGGTGGGATGGAGTAGGCTTCTACTGGCTTATGAGAGTCTTTTTTAATTTTCAGGAAATTTGTGAACCAAGTTAGAAGCTTCAGATTAACCAGGGTGGGAGTATTTACACCATGGAACTAGGCAATGCCACAAATCAGAGCTGATTGTAAAACATATACCAGCACACCGCTATGTATGGGGTATTTGTATAAAATTTCTAGCTTACTTTTGTGAAGGCATCAAATACTTGGATTTCAAAAAGTGAGGGGATTTCTGTAAATATTGAAACTCTGACATTATTTTTTATAAACTAGTGAAGGTGGAAATACCTTCTTTTCCTTTGCTCACCTCTCTTTCTTTAGTTAGGATCTTACCAGGAAAGCCAGATCTAAATGATGATGAGTCTCTTGTGGGAAGACTGGGCTACTCTGGGTCTCCCTCCAGGAGATCATTCCACAAGAAGACATTCATGAAGAATCTCCTTTTGTTCAAAGTTTGTAAAGAAAATTGAAACTGAGTGTGGTGGCTCATGCCTGTAATCTCAGCACTTTGGGAAACCAAGGTGGGAGGAACACTTGAGCCTAGGAGTTTGAGACCAACCTGGGCAACATGGTGAAACCTTGTGTCTACAAAAAATTTAAAAATTAGCTGGGCATGGTGGTGCATGCCTGTGGTTCCAGCTACTCAGCAGCCTGAGGTGGGAGGATCACTGGAGCCTGGGAGGTTGAGACTGTAGTGAGACATGATCATGCCACTGCAGTCAGCCTGGATGGCAGAGAGAGAGAGAGAGAGAGAAAGAAAGAAAGAGAGAGAGAAAGAAAGATGGAAGGAAGGAAGGAAGGAAGGAAGGAAGAAAGAAAGAAAGAAAAAAGAAAGAAAAAGAAAGAAAAAAGAAAGAAAGAAAGAAAGAAAGAAAGAAAGAAAGAAGGAAAGAAAGAAAAAGAGAAAGAGAGAAAGAAAGAAAGAAAATTGGCCAGGTGCAGTAGCTCATGCCTGTAATCCTAGCACTTTGGGAGGCCGAGGTGGGCAGATCACGAGGTCAGGCCAGTCTCTTGACTAACATGGTGAAACCCTGTGTCTACTAAAAATACAAAAAAATAGCCAGGTGTGGTGGCACATGCTTGTAATCTCAGCTACTCAGGAGGCTGAGGCAGGAGAATCACTTGAACCCAGGAGGCAGAGGTTGTGGTGAGCTGAGATGGCACCACTGCACTCCAGCCTGGGCGACAGAGTGAGACTCCATCAAAAAACAAAGAAAGAAAGAGAAGAAGAGAGGAAGAAAGAAAGAAAGAAGGAAGGAAGGGAGGGAGGGAGGGAGGGAGGGAGGGAGGGAAGGAAAGAAGGAAGAAAGGAAGGAAGGAAGGAAGGAAGGAAGGAAGGAAGGAAGGAAGGAAGGAAAGAAGGAAAAAAGAAAGTTGTGCTGACTTATAGCACTCTGGGTCAGAATCATTTGTGGAGCTTCTTAAACATACAGCTTTCTGAGCCCCATTCCCAAGGTCATACTTCAGAAGGTTTGAGAAGGGGTGTGAGCAGCTGTATTCTGTACAGTGTCTAGAGGTGATTCTGATGCCAGGGCAGGATTGAGAAGGAATGATTTGGGAAGAAGGCACTGGGAAAATCTAGTAATTGGGAGGGATGCAATGATGCCAGCAGAATGGTGGGAATTTCAACAGCTGAGGGCCGTGAAGGTACGGGGTGTTGGGGGATGGCTCTTAACAATTTGTGGGCCATGGCCTTTTTTGAAAATTCAATTTAAACAAAACAATGAATGCTCTTCCCCTACATTTGAAAAAAAAAAAAACCCAAGAAACAAATCACAAAAATGTACAAAGATTTTTACAAATTTAAGGAGCCTTATTCTAGACATTTATAAGTCAGAATCTGAAAACAGAAATAAGAGCCACAATAAATATCAGCATATGCCTATACACCAGCTTCTTTTCTTTTTTATTGGTATATCATAGTTGTACATAAATATATAATTATACATACATGTGATATTTTGATACATGTATACAATATGCAATGATCGAATTTGGGTAACCAGGATATTCATCACCTCAAACATTTATCTTTTCTTTGTGCTGGAAACTTTGTAATTCTTCTCTTCTAGCTATTTTGAAATGCACAATCAATTAAAATTTTTTTCAAAATTTTCAAAAAAATTTAAAAAAACTTACCTATGGTAGTGTTGAATATTAGAACTTATTTCTTCTAGCTAACTGTGTTCATTGACTAACTTCTCCTCATTCCCGCCTTCCCTTCCCAACCTCTAGTATCTATCATTGTGCTCTCTCCTTCTGTGAGAGCCACTGTAGCTCTTGCACACATGTGAGAACATGCCATATTTGTCTCTCTGGGCCTACACAGGCTTGTTTTCTGATCCCAGACAAACAGGGCACTTTTATATGCCCTTCCTTACTGCAAGAGGACCAAAGTGATATGGCAGCAATATAGTATTGTTTAAAAAAACAAAAACGGGGCTGGGGGGCGGTAAGTGGCTTAGGGGAGACAAACTTAGGTTTCATTTCAGAACTAACATTGTATATTTAACCTTGAACAAATAACCCCTAGCCTCAGTTTTCTTTTCTGTAAACTGTCTTATTAAAACCTCTTCTGGGCTGGGCATGGTGGCTCACGCCTGTAATCCCAGCACTGTGGGAGACGTCAGGAGTTCAAGACCAGCCTGACCAACATGGCGAAACCCCATCTCTACTAAAAATTCAAAAATTGGCCAGGCATGGTGGCATGTGCCTGTAATCCCAGCTACTCAGGAAGCTGAGGCAGGAGAATCACTTGAACCTGGGAGGTGGAGGTTGCAGTGAGCAGAGATCGCACCACTGCACTCCAGCCTGGGTGACAGAGTGAGACTCCATATTGAGTAAATAAATAAATAAATAAATAAAACCTCTTCCGTTGAGTTGTTGAGAGGATCATAGGTGAAATACACAGATGAGACATTCTGCATCATGCCCCACTAGTGGGTAGCTAATAAATGGAAATCATATCACCCATTATTGTTACTCATACTGGTAGCAATAATATAGATGATCTTCACTGTTGGAGACCTAGAAACTTCCAACAGGAATATCAGGAGCCCCTGGGATCATTCAAAAAACTACAGAACCCAAACAAGTTTGGAAAATTAAGCAATCCTTCCGGGAATATAGACAATAACATCGGCCTGATTCAGACCTATCCCATATGGCAGAGCTTCTCAAACTTGGATGTCATGTAAAGCAACTGAAGACCTCATTAAAATGCAGATTCCAATTCGGGGGATATGGAGTGGGGCCTGAGAGCCTGTAGCTGTAATAACCCCCCAAGGATGCCATGCGGCTAGTCAGTGGACCATGCTATCCTGCAGGCCTAGGAACCACTCTTTGAGTGGAGAAAGGCCATTTGGAACCTCCAAAATCAAGAATAAGGAAAGAAAGAGAGAGCAAATGAGACTGACTTTTAAAGTAATTAAAAACAACAACAACAACAAAAACTTGAGTGCTTTTTCTTACTCCAACCTACTTGAGTGCCCACCCATTCAAAGGCATACAGCATAATTTTCAAGGCTGCTATGTGGCTTCAGCTCTAAGACTCATTATAAATACTAAACTGTATGATCAAAAAGTATCTACTGTGTGTATTAAATCTGATGTTAGACACAGGAAGACAATGGAATATTATCAGACCTGAAATAATCCCATGATACTCCAGAACTGTTCAGATGACAGGAAAGTGTATTGCTTGTCCCACTTTCAAATTCAATATTTAAATTTTAATTATGCATTAAATAATTATGCATGGTTTTACATTTTTAATGTACTTGTAAATAAATTATGAGTAATCATGGATCTTATAGGATATGCACTATCATATTTTGCTTATGGTTCTCTCACTAAAGTACTTTCAAGATTTTTACTGATTGCAACCGTTCTAATTTTACCTCCCAGTCAATCTCATCCATCTTCTGCTACTCTTTCATATTTATTTCTTCAGGGACTGAGATAGGACCTTTAGAGAATTTTTTTCTTCCCAATGAAGAAGAGTAATAAAATCAAAGACAAAAATGCAGATAAGATCAAGTAGATAATTAAACAGATACACAGTAGCCCCCCCAAAATCCTGACATTTCTGATTTTATAATAGTTTTTGTTTGTATTAGTATTTCACCTGTCCCTTCCCTTAGGAATTTTTTAATGTTAATTTAAACATTCTACAAACACTCCAAACTAAAAATAATATTAAGATGTTTTGCTAAATAAAATATAAAACATCTGGCTTAAATGAAGAAATAAAGACAGTTACTAAATGCTAGCGAATCACCTTTAATTTCACATGTGCCCCAAGTAAACATTATCTACCATCTCAAAATGTCAACTTAAATGTTATACTGAACTTCATTATTTTTGCTAATAAGTTCATGATTCTTTTACAACTATTTAAGATTCTCTATTCAGATGGTTTGAGATATCTTGTCAAAAGCATTATTAAAATATTTCTTTGCGAGCAAAATAAACAGCTGTTTTCAAGTTTACTGATAAAAATTATCCTGTGTATCAAAAAATATATACTTAAAATAATTTTCTAACTGCTTAACAACTCAGAAAAAGATAAATAAATGTGCCCCAAACCCAGAAAAAAAAGAATTTCTTTTCTGGGAAGATAATTAAATAATAAAAAATTAACAGAAAAATTTTACATGAAATTGCATGAAATCCAAACAAATAAACAAAAACCTAAACAGCTCTATCAACAGATAGATATATTCATCACATATCTCAGTGTCGAGGGTAGGAAATACTGTGGTTTTCTTTATGGGTCTCTTACTCTCTTTTCAACACTCACCAACCACACTTCTGCTTTCACACTCACCTCTCCTATCTACGTATCGCTCATTTCCCCAACATCCAAGAGAGGAAAAGACACAGACAATACAGCAACAAGGACAATCATGAAAATTAACAGGAGCCACACAAAAAATTAGGCCTCTCCTAAAATAAACTGGCATTCAAGAAAGCAAATGATAATTTAACAGTTTTGGTGTCACCCGTGAACATTACTGTGTCACAAACATTTCAGGATTCAAATGGTTATTAACCTCGATCTGATCTTATCCTTCTTTAAACTCATGGTATAAACGTAGGCATTAGCATTATGACATTGATAATCATAGGCTAATCACGCCAAAAGTAAACTATCTTATTGGACCTAGAATCCAAGGATTGGTCTTGATAATAATAATAATGGCCTGCATGTACTTTGGGCTTACCCTGTGGTGGGGACTTTTCCAAGGGCTCTCTGTGTATTAATTCATTTAATACACACTCATGTACACACACTAAGAAGTATGAACTATTTTCATCTACATTTTACAGATGAGAAAACCTAGGGCACTCAGAGTTTAAATATCTTCCCCTATATCACAGAGCTTATTCACAGCAGGACTAGAACTCAAAAACCCACGAGGTAGCACCACAAGCAAAGAACATCACTACCCTCTGACTCTGTCTCCCTAATCAAGTTTCAGGTGCTTACCTCTTCCATGCTAGCCTTCCCAGACTGTCCACATTCTAACTTATGAATGTGCAATAATTCACTGGATAGTGAACTGATGATCAAAAATGACTCAGTAAGGCAGCCCATTGCTATGGGTGTGGTAGAGTGGAGTGGTGAGTTAGGACTGGTGACAATGCATCCAATGATAAAAGAAGGCTTTTCTTTTTTCTTTCTTTTTTTTTTTTTTTTTTTGCTTTATTCTTTATTAGTTCTCAATAGAACCAAAACCAGCAGTGGTTATACATGCCAGGGACCTCCTTCTTATGGCTCCCTTGCCCAGAGAGAAGTGAGGCATTTCCTGCTCCCCTTTAGGGCCCACACAGAAGACGATGCAGCCATGGAGGAACTGGAAGCAAAATCAAAGACTTTCTCAGCAGATGGGCTAGGGGCTGAATCCCAGCTCCACCACTGACCGCCAATCTGAGCCTCAATTCCCCATAGGAAACTGAAGACACTGTTCTTGCATGTTGTTGTGAGGATTATAAATAATATATGTAAATTCCCGCTATACTTGGTCCATAGTAAGGGTCAATAAGTGGTAACCATTATTATAATTAATATCAAAAGTAATGCATTCTCCTGTGACAAAATTATCTGAAGTTTTATTTTTGAAAAGTTAATAATCTCCTTTCCTCTCTCTACCCCTCTACAGGTCAATACATTTAGATCTTATTCTTTATAATAGTGGGTAACAATTCCTTTTATAAATACACAATAATTTTTACCTCTCTCCTATAGATGAACCTTCTGAAAAGGCAATAAACATCCTTGTGCATGCATAAGTATATATGAATATACACATGCATATATTCAATACAATGAACATACAGTCATAGGCCATACATTTTGGTCAATGATTAACCCCACATATGACTGCAATCCCATAAGATTATAATGGATCTGAAGATTTCCCATTGCCTAGGGCCTGTGTTTTGATGTTCCTGACCCTGTGTAGGCCTAGGCTAATGTGTGTGTTTGTGTCCTTGTTTTTTAAAAACAAAGAATTTAAAAAGTAGAAAAATATAAAAATTTTTAAAATACAAAAATGCTTATAGAATAGGATATAAGAGAAAGAAAAGATTTTTGTACAGCTATACAATGGTTCTCTGTTTTAAACTGTGTTATTACAAAAGAGTCAAAAAGATTTTTAAAAAATTTTAAGTTTATAATGTGAAAAAAGTTACTGTAAGCTAAGATTAATTTGTTACTGAAAAAATAAAAATTTTTCTTTTTTTTTTTTTTTGAGACACAGTCTTGCTCTGTCACCCAGGCTGGAGTGCAGTGGCATGATCTCAGCTCACTACAACCTCTGCCTCCTGGGTTCAAGCAATTCTCCTGCCTCAGCCTCCCAAGTAGCTGGGATTACAGGCGCCCGCCACCACGCCCGGCTAATTTTTGTATTTTTAGTAGAGATGGGGTTTCGCCATGTTGGCCACGCTGGTCTCGAAATCCTGACCTTAGGCAATCCACCCACCTCGGTCTCCCAAAGTGCTGGGATTACAGGCGTGAGCCACCACTGCTGGCCATAAAAATATTTCTTAATAAATTTTGTGTAACCAAAGTATCCAGTGCTAACAAGGTTTACAGTTTTATATGGTCATGTCCCAGGTCGTCACATTCATTCAGCACTCACTCACTCACCCAGACCAACTTTTGGTCCTATAGTTCCACTCCTGGTAAGTGCCCTGTACAGGTGTACCGTTTTTAATCTTTCACATTGTATTTTTATTGTACCTTTTCTATATTTAGAGATACAAATGCTTGCCAGTGTATTACAGTGTTCAGTACAGTAATACGCCAGACAGGTTTGTAGCCTGGGAGCAATAGGCTCTACCACATAACCTACGTGTGTAGTAGGCTCTACCATATAGTCTGATGTTTATTCAGTGACAAAAATCATCTAACAACTAATTTCTCAAAACATATCTCCATTGTTAAGTGTTGTATAATTTGTTTATCAATACATACTTGTGCTTTCATTTCAGTAGGTAAGATTTCTAACAGCAGTGTTGTTGATTTGGGGAGAATATCCTTTTTATATTTCAATAGCTTCTCCCAAAAGAGTTGTAGCAATTCACACACCCCATTAGTAATGTGTGAAAGGGTTTGTTTACTCATTCTAAGGTCAGCAATAAAGATTATTATTTTTTCCAAACTATTAGAAAATAAGTCTAGGCTGGGCACAGTCGCTCATGCCTGTAATCCCAGCACTTTGCGAGGCTGAGGCAGGTGGATCACTTGAGCTCAGGAGATCCAGACCAGCCTGGGCAACATGGTGAATCCCCACCTCTACAAAAAAATACAAAAATTAGTCGGGTGTGGTGGTGGGCACCTGTAGTCCCAGCTACCTGGGAGGTTGAGGGGAGGGTCACCTGAGCCCACAACGGCAAGGCTGCATAAGTTGCAATCACGCCACTGCACTCCAGCCTGGGTGACAGAGCAAGACCCTGTCTCAAAAAAACAAAACAAAGCAAAACAAAAACTCTAATTTGTGTTTCTTTTATTTAAAAAGTTAAACATTTTTTCATACATTTATTGGCCACCTGCATTCCATTCAATGTATCTTGCTGAATCTTATGCTTTCCTATTGTTTCTATGTTTCTTAATGCTTTATTAAGTCTCATTGTAAACTTGCATTATAAACAAAAGTGTATTTCTTACTTTATGTTGTGCATTTTTCAACCCAGAAATTCATAATTTTGTTAGTGAAAACTATCCAACTCTTTTCTTAAATGGCTTATGGATTTTTCCTGTTTTTAAAGAAAAGCTAAATATAATCAAAATTTTACTTCTATTATTTTACATTCTGATTTCAACATTTCAATATTTATTCCACCTCACACGTATATTTTATATATACATGGTGTGAAGTTGTGGTTTCACTTTATCTTATTCTAGCTAGATGCCAATTACGCCAACATCGTTTTCCCTCTGAATTTAAATTCTACTTTTATCATAAATCAGGTTTCCATCTATACTTTAATTTATGCTGGACCTTATTCTATTATAATAGCTCCTTTTTTCCAGACTTTACATCAAGCTGTTTTTCTAAAGAAATCTTAGAACCATGTATTAATAGCCAGTAGGACTACTGCTCCAATATAAGTCTCTTTTCTAAAATATTTTCTGGAATTTGAATACATTTATTATTTCAAATGAACCTGAAAATAATTTTTTTACTTAAAAAAATAAAATTCTGGTTGGAATTTTATAAATCAAATATTAATTTTGGAAGAACTGTTATTTTCATGATTTTATATCTTCTTGTGAATTCAATTTGTATTATTCAAGTCCTGTCAATAAGTACATCTTTCTTCATGTGGGAGTTGTACCTTTTTTGTGAAATGTATTCCTGGCTATAAAACTGTGAAATGAACATTTTTCTACTTTCTGTATCTAACTTGTTATTGTCATTATTTTCAAAAGCTGTTAACTTTGTCATTTCTTTCATTTTTTCAAATCCAAAGAAAATACCAAAACCAGCCAAACGAAGGTAGGAGTAGAGACTTTAAAAGCTAAAAACAAAATCAGTATTTTAAAAAACAATTCAAGATGCAGTATAAAGGATAAATATCACCAATAAAACAAAAAATACCAATAAAGTAGAATAACTTCTTTTGTGCCTAAGAGGAAAAAAAGAAAGGGAAAATAAATTTACATATTCTTGGAAGAAAGAGAATAGCTCACACATGTACACCCAGCACTTTGGAAGTTCCAGGCAGGCAGATCACGTGAGGTCAGAAGTTTGAGACCAGCATGGCCAACAGGGCAAAACCTCGTCTCTACTAAAAATACAAAAATTAGCCAAGTGTGGTGGTACACGCCTGTAATCCCAGATACCTGGGAGGCTGAGGCGGGAGAATGGCTTGAACTCAGGAGGCAGAGGTTGCAGTGAGCTGAAATCATGCCACTGCACTCCAGCTTGGGTGACAGAGCAAGACTCTATCTCAAAAAAAAAAGTTAAAAAAAAAAAGAAGAAGAAAGAGAATGGAAGAAGTTAAAATAATTTTTATTCTTATTAGTATTACAAAACAAAGTAGAGAGAAAGCTATCTGACCTGCAATGACTAAGGATCTGGCCCTTCAGTTGCTCCAGCCATCGTGTAATTCACATGGTTTGTGCAACTGAAGATTGCCACAGTCCAAGATGAATCTCTGTACCCACCACAAGTTTCCCTCCCAGATAAAACTGGGGAAGATGCAATGAGGGCAGGGAGGAAGAATATGGCTGAGCTGGTATGAACTCTGGAGACACTGCAGTTGACAAGCATATGAAGAACCACAGAAGCTGGGGGCAGCAATGGCTGTACCCAGTCTCCCCACCTGGGGAGGCAGATCACCTCCAATGCTGCAATGATCTACCACTCCATGGTGGTATCTTTTTCTTTTCTTTTTAATTTTTTTTTTTTTCAGTAGAGACGTGGTTTCGTCATGTTGCCCAGGGTGGTCTCAAATGCCTGAGCTCAGGCAATTCGCCTGCCTTGGCCTCCCAAAGTGTTAGGATTACAGGCGTGAGCCACTGCGCCTGGTCGATGATATCTTTTTCTAATTAGTTTCAAACCCAAATGTGTTCCCAATTTAAGAAAATGCAGTACCCCTTCTAGTGGCTAAAAATGCAAGCTTTGAAGTCAGACTGGTCAGATGCCTATCTGTGTTACATCATTTACCAGCTGTTAAACTTTGGGCAAGTTACTCTGTGCCTCAGTTGCCTCTACTATAATGTGGGACTAATACTAATACCAACTTTATAGGTATACCAATGTTGGTATACGGGCTAAATTGTACCTCCTCAAAATTCATATGTTGACGCCTATCTTGGTCCGTTCAGGCTGTTATAATAAACACCATAAACTGGGTAACTTATAAATAAGAGAAATGAATTTCTCACAGTTCAGAATGTTAGGATGTCCAAGGTCAAGGCACTGGCAGAGCCAGTGTTTGCTAAAGGCCCCCTTTCTGGTTCATAGATGACACCTTCTGGCTGTGTTCTTATGTGATGGAAAAGGCAACTCTCTGGGATCTCATTGTAAGGGCACTAATCCCATTCATAAAGATTCTGCCATCATGAACCAGTCACCTCCCAAAGGCTCTTCCCCTCTTGCCATCACATTGGCAATTAGGTTTTCAACAAATTACTTTTGGGAGAACAGAAACATTCAAACCATAGCAAAGCCTTACACCCCCTTGCCTCAGCATGTGACTGTATTCGAAGATAAGGCCTTTACACAGGCAGTTAAGTTAAAACGAGGCTGTTGGGATGCATCCTAATCCAACCTGACCGGTGTCCTGATAAGAGAAAATTGGACACAGAAAGAGACACGAGTGGTGCAGATGCACAGAGAAAGGGCCATGTGAGGACACGGTGAGGAGGTGGCCATCTGCAAGCCGAGGAGAGGCTGCAGGAGAAAACAAACCTGCCTGCCTTTGATCTCGGACTTCCAGTCTCCAGAACTGTGAAAAAAATAAATGTTTGTGGTTGAAGCTACCCAGTCTGTGGTATTTTGTTATGGTAGCCTTAGCAAAGTAATATAATAGAATCACTGGGAAGATGAAATAATCTATTAAAAGACCTTAGAACAGTGACTGGCATTTAATAAATGCTCCACAGAATTAGCAACTTGATATGATGCTGGAGTAGGGAGACGAGAAGGAGGGGAGACAGAAGGAAGAGAAGAAAAAGGAGAAGCCACTCAGCGAATGCCATTTGCCCTATGCTGTGCTGTCGCTTCTACACAGGAGACATCTCCAACGGCTACTGCCCTGCCTGCCCCTTCTCATGATTCCCAGGGAACCCTCAAAAATGATCCAAACCCCAAGAGATGCCCATGTTTTTGTAGGAAGGCCGTTTCAACGGGTCCTTGCTGGGTTCCCTCAACTATTCATTACACAAGTGTTTATTGAATGTCTACTACGTGCCAGACCCAGGGATTGCAGTGAAAAACAAAGTAGGCTTAGACCTTACTTTCATGAAACCTAAAGTCTCCTAGATTACGGGTTCTGAATTCTGGAACAGTTGCACCACTATAAATTTTCACTGTTCTTCCTCAAGGTGATACAGGGATTCTCATAGTGCTCTGACTTAATAGCACAGAACCAGAACTAAGAACACATGAAAGGTTGGCTCAATTCCATTTTCACCAGAAAATAAAAGGATTGTTTTTTATAAGGTCTGTCTATTCCTACACCATCACTCTCCAGTAGAACTTTCTGCAGTGATGGCAATTTTCTCTCTCTGTACTGTCATGGGAAATAACCTTTGAGTGCCTGAAATGTGGCTAGTGCAACTGAGGAAATGAATTTTTATTTATACTTAATTTTAATTAATTTAAATTTAAATAGCAATATGTGGGTAGCATATTGAACAGCACAGAGCAACCTCTGATGTTCTGATGTTTATGGGGCTTTGTTACAATCTGAAAACTGAATTTAGCACTTTTGTATGAACTCCCTGTATGTTGAGCTTTTTTCCATCTCGATAAGTTTGAGGAACATCAGAAGGAAATATGGAAGCAATACTGTGGCTACACTAGCACAAGCTGTTGTATACTTTTTGTATGAAAACTCAATGTTTTGCTAGGCTGGGTGCAGTGGTTCACACCTGTAATCTCAACACTTTGAGAGACTGAGGCAGGAGGATCACTTGAGCCAAGGAGTTCAAGACTAGCCTGGGCAACATCACAAGACTCTGTCTCTACAAAAGAATTAAAAAGTTAGCTGGGCGTGGTAGCATCCACCTGTAGTCCTAGCTACTCAGAAGGCCAAGGTGGGAGGATTGCTTGAGCCCAGCAGTTTGAGGCTGCAGTGTGCCATGATCACACTCCTACACTCCAGCCTGGGTGACAGAGCGAGACACTGTCTCAAAAAAAAAACCAAAACCAAAAACAAAACAAAAAAGCAAACTCACTGTCTTGCTGTAGGAAGAAACTTTAACTGGAAAAATTTGAAAAGGTTTTGACAAACCAGAAAAGCTATTTAAATAGCAAGAATTTACAAAAAGAACGCTATCTTTCATACAAAATATGAATGCATTCCTACTTCCTCTACCAGTCAAAAATATGATCAGTCATGATTAGAAGCATTTACAAAAGTCACTTTGATTGTATCTGCATTCACAATCTAGAGAAGCAGCAATTGCGCTGGAGCAGCAGTGGTCATTCTCATTTGGTCAAAATATGCATACTTCCTCAACCATAATTCATGCCCTTTATCTTGCTTAGGATGAAAGTTGAACTCAACAGTTTGACTCAACTCAGAGCCAAAGGAAAACTTTTTAAAGATCTGTAAAAAGAAAACTCAAATAGGACGTAACAAATAATTAGGAGTAATTGGAACCAGGATCTCATGGAAAATGCCCACCCTGAAAGTTATAATTACTGGTTCCAGAATGCTACTTGGAAAATAAGGTTAGCAAGTCTATGAAGCTGGCTTGAGAGAGCCCCAAAAACTCCAGTACCACAGTGGTCTGCTCCAGAGACAGGCTGTGATGGAAATTCAAATGATGGCTCCACTCTGTAGCAAATTGAGTCACTGGGACATACTGTGTCACAGGAAAGCCGAGGTCCGTCAAGTGCTACTAATCTGGCCTGTTAAGGAGTTCAGGATCTATAGGAGCCACCTCCTCAAATCGCTTCGATTCTCCAGATACTCTGGGTTTCTTTATGCTATTTGAGTCATAGAAAACACTTTCACTGTTCATCAGATTAACAATCAAATCAGGATTCTCAAGAATGAACGGGGTCTCGACAATTAATTCTGCCAGGGAAACAGTGGGGAATCCTGAGCAAACCCAAATATGTGGTCACCCCCTGAGAATACTGCTGTAAAGGTCCAGGTGTGCAGTCAGGATCTAACTCAGCACCTGTGCCTCCCCGACTTTGCCTCCCTTTGGATGTGCCTTTGAACTGATGCATTTGCCATCCAGTGACATCTGCATTTCCACTGATGCAACAGCATTTTTATACTTTTATGATTGAGATCAGACTGTCAGAGTGGAATTTTTAAGATTTATACCACACCGGCATTTGCTAATTCCTCACATGAAAGAAGGAGCACACCAGACTCTCTGGCAACCAACAAGTTCCAGGTGTCGGAGCCAATTTTCAAGTGCTAATTAGTTAGTGTCTATCAAGGACTCAGAAGTCACTGAGGACAACCCCTCAAGGCAAATATTTCCAAATCGGTGACACAGGGGCAGAGGGGGCATTTTCTGACTCACTCCTTGGAATTCTCTCAGCAATGATGCTAATGTTTATAAAGGGCTACAGGAACTCAGTTGGGAAGGTATGAGGAAAAAAATCCCACAAAGTGGATAAGGCTTAAAGAACATAAATTATTAGAGAAGTTTGCTCTTGTTTATTTCCATGGTGTGCATATGAATCATGAAATCAGTGGCATTTTTCCAAATCTTGCAAACCAGACCATGGTTCCAGAAACCATAGCTCGGGGCGGGTGGCGGGGGGTGGGGGGTTGTGACAGCCGCTGAGGGGATTCTGAAACTTATCTTTGATTAATTTCTGCTGCAAACGAATACTTTGGTACACTTCCATATTGCCAACATCTATATTACAAGGGGCTCAGTTCAAACTGATCTGACTTCTAGATAAATAAAGAGACAAAGTTATTTTCTATCATAATGAAGATTAACTTTAAAACCACCATTCTTCCTGCCTCCCACTGATTTATCCCTGGCAGAAGAACACTAGGAGTTTTTCTGGTTGAAGCCTTCATACGGGAGCGGCATGTTGGGAACCTGGAAAGGATACACAGAGAGTAAAAACAGAAAAACACACACACATCCACAATGTTTATAGCAGGAAAAACTGAAGAAGGCAAGAAAGGCTGATGTGAACATCTAATGCAAAGCTATGTAACAATATAATTGTATTATGCAAATGATGGTCTTTGAGCTAAGGTATTAAAAGCTAAACAAAAAATTATAGAAAGCAGAGAAATAAACTTCATAAACAAGGGAATTGCATTTTGTTCATTTAATGGGCTCACGAGCTGATCCGGGGAGTGCTTTAGCCCTCTCATTATGCCATCGGTTCTTTGATTGCCTCAACATGATTTTATCCAGAACGTTGACATTTGCTCTACGTGTTGTAAACTGCTCCCCTCTTCCAATCAGACTGCTGCCCCTAGCTTTTATATATAGAAATGTCTAACAGCAAATATAAATATATATTCTCTTATTAGTATCAATATCCTTCTTTGACTAGAAGTCTCTCTGGATTTTTTGTAAGAGGAAGAAATGTAACATGAACCTCCTGTCACACTGATAACTGAGATATAAGTTTGAAAGTAAAGTAAATCTTGAAAGTGACATGAGTCACATTAAAAGAAAAAAAAAAGCTTCAGCCCACTTCTGCCACAACACATTGTTCATTTTATGTGGAGGAATTGGCAATAGAGAACACAGATGGCTCTTCCATTTCTAACAATTTAACTAGGAAAAGAATTCCTGTTGACTTATAAATCAGAATGACAAACAACAAAGACAGTCTACTCTCCTTTCACATTTAATTCTACTTCCCTCCCGCCGATCTTCTATCTTATCCACTTCTCTTTCACATGATCTTTTTGCTGCCTTACTAAATTTTAAAGTTGGCTCAATCCAAGGCCACCTTTTGGGAATTATTAGACAACTGTTTTTTACATTATTCTTGTTTTGCTATTATTCTTGTTAACATTGGGTTGGTTGGTTGGTCGGTTTCTCAAACATGATGCTAGATCATTTGTCCAAAAGCATCTTCGGTGAACGAGGCAAATGAAGTGTTTCTCATCATTACCTTTTTTCTAAGTCAGAATTATAAGAGACAGATTCTCTGAAGGTTTAAGCTTCTTCCTGACTGCAAATCAGACACCTTTGGAAACACTTACTCTTTTAAAACACCAGGACAGAAATCTGCATTTCTGCTGGCCTGCCCAACATTAAAGGGGCCAGCCTTAGAACTAGAAGTGAACTATGCATCTCTACCTCTGATTTTTTGCCATCCATGCACATCCTTTGAGCAAGCATTCTAGAAACTCTACTACAAACTCTACAGTCCATGAGTGCCAAGAAATCCAAAATCAGTCCATATAAAGTATTGCCCCAGTCAGAGCAGCTGGCATTAGCCCTTACAATCCTTACTACCCACTAGCCTGGAAGTCACGATGAACTCTTCCACTGCATTAGACCTTTTTCATCTTTTTAAAACCATGTTAACTTTAGTGACTTTGTAACATTATCATGTTTGAAATGACTCATTCAAATTATCCATTTGTCTTCCCCACTAAACTGTAGGACCCGGGAGCAGGGGTTATGATCACTTTGTTCATAGTTAGAATCTCAGCACAGTGACAATCATGTAGAAGATTCTCAATGAATATCTGTTGATAAAATACACCAATGGAGGAGGAAATTGTGTCTCAAATAAAGAAGGATAGATGGCCAATTGCTTTCCCTACTCCTTCCTCAAAGGCTTTTTTGTACTACCAAAATATACCTGTCACTTTCTCTAGACCAAAATGGCCTTCCTAATCTGAGTACTCATATCTAGGAAAGCCCTGTGCTGCAAAACAACTCCCTCACATAACTCTATTTATTAAACTTTGCCAATATTTCTCATACTCATTCCCTTCTGAACATCCTCCCATCCACTACCCTCATCATCTCCCACTGGGTCTGTTAAAAGAGTCTCCTAACCTGTCTGTCCTCCCACCTCCAGAACTGATCCTGCCTCCTCCACACAATCACCAGAGTGATTTTTCTAAAATATTCATCCGTAGATGTGCTTCCCCTAAGTAAGCCCCTTCAAGATCTCCTTACTTCGCACAGGATAAAGTCTAAATTCTTTTGTATCTGAACTTAATCTAAACACTAGGCAGCTTATGTTGAGTGCCAACATCTAGTCTCATCCACCCTTCCAGCCACTTTCTGATTCACACCTCACCCTGAAGCAATGTTAAATTATCAGCAGCTCGTCACACACCATGCTCTGTCTCCTCTCCATATGTGCGCTCGTTCTGTTCCTTCTGCCTAGATGCCTCCCCTTCTACATCCAGAAACTCTTACTCATACTTCAAGATTCAACTCAGATGTTAGCTCCTCTAGAACACCTTCCCTGAATTCTCTCCATACCCCATGCTCTGCTCCCAGATTGCTCCCAGATTGGCTGACTGTCTTTCCTCCCATCATACCCAATGCATGAGGATATCATAGCAAATATTATATTGTGCTGAATTTGCATATTTATATGACCTCATTTCATTATCTCTAATTGAGGTCATTAGATATAATGATCTCAAGAGCCACAACTGTGCCTTCCCTCTTCATCTTTGCATCTTCAGGATCTGGCAGACTGCCTAAGCTGCTGTTTAATAAGTGTTTGACCCAAAGGGTTTCACTTTAATCCCCTTTCAACTTCCATTCCCTTAGACAACAAGAAACTCAGATGCAGATACAGGATCTGGGACAATGACAGAACAGAGCTGATTTAATACAGGATGCAGGCTCTGAAAAAAGATGCTGAAAATATCACTTAAATGGTGTCTAGAGGGTACATTTGAAGTTTTTGCTGAACCAGAATTAATTTCTCCTTGTCTTGAGGCACAGCACCATGATTTTCTTCACTCTCAGTCCATCTGACCCAAGGCTTAGAATCACTATTCTTCATCTCTGACTTCAGCAACTGTTTCAGATATGAGCATGTGACCCCAGCCAGAGAAATAACACTCAATTAAGGACTTTTGTGGGAATTTCTCTTTCTGAGAGAAGGACCTGTATGAGAAAGGAGACAACATAGAGAACAGCAGTCCTCATGACCAAGTCCCCAGGATCTCACTTTCACACTTCCCCTATGAAGAAGGATATATAAGCATCTAGACTTCACTGGGTAATCCTCCTCCTCCAAGTCTCCTGTACTTATGCACATTAAATAAATTGTGCATGCCTTTTTTTCTTAGTAATCTGCCTTTTGTTAAGTGATTTTCAGTAAATCTTTAGAGGGCAAAGTAGAAGCTTTTCTTCTTCGACTCTACAAAAGCTTTTTCCTTAATGCAAAGATTTATTTTAAAACTAGTTTTTCTCAGTTAGGCACGGTGGCACATCCCTGTAGTCCCAGCTACTCAGGAGGCTGAGGCAGGAGTATCACTTGAGCCCAGGAGTTTAAGACAAACATGGGCAATAAAGCAAGACCCCATCTCTAAATAAATAAATAAGATTTTCCTGTCTAAGATGATCCAGAAATGATTCTTCCAAAAAAGTCTTTGGAATAGTCTAGATCATGGTTCAACAAACTGTAGTATATGGGCTGGCCACCTGTTTTTTGTAAATAAAGTTTTATTGAAACACAGCCATACAATAGTATGAGTTTTCAATATTTTTTCTAGTTGTAAAGATCAAGAAACAATCATAATTTTCCCCATTGATTACATAGATCATTCTGTATGGTTTTTATGCAATGCACAGTCATTTTTATAATCCCACACTGTCATGACTATATATTTAGTACCATCAGCATAAATGTGGCATCTAAAGCCATGAGAGTATATGACATCACCTAGAAAAATGTTCTTTCAACTGCAAGTCATGACTCACTAAGTGGGTAGTAAAATCAAGTTAGTGGGTATAAAGAGGAATTTTTAATGATATAGAAAAGAGAACTTGGATTCTGTGCACGTGCGTGTGTGTGTGTGTGTGTGTGTGTGTGTGTAGTGTGTGTGCTGGGAAATGGTGCAAAATATATATTTTACATGTAGGGATGAAAATAAGCTTGAAAGTCATAAACCTAATAAATGTATGCAAAGAAGAGAGGAAGGTCAAGAACAGAGTGCTAAGGTCTTTAAATATTTGAGTTTGGGAAGTTGAGGAGAAACTATCAAAGATGGCAAAGAAGAATCAGCCCAGAGGTAAGAGGAGAACAAAGAAACCAAGTCCTGGCAACCAGGTTAAAAAGTGTTCTGTGAAGGAAAGCATGATCAGCAGGTTCAACTGTTTGTTCAATTACTGTTGTATTTAGCCAGAAGGTGGCCACTGGTGATCTAAACAGTGATAATGATTACAGTCTTTAATGGAGTGATAGGGTAAAGCCTTCGTGGAATTGATTCACAACAGGAAGTGAAGAATCAAAGACAAAGATTTTGTTGTAAAATGGCATGGATTGATATTTAAAATGTATAAGAAACATAAAGTGAATAAATGTCAGCACACATATTATTATATATGTATACAAAACATGTTCAAAGTTATGTGTAATATTGCTTTTTGCTTCTCTTCTACATCTTTTACGGAAATCACAGAAGTACACAAGCACATAAGAGATCATAGTCCTCTTACCCTGGCTAAGAATTATACTAAGTTATTAAACAGAAAAAAATCTATTTTACTTTCCAAAACTTTCAGGGGTTAATATTTTACATCATATTTATAATCCTATGATATATTTACCCATAATATGTTCCACTAATAAATTAGTTACACAAACTTATAAACACAAACTCAAGCTTTCATGTTTTCTTCTTTTGTTACTCTGAATTCTTTTCCAAAGTCAGTTTTCCTTTTCCTGTAGCCTGAAAGGCATTAGCATTTCAACTTTCTCAGAAGGCCATTATATGCAAAGTAATGGTCCTTTTTCATTGCACTGAGGCTGTATGAAGTATTTGAGACTCTTGCTTTTCCATCTTTTTTCCTATAACTTTGGCAAACTGGCTTCAAAGATGTTGTCTTAGTCCATTTGTGTTGCTATAAAGGAATACTCAAGGCTGGGTAATTCATAAAGACAAGAGGTTTATTTGGCTCCTGGTTTTGCAGGCTGTACAAGAAGCATGCCACCAGCACCTGCTTCTGGTAAGGGCTTCAGGCTGCTTCCACTCGTGGCAGGAGGTGAGGGGAGCCAGCATGTGCAGAGATCACATGGTGAGAGAGAAAGCAAGAGCCAAAGAAGGGAGGTGCCAGGCTTTTTTTTAACAACCGGTTTTGAGGGGACTAACAGAGCAAAACTCACTCATTACAGTGAGGATGGCACTAAGACATTCACGAGGGATCTGCCCCCATGATGTAAACACCTCCCATGAGGCCCCATCTCCAACACTGAGGATCAAATTTCAACATGAGATTTGGAGGGGTCAAACAAACCAAGCTATGGCAGATGTTGTGTCATCATGCACTCAACTACCAGGTATTGTGGTAGCTCCTCTTCCTGCATATACCCTTCACACTGGCAGGTTCCTTCTTTCTTACTTCCAGAACCTCATCTCCATCAAAAGCTTATTAAATACAGTGCCCAATGCAACATGTGCCAGGTGCCATATTAGTGCTCATCGTTCCATTGAGTTATTTAGGTACTGAAAGTAAGATGCCAAAAGAAAGAGAGTATGTAATATTTAGTATTACATTAAGGCACATGAAACGACATTTTTGTAGGTCAAGAGTAGTCACATACAGTTAGTTTCACATGGTTCAACCTAAAAGCTTTTCTTGCAAAATCTGTGTGCTCTCTATAGCTGATAGGTGAACACTATAACATCTCTATTTCACTTTGGCTTTCCAACTTGCACCCATTTCTCCAATATCAATGTTCACATTATAGATGAAAATTATAGATTTAAATGGATTTATTTAGCAAACATTTGCTAAGTGCCCACTATACAAAACACTAGACAAAATATTGAGAATTCAGAGTTGAAAACTCCCACATGTTCGCTGACCCTGAGAATTGACAGTTTAGCAAGGAGCTAAATGCTAGATAGTCACACAAATATTTTTATTTAATTTTTAAAAATTGAGATAAATGTTATGAAAAAAAGAAAAGCATGGATCTAGTAGAAAAAAAAACCTAAATCAGTCTTGAAAGACAAGGAAGGTTTCCCTGAGAAGGTAACATTACGCTAAAGACAGAAGGTTGAGCAGGGGTTAGGAGAGTCAAGATTTCCAGGGAGTAGTAAAACAGTTTGTGCAAAGGTCCTAGCTCAGGAAGGAACTTTCAAGGATCTGAATGAAAGAAAGCCAAAGAACAGGTACAAAATGAGCAAGAAGGAAGTGGCTCAAAATAAGCAAGGTTAAGAAGCAAGACATTGTGAATGCATGTCCTTGAGCAGCAGCAAGTCAATTAAATAACATCAGGAATGGCCTGCCAGGATATCCTTCACATTTAAGAAGGATCCCTAGCTTCAGTGTAGAACAAGGACCCTCAGCAAACTGTGACGAGAACACCAAATCCTGCTGTGGTCTGCCGTATAAATAAGGTTTTACAGGCACGCCGCCACACTTGTTTGTTTATGCACTGGCTATGACTGCTTTCTCCTATAAATGGCAGCATTGAGTAGTTGACACAGAGACTGTATGGCCGGCAGGGCCAAAAATATTTATTTTCTGGCCCTTTGTAGAAAAAGTTTGCCCATGTCTGGTGTGGAGAATGAATTGGAGGGGCTGAGAGGATAATAAGGAAAAGAAGTCAGAGGATATTGTGGTAGTCTGTTAAATAATCACTATAGGAGGACATTATTTTGGACTAAGTTCCTGCATTGAGCTCCAAGAGACCAGGCTAAAATTCAAAATGGAATCATTTGTTCTGAGTTCCAGGTCACCAGACTAAAACTAACTCATCTGACCTTCCAAGAAATCAGGAGAGAGATAACAGCCAATTTTCCAATCAGGCCAGTAAGCACGAAAATGAAGTTCCTTCTCTTTTAATCCTTAACCAATCCATTATCTTTCTATTCCTCTGTCTCCCTGTCCCTGCCTAACAAGGAAAGTAACTTTGAAATAACCAATTCACTTTTGTTCTTTCTTCAGCACTTTTTCTGTCTCTAGAGCCAACCTCCTCTGCTTGAGTCATTGAAACACCTATTCTATTTTATGGGATGAAGTGTTACCTGATTCTAGAATTGCAATAAAGCCAATTGAGAGCTTTAAACTAAATTTGTTGTAATTTTGTCTTTGGGCAAATCCAGAGGCAAAATCCAGGTAATTTTGTCTTTGGATAAATCCAAGAGAGGCTATTGGCTTGGACTAGGTTGGCGGTGGACGTCATGGTAAGCAGTGGACAGATTCGAGAACAATGAAGGCGTGGAATTGACAGTGCTTGGTGAGTGCTGGAGGGAAGGATAAGGAGGCACCTGGAATAACTCCCAGGTTTCTGGTAGGAGCAGCTGGGGGCGGGTTGTGCCACTTAGGCAGCATGGAAACAAAGATGAACAGGGAGACCGGGGACAGATCAGGAATGGGTCCTGAACTTTGAGATGAATATGAATAATCCATCTGAAACATATAAATTACTGGGGGGGAAAGGAGGATACTCACATTCTTATCCTACTCTCTGAAATGGTTCTATTGAAAAGTTTTATTAAAAATTCTTCAATTCACCAGGCATGGTGGCTCATGCCTATAATCCCAGCACATTGGGAGGCCAAGGCAGGAGAATTACTTGAGCCCAGGAGTTTGAGACCAGCCTGGAGCGCAGTGGCACAAATCTTGGCTCACTGCAGCTTCCACCTCCCAGGCTCAAGTGATCCTCCCACCTCAGCCTCCCGAGTAGCTGGGACTACAGGCGCTCGCCACCTTGCCCGGCTAATTTTTTGTATTTTTTAGTAGAGACAGGGTTTCACCAGGTTAGCCAGGATGGTCTCGATCTCCTGACGTCGTGATCCGCCCGTCTCGGCCTCCCAAAGTGCTGGGATTACAGGCTTGAACCACCGCGCCCGGCCTGATAGTCTTTTTTTTTTTTTTTTTTTTTTTTTTTTTTGAGACGGAGTCTTGCTCTGCCACCCAGGCTGGAGTGCAGTGGCCGGATCTCAGCTCACTGCAAGCTCCGCCTCCCGGTTTACGCCATTCTCCTGCCTCAGCCTCCCGAGTAGCTGGACTACAGGCGCCCGCCTCGTCGCCCGGCTAGTTTTTGGTATTTTTTAAGTAGAGACAGGGTTTCACCTTATTAGCCAGATGGTCTCGATCTCCTGACCTCGTGATCCCCCGTCTCGGCCTCCCAAGTGCTGGGATTACAGGCTTGAGCCACCACGCCCGGCCCTGATAGTCTTAATGTTGCTTGTCTTACATGGATTGTTCCATTTGGTGTTGGTTTTTTTTTTTTTTAATTGGGGTGTAGGGTGGGGTTAAGAGGAAAAGAAAGAGATGTTTTTGTTTTCCCATCTACTACACTCATCTCTCTTGTCTTTTTACCTGTGTTCTCTATTAGCACACATAGGAATGCCTGCTATATTCTGTAAAGCTTTTAATATTTTTCCTTCCCTTCAGATCTTTTCTCATACATTTAGCTATTTTTATTACTCTATGGCTCCTTATCACACTTTACCATATTTTACTGTCTTCATATTCCAACAAAAATTGAATCAGCTTTCATATATCTTTGCCAAAAAGTTCCAAAAGTTCTTCAGCACTTAATTTCAATTACCATGATTATATAATATGTACAGAAAAATAACAGAATCTGTCCACTTCAGATGTTCCAAACTCGTCAGGAAGTAGCATGTTGTGATGGAAAATGCCTGGTCTTTTTCAGAAAATCTCCCCCTATTATTAACTATGTGTCCTTAAGGGAGCTGTTCACACCTGCTTCCTAGAGAGTTACAGAAGTTAAAGTGAGAGTGGAAACTACCTGGCCTAGTGCCCTAAACATAGTTTCTGCCCTCTCTCCCTTTCTCCTTTCCTCTCATGCACAAAAGGACATCAGTTCTATTGGTCCTTTCGCCTTTTTTGCAAGATCAATTTTGTACTAACACACCTAACCTATAGCTGGAGTGGGAGAAAGCAGATGTAAAAACAAATGCTAGGCTAGCCCAGGTGGCATCACATACGTGTGGACAGTGGAAAACGGAGGTATCACATTAAGACAGGAAGCCTTACCAGCACAGGAAGTGATAGATGTGAAGGTAACTCAAACCACACAGCTCCTGAACCTTAGTAAAATGCAGCTTATAGGTCAGTATCAGGAGATCTACGATAAGAAAGGCAAAAGGCAGAGGACACATTGGAAAGTCCCTAGGAATGTGGCTCAGGCTGCTGAATAGCTGTTTTCGGTATGATCACAAAGTCTCCATCCAGGTGAGACGAATTTACTGGAAAAGGCAAGAGCAGAAATCTGGTCATGAGCAACCACCGAGGTCAGAGCTTCTCCTGGAAAGGTAAGGTCAGTAATACTGAGGTGGTGGTACAGGCCTTGTCCAGAGTCCCATTCCATCATTAATTTCCTTTGGACTGTGCCAGCATTCTTCAACCTTGGTGTCTTCAGACTAAATGCAAACATTTAACTTAAATCATTTTCTCATTTTTTTTTTTTCTGAAATACAACTTCGTCACCCTAAATTTCACTCTCTTTTAGTAGGTCTGAAATGTATACCTTTAAATAATTCTCTTTTAGCATTTCTTTTATGAGGCATATATTAAGTATAATAAAAATCAATTTCATATTTATATTTTTTCAAATTCCAACATGAAGTGCAAACTATATTTTACCACCACACAGTTTTAACAATTATATTATAAGTTTTTGAAAGTTCTTATTATCTTCTTTTTGGGATTCATGTCAGATATGGTAAAACTCAAATTTTAACTGATAAAACTTTTCATCTATTACCTTCAAAATGTCAGTGACATAGGATCTTGCAGAATATATGTATAAACATCATTCTGAAATCCCACACAAGCACTTACATTTGGAAACTCAACCCAAAAATGTTATGTTATTTTGTCACATGTTGTTTTGCACTACTTTGAAAATTTTTTGTGCAAATTTCCCAAAGTGACATTTTCCTCAGAGAACAAGAAGGTCTTGTAGTACGTATGACTAAGATTGCTTCTTCCAAAAATTGAGTCAACACATGCAATCAATTTGGCCACATATGGTTACTTACAAGCAATATTTTTTTAAATGAAAACTGCCTCTAGGCTATATGATTTCTGCAGCTACTAAAAACTGATTTTCAAAAAGACTATAATCAATTCATTTTAAAGAGCACAATAATAATAATGGCATCCTTTTTATTTTTTATTTTTTGATATTTCCACTCAGCTTGCAAATAATCAGAAATTGTCTAGGGATATGAAAATTACCTGCAGAATTTCTTCCAACATGATTAGGGCTGGCCTCATGCCAAATAAGGTTATGATTTCTTTAGGGATTAGGTATTAAGAATAAGATGTTTCTTATCTAACTGTTGGTCATCTATACAGCATTTTTAAAAACCCAAAAGCACAAGCACAGCATAAACAATGACATAATTTCTTATAATCAGTCTTGATTGCTTATTATTATTTTTATATATGTACATATGTAATTCATCTTTCCTATAAACGTGAAGTGTTTGTAACATGACAGAAGCTTAATAACCTTTTTTTTTTTAAGTTATTCTTTTACTTTTAAAAGAGAGAGTGGGTCTCACTCTGTCACCCAAGCTGGAGTGCAGTAGCACAATCTCGATTCATTGCAACTTCCACTTCCCGGGCTCAAGCAATTCTCCCATTTCAGCCTCTGGAGTCGTTGGGACTACAGGTGCCTGCCACCATGCCTGCCTAATTTTTGTATTTTTGTAGAGACAGGGTTTTGCTATGGTGCCTATGCTGGTCTCAAACTCCTGGGCTCAAGCGATCTACTTGTGTTGGCCTCCCAAAGTGCTGGGATTACAGGTGTGAGCCACTGCACCCAGCAATAATTTTGAAAGTATGTTTATAAAAGCAAAGAGGCCGGGCGCGGTGGCTCAAGCCTGTAATCCCAGCACTTTGGGAGGCCGAGACGGGTGGATCGCGAGGTCAGGAGATCGAGACCATCCTGGCTAACACGGCGAAACCCCGTCTCTACTAAAAAATAGAAAAAACTAGCCGGGCGAGTTGGCGGGCGCCTGTAGTCCCAGCTACTCGGGAGGCTGAGGCAGGAGAATGGCGTAAACCCGGGAGGCGGAGCTTGCAGTGAGCTGAGATCCGGCCACTGCACTCCAGCCTGGGCGACTGCGAGACTCCGTCTCAAAAAAAAAAAAAAAAACCAAAGAATGTTTCCAATAAGTGGGAATGTTTTTGCATAAACTTGGATTTCCAAAATTATTAAAAATAGGAGACACAGAAAATTGTTAACCTAACTGCACCCAAAGAATCATAACTCCCTCAGTCCACATGGCCTGGCTGACAACTAGCACCAACAGTCAGGCATAAGTGAAGCTCTTGCTTGAACCAGGCAGCTTCTAAGTGAACTCAGAAAAGACTTGCTGAAGAACTTTCCAGCTGAGCCCAACCCAAATTGCTAACCAACAGAATTATGAAAAAAATCAAATGATGATTGTTATTAAGCTGCTGAGTTGCAGGGGTGGTTAAATATGTGGCAACAGATAAGTAACATAGGACAGGAGAATGACAGAATTGATTAAGAGAAAGAGTAATGACAAGTGTGTTAGGCTGAAAAATGGCCTCTCAACAGATATCCATGCCCTAATCCCTGAAACCTGTGAATGTTACCTGATATGGCAGAAACAATAGAATCTTCACAGATGTGATTAAATGAATGATCTTGCAATAGGGAGGTTATTCTGGATTATCTGGGTGAGCTCTAAATGCAATCACATCTATACTTATAAGAGGGAGATTACACACAGAGAAAAAGAGAATACAATGTGTCCACAAAGGCAGAAATTGGAGTGAAGTAGCCACAAGTCAAGGAATGCTGGCATACACCAGAAGCTGGAAGAGGAAAGGAAGGAATTCTCCCTTACAGACTCTGATGGAACAGCAGCCCTGACAACTCTTTTATTTCAATCCAGTGATACTAATTTCAAACTTCCAGCCTCTAGAATTGTAGAGAATAAATTTCCGTTGTTTTAAACAACAACGTTATGGTAATTTGTTACAGAATCCATAGGAAACTAATACCATGGGTAATACATGTATATGGAAGACCAAGTTGTCTTTATGCTGTGATGTCAAAGGGAAAATTATCTCCCATTACAGATAAGTCTTTTTTCTTTGAGCAACAATTCAATTTTTTGGTTGCTTCTCTATTGGAGTACTTAAACCTTGACAAGGAGTTTAAGAAAATACAGGACAGCCAGGCACAATGGCTTATGCCTATAATCCCAACACTTTGGGATGCGGAGGATTGCTTGAGCCTAGGAGTTTGAGACCAGTCAGCAAAGTGAGATGCCTACAAAAAATGAAAAAAGTTTAAAAATTAACATTTAAAAAAATAAAATTAGCCAGGCATAGCAGCATCTGCCTATATAGTCCCAGCTACTCAGGAGGCTAAGGCAGGAGGACGGCTTGAGCCTAGGAGTTTCAGGCTGCAGTGAGCTATGCTCTCAACACTCCACTCCAGACTGGGTGACAGAGTGAAACCTTGTCTATAAAAAAGACATAAAAGAAGAAAGAGAGAAAAAGAGAGAGATAAAAATATAGCATAAAATGCATAATCTGAAATAGAGCTTAAAGATAGTGTCCATTTCACTCATAAGTAATAAACAGCATTATTTATACATTATAGAATGCAATACAAATTCACATTTTTTTCAAGAAGAAAATTACATCTAAATTAAATATCAAATGTGGAATGTATGGGTGCTTTGGACTACACCCTGAGATTCACAGAGATTCTAAATCATCCTTCCCTATTGCTGGAGGAGATCCAATGGCAAACACTGAGGAGTACTTTAGATCCACTTTTGTTTTGTGTGACTGGTACAATGGAATACTTCCGTCAGAGCCTTGGGGGATAGAGCCTCATGGACAGGGAGTTCTGTGCTTGCTATGGAAGGCAATCTCCTTTAGAGGATCTAATATTTAGGGAAAAAACGCAAAATATGCGTAGCTTCTTACCCAATGCCCATATTAAGTTTCTTTTAAATTCAGAAATTATACCCTACAAAATGCTTTAACAAATTATGCCATGTCCATAAAATGGAGTATTATGCAACCATTGATACTACCTACAAATACCTATAGAAAATGGTTGAGAAAATGTTTATGACAAAATGTTTAAAAAAGATTGGACAACACTATTATTTATACAAAGACATATGCACAGGAAAAAACAAAAAGGTAATTGCCAAAGCGAGAGAAGAGAAAGGAAGAAACTGGTCAGGCAGCCAATTAGGATAGGTCCTCAGTTGAATTCTTTCAAACAAAAGAACAGCCTGAGAAATCAAGCTGCAGGCACAGATAAAGGAACTTGCACAGGGGCGCTTGCCTAAGACATGCCCGCAGCCACACAGAGAAGAAAGCCTACACAGGTGACTTCCCAGATATGCCCACAATGGAAAACTCCATCCCCTGACACATGCACAGTAAAGGGAACAAAGCAATATGGAGTAACTCAAGCTAAGGGCCTGCATGCACACTAGGATGACGGGTGGAGCAACCAGAAATGTGTACCTTATGCAAATGAGACTCCCAGCCCTCATTTGTTTACTATAAAAGCCTTTGCATTCAACTGTAAAAACAGCAACTCTCTTCCAGGCCCCCTCTCTGCCTCAGAGAGCTTTCTTCTTTTGCTTATTAAACTTTTGCTCCAACTGCAACCTTTGTGTCCATGCTCTTTAATTCTCTTGGTTGTGAGAAAAAGAACTCCGGCTGATACCTCACAAGAGACTACTACATTGTAGTGCATTGGTGAGACTGTAACAAAAGGTTAACTGTGTTAAATTATTTGTGCTTTTCTGAATTTTCTCAAATCTATGAGTGTGTGTGTGTATTTCTTTAATAAATCCAGAAATAGCCTACTTCAGACAGACACAAAAGACATTTGCTTTTTCCTACTTCTAAAAGAATTTGAGGCAGCCTACACAATTTCATATTACATAAACTAGGCCACTGAAACTGAAAGTAAAGTCAACATCAAAAGAGGTGCATATCAAACTTTAATGTGCATATGAATCACCTGGGGACTTTGTTAACAGCAGATTCTGATGTGATACTGCTCCTGGCAAACGAGTAGGGCACCACACTTTAAGTATTAAATAGCAAGGAAAGAAACTAGAAGTAGATGTCACACAGCGACTGAGATGACTTAATCACCACAGCTGGAGGCTAGACTTAACATTTTTCCTGTTTAAACAGAATAAATCATTATATATAACAAAGGCTAACCTTAAAGTATAATTCAGTAAAAATAATTGTTCCAGTAATGTAACCTTCAATTTTACTTTTTAGAAATACAGAAATAAAGCTTGCTTCATATCCTTCTTGAAGAAACGGTATTTATAGATATGAAACCACTAAGAATAGAGCTTAAAATTCTAAAGTTGAAAGACACTCCCCTAGAGAATTTTTTCAGTGTGGGAAAATGATCCATTATTTTAATTTGGCTGAAGATTCTTGATCATAGCTTGTGAGAGCCCTGAAATCCAAAATAGAGAGAGCAATATAGAAAACTGTATAGCTGAAGTCTTTAAGTAAGTAATTCACTCAGGCACCAATAGGTACCACATAAGCTACACTGGTATAAAACCATGGCACCATTGACATTTGGGATCAGATCGTTCTTTGCTATGAGAGGCTGCCTGGTGCACTGTAGGATATTTAGCAGCATCTATGGCCTCCACCAGATGTCAGGAGCACCCACCTCCTCCCTGCCCTTCCATCCCTACTCTCCTCAGAGTTGTGACTACCAAAAATGTCTCCAGACAAGGCAAATGTCCCCTACCTAGCAAGACCTCACCCATTTGAGAACTACTTCTAAAACTTCTTCTCAGCCTCTATTGGAATTAAGTGTTTTTTTGAGGAAACATTTGCTTTTATACATCTGATTTTAATCAATCTTTGGATGATTTGACTTTATTGTGATTATCTAGTAAATCTGGCAAACTGTTTTTTTACTTCTTGCCCCTTTTATCCAACTAAAAATTGGGCAGATAGAATTTTCTTTTTTCCTAAACAGGAAGCAGGCAAAGCTGGTTTCACCCTGTCTTCTAACTGTAAGCACATAAAGGAAATACTGGTCCAAAATATTGCTTGAGCAAAGTTCTATAAATTCATTAGACTCAAGAAATTAATTCAAGAAACTAGAAGATGTAGTGAAGAAGAAATAGTAGTGTTTTTTAACAAGATAAAAATATTCTAGCTTAAAAGTCAGAGTAAAAACTTCTAATTAGATAAAAAAATAAAAGAATATTTACATTTTCATAATAATAAAGAGGTTTTAAGTCTATATTATCTTTATAGTAAGCAACAGTGGAATTAAAAAGAAATTTCGGCCTGGCACAGTGGCTCCCGCTGCTAATCTCACCACTTTGGTAGGTCAAGACAGGCAGATCACTTGAGGTCAGGAGCTCCAGATCACCCTGGCCAACATAATGACACCCCATCTCTACTAAAAATACAAAAATTAGCTAGGCATGGTGGCGCACATCTGTAATCCCTCTAGGATTAATCTCTCCTGAGGTGGGAGAATCACTTGACCCCGGGAAGTGGAGGTTGTAGTGAGCCAAGATCGCACCACTGTACGCTAGCCTGGGTGACAGAGCTAGATTCCATCTCAAAAAAAAAAAAAAAAGTTTCTACTTTTTAAATCATTACAGAAACTCAAAGCAAAAAACATGGGCCAGGCGCGGTGGCTCACGCCTGTAATCCCAGCACTTTGGGAGGCCAAGGCAGGCGGATCACGAGGTCAGGAGATCAAGACCATCTTGGCTAACATGGTGAAACCCCGTCTCTACTAAAAACACAAAAAAATTAGCCGGGCGTCGTGGCGGGCACCTGTAGTCCCAGCTACTAGGGAGGCTGAAGCAGGAGAATGGCATGAACCCAGGAGGCGGAGCTTGCAGTGAGCAGAGATCCTGCCACTATACTCCAGCCTGGGCGACAGAGCGAGACTCCACAGCCCAAATAAATAAATACAAAATAGAATAAATAAATAAAAATAAATAAAATTTTAAAAAATGGACTTTATTGCAAAATACAGAATAGAAAGCAAACTAATAAAAAATAAAGACAAAAATAAGATCAAACATGATAATTATAGTAATCAATACAAATCATTTATATTTTCCTATCAAAAGAAAAAAGCCTAAGACATTATGAGAAAATAACTAATTCTACAACGTCTGATAAATATACTTAAAATAAAATGACACGGAAAGACTAAAAAAAAACTAGAGTATATACATGCATATCAAACAAACCCCAAAATAAAAAACAAGGTAAACTAATTATGCAAAATTGACTTTAATATTTTTTAAAGCAGTATTTAGGTGAAAGGACCACTTCATAATTTGAAAAGGCAAAATGTCTAGTGAGTAAATAACTAAAAATAATGCAGCAAGAAAATATACACTGCAAAAACCTTTGGAAGTCTAAGTAGGAAATAATCAAACACAATTACAGAAGACAGCAACCCACCTCCACCTGCTTACAACAGGTCAAGTGGACATAATAAGGACAGTAGAGATTTTTTAAAAAATAAAATGAATCAACATATATTTATCTTGGTAATCTAGTAACAGGGAATTCACCTTCTGGCATATACATGAAATACAATGGTTAATTACATAATTTGTCATAGGGAAATTCTGATAAATTTTAGAAACAAAATTTATAAATTTTATACATTTATAAATAAGAAAGACTAAGACCACATTCTCTAATAACCATATGATGAAGCTGGAAATTAATAGAACTTTGTAAAGAGGCATAAAGCTTTTTTAAAAAATAAATGAGATCAAAGAAGAAAATTAAAAATAGTTTATTTATAAAACAGTGCTAAAGGACCCCAAAATCACTAAGCTAAAAGGAAAAGTCGACCTGGGAACTGCTTAGGGCAAACTTGCTTCCCATTCTATTCCTAAAAATGATAGCTACTAAGATAAAAAAAGCTACATAGCTCCCTCACAATTTGTCCACAAGGACATTTCTTGTGGACAAAGGACAAACAGAACTCAAAGTCATCCCTCTGCTCACTGAGAGAAATGCATATTTGATTGCTTCCTTTGGAAAGACTTACCAGAAACTCAAAAGAATGTTTGTTTGTCTCTTACCTGGAACACCCCTCCCTTCTTCGAGTTGTCCCACCATTCTGGACCAAGCCAGTGTACATCTTATACATACTGATTGACGTCTCATTTCTTCCTAAAATGCATAAAGCCAAGCTGTGCCCTGACCACCTTGTGCACATGTCATTGGGACCCCCTAAGGCTGTGTCACAGAGACATCCTTAACCTTGACAAAATAAAACTTCCTAAATTGACTGAGACTTATCTCAGATACTCTGGTTTACAATAGCAATAATGAGATTGCTAAACATAAAAACCTTTAGGATTGTTCAATGATATACTCAGAGATAATGCCATAATTTTAATTCTTTTCCTGCTTTCCTGTTTAAATATAAAAATAAATGAACCAAACAATTTTTATTGTCAAGAGAAGATTCCTTAAATAGATTTTAAAAAATTAAAATATACGTAAAAAATAATAAATGAGATGAAAGAAAAATGAGATGAATTGAGTAAGTAAATTCCAGAGCTCCTTATTTAAAGTAACAATGATAATGATGAAATAGACTAGCACTTCTTAAATTGGTATTAAGAAAAAAATTAAAATCTATTCCAGAGAATTTTAATAACTGTGCCAAGAAAAAAGCCTTCCTCTACACAAATAAGTTCTTTATTTTTAAGTTCTTTTAATCATTGAATAAACTTCAAAAGTTTTCCCTGTTATTTTAAAACTTCTCAGATCTTTTCTTATGTTAATATGTACTTTGAATCCTCAAGGAGGGTATTTAGTACAATTTCCCAAGCTTATTTGCCCTTTTTTTAGTATTCTGAGAACAGCTTGCAAAATGCTGACCTAGACTAACTTCTTACAAAACTATTTTTAAAAATTTGAAATAATTAATTAGGTTAAAAACAATAAAATTGAAATAATAGAGGAAAAGGCATTAAAATGGAATGCTATGCACCATTAACATTAGTTTAAAAATGGAAGAACATCATATAAGAGCACGAGCTATCCAGATATGCCTTTGTTTGTGCAATTTGTGTTCTAAATCAGGATATGATATTAAGTAGCATTATAAGATAGACAAAATTGTAACCACAGTGTTTAACCTAAATCAAACTTTAAGTAAGCATTCTATAACTACAATTCCCATTGTCCTCTCCCGGGTGAAAATGTATACTATGCGAAGGTGGCAAGGAAACATCCTTACTGTATGAGCAGGAAGGATGGGGGGTTGTAAGGCAAATCTGAGGGATTTTTTGGACAAACTTGGAGGAGAACAAGCAATTCACCAATCTGGGAATGAGCCCTATCTCTGTCAGTAAGATACAGAAGACAAAAGTTACAAATGTCAAGTTCAGGAGGTGGAATAGAGGCAGAGGTTATGTGCTGACCAAACATAGGAGAGATACCAAGATTTGGCCCCTTCTCTGCCCACTGGAGGACCAGGAGCTATGACCAGACTATGGCCAGGCATGTAGGTCCTAAAAGTAAACCTTTCAATACATGTGTTGTTTTTTACCTATAGAGCACAGCAATGAAGACTCCAAATCCTACTACAGAAGATGAGAAATTTACTACTGCACACTCAGTAGGTTTCTGCCTTGCTAATTGGATCAGCCTTAGGCAGTTAAAAGGAAGTAACTAATAATCAGGCAGAGCGTTAAGAAGTATAATTTTCTGCTATAATGCAGACCCAAATTGGGCTTTCTCACGATGTTAAGAAATATGTAGATCATAATGAAATTATTTCCTGAAAATAAATTACAACTCTAATTCTAAGTGTGATAAAAATTATATAAAATAGAGAAGTACAGGCCAATTTCCCTTATGAATATACATATGAAAACCTAAATAAAATGTCAGAAAATAGAAATGTATTTTTTAAAAATCTGCTCCAAAAGTTTACTTTTAGTATCCTATAAACAAAAAATTATCTTAAATCAAAATGACATTTAATAAAACTAATTATTCCAAAAGCTTAAAGTACCTAATCTGCAACTTCAGAAGAATGGTTATTTGAATGCTTGAATATGCATATGGTCACAGAAGTGTCCTTCCCATTAAAATCAGGGAAAAAGACATACTATGTAACAGTGTACTACAAATTCTGTACTATTCAATTCTGCATATGAATAAATTACGATATATAAACTTAAAAATGTAAAGTACTAACACTATATACAAATTATATAGTACACTCAGAAAAAAACAGAAAAAATAAACTAGACATCATCTGTAAAATGGAGATGATAAAATAAATAAATAAACAAACAAACTGGACAGTCATTAGAAATCAGAGTTCAGCTAAAATGCCAAAACAAAACACTTATATGAAAAATAAATAGTTGTTTTACTCCAACAATAACAAGTTTAAAATATAATGAAATAATTTATCCACAGGTGCAATAAAATGTTGTTTGCATAGGAATGACTATATTGAGAAATATATCACCAATATTAACCTAACTGCTATAATTTTCTGAGAAACAAAAGATATAAAATATTCACTTTTTTTCAGATTTATACTTTGGTGCATTTTCACTCAGAATAAAAAAGAGAATGTTTATTAAGTGATAACATGATATGAAGACCAGAATCTAGAAGACAAACTGGTGGGAATAACAAAGCAAAGAAAATCATTAAAGAGATAAAATCTAAGAATAAGGGTGAGGATAACGCTAGCCGTTTGAGATATTAAGACGTAATCACACATATAAGGCTACAAAACTGAAAAAAAAATTAGGTGGGAAACAATTATGTATGCATATATCCCAGAAATAAGGTATTATATTTTTTATTTTCATATTTGATGAAAAGACATTCTAAATCTATGTTTAAAAATATTACCGAATGAAGAAGTTTGGTTCAGTTGGCTAGCAACGCCGGGCAAGTTGGCTCACGCTTGTAATCCCAGCACTTTGGGAGGCCGAGGCGGGTGGATCAAGAGGTCAGGAGATCGAGACCATCCTGGCTAACACGGTGAAACCCCGTCTCTACTAAAAATGCAAAAAATTAGCTGGGCATGGTGGTGGGCGCCTGTAGTCCCAGCTACTCGGGAGGCTGAGGCAGGAGAATGGCGTGAACCCGGGAGACGGAGCTTGCAGTGAGCGGAGATCGGGCCACTGCACTCCAGCCTGGGTGACAGAGCAAGACTCCATCTCAAAAAACAAACAAACAAAACAATTGGCTAGCAACTTGCAGAAAATCGTGTTTAGATTTTTAACTACCACCATACAATAAAGATTGGGTTGACTGGTTGGTTGACTGATTTTTGAAATGTTTGATGTAGTAGTTCCCAACTGGAGATTTGAATCAGAATCTCCTCTAGAGCTTTCTTCACATGCATGTATGTGCCTGGGGACCACTCTTGGACAAGTGCAAAGAATAAAGAGTCTAACGGACAATGTACAAAACCCCTTCTGCCACTGAAAGACACAGAATTGAGTTCAAATCCTGACTCTGCTATTAGGTGTGTGACTTTAGGAAACTGAAACCTGGTTTTGATGATCTTACATTTCCCCAATTATGAGAATGAAAATAATAACTATTTTAAAACGTTATTTTGAGGATTAAATAAAATGACTTCCATAAAGTACCTAGATTTCATGATTTTAATTCATTAAAAAATACACCGATACATGAGTTTGTTTCTCTGTCTGGAAAATCACATCTTTAAAAGTAAAACAAATTTTTATAATAAATTTAATGTTTTGCCTTCAGTTCTCAAGGGAAAAGAAGGAAGCCTCACCACACACTCAGCTCTCAGCCTTTTACTTTACACATTTAAACTTAAAATGCAAAACTTAGTCTTGAGCAAGTGTGGCTAAAAACCTAAGAGAGAAACAACAAAAATAGAGAAGAATCCAACATATTCAGTTACTATTTCTTCTAAAGAAGGAGAATGGAGCATCGAATATTTCTTATGCATCAAATCAAGACATATTCAGGCACACAGAAGAAATGCTTTAGTGACCTAGAAAAAGGTTGTAAAAACCCTGGCTTATTTGATTACTCAAGTGGCACATCACCAGAAGACCACGGAGTAAGTAGTTCTGAATTAAAATTTAAGCACAGAAAACTAGGTCCCAAACTATCAAAAAATGATTCCCAATTCTAAATGTTCAACCACATCTATTTTAAAACATTTATAACTTTTTTTCAAATTCTCTCATACCATTCCAAATGATTAGTTTTCTCTGCTATATTTTCTCAACTTTCAAATTAAAATTCTTTGCTTTAAAGTTAGCATTGTGATTTGTCATTTTCTATATCCCATTCCAAAAAAACTCTCCAATGGAAAAAAATGTTTAGTACATTCTTTCAGTTAGAAAATTATCATTGCTACCTTAGCAACCTATTAACATCCTTGGGAGAATTCTTTCTTACATCAAAAATGTGGAAAGAACAGATTTAATACAAATTCAACTGCTTTTATGCAAAACAAAACACTTTTTATAATTTTGGTCACAATCTCTAAGTAAACAAAACTTCTCTTCTAACGGAATAACGCATCTCTCATTTCTATTATCCTGACACAAATACACACTTACTTAATATTCTGTTTCTGTACGATCACCCTTCCCTGTAATACTAGCAAAGAGTTTTAATTTTCCCCCAAAACCTCAAACTACAGATGGATAATTTTATAGACTTTGTGATTTTTAGCATAATCACTCCTCACTGAACGCTTCCTGTCACCATCTGCCTCTTTTAAGGCCAAATAGGACTTTTCTTGGCTTGTTTATTTTTCTCCACAATCTGTTGTCTGACATTTTTCTCACCACCTCCTGGCCTTCTGTATTTTTGGATAGCTGCTCCAATCTGCACTCTTCCCACTCTTGTGTCTCCTGATTTTTCCAATGGGTCTTGAATGTCAATCCGTGGGCCGTTCTCATTCACCCAGAATGTGTTTGCTTTACCACTGGCTGGTGATATTTGCGTTTTAAACAACAACCTTATTAAATTCCTGAGTCCATTCTTCTGAATAACTACCTACATTCGTGTCATCTGTCTTAGAATAAAGACTTACAGGACAAAAAACTCTCAGTCCCCCTGTCAGAAATCAATTCCAAGAGTACGACATGAATTTGATCTTGAGGTCCTTCATAAGTTGCACTCAGTGAAATGCGCCCACACAGAACAAAAACAAAAAAAGTAAGCCAGACTTTGTTAATACTGAACAGAAAATGACTAACGATTCTCAATTTTCTCATTCGCTGTCAATTATTTATTAAGTACCCGCCATGTTCCAGGCATGATTCCAGGGGCTGGAGATTTAATGTTTTTTTTTTTTCTTTTTTTTAAGACAGACAAAATATTAAAGTTGTAATAAAAGGAACTGAACTTAAGGCCCTAGACACTTTGGATGAGTAAAATGGTGAGGCTTCACATTTATTCTGATACGATCTAGTTAACTTAGTGCTTTTTTCTACATCGCTTTCTCTGGGCCAAAATCATGATTCTAAATGAAATGCATTCTTTACCATCAAAAAAGACAAAGCTAATGATAACAAAAATTTACTACCAATAAATATTTGTGGAATGAATGAATGAATGAATGGCTGCCAGTTCTACTGTTTGTAGTTTTACAATCCTAAAGTCAATTATAACTCTCTGAGCCTATTTCCTCATCTGTAAAATAGAAGTATAATTCCTACTTCATTACATTGTTGAATGAAAAGAGGTCATCTCTGTGAAGCCTGGACTCTCAGAAACTGCTCTATAATGAATAGCTCTGTCTCCAAGTCAAAGGCAATTCAATAATATCAAGGGAATTATATTTAACTTAGTCCAAATATTTTTACATGGCTACACTTGACTTCTAGGAAATTTACTCTCTTTTTTTAAAGTCTAAAACAAGGATAATTGGACAGTTTCCCAATTTTTATAACCATCAACATCCTGTCTGCTGGCATTCCTCCACCCCACTCACCCATTCCTTCTTCTGCCCCCTAATCCATTCCATATTATTTTCTAGTCTAAGAAAATGGCTCTTTCTTCCCCTAAGCCCAGTGGTTTATTTGCATCTTTTGTAAATAAACCTTCCAGCTTTCTAAATAAAACCTAACCCCAGTCCTAAAAGATGACAGTGAAGAAAGTATCTCATAGGATAAAGAGAAGCTAGAGGTCAGACTTCTCTTTTTTTCTGAATTCCATTCATTGACGGACTCATTCACACATTTGAAAATATTTTCTGAGTCCCCACTGCGTGCCAGGCACTGTCCAAGCTGATGAGAATACAGTGCTGAGAGAGACAGAGAAGGTCCCCGGTGCCACTGAGCTTATGGCATAACAGGATAAACAACTGCAAAACAGGTTGATGAGGAGGCATACGTGGGGCCACCGTACCATCTGGGACAAACCTACATAACCCAGGCCGGGCGAATCAAGAAGGCGGAGCCCCTACTGGGAAATCTAGTAATTGAGAAGAAGATAGCCAGGCAATGAAGGGGAAGACCAGTCCAAGCAGAGGAAACGGCACGTGCAAAACCTGGCATGAGCAGAGTTTGGAGATCCAGCAAGTTATGTTGGAGAGCCTAAATTGTCTACTGCATGTTCTCCCTTTGCTGATTTCTATTGTGTTATCCTAAAGCCTCCAGCACCCTTTTGTGTAAGTGCCTCAGCCTGCCATGAGCTACACTACTGGAAATTTAAGACAATATTTTGTGTCTCCCCTAGGGGCCAGAGCATTAAGGGAAGCAGTGCCCCCACCCTAGCTAGCCCAATAGTGGCAGTGGTCACCGCTCAGAACCCCTAGAGGGGCTGGTGAATAAATTAAGGGTAGGCAGAATCAGGGCCAGAGGCTCGGTGAAGACCCTCCCATGTGCCTTCTCCCTCCATCGCCAAGCTGAGAAGATCGGGCGTAACTTTATTAAGGAGGCCACAAAGCTTCCCTACACCTTACTTCAGGGCAATGCCTTTGTCTCAGTTACTGTTAGGGTTGAGTTGGCACAGGAGTAGGGAAGTAGCTGAGCTGGCAGGGGAGTGCAGGTGGGAAGATTCCTTGTGTGGTCTGGGTCTTAAGTTTTTAAAAAAACTTAACGCCATGCCTAGAACTGCAGAACCAAGGCCAGCTTCTAATTCTCTGTTTTATAGTTAGTGTTTACCTCTGAGGGATCTAGATCCTAAAGAAAACTAAACTAAACAAACAAAAAAAATCTGTGTCATTCTTGGACTGCACACAAAAACATACATTCATCCTCCCGTATTACCTAAAAAGAAGACACAGGACTTCTATATATGTGACAAATATATATATGCACTATAACTGTGTACCACACAAATATGTACTATATGTATGTATGTAATATATGTACTGTATATACTATATATGTACTAGACAAACATAAATATATGCTATATATGTGACAAATATAATGTAACACATCACTACATAAATGTATTTGTATTAATTTTGATCTCTGTATTTCTACATCATTTAAATTATACACTTGAGCTATGAAATAATTAGGTGAATAGGTGAAATAATTAGAGAATAAAAGGAGATATGGAATACATAATAAGTGTTTACCATAAAGCTTTTACTCATAGTGAAAATTTAAGTATTAGTCATTATTAATTGTCCCAAAGCATATTTTAAAGGAAAATAACACTAAGAAAATATTAAAGATTGTGGTGGCACCTCCTCTGAGCAGGAGGAGCTGCTTTCATTTTGCTGTATTTAATCCAAATGATAAAGGAATTTAATAAAATTACCCTCTAGGTAGCAGTAGTTTTAGAAAATAAACCAAATCCGTTCTGACACAATAGCTCTCCAGAGAATAACAGTAGATCCTACAAACGACAGAGGAAGAAACTCACCTCATCTGCTACTCCCCATATAGAGAGAAACAGATTAACTCAATGCCATGGAATCCTGTAAAGATCATTCTCCAAAGGTTTTTCCACCAATCAGAAGGTCAGTGATCTAGAGATATTTTGGGGACCGGCACTATCAACATTTTCATTAATTATATCTATTTATGATTTGTCAGCCGCAACGCTAAGGATGAGATAAATTAAAGATTCAAAGCCAATGTCTTGTTCAAACACACTCATTTGGAATTAATTTATGATAATGAGGTGATTATGAGAAAGCTCATTCATCTAGTGCTAACTATATTTAAAAAAAATAATAATAATGGCTGTTTTTCCAATCTGGCATTTTGTAATATCACTGAAATTCACTTCAAAATGCAAATATATCCTAAGACAATAACCAGCTGCCCCTGCAGTCATGTGAGGTGGTACTTCTCAAGCTCAATTTGGTTTCTGGATGCATTCCTCTAAATTATTTTATATATACACTGTAAATAAGTACATATGTGTATATATGTAAATATATATGTATGTGTGTGTGTGTGTGTGTGTGTGTATATACATAACTTTATCTCTATATCTACATTATCCAGGATACTTTGGCACAACATTTCTTAAGTCAAATTGTGTAGGCCAGTGAGTATTCATCAAACTACCTCAAAGATGGAGCCAAGTGGCCTACAAAAGAATACTGCTAAGGCTGTTAACACATATAATTTATGCAAGAGAATATTCTAAGCTTCCTGATTGCATCACTGTTTTAATTTTTTCTTACATTAAAAACTATGCTTAGAATCCTAACAAATTTTATTTTTCAAAAGTTTGAATTTAAGGTGTGTACAAGTATACTCCAACTCTATAAACTTACCCTTCTTTAAAGCAGATCATCCTATTCATCATAAGATTATTAAAAATGTATACCTTTGTTTTTATTTGCCATAAAAATACTTTCTTTGGAATAAAATAGATTTTTATTCAAAGAGGCAGAACTGTTTTCAAGATAAATCCAATCTGATCAATCTGACAGATTAAGACTCTCTTCAATAGTAATTCCTCAAATTATTTAAATAATTTATGAAACAGTAAAGGCTTAAAATATGAATTACATAGCCTTAAAAGTTCTAGACCCTTCATGGATTTTATTTTTGATATTGCAGGAAAATACATATAAATCTTTTGAGAAAAATGACAAAACCAAGACTTTTTTCCCCAGTATGCTATAAGTGAGCTCAGTAAATGTTTCAAAGTGAACGATTTTTCTTGTCCATATTAAAATAGAATACTCCTCAAATGCTATTAATAATTTAACTTAGAATAGAATCATAAATATGCATGAATGGAAGATCACTTCCTCTATCCCCATGCTCAGAAGACCTTTGACTAAGCATTTCCAGAAAGATAAACAGCTGCCCAATTATCAGGTATCTCCAGGTACATCAATGCCAGAGGCTCTGAGAAAAAGAAAAGGCTTACATGACATCTTTTGTGACCTTTTGAGCTGTGTTGGTTGCCCTCTCCTCTGTGTCCCTGTTCATACCTGTAACATAACCCCTAGCATGTGCCTTAATGATCTATTTACACATCAGTTTCTCACACAAAAGTTTCCAAAGCACTTTAGTGATCCTTGCTTTTTATTTGAGAAAGTAAGCTCAGAAAAGTTAAGTAACTTGCCTGAAGCCTCAAAGGTGGTACGTGATAAAGCCAGAATTCAACTAAGAGCTATCTGAGTCCAAAGCCCCTCGAATTCTCCATCATACTATGTTTCTACCTCAAATATGGCATCACTCCTAATGAAGCTGGTGTCCAAAACATGCCTGCTAATTGATTACATGTGTGAATGCCTTATGTGTATGAATGTCTTACATGTACATGTTCTGGGTCACATGCTGGGTACTGGAGAGAACTGTGCGAACAAGATTCCCGTTCTCTATTCCCCAATTCTTCGCTTCAGACCCAGCATCACATGGTTTCCAGGCCCGTGGACTCAGGGAAAGTAGGGGTGGACATGCAATTACAGCACACTGTAGAGACATGGCATCAAGGTACAGATTAAAAAGAAGGGACAAGAATAGCCACTTAAGAAGGTTAGAGTAAGAGGGAAGAGGGGAAGAAAAGAATGTTGAGGCTGGTGAACCGGCAATATACAACATGTGAGAGACAAGAAAGAGCATATTTTGTTAAAATGAGAAAAGCCCTGTAGAGCTAGGGCTCAGAGAGTGCAAGTGTGACGCTGCAGAGGTATGCAGGGACCCGGCCGGAAGAACCTGAAGTGCATGCTGAGAAGTCTAGGTTTGATCCTAGGTGGAACAGTGAGCAACTGCACGGAGTTAAGCAGAGGAACATTACAGATCTTGTGTTTGAGAAAATCACTGGTTATAACAGTGCAAAAAGAAATGGAGTGCATGGCTGATTAGAGGCTGGGAAGCCAATGATTGAAGCATTGAAGAGGTGCAGATGATGACTCTAGAACTTCTTCCCAGCATACAAATTTAAATAGATCACGTTTAATTTTTGAACATGTTCATATTTTTTAAATGTGAATAAACATACCTTTCCCACCTCCCTCAGAGGGTTAGTTTTTAAGATAAGGTGCACAGCGGCAATGCCGCCTGCCTGAGACAGGACTGTGTGGTGCTAAGAGCACAGTCTCTGGAATGAGAGTCTGGATTTCAAACCTTACTCCCCCATTCCTGACTATGAAAACTCTGAGCAAGTAACACAACTCTTCTGTGCCTCAGTTTCCTAATCTGTAAAATAGAGATAATAATGGTAACTGATTCATAGGCTTTATTGAGAGGACTTAATAAAATAATGCCTGTTTTATTTATTGTCTTACTTCCAGCATCTAGAATTTTTCCTGGTATGTAGTAACTGCTTACTAATATCAGTATTTATTTGAAAAGTATAAAGGATTATGTAATTGTAAGGTGTCAACATAACTAAAAAAGGTATTTAACGTCTACAATTTTCCCACCACCAAAAAAAATCATATTTTTAAAAATCCACAATCCGTCAAGAACATATCTGTTCTTATAAACATAAAGGTAAGTATGCAACTTTCTCTTTTTTTCTTCCTCAACTTTTCCATGATGTGCTTTATCCTTTCAAACAAAATCTCTTCTGTTTAACACATTTGTAAACCCCAACTTTCAGGCTGGCTGGGGCCCAAATGCCTTCTAAACATCACTGAATCCTGCTCTGCCTGTAGACAGAGGCTGTTCCAGTGTACAAGTTGTGCTTGGGTATAGCTTGACACATTTGAAAGACCAAAATAGTTACCAATGGTTACAAAAATTATGGTTCTCTCGTGGAAGGAAAGCACTGTCATTTTAAAGAGATGGTTTCCTCCTCCTGGAGGAATGTAGAGACTCTCTGGCCCCCACTACCCTTCTCCCCATTCCTTCCGGTAAAAGGTTTTCTCCTCCATCGCCAGCCGCAGGCGTAGTGCTTTAATGGGCAGAACCAGAATCCACTGAACGACTTACCATACACAGTAACAAGACTTTTCCCCTTCGAATTTTTATATTTTTTTATTGCATTAATCATTTGATCAGATAAAGCAGATCTGTTTGCCATGTGCCCTACATTCTACAGGTATTGAGGTCTCCACGAGAAAACTCTCCCAAGCGCATCACAGGGTTTCCATGTGAGCTATGACAAATTAGAAATCAAGTGGCCATACTTAAAAAGGAGGCAAAGCTGGTTTCCATCTTTATTCAATGGAGAGTGAAAAGGAGAAGAAGGATTCATTGATAAAGGCTATTCCTGGCCAATTATTTAGCAACTGGTATGACACTGATTTACCAACCATCTAGAATGTCAAGTGTACCTACCAGGTGGTAACTGTGAGCTCTGTAGAATGACATAAACTAAACAAAACAAGGGATCAGGGAAGGAGGAAGGGCAAAGAGTAGGAGGGAGAAAGAAAGGAAGAGGGATGGAGGGCAGGAGGATTGGAAAAGAAAAAGTTGTATAGCTTAGTTTGACCAAAAGTCAATTTTTAAATAAACAAGTACTAATAGCACCTCTCTTACGCGACTAAAAAAGCTCCCTTTCCAACAATGCCTTTTTGTTTTAATTAATACTTTCTTTCCACAGAGGAGAAAAAAAGGAAAAAATATTCCCTCTGGAGAGGAGAAAGAGGCCAACTATCAGAAACAATGAGCTAGATTTTTATCTTAAGTCATACTGTGCTCAAGACCCTCTAGGTAATTTTGAAATAATCACTTCCCTATTTCCTTTAGCACTGGAAAGACTATGTAAATGTCCTCCATTCAGCATGCTCTCTGGTCTTGGATTTATCTACTAATACAGTCGTGAAATTACCTTTGACATCCCCTGAAACCTGGCTTTCTGCTAGATTGTCATCCTTCATCCTCAGATCCTGAAACATCCATAGAAAGGGAACCTCAAAGTGCAAGTGCACACACACCCACGCACACACAAACACAACCAAACACACAAACACACACCCCCCACACACACCCCCCACACACACACCCCCAACACACACACACAAACATACAAACACACACACATACACACACATACACACACACAAACACACACACACCCCCACACACACACAAACACACAGCCTTTCTGCCTTCCTAAATCTAAAAGATATAACAGCACCATAAATTAAAAAAAAGAAAACTAATTTTGAGCAAAATTTTCTCATTCTCTAATCTAATATCAGGTTTCAGTTAGATATTAATATTTAAAATATCTTCGAATACATTATTCTACCTTCCATTTGAGGAAAGCAACAAATGTAAACACAAATATGGTCCCCTTCCCTTTGTAACTTTTCTTTTCTTTCCATTGTTTAATAGCGCAAACTTACAGGACTTCTGCCTCTTAAATCAAGTATTACTAAATTTCTATTTAGGCACCTTCTGGGATGGCAAGATTCCAAATATGTAATAAAAATAAATTGTCATTAATAGCTAGGTCTTTGGCAGAGTTACTGGCCTGTTTTGTTTACTTACCCAGTGCCAGTGTGATTTTCTACTTTGGGCACAGCTGTGAACAAGACTATTAATAATCAGGCTTCATCAAAAAGGAGTCAGTTCATAGCTCTGTAATTCAGTGATTTTTTTAACCTTTTACAAATCAAAGTTGTTCTGAGTGAGTTGTTCACATAGCTCAAGATTGACCTATTAAAATCTCTGATTTTTTTTTTCAGTCTCCCTCTGTCACCCAGGTTACAGGGCAGTGGCCTGATCTTGACTCACTGCAAACTGTGCCTCCTGGGTTCCATCGATTCTCCTGCCTCAGCTTCCCAAGTAGCTGGGACTACAGGCACCTGCCACCACACCCAGCTAATTTTTGTATTTTTAGTAGAGAAAGGGGTTTTACCACGTTGGCCATGCTGGTCTCAAACTCCTGACCTCAGGTGATCCACCCGCCTCAGCCTCCCAAAGTGCTGGGATCATAGGTGTGAGCCACTGCACCTGGCCTCTGTTTTTTTGTTTGTTTGTTTGTGGTTTTTTTTTTAAACCTGTGTGGTTTACAAATAAAACTACTTCAGAAAGAGGGCAACTGGCACACAATCCTGAGAGCCTGTAAAGTCTGTCAACACTAGGCCTGCAAGGAAATGTTACAGAATTCAACAAGACGAAGGGTCCTCCTGAATGAGCACAAAGTAAGTATAAATAAAGTATCGTATAAAATAATTTAATGAAGACTGGCTCATCCTAGTTTGTTCCAGGATAAGGTCACCACAGTATTTCACAGTTTCTTAGAAAAGCATTGATATACTGCTATTATTGATCTTTTCTTTATCAAGATTTCATTTGTACACTGAAAGACTCAGAGTTTTAAAAAAAAAAAGTCATCAAGTTAAATCCATTATGTACTTTAGTCTCTCTCACAAGTGGCATCGATTTACTAAATCCTGACTGTGGGATATAAGCATGAGTGGAGAACGGGCGCAGTGGTTCAGCCTGTAATCCCAGCACTTCAGGAGGCTGAGGCGGGTGGATCACTTGAGGCCAAGAGTTCGAGACCAGCCAGGCCAACATGGTGAAACCCTAGCTAAATACAAAAATTAGCCAGGCATAGTAGCGCACGCCTATAATCCTAGTTACTGGGGAGACTGAGACGCAAGAATCACTTGAACCCTGGAGGCAGAGGTTGCAGTGAGCCGAGATCGCACCATTGCACTCCAGCTGGGCAACACAGGGAGACTGCGTGGGTGAAAAATTTTAACCAGCCTCACTCCCATTACTTTCCTGTATTCAGTGTCATAATCTGACACTTAAGTGCTCTCTCTGCATGTCCCACATCAGCCATTCTGGAACCACCACCCACTCCACTATATACTTGCTTATGTGCTCGAGAGCTTAGCTGCTCTAAGCATACTTGTGACCAAACAAATGTTAAGAGAGACAGTTGCTGTCTGATTTCACCAGATGGAGGTAAATGCTTGAGATTATCCATAAATGAATCCATTCCATAATGTCTCCTGCAGAAACTTTTTTCAATATTCTAATCAGAATTACTGTTGTCTTCCTCTATGCACACTTAGCCCTTTGTCACTACTATTGACTTTATATTATTCTCTCTGTGTCTCCCCCAACCCCAAATGAAGACTCTTCGAGTATCAGGAACATAGAGGAACCATCACAGTGCATTACGATGGCTCTCAAAGTGTGGCCCCTAAACCAGTGGCATCAGAATCCCTGAGAACTTGTCAGAAAAGCAAAATTTCAGGCTCTGCCTCAGACCTACTGAATCAAACTCTAGGCGTGGGACCCCAGCAACCAGGGTTTTAGCAAGACCTACAGGTGATCCTGACACAGGCTCAAAATTGAGAACCACTGGTATATTGAAATAAGTATGGGTTTTGGAAGCAGATAACCTAAGGCTTTTAAATTCCTACTGTGCCCCTTATTAGCCAATGACATTAATCAAGTAGTTTGCTATCTTTGAGTTGTCTCTACTCACTTACGAAATTCATGAGTTGTGAAAATATGCTGAAGGGTGGATGCTTTTTTAAATAACAGTCTTGTCAGTAAGTTGTGCTGGGGCAATGGGATATCCACCTGCCAAAGAAGGAAAGTGGACCTTCTACCTATCCAATAAAAAAGTTAACTCAAAATGGATCAAAGATTTAAATGTGAGAGTTAAAGCTATAACACTCATAGAAGAAAACGTAGGTGTAAATCTTTGTGGCCTTAACTTAGGCAATGCTTTTTAGATATGACACAAAGAGCACAAGAAACACAAGAAAAATACATAAATTGGACCACATCAAAATGTAAAACTTCTGTACTTGAAAGGACACTACCAAGAAAGTAAGAAGACAACCCACAGAATGGGAGAACATTTTTGCAAATCGTATATCTGATAAGGGACTTGGTTCCAGGATACATAGGGAGCTCTTACAACTCAACAATAATAAGACAAATTGCCCAATTTAAAATGAATAGACAGCCCCAGGTGCAGTGCCACATGCCTGTTGTCTCAGCTACTTGGGAGGCTGAGGTGAGAGGATCCCCGGAGCCCAGGAGTTTGAGACACAGCAGAACTCTGTCTCTTAAAAATGAAAAAAAGTTGGGTCGGGCACAGTGGCTCACGCCTGTAATCCCAACATTTTGAGAGGCTGAGGCGGGTGGATCACCTGAGGTCAGGAGTTCAAGACCAGCCTGGCCATCATGGCAAAACTCCATCTCTACTAAAAAATAAAAAAAATAAAAAATTAACCAGACATGGTGGCAGGTACCTGTAATCTCAGCTACTCAGGAGGCTGAGGCAGAGAACTGCTTAAACCTGGGAGGTAGAGGTGGCAGTGAGCCAAGATCACGCCACTGCACTCCAGCCTGGGCAACAGAGTGAGACTTCCATCTCAAAAAAAAAAAAAAAAAAGAAAAGAAAAAATTGGAGCCCGGCATGATGCTTGTAATCCCAGCAATCCACTTGAGTTACTTGGGAGGCTAAAGTGGAGAATCCTTTGAGCCTGGGAATTTGAGACCAGCCTGGACAACATAGCTGGACCCCATCTCAAAAAAAAAAAAAAACTGGAAGTTTCTCCAAAGAAGATATACATATGGTCAATAAGCACATGAAAAGATGCTTAATATCATTAGCCATCAGGGAAATGCAAATCAAAACAACATTAAAATATCACCTCACACCCAGTAGAATGGCTATAATCAAAACGACAGCAAAAAACAAGTTGGTGAGGATATAGAGAAATTGGAGCCTTTGTACACTGCCGATGGGAATGTAAATGGTGCAGCCATTCTGCAAAACAGTCTGGCAGTCCCTGAACATATTAAACAAAGAATTGCAATATGACCCAGCAATTCCACTGCTAGGTACATACCCAAAAGAAATAAAAACACATATCTACACAAAAACTTGCACATGAGTGCCATAGCAGCCTTGTTCATGATAGTCAAAAAATGGAAACAACCCAGATGTCTATCAATGGATGAATGGAAAAACAAAATATGGTAAATCCACATAATGGAGTACTAATACATGCTACAACATGGGTGAGCCTTGAAAGCCCTATGCTAAGTTAAAGGAGTCAGTCACAAAAGACCACATATTGCACAATTTGATGTATATGAAATGTCTAGAATAAGCAAATTTATGGAGACAAAAAGTAGACTAGTCTGGTTGCCTAGAGTTGTTGGAGCAGGATTGGGAGGAAATGGGAAAACGAGGAGTAACTTTTGACGGGTATGGGGTTCTTTTTGAGGTGATGATATAAATGTTCTAAAATTGTGGGGATATATCCAACACTGTGGATATACTATAAACCATTGAATTTTACTGTTAATTACGTGAACTATTTGGTATGTGAATTCTATCTCAATAAAGCTGCAACAAAATAATAATGACTACAAAGATTTTCAGCCATTAAATATTAAAATATTTAATAAAAGAGGCAAGTTTTAGGAGGGAGCTTAAGAACAGTACAACTCTGAAATCTGAGGAAAAAACTCTGAAGTCAGTTCATTTGTATTCTCCTTGGTTATGATAAATCAAAAAAGCCAATACAAAAGATAAGAATGAAATTAAAGAGAAGGGCTCTCCACTGCTGTTCTCTTCAGCTCAACATGGTGGCCTACAGGGTGACTGGCAGCCTCAGCCGCTTCTCTGCCTTCAGGATCCCCGGCTCCCGAGGTTATGTATGACGCAATTTTACAGGGTCCTCTGCTCTGCTGACCACAACCCATATTAACTATGGAGTCAAAGGGGATGTGGCAGTTATTTGAATTAACTCTCCGCATTCAAAGGTAAAAACACTGAATAAACAAACAGCTGCATTCAGAGTTCACAGAAGTTATGGATGAAATCTGGGCTAGTGATCAAATCAGAAGTGTCATCCTTATCTCATCAAAGCCAGGCTCCTTTATTGTAGGTGCTGATATTAACATGTTAGCCACTTGCAAGACCCCTCAAGAAGTAACACAGATATCACAAGAAGCACCAAGAACATTTGAGAAATTGAAAAGTCCACAAAGCCTGTTGTGACTGCCATCAGTGGATCCTGCCTGGGAGGAGGACTTGAGTTGGCCATTTTATGCCAATGCAGAATAGCAACAAAAAACAGAAAAACAGTATTAGGTGCTCCTGAAGTCTTGCTGGGGATCTTACCAGGAGTAGGAGGTGCACAAAGGCTGCCCAAAATGGTGGGTGTGCCTGCTGCTTTTGACATGATGCTGACTGATAGAAACATTCATGCAGACAGGGCAAAGAAAATGGGACTTGTTGACCAATTGGTGGAATCCCTGGGACCAGGACTAAAACTTCCAGAGGAACAGACAATCAAATACTCAGAAGAAGTTGCAATTACTTTTGCCAAAGGACTAGCTGATAAGATCTCTCCAAAGAGAGACAAGGGATTGGTGGAAAAATTGACAGTGTATGCCATAACTATTCCATTTGTCAGGCAGCAAATTTACAAAACAAGTGGAAGAAAACATGTGAAAGCAGACTAAAGGGCTTTATCCTGCACCTCTGAAAATAATTAATATGGTAAAGACTGGAATTGAGCAAGGAAGTGATGCTGGTTATCTCTCTGAATCTCAGAAATTTGGAGAGCTTGCAATGACCAAAGAATCAAAGGCCTTGATGGGACTCTACCATGGTCAGGTCCTGTGCAAGAAGAATACATCTGGAGCTCCACAGAAGGAAGTTAAGCATCTGGCTATTCTTGGTGCAGGGATGATGGAAGCAGGCATCACCCAAGTCTCCATGGATAAGGGGCTAAAGACTATACTTAAAGATGCCACACTCACTGGGCTAGGCCAAGGACAGCAACAACTGTTCAAAGGACTGACTGACAAAGTGAAGAAGAAAGCTCTAACATCATTTGAAAGGGATTCCATCTTCAGCAACTTGACTGGGCAGTTTGATTACCATGGTTTTAAAAAGACTGACATGGTGATGGACACTGTGTTTGAGGACCTTAGTTTTAAGCACAGAGTGCGAAAGGAAGCAGAAGCGGTGACTCTAGATCACTGTGTCTTTGCCAGTAACATATCTGCTCTCCCAATCAGTGAAATTACCGCTATCAGCAAAAGACCTGAGAAGGTGATTGGCAGGCACTACTTCTCTCCTGTGGACAAGAGGCAGCTGCGGGAGATGATCACAACCGAGAAGACGTCCAAAGACACCAGTGCCTCAGCTGTAGCGTCCATCTCAAGCAGGGGAAGGTCATCATTGTGGTTAAGGATGGACCTGGCTTCTATACCACCAGGTGTCTTGCACCCATGATGGCTGAAGTCATCCAAATCCTCCAGGAAGGAGTTGACCCGAAGAAGCTGGATTCCCTGACCACAAGCCTTGGCTTTCCTGTGGGTGCTGCCACACTGGTGGATGAAGTTGGTGTGGATGTAGCGAAACATGTGGCGAAAGATCTGGGCAAAGCCTTTGGGGAGCAGTCTGGAGGTGGAAACCCAGAACTGCTGACACAGATGGTGTCCAAGTCTGGGAAGAACTTTTCCACCTATCAGGAGGGTGTGAAGAGTAAGAATTTGAATTCTGACATGGACAGTATTTTAGCAAGTCTGAAGTTGCCTCCTAAGTCTGAAGTCTCCTCAGATGAAGACATCCAGTTCCGCCTAGTGACAAGATTTGTGAGTGAGGCAGTCATGTGCCTGCAAGAGGGGACCTTGGCCACACCTGCAGAGGGAGACACTGGAACCATCTTTGGGCTTAGCTTCCCACCTTGTCTTGGAGGGCCTTTCCTCTTTGTGGATCTGTATGGCACCCAGAAGACAGTGGATGGGCTCAAGACATATGAAGCTGCTTATGGAAAAGAGTTCACCCCATGCCAGCTGCTAGCTGACCACACTAACAGCCCTAACAAGAAGTTTTACCAGTGAGCAGGCCTCATGCCTCACTCAGTCAGTGCACTAACCCCAGCTGCCGGCAGAGGTGGTTCTCCAACAGAGTGGCGTCTAGATTTATCAGAGTTACGAGAAGGAAGACAAACTCCAGCATTGGGTTTGTTCCCTCATTAAAGTGCCTTCAGCCAAGATCATCTCTCCCTCCTGGTGAAGTCTGACTGCGAATTAGAGTTTGCACTTCCTATTGGAAGGTGGAAGCCCCTGTGCTCATTGTATAAGCCCTGAGGCCTAGAGTGGCAGCCAAGAGCCATCTGGAGCCATCTCTCTGCCTGTTCTCCCAGGAAGCCAGGGTGGCCGGGGGTGGTGAGGGCAATTCTGCACCCAGCCAAACATATAACAATAAAAACCGAACTCTGTTAAAAAAAAAAAATGAATGAAATTAAAAACATGAATTACAAGAGGCTTTCAACATCCTCTTTTTATGTTGTTAGCAAGCCAGAAAACACATTCCCCATGGCATATGTTACAATTTAAATTTTGTTCAACAATCAAATCATTGTCACATTAATAGTGCTAGTAGGATTTTAGAGCTGGGGCCCCAGTGATTATCTATTCCAACTTCAAGATTTTACAAAAACAGACTGCTCTAACATTTTTCATACAACTCCACACAGCTTCCCCATCAGTGTACAGACGTTAATTTTTGCTTAACGTAATTCTAATAAACTGTTTTCTGGAACATGTGTTTCAGCCTCAAAAATATGATTTTTTAAAAAATTTCTTACACTATCTTTTCACATTTAGTTAACATGAGCCTTTCTTTGTTTCAATGAGAGGTGGTGATGCTTTCCTTTGTGATACACACATCATAAAACAGTTGCCTTCAGCTTTTGTTTTTTAATAGCTTGCTTACGTAAGTTTTACAGAGCTATGAAAGAATCAAACAGCAATCAAAATATTCTTCATAATCATCGTTAATTTCTAGTTGATTTCCAGTGTTAACTTTTTCAATCTGAGTTCAAAATTTGGTGTGCCTGCATTTTAGTTCAGGGCCAGATATTTCCCAGTGTTTGATTGTTTCAAATCCAGAAAAAGAGACGAAGAGTCTGGCATTTTACATTCCAGATTTCAAAACAACTATTTCCAAAGAAAAAATACCTTAAAATACTTTTTAAAAACAAAGGTAGTTTTCTCATTTCTGTTTTTCTACTTGCCACATTCTTCAGGTTTTCGTATTGACTCCTCTTCGGGGGAGAGTAAATCTTTTTGTGACATATTTGTCACAAAAAGTGTATATTTTAATTTACATGGTGCATTAGGCCATTTTTGCATTACCATAAAGAAATATCGGTGACTGAGTAATTTACAAAGAAAGGAAGTTTAATTGGCTCACAGTTCTGCAGGGTGTACAAGAACGATGCTGGCATCTACTCAGCTTCTGGGGAGGCCTCAGGGAGCTCTCACTTGTAGTAGAAGCTGGAGCATGCACATTACATGGAGAGAAAGGGAGTTAGGCGGGGGAGGTGCCACACACTTAATCAGATCCCGTGAGAACTCACACCAGGGGATGGCATCAAGTCATTCATGAGGAATCTGCCCCCATGATCCAAACACCTCCCGACAGGACCCATCTCCAACACTGGGAATTACATTTCAACATGAGATTTGGTCAGGAATAGATATCCAGACTATAGCACAAGGTGTCATGTAACAGGCCAGAATCACTAGAAAAACCAACATCCTTTAAGACTGAATTATGCATCTCAATAATTCTATGTAACTATAAGAATAATATAGGTTATAAATGGGACCAGTCATTTACAAAATTCATTCAAATATCTGAAGAGGTAAATGGTCATCTAAGCAAATACTGAGAGAATCAGGCTGAAAATGTTGGCCACTATTATTATCAGCATATTTTCCTTCTCTTTCACAAATAAATTGGTACAAAACAGTAGTGGCTTCTTGATCCATAAGGAAGCTTTATTACATCTTTATTAAATATATCTTTTTGATGGAAATATTTTACATCTTTCTGAAGAAAGAACTGACATAAAAATAAAATAATCTGTCCATTTATCCTTTCCTCTTCCCTAATTATCCTTTCCTCTTCATACCATTGTCACCACACCCTTCCAGGTCCTTATCAAATTACGCCAGTATTACTCTGTCAGCCTTTTGCCCAGCCTCCCAGCCCCTACTTTGAACACATCTGGCTTAATATTAAAATAACTAATTTTACTACAACACCACTTTCCACAGAATCATTCTACGCTTACAAGACTGCAGAAGCCCAGTAACCCACCATTGTGTCTAAATTCCTCTGTCCAGCTTTCAGGGCCTCATATATTATGGTATCACCCAATCTTTCCAAAAGTATTTCATGTTCCCTCACACATAAACCCTCCTCCACTCAGGAAGGCAGATGTTCCACAAGACAAGAAATAATGGGAGGAGAATACGGTTTGGGAAATAATAATAATTTCTCTTATTCATTAAGTGTACGTTGTGTGCCATGAATTGTGCCCAGCACATTACATATGCTATTTCGTTTTACCCACACATAAACCTTACGTGACAGGTTTCATGATTTTACAGAGTAGAAGCTGAGCCACACGGAGACTTTCTTCTTTAAGGCCGTTAAGCTATTAAATGGCAGAGCCGGCAGCCTTATGTCTCACTCCAATGATCAAGTTCTTGTCCACATGTTGAGTAGCACTTATAGTAAAGGTGTACTAGGCAGGTGGATGTGCAAATCTGAAGCTCAGTGGGGAGAAACAAGGGTTATATTTTTCCATCACTGGCTTCTAGGTAACTGCACCTGTTGTTATGAGTGAGCTTGTCTACAGAAAAGGTGTGTAACGAAGAGAAGAAACCAAGAACAGAACTCTAAACAGTGGCACCACTTTCAGGGTGGACAGAAGAGAAGGCCCCAGAGAAGACTGAGAAGGTGTCAGGAGAACCAGAAGAGTTAACCAGTAGAAATCAAAGAAGTGGGGTTTCAAGTCACAATAAAGGGGAGTAGTCAGCTGTATAAAGAAAAAAAAAAATCAAATAAGGTCAAGTAAGATAAAGATTGAAAACTGCTCATTAGAACTGGTGGTGAAGAGCTGGGATAACTCATAACTTATCATCCAAACCAGGACAGTTTTGAGGGTGAAAGAGGGTTCTATTAACAAATACCGCAGGAACACTGAATATGGCGGAAACCAAGACATAAGGTCACCCTATTAAGAAGTCAGTAGTGGCCCTTTGTGAGAACCATATGAAGAGAGTAATGCAGTGACCGCCACAATGATGTGAGTTCAGGAATGAATGTGTGTTGAAAATAGTATGTAATCTTTCAAAAAACTTAGTTTATTCCTTCTTTACTCCCACTGCTTCACTTGACTAGCCTTTAGAAAAAGAAAGACTTGGTGTGATGAATGGGTGAGAGAAAAGGTGAGTGTTAGAGGTGAAACTGCCCTTTACTTACTCCTTATCCATTTGTTTGACTTCTTCCTCTTGACTCCACTGAAACTACTTCCCCAAATGTCCCCAGTGACTTCCAACCAGTGCTGGGAGTGAGTGACCTTTACTGTATCCTCTGCTTCATTAACTTCCACAGCATTTGGCATCATCATATGCCCCCAGTCCTATCTTGAGACTACAGCTCCGAATCATACGTACTGTCTCTCTTTCTCTGACTACATCTCTCTGCTCTCTTTTGCTCATTTAATCTTAAAAATGTTGGTGTATTCAAATTTCTGCCTCATACACTTTCTCTCCATCTCTCTGCTCTCTTCTTGCTCATTTAATCTTAAAAATGTTGGTGTGTTCTAAGTTTCTGCCTGATACACTTTCTCTCCTTGTCTATTCTCCCTCCCTCAGTTATCTCATCCATAATCACCATTTTCACCCTCACCAGTCATGCAAATGACACCTAAATCTTTTTCTCTGTCCTCAAATTCTGCCATGAAATGATTTTCATTTCAAACTGATGACCATATCTCTCTCTCCAGGTAGTGGGGCCACACCTCCCTAAATATGTCAAAAGCATACAATATCCTTTTCTTAAATTAGCAGCTCACAAATGGTCTATTTCTATTAACTCCCGAAAAAATGAAGTCTAAATCCTCAGCCTAGTATTTAAGGATATTCATGATATGACCAAAGACTACTTGTAAAGATTTTGCTTCCTCTACATGTACAGCAAGGTCTAAGCACAAAGTGCTCTGTTATTATCCTCTGAACATTACCTTGGAACCCACTCTTAGAGAGGCTGGGATTATAACACCAATGAATGCTACTGTTTCTCCTAGAATTCTCTTCTCTCCTCTACACTGGTCAAGATTAAGCTAATCAGAAATCTTGGTGAGCATCCTTATTAAATGTGTCCTCCATTCTTCAGCCTCAAATTTTGCTTTGTATTACTCTTAAGGTACTTGTCATTTTCTGTCTTATCATAACATGTGCATGTGTCTTATCCTCCCTAGTATACTGGGAACTCCTTTAAAAGAGGATATGTGACCAGGCACAGTGGTTCATGCCTGGTAATCCCAGCACTTTGGGAGGCCAAGGCATGTGGATCACCTGAGGTCAAGAGTTCGAGACCAGCCTGGCCAACATGGTGAAACCCTGTCTCTATTAAAAATACAAAAATTAGCTGGGTGTGGTGGCACGCACCTGTAACCCGAGCTACTCAGGAGGCTGAGGCAGGGGAATCGCTGGAACTTGGGAGGTGGAGGTTGCAGTGAACTGAGATCGTGCCACTGCACTCCAGCCTGGGTGAAAGAGTGAGACTCTTTCTCAAAAAAAAAAAAAAAAAAGAGGGTATGTCTTTTCGCAGATGTACAACAGGTATTTACCGTTTAGAATCGATAGTTATAATTAGTAGAATAGATGCATTTGACATCTTAATACATCTTACTTGAAAATCCATTGTTTTTATCACCCTCAAAAGTAAAAGAAAAACTGACAGCTATTTATGCTCTGACACATTAAACATCCTCAGTAATCATTATTTTAAAACTATATCTCTGGTTTATGAACATATAATTAGACAGAACAGTTTATCAAGTAGATTAATTTTTTTTTTTTTTTTTTTTTTTTTTGAGATGGAGTCTCGCTCTGTCGCCCAGGCTGGAGTGCAGTGGCCGGATCTCAGCTCACTGCAAGCTCCGCCTCCCGGGTTCACGCCATTCTCCTGCCTCAGCCTCCCGAGCAGCTGGGACTACAGGCGCCCACCACCACGCCCGGCTAGTTTTTTGTATTTTTTAGTAGAGACGGGGTTTCGCTGTGTTAGCCAGGATGGTCTCGATCTCCTGACCTCGTGATCCGCCCGTCTCGGCCTCCCAAAGTGCTGGGATTACAGGGTAGATTAATTTTTAGGCACATCAAGATTAATATGATCATTTAGTAGAGTATATTTAGGCAATTAATTTTTATAATATAAGTAAGTACAACAGCAAAACCCTTTAATGCCTACTGTCAAAGCCTAGAATTGTGAATTAATTGATTATAATAGGTTGTGATTTGAAGTGGAACTTCTTAGTCCTTGATTGATTAAACCAAGTAATGCCTGCAAAACCTATTTTTAACACCTCAGTGTATATCACCTGCTGTTCTTTGTTTAACACAACTGTACCTTTAAATACAGCTAATGCCAGATGGTCTCCTCAATAAAAAACAGCAGGAGGCAACATATTAATGCCACTCAACAAGCAAGTCTGCAGACAGCCAGCCAATGAAATCAGTCTTCAGTTGCTAAGCCCTTCTGTCACCATGGCAACACCTACTTCAGAAAAAATATTGGATTTTCAAGTCAAGTGAGCCACCCACCTTAAAATTCCAGATCCTCCAAGCTATGATCACCAGATACTTTAGTTAAAATAACTGCTTAGATTTTTTCCATTGACCTAAAATCAGGGCTATCTTGAAAAGCCATTTGCCTTTCCATTTTTAAATGTTTATTTACTCTCAGTTTCTAACTTTCCTCATTTTCTAGATAAACATACTCCATTTAAATGTGTGTAGGCATATGTGTACATATGCACATTTGTATACATGTACCTATATGTATATATGTATTTATACATACATATATACATACAGGTGTATATGTGTGTGTATATATATGTGTGTGTGTATATGCGCACACACACACACACACACACACATGCACCTGTAGGCTAATAGTCCTAAATATAAATACAAATCTTAACATCTCAGAAAACTGTCACTGGTACATGCTCTTATCAATCTTTTACTAATATTACATCTGATGTAAATAAGCAATTAATAAAATAAGTTTATGTATTAATTAGAATAATTAATTAATTGAGATCAGAATAATATTCTTTTTGTTACCAGCCTCTAAATTATTTAGTATGAATGTTCAAGATAACATTAAAACCTTAGTGGGGGGGTTGTTTTTTTTTTTTTGAGAAATGGGGACTTGCTGTGTCACTCAGGCTATGTACAGTGGTGCAATCATAGCCCACTGTAGCCTCCAACTCCTGGGTTCAAGCAATCCTCCCACCTCAGCCTCTGGAGGAGCCAGGACTATAGGCATGCATCACCATGCCCAGCTAATTTTTCTTTTTTTTTTTTTTTCTGGTAGAGATGGGATCTTGCTATGTCACCCAGACTGGTCTCAAACTTCTGGCCTCAAGCAGTCCTCCCACGTTGGCCTCCAAAAGTGCTGAAATTTCAAGCATGAGCCACTATGCCTGGCCAAAAGCTTGTTTTTAATACAGCTCCATTTTTAAGTGGAAATGATTATTTGTCCTGTAAAAGGAAGATAATCCTGTTTTATCTGATGAAAATGCAGAGAATCTAAAATAATATTTGGAAATACATTGTATAATCAAGATAAGATGGTAGAAAGGATGCTTACTTTGAAAGCGTGGAAAGAGAGTATTTAAGAACATGGCTGCAGCTTCCACTCAAGTCACATGGTAAGAAGGAACATTTCCCCAAAAAAAGGAAAAGAGAAGCTAATATCAGAAGGGAGGAAGACAAAAGAAATAGGTGTCTAATATACGGAACTGTGTATTTATTTAAGAATGTAGCTATATATACATATATATTCTAACCTTGGTTTTGCCACTTACAAACCTGTGATGTTAAACAAATCACTTAATCTCTCTGGGCCTCAGTTTCCTAATTTATAGAATGGGGATAATTATAGTACCAAGCCCACAAGGGATATGTGGGCAAGTTGTGCCTTTAAACATCACTTGGCATATATCAAGCATTATTTAAGTGTGAGCAATAATATAAAGTAAGTTCATATTCTCTCCACCACATTTAAACATTTTTTCTTGGCCTTTCTATTTCATCTTTAAGCTTTATTTTCTAACTTTCTCTGTGTTTTGATGCTTTTTGTTTTCAGTTGGCTTCACTTTCTTATTTTTATTTTATTTTAATTTTATTATTTGTGGAGACAAGGTCTCATTCTATCACCCAGGCTGGAGTTCAGTGATGTGATCACCAGTCACTGCAGCCTCAACCTCCTGGGCTCAAGCCAATCCTCTCACCTCAGCCTCCTGAGTAGCTGGGACTACAGGAGCATACCACCACACCTGGCTAATATTTTGTAATTTTTTTTTTCTTTTTTTTTGGTGGAGACAGGGTCTCACCATGTTGCTCAGGCTGGTCTCAAGTGAATCTGAGTGGTCTCAAACTCTCCAGCTCAAGTGATTGATCTGCCTCAGCCTCCCAAAGTGCTGGGATTACAGGCGTGAGCCACCACACCCAGCCTTCTTCTTTAATCTTAAATATTATATTTCTATTTTATTCTTTTTAATAATCTCCATTTTTTTTTTTTTTTTTTGAGACAGAGTGTGGCTCTGTTGCTCAGGCTGGAGTGCAGTGGCACAATTTCATCTCACTGCAACCTCCATCTCCCGGGTTCAAGTGATTCTCCTGCCTCAGCCTCCAGAGTAGCTGGGATTACAGGTGCCCACCATCACACCCTGCTAATTTTTGTATTTTAGTAGAGATGGGGTTTCACCATGTTGGCCAGGCTGGTCTCAGACTCCTGGTCTTGAGTTCCTGGTCTCAAGTGATCTGCCTGCCTTGGCCTTCCAAAGTGCTGGGATTACAGGTGTGAGCCACCATGACCAGCCTATCTTAACTTCTTACCTGATATTTCCAACATTTGAGGCTCACTTCTTTAGATCTATCTCAAAGTCAAGTTGTGGGAGTTACACAGAGACAAAGAGAGCATGGAGGGTCATACCAACAGTCGTTACAGCACCCAGTAAATTCCCTAGCCCCGTTAAAGATGACTCCAGGAACAAATTCAGGAATATGATATAACATATTTCCCAGGGACCACAGACTCATTGTGCGAAGAGCAAATCTGATTATCTAAAAAGTATTCTTAAACGGAAACTTTGCTATATCTTAGATTTCAAAACACACATACCATTTTTCCTTTAGAGGAGGGAGAAAAAAAAAAGAGGGTAGGGATAGCAAATGAAACTTCTTTAGGACAACTCCTTTTTGTGACAGAAAAAAAGTTGCAGTGGTCTTAGAATAACTGATTGGATGAAAGGCAATCTAGTTTTTGTTTACTTAAGAGAAGGGAGAACTCCTCTTAATATCAGAATTAGCCCAGTCCATACAGGTGACATTAGGTTCACAAACCTTTCACGACAAGTGTTTTGGGGGGTTTTTTGTAATTCTACTTCTGAAATGCTTTGGGCATCTACATGTTATGCATGTGCCCAGTGAGCATTCTCTGAGGGTTAAGAATCATTTCCCAACTATCCTGTACAATTCTCTACATGTGAATTATCATGTAATACCTTTGAACTACACATAATGCACGGAATTTATGATTTCAAGTTTGATCCCATGCGATTTAATTTCTAAGCAGAATACATATTTAACAGAAGGCAAGAAAGAAAATGAAATGTGATTCACAATTTTTTCATCATAATCCATTTATATAAGATAACTTGGAAAAGAATCTTTAAGTCATTTTTATTAGTCTGTCAAAGAAATGGCTGCTAATAAAACTGCCCAATCAAACCATTACCAGTACAGTCCATTGACCCTTGGCATAGGTAGAACTTGCTTTCCATCCTTTCTTCCTAATCTCTTACTTAACTAGGCTCTGGACTCCCACTCTCATTAACACCCAAAGGTTAGCTCTATGCACAGGTCAAATGTCAAATGGAGAATTAAAGCAATTGTCTGAATAATTCAGATTTAATACTTTCACCAGAAATATTATTACAATCAAAATAAATTTCACCCCAAATTAACCATGAAATTGTCTCCAGTCTTTTCGTTGCATTATTAGCCCATTTCCTGCTCATATTCAACACACCCTTTCACACAAACATCAGCCAGAAGACTTCGGAATATTTTGCTTGCTAATATCCTGACTATAAATTACCATCAGAATTCATCAACTAATCATTTTGGTAGAGTTTCTCATAGGACAAAAATCAAAACAAAAAAAGTCATTCATACGTATATCATATGTTCTTAAATTCAGTAATGCATACCACTCTTTCCTGTCCAATCATTTAAGGAGGCTCTTCATTCCAGATATAGTTCCTTTATATGTTTCTTCTTTTTAATAAAGGCTGTTCATTAAACATGCAATACATTATCAATGACTCTTATTTTAATATGTTTCATAAAACTTTCACAAATATGGAAATAAAGTCCTTTGAGAAATTGTGTGATGAGTGTGGGTTTGGAAAACATTCTCAACAAATATGTGATCTCCTTCAGCACAAATAACATTTTTCACATTAAAAAAAAATTTTTAGGCTTTGCAGACGCTGCCGCCGAGGAAATTCTTGTACTACTAGCCATGGTCAACCCTACCGTGTTCTTCGACATTGCCATGGATGGCGAGCCCTTGGGCCGCGTCTCCTTCGAGCTGTTTGCAGACAAGGTTCCAAAGACAGCAGAAAATTTTCGTGCTCTGAGCACTGGAGAGAAAAGATTTGGTTATAAGGGTTCCTGCTTTCACAGAATTATTCCAGGGTTTATGTGTCAGGGTGGTGACTTCACACGCCATAATGGCACTGGTGGCAAGTCCATCTATGGGGAGAAATTTGAAGATGAGAACTTCATCCTAAAGCATACAGGTCCTGGCATCTTGTCCATGGCAAATGCTGGACCCAACACAAATGGTTCCCAGTTTTTCATCTGCACTGCCAAGACTGAGTGGTTGGATGGCAAGCATGTCAAAGTGAAAGAAGGCATGAATATTGCGGAGGCCACGGAGCGCTTTAGGTCCAGGAATGGCAAGACCAGCAAGAAGATCACCATTGCTGACTGTGGACAACTCGAATAAGTTTGACTTGTGTTTTATCTTAACCACCAGACCATTCCTTCTGTAGCTCAGGAGAGCACCCCTCCACCCCATTTGCTCTCAGTATCCTAGAATCTTTGTGCTCTAGCTGCAGTTCCCTTTGGGTTCCATGTTTTCCTTGTTCTCTCCCATGCCTAGCTGGATTGCAGAGTTAAGTTTATGATTATGAAATAAAAACTAAATAACAACAACAAAAAAAAATTTAATAGGGGCAGAGTCTTGCTATTTTGCCCAGGCTGGTCTCAAACTACTGGGCCCAAGCAATCCTGCCCTCTCAATCACATTAAAATTTAATGCAGACATATGAACAGATCAACACGAGTATGATTTTTTAGAAGGAAACCTCACCCAATTTTAGTTATTTATATTATTCAGCCTCAACGTCCAGCGACACAACACATGATTCATTCTGTGTGGTGCACATAACCGAGGGTTGCCCTTGCACACCACAGCACCCTTCCCAGAGGCCCACTCCCAATTATCATATTCTCTTAGGACCGGGATTCCTAAATGTCAGTCACGTGGGAGATGCCAGCCTTAAATTCAAAAAATTACTTGAATCTATTCGCAGAAGCACTGTGGTATAGTAGGTATCTGATTCATAATTGTATTGTAACTTACATGGAACAGTCCTTCCTTGGGCCATCTTGGATTTTACCACTCCCTAACTCAAAGCAAGATTAAGCACTTCACCCCATCTCCCAAAGTAATTTACTCCACGAATCATTATGGAGCACTGTAGATCTGCTGATGTCCCCATCCATTATTTCTGTTTCCCCAAAGTTTCTCTTGAGCCACCAGCCCTTAAGTCTTTCTCTTCTCTCTCTCTGAGTCTCTACACACCCTCTGAATAGGTCCCTCTCTTTCTTATCTAGTTTAGGTCCTCAGCCTTCCTGAAGGCCCAGCCCTCCAAAAAGTTTATCAGAGCAGTCTTCCAACAAAAGCTTGTTTCTTCCTAGAGACTGGATTCTACTGCCAAGAAAAATAACATTTTCTGTATGTACTTACAGTGTGCTGGCGTGATTTATTCAATGTTTTCCTGATTTTTTGCCACCCTAGGCCCTGTTCATCCACCTCTGGCACACCCATACCCATCTACAGCACACAGGTCAAGAAGCTCTGCTCTAAGGATTTGAAAACATGCTGATAAGTTACATTCCAGTAACGCCCTTACAGACTTCGGTTCACATTAACAGCTCATGACCCTCCATGACCAGTAAGAAATAGTTACGTTTATTTCTCCATCTGTGGACGTTGCTATGGGAAATGCTTTAAGAAGAGTGTCCAACTGTGTATCAGAAAATGAGTTCCAAGCCTCCTGGGCTTCAGAACCTTGGGCAGGTTTTTTAATCTCTCTCTGAAGCTCAACTTAATCATCTATAAAATGAGAGTGCTCCTTCTAGCTAGGAAAAAACTATAATTGTAATGTTTCACAATTCTATGGAACACTAATGAAGATTGGGTTTAACATCAGGAGTAATTCAAAATAAATTTACCCTAATCAAAAACCTATAATTGGAAAAATTAGTTAAATACTAAATATTTCTGCAAAGTGAATTTCTCTCCCCAAAGCATCTGACAAACTGCATGATCATTATTCAAGTGTTAGACAAATGCAGCTGGATGAATGCTCTAAAACAGCTGCCAAACCATGGAGAAAATCTATGGGCTGAATTCTCCTTCAATAACTCAGACGACATTGCTTTTTTTGTTCTTGTTCTTATTTTTGTGGGTTTTTACAAAACATAGTTTTTGAATTACATAGCCAAAACAGAACACTAATTGAGCTATACTTAATTGCTGGAAATCAGCCTAACAAGATCAAAATTACATAGCATCTTTATACTCCATGGCTTACTAGAGAGTGCTCAATATAGCTACCTAGGGAGGAAAAGTATCAGTAATCAATTGTTGCTAAGTACAGTATAATCTAGTATATGCTTAATATGCTTCTACTTATATACTATATAACTGTATTATATGTTTGTTTATGTATATTATTTATATATGTGATATATTATAACAGACTATATATGTGCCAGATAATTATGTTCCATTAACATGGAAAATTTTCATCTAGAGAAAATTTTCATTTTAGAGAATGCAGTTTTGGGAGTGTTGTCCTTTGAGGCTGATTTCCCTCGTTAAGACATTAAAACTATTTGGGATGGAGCTTATACTAGGATAAGCTCCGTTATATTAAATATAAATATAAAATATTTATAATATTTCATTATCTATTTATAATATCATTACAATAGTATAATATTTATACTATAGTAATGGAATAATGGAATATAAATAAAATATGTAAGTATAAACTCCATTATATATATACATATGTAATATATTTAATATAATATATATTGTAATATATCTGTATATATGTATATATGTGTATAATATGATATATTATATCATATATTATATGATATATGATATTATATCTGTATAATATATAATATATAATATACAGATATCATATATTGTAAATATATAATTTTGTATTATAAATATATGATATATTATATATTTTATATAATATATAATACATTGTATATATAATATATAATATTTACAATATATATTATACATTATATTTATATATACATACTATCATATGTAAATGTACAAATATATTATATACTTATATATACACTATATATTAGTATATATAATTAGCATATATACTAGTATATGGAATAATGGTATATATACTTAGTATATATACTATATTTATTAGTATATTAGTATATGCTACATCCCAAATAGTTTTACCATCTTGATGAGGGAAATCAGCCCCAAAGGAGGGCACCCCCAAAACTGCATTCTCTAAACAAAAATTTTCTGTAGATGAAAATTTCACATGTTAATGGAACATAATTATCTGGCACAATGTATCTTGAATGCTTATATGTCACCACATTCAGAACAATGAAGAAAAAGACACAAGAAGTGTGAATGATTTACTAGCTTAGAATAAAGTCCTCTCTTTGTCTTTCCATATCTTATGCATCTTTTAAGTCCTGCTCAAATCCCCACCTCCTTCTGAAAGCCCTCCATTGCAGACCACTCTCTTATAACTCCCTGAAGAATTAGAGTCAGTACCTTCGTACCAAGTACTTGGTAAAATGCTGTTGTTTCTTGCTCCCTTTTGAAATATCTCTTCAATTTGCAGAATGTCACTCACATAGGAGGCACTTAGTTATTACTGTTAAATAAGTACAGTTGTGTTAGAAATATAATAACACATAAAGAAATGAAAGATGCAGTATTTCGTTTACAGCTCTCTACTACTCAGAGTTTGATTTCCAAATGTGACCTGGTTTGAAAGCATTTCTACCTGGAATTTCCAAATGCCTGGTGAATGAATGAATGTCTTTATTTTTTCTCGGTGACCTGTCCAATTAGGATGATTTATACTGCAAGTTGTTAGTAGGGCCTTTTTGATAATAAAGGATTCTTACTACCTTGGTCTGAGGGGCTGAGAACATTATGGAAAATATAACGTATTCTACGAATGAGAGCCTTCTTGGCCTTTTGGAAATGTTGGCAGAAGTATGAATGTTTTCCTTATACTACTGTCTTTATGGAGTCCATGAATGCATTACCTTTGTCCAATGAATTTTTGAAAAAATATTAACAAGTCTCAATCTTCTGTACATTCATTTAAGAAACGCATTCTCATTGATTCACTTTCCCCGTACAGAGGTCACAGAATTATAGTATCCAATGAATGCAGCTTCAATGTTAAAATAGTAACAGCAACAAGAATAAGAATTTTAAAACTTTTCAGGAAAAATACCTCGTACTGAATTGATATCCCTGAAAATTAGGTGTAATTTTTTAAGATATAGTTTGTGCAAATTGAAATAGACTCAAAGGAGAAGGGAAAATGTTTGTTAAAATAGCATAAGGTGCCCTCACTCCCATCTATCCAGTAATCTGAATCTCCTATTTAAAAAAAGCATACTCAGAAGTCTAGAACAACAGAAAAGGATCTCAAAAATATTAAAAATATCACATAGTTCATGTTTTTCACTGCTGGAGAGAAATCTAGAGTTGTCCTCAACATACAACCTAACAATTTAGACACACGAGTAAAATGAATATACTCTTTTAATGAAGTTTCTCATGTTCACTCCATAGTTAACTAGTGGAGAGGAAATTAGAAATTGAAATAGTTTTGACAAGTACAGTAAAAATGTGTGTTACTCATACATATGAAAATATAAAAACGCTACTAATCCCAATGCTACACTGACCAGTGGAATACTGAAACTAGCCCATTATGGACATTGGGGAGACCATTCTAAGTATTTAATAACATTCAACCCAGAAGTTATTCTAATTTGAAGAAGGCTAATTTGAGGAAAGCTTATAGAATTCTTCCTATGCATTAACACATAGAAGCATTTTTATCAAGTATTTTGCACATGTTCAACACCTCTAAAGTTCTCTGCAGCTCATGCATTTGGAATCAAGAAATAGCAGCAAAAATTCTTCCAGAGGAGGAAGCCTCCCTATTTTAAGTACTGAGTCTGACCCATTGTATGGAGAAATTAATGTTAAATGCAAGAACAGAATGAGGACCTGCATCTCACTGAGAAGATTGAAGGCAACACAGAACCAGGGCTCAATATAGCAAAAACCAGAACAAGAAACACAACCGGCCTAGGGTGGAACATTAACAAAAGATCCAGTTGGTGACAAAATATACATGCCAAGCACTGTGGATACAATAATCTGCCAAAGATAGCCACCTCTCCTCAAGGTCACAGTTCTAGAAGGAAGGCAGAATTACGTATTGATACAACTATTTGCCTTGCAGGTTGAGAAGCAGGTGTGCTTGCATGCATGTTAATGGTTTGGCAAAGTGTGTATAACTAGATCTAACATGTGTCATTCATTCTGAAGTGTTCACTCACTCATCACTTTTAACAACACATTGAGAACCTACTATAGACCTGACAGATGCAGCAGATGGTCCACGCTGAAATGTGCGGTCACTATCTTGATTCCAGAAGATAGACAAGTTTGAAAATGGCTCCTTAAGAAAATGAGAAGACATTTCACTTTACAATTTGGCAACTGTGAAAATTAAGCTCTGACATTATAAAATATGTCCTAAATCTAATTGAAATTATAATTTTCACTAGATGTTTGGACTTGTTCATTTATTATGTTAGTGGCATTTAATAATATTTATTTGCCAAATACTTTTACAGAGTTTAATTTATAAATGGCCACTAAGTCACCTCAACCTTCTAACAGTTTTAGCATGTTTGGCTATGAAATTATTTCTCAAGGACTGTTCTCCAGGGAGAAAGACAACTCCAGCACAAGCAATACTTTAAGCCATGAAGTTGTAACCTGTCTCAGAAGGTATCTGGTTAGCATTCTGTTGAAAGCAAAGGCAAAGTCAGCCCAACTGTTTAAAAACCCAGAGAACAACAATAGCCCAAGAAAACTTCCAGAAAAAAGACATTCTTCAGAAATGATATTTTTACAAGAACCAACCACTCAGATTAAAGAAAAAACTCTCAATTCCTGAAAATAGCTATGAGTAGAAGTAAAAACAAGAAAAACAAGGGCTATTGTATAGATAGGAGTGAAGTCTATAAATATAAATAGTTAAACCAATTTGAAATTTAAAACAAAGATGACTTCTGCATTCACAATTATCTTGCCATCATCAAACCCTAGATAAAATCTATAAGTCTAGATAGTATTTTAGTCTATTTAGCTACACAGTATCATTCATTATATATCTATGTAATAGTATTCACATGAGATTTATCTATATATGTATTTTTATGGCTTTAGCATTTTCCCAAAACTGAATTTTACTCTTGAGAAAATACATGTAGCAGCTGATTTCTCTTTGTGTGAGCTGTATAAAGGTCTTGTTGATTTTGTGAAGTTAATGCAGTTTCCAAAAGTGCATTAACTTAATTCCCCTGATGCTGGTTATGTTGAAAATCTGGCTTAACATTTACTGAGTTCCCACAATGAATAAGACGGGTTTCCTCTAGTAAACTTAAAGAATAAAAATCTGTACTGAACAATGTCAAGATCTGAGACAAGTGAAAATGTTTCAGTAGGACTGTTGTACTTTAAAATCAGATGTCCAACACTGCACCTAAAACATAAAAAGGACAAAAAGTATTTCATTTTGCAAATGTCTTTAACGTTTTCAATAGTTTCCCCTACAGATATTGCCTTTGTGTTTGCTACATTAAGAATAGAATAGAGAAACCTTCAACCCCTGCATCATATGCAGCAGGCATTTTGCAGAATCAAGTAACGTATCCACTGGTTATACAGCATGCAATATAAGCTCAATGTGTGTGAAAGAGTGAATCCAAAGCAAATAATGAAATAACACATTTCAAGAAATACAATGGCGTTGCCTCCAAAGGGTGACCAGCAGGTAAAGTAAAATGGCAAGGACATAGTAGGTGTTCATTAAATACTACCTAAATTACATTAAAATTATTAGTTCTATTTTAAAAGGCCTATATTTTCATCTTGGAAAGTTAATTTCAGTGTGGAATGACACACAGTAATATTTTACAATAGTTATGAAGAAAGGTTATTTTAGAAATTACCACTTGGCTAAAAAAAGGAAAAAGGGTAGTCAGGACATGGGTCAGGAAGGTGACAATGCAATCTTTATATTGAAGTTTCACTACGCTAAACTCAAGGCTAAAGGTTATGATTGTGCACACTTTGCGCAGAGTTCTAGAAATGACCTATTTATTGGAGAAACATTGCACAATGGCAGTGAATAGCAGCTGCATAGTGAAGGAAAGATTTTATGATTTTAAATACTTTCTCCTATATAGGAAGAGAAATTGGATAGGTCCAATCAGTCAGCATCACTTTGGGATCTGAACATATGAGGAGTTGCCTGCATTGAGCAAATAAATGCAATAATTGTTGTTCCTTCCAATTGCCTTGACATACATAACTACAGCAAGAAATTTTTTGGGGCCAGGAGCAATGGCTCATGCCTGTAATCCCAGCACTTTGGGAGGCCGAGGTGGGCAGATCACCTGAGGTCAGAAGTTCAAGACCAGCCTGACCAACACGGAGGTTTTTCGTTTTTTGTGTTTTGTTTTGAAACAGTCTGGCTCATGACCCAGACTGGAGTACAGTGGTGCGATCTCAGCTCACCACAACCTCCACCTCCAGGTTCAAGCGATTCTCCTGTCTCAGCCTCCTGAGTAGCTGGGATTACAGGATGTGCCACCACAGCTGGCTAATTTTTGTATTTTTAATAGAGATGGGGTTTCACCATATTGGTCAGGCTGGTATCAAACTCCTGACCTCATGATCCTCCTGCCTTGGCCTCCCAAAGTGCTGGGATTACAGGTGTGAGACACCATGCCCGGCCAGCAAGAGGTTTTTTGGTAACCTGAATTTAAAAGTTATATTCAGGCTTATTTAGAAAATAAACAATTTGCATCCATTTTTAAAATAATCAGCCTTTGTTTGAAATGAAATGTCTTCAAATGAGAGGATTCTTTTTATTATAGAACTATGATGTTTAGCAATGAATTTGATAGAAAACAGATTTCTGTAGAAAACAAAATATTTACCAGTAGTGGAAAGTTGTTCCATGGTGTATCATCATAAGTAATTCATTTATCTTTAAGAGCCATCTCTTTAATACTCCACACGTGCCACCCTACCCTTCAAAGATTACTCATCTGGGGACAGTTAAAGAGGTGAGTAAATCATTTGAAAATCATAAAAGACACTAGTAACACGAACAGGCTCTTCTCTTGGGCCATGTTTTATTAGAAAGAGCTGGCAGTTAGATCACTTACAAAACACCATATGCTGAATGCTCAAAAAAAGAGAAACCTTCCTTCTCGGAGCAACGGACTCATGGCAATCCCAGTAATTAATGAGAAGGGAAGAAAAGGGCAAATTTAAACATGTTTCAAATTTAAGTTCATTTGAACCATCACCTAGCTCAGATAAACCTCCTCCTCTTGGCATTTCAGAGTGCACAATTTGAATACCATTTCACGAGTAAAAGGAAAATGAAAACCTGGAGATGCATATCTTCTGTGTTAAAAACAAGCACACAGTTCTTAGTTTGCAACACTCGGGTCTCATGCAGAGTTTTTAAAGGTCAAAATTTTACTAAATAAATGCTTACCAATTATTTTAAAATGTTTATTTAACACTTAAAAAGCAGTTTAACTTTCTAAAATGTCTGAAGACTCTTCTCTTCCAAAAGGAAGAGAGCCCCTTACTAATCCAGTTACATGAGACAACAAACACAGCAAGTTCAGCACTGAAACTTGAAAAGACATGTAATTCACGTTGGTGTATTTCTCCATTATGCAAAACTGGATTCAGCGCACACAAAAAATAAGCATATGCAAAAGAGAAGTACCATCTCTATCCTTTCTTGTTATCACACTTCTGGCATGCTAATATGCATGATGTCAACATCGACCAACATGGCTTTGTTTTATGATATGCGTTTTTGCCTATTTGAGAAACTTCATTTATTCAAAAATATTCACTGAGTGGCCACTATGTCCCAAGCATAATACTAGACATTTGGGATGAAAAAATATATATATAAACAAAATACAATCCCAGAGCACAAGAAGCTACAGGAGCTATAGGAGTTTCTTGTAGTCCGGGATTGTATTTCGTCTATATATTTATCCCATGTAGACCAACAATGGAAAATGCCATAATGAGGTAATAATCATTGTTGCCACATATTGAATTAAGAACTTTATATTTACCACCTCATTTAATCATCACATTATTGTCATTTCATAGGTGACGAATTTGGGAGATAGAGAGAAGTTAATTGACTTGCCCAGGGACACTCAGCTAAAAATAAGAAGCCTCGGGATTTGAGCTCAAGTTCCCTGACATCAAAGTCCACACTGTAATTCTTTACATGACAGCTCTCCAAAGAAATATGGAAGCATAAAGAAAGAGCCCCAGCAGGGGTAAGAAAGTTAGGGAGTGGGGAGAAAGGAGGTTTCAAAGAGCTTTTGCTTCTGCTGAAACTGTAAAAGACTAAGTTAGTCAGGACCTGAGCAGTTTCATCATAAATTCTTTAGGAAAATAGGTCGGATTGCCAATGAAAATGTTGATATTGCCCTAGATTTATTTGGCTACCTAAAGAAACAACCATAAAGACATTCTCAAATACTGTCGCACGCTTTGTTCCTATTGAGTGACGCTTGCTTGATTCAAGCTTGCTTGATGATTATTGTTCATCATCATGTCAAACTGAAGAAAAGCAAGAATGTCCCACATTTTAAAATTGATAAAAGGCAAACAGGCAGGGTGTAGTGGCTCACACCTGTAGTCCCAGCTATTCAGGAGGGTGAGAAGGGAGACACCTTGAGCCCTAGAGTTCAAGGCTGCAATGAGCCATGATCGTGCCACTTCACTCCAGCCTGGGTGACACAGCAAGACCCCATCTCCAAAAAAAAAAAGCAAACGTTTGTGAACAAAAAACAGTGAGAAGAGGGAAAAAGTCCTTCAGGGCTATCAACTAGGCCTGTGCAACAGCATCCTAAGAGGAAAGAATTTGGCAGGATTGGTGGAGGCAGATCTCACATGGCAATGCAGCCAAGAGTGCCTACTCTAAATGACCATAAAGGGCATGGAGCACAGTTTCCAGACCAACTGAAAGTAAAAAAAGAATATTTACAAATTAGCGTTTCTTCTTCATAACTAGATGTAAGCAGCTCCATGAAATGTATTTCTATATACTACACTACTTTGGCCTCATAGCGATCCTGTGAGTTCTGAGTTCTTAACGTATTCCCATTTCATACACAAGGAAAAGAGGTGAACAAAAGTTAAAAGCATGAAGCTATTTAACAATAAAAAAGAAGAATTGTGAGGCATTTGTGTAACTTTAATCATTTTCATCAAAATGATTTGTCCTTTTCAGCTCCATGAGACAGGGAGAGAAAAAAGCAAACAAACAAAATTATTTCTCCTCTGCCTCATTGCCTCAGAATCATGCTCTGATTCTAAGCATAACTTAAAAGCCTACTCTACATAAACCACTATACTAGCTGTTTGTGGAGGAAAAAAATGGAAAACATATGTTCCCTACCCCTGAAGAGCTCCCTGGATGAGGCCCTCTGCTGAAGAATTGCCAAATGAATCATTTTTTTCTTTGTTCTACATCCAGTCTCACATGACAAATGAATCTTTAACACTATGATAAAGAATGATAATGGGCTAATGTTGTGTTTCTCATGCTAGTGTAACACTAGTTCCAAGATAGGCTGCCTTTTTTATTGTTGCTGTCATTGTTGTTGTTGTTGTTATTTTGTTTCTGAGATAGGGTCTCTGTCGCCCAGGCTGGAGTGCAGTGGTATGATCATGGCTAACTGTAACCTCAAACTCCTGGGCTCAATGGCCCTCCCAAGCCTCCCAAGTAGCTGGGACTACAGGCAAATGCTACCATGCCCAGCTAATTCTATTTTTTTGTAGAGACAGGATCTCATGATGTTGCCTAGGCAGAACTCGAACTCCTAGCCTTAAGCATTCCTCCCGCCTCAACCAGGTGTGAGCCACCATACCAGGCCTCCTTTTTTTATAAAAAAAAAAAAAAGGGGAGAGAAGGAAATCCCATGGTAAAAGGCTGGCAAATCTTATATAGTATGCATCTACCTTGGAGATTTGAAACATACATTAGCCTATTAAGAGCTCTGTAAAGTCTTTCAATATACAAACCTGCTTATCTTTGTTTACATAATACCTATCAAACCATGCTGAATATATGTTCTATGAAATATACTTTGAGAAAAGCTGGGTTAATGTGTCACCCCTTACAAGAGCTATTTCGTATTTCTTAATAATATTTAGAAATAGGATTTCACCCTTATGGTAAGCCGGTAAGGGAGTTACTAGCAAATGAGTCATCTGCCACCTCTCAAATCGGTTGTCACAGAAAGCTGCCTCTTTTGTCTAAGCAAAGGCTATCATGTAGGGGCAAGCCCAGCTTGCCTTCTCTTCCATTAACCAATCACAAGTCAATCAAGAACATCACTTCTGGCAAAAGCTGTGTTGACTCATTCAGGTCTAAAAATAACTCTTGACCATGTGTGGTAGGTCTAGATTCTTCTCTAGGATCTAACATGTATCCTCACGAATTTTAAGGTGTTATTTAGTTGTAATCATTTGCCACTAATACATACTAATCTGCTATAAAGAGAGGCCAGACAAATAATAAAAACCCCCACTTCTCTTTTTCAAGTTGTGTGGAAACTTTGCCAGCATTAAACGTTCCATCACAATATTTGGCAAATGCATACTGGCATTTATACATTTTAAATTTTAACAGATTCAGAGAGGAATACGTCCAAAATAATCATTCCAGCCTTTGAGAAAGAAAAATCCTGCTCTAAAGAATGTTTTTGAGATAGCATTTTACCTATAAATCAGATTTACTTCCCAAAAGCAATCTTGAACTACATGTAGAAGAAACAGTGTTTTAAGCAAATTAATCTTAACTCATATTTAACTCTGGGTGGAGTGGTCTGGGAACCCAGAATCCATTACTTAGACTTAAGTTAACAAAGGTTTCTTTTATGAGTACTGTATTTCGATGATGGATATATATGCCTAGGAAGGCATATGTTTGGGTTGGAATACATGAGTCCTTAAGCATGGAAATAAGAAAAAATTATAAAATATAAGTAAAAGGAAAGAAAAATGGGAAAATGACCATGCCCAGCAGGTATGATATCTAATGGGGACATATCTGAGCACTTAGAATCAGCCCCTAGCCTAGTCTAAGCTCATTCTTCATCCCAGTTCCAAATGGGTCACAAACACTAACTCCAAGTGTAGAGGAAACCCATCTGGGGTCCAGACTTAACAATGTCTGAGGAGATGAGACCAATGACAGGACCATTTGTGATTCTGCTCATTGAAATTGGCTGCTACTCACAACCCTCTTTCAACAGATTCTTGCAGACCTCAGAAGTGATACAAAATGATGACTGAGATCCAACATTCAGCTGGTCAACAATCAAGCTGATTCCTAAGATGTCATCACAGAATAGGTTTGGCTATTCCTCGATGACCAATTCAAAATGCAATTTGCTTTGCCATTTGATGAATTCAAACGTTGAACATCTTGCAAAGAGAGCCATTTTCAGAAGATAAGCTCAACTACACCCCATGTACTGTACCAAGCATGTATAAAGATCACTTCTTTCTGCTCAGGAAGAGAGCTAATTGTATCAACAAACATTTCTGTCCAAAAACTGCTAGTCTAACTAAGTAAACGTCTAGCTTGCCGATTCCACCACAAGAAAGGGCTTTATGTGGGTATTGTGTTTTATTTCGTTGGAGTTCTTCTGTTATGTTTTATTTTGTTGGAGTTCTTCTGTTACAACAACTAAATCCTTAGAAATCCACTATTTTTTTTTTAATGTTCAGGAAAATAATCTAGATTAAGAAAGCTTATCAACAAATCTGACACCTCTCTTGCTGGAAAATAAAACGAATGTGAGCCACCTCAAAATTTCAGTCAAGTAAACACATTTGTTAAGTTCAATATTATTTCCTAAAGCTGAATCAGAAATGTTATTTCAAACCAAAACATAAGGTTCTTAAAAGGTGAAAATAGTTAAGGCAGTTGGCCCTTTTTCAAAAGCAGGGGTCCTAGTGAGGACAGATATCTATACCAGCTATTTTGGAATTTGTCAATGTCAACAAACTGTACAGTTCCTGTCTTTTGTCATCCATTCTTCAATAATCCAGTCTCCCTGACCTGTTGACCCTACTGTCTTTTTCTCCAGTCCTTCTAAAGCCAATCTTGCAGCCTCACATACCTTTATGCTGTTCTTCAAGCTCCCAATTCTCTATTCCCCTCAGGGCAAGGGACTATCTTCTGTGTTATCTTCTACGGGCTGTGCAGAGGCACAACTCATAGAGGCCTGGTCCACCTTGAGTACACAGGTGCTCAAAAAAAAAACACACTGAATGAACCCACTTGTACCTCAGAATAAGTAGAATATTCCTTTTTACTTCTTAAAATAGTTTAATCTAAAAGAAACTGAAAGGCCATCTAAGAATGGTGAACATTTTCCTTTATCCAAATGTACTTGAAGTTAATTCACACAAGCACCATCAAACCTGTACACTGATCAGATCTCTACATTTACTAGTTTCCTGAAGATTTCTAATCTATTTGACCCTCATAAAAGGTGACGGAGGCGGATATCACCCTTGTAGTTTTGTTAGTGTTGGTTTATAATAGTTTATTTCTACTTTTAAAAATACAAGGGACATAGACATTTTGTATTCTATTAGTAATACCATAGACTTAGAGTCTCCTTCATTTAAAAAGGAATTGTAAAGTACATATTGTACAACACTTCTAAGTTTGTCTCTGTGAGAGGAATTCAATCAATATATTTTGTATGTATGAGGAATTAAACATTTTATTTTAATTCACTGTGTTATGAAGCTATTGATGGATTCATTTTTTCCATACTGCATATTCAGTATTTTTCCATAATGTAGATTATTTCATAATGTAGATTCAAGCCCGCTGTGTGCCAAACATGAGCTGGGTTCTGGAGTCAGGGTCCCCACTTCACAAAGCTTGCAATCTAAAAGAAGGATTTGCAAACCTTGATGAACTATATATTCCAGATACTTAAGCAAAGGAATCATTGTTTTCATTTTCTAAAGCATATCACATTCTAAGAGTAATACCACTTTAAAATTTTATTTTCAAATTTGAAACAACAAAAAGTTAAACATTAGCTTTCATATAATCTCTCTGAAGTAACAATGCAAAAAACTCTGGGATCAATCTACAAAATAGAGTAACAAAGGGTTTTCATTAAGAAGGCAGCAGGAGAGTCACAAATACTTACATTAGCTTTAACTGTGCCTAGGATGTCTTGGCTTTGGTTATTGGATTTAGCTGAAAATCAGTTATCACATTTAAAATTTTTCCCTATCTTCAGATAACGGTATGAAACTAAGTTTCAAAATGTCCAATCCTACATGCTGAATCCTGCCAGATAGAGTAGTTAATATTAAATGTTTTCTAGGATCTGATCTTAGAATTTTGACAGCAAACTTATACAAACCTTTTTTCTTATATTATTTGAAGGTAAGAAATATTTCCTGAAGATTTATTCTTGATCAACCTATCTACTATACATTTGAAGATCAAAATGTCTATTGATCACCTATTTTAACCCTTTCTCAGTTTGGTTCTTATGTATCATTATAAAACTATTCTGACCCTTCAATGAGAATGTTTAGCCTACTGTTCTTGCTTGCTTTGTCATTAAACAAAAATTAAGCATCCCAGGCTGATATCATTAGCACAGATTACTTTAGCCATACCTTGATTATCAGAAGACCAGGCCCAAATTATTTCCTAAGCAGAAACATAATGAAAAAAAGTCCCAAGAACATTTTTAAATACCTCTTTATTAATACTAAATGCATCACAATTAACATAAATCAAAACGTGCTTTAACATACTCCTAGGAAAGATGAATACAGAGGTTATTTGGGAACATCAGTTGGAATAAAGACCCCATCACAAACTATTCATCTCAAACGGTTATAGCATAGAAAATGGAATACTCCTTTTCCCTTGGAAAGGCCTTGTGCAGTTTCAAAATCTGAACGTCAGTCAGAAACCACTTTTCACCCCGGTAGGAGGAGGGGGGCCGACGTGTCTGCATACACCACCACCCCAGATTGGCAATATCCCTAAGATTCCCCGAGCATCCACAGCAGCGAGTGTACCTAATACTTATGCACACACAGGTAGAGATGGGTACACAGAGCCAATAAACTGGTCCTCTGGAAATTAGAGAAAAAATGATAAATGACTCGTTCTCCTTGCCTCTAAATCACTGCCTTCTGCACCTTATCTTTCTACTCATGTCAGCACGGAAGACCAACCCTCCTTGCTGGGGACTCGCAATCATTCCTTTGGTTTTTTCACACAGCAAAGTGAAAAGGACCGCTGGGGATGCGTGCGTCAGGATTTGTTTTTTCCGTATTGCTACCCCCCATCCCCCGCCACCCCAGCCTCCCAAAGCCTATACTCACTAGAGGGTGGGCTAAGGTCTGGGAAGATGGGCTTGGGGTTGAGCGGATGGGACGGAAAAGCAGAAATTGGGCCCCTGGCACTCTAAGTCGGGTTCCTCCCCATTTCCATCCCTCCCTCCACTTCCCACCTTCCACCTTAGATACCTTTTACCAAGAAGTCCCCTGGGCCCATCCCTCCCTCCTTCCCCCACACCAGCAGTCCCACCCTCTGCCGCCCGCCCTCCGGGATGCCCCCAAGGCTGTCAGGGGGCAGCACCCTTACCAGGCTCATGGACGCCAGGGTTGTCGGACAGCTCGATGACCAGGAGCTCCCGGCCCTCGAAGCTGCGCCCCACCGTGTAAATCCTGCTGATGGCGGTGCACTGCAGCCACACGGACACGAGCGCCTCGCGCAGCTCGGGGTAGCGGTGGTACTCGAAGGAGATGCCGTCCTCCTGCTGCAGCCGCCGGCGCCGCCTCATGCCGGCCGCGGGAGCCCCGGGCTCCTGGGCTTCGGCGCCCAGGAGCCACCCGCAGGCAGCCAGTGCCCCGCACAGAGCCAGCAGCGCGCGGCCCCCTCGCCCGGCCATCGCTGCGCTCCGCCGCCGCCGGCCGTGCCTTCCTACGCGGGCGGCCTCTTTTGTCTGTCCGGACCTGGGCTTAGCCGGCCGGCGCTGCTGGGGGCGGCGGCAAGTTCCGCACCAGCCTCCACTCGCCTCACCTTCCCGGGTTGAATGAGTGTCAGCCGGCGCACTGGGGCCACCCAGAGGAGAGGGGCGAAGCCGCGGCTCCGCGGGCTGCACTACTGGCCGCGGAGCCCAGGGGAGCTGCAGGAGAAACCACTGCGAGGAGGGGGCCGGCGGAGAGCGAGACCGGCCGGCGTGGATTTGGGAGGGCTGCTGGCGTTATTTATTGGTTCGGAACCACGTCAACAGCCAAATGGCGTCCGGGACGACGCAGGTGAAATGACAGCTAAGGTCTGGGGTTCGGGAACGTTACTGTCATTGAGACACCCATGACCCACCCACGTCACTGCGTAAGGAAAAAATATTCTTGTATTGTTACTGGAGCCTTTTAAAGGGACAACTATTCCAAGCCTACCAGTTTCCATCTTGATGCACCAAGAATTAGAGAATATTCCAGAAAAAAAGGAAGTATTGGCAGCCACTTGCCATCTCCTGATGCGTCTTTCATAACTGTATCAAGAGTCCACACACAAACCCAAGGGTTGGGTTTTCATTTCTTGGAAGGTCTTGCTGGAAATCAGAACATTAAGTGCTTTGATTCAGAGATTTAAGAGAATAGAAATGCTTTCTTCCAATTTGTAGATAACTGTCCTTAATTGTATTTATGCACGTTCCTAGATTCTTCCAGAAAACAAACAGACGAAACAGATAAGGCAATGTCATGTGGCTGTGCCTGCACCAGCCCTCCTCTGTAATACTATGGGGAAAATAAAATACAACTCTGCTGATGCTTTAGACAAAGGATTTAGTTTGGCGTTAAGATTAAATCCTGTTAAGAAAACTCTGATAATGACATGACACCTCCATTCCTTTTGCAAAGCTATTGTAAAAATAAAACATCATTTACAGCTTTAAATACCCACCCCTTAGTCGGGATTTATATTCCTGGAGCAATGTCTGGAGCAGATGTTACTCTAAAGAGGCTGCTGTTTGGAATCAGGGACAGCACACATCTAAATAAATAAATAATCCATTGGGTATTGCAACCAAGCAGGAAAAGTGGACGCCATGCGGATAATTTTTCATGTTAGGCTTTTTTTTGTTTGTTTTTCTAAACTTGCTCATTCTTCACCTGTTTAACAGTGTGTTGCACATAATAAAAAATGTACCTGGAAAAAGAGTTAGATATTTAAGTCACTTTATTGGATCAATAAGTAAAAGCACAGACATGGTTGGTAAGGTGCTGCTGGAGGGGCTGGCTTCAAACACCCCTATGTACATTGACTACAGCAGCATGGATCTTCTCTTTTTTTTTTTTTTGCATTTTTGGGGAGAAGCTGTCACTGTAAACACATGGCACTCAAGTTGAATTGATGTGGATCCAGCCATTTTTTTTTCTGTCAATGTAGGCAGAGCTAAAAATTGTATATCTTCCACTATGACCAGCCTGTGTTTGATTACATGGTCCAGAAGTTTGAAATCAAACTTATAATTATATTTCTAAAATCATGCCCAAAACAGCAACCTTGGAAGCCTAGAAAAAAAAATTGAGTAGCTAAAACCAAATAACTTCAGAAGTAGGAGGTCAAGATTTTCATGTTAGCAATTTAGAGTAACCACACTAATTTGTGGCTAGGTGGGGCATACTGACTGGTAACTACACACATAAACATGTTTTTCATTGAAGTCCTGTGTTGTTCCTTTGCTGTCTCTTTGAACAAAGGATATGCTTTCTATTTTCTACAAAATAAAAAATTTTGGAATGAAAACTTGGTCTGAATTTCTGGGCTATTTTAGGTGTAGGTCAGCTGTACCAACTTTACTGGCATATGTATTACTTGTTAGTGGCTTCATAGGCAATTATACAAAAGATTATATATCCACCCTGATTGCTGGATAAAAAAAATTTATTTTGAAGAAAAAAAAGTTTTAATGTGTAAAATCATGCCTACTATGTGGTCTCACTTGCTGGGGGTGGGGATCTTTTACAGCTTAGTTGTTTGTTTCCCTAATATATAAAATAAAAGGTTTGGATTATTCACTCTCTAACGTTTGCTTGCAACAGAATCATGTAGAGAGCTTATAGAATGTGCAAATTATTAAGCCCCCACCAATTCATCAGGTCTGGGGTGGGTTTCAGGTACTAACAAGCTTCTAGGTTTTAAAAAGAAGACCAGTCATTTCTGATTTTGATGTTTGATTGACAAAGACATTTTGAGAAATAATATACTGTAGGTTTCCTACTGTCTCTTTCAGACCTAAAATGCTATTATTCTGGAAATTTTCTTTTTGAAGTAAATTTCTGCTCATTTGATAAATGGTAGCACTCCTCTCATATTATTGATCATGCCACATACACCAAGGCATCAGTTCAAATGAACTAAAATTTGGTCTTTGAATTTCTGAGCTATTTTAGGTATAGGGCAGCTGTACCAACTTTACTGGCACATGTATTGCTTGTTTGTGGCTTCATAGGAAATTATGCAAAAGATTATATACCCATCCCGATTACTGGATTTAAAAAAATATTGTATGCCAAGTCTTTAATGTGTTTGTGTACACATAGTTAAATTTAGTATGCAATCTCCATTTCAAATCATGTACACACATGCACACACAAGAAACAAAAAGAGAAAGAAAGAGCTGCTTTTTCTTCATGTCATTATAGGCATCCATAAGAACATATTTAAACTCCCTAAGTCTCCCTCCACACCTTGCTTCACCTCTATTATCTTTAAATTAAGAAACTATCTTTTTCTGTATGAATAATATTTTATTTCCTTCTTTCAAAGCCCTTCCTAAAATTCATCTAATTCATAAAAATTCTGTGAATATATAGCTCTATATTCATCCTGTTGTGTACTGGTAAATGTCAGCTGTCTGGAGGGAAAAATCTGATTTAGAATGTTTACTAATTTCCATGGTTTAAATATTCCCACCATGGCTGATTTCAAACTACCAAAGTTGCATCACTGCATACAGTGTTAGGAAGAAGTATGCAGTAGCATGACATCATATAGTGTTGTGATGGGACAATTCTTTATACTCCTCCTTTGCAAGTGCTGAAACTTAATTTCTTCCATCTGAGTGTAGGCAGGACTTAGTGGTTTTCTCATGAACATAACACAGCAAAAGTAATGAGATGATCTTCTAAAATTAGGTTATTAAAAGGACTACAGCTCCCATCTTAACTGCTTCTGTGTGTGCTCTCTCCCCACCACCCCCTCTCCCTCTCTCTCTCCCTCCCTTCCTCCCCTCAGTCCCCCATCACTCCATCACTTGTCTTGGGGAAGTTGTCTGCCATATTGTGGAGAGGCTCATATAGCGAGGAACTGAGGCATCTGGCAAACAGCCGAAGAGAAACTGGCATCCTTAGTCTAGCAGTCAGTTAAGAACTGAGATCTGTCAACAACCATGTGGGTGGGCAGGGGCAGATCTCAGCCCCACCTGAGCCTCAAGGGGACTCCATCTCTGACATCTGACATCTCTGAGGTTTATTACAGCCGCATTAAAGACTCTGAGCCAGAACCACCCACCACTAATACATACATCTCCCCCATACAGATACAACAGACATAAATAACCTCAAGAACATCAAGGATAGGGTGACATCAGCAAGATAGCAGAATAGGAAGTTCCAGCCCTCATTCCCCAACAGAAACACAGATTTAACAGTGATATAAGTAACAAATTAGCTTTATAAGAAGTTCAGGATTAAGTTAAGAAATTTCAGTGCCCCAGACAAACAAAAAAATAACAGCCACACTGAAACAGATAAGAGAAGCTATTTCACTTTACCTGCTAGTACAACTCAGCACCAGAGAGATTACAATCCTTTCCCGGTGTGGGGAGGGCAGGGGATAGAGAGTAGGGTGAGCATCCAACATTTCTGGACTTTCAGTACACCCCCAAGGGACTTGCTTCTGTTGTGCCTCTTACAGAGTGCTTAAAGATATAGCATAGTACAGATGCCTGGGAAAGCTAGGAGAATGGGCACCTTCCCGTGGCTGGCAAGGCTCTGAGACCTGTAGAAGGCATAGAACTGAGGCCTCTCCTTCAGGAAAGAAGGAGGAGTGGATCATGACTCTGATGTCCTGAGCCTTTCAGTGAGCTCCCTGAAGAACTAGTTTCTATCTCATCTCGTATGGAGCACAGATGAGATTGACATGGGAACCAGAGAAGGCAAGAGATTGCTAGTGCTGAAAAGAAAAGAAAGGAAAAGAAAAAAGAAAAGGAAAAAAAAAAGAAAAGAAAAAGACTGAACACCTGGGTCAGGACCTAGGAACAAGACCCAGAAATTCTACCTGGGCTATCTTGCCCAATCAAAGTCAGTTCATTAAGACTGGAGAACATGTCATTAAGACATGGATGTCACCTGTAAAGACATCAATGCAAAGCTACAAGTAACACAAAAAATCAGGAAAATAAAACACAATTGAAAGAACAAAATAAATATCCAATAACAGGCCCTTAAGAAAATGGAGATCTATGAATTGTCTGACAAAGAATTCAAAATAATCATCTTAAAGTAGATCAGCAAGTTACAAGAGAACCCAGATAGACAACTAAACAAAATGAGGAAAATAATACATTAAATAAACAAGAATATTGTGAAGAAATAGAAAAGATAAAGAAGAACCAAATGGAAATTCTGGAGTGCAAGAATGCAATAACGGAAATAAGAAATTCATCATAAGGGTTTAACAGCAGATTTGATCAAACAGAAGAATTAGTCAACTCCAAGACAGGTCATTTGAGATTATCCAGTCAGAGAAGCAAAAAGAAAAAAAAAATCAAAAAGAGTGAAGAGAGTCTAAGGGAATTATCAAACACCACCAAGTAAACAAATATATTGACTATAGGTGTCCAGAAGGAGAAGAGAGAGAGAAAGAGACATGGAAACTATATAGAAAATACATACAATAGATAAAGAAAAAGAAATAAATACATACATGCAAAAGAAAAAATAAGGGAATCAAAGCATATCACCACAAAAAATCAGCTAAAAAAAAAAAAAAAAAGGAAAACAGCAAGAGAGGAAAAGAGATACAAAAGAACTACAAAACAGAAAACAACAAAATACCAATAGTTAATCCTTACCTATCGATAATGTAAATTTAAATGGATTAAATGCTCCAATAAAAGTTCATAGAATAGCTGAATGGATTTTAAAAAAAACAAAGAAACCAAAAAAAAGAAAACAATAACTATGTGCCGTAAGCAGGAGACATTCTTTAGAATCAAAGACACACATAGGCTAAAAGTAAAGAGATGGAAAAAGATATTCCATGCAAATGATAACCAAAAGAGATCAAGGATAACTATAATCATATCAAATAAAATAGAATTTAAGTCAGAAACTGTCATAGAAGGTCCCCATTATTTAATGATGAAAGGGACAAATCATCAAGAAGATGGAACAATTAAAAATGCATATGCTCCCAACATTAGAGCACCAAAATATGTAAAGCAAACATTGACAGCCTTGAAGGAAAAATAGAGAATAACACAATAAAACAGGAGATTTCCTACCCTACTTTCAATAATTGATAGAACATTCAGACAGAAAATCAATAAGGAAACATAAGACTTGAACAATACTATAGACCAAATGGACCTAAAAGACATATACATAACATTCCACTCAACAGCAGCAAAATACATTCCTCTCAAGTGCACACAGAACAGTCTCAAATTCACATGTGATCACATGTTAGGCTATAAAATAAGTCTCAACAAATTTAAGATTGATATCATACTAAATATCTTTTCTGATCACAATGAAATGAAACTAGAAATCAAAAACAAAAGGAAAACTGGAAAATTCACAAATATGTGGAAGTTAAACATCACACATTTAAATAACCATTGGGTCGAAGAAGAAATCAAAAGACAAATTAAAAGATATTTCAAGGGCCGGGCATGGTGGCTCATGCCTGTAATCTCAGCACTTTGCAAGGCCAAGGTGGGTGGACCACCTGAGGTAAGGAGTTCAAGACCAGCCTGACCAACATGGTGAAACCCCGTCTCTACTAAAAATACAAAATTAGCCGGGCGTGGTGGTGCATGCCTGTAATCCCAATTATTTGGGAGTCTGAGGCAGGAGAAGCACTTGAACCTAGGAGGCAGAGGTTGCAGTGAACCGAGATCATGCCATTGCACTCCAGCCTAGGCACAAGAGCAAAACTCTGTCTCAAAAAAAAAAAAAAAGATATTTCAAGACAAGTGAATACACAATATACAAAAATTTATGGGATGCAGCAGAAGCAGTACTAAGAGAGAAGTTTATAGCAATGAACATGCATGGTAAAAAAGGAAAAAAAGGGCTCAAATAAACAACCTAACATTACATTTCAAGAAGCCAGGGAAAGAATAACAAACTAAGTTCAAAGCTAGCATAAGAAGTAATAAAGATTACAGCAAATGTAAATAAAATAGAATATAGAAAAAGTAGAAAAAAAATCAACCATACTGAATTTCTAAGAAAAACAAAATAGACAAATCTTTAACTAAAATAACTAAGAAAATGAGAAAATACTCAAATAAAATCATAAATGGAAGCAGTGATATTAAAATAAATGCCACAGAAATAGAGAATCATGAGACTATTATGAACAACAATATGTCAACAAATTGGATAACCTAGAAGAAATGGATAAATTCTTAAAAACATACAACCTACCAAGACTTAATCAAGAAGAGACAAAAATGTCTAAACAGACAAATAAAAATAAGGTTCAATAATGTAAAACCTCTCTACATTGAAACAGACAAAATGAGGTTCAATAATTTAAAACCTTTCAACAACGAAAAGTAAAGAGCTTCACCAGTGAATTCTACCAAATATTTAAAGAATAATTAACATCAGTCTTTCTTAAACTATTCAAAATAATTAATAAAAGAGATATTTCAAAATTTATTCTATAAGGCCAGCAATACCTTGATACCAAAGCCAGACAAAAAACACTGCAAGAAAGGAAAACTG